>NC_091127.1:81197890-83967890 GCF_040183065.1 Periplaneta americana
GCGTTCACTCGTTGCTTACGAGATTATAATGTAATGTGTAATCCCGTAAGCAACGCCTTCACTACATCGTATCGCACCGTTGCTTCCGAGATTATATAATCCCGTAAGCAACGTATCGCACGCATACAAAGACGTTTTATAGTTAACCTAGACTCACTACGAGCGCTGTTCCTCGACCAAAAATTGAACACTTTCGCGCATAGCCATCTTGGGGCAGAGAGCCATGTGATTACAATATGTTTACATCACAATTCCGCTTAATTTGAAATATCATAGAACGTTATTCAGTATTATTGAATGTGTTAGGAGTAAGTGCGTATTAATTTAATCAATAGTGTGTGTGTGTATATAGTGTTTATATAGTTTAAATGAATCGTTCTCCTGTGATATATACTTGAAATCACAATGTAGGCCTACTATTTTGCTACATATGAGGCCCATACATATAGTGTTTATATAGTATTTTAATCATGTTATGAGTGAAACCATCGTGTGCTCTTGTGCTGCATATAACTGTACAAAGAGTGTTCTTTTATCATTTATTTTCATCGTACTCCTATATAAATTCCGTAAGTGGAATCATGGTGTATAGTTGTGCTGCATACAACTGTACGAAACAACGTAAGAAGGATTCGGAAATTTCTTTTCAAAAGTAAGTTAGTTACATATATTGTATTAGGATATTGTGAAATGACTGAGAACATTAGTACATATTTATTGTGTTAATAGAAGAGAATGTTTTATAGGAGTAAGCGCAAAATTTCTTTTTAGGTTTCCATTGCAAAAGCCTGAGCTTCTCAGTAAATGGTTATCTGCTGTTAAACGCGATAAATTTATACCATCAATTCACCACAGGCTTTGTTCAGTTCATTTCATAGAATCTTGTTTCTGGAAGACTAATGGTAATAAATTACTGAAACCTGACGTAGTTCCATCAGTTTTTAATTTTCCAGCCCATCTCACAAAGGTAATCACAAAATAAGTTTAAAAGGCCATAGCCTAGTTAGATTTTTGACCTTTAAAATAATGTTTTTTCATGTTCATTTATTTGTAACTTATATTGAAGTACGGTACTGAAAGTTACTTATAACATAGATCCGTGTCTATATTTTGCAAATCATAATTAAAATGCTCATAAGTTAATGTTTTTTATGTCTTGGAATCCGTATGTCACATTCAGAATTCTTACCACTTCTAAAATTGATTTCAGATTGAACAACCACCCCGTAGAGTATTAAAGAGATCATTAGAATCAGACAAACATGAAACAAATGAAGAAAGTAACAGTGGTACTATTTTAATAAATACTGATCAGGTCGTAACAGAGCACAACTATGCTCTTAGGCCCAGAAAAAAATGTAAATTAATGGAAAAAGAGCTGGAAAGAAAGAATGAACAAATAAAAAATTTAAGATGTCTAAATTCCACACACAGAAAGAAAACTAACAAACAAGAGGGTTCAATCAACAAATTGAAAGTAGCAGTAAAAGAATTGAAAGAAAAAATCTTGCCACTGAGCACACACTATCAGTCATGCAGGATAATTTTTCGGATGTGATGTTAGATATCATTTCTAGAGCAGCTGGTGAACAGAAGGTGAATATTCTGATATACTTAAGAAGATTGCCATAACAATGCACTTTTATTCACCAGCTGCATATGAATATCTCAGGCAGAATCTGAATAATTCTTTACCACATGTCAATACCTTACGCACATGGTACAATACAGTATGAGGGATCCTGGTTTTACTCAGGAAGCTTTCCTTGCATTAGAGGAACGTACTAAGCTTTCTTCTCATCAAATATGGGTTGTTCTCATGTTTGATGAGATGTCAATTAAAAAGTGCATTGAGTGGAATGGTAAGGAATTTGTTGGGTATGTTGATTTGGGAGATGGTGTATGTTTAACCGAAACAGAGGAAGCAAAGGAAGTTTTTGTACTAATGGTGGTTCCTGGAAAATGCCAATCGGTTACTACCTGATAAATGGATTATCAGCTGAAATAAAGTAGAATATACTCGAAGAAGCTGTAAAAAGATTGCAAAACATAAATTTGAATGTCATTTCCATCACGTGTGATGGTTTAACTTCAAATATTTCTGTCGGAACTAAGTTAGGCCGCATTTCGGTACAGATTTAAATATTGATCTTACTCAATCAAGTAATGAAGCAGGATACTTCTCAAACTTGCTTAGATCCTATAATTTGTATCCCACTAGCCTTAGCCCAACTAGATATGAAGCATGTCTTGATTACTTTTTTACTGATATCCCACAAATGTACTGTGAAGTAAACCCCCACAACTTTTGTTTCTCTGATCACTCTGGCCTTATAATGCATGTTAAGGTAGAAAAACATTTATCTCATGACAAGAATGAATACATACTACTACGTAACTTTAGTGACAGCAATTTTGTAAAATTTTGTGATATGGTAAGTTCAATAGATTGGAACCCATTAATCATTTGCACAGAGGTTGACATATCATTTCTGAATTTTGTAAATCACCTTCTAAATTGCTTTGAAACCTGTTTCCCATTACAACACAGAAAAAAAGTTGATGCAAGTCTCTCTAATTCAAAATGGTACACAAAAGAACTCAAAGCTTTAAAGAACTCTGTACTTGCCCACCATACAGCCTATATGTGCACTAAAGCTGAGGAGGCAAAGAGACAATACTCAATTTAAAAAAAAAGAATATAAAAGGAAAATAAATGAGGCGAAAAGAAGCATGTATGATAATTATATTAACTCCTCTGGCAATAAATGTAAATCAGCATGGAAAATCGTTAAGCAAGAAACTAACATGACCAACAACACAAAAAATGTTCAAATAGATCCTTATGCATTTAATGAATTCTGTATTAAATCAATTGAGGACATTGCTGACAAATTTGATGGTGATATGTCTCAGCATTATATTAGCACTGCTCCTGAAGGAGAATTTACTTGGCGTAGTGTGACAGAAGATGAAGTTATGAAAGCAGTTGCTGAACTCTCTTCCTCTCATAGCTCTGATATTTTCGGCTTCTCTAACTTCTTCATTAAAAAAATAGTGAATTTAATTGTCATACCATTAACTCTTTTAATCAATATGTGCATCCATGAAAACTCCTTTCCAGATTGCTTGAAACTTTCTAAAGTAATACCCATATACAAACGAGGTGATATAAACGCAGTGTCCAGCTACAGACCTATTAGCCTTGTCCCAAGTTTTTCAAAAATTATTGAATCTCTCCTCTACAAGCAAATGAATGAATGGTTCGTCCAACACCAACTTATCTCACCTAGGCAGTTCGGTTTCCAAAAGAATAAATCTACAGTATTAGCCCTGGAATACCTGGTCAAAGAAATCATTACAGCATTTGAAAACAAAAAATGTGTCTCTTTAACACTGTGTGATCTTACTAAAGCATTTGATTGCATATCCCACGATCTTTTAATAGCTAAGTTACAACACTATGGTATTAGAGGAGAGAGTTTAAACCTTATCAGATCTTATTTAAAAAATAGAAGATAAATTGTTAATATATCAAATAAGCTCTCTGATGTGAGACTTGTCACTAATGGAGTTCCTGAAGGCAGCATATTAGGCCCTTTTCTCTTTCTTGTATTAATAAATGATTTACCATTCAGTCTGCCTCAAGATCTAATCATGTATGCAGCTGATACCACCTTAATAACATCTCACTCAGATCTTAACCAGTTAAAGTTGTCACAGATGAATAATCTTAACATAGCTAAGCAATGGTTTCACTCAAACAAGTTAATGCTTAATGAAGAAAAAACCCAGAAACTAATCTTAGGCCTCCCCAACACACTAGATAATGAAATATCTTATGTTAAACTGTTAGGTTTTTACTTTGATCCAAAATTAGGATGGCACAAACACATAGAATGTATATGTACTAAATTGTCGAGGGTAATTTTTGTTTTTAGGAAGTTAAGGCCATTGGTTTCAACAGAAACTCTCAGACAGGTATATTTTGCACTGTTTGAATCTCACATTAACTATGGAATTCATATATGGGGAAGTGCAACAGGAGTCAATATCATCTTATTATTACAAAAACGAGCACTGAGGGTAATATTCAATAAAAATACCAAGGAATCATGTAGACCACTATTTCCAGAGTTAAAGGTAATGACAGTTTACAATCTATTCATTTACAGAACCTTGATATTCCTCAGATCCAACATAGATCTTTATCAGACTAGATCAGATATACATTCCGTCAACACTAGAAATAAAGATAAATTAGATTACACAAGGTGCAGATTGAGTGTAAGCTCAAATACCTGCTTTTTTAATGGCATAAATATATTTAATAAGCTACCATTGGAGGCGAGAAAGTTACCAATAAATAGGTTTAAGTCCTGCATACATAGATGGTTGCTGAACAGACCTTTTTATTCAGTGAATGAATTCATGGAGTGTGATGTAAATATTGTATTTTAGAAATGTAACCCTTTCTTTATATTTTAATTTGTCTCTTTGTATTTTAATTATACCTTTTGTCCTTATATAAATGTGTTAACCTACAGCGTACTCTGTTTATCTCTCAGTGTTTGTTTATTTGACTATGTATGTTTATTTGCTTATAATTATTTGTCTATATTTATTTGTGCTAAGTTTGTTTATGCATGTGTGAGTGTATGTGTGCGTGTGTGTGTATTATCGAACCTGACGATGTCATATCCAGGTCTTGTACACTGGTTTCTGACAAATAAATATTATTATTATTATTATTATTATTATTATTATTATTATTATTATTTTGGCAGAATCACTAGATCCTTCTTTCGAAATAGGTGAACATAAAATTCAGGTCATGTTGGATGCTTGCCACATGATAAAATTAGTAAGAAATTTATTTGGTGAACTGAAAACTATTAAAAATTAAAATGGCAAAATAATAAGCTGGAAATTTATTGAACTATTACAGAATATTCAGGATATTGAAGGATTGACTTTGGCAAACAAAGTATCAATGCGTCACATTAATTATGTCCAACAGAAAATGAAGGTTAAGCTTGCTGTCCAAGTGCTTAGTGCCTCTGTTGGTAAAGCCCTATTATTTCTTTGCAATGACCTAGGTCTTAATGAATTCCAGGTTTCAGAGGCAACAGCAAAGTTCTGTTTATTCTTTGATAAAATATTTGATTTTTTTAATTCAAAGAATAAATTTGCCAAGGGATATAAATATGTTATGTGTAAAAGAAATAAATTGATTTCTTTTCAGTTTTTGGATTATGCTCAATCTTACTTGCTAGGGCTGAAATATCAGTATAAGAAAAGATCCTTTACAAGTTCAGTCAAGATCATTTACAACTCTTTTTTAATAAAATCCGAAGCAGACTTGGACACAACAACAACCCTACAGCTCTGCAGTTCAAAGCAGCATACAAACATTTTTTAGTTGTAAATGAAGTAAAGAGTAAAAATACTGGGAACGTCACCGAGAGGAGTAATGTCCAATTATTACATTGGTGTGGAGCAAGCAAGGCACATGTTGAGCCCGTTACTGAAGATCCCCTGTGTTTCGGAAATATGAGACGCTATGACAACAGTAATAATCTACTGGTACCTGCAGAAGATCTCTATAGCACCTTTTTCCTCACTTCATTTGCACTGAGTGAATATTCAGAAAATGTAGTAACATACATAGCTGGTTATGTAGTAAAGCAAATTAGTAAAACGATAAATTGTGACACTTGTGAAGAAGCGCTTTATGAAAATGAAAACTACAGCAAGGGAATGTCACTTTTGTTGAAGAAAAATAATGGAGGCCTTCATATTCCATCTGAGGATGTGATAACAGTATGTCGCTGGTGTGAAAAGGCAGTTAGGTTATTGTTAAAAGAAATCAATGGTCTGCCTCCAAAAGGATCTTTGGCAAGTCAAGTGAAAAAATTAGTTCTGGACCAGCTCAATTCTTCAATCCTTTTCCCCCAGTTACATGACCATGTTTTAGACAACGAATATCCCGAAAACCACATTTTATGAATAATGCATCTGACAATAAATCTGTATGTGAAAATCAGATGTCATCACACTGCATAATCATACAGTATTGCTTTGCACAAGAAGAAAGACAACATCTCTCTAAATCAATTTTATTTATGAATCAATAGGTGAGCGCAAAATAAATCTGGTTAAGTATTTTCATACTATCTAGATATGGCCTAGTTACAATATTTTGATATTCTTGCACATATTCCATTTAATAATAACAGTTGATGCATTTCCCTGTTTATTGAAATATTTATTATTAGGCCTAAGCAAAATGCACACAGTGTGCAAGATTAAGTTAATATCCTAACTCGATTAATTAAATATTTCAGGAACTCCATCGGTACAGATTTGATGAATTGTGTAAATATGAATAGGCCTAATCACGAAGATAAGAATTTTTAATTGACAATTTTAGCACAACAGCTTAATATTTGTTGTTCACAAAGATGACGATTACTGAATGACAGTTCCAGTTTCTTCAATTACTTGCTGTTGTAGACTACTACAGGAATGCAGGTGATTATGTTTCACTGTTTATATTTTTTTTATCCTTGTTACTCTTTTAGCTTATATTTGGTTGTTTTTTTTTTATAGTGTAGTAATAAATCTTAGTGTCTTTTGCGGTTGCGTTCTATCAGCATTACTTTTCGTCCGCTATTTTCACGACCGCAAGATGCACACAATGTGCAAGATTAAGTTAATGTTCTCACTCGGTTATTGAAATATATTTCAGGAAGCCCATCCTACGGATATGATGAATTATGTAAATAGAAATACGCCCAATTCATAAAGACGACGAAGATTATTGACTGACAGTTGCAGGATTAATATCTTTGATTATTTGATGTTATACCACATGAATGCAGGTAATTACGTTTTACTATTTATATTTGTCTTTATCCTTGTTACTCTTAGGCTCATGTTTGGTTGTTTTTATGTTGAATAGTAATAAATCTTAGTTTGTTTTACGATTGCGTTCTATCAGCATTGCTTTCCGTCCGCTATCATCACGGTCCCAAGATGGCGGCGAGCGATCGCTTCAATTTGGGTCCAGTCCTATCTTCTGCGCAGCCGGCAGTGTGGGGACTTGCACGCATCGGACGAATCGCACGGATCGGAAAAAAAAACTATTTTTGCAGTAATTGTTATGTAACCGCGTTCACTACATCGTACCGGACGCATCGTCTCCCGGCAAATCCGTCCACGTTTCTCGGATGGGCAACTTTTCCGATGCGTGAGATCATGGCCTTCTTTAATAAATCAATTTTAATTGGTCAACTGTTACTATCATATAGTCGCGCAACTCATACGTATAAAATATGCCAACATTTGACAGCTGGCGCGACAGTAGCCCTCTAGCGGCAGGCAAGTAAAAAGTGTGCATTCGACATATGATAACACATCAGAAAACGGGTTTTTCGTAATTTATTTTATATTTTTTTGCTATACAGTAAGTGTGTATTGTTCATATTAATTCTACTTTAGAATTCTAGTAGAATTTCACACGCAGTTAATCTACAAGTTTCAGAAGCTGGGAATAAACGTAATTCTTTCTGCTCCTTACAACTAAATCATGGCCCTGGTCAAGTATCACGGTTTGAAATAATATAATTATTCGTGCGTGGACTGTTAATTCAATTCATTCCTAAAAATATTTATGAAACATTGGAACTCTATATTATTTTCCTATGAGAAGAGTCAAAATTAGTAGCTTCAAAATTGTAGGGCATATCTCGTAGGGTACATCGCGTGGTGAACTCCTCTCCCTATTTCCTGAGAAATTAACTATTTTCCATACCACAAATTGGGGCAAACTCGGCCGCTGAGGTAAACTTGAAAATAAAAAAGGGAAGGATTTAAACCTTTTTTATTAATTATTTTTCCATTTCTTAAGAACCGGTATTTCCTTTATTACTTTGAGTCACAAATAGTGCTGATATTATGGTTTAAATTTTTATGGCAAGCTTACCGTATTTTTCATTACATTTCCAGTTTTCACACATAAGCTTAATTTTAACTTATCCTATCTATATAATACGTAATTTACATGCACTAAACATTCTGTAAAATACAGAGCGCAAAGTAGCAATTAACATTGAATTTCTTTGAACTATTAGTAGTCAGTGAATAGCACGAAGGATATATTAATTGCTACATTGCGCTGTATGTTACAGAATTTTTACTTTAAACCTCATTACCTAATTCTGACTTACACCACTTCTGCTCTGACCGGCTCAAATAATCACTGAGAATGTAAAATCAACACCAATAACAATCAAGCAAATTATTACAGAAAAGATTGCTTTTTATATTAAATTTAAAAAGGCTCTTTTACTTCTTGAGAACTTAATACGTCTGGCACATCAGAAATTTATCGACACAGTCTGGATTTATTCAAGAAGTGAATATTTCGCAAAAGGATTACAATACTCCATGAATTCTTGAAAAATTAACACCATGATCCCTACTTGAATGCAATATATCATTCAACTTTTGAAAAATATAAAGGAAAAAAACAGGAATACAAACATTATGGAGTTATTGTACTTGCATTACAAACTGTAGAAACATTATCCAAAATCGGAATGGTTACACATTTACACATATGATCTCTGCAAAAAAAAAATAATATACTGTAACAGGTATTTACTTTGTTTTTATTTAAAAACTCTCCTTCCTGACATGCAAATAGGTAATTGATAACTAATAAATGTTTTATAGAACACAATACGTAGGCTACCTACAACGTGGATTATTGGTTATGACTGAGTAATGGTCTTTAGGGAATCTGAAGAATGACAAATTCGGAGATTTAAACTTGTTGTTACTGCAATTTTGGTCATTGCACACATTGCCTTTATCCGATGCATGATTGAAACGTTATTATAAGATCTCGCATCCCATTAAAGCACTTGCTGGCTGAAAGAGACAGTATCTATTTATTTGTCTATGGTATCAACCCTATGACCAGTGCCTTGCCTGCCGCTTGGGTGCTAGTGTCGCGAATGTTTGCAAAAAATGTTGAAGTTGCGCGACTGTATCACAGTTCAGTATCTTATTTCGCGTGTAGAAATTTTCGAAGAATTATATAATTTGAGGCGTTCCCATTACAGTAATCAAGTCGTTTCTTGCAAATATATTATGTAACCAATATTTCTTTCGTTTCTTTCTCTTCAATTAAGACGCATGAAGCAATTACAAATTCTTATTCGCTAACAGACGTAATTAATAGACTTAAACTCAACTCCTCTGCTTTCAGTAATGTCAATATCATACGACGTCATGTTTTAAACAGCTGATAGGGGAATCCGATGAGGCGATGAGGTGAAGCCGTTACAGTGAACGCACTGCACTTAAAATATCCGTTGCGTGCGATTCGTACGAGGAGTGCGATACGATGTAGTGAACGCTTACCTTGATATACATTAATAGGATAATCCAACAATAAACACTATAATCCTACTCTTTATAATGGTATGTACTTTTTAAAGTAGCATAGTCAACTATAAATTCGTCATTTATACGTAATTTTTACATTTTTAATGTAGGCGAGATAGTAGGTATGTTTTATGAACCCACCATTCTGAATCTTTCGGAAATAGGAAAAAGGATAACTCTGGCCTCTTTTTCTTACTGTTGCTACAATTTATAGCACTACAAACATCTCCTTCTTGTCCCATATTATTATTCAAATTATTGTATTTTAGCCATTAACATTTTCATTACAACCAATAACGAATATTTCACAATTCATACCACTTTTTTTCACAAGCATCAATGCGAAATATGCAAACAGCTAGCACTCGATGGAAATACGACACAGTCGCTGGTCCACTCTAACTTCTATTGTTTCTAGTTGCTAACCGCTTGGAGCGCTTTATCGCGAGATTAGCAAAAAATCACATCAAGCTTCGCGACTGTATATAATAGACTGTGCTATAACCACAGTTTAGTATATACAGTAACGAAGTTCAATACTTACTAAATATGCAAACTTACCACCAGAATCGCTACTATCGCCTCATCACAGAAACTTTCCCTAGCAGACGATAAAATGTATTGTACTTTCGATATCGTGTTCTTCTGAAGAAATTAACACATCCCTTCCACTATTCAAATATGGAATACATAAGGTTTCTATATTATTTTAATAAAATATATATTATATTCTATAAACTCACCTTCCTGGATCTTTCGGAAGAAGGATAACTCTAACCTATTTTTCTTACAATTTATAGTACTACAAACGTCTCCTTGTCCCATATTATTATTCAAATTATTCTATTTTAGCCATTTATAGTTATTAAAACCGATAACGAACATTTCACAGTTTACATAGCTTTTCACAAAAATGCGAAATACGGCACAGTCAATGCCTTTTCTATCTGATTTTCTATTTCAGTGTATGGAGCTCAGTGAAATATTATATTATAACTTTATTGCGTATCATTGCTAAGCTTTATTTAGTGTAATGTGTCCATGACTTCCGTTTACTTCTTGTTGCATAATATGTTGCAGAAATAATTACAAAACTGTGTTATTTTAATGTGAAGAGAAGTTTACATGTTAACATCATCAACATTTTAAGTTTAGAATGGAAGCTATTTTGAGGTTTAATAAAGAAAAGAATTTATATTATGATTTCAATTTTGCACATCTACCTTCCTTAAATATAGACAAAACATTTACCATACCACTCCTATGAAATTATTGTGCGTACAATTGTGTTACTTCGTCTCTTATGTAGTATATAAATACAATAATTCAGTACTCAATTGTAGTGTTAAAATACAGACAAATTAAATGTCCGGGGTATCATACATGACATTATGCTTAATTATAATGCATAATTGCGAATTTAGGAATATAATTTAAATATAGTGAACATAACCTATAATTTTAATATGAATGGGAAGGAATTGGAGATCACAAAATTTAGACAGGAAGGGGTAAATGATACAGTAAGCATAACCTATAATTTCAACATATCTAAATATCCGTGCGGTGCAATTGAAAATTATTGAATCGTGCATAAATGAATGTACAAGAATTTCGCAACATATAACCGAAGTAAAGGGAGGTATTGCACATACGAACAACGTAATTTTCACACCATAAATAATATTACATCTTAACTCGCAAGTAAATTATTTATATCAAGGTTGAAAAGCCGCCATACGAGATCGGGTTAAGCGAGTTACATTGTCTGCCTTATATGCATCCATGGATGGTTACTCACCACTAGGATCGCTAATTTCGCCTCATTACAGACAATGCGGAATAGTATCTATTTATTTGTCTATGGTATCAGCACAGACTATTGTTCCTACCAACCTCACAACTCAAGCTTCGTGATTGTATGCACTAGACTGTGGTTCTATCCTGATTAACCACAACTTCAGTATTAATAATTTATGCAGCGTGAAGAGAATTTTACATGTTAACATAATCAGTTCGCATCAACAATTTAAGTTTATAAGTAAAGCTATTGCGGCAACCGCGCAAGAAGATTCTGGTTGCCTCGGATCTACACGCACGTCCGGCAGAGAGGGAGGCGCGGGAGACGAGGCGGCTGAAGCACCGGTGGGCGCTGGGCGCGGTGAGGGGAAGGAAGACTTTGGCCCATGCAGATTGGAGGGGACGGACGTAAGGGAAACGTCTGGAGTGCGAGTGTTGGGAAGGCCCAGAAAGTTTGCAAGCCACGCGAACCGATTGTTGTAGAAAATTCGGGACGCAGTACATTCGAGAACGTGTAATCTAATAAATAAAGAAAGTGAGCTAGAAGAGCCAGTTTAGTTTGGTCAGCTAGTCGATGAATTAGCAGCGAGAGAGCAAGGAAGCTAGCCTTCGAGACCGGGATTCGACGTGAGGAGGACCGCAACTGTGACAGCGACTAGGCGAAGATCTGGGTTCGACGTGCAGTGAACTTGAGTGGGTCCGCAACTGTGGCAGCGTCCAGGCGAGTGCAGCGTGTCCGAAAGTCTTGGGTTCGAAGTGCAGCGAAATGTATCTGAAAGTCCTCGGTTCGAAGTGCAATAAATTGTATCCGGAAGGCTTGGGTTCGATATTCCGTGAACTTGAGTGAGTGAGCTAGAAGAACTAGCCAAGGCGAACTAACTGTGAACTGAGAATTGACAGTTTTGTTTGTAAATAGTGCTTTGTGAACATTAGTTGAAATTAGAAGTACATTGTTGTTCTCCTCAATAATACATGTGAATTGTCATTGTCGTGCTGTGGAGTGCAATAACGACAACTGGTTGCAGTGTTGAGTGAAATACCCATTGTTGACGTGTGTATTATTAAAGTTAGAAGTAAAGCTCACATTGTTGTTGAAATATAAATGTTACACTATTTTGAGGTTTGATAAAAAAAAATTATGTCGTGATTTTAATTTAGCACATCTACCTTCCTTAATTCTAGACAGAAAATTTACCGTACCACTCCTATGAAATTAGTGTACCTACGGAATCCATCCATCTCGGAATCCATCAGGGAATCAAGCACTGTCCGAACCGGGCTTTAATGTCACATAGCGTGGTAGGCCTGTTGCTATGGTAACAACGGTTGAGTTGCCAAACTTAACATTCCCACGTGGCGAGTGCTTAATAGCTATCTTGGCGACATTTATTGTGCACACAATGTCAGCATTGGTACGTTTCGTCTTTGATTCCCTGTCGATTTTTGTATTGTTTTGTTATCTTCGCGTCAATTGTCAATGAATATTTTAACGTCAGCCATCTTAACGTCAATGCTAGCTTCCATCAGCTGGCAGCATGGTAGTCCATATTGGCAACATAGCACAGTAGCTCCACATTCGGCCACTTAACTGTTATGTCCCATTTAAAAAAAAACAAGTATAGTTTATTTGATATTTTATGCCATACAGTAACTGAATATGGTTCTTATTAATTTTATGTTAAAAACCTACAGGACTTTTACACCCAGTTAATCTCAAAAAAGTTGTAAGTTCAAGAAATTCAGAATAAACTTAAATCCTTCTGCCTCTTACTTTCAAGTGAATAATAGTTCGAGGTATATAATTTTCGAACTTGGACGGCAAATTCATTTTATTTATAAATATATTTATGCATCATTTGAAATCTTTATGTATTTTCTGTTAGAAAAATCAATATTAGTAGTCTCGAAAACAAGGACGACATATCAGTCTTAGCCTCGGGGGTGGGGACAATATTTTTTATGGCAGACATTATGGAGTAGCGTACTCCACACTGCCTCCTCAGAAATTAACTATTTTCCATACTATAAATTGGGTAAACTCAACAGATGATGTAAACGTGATAATAAAATGGAGATTTCATCCATACGAGATGCACTGAATATATTTTGAAGTTCAATTTTTATTTCCTTAAGTACAGACATTTTTATTATTATAAGCCATAATAGAGGTATTATGGTTTTTTATGGTAAGTTTTCCGAAATTTGCGATAAATGTCCAGTTTCCACATGTAGGCCTACATATACGATACATTTTTACATGCATTTATTGCTAATATGACATATGTGCGAACAATGAATACATAGGTTTCATAATGGAAATTTTAATTTCAATTAACAAATAAATCGTAGCAATAGATCACAGGATTGCTACATCGCATGCATTATGTCCAGACACTCCCCCACTCTTCCTACAGAGTTGCGCACTAGATCGGATGAGTCTACGTACGAATTATAGGGAAATGGGTTAGTCTTCGCCTTGAATTCGGTGCGTGAACAGTGATCTCCGCGAGTATAGTCGCTCTAGAAGTGTAATACACACAGTGGGGAAAACATGACTCGTAATCAAAATAAATTAAGTGGTGAAGTGCTTCATTCTCAGACTACAGAAGTGGTTAGGAATGTATACATATTTGTTTAATCGAATTTGAACCTATTTCCCGGAAAAAATATAGTCAAATTAGTTCTTCAAATGACCGGAGTGTGTGAGTAGTGTGTGGAGAATAGTACGGGAGAAGAAATATATTGATTCTGGTGATTCCACGTCGTTTTCCACTCACCATAAAGAACGTAAAAAATCAAAGTCAACTTTGGACAATTTCAATGAATGTGTAGTACGTCGAACAGTAAATAATTTTTATGTATTACAAAAGGAAGGACCCACACCAAAAAAATTCTATCACAATTGCAAATTGCCATAAATGTTGATGGTTCTATAAACACATAGCGTAAGATTTTACACACTTTGGATTCCGCTGGAGAGAAAGAAAAAATAATCGTAAGATCATGATGCAAAAACATGACATAAGGGCCAAACGTATTGCTTATCTGAGACAAATTTCTAAATTCAGAAGCCAACCATTTACATGGACGAAATTTACATCCATTCCAAACATACCACACTATTTTCTTGGAGCGATGACTCATTATCAGCACTACTTTTCCCAGTTTCAAAAGGACCGAGACTCATCATAATTCATGATGGTGGAGAACAAGGCTTCATTCCAAACGTTTACATTAGTTTCTAATCGCATCAGAAAGCTGGACTATCATAGCGACATGAACTACAGAAATTATGAAAAATGGTTAACTGAAAGGCTGATAACCTAATGGCCCTGATAATTCAGTACTGGTGTTCGATAATGCTCCATACCATAATTTCCAACTTGACCGAGCCCCTACATTCAATTCTAAGAAACACCATTGCTTCCTGACTCCTATCGCATATATAAGGACAATTTTCAATTATCTAAACGTCCCATTCATCCGTAATCCTCAGATCTATGACGTAATAAAATCTTTGAAACCTAGACATCGGACCTATAAACTGACAGCCTGCTTAAGGAACATAACGTACAGTGTTGCGACTTCCCCCATAGCACCCGGAACTCAACGCTATTGAACTTACCTGGAACATAGTAAAAATTGGGTAGCAGATAAGAATGTCATTTTCAAAATGAGTGATACCATGAAGCTGGCAAATGAAAAGTTCGCTTCTATCACTCCAAAGAAATGGCAGGAACGTTGCAAGCATGTGAGAGACGTGGAAAAACAATACATGGAAACTGAAGAACTCCTGGATGAGGGACAAGAAATCGTTATTCACTTGGGAGATGTTCGTGATGATGGGAGTGGCAAAAACCTGGAATAATCAGATGAAGACAAAGAAACTGTCGGAGAAAGGACTGAAACATTCAGCGATATTCTTGGTGTGGAGCCCCTGGCGTAATCAACGAGTTACACATGAATAATAGTAAAGGTAAGAAGGCATTATATTTGACTATGACTGTACTGCTCTCGGTAAACACACGCCCGCCCTTTCCTTCTACTCCTACCCCCTCTACAGAAACGTTGTTTCCGTATTGCACATTGCGAGTGTCTTGACAAAATGCATTAACTGTACCATAGACCAATATTACTAATGCCATCACGTTCTTATGAAAAGGGCGTGGGTTATTAATAATTTTTAATAAATCTGAATAAAATAAATGTGTGTAGTGTTGTAAACTATAGTAACAACAAACTAAAATCTCTACGAGTCTGTAGTTATTCAGATTGTATGAAAACCAATTCATAAGCAACACGGTAGTACTACAGTATGTTCTATAAAACACTTATTGGTTATCAGTTACCTATTCGTAAACCAGAAAGAATAGTATAAATGTATGTGGAAAAAGACGTACAATCGGTGTAATACAGGTTATTTGCCTTTAGGCCTACATATCCACCTTACATCTTTTTTTTTTCAGGATTAGAAAGTACTGATAAGTTTTAGAAGATTAGATTTAATGAACAGAAGTTTCAATTACTTTTATTTATAGGCTTACGTTAATATCACTTTGTGTTCTCTTGATTTTGAAGAGTGTAGGCCTATGTTAGTGGATGCTGAAAGCAAGAAACTTCTGCGGAATGTTACACCTACGTTACTTGGCATCCCCATTACTGGGTGTAAAAGTCCTGTAGGTTTCCAAATTAAAATTAATAAGAACCATATACAATTACTGTATGGCATAAAAATATCAAATACGGTAAACTACACAGTATCATTTCTCTGCTGTGTTATCATATTATGTAATCTCATGGCCTACTCGATGCTCCCTTCTCTTTTTTGTATACGTCCTTCACAATCAATTCCCCACACTGCCAGCTGCGCAGAAGATATACGACTGGACCCAAATTGAAGCGATCGCTCGCCGCCACCTTGAGGCGGACGGAAAGCAATCAACGAGTTAGATACTAGTATCTAACTCGTTGAAAGCAATGCTGATAGAACGCAATCGTAAAACAAACTAAGATTTATTACTATAAAAAGGTAAAGGTATCCCCATAACATGCCATGAAGGCACTTGGGGGCATGGAGGTAGAGCCCCATGCTTTCCATGACCTCGGCACTAGAATGAGGTCGTGTGGTCGGCACCGCACTCTGACCGCCTTTTAGCCCCGGGAAAGACCCGGTACTCAATTTTATAGGAGGCTGAGTGAACCTCAGGGCCGTTCTGAATGTTTGGCAACGAGAAAAAATCCTGTCACCACCTGGGATCGAACCCCGGACCTTTCAGTCCGTAGCCAGCTGCTCTACAAGATTTATTACTATACAATATAAAAACAACCAACCATGAGCCTAAGTGTGGTATAACATCAAATAATCAAAGATATTAATCCTGTAACTGTCAGTCAATAATCGTCGTCGTCTTTGTGACGTGGGGGTATTTTATTTCCATAATTCATCATATCCGTAGGATGGGCTTCCTGAAATATATTTCAATATCCGAGTGAGAACATTAACTTAATCTTGCACATTGTGTGCAGCTGCGGTCGTGAAAAATAGCGGACGAAAAGTAATGCTGATAGAACGCAATCGCAAGATACACTAAGATTTATTACTATACCATAAAAAAACAACCAAATATAAGCTAAAAGAGTAACAAGGATAAAAAAATATATAAACAGTGAAACATAATCACCTGCATTCCTATAGTAGTCTACAACAGCAAATAATTGGAGAAACTGGAACTGTCAGTCAGTAATCGTCATCTTTGTGAACAACAAATATTAAGTTGTTATGCTAAAACTCTCAATTAAAAATTCTTGTCTTCGTGATTAGGCCTATTCATATTTACACAATCCATCAAATCTGTACCGATGGAGTTCCTGAAATATTTAATTAATCGAGATAGGACATTAACTTAATCTTGCACACTGTGTGCATTTTGCTTAGGCCTAATAATAAATATTTCAATAAACAAGGAAATGCATCAACTGTTATTATTAAATGGAATATGTGCAAGAATGTCAAAATATTGTAACTAGGCCATATCTCTGTAGTATGAAAATACTTAACCAAATTTATTTTGCACTCGCTTATTGATTCATAAATCAAATTGATTTAGAGAGATGCTGTCTAATTATCTTCTTGTGCAAAGCAATACTGGTGGTGAATTGATGGTATAAATTTATCGCGTTTAACAGCAGATAACCATTTACTGAGAAGCTCAAGCTTTTGCAATGGAAACCTGAAAAGAAAGTTTGCGCTTACTCCTATAAAACATTCTCTTCTATTAACACAATAAATATGTACCAACGTTCTCAGTCATTTTACAATATCCTAATACAATATATGTAACTAACTTACTTGTGAAAAGAAATTTCCGAATCCTCCTTACGTCGATTCGTACAGTTGTATGTGGCACAACTATACACCATGATTCCACTTACGGAATTTATATAGGAGTACGATGAAAATAAATGATAAAAGAACACTATTTGTACAGTTGTATGCAGCACAAAAGCACACGATGGTTTCACTTATAGCAAAGAAATATGATTAAAATACTATTTGTATAAGCCTCATATGTACCACAATAGTAGGCCTACACTGTGATTTCCGGTATATCACAGGAGAACGATTCATTTAAACTATATATCTGCGACCGAGCACGAGCGCTGCTCATTCGGTCTCAAATTTTGTTAATACTACTGTATCTTCTTTTTATATTGCTTGTATTACTTTATTTATATTTCTCTTGTTTGTTTTGTAATTATATTTCTTTATTCTGTATATTTAAATTTAAATAAAGAAATGATGTAACCAGAAGAAATATAAACACTATACACACACTATTGATTAAATTAATACGCACTTATCCTAACACATTTAATAATAGTGAATAACCTTCTATGTTATTTCAAATTTGGCGGAGTCGTCATGTAAACATATTGTAGTCACATGCAACGAGTTAGAAAGAGAAGACTATAGAGTGGCCATGTTGCCCTATACAGCGCTCTTTGCGGTGCCACCGCGAAACACGCACGGCTTACTTGATGAAAGGCCACCGCACAGAATGTGGCACCGCCGCTACAATGCATTTGTGGGGGCCGACATCTGTCACAATATAGTCTGCTTGAATGTAAAATGTTTCTAAATTCTATCATGAAATAAAAGTAGATTCTCAAACTTTGTTAGATATGTATTCATAAAACATTAACCATTTTGTATCAGTTAGCAAATTAAAGACGATTCCAGCATATAGCCTACTTAATATCTCACAATTAAGGAAATAATTTAGTTTTTAACGCCATGTAGGCACGATAATACGTTTCATTATTATTGTCCGAAATAATTTTGTTATGAGCTTTACAAACAATGATAATAATAATAATAATAATAATAATAATAATAATAATAATAATAATAATAATAATAATAATAATAATAATAATAATGATGATAATAATAATACAAAATTGAGGTAACACAAGTCATTTTCTTGCGGGTCTGAAGACTGAACTTAAAACATAACATTAATTAATTAAAAAAGGCATTATCCGTAATTGTTACATCTTTATTTAATAGGGTTCGGAAACTCATTCCATCAAGAACTGATGGAAAAACTATTTTGGGCAACTACTAAAATGTACATAGGCCAAATAGAAATTAATGGGACGAAATTCAAATAGAATCTGCTGAGTCATTTATATTCGAACTCACACTTTCTAAAGTCGAAACTGCAATAAAAAACCTTAAAAAGTTCTGGTCTTCAGCTATAGATCAAATTCCGGCAGAATTAATACAAGAGGGCGGTAGCGCATTATCTAGCGAAATTTATATGCTTGTATTAACTATTTTGGAAAAAGACATTGTACCAGAATAATGAAAGGAGTCCATAATTGTAGCTATCTTTATAAAAGGGGAAAAGACATTCTGCAGTAACTTTCGAGGAATTTCACTTTTGTTTACTTCGTACAAAATTTTGTCCAATATTCTTTAGAGAAGATTAACTCCTTACTTAGATTAAATTAATGGGGATCATCTGTGCGGTTTTATGCGTAATATGTCGACTATAATTGACCAGATTTTTTGTATTCGACAGATACTGGAGAAAAAATGGGAGTATAAGGGTAAAGTACATCAATTATTCATAGATTTCAAAAAGGCATATGACTCGGTTAAGAGAGAAGTGTTATATAATATTCTTATTGAATTTGGTATTCCAAAGAAACTAGTTTGATTAATTAAAATGTGTCTCAGTGAAACGTACAGCAGAGTCCGTATAGGCCAGTTTCTGTCGGATGCTTTTCGAATTCACTGTGGGCTAAAGCAAGGAGATGCACGTTCACATTTCGATAATAATTATACTTTACTGTAACAAAAAAAAAACTGAAAGCGTGTTTTGTCATGTTTCACCCACGTTACAAGCTTGGAGGTAAAGGTTGTTTACTACAGATAGGGCCTACTCTCATTGTATATCTTATGGTATAGTAAATAGTTTTGCAACGTGTAGAGACTGGGAAAACAATTTAATAAAATCATCCGAATCATACTCGTTCATTTTATAGGCAATCTTGCAGGTCGCATTTAAAAAACCTAGGAATATTAACATTTTCTTCAGTATATTTGCTAGGACTTCTTGTCATACTACATGACAATTTTGCTTAGGTTATTCCTTTAAGCATTCCTTCTAGGAATAGCTCAAGTGTTTTAAATTTAGCGTACATAAGTTTAGATTAAGTTCCTAGCACGTATTTGACGAAATACTAGGTTTTTCCACTTCAGTTTAACTGATTTATGCAAACGAAATTAAGACAGCTGACGATTGTAATGTCAGTTATCACCACGCCCACTTTGTTTTGGGCGCATAAGTTCATTACCGACGGTCGTTCAATTTTCTTCAAACATGGCGGCGCAATGACCACTCTATATCTTTCTCTTTCTAACTCGTTGGTCACATGACAGTCACCCTGAAAGATGGAGATGCGCGAAAGTGTTCAATTTTTGGTCGAGGAACAGCGCTCGTAGTGAGTCTAGGTTAAACTATAAAACGTCTCTGTTGACAATAGTAAACTTTTTCTGAAATTGGTTAATTTCTCAATTCCGCCACGAAGTGCTGTCTGCCAAGGTTGGTGTCCACAGAAGAAAGACTCAATATGAATTAAAATAAATTATTAAAGAGTAATAATAACACTTATAAATAATAAGTAAGAAAGTAATAAATATTATTATGTTTAGTTCTGTTAAGTATGATAAAAGCGTGAGTTTAAAAGCAGGGAAGCTAACACAGTTTAAGTAGCATGATGATAAGGCGTAATTTTGCAGTTGAGTGTATGGTTATTTACAAGAAGTCGTCGCTGAACGATTCACATTATTTCCAGGTTAGTTGAATCAACTCATCTAGTGAACGATATAAATCTTTAAAATACTAGGTATCTCTCTCCATTCTCTTGTTACTTGTGAGCCATCCCAAACCCCGACCTCCATTCCTAAGAGCGAAGTCCTTATATACCCGTCAGTCAAGGCCTTCTGACAAATAAAAGCAATTGACAATAGATATCTCAGTCATGACAACCTCATAAAATATCCTATCAATTGAATAATCGATCTTGCTACGTACAACATAATTATATTATATTATTACCCATTTCAGCGAGTACTGACTACCACTGCAAAATACGATAATTTGGTCCAGGAAGCATCGTCTTTTGGCACAAGGATGATTTATGTAAAATGTTTCTAAATTATTAGTCTTTTAAATATCGGTACATTCTTTAATAAATCACTGAAAAACAAATGTGAATATAGGAAGTGGAGTGAGTACGAAATTATTATTTTTTGACGCATCATTTTTACGTAAATAACGATAAATAAAAAGGGATTATTAGCAAGTACATACACTGCGTTTGTCAAATGCGCATCACCATGCTTTCGAAAAGGCACTTTTCAGTGCCCGACACCCCGCTTTTTTCATCATGTGCTACACGTCGGATCATCATCGGGGCTTGCAGCCCCGATACCCCGCTTTTTGCATCATCATCGGCTAGCCCCGATACCCCGCCTTTTTTCATCATGTGCTACACGTCGGATCATCATCGGGGCTTGTAGCCCCGATACCCCGCTTTTTACATCATGTGCTACACGTCGGATCATCATAAAGCCCCGATACCCCGCTTTTTGCATCATGTGCTACACGTCGGATCATCATCGGGGCTTGCAGCCTTGATACCCCGCTTTTTACATCATGTGCTACACGTCGGATCATCATCGGCTAGCCCCAATACCCCGCCTTTTATCATCATGTGCTACACGTCGGATCATCATCGCGGCTTGCAGCCCCGATACCCCGCTTTTTACATCATGTGCTACACGTCGGATCATCATAAAGCCCCGATACCCCGCTTGCTACGTGCAACACAATTATATTATATTATTACCCATTTCAGCGAGTACTGACGACCACTGCAAAATACGATAATTTGGTCCAGGGAGCATTCTATTTTAGCACATGGATGATTTATGTAACATGTTTCTAAATTATTAGTCTTTTAAATACCGGTACATTCTTTAATAAATCACTGAAAAACAAACGTGAATACATAGGATGTGGAGTGAGTACGGAATTATTATTCTTTTTTATTTTTTGGCGCATCATTTTCACGTAAATAACGACAAATAAAAACTAACATACCACATAACATTATTTTAAGAAACACAGGAAACAAGCATGAACAATATTCACCATTCTTAATGATCGGGGGATAGAAAAAAACGTATGGAATAGAAATTACATGCAAATGTGCGTGTAATAAACAATAAGCAAACCATCTTCGATTAATAATTCCAAAACAACGTGAATATAGCGTGGATTGTGTAGGAAAATAATTTCTTATATGTTGCTTCCAATGTGCATCATTGTTAACTTATGAAAACAAATGAAAATTAACATGGCATATAAACACTATTTGAAGAAAGATAGACATATTAAGTAATATTCATCGTTCTTAATGATCTTTGGATGGAAAATAACAATGAAATATGTATAAAATAGAAATTACATACAAGTGAGCATATAAAAAACAGTAAGTAGAATCATTTATTTGATTAATAAGGTTAAATTACTCCAGGTTTAGTGTAACAGTGGCCTATATATCTGACGATGCATCCCAGCAAATTACTTAATTTAAAAACAAAAAAATTGTGTTAGAAGATTGAATTTGTGTATTTTCCCTGAAACTTTCCAAATATTTGTAGACAGTCTTTTACATTAGATTGCCGAAAATTGGTTTATAGCGCAACATTAGCATTAGCATCCATCTTGAAAATGTTGTGTAACAATAGACAATGGAATCGTTCACAGAAGTGAAGTATAAATGATGTGAATCGTTCAGTGCATCCATCTTGTTGTGTAACAATAGAAGTGAACTATAAACGATGTTAATCGTTCAGCGACGACTTCTTGGAAATAACCGATTGTATTATATATATTAACATTCCATGGTATTCATACATTGCTTACAGCTTGAATATGGAACAATTAAAAAAACTTAATATTATTATAAAATCTTAATTCATAGTCCGAATCTAGATGAATTATATACAGATGAGATTTACAATATAGTCTACTAGTACAACACAAAGTTTTAGTATCATTTTCATGAAGCGTTATTGAATATCATGAATTCACCTATAGAATAGAAGGCGTGAGAAATTAGGTACTTTTTCAATTTGGCTCTAAAAACTTTTATGTTTTGAGTTTCATTTTTTATATCGATAGGGAGGCTGTTAAAAATGTTTACTGCCATATAACGCACTCGTTTCTGATAGCACGATGCACTTGCCGATGGAGTATGAAAGTCATTTTTGACGTGTATTTATGCTATGAACTGCTGAATTAGTTACAAAGTTTTCACGATTACATACGAGGAAGATCATTAATGAAAAGATATACGACAAGCCATGGGCATTATTGGTCTTTTTTTGAAAATATTCCTACGTGATTCCCTAGATTTGGCAACTACTATTATTCTAATTACTCTTTTTCTAATAGAAATATATTGTAACTATATGTGGAATTTCCCCATAATATTATTCCAAAACTCATTACCGAGTGGAAGTATGCAAAGTATATTGAGTGTTCGCGTAGGCTTCCGCGGCTGGTGCACATGGTGTGTGGATAAGCCTCAGGGCTTCTACCGCGTTGTCTTGGTGTTGGTGGCTGACGTTTCGACCGCTGTGTTGTGGTCCCACACAAGATTTCCCACTCATTAGTCAAAGTCAAAGATAAACTTCCATACCTCCAATCAACCGGAATATACATGATCCCCTGCTGCTGCGGTTTAAAATACATAGGCCAAACTGGACGTACGGTGGAAGATAGATGGAAGGAACACATCCGACTCTGCAAATACGGACCATACGAAAAATCAGCAATAGACTTACACTCAGCAGATTCAGGCCACGCCATCGAATTCGAGAATATCAAAATATTAGATAAAGAAGACAACTTATACAGAAGACTGATTAAAGAAGCCTTCCACATCAAACAACATCCCAACAACATCAACAAGGACGAGGGGTTACAACTCAGCAACTCATGGGGAAGTCTATTCCAAGATCATACTTAGGAACGAGAAACCAGGTGTCCACATGTACGCGGCGCCCCCTTCATCCGGACAGCGGGCACGGTATCAAGGTCACTCTTTCGGACCTTATGAGAGCCAGTATTTAATATGAATACTCCCCTTCATACAGACCTTAACCGAATTGGACAACGTAGGACGTATATATATACACGAGCTCCCAGACTATTTCCTTATCCATCAACTGCTCTGAAGATGACCACAACACAGCGGTCGAAATGTCAGTCACCAACACCAAGACAACGCGGTAGAAGCCCTGAAGCTTATCCACACACCATGCAAAGTATATTGTTTTCAAGGTATTGATATTTACTATATTTTGCATAGATCTAATAGCGAAACAAGCTGAATTTATTTTGGATGTAATTCCGTTAATATGATTTTTACAATTTAACACATTATCGATTTTTAAGCCAAGAAATTTGGTTGTTGTTGTTTCTAATAGGGATCTATTATTAACTATTGCGCTAAAAATTTGCGACGTTGGATTTGGACAGGATTTAAATTGAATTATGTTAGTTTTGTTACAATTTAATACTAATTTATTGACTGAGAACCAGTCACATATTTTAAGAGAATTTCGTCTGTTGAAGATTGGAATGTGTTGGAGTTATTGGCTGTAATTACTATACTTGTGTCATCTGCGAATAATATGGGATGACCTACATCTTTTATTGGGGGGGGGGGGAATATCATTTATAAACACTAGAAAAAGTAGGGGATCTAATATTGATCCTTGAGGAATTTCATTATTAATAGTTCCCCATGTCGATGCAGATTTCATAGTTGTATTGATTTCAACTTTCTGTTTCCTATCTATGAGATATGAGTGAAACCATTGGTGTGCAACACCTTTAATTCCATAATAATCTAATTTATCTAGCAGCATTTTATTATTTATACAGTCAAATGCTTTGGATAAATCACAGAAAATCCCTCCAACTTGTAATTTTTTATTAACTGCCTCCAGAATTTTCTCAGTTAAACTCAAGGTTGCATTTTCTGTGACTTTATTTTTCCTAAATTCAAATTGTCCTGGGACTAAAGTGTTGTATCTTTCTAGAAATGTCTATCTGTAGAAACATCAAGTGATACAATCCTAAATGAAATTCTTTTGGAAAAACATTTTCGGTCCAAAGTGTCAAACAAATGAAGAAAAATTTAATAGATGATATATCTGAAGAACTAGTGTCCCTACCTATACCAGTATGGATTATCACTACATATCAAACTCCAGGAACCCCTGAGATCCATACTCTAACATGACTTTTTAATCTGAAACTAAACATTGAAGATTATAAAAGTTTACAAGTCCCAATCCAATGTTTCAAGTGCCAAGGTTTTGGACACAAAGCTGTCACCTGTTTCCTCCAACCTGTGAAATGTGGTAATGCACATTTTACATGTAATTGTGATGCAGTCTCTGAAGAAATAAACAATTGTGCAAATTGCAATGCTCAACATACAGCTAATTTCAAGTACTGTCCAAAATTCCTAAAATATACTCAGGGAATACAAAATAAAAGAGAGCATTAATAATTTTACTCTTAGAAACTAGGATTTCCCGCGTCTTCCAAATAGGAATCCAACTCCCTACAGTAATCACAATCAGGATATGCTTAACAAACAAGGGGACAATTCATCAACAATAGAAGACTTAGAAGACATCTGGAACTTTACAAAAAACATTAGAAATTATATCTTACTTACTTACTTACAAATGGCTTTTAAGAAACCCCAAGGTTCATTGCCGCCCTCACTTAAGCCCGCCATCAGTCCCTATCCTGTGAAAGATTAATCCAGTCTCTATCATCAAATCCCACTTCCCTCAAATCCATTTTAATATTATCCTCCCATCTACGTCTCGGCCTCCCCAAAGGCCTTTTTCTCTCCGGTCTCTCAACTAACACTCTATATGCATTTCTGCATTCGCCCATACGTGCTACATGCCCTGCCCATCGCAAACGTCTGGATTTAATGTTCCTTATTATGTCAGGTGAAGAATACAAAGCGTGCAGTTCTGTGTTGTGTAACTTTCTCCATTCTCCTGTAACTTCATCCCTCTTAGCCCCAAATATTTTCCTAAGCACCTTATTCTCAAACACCCTTAACCTATCTTCCTCGCTCAGAGTGAGAGTCCAAGTTTCACAACCATACAGAACAACCGGTAATATAACTGTTTTATAAATTCTAACTTTCAGATTTTTTGACAGCAGACTAGATGATAAAAGCTTCTCAACCGAATAATAACAGGCATTTCCCATATTTTTTCTATGTTTAATTTCCTCCCGAGTGTCATTTATATTTGTTACTGTTGCTCCAAGATATTTGAATTTTTCCACCTCTTCGAAGGATAAATCTCCAATTTTTATTTTTCCATTTCGTACAATATTCTGGTCACGAGACATAATCATATACTTTGTCTTTTCGGGATTTACTTCCAAACCGATTTCTTTACTTGCTTCAAGTAAAATTTCCGTGTTTTCCCTAATCGTTTCTGGATTTTCTCCTAACATATTTACGTCATCCGCATAGACAAGAAGCTGATGTAACCCGTTCAATTCCAAACCCTGCCTGTTATCCTGAACTTTCCTAATGTCATATTCTAAAGCGAAGTTAAAAAGTAAAGGTGATAGTGCATCTCCCTGCTTTAGCCCGCAGTGAATTGGAAAGGCATCAGATGGAAACTGACCAATACGGACTCTGCTGTATGTTTCACTGAGACACATTTTAATTAATCGAACTAGTTTCTTGGGAATACCAAATTCAATAAGAATATCATATAATACTTACCTCTTAACCGAGTCACATGCCTTTTTGAAGTCTATGAATAACTGATGCACTGTACCCTTATACTCCCATTTTTTCTCCTTTATCTGTCTAATACAAAAATCTGATCAATAGTCGATATATTACGCCTAAAACCACATTGATGATCCCCAATAATTTCATCTACGTACGGAGTTGATCTTCTCAAAAGAATATTGGACAAAATTTTGTACGACGCCAACAAAAGTGATATTCCTCGAAAGTTACCACAGTTGGTTTTGTCCCCCTTCTTAAAAATAGGTACAATTATGGACTCCTTCCATTGTTCTGGTACAATTTCCTTTTCCCAAATAGCAAGTATAAGTTTATAAATTTCGCTATATAATGCACTTCCACTCTCTTCTATTAATTGTGCTGGAATTTGAATGATACCTGGAGACTTGTACTTTTTCAGATTTTCTATCGCAATTTCGACTTCTGAAAGCGTGGGTTCGGGTATAAATGGCTCAGCAGTTTGTATTTCAGTTTCATCCCGATCATTTCTATTTGTCCTATGCACATTTAGTAGTTGCGCAAAATAGTTTTTCCATCTGTTTAGGATTGATGGAGAGTCTGCAAGCAAGTCACCATTCTCATCCTTGATCACGTTTACCCTTGGCTGATATCCGTTCTTAAATTCCTTTATACCCTTATATAAATCTCTAATGTTTTTATTCTTACTATTTGTTTCTACCTCATTCAGTTTTTCCTTCAAGTAACCTCTCTTTTTATTCCTAAGTGTACGACTTGCTTCCCGTCTTTCATTGAAATAATTATCTCTCTTCTCCTCAACTGGATCCTGTAAGAATTTCAATTTTGCCTGTTTCCTTCTTTCTACTACCATGCAACAATCTTCATCAAACCACGGTTCATTTTCTTATTTTCATAATAACCTATGCTCTGCTCAGCTGCAGTTTTGATACTATCTCAGATATTTTCCCACACGCTGTTAACATCTAATTCTTTCTCAACTTCGTCGGAATTTTCTAAAGTGGCAAACCTATTCGAAATTTCGATCTGATAATTTTGCTTACTTTCCTCGTCCTTTAATTTCAAAATATTGAATTTGGTAATATTAACTTGTTAGGAATTATATCTAGAAGTTTAAAAGTATAATGTGAAAAATGAAATCAGAAAATAGTACTTTAACAAAAATCGGAATACTAATAGAAGGTGTTATAGATATCCTTGATCTTCGAAACGGCAGCAATAAACCTCTGAAACTAGCCTATTGGAATGCAGATGGTATAAGAAGAGATTATATTCTAACTGATTTCCTTGATGAGGTTGTCATAGATATATTTTTAATTAATGAGACGCATCTATCAGCCAACCAACGTTTCACGATCCGAAATTATACAATATATCGCACAGATGGACCTCGAGGATATTATGGTGGCACTGCTATAGCTGTTAAATCAACTTTATATCACCGACATATACAGTACCTACACCCAACTTTACAAATCTTGAAGCTACATTCATAGAAATTCCAATAAACAACACAAACTTGCAATTAGATGCTATCTATTACTCTTCAAATTTGAAACTTTTAGGCAATGATCTACATTTGCTTCATGTAATGTCAAAAAACTACATTCATGCTGGTGACTTCAATTTTAAAAACCCAAAATGGATCTCAAGAATTATTACTCCGAGAGGAAAACAACTTGAACCTCACGCTTCCCTACATAAATATAACGTAATAGCTCGTGCACAGCCAACTCACTTTTCATACAATAATCTGCATATGCCGGATGTATTAGACATTGGCCTTGTCAATATTATATATATTATTATAATGTACCGGAGAGAATTTTTCTCCGTTCCATTACTCTTTCATCGCTTGTCAATATTACTATCACACCTCTATACATCGAAACAGTTTCTGCTCTGTCTTCAAACCACGACCCAGTCATTCTAGTTCTAGATCATATTCCAGCTTCTTCTATATTAAAAAATGACGAAAGAAAAACAGTCGATTGGAAATTTTTCAGGGAACTCGTAAACTCTTCCGTGCCAGGCAATATAATCATTAAATCAAGAGAGGACTTAGATAAAGCTGTACAAATCTACACCTCTACAATTAGCAGTGCTATCAATATCGCAAAAACTGCATACAATAAGAACCCAGACACAGCAAAGAACCTAGAAATTCAAACTCTTTGCAAACAGAAACGCTTAGCTAGGAAAAAGTGGCAAAAAACTCGAAATGAAACTGACAAAAATATCTATAACAGTTTAAAAAACAAATTGTACAGAAGAGGTTTTGAACTGAAAGTAGATCAATTTGAAGCCGATGTCAAGGATGCTGCATCTTCAAATAATGTCTGGAAAATAACAAAAAGACTCAATTCATTTAACAACATCAATAAACGGCAACTCATACATACTACAAATGGCATCAAATACATCCACAAGATAAGTCTGAAGCAATTTCTGAATATCTTATGGATCATTTTAGCAAACCAACTGCTGACCCGAACTACATGATCTCAAATCGAGACATGATTGATAATATTAATAGAGATTTAAAAGTTCATGGTACGAGTATTATTCCTCATACAACCCCTTCAGAAATTAAAAAAAATTATTAACTCTTTAAAATCTTCAAAATCTCCTGGACCAGACAAAATTAGTAACTTAGCTCTAAAAAATCTACCAAAGAAATCTATATGCCATATTACTATGTTGTTCAACTCAGCATTGAAAACTCAATATTTTCCCTCATCTTGGAAACACTCACAAATCATTACAATTCCTAAACAGAACAAAAATAGAAGACCAATATGTCTTTTGAATACACATGGAAAATTATTAGAACGGATCATCCTGAAGCGAATGTTGCCTTATACAGACACCATTATTCCTCCTTGACAAACAGCTTTTCAAAAAGGAAGATTAGTAACTCATAATGTAGTCTCCCTCGTAGAAGACATAACCAAAGGCTTTAACAACAAGTTCTACACAGCAGCCATCTTTGTGGACGTTTCTAAGTCATTTGATAAAGTTTGGCATTTAGGACTGCTGTATAAACTTAATAAATTTCTGCCTTGCTACTTAGAAAAGAGATATTTTCAAGTCCTCATAGATGGCCAACTATTTTCCACTTAAATAGTAGAAGCTGGAGTTCTACAAGGCTCTATACTTGGTCCTATATTGTACTGTCTGTACACTTCAGACATTCCGACTACTCACAAAACTAAAGCACTTCTGTACGCTGATGACACAGTTATATATAGTGTTAAATTCAGTCCTCAATATTCTGTCTCTGTAGTTCAAAACCATGTACTTCTATTAGAGGAATGGCTTAGAGAATGGTGTATTTCTTTAAATCCAGAAAAATGTCAGTCAATAATTTTCTCTAAGTGTTTAAAAAGACCTCGTGACAAAATAAAAATATGCAATCAAGTAATTCAATACAGTGACCATGTAAAATATCTTGGTATTACTCTTGATAAGAAACTGTAATGGCACAAGCACATAAAATCTGTAGCAACTAACAAAGAGCTCTCTTAGAATATCTTATCTTTACCCCCTTTTCAAATCTCCTGTTCTCAGTCTAAAAAGAAAAATTATGCTCTACAAAATGCTGATTTTACCGACCCTAACTTACGTAGCCCCAGTGTTATATGCCAAAACCGGTGTTTCAACCTTTCAAATTGTTAAAAATAAAGTGCTACGAATAATACATAATTCAGACAGGTACACAACAAACAAATACACTTTGATTTGGACATGACATTTCTGTAAGACTCATTACGTGAACAAGTTAAGAAGTTTTATAACAGTGCAAATTCAAGTGAAAATCCATTCATTAAGCGTCTTGGCCAATACAATGCAAATTTTTACAAGAAACGCAGAACACCAAATTTCTTTTTTAAGTGAATAACATGCAATTTCCACAACCTGCGACTGCCTAAAATCTACACTAAATGTAAGCGTTCACTACATCGTATCGCACGCATCGGACGAATCGCACGGATCGGAAAAAGACTATCTTTGCTGTAATTGTTATGTAACCGTGTTCACTACATCGTATGGGACGCATCGCCTCTCGGCAAATCCGTCCACGTTTCTCTGATGGGCAACTTTTCCGATGCGTGCGATCATGGCATTCTTTAATAAAGCAATTTTAATTGGTCAACTGTTACTGTTATTTGTGCCATGTTCAGTGTCGCGCCACAATGACAGACAGAAAACTTATTTCGCGTGTAGAAAATTGCGAAGAATTATATAATTTGAAGCGTTCCCATTACAGTAATCACGTCGTTTCTTGCAAATATATTGTGTAACCAATATTTCTTTCGTTTCTTCCTCTTCAATTAAGACGCATGATGCAATTACAAATTCTTATTCGCTAACAGACGTAATTAATAGACCTAACCTCAACTCCTCTGCTTTCAGTAATGTCAATATCGTACGACGTCATGTTTTAAACAGCTGATAGGGGAATCCGATGAGGCGATGTTGTGAAGCCGTTACAGTGAACGCACTGCACTTAAAATATCCGTTGCGTGCAACGAGTTAAGCCAGGTTCAGACGGTGCGTGTTTCTGTGTTTGATTCCGAGGTGACTGCGGGGATGGGTCGCCTGCGTGGTCACTCACCGGAAGTAATGCGCTCTGGTGGCTCCGTGGATGGCTAGCTTGCTGATTTTGAGGGTAGGTTCCTTGCTATTTTTCGTGATGGTTTGCAGGCTGGAAACCAAAGATGATCATATAATATCACCACTGAAACCAAATCGTCATGTTCGTTGTTTTCCAACTAAACCTGTTTTTTCTATATTCTGTAGTTTCTAAGAAACAGCAATTAAATATCGGACTTTAGCTGTTTTGCACTTATGGCTTAATTACTGTATTACGACATTTACTACTGTTAATGTAGGACTTTAGTTATTTTCCACTCACGGTTTAGTTTCTTTCTGACCATGAGTGTTGGCAACAGATGAAACAGCAGATGATTTTCCAATTTGAACTGTGAAAAGAGCCAGCTCCGTGTGAACAACTACCATCACCGTAGGCAACACGGGAGCCAGCCAGTCAGCACTCAGGCTACCCATCCGCGTAGCCACCTTGGAATCCATCACAGAAACACGCACCGTCTGAACCAGGCTTTAGATCCTATAGAGAGGCTGAAGATCTCTGATAAGCGCTGCCTGCGGAGGCCAACAGTACTATGGATCGTTCCCTACAAAACATGGCGGTCTATAGTACCGCAAGGGGTGCTTATCAAAGGTACACTGCCTCTTTGAATAATAAGGTGTCCCGTAGTTTCCAATGAATACTTAATTTCATATTCTTGTATGATACACTTTCAATAATAATATTTCACAACATATCTGATATTATTATTATTATTATTATTATTATTATTATTATTATTATTATTATTATTATTATTATTATTATTATGTATTTGTATTAATTGAAGCGTCGGCTGGAACGTTATGTTACATGTGGTAAAATTTACAGGAGCAGCAAAAATGTGTACACGTACAACGTTGTTCTTATAGGGTAGCAAAGTTTTGAGTGGACAAATTTCACGTACTGCGTTGATGGACAGTTGCAAGCGAAAGAGTATAGCAAGGTAACATGACATACAACATTATTACACGGAAACACGCCGAATGAAAATTTTTGTAACATACAACGTTGTTCCAGTCGACGCTTGAATTGTAGACTTGGGTCAGTGGAAGAGCAGGCCTTAACTCTGCCAGGTAAAATAAAATAAATTATTATATTTTTTGGATATATCAATATTTAATTTAAACAATTTGCTCTAGGTTTTGTAAAAAGTTGATTTATAAATGAAAAAGTAATAATTAAGACTTTAAAATTTCCAAAAATGTCTCATTCCCTCGGATTTAAATGAAACGTACCGTAAATCATAATAGTCATTGCTGGATAATTAAACCCTCTCAATACAGGTACCATTGCCCCAGATAATTATAAGACGGACTGAGCATAAGCGAAATATCTGTATTAATAATTCGAAATTTTCTCGGGCTTCCAGCCAGGTCATAAGTTGGTGATCCACCGACGTTTCGAGGATGTTCATCTTCCTCATCTTCAGGGTTAAATGATATCTGAGGGAAAATCGAAAAATCTAAAGAGAATTGGGAGGACAAATTTAAAAGGTACGCAAAACGCGTCCTTGCAAGGGGTTGGGGGCTGTACAAAACTAAGTATGTGAGCTCCAAGCCTGTTGGCCACTAGTCTCACTCCGGGTTACGCTGCTACACTGAAGACGCTCTAGAAAATTTTGAAGGGGAAGCCGAAATTGGACGTAACCTCTTAGGTACCACATACGCGAGGGGGACTGAGATTTGATCAAGTGATCACGGAACGGGGCGAGGAGGAGATGGCTGGTGTTTGCCGTTAGGATGGCGAGACGCTGTCATCTGTTGTTCGATGACAAAGCATGTGAAGACCGTCGGAAGAAGCGCCGTGAAATCTAAATCTGCAATTTGAGAGATCCCTGTCCTTTAAAATTGCGACTAATTGAGTGACCTGGCCCTAGCGGCGGAACGCGGTAACCTGAACCGGGACTCGGGTCTCCAACTAAGCGCGGCATGTTCACCGGCTATTAATTTCTCACCGCCCGGACGACGGGCCGTCATCGGCGGAGGACACATGAGAACTCGTCCGCCGAGCCCACCGTGAGACCCAAGGTCATTCAGCCGGAAAGCACAAAGCAAGACGACACGTCGGCCGCGTTCTCGCCGCGGTCCGTACTAATAACAGCCTATCGGCGCACAGCTCCTCGGCTGACTCCCCCTGGCACTATAAATTATTTGTTGTATAATGTGGCAGGATTATAAAACTGTGTTATTTTTATGTGAAGAGAATTCAGCATGTTAACATAACCTATTTGCGTCAACATTTTAAGTTGAGAACGAAAGCTATTTTGAGATTTAATAAAGAAGAATATATTTAGGATAAACTTCAGAACACGGTTATCTTCCTTACTTAAAGGTAGAAAATTCACCACACTCCCTCTTATTAAATGTACATACGGTTATATTACTTACTAGCGCTGAGGTATAGTTCCGGTAATTTCTGAACTGAAAACAGTTGAATTTATTTTTTTGTGGAGATGCATTTAATCCTGTAAGCAAGGCATAATAGAAGCCTGAACTAACCGAACTAATTAGTGTATGCAAGGCGTATGAATACGAAGGGAACTACCTCAGCGCTAGTTTAGGTCTCGTAACATATTAAACTAATCAGACTGGAGCACCGTATGAAACGAATAAATACAATTGAAGTGTAGACAAATTGCATTTACAAGTTATACGTAGCGTTATGCTTAATTATGATGCATAATTGCGAATATAGAAATAAGGCAAGTACTGATAGAGTAAACATAACCTATATTTTCAACACATCGAAATATGCGTGCGATGCAACTGAAAATTGTTGAAACGTGCTTAAATGGATGTGCAAGAATTTCGTAATGAAGTGAGCGTGCTTTATTTAAATTAATTACAATACTAGATACTGTAACAGTAATGAAAACTATAAGGTATAATTTTTCACAATATACTATATGTATCTCGCTTTTAGTTCAAATTGTGTATATTATCAAACGTCGTATTATTTATAATGCAGGTTATTTACACATAAGAAGGGCGCAATAATTTAAATTTAATAAAACAAATACGGTAAACTAACAATAATGGATTAGACAAGAGTAACATCAGTAACGCTGCACTTAGGCCTAATCATAATTTACTTTACATCCCAGTCAATGTTTCACTTTCACGTGTATATTATTACACATATTTACTGTTTATAACACCAAAAATTCACTTAACCACATAAGGGCGCAATGTTTAATCGAAATAAAAGGAGGTATTACACATACGAACTTTGCCTGCAACAACGTAATTTTTACACCAAAAATAATATTATACCTTACGTTGCAAGTGAATTGTGTCTCAAGAATCACTGTTTAAAATTTTACTGACGCAATTACACTGCATTTCAGAGAAATATATGTTTTTTTTTCATGTACTGCAATTAATTGATATGGTTGAAAGACCGCCCTTCGCGATCAGCTGTTAAGCGAGTCACGTGGTCTGCCTTACGGCCTGTATAGATCACGATGGCAGTGCCACTGTCCAGTGAAACCACAGCGTTGGTACATTTTATTTTAGGTCTTTGGCGGCACTGTTGAGATTCAAGTGTTGTGATGTGTTTATTTTGTGTCATTTCGAAAATTATGTAAGCAGGTTTAAAAGATTTGTGGGGATTAGCTTCTGCTCTCGTTGTATGTGTTCGAGATTTCAATCTGTTCTCAGGATGAGAGGTAGGTGAATTAATTCTGTTTAGTTTCTGGGGTGTAATATGGGCTTTGTTTTCCAATTGTTCCACTTATAATAGTTATTTACGTTATATGGAATGAAATTGAGGTAGATCTAGCGGTTCATTGCTGTCCTTTATGCTTGGGCTTAGGCCTAGGGTTCCCAGGCTTAGTCCTGTTCCAGTTAGATACGTTGTGAAACAGTCATGTACTCGATGGTGAAAATCTTTAATCTTTACAATAACGTTACGTAAGGAAGGTGGATAACAAGATCTCACCACCAAAGACAGTAGGGTAGGCCTAGGGCATAGGCTGGAGGAGAGGAGGCTGAAACTAGCACTGAGTTACTTTGATTTCGGAAGTGAAAGTCTGCCACTACACTACCATATTACCGACAACGGGTTATTTTTACTTTTACCACATTAAGGTACAAATGTATTTACATTCTTGGGTCCTAGACGAGTCCTAGATACTGCAAAGAAAAAAAATGTGCGTCGACGCAAATTTCGCACCCAAAATAAAGGTCGAAAGTTGCTTTAAAGAGGGTGCTGGCGGAGAGATGCGGGCTGGTGGTATCACTCCTCGAGGTGAAAGGGATAGGCGGCCGTGAGGGGCAGCACATATAACTGATTTCCATGCGTTTCCTTATTGGCCACAGAGAAAACGCGAGTGTTCGTAAAGTCGAATCAGTGACAGGTTACGTTAGGTTAGTCTAGGCTTCTTCTATGCCTTGGATATACCCACAGTTTTGTATAAGAATGTGCCCTTTCGTCCCTTTCTTCCAAAGTATACTAGAAAGGTAGGTATACTAAAAGCCTAAATTAGCCTAACCTGATCTGTAGTTGTATGTTTGGTGGTGTGGAAGAGAAGGCCTGATGGCCTTAACTCCACCAGAATAAATAAGTGAATAAATAAACAATGATTCGACCTCACGAAAACTCGCTTTGGTCGAATCAGTGACAGGTTAGGTTAATTTAGGAAGTGAAGATTACTTATGTCCCAGCCACTATAGGAACTTGATAAAATACCTTGAAAATGCCTTGGATTTATAGTATTGATTAGTAGAAATTGATGTGATCACTGGGAGAACTGTAAGCCAACCCGACCCGCCCTAAATACATACCTTAAATAGGAAAATCGCTGTGCGTGAATGAAGAATACGGTCATATTTCGTTAATGTAACAGTGGGTTTCAGTGTTGCCAACATAGTAATAATACTATACACTTAATCAAAACTAACCTAACCTCTCTCATACTAGACACCTAATCTAATTTAACCTGTCACATAATACACACCTAATCTGACCTGTCATGTAATACTACACACTTGTAGTAATATTCCTCACATTTAGTATAATTTCGTTTGCATGTATTCCCAGCCCTGCTACTCGTGTCGATAGCCAATTAATGGAAGTGGATTGTAATCCCAGGAAGAAGATATTGCACTATCATAATAAGCCTAATTACATTTAATTCGTTCAATGTATGGTTTGTGGGTGGCCCTTATTTTTCAACTTTCTAAAAGTTTTGATCCCACCCCTTTATTTTATTCCAATCAACAAAACGACGATCTGTGCAAATTTTCAGTTCAGTCAGACAACTTCTAGCCACCCTCATTGACCATGAAGTTTTGAAATTTTAGTCCAGAAAACAATTTTTCCAATATTATTAGATAAACCTATATTATTATTATTATTATTATTATTATTATTATTATTATTATTATTATTATTAATTATTATTATTATTATTATTATTATTATTATTAATTTTTTTTGTGCTTTATTCACTTATTTTGTAACTAAACATGATCTTGTCTTTGATGAATGATTTTCAAATTATTGTTTCAAAATTGCCTGTGCTGATCTGCTGACTGCTAGTGTAAAGTGACTTACAAGACTTTTTTTTCCTAGAGTTGTAAAATGGCATCAACCTCTTTAAGTAGTTCGTCACACAAGTTAAGAAGACTTTAATGTCTCTCTTGTTGGCTACATCTCCATCAAATCGTCGGAGCCAAACTACTTTCGAACCGACAAGTTTTAAGACTTTTCTTGTACAATGTAAGAGTTGTAAATCTTACAACAAAGGAAGGTGTAGCACTGGTGATTCAAGAAGTTTCCATTTGTTGGCGAAAAGCACGAATCCCTACTAGAAGATCTGACCACTGTGTTGATAAGCTATTCAAACCCTATGATGAATGGAAGGGTTTACAGAAAAAAGTTGAGTAGAACTACAGGCAAGGAAAGAAAAAGATATATTTTTGTGGACATTGTGGACGATCTCTTTGACGAAGTTGATTCAGATGCTTTGGGAGAGATAAAAATGAAGAATATAAGAATTTCTTAATGCTTCAGCGCCAAAAAGGATGACCAGGCTGTATGGTTGTTGTAGATCAAAAACTAAAACACAAGGAAGAAAAAGCACTGAAGCTCAATGCAAAGGAAACTGCCAGGAAAGAAAGGACTTATGACGAAATGTAACAACATTTTACTACTCATCAACTTGCTACATCACAAACTGATGATTCAACATTAAGCAGCCAAAGCAGTGATGGTGGTGACGACAGTGAAAGAGCAAGAACCGCAGCAGCAGGAGTAGTTCCAGCACCTCGAGATACATTGCAGGTTTTTACTCCTCGTCTCTCTGAAGATTTTGATAGTGCAAAATCAGTGATAGAAATGGGATTTACCTATGAGGAAGCTTTCGGGAGTGATACTGAAAATCTAATAATAAATTGCACTTCTTTTCAACACCTTAGAAACAATTTGGAGCACCTTATCATTTCCTATTCATGAGTAAACTGATAAATTACCTATTGATCCAGAAATCAGTAAGGCTGCAGTAAATAAATTTTCCAACCATCTCTGGTATTTAGTTCCCGAAACTGTGGCTCTATCCTTATTTGATGACTATGTTCCAACAGCGGTTAAATCAAATATGACTCAAGTTATACTGGAAGTGGACGAAGGTGAAGAAGAGAAAGAAGAAGAAAATGTACTGAAGAGGTACATTCTGCACCAAAATAATTTTTCTTCCTTTACAAATATTGAGTTTTCGTCTTTTGTAACTCCTGGTACTAAAATTTTCTTCACGACATTTTCTATCAGCACCGATTTCCTCGACAAAGACCCTTCAACTTGAAAGGGTGATCCTGTTTACAAAAGTGGAATTGAAAAACTTGAGAAGATAGTTGTTGTGGATGACGTTGCAGAAAGAGAAGTCAAACTAATCAGGGTTACAATAACATTCTCACAAAAGATGAAACTGAGAAACAATTTGTTTTACAGATCTTTACCAGACACCGTAAAAAATACTTAACTGCTATGTAATCCTCCCTTAGAAAAAAAATAATGTTCAATGTTCGTTCCTTCAGATAATATTTTGATTATATTGAAATCAGAATAATAAAAATGTGTTTCTCTTGTAGAAATTGTGTGCGTTACTAAAAAAAACCTAATATTTCTTAAACTTTTCATCTTATTTCAGGAATTTTTCGAATTAACTTTAGGGAAATTTCATTCAGAATATTTTTAAACAATTGCTGGGGTTTCCAGGATGTTCACATAAATTTCTCTAAGAAGAAAAAAGGAAATGGTCGAGATAGGGAAGAACATACTGCTTTTGTATGGAATTAATCGTTGGGTATACTATGTTACAACTTCAAAGCATTTGAGGGTTGCCAAGCAGTTGTCCGATTGAGCTGAAAATTTGCACAGATTATTTTTTTGTTGATTGGAACAAAATAAGAGGGTCGGAGCAGCACAATTTTAACTTTCGGAAAATTACCTATAGCTAAGGGCCACCCTAATATATATATATATTAGTAACTTACAATAAGAATTGAAATGTGTTGTGGTTGTGATAAAAGTAATTGAAAATTAGTTTATAGCGTCACATTGGCAGTGATAAAATTGTGCAATAGGCTTATTCGATCAATGGCCAGTGCCAGTGGATACTCAATCTTGACCCTAACATGTAGTTAAATATAATTTACTAGATAACAGCTATGATAGCTACAGACTAGAGATAGGTAGGCCTATCGTATTAAACTCTTTAAATGGGCTGAAATATGGTATATAACTTGATAAGGTTAGGAACATTATAAACAACTCGATTTTTCGGATAAGTTAATTCAATTTTTTTTATTTTTCGAAAATTTTGAAAAGTAATTTTATTTATTTGAACTTAACATGTTTTGTTCAGGTTACGTTTTTCAACAAATTCTGGAGGTTTCAAAACGTGATTGCACTGAATCACATAAAAACCTGATTTTTAAAACCGTACATGCACTGGGTACAGATGTACACTTCTAATAACCTACACAGGTATAGACATAGAAATACCAAGAATTATGTATGAAACTTAATTCAGAATTTCATTTCTGTTTCTACGCCAAAAGTTTCCTGGTTGCATTTTCTGTCTCTTCCTGCAATAATGTATGCTTCTTATTGCTATTAATGGATGCATTGTGAGGATGTCGCTCGAGTGTACACAAATATTGTCAGGTACAGTAGGGTACTGGTATGTGAAATTTGGGTAAAATCTAAGATTCTGTCGCTGTTCTACAAGACGAATTAGAGATCGATGACGCAATATGTGACGTCACGCACGATGACAATACTTAAAATATGAATGAAATCGGCCCCTGAAACCCCCCACTACCCCGTTTAGCCCTACGTTTTTTCCTCCCACCTACATCACTTCACTACACTCTTCACATATTTTCCTCTATTTCACTTTTTACCTATTTTATTCTACAAACTACTTAATCTTAAATTGGAATACGTGACTTACCTTTGAATAGGCTATGCCAAGATTCGATCCTAGAACCTTTCGTTCAGTGAACCACCATCATTATGCTACGATTCGTTGAAGCACAAAGAACTTTAAAGGTAATTTGCTAGGAGACGTCGTTGCATATAGACCACTTTTACACTAAACCTAAGATTTGTGTTTGCAAGATATACTAAAATCCTAAACTAACCTAACCTAACCTTTTCCGGTAATTTGCTAGGAGACGACGTTACACATAGGCCAGTTTTACACTAATCCTAAACATCTTATTAAATATTGAACAAGTTTTGAATTATAATCTAAAATAAGGCACTTTCCCCAACACATTCATAATAAGGTGAAACGAGCAACGCATCTTGTATTTTTGGTCCAGGGAAAATACTTCGTTTAACCGTAGTCTATATGCAACGACGTCGCCTAGCAAATTACCCCTTTTCCTTAATCTGTGACAGGTTACGTTAGGTTAGGTTAGTGTTTTAGTATACATTGTATACACTAGGTTAGGTTGAGTGTAAAAGTGGTCTATATGCAACGACGTCTCCTAGCAAATTACCACTTTAAAAAGTATATTTCGACACAATTAACTTGAAATACTTCCAAAGGCATTAAATATAGAAGTTCTTTATTATAAAACAGAACTGAATTCATTAGTTTGCTATTAACCTAACTTGCAAACTCTCATTCAATCCTGAACAGATGGAAGAACTATTTTGGGCAACTACTAAATGTACATAGGCCACATAGAAATGATCGGGACGAAATTCAGATACAAACTGCTGAGCCATTTATACCTGAACCCACACTTTCTGAAGTTGAAATTGCGATAGGAAATCTGAAAAACTACAAGTCTCTAGGTATCGATCAAATTCCAGCAGAATTAATACAAGAGGGTGGAAGTGCATTATCTAGCGAAATTTATAAGCTTGCACTTGCTATTTGAGAAAAGGAAATTGTACCAGAACAATGGAAGGACTCCATAATTGTACCTATTTTTAAGAAGTGAAACAAGACTAACTGTAGTAACTTCTGAAGAATATCATTTTTGTTGACGTCTTACAAAATTTTGTCCAATATTCTTTTGAGAAGATTAATTCCATATGTAGATGAAATTATTGGGGATCATTAGTGTGGTTTTAGGCGTAATATATCGACTATTGATCAGATTTTTTGTATTCGACAGATATTGGAGAAAAAATCGGAGTATAAGGGTACAGTACCATACTTCAGTTATTCATAGATTTCAAAAAGGCATATGACTCGGTTATGGGAGAAGTTTTGTATAACATTCTTATTGCATTTGTTATTCCCAAGATACTAGTTCGAGTAATTAAAATGTGTCTCAATGAAACTTACAGCAGAGTCCATATAGGCCAGCTTCTGTCTGATGCTTTTCCAATTCACTGCGGGCTAAAGCATCTTTACTTTTTAACTTTGCTCTAGAATATGTCATTAGGAAAGTTCAGGATAACAGAGAGGGTTTGGAATTGAACGGGTTACATCATCTTCTTGTCTATGCGGATGACGTGAATATGTTAGGAGAAAATCCACAAACGATTAGGGAAAACACGGAAATTTTACTTGAAGCAAGTAAAGCTATAGGTTTGGAAGTAAACCCCGAAAAGACGAAGTATATGATCATGTCTCGTGACCTGAATATTGTACGAAATGGAAATAGCCTATAAAAATTGGAGAGGTGGAAAAATTCTAATATCTTGGAGCAACAGTAACAAATATAAATGACACTTGGGAGGAAATTAAATGCAGAATAAATATGGGAAATGCATTTTATTATTCGATTGAGAAACTTTTGTCATCTAGTCCGCTGTCAAAAAAATGGTAGGCCCTAGTTAGAATTTATAAAACAGTTATATTACCGGTTGTTCTGTATGGTTGTGAAACTTGGACTCTCACTTTGGGAGAGGAACAGAAATTAAAGGTGTTTGAGAATAAGGTTCTTAGGAAAATATTTGGGGCTAAGAGGGATGAATGGAGAAAGTTACATAACGCAGAACTGCATGCATTGTGTTCTTCACCTGTCATAATTAGGAACATTAAATCCAGACGTTTGAGATGGACAGGGCATGTAGCACATATGGGCGAATCCGGAAATGCATATAGAGTGTTAGTTGGGAGACCGGAGGGAAAAAGATCTTTGGGAAGCCCAAGACGTAGTTGGGAAGATAATATAAAAATGGATTTGAGGGAGGTGGGATATGATGATAGAGACTGGATTAATCTTGCACAGGTTAGGGACCGATGGCGGGCTTATGTGAAGACGACAATGAACCAGCAGGTTCCTTAAAAGCCATTTGTAAGTAAGTGAAGACTTAAAAGTGTAATTCCTATGAAGCGGCTGATGCATGTGGCTGACAGATTGCGTGTGAAGCACTACACTGCTGCAATGGGATGTTAGGGAAATGTTTCCTTTGCTGTGTCAGCTGCTTGCGTCGACCATAGTGCAGATTGAGCCGCGTGGCTGTACCTCTTCGAGAGCAGTACAGACGCAGCTGCAGGGCGTCTAGAAGAAAAGAGCCTGTACTTGCCTTGCTGTATAATGTCTGAAGCAAAACTTTTATTTTCCATTTTGGAAGATGAAAAACTGGTCGAAATGGTGTCGAAGTTTCCATGCATCTTTGATGTCGCAAGCCCAGTCTACAAAGACCAAATTGTTAAAGATAATGCTTGGAAAGAAATAGGAGAATTTGTCGAGAGATCAGGTAAGAAAAATATAATATATCCTAAATTTATATAGTTTATTAGCATTATGTGACACATTTATATTGTAAACATGTACAATGTGTAAATAACTAGCTTGCAAGTAAACATTGCAGATAAAAAAGTTAAATTTTTTTCTTCCACCATGTTAATAATGTCAAAAGAAGTGCTTATACAAATTTTGGCCACTCGACCACAATTACGAGGCCGTCCAGAAAGTGATTTTCCCTGGAGCAGTTTACAGAAAAAAAGCACAATTGCATGGAAAGATTTACTGAAATAGATCCAGCAATTGTTGCGCTATTTGCCAACATATCCCCACTGGAATTTGAGGCATTTGTCATATCATGGGATCAATTTTTGTATCCTTGTATCATAGACGTCAGCCGCCTGGCATCAGAACTAGCTTTTGACAGCTGTTTGCACCTCTTTGTTGATCCCGTGATATGACAAATGTCTCAATTCTGGTGGGGAATATGTTGAAAAATAGTTCAACAATTGCTGTGTTTGTTCCAATAAATTTTTCCAATGAAATTGTGTTTCCTTTCTGTTAACAGTCTCTGGCTAACTTATTTCTTTACGGCCTCGTAATTGCAGTCGAATGGCCAAAATTTGTATAAGCAGTTCTTTTGACATTATTAACATGGTAAAAGAAAAAAAAAATAACTTTTTAATGTGCCCTATCAGAATGTTTGCTTGTCAGTGAGTTCTAGTATTATGATTATTTTGCCAGGGTACTGTCCCTGGGTGACTATTGAAATATTTCGTAAATGAATCTCGCACAAAAACCCATCAATATTCGCAAAACCATCACCCCTAGCAAATGGTATAAGATTTTTAGATGATGGTGGTTCATTAGGGTCTAGTTGATAAAGTCTAAACCGCGATAAACTGTGAAGTGTAGTAACTTAATTAACAATTAAATTGTTATTTTTAATTTCACAGAAGCATATCCAATATTCAGTGTGACAATACAAGCACACAAGAAGACGACATACCAATGTTGGAAGACACTGCAATGGAGGACACTGGTGCACCATCAACTTCTCAAATCACAAATGATACTTCAACACAGAATGTGGACAGAACAGTGAATTCACTTCGACCATCGAGTAAACGCCAAAGCCACCATGAAAAAATTATAGGCTTGCTGGAGGATAGGCGCATCAATAGAAAAAATATCATTAACAGTTTGAACCAGAATCGTGTTGATATTGATTAAAGTATTGAGATGTCCGTCAAAAAACTGAGATCAAATTTGATTCATGAGATGAATATGAGATCACTGCAGATGATTTTTGATTTGAAAGTCGCTACACAAATTCTTTCATTTTGCCACCGGAACCTTCAGCATCAACAAGCACTAGTAGTTTGATGACATGATCATCACCTTCAACTTTGAATATCAGCAATCATTCAACTGTCCGTGACTCATATGACTACACGGGATTTGAAACCCAGCAACTTTTGAACCACTGCGATTGTTTTTCAGTGTTAAAAAATAAAAATTGATTAAATTACTACTGTTTATACCAATAAAGTATTTGTACTTTACAGTTTTTGCATTGTTACATTTCAATGTTGCAAGAAAAAAGTGGTTAAATATATTACTACAATACTACTGTAGAGCATTTTTACTTTACATGCCTCAGTGTTATGGCTAACTTTTCGTCAAGAGTTATAGGGTACATATATTTACTTGAAGAATCTTTCTTGAGATCGTCTTTGATCAGATTGAGAACATAGTTGAATTGATCAATGTTTAGCCTGAAAAACTCCCGAAATATCTTGTCATCTTGTAACATGTGCCGATTGATTAGTGTTGTAAAAAACCTTCCTCACGCCTTGTTCTAAATATGGGATATACTTCAGCGATTCCCTCATTTATTTGTTGGAGCAGAGTTTCTTCCCCTTCATTTTCTTCCAATAGCAAATGAGGACCTAACATTCTAAATGTGTTAAGTACATAAAACAACTTTCTGAGATATTGATGAAAAATACACTGCGAAATGCATGTTGAGATACCTTCAACACTGTCTTTTGGCGCAGGAATGATTCACAGTTGACATACGACAAAAAAAATTTAGTATCATATTCTCATATGGATGTTCCTTTCTTAGATTGAATAAAATGAAATTTGAAAAATTGAAACTTCGCATTTTTAGAATGTTAGGTCTTCAAATATGAAAATAAATCGCTTTCACTCATTGTGCAAGGTCCACTCACTACCAAAAGATCGCACATGTCTGACGTTTCATAGGAATCACCTACTAATGCGTCAGCTGTGAATGTCAGACGCACTATGTCAGCCACATGCGTCAGATGCTTCATAGGAATTACACCTTTAGTATTCTAATAATCTTACGATGGCTGATGCATCACATACATATATATGTATCTGACGTATTATGAAAGAACTTAGATTTCCGCGAATCATGTAAAGCCATCGACACAGATAATGAAGTGTAAATTGATGCATCGAACAAGGATTATTAGGCTACCAGATAGAACACCAAAAACTGATGAGTTCCTACATTGCCATTCCCAGAGTGCAAATAAAAGAACACAAGCTCATCAAATGTTTCTCGACTTTATAAACATTAAAAAAAGCATACCTGGGCTATGGACAAACACCATCAACACCCAGAACCTACACCAACACGGAACAACAATATTGAGGTAAGTTACATTACCAGAATTTTATAAAAGCAATTTTTCGTACTTGCAAAGTAATACGTGACGTCATATAAGCCTCTTACATCATCGAACTTATTGATAAGACGACAATGACTCTCATTGGATTCTACTGAAATTTGAGATAGCTAGATCATGGGAATGAAGAAAACTCGCTTTTATTTTCATATGAATCGAGAATACACATCAATCACCAGAAGTCACCATATCAGCATGTCACGAAACCAACAATTTCAGAGAACTGTAGTTCATCATCACATCTCGTTGTTTCTGCCACTTTTGAAGTTATTGAAAAGGAATATGGTCTGCTGAGCATTTTACTCTTAATCATAGGGATGAAACAATGCATTTTCAAGGTGCCTTCAATAGTCTGGGCAGATAGCTTCCCGTCCTTCAAGATCATGTCCTTATCCTTGTGCTGTTTTGTTGTGCTATGAGTGAAATGCATGGCACTGATGTTGATTTTAGCCCGCTCATAAAGCTGTCTGGATGTCATGATTTGCTCGTTATAAATAAGACGAAGACTTCCCCTTGCAGCCAATCTCTTTACAGTGCCATCAATCCCATCACAAGAACTTTAGCCATGAGAAGTGGCAAAAAATGATACTCTGTTTTTACAGAAAAGTCTTCATGTAAACACAGGTTCAAGAAGTTAAGCTGGTACTTGTACTGTGCTCTACAACCATCAGAAAAATACATATATCCTTCATGGCATTGGAGTAAAATGAGATTTGATGAAATCCATAAGTGCCCATTGAAAACAATAAACAGCAACGATCTCATGAATAAGACAGTCAGAAATAACCACAAAAGTTGGTTGCAGCAACTCATTGCTTGTGTCACTCCTTTAACATGTAGAAAATGGATGAATCATCGGTTGTGCATTGTTCCAATGATATCCCTGAGCAGCATCACTTGCCTACCGATCCAGAGTTGTGCTCAGGCATGGGTTCGATTCCTACTTGGCTGATTACATTGTTGGATTTTTTCCGAGGTTTTTCTCTATCATAATGCGAATGTCAGGTAGTCTGTGGTGAATCCTCAGTCTTATCTCGCCAAATACCATCTGCTATCACCAATTCCATCTCTTTAAAAAGTACATACAGTTCTCGTAAATTACGAAGGATAAGTTGCTTTTGTATATTCTCAATTTTTCCGACCTGGTATGATAGGCTGACTTCTTCACGCTTGCAAAATGTCCATATTTCTGCAGAAATTTCTGGCTTTAATGTTTTTCCATGTTTTGGGTCAGGGCATGATCGAATTCCTTGTGTAATTAGCCACACCAAATTGATTCCAGCTCTTAGATAACATAGTTAAAATTAGCATTTTCTCACTTTTGTTCGTAGTTAAGTGAAATGGTCTTTCATCTGATAGAGTATTTCACCAGGATAAGGTATTGCAGCACTAACAGATGTCTCAGGAATTTCCAGAATTTGAAAGCTTCAGTAGTTCTTTTGAGCTTTTCTTCTGGATAACACTTTTCTTTTAAACATTGTTTTTTTTTATTATTGGGAACTCACTAATGGCAAAGCTACAATTCATACAAGCTAGAGCAATGGTCATCAGCGTTTGCTGAAATGGGTAAAGGGTAAGGAGTGTATCATAATATGCACCATTGTGCAGAAGGGAGAGGCAAAAAGCATACCCACCTGCAGTCACAGATGCACGCCAGTGCATCTCTTATCCGCAGAGAGAGATGCTAGCCCAAGGGTGCACTGTGCTGATGACCACAGAGCTGAGCTAACCACGTTTTCAGATGTGAATATCTTCATTTCCTGAGGAGGATCACCATCTGAATCATCAGACGGTAGCTCAGTAGAAAATCTTTAATCACCACATTTGACAAATATTTGCAACTGTAACAAATCTTATCATCAGGCTTAATCATTGACCTGAACGTATCTAGAAGATTATTACTCACTGTTCTCAAATTCTTTTTGTGATTACCATGTTCTGATATATTGACTGGATTAGAACAAAACAGATTCACCTAAGTCTATGATGCTTGTTTATCGATTTTTTTTCCTACTTATGAGCCCTTATAACTTTTGCTTCAGTAAAGTCTCATTTTATAAACCTATGGATCAACAATTGGCTCTCTTCTGACAAAGGAAAAATTTTACAGTCCGTACAGAAGAAACCAAATGACCTTTAAATGTACAAAAACTTACCCAGATATGTTCATGCATTTTTAACAAGAGTCAGAACAGGTCACATTGTCACACAATTGCACCTACACCGATTTCACCTTTCTTATATTCCTACTTGTCTGTGGTGTAATAATCATGATGAAGATCTGGAACACATTCTTCTATACTGTTAATCCATAAACCACAAAAATAGTAAATTAAAACCATCAGTACCAGATGCAGAAGACACAGCCCTGCAGTATATGAGCCGTTCAGAGCAGAAGTGGTGTAAGGCAAAATTGGGTAATGAGGTTTGAAGTAAAAATTCTGTAAAATACAGTGCAAAGTAGCAATTAATATGCCCTTTGTGTTATCACTGACTACTAATAGTTTAAATAAATTGAGTATTAATTGCTACTTTGTGCTGTATTTTACAAAATGTTTATTTTAACCTTTATTACCCATTTTTGACTTACACCACTTCTGCTTTGAACTGCTCATATATTGACTACACCCCCAACTCTGGCTACTATAGTTCCGTCGCTCGTATTTCCAGCAGCCAATCACGTTACAAGTCGGCTACATTTAAACGTGTGTGTCTTGTGATTCACTGATGATGATGTTATGCATTTCCTATAGCTCGATAAAAACTTAATATAATCGCCCGCCATTTTGGCTCTTTTGTTGGCGATCGCAGAAAGCATATAAGGACGTTATTTGCTGCTCAATTATTTGTTGAATTATAATGCATTTGATTTATTATCATAGGAGCTACAACATGATAATATTTAACAGTGTGGCAAATAGATTCCTTGTCTGGTAGCTCGGCAATGAAAGAACAAAAATGGCGAACGATACTACCTACCTAGACTTTATAGAGCCTTCACTTCTTAAGACGTAAGCAAAGAGGAGTCGCGACTATAGCAATAAGCATTTATAATGAACACCGATTAAAATACTCCACATTTCTCATGAAAAACAAAAACTGAATAGACTACGTGGACTATAGTGGACTTTGTTGTTAACAAACAGCTGGATACATTAAGAAGATTGATTAACCCTTATAATGCATTAAATATCAGGAAATAAGAATATAATTCTTAATTAAAACCTAAACTCAAAAGTTGTCTTTCATTTTAAAAAATCACTATGAATTACACTACACAGAAATTCCATCCAGAGGAAAGTCACAGTTTTTAATATAGGTAGGATGGACACAAAGCAATGTACACTGTAGAAAAGCACTCTTTAAGTAAGTGAAGAAAGGAGCATGACTATCCTTCTCTCACTACACGTGAACAACAAGTGACTGACTAGTGCATGTTGAGACATGAATAATTTCAGCTACCTCGCAGTGTTGCCAACTCGATTTTTAATAACCAGCTTTGAAACAGTGCAGAAGTCGGTAAATTGCTACATTGTCACTGTAAAATTCGATTATTTTGCCACTGTGAGTGCTGAAAATACCTGCTCAATCCTGATATCAGCAATACAAATTTAATAAATTTTACTCTCTAAACCAGGCGTGTCCAACCTTTTTTAGCAAAGGGCCACTGTCGTTAAGGTGGATTGGTTTGCGGGCCATGTGATTCAATTTTTTTTTAATATTTCATCATTTTCATGTATATCCAAATTGAACGTTATAAAGATAAACATATCTAAGATTAATATAAAATTTTTGTTTAATTGAAATTCTTATACTGTATTAAATTTAAAATATTAAGTAAATTAATATTTTACCTATCAATGCGAGATTTGGTACTGCTTCTCGCGAATGAGACACCCAATATCTGGTTTAGTTGATGTAGCAACTCGAAACGAACCCTCCAGATGACTGTCGGTGATTACCATCTTGTTGCACACTTAACATGTTTCATCCTGGAGAACTTGCTCACATATGTAGGCTACGTGCTACCGAAAAGTGACATGTAGTGAAGTGCGTGTCTATTAATGCCTGGATATTTTTCGCTGGGAAAATAATTGCGATAGAATTCAAGTAAAGGGTCATTGTAAAACTTATTCCTAAGGTGTGAAACACATTGAAAATCAACATTCTCCATTTGCAGTTTCTCGAGGACCTCATCTATGTTAATAGTGAAAGAAGAAGAAAACAGACTGAAACTTGCAACATTTTCCTTGAAGTCTTGAAATCTAGCAGAGAATTCGTTTCTTAGTTCTGTTATAATATCTCCATACTTTTAAGAATTTTGATCATTACACTTTTGTAGGACTGGAAAATGCACAAAATTTTTGTTTTTTTATTTGTGATTCCCAAAGTCGCAATTTAGTTTCGAAGGCCTTCACATGATCAAATTTAGTAGTGATTGATTGATCTTTATATTGGAAACGTGAATTAAGTTCGTTAATTTGTGTTGTGATATCTACCAGAAATACAAAATCACACATCCATTCTGTGTCAGTAAATTCAGCAATAGGTTTTCCCTTTTCCTCTGTGAATGTTTATATTTCGTTTTTGAGGTCAAACACTTGTTTCAACATTTTACCATGGCTCAGCCATCTTTTTTCATTGTAATAAACAATGTCTTCTAATTCTGAATCGAAACTGTTTAAGAAATTCTGAAATTCTCTGGCAGCAAACCTTGCAAACGAATGAAATTCACTACTTTTACGACGACCCTCAAAACACCGTCTATCTTTAGGGATTTAGCACAAAAGTTTTCTTGATGTATTAAGCAGTGAAATTGAATTACAGAAATATTGTCTACTTCAGCTGCCTCTGCTTGCAGTAATTTAACTAACCCTTATCGTTTTCCTGGAAATGAAGGGGCTCCGTCAATTGTTACACCAGATAGATTTGTATATTTCAAACCAAGCCTGTTCAAGGTTTCAATGACATGGGGTGGGGGCCCCATTAAATCATTGGCTTTAGTGGTACTTTTAAGAGAGACAAGAGCAGCTAATTCTTTTGTAATATTGAAATCTTTATCAACCACCCCTTAAGAAAATTGCTAACTGGGCAGTATCCTCAGCATCACAACTCATCGAGTGCCAGGAATTGAACTCGAAATTTATGGCTTGGGATTTTGAAGTTGTTCGCGAATTCGTCAATATGGCGAGCTGCAGTCTGTCACAATAAGCTTAATTTAGCAAACTTTGTTTTCTTGTCAGGACATATAATATCAGCAACACTCTTAAGGCATTCTTTAACAAAATCGCCATCTGAGAATGGTTTAGATTTCTTTGCAATAATTTCTGATACCGCGAAGCTCGCTCTGGCCAGAGATTCAGACTGAGTGGACATATTTGTAAAAATTAACTGCTATCCGGAAAGTTTACTTTTAAGTTCAGATACTTTGTCTTTGCAAAATTGGCCTTGAAATTCATAATAGGCCTATGAAGACGCATGTTTGTGTCGTAATGTTGCTTTATGTTGTATTTCTTAAAAACCGAAACTACTTCATTACAAATAAATTATACACACTGCTTTGTTGTTCAGTTCATTAAAAAAATACTGATTTGTCATTTGAAATGGCCTGTCTTTGTCTGAAACTTTTCTTTTCTCGCTGCTACACTTAGAAGCCATAATCACCACTTTTAAAAAAATCACAGAACTGATAATCCACAAACCTCTCACTATGAGAGCGAACAACTACTGCAAACTGAAAGCTATCTATGTTATTTTCAATTTCTACAAATTTTACCAACCTAACAATCATAAAACATGTGGTATGCACTCCGCTTTGAAAAGTAGAATGATAACGGCACATTCAAGAATGCAAGGAGACTTCAAAGCTATGCACGGTTATTAGGTATCATAAGTAACTGTCTTGTTATTTGCCAAAACAGTTGGGATTTCTTTCTTTTCTTATACAGTAAGATGAATAGAGTGAAGGTTCACACAGGCTTCCATATGCTGGTAACAATTTATTGTATATTTAAAAAAAAATGTTGTTCTCTTGTAGGTTCATCTTATTCCAAAGAGATATACTAATTTCCAAAAAAAAAAAGTAATACAGTATAACTTACAAATGCAGTATCTCTTTGGGTCGCATGCGATGGCTGCAGGCTGCGTGTTGGACACGCCTGCCCTAAATTAACACTGAAAAACATCAAATCTAGTGGGAAAACCGCTGAATTGGCAACATTGTTGACATGTTATTTTTTACTTTCTGAATCGTTATTAATCTTCTTATACAGTGTGTCGCATAGAATCATTACCACAAAGAAACCTGAATATCTCCTAAACTAATAGTGACAGAATAACCGGACTTAGATTTTATGTTAGAAAAGCTTATCAAGTTTCAATAGATCTCCATATGTGCACCTCTGGTGGCCCGAACAATATCAAGATGATATTCTATCTCCCTCCATGTGTTCCGCAGCATTACATTTATCATTTCGCTGTACTTTTGCACAAATTGGATTTTGTATGCTCTAAGTCACAATCTTTTGTGGACAATGTGAACAGTCGACTTCGATATACCCAGCTCTGAACTGGCCCGTCGAATTGATTTCTTTGGGCTGCGCTGAAATGCTTGCCTAACATCTTCATCTTTAGCTGCGGACACTGGTTTTTTGCCACTTTCCTTGTTCCTTAACACAGAGCCTGTTTCCAACAGCTGATTATACCATTTCACAATGGTATGATGCTCTGGAGCATTTGCACCATTCCTGCTTAAATCGTCTCTGCACTGCAATTGGGAACTTCAATTCGGCTAATCAATAACATTTCACTTTCTGCTGTATCGTAAATTCCGCCATTTTAACTCTATGTGTTGGCATACCCTGCTCATGAGCAGTAGTCATAATTTTCATATTACCAAACTCGGAGAGTTTCTACATAAGACAAGATGAGAAATATATTTATAAATTCACTGAGTGACGAGATATTTATATTTCTTTTTGGTAGTGATTCTACAGAACACTGTAGAAAAGGATAAAGAAAGCAGGAAAAGGTAAATAAAAAATTTCGTCTAGAAGCCAACTACGTAAATATATTTATACTTTAACGTGGTAACGCAGTTGTAAAGAAATAACCTCGAGGATGTAATAGTGGTTACCCTTCTCACCATCGTATCCAGGACTTTCGATACAAACTCGACCGAGGGCAATGGATTTTAATTGGTGATAAAATCCTGGAAATCCTTAGCATGGGAGGGAAGCAAAGCAATGGGTCTCCTTTCATAAATGTAATGCACATCCACTCGTCCCTGATTGGGATCTCCAGACAAAATTTGCTGGCCATTTCTCGCCCGCATTGAATTTTGACTCTGGATAACTTTTGAAGATTGAAAGCATCATTAAATAAAACACTAAACAGTCATGTACTGTACAGTAGGCTACAGTGCAGTGGCGGCTGCTCCCTATGTGCTAACGTGCTGTAGCATGCCATAAAATTATCGTCGAAATAATATTGTTAAAAAAAACGCACATAATACAAATAGTTCAGTATTTTCGATAATTTGGTGCTATAGACTCAATGGAATCCATCCTTACTCTCGTGCTAATTCGCAATTTAGCCTGGCTAGCAGTGTCTGCTCATGCGCAGAACAGCACTTCACCTCGCCCCTCCTTAATATTTTGTCCTGCGTTTTATATATGTAGCTTCTTTTTGCTTTTTGTGTTTTTCATAAATATAATCATATTGAAATACATTTTTGAATGTTTCTGTAAACAGGTTTACTTTTATATAATCTCAGCAGATAGTTTTGAGTTTATTATCTACGTGTTACGGGGTCTATGTTGGCATGCCTTTTTGCGGGAGTCTGTTAAAATAGGGATTATTTTCTACTTTCAAAACAATGTGTGCAGGTTTATGGGATTCATTATCTTTTGTACTGTGGTCATTTTAAATGTATATTCTGCTGTGTGTCTGTCTATATTTTGTGCCTAGTGTAATTCAAATATATAATGTAAGTTTAATGTGTATGTTAATCCAGAGACAGGTTTTAATTTTGGGATTATAAACAGTTTAAAAAATATACTGTAGTTATATATACAGTCGCGAAGCTCAATACGTAGTAAATATGCAAACATTAGATAGTTGCTCACCACTAAAATCGCTAATATCGCCTCATTACAGGCAATGCAAAATAGTACCGTCACAGTCTATTGTTTCTAGCACCCTCAAAACTCAAGCTTCGTGACTGTATATAGTAGACTGTGGTTATATCACGATGAACTCGATTCATTATTCAAAACTGCTTTCTCCAAGCAGCCATAGAAGATTAAATTAGAATAAAAAATCTAGGCGGCCAACATCAATATTGTGCAGAAAGTAAAGGATGGTAAAAACTATGTGTACACTAGGAAATGTAACAGAACAGTTTATGACAGCAGTGACTGGATATGTGGATGCGAAATACGAAATGCTCTGTTCTGCTTCCCTTGCCTCCTATTTAGTAGCAGTGATTCATGTCTACGACAGGTATCAAAGATCTTGGTCTCTGAATGAATATATAAAGAAACATTCACACAGCAAGAAACATAAACTCGTTTGATCTTTGTACGATTGGCACCGCAAATATTGAGCTTATGAAGAATCAGCACAGAAACATAATGAGAAAGTCGAAAAAATCGATATATTTTATCGAAAATAATTGATTGTATTAAATTTTGTGGGAAATTTTAACTAGCGCTACGTGGCCACGATGAGACGGAAACGTCATATAATCCCGGTGTGGTCATAGGTCTTACTAATCTGATAAGCAGCGTGGACAGTGTAGTGAGAGAATACATTGAAAATAACAAAGTGTTTAAAGGCAATTCTAAGTCGATTCAAAATGTCAACGGATGGATTTCACCTTAAAAAATTAGGTGAGTCTAAAAATATTTTTAGCACGCTATTATTTTCAGGTACGAGCCGCCACTGCTACAGTGGTATGGTTTATTGACATTGCCTGCTTTGAGTCAGCAGCTGTTATAGGGTCTTGCATGTTCAGGATGCCCTCTTCATGCATTGTAATAAATAACATTAAATATACATATACCGTATGAAACTACTTCTGGCATAAGTGCCAGTAGATGTGTGGGTGAAGTAGACTGGAGTGATTGATTCTGGTGTAAGCCTAATTTAGTGATTTGTACTGTTGTTTTGTAGGGGATTAGGAAGTGATAGGAATAAATTCGATGGTGTTCAGGTAAAGAAGATTATACATCTTGATCACACAACTTTTAACACTGTATCACTTCAGAATATGTATGATGAGACTCTCCTGTGTTAAACTTCAACATACCTCGTTTACATGTTTCAACCTATTTATGGGTCATCTTCAGAACAGGTTGTTGTTGGTCTTGGCGCCTCTTGTTCTGTTTCCTGTGAGGGTGCATTCGTATGGTATAGTGTAGAGTCAAAGTGTGCATGTGTTTTGAAGTTGAGTTGTGTGTTGAGAATTTCGTTGGGATGTGTTTCGTGTGTCTGTATATTTCATATTGTTCTAGTGTGTTTAGTTTCTGGCTTTTTGGTTGGATGTGTAGTATTTCCATGTCTGCATTGATGTCTCTGTGGGTGTGGTTAGCATTTATGATGTGTTCTGCATATGTGGAGGTGTTTTGTAATTTTGTTATGGCTGTGATGTGTTCTTTGTAACGTGTTTGAAATGATCTGCCTGTCTGTCCTATGTAGAAGTTGTTGCAGGTGTTACATTTGAGTTTGTATACGCCTGTGTGGTTGTATTTGTTTATGTGTTGAGATGTTTTTGTAGAGTGTTATTTGTTCTGTACGCGATGTTGTAATTTAATTTCTTGAGTGAGGTTGCAGTTTTGTGTGTGTTTTTGTGATGTATTTTTTGTGTTCTTATGTTTGTGTTGTATTATTATGTTTTTTGTGATTATGTTTTGTCTTACGTATTATGTTGTCTGTTATGTTAGGATTGTATCCGTTTTCTTGTGCTATGTATTTGATTGTGTTTAGCTCTTTGTTCTAACTCTGTTGGTTCATTGGTATGTTGAGTAGTCTGTATACCATTGTTCGGAATGCAGCTTGTTTGTGTTGTGTGGGGTGGTTGGATCTGTTGTGTATGTGTGTTGTTGTTGTTGGTTTTCTGTATACTTTGAATATGTGTTTGTTGTCTACTTTTGTTATTGTGATGTCTAGAAAATTTATGGGTTTGTTGTTTTCAATTTCTAATGGGTAGTGTAGCTTTGGGTGTATTTTGTTTATGTGTTGATGTAGGTTTTGGATCTGTCTTTTGTTTCCTACCTATTGGATCACCCATTTTCAGCATACTAGCAGAAATATTCTTACACCTCATAGAACAGACATACATACTTAACAACGACAACAACAAACATGCAGACAAAATCATATATTGGCACAGATATGTAGATGACATACTAATACTATACATAGGAAACAAGTTTATGTGTTGATGTAGGTTTTGGATCTGTCTTTTGTTTCCTACCCATGGGATCACCCATTTCCATCATACTAGCAGAAATATTCTTACACCACATTGAACAGACATACATACTAAACAAAGACAACAATAAACATGCAGACAACATCATATATTGGCACAGATACGTAGATGACATACTAATACTATACATAGGAAACAAGTTTATGTGTTGATGTAAGTTTTGGATCTGTCTTTTGTTTCCTACCCATGGGATCACCCATTTCCAACATACTAGCAGAAATATTCTTACGCCACATAGAACAGACATACATACTAAACAAAGACAACAACAAACATGCAGACATCATATATTGGCACAGATATGTAGATTACATACTAATACTATACATAGGAAACAAGTTTATGTGTTGATGTAAGTTTTGGATCTGTCTTTTGTTTCCTACCCATGGGATCACCCATTTCCAGCATACCAGCAGAAATATTCTTACACCACATAGAACAGACATATATACTAAACAAAGACAACAATAAACAAGCAGACAACATCATATATTGGCACGGATACGTAGATGACATACCTTTTTTTTTTTTATCCAATGCCACCAGGTTGTCTTTTCGACATTTCTGGTCTTCTCTCCTGGCTGTGGCTTAGTTGTAACCCACTTCTGAGGGTAGATGACATACTAATACTATACATAGGAAACAAGTTTATGTGTTGATGTAAGTTTTGGATCTGTCTTTTGTTTCCTACCCCTGGGATCACCCATTTCCAGCATACTAGCAGAAATATTCTTACACCACATAGAACAGACATACATACTAAACAAAGACAACAACAAACATGCAGACAACATCATATATTGGCACAGATACGTAGATGACATACTAATACTATACATAGGAAACAAGTTTATGTGTTGATGTAGGTTTTGGATCTGTCTTTTGTTTCCTACCCATGGGATCACCCATTTCCAGCATACTAGCAGAAATATTCTTGCACCCCATAGAACAGACATACATACTAAACAAAGACAACAACAAACACGCAGACAACATAATATATTGGCACAGATATGTAGATGACATTACTAATACTATACATAGGAAACAAGTTCTGAAGATGACCCATAAATAGGTCGAAACATGTAAACGAGGTACGTTGAAGTTTAACACAGGAAAGTCTCATCATACATATTCCTAAAGAAGATTGTCATTTTTTGTGCAAATGGAGTTTTGAATAATTTCAAGGGAAAAATTGCTCCAGGACCGGGTATCGATCCCGGGACCTCTGGTTGAACGTACCAGCGCTCTACCACTGAGCTACCCGGGAACTCCACCCGACACAGTCTCAACTTTTCCCTTTATATCCACACAACTCGCGTGGGCTGACGAAACGCCAGAGACCCACAACGAGTGCACACAATCTCTGTGTTTCGTCAGCCCACGCGAGTTGTGTGGATATAAAGGGAAAAGTTGAGACGGTGTCGGGTGGAGTTCCCGGGTAGCTCAGTGGTAGAGCGCTGGTACGTTCAACCAGAGGTCCCAGGATCGATACCCGGCTCCGGAACAATTTTTCCCTTGAAATTATTCAAATCTGCTTTACAGGGAGTTTCACCTGAAAGACTAGATTTGCATAAATGGAGTTTTGTTCCCCAAATTAATACACAAGTTGAGTTCTACAAGTGGGTGTGTAAAAAGACAAAAGAATACTAGCATTTGATGTGTTTTATTTGTGTAGAAAATTATTTGCAATAAGGGTCCAAAGTTTAATTTTCATTTATCTCAAAACTCATTTTTATAACTATCTCCCTTTACCCAAACACCATCAAATTGTTTATGTATGCTGAACATTGCTGTATATACTGTATATACATTCTTTATTAAGTTTTTTAAGTCTCCCTTTCTGGTGACACAAGTGTTTTGGTGGTTATGAAGACTTTCATGGGGGCAAAGCTATTTTATTGATCTGCCTTTTCGAAGATGTGTATATAAGCCATTAATTGCCGAGTAACCTATAGTAATTTAGTGTACTGGTACCATAATCCAGCTACTGAATTTTTCTTATTCAGCTTATCTTATCTTCTTTTATATCTGATGTGGGTCTTTACACTTTGTTAAAGATTTGTTTTTTTTTTTTACTAAAACCCGATATCTATTGCTGCTATCAGTTCCCCTATAGTCACTAAATGTGCATTCAACATCTTGCAGAGTAACATAAAAGCAGCAGATATTGCCTGTATTTTTTTTTTTTTTTGTGTAAACATAATTATTACTTATTTTCTAGTCTTAAAGGATCTAGACTCCCTGTTTACCCAAGTTTAGTCACAAATCAGAAAAGTCAAGAGTGGCTTGAAATGTTACAACCAGAAAACTGATCTGTAATCTTCTGTGTACTAATAGCAGAATGGGAGCTTCTTTATAATGCATAGAATTGTGACATCTTGGGTTCATATATGGTAATAACGTGGACAAAGAGAGTTTAGGTTAGTCCTGAGCATTTAAGTCTATGGACCTGTTGTGTCTTCCTCTTGAACTTATAATACCTAGAAACGTGTTGCTTTCCACAGATCTTCAGAACTTGTAAAGTAGTGCTAAGAACAAATTGCTAATTTTACCTGCCTCGAATAGTGAAAGACACTTCATTCTCACAGAACCATAGGAGAGAACAAGTTAATCTTGTGGGGGAGGTTTCTGTCATTGTAATACTTTCTTCTATGTGCCATACTTTAAATGTGCTGCAAATTGCGTTAATTACTTAAATTCTGATGGGATCTTTTATCATCCTTAGAAATCCTTTGTTCTTGCTGGTTTAAACCTGCATATTTCATATTTGTTGGCAATGGCAATAAATATTGGACCACAACTAAACAGGAAATAATATTGCTAGAAATGAAAATGATTAAGAATAGTCATATGATCACACAGAGAACAAATTAAATGAAACAGGCACCTATTATGAAGATATAAACATTGGGAAATTATGTACATCAGACTTTAAGTAAGGAAGGTTTCAGACTACTGTTAGCAAGAATGTCACCACAAACAACACACTGCAGTCTTGGACAGCCCTTGTCACCTATATAGGAAAATCCAAATGTAATATAATTATATGAGGCGTTCAAAGCTAAAGTGGATCAAGTTCATGAGACATAGTTTTGAGATAATAGGACTTTAAGACTAGCAATAATTTTATTGCTCCATTCTCAAATTCTAGATTTATAAAATATAAACATTTGCGATGTTAATTGGTGCAACGCTTTGGTAACTTGATCCACTATGGCTCAGAACATTGTGAACAAATAATCTGAGTCAAAAGTGACTGGTGTCACCTACCGGCTAATGCTTGCAATTAAGACTTGATCCATTACTGCTTGGAAAAGATCCAACTTCAGATAATCAGAAAATGAATTAAAATCAATTTATGAAAATTTGTCACTTGATCCACTTTAGCTCTGAACGCCTCAATTATAATAGTTTTATCTTTGTTGGATTGACACACATCAGTAGAAGCTGAGTCACTCGAGCTTAACACAGCCCTCACTCCTGATTTCTGTTCCTATTTCAAATTTCCACTTTGCAACCATTTATCACATTTTAAATGTGAACTGAAAGATTCCGATACAGATATGTAACTGCATTTACTAACCAGACCAAGTAGAGTTAGCATATTTTTGAAAGTATAACATTTTATAGTTATGATTGGTTGTTACATTTAAGTTATTATGTTTAGAAATTTTCGATTTCATTGGTTGTTCATTTTCTGAGGTGGAGTTTAACCATTCCCAAAAAAAAAGTTTGGATTTTAGAAATTAATTCAGAAACATGTCTTTTAAAATCCAACTCGAAGTGCAATTCAGTATGTTTTATGACTGTTCTAAGTGCCACAGAAGGCAACAAGATTCAGATGCGATGTCTGCAAACCTTTTAACGGATTGGAAAGATATCAAAAGAATTAACAGATGAAGCATAATTGCACATGTAAGTATACAAAGATCGTTGAGGAACTAGGAATGTACAGCTGTCAAAAAAAAAAAAGTGGCCGCACTCGTGAACAGCGAATATTTTCAAAGTCCACTTTGGGTCGCGGAGATGTTACACGATGCATGTGCTTGTACAAGCAGTTCCGGAACTATGAAAGTGTTCCATATCTGCTCCTCTCAGACCAGCGGTAGAGTGCTTGTTTAATGATTCAAAGGTTCTGGGTTCGGGCCTTCTTCAAGTTTTCATTTTATTTTTTAATCGTTCTTTAGCGATGTAAATGATATTCAAATTATCATTTATATCCAGTTATCATTCTTGATGGATATCACGTTATTTATATTTTGTTATCGGTTTTTAGAGATATGAATAAAATTCAAGTCATCATTTGTATTCTGTTATCGTTTTATAACGATATGAATAATAATTATTACTATTGTAGCTACAGTATCTCCAATGGGGGTTAGCCCTATTTTACATATGTATGTTAGGGCTATAGTTTTATACACAAAAAAGATAAGCATAAAGAGAAATGGAAAAGAAAATTAAATTAGCTTACGCGATGTAAACAAAACATAAACAATCCGTAAATTAGGCATTGCGATTGCAAAACAAATATCAGTTATCAATTTGAAACATACAAAAACATTAACAACACACATACGTAACACTTCTATAACACAAATATGCAGCTTTCCGTACCATACATCATAAATTAATACACAATAGTCACACAGACACAATCAAACTATAATTACAACATTGCGACGACATCAAGCATCCCATAACTGACTCACATACATAACAAATCAAGCATCCGTTGCAACACATACACTTCAACATAGTAACCACACTTTTAAAAGTTACAAATTTGGCTCCAAGAAGAATAAATAGGACACCGTTACTAATTACTATTCTTCTACAATTTCTTAAATACATCTGTAATAAATCTGTGAAATTCCGATATGAATAATATTCACGTTTTTTATATTGTTATCGTTCTTTAGCGATATAAATAATATTCAAGTTATCATTTATATTGTTTTCCTTCATTAGCATTATAAAATAATATTCAAGTTATTTATATTGTTATTGTTCTTTCGCAATATAAATAATCTGTATTTTATGTAAGTAATTATTATAACACAAATAAACATCTTTCTTTGTAAAATAGATTATTTTATTTAAATAATTAAATACGTATTATATAATATCTTATATTAATTAAACAAACCGATATTTATCATTTATATTGTGTTATCTTTCTTTAGTGATACTGTATAAATAATATTCAAGTTATTTATATTGTAATCGTTCTTTAGCGATATAAATAACATAAATGTAATTTAGGTTTGGAAAAATCCAGTTGCATAATACTGCTATTAGTTTTTCTTTTTGTATTATTCCATTATACTATCTTGAACCACAATAAAATGAAAAGGAGTAACGAGGAATTGAACCTGAGACATTGACATCTAAATTCCGACGTTCGTCCGCTGAGCTACGAGGGCAAAAGTGTGGAAAGATTTTCGGAAAAATTAGCCCAATCACACTCTAAGATTTTCTGATGATTCGTAGAAGCTAGTCCAGGATGCGGGGGGCAAAGGCTAATTGAGATTTCCCGATCTCTGATAGGGTCAAACATCCTGATAGAATTAATATTTAACCCTTGCCGTGCCTTTCGGTGAAGTCCGGAGGGCCCAATTAGTCAAATCCACTCTCCTCATCTCCACGCTTGGGCCCCCTGGAATTTAATAAGATGCGAAAGAGATAGTGGTGTGCGGAAAGCAACGGGATGTTACCGCATTTAGGCCTATCCTTCCCAAGAAAAACTGCAAACATGAACAAAGGAAGCTTTTAATAGAAGAAGAAGGATCTTCTGCGGACCTCTGGAAAAAGAACTAAGGAAGAGACTAGTGAAGTGCTTTGTGTGGAGTGTGGCATTGTATGGGGAAGGAACATGGACATTACGACGAAATGAAGAGAAACGAATTGAAGCATTTGAAATTTGCATGTGGAGAAGAACGGTGCGTGTGAAGTGGACAGATAGAATAAGAAATAAAATTGTGTTTGAAAAAGTGAGTGAAGAAAGAATGATGCTGAAACTGATTAGAAAGATAAAAAGTAATTGGTTGGGTCTCTGGTTGAAAAGAATAATAGACGACATTAGGATATGTGGATCATATGCGGAGATTAAGAGGAAGGCAGAAAATAGGAAAGATTTGAGATTGCTGGGTTTGCAATGAAAGACCTGCCCATGGACAGAACACTTATGTATGTATGTTCAGAATGCCTGGAATATCGTGTCTAAAAACAGTCGCTATTTGCAAAGACTAGTCAATTCCATGCCCACTCGACTGTAAGATGATCGAGATAAGAGGAAGATAGACTAAATATTGAATTGTGGCTTTTTGTTTTGTTTTTTGAACGCTTAATTGTTTGAATGTTTTAAGGCCGACGCCAGTAAATTTGTTTTGTTTATGCCACAAAAGATATTTTTATTGAGAATAAAATCTTTTTTCTTTCCATTTGCAGCCACAATATCATAATGATAAAATCATGGCATAATATATTAATGAACCTGATGTTAATAACTAAAATAATCGTAAAAGAGAAAGGAGCCATTATGTATAGTTTGTCTCTCTCAAAAACAGAACAAAAAAGAACATAAAAAGCACGTGGTTGTAGTCGAACGCAGGACCTCATGAATAAGAGGCCTGAACGCTACCATTATGCTATCGATAACACACAGAATACTTCAATTATGACTGTAGATATCAGGCAACGTGGTCCAACAACATGTAACATCGCCTGTCTCCGAATTGTAGCGAAGATACCCGAAGGGAACTTTGTTTCAGGAGAGCAGCCACTTTTTCTTTTGACAGCTGTACATACTCTACAAAGAACTGCCTTTTAGCTCAGATCATAAATAAGTCTTCTTCTTATGACAGACTGCAGATTCTATCCCCTATTACTATTCAATCACATAAAGCCATAGCATAGCGGAGTAAGTTTTTGTACCTATGTGTCTGTTCCTTCCTTCAGTCGCCTGGCACACATCTCTGTGTCTACAATCAAAGTCTTCTCCTTATAACAGACTGAGGAAGCTACTCCCTGTCACTAAATATCTAAACACACACTTCATTTCAAAGAACTGGAAACAATATGTGTAATCCACATGGAGTCATAGTAGCTACAGTTCGATATTCCAGGTGTAACTTGTTATAATAATAGGTACTATAACAGTAACCTCAAAATTCGCCATTAGGAAAAATTTTTGGCGAACCCCTTGCAAAATGGGTTTGTGAACGATAGTTTGGGAAACATCTGTATTATCGAAGTGAAAGATTGACTGTTGCAAAATTCTTAAAAGAGTCAGAAATGTGTAGATGGGATTACATCTTCATTATCGTTTTTATTGTATGAGAATTTGTTACGGAATTTTTTGACATAGAATTCATATTTCCCCACACTGAGTATGGACATCTGTGTTGGTGGAAAAAAATGGCGGAATTTGATATGCTTACTGTAACAAGACTAAGCCATAGACAAATGTTAATGTTACTAGTAATTATGCCGTGAATCAGTGTAACTAATGTGATTGGTTGTTACATTTAAATGTAATGATGTCACCTTCCCTTGCCAAGGACATGAGGGCACCGAATTAGCATATAAAATTATTCGTGTTGCATGGCTTCTTTCATTAATAGCTCAGCATCAAGTGCAGCTACAGACTGTTCGACTACTCGTTTGTTTTGTAATCGCAAGTTAGACACTTTGAGTGAACAACAGTAAACAATTTGTTGTGAGCAGGGACTAATTTCGGAATGTTGCTTCATGTCAAGAGAAAATATATTGAATGTCCTTCATTAATTACTTCTCTTATCACTTGTAACCCAGTATAAAATAAGACATTCAAGGCTACACAACTAGTTTCCTTCTGGAAATTGGGTGACATATTCTACATGTCAGTGTATCTCTGATAGAGGGCAGCATTTTTTTAACACTTGTAATGTAGTGAGGTGTTGAAGTATAAAGAAAAATAATGCAAAGAGTTCTGAATTGTTTATACATCAATATTTTTTGCTCATCTGTAAGACACTGTCTTCCAAACTTCTGACAATACCTGTGTTGTGCCCAAGGATTATGGTAAGCAATCATAACTTTGTTATGACCATAAGCAATATATTTTCACTTTATTTTAAAGTAATGAAATCGTACTTATTAAAATATTCACTTGAAGACATGCCTTTGACATACGACAGAGATCGCTTCCTGTTTCGACAGATTACCGTACAGTTTACCGACATCAGCAGAAGCTGAAAGTCCAGTCCTTGAACAAGGCAGAAATGCGTACGCTTGCATTCTTTAGCACGAACTCAGTCTTAGCAACAGCTGACATATAACGAAAGATACATATATTATGCAGCGTCTCTCACGAGACTTTTAATTGGCGATGATTCCAAACTCTGGATTTCCATTGGTCAAGTCAAAAACAGAGATTCAGTCGTGAGAGTTCCTTAAATCTGTATTGTTCTATGAGACGACTGGAAACGCCGATTTGAAATAATGATTAAGAATCAGAAGCGTGGTATTTAGTGAATGCAATACCGTCTTTTTAGAAGATTCGCGGATAAAACAGCGTCACTCTGTTACGTCACAAAAGACGCGGTTCCAGAATTTATAGATGGACATGAAACGTCCAAAACGCGGTCATTAGTTATTGGTAAGACAGCGGTCATGCAGTAGCGGTCGTAACTTCCTGACGTCTAGGAAGAAGAATGGCATCATCTGTGAACAGCACCAGGGTTCGCCCTACTGTCTACTGTAAGTAAAATCATCAGTTCAATCTTTAGACTTTACATTTAACTAGTTCATCTTGGTACTTTAAAATTAACAGAAATTTTTATACTTTCTAAATCGTCCAATCTCAATATTTAATAATCTATCTGTAGTAAATTGATATCTTGTTAATAAACTTAGTAATAGTGAATTTCTACACTTGTGATTATTTCGAAAGCCTGAGATCACATTCTAAGTAGGAATCCCTCCTATCCATAAGCAAGTACAGTTTATAAATTATCAGAGAGTTAGGAAGTATAACACAGTGTCTGATTCGTTTGTGTTATCTTGATAGAGATAACTCGCGATTATCTCAAAGATAAGCAAGTCGTGGCAAGTGGCACGACAAAATACTGGTGTCAGATGTGATAGAGCTCAACAATAAATTTTGGTGTCAGATATGGTATAAAAAATTCTGGTGTCAGATATGGTACAACAAAAATTGGTGTCAGAATTGGCATAACAAAAATTTGTAAAACTTCTCGATTCCGAAATCCAGAGTTCGGAATCATCGTCAATTAAAAGTCTCGCGAGAGACGCTGCATAATATATGTATCTTTCGTTATATGTCAGCTGTTGCTAAGACTGAGTTCGTGCTAAAGAATGCAAGCGTACGCATTTCTGTCTTGTTCAAGGACTGGATTTTCAGCTTCTGCTGACGCCGGTAAACTATACGGTAATCTGTCGAAAAAGGAAGCGATCTCTGTCGTATGTCAAAGGCATGTCTTCAAGTGAATATTTTAATAAGTACGATTTCATTACTTTAAAATAAAGTGAAAATATATTGCTTATGGTCATAACAAAGTTATGATTGCTTATAATCCTTGGGCACAACACCTGCTATGTCTAAAAAAATCGAACTGCAGTCTACCAATCAAAATATGTTCCTGCTGTCTTTATGTGACAAATTAATTACTTTATAATGACATTAATTTTCTTATCATTTCATGTCAAATCTGTTTCTGAGCTTATTCTGAATGGAAGAAAAATGTGAGAAAACTCTTTCAGTTGATATAGAACTTGCAGGATGATAATAAAGTGAGCAATAAAAGCAGTTTAAACTTTTCAGTGTTCTTGTTTTCTTCATAGCTTTCCACCACACATCTGGAGCACAGGGCAAGAAGAAAGATCTAGGAAATGATTCGTTTTCAGTGTCAAAAGCAATAATGTGATTCATAGGGATCAAATGGTGCAGCATATACCCTAGCTTTCTCCTCCTGATCTGGATAGATTGGTGGTAAACTTTCTCGATTAGAATGCATGAGATGTGCCAAGTGATGTGTTAGTTACAGCCTTTTGGAAGTGCCTTAACACAATTGCCTTATATGGTTCCAAATTTGGAACTTTGGTGAGTGATAGAAGGGTTGACAACCTATCAATGATATGCAGTTTCTACTTGACTTCAGTTGTTGGCAGTGTGACTCGACCTTTTTGCAGTATTGTTAATTACATTTGTGATATTAACATCTATGTCAACAGTCTACCGAGTTAGCTCTGTGGTAGCACATCTGCCTCCAGACTAGCCAGCCCAAGTTAGATTCCCAGAGAGTAAAATTTCTAACTGAGTACTAGGAGAGGTGGTAGTGCACAACTTCTGATCACTATATTGAGTTCTGATATTTAACCCTTGTGGTGGATTTCTGTGAAGTCCGGAGGACTAATTAGTCAAATCCACTCGCCTCACTCCATGCTGAGGCCCCCTGGTACCTTTTAAGATGCTAAAGACAGAATTGTGTGCTGAAAGCAATGGGAAGCTACCGCATTTATCTTTCCCAAGAAAAACTGCAAACATGGCATGATGAGTTTAAACTGCATAAAATTTGCTGATGATGTGGCATTGTTAGCAGAAGAAGAGACCATACTAAGAGATATGCTAGTGGAGCTAAATGACAACTGTGAGCAGTATAGGATGAATATAAATGCAAACAAGACGAAAACTATGGTTGTCAGAAGAAAAATAAAGAAGGTTAACATGCAGATACTAAATGAAGCAGTAGAGCAAGTGGACAGCTTCAAATACTTGGAGTGTACTATAAGCAGAGACATAGGCTGCTGCTAGGAAGTCGAAAGAAGAATAGAAATGGCAAAGAAAGCTTTTAATAGAAAAAGGAGCATCTTCTTCGGACCTCCAGAAAAAGAACTAAGGAAGAGACTAGTGAAGTGCTTTGTGTGGAGTATGGCATTGTATGGGTCAGAAACATGGACATTACGACAAATTGAAGAGAAACTCCTAAAAACATTTGAAATGTGAATTGTGGGTATGGAGAAGGATGGAGTGTGTGAAATGGACTGACAGAATAAGAAGTGAAGCTGTGTTGGAAAGAGTAGATGAAAAAAGAATGATGCTGAAACTGATCAGGAAGAGAAAAAGAAATTGGTTGGGTCACTGGCTGGGAGGAAACTGCCTACTGAAGGATGCACTGGAAGAAATGATGAACAGGATAAGAGTTGGGACAGAAGAAGATATCAGATGATAGAACGACATTAAGATATAAAGATCATATATGGAGACTAAAAGGAAGGCAGAAAATAGAAAAGATTGGAGAAAGCTGGGTTTGCAGTGAAAAACTTGCCATTTGACAGAACACTGTGTATGTATGTATGTATCTATGTATGGGCTATTCCATCTCAAATCGACCGAAATATAGAGAAAATTGACCTTGCAATTTTTAAATACAATGAAACTTTTTTTGTACGTAGAGAACTGTGATACAATGCTTTGTGCAAAGTTTGAGGCATCAGAACTTCATAGTGTTTAAATTAAAAATATTTACATTTATCGTATTTTCATATAATTAGCAATTTTAAACTGTTGTGGCTCCGAAACCCTTTCACCCAATGATCAAAATCATGGTTTATTTTGATGCTCAGAAATTAAAGTTTATATTGACATGTAAACAGTTTTTCTTACTTTTTATGGAAATGGGGAAATTTAGATTTTTCTTCATTAAGACACCTTTGACCACGAAAAAATATTTTTAAAATATATGGTTAGATTCCGCATTGAAAGTACAAATAAACACATATTTTTTACTGGTGTACCATTGATAAGAAAGTATTGAAAATATCAAATAAAGAAAATAAATAGTATGCGCGTGAAGTAACCAGCTGACTGTGAGACGGGAGCTAGCTGAGACAAGCAAGGCCAGGAGACAAACACGTGATGTTTCGTGTAGTAGCGCATAGCTGGGCTAGCTTTGTCACAAGTTTTCATAAACACAGGAGTAAAATGTAAAATGATGCCCAACGCTCTCAGCTCTCGGCCAGTGCTTGCAGTACTGCGCCGTTCAAGTCTAGGCGTGTGAAAATAATTTATTTAATACCCTCGAAACTTATTGCCGAACCAGTAAGCAAACAATCCCGAAGTCCCTCTTAATAATGCAAGGTTTTTTCTCAATATTTTTTACATTTTTACAAATTGGCAAAAAGCCTAAAAGTAAGTAAAATCAGATTATCTGTCTCTCTGTATACAATAAACATAAGGATTACTTCTTAACATAACCTACCAAATGTCAGCTTCAAAATGAGCTCCCGTTCAATGTTCTGCAGTAAATGGTTCCAGAGTTCTGAGCGCTGAAAGAGGCTTGTTTTTATAAAATACGCTAAATTTGTCGCTCAACAGTACGAAAACCATTTGACTTTCGATAGTATATTTTTGAAAATGCACTGTCCTCAGCACCTTGTATAAATAGGGAAAAAATTAGAGTATAAAAAAAATGCGAGGTTTTTTACTGATCGATTTCATATGGAATAGCCCGTATGTATGTATGTATGGGTTAAATCCCAAATCTCTCCACAGTGCATATGAAGAGAACGTATATGTCACTGTTGATAGTAATTCATCTGTCTGACAGAGATGTTAAGCCTGGCTGTCTCCTTGGTGCTATTTGGCAGGAGTAGACTACGTGCTAGCACCAGGTTTTCCATTCTCCCTTTCTCATCTCCATTATCTTCATCTATTCCCTACATACACTCATCCTAGTACATGTCATAACTTTCCACACAGATGCACATCACGCAAAGTGTGGCCTGCCGAAGTGGTGTGCAACTTGAAAATGGGTCACAATCCTGCCATCTATCCGCAATATGCGGAACCCGAATCACAGTGAAGTGGGTTGGCATTGGATGCACACACATCTTTGTCATCTTCATAATCTCCTTTTTTTTTCACCATGGATGGCCTGTTTCTGATGTATGTTTCAATGCACACAAGCTGACTGTTCCTTTGTGTTTCACCTCCAAGGTGTAGTGTACTGTAGAACTACGTTTAGTAGCGATCTGGACTCCTAAGTCCTGATTATGATGTAATCGTGATAAGCGAGATGTGTTGACAGCATTCTACAGTAGTTAGTACTAGCATACAAAAAAACATTTGCTCTATGTCTGCAGCACAGGTATATTGGAATTCCGATAAGAAGAACAAGACAATCCTCTATGGACATAGTGGCAGGCCTTTATTTATGATTACCAGCTCATATGCTAAAGTATTGTGTACTGCACATAATCCTTATGATGTTATTGAACTTTAAGCAATGTAAAATACAAATATAGACATAGACTACCCACCTTGAATATTGTGTGAATTAGCAGTTACATGCCATTTTTCACATTCTGGAAAATTACATATATATATATATGAAGGGTTCAGAGCCATAGTGGGCAAACGCCATTTATTAAAAACGGAGTTAAAGTTAAGTGAATAGCATAGTTTAATGAAGATTGACATAGCATTTAGTTTTAATGTGTATACTTTACATTACTTGCTATATGTTTCCATTGAATTATGGTAATAACCTCATTTTAATCCTTGTTTTCTTCGGTTTTAGTAAATTGCGCTTGGCCCACTATGGTTCTGAACCCTTCATATATTCAGTCATAGTTTTCTGCCCAAGGGCAGGTCTTTCACTCTAAACCCAGCAATCTGAAATCTTTCCTATTTTCTGCCTTCCTCTTAGTCTCCACATTTTATCCATGTATTTTAATGTTGTCTATCATTTGATATCTTCTTCTCCCTCGAACTTTTCTTCCGTTCACCATTCCTTCCATTGCATCCTTCAGTGAGCAGTTTCTTCTTAGTCAGTGACCCAGCCAATTCCTTTTTCTCTTCCTGATCAGTTTCAGCATTATTCTTTCTTCACCCAGTCTTTCCAGCACAGCTTCATTTATTATTCTGTCTGTCCATTTCACATGCTCCATTGTTCTCCATATCCATATTTCAAATGCTTGTAGTCTCTTCTCTTCACTTCGTCGTAACATCCATGTTTCTGCCTTATAATGCCACACTCCACTCAAAGCACTTCACTAGTCTCTTCCTTAGTTATTTTTCCAGATATCCCAGATGTCTGCAGAAGATGCTCTTTTTTCTGTTAAAAGTTTCCTTTGCGATTGCTGTCCTCCTTTTGACTTCCTGACAGCAGCTCATATATATACATACACACTCGTGTGTGTGTGTGTGTGTGTGTGTGTGTGTGTGTGTGTGTGTGTGTGTGCGTGTGCGTGTGCGTGCGTGTTTTTTTTTTTTTCATTATTGTGTCGTATGTTTAAAAACTCTTACTGAAGTCATTTTAATCCCAATTTTCATTATTTAGTTGCTTTAAAAATCGGTAGATCTTGAAAGTCACTAGCTTATGAAATAAAGTGACAGGTATGTAGAAATGTAGTGCACTTTGTTGCTCATAATGAGAGACAAACAGTGACTTGATTTTTAAATATTAAAGATTGTATTACACTGTCTGGCATGTGAATATTCTTGCCTGAAAAACTGTAAGTGAGAAAGTGCATTCGAATGTTCAGACTTCCTTGTACAGCAATCAAGAATTTATTACTCTTCATTTCTCCGGAGGAAATGTTACAGTAAGCATATTTTTATAATGGCGGACTATGTATCGTACAATGTAAACATACCTTTAAATACGTAATTTAGTATTGTTTTGCGATCTTTTATCAGATGTTTTCCTCAAATAATATGTTATCTGGCAATTTTTTTTAGTTCATCTGGCAGTGATGACAATAATTACTATCATCATAGCATTCATTGTTGTGAGAATTGTAATTCGAAGAACCAGTTGTATGTAGTAAATAAATATCAGCCACTAAAATCACGATTTTAATTTAATTCTAATCTATAGAGTGATGCAAAATGTCTATTTTATATTAAAATATAAATACCTACAGAAAATACTTCTATTAAAAACATTTGCCTACCTTTGTCAATGTGAACTTGCATTTGTACTCGTAATAAAGAACCATTTTCTTTCTACAAGAAAATGTCTTACAACACTTTCAATAACTCGTTAATGCTATTCTTTCATATTCTAGAATGCTGTTGCCAGACGATTGGGAACAAAGGCATTTGTCCTCTTGCACTTGAGTATTTTTCATAGATATTTTCAAGGTCTAAATCTATTTATTTTTGTAAGTCACATATTGGACAATTTGAAGATCGATATATCCTGTGGCCAGTCTGAATGCTGCTGCAGAAGATTTCCGTGGTAAATGAGGAATCACATGTGGATTTTGAAATAAAATGTTCCATTCCTTTCCTTGCGATTTGAATATAACATTTTGATTATTAATGTCTTTGTATATTAATTTAATGAGTTACTTTACAGAATGAATGTAACAACAGTAGAAATATAAGTCTCACAAGCTTTCCCATTAATAACAGTTAAAAATCTTAAGTGGTCAACATAACATTTCTCCAGTACATCTCCAATGATGATACTAAGGACATATGTTGATATGAACCATTAATACCGGCAAAGTGTTAGAAAATAAGACTTAAGGCAAATTGAACATTTTATTTTGTTATGACTTGTATTCCACCCAGACACTAGTCTATAATACCAAATAAAAACTGAAGTTTTTGTTTTTAATAGCTTATCAGAAACTAAAGATTGTAAAAAGAAAGTAACTTAAGCCCATTGACCATACATCGAAGAATTATGAAAATAAAAAAATAAATAAAAATTTTACTTTATGTGCTGATCTTTAGGCCTTCTGTGGCTTGATCAAAAAATGTAATTAGAGACCTTGTTTTTTTTTATTGTTTAAAGTAGACATTACAAGACTACTTTTGTACACCCTTACATTTTTAATTTAGGAATTATTTTTTTCTTTCAATTCGTCCTAATGTATAGCTCATTCAGATTAAATGATTTTTCTTTTCTTAATTAATTGTGAACTTTCTAGTATCTCCTAGTGCTTTCTGGTTGAGCTCACATTGAAACTTGTGTTCAGGTTTCTGCCCAGCGACAATATTCTGATGTATTATATTTTATTCAAAGACTGGTTAATTAATAATCCAGCACACTCACATCTACTCTCGCATTCATATAAATTTCCAGATTTTAGACACTCAGGGAACATTTTTCTTCAACGAAAATTCCCCAAGAACTTTGTCCAGGATCAATCGAACCTGGGACCTTCAGATCTGGAAGCCAGCATGCTGACCAACAGACCATGGATGCAGTCTTAGCAATTGAATTATCTAATTTTGGATGTGATGATGAGGTTAAATCATAATAATTGTTTTACTGGCTACTCACTTTGCTCTTAGCCTTAAAATACATATAGAAAGATTTAAGGTTTTGTGAATATAATAATTAATAAGAACATTTTAATTTTTACAAGTTTTTTTCAGTAAAAACCAGTGTTGGGTCTGGTCCTCGTTCCAAAAATGTGGAATTTTGGCAACCCTGCTACTTGTTGAAATTGCAGTCATTATACTGCGAATTTGCATATACGAGGTGCATCCAGAAAGTAAGTTTCCCTATTTAAAAAAAAACACACTTTCAGGAAAACATTTATTGGCAACAGGTAGAGCAATGTTTCAGCTATTTTTCAACATAGCCACCATCAGAATTGAGACACTTGTTGTATCGTGGGATCAGCTTTTGTATCCCTCTGTCGTAGAACTCTGCCGCCTGTGAATGGAACCAGCGTGTGACAGACGTCTTCAGCTCTTAGTCGTTGCCAAAACCCTCACCAGAGGACAGGAATTTTTTGAGGTGCAAGAAAACATGAAAATCGCTGGGAGCAAGATCAGGACTGTAGAGTGGATGATCAAACAACTCCCAGCCAAATTCCGTCAAAACAGCTGCTGTGCGCCGAGCCATATGTGGACGAGCATTGTCATGGAGGAGCACAGCACCTGCAGTAAGCATTCCACGCCTCTTGTTTTGAATGGCACATCGCAATTTTTGCAGTGTTTCACAGTAACGGTCAGCGTTCACTGTTTCACCTCTTGGAAGGAAGTCAATGAGCAGAATGCCCGTCCTGTCCCAGAACATCGTGCACATCACTTTCCGTACTGACAGTGTCTGTTTGAATTTCGTCCTGACCGGAGATCCACTATGCCACCAATGCATTGACTGCTGCTTGGTTTCCGGGGTAAAGTGCGAAATCCAAGTCTCATCGCCCGTGACAGTCCTGTCGAGGAACTTGTTGCCATCATCATGATACCGTTGCAGAAATGTCAGTGCTGCTCCTAAACATTGCATTTTGTGTTCGGGTGTCAGGTTTTTCGGCACCCACCTGGCACACACTTTTTTGAACAGCAGATGCTTAGTGACAATCTCATGCAACAAGGATCGTGATATCTGCGGAAAATAGCTGCTCAGCTCCGTAATCGTGAAGCGACGGTTCTCCATGATGCACTGCCGCACCAGCTCAACATGATCATCATTGATGAAGGACGGTTGTCCACTGCGCTCTTCATCATGGACACTTTGATGACCTTCGGAAAACTGCCTACACCAGCGACGCACCATCTGCTTACTCATGATGTTCAGCCCATAGACCTGACAGAGCTGCCGATGAATTTCAATTGGCGCAATGCTTTGTGCATTAAAGAACTTTATCACCGACCGAACCTCGCAGGCGGCGGGAGAAGGACTAAGAGCTTCCATTTCGGACCACTGCTGCCACACTACTGGCACCAGGCAGGACCTGTCCGGCTGGCATAGGATTGATACGTCATGGATCTGTTATGCATGCGCAATTGACACGGCTAATTACATTTACTTTCAAGGGGAAAAAATCGGGAAACTTACTTTCTGGATGCGCCTCGTATATACGAAAAAGTTTTAAGATGATTCTTCTTTGTCAATGTTCATGTTTTTATGTTGTAATGTTCTTAATTTTTGTTTTTACTTTGCAGGTGAATTGTAATGGGAGACGCATCTGTTGTCAAGATTCAAGTCTTATTTTTTGCTAAAGCAAGAGAACTCAGTGGCACGAAAGAAAGCCAGTTACTTATACAATCATTAACATCGTATGATTCTCTCTTAGGTGAAATTGTGAAGAACTTTTCTTTGGAATCAATTCAAGGAAATTTAATTTTAGCAATTAATGAAGAGTATGCTGTATCAGGAGCTGAAATAAAACTTAAAGAAGGAGATCAAGTAGCAGTTATTCCACCACTCAGTGGAGGTAAATTTAATGGGTTAAAAATTATTTTCAGTCTTTCTCATTATACGAAATAGTATGATATACAGGGTGATTCAGTGACTATGTTACAAACTCTTGGATGATAGAGGAGACAGTAATGGACAACTTTCATATAGAAACCTATGTCCAGAAAACTTTCATTTGGTAGTTACAAGCCTAAATATTTTAGTCACTGCAACCAGCTAGAATCGAACTCTAGGCCATCCTTTTGAACGATGAAAGAGTAATGGAACATAGAAAAATTCTCTCCTGCGCCGGGATTTGAACCCGGGTTTTCAGCTCTACGTGCTGATGCTTTATCCACTAAGCCACACCGGATACCCACCCCGGCATTGGACAGAATCGTCTCAGATTAAGTTCCAACTCTTGGGTTCCCTCTAGTGGCCGCCCTCTGCACTACGTCATAGATGTCTATGAACATAGGACTGAAGTCCACACATGTGCTGAGGTGCACTCGTTATGAGTGACTAGTTGGCCGGGATCCGACGGAATAAGAGGGTGGCGACTAGAGGGAACCAAGAGTTGGAACTTAATCTGAGATTATTCTGTCCGACGCCGGGGTGGGTATCCGGTGTGGCTTAGTGGATAAAGCATCAGCACGTAGAGCTGAAAACCCGGGTTCAAATTCCGGCACCGGAGAGAATTTTTCTCCGTTCCATTACTCTTTCATCGTATGATGACGCAGAATATCTGCATGGAAATACACTCAGGGACAAAAAAAACCGGACACTTCTATATTTGCTTTTATTTTGTTGCCAATTATTTCAAAATGAAGCAAAACCCATTTAAACAAAATAATGTTTCATTTAGCACCTTATATGACAACATTTGAAAAAAAAAAAAATCTCTGATGAGAAAATTTACAAAAAATTACAAAGGGCGTGTAACTATGGCATCGTTTGGTCTAACTGTTTTTTTCATTTTATGGTGCCTTAAACATTAAAAACTCTTTTTAGTAACGGGTATTACCCCCTCTGGCTTGAATAACTGCATCCATACGTCTTGGCATGCTCTCAATTTGGTTAGCAATGTCTTCTTGAGGAATCAGTTCCCATTCTTCGCCAAGTGCTCGCCTCAACTCTTGTAACGATTCTGGTCTCGGTCGTCTATTCTTAACACGCCGTCCCAGCATGTCCCACACGTGTTCAATTGGGTTCATGTCTGGACTCCTTGCTGGCCATGGAAGAACATGGATTCCCACTTCTTGGAGATAATCTCCGACCACATGGGCAATATGCGGCCGTGCATTATCATGCATTAAAACAAAATTATCGCCTACAAATTGGCCAAATGGCACAACATGATCACCAAACATTCATTTATATACCTATCAGCTGTTAGTCTTCCATTTTTCAACAAAAACCAACTCTGTACGAGCATCCGTACACAATCCTGCCCAAACCATCACTCCACCACCTCCATACGGCACATTTTCGGAAGTGCAACACTGTGAAAATCGTTCTCCCCTCCTTCTGCAAACTCTTTCACGTCCATCAGGTGAGCACAGATTGAAACGGGACTCATCGGTGAACAGAACACAGCTCCACTGCCGATTTCTCCAATCCCTGTGATCATTTGCAAAACACAGTCCTTCAACTCGATGCATCCTGAGAAGTCTGGGACAGTTGCAGGTCTACTTGATATCAGTCCACTTGCTTTCAACCTCCTTCTAACTGTTTTGGCCGAAATTGGGCGTCCGTGCATGTTAACAAATTGCTGGGCTACACTAGTAGCTGGCAGGTTGCGCTCCCTAAGAACGCTCAACACCATATACCTGTCTTCATTTGGATTTGTAGCTCTTGGACGACCCGAACCTGGTCTTCTGGTATATTCTAGGGTCTCTCTATACCGTTTTATGGCATCATGGGTTGTGCTTCTAGCCATATTCATAACATTTGCAATGTAACGTACACTGCATCCATCATCGTAAAGGGCTACAGCTCGAGCCACATCTTCAGGTCGCATCTTGTTTTAAGACAAATGTTACAACCCCACTTAAACTCAGAAAATGTAAAAATAAAGAAATAACGAATGATAACGATAATGAAGCACAAAATGGTTGAGACAAAATTGTTATAGCTGAGACTCCGAAAGCAAAATTGGAATATTTGGTTGTAATGGCTTGTTTATAAAACAAAAAACAATCAACAATGTATACACGTCTCCATAACAACAGATGGCTACCATAATATTGTATGAGAAGATAATGTTTTGCAAAATACCAGCAAATATTAAAGTGTCCGGTTTTTTTTTTTGTCCCAGAGTGTATCATATGTACTTCAGTACATTAACATAATATACATCCTTTTGAAGTTTAATTGCAGACAACCTGTTCCTGCAAACGTTGGTGATTTCTCATGAACGCGGTATAAGCTAGTTGGCATCGTAAATGATATTTTGACTGATTAAACCTTGCAACTTTCCTTCCATTGTCTTTTTATCTTCCGTAGACGAAATGCATATCAAGTTGCGAGGAAAGATGCAAAATTTGATCAGTCAAAATATCATTTTATGATGCCAACTAGCTTATACCATGTTTATGAGATATCACAAACGTTTGCAGGAATGATCATCTGCAACCAAATTTCAAAAGGAGTGAGTTCGATTCTAGCTGGTTACACTGACTAACATATCTAGGTTGGTAACAACCAAACAGAACATTCCCGAACATAGGTTCCTGTATAAAAGTTGTTCATAATTGTCTCCTCTGTCATTCCTAAAAATTTGTAACATAGTCACTGAATCACCCTATCTAGAGAAGCTAGTTTGATGCTACAAGCAGCTATTCCGAGATTTTCACGGAAGTACATTTTATCAGCATCTCCTGAATACCAGTATTGAAAAAATGATTTGTCATGCTGTCCGATTCTATGTGTAAGCCTACAGTGATTTCTCCTATACACCTTGATGAATTTCTTCCATATTTAGTATCTGCAAGTCGATGTATACAGGAAAGATGTATAAAATATGCCCATTTATAATAAAATGTATTTTAGATAAAAACAATTGGATTATAATCCAAATAAAAGACCATATCTATTGACATTCATGAATTTATATTTTGTGTTTAGGAAATTTAAGCAGGCAAGTATTCAAGTATCCTTGGAAAAGATTAATTTCAAGAAAAAGTTAATGTAATCATATTTGGTAACATCCCAAAGATTCTGTTCAACATTGTATGGATTGTCTTCATTATGTAAAAATATTTAAATATCGCATGTCAGCACTTCTTGTATTTTCAGTGACTGTGATTGAAGTTTGCTACTTTGCAATAACATAGATAATGTTTGTTCACTTATTTACCTTATTTCAGGTTAATTATTTGAAGAGATTGCTTGTTATAAAGCATGGATTTTGTGAAAGTTGTGGACTCGAAACTTAGTGTTGAAGAAATTTCAGACTTGGTTTCATCTCCTTCTTGTGGTGCTATTTCTCTTTTTGTTGGAACAACAAGAGATAATTTTGAGAACAAACAGGTAATAGAATAATCTCTTGTGGGCATAATAATATTATTTCCCTTTAATATGTATTGTTATTTATTTGTTGTTGTTTTCTTAATGTCAAGGTTTCCTCTGTTGGAATACAAATGCAAAATCTTACAAATACAATTTTAAAAACTCTACTAAGAATTTTCATGTATTCTTACATACTTTTGTAAATAATCTATTGTTATTCTCATTTTTATACTCGATTATCAAAGTGTAATTAAGCAAACATATCTCTTTTTAGGCTAAGTAAATTGTAGTCTCTACGTGTGTTTATTATAACATAGTAATATTATGCATTAACTTGGTAGAGATACTTAATAAGTTGTTGTTGTTGTTAAATGCAAAATTTTAGTTGTAATAGTTTATGAAGTTATGTGTAATTGAAGTAGTGCTGGTCAATTTCGTCTTTGCTTTTGAGTAAAACAGAATAGAGCAAACTGGAATGGGAAAAGAAAGTGAACAAATGACAAAAAATTAAGCACCCAAACTTTTGAACCATATTATACAGTGATTTCCTTGCTGCAGTGCTTGTATGATGTTACTGTCCACAAGACAAACACAAGTCTAACCATAACATGATGCATTCACCTAATGAACTGACCCAGAACCACGACAAATCAGTGGTGGAATTGTGAGGTCTAAAACACATTTGTCGTGTGCTGATCTCTGTTGACGTCCCTCTGCTGTGCTGTGGTCACAGGTGGAGAGAGGGGAAACGGGAGTAATGGACAAGATGAGCCGAAGCTTGTGGGGAAGGGGTGATGCGACGAAGTAGTAAGGAAAAACTCTGGTTACAGATATAGTTATTTATTTCAACAATTTATGTTCTTTACTAGTTCGTGAGCAGGGGAAATGGGAGTGCCATTGCGAAAATCTCGAACATTGAAACTTTTGGTCCTAGGACTCTAAGGGAAGCTAGTCAAAGATGTGATGATTCTAGAAATAGAGATATGAGCAGTGAGGGATAATGGGAGTGTCTGGGATTAGAATGATGCTTGCCCTGTGAGGGTGGGTTTAGCGGGTAGAAATTTGAGAGACAGAGAGGGGAAGGTTTTCATCTATCGAAGCTCTGCAAACTATGACCCACAATTCGATGACTGACATGAATCACCTCCAGCTGTCGAAGCTCTGCAAATAAATGACCCACAATTCAACTACCACTGAAGGGGGAGGGGTTACTCTCTGCTAACGAGATCCACTAACAAATGGCCCGCGATCAGGGTTTTCAAGGAAGCAGTGACCAATGCAAGTCAGGCTAATTGGGAGGGGATCGAAGACCAGAATGTCATAGGATAGAATTGTGAGGGATTGAAGCGATAAAGGGGAGATGAGAAGCAGATGGTTTAAAGTTGAAAGGGCTTCTGAAGATTTTTGGCATTGACCAGCTCTTTTATACAAGTCATGACTCCACTCTGACACTTGACTAGTGAAGTCACGTTGACGCATACCATTGGGGAGAAAGCATTTTTCCACTTTACGGGGTGTCTAGTCACCCATCTGTATGCTACTGTCTGGTAGGTGTCAGGAAAAACTTTACCATACTGGTTCAAGTAATACATGGTCCAGCTGAAGGAAGACCACCCTCTTAGCAGACAGCCAGACGTCTGGGATCATCCTTTGGCCAATCGCCCAGGCTAGAGGATAGTGATGCATCTAGTTACAACACAAGGGGAGAAGGCTGGTGGTGAAATCCTTAGCATACTTTACTGATGGTGATACGTGTCACCACTGCTCCTGCTTTTAATAAAATAAAAAACTGTGTAATAGACGCGTACAGAGAGAGCTATTGAAGTGTGAACTTGCATGCAACTTTTGTGCTGTGGCGCTTATTGCCATGTGTGGGTGTTGTAGAGTGGCACTTATGCAACCATGCATATACAGGGTGAAAGTAAAATAGCCTTGCAAATTTCCAGAGTGAATAGGTCATGTTCTATGTAACAAAAAACTATGATATCATATTGGTGGAAAGTTCATAGATTTTCAGAAAAGAATGTTTTTTTTTGTTTTTTTTTTTTTTTTTTTTTCCTCAAATGTTTAACAATTTCATATCCGGAACTATTGTGAGTTGAATCGTGGTTTTTGTCCTTATCAATAGGAAATCTAATAAAGAATAACTTATCCCCGTGGCATATTTCAATAGCGTACACGTTTTCGTGTATATTTCATTTTAAAACCCCCTAAATTCAAGACATTGCACGAAGCGAGCTTTTGGCAATGTCTCGGTAGACAGCAACTTAAGAAGTATGGAGACTCACCGAGTTCATTGACCTCTTACATCTGTCTCTCAAGAGACGATTTGCGACTATGTTGCCAGACTGCTGAAACTTTAAACTTAATTTTCTAATTAACCGTGCATTTAATCACAAAATGTAATCATTTATGTGTACCTTATTGCCCCTCTCAGTCTGAAAGGTTATTTCATTTCCACCCTGTGTAGTTTCCGTAACGATTTATGGAATAAAAGCCGTTAAAATATTACCAGTTTTCTGAAAGAAGGTGGTGAAATTGACTGCCTTTGTTGTTCACAAATTTTTGGTTCTTTTCAAGAATCCGTCCATCACTTACTGTAATTCTTGTTGGGAAATTGTGGCACTCCGGTGATGAATTAAACTTTCAATTCCTGCGGGATGTGGAGGTTCGTCTTATATACTACATCTTTTAATTTGTCCCTGAGATAAAAGTCGTAGGAAAGTAATCAGGGGACCAAGGTGGCCACAAATCCCTACTAATAACTCTGTACTAGTTGAGCACTTAATTTCTGTCAAGAAAACATTGTATGACTTGTGCAGTCATGTTGAAGAACTGCTAAATCACGCTTCCTGTTGGTTAATTCTCTAAAAAGAGGGGGAGAGCGAATTTCATTTACATAATTATGTGTGAGCAGCAGCTGTTTGTAAAAATTCGATAATGTGATTTGCTTTCCATAGTATATCATACTCTTGGTTTCACAAGTAAAGAACCTTCGTTGCAGGGTTGAGTTCAGAAAGCCATAAATCTGACTGACACGCTCCCCCAATTAGTGAAACCGTGAACAAAGATATCCCCAGGATGCCGCAGATAATGCTGTATTGTGAATTTTCCATATCCCTGCCACTGCATTATGGTTTCAGTTGTGTCTTAGTAACAGCGTGTTATGGTTCTCAGCAGCACGATAGTGAATTTACAATGTTTAATTTCTTTCGGCTGTGGATAAACTATAATAATATCATTTTTTTTTTTTTTTTTTTTTTTTTTTTTTTTTTTTTTTTTTTTTTTTTGGGTTAAGAACCCTATGCTGTGTGTTTGCTTTCTTAACCTGAATACTTCCTGTAAAGAGCATGAATTGTTCTGCGACCTGGAGCTTTTACATCAGGAATCTTTCTTCAGATCTACTTTGAACGTGACAAGCCAACTGTGTTAATACACATGAATCATAAATACACGTTGTTTAGTAGAAAACATATATATTGAACCATAATACATTCTGTAGATACATATGCAGCAAACACTTAACTACTAATAAATGAACCGTCCCACTAGTGCTTGATGACAACACAGATACCACGTGCTGGTTTGCATTTCCATGGCTCACCTTATATATACAAATATATTTTTCCTCATAAGTTAGTTATCTCTGATTTAGGTTCTGCCTACATCTATTATCAGACATTACATCTCAGTTGACCAAAGGAAGAACCACAGTATATATATGTTCTCTATACTGTGGAAGAACAATACATTGTTTGTATGCATCTGAAGTCTGATTAGTACAGTATATGTTACTAGACAGTGGTGTATGCAATGGAGGGGGAAAGAAACTGGCCATCCTTCCCCATTATCTACTGGTTTAGTTGCCTCATGAGTGATGCCTTATTGGCGTCACTTGTGAGGTTCAAACATCTCTTGGGATAGTTGACTAAACAATAAGTTAATTATTAGGTTTATAATAATTTTACTTAATATAGGGAAGGAAAAAATGTATTTGTTGTAGATGGCTGACTACAGAAGTAGTTGACAAAACAAAATAAGGTATTAAAAAGAAAGTGGAATAATAATAAAAACAAGGAAAAAAAAAGAACATTATTAAAGAATTAATATATTAAAGACATAATATACAACAATTGAATAATGGCTAAATTTCCGAAATTAACAATGCAAATAGTGATGAACTATATTGAACATAGACATATAGACTACAACAATAGAAAATTACCTAATTTCATAAATTAAGAATACAAATGGTGATGAACAATATGTATAAAGTCTTTTAGGATAGAAAAGCATGTATGTTTTTTAAAGAGAAATTGGCAGTTTATGCTTTTCTAAAAGAGATAATAGAAACTTCAGAACAGCAACTCCTGCTCCTATTAGTAATTAGTAGTGAGTCTAATAATAGTTCATTGTAATATACAGGGTGATTCATGAAGATTGTGCAGTACTCTAGGATGTGTAGGATGTTGTTTTTGGCATCATTGTGATGAAAAAAGTTCATATAAACATGTCATATTTTTTAAATTGAGTTACGCCCTCCTGAATGTTAAACATAAAGGCAGATTTTATGAAGGTTTAAGTATTTAAATTATTTACAACAGTGGTACTGAGTATATTATAAATTCATTAAAGAACATTCACGTTATTACTCACCTGAAAAATCTTTATTAAAGCCAGTTTTCAAAGATCCCACCTTCTGCAGCAATACACGTAGCCGCCCGAGTGTGAACTGCGCGTGCCGCATTCCCTAACTTCCATTGTTCGGAGGCTAGGCAGATACGTTGTACCGGTGTTGAGTTCTCTCTAACCGTGAAATGATGTCACGAGATTTTGTGTCGCTACTATCAGCTGTACTGTAACATATACAGCTCCAGACGTCCAGAGAGAGAGAGAGGGAAGTGTTCACAATAATGCGTGTTACGGAAGAAAGAAACATGGTTTTATCCAAAACTATTGTAAATCGGACACATGTATATATGAACTTTTTTTTATCAGAATGATTTCAGAAATCATATCTGCATTGCACATCCTTCGTGAATCATCCTGTATGTCTCTCTTCACTGATTATATTAATTTTAGTTTCTTCCTTTGAGTAACAGGTGGTGCAGTTGGAATATGAAGCTTATGAACCTATGGCTGTGAAATCAATGAAGAAATTATGTGATGACATTAGAGCAAAATGGAAAGTGGAGAATATTGCTATGTTCCATAGGTAAAAGACAATTGTGTTGTTAAGTACTTGGGTTCGAATATGGATACAAAAGGAAATGCTGAAATATGCATACTAATGTGTACAAAAATATAATAAAACTGTGTTGTAAATAAGCAACTACAGAATTAGTATATTTACACTTTGTGGCACTTCCTCGATACAACTTATCATGCTGCAGCATGGTACTAAATTCTTCTAAGGGTCCATGTCCACTAAGATGCCAAGGCATCCGCGGTTAACAGAGAGCCAGACTTATGATACGGAACTTTACACATTAGGATGCAACACCAAGTGACTTGTGCTGCCAACAACAATTTAGGAATTACCTGGAGTAACAACTTAACTTACATTAAATCTTTTTTTCCATTTCCAGCATATATTGAATCCTTAATAATACAACTCCCCCCTGACAAAATATTATTCTTCAACAAACATAGCGTCCTTCAGAAAAACGGCGAAATGCTGTTGTTCCAGATCTAAAATGTTTGATGCTCTGTATCTCAAATTAAAGATATTGTAGTTAAGTTCTTGTTTCAGAGAATGCCTCATTTAGCTCTTTCATCTATGCTATCATCATTTGCCAAAAGCATGTCATACACTACATAACATTGTACATTTCAGTCCACCACTTTGGAGTAATGGTCAGTATGTGTGACTGCGAAAATAAGGGGCCCAGGATCGAATCCTTGTTGTAACGAGTTGCATGATTGAGGTTTTTTCCGGGATTTTTCTTCAAAGAAAGATCATGGTTGCAAAATAGGTAGATAAATTATTATCCACTCCATAAGAATTGTAACAATATTGCAGAGCGGGCAGTGGCATTCATGAAAGAATACAACAAATTGCTGTGAATGTACAGTAATTCCCATGATATTGATAAAAATGATCTGGCAAGGTTAGAAAAAGCCGAATAAAAATGTATAGTCTCTGAATATTTGGGAGGAAGGGGAGAATATATCTTCCTGCCCTGTATGCCTATGCTTGTATAGAAAATTGATCACAAACGTTTGAAACAGGTTCAGAATTTAGCAAAAGCAAGTTGTGTATTCGCAAGTCCATTAAAATGTATTCCTTAGAAGCAAGATTTTCCTTAAAGCATGGTTAATTAAAAGTGTTTTTATGTCAGTTCTGCCAGGACTTTTGAAACCATTCCTTAAAGACGAGAATGTTAAAATGAGGTTTTACTGTATTACATTATAGTCATAATATTAGTGTTTTTTATTCATTATCTTTTACATACAATACTGATTTTAGGTTGGGTGTTGTTCCTGTGAAGGAAGCAAGTGTAATAATTGCAGTTTCTTCCCCACACCGTGCGGAATCACTTCAGGCTGTTCAATATGCCATTGACAGTCTGAAGTCTTCAACTCCTATATGGAAGAAAGAAGTGTATGCATCTGCAGAGCCAGAGTGGAAGGAAAATAAAGAATGTGTTTGGCAATGTAAATAGTTTAGTTTATTATACATTTATTTAGATTAAGAATATGTAGTTACTATTTGCATGTACCTCCTTATTTGTTTTAATTTTTCACACATTTACTTCCTTCTGTGAGTCTGTGTAGTTTATTATTACAGTATTTAGTAACATTAATGAATTCAGTAAGTTACATTTTATGTACAAAACTTGGCGTGAACAGTTGGAGCTACGACGAAAGTCTTGGAGTAGATTGTTGTGATCTAATTATGAACCGTAGAGTAGAGCAAATGTCACTTCATTATGACTATTATTCCTTAAGTAACAATGCAGTAATACTGTACCTGGGTTGTATGTAACTGAAATGAAGTGATAGAAATTACACACACATTCAGAACCACGTATAAACAAGGCTTGAATAAAAGATATTTTTCGAATGACTAAGAATCAGTTTAACAAAACATAGAGATCTGGGAGCACTTAAGGATTCTTTTAATTTGCCTAAATGTATTTTAGTCAGTAGAATTTTAATGTTGAATATAAACATACTATATACATTTACTATGGAATTTTTTCTTCAATCATGAGCTCATACTTTTAAGATGTATTAATGATTAATATTTTATGTTATACATGTATGTTAGAATCTCTTGCAATTTCAGTTTTTGTTTTGTTGGGATTTTCCTTAACCTCTTTTATAAATATGACTTTTGACTTTGACAAGTAACTCTTTCTTTTGCTGCCACACATGATTGCTAGAACAGATAGTGTGTAACCTGCAACTGTCTTCATTTGTTTGGAACATGTCCCGTGAGAAAAAAGATAAGCTAATATGTAAAAATGGAGCATTCCAGCTCTGTATTCTCCTGAGCTGTGTGAGTTTAGTATCTTATCAGTATGAGTCCCTTGTAACTTTAAAATCACTGATATAAAGAGGCAGCGGTTTTCACTGTCACATGGCTTATATATGTTCCCATTATCCCGCAGCTGAGCTAGAAGATTGTGGGAAATGATAAAAATGTATTCAAAGTCATAAGACAAATCATGTGAAACTAAAGTGAAAATTAAAAAAATAAAAAAATAAAAATTACTACTTACAAAAGTGAATTACGTACAAGTGAATTATGTGCAATTCAGAATTAATTTACATGTAATTAAATGTAATTTTGCCAGGACTTGAACATAATTATGTACAAGCCAGAACTCTATATAACTAGGTTATGTAGGCTATAACCCAGGTTCTACTGTATATGTAAGTACTTCTGTGAACATCTATTCAATTAAATTCAAAACTTTTGTAAATCAAATATAAATAGCATTCAGTTGAATAAAATGAGATTTCTAAAAACCAGTTAAGGTTGCAAAAGACAAGACTGAATTAAGAATGAAGATATCAGAGAAGAACTGGAAACAAGAAGCACTGAGCAATAAAATTAATTAAAGAAAACTGATAGATATTAGCAGAATTCCATTCAGAATGGAACATTCAAAACTGGGAGAAAGGAGACGTTTGGATGGCTTGAAGTATGGAACAAGTTACTACTGTAGTTAAATTCATTGTGTAATGAATACTAAACCCTTTCAGTGTTGTTTGTTTAGTTCAATTTAATGAGCTTGAATGTTTCTAAATATTGAAATAATTAAAGCATAAGTTACAGTTGAAAGATGAAGCTTTATGGTTGTTGGTTATGTGAAATAATTGGATACAAATAAAATATGTAAGTGGCTGTGACATTATGTTTATAGTAGAAAAGTAAACACAGCTTCTTCCACGTTTGTTTTTCTTCCATCTCTTTTTACGTTTATTATTGTTATGAGGCTAAGTTGTTGCTCTGTTTTGACTGTACACCAGCCATGATTGTTTCATCTCTGACATTCATTGGACTTGAAGTTCTACAACTTCAAATTGTCTTTTTTGGAGTTAGCATAATGTAATGAATACATGTGTCCAGTTATGAGCACATCACTGCATGGAAGTTACTAGGAAACTGAAAAGCATCTGTATTAACATTGCCTTCATTTTTTTCTTTTTTCTTCTCATTTCTAGGTGTGCTATTTAGTTTTTATTCTATCTCATCATATGAAGTATATAAAAGAAAAAATGCTGCAAAAACTCAGTTTAGAGATTTTCACGAAATACACACTTTGAGCATACCTGGTGCTGAAAATCGTTTTTAGCATGTTGTCTTTCTTGTTTATATCAATTCTAAAATTACGGCAGGGTTGGGAAGTTGCGCATAAAAAATTAATTTCTACACGATGTGTAAAATGCGTAATTTATCATAAATGTAAAAAATGTAATACATTCAAAACTTGTTGTAATACGTTAAATAAACAAAGTGTTAATTGTTACGTGAAAGTTTTTATTCTCCTATCCTTTGAAACGATATTTCGACATCACATAGTGTTTCTGCATGTTGCTTAGCTACTCACCGTGCCGATACAGATTCCAAAGTTTACTAGTCATCAAAGACTGCTGATAGTATTTGCATCTTGTTATGGTGTTTATCACGGTTTCCACTGACATCTATTGTCTTTATACTTTTTGCCGAACTCCTTTTATTACTGTTATAATGGCTAGTGTCTTTTTGCATAATGCCAATTTAGTTTATTTTCCTTTTTCTACTGACTGAAGGAGACACTCTTTTCACAAAGGCCATTATTAAAAGAGAAAAAACAATATTTCCTGTCTTTTTTAGATTCTTTATGAACACTTTCCCAGAGGCGACACCTTTGACTTTTACTTCACACTTCTAGATTGTTCGTGATCATATTGTGGTGTAATAGTATAGAAATTTTAGAAGGATGGAATGATATAGGTTAATCAATTTCAATTTACAACATAGGTCCAAAAGCATTCAGTAATTCATAATCACTGATTTTGAAATTAGTAAGATCCTATACAGGGCTCTTACAAAAGATCTTTCTGGTTTCGAACAAATGTAATTTAGGTTCTATGGATCAGAGGTGCAAGAAAATAGCACCAATGGAAAGAGAAACTCAAAAAGTTTAGTTGTGGCAACATTGTTTTCCTAGTTGGTAACACTGCCTCATAATGGCGCACATAAACAAATTTGTTCATTGTTGAGGCAAAATGGCTGCTATAGAAGACAGAAAAGCTTTTTGTGTGCTTGATTTTCATGTGAACCAGTCTGTTATTAATGTGCAACGACATTACTTAACAAAGTTTGGTGCAGATTCACGCAGTGGGCCTACAATCCATAAAAGGTACACTGATTTTAATGCAAGATTCTTCACACGTGGTTGCGATTTCATCCATACCGACTACAGTTGCTGCAAGCCCTAAAACCTGAGGAAACAGTGCTATGAAGAAATTTCTGTATAAGTATGCAGACTTTATTTGAAAATGATGATAATAATGAATTTATTTGTTCTGTGGTGTTTTCTGACGAAGCCACTTTCATCTTTTTTTTTTTTAGTGAGTTATTTTATGACGCTGTATCAACATCTCAAGTTATTTAGCCTCTGAATGAAATGACTGTGATAATGCCAGTGAAATGAGTCTGGAGTCCAGCATTTGCTCATATTGGGTTGAGGGGAAACCCCAGAAAAAACCTCAACCAGGTAACTTGCTCCAATCGGGATTCGAACCCAGGCCACCTGGTTTTGCAGTCAGACATGTTGATCATTACTCTACAGGTGTGGATGTTTTTACCTTTCTGTAAGGTGAACAGACATAACCTCAGAATCTGGAGATTGGAAAATCTGCGTACCTACATGGAACTTGACTTAAGGCTTGATGTGTGCTGTGTTACCAAGAGGGGACACATTGAACGTCTTTAAGGTAAGAAACTAAACTTTTTGAGTTTCTCTTTTCATTGGTACTATTTTCATGCACCTCAAGATTCATGCATCTATAATGAACACCGATCAAAATACCCCTCATTTCTCGTGAAAAACAACTGAATAGACTATAGTGGACTTTATGTTGTCAGCAAACACCTGGATACATTAAGAAGATTGATTGATTGATTGATTGATTGATTGATTGATTGATTGATTGATTGATTGATTGATTGATTGATTGATTGATTGATTGAAGGTTCATAGAACGTAAATTACTTGTGTTTGAAACCGGAAAAGTCTTTTGTAAGAACCCTGTATTAAAAATAAAAGTTAAAGATGATATGTCGTATGCAGGAAGATCTTTGTCTACAAGTACAGTATGAAGAATTTGGTTTTATTCACACAAAACTAGAAAATAAAGACTGCTCAAAATATATGTTTTGTGGCTTGAATAACTTAAAACACAGCGACACAGCATCTTCAAGCACATAGAAGGGTATCCAACTTATTAATTTACTGCTATAAAAATAATTTATTAAAACTAGTTTTTCTATATGATATAAATTATGTGTAATTTACATAAAATGGTTTTAATGTAATTTACATGGCCAGCTGTGGTTACTGAATATATTTTATTCATATTCAGTATCAATGCTTATACATTATTTTGTTCGTATTGTGTATTTACAGTTAATTCTACTGTGAAAGATGCACATGAAATACAATAACTTTTACTAAAAATTATCGAGTCTTCATTTGAAAACTTAATGCTAAATGCCATTATGAAAATAAAACAAAAAGCAGATTTAAATTTACTATAAAAATTAATATCTGCAGAGTTCTTCTTCTTCTTCTTTTTCTTCTTCTTCTTCTTCTTCTTCTTCTTATGATTTAAGGATGTATACTTCTACCAAACACTCTCTAACTTTAATACTGGAAAGCTTGCCTGTTTAGCATTGAAAGCGGTGGCGAAAAGTGACTGTGCTGCTATCTAGTGGCTTGGATTGTTTATATACTCCTTGCGGCGTGCTGGGTCACGTGAGGAAAAAGTGGAGTGGTGTGCATTTGATGTCAATAAGGAAATGCAAGTCAATAGTATTATTTAGAGTCACAAGGTTCACAACATTTGAAATTAATAATAAGTTACAAAGTTATTGGAATAGAAATGAAATGAAACTAAACGAAACAATTCTCGTATTTTCAAATGTAGGCCTAATTATGATTTAGTTGTGCATGAATTTAGAAACTTATATACATTGCGTATATTATTCTTATTTCATTTCTTGGCTAATGGTTATCCATTTTATTTTTGATGTAACAATTTATTAGCGCATTGAAATATTTGTCAGTGAAGATACTGGCACAGTTTCTGCTTTAGGGATAAAGCCTGTATTTTGTATTTTATCTTTTACATCAAGCAGATGTGATTTTAAAATCTCTGTAGATATTTTATCTTTGATATAAAATAACTTATACGTAGTTTCCTTTAAAATTTTGCACATTCCTCGAATAATGAAAACCATTGCTTGGTTTCCAAATGGTACTTCAGAAACTTTTATGTCAGTTGAAGTTTGTTGATTAGGCCTATCTATACCTAATTCAATGAACCCTCAAAGTGTCTGTTTGAGCAATTTAAGTTATATATTCCTTCAAAGACGTTTTATCATCAACAATAATAGTTACAACCTTTTCATTTAATGGTACAATATCGGATTTTATTTTTAATAATTAATTGTAGAATGGTGTGATTTATACTGTGGCCTATACCAAATTCATGAAGTCAATTTCTGAGAGATCTAACTTTTGGTAAACATAATTTTCTTCTTAGAATCTTTAGCCTTGAGGTGAACATTAATGGAATGTTGCGGCAAAACTTTTATCGTAACTTAAATATTGTTTCCCCATTTCCTTCTTTTTAAGTACACTTGTGACTAATGAATTCATTTTCTTGAACAATTTTAATTAAATTGGCATTTGGACATGCTGTGTTCAGAGCTGTAATTTTCGCTTGAGCAAGTTTTTATCTTTTAGGATTTCTTGCATTGTGAAAAAATGATCTTAATTTAGTGAAATATTAATAATGCCTTTAAAGTATAGGACTAGGCAAATTATTTTTCCGAATAACTACCTGAATCACTTATTGTGAGAAAACACGAGTCCACTTTCTTCACAAAATCAACATTTCACATTTTTATGTCATGCATCCCAAGACACACTACTTGGATAAAAAACTTTAAATTTTTACACGGAGAAACTACTGTATAAAGAAATTGTGTTTTATACGAACAATGTAAAGTAGATTTATGCAGTTTAGTAACTGTTTCAGCTAACATAGAGAATATGTCATTGCTAATGCACTATCTAATTATACGATGGAGGATTATCGTCTGTGGTTTCTGTCTGATATCAGAAAACCCACAGCTTCCTCGATGCAAGATCAAATATGTTTATTTGGGATCTTCGCGGTTTTTTCATTGTGCTTTGATTTTGACTCATATTTTCGAAAGAAGGAGCTGTTAAATTCTGTGAAGTAATAACTGAGTATTAAAAATTAACAGTCCTACGACTGATTTAAAACTTTGGTACCATATATTTTTCCAACTTATTAAACCCAATTTTTACTTAGGCCTACTCCTAATGTTTCTAATTATGGTTATTGAAGTCCGATAATTAAAAGTGGTCTGAATATATTCTGTGATTTTCGTACAGATATTTTGTCTCTCTAGTTTTAAACGTTTCGTTTAGAACTATTGACAGCATTTGTTAGTGCTCGCATTTTGCTTATGATATTGTTTGTATTTTGTTTTTAAAAGAATATTTTAGATAAGGACGCAAATAGCGATAGTAGCTGACACACCCTATTAAACCTCACTAACCAACGTCTGTCTGCGTTTATTTACCTACATGAGCATGGCACACCTAAAAGACAAAAGCAGATAACTGTAGTACCGGTAGTAGAAGCAGCAGTAGTAGTAGTAATAATAATAATAATAATAATAATCATTATCATTATCATCATCATCATCATCATCATCATCATCATCATCTTGTAACAGAAAAATAATATTCTGCTGTTGTTTACATGACTACTCCCAATCTCTATCTTTTGGAAATCTGAAGAAAGATCTAGCATATTTTGCTAGGCATAGTTTTTACAAAACACAGAACAAACATTTCCACATTTAACTGACATTGTGTACAGCTGTAATGAGAATAATCCTTACGACATAATGTGTTTGTTGAAGAACAAAGCTCATATCATAGTTCAACACGCTATTCGTCACGTCATCTTCACTGCCTACAATCCCTGCCGCTAGATAGTACTGGCAAGTCATTCGCCACTTTTACCGTGAACTTTCCGGTATTATCATTGTAGGGTATTTGCTTCTACTATAGCACTTCGGCACATTATGCACCCCATGAGCTGGAAGTCAGCCCAGAAGACTGTCATGCGAAACTAGCCTTTCATCTTCAGACAAAACTTGAAGACTTAAGGATATCTACACAAATTCATTTTAGAACAAATATAATTTCATCCATTATAGAATTAGAACAATGAAAAAATGACTTCAGTGATACGAGAAGAAACTGGTATTCAAGAGATTAGGGAGGCATATATAATTTTGACTTGGAACTATGTCCTTCCCCAAGCATGGGTGAGGGGATATGGACAGAGTTTTAAATGTCGCAAAGAATGTAAAATTTGAAACTCTTACTGCACAGAAACTATAAGAGATATGTTAATGATTTATTTACAGTTACATATGGGACAAATGTCGATCCTTAACAATCGGTAAACTGGTCCTTGAGGGATGAAGAGGTTGTGACAAAAATAGCAGTCTTTAGCGACCTCAGTGTTGCTCTGTGCTATGAGTCAGGGTTGATTGCATCAATGTGAGTTAATACAGTAAAACCTCCCTGAAACGAAACACAATCGTTCCAGAATTTTTTTTTTCTGTTTTCACAGGTTTTCGTTTTACAAAGGGTTGAGTTTTGGCAAAACTAAGAATAGACTACTGCAATATGCTCACTGTAGGAAGAGCACAATGAAGAAATAATTTGAAATAAAAGTTACTACAGTACATGCAAAGTGAATTTTATTTTTATAATTATTAACTTACGTAATTGCAGCCTCTCCCTATCTCTGCGCCCTAGTTTCTTGGCCCCCACATTTCTTTTAAAGTGCACTGCCGCGACTTTTTTTTTTTGAAGGGAACGTTATAGGATTTCCTTTGCGTCCTACATCAATTCAGAGTGTAAGTTGCGCCCCGACCCATCAGTTGTGTAACTGAAGTTGTGTTTGATGGAAAATAGATTAACTTCACGTTAGACAAATTAATCCTTGGATGGCAGGTAGCATTGTCAAAAAACAGTATTACTTTACGACCTTGACATTTCATTGCTTCATTAAAATTATGAAGCCACTCTTCCATGATAGAACTGGTCATCTAGGCTTTTTTTATTAAATCGCATAGTTTTACTTCATTCACACTGTTATTTAGCATTGTATTGGCATATTAACACGAAACTCAGAATAAATAAACGGAAATGTGAAACTAAATTGACACTACACTAAAATTATTCAACATTTCAATTCAAGAAAATTAACTGTAAACAGTAATATTATTCGTAACTTGACAAAGAAACTAAGTTGTTGCAAAATACATAAAATTTAATAATGAAAAGGTAAGTCAATATGCAACACTTTTTTTTTCGTTACATGAACCATTTCCTACCTACACCTATTTTTCAACATAGTCTCTTTGTAAATCTTGGGCCTACACCAAAGTATGGTAGTTTGTATTCCTTCACAGTACTGCTTTGATGCAGGATTCAGTCACAATCATCTCTTTCCTGTGGTTTACTTAATCATTGTCCTTGCTGGAAGAAATCATGTGTAGACAGTAGAGTGAATAAGACACTGCATCTATTGTAACTTTGTGATAATCTCTCGAATGTATAGGAGGTTTGTATTCGACATTGCATTGCTGTGATGAAGTAATTTCGTCACATCTTTATGGGGACTAACCCTTAGAAATGCTTCTTCAGCTGCTAGAGTTTCTACATAGATGTCTTGAGTTAATCGATTGGCCAGAGAGCAATACACCTTTACGATCTCAGAAAACTGTAGCTGTGATTTTTCCAGCTGATGGAAGTGCTTTAAATGGTATCTTCCAGGGAGGGATTGTACAATGCCTTTTCATCTTGGGCTTGAAGTGATGAATTCATGTCTCGTTACCCATGGAATGGTGGACAGAAATTGTCACCTTCTACCATGTAACAAGAAAGCAATTCCGAGCAGATGGTTTTTCTTTGTTCATAATGCTCTTCAATTAGACTTTAGAGGACCTATTGAGCACAGACCTTTGAGTATTGTAATAATAATAATAATAATAATAATAATAATAATAATAATAATCTGTGGCGCTACAGCCCGTGAAGGGCCTAGACCAACTAGCTGGCTGCTGGTCTCACGCCCACATGCCGAAGCAGAGGTGGACGATCATCCAACCAGAATGGAGGTATCGTGTGGTTAGCACGGTGATCCCCCCCCCCAACCATTATAGCTGGCATATGCAACCAGATTTCGCTACCTATCATAGCTCCCCAAGTGCATCACAATGCTGGGTGGGCACCGGTCCTATACACTGGCCAAAATTTCATGAGAAAATTTCTTCTCTCATGAGGACTCGTACCAGCGTGCATTCCGTAACACGAGTCCTAGGCAGGATGCCTTAGACCACGGTGCGGGACTTTTGATTATTGTAACTTGTGAATAATATTGTTGATTCTTTCCTTGACAATACCATACTGAGTAAAGGTCTGCTCACACCAACGCGAATTGAGTACAGCGAGACATGAATCCGCTCATACCGCAGTGACACAATTCTGCCTGGGTGGTGGGACTGCAGCATTACTACTCGCAGTTCACTGCAAGCAGCGTTTTTCTTTGTCCTGCATTCATTTTGTCATTTGCAACTGAACAGTTAATAGAGTGTGTTAGGAGACTTTCCATGCTATACGACATGAGCAATGAAAATTATAGGAATGTAAGGAAGAAAGATCCATTGTGGGATGAAAAAGGGAAAGAATTGCATGCAACTGTTATTTATCACTGTTTTATAACTCTTTATTTTTTGTCTTGTGTATACAGAAGGTGAATCTCAAAACTATTCATATTTTGGTGGATCCAACAGTATGTAACATAACAATAGGATACATGTAACATGGTATATTGTGACGTTATATAATTTTACCAAATTAATACCTAGCTAAATATGTAAAGTTTTATAGAATTATAGTAGCTTATATATTTATTCAGAACATTTTACATTGAGATCAGCCATCACTGTTAGTGAAAAAGAGTGGGGCTGTAGTAGATGTTTTTACAGCTTGTGTAGGTACCTCTTGATTATTTATTAACTCAATCTAAAGAATTGAAGCTACCTCATCACTAGGTGAGTACCTACGAGGGTTTATTAAGTATTGATAGATATAGAGGAAAAGGATAGTGGTAATGATCTCCTAGGCCTCGAATGCTCTAATACAATCAGAGTCGAAAAGAACAAGAGTTAGCCAAGGGAGGCTGGATAGGAAAGAGCAAAAGGAAAGAAAAGGGATGCTGATACTAGAAAACAGAAAGGATCAGTCTCGGTCATAAGCCCACCAAGCTGACCAGTGCTGTTTGGTGGGTATTCTGCATAAGCAAAATGGTAACAGCTGCACCACGAGAAGGTAGGGATTGAACACTAGGTTATTGTTCAGGCCGGTTCCATTAAGTCCTCAATATGGGCAATTAATGGGTCTCCTTCCTGTGTTTGACAATAACCCTTATTGATTACACCTCATCTTTGGAATGTGGCTGCTGAAATATACAAGCATCGTGCTTTTTACCCATTATTTGTAAGAAGAGGAAATTCATAGTGGAACACGTGTTATCAGCAAATGGCTGGATACACTACGAATATTGATTGATTGATTGATTGATTGATTCGGAAATTTAAATAAATATCAGAACCAAAAATTACGTTTAAACAGCATATCACGCTCACTTTCAGAATGCTATAAAGCATGACTAATTAATTTAGTGCAATAGTGTATGCACAAGTTTTTTTATTACAAATGAACTTATTGTCAAGAACTCATTATAGACCTACACCTTTATTTGAGATAAAGTAGTAATGACAGTTTCTTCACTGCTTATTTTTTAATCACTGCTATATGCTGAAGATAATTGATTTAATATAAAGTTTAGTGTTAATACACGTAATTATAATAGGTCTACAAGGCAAAAAATATCATTTTAAAACACCGAACTATCATCTAAGAGAAGTCATTATTGCATGATTTCAGAAATTTTAAAGCCCAAAATGTATAAGAGTTGAATAAATCATTAGTAACTTATGTTAGTAATATTAAATTCTCGGATACTTTTCCTCAACTATACAAATAAATTGGTGCCATGAGTCCTAATGCTTGCTGTAAATATCAATGAACAAAAGACAATCCTTCTCTCACACCTATTTTAAAAATCACTGAGAAAGTGAGGTGGAGTGGGACGTTATGATTTATCTCGAACTATACACTGTTATTTTTAAGTATTTATTAGAGGATGCATGCTAAAAAGACTACAAATTTTTCACAATCCGTGAAAGCCACAGCGCAGACACAGTAAAGAATGAGAGTATATTGTATGAAAAAAAGAATTTTTGTTCTCTTAACTGGAGTTTCGATTAACCAAGGTTCTACTGTGACAGCAAGAGTAGTGGTGGTGGCGGTGTGGTGACGGCCAGCAATTGCAAGAAACAGAAGTACTTCATCAGAGAAATCCATATCTATTTGCGACTGCATCCTGCTTTGGTGTGAAGACGAATATCACAGCAATTGAGAAATTACAAGTTTTGCTGTCGCTCCCGCATACCACATTGGTGTGAGCAGACAAAGCTGCAGGTTTCCTGGTTTTGATTCTCCATGCTGTGTTGAAGATGGGGAAAATACATATAATTTTCTGAAGGATATAAAAAAATGTGGAAGAGAACCAACAGGATTCGGCAGCACAGGTACCAATTACAGTCAGAGAATGTCCTGTGCACAGTATGGATTCTGCCAAAGGATTTATGTCAAGGATTCTTGCCTAAAGTTCTGTGTACTGCCAGACATGGTACTAGCATTATCATATGACTATCCTCTGTAATTAGCTACATTAATGTCAAGGTAGTTTAGTGAAGTCAAAACTGCTTGTTGTAACTCTTCAGATATGTGATCTACATTAGAAATGAAATGAAAGAAATCTCCATAGGAGTTCCTTCTTCCTTCACATATCATACAGTGAGCTGATCAGCATTAGGTAAGTTTGGTTGAATCAACATTGGCTACATTGTCACTCTAGACCTGGCTTTATGGCCTATATTGAAATATGCCATTGAGTATAGTATAATCAGCTGTCTTCATAAAAGTCGTAATGCACTTGCAGTTTGCACATACCTGGTTGATTTTCTGGTTGTGGCAGAAATCTACAAAGATTTGTGCAAAAATCTTAATATGTCTTCTCTTGCACACAGATCAGTTGGTGCTCATTAGTTTGTGTGTATAAATACGCAGTTAACAATGATTACAACATGAATAAATTTTGTTGGAAGTATTTTGAAATATGTTTAAGCTGCACTTTCAATATCTTTGTGAAATTTGATGTTAAATATGTGTACAGATTAATTCTGGATAGAACATAAAGCCTCTCCACTGGCACAAGACACTACAGTTGGGATTATTCTTGAATTAATTTTATCGTTAAACGAATTGTTTCATATCACAATTTAAAGAAGCATAGTAATCACAGAGTTGGTGGTGGTTCTTTCCAAGTGATCAGTACCTTTAAAAGATTAACCTTTCTTCCAGTCAGTTGTTGTTCTTCATAATGAAGGCTGTTACAAATTAAAATATGAAAGTGGTACCTTAATTATTTACACTCATCCCTATGGATTCAAGTTCATATAATTTGTAGCTGTACATACAGGCTACCATAATGTTTCATATCATTTGCTTCTTCCATATAAAAATTGTTCAAATGAGCGAATCCTATGAATTCATTCATTATACATGATTTAACAATTCGAATTGACTGCAGCAAAACAAATTGTGTTGCTCAACATTATTCGACTTATTTCAGAGTATAAAGATAAAAATGCTGCTATTTCTGTATTTATTTTAAATTTATGTAATTTGTAATCTATCCCACTTTATGTTTGGTCATCTGTTATAGCAGTGTCACTTTTAATCCTCCCATTTCAACTTCTCTGCTGATTAACATAGTGGTGACCTAAACCTCAGTCTGTGATTTAAGCCTTCAGGCCCCTCTTCCTTATAAAGGAAAAATAAATGAACAATCAAATGAATAGAGTAGCATTGTTGAAGATAATGGAATATTATACAGAATGGAATTAAAATAACCTTGCAGATTGAAAGGGATGATAGGGTACACTTAAATGAATAGAAAACCTATATGACGTTTTGTGATTAAATGCACGATTAATTAGAAAATTAAATTGGAAGTTTCAGTCGTCTGACAACTTTGCCACTAACACACACTTCTCGTAATACAGATGTAAGAGGTCAGTGAACTCGATCTGTCTTGCTAGGTGATCTACTCTCTGGCTACAACATTGCAATCTGCTCACATCGTGCAGTGGCTTGAAATTAGTGATTTTTAAATAAAATTCACACAAAAACCATTCACGCTATTGAAATATACCAGGGATAAATGATTCTTTATTAGATTTCTTATCGATGTGGACAAAAATCACGATTCTACTCACAATAGTTACAGAATAAGAGGATGTTAAATATTTGGGGGGGGGGGGACATTTTTTTTTTTTTCTGAAAAAAAGTATTAACTTTTCACCAATACGATATTACAGTTTTTTGTTACATACAACATGAGCTATTCACTCTGAAAATCTGCAACATATATATATATATATATATATATATATATATAGCCGGTATATTTATTTATTTATATATATAAGTAATGTCATTAATTTCAGGGAGTTACTCTTTGAGCTTTTTTCAAACAGTTTAATACAACTTTGCTCGTTTTTGCTTTCCTTTCGAGATAAACAATTGTTTATATGAAACATTTGATAGTGTGTTTTGGGAAAGCCATTGTTTTAATTTCCAATATGCTCAATCAGTTTAAGAGGGCAGTGTATTATGATAATAATACTGGAAATAATTTTAGTTTTGTCCTTTAAATGTAAAGAAATTTGATCTGAACAAATGTAACATTGTAAAATTTCTTTGCAGAACGAAAAGTTACATTTGTTTGGATCAAATTTCTGCACATTTAAAGGACAAAACTAACATTCTTTCAATAATTTATTATCATAATACACTGGTCTCTTAAATTGACTGAGCATATTGGAAATTAAATCAATGGCTTTCCCAAAACACACTATGGAATGTTTTATATAAAACTACTTTTATCTCGAAAAGGAAGTAAATTTGTATTAAACTTTTTTGTTTGAAATATCTGTAGAATAATACCCTGAAATTAATGGCATTACATATGGTTCACCCTATGTATGTATGTATGTATGTATGTATGTATGTATGTATGTATGTATGTATGCATAACCCTGAACTTAATACTTAAAGCATAAATTTTGGTGTTGATATTTATTTTTTATTTCTTCAGCAGTCAGTGGAGTACAGAATAAGATAAAATTGGAACCACCTGAAGAAGTTGAATCAGGAGGTGAATATAGAAACCAAGAAAATCATTGTGTGGCTATAGAAGTATCTCCACATTTAGTCCAAATTAAGGCTGGATCAGAAGAAGTAAGACAGTAGAGTCATGTTCATGAACTTTCTTTTCTCTTAATTTTATGATAAGACATTCTTTTCTTCCCTTATCTTTGCTTTTCCTTTTTGTTCTCCATTTCATCATCACTCTTCTGTTAATATTATTTTTCTTCTTTCTTCTACCGTCCTATTCTTAGTTCACCATTTCTTTATTTGCTTCTTCACCTTAATCTTCTAGACAATTGAGGGGCTGGGTGCAAGAAGGGCATTTTAGAGGATGTGCCCTTTTTGAGTAAAACGCTTTATTGTGTTCTTTGATCTGTTATGCATATGATCACCAAGTTGTAGTTCAATACTGTGATCATAGAGGTCAGGAGTACCCAAAATGTAAAGGCATGCATAGGTAACATCATTACGGTTTGAATTTTCAACATCAATTTTCTCAAAACTTGCATTTGAGAGAAGTGCCTTTCTTGCACCCAACCCCTCAATTCAGATGATATTGAATTAGTTTTTCCATCACTTTGTGATTACACAATCAAGTTTCAGATTCTCTCTGTTACTTTTTGTAATTTATTCTTATATCTTAAAAAATAAAGGTATGTGGGAAGTTCAAATTTGATCCATATTTCACTTTTCTTTGATTTACCTATTCATAATTCAAGGTAGACTTAGTCTTATACAAACTTTTATTTTTCCATTAATAATTTTTAGTTTTTGTCAATAATTAGCAGTGTCTCAATGCTGTACAAAAAACTATCAAGCTTCTAAGTATGGAAGGAGCCAGTGATGCTGAAATTTGTAGACGATTTCTAGTACAGTTTCAGAAAAACTGTTTCTATCATGCAGTAATCTATTAGTAGGTAGTGCAAATTATTTAAAAATAGCGACTTATTGTTTCTAGCATTCAATATGTTACATGTCCTATGAATTTAGGGTGTACATTTTGTTTTTATGAAAAAAAAAGTGACATTTACAATATGTTTAAGGAAAAACCTGGGACATTCGTAAAAAAAAAAAAAAAAACAGAAATTTTATGGACAAAATTTTTATTGAATATTCACATTTAGCTTTGTATGCTCCATTGAAATGACCCCAAATTACTTCTGCTTCTTCTTAATTTATTCAGCAGAGGTAGATGCCTCTTTGTCACCATATTTTGTGTTTTGTGTACTTTACCAAGAAGTGCTGTTCGTTTTGAGATTTTTTCATAAAAGTCAGCACATGATACTTCATTAAAATGTGTTTTGACAATGAGCAAGGCCTTGACTGTTTCAACTTTCATCCTGTTTTTATCCTTTGACCATAGACTGTTCACTAGGGAAAAAACACGTTCCACAATAGCATTTGACCCAGGAATTTCCAGACAAAATCCTACCAATTAAACCTTGTTCTGACTTCCAATGTTTTTACTATTGAAGTAGACAAACATTTTACATCACTTTTCACAAACACTTTCATTTTTTATTGCATCACTGTCTTCGATTTTACTGTTTAGATAGCTCTGTACACATGAAAATTCATCAAAGAATTCGTCTTCATCAACAAAAAAACTTGGCACAAAACTTTTAACAAAAGCACAATAATCCAGAATATTCTTTCACTTCAGCTGCTTCTTTTCCAATAACATCCAATCGAAGGCTTTAAATGGTGTGAGAAATGATAAACACCTCTGCACATCTATCTGTGTTTCATGTTAATAGTGATTTTTTAGAATTATTAAGTCATCAGCAGTAAAAGTGATTTATGTAAATTATGTAGTGTAAATATGATATAAATTTAATAACTGTCACCTTTAATCAACAGATTACACGTCGCATTAATTCGTTCATTGAACGTAAGCGAGAACAGGTGAATTTGGGAAATATTCAAGATTTCTGTTACCATGGCAATGCACCAATAACTGATGGTTCTTGTGCTCGAGTTGATGCCTTGTTGGTTAGAAGGAAAGACAGCAAAAGTCATTTACGTGGTGAGTCTAGAATTACGTGACTGAGTTATATCTGCTACCAGTGAGGGAAGTTCATGATGCTGCTGGGCAGCCAGCAGGTAGAAGGTGGAGGGGCACAGTAGGAAAGGGATAGTGAGACGCAAGGAACACGCAGTGATAATGTAGTTCACATTCCTTCTGGCTGCAGAGTTAACTCAGTGGGATAGTAGTGATTTTATGGCATATTTTTATGTTATCTAATTTTAACAGTAAGCCACCAGCGTAGCTCAGCCAGCTGAGGCACTTGTCTACTGATCTGGAGTTGTGCTCAGGCGTGGGTTCGATTCCTGCTTGGGCTGATTATCTGATTGCGTTTTTTCCGAGGTTTATCCCAACTGTAAGGCGAATGTCAGGTAGTCAATGGCGAATCCTTGGCTTCCTCTTGCCAAATACCATCTCTCTATCACCAATCCCATCAATGTTAAATAAATAGTTGATATAGCGTCATTAAATAACCAGCTCTATATATAGTGACAGTATAAATTTAATATTTTATGTGTATATATTCATTAGATTTGTAAGTAAATCCCGAAAAGACAAAGTATATGATTATGTCTCGTGACCAGAACAATGGAAATATAAAAATTGGAAATTTATACTTTGAAGAAGTGGAAAAATTAAACAATTTTGGAGGAAATTAAATGCAGAATAAATATGGAAAATGCCTATTATTATTCGGTTGAAAATCTTTTGTCTGCTCTCAAAAAAAAAAGCTGAAAGTTAGAATTTATAAAACAGTTACATTACTGGTTGTTCTGTACGGTTGTGAAACTTGGACTCTCACTTTGAATAAGGTTCTTAGGAAAATATTTGGGGCTAAGAGGGATGAAGTTACAGGAGAATGGAGGAAGTTACACAACGCAGAACTGCACACACTGTATTCTTCACCTGACATAATTAGGAACATTAAATCCAGATGTTTGGGATGGGTAGGGCATGTAGCATGTAACATGTATGAGCAAATCCATAAATGCATTTAGAGTGTTCGTTGGGAGGCCGTAGGGAATAAGACTGGGGAGCCTGAGACGTAGATGGGAGGATAATATAAAATGGATTTAAGGAAGGTGGGATATGATGGTAGGGACTAGATTAATCTTGCTCAGGATAGGGGCTGATGGCGGATTTATGTGAGGGTAGCAATGAACCTTCGAGTTCCTTAAAAGTCATTTGTAAGTTAAGTGTAGAGTGATGGGGCAATGTGATCTAAGTGCCAAAAAACTTTTTTTTAGGGGACAGTGAAAATTACAGAAAGTGAAAATTACATCTGTGGAACACTGTTGAAACAAAATGTCATTGTAAAAAACAGAAGACACTAGGGAAACATGAATACAGATGTTCGATACCCGGCCCCGGAACAAATTTTCCCTCGAAATTATTCAAATTAACTTTACAGGGAGTTATTCCTGAAAGCTTAATTTGCATAATACACGTCACTGTACGTAACAGAAAACCACAATTCAAAGTCACACAGAGTTAGTGTGCACTCAAATGTTGGTTGCTTGACGGTTGTCAGCCCACTTTGAGGTCTGTGGATATAGAGGGAAAAATTGGATCGGTGTCAGGTAGAGTTCCCGGGTAGCTCAGTGGGAGAGCATTGGTACATTTAACCAAAGGTCCCGGGTTCGATACCCGGCCCTGGAACAAATTTTCCCTCGAAATTATTCAAATTAACTTTACAGGGAGTTATTCCTGGAAGCTTAATTTGCATGAATAAAATGAGTTGCACCAAGGCCACCATTTCTAAGCCCACCATCATGCGAGAAGAAAACAGAGCTTTATAGATGCTTGGGAAGAATGACAACATGTTGGTTCTGCCAGCGGATAAGGGAAATGCTACAGTCCTCCTTTCCTCTACGCAGTATCAGGAGAAGATAGATCAACTACTGGACGATCCAGCCTATAAAATCCTCAAGAAAGATCCCACCAGCTCAGTAGAAAAACGCACTAGCCAGCTAATTAAGAGATCTAGTCTCTGCACCACGGTTGTTTCACTGTTGTGCAGTATACCACCCAGGTTATATGGTCTACCTAAGATCCATAAGCCCGAGGTCCGCTAAAGCCTATAGTGGATGCTATTGGCAGCCCCACGTAATGCTTGGCTCGCCATCTCACCAAACTGTTGCAACTACTGGTGGGTGGGTGCATACATCATGTGAAGAACTCCACACAATTTGTACAGATTCTCGACAATATCAAGGTGAAGCCATTCGACCTTCTAGTCAGCTTCGAGGTAGTGTCCCTCTTCACCAGAGTTCCTCTCTCCGAAACCATACAACTGCTTTCCGATCAGTTTCAACCGGATGTCACTGAATTGTTCTATCACACTCTCACTTCCACATATTTTCTGCAGAACAACACATACTATGAACAGATAGACGGAATCACCATGGGTTCTCCACTTTCACCACCCATCACCAACTACTCTATGGAGCATCTGGAGCATGAAATACTAGCTACAGCGCCATTGAAGCCTACACACTTTTTCAGATACATAGATGACACATTCGTCATCTGGCCTCATGGACAACATACATTACCAGATTTTCTCAGGCACATATACAGTCTACGACCCCAGATCTAATTCACTATGGAGGTGGAAATGGACGGTAAACTCCCCTTTCTGGACATCTTTATCTCCAGAAATCACAACGGATCTCTTGGCCATGCGGTATACCATAAACACTCACACACACCAACTTGTATTTAAATGCGAATAATTTCCATCACAAGTCTCAATGGATGTGTATACTAAACACACTGGCCCATAGAGCAGTCTCTATATCGGACCTGGAGCAATTAGACACCGAATTTCAACATCTGAAACTCACCCTCCACCAGCTAAGGATATTGCAGACGCTCTGAATAGAGCAAGAAGAAGAAGAAGAAGCAGCCCACCACTCACTCTCAAGAAGTGGACAAACCAGCTGTAGCCTGTCTACCTTTCACGAGAAAGTTGTCGGGAAAGATAAGCAGACTGCTCCACAGGCATGGAATAAAAATAATCCACAAACCTCTGCCTAAAATTAGGAACAGGGTCAGATCAGTAAAAGACGATCTAAGCCTCAGAGTACCAGGGATCTACCGCATTCCATGTGAATGTGAGGCAGTTTACATTGGCCAGACTGGACATAGAATAACTACACATCTTTCTGAACACCAACGAAGCATCAGATTAATGCAGTCAGAAAAATCCGGATTGGCCGAACACTATTTTGAAAAAGGCCACAGAGCTAATTTCAATAATACCGAGGTCCTGGCGAAGTATTTGAACTACAGGGATAGGAGAGTGAAGGAAACCGTGGCCATAGCGGCTGAAAGCGATAACCTGAATCGGGACTCAGGTCTCCAACTCAGCGCTGCTTGGATACCAGCTATTAAATTTCTCGATACCCAGACGGTGGGCCGTCAACAACAGAGGACACATGGGAACACGTCTGCTGAGCCTACTGTGAGACCCACTGTCAATCAGCCACACAACACAAGACAACATGTCGTCCGTGTTCACACCGCAGTCCGCAATGCATGTAACACGGAGAGCCAATCAACGCACAGCTCCTTGGCCGACTACTCCCCCCTTGGCACTATAAATAAGGAGCAAGATATCCCCTTAATTACCAGTTAACCCTGAAGACGAGGAAGATGAACATCCTCAAAATGTCGATGGATCACCAATTATTACCTGGCTGGAAGCCTGAGAACGTTTTGAATTATCACATCGCCAGGAAAGTTTCAGTAGTTATTTTAAAATAAATATTTATTTTGGGAATACTCAGAGTCAGGTAAGAATGTCATCTTTATTATTCTCAAATAATTATTGAGACTGTCCTCCTTGATAAACTGTTGTCCAGAAAACCTTCTTCCATAACGTCATCAACATCTTTGCTGCCAAGACTAGAAGAATCAAGCTGCATTACGAAAAATAAAATGAGACTAGTACTGTCATATGCAATCTGCTCATACTTCAGAAATATTTTTTTTGCTTTACTTCTCCAAGTCTTGAAAGTCATACTATGCCAGGGTTTCATTATGAGGATCAGAACCTGCTTTGTTGGCTCATTGTATCTGGTTCTTCCAAGCAAACCTTAAGGGGTTAGGTACAGCTTACAGCAGTAAAATTTTGGAAATATTCAACATTTTTTTCCTTCATTACTGTATCTTGGAGAATAATGAAAATTAGTATGTGTAAAACACTGTCCTTCTGCTATATAAAAAAAAATTATGATTAAAAATAATATTTACATTTCAGTTCACTGTGCAATGATGAAGCATTTCCCACATAACTCAAAAACTATCCAACATTCTGTAATGAAATATTTTGTGTGTATTTATGCATATCATATCTACAACATGATGCAAGATCACTTCTCTACCTTTGATAGATTGTCTGATAAAAAATAAATTCATTAAAAAAATGGTCAAATATCAGTACTTTCTTCTACACAAAATTAAAAAAAAAAAAAATATTATTTATTGAGGAATGTAGTTGTAAACATGAGTTTCAGAGAGAGGACATGAAAAAGTTAACAAGTTTGTGAGTTATGAGGGAAATGCTTCAACACTGCACATTTTAAATTTTGAAAACAAAATATAAATAATTTTTTTAAATCGTAAAAATATTTTTTTCCATATAGCAGAAGGATAGTGTTTTACACATACCAATTTTCATTATTGTACAAGATACAGTAATGGAGGAAAAAATGTTGAATATATCCAAAAATTTTACTACTGTAAGCTATACCTAACCCCTTAAGGCATTGGATAATATGATCCTGATGGTGAAACCTGTAAGTAGTTCTAGTAGCGAATTTCAAGACAAAGTTGATAATTACGAATTAATTATCTTTCACAACCTAATCATTTTAAAGTTTATGAACTCTCATAAGTGAGATAAAATAGTTTTCTGAACTTAGATAATTTCTTTCCTTAGACTACTGCACTTCATTAAGAGTAAAGTAATTTTTCAATGCAAGCATTGTAAGTGGGAATTGTAAAGAAAAACTAAGCTGTTTTAAGAAATGTGACCACAACTGAGAATATATATTCATATTGTAGTGCTGTGTTATTTGAAACACTACAATAGATGTCAGAAGTATTTTATTTCTCTTCATAGTATTAATTTAATTTATAAGTACTGAACATTAATCGAGATAGTTTTCTGGATAAACCATTGAATTTTTAAAACTTCTGTGATAATTTTTTAACACTTAAAGTGAGAAGATGTTTGGGAAAATTGAAGGTGTATGATAACTACAACTGTTCTATATAATACAGTATTTATTTATTTTTGTTTCAGTACGACGTGTGTTGAATCCTTGGGGTCCACAAACTAGAGGTATTGATCCAGGGTCTATGGGCTGTACTAACCCTCAAGATCCAGCAAGTGCGTTGTTTCAACAACATTTGAAAGAAGGCTCTTCAAAATGTGGCATAAAATCAGAAATAAATGATGTGAAGATTGGCACTGTGGGTATTGAAGAAAGATTAAGTAATGCAGAACGCCATTTGAATATTCATGGTCCGGTCCCAAAAGATGTATATTCACGTCTTAAGGAAATTGAAGACAGAATACTTCAGTTAGAGGGACTTTCACCTGAATACTTTCAGTTCTGGGTAAATATAATTTACTCAGCATGCATAATTTATATGTACATGCTGCAATTCTATTCATTTAGTTAATTTTTATCAAAGAAAGATAATCCTACAGACATAAGTAAATATCATTAAAGATAGGCCTACAGGCATAAGTAAATATCATATGCAATAATAATGATTGTTATACTTTTTCAGAAAAATACTCCATTTGACAAAGAATCACAGATGGAACAAAGTCCAGTAAAAAAGCGGGTATGTAACATCTTGAAATTATATATGGGAATGAAAATTTAATGGATGGTACGGACCCAGAAACAAAATTTGGGCCACTTGAATTTTTCAATTTCCAGTGCTTGCACTGAGCATACGCAATATGTTATAACTGGAACCTGAAAATCCAGGTGGCCCAGATTTTATTTCTGGGTTTGTACTAAGGTTGCCAGATTTTGAGATGAGAAATAAGGAACACCTTTCATTCACATTCAGTTCCTTACAAAAAAAACATTGAGTGTATAAGAAGAAATTTCATTCTCTCATAGTTTTTTTTGCCCAAATGGAGGTCTTTCACTGCAAACCCAGCATTCTCCAATCTTTCCTATTTTCTGCCTTCCTCTTAGTCTCCACATATGATCCATATAGCTTAATGTTGTCTATCAGCTGATATTTTCTTCTGTCCCGAACTTTTCTTCCATTCACCATTCCTTTCCTTCCAGTGCATCCTTCAGTAGGCAGTTTCTTCTCAGTCAGTGACCCAACCAATGTAATACAATTATTGATTAATACAATTAATCTTATTATGATTTAGGCATTATATATTGTAATTATTCATTATGTCGTATAATTATATTGTGAACTTACTCTTCCATTTTATATATTCCTATATTTAACCTTTATTTCCCACTTAAATATGCTGCATTTAACTATTTATTTACCATAACAAATCTTCTTGTTAAATTCACTACAGTTTTCATCGCTGTTGAATTATACAAAAAGTTCATTTTTTGTAACATTTGCAGTACTTCATTCTTTTCATCCTTCCATTTTTGTAGCATTACTGAAAATAATCGCCGTAAATGGGGAAAAGCTTAGCAAGAACTTTGTTACAGATACAGTATTTTTCGGTTCATGGCGCTGTGGTAATAGTTCAATACAAAGTGGTAAATTTCATGAAAGGAAGAGCTTTACAAATTGACATTTTCAGAAAAATTTGTGACAACACGGATTTGTTATATGAAAATATTCTTTATCACACAGAAATGAGATGACTTTCGTGGAGTAACATGTTGAAAAGAGTTTTACAGTTAAGAGCAGAACTTTTATGTACTGGTACATGCAAGACGAGAAATCAGAATATGCGAACCTATTTGACATGGGCAGGGCATGTAGCACATAAGGGTGAATCTAGAAATGCATATAGAGTGTTAGTTGGAAGATCTGAGGGAAAAAAGACCTTTGGGGAGGCCGAGACGTAGCTGGAAGGATAGTATTAAAATGGATTTGAGGGATGTGGATATGATGGTGGATTTCTCACTCTTATGTGCTACATGCCCTGCCCACCTCAAATGTCTGGATTTAATGTTCCACATCATGTTTGGTGAAGAATACAATATGTGTAGTTCTGCATTGTGTAACTTTCTCCATTCTCCTGTAACTGCATCTCTCTTAGCCCTAAATATTTTCCTAAGCACTTTATTCTCGAACACTCTTTGAACAGTTTTGTAACAGAATAAATATTTACTTTCTTGTGCTCCTACCAGCCTAAAATGACTCTCTCTTTTGTACACTATATATTTTAGTGTAATTATTTTGAGTAAATGAGAGAGTTAAAGTAGTGACATTATTGGAAGGACACACAATCCAGCATAGATAAAATCAAGTTAATTTTTCTTTATTCTTCCTTTCCTTCTCTTACAACAAAAAGCTGTTAGCCAGTTCCAACCTAATTATTCTTACAGTATAAATTCCGCGACAAGTCTTGAGCTTGCTCGCCTTTTGCCTGTTAGATACTTTGTGTCAAGATTAAGGTTAAGTATGCAAGTTCTTGTTTCCTTTGTAGTCTTATTGCATTTTTCAGTATTACCAGGTGTCACTTGTTTTTAAAATTATACTAGTGGCTTGTGCAGGAAATGCTGCAAACTAAGTTCATTAGAAGTTCAAAATTATTTCCAATTAAGAATACCAGACGTTTTGGAAGTTATTTGCTTTCATAATAATGAAACATACCCCTCTGAATGGTTTTCTTTATGCCAAATACTTTTTATTGAACCTGTACATCTTCTGTTCTTCAGTTGCAATGTGGAAACGCAAGTAACAATGTCAGGACGATCAGTCGGTTTTTCATGTGGGAGTGAAGCAGTAGCTTCAGGTTATTGTGGATTGTAGGTGAGAGAAAATATCAGGTTTGCAATGCTTTCCAACAATAGATATAGCGTCTTGGTATAGCTGCTGCATGTTTCGTGAACTACCTTTAAATGTAGAGAGTAGAATCATTTTATCCTGCTAAGAGATCTTGCTAAAGTGATCAGAACACTACAACATTTTGTAGGCCTCTAATTTTATCAGTAAGTAATACCTTTTGATCTTTCCTTAGGTATTATAATTTTTGCACTTCTTCCAGACAATGCTGAAGAGAATCACACATTTAAATATCTATATTACTTACTTACAAATGGCTTTTAAGGAACCTGGAGGTTCATTGCCGCCCTCACATAAGCCTGCCATCAGTCCCTATCCTGAGCAAGATTAATCCAGTCTCTACTATCATATCCCACCTCTCTCAAATCCATTTTAATGGTAATAATGTCATCAAACATTCTTAAGTTTTATAGTTTTTAATATCCACTACACAGACAGCTGTACTCAGAAAATTACACACCAGAGAATTTGACCTTTAAATTTTTTTTCAGTAAGTCTTGAAGTTTTTAATAACCAATATTACAGAAACGTTCTGAAAAAGTTACACAAATGAAGATCGACATATTGGCATTATTATGTCAGAGAATCTGAGCCATCTGAACCTAAATATGTAAGCAATCGTGCAGGTCATAACCTTCGTGTGATATTGTTTATTGTAGTGTTTGTGTTTTGTTTTATTCTGAAAAGCCATTATTTCTCAAAACTGACGACAGATTGATTTTGGAAAATAGGAAAATGATGTAGGAAAATTGATATTCCACTGAAAACTACTATTTTTCTGAAAAACTTTGGGTTCCAAGCTTCAAAAAGAGGGGTCATTTATTAAAATCCGTTCAGCCATTTTCCCGTAATTTTCATTACCACTTCAAATTACGAGGGGGATCCAGGAAATAACGACCGTTCGTGCATACCCACTGCTCAGCTGACTCCCCTTCCTTGTTTGAAGGTCAACTGGCTTCCTTAACATGTGTTCTCATAATGTTGTGAGTACTGGTTGCAACAAGTCGCCATTGTGCATTTTGTGTTACTTCAAAATGAACGACGTGATTGATAATCCCGCCGACTGTGAGGTGAGGAGTGTGATTCGATTTTTGAATGCCCGACATTTGAAACCTGCAGAAATTTACCGGCAATTGAAAGAAGTGTATGGTGATACTGTAATGAATGAAAGAAATGTGAGAAAATGGTGCGAAATGTTCAACAATGGGCGAACAAATGTCCACGATGAAACTCGACCCGGGCGCCCATCACTCATCACAGAAGACCTGAAGACTAAAGTGAACGACAGAATCTTGCAAGACAGGCGCACATCACTCAACGAATTGCATATTGCCTTTCCTGACATTTCTCGTTCTTTGCTTGGTGAAATTGTGTCGCAACATCTTGGCACCACAAAATCTGTGCACGATGGGTTCCACAGCAACTGAGTGACCAACACAAAACTCAGAGAATGGCCTCAGCATTGACATTCTTGATGCGATATCACACAGATGGAGACTCCTTTCTTGATCAAATTGTGACTGGTGATGAGACCTGGGTGTCTCACAACACCCCAGAGACCAAGCGTCAATCACGTCAGTGGCATCATCCCTCATCACCCAAGAAACCGAGAAAATTCAAAGCGACTCTCTCAACACAAAAAGTCATAGCTACTGTCTTTTGGGATCGCAAAGATGTTCTTTTGCTGGATTTCATGCCAAAAGGCACTACGATCAATGCAAATCGTTATTGTGAGACTTTACGAAAACTACGGCGAGCCATCCAAAACAAGAGGCGAGGAATGCTTTCGAGAGGAGTTGTGCTTCTTCACGACAACGCCCGCCCGCACACTGCTGCTTCAACTCGAGAATTGCTGGATCAATTCGGTTGGGAAATCTTTGATCATCCGCCCTATAGTCCAGACCTTGCTCCTAGCGATTTTCACTAAGCTGAAAGACTTTCTGGGTGGTATGCGTTTTGGAAGTGATGAAGAGTTGAAGAAGACAGTGAACACCTGGCTTAATGAACTGGTGGCAGAGGAGTATAACACGGGAATTCTAAAGCTAGTGAACAGATACGACAAATGTTTAAATGTAGGTGGTGATTATGTAGAGAAGTAAAGGAAGCTTCAGTTATGTAACAGACTTTGTTTTTTTTTCAAATAAATATATATATTTTTTTCTTTAATTATTACAACAAAACAGTCGTTATTTCCTGGATCCCCCTCGTATGTACAGTATATAGATTATTTGCTGGAGAATAGAAAATAATGTGAAGGAAACTTACATGTGTGCTTTGAAGGCTACTGGTTATTGAATCACATTCCATCCATGATCTGAGACTGTAGGCTACATGGACTTGAGTTTGAATCCCATAGCTTATTAACTGTTGAATTTTTTCCGAGGTTTTTCCAACTCTAAAAGCGAGAATCAATTAATCTCATGACGAATTCTCTCACTAATCTTGCCAAAATACTATCTCCCTATCAATTCCATTGGTGCTACACAAGTGCAGTCCACTGCTTTGGAGTAATGTCTGTTTATGAAATGAGTGGGCCCCAGTTCAAATCCTGGTTTTTCCCTAAACCATTAGGAGCAAATTCTGGGTAACTTTCGGCACTGGATTCTGGATTCATTTCATTGGCTGGCATTATCACCATCATTTCACTCAGATGCTAGATAACCATTGCAGTTGATAAACTGTCGTAAAACAAACTAACTGGATTGGATATAGAAGTGAACAGTTGTTACTGTTAAATAACAGATTAAAAAAAGAAAACAAGAATTGTTCGTCGTGGAACTTCTGATGATTGGATTGATAATCTTATCGCATGTTCATTGTTTTCTTTGTTTCAGACTTATTTGATATAAGAATTAGAAAGTAATTGGCAATTGAGTTGATACTCATATTGCATAATTCTATGTTTTCTCTGTTTCAGACCTACTCAACATTAGAATTAGAAAATAAATTGTTGGATTTAGAATATAAGTTATCAGTGAAAAGAAAATAATGTAAACAGAAATTATATAGAACCAATATAGCTTAATGCTGTTGTTTTTAAATGATTTAAATGAAGTGAAATATATTTAATTTTATGTGTACAATAAATTCATAGTTCATTGATGACTAATAACAACACAGCAAATCAATGTGTTAGGTTGCTCATATCCAGGACCCAAATTTAAATGCACTGTAAACTAAAAATGACATCAACTATATTTGGATAGCTGTGGTATTACATTCTGATTGAGAAAGCGTGATTTACAATGTTACAATGTTTAAATCTTTCAGTCTTTATCTAATAATACGTAAAGGAGGCAAATAATCACCTACTGAACCACACGCCAAATAAATTACAAAGGCAAGTTATCTTTACAGAGATTATTAAGACATGCTGTGCTTAAATTAGTTTTGTCTTCTTTAAAGGCTTCTATGATTGGACATAATGTTCTCTGCTTCCACACCACAGCTAAGCATTGAGAAATATCTGATATCAGACACATATAGGATCTGGTTAAATATATATGGAGTAGCAATATTACTTTTTAGTACATTTAAATCGGGGGCCTTGCTCATATCCATTTGTTTTAAAATTTATCTTCGAAAGTGTAAGGTAGATAAATGAATATAGCCTCCTGAGTCCTATCACATGTTGTTGTTTTATTTTTAAAGTTCGATATAACCAAGAGAAGTCCCTCAGGCAAACTCATTCATGTTAAATTCTGTGTTTCAAAAGTCTGAGATAATCAAAAAATATTCCAGCAAACTGATAAAAATCAAAGAACGTGATAAAGTTAACTTCACTTATAATACCATTTGGAAACACACCATCGTTCCAAGGACTCCTTTCAAATCACTCATGGATCTCCAGTTGGGAACTGCTATCCGACAACATGTACAGTATTTTTCTTTTTTTTGCATGCTTTTTTTTTTTTTTTTTTTTCAAAAATAAGGAACTGATGAAACAATGGGTAATAAATATGAAACGAGACAAATGGATCTCACTGAGCATAGTTTTTGTGTTCATGACAGTTCAAAGATGCAGTGAACAACTACGATAGAAGACGCCTGCTGCACACTGGAGTACCTACAATTTTTTTTATTTGCTGCTCATTTTCAGGAAAAAAACAACGAAATAGACCATCGCCAAAGAAACTGCGAAATATGGTAGCTTTCAGTGCAATGTATTATTATTATTATTATTATTATTATTATTATTATTATTATTATGATTATCATTATTATTATTATTGTTATTATATTTATAATTGTTGAAAAGTGTTTTTTCCTTTCGTTTAATATGTAATTACATATTTTCTGAAGAAAAAAACTTTTATGTTTTGAATGCTTTCTCAAAGAAAAAAATAGTATAATATCTTCATTTCTGCTCCTTGTGTCCTTACTGCTTAGAGAAGAAGATGATGAACTATAGCTTATAAAAAGTAGGCAAATAAATGGTTTACAAGTAATGGACTTTAACTAAATACGGATAAAACCACTATAATTCCATTTAAAACCTAATAACAATCATGAATATGGTTTTGTAAATTATTTAAATGCCATCACTAGGCCTTCAATAATTTCTGGCACATGCATCGACCATATATTTCTAAAAACTCAAAATAATTATAGCTTCATACCTGGCGTTCTATCTAGTGCTATTACCGATCATTATATCGTTTTTAGTTTATTAAAAATGTCTAACAATGAATACAATTCCAGGCCGTCTGTTACTCTCTCATCACAAAATATGCAACAAATTAATTATCCTGATTTGATTACAGATTTTCTAAAAGAAACCTGGGAATCGGTCTATAATTGTAATGATGCCAATGCCTGTTTTCAAATTTTCTACAATTTAATCATAAAGTATATAGATAAACATACTATTATAAGCAGTACCTGTAATCAGAAAATTTCTAATAAATCCAAGAAAATAAAACCCTGGATCATGGCTGGCATTATTAATTCTATTCATACAAGAGACAAACTTGCTTTAAAAGTTAAAAAGAATCCAAATAACGTACAACTAAAAAATTACTACAGAGCATATATAAATATGTTAACTCTTATCATTCGAAAAACGAAAATTAAATATTATGAATCCAAATTTGATAGATACAAAAATGAACCTAAAAAATTCTGGCAAGTTATAAATGAAGCTACAGATGTAAATGTACAAAATAAACAGCCAATCAAGGAGTTAAAAAACGATAAGGGTGAAATATTAAATTGCAGAAAAGAGATTGCAAACGAATTTAATAATTATTTTTCAGAGATAGGACACAAAGTTACTTCTAACATTAATAAGTCAAATTTTAACTCTTCTCTACAAAATGAGACACAAGATGAACATTTAGCTTCCTCCATGTTTCTTTTCCCTGTAACTGAAGATGAAATTATTATTTTGATTAAGAAATTAAAAAATAATGTTGCTCCTGGTATAGATGGAATTAAGAATAATACTTTCAAAATTATTATCAAATATACAGGGTGTATCAAAAATACGTGTACAAACTTCAGGTATGGGTTCCTTACACCAAAAGAAGGAAAAAAGTTCATATGAACATATGTCCCATAATCCTTTGTTTCCCCGTTAGGAACTGTTCAACACATTGGTACACTCATAATGTGCCAACACACAAAACTCATAACCAGGGAAAGGATTTATATGTAAATACATATTTACTTATAAAGCTAATATAATTTATATTTTGCATTATCTTTATGTTTCACAATGTGTAGGGTTGAAAAATCCTACTTTTATTTTCCATATTTTTCCATATTTTAGAGTTTAGTACATATTTTCGTTAATTTCCATATATTTTCCATATTTCATATAAAACAGTCCATATTATATTAGGTTTAACAATAAAACAAAACAAAATTCCATTAACTTTTAAAAATACATTTCAACAATAGAGATTTAAACACATGTTCAGTAATCCCTTTAACATCAGAGTTATTTGAAAATTAGCAGTCCTATCAACAATGGGAAAGTAAGTTACAAAACTGTATTAATTGAATTTAAAATTTTTAACAGACTTCAGTTGTGCAGCTCAACAGTTAAATGCCAGTCAGAGTACACATAGGTTCAGTTTTGTAAATCATACTATAAAGACGGTAAATATGCCAAAAGTACGTCATTCAGTCAATTTAAAATCAAAACTAACAAGTTACATTTCAGAATTTAAAGAAGATGGTTTATCAACTGACAATAAAATATTATTTTGTAATTTGTGTCAGTGTGCAGTATCATCTACACAAAAGTTCCTGGTGCAACAACACATTACAACTAGTAAACATCAGGCCAACAAACAACTAAATTCCAAGCAGAGACAATTGTTTTTAACACAACCAACAACATCGAATGTAAGATCTGAGTTTAACATCGACCTGTGCCGTTCTCTCATCTCTGCTGATATTCCTCTCTACAAACTAAAGAATAAGGTCTTCAGGGAATTCCTTGAAAAATATACTCAACATACAATCCCGGATGAGTCAACACTTAGGAAGACGTATGCTCCATCCATCTACGATGAGACAATACAGAAGATAAGAGATGAAATTAAAGATAGTTCAATTTGGGTTTCCATTGATGAGACTCCCGACAAAGAAGGTAGACTTGTTGGTAATGTAGTTATCGGTTTGTTAAGTGAACAATATTCTGAACGAATTCTTTTACATTGTGATGTTCTAGAAAAGTGCAATAACAAAACTATAGTTAAACTGTTCAACGAAGCTATGGGTATCCTGTGGCCAAAGGGTATTATGTACGATAATGTGTTATTCTTTATTAGCGATGCTGCCCCTTATATGGTCAAAGCTGGACAAGCATTATCTGTTGTATATCCTAAATTGACTCATTTTACTTGTGTGGCGCATGCATTTCATCGTGTGGCAGAAGTGGTCAGAGACAATTTCCCTAAAGTAGATTTGTTGATTTCATCAGTGAAAAAAGTATTTCTCAAAGCTCCCAGTAGAGTTAACGTGTTGAAAGAAATGTACCCTGAAATTCCATTGCCACCAAAGCCAATTTTAACTAGATGGGGTACATGGCTAGAAGCAGTTGAATATTATGCCGAACATATAGACTCTATTAACAATGTTCTCCTTGCATTGGACTCTGAAGATGCAGTCTCAATTGATACTGCGAAAACAGTTACCTGTGACATAAGTGTGAAGAATGACTTAGCTCACATTCAGCATACATTTTCATGCATCATAAAAACGCTCAAAAGTCTCCAAAATAGGCACCTTTCACTATCTGAAAGTTTTGAAATTATAAATAGTACTGTGGAACAACTGAATCGTGGTAGAGGTAAAGTTGCAGATGCAGTAAGAGCTAAGGTGGACACTGTACTTTCAAAAAACCCTGGATATGAAGAACTACAAAAGGTTGTTGCTGTGATGAGTGGTGAATCAACAGTGAAGATTAACTTGGACTTATCCCCAGCAGACATTGTGAAATTGAATTATGTACCAGTTACTTCTTGTGACGTCGAACGCTCTTTTAGTCAGTATAAATCTATCCTCAGAGACAATAGAAGAAGATTCACTTTTCAGCACTTGAAAGAAATGTTTGTAACCTATTGTTATGGTAACAGACAATAAAAATTGTGTTTTGTTGAAACTACATTGGAAGATAAGGTACGTCCATTATATTTTTTGTTTAGTTTGATTAAAATGTACCAATATTTAACGTACATAGTCATTTTTTTTATAATTTTAAGTCCATATTTAATTCCATATTTTGGTAAAAATCCATATTTAATTCCATATTTTGGTAAAAATAACTACATATATATTTACATATTTCATATATTTTTAGTCCATATAAATCCGTTCCCTGCTCATAACCAATGCTCGAAATGTCCTCCTCTTGCTTCTAGACATGCATGCACTCGTCGAATCATGGACTGTCGCACCCTTTCAAATACTCCGGGATGATGTCGAATGATTTCGCAGGCTTCCATGATACGTCGATGAAGAGTTTCTTGATCCGGGATGTCTGCTCCATAAACCAATTGTTTAAGGTGCCCCCAAAGATAAAAATCTAAAGGATTGAGGTCGGGAGAACGTGCTGGCCATTGAACTGGTTCTCCTCTGCCTATCCATCTGTCATAGTAGACACCAGTCAGTGTATCTCGAACAAGGCGACTAAAATGTGCTGGAGCCCCATCATGCATGAACCACATGTTTTGTCTTATGTTCAGAGGCACAGCTTCTTGCAGTAATTCTGAAAGAGTGTTTTGGATAAAGTCCCTGTAGATAGCACCTGTAAGATGTGCTGGTAGAACGTATGGACCTACCAGACAGTCACCTACAATTCCAGCCCACACATTAATCCTAAATTGTTGCTGATGTCTAGCCTGAAATACAGCACGAGGATTACGATCTGCCAATACGTGTTCATTGTGGAAATTGGTAATTCCATCTCTCCCAAACGTTGCCTCGTCTGTAAACAAAATGATGAGACAAACAATGGATTGGCTATTTGTGCTAGAAAACATCGGCAAAAGTTCTCCCTTGGTGGATAGCGGCAGGCGAAAGGCCCTGCACACGTTGCAGATGATACGGATACAAGAGCTGCTCCATGCTGTACTGTGTGATGTACCAGTTGCCACAGCCAATTGTCTTGTACTGATACCTGGATCGTCTTCGACACAGTGTAAAATGTCTTCTTCGAGGTTCGGCGTACGAAGAACTCTTGGTCTTCCTTGATCACCAGTCTGTGGTGCAACGGTTCCTGTCTCAGCAACGCGACGATACATAGCAACAAAGGTTTGATGATTCGGTTGTCTTCGGTCTGGAAACGCCATCTGATACAGCTGTACAGCCTCGCGTCCATTACCATTCGCGCGACCATACATAAAAATGATGTCAGCCTGCTCACGAAATGAATATTGTCCTGCCATGGTTGAACGAAACACGTTAACTCACTCCACGTTCACAATTGCAACGTTGAAGACAGACTAATGACAAATGACACATGTAAACAAGTCTCCATGGCAACACTTCGCCATCTGCAGTCCATTTCTGATACAACGAGTCACAGCCGTCTATGAATGAGTGCATAAAGAAATGAAGTTTTGAGGTTGGACCTCGAAGGCCGTTGAACGCAAACTTTTAGTAATAAATGAATAACGGGGAAACAAAGGATTATGGGACATATGTTCATATGAACTTTTTTCCTTCTTTTGGTGTAAGGAACCCATGCCTGAAGTTTGTACACGTATTTTTGATACACCCTGTATATTAAAACCCATGGTTCATATTTTTAACTTATGTTTTGTGCAAGGTATATTCCCAGATGTTTTGAAATGTGCCATAGTAATTCCAATATACAGATCTGGAGATAAAAATAATTTAAATAACTATAGACCTATATCTTTACTTCCAACATTTTCCAAATTGCTTGAAAAATGTTTAAAGAATAGATTAATAAATTATTTAGAAAAACATAAAATCCTCTCTCAAAATCAGTTTGGTTTCTACAATAATATTTCTACTGATGATGCTCTTATTAATGTTACTGGAAAAATTATCAATGAACTAGATATCGGAAACAAATGTTTGGGTATTTTCTTGGATCTACGGAAAGCTTTTGACACTATCAATCATAATTTAGTTTTGGACAAACTACATACTATTGGAGTTAGAGGTATAGTTTTAAAATTATTCCAATCATATTTTAGTAACAGAAGGCAAATGATCAAAATTGAAGATCAGTTTAGTGAATACAAATATATTGATAAAGATGTACCGCAAGGAACAATTTTGGGACCTATTTTATTTCTAATATATGTTAATGATCTGCTAAATATAAATTTAGAAAAATTTAATGGATCTATATATTCATATGCGGATGATACAGTAGTTATTTTCAGTGGTTTTTCTTGGCAGGAAGCATATAGAAATGCTAATATAGGTGCTAACATTGTTAAAAAATGGCTTAATTCCAACTTCCTTTCTTTAAATATATCTAAATCAACTTTAGTTCCTTTTTCGTTAACAGCTGCCAGTGTTCAAAATTTAAAATTTAGCGATAAATATAGACTAATAATACACAGTGAAAATTGTTTAGATCCCAAAAGTTGTAAATGTCCACCTTTGAAAGAAGCCACGTATGTCAAATATCTGGGTATCATTATTGATCAGAATTTAAAATGGCCTCATCACATTACTTATCTTTGTAAGAGGCTCCGTAAAAGAATTTATAAATTCGTTAATCTTCGATGCTACTTACCTATTAGAGTTCTACGAAATGTTATTTGGCCATTATTCAGTCTATCATTCAATATGGTATAATTGTTTGGGGTGGAAGTACAAAAATTAATCTTAGTCTTACTACAAAAACGAATAATTAAAATTTGTTTGAAGAAACGTTTGGATTATCCAACTAAATTAATTTATTCTGAATTTAATGTATTTAATATTGAACAAATTTATAAGTTTCCCGTGTGGTGACCGGGAAAGAGAATAGTTCCACTGTGAGCTCATACAGATCATAAAAGGCGATCAAATGAGCACCCAGAGCCTGGGGGTATAGCTGGGTCACCCTGTCTTTGGGGGACATACATACAGAGACCTGGTCCTCCAGGTTGGGGGTTGGTTCGTGGGGCTGACACCCCCACAACTGTAAAAAACTACTTGTTGAGAAGCCTCAATTGAAGCCTCGGAACTGGTTGAAACATCGGCAGCGAATTAAGCGACGGAACATGGTCTTTGAGTTTGGTACATGGAATATTAGGACATTATACAAAACAGGAGCCGTACAGTCAGTTTTATCACAAATTAAAAGCTATGAATTACCTGTGACTGCTATTCAGGAGGTTAGATGGCATGGTAATGGAATCCAAGATATAAAAGGATACGCCATTTTGCATAGCAGGAAGAAAGAAGGAGTACATGAACATGGTGTGGCATTTATTGTTAATCCAGGATTTAAAAACAGCATAATAGGATACCAAGCTATCAATGAAAGAATTTGTGTTTTGAGATTGAGAATGAAGTTTTACAACATGACAATGATAAATGTATATGCGCCAACGGAGGAGAAAGATCCTATTGAGAAGGATGAATTCTATAATCAATTGGAAAAAGTATTGGATATGATACCATCCAATGATGTTAAAGTAATCTTAGGCGACTTCAATGCCCAGATAGGGAAAGAGGAAGAGTTCAGAAACATCACAGGCAGGAATAGCTTACATGACATATCTAATGACAATGGAAGGAGATTGATTGATATAGCGGAAAGCAGAAATATGATCATAAGTTCAACTCAATTTGAGCATAAAGATATCCATAAACAAACATGGAGATCACCAGATGGAGAGACCACCACACAAATAGACCATATATTAATAGACAGGAGAAGAGCCTCTGGAGTTCAAGATGTGAGATTATTTAGAGGAGCTGACGCAGACTCGGATCATTACCTTGTTAAGGCGAAATATTTATGCAGGATAGACAGTACATTTAATCAGAAAGCAGAAAGACCTCGTAAAATAAAAGTCGAGGCACTTAAAGAAGAAGAAGTAAGAAATAAATATCAACAAGCTCTAAGTAGAGAATGTGTAAATCAGAAAGAGAGATTTGAGCAAGGAATAGAGATCTGCTGGGAGGAACTAAAGGAAACCTGCAGAATAGCAAGTGAAGAAGCAGTAGGATATAATGAAAGGACTATGAAAAACGATTGGTTTGACAGTGACTGTCAAAAAGCACTAGAGGAAAGGAACAAAGCAAGGAAAATTTATTTAGACCGTCCAACAAGGAACAAGTACAATGAATATCAAAAGAAACGGCAGGAAGCAAACTATATATGCAGATGTAAAAAGAGAGAATTGTGGAATAAACGCATTATAGAAATGGAAAACAATTTCAAAGAGAACAACCTCAAAAGTGCTTATAGAGAAGTGAAATATAACAGAAAAGGATATGTACCGAGAACAAATTTACTTAGAAATGGAGAGGAAATTGTCAGCACACCACAAGGAATTCTACAAAAATGGAAAGAACATTTCCAACAATTACTGAACACAGAGGTAAATGAAGAATCAAATGAAGTTAATCTTTCAGAGGAAGAGGAAGAAGAATTAGAGCCACCAGATGAGTTGGATGTAGCCCTTGCAATTGACTTGCTGAAAAATGGTAAAGCTCCGGGCATTGATAAAATACCAGCAGAGCTAATCAAAGCAGGAGGGAAAGATATGGTAGAGACAATATACAAACTGGTAAAACAGATATGGCAAGAAGAACAAATGCCTAGTGAATGGAAAGTTGGAATAATCTGCCCAATTTATAAAAAAGGAGACAAACTAGAGTGCCAAAATTATAGAGGCATAACTCTCCTATGTACAATGTACAAAATATTCACTTACATTCTCCGGAAAAGATTGGAGAAATACTACGAGAATATCATAGGCGAGTACCAAGCCGACTTCCGTGCAGGAAGGTCGACCATAGATTAAATTTACACTGTCAAAGGCATGACAGAAAAGTTCTAGGAGTATAATCTCAACTTATACCATTTGTTTGTAGATTTCAGAACAGCTTATGACAGCATTAATAGACAAGAATTATACAAAATTATGATTCATCAAGGGATACATCCAAAGATAATCAGACTCGTCAAGATGACCATGGCAGAAACCAAGGCTCAAGTGAAGATATATGGTGGTTCAACAGAACAATTTAATATTGATAATGGGGTGAAACAAGGGGATGCTCTAGCACCAATGCTCTTCAATCTTGCTTCACATTGGGTGATAACTAGACATTGGATTTTTAGGCACTAAAAATTGCAGTTTTAGGCGCCTAAAATAAGCTCAAAATTTGTAAAATTAGGCTCTATTTTAATGAAAATAGGCATTTTAGGCACATCAAGGTATCATACTTATTTCTTTCACTGAAATTTTTAGTTATACACTAAAATACGCACAAAAAAGTATGTTTAAACATTAAAAAAGAATACTATATTATATTTATAAACAGAGCTGCACAAATTTAATATATTGAAACTAATGAAATAATGATTATTGATATCAAGATTACTCATTTTAAGTTATTGAAATTCAGTTCCATGCTCAGACTTTATTATAATTATCTGCACAGTACACCACCAGAATTTTTTCTAAATTCTCCACAGTTAACCTTTGCCTTTTGTCACTGAGAATCATTTTGAAACCAGAAAAACTTCTTTCAACCGAAACTGATGTGAGAGGCGCAAATTTTAAATTAGGTACAATAGAAACATCAATACTTACTGGAACATTTATACTTTCCCCCGATATCACTCTTGATACTTTTTCCAACAATGAAAATCCTACATTCTTATTTAATACGTTGTCCCACTTATTTTTAACTTTTTTCCCAGTTTCGCCCAAAGCAGAATGTATGTTCACTTGAGCTTCCTTTACTATTGCTATTTGGCTACAAAGAGATTGTTTTTCACGTTCTAATTGTTCAATGCTTGCAGGTATGAAAGAAAAGTTTGATGTTATGTAGGCAATATCGTTTTTCACTCGTGAGTCATTCAGACAATCTTTCACTGCTTTCACACACGCTGCACTATCAGTTTCAGGTAATTTATCAATAACTGTGACCACTTCTTTAAAATACTTAGAATAATACACCACTGACTGAATCCAGGTTCCCCATCGTGTAACAACCGGCTGAGGTGGGAGTGGGATATCTGGAAAGTTCTCTCTGAATATTGAAATCCTGGATGGGGCTTTACAAAAACATTTTTTTGTGTTAGAAATAAACGAATTGACAAGAGGAAATTCATTCCGGATTGTTTCAGAAACCCTGTGAAGGCCATGTGCTAGACAGGTTAAATGCGTGAGGTTAGGATAAAATGTTTTAAGAAGTGGAGCTGCAGCAACCATGTATGAGGCAGCATCAGTACAAAACAACAGAACTTTAGAATCGTCTATATTACCTGAGTATAAAGACTGTAGACCTTTATTTACAAAATAAGCAATGGCTTGGCTATTCACTTTCGAAAGTTCCTTAACACATACGAGGTGTGGAATCGAAGGTCCATCAGGACTAAGTTTTCCTACTACCATATTTGCTATATACCTATTCATAGGATCTGAGGTTTCATCCACAGAGACCCATATGTAAGAATCACCTATATCCTCCCGAATGGAAGCGAAAGTTTCATTGTATATTCTGTCTAAGTAATTTTTTCTTAGGGTCGACTCAGATGGGATATTTTGTTTGCAGTATTTTTGTAAGAACTGTCTTAAAACCGGATTTTCAATTGCATTCCAGGGAATGTTAGCAGCAACAAACGCTCTGGTTAAATCAGCATAGAAATTGCTGCTGAGATTGGATGAAGTAGGCTGTGTTAGTAAAGTTTGTTGCAGTTGATTTTTCTGCTGAACTTTAGCCTTATGAGCCGCTCCTTGCACATGCTGCTTTAGGTGGCACTTCTTTTCTTGCGAAATCTAAAAATGTAAAGTAAACTGAATTAAAATAAAATCCTAATTGTTGTATTGCCGTATTTCTATCACAAAGTTAGTGGGTTCGAACAATCAAAATTTTAATGACCTGCAAATACTTTAACTATCGGAATTTAAAAGGTTAAAGTGTAGTGGTCTTAAAAAGAATTATACCTCAGGATAGCTCAGTCAATGTATAAATATTATAGGCCTACTCATTAAAATTAATAGAATTTATATATTTCAACTATTGTTACATACCTGTTTGCTACAAATCTTGCAGAATATTATTTTTCCATCATAAGTGAATTCTGAATATTCTGTTAGCCATTGCCGGATCAATGTAGATTTTGCACTTATATTTTTCGGCATTATCGCGTTAAACTTTACAGGAAAACGTCCTACCGCTCAAAACTTCTCAACATAAATAAGGTGAGGGAAAGAGCAACTGTTAACGAGCATTCAAATGAACCGTTGTTATTGAGATTCAATTGGACAAAAATACACAGTTCCACTTATTGTTGCATTTCCTGGTAGTGTTAACACTAGGAGGGCCATTCTTTTAAATGTTTTGTAACGGTTTACCCTACTAATTCGCAGTTTTACGACTTTTCATAAATATTTCAAAAACACTCTTTCTCCAAAAATTGTGATTTTATGACACTCTGAAGGGCAGTACAGCTAATCGGTTTCAGACCGAAAACAGTCATTTTTATAGTATAGTATATCTCTGAATCGGTAGCAGCACATGTTGTGAATGTTGCCTGCTTCAAAACTAAGGTTGGTTCTTTGTCAGCATTTATGCCTCCAAACATGTTAAATTCGGTGAAATCTATTGCGAGTGTCGTGAGATTCAAAACATTTTGTTTCCTTTATCAATGGTTTCATGGCCGGTGTGAAGCAAACTTTCCACTTTTTAAATGCCTTAAATTTCGCAGTGAATGCATGTATAAATTATAAAAAGTAAGAGTAAAATGCGAAACTTTACAGTGAGTTAGGCATTTTTAGGCGAATATTAACAAATTAGGCTCTAATAACCGTTTTAGGGCACTATAAAACTCTTTGAATACCTTTCAATTTCCATGAAACACAAATATTAATAATTATTTTTACTTTTCTCCTAAAGAAACAAAATAGGCATTTGCCCTAGAATCCGATGTCTGGTGATAACACAGACAGGTATAGATACTAACAGCACTTTATTTTACAAAAGTATTCAAATAGTAGGATACGCAGATGACTTGGATGTTATGGGACGGTCGTTGACAGCAATAGAAGAAGTGTATAAAGACCTGGAACAAGAAGCCGCTAAAATCGGGTTGCAGATTAATGCAAGTAAAACCAAACGGATGACACAGATAAGAAATAAACAGAATATCTACAACCCTCCCAATCTGACGATAAACATGTTTGAAGAAACTGAGAAGTTTAAATATCTTGGAACAGTAATGACAAGTAACAATAACGAATTAATTGAAGTACAGAGTCGAATCACTGCAGCCAATAAGGCCTATTTTGCATTAAGCGCAATATTGAAATCTAACTGTGTGCACAAGGAAACAAAACTTAAAATATACAAAACAATTATTAGAAGTATTCTCTGTAATGCAAGCGAAACTTGGACATTATCTAAGGAGACAGAAGCTAAACTAGGTATATTTGAACGCAAAATACTCAGAAGAATTTTTGGACCGGTGCAAGAAAATATGCAGTGGAGAATACGTTATAATAACGAGCTATATAAATTATATAAAAGTTTTGATGTTGTTACTTTCATCAAAGTAAGGAGGCTTGAATGGGCCGGACATGTCTATCGGATGGAAGGGAACAGAATACCAAAGAAGATCTTAGAAGGGAAAATACATGGTAAAAGACCAATTGGAAGACCCAAAAATAGATGGATAGATGCGGTAACGATCGATTCTCAGGACTATCTCGGAACAACTGCCTGAAGGAGATTAGCACAGGACAGGGACAGTTGGAGGAAGAAAATTGAGGAGGCTAAGGCTCGACTTTGGGCTGTGATGCCATCGTAGTAGTAGTAGTAGTAGTAGTAAATTTATAAGTATACGCTGTTAAAATTTTATCATAAAAATCGTAATAAGTTTGTATTACAGACACACAATTATGACACAAGACGAAATATTAATTCAACATTAGTAGAACCTAAATGTCTCACATCTGCTGGTCTAAAGCATAGCATAAATTTTGGCCCTCGGTTGTACAATGCTTTAACTAAATTACACCCAGAACTTCTAACATGTAACCCACTAACATATAACAAGAAAATTAGAAACGTGTTAATATCTTCAATTTGATTAAATAAATTTATAGCATATGTGTATGAATTAATCAACCTATATTATATTTGTATTCTATAATTTTGAAATATATATTAGTCCTACTTTTCACGTGCGATATTATTCTTCTCTAGTGTTAATATTATAATATATAATTCCATTGCCGCTGTAATTATATTTTAGTTCCTATTTTATTTTACTTATTTATTTTTATTATTATTATTATTTTTTATTTTAATATTATATCTGAACTGCGACCGAGCACGAGCGCTGCTCATTCGGTCTCAAATTTTGTTAATACTACTGTATCTTCTTTTTATATTGCTTGTATTATTTTATTTCTATTTCTCTTGTTTGTTTTGTAATTATATTTTTTATTCTGTATATTTAAATTTGAATAAAATAAAAAATAAAATAAAATAAATAGTATTTCAACACTGGTATCAAAATTGTGCAAGTTTAGAAGTGAAGATTGTTTACTACAATTAGGGCCTACTTCCATTCTATAATATCTTATGGTGTAATAAATAGTTTTGCAACACGTAGAAACTGGGGAAACAATTTAAAAAAAATCATCTGAATCATACTCGTTCATTTTATAGGCAGTCTTGTAGGGTGCATTAAAAAAAATTAAGAATATCAACATTTCCTTCCAGCATATTTGCTGTATTTACAGTCTTAGAAAAAAGTTTTGTCGTACAGATACTTTATAATGTAAATCTTTATAAGTCCCAGAAAGGAGGCAGTGCACGTGATCATAGGACGAATAACCTGGTTCACAGAGTTGAGGTAATAAAGTTAGTTCTGTTTTGTTGTACGTATGTGTGATCACATGCACTGCCTCCTTTCTGGGAAGCAATAAAGCTTTTTTCTAAGACTGTACATGACAGTTTTGCTCAGTATGAAGTATTTGTGCGACAAAACATTTTTCTAAGACTGAACATGACAATTTTGCACAGGTCATTCTTAAGCTTTCCATCTAGGAATAGCTCAAGTGTTTTCAACTTTCATCATATCTCGTGCACAGGTTCTGTATTTTAGATTAAGTTGCTAGCATTGAAGTCAAATTTTTTATGAAACATCAGTTTTGCCACTTGAACTGATTTATGCTAACGGAATTTTGACAACTGCTTGACTCGATCCTTCTTTGTTTTGGGCGCTTATTAAATGGCGGACGCACTTTCAATTTGCTTCAAATATGATGGTGCAAGAGCCACTCTATAAACTCATTTTAGCTCGTTAGAGAATCCGCAGGTTCATCCTGAGCAGAATTAATCTAGTCTCTACTATCATATTCCACCTCCTTCAAATCCATTTTAATATCCTCCCATCTACGTCTTTGTCTTTCCAAAGGTCTTTTTCCCTTGGGTCTCCCAACTAACACTCTATATGCATTTCTGGATATGCCCATATGTGCTATATGCCCTGCCCATCTTAAGCATATGGGTTTAATGTTCCTAATTATGTTAGGTGAAGAATATAATGCGTGCTGTTCTGCGTTGTGTAACTTTCTCCATTCTCCTGTAATTTCATCTCTTTTTAATCCCAAATATTTTCCTAAGCACCTTATTCTCAAACACCCTTAGCCTCTGTTCCTCTCTCAAAGTGAGAGTCCAAGTTTCACAACCGGTATATAATTATTTTTAAGGTTACCATCCGTCCAGAAAAAGGAGGACATGCTCTCTTTTTTAATCATTTTATCCTGTCCAGCAGGCATTTTTTTTTTTAATTTGAAACATCCGAGATTTCGCATTTTAACGAGAATTAATATGAATATTGAGTAATGTGCGATATTATGCATAGAATATCTAAATAAATGGTGAAAACCTATGAAAGAATTTAACTGCTTTCAATGGTTGAAGCTGGAGCACATAAAAATACATAAAATATAATGACCTATTGACATGCATTGTATTCTTACACTCTAAGCTATTTTATCAATTTTATTCTGCAATGTACAAAGATATGCCAAGTTAATTTTGACAAAGATTTAAGTTTAGATAAACAATGGTGCAAATTCTTCAATTCCATTAGTTCTGCAAGCACTGAAACTTTCTCAGAACTCTTAAAAATATGTCAATTCTATTTATTTATCCCAAGTCACAATGGAAGTGCTGAGAGAATATTTTCCCTAATATCTGCTCAATGGACAAAAGAATGAAATCACATGTTAACGGAGACAGTCAGAGGTATCATCATGGTGAAATATAATTTCAAGGACATAACAGTTCCATAGTTATTTGTTACAAGATATAAGTTGGTCCCTTCAGGCTCTTGTGCACAAAGTGGGCTCCACCGATAAGTAGGGTACAGATGTAATACTGAACCAGCATCTAGTGAGAAAACTGACTAAGGTGAGCCATTGTTTTTATCTTTAATTCTGTCCATACCAATTTTTAAAAAATCCTCCTTTTTCAGCAATGTTCTCTTATTTTAGATTCTATTGCCCTCCTATAGAATTTCTTCTCATGGTAACCCTAATTATTTTATATATTCTAACTTTCAGTTTTTTTTTTTTTTTTTTTTTGATAGCAACTTATGTTGAGGCTTCGCAACAAGCTGTTTTTTTTTAGTGATGGGTTGTTAGTCCTTCACCCAACCTCTAAGCTGGAGGACCCACCCCCCTTATCGGCTTTCCACATCTCCTTATTCAGTATATTCGCAAAGTTTCAATTTTGGACAGAACACCAGCTCTCCATGTGTTTCTAGGTCAGTGATATCAAAAACAAGCGCATTTTATGACCTTGAAATCACTCTTGGGCGCCAGCCATGCGTTTTTTTAAGCGCTTCATGCAGCAAAATGAGTGTCGAAAAAAACGCAATTAGGTCAGCTGACTGCAAAATGTTGGACAATTAATATTGGCTTCTATTACAGCAGTATTAAATTTAACCTTAAAAGTACCAAACATGTTAAATAGTTTCAACTTCCATGATAATGACATGGAATTATTATTACTAGACGATTTTAACAATAATAAACGTTGCAAAAGACCAAAACACGCATTCTGCCATGATGGATCATGCAGCAACCTTGTAAAGCAGTGTTTTGATTTGCTGCACAGTTGTTGCAGTGATGGTGAAGCAAATGTAATGAAAGAACAGTCTTGCTGCAGCGCTTTAGGTCTTGCTTTAAAAAAAAAATGCACGGCAGGCGCAAGGACATGGCCAGGAGATTGACAGGGTGCATCGTGTAGAAACTTCCACAGTCCAGTATAACCTCCTTATTGCGGACGGATAGAAAATCAGTGGTGTACAAATAGTAGGCAGGCATCATGCGTGTAGGCAAAATGTGATATGAACAGCAGCATTTCTAAATACTGTGACAGCTGCCTCGGGAGTCGATCACGTGTCCCACAGAAGGCAGGGCGCGCGAGAAGACAGGTGGCGCAGCGAAGGGTAAGGAGACTGCAGCCACGCGGACTGGAGGGGACGGACGTAAGGGGAACGTCTGCATTCCAAGAGGGGAAGGAGGTTTTCCTGGATCTGACCTTGGGAAAGAGGAGACTGGAGATGTGGGTGTTCGTCGCAAACATCACTGAAGACGTCATCCTGGGACTCGACGCCTTGCGGATCTTCGATGCGACGGTGGACGTCCGGCGCCGTATCCTCTGTTTTGGTCAGGATGAAGTGTTCCTGAGGGACGTCTAAGACCAACCCACGGCCAGCAGACTCACCCTGGAGAATCAAGTGATAATCCCAGCAGGCTGCGAGATGGTGGTGACGGAACGACTGGATGGACAGCCTAAGAGAAACCTGCTCCTCGATTCGCAAACAACTCCGATAGATGGAGTTTATGTGGTCAGATCCCTACTCCAGAACCAGAAGGTGGTACCGGTGAGGGTCCTGAATGTCACCAATCGGGACAAGGAGATACCTAGTGGAACTGTACTAGGTAGCGTCGAGCCGGTAGTGTCTGTGACGTCTTTGGGGGATAAGGAGGAGCGTCAGCGACCACGTAAAGAGCTAGACCAATCACTGAAAGAGCTTGCTCGAGAATTGGCGGAGAATTTAAGCAAAAGAGAAAGGAGACAAGTCCACGATCTATTGACAGAGTTTCAGGACTTCTTCAGCCTGTCTGAAAATGACTATGGGAGAACAGAGAAAGTTCAGCAATGCATCGACACCGGAAATGCTCGCCCAATCAGATAACCTCCTCGATGCGTCCCTCTAGCTAAACAGAGGGAGATTGACAACCAACTGGAGGGCATGAAAGCAAGAGGTGTCATAGAGGAATCCGACAGCCCTTGGTCATCACCGGTGGTGCTGGTGAAGGAGAAGAATGGGGACCTGCGTTTCTGCGTGGACTACAGAAGACTGAATAACGTCACCAAGAAGGACTGCTTTCTCCTTCCACGAATTAACGACACCTTGGATACCCTGACAGGAGCAGAGTGGTTTCCAACGTTGGATCTAAAAATCAGGATACTAGCAGGTGGCGCTACATCCTGAAAACAAGGAGAAAATGGCATTCTCTACAGGCCAGGGACAATGGCAGCTCCCTGTTATGCCATTCGGCCTCTGCAACGCCCTGGCTACATTCCAGAGACTAATGGAGTCCGTAATGAGAGGCCTGACATACGACACATGTTTGCTGTACCTTGACGTCATCGCGGTCGGCAAGACCTTCGGCGAACAACTGTCGAACATGAGGATAGTGTTCGGAAGACGGTGACAAGCCAGGTTGAAGTTGAACCCGAAGAAATGCCATCTGTTCCAGAAGAAGGTCGGCTACCAGGGGCATGTAGTAGGGACCAACGGAGTGGCCACGGATCCACAGAAGCTGCAAGCCGTCAGGATGGTCGAGACCGAGGGACAAGTAGGAGTTGCGCCGCTTTCTCGGCATCTGCACTTACTACAGAAGGTTCGTAGCTGGGTACACCAACATCGCTAAGCCTCTAACCCAGCTGACCGAGGAGAAACAACAATTCCAATGGACGGACGAGGTGGAGTCATCCTTCCAGTCACTGAAAGAATCGCTCTGCACTGCTCCTGTACTGGGATACCCTATCCCTGGAAGGAAGTTCACGCTTGACACGGACGCTAGCAACGTAGACATTGGCGGAGTACCCTCTCAGGAACATGACGGGCAAGAGAGGGTGATGGCCTACTTCCGCCAAACACTATCCAATGCTGAGAGAAACTACTTTGTGACACGTAGAGAACTTCTTGCCATTGTGGAAGCCCTGAAGCATTTTTCACAAATATTTGTATGGCCAGGAATTCCATGTGAGGACAGACCATTCTGCACTCACCTGGCTATTGGGCTTCAAGAATCTGGAGGGGCAGACCGCCCTTTGGGTTCAATGTCTGCAGGAGTACAACTTCACCTCTGAACACTGTCAAGGGAAGAAACATTCCAACGCTGATGCCCTATCACGACGCCCATGCCCGGATGGCTGCAAACACTGCCTGAAAGTAGAAGAGTGAGATTGCGCCCACGCAGTCCGAGCAATTGCCGCCCAGCCGAGCTCAGGATGGGAAAACGCCACCATAAGGAGGGAGCAATTCGAGGACCCAAACATTGGACAGCTACTGCGTGATGTGGAGTCCGGTGAGAGACCAGCATGGGCCGATATCGCCAACCGTAGCACCACTTACAAGAGTTGCTGGGCCCAGTGGGAATCCTTCGCTGTCAAGGACGGTATCCTGAAGAGGATTTGGGAGTCGGCCGATGGAAGGACCCGCATAGAACTTGTCCTGCTCAGGAGCAAGGTGAAGGAAGTGCTCTATGAGACTCATGCTGGAGTGACTGGAGGCCACCTGGGAGCCAACAAGACGCTGGACAAGTTAAGGCAGAGGTTCTACTGGCTGCATCAGAGAACCCACATGGAACCATGGTGCCGAAGTTGCGACATATTATGTGGAGCCATTCGCGGACCGAGGACACGCAGCAGGGGAGCCATGCAGCAGTACAACGTGGGAGTTCTTTTTGAAAGAATCGCCATCGACGTTGCTGGACCGTTCCCGGTCACGGATCGAGCAAACCGCTACCTGCTAGTAGCCATGAATTACTTCACAAAATGGCCAGAGGTGTATGCGATTCCAACCAAGAGGCTTCGACGGTGGCAGACGCACTACTTGACAACTTCATCTGCTGATTCGATGTGCCCCAGGAATTGCATACTGATCAGGGGCGCAACTTCGAATCCAACCTGATGGGAGAATTGTTCGAGCGTCTGGGGATGCATAAAACCAGGATTACTCCCCTCCACTCACAGTCCGACGGCATGGTGGAACACTACATCAAAACCGTGGAAGAGCACCTGCGGAAGGTGGTGTCCAACCATCAGTGAGACTGAGATGCCAGAGTCCCACTGTTCGTCTTGGCCTACAGAGTGTCGGTCCACGATACAACAGGGATGACATCGGCAAACATGGTCTTCGTGAGAGAGCTGCGCCTGCCCTGTGATCTCCTGTTTGGCACGCGACCCAGTGCCGACCAGCCAGCGACTGACTACGTGGCAGAACTGACCGAGAAGTTGGATGGAGTCCATCAGCTGGCTAGAGAGGAACTCAAGATGGCCAGCGACAGGATGAAAGTGCGTTACGACAGACTAGCCAACTCTGCAGGATTCCAGGAGGGCGACCTAGTATGGCTGTATCGACCTATCAGGACCAAAGGAAAATCACCGAAGCTGCAGCGTGCCTGCAATGGACCATACCGCGTGGTGACCTGGATCAACGACGTGGTGTACCGCATCCAGCAACAACCCCGAGGGAAGATGATGGTGCATCTGGACCGTCTAGCTGCCTACCAAGGGACTGTCTGGGACGGGCAACCCTAAAGAGGGAGCAATGTGACAGCTACCTCGGGAGTCGATCACGTGTCCCACAGAAGGCAGGGCGAGCGAAAATACAGGCGGCGCAGCAAAGGGTAAGGAGAGTGCAGCCGCGCGGACTGGAGAGGACGGACGTAAAGGGAACGTCTGCATTCTGAGAAGGGAAGGAGGCCAACTGCGGCGTGAAGCAAAGGGGACGCAAAGCTGCAGGTGCTGCGCTGGCGAGGTGAAGTGGGGAACGAAACCTCCCGAACAGAATTGTCCAGAAACAGAAGCCACGAGTAACAGGTGGAAGACACTCGAAACAGTACTTTCTGGAAACTATGGTTTAGTAATAAATAGAAGACGCGAAGAAGGCCAAAGCCAGTTTTAGTTTGGACAGCAAGCCAGTAAGTGAAGCAGCAGTGAGCGTCTAGGCAGAAGCAACGCGGCCGGAAGTCTTTGGTTCTGTGTGTAGTGAACTTTATCTGAAAGTCTTCAGTTCGAAGTTCAGTGGACTGTCTCTGGAGGTCTTGGGTTCGATATACTGTGAACTTGAGTGAATGAGCTAGAAGAACTAGTCAAGGCAAACGAACTGTGAACTGAGAATTGACAGTTTGTTTTGTAAATAGTGCTTTGTGAACATTAATTGAGATTGGGAGTACATTGTTGTTCTCAATAATCCAAGTGAATTGTCATTGTCGTCTGTGGAGTGCAATAACGAATAATGTGTTGCTGTATGGAGTGAAATGCTCATTGTTGACGGGAGTGTTTAAATTCAGAAATAGATAACCATTATTTGGATGGACCAATTTCAGTAGTTGCTACAGGAATGAATTTCCTAATGCATGAAGGATGATGATGATGATAACCATTATTTTTGACAATAAAGGTAACATTGTTGTGTTGAATTAAAAGTCACAATACGTAGATATTCGTGGTTCTTTTCTACATTGCTTTTGTGAAAATATAAATAATAGTTGAATATGACAAGATTGAAATTAGTAACATAAATAAACAACTTTCTCTCGAAAAGTATATTGCCACATTATAACATAACAGTCACTTTAAAGTAAAACTGTGTTCAACATTCAATTATATATTTGTACTACCTAAAATTTAAATTATATTTTTCCACCGATTTCGAAATACAGTAATAGTTCTGTAAGCATGAGGTTTTAATTTATACCACGAACAAAAGCTACAAACTGCAAGGTGTCGGACACGTCTTATGATTTTTTTCATCAAGAAATAATGAAAAACAAAATAATAGATTCTTTAATAAGTATTTACTTTTTTCCTTCATTATCCCCTGACAATTCTTGTATCCTCTTGGCTACTTCTGGATAAAAAAAATATATATTTCTTCGTACTCTCTTATATCATTGGGAAATATTTTGGCTACAGCATCTAGAATATAACTCTAATAAAGGTCCATCAGAGAAAGAATGAGACGTCATTGTAATTTTGAGGGACATATACAGTTAACTGGTAATGGATTTCATCAAATATTGTAGTCTGCAAAATAAGTAAAGTGTGTAATAAATTGTTATGAGATGATTGGTATTTAAAAATCAGAAATGAAAATACAATTCGTAATTAATTGCATATACTTACATCAGAAGTCAATTCTTTGTTAAGTTACAGTTTGTTATCATCTTCAATATTTTTATAATTTTCTTCGTTATATTTTTCGCAATGTCTTTCCACATTACATTTTTCATTCAATCCTGACAAGTTTCTAAACAAATTGCCAAACAAGGCACATGATCCAAGTAATTCTGCTGAGGCTTGGTCTTCCAGCTTTGAAGAAATCCTGAAGAGTTCCTGGTATGGAAGGAACAGCACAACAAACACACGACGAAGGCCTAAACTGAATGTTCCTCCAGGAAGGTCCATTTCAAGTCATGATCTGAGGAATTGAGGACATAATGTTGACCATTATGAACTGACAGTAGGTAACGTAGATTTGAGTGAATCTCCATTGGAAACTAGGAGAGACTCTAATGGAAATGAGGGAGCTAAAAGAATAGAGGAGGATGAAATCTCAAAAGATTACATCATCCAAGAGGAGGTTAAAATCGTATAAGAGGAGGGGCAAGATAAAATCTTAGAAGAGGAGGCTTTTGTGTTAGTGAAGTAGCCTTACTGAAAGGAAATAAATAATTAAATAAACAGTTTATCGATATTGCAATGGAAGTGGGAGCAAAGGAAGTGAATATAAGATTTTTACGGTCATACCAAAACAGCAAATCTGTGTCCATTTTCCCTGAAGTTCCAGATGATGACAGTGTTGAAAAAATCAGATAGTTAAAATGTTACTGGTACCATCAGAACAAAGGGAGAAATTCATATTCAAGAATAATATCTTGTAGGGAACATAAATTTTCTCACCAATTAGTTTTCATTGTATCAATTTGCAGTTTTATTAATTAATTCTAATTTTGATGCTTTCATGTAGGTAAACTAGCTACTTATTACAATCCACATATTAAAAATTGATAATAAAAGATTTTTCACAAACTTCTATTTTTTTAAATATCTTACATGTCCGTAATAACCCCATGAGTGTTTAAATTCAGACATTAGTAATATTCCAACTGAGTGTTCGAAATTACCCCAACATATGAGGTAACATCAAACAGCAATTATTAATCGTGTTTCCATGAAACTATTTATTTTCTTTTATGCTATTATTATTTCTAAGGTGTAGTATAAACAGTAAGTACATTGAGTTTCATGGAAATCATTATTGTAAATCCATCCGATATTACCCCATCTTACGGTACTGTTGAAGTTAAGTCAAGTATGAAAGTCCATGAAAAAGTGCAGAAACATACCTTTAACATGTCACAAAATATATTATTGTCTATTAAGTAGGCCTATGTGCTATTAGTCTAAACTTAGTGAATTCTAAATCCTATAAATACGAAGTGAAAAGAAACATTTTATAACTAATTACAAAAAAATAAACAAACTTTGAACAGAGTGGGTCTCTACATCACATATCACACACATCTAGGCCCACATCTAAAAACTAGCTATTTGATACATAAAACAGGCAAGATCGTACAACTTGGCAGGAACAACATTACTGCTGGACCACAAACCACAAGCAAGACTAAAAATGTAGAGGAATTGTCAATCACTTTGTCATCATTAATCTTACAAATTTCCAAAGACTGCAGCTACATAAATATAAATATAAAGTTTAAATTATTGCAGTACCCTGTGTTTCAGGGGCGTATATTGCGGGTGTTCAAGGTGTGCGCTGGACACCCTGTAAATTCGGTAATCTCATTTTTTAAAGTTGTTTTATATAATGCAACAATAATTTTAATTTATCGCAATTTAAATGCGTGGTAATCTCATTGGAAGTTGACGTATATAGTTCAAGACTAATTTTAATTTATTACCATGTAAATATTTAAAATGCCTGCTGTTTGAATGTGCACACCATCCCCAGAACGGCTTTCGTTTTATAACATGCGCTCCGCCTGACGAAGTGGAATGAGGTCTGGTCTGGTTGTGCAGCCCCGCAGCCCGTACAAAAGAACATCATCGACTGCGAGTTACTGCTATAATTCTCTGCGCGCACACGCTGGAGTGGTGGGGATGTATCTTTTGCAAAAATCATTCTCTTCTCGCCCACTAGAAGAGAAATAATTACATATAGTGAATAAGGGTAGACCTACCCCACCACTTCCGAATTTAGTGCAACAATAAAAAAAAAAGTGGTCAATACCCTAGACATTTTTCGGCTTTCACAATATGGAAATGTAGACTGGTTAGCGGTTTGTGAAATTTCATACAGATTATTTTGCTGGCCATGCTTATTGTTTTCTAACAAAAATGAGGTTTGGAGTAAGTATGGATTTGCTGACTTAAATCACTTGTGTAGTGCACAGCAAAAACATTCAAAATCTCAAACTCACGTACAAATCAAAACAGTGAATTGATATCCAAATCGGACTTTTAGGTAGAAGCTCCCTGTGAAGCAGGCTTGAATAATTTCAAGGGAAAATTTGTTCCGTGGCTGGGTATCGATCCTGGGACCCTTCGCTTAGCGCACGAGTGCTCTAGCGACTGAGCTACCTTAGGTACCATACACGACACTATCACAATTCTTCCCTTTATATCCACACTAACTTAATTGGGGATGAAATGTATAGATATAAAAGGAAGAAATAGTGACGATGTCGTGTGTGGTTCCTGGGGTAGCTCAGTCAGTAGAACATTCGTGCGCTAAGCGAAGGGTCCCGAGATCGATAGCCGGCCCAGGAATAATTTTTGCCTTTGAAATTATTCAAGTGAATTGATACTTTATTTGATGATCAACGAAGAACTGATACCAATAAATACAACGAAGGAGTGAAGAAAAATGGAGATGTATTAATACGAATCATTGACGCTATTTGTCTTCTAGCTAACCAGGAGCTCCCTCAACGGGGACATGACGAATCAGATAGTTCTTTGAACAAAGAACATTTTTTAGAATTTTTTAATGTGTTAAAGAAAATATGCTTTACTTTTAGAATACCATCAAAATTCTTTCACAGTGTTTCAAGGAATTTCTCCATTGATTCAAAATGATACCATAAAATCTATTACTGATGTTGAAAAAGAAGAAATAAAAAATGAAATTAACTCAGTTTCATTTTTAGCTATAACACTTGATGAAATTTCTGATATAGAGAACAAATCTCAACTATCTGTAGTTCTCCACTATGTCTATGAAAAATTCTTGGGCTTTTGTAGATGTTAGTGGTGATAGAACAGTAGATGGTTTATTTACTCACGTAGCACGAGTAGTTAATGAATTTGAAGTTTCTACTAAACTCGTGTGACTATACAGACCAATTATATATTTTTTAACAATACCCATACTCAAAGTTCAGCATACGCCACTGCTGTGTTTTCTTTTTCTCTTACTTTTTATTCTGCTGAGTAATAAAATACTTATCTCAAAATTTTGTGGAATACCCCCTGGGGGTGCCAGAGTGATTTTTTTTTATAAAATGCAAAATGTAGGCATATCTTATTCTAACAATGAATGTGTTGTTATTATTATTATTATTATTATTATTATTATTATTATTGCCGCCACGTGGTCTAGTGGCTAGAGCGCTGGACTAATAATCCTGTGGACCCGGGTTCGATCTCCGTCTCGTGGTCCAAATAATGCAGAGGTTTTCTCCGGGAGCTTCGGTTCCCCAGTTACATCCCACCAAAAGAAACTCCAACATCTCATCTCATTTCATCTCGGATGTAACAGATCAGCCTCCTATAGTGCACCCTGGGCAACGACTCCGTCAGTAAATTGGTCTTCAGAACTGGCTTCATATGGATGAATGAGGAAAAGTAAAGTATCTGTCATTATTATTATTATTATTATTATTATTATTATTATTATTATTATTATTTACTTACTTACAAATGGCTTTTAAGGAACCCGAAGGTTCATTGCCGCCCTCACATAAGCCCGCCAGCAGTCCCTATCCTGTGCAAGATTAATCCAGTCTCTATCATCATACCCCACCTCCCTCAAATCCATTTTAATATTATCCTCCCATCTACGTCTCGGCCTCCTTAAAGGTCTTTTTCCCTCCGGTCTCCCAACTAACACTCTATATGCATTTATGGATTCGCCCATACGTGCTACATGCCCTGCCCATCTCAAACGTCTGGATTTAATGTTCCTAATTATGTAAGGTGAAGAATACAATGCGTGCAGTTCTGTGTTGTGTAACTTTCTCCATTCTCCTGTAACTTCATCCCGCTTAGCCCCAAATATTTTCCTAAGCACCTTATTCTCAAACACCCTTAACCTATGTTCCTCTCTCAGAGTGAGAGTCCAAGTTTCACAACCATACAGAAGAACCGGTAATATAACTGTTTTATAAATTCTAACTTTCAGATTTTTGGACAGCAGACTGGATAATAAGAGCTTCTCAACCTAATAATAACACGCATTTCCCATATTTATTCTGCGTTTAATTTCCTCCCGAATGTCATTTATATTTGTTACTGTTGCTCCAAGATATTTGAATTTTTCCACCTCTTCGAAGGATAAATCTCCAATTTTTATATTTCCATTTCGTACAATATTCTGGTCACGAGACATAATCATATACTTTGTCTTTTCGGGATTTACTTCCAAACCGATTGCTTTACTTGCTTCGAGTAAAATTTCTGTGTTTTCCCTAATCGTTTGTATTTTCTCCTAACATATTCACGTCATCCGCATAGACAAGAAGCTGATGTAACCCGTTCAATTCCAAACCCTGCCTGTTATCCTGAACTTTCCTAATGGCATATTCTAGAGCGAAGTTAAAAAGTAAAGGTGATAGTGCATCTCCCTGCTTTAGCCCGCAGTGAATTGGAAAAGCATCAGATAGAAACTGACCTATACGGACTCTGCTGTATGTTTCACTGAGACACATTTTAATTAATCGAACTAGTTTCTTGGGAATACCAAATTCAATAAGAATATCATATAATACTTCCCTCTTAACCGAGTCATATGCCTTTTTGAAATTATTATTATTATTATTATTTATTTGTCCACACCTGTGGAGTAACGGTCAGCGCGTCTGGCTGCGAAACCAGGTGGCCCGGGTTCGAATCCCGGTCGGGGCAAGTTACCTGGTTGAGCTTTTTTCCAGGGTTTTCCCTCAACCCAATACGAGCAAATGCTGGGTAACTTTCGGTGTTGGACCCCGGACTCATTTCACTGGCATTATCACCTTCAAATCATTCAGACGCTAAATAACCTAGATGTTGATACAACGTCGTAAAATAACCCAATAAAAAATTATTATTTATTTATTTCCGTTTTTTTTCAGTTTATTGTCTCATGTTTATCACCGTTACTCAGTTTATAATACATAAGCAGTGAACGTTTGCTACGACTGTGAACATTATTTCATCGACACACACTTGTTATAAAATTCATTTACATCAGGGGCGGCTTTCGAAGGGGGGCTGCGGAGCTGCAGCACCCCCAGACATTTGTGGCTCTTGTCTCGTTTTATGTTGTGAAATACATTTATTATACAGTCTCTATTTAGCGGCTCGGATTTTTTTTTTTTAATTTCGCTCTCATTGACATGCACGCAATCGTTAGTAAAGTCACTTCCTCCCCTGGTGCTGCCAGAGCGAAACCAGAGACAAGGACTGTAGGGTGAAGCCACTTCCTCCCCTGGAACTGCCAGTCTCGTCCAAAGACGTTATAATAGTATACTAGACTCACACAGAGCGCTGGTGTGCTGTCCAAAATTGAAACCAGTCTGCGCATGTTTACGCCGCCATGCTACTGGTAGAAATAGAGCGGTAAACACGATTGTCATACTTGTCCTTTGTTTTGTCTCGGGTGTTTTTAGTGAATAGTGTGAAAGTAATGGCAATATAATTTTGAAAGATGATATATTATCGCCGCGGACTCATGCTTAACATGTCGGCATCATACAATAACGTGCGGTGTGGTTTAAAAAAATAATTTTGCCGACCGATTGTTGCTCTGTAGGTTTCACTCTAAGCGTCACGTTGTCACGTCTACTTTCTCGATAAGAATAAGCACTAGTTTGTTATATTGTTAAATGGCTATTATTATTATTATTATTATTATTATTATTATTATTATTATTATTATTATTTCATATACGAGTACGTTGGCTTTCTTAACTCTTAATAATAACTCTTTAATAATAATTTTTAATCACATACCTTAATGTTCGTCCTCAGCACAAGACATTGCAACCTCGGGTTTAGTCTACGTGGATTAGACAAGTAAGTGTCATTTAATAATAATTGAAGCAGCTTATTGGTTGCATTATTGAAATTGAGGCGAGTGATTGGAGCGCGACACAAGAAATTGAAAACAATAATACAATTAAATTTCAAAGACCTGCCGAACGCATGAGGCCGCTCAAAGACCTGCCGAATGTTAACCATGAGAGCGCGGCGATAATACCATCCCTGTTTAATTTTCCAAGCTATTTGCAAAAGGTACGAATAATACTATCTCTGTTGTTACAATATCAATATCATTAAAAATCAATCAGTAGTTTACGACAATAAAGAATACTTAATTGTTAGTACAGGTATATCAGACTGTAGAGAAATCCCACTGAGTAAATTATTTAGACTTACACATCAGATGTTAAAACATTAGTGGAAAGATAACTTTTTGTTTTTATTATGTGAATGAATTTATCTGCAAGATAATAAACTTTCATTCAAGATCCATATATGGATAAATAAATATACAGATAATAAATAAATAAATAGCTATAATAGCTAAGCCTCCTTTGTGAATTTATGATTCAGAGTTCACCTATAAATAACTCTTTTACATTTTTCCGGATATATTTTATTAACAAAAGCAAGGAATAGCATCTTATTGATATTGCATATGTGCATAAAAATTATGTACCATCACTCCGCAAGCAATGATAATATATCTATTTTATTTATTTAAAATAAAAATACAATATGTAAAAAATCCACACATAAAAAGTATGTGGTTTTTTATCTTGCATAAAGTGATTGTTTAGTTTTTAGATCTTCACGTTACCTATTGTTTGCAATGTATTAGGTACTGATACTTTTTATAATTGATAGCATTCCCTTTATTAATTGAAGAATGAATTCAATGTAATTTGGCTACCTTCGCACATTATATTTTGCCAGATTATCTATGTCCTGTGGTCTAAAAGTACCGGTAATATAATTTATTTTTGATTCTCTAAAACTTAACAAGTCTATACTGATTATCGCATATTTATTTCACTTAGGAATTTGATTATAACAAGAACTTGTGTAATCAAGGTGCATATATTTATGTCTTGTGATCTAAGAGTTAATATGTTAATATAATTTTAGATTCTCTAAAACCTAACAATTTTCTGATTATCGTAAAATTATACAATCTATAATGTGTATTGTGTAGGCCTATTTATGGATGTATCAGTATGTTTTCTATAAATTGCTGCATACGTATTTTCTTTTCTTTAATGTTCTAACACATATCAATGAAACTTTGAATATGTTTATTTCGTCCTAATTTTACGTTAAACGTCGAAAATGGCCATAATATGTCAATTTTAGATCATCACAGCGTTAAATTGCATGATTTACGCACTGCTATTATTTGTCTGCTCTCCAACAATATGGCGGCAAGCGCAGCGTTCAATTTGCCCCGGTTTCCTCGTTTCGCGCAGCCGAGACTGTAGGGGCTTGGTCTCGTCTCGGAAGCTTTGCGCGTTAGTTTTACCCTCCCCCTGCTAGCCCCTTGCCGTGAATCCAGAGTTTCCTGGCGCTGCAAAATTTACAGCAGTTTGTCAGTAGCGCGCAGTTTTAAATACATTCCTTTAACGTTATGAGTATATTAACAAGTGCGACAATGTTTAATTCTGTACAATATTTACAATCTATTCAGTTCAGTACCTTAAGAATTCAGAAGAAATATGAAATTAAGTGCCTATCAATTGAATCTCATAATGGAAAGAGCCGCTAAACAAAATAGCCTACAAAGCTCGCATATTTTTTGCTAATGTATCCAGAATCCCTGCTTTCTTCTCTCGATCTCCACACAGTCTGTATTAAATTAATGTGTTTGGAAGACAATTCCATCAGCTGGGGCAACAAGATGGAGTTTTAAATAAGAACAGTAAATGTTGTTCATGAGAAGGAGCCATTGCTAGAATGTTTTCAAACCATAATGGAATCTGAAACATATAACAACATCACAATAAATGAGGCAAGCGCTCTGGTGCGTACTCTTGAAGATCCTGAATTCAATTTCTCGCTGTTTTTTTTTTTTCATTTATTGATGTATCATGTAGATATATTATACAACCAACTACAACATCGCCAGTTAGATATTTCTAAGGTTCAAATCTGCATATAAAAAATTAAATTATGGTTTATTTAACGACACTCGCAACTACAGTGGTTATATCAGCGTCGCTGGTGTGGTGGAATTTTGTCCCGCAGGATTCTTTTAAATGCCAATAAATCTACCGACATGAGCCTGTTTCATTTAAACACACTTAAATGCCAACGACCTGGACCGGGATCGAACCCGCAAACGATGGGATTCAGACAAGGGTTGCGGCAGCCAAGGAAGTGTGTGACCTCATTTTGACACAAGCCAACACCCGATTCCAGTTCATAGATCATCTGATATTATTTTCTCCTCTGTGCCAAGAAAAATTTGAGTGCTACAAAAGCTCATTTCCTGAAGATGACCTAAATGTATGTGTGAAGCTTTTCCCAATGTTCGATAAAGACAAACTAAAAGCGGAACTCACTGTGTTGCATCAGAGACAAGAATTCAGAAATATCAGTGGCGCAGTCAAGCTTTTGCAGTTTCTTCTTTCTGAGAACTTGCAGGCCTCATTTTCAGAAGTTGTGAAAGTACTATGCATAGCTATCACCATACCGATGACAACTTCGAAACCAGGACGTTGCTTTTCGTGTTTGAAGAGAGTAAAATCCTATCTTAGAAATACGATGAGAGAAGAGAGGCTGACCGCATTAGCTATGTTTTCCATTATAAATATTATGTTAAACGACATATCGGATTTTAATAAGATGATTCAAAAGTTTGTAACCTACAAGGCAAGGCGCATGGAACTAATCTTTAAATACAGTAAAGTAAGTTGCATGGTTTATTTTTGTATGCAGCCCCCCTTAATTCAATACCCACGAGCCTCCACTGATTTACATTGAAATCGACATTCATATTAACACATGGTTTTGTATTGTAGGCATCCGTTTGACATTTCTTTATAGCATAGACAAATAAATAGTGTTGCCGAGCCATCACTCCGGCTTTCTGTATAGATGGCTCTGCATGAAAACTTAGAATAATAGAGTTCACATTGACCGCAGAATTTATGAATTGCTCTCTTAAACATTCGTTACTAACTTCTATTTTAGAACGCTTTCCATTCGCCTCTGTGTAACCAACTGTGGCCGATTTACGGCTTTACATATGCATCCGTTGAGTTTCGCTCCCTTTTTCTTTAGTGAAGAACGGACGTTACTGTTTCCCCCCCAAGAATGTGTAATAAATTTATAAAAGTAGGTTCTTGTTAAAATATTGAACATTTGTATTCGTGTGAGTATAGAAGGACATACATAGTTTTATCTACAAGACTAATATGTGGAAGTGGTTACTAGATTCGGGAATAGATTTGTCCCGTTGAGAACTTTGCAGCAACCCTTTGGCCGTAATCATTTCCCTCCAAAGTAAGTAGTGTTGCCGATACCATGCCATTGCTGCGTAGAAAACCGTTTGTTAAGAAGAAACTACCTGAAGATCTTGACGAAGAAGAAGAAGTGTTCTACTGTGAACTAACAAACGAAGTTTTTAGGGATTACGAGTAAGTAGGTTACAGTTTGACATTTCTGTAATTAGCTATAAACCTTTACACAAAGAATATCTGTAGATTTCTTAACTACTAATAATCAGTGACCGCATATTTCATATATGTTAATATCCCATTTTAGGTTTGCCGTATATATGTATACACATAACACATTTTACACATTAATAATTATGAGTTTTATTACATCTCGATCTATGGCTTTTTGAACGACGTTATGCAATGATACAGAGCCTTGTTAAAGATGATACATGTTTTTTCTTTTGTTATTTCATTTCCTTTCCGTTGTACTTTTACTTTTGTTTTACTGACCATTGGATTGTTTTGAGGTGTAGTTATTTTGTAGTCATTGAACAAGAGTGGAGAAGGGCCTTTTGAACAGTTACTACCGTGTGCTGGAGAAATCAGATCTACACTGATTGGGTACTGACCAGGACGGTAGTTTTATGTGGAAGGGACAGAAGCTTCAAGAATACAGTACAACAGTCCTTGAAGAAAATATAAAGAAAAAGTGATCGTTATCCCTTCGTGAAACGCTTAAGACCCTCCCGAGTCCCTACTAGAAAAAGTTATCAGCAAGGTGTAAGTAATTACATTGTGTTTGCCGTAAAGTAAGCATAAGTAGAGTATAATGAACCTGAAGTATCTGAAATTAAGATGTTATTTTGAAATAGACTAATTAGGTAATTTAAGATTTTGGGAAAGATTTTCATATGGTGTCTACAAAGAATTAAGATTAATGCATTGTTTGGTAAGATCTCTTAACTATTCGAGGTAATCTTAGCCAAATTGGTTACTAATTATGGCTGCTGCGAAATTGGTAGAGTATTACGTGAATCAAATTTCCAATTGTGTTGTCACGATAGCTAACATTACAAAAGCAGTTATACAGGTAAAGAGTAACTTAATGGATAATTAATATGTCTATACTTAAGTGTATAGGAATGTACGAATTTGTTTTACATAGTAACCTCCTCGGTTTGAAAATGCGACATCCTCTTTCAGGGCCGCCGACAGGATTTATGGGCCCCTATACAATATTGTGCTCGGGCCCCGTTGAAAAAAAAGTTAAAAAATGACAAATTGTCAATTATTCTGACCATAATAATAATTATTTGCAAAATAAATAAAAGATAACCCCATACACAGATACGAATCTAAAAATATACACTTTTATTACAACGAAAACTTATAGCAAAACTTCACATTAGCACAATATATTATATTCATCACGCTTCTTTTTCAGTAGGGCCTACATATTATGTTTCGTGACGAAACTTTCGTCTTTTCGTTGTCGTTTGTTTCGTTTTGTTTTCAGAAAACATTATTCTTAAACAGCTTAATTTCTGACTTGCAGGCCGACATCAACAAACAACTCTCCTCAACTTTATTGATGCAAAATCATCAATTATATCATCAAAATTTAAAGACCTAGCAAGATCACTCTCCAGACTAAGGAGGTCAAGGCTACTCAGTCTCTCTTGACACATTGTTACTCTGAATACATTTTTATTTCCTTCATTCTGTTTGAAGTTGGTGTGAAATTGAGCGTTGCTAGTGAAGGCGCAGAAAATAAACCAATCTCAAGCCCGTCTGTTCAGGTTGTCAAAAATGAAGACAGTTCATGCTTATAATACTGATGGTTGTGGCTGTTTAGAAAAACATTCTAATAATAGTAGTATTGAATCAGAACAAGTAAACAATAGTAAAAATGATGTGTTAATATGTGCAAGTGAAACAAATTTACACACACCAGTTCCTAACTCTGAATCATTGAAAGTAACATGCAACCTTGGAAAATTAAAAAGTGGTAGACAAATAGTAAGTGTCATTGAATGTGTTGTTCGAAAAAGTACCCCGAGCCTGCCTAATAACCTTCTAAGTGACTGAACACGAGCCTTTCCAGTATTAATTTCAAAACTGAAGAATGGTGAATGTGTTTCCAGAGACTGGCTAGTGTGGAGTGAAACAAATTAGTCACTGTGCTATTTTCCCTGATTTCTTTCACTCCACACTAGCCAGAGTCTGGGAATACATTCTCCATTCTTGAGTTTCGAAAATACTGTAATACTGTTTTTGGAAAGACTGTTGTTTTCGAACAACACATTCAATGACACTATTTGTCTGCTACTTTTTAGTTTTCCAAGGTCGCTCAGTTCTACTCCCTTTCTTAATATCTTCCAATTTTTCTGTCTCTCCTTGCGCTTCTCAGCTCCCGACTTCTACTTGTCCATTGTCCACTGGTAACACTAATGAACAGAATTTACTAGAAAAATGACAACAAAAAGACGAAAGTTTCGTCATGAAACATACTATGTAGGCCCTACTGAAAAGGAAACTTAATCCTCCGGCTTGGATTTGAGAGAGTCCACTAGCATATTGTGGTGGGCTGGCAGGGGTTGGTAATTAAGAGGACAAGCCAATTGAACGCGTTCGGTACGACAGGAATATATTTCAGGCAAATCTCGGAGGCCTCAAGTGTCGTGTCAATGATTTTTAACTTGGGAAACCAATATTCTATTATATAAAAGTTAAACATTTACATAATGAAGTGATAATTTGTATTAATTCTACTATTATTGGTTAATATGTTAGATTCATGTAACAAATGTTTTTACAAAATTTTATAGCACCGGTATGTATCTGTGAATAATTATTCGTGATAATTAAAAGTAATCAGACTCGCTTAATCTGACGGGCCCATATGCACTTGTCCCCTTTCCCACCCCTTCTCGGTGGCCCTGTCCTCTTTTGTTGTATATGTATATAATTAAAAAAATGTAATTTCCGGTGTACCTATTGGAATTTAAAATCAATGTTTTCTAAAAGTTAAGAATGGAGCATATTATTCTCATTTGAATGCTGACGTATTTAGCAGCATGTTGGGACTGTAATTTATAAGTTTAAATTAATTTGTCTGCATGTTTTTTTTGAAAAATGATTGGAAATTCTCCAGAAGAACTACACCAAAGAAGGCACATCTCTCTTACTAATTATCAACATAACACGTGAGAAGTTCAACGGACATTTCCCCAGTATTGTGTCCAGAAAATCTAACCAACGAACACGTTAGTAACTGACTTTTATTAACCTTGTTTGATAAGCAAGAGATGACGTAATTGTGCTTGTAAAGAATCTGCGCCCACGTTTTAGGTTCGAGTGGATAGTATTTTGCGCCTTGTTGTATTTAAAATATTTACTTTCTATAGCTATCACGCATATAAGATTATCTTGAGTGTAGTCTTCAGTTTACATTGTTGTGGCAACAGAGAAATCGTGTTCATTGCTGATTGTTGTAGATTGCTATAGTCAGTTTTGAAGGAAAAAGAACTTTTTTTTAATAGTATGAAAGTTTGTAGTAGCTCAATTAAAGGGAACCGAGTTCAAACATAGCAGGACCAAGTGATTTCCATTTCCTCAACATAATCCTGAACATATACTTATATTCATATATGAGGCCTTGCCTGAACGTTGTGCTATGATACTGTATGTAAACTAAAGACTTATCAGGCTGTAAAATCACTTAACTAAATTATAGGTATATATGCTCTGGTTGATAAATATAAGGCTGTGGGAATGGAGTAATCATTGACTGTGGATTATGAAGCAAAATAAATCAATTTAAAAAGCTAAGTAATCAACTCAAAAAAAGAATGACAATACTTTTGTAGTTATTATAACATATTTCTTTAATTCAGGTGAGTTTTGTTACCACTTATATAGGACATTAGGGAGCATAGGTATAGGTTACAATGTTAAGTTGTAATGAGAAGTTAAAATAATTATTGGAGTAAAGAATTGAAGATTTGTTCTTAATTTGTCATTGGGTTGTGATTATCATACTGTAGGCCCATATTCAGTCATTTGGAACAGTTTTTTTTTTTAATAATCTTAGAGATGCAACAGAATTTTACAAAAAGCCGAAACTAATGATGATTTTATAGAGCAAGTTAATATGTCACTGCAGTTTTCCTCGGAATGTAGGGATAGGAAATTGTAACTATTTGGTCATCCCTTGAATTCATCACTGCCTCTAAGGCTGGAATTATTGGTTATAATGTGCAACTTTGGAATGATATGAGTTGAAAAAAAAAATTCGAAGTGTATTATAGGATTTTTTATTCAGAATATATGTTATTTCAAATTAAGTTTATAGATTATGCTGTTATATGTCATATCATCAAATAATTTCACACTCTCTAAGGAAAACTTGTTTATTGCAACATTGGAACACATCACATCACACACAGTCTGAGAATGTTTCGAGATTATTATAACTTACATGTTTGCCAGTCATTCAGTACTTATGAGATTAGACTGAAAACATTTTTCAGTGGACTAAAACCAGTTATTTTACAGTTCTTTTCTTCGAAAAGTAAGTTAAATATGATTAAAATATTGTTTATTGAAGATGACACATTCTTTAAATTTTTATGCTATTTATACAGCAGTTGAGTTCATGTTACCAGTGATATTTTAATTGTTCTTAGTCTCTTGAACTAAACCTACCCACATGATATAGAAATGAAAACATGTACCATGCACTTAAAAAAATTCTTCCTGTTTCCACATTGAACATAAAAGACATAGGCTATTTTAATAATTCCGAAAAAGGTCTTTGTAATTTATTCATTCTTAGGAACGTGTTACTTTACATAAATCTCATTGATAATATAGGCCTACCCTATATTATTCACTTCTAATACCCTTATTGTTTACAGAAATCGGAAAAAGGATGTAACATCAAATTATTTAAATATATGACTTAGATGGAAAAAGTAATTTTGAAGCATTCATTTATAACAATAAATTATTGTATTCAATAGCTGAATAAACTTGTATCTTTGATAGCCAAATGGATCTGCTAGTAAATGTAGGCCTAATGAAATATGCCTCTGAAATTGTTTTCCCTTTTTTTTTTTTTTTTTTTTTTTTGAAACATGAATTATAGTTTTGTTGATTACGTCCTTATTCTGAGGTGGTTTTCAATTATTGATAGAAATGTATTACGTGTAATTAATTTAGCATAAATCTCCTTGATACAGTTTTACGTATATTTTATATTTGCTGTTAACGAATATAAATAATTTTAATACTGATATGCTCATTGTCTTTGTCCACTTTTCTCAAAGATCAAGGAAAATTCATTCATTTATTGTATGCCTACTGGCTTATCCTTGGCACGTGTTCTTAATGTGGTTAAGTTTCGGGATTTATTTTTTTTATTTCGTTTAATTTTTATGTTAAATTGTTGTAATGATTTCAGATATAAAAAATGGGTTACGAATAGTTGGTGCGAGGGTCTAATTAAAAAGATACAAAATATTTGATTGCAAATTGCTGTCTATGCACGGAACACTTAGAGAACAGACAGTTCGTGGATTCCAATAAAAACTTGTTAATTAAAACTGTTATAACCGAGCTAGGTGGTGCAGACAGTTATGTTTGAGACTCGCATTTGGAAAATCCTGGGTTCAAACTTCGCGGCTGGTCAATCTGACTGGGATTTTCCATGGTTTCCCTTAGTCACAAAGGCAAAAGCCAGATTGGAACTTTACCGCCTTAATCACCAATAACATAAATATCAAAACAAAATCTAAAATCAGTTACATGAACACAAGCCATCTATAACACACAATAGAAACAGAATCTCAACAATAGTCTACAGCCTACTGATATACCCAAACAATCTACACACGAGATTATGACTATAGATTCTTAAGCGTAGCTACATTGTATATCAACAAAATATGGCTCCAACAGAAGAGTTGATATTGTTGCTATTGATACAAAATATCTGAAGGCCTATGTTTTTGGTTTGAAAAAAAAAAACTATTACACAAGTCGAAGAAGTAGATTGAGAGGAGAGATATTTACAGAGATTGTCTTCCCTACTTAAGCACAACATTTTTTTTTAGTTGGTTATTTAACGATGCTGTATCAACTATAGGTTACTTAGCTTCGATGAGATTGGTGATAGCGAGATGGTATTTGACGAGATGAGGCCTAGGATTCGCCATAAATTACCTTGCATTCACATTACAGTTGGGGAAAACCTCGGAAAAAACCCAACTAGGTAATCTGCCCAAGCAGGGATTAAGCCCGCGCCTGCACACAACTTCAGACCGGCAGACCGCCTTAACAAACTGAGCCACGCAGGTGGCTTTAAGCACAAAATATAAAATTCTTTTACCTAGTTGGGAAATACTGTATATGGGTTTACTGTTTGAAACCAGAGGAGATATTAATATATATATATACATAAAATCATAATAGAATTAAGTTTCATGGTAAATTCATTGCATGAAATAGTCATTGATATAAAATATACCTAAGGATTCTTCACTACCATTTATTCTTTTCTGATTAATTAATATTTTATACTATTGTTATTTACTTCATATATATATATATATATATATATATATATATTCAGACATTGAAAGTTTTATATATCTGAATTTATTATAATTGTTAAATTCATTGTTAACTTGTACAATTGTTGTACAGTTCATTTGTATTCTAGACCCTCGTGGTCAAGTGCAGTTCAGCAGCAGACAACAATTTATAAATTTTGTTAGTAGTACTACACATGAGATTCTGTCTTAATTAATTTGTCTGGGAACAACTGCAAGGAAAAATGTACGAGTGAAAATAATTTATCCTGATATTGTCCAATTTATGAAGCTTGGTCGATTAAGATTGGCTGGCCATGTACAAAGAATGCCTGATAATGCCATTCCAAAGAAGTAGGCATGTAGAAAAGTGGGACGACCAAAAGGAAGATGGTTTGATGGAGTGAATGGAGGTGCTAAAAGTTTGGGAATTCGGAACTGGTGGACTGTATCAATGGACAGACAAGGGTGGAGGAAAGATTCTTGAGGAGGCCGCGTCTCAGTCATGAGATGTAGCGCCATGGAAGAAGAAGTAAATAATTTATATAATCCCTCTGGAATATAGGTCTACAGTAAAGATCGTACTTTGGGTCACACTGAAGTTTTCTGTAAACTGATGTGTATTGCAACAAATTATTTCTACTTTTGACTTCATTGCTTATCAGAATATTCCCCTTTAATTCTTATACACTTGTCCATTCTATGAAACCAATCATCATAGGACTGCATCCACTTTCCAGAGGCACTTCATACACCAGCTCTTTGAAGGCTTCAGTCACAGCTTAATGGTGTTAAAAGGACAATCCACACATTTTCTTCTCATGATTGAGAACAAGAAGTTGCATAGTGCCAGATAAGACTGTAGGCAGATCAGATGAGTCATTAATTTCACATCTGAAGTGACTAAAAGGTCAACTGTATGTTCTGTAGTGTGGGTCACTCTTTTGGTTTTTCAGCTTAACTTCATCTGAAAAGATTCATTGTGCCGATTGCTGTTTATTTTCTGGCCCAACAGTAAATCCATGTTTTGTCACCGGTTGTGATATCGAAAACCAGAGTGTAACAGAAGTAACTGAAAAGTAACTAATGTAAGCAATTGATAATGAAAGTAACAAATTTGAAAGACATGAATGGTCGTGGGTAACAAAAGTACACATATTGTTCACTTCACTTATTTAACTTTGACACCATTGCCTGACCTGCATTGGTTGGTAGTCAGTGATTACATGTGCGAGTCTATTACAGTCTTGAAAAGGCCGGGAGAGAACTTGGATGCATGTCCATTGAAGTGAAGATCAGAGAACGACATTTATATGGCCACTTCCCGGAAAAACTAAAAGACCCATGAAAAAAATGTTTCAGACAAAAAAATTTAATTCGGACGATTCTCTACATTTTCTCCACTGACAAAATTTTACTGGGGAGGCTGGGAGGACCGAAAAAATTCTCGCTTATTGGTACTGAAAATTTCAATACACGATTTTTGAGATTTAAATTTACTTGTTCATGTTTTTGTATGTCATTTAAATAATGACATACAAAAACATGAACAAGTGATTTAGGCCTATATGGAAAATAATTATGCCATTGAAATCAGCAGTCTTTCCTGAAGCTAGTACCTGTAGTATAATTTGTTTCACAACAATGTTGGAGATATCAGGAGCTCGAGAGAGAGAACAAATTGCGTCGTGCTCGGAAATGGTGTGGTCAGTCTGTCGTTTCATTCATTCATTCATTCATTCATTTATTTTGTTCCATAGATCTTACATGAGCAATGAAGCTTTAAGATGTGGAACATGTCAACATTTTACAATATTACAATTACAATTTTTACAAATTTTTATAGTTTTACAATTTAGTAATTTTCTACAATTTTTACAATGTTGTACAATTTTTTTACATTTTTTTACATTTTGGCGAGATGTAGTGAGATGAGATGAGGTCCGAGGATTCGCCAAAATATTACCCGGCATTTGCCTTTTCGGTGGGGGAAACCTCGGAAAAACCCAACCAGGTAATCAAATCAAAGGGGGTAATCAAATCAAAGGTGTTGATGCCAAGGACTCGCCATAGACCATCCGGCTTCAATCCCACGTCTGTATTAGGTAACCTTGGCCTGATTTAATGGCTGCTAGTATAAATGTGCACAATCTAGAGAGAGAGAGAGAGAGAGAGAGCACTTGTACTTTTTGCTTCAGGAATATTAAAGAAAGATGAATTTGTGTCTGCAGACTCGACTTGAAAATAGTTATGAATATTTTTAATTTTACCTATTCAAATCGAAATTCCTTTCAAAATTAATTAAAACTGTTAAAAAAGAAAATTCTCTGATCTTAACACTTAGTACAGTAAGTACAGTTATAACAGAAATTTACCACTGAACGTAAAACGACTTTATATCTTTATAGCTGAATAATGCTGTAAGATATGTAATGTGTATACTATTGGAGAAGAAAATTTTGTTGCAGAAACTTCATCCTTTAAGTTTCACTGTCTCGTATGTTACATCCTTTGTGCTAAAAAAAAAAAAAAAAATATTGTTGCTGTGCCTCCAAAATCTGCTCTGTGCATTTAAACAGATTTTTCAGGAGAAAGAAAATTGAGTTATCAATTTTAATTCCCTTGACTTTCAATGCTACTTTCGGTATAATTTCAGTAATTATACGAGAAATGATGAAATTATAATACCGAAAGTAGAATTAAAAGTGACAATGTTTTTTTCTTTCTCCTGAAAAACTTTAGCGGATTTTGGAGGTGCAGCAATAGTATACATAAAATACGAATTTAATTGTATTTATTTGCTCTTCTCTAGATATAAAACAAATATTGATAACATGAAAATATTGTGATAAATATGAATAAAATAATTATGCTATAAGTATTATTGTGTTTCATTAGAAGTCGAAACAAATATTAAAATGTTTCAGCTGTTAAATGTTACATGCATGAAAGTACGCAACTTAGAATAGTTCTTATTTCTATATAATACTCATATTTTGCAATAGTAATATATTGATGCTGCAAAAGACTTTTTATGTAATAAAATATGTGTGTATTTGTTTGTTTGTTTGTTAATTTTTGTATTAATGTTTCATATTTTGAACTTAATTGATGGGATTATTTTTAGGGAGTTCTGTCAAAGAGTAATCTTATGCAATTCTCTGGTATGGTCCTGTTCTTTGACTGGAAGACCACAGTTGACATATCAAGAAGCATTGCAAAGTGAAGAAAACGCTCGTGCAATAATAAAGACTTTTCCAAAGAAGGTAAAATATGTTTTCAAATAGTTGCAGATCTTTCGTGTAACTACAAACTATTCTCGATAAATGCTTGAAAAATTACATTTGGTTTATCATCTGTATTTAATATTCTGAAGAGTTTTTGTAATGCTACAGCTTTTTTGTTTCTGTTAATTGGTGTAATATATGAGAAGAATGGTATGTTAGTGCTGTTTGTCTTCTATACAGTTCAGATAATAGATCTATTTCCTCATCAAAACTATGGATTTTTAAAGATTAATTTCTTTCAGTCCACTTTGGATAAAATTGTTTACACTGCAATATGTACGTGTTAGCATATTAATATAATTGTAAATACAAGCTCTGATGAGATTTGTAGGGAATAAGAATTATAATACGCATTGCTAGAAATGGGAGTTGGTTATTTTCTAAATAGTACATAGAGAAGATCTCCTAACTCTGTCAGAATAAATATATAAGTAATGTTATTCAGTGTTAAATTCCTTAGTGTAATAAATTTATGTCAATATACAGGAGTTAACTGAAGTTCAGTTACATGTTTCAGATGTGATGAGCATGAGGAAACTATTTTTCTTTTGTTTGCATAACAGCTAGAGTTACATTGATTTTAAAAGTAATTCGTGTAAGTATCTCTAAGCCATAAAATTTTTCCTAATGTTGTTTCCAGATAGAGGTATAATAAATTAAGCAAATAATTTCTCGGACACGTTTTTGGAGACATCTGTAAAACTTAATTTAGCATTGTATCTTATGTAAGAAACATTACAAAAAAATCATTACAGCCTATTTTGAATAAATCTTGACATGTTAGTGCAAAAATATATTGATCAGAGGGTGGTACATTTTAAAGTCTACTCTAGGTATCGTCTTCAACTATAATAACACTATGTAGTAACTGTGAATATAAAGTGTAAATTTTGTGGCTATCAATTTCTAAACGTGACAGTGTATTTTTTTTTTTTTTTTTAAGATTAAAATAGCCATAGCTCCTTAACTGTTTGAAAACTACCCATGATCATGCGAACTTTTTTACTCAAAATGATTTCAAGAACCATATTCTAAAATTACGACCTTTTCCCCATGAATTACTGTATAATGAAGAAGTAAAAGACAAGAAAATTACAACACTTGACAGAGACATTTTTTTTTTTTTTTTGTAAAGAATAAAGTAGAAAATTTAATTGCTTATTCATATTTTTATGAGAAGGTATTTGGATCTGTAAAGTTGAATTTGCACATTTATTATTAAGTAGTTTATCCTAGTGTATGTTGTAAGAGACATATTTATGTTGAAAGCAGAAAATGTAGATTTAATTATTAGAGTCCATTTATGTGTACGGGGTGGAAGTGAAATAACCGTGCAGATTTTCAGAGCGAATAGCTCATATTGTATGTAACGAAAAAGTGTAATACCATATTGGTGGAAAGTTCATAGTTTCCTCAGAAAAAAAAAATGTTCTTTTCCAAATGTTTCACACCCTCATTCAGTAACTATTGTGAGTAGGATCGTGATTTTTGTCCATATTGATAGAAAATGTAGTAAAGAATCTTTTATTCCTCTGGCGTATTGCCATAGCCTGGGCGGTTTTCCTGTAAATTTAATTTAAGCCACTGAACGATGCAAAGAGATTGCAACATTACTAGGGAGGGAGAGGTTCACCTATGTAGTGCAGTCTTGTCAAGGTCATTCGCCACTACAAAAGGGTTGTGGCTAGTGTGGCAATTGTAGCGGGTGTTTCCTATAAAAATAATCTACTACAAACTACAACCTCAGGATACTTGAAATATTACAACATTCTTACGTTAAATGATAAATTTATGGTCCTGTACGTAAGTCCATAACTCTATGTACAATATGTCCATATTAAAATAGATTCATATAAGCTGTTTATTCCGAAACTGTGATCTTAAAAATGCTTATTGAAAAATATATAATTATTTAATTACATAATATATTATTTTCCCCCTCACATAGTGCATAATACATTCTAAACTATTGTTATTTTTAATATTCTGAAGTATGGAAAACAGGTTCATAAAAATTCGATTTTTGAAATCACTGAAATTTAATTATCTCACACTTGAAATATTGCACAGAAAATGTCTACTTCGTTTGTAAGTATTGTAAGGCACGTAATTGTACTTAAAAAATCTTTCGGTATTCACAAGTCAGCAAGGTTGTACTTTTTTGCTTCCACTAGAAAATGGTATTATAAGGTTACAATATTGATACACCTTAAAAAAAATAAACTCAATAGTGAAACAAAAACAAAAAAAATACAATCTATGCTTTTAGTATTTTACTATGACGAGAGACTAGCAACTTACCTTTGAGCACTTGAACTCTGCTAAGCTGTCAATCATAATGGCCACTTTAGAAAAGATGAACCACGACTATGACAAATGCCATCCATGGCTCACTTTGGCATTTCTGACCTAGGAAGACAGACCTGAGTTCTTTGATCTCTTACATCTGTATTAATTTTCTAATTAACCATGTATTTAATCACAAAACATAGTATAGGTTTTCTATTAATTTAAGTGTACCCTATCGTCCCTTTCAATCTGCAGGGTTATTTCACTTCCACCATATATATATATATACACACATACGCGAAATGTGTTTGAAAGATGCACAAAGAACTATATGGAAGTTCTATCTATCTATCTATCTATCTATCTATCGCAAATTTTATTGGAGAAAAATCTTCATTTATGCAATAAAAATGAAAAATGTGATGATTCTTTTAAAATCTATACTAATAATAAATCTGTAGCCGAAATTTTTCTGGTAATTTTCGATTTTCCAAAAATAATTGGTCCTAACATATATAATTAACCACCCTGAAACCGAAAATAGCTTTTTTGAAATTTCTGTCTGTCTGTCTGGATGTTTGTTACCTTTTCACGTGATAATGGCTGAACGGATTTCGATGAAAATTGGAACATAAATTAGGTTCGTTGTAACTTAAATTTTAGGCTATATGGCATTCAAAATACTTTATTTAAAAGGGGAGTTATAAGGAGGCCTGAATTCAGTAAACCGAAATATCTCGCTTATTATTGATATTTGTGAAAAATGTTACATAACAAAAGTTTCTTTAAATATGATTTCCGATAAGTTTTATTCCAGGCAAAATTTTGATAGGACTGATATTTAAGGATATACAAAAGTTTTAAAATAACAATACAATACATTTCCACCGCCACCTCAGATTATAGTGTCGTTGTTCCGTAACTTCTATGTGCAAAATATTAAATTTTTTAGTAGGAAGAAAAACAAATTTATTCATTCTTTGGCAGTAGTGCATAGGAGATCGTTAATTCTTAACATTTTCGAAAGAAATAAATATAATTAAGTTATATATAGTAGATTGTATTATTTGTTGCATCACTAAGTTATTTAATAAAGCAAAAATCTGAAAATCAATATGTGACATAGGAGTTATTGCAGGAACGACGACGATGGCTACAATGATATCAAAACAAATGACTCCGTCTATTTAAGGCGGCCTTGACGTTTATCAATATTAATAGAGAGAGAATATTTTGTTTGTTTGTATGAAGTAATCTCAGAAACTAATTAACCTTCACTATTTGAAATTTGTAGTTTCTCTAGATGGATGTAATGCTACAAATGAGGACTGAGGTAAGATGAAAAGAAATCTGTACGCACAGAAAACTTGATATTCTGCGAAATATTGTATAACCTGATTATTGCAACTTTATTTGGTCCACATAAAATACTCTAATTTTATACACTCATTTTACCATAGAGATCACTGGAGCTGAGGTATTTTAAAAGGCGTCATGAAATGGCGTTCCTGTGCTCATAATTTACCCATATTCGTTTCCTGTGCTTCTTAAAATAATATTTATGTAGGGTATCTCATTTTTTTATTTGCATAAACAATGATATATATAACCGAGCGAGTTGGCTCAGGCGGTAGCATTTGAGACACGCATTCGGGGGTCCCGGGTTCAAACCCCGTGGCCGACCAATCTGACTGAGGTTTTTCATGATTTCCCTTAGTCATAAAGGCAAATGCCGGATTGGAAAGATACATGCCATTATTCATCACCGCCTCAATTACCAATACCAAAAACACTAATCAAAGTCTATAATCAGTTACATGAACACAAGCCGTCTACAACACGCAATAGAAACAGCCTACTGATATACCCACACATTCTAAACATGCAACATGACCACAGATGTTAAGGCGTGAATAAAATAAACTTAACAAATGAAAAAAGATGCACAGTAAGGTTAACATAAAAATGATCTTCGTACACAATCAGCTCTATTAATTTGGAATGATTTATTAAAGGATGCATTCAAGACTAATTTAGAAAAATGTTAAACGAATTATATTTGCACCAAATGAGTGGTCTCTGGACCAAAATGATAGCATTTTAATTATTTAAATACAATTTAAATTAAGTAGCATATTAAACGATTTATTCTTCTATCAAACACGAATGTTCCCTGGACCCAATGTTCTATTTTAATTATGTAATTACTTTATATTTATTTCTAATAAGTGCAGCGGAGTGCACTGGTACAGCTAGTAATAAAAATAAATACATTGTGTTAGATTTAATTTGTTATCTACAAAAAATACTTACTTATGGCTTTTAAGGAACCTGGAGATTCATTGGTTCATTGCCACCCTCACATAAACCCACCATCGGTCCCTTATCCTTAGAAAGAGTAATCCCGTTTCTATCATCATATCCCACCTCCCTCAAATCCATTTTAATATTATCTTCCTATCTACGTCTCAGCCTCTCGAGGTCTTTTTCCCTCCGGCCTTCCAACTATGCATTTCTGGATTCACCCATATGTGCTACATTCCTTGCTCATCTCAAAGATCTGAATTTAATGTTTCTAATTACGTCAGATGAAGAATACAATGCGTGCAGTTATGCGTTGTGTAATTTTCTTCATTCTCCTGTAACTTCATCCCCAAGTATTTTACTAAGCATCTTATTCTCACACACCTTCACCTTTGTACCTCTCTCGAAGTGAGAGTCCAAGTTTCACAACCATACAGAACAACCGGTAATATAACTGTTTATAAAGTCTATCTTTCAGCTTTTTTGAGAGCAGACTGGATGACAAAATGTTCTCAACTGAATAATAATAATCATTTCATATATTTATTCTGTGTTTAACATCCTCCCGAGTATAATTTATATTTGTTACTGTTGCTCCAAGATGTTTGAATTTTTCCATCTCTTCAAAGGATAAATTTTCAATTTTTATATTTCCATTTCGTACAGTATTCTGGTCACGAAACATAATCATATACTTTGTCTTTTCGGGATTTAATTCCAAATCTATCTCTTTACTTATTTCAAGTAAAATTCCCATCTTTTCCCTAATAGTTTTTGTATTTTCTGCTAACATATTCACGTCATCCACATAGACAAGTTGGTGATGTAACCCGTTCAATTTCAAACCCTGTTATCCTGAACTTTTCTAATGGCATATTCTAGAGTGAAGTTAAAAAATAAAGGTGATAGTGCATCTGCTTTAGCCTGCAGTGAATTGGAAAAAAATAGGGAGACAAATTATTTGGGAATTCTGTTCTCTTTAGTGTCCTACAGGACCATTGGAGATTGAGTTTTTATATAAAATGAATTAAATATGAATTTTTATATAAAACTGAGATAAGCAACAATAAGGCTGATTCACAAACAATTTAAGAAATTATTATGAAGAGCTTTATTTCGCCATGGATGTCCGTGTATAAGATTATTCCTATTTAATGAGTGTAGAAAAAATGATGACAATGTTATTGTCACGTTTTTAACCATAAATGCTATATTTTATTTATTTTTTCACGAAAAATTAGAAAAATGTTCTCCAAAGTAACCTGGTTCTGGTCATATCATGTATGTGTTCGTGCATATGGAATGGGACCTCTTGACGGTTTCTAGTTTCAGATATGATCTTAAAAAAAATCAATGAGAGGATTCAAACTCGTGAATTTTTTTATGCCTTTGGTATGATCACGTCCTAAGCAATAAACTGTATAAAAATTAAAATTCTGCATCAAATGGATCACACTCAAATCACTGTCTATTTGAATGTACGTAGAAGCTGCCAAGTGGTCTCTTTTCGTATGCATGCACACATATACAGAATTAATGTTTGTCAGTGTATTGGCATCTTCACTAGATTATTGTATTTGTAATTATACTATTGTTCTTGAACATGAGCATAATTGTGATACTTTGTTTTATTTTTTTAGTTGGTGGTTCCAGTATTGTACTTGGCATCACTTGCTCAGAAATCCTCTTTTGGTGATCTTGCAGACTATGTTTTTACTTTCGTAAGAGATCGATATTTTATTGGAGAAACGATTGAGGTTAACATCAATGATGATACATGGTATGTCTATTTTATGAGTATGATACAATATATATTTTCTTAACAAGTGTACATTTGTTTAATGCTTGTCATACTTGTTTTGTAGGTGTGACGGTTGTATTCTGCAAGTTACCTCCCCTACAGAAAGGGAAATTAATAAGTACCTGTCAGGAAATAGGTGCGTTCTTCTAATTAATTGAGATAAACATAATTGTTAAAGGAGCTTACTGTCTCGAAATAATCATTTAAAAATTTAATGTGGTAATTAAGACATTTCTTTCTTTCAAATATACACTAAGTGGGATATAATTCTGAAGTCGCCAAATATTTTATAAATCTTTTGTTATGTTTTTTATACTGTTTTTTATTTTATGTAGCCTATATTTTGTGTCCAGTGACTCTGAGACATCATTTCCACCTGCTACACTGTATAGTTACAAAGTGAGAAAACTGGACAAGTCTGAAGAGGGTCTAGTGGTAACAGCCAAGGCTAGTCATATTAGAAGAACTAAAGGTGTTTACACTAGGGAGAAGAATCGCTTAATATTGAAGCAGTTCACAGAACAGAAACACAAAGTTTGGGTTGTCAAGGTTAGTTTGATGTTTGTAAGTACAGTCATATTACAAATTAATGAAGCATTCTAATGGGTCCTATTTGTTTTGCATTCTACTGTTACCAGTTAGGACTTGAATGAGCAGTAGAATCTCTTTGCTTTTCATTTTCCATAAAGGTAATCAGTTGTCATGTTATGCTGTAATAACCTTAATCGTGAAATGTATTGTAATTTATAAATTGGTATTTCGTAGTAATATCTCTTGAATTTCAGTGAGATTTATTAAATGTACATATGCAACTAAAGTCACTTAGATCTTGTTTTGAGTTTTTTCGTGAATAATTTTAAATTAATATATTTTTCAAATGCAAAAAGACTTTTTGTTCTCTTGATGAATGGGTGTATAGTCATTTAATATCTCTTCTCATTTATTTTCAATTTCCATAGCAACATATGTTACGTCTCCTGATAATACTACTTTTTGCTTGGTTCACAGGATAAAATTTCTCAAAAGTACAAGATTCCAGAAATAAAATTTGGCCACATATTTTGTGATAATCTTCCAGGTTTGGAAATAACCAAGAAGGTTGCGAAAATGACAGTTACTTCACAGAAAACCGAGGTGATAAGTCCAAACAATTTAGTTAAGAAGGAGAAACGACAAGAAACAATTCAGAAATATTTTAAATCTCCTGCAAAAACAGAAGTTGCCCGTAAAAGAAGTTTATCTCCAGATAAACATAAAGTATCTGGTAAGGATACATCGTCACCAGGAAAAAAAGAGAAATCTGTGAGGAAGCAACCTGATGTACAGGCAGGAAAACAGGATACCAAAAAAGGAACATCAATTAATAAAAAAGATATACCTAAAAAAAGTGTAGGAATTGTGAAACAAGAAAATTCTGGTAAAAAATTATCAGCACCTCAACAAAAGCAAGAAAAATCACCAAAGAAGAAATTAACAGCAGGAACAGCTGCAAATTCTCAGAAATCCCCTACAAAAACTCCCAAGAAGTGTAATACAGATTCTGTTGTGAAAACACCACAGAAACAGCAGCAATTAGCCAAGAAAGTGAAAGAGAAATACAAGGATGCAGGCAATCAAAAGAAAAAGGACGCAACTAAAAATCTCTTGGAAAAACATAAAATGAATAAAACCTCTTTGACACAGGGAATTAATGATAGGTAAATTTTAATTCAGTTACTGAGATTTTTTTTCTATGCTGTATGTTTTTCTTTTTATTGCTATTAACACTTAAGGTACAGTCACACATCGCTACTTTTGCAGCGCAATTTTTGTACTGCAGCTGCAAAAGTTGCATGTCGTGTTCACACGTAAGCCAAAAGTAGCGCACTGCACGCTACTTTTCGTGCTGCGCAACCCGAGTGCTGGAAAAGTTGCAACTGGAGGTTGCGAGTCTGTTCACACACAAGGCGCTACTTTTGCAGCCACAGTCATGCTGCAGGTTTCCATCTCCGTGTTGACTTCTCAATGTACATTTTGTGGTTATGTTCGCATTATTAAGAAACTCATGAGAAAGCTTCCTTATCTATTATTTGCTTTTCTGTCGTATCTAGTATTCAGAAATTGACATTTTTACTATAAAGCTTTTAAAAACGCCTATATACTTAAATGATAACCAACAGTATATTCACGTAATCAATGTTGGCAACCCTCCCGTTTGGAACTACGCTACGGAAAATTAAAAAAATGAATTATATCGTCAGAAATTATGCTCAGACTGTGTTGTGTATTTAATAACTGTTACAAATAATTTATTTTCATCACATTTAACATTAAAATATATCCAAACAATAAAAGTATCATTGGCACATTTGGATGGTAACACTGGTTGCAACCACAGCAAAAGTTTCAATAGAACCGATATCAAAAATGCTGCGGCTGCAACCCTGAGAACCCTGTTCACACGTCGCTACTTTTAAACTGCGCGCAGCATGGAAAAGTAGCAGGCAGCAGGATCGGCAGGGGTTGCACCGTTGTTCACACGTCGCAGTACAAGAGTTGCACAGTTTTTTGTACTGCAGCGCTGCAAAAGTAGTGACGTGTGACCGTACCTTTAATTAGACTTCAGAAAAGATCTCTTGGAAAAACATAAAATGAATAAGACATTTTTGAAACAGGTAATTCAGTTACTGAGAATTTTTTCTATGCTGTATGTTTTTCTTTTTATTGCTATTAACACTTAATTAGACTTCTGAAAAGATTTGTCTTTTTGATTTGTGTTTATTTTTTAATTTTTAGAAGTTCAAATAGCTCATTATAAATAATTACAATAGCAGTATCATAAACTTGATGATTATTTTAGTAACATTATCTGGATGTCATTTGCTAGAGAAACAAAATTTTATTTTCTCCCATGTATTATAACAAATGATTACTTTTCTTCTTCCCTTTCCCAATCTTTTGTAAGGGTATTTTTTATGCCAACTTTCATTTTTTCCCCAAGTACACTATTTCTGAGACATTGATTGATATAATATGTCTTATAAATATCCATTTATATATTTATAGATTAACAGTGGAAGAGAGGAGAAAGAAGCTAAAGGAAGAAAGGAAAGAAAGAGCACAAGAAGAAAGACGTAAAAAGGTAGAAGAAAAATTGAAAGAAAAAGCAAAGTTGAAAGAAGAAAAACTGCGTTTAGCTGAATTCTTGAAACAATGGAATCGCCAACGTGAAGATTTGGAATGTGAAGATCTGAAGGTGTGTTAAAATGTTGAACCATAAGTGTAGAATTAAAGTTTGGGAAAAATTGTTAAGAATTTTAAATGAATAATTAGTATATGCTATGATGGAGATTTATTTTTTCTTTCAGGCCTTTTATATAACTCGTGATATTAGCTTATTTTATTACATATTTCCTATTTGTCAAATTATAAGTTTTCTTTTGTACAGAATTTTTTAAAATACACATGCACTGTAAAACTTTGTTATAACTTCATCCAAGGGATCTGAAGGTGACTTCCAATAAACCTGTATCGTCATAATCGAGATGTACAGGTATTCTGCTGTTAACCTACCAAGGTGAGGAATGAAACAGTTACGACAGCCACCATGGCGGTCCAGTGGCTAGAGTGCTGGACTCATAATCCTGTGGACCCGGGTTCGATCCTCAGTGTACTCCTAATATATGACTTGTGTTGGGCAAGCCTGTGGTCCAGGAAACACAACGGTTTTCTTTGGGAGTTCCGGTTCCCCTATGGTCTCCCAACAAATCTCCGTCATCTCAACTCATTGCTGGTGTAAAGAAGGGCAGTCTATTATGGCACACACTGGACAACAACTCCTTCAGCATATTGGTTTATACGACTGGCTTCATATGTGTGAATGATGGAAGAGTCAAGAACCTCCCATTAGAAAAAAATTGCCCTACTATTTAGAGTATTTTATTTATATCGATGTTATACTACATTCTAAATTTAAGTTGGGACCATAAAATTGACCAGACCAAATTTACAACACGCAACAGCTTTCTTTCATTTTCTATCTCTTATTACTTCCACTTTTTCTTCGATACTAAACACTTTCCATTTTTTAGTCATGTTCTCTGTACAAATCTGCTGTAGCCTACTGCTGTAATTGAACTATACAGTAAGTACATCAGTGTGTACTGTAAAAGGTGAGACTAGGAAACTTAATGGATATGCAGATACTATTTCTCAAGGGCAAGTGTGTGCTGAAATCTTAAAAGTCGAGTTCTTGAAAAATTGCATTGAAAATAAGAATGACAGTGACATTATATACAAGATAGATGTACTTATGTAAGTCTTATCAAAGAAGGCTCTAGCGCATGTGCTTTATGAGGAATTAATTGAATTATAGATGGTGTCATATAAACCAATTTCGTTATAACAGAATTCAATTACAATTTACCAAATACGACTGTCAAAAAATTATAACATTATACATGTAGAGTCTTAGACAAAAAAATGACTGGTTGCCATACGCTAAGTCCCCTTCGGAAGACTTCAATTGATTCCGTGGGAGCTTAGGTTTACACATGAAGGCATTTCTTATGCACGACTCTGCTCTGTTTCTTCTTCGTTTTGTTTGGTTTTTGCTTTTTCTGTCTGTTTATAGGTCAAGTGTTCATGAATAGAGAGAGAATTTCATACACTATAAAATCCCAAAATATGCATGCATTCATGCACTGTTAAACTATGGAATGTGCACAATCAAGCAAAAAAAATACATTAAAATATGCACTTTCATTTTTGTTCCAAATTTATTTCACTTCACTTTTTTGCACAGTTAACAACTAACAATAATTTCTAAATTGGTTTCTGTGAGGTTCCTGCACTTGTCAGTCAATATGTTTTTGTAGGCAGAGAGTGACCTCTCTACATCACAAGAAGTTATGAGTGCAAACTTGATTGAACATTTTTCTGTTATTTAGTTTTTTTCTTTCCCTTCTTCAATTCTGATTTCTGAATCTAAAATAAGGGACATAAAAATCGAGAAACTGATGTGTCAAAACCATTAAAACATGCATTCAAACTGAAAATAATGTGTATTATATGCATGATTAAGCTAAAAGTTGCTTAAATATGCATTAACTTATGCATGTTTTTATCACCAAAAAAAGGCACCAGAAATTAATGGAATGGATAAGTACTAAGTTTGAGCTATGTCCTATGTTTCTATAAAAACATGCGTTTGCATGGAATTCTCGTCTCTAGTTATGAATAATCTATAACGAAGATATATTCATGGAGTAAATTAAGTGCAAAATAAACATCTTTTCCCTAGTCATGTGAATAAGGTGCTGCCTGAAATGGACTTTGACAAGTTCACGCTAAAGGAGATCGATCATTTTTTGTGTCTAAGGCTGTACATCTAATTTACATCACTAAAATATAGATTTCCATGTTCTGGTGAAATATTGATTATTTTATGTGTTAAAACTAATTTTTTCTCATTTGCAGGCATTGCCAGTACCTACGAAGGTTGACTGTGCCATTCCAAATGAATACTTTGGAGATTTCATAATGGTATTGGAGTTCTTGCACTCATTTGGTGATATTTTATCTGCCAGAGCTTTCTTTCCTGGTGGTGTGACTTTTGAAATAGTAGAAAGAGCACTGTCTATTAGTGAAGTGGCTGGTAAGTTTTGAATAATTGAACACAAACTTGTGATTATTAGACTTCTGCAATTAATGCACCACAAGAACAGAGAAAGTTTCAAATTCAAGCTGCCTGATTTTTTCAGTCATAATTTAACTAAATGCCGTTTGCCACATGGTCATAAAATGTTATCTCAAGGTCTCACAATGAAAAAACCGATTTCTAACAGCTCTGAAACATCTGTTTTTGAACTGTCTTATACCCCCTACTCACACAGGGCAGCCAATAGTAGAAACTGAATTCATTGCTTTTCTTTCTGGCACCACAAGGCAAGTGAAGATAGCATAGCTACATAGATCCTTAGTACATTTGTCTTCGTATTGTAAACACTTATCAGTAATGAACACAACATTTCTGCCTGCCTCTCTGTGCCCTGGGTGAGAAGAGGGGGAATGCTGCTAGCTACAATGCTCTACTTTGGCCCTGTGTCGTCCACGTGCTTCACTACAGATGTCAGAAGTCTATTCTTTTACTGTGATGACAATATTAATGATGATGTGCGTAACCATGGGTTATGAAAACACGCTTAAAAAGTAACCATGGTTAAAAAGTAATTTCTCTGCACCATTCATAATCACCAGTTACTCAACATGATTAACTGACGCCTCATTTAACTAGGATAAAGATTGTGATGGTACATTGTTTCTACAAAGCAACTAACACAAGGATTCATACCGCTGCAAAAATGATAGTCATAACAGGTGATGTAGGTAGCTCGGATTTGAGAGTCTCAGATTAGCAAGGTTCTGCTGTATTAGGGCTGTTACTGGGCAGAAACCTAAACACGTTTCAACATCACATTGCTTACAAGTAACACCATGTATGAGCTCAACCAGAAAGCACTAAGATAGACTAGAAAGTTAACAATGAGTTAAAAACACTTTAATGCAAACATGTGATTTTAAACATTGGTGGAAAGTGTTGTTTGATTTATGTTACATACTAATCTTGTTTAGACCATTTTTGGTGTAGTGATTAATTTGCCTGATAGTCCAACAGATCCTGGGTTCGATTCCCGTCAGTCCCCAAGAAAATATTGAAAAGTATAGGATGGAACAGAGTCTACACAGCCATGTGATAGGAAAAATTGTGAAACCGTGGTAGATGGGTAATTCTGGTTAAAAAAAAACAATAACACATGTGCGAATTTGCAGCACTGGCCATGCAACCCTTTCCCATCTGGTACTTACAGACTGATTATTTAGTCCTGACAGCTCAGCGACGCGAAAGAGGGGAAGTAATAGGAGTAGTGGGGAGAGCTCCGGAGTAGAGATAAGGGCAAGCGGTCAGTAAAGAAATGCAGTGCAGCTTTAACGGTACTGGAAACACACCACTCTACCGCATGCGTTACATCCGATCGTTCTGAAGGCAAGAGACTGACTAACCTGAACACCCCTTAGTGTAACTTAATGAACTAGCCTGACCCAGGTGCACATTGTCGGCGACTGTCAGGACTAAATAATCGTACTGTACTCTATTCACTACTAGATGGCATGTGCTCAGGAATTTCTGGCCTCTCTTGCTATTGTAGTGCCATGTATCAATTTTGTTTGTGTTCTGCAAATCTGAAAGTGTTGATGTATGGTATGCTTAGTATGTATTAGAGAAATAGGTGGCTATATTGTAAGTTTTATATTATTTTTATATTTGTTTTTTTTTTTTTTTTTTTTTTAATTTTAGGTCCACTTAGTGACATAATTCAGCTTCTACTGTCAGCACTGTTTAATATGCAAGAGGAAGAAGATGATGAAATATTGGAAACCGATAACCAAACAACAGGTAAAATCATCATGTAGGATGTATATATGGGTAATAAAATGTGAACCATGATAGTAGGCTGGTAGTTCATTTAGAGTTGTAATTTACCGTCAATTAAGAGGAAGGTCAGCTGCCTCTCTGCAAGCACCTGGATCCGATAAAGGGAAAATTGAAATGCAAGAAATTGGTTCACAAGAGAACAGCTCATCATTTGAACATGTATAGGCTCACCATATTTTTCTAGTACAAATCCAGAACACTTCCGTGACTGACTTCAAACCCATTGTTTAGGTCAGGGCTTGCCAAACTTTTAATAGCGAGGGCCACATTAACCATCCGAGAAAGAATCGCGGGCCAAGTCACGTAAGTTCAAATTAAGTCTAATAAACAGAGCTCATAAACAACATTAGTATGGAAACTTTGTGTTTTATTGAGCTAAAACCTACACTTTCAAACTGTTTTCTTTTTTCATTCAACTGGCAAGTTAGGTTTTTGGCAATATCTTCCACTCTACGAGCAACTGTATGTACAGAAAGACTAAATAAATTCTTAAATAAGTGTACTTTCTCAGGACAAATCTCCTTTGCTGCTATTATCATTCACGATTTAATACTGTAAGTTCACCATCACTAAAAGATTTTGCCCTTTTCGTCAATTCATATGTTGTTGCTTTATTGTCTGATTTCTGTTTCTTGAAAATATTCTGTTGAGATAGTAGTCCACTTTTCATTGCTTCAAATTTATCACCCCGTAAATTGTGAAAATTTGAAAAAAAGTTGATTTCATAATGCTTGCGGATATTATATTCTTTAAAGACAGCAAATCAGGCATAATTACTTTATTTCCAGTTTTAGTCGTACTATTCCATTGCTGTTTAACTCTTGATGTCCCAATGTCACCTACAGGTGACGCTCCCTAACAAGCTGACCAAAATTACCAATAAAAATATTTAAACAAATCGCCGTCGATATTGCCTTATTAGACATTTGGTAACTGAATTTCAACCATTTTTGGCGACTAGCTCTTAAATCTGCAGCAGTAGAGAAGAAAACATCAGTGTGGATGCAGAAGAATCTCAACTTTGTGCGCACTTCACATAATGGCTTGTGAAAATAGTACTAAGAGTTAAGTAGTTTTATTTTTGTTTCCATATATACATTACTAAACTATTGACATTTTATATGCAATTTTCAGAAACAAGTAAAAAAGGTGCATATAGTGTATATAGGGACTACAAAGTGACATGTCACCTCCAGGTGACATTGGTCAGATACATTAAATGTCCAATATCATTATATTAGTATAGTTATGTTACTTATTTTTCTTCTATAGTCTGACTGTGTATGAAATACTAGAGATGATGGCCGAAGATACAGTTGGAGCTTCGTCTGTTATTGATATTACCATATTTCCACCGGCTGATGGACCAGTTATCGATGAGGAAAGTGGTGACGAAACAACCAGTGACATCAACCATCTTCCAGGAAGAATACTCAGATCTACATTTGAAGTCAATGTTACTTCTGCCAATGACCTACTAATAGATAATGATGAAGGAAGTAACCCAAGACTATCAACAATTGACGAGATAACAATGTCCAATTCTTATATTGATGAAATAAACACTGAAGTTTCAACAGACAAAAACAAACGACCGAAATCAGATATGAATATACATGGAAGAAATAATTATCGTCTACGAAAGAACACAGTGTTATTCTAACATTTCTCGTGATGAAAGACAATCTATTTCTAGTATTAGACTTCAGCAGAGAAAAAAAATCTACTTCTAATATTTCTTTTCGTAATAAAGAGTGGTCTGACAACGAAGAAATCTTTACTTGTAAATCTGGAAGAGGCAACGTAGATGAAACATTTACAGATTATAATGAATCAAAACTTACTCCTGTCTAATGTTTCGAGCTCCTGTTCAGTGAAGAAATACTCGCTGTCATGTGTAAAATGTCACAATTGTATGCCCTCCAAAGGAATCGTTTTATTGAATTGGACAAAAATTATATAAAAAGTTTATATTGCCATTCTCTTACTGACGGGCTACATATTTCCCCAAAGCATAACAATGTTTTGCGAAACAAAATCAGATGTACACAATGAACTTGTATCCAATACCATGAGGAGAAGTAGGTTTACAGAAATCCACCAATATTTACATCTTTCGGACAATTTCAATCTTCCTCCTAATGATGAATTTGGTAAAGTCCGAAGATACTTGGAGATTCTAAATGGCAATTTTGGCCAACAGTTTGAAAAGGTATGGTGGAGTCACAAATCTATTCATGAAACAATGGGTCCCTATTATGGGAGACAGTGACAATCAACATATTCATATTCATGCGTTTTGGATATAAACTATGGTCAGCAGCTACACGTCTTGGCTACCTCGCTAAGCACATGAAAAAGCGCAATCGTGGTGCAATATGTTTCGATGTGACACAGGATGATGCTGTTATTCGATGGCATGATAATAATATTGTCACTCTTGCTTCAAACTGACACTATGTAACTCCAATTTTGAAAGCAGATCGAGTCAGTGCTATTGCAGGGAAACGAAGCTAAATTCAAGTGGATTGCCCTTCGGTTATTGAATAGTACATCAAATACATGGGAGGAGTAGACAGATTTGACGAAAATGTACATTCTTTGAAAGTGAGCTTTCATGGAACGTAATGGTGGTATCCAATTTTGCATTTGATCTCGATGCAGCCTGTCATAATGCGTGGTTAGTATCAAGAAGAGATGCAATACAAAAAGACTTCACATATTGTGAATTCCGGCGAAATATCGTGCAAGTATGTTGTGGTCTCTATGGGAAAGCTCCATACAGACATCCAGCCAGCGATTCAGTCCCATCCAGTAGTATTATTACTAGACATCGGATTTTTAGGCACTAAAAATTGCAGTTTTAGGCGCCTAAAATAAGCTCAAAATTTGTAAAATTAGGCTCTATTTTAATGAAAATAGGCATTTTAGGCACATCAAGGTATCATACTTATTTCTTTCACTGAAATTTTTAGTTATACACTAAAATACGCACAAAAAAGTATGTTTAAACATTAAAAAAGAATACTATATTATATTTATAAACAGAGCTGCACAAATTTAATATATTGAAACTAATGAAATAATGATTATTGATATCAAGATTACTCATTTTAAGTTATTGAAATTCAGTTCCATGCTCAGACTTTATTATAATTATCTGCACAGTACACCACCAGAATTTTTTCTAAATTCTCCAAAGTTAACCTTTGCCTTTTGTCACTGAGAATCATTTTGAAAGCAGAAAAACTTCTTTCAACCGAAACTGATGTGAGAGGCAAATTTTAAATTAGGTACAATAGAAACATCAATACTTACTGGAACATTTATACTTTCCCCCGATATCACTCTTGATACTTTTTCCAACAATGAAAACCCTACATTCTTATTTAATACATTGTCCCACTTATTTTTAACTTTTTTCCCAGTTTCGCCCAAAGCAGAATGTATGTTCACTTGAGCTTCCTTTACTATTGCTATTTGGCTACAAAGAGATTGTTTTTCACGTTCTAATTGTTCAATGCTTGCAGGTATGAAAGAAAAGTTTGATGTTATGTAGGCAATATCGTTTTTCACTCGTGAGTCATTCAGACAATCTTTCACTGCTTTCACACACGCTGCACTATCAGTTTCAGGTAATTTATCAATAACTGTGACCACTTCTTTAAAATACTTAGAATAATACACCACTGACTGAATCCAGGTTCCCCATCATGTAACAACTGGCTGAGGTGGGAGTGGGATATCTGCAAAGTTCTCTCTGAATATTGAAATCCTGGATGGGGCTTTACAAAAACATTTTTTTGTGTTAGAAATAAACGAATTGACAAGAGGAAATTCATTCCGGATTGTTTCAGAAACCCTGTGAAGGCCATGTGCTAGACAGGTTAAATGCGTGAGGTTAGGATAAAATGTTTTAAGAAGTGGAGCTGCAGCAACCATGTATGAGGCAGCATCAGTACAAAACAACAGAACTTTAGAATCGTCTATATTACCTGAGTATAAAGACTGTAGGCCTTTATTTACAAAATAAGCAATGGCTTGGCTATTCACTTTCGAAAGTTCCTTAACACATACGAGGTGTGGAATCGAAGGTCCATCAGGACTAAGTTTTCCTACTACCATATTTGCTATATACCTATTCATAGGATCTGAGGTTTCATCCACAGAGACCCATATGTAAGAATCACCTATATCCTCCCGAATGGAAGCGAAAGTTTCATTGTATATTCTGTCTAAGTAATTTTTTCTTAGGGTCGACTCAGATGGGATATTTTGTTTGCAGTATTTTTGTAAGAACTGTCTTAAAACCGGATTTTCAATTGCATTCCAGGGAATGTTAGCAGCAACAAACGCTCTGGTTAAATCAGCATAGAAATTGCTGCTGAGATTGGATGAAGTAGGCTGTGTTAGTAAAGTTTGTTGCAGTTGATTTTTCTGCTGAACTTTAGCCTTATGAGCCGCTCCTTGCACATGCTGCTTTAGGTGGCACTTCTTTTCTTGCGAAATCTAAAAATGTAAAGTAAACTGAATTAAAATAAAATCCTAATTGTTGTATTGCCGTATTTCTATCACAAAGTTAGTGGGTTCGAACAATCAAAATTTTAATGACCTGCAAATACTTTAACTATCGGAATTTAAAAGGTTAAAGTGTAGTGGTCTTAAAAAGAATTATACCTCAGGATAGCTCAGTCAATGTATAAATATTATAGGCCTACTCATTAAAATTAATAGAATTTATATATTTCAACTATTGTTACATACCTGTTTGCTACAAATCTTGCAGAATATTATTTTTCCATCATAAGTGAATTCTGAATATTCTGTTAGCCATTGCCGGATCAATGTAGATTTTGCACTTATATTTTTCGGCATTATCGCGTTAAACTTTACAGGAAAACGTCCTACCGCTCAAAACTTCTCAACATAAATAAGGTGAGGGAAAGAGCAACTGTTAACGAGCATTCAAATGAACCGTTGTTATTGAGATTCAATTGGACAAAAATACACAGTTCCACTTATTGTTGCATTTCCTGGTAGTGTTAACACTAGGAGGGCCATTCTTTTAAATGTTTTGTAACGGTTTACCCTACTAATTCGCAGTTTTACGACTTTTCATAAATATTTCAAAAACACTCTTTCTCCAAAAATTGTGATTTTATGACACTCTGAAGGGCAGTACAGCTAATCGGTTTCAGACCGAAAACAGTCATTTTTATAGTATAGTATATCTCTGAATCGGTAGCAGCACATGTTGTGAATGTTGCCTGCTTCAAAACTAAGGTTGGTTCTTTGTCGGCATTTATGCCTCCAAACATGTTAAATTCGGTGAAATCTATTGCGAGTGTCGTGAGATTCAAAACATTTTGTTTCCTTTATCAATGGTTTCATGGCCGGTGTGAAGCAAACTTTCCACTTTTTAAATGCCTTAAATTTCGCAGTGAATGCATGTATAAATTATAAAAAGTAAGAGTAAAATGCGAAACTTTACAGTGAGTTAGGCATTTTTAGGCGAATATTAACAAATTAGGCTCTAATAACCGTTTTAGGGCATTTTAGGGCACTATAAAACTCTTTGAATACCTTTCAATTTCCATGAAACACAAATATTAATAATTATTTTTACTTTTCTCCTAAAGAAACAAAATAGGCATTTGCCCTAGAATCCGATGTCTGATTATTACATATATGCTATCTTAAATATTCTCCACTGAATAAAATATGATATTTCAGTCATTAAATGTGACAATAAGATTTATTGCCCAATGTCACCTACAGGTGACACCCCTACAGTGCGTTTGTAAACATGATTTTCCATGAATTCTCAATAAACAATACTCCTATAGGCTATAATAAACATTATTTAATCATTTATAAACAATTTGTACATCTGTAATGAGTTTGGGCTAAGACGGGTTAAACACAGAACATTAACTGTCCATTTTCTCTTTTTTTCTTTCCCTGCCATAATTGAAGTTAGGTTACGCTGTAAGAATTAATAGTAAATGCTTATAGATTAACTCAGAGTGCTAATATTATTCTTAACTGGACAATATTTACCACTTCACATTTCCACTGCTCTATTATGTGTGAGCGTGTACCGAAAGAAGTCGCTGTTGTCAGCTTACAGCGGTGCAATCTCTGGTTGCTCTGTTGCCACACTTCGCGCTTGGGCGGGACAACCCACAGTCGTCTGGCAGCTGAACGCTTGGGACAAGTAGTCTATATTATAGCAACATAATTGTTATAGTCGGAGGCACCGATTTTGGCAGACGACCTCGATGACATTTCCAGTAGGCGAGCCAATATTGTTTGTGTAAGCTGCGAGAATGAGATGCGATAACATTCTGAGTCGTTCATATTTTCATAACAGCACCTCATATCAATTATCCTTATTATGAAACACACCACAGTACAGTCCTATTCAAAGAATACCTTTAATAAATGTAAATGACTTCCGTTCGCAATGATTTTACAATACGTCTCCTACATTTTCTAAATTAAATTAATTCTTAATTAAAAGGAAAGAGCGTTGCATTGCGCATATATATATATATATATATATATATATATATATATATATAATCCTACCCTTACCAGATCAATATACAAGATTTGTCCAGTAATAATCTAGGGATCATCTACTGGTGGTGTGACAATTCAAGTTAATAAAATTACGATTCTTCTTAATAATCAAAATATAATTTGGTTAATTGGGTAAAATTGCATGCTGCGGAAGTTAGATTTATATAAGAGTATAATAAATAGGATTGTAATGGATATTACAAGGGCAATAATTTCTTCACACACACATTGTGAATAGAACAGAGAAGAAAGCATTTTAAAATATTCGAAATCGTACAAAATATCAGAGAAAGCAATTTTCCCTGCACAAATTGCACCAATTGAAAAAAATATAATTACCATTCACAATAAATACTGTATATTATGGATTCTAAAAAGTTGTTTATTAATGTAGAGGTATTGGCTGATAACTATTAAATTCCAGCACAACATTCATTCAGAATATGTAGAAATTACACTTTGGATTTTACTAAATGTATAGGCCTACTATCAAAAGGTCTTACGTACCTCCTAAATACTGTACATGTGTTAGCTGTGCGATATCCGATGTTTAATTTTTAAAAATATAATTCATAGTACTGAAACTGCCATATTGAATTCGCACAAATTGTATTATTCGTAATTTTTGTCTCGAAAACCCCTAAGATATCTAATTTAATTTTTCACCCATTTTTGTCCCACTCCACCACTTTAGGGACAAAGTCGGACTAAATAATACCTTATTTGTATTCTGTGATCGCAGAAATCCCCAGATATAGACTTTCATCGAGATTGGATGACATGAGATTTCCTTAGGATATGGTATTTAAAAAATCTAAGAATGTTTAACCAATATTGTAGAGAGTAACCGTCATTTTAAATTTTACGTCTCTAGTTATATATAGTATATATAGTTCAGTGAATTTTTAAAAATCGTCGACTTCTTTCTCTCTCCTCTGTGCTCGGAAGTAAAAAAAAAAAAAAAAAACAAGTTATTTCAAGGGAGTAGCCTACATGAAATTGAATTTTTTACTTTCCTTATACATTTTAGAAACAATTCTGAGAGATGAGATGAATAGTCTGACCCAATTTTATGAGTGAATCTTTGTTTTAAATTTAAAGGCTGCATGTCTGCTGATTAAAAAAAATAAATCGGTATAATTATTTTGATCATTACTGCCTCCCATTTTCCATCCCTTAATGTTCGTATTTCGTAAAACTCAGTCTTATCTATTGACTAAGGATTAACATATTTCCATATATATAACAGATTATATTTCCATTTCGTACAATATTCTGGTCACGAGACATAATCATATACTTTGTCTTTTTGGGATTTACTACCAAACCTATCGCTTTATTTGCTTCAAGTAAAATTTCCGTGTTTTCCCTAATCGTTTGTGGAGTTTTTCCTAACATATTCACGTCATCTGCATAGACAAAAAGCTGATGTAACCCATTCAATTCCAAACCCTTTCTGTTATCCTGAACTTTCCTAATGGCATATTCTAGAGCAAAGTTAAAAAGTAAAGGTGATAGTGCATCTCCTTGCTTTAGCCCACAGTGAATTGGAAAAGCATCAGATAGAAACTGGCCTATACGGACTCTGCTGTAAGTTTCATTGAGACACATTTTAATTAATCGAACAAGTTTCTTGGGAATACCAAAGACACATATAGACTACTGTAATATTTGTTTAGTTTTTGGAGGTGACTGTCCAGAGTGCACAAATACTCGGGCGTGCATGTTTACTCTTATGTCCTAACAGAGATAACAGCCAATCTTGCAGCGATGAGGAACTCACTCTCCAGTTCACGTTAAGAAAATCCATCTGCCAAAATCCCTGCGCGACCTATATCACAATATATGAGCAAATTGTTTAAGAATCTGGTTCATCGATCGAAACAAAAGTAACTCGCGGGCCTGATCCGCCCACGGGCCGTAGTTTGGCAAGCCCTGGTTTAGGTAGTTGGGAGTCAATTTATAAATTTACAATCACTATTTTGTTAATATATCAATATTAATTAACTGAAATTATGATAACTTTCTCAAAAATTGTCTACAAAAATAAAGAACAAGAATCTAAGTTTATGTTTGATGCTTTTCTGTAGATACATGTCTAATAAATTGTCTGTCAGTCTTTATCAGATCATAAAATTCACTGCGTATTTACTTGGAATTAAGTTTTACAGTTAGCAGTTCTTTAACAGTAGACACTAGAAGTCTTTTCCTTTCTGTTGACCAAATATCCTCCATGATGCTGAAAATCCTTTCAACTGGAGCAGAAGTTGCAGGCAGACCTGGCACAATCCCCAACTTAAATATGTTATTGAATGAAGACTTTGTCTTAATAAATGCTGAACTCTAAGAACCATTTTTCTGCCTTGGTTGGTGTTATGCTTTCTGATCGTGAGTTCCAGTCTGACTTTTGTTGGTCTGTTATTTGATTGAGCAATATACGCTCATCAAATAGATCATCAATATTTATGGTGTATTTCACAATTTTGTTGACCTCTGTACATTTTTTTCTAATGCAACCATTCTATTTCACCCTCTAAATTCATCCATACAAAAGAATCTACTTTGTCAAAACTTTGTGTCCACAGTTGTAAGCACTAGATGCAACTGTCATAAATCAATCTTTACAACTACATATTAGGATATTTGTTCTTTTATGACATTATTTTCAATAATTGTGTTCAATAATTGCTTAGCTGAATGTGACACAAAACTGAGAGATACTGTTTCTTTCAGTTGCTAGAATACATAATTCCTTGTATACTAGTAAAGCTTCTGTAGTGATAATGTTGTTACATTCTAGTTTTAAAACTGTATTATTAAAAAGGTAATGTGCCTAGCAAAAGCATAAGGTTCAGTTCCCTTTATGGGTTTGCAAAGAAATCTAAGCAAGAGCTTTGGACAGTACCTGAACTCTTTCATGTACCTAACAACAACTGGCACAAGTTTCTGATCTTTTCTATTACAAATATCAATGGATACAGTGACATAATTAACTAACTTCCTTCAATGAGTTTAACACATTGTTAAAAATAAATGGGGTAAATAACATTCACAATAACTGCTTTAGTTTTGGACCTAGCTGACGAGTATTTACTTTCAAGTTTTTAAGTTTTTATGTGCAGTCTGATTTATTGAAGCTTACACTATGATTTGCTGAATAGTACTGGATGTAGCTTCCATAGCATCGCAATCGAGATCATTAATGCTCAAATCCTTTGTCTTCAAAAATGCTGTGATATATGATTTAGATGCAGTTTTAACATATTCCTGTGGTGTTGTTGTCCTTGTTTTGTTTCTCTCCCCTCCTTTTCAGTTTCATTGCTACATGATTTAAAAAATTTGAAGTAATCTTGCAATTTTTCCCTGAATACACACTTCCTTTTTCCCATTTTGAATTTTCAATACATACATCAAATTACATTACAATTCAATACAAATTTCGTACAAAACAGATTGGAAACACGAATCACATGGGTGCCAGCAAACATACATGCAGTGCGTTTTTTGCTTTTGATTATGCAAATGGAGGTCACGTGATGAGACAAGTTTTACTCATACAGTGCATCAGTGTGGCCAACACCAACATGAAAATAAATTTACCACTATCGAGCACTTTCTATGAAGAAAGAGACCACAGAGCTTTAAGAAAGTCTTTGACAAAGCAGTAAAAATCACGAATTTAAGTCCTAACCACTGGAACTCAAAGTTTTTCGGACTCCTATATAAGAACATGGGAAATCTTCACAAATCCCTTCTCCACATAGAAATGAAAATGGCTTTCTCAAGGCAGAACCTTAAGTAGACTCTTTGAACTGAGAACTGAGGTGTGAACTCTTTTCATAGATTGTCACTTTGAGCCGGAAAATCTTCGACAGACCAGTAGTAGCTCTTCAGACTTTCCTATTTAGTTGGTGAGGGAGAGGCCGAGGGCGAGGGGGAGAGGGAGAGAGACCAGTCTATGTTTTAAAGGAAAAAGTGCAAATATGTTTATTGCTGTAGATAAAATCCAGATTTTTAAATGTACAAAGGGGATGTACAAAATGACAAACATGTTTTTTGGGGATAGAATAAGACCACTGATGATGTCCTAGGGAATTAGGTGCTTATTCTTCAGGATTTCACTCCAGTGCTGCTTTTCACTTTTGGTTCTGAAGTGTTTTTATGATTTTGCTTTCATTCTTTGGATTTTAATTTTCTGCTTCAAGTGATACTTCAAGGTTGGTTTTTTGCAAAATATTAGTACCTTTTTGGCAAGAAAGTCTGCATGTTCATTGCCAGTTATGCCACAGTGTAATTGAATACACTGAAACAATACTCTTTTCCTAGATTGTATAGTAGTTTCGCAGATTGAATTATTTAATTTATTCTACTGTTTTTATGTGAAGCTTTTGCTATTGCTAGTTGCCGCATGTTATATCTGGATCAAACTAAATGACCTATAAAATGTTCAAGATGTGTTTCAAAACAGAATATAAATCTGGAGTCAAAATAGTCCCTGATTCAGATCTCCAGTTGAGGACTACTTTGAGTAAACAAAATCATATTAAATAATATTAAAAGGAAAAATTGTCCTGGGATTGGGTATCAAACTCGGGACCTTTAGCTAAGCGTGCCAGTTCTACAACTGAACTATCCAGAAATGACACACGGTCACTGTCCAGTTCTTCCCTTTATGTCCACATACCTCAAATGGGTTGACAAACATCAAAGACCCAACACAAAGTGTATACTATACTGTATGACTTTAAATTGTGGTTTCATCCCACTTGGGCTGATTACCTCGTTGGGTTTTTTCCGAGGTTTTCCCCAACCGTAAGGCAAATGTCAGGTAATCTATGGCGAATCCTTGGCCTCATCTCGCCAAATACCATCTCACGATCACCAATCCCATCGACACTAAATAACCTCGTAGTTGATACAGCGTCGTTAAATAACCAAGTAAAAAGAAAAAAAATTGTGGTTTCATATTATAAAGCACATTCGCGTTGATTATGCGAATCTGGCTTCCAGGTTTAGCTTCCTGTGAAGCTGGTTTGACTAACATTAAAGGGAAAAATTGTTCTGCGACTGGATATCGAATTCAGGATCTTTGGCTAAGCGCATGAACACTCTACCACTGAGCTGTCCAAGAATGACACATGGCTATGGTCCAATTCTTCCTTTTATGTTCACATACCTCAAGTGGGTTGACAAATGTCAAAAACCCAACACAGGGTGCATACTATACTGTATGACTTTAATTTGTGGTTTCATGTTATAATGCACATGTGCATTGATTATACGAATCTGGCTTCCAGGTTTAGCTTCCTGTGAAGCTGGTTTGAATAATATTAAAGGAAAAAATTGTTCCGGGACTGGATATCGAACCCAGAATCTTTGGCTAAGCACATCAACATTCTACCACTGAACTATCCAGGAACAACACATGGTCATGGTCCAATTCTTCCCTTTATGTCTACATACCTCAAGTGGGTTAGAGTAGGTTATATGAGAGGGTAGCTAAGTGACAGGAGGCAGAGGAATGTAATCTGATAAGGTTTAGATCAGGGGTGGGAAACTCGTATTGTAAATAGAGCAGTCTGTATAATAGCAACTAAGGTAAGGGTAGAGGCTAAGCTCTCTGAGAGTGGCTGTTTCCCGGCCCTGGTTTAGTGTAAGATGAGGAGAGTGACATGAGGCTGAGGACTGTAAAAAGGTAGAGTAGATTATATGAGGTAGTAGTTACGTGTTAGGAGACCAAGGATTGTAATCTAATAAGGTTTAGATTAAGATGAGGGAGTGCTAAAGTGACATATGTTAGAGAGGTTATATAAGGAGGTGGCTAAATGATAGGAGGCCAAGGACTGTAGTCTGATAAGGTTTAAATTAAGATGGACAGCTTAATGATATGAGACTGAGAACTGTGACAAGGTTGTCAATTAGCAACCCCTCATCTAACCCACTCTAACCTGTTGCAATCCTTTGCTTTCTGTCACTTAGTGGTGTTGTGTTGTGGCCGCTAAGGGTAAGAGTTACCAGTGATTTTAATAAAAACCGTACATAGACAAAAACCATGTGTGCGTACATTGCACTAGTTGACGGAGCACATTACATGACAATGTTTTCACCTTAATTTATCACCTTTCCAAGTTCTCCACATCCTAAAGAATATTATTACTCTCCACTTTCACAAAACTCAAATCAGTGTAAATAAATATTGCAACAGTGATTTTTTTTTTTTTTGCACGTGGAGGTTTCAGTTGGTGGACACATTTAAATTCTAGAATGCTATTCGAATATTTGGAGTAAAAGAGCATTCTTGCAAAATCGAAGGCTTCACCACAGGTTAATGAGGGAACTGCATCAGTAATTAATATTTATTTACATTTACAATATTTTAACAGTTATTAGCTTTATTTATTACTTAGTACAGCAAATATGTATGTTGAAGTCTGATAGGAGCACGTAGCTCCTAATAGTAAAGGTGGATCATACGAGGTCGAACAATGAAGTAATGAGACTGATTTTTTCTCACCTGATGAGGCAATCTTGTAGCTTCCTACCAGAGATGTTTGAGCTTGGTCCTCCCTCCACCCGAATTCAAGTTGGCACCATCCTGCAAGCTGTCATTGTGGAGTAGCTGCTTGACTAGTTGAGTTGTGTGTTCACTCCTCATCAATACAACGGAATGCCACGAGAACGATGGGAAGCTTCAGCAGCCTTTTGAAAATGAAGTGATGTCAAGAGAACAAACTTTCTGATGGCATAAAATGTTTGCTGAGGGCAGAGGCAATGTTGGAGATGAACACTGGAGTGGGCGGCCAACAACTACGTGAACTGACGACAACATTGCCAGGATATGTAAAGTTTATGAACTGACAGGCCATTAACAGCCAAAATGATTGCACAAGAATTGAACATAAATCGAGAAACTGTTGACTTCATTTTGACTAAAGATCTGGGCATGAGAAAAATTTGTGCAAAAATGGTTCCAAAAAATCTCCCCAGGCAACAGCGAGATGAATGGAGAAATATGGCTGGTGATCTGTTTCAACACTGTTGCAGCCTCCATATTCACCCAGCCTTGCTGCATGCAACTTCTCATTCCTAAAAGTGAAATCAGTTGCGAAAAGACGCCATTTTCAAACAACAGAAGATGTCCAAAAGGCCGTAACCTAGGCGTTAAACAGTGTCTCAAAAGATGAATTTCACAGCTGCTAGCAGCAGTGACAGTAACGTTGGAATAAGTGTGTGCAGTCTCAAGGGAACTACAATACTTTGAAGGTGATCACATTGTAGTTGGTTAAAGATGTAAGTAAAAGTGTTTTTTAAACTAGTTCATTATTTTATTGTCCGACCTCGTACATAATGTTCAGACTTTCTAAATATGGTTTTAAGACATGAAGTAGACCAATGATTTGAAATTATAAGCAGTTAACTACAACAATAAAGTGTGTTACTGTAGTATGTACATGTATAACATTTATTGCATTCCTATTGTATTATATTATTTGTTACTTTGTTCTTGGTGACTTTTAGTGGGTTTGGTTGATGAAGTTGGTGACATTACAACATCTGAAGCCATTAGGTTGGCTACAGCAGCAGCAGGTTGGTGTCAGTTATATCAAGGAATGTCTCTGAACAAAGTGACGCTGGACTCAGTGACATTAACTGAAGTCCTGAGACTACACCTCTTGTCATCTGGAGGACGGTCAGGGGAAATGAGTTCCAAGTGGAGGTAAATATATTGGATTTGACACATGGGATGTGTATGAAGCTAGTGTTAATTATTTTCTGCACTGTTACATTTAATATTACAGTTAGCTAGTAAAAAATAATAGTTAAAGTGATAATGTTTTAGATCTTAATTTTATAACAGTTTTAGACCACAGAGATCAAACATTTGTAATATTGTAGTAAAGTTCATGGAGAAATGGTACAAAGACATTGGCAAGGAAAATGAAAAAATCCTGAGTAAACCTTGTGTGTGTGAAGAGTGTACATTTGGCTCTTATTGTTTAATTCGTCATATAAAGTTAAAGCAACAGTAGATTTTTCTTAAATAGATTAATAATAATAACCTGTGGCGCTACAGCCCATGAAGGTTCCAGACCGACCAGCCGCCTGCTGGTCTCACGCCCACATGCCAAAGCAGAGGTGGATGACCATCTAACCAAAATGGAGGTATCGCGTGGTTAGCGCGATGATTCCCCCTAGCCGTTATAGCTGGCTTTTCACAACCAGATTTCACTACCTATCGTAGATCCCCAAGTGCATCACGATGCTGGGTGGGCACCAGTCAGTGGCCGAAATTTCATGAGAAAATTTCTTCCCCCATGAGGATTCGAACCAGCGTGCATTCCATAACGCAAGTCCTAGACAGGATGCCTTAGACCACGACGCCATGGCATGGGATTTCTTAAATACATTACATTAAACGTTCCACATATATGTCCTCTCTGTCCCCAGAATGTAGATATTAACATCTTGTTAAAAATACTGACTTTCAACACTGCAATGTCTGAAAGCATGTTTTTGTTATATCTTCAGAATTGTAATGCAAAGTTAACTTCAGTATTTATTTTATCCTATAGATACATCAACAAAAAAAGAAAAGTTACCCGTGAATCGAATTACCATCAGTTAACACCAATGTAGGGGAAACATCATTGAATGTAAAAAATCTTCCCCACTGTACATTTTCCTAGTTGAATACCATATTAAGAGGTATTACCTATATTGCCTTCCCATGAGATATTTCCTATCCCTAATCACTATCTTGCGTGTTTTTTTGGTTTAATTTTATGTACTGGCAGTTAAACATTTCACAATACCTTTTAGTCGTGATGATACAAGAGTGATCACATTATTCGAAAATAGATCAAGCATTTGTTAGTGTTTAATGCCATCATTGCGTCATTTTAAGCATCCACTTGTCATATGACTTTGTATCAAACAGAAAAAAACTAAATGCCATTGGGATAATGCAATCCCCAAACTGTATGCTCTGCAATATCAATGAACAGATGGACCGTCATCACCTGGGAAAAAGTCCAGCCCTCGACTCCTCCTCCGAAGGGGACCGTTACTGGGAAGCCAGGATGAAGATGTGTTATTTTAGTTAGCTGCAATTTTCCTATTACTGTTTTTGTTGTTTGCTTGTAGTCAGTGACTCCATTGGTCATGTACTAGCCATTTGCAAAAACAAAATATATATATATATATACAACATGACATTAAGATATATGCATCATGTGCTAAAACTAAGAAGAAGCAGAAAATAGGAAAGATTGGAAAATGCTGGGTTTGCAGTGAAAGACCTGTCATTTGGCAGAACGTGTGGGGGGGTGTGTGTGCTTGCGTGCGTGCACGCGCGCGTTTTTTTTAATAGCTGGGAGCCCCCCGCAAATATATCTTGCCCCTTTTCTTACTGCCATTTTTTCCATATTGTCATAATTTTAGTTTTACATCTAATTTGAATAAAACAATTTGGCATAGCAAAATACTCCATTTTTAAACAAAATTAAGTGAACAGATATGAAAAAAATTTAAATGCTGTAACTATTATTTTACTAAGGCTATAATTACACAATAATACCTAAGATAAATTTAATGTGAAGCTTAGTTCAACAAGCGATTTTTCCTTTTGGCCTTTTGAGAAGCAAATTACTCAATCAAATCATGTAGATCAAGTGTTTGGGCCTTGAGAGCACTAAGTCTTACTTGAGTCATGGTACTGAAACACTGGGATTCGTTTCACCACAGATAGTTTGTGTTTAACTACTGGTCGAAATACTGAGTCTATTTTAGTCCATTTCGAAGCAGATTTTTCAAGTTCTGTTTTCCTTCTGCGTTTTTCTGCGTCACTTAAATGTTCAGTAATTACTTTTAAAAGGTTTCCTTGTCACAAAGCACAAGAAAAATGACGAATTAAATCTAGTAACAAGCAGACGAGTTGCTATACAAAACTTCTTTATTTCAATGTGCGTTTACTGTTTATATGCTGCGACTACAACTGCCAACCTGATGACATGAAAATACACCACGAGAAACAATGTCTCCATCCATAAAAATCGGTCATATTTTCAACCTTGGCATCACTAGAGTATAGTTGTGGGCGAGTCTACTGAGGCAATCGACGGGAGTGTATGATGCGAAGTACTGCCAGTTGGATCATAGTATGTGCATCCTCAGATCCAGTGATGGCGGTCATTACCACAGATTTCCAATGCCAGAGAGTAAAAAGAGTGCCTATGCCTTATGAAAAATACATAATGTAGACCTTGAACTGTAATTCGAACTCATTTTCAAATATGCATCAGTAACAACTGAATGTTTTCGGGTCCCTTGGCCTTGGGGCCCCCTTACAACACAGGGACTGCGGGTTGTAAGTTATGCCACTGTATATATATATATATATATATATATATATATATATATATATATATATATATATATATATATATTTATTTATTTATTTATTTATGTAATAGGAACAGCTGTTCCCTTTTCATAACTTGCATTGACATGAGACAGTCATGCGCTGCTTATTAAAAATTATCTTACTCAGATTGCTGATGTATGCCAGACACTAAAGATTATTATTAGAAGGCAATTGGCTCAGGTTATCTGCCTCACAGAGCTATTTCTTGGAGTCTCAAAAGAAGATGGAGCAAAATCACCTTGCTGCATACTCAGCCTCAACTGATCACTTTGTATAAAGAAATGTACACAAAGTTTAAATCTTTGAAACTCACTATTAGATGAAAGGAGTATTTGCCACCTTAAATATTAATATTATTGTATTTCAGACATAATGAAGATGGCATTTGACGTAATTTTGTTTCAGATACCAGCAACGTGGTGGCTATACCAGTCTGGATGACCCAGGGTTGCTACTAAGAATTCAGGAGCCTCATATACTCAGGTCTCTGAGTGTCATGAATGTATGTGACCTGCCATTGGGTATGTTTCACAGAAAAGTAAATTTTACTTTGCTAAAAAAGGTTGTGTTCAGTTTTTAAGATTTAATTCTTATTACCATGTTTAAGAATATTTTCTTTTCCAGGTGATAAATTGAAAATAGTAACATGTCTTATTAATCAAATTTTGACATATGCTACTGTAAGAGATGTAATTGATGAACGTTGGGAGAAACTGAAGCAACTTCGGGGTGAAATAAAAGTTCATCAGGTAGCAGAACTGAAAAAGGAAAGGGAAGCTGCAGCCTTAAGGTACAGTTATGTTGTGTGTGAACTACTCTGTGTTATATACAGGGTGAACCAGACAGGACTAGACCCCTAACTGCTCTCACGGCGACTGATTCATACATAATGACACTACCATATGCAGAGGATTCGTTTCGCACTTCTTTGGTTAGTATTGCATAATGATGTACTTACTGAATTCACAATTCATGTTCGAAATGACGTGCTTGTGATATCTGGCAGGCTGCACATCTGAAGACATGTCCATCAACTCACCGTCGTTTGTTCTCTGAAATGGCTTGAATTTCGTGACTGATATTTTGAGTTCCTCAGGTGAATGTGGGTTATTTGCGTAAGCTTTACTTTTAACCAATGAGGTGGAACCATGCTTCAACACTATAAAAAATTAAGGTAAGGTCAAATAGTCCATCATATACTGACTGTTGAAACAAGATGCAAAACCTAAGTCTGCTCTGGTAACCAGGTTCTGTTTATCCTTGAATTACACGAATTGTGTAAGGTTTTAATTTTAATTGTTTTGTACTGCTTATCACTGAAGATTTTGACCCCCTCCCCCCACCCCAATGATGTCGTAGAACTTCTCTCAAGTCAGTGGCCAATTTCATCTAACATCTCCTCAATGAGAACACGCTTCACACATTCGTTTCTTATCCAATACTGATCGTTGTACGAAATTTCTTCACTAAATTGTAAATCGTTGCTTTAGAAAGCTCTGGCAAATCAGGAAATGACTAATGGAAGTTTGTTACAACTGTTCTCCAAGATTCGTGACAGACGAAGTTTATTACAACTGTTCTCCAAGATTCGTGACAGATGGAAGTTTATTACAACTGTTCTCCAAGATTCGTATTTCACAAAGTTGTCGTAAATAAATGTTCGTTGTTCAAGGCTATATTTCATAATGAACACACTACTGCTTTCTAAATGTATGGCATAGAACTGCACCCTCACTGTGTGAACGTGTTTACATAACTGAATGCGAAACATACGTGAGCAAGAGGTCTGATCACTGCGATGACGCAGCAGTTACTACATATACGACTTTCCGCTAATGCCAGTCTAGCCCTGGCTGATTCACTCTGTATTTTTCCCGTCTGATGGTGTAATGGGATGACATTTTTTTTACACTTTGGCATATTGAGAAAGAGAATGATGAGTTGTTCCAAATTAATTTTCATAGATCAGATTAAACCCTCCAGAATCTTCGTAACTTAATACTTTTAACTTTTCAGCTTGATTAAGAAATTAATTATGATAGTTGCCAGTGGAAAGGATTGAAAAAAACTGTAATGTTCATTAGTTCTTTCTTCTTCCTTATCTTTAAGATTGTTTTTAATTTATTCTTACTAATAGCAGGACACTTAAATTGTTTATTTATAAAATTGTTAGTAAATTTTGTGGGAGGAATGCTATCAGACTTAAAACATTCCGTAATGCCCCAGTTTCGAATTTGTTAGCATAATGGCTTACCATTTGATTATGATTATATAGAAGTTTAATTTACTATCATCTATCTCGGTTTAGTGTCTACTTTACTTGTGTTGATAGTGGAGTGTTCAGACATGAAAGAAAATCTAAAATTGTGTTGAATGAAGTAAAATAGTGGGTTTTATGTCACACTAAATTTGTGGCATATATAAAGAGCCTTACAATTTCAATGTAATGTCAGCAGAATTCGTAATTTAATAGAAAAGATGCCTTTAAATAGGCCACTTTCAGAATAAATGGCTATCTTACAGAAAAGTAGTTATGAGAATGGGAACAGTGATATTATAAACATTGTAAATAATCGTAGCTTTATTTGTATATTGTGTAATTAGTTTCCTAATGGAACATAACACACACTCACATGCACACTTACAAAGAATACTGCTATATTTTGAATATCAGAAATTCATGAACTGAAAAAGAATCTGACAATGTTGATGAGGTATCTCACTTATGATTAGACAGGAAGCACACCACTTTATTTTATTGGTGACTACAACAAAATTACAGTTGTAAAACTTAATGCAGTTCCTTTTTTTTAATTTCAGGTTGAAAAAGCGAAAAGAAGCAAAATTAAAACTGAAGGAAGGTGATGCACCTGTTACTGCAGTTACAACTGCCATGCCATCAGTTGATACACCAATTGTACCAACTGCAGAAGAAGAGGAGGCGGGGGAAATTCGACGACAGAGGCTTGACCGGGAGTCTTCAAGAAGGAAACAGGAAATACAAAAGAAATCTCGTGAATTGTACCAAGCAGTATTTGGACACCAGGTGTTGCCACTGGGATCAGACCGAGCTTATCGGCGATTCTGGGTGTTCTCATCTCTTCCTGGTCTTTTTGTAGAACATGATGAACGGTGGGCAGGTTCTTGTCTGTCAGTGCCAACGCCGTACAACCCAACCCTGTCCCGTTCAGAAGATACTCTTACATACGTGCGAAAACTGTTTGAAGAGGAATGGAATGGTGGCAGTGGTAGTGACAAAGAGAATGACATTGGTGATGAGGCTCGCCCTGTAGCTACTTCTAGTAGCAACAAAAAGTTGTTAACTGAAAAAAACACAAGTGGTGATTCTGGTGCTGTGGCTAACATGAATAACAGTAGAATTGTTAGTGACAGGACAGGTTGGACTAGTAGTGACAAAATGGACGAGTCTGAAAAAGTGACAGTTACTAAGGAAGAGCTTTTGATTTGCACTGCAGATATCAACACATGTCCAGTTCATGGGCATTCCAGTTCTCTTCAAAGGACCAAGTGGGCTTTCTTTAGTAAAGAAGAAGAACTTAATCTCTTGATTGAATGCCTTAATCGGCGTGGTATCCGTGAAAGTGAACTTCGACAAACGTTGATACAAGAAAGGACTCACATAGTACAGAATATGAGTAACTGTCCAGTACATAAGTTGGATCCAACTCAAGTAAGTAACTAATAAGATGAAACATTAGCTGGTGTTATATATTGTGTTTTAAAAATTGAGATTGGGAAAACTTCACTTTTGGATCTTGTTAGTACATTATAAAAATCACAGCATACTTAGATCATGTGTCGAGAAAAAAAAAAGATGTAATGTAGGCTTTTACATGTCCAAAAATTGGCCCATTGATGTACAAAACAATTTTACGATTAGATGATACCATTTGATGCAATAGACATTAAGGACTATCCTGACTCTTATCTTGCTGGCTTGTTTGGTCTTTGAAGCCATATAAATTGGGGAGAGGGAGAAGGTGCAAAACAGGTGGTTCATAGTGTTGTTTGTTCTATCATGCCTAATGTCAGCACATATCATGAACGATTTATTGCATTTTTTCTGTCCTGTTAAATCTAATTCATTACATCATATCGCTGAATGTTAATGATAGCTGCTGTTGAAGTATAAAGAACAATCTTAAAAAAAAAAAAAAAATTCCGACTACTCTTTGCTTTAGTTGTCACTTATGTCTCTTCTGCTAACCACACATAATTCATATAACAGTGAAACCTTTCAATAACGGACAACATTGGGACTACAAGAAATGTTTGTTTCGGAGAGATGTTCTGCATAAGAGAAGTTTTGAAAGAGAAACTTTTTTCATTTAGAACTACTTTAGTAAGGAAATGATCATTCTACTGTCTTATCACACTACTGAATTGCATGCTGAAATCAAAGTTGTAATACATACTTACTGCCCTTGTTTCACTTCCTGAGCTGAGGACTCCCTAGTGCTTATAGCCACTTCCCTTATGTCTGCTTGGATCGTCACGGTAGCTGGAGCATGTGGCATAGTAGCATATTACATGTTTTGAAAACATCCTATGCCACTGCAGGAATCTTTACTGCTTATAATACTGGAGACTCTAACGTTGATTATCATTATCGCTATTATCTCTGATGGCGATTTCCGAAAAGGTATGTGCACACTAGGCCACTCTTCGTTCAGTCTGAAAAACTGCTGAATTACCATAGAGCAGCATTTCTCAAAGTATGTTGTCGGGATTCTGTGAGTGCTATATGACTTTAATTTTAATTTTATATATATATATTTTACTTGGTTATTTAATGAAACTGTATGAACTAGATTTTTTAGCGTCGATGGGATTGGTGATAGTGAAATGTTATTTGGCGAGATGAGGCTGGGGATTCGCCATGGATAAACTGACATTTGCCTCATTGTTGGGGAAAACCCAACCAGGTAATCAGCCCAATTGGGAATTGAACCCGTGCCTGAGCAAACTCTGGATCAGTAGGCAAGGGCCTTAGCTGACTGAGCTGCGTCAGTGGCTATTTTATACTTAGTGGGTACTATAAAAGTATATAAATGTTACGAAAATATGAGTCAATAATAACATGAAACCATCGATGCTGCTGCTGCTGCTGCCACTGCCGCCTCCCCCCCAATAATATGCGTAATAATATTATTTTTGAACATCTAAAACGAAAAATAATACTTACCACTTTCGTCATTGAATTTTCTGTGTATGTGTCCACTAAAATAAAATACCGAAACAGACAAAATGCAGAAGTAGAAATGAGACAACGTTTCGCAATAAAACCAGGCATAAAAAGCAAACTCATTCGTCCCACTGAACAGAATTATTGAGATACTACCTTTCACTTATCTGTTAATTATTAAATACTAATAAAATATTACAAGAATTCCACAGTTACACTTTAGGCTAAAAGGGGTTTCACGGTGGAAAAAGTTTGAGAAACATTGCCATAGAGGAAAGAGTTTATGGATGTATGCACACGACGACCACAGTCTACTATATACAGTCGCAAAGCTCAATATGTAGTAAAAATGCAAACATGGGTAGTTGCCCACCATTAGGATCGCTACTATCGCCTCAGCATCGCAGATCTCTCTCCTAGCAGACGAAAAATATGTTACACTTTCGTTGTCGTGTTCTTTTGGAAAAATTAACACCTTCCTTCCATTATTGAAATATTAAATGCATAAAGTTAATTTATTATTTTAATGAAGTATATTAAATTCCACCATAAACTCGAAGATACCTGCAAGAAGTTTTATATATAATTTTTGTTTGTGCAAAACGAATTGAAATTTACTATAATAGCTTCACTCATTCAATATTATAGTGATAATTAACTATGAAACCAATAAATATTACTTTGCATTTCCCTTTACAATAATAATAATGAAAATATGAATTAATGGAGTAACTTACGTGTACCAGTACTTGTAGTGTAGGCTTACGTAGGTAACAAAGTGGATGAGGTTAAGCAATAATAATCATACCAGAATTGGAAATGAAACGTGATCAATAAATTTTATTGTAACAGACTTTTTCTACGTCTCTAGTAAAGCAACAAATAAAAATAACAACAAAATTAACAGCTATAAAATTAAAAACATATCCTTTGAAAAAAAAGTAGGCCTAAGCAATAATAATCCCACCAGAATAGAAAATAAAACGTGATCAATAAATTACATTAAAACAAACTTAATTTTTCTACGCCTTTAGTAAAATAACACATAAAAATAATAACAAAATTAATAGCTACAATTAAAAATATATCCCCTAAAAAAAAAAGTAGACCTAACCTTTATTTCTCTGGAAATTTAGCAGCCTAAGTGACAGAACTTTAACCGGTATCTAATGTCCTTTCGGTTAGACTGAAACATTTCATTGTGAAATTTAAGGATATAATATATTCTAACAGTCACAAAGAACTTCAAAATTAAGAGTTTTGTTTTTGCACAGCATTCTTGTGGAAACCCAGGAACCTTTCTGAATCTTTCGGAAATCGGAAAAAGAATAACTCTGGCCTCTTTCTCTTTCTGTTGCTATAATTTATAGCACTACAAACGTCTACTCCTTGTCCCATATTATTATTCTAATTATTATATTTTAGCCATGAACATTTTCATTACAACCAATAACGAACATTTCACAAGCATCAATGTGAAATACGCAACGATAGAAATACGACACAGTCGAAAGTCGACCATGGACAGTCTATTGTTTCTAGTTGCTAACCGCTTGAAGCGCTTTATCACGAGATTTGCAAAAAAACACCTCAAGCTTCGCGACTGTATATAGTAGACTGTGCAACAACCGTGATCGCGAGTAGGTCTATATTCTCGAGTAGGGACTGTAGTCTACCACTGGTGTTACTATTTAGTTACAGAATTGATGAGAAGAACATAATTTGTTTTGTGAGGGACAGCCTATACATTCGCTTGTCAATGGCTGATCTTGCTCCATAGCTGACAAAAGCAATCCTGAAAATGCCAGTGTGTTGAATGTAGAATAGTAGGCTACTAACTGCATAGGACATCCCACTTTCCCTCTCTGTCTCACCCCGCAAAGAAACGGCTCGGAAAGCGAGACACGGGCAGTATTAAGTTTTATATGTTACACGCTAGTACTGTACCCACATGAAAAATAGGAATTCTAGCATCTATGTATATTTAATACATTGGCATAATACTCTCTGCAAAACTATGGAAAGGTTGGTGAACTCAACGTTAAACTGGTATTTGGAAACTCAAAATCTAATGTTACCAGCACAGACAGGATTTAGAGCCATTATACAGCTTCCCAATAAACCTTAAAATTAAGCCAAAAGCTGATGTGAATTAAAAAAAAATGTGTAAACTCAGGAGTCAGAGGTAGTGAGTGGATTGAGTGCTCAAGATCCATGTGATTAAAACTTGTTGAGTGAAGGAGATTCGGTCACGTACAGTGATTGAAGTATCTGCCACCTCCGACCTTGCATTGTCTAAACAGTCTGGTTATATTTTGGGGATTTAAAACTGTCAACAACTGTCAAATATTATAGATATTACAAACATAACTAATAAATAAATCGATTAATATTTATATCCCCATCTAGAGTACGATTAGTTTCAGCTAAACAGGAAGTAAATCAAATTATTAGGGAATTCGTTCTGGCTTTATATTAATTGGTTTTATATTAATTGTTGTGGAGATGAAATTAACAGCTCGCATCCCACACGTAGCCTGTAATGAGCAAATGAATGAAAAGGGGAGAAATGGGAGGAGAAACATTAAAAGATACGTTTAAATGCATCCTCGCAAGGGGTTTTGGGGGCTGAGCTCCAAGCCTGTTGGCCACTTGTTTCACTCCGAGTTTCGCTGTTCCCACTGAAGGAATTCTAGAGAATTTGAAAGGGAAAGCTGAAAATGAACATAATCTAATAGCTACTACATACAGGAAGGAGGGGAGAGTAGCACGACAGAACAGCAGGACAAGGAACACTGGAAGTTGTAAAAGGCTTGTACATTGAAAGGTACAGAATACTTTCATGGTGCTAGTGGAACTCTAGTAAACTCACCAGTGTACCAAAGGCAATATGCGAAATCCATGGCTCCTATTTCGAAGCCTTTAATTTGGGTAAATGCCAAACTTTCTTGGGAGGGGGAGTGGGTCTGTGGCCCATTTCTTTCGGGTCTCACCCCGACATTTGTCTTACTGCCTTAGGAAAGCCATGGAAAAACCATAGGCAGGGTGAATGTAATGTGTAAATTTGGAAAAATCCATTTTATAATTTTGTAACAGTCGAGCATATGGCACGGCAGGGTTCACAACTAAAATGATCGCTGCTACATACTTCTATGAGTAGATGTCAAGAAAGGAAAACAGAAAAAGACATATGAGTGTTCAGTGAACTGAATTAATCTTGATACCATACAGGAACAAAAAGACAGTGCAAAATCCTTCCGCACCCCAACCACTGATAGAGCAATGTATTCATGCCAGAAAATGAAACATTGATACTTGTGGAGCAATTACAAATATGACGTGATATAAGAGATAATTATTTTAAACTAACTACCTAACATAAAGCATAGAATACATTTGAGACTTCTATGAGTGTACTCATGTTATGAAGTATCCACATTACTACACTGCTTATAAAAGTTATTATTAATAATAATAATAATAATAATAATAATAATAATAATAATAATAATCCAGTGCTCCAGACTATTGGAACTCAGCCATCAGTCTTCTAGCCTCCCAATATATTTGTCCATTCGTCCCATTCCAGAATTTGTGAAGTGCAGTACATTTCCTAAGGTGGTCGCAGTTCATGATTGCATTTTTTCTGTACAGCTTACAGTTCGATGAATTGAGAAGCATCATTTTGAGCTGTATTATAGCCAGTTTGTAGGGGCATCAATTTTTATACTTTGGCGGTTATATCACCCGCCCACCTAAATCGGTAGGCGGAGGTAATGAAGAGAAATAGTTCCACAAATCACATTTTTATATCTCTACTCTATATAAATAATAATAATAATTATTATTCTTTTGTCGCAGTTTATTATGTTATATTATAATACTGAAATAAAATACGCAGGCAATATGGCATCTGAATAAAATTGGTGACATTAGGGTAGCTGTCTTTGCATGATAAATATCTCAAATTGTGCCAAGATAACAGTTGCAAAATTACTATTATGATATCTGTAACATGTGCGTACTTCAGAAGTGTTGCCAGTAGTGAAGTGAACCTGAAAGCTAGAAAATCACTAAATTTAAGCAGGTGATCAAGTAATGGGGGAAAAATGTTGGACGTTGTAACTTGGTATCTCAAGTTACATTGCACTAACTTTGCACATGACGTACATTAAAATGGTACTGTTACATAAAATTTGTATTTCTTTATCCATTTAATCACATGTACACAGTTAGGCATTAAGGATGACCCATTTTGCTGTAACCATATAACACTGAGTGGTACATTTGTGTTTAAATTCAATGGCAACAGGCAAATTATTGTAATTTAAAAATCAACAATCAAAATATTACAAACACCTCATGCCTTTCTTCACCCCATACCTAAGAATGCTATCCATGTCTATGTCGGAGTGTATCAGAGTTTTACTCTTTGGCACTCATACAGACAAAAGCAAAGATCAGTTTTGTGCATACACGGTTCATGCTATGCGAGACCACGAATTTGTAGCTGTGTCCTGAAGAACAAAACAAAATCTGAAAAGAAAAATGCGGTAATGTATTTTAATATTGATATCCTTTTTAAATTCCTATTTTCGTAAAAAAAAAATAAAAATAAATAAAATAATGAATAATAGCTTTATAGATATATTTATATTCATTTGGTAGAAGATAAAACAATTCTGAAGCTATTTTCGGTTTAAAAAACTTAGAACACTTTGGAATCCACCTCTTCAATTTTCAAGAGATTTAAGAAATAATATTAAAAAAAGTGGTAAGCCAACCACCCTCTTGCCCTCCCTAATCGTCATTACTCTTCATAAAATAATTAAACCATTTGATATTAAAATTTTAGGTGGGGGGGGGGGGGGAGTAAAAAGAGTATAATTAAACTCACTGGGTAGGTTTTAAAAAGGAAGTCCGAATTTTTCTCACCTCTGTAGAGTAGGTGATTGCTAAAACCGAATAGTCTAAAGATAGTGAAGTTAGTATCAAGCAACAAATTATGTAAGTGAAATTAATTAGTACTGTACTACTTTCAGACATTTGTTTTTTCGTTGGGAATTATGAAAGAGGTACATCTTCAGCCATAAGCAAGTAAGGGAGAGGTGGAGACCATCCTATTGTTGGAAGATAACAACTTGGTCGTAACTGCATTTTGTCATTGATTTTAGAAAATCTCCTGTGATCTATGTGACAGTACAGAAAATAATTTTTCAGGAGGAAAAAAAAAATTAATTAAATTAAATTAAATTAAATTAAAGCCTACACAGATCCTCCATGATGTGACAGCTTTTTATGCCAATTTACTTTATATTCTTATTTAGATCCATTGGTTTTTAATCAATTTTTTCTTCCTTCTGAAAAATTATATTCTTATTTAGATCCATTGGTTTTTAATTAATTTTTTCTTCCTTCTGAAAAATTATATTGTGTACTACCACATAAGTGGTTTCATAAAATCAACAATGATTTGCTACGTGAGTGAACCACTGAAGCAAGATCTTGAGGGTTTAGAAAAAGTTAGGAATTTGATCAGAGTTTCATTATGAACCAGTACTGTCGCGCGGGGTGACTTTGTGCCATTCGCGAAAAACGTATGGAAGTATTCTTTAAGACCGTAACAAGGTTTTAAAGTCTATTTCCTTACGTTTAGTAGTCTTTAAAACCTTGTGACGGTTTTAAAGACTACTTACGTTTCTTTATGAAATGCGCGAATGGCACAAAGTCACCCTCCTAGCACAAAGTCACCCTGCGCGACGGTAATGTATTTTAATAAAGGCACACAAATGTGTGCTTTCCACCATGGCGATCCTGGTTTGATTCCATCTGGGTCATGAAGGAATTTGTGGACAAAACAGGCGTGAGGGATTTTTCTTGGGGTTTTCCCATTTTCCCTCACTATTGTCATTCCACAATCACCCTCACTCTGTGAGGTTCCAATCCATGCCTTCAGAATAAATAAAAAATGGCTGAAAGTTGCACACATTATGCTTAGTAAAAACTACTATTATGAAGTTTATAGATGGAACCCAATATCTTACTTTTGAAGTGATAAAAGAATACCTTTTTGTGCAATCCAGGAAACAAAGTCCATTTTATTTGGGTGCATATTAAATCATTTATATGTGTCTTTCGAAACTTGTAACAGAGGTTAAGGGTGTTTGAGAAGAAGGTGCTTAAGAAAATATTTGGGGCTAAGAGGGATGAAGTTACAGGGGAATTGAGAAAGTTACATAACACAGAACTGCATGCATTTTATTCTTCACATAACATAATTAGGAACATTAAATCCATATGTTTGAGATGGGCAGGGCATGTAGCACATGTGGCCGAATCTAGAAATGCATATAGAGTGTTGGTTGGAAAGCTGGAGGAAATAAGACCTTTGGGAAGACCAAAACGTAGATGGGAGGATAATATTAAAATGGATTTGAGGGAGGTGGGACATGGTAGAGACTTGATTAATCTTGCTCAGGATAGAGACTGATCTGATGGTGGCAGTGAATCTCCGGGTTCATTAAAAGCCATAAGTAAGTAGGTATGTGTGTCTTTCGATTAATACCTGTAGTTCAAGATAATAAACTGTGAGCAGTAATATCATTGGTAAATGAATAAATTGTTATAAAATGCTTAAAATAAAAAATGAGAAACTGTCATGTTTCTTTTTTATGTTTAAATTACTGCCCGTGTCACATGTCCTGAGCCGAGAGTTCCCTAGTGCTTATAACCACGTCTTAGGTCTGCTTGGACTGTCATGGCAGCTGCAGCATGTGGCACGGCAGCATATTACATGTTCTCAAAACATTATCCTAAGCCATTGCAGGGGTCTTTACTTTTTATAATACTGGATACTGTAATCATGGTTACCACTATCGCTATTATCTCTGATGGTGATTTCCTAAAATGTATGTACACACTAGGCCACTCTTCGTTCAGTCTGGACAACTGCTGAATTACCATAGAACAGCATTTCTCAAAGTAGGTTCCGGGGTTCTGTGAGCCCTATATGATTTTAAATTTTATTTTAACTTTTTTCCCTTGGTTATTTAACGACATTGTATCAATTACTAGGTTATTTTGCATCGATGGGATTGATGATAGCGAATTTGTGTTTGGCTAGATGAAGCTGGATATTCACCAAAGATTACCTGACATTCGCCTTACGGTTGGGGAAAACCTCGGAAAAAATCCAACTGGTAATCAGCCCAAGCGGGAATCGAACCTGCGCCCGAGCGCAACTCTGGATCGATAGGCAAGCGCCTTAGCCGACTGGACTGCACCGGTGGCTATTTTATACTTAGTGGATACTATAAAAATATATAAATGTTACGAAAATATGAATCAAAACTACCGATGATGATGATGATGATCAAGAATATTCGTAATAATAATAATAATAATAATAATAATAATATGCGTAATGATAATAATAATAATAATAATAATAATAATAATAATATTCCAAGAATATGCGTAATAATAATATTCCAATAATAGGCGTAATAATAATAATAATAATATATTAGTTTAATGAACATTTAAAATGGGAAATACCCATAATACTTATCACTTTCATTACTGGGATTCTCTGCGTATGTGTTCACTAAAACAAAATACCGAAAAGAGAAAATGCAGAAATACAGTAGAAATGAGACTACAAATTTCCGCCATAAAACCAGATTGTAGGCTTAAAAGCAAATACATTCGTCCCACTGAACAGAATTATTGAGATACTAGCTTTCACTTGTCTGTTAATTATTAAATACTAATAAAATATTACAAGGATTCTGCAGTTACACTTTAGATTAAAAGGGGTTTCGCGGTGGAAAAAGTTTGAGAAACACTGCCCTAGAGGAAAGAGTTTATGGATGTGTACACATGACAATCATAATCACGATTAGGTCGATAATCTTGAGTAGAGACTGTAGTCTACCACTGCTATTAGTGTTTAGTTACAGGAATTGATGAGAAGGACATAATTTATTTTGTGAGGGGATAGCCTATACATTCGCTTGTCCAGCAATCTGAAAAGATTGATTTGTTGAACTGAGGTTAGTAGACACATGCGGTACCCAGGATCTCCCACTCTCCCCCTCTGCGTCTTGCCCCACAAAGAAACAGCTCAGGAAGTGAGACACGGGCAGTATACTTATCTAGGTGTGTTCAGAAAACTCACATCTGAGCTGCATTCGTGATTTCGCACATACATGCTGACCTCTCAGAGATGCGAGTATGAGAATATCAGATTATGTTTGTTCTGTGCTTTTAACATGCGTAAGATAATTTAGGGTCATTCCATATCAAATCAACAAGGCACTCAACCCGACCGACTCAGATTTCTTTCAAAATTTGAGGGTTTGTTTGACCTGCCGCGCTAACTAAAACTGCCGAGTTTCATATGTCCTGTGCTTTTCGTTTTCTGTCAGTGGCGTTTCAAACATGAAGAAAAATCACATTTTTGTAAGCATGCCACTTCATTTAAAATTATATATCTCAACAACGTCTCCAGATAAATTTACAAAAATTGGGTGATACATTCTTAATATGTGATAGTTTTTATTACTTATATTGTTTTCTGCATTGAATTCAATTACACTAAAAAAACATGGTGAAACAATTTTCATATATTCATATTTAAAAATGCGGGGGTTCTATTTTAATGAAAAAAAAATATATAGTACGCCTCAATTAGTGATATAATGAACTGATAAGTTTCAACTTGGAATCTTCATAGGTTATAAAGATAAAAATTATTATGTCACAGCAAGCGTAAGCTAACCGTATAAGTCGCGATAATTATGTCCCACACATTCGTTGTATTTAATTATATTTGATCATATTCTTGAATGTCGCTATGTAATTTAACATGTAGTACATAATTCGAATTTTTTTAATTATTACCTGAAATAAATTATTGTCACATGGATTTTGTTAAACCTGAAGTTCTGTAAGAAATGCTTACCTTTCATTGCTGAGATGAAATAGCCTGATCATCTTTCCGGACAGGATGCTGTGTTGTTTCAACTGCATTTTAAAACTGCTTAGCAAGTATAATACCCATCCTAAACAGCAGGACTGTATGAAACTTGTGTTCCAGGCACTGCGGTGGATTTTGCAAATCGAAGAGCAAGCATTTTTTCCTCTTCAGTATAGCCTTTTTTAGTCACATAAACAGTATTAATGTTTGGGAGATGATGCCTTGTCCAGTCGTACAATTCCCTAGGTGTAGTTATTTGTTTATCGGATGGCCTCTGCAAACTAGCACAAGCCGCAAACCTTTTAAGTGTCCCACCTACAATGTCGCATGCTCTTTTGCCATGTGATATACAAAAATAATGCAATTCTGTTGGAAATCCAAAATCTTCTTCATGTAATGTGAGGTTCAGGAAATTTTTTTCTATTTTTATACTGAGCAGAGAATCCATCGGAGAAATACATAATTTTTGTGGTGAATTACAGATGTTTGTTTTAATGACTCCATTAGATATTTTTGAAACAGATTTACAGCTGTAGTGTCATATTTCGGGCAGTGTGAAATTATTACCAGATTTTTAATAGAGACTGTATCGGATGACGATTCGTTATGATATATTACGAAAGTATGAATGGTTGTCTGCACATTAGTCCTGTGATATGACTGAATTTCATCTTGGATTACGAAATAATAGTTTTCAGCAAAGTCGCATAACACAACAAGCAGGCATGGCTGTAGAAATGATTTCATATCACGTAGAAACTTACTTTGTTCAGATGATATAAATGAGTGAGTCAGTAAATCACCAAGTTTGTCCAAGAGACAGTCGAAAAATTTGTCTGTGGGTTTCATTATAGTCTCAAGTGTTGATTGGTCAGTCGTCATCCACTGCTTGTAGGTCACCGATTCACTGCAGTTTTATACGAAACATTTCTCTAAACCCTCTCTTATTTTGAATGGTTCAGGACATTGTGTATATTTCCTGAACAAGCAATTTATATGAGGAGGATTGCACACCATAGTAGCCAAGAAATGTTAAGTTGGAAAGTATAAAGAAAAATTTTCTTGAAATCCACGTAGACCTGAAACTTTAATAAATTGCTTCCGCATAAGTTTTAGATTCTGATAGGACACAAACACAGACAGTATAGTCCACTAACTCCAGCTAGAATACAATTTCTTGGTCAGGGTTAGAATTTTTAAACACTGCATATAATTAATTTCTGCTCATGTGATTTACTCCCTGATTCTTTAATCACAACAAATATTTCTTACCAGGCATCATTCTGCTTATCTCGTCAGAACAACAGAATTCTTTAACTTTACCGGCAACAGCCGCGAGCAAGGGTTTTCCAGGTTTCGGATTTGGTGAACACAAAATTCCCTTTCCCTTTGCCAGGACTTTGGCTTTCCGAATTATGTATTCGAAAGCTGAAAGAAACTCTTTTTTATATTATTTACGCTGCAGCTTTTAGGTAGTAGTGTTAAAATGGTGATTTTCTCACTTTTACCTGAATTTTGAAAATTTTCCTGCAACTGAGACAAAATTTCAGAATCAGAAAGGTTCTGGTTTCTCGGCATCTTTATATCGAAGACTTTGTCTTTTACAATATTTTCAAATTTCTGTCTCTTATATTTCTCTTGTTGTAGCCATTCTTGTTTAATAAGGAACACACCTTGGTCAAAAAGACTTGTATTTAATGAACTTACATTTGCTGTAGAGTCGACGTATTCTTCCTTACTAGAGTCATTATGAGGATTCTGCGTAATAGCATCATATTATATTTTTATTTCTTTGCGACACATAGCACACACCTTTTGTTCCTGTTTTAAATCAGGAAATACATTAAGCATCCACGATATAACACTTCTTAAATTTTTCCTCTAATTACAGTGCCCTGATTTCTCAAAGGGATTGCAGCAAACATAGGCCTATAACTTAAAATGCGACTCCATTACATCCCACAAAACTACCACATACTACGAAAACTAACGACACTGCACTTGAAACAGATTGCACGTTTTGTATAAATTGAAGACTGTATTGTATAAACTGCCACTCATGACGGCCTGACAGATCGATGACGCAGCTTATCAGACAAGTAGGAACTCGTGCGCATGCAGTGTTGGTGTAAGATGGGGTTAAGTGCTACAAACCAATACATTGATATATTTTTTTACTGATATTCCTGAAACGTTTCCAAAATGAAACTTACACCAAGGCGAAAATACTCTTACCTCTATAACATACATTTTTCGCGAAATAATTTATGTCCCACATTTATAGATATTCAATGTTAAAATGTGTTTCGCGTGACTATTCAATAAAGAATTCATTACTTTGATGCAAACCTATTTTTATTGAAACGTATGATCCCTTAGCTTTAAAATAAGCCCAAGTTTAAGATTCTACCTCAATTAGAAGAGAAGTTATGAATTATTTTTGTTGACATAGTATGCGACATTTTTACATTTTTTCTCGTATTGACAGAATTGCTGTAGGGATATCGTGCATTATTGAGGGCTAAAATTTTACATAATTACTTAAGGTTCTTTACCATCCTACCAAATTTAATGAAAATCTTAGGTGGTCGGGTTGAAAAGTCCACTTTTTTGTGTTGGTTTGACATGGAATGCCCCTTTAGTGACCCACCAACTGTGAAATATGGTCTATTATCCATTTTTAATGCAAAAAATATGAACCAGGTGGACATTCATTGTCATATTTGTGAGGTTTACAGTCAAAATACCATGAGTAATGGAATAGTGAGGAGTTGGATCAGGTAGTCTAATGAAGGTCTTGAAAATGTGTATTAAAAGTTGCATGGCCATATATCGTTGGTGAAGATCTGATATGCATGGTCGATGCAGAAGTTTGTGAAAACAGATGGTTCACAATTTCTGTACTTGCATTGTATTTCCGACATATTAGTATTTCAAGGACCGTTCTGTACGAAATTATGACATTGTTTGGACATTCTTCAGAAATTGTGCTCCCAGTGGGTGCCCTAAATGCTCTCTAGAGATCACAAGAAGTGACATTTCATGTGTAATACATAAGCAAGGTGATGGGTTGGGTTATTCCATTCATTTAATATAGTTTGCTAGTACATTTGTGTGCCTTTATTTTGTTGAATAATATAAGCATTTGAACATAAACAGCTTATGAACGTGTACAGAAACCTGAAGAGATTTTACTGAACAGTTTATAGGATAAGTGAAGCTAGCTATTCAGTAAGCATATATGTATTTGAAATACATTTTTATACCATTTGATTAAAATAATTTTGTTAATTTGTTATATACAAAGTTTTTGTATCATGCAAACGAATTATAATTAGGTTCGGACTAATAATAATTAAATATTAGTAGTATGTGATGGCAACATACTGTAAAAATACATTCAGTTTTAAAACATTGCACTTATTGTATTTCCTACACAACTAAAGAGACTGGGTTCACAGAATGTACACGTCAGTCATTTCCAAGGAAAGATACAGAAATATTCAGTTCTATCTACGGTAGGTTATGCTGCTTTCTCTTCTATTGTTGGCCATTCACAATGTTTACATTTTCTGACTTCATGCCACTTACCTTATGTGTGTCAGCCCTTGAGCTTCCGGTCTTTTACCAAGTCATCATGGTCTTACGGATGGTGGTGGTCTAAACATACTGGTACTCAAAATGAAGTAACTCACAAAAACTCAAATATGAATGTTGGGTTGATCCAAAAGTTCGTAATGGTTTTTTTCTCTGACATAAGTTTTTATTTGATATGAATAGAAAACAAATTAATCAGTAATATATTCTTCTACACTATCTTTGATTCTTTAGAAAACAAATTAATTGGTAATATATTTTCCTACAGTATCTATGATTCTTTGCCAATGCTTGTGAAATTTTTTGATTCCACGTCTGAAGAAATCTGCTAGTTTGCAGTTAAAGAAGTCGTCAAGCAAAGTTTGTAAAGCATCTTCGTTATCAAAGGAGTTTCTTTGAAGATTGTTCGATAGAGAATGGAAAAAGTGGAAATCTGAGGGCACAAGATTGGGAGAAATTGGGGATGTGAAATCGCCTCTCAACCAAGTTTCTGGATATCTGTTTTTGTCGTGTTAGAGAGGTGCGGGCATGCATTATCAATTTACAGCAGCACTTGATGCAGTCTTCTTGGTCATTTTTCTTCAATTGCAGCTGCAAGACGTCTGAGTTGTTGGCAATAAATGTCAACAGTATTGTCCTGGGAAGTATTATGTAGTTCACGGTGCCTTCTTTATCACACCAGATGCATAACATCGTCTTCTGTGGATTGTACAGGGCATTACTTTTTTGTTAGAGCTCAGCCATTTCTTTCTTTTTTTTTATGTTAACATAAAAGCACCATTTTTCGTCACCAGTAACAATCTTGGATAGGAAAGGTCGATGTCGTTCACAAGCTAATCGTTGATGAGCAAGCAGAGAAGCATAAATGGCCACCTGCTGATTTCTTTTGTTTTCACTTAATGTGCGGTACCCATACACCCAATTTTTTAAACTTGTCCATGGAATGTAGATGTCGTATGTTGGTTAACTGGTCACAATTCATCTGCCAATTCTCTCATTAACAGACGTGGATCACCATGGATTAAAGCTTTCAGAAGGTCTCCATCAAAGCCCTATAGTCTTCCTGAATATAGCAAGTAACTCACGTTAAAGTGGCTGTTTTTGAAATGGCAGTACCATTTTCCTGCAGTGTTTTCTACAATTGCATTCTCCCTGTACACAGCACAAATGTTTGGAGCTACGAACTTACGCATGAACCTAATATTTAAGCCAAATTAAGATTATTATCAATTGTGATTATTGTCCATTTTTAATTGAAACAGTGACTGTAAATTGCAAAAATAAATTATTCGTTAGCCAAAAAAAAAAAAAAAAAAAAAAAAAAAGAGTAATTTTCAATTTTCACAGCTTGTAGAGTTTTCGACTGAATTTCATTAGGAAAATTACACTAAGCATTCAGTATTGAACATTTTGACACACCATATGAAAGGTGTCAGGGGGGGAAGACAAGAAATGTCGATTTTTAGCGATTTTATAATATATAGTTTATTGTATAAATGACTGTTGGGACTATAGAATGTCTAATCACAAAAAAATTTAAAATCGCGAATGTCCGTATAAGGTAACTTTAAACATTTGGTACACTTGTTAAAAACCAAGAATGTTCAGCAGGTATTAAAACTTGTTTTTCTCGATAATGATGTTTTGTGGCATTTCATGTTTTCCCCTGACACCCTTAATTTTTTTTAAGCGAGTTTCTGTTATTATATTATGTGTATGTATCAGTGCTCAAAAATAGCATTTTGGAGTCTATAAAAGTAGTGGGTTTAATGATCAAGGCGAGAGGTGCCATCACAAACGATTCTTCTAACGTCTGCAAACAATTCCAATTAGATGCCAAGTTTATAAGGGATATTGGGCTCTAAAAGGTTCACTAACAATATTTTAAAATCATTCATATTTCTTATAAGTAGGGAGCGGATTTTTATGTGCTAAAAAATTTAAATATATTTATTTTTTATGTGCTAAAAATTTAAATGTATTTATTTTTTATGTGCTAAAAAGTACGGAAATATTTGCTAAAAATAAAAAAAAAAATTTTTATATGACAAAAATACCTTACTTAGCTTGAAAACAAATGTTACTGATACTCACCAATCACACTTGAGTATCAGTTGCTAGTAGTTGTCCGAGAATTGTGGTGAACAACAAAGGTCTTCAAATTCTCCATCAGAAATGCATGCCGATTATCTCTGAAAAACGACATACTGTGAAAACGATCTTTCCACATCACAGGATGTCAGACATGCATATTTAAAGAGAGGAATGTCACAAACACATACACCAATTTCACCTACAGGCACACCCTCTGATACTTGAGCAACTTTACACATTTATTTATATCCACTGTTTTGCCGTGAATGCACACGTGAAGCAGCGGCAGTGTGCTTGTTTCCAGAGAAATGTTGAGTTACCTGAGAGCTTTGATCTGCACTTACTGATTTACCACATGGTTGGCAAAATAACACTTTTCCGTCGGTAGTAAAAATGTTTTTAAATTGATCTATATATTGCTGAAGACGCGATCTTAAACTCTCTTTGATTTTAGGCATCTTAAGAGGCTAGTGTACACACGTCTTAACGTAAATAATGTTTCTAGCTACTGACTGACAATGTCGGAGAAAGGCTTCCTATAGTGATGCCACTACATCTACACTATGCAGTTTATGCTTATGGCCCAATAATGGGGAATCACAATAAGATGTATAGCTTTACTTCATAGGCATGAGTGAGACGCGAGAGATTTGTTTAAATTAAATAATGTTTATACCCGAGCTCTTATCCGTTGTTTCACAAACAAAGTGCAGAATGAAATCATCTTCAGCAACAATAAACATTCCTAATTATGTGTTGCAAGATCTCTCCTTCTTGCCCATGTTAATTTATTCTCTAATAATAACACTGATATGCTACCTAGCTGTTCTCAGAACTTCAGGCGATACTATCACAAAAATGGATCACGGATACACCACACAGCACATAAAAACACGAAGCAACCAAGAATTCTTAAAAAGATAACGCACTTCTGAGTGATATAATTGATTTAGTTTAAAAATATTTTAAAGTTCTTGTAAAAAAAATTATTTAAGGAAAAAAACTCCAAGATTTATGTGTTTATAATAGATTTCCTGAAAATATGTATTTACATAATTTTTTTGTGAAAGTATGTGTTTTTATGTGAAATAAAATTCGGATTTTAAACTTGGAACTTCACATTCGAAATTTTTAACTTTGTTAATTGTGTTTTATCACATACAAAAAAAAAAAATATTTAATTACATAGTAATCCGCTCCTTACTTATAAGTTATTGCTGATTTATTTTACTACAGTCTCTTATGGATTTGCCCAGTCAAATATTTAAATTTTTTGGGGTTTCACTCTCTTGTTTAATTTTTTGTTCTTAAGATATGTTATGTAATCACTTGTATGAAAGGTTGTCTTTGGCAATCTCTGAATGGAGGAAGCAGAAATAAAATTTATTTAATGTATGCATCTTGATTACATAACTTTTAACACTATATCACTTAATGTGTATATATTAGGGACCTTGGACACTACCAGTTTTGTTAATAAAGAAGTAGAAGAAGATTAAAAAACTATGAGTTTACTGTACAAGGACTTCTCTTTGGTGCAAGAGTAACTGTGTATCAGATGGTTGTAGAATTCTTTAAACACCTTGGCATGCAACGAAATGATCTTTGTTTTATCATTGAAATTATAATCGCGGATCCTATTGAAATTTTGGACCATTGTATATCCAAAAATATCAACTAAAAACATTGATTACAAGTTCTCCATATTCAATTTTAATAAAAAAATTCTGTTTGTAATTTGATATTTTGTCATAAGTTATTTTTATTTGTATTGTTCTTTAAGAATTGAATGGTAAGCTGTGCTTTTAAGTTACTTACAAATAATAAGTAGCTCCATTATAGTTTTCAATAAATGTGTTTCTCTCTAGCAAAGCAAGTTAGTTCAGGAAGTTCTGTCATCTGTTCAAAAATTACTGTTTTAAATATACTATAACATTAAAACTTTTGACAGTCTTCAAATTCTACATGTGTCCAGCAAAAAAGGACACATTCATTCGTGGGAAATGTAGTTATCATTTTCGTAAATTTTACAGCTTGTAGAGTTTTCCTGTGGATTTCATTTGCAAAATTGCACAGAGCGTTCAGTATTAAACATTTTGATTATCATATGTAGGAAATTTTTTAAAGATACGGTTGAAATAATAAATATGAATATTATTATTGAAGAAATAAAGACAATTATTTTCATCATTAACAGTGGCTGTGAGAGTGAACTTCATGCATTAGATCACTTTAAAGGTACTTAATTTCTTACAGATTCACGACGTTTGTGTTCCTGAACCAAGGAAATCATCTCGTTCACAAAAGCATGAGGATGCCAACTTGAACTTCCCACCTGGAACCCCAATAGATGAAATTTTGGAAGTAACATTACGAGATTTCATCTTAGAAATGGAAGAAAAAATGCAGTTGGGTGGTTTAGGCTCTCTGAAGGTATGTCATTTTCAAAAAAGAAGTTAGGCTCTCTGAAGGTATGTTATTTTCAAAAAAGAAGTGAATTCTAACATTTGATGGACATCACTAATGCAATAACAGCAGCAGCAATTTTTGGTATGCTGTCTTCCATTCTGTCTGTATGTGTATTTTCTTTCCTGAGAAAGTTTAGGATGTCTTTCTCTATTTTTTTCTTTAAGTCTTCACAACCATTGCTAGAGTACAGTACTGATTTCTGTTTTGAGCATCAGAGACTGTTGGAGACTCATAAACCTTTAGACACATCTATCCATAAAGCAGGAAATTATAACGAAAAATTCTGTTAAATTTTACCTATAGCTCTCATTCATAGATGGGGTTCTTTCATGTATTATTAATTTTGCAATGTGGAACCCATAACTTCCTTCCCAAAGTAGATCATGAAAAGGATTTTTGTCACCTTTAAGTACCTGATAACCTCAGCCAGGTGTGAACCTACGAATTTCGAATGCACAGATTTTGTTGAAATAGAATACAGTGGAATCTCAGTACGTTCCTCATTACCGTTTTTTTTTATGTAGGACGTCTATGGAAGTTCCAGTCTCAGTTCCACAAAATACATGCTAAAACCTTAGTATGTTTTCCCATTTTTTATTTGGTCCCTACAAAAATGTGTATGGGATACAAGGGAAGAACTTTGAAGTCACATATTTGTTAAAGGAAAAATTTTCATCATATAAATTATCTTTTTCCAGGTCAAGTTCATCTATTGTAAATTTGAAGAAAAATAATGGAATGTCTCTCCAAATTTTTCTCTCTCTGAAGGATATCTCGGCTATATTCAGTACATTACCATATGTAAATTTTTTTCTTGTGAATGAACACCCCAGGCACTTAGATATTAACAGCATTTTCATAAAATTATAATTAACACTAAAAATCCAGAAATATTTGGGGACAACAAATTTTGTTTGGATTAGTATCTCCTCCAGTGCTACATAAGGCAACATAAATGTTTCTACACTTAGTGGCATCTGAATCACATTTGTGCTTAGTGTTGCCAGTGCTATCTTGAACCTTCTGGCCAGTGTTCTTAATCCTGAAGCAGGAATTGTATTTATCTCATGAATAATCTTCACCTTCTCATCAGTCACTGGCTTTCTATTCTGTACATGATTTTGCACAGTACTGGAGTTATTAATCTAAACTTTTTGACACTCAACTTTACTTAATGAAAGTTTAAACTAAAATATGTAAGCAATACACTTGCTGCTTGGCTTGAGTTAAATTAAACTTCGAGCATTGAAAGAGTGAAAGGTGTTTCTTGAAGGTACTGGATGCATTAAAAAAAAACTCGGATTGAGGTGAGGGGAGGAAAAAAGAAAAAGTTAATGCCAGGAGCACTCTTGAATTAAAAAAAAATTGCAATGGCGAGTACTTGACTATTCATCATTCAGCCATATGAAGCCAGTTGTGTAGCCAATTTACTGATAGAGTCGTTGTCCAGAGTGTGCTACAGGAGACTGGTCTTTGCTACACCTGTAATGAGATGATGATGGAGATTCGTTGGGAAGCCACAGGGGAATCAGAGCTCCTGGAGAAAACTCTATGTTACCTGAACCATAGGCTTACCCAACATAAATTATAAATCGAGGGTATGCCGGGGATTGAACCTGGGTTCACAGGATTATAAGTTAAGCATTACAGCCACTAGACCACCATGGTGATATAATTCCAGTTTTATATTCTAAAATTTTCGAAGGATTCTTTTGTTAAATGGAGTATTCTATTGAATTTCCATGCAGTAGTAATAGTATTTTACATGTGCACTATTATCCAAAAGAATAGTGTGTTTGCTTTCCATGCTGCTAATTCAGGTTCGAATCTCAGTGGGATCGAGTGGAATTTGTAGTGGACAAAGACTGTTCTTGGCTGTAGGGTTTTGCAGTAGATGGAGACTTAGTCTCTGGTACCTCCATGGTAGATGTGAAGGCCTAACAAGAAACATGAATGAGTGAGCTAAAGGAGCTCCGTGAAGCCACATTCAGACCAGGAAGTTGGTGGTGGATGAAGTACATGCTTTCAAGAAACATGTATGCGTCAGAAATCATGACTTGAATAGAAGACAATGAAGCACCAAAGAAAGAGCACTGATTCAGAACAATAAAATTAATACATAGAATAGTTCAAGAAGAACTGGGGAACTGATAGAGGGTGATGAAAAACAGGAAAATTAGAATTCTTGGAATATGAAAAAGAGAACTGGAAGGTAAAAAGAAATTGAGTTAAAGATATAAAATGTATGGAAAAAAAAAGAGCAGGAAAATGGATTAGCAATTATAATAGCACCAGAATGGGTATAAAATATTACAGATGTACATATGATACTAATCTGTAAAAGTGTTGATAAGAGGAATTGAGATCTTTTTCTGCAAAATATGCCCCACAAGCCTGCTGCTCAATATAAGACGGAACAAATTTTAAATGGACTAGAAATAGTTTCATCAGATGAAAGTATATGTGCAATTCGAGGCTTTAATGCCCAAGTTGGTACATCAAGAGATGGGTACGAAAACGCACCTAATCCACGTGGAATAGGAAATCGAAAGATAAAGGGGAACGATTATTACATATATATATATATACACAGGTGCCAACTGTTATGGATTTTCCCCCATTGTGGAATTATGGTCAAAAGGAAAATTATTACAGAATATATATATAAATGAATGAAGAAAAAATATATTCATTCATTCATTCATTCATTCATTCATTCATTCATTGTGTTTTATCCAAGGGCAGACCTTTCACTACAAACCCAGCATTCTTCAGTCTTTTTTATTTTCCACATTCCTCTTAGTCTCCGCATACAATCTGATATCTTCTTCTGCCTCGAACTTTTCTTCTATTCACCATTCCTTCCAGTGCATCTTCAGTAGACAGTTTCTTCTCAGCTAGTGACCCAGTTAATTTATTTTTCTCATCCTGATCTCTTTCGGCATTATTATTTCTTCATTCACTGTTTCTAGCACAGCTTCATTCCTTTAAAAAAATATATAATATTTTAATTTATGCCACAGATAGGAAACGAGAGAAAATATTTCAACACTGCTTGCTTCTAGTTCTGTGTGCAGCATTTGGTAGCTATGCAGATGAAATCGTTACTTTTATCTGATACAGTCGCTGGTGTTAAACCAGGAAACCAGTGAATTTATGGCATTACATCATTGGTGTGTGGTGTGGTTTGTGAAACTGCAAAAAGGCTACTAAATTTGGCACTTTAATTCTGCTTTTATCTGTTACATACACTATATGTGACTGTTATTTCCAGTATTTCAATTTCCAGTGATTGATTTTCTGAAATGAAGCATGTAAGTTCTCAAACTACATCCACTAGTAAGAAGACATTATTATTACAAAAATATTGAGATGGTTACACAAAGGAATGGCCATGTTTTTAATTGTATGACATGTTAGTGAAAGCCTGTGTGTATTGTAGTGTGTGCTTATAATATGATATTTATGTAGCTCTTGGTGGCTGAGATGACTTAGAAGACACATTGATTCAAAGGAACACAAAACATATGTATAAGTGAAATATTGGAAAACAAGCACACTTCGTCATTCTTTTTTAATAGCACAGTAATTACAGAAAAAATGTTCAGTGTTGCAAGGAAGAATCAAACAGAATTCAGGCCTGTATAAAAAAGCACATCAACACTGGAATCACTTCTGACACAGAAAATCAAGGAGAAGTATGTTTCAAGAAGAAGTTCGTAGAAAAGCATCTCTTAGTTGCAAAGCATGCAACGAAGAATGTTTCATTACAAAAGTAGTAACTGATAATATGTAATTATTATATATAATATGGTTCAGATTGACTTTATGAAGGCGAAAGGGGTTGAATAAGATGGGATTACGGATAACCCACTTCAAAGATTATCACCTCTGGGTATGTCGACAAAACAAATAGAAAATCGCAATGGTGAAGTAATATAATCGCAAGATATTCATTGGATGGACAGCTTGAAACTGTGATAGATTATTATTTTATGTCATACACTCTGTGGGAAGAAAATGTTAGGTAATCCTAAGTGAAAATCTAAGAGAAATAGTCTATTAGTAATTTATTTTAGACATATGATTGAGAAAATATTCCAGAATAAAAAGAAAAAAAAAGTAAAAACACTGGCATTAAGTGACAAAAAATTACAAGAGGACTGTTTGGAAAAAATTTAAACTGAAATCCTTAAACATGGTTTAAAGAGTCTGTATATTGGCAGTAGAGGAAATATGCCAGATGAATAAAGGAAGAAAGAAGTAGAAACAGACACACCTATAAATGAAGCTATAAAGCTAGCAGTAAGAAGAAAGATTGATGCTTGGTGGAAATGGTTTAAAGATAACTCAGAGGTTAAGAAGGAAAATTTAAAGAGACTGTCTTTGGCAAACAAAAAAATGGTGATATTTGAACAATGAAGAACTTGATTAAAATTCACAGAAGAATTAGAAAAAAATGTTAGAGAAAATAAAAGGATATTTTATGCACTAATAAAGAACAAAACAAAAAGCAAAGGAAATTGATAAGCTAGGGTCTTCAGTATGATCAACAAATCAAGTTTGAAAATGTTCGATTGAATTATTTCAGAAATTTTTTTCTGTCAAATCAGTCAGGAAAAAAAAGTCTTGTGCTGAAATGGAATTCCAAATAATATTTTTTTTGTGTGAGTGGAATATCAGGAAATAATGCTTGAAGATTTGGAAGATTTAGGAAGTTAAGGATCCTCCATTACAAAAAAAAAAAAAAAAATTCTCGTACTGCATGGGAATTGCCAATTAACGAAATACGTGAATATGTTTGAAACTTCAAGTACCTGTCAACTGATTCAGTCTCGAAATTTTTTTTTTATCAAGTACCACATAGAATTTCGGTTTGGTCAAGTCGAATTAGAAAAGTTCCTGATGTTTCAGTTTCACACTTCGTAAATTCAATTGAATATTTTATCATTGTGATTGGAAATATTGCAATTGAGGTGTTCTCTTGAACAAGAGCTTACAAAATCTTGAATTTGAGATACAGAGCATCAAAGATTTTAGATTTGATATAATAGCATTGCGCAAAATGACATTCAAATGTATCTAGAAGACACTGTGTTTTTTTGGAGGGAAATAATATTTTGTTAGGAGAGAGATGTGTCGTTAAGGATTCAATATATGCTGGAAATATATAGTAAGTTGTTACTCCAGAGAGTTGAGTTCTATGTAACTGTAACAAAAAGAAAACTCTACTTCAGGAGGAAGCTTTTGCTGTGATGTGATTTTGTCAGATTTTGCCTTTAATATCAAGCTTCAAATCACTTGCTGATTGAATACATCATAGGGCAATGACACCAGTGATTGATACATACCAGTAAAATTACTTGTAAATGGCACTTCAACTTTCATTTGGAGCAGGTGTTTGCTAATGTTATCTTTGGATACTACCAAATGATTCATGTGATTCAACTTTGAAACACTGGAGGCACACATGTGGTAGGAGCTAAATTGTTGTGGCTTGTGTGGTGTGACACTAGAATACTAATTTTTTTTGTTAAGAAGCAAGATAGAGAATATCTTTTTACATCCAACAACGTCAACAACAACATTCCACGTATTAGACCTAGTGGTCTGTTATGGTCTCTACCCATCGGTTTTTAGGTCTTCCTAAGCTTCTGTGACCTCTTGTAACATACGATAGAATTTGTTTTGGTAAACTAGTATAGGACATTATGGCTACATTCCAGTTTGTGGTAAGTGTTCTAAGTAATGTTTTACTTTATTTGCATAATTAAAGCAGAGTAACATCATTAAGAAATAATGCCTGACGCTAGAAATAACAATTTAAGACAAAAACACGTGGTGTCAATTCTATTACTAGTTTCAGTATCTGCTTTCACACCAGTGACTTGGGATGTCAAACATTGGATAAAATTTGTCATTTATTGATTTTCTTATTATTACGTTATTTCCTTCTGGTTTTATTCCAGATTTCCTTATATCCAGTTGTTGATTATGCTTCCTATGCAGTCTAAGCCAGTTTTGAAAAAAAAAATCAAATAAGCAATGAAACACTGTGTTCCTTTAAAAATAATTTCAAGAGCAATAATTCTACAAATTGAAATGACGATGAATCTTTCATTGAGTTATATAAAACTTGGAAAATGTTTAAGGATGATGAATCCACATCTAACTCTGTCAACCCTTCTAATTCTGTGAACTCTCCTAATGAAGTTGAATTTCAAACTGCAGCTCATGACTGAAGCACCACCAGCTAATGAAATTGAGCCATCAAGGACCCTTAGGACTACGTCGACTTTTGATGAGAACTCTTTAGGAAGAGGAGAAAAACTTGCTAAAGCAATTTCTCCTGCTACAAGTGGTAATGATGTGCCATCCCCATTTAAAAGAGTGTTATTTTGGCAGGAACTTCACAAAAGAAAAAGCAGAGGACCAGAAGATGTGCCAAGTTACTTGCTGCTATTTCATTCAGAGCTTGGCAGGAATATTTTGAAAAGAAAGAAAAGGATAAGCAAAAAGATAGAGAAAAGAAACTACGAGAACTTGAAACAGAAGGAAAGAGAAAAGGTGGTGCTAAAATAGCAAGGCCTCCAACTCCAAGTGATGTTTCGAATTCGAATTTAGAGATAACTATTCATGACAACAGCAGTGAACTCGCTCTTCATGATCTTACAGAAGAAATTGAAGTTGAAAATCAGGTTTTCTCAGAAGAAACCAGTCTTCAGTTTGACAAGTGGGTGTTTTCAGCAGTGAAAAATGCTTCTCCTTCTTGTTTTCCTTCTTCTTCTTCTTCTTCTTCATCTTCTCCTCCTCCTCCTCCTCCTCCTCCCCTATCAAGGTTTAGGCGATTTCACCTGTTCTGGTCAACAAGGTCTAGCCATCTTTTCCTTGGTCTACCAATATTTCTTCTTCCCTGTGGATTATATGAAAGTATTTGTTTGGGGATTCTTCCTTAGGCATTCTTTCTATATGACGTAACCATTTGTTTCTGTATTGTTCTATTTTATCATTTAGTGATGTAATCTGTAGTTCATTCCTTATATCTTCATTTCTAATTGTCTTCTCGTGTACATCCTTTCACGTATCTAAGAAATTTCATTTCATTAGCTTGAATTCTACTCACATTCTTTTTTATTGGTACCCAATTTTCGGATCCATATAATACAGTAGGAAGAGCCGTAACCTTATAGAATTTCATCTGCGTTTCTTTCATTGTTTTTCTTCTTAGAGTGTTTCGTATTGTTCAACATATTGAATTAAATTTTGAAATTTTATTATCAATATCACTGTCAAAATCTTGGCCAATATCGTATCCTAGATATTGAAAATGGGAAACTATGCTAAAAACACTATTATGGTGGTCTCATAGTTGGTAGTCCGTGTTCAGAAAAAAAAAAAAACATTACTTGCCTGTTTGCAATATTGTGAACCATGTCTATTACTGGAGTAACGTCTGCCATACACTGGCTTCTTGAGTGTCAGTCAATGGTTGTTTATTTGATTTTTTTTTTTTTTTGCAGAAAAATGATTATGATTTCCTAATTTGTAAGCATCTTATAAATATGGCACAGTGAAGAAAAATTATAGTCCTATCTTTAAAAAATAAAATTGTACAAATTCTTTTGTAAATATGTTGCCTCAAAGTGTCAACCAATGGTGCCATTGCCCTATGTGATTCATATTGTACCCATACCCTTGGTGAACATTCTCGGTAGTCTAGTGAAGGGATAGGGTTCCAGGTAAAATAGTTCCATCAATTCCTCATACATGTCAAAATTCAGCTCTTTTAGTCATCATTTTAGTTATTATCTTGGCATTGATAGTAACAAATTCTGCTTTATTGCTGTTACCCTTCAAAAATAGAATTCTCCATTCTGCTATGCTAGCAGAGATCAGAACTATACCTGGAAGCATTTGTAATCTACTTGTCATTAGATGCCTTGACACATCAGTAAAAATTGTAGCTTTAAATTAATAACACATTGGTGATTTACTATTTGTTATATGATCAAGTTTTCATGATCGTTTTCTGGTTGTCCCTTGTCCAGGAAAGCTACGTTAGAAATAAGAATATTGTTAGCTCTACTTAATAATGGAATGTATGTGTGATGCAGGTCTACAGTCGTGAGGCGTGGAGGACTACTATTTATGCTAAAAGTTACGATAAGCAGTGTGACAAACTTGTATGGGGCATACACGATCATGTGAAAAATGAAGAAAAATCTATGAAAGAAGAAAATGTTAAAAAAGAAGAAAATAATATGGATGATGAAAGTAATACAAAGAAAGAAAACATTACTGAAAATGGAGATATTACAAACGAATATGATGATGATAAGAAAGAAGTAATAGTGAAGAAAGATGAAAATGTAAGTAATTTATTTACGCATATCTTAATTTAGTCACGGAAATGATACTTCTATTTTTTATATAATTTTAAGTAATATAGTTTTATAGTCACATTTATGTTGTTGCATGATGGCATGTTTTAAAAATTAGAAAACGTCTTCTGTTTCTGAGAGATGGATTGTAGTAGGAAATAATACTTACGAAACTGCAGATTTATATTAAACATATATAAATATAGTCTAACTTCGTTTACATTTATGTTGATGTATGATGGCATCTTTTAAAAATTGGAAAATGTCTTCTGTTTCTGAGAGATCGATTGTAGTAGGAAATAATACTTACGAAACTGCAGATATATATTAAAAAATAAATATAAATACATTCGAACCTCGTTTCAACAATTTTCTGGGGACTAGAAAAATTGTTATATCAGGATTATTGTTGTATGAGGGGTCACGAAATCTTGTCCAAATTTGTGTTCTGAAAGAGAAAATAGTGGAAATAAGTATACAACAACATCACTGAGTATTGGTACATTGGCAAAATTAAGCACTTTTTTTTTACACACATTAGGGCTGTTACAAGAATGTTAAACACACATTAGGGCTGTTACAAGAATGTCAAATACCCCCATTTCATGAAATCATTTCAGCATAGCAATGTCAACACCTTCTGTTGCAGCAGTTTTTGTGACCTTGTCCTCTATTTCCTTGCATTTTTTCATGAATGTTGCGAGTGTTGACTGCAGAAACCCATATTTTTGGCCACATTAGTATGCTTTAATTCTATATATAAATCACTAAATGCAGCTAATTTAGTCTCCAAATCTTTTTTTTTTTTTCGTGTTAATCTTGCATCATTAATGAACAGTCTAATGTTAAAAATGCCAGTGACAGAAACCATAGAGGCAAATCCTGTTGAGAGTCATGCAGTTGAAGTAGGTAGAATTCTATTGTAACGCACTCCTCATACAGAGTCAACAGAAGTATGAAAGAGGATAGACGAAATTAAAAAAAAAAAAACATCTAAATGAAAAGTGACATAGTATTGAACATGAAAACCAAGTATTTATAAAGTTTTCATCATGTCATAAAAAATTTGACCGTCATTGTAACAATAGTAAAAACATATTTAAAATATAGATTATATGCTGGGACCAATAAAATTTATCGTTGCAAAAGGGTTAATCGTTACATCGATTTTTGTTGTATGGAGATTCGACTGTAATGTATATTGAATTACTTAATTTTTAGCACATTTAACGAGTGTGTATGTTGTGTGTCATTGGCTGTAGTTGTGATAAAATTTTTTTAAACATTTTGAGCTCTACATACGTTGTGATAACTGATAGTTGTGTGTTACAGGAAAGAGACTCTAGTGACATTCCGATGGAAGTCGATGAAAAGGGTGAGTATTATTAAGTCACATCTCAATTTGAAATAAAAATGCTCAGCACTTTCAGCATAAGATATACTCTTCCCCTTCTCCTCTCCCTCCCCTTCTCCCCCCCCCTCTCTCTCTCTCTCATGAGAAGTACCTGAGGAGATTTCTAGATTCATTATGTATCTGAGTGATGGTCTTAGACCCTATATTAATGCTTTACTGCGGCCTCCTAGGTTGATTGCTAGTTTATGGGGTGTACAATAGACCATTTGTGAATAAGTGCTTTAGTAGTAGTAATCAGCGCACTTACCGAAGTGGGGGGGGGGAAGAGGAGGAGGAAGATGATGTGGAAGCATGTGTGTGCATACTAAAGATTTTTGCTATTGACATGTGGCTATTGAAACGTGACATTATTCCCTTTGAATGTAGCTATATGTATTACTGGAATGTAATTTGAAAACCCTGGTTCTGTTGAGATAACTGTTTTGCTTGACAGTATTTGTAATGTTTATGGTTTTTTATTTTTACTTTGATAATTTTATTATAAATATGAGGAATCCTTAAAAATAAAAATTAATTTTGTGTAGAGAGAAGTCGCAGTCCAAACATAACAGATACAGAGATTGGCTACAGAGATCCAGGTCGATTACTTCTGGAAGATGGCGAGCAAAGCAGTCAACAAAATCCTGTAGTTCACAATCTTGCTAGCGCCATTCTTCAAATTGCACAAAGTGTTGAGAAAAAATATCTGCAGAAGCCACTTGGTATGTACAGTTTAAGTTTAAATGTCGTTTACTTTGTCGTTAGTTATGAAATGTCTATAACTTTCGTATACATTTACATTAGGTGCAGAGGATGGCTCCAATGATAACACTTTAATGAAAAGATGGGAAGTGAGCTTAATGGCTTCTACAAGCTTTTCGCAGTTGTTTCTTCATTTTTCAACACTAGGTAAGTGATATTTCATAAAATATCAATAGTGAAAAGTAGTGTAGCAAAGAATATTAAATTTGATAAATATTTAATGTTTGAAAAAAATGTGTAAAATATGGTTTGTGCTTACAAAATATTCATCAACAACAACTTCAAGGATTGAACTTATCAGTGTATCCCATCCTCAGAGTTTCTCCATTTTGTCTTTAACTTCATTTCTGTTGAATCCAGTCACATTTCATCTGTTTTTCTGATGGGCTTAGTTTCACTACTATACATTAGACAAGATAATGCAGTCGCTTATATAATTTGAATGGGTCTTTCCTTGTTTTACATTCGACTGTTCTTTTGTTGGTTCCCCACATATATTGGAATTTTTGTAATTTACTGTTCAAGTCTTGTTTATTTTTCAGTGATATTTCACAGTCTAAGTATTTGAAAGTAAAGAAGTTTGGTCATTTGCGAAGAGAATGATATTTAATATTGTTCCATTTGCTATAAAATTAGTTTTAATTTTATCTTTCAATTTTATTATTATTTAATATATACATACATACCAAATAATGTGTGTGAATTGTGTGAGCAAGGTGGCTCAATGGTAAGTCACTGGACTTGGATTCAGGAGGTTCTGGGTTCAAATTCTGAAGCCAGCCGTCTGAAAGGGTTTTTATTGGTTTTCTAGATCATAAAATAGATCGTACATTGCAAACTGTATGTTAAATGGCAGGGGGGTGAGCAAACTGGCTAATTGATGGAAGCAATTTTCCTCTGTATCAACAACAGTTTTTTGCTCCACATTGACAGTTGACTGTTGTGAATTGACCTCAAAGTTATAGAACCTGTAAATAAAACCTAACTTTTTTTAAAATTCATGTATTTTTTTTTTTTTAATTTTAATTTCAGTGGTGCTGACTCTAGGTGTTATTCCATTTTTCTAGAATTTCAGTAGATTCTTGGGAAGTTAACTACAGTTGTTTTGTCTTCCTCTTTTATGGGTACATACAAGACAGAGCCTGGCTGGTTACCGAGCTGGTCGCTAGTAAGCTAGCTGATCGCTGAGCAGAAAGTCGGGGTGATCAGAACGAAGCTTGTTTGCGCCTGGCAGTCATATAACTGAACTTAGGCTACTCTGCTTTTTCAAAATTGTCTTTAAAAACGGTAACAATTTATGAAAGTGCCAGGATGGATTATGTTGGTCTTCAAGATATCCTAAATTTACCTTAGATATTTGGGCACTTTTAGTGTGGAAATAACCATGTAAATAATTCCACTTTTCTGGAAAGCGTCTTCTGTCATAATAACACCCTTTCATTAAATTCCATATACAGTGAAACCTCTCATTTAAGGACATCGAAGGGACATAACAATCTGTCCGCATCTGGGAGGTGTCCTTTATTGGGAGGGAGGCTCCCCAATCTGACGGTAAATTTATAATATGCATTATGTATAGGGAGCGGATTTTTATGTGCTAAAAAATTTTAATATATTTATTTTTTGTGCTAAAAAGTACGAAAATATTTGCTAAAAATAAAAAAATATATATATTTTTTAAAATTTTACAAAAATACTTTACTTATCTTGAAAAAAAAAAATGTTACTAGGTACTCACCAACCACACTTGAGTGCTAGTAGTTGGCCGAGAATTGCAGTGAACAACAAAGGTCATCTCCAAATTCTCCATCACAAATGCATGCCAATTATCTCTGAACAACGACTTATACTCTGAAAACGATCTTTCCACATCACAGGATGTCAGACGTGCATATTTAAAGAGAGGAATGTCACAAACACATACACCGTCAATTCCATCTACAGGCACATCCTCCAAGACTTGAGCAACTTTACACATTTTTTTATATCCACTGTTTTTCCCAAACACATTCTGGAATTTGTCTCTTAGTAATTGTGCTTCTGAACCTGGTAGCGAGTCTAGTTGAATTTCCACGGCACGCACTTCCCTGTTTCAGATAATAGGATTTTGGATGTTTTGAGTTTTTTTATGGTGTCACACAAAAAGCTTAAATTTGCTAATAGGAAAGCCAAATCGTTTTTTAAATAACCATCTTTCAGTATATATCTTGAAGGATATCGATTGACGAAGCCCGATAACAGGGAATCACAGGATATATTGCCTTACTTGATAGACATGAGCGAGAGGCGAGAGATTTGTTTAAATTAAATAATGTTCATACCCGAGCTCTTATCTGTTGTGATTCACATACAAAGCGTGGAATGAAATCATCTTCAGCAACAATAAACATTCCTAATTATGTGTTGCAAGATCTCTCCTTCTTGCCCATGTTAGTTTATTCTCTAATAATAACACTGATATGCTGCCTAGCAGTTCTCAGAACTTGAGGCGATACTATTACAAAATGTATCACGCATACACCACAGAGCGCTTAGAAACATGAAGCAACAAAGAATTCTTAAAAAAGATAACATACTTCTGAGTTTTATAATTGATTTAGTTTTAAAATATTTAAAAGTTCTTGTAAAAAGTTATTTAAAGTAAAAAAAAAACTCCAAGATTTATGTGTTTATAATAGATTTCCTGAAAATATGTATTTACATAATTTTTTTTGTGAAAATATGTGTGAAATTAAATTCGGGTTTTAAACTTGAAACTTCAAATTCGGAATTTTTAACTTCGTTAATTGTGTTTTATCACACGCAAGAAGAATATTTAATTACATAGGAATCCGCTCCTTAATTATGTATCCTTTCATGCTTTAAATTAAATGTATTACTGTAGTTTAATTCTAAATACAGTATACTGTACTACAGTAAATTCCTTGCATCTTTGAACTACAGTAGATAAGATCGAAAAAGAAAGAAACAGTACTATGCCATGCAATTTTATTCTAGGTCTTCAGTTATGCAGTACTGTAATTTACAGTTTTCAACTTAACCTTTACGTTTAGGTGCCATGTCTCTCGAAACAGAACAACTGATTGAAGTGAAGAGAATAATCCAACTAACCCTACCATGTATCGAATACAATTTCACGATCGCGGAAACCTTGGACCCATCAGACAGGTTAAATTTTATGACTTTGTTTATCCACCCGCTTCCAGCTAACAAGGGCTATTGGTAGCCTACGAGACCCTTATTGTATTCTTTCATATTAAGGAATTTCTGTACAGTTCTCAAAACTAAATTTTCCAGTATTTCCAATTAGTACTCTGCCTTCATGCGTATTTTGGTATAATGTTTTATAGTAATTCATTTGCCTACAAGGTTTGGATTCATGTGACTGTTCTGCATGCTCACTTAGTGAGAATTTTGTTTTTAACAAACATTCTCTTTCCCTGATCTGTGTTCCATTGATATTGTGCGAAACTTCTTTTTGTCAGCTTGAAAGTTTGTCTTTGACCTATTGCAACTGTCCTTGGTCATGTAGTTAGCATAACACGAAAGACAACACAGGACACTCATATATAGATAAATTTCCATATCCTTTTTGGAATTGGAACCCATGTCCATTGAATTTGTGATTATAGATGCATGAACTGAAATGTGTGCAAAAGTATTTAGATACTAACTTTATATCTTCTTTCACTTTTCAGATAACAGTATTCAGTGGTCCAGATCGGCTTTGAATGCACATTGTCGTTTATGTAGACGACGTGGTGATGCAGAGAACATGCTTCTTTGTGATGGCTGCAATAAAGGACATCACCTATACTGCCTTAAACCTAAGTTAACTGTACGTTTTCTTTAATAGTCTTTATTGACACAGTAATCCTTGGACATTACCTGTACCACCTTAAACCTAAGTTAACTGCACGTTTTCTTTAATAGTCTTATTTCACAATAATCCTTAACTAAACTGACCAGAATTTTTAAATATTAAAGCAGGATGGAAAATTTGTGACCGTCACCAAAGTGCCTACATCAGCATTCTCATTTTGACCATCACATCATTGTTACGTAATGGATAATGGGAATCTGAAATGTAGTCTTTAACATGTTACTTTGTAATTAATCCTAAGCTGAAACAAAGATGATGAATAAAGGTTTTAACTACTGTCATATGCATAGGGAAAAGAAAATCAGAGTAATTAGCCGAAGTAGATATTATTTTTAAGTTTCAATATATATAATTTCAATTCATTGAAAATGCATAATATTGAAACATTAAATAAATAAATGAGAACTTTATTACTTGCTTGCATCACACAAATTATGAGCTTTTTAATGATTTTTCTGCTGTTACATCTTCTTTAAACATAATATAAAAGTTCTTGTATTTTATAATTAAGAAACACATCAGATTGTTTGTAGATTTTTCTGCTGTTACGTCTTCTTTAAACATAATATAAAAGTTCTTGTATTTTATAATTAAGAAACACATCAGATTGTTTGTAGCAGAAATTTTTTCTCAAATGTAGAATCTCAAATCACTTCAACTACACACATTTTGTCACCTTCAATTTTTTTCACAACTTGGTGAAGTTTTATTGTCTTAGCATAAACGATGATGCAGATCTTCAAAAAGAATCTTCCATATTACTGGACATATGGGTTAACTCAGAAAGTACTACTTCAGTGCCGGATGCTTTTACTACCTATAGTAGTGTTAACCATCATATCCTAACAATTACTGTATACTCAGTATTAACAAATTCGCAAAATTATTCTAGTGTCTCGCTCATTCAGTGTATATTTAAGAATAAGAGTAAACTTTCACAACTGCTTCTGCCTACTTACACTGTAGATTATGTTTCCTGTTAAATGTGCACTAAAATATTTTTGTGATACACCCCCAAAATTAGTGTTCATATTGTCGCTAAAAGAAGCTACTGTATTATGTGTAATGTTTATATTACATCTGCTAGATACAGTATTTCAGAACAATGATTTTTTGCCCGGCTGAGACTGAATATCAAGTAGTTTTATTTGTATGCCTTTAAGTAAGCAAAGAAATGAAGTGCAATTGAGAATAATTTTACATTCACATGATTTGATGCATTTGCCATTAATGCCGCACATTTTCTTTTGCTTAGTGATTGTACCTTGAGAGAGAGATGTTTGTTTAAAAAAATAATTAACCCTTCACATGATTCAGTATTGTCTCCACCATGAGTAACACTAACATGTGTCTCACATGTTTTACAATGAACATCACTGTCAGATGTTATTTCCCTCAGAAAAGGATACGTACTTTTATTTAGCATTTCTATGTTTAAAGAAAACTTTTTGTCATGTTTCTGTATCTCAACTGAATGATTACTAACAATGCAGACGTGCATTGCAGTAGCACACAGAGTCGAGAAAGAGTATCCACCAAACCTATTACCCATATTTACTGCAAGATTTTTTTAAAGCAATTGTTGCATAATCTGTTACAGTAAAATATAGTCAAAGACAGAATTAGTGTTAACGAAATCTAAGATTGAATTAGCGTGTATGAAGTCACAGACGAAAATAATGTACAGATAGAAATCTGAATTTCTACAGCCTATTTTGAAAGTGGGACATTTTAGCATCCCTAGAAACTTTGATTGAAGAAATGTACTAAAATCAGGAATGTTCCACCAAATTTAGGATGTCTGTTCAGTTTATCCTAAACATGGTAAAACATGAATAATTTCAGAAATATTGTTGATATTTTATTTTTTCTGGCAACAGTTACGTATAACCAGCATGTGTGCTGCTTGTTAATGTGATGTGTTCAATTTCTGCCCTCCTAGGAAACAGAATTTGTAGTGAACAAAATCACTTATTCTGAAGATTTTTCTTGGAGTACTCCCTCTTGTCCTGTCATCATTCAAACCAGTTGTCCAATGCCATTTTTACCAATAGTCTAAACTGTAGAACTTCTTGCATTCTAGAGATTTGTATAAAAAGTACAAATTTCTTTGTTTATAGAAAGTTCCACAAGGTGACTGGTTTTGTCCAAAATGTCGACCACCAGAAAAGGTACGTGCTTCGAGGAAGACAAGACGCCTGTTTTCTCAAGAATCTGACGAGGATGATGTTCAGAAAGACAAGACACAGGATTCTCAAAAGTAAGAATTTTCTTTAGCCCCCCCCCCCCCCCACCTTTCAGTTGAATTGAATGATTTCGAGTCACTGTCTTTGGGTTATAAGTAGTATTTTAATTTATCATATTAGAGTTTCATTTTCAACAATGGCAGGCAGGGTCCTTGCTGTTATTCATCTCGACTCTAAAAGCATGATTCATAGATGTCACTAGTGCAGAGAAACATACATTACTTAGTTTTCAAAGACTCCAGAGTGTACCATAGGTGATGGGCCTATAGTGCTTCATAATAAATGATGATTATTATGATGGAATGTCATAGGGGAACTGGAGTACATACTTGGAAAAATCCCTGTGTTGCCTGGACCATGGGCTTGTCCAAGACAAGTTGTAAATTCAGGGTGGACCGATTAGGATTTGAACTTTGTCTCCTTGGCATATAAATTCAGCATGTTAGCTCTGAGCGACCTTGTCAGTTACGTGTGTTATTATATTGTTTAAATTGCCAGCTGCAATCCATGCAACTGCTTATGCATGTTCAGTGGTACCAGCTATTACGGATTTTCCTTAATTATTACGAATTTCTCCCCTCCCCCAAAGTATTACGACATTATTGCCAGAAAGAAGATATTACGGAAAAACAAAATAAATTCAGCATAAAATATATGCTGCATAATATTTATTCCGAAGAGAGAAGAAAAAAATATATAAAGAAATTTTCAATTGAGATTGAATGTCTTAAGCGTGCAGAAGTTGTAGATATTTCACATAAAAAATGTTTCATATTCATCTTTTCAATTCAAATATTCCAAAATTTGATTAATGAAGGTGAACATGGCATGTGAGCTGTGCGAGAGGGGAAAGAATGAGCTATCAGAAAGAGAGTTTATTTCATAATGGTAAATATTATACGAATTTACTGGCACAGAAGTTCATCTCAGATTAAAACCTATCTTCCTCCTCCATACCCATTGGTGGATATAGCCATGGCATGTGATAAGGTCGGAGGACAGTGTTGTCTCCTCTACTGTAGTGAATGATGTATAGTAGAAATAAAGATAGCTATTGAAGATGACACACTTATTCTCTAGTTATATTTCCAAATAGTAATTTGTTGCATTCTTTTTCGCTACAGCCCAGAATCTGAAATTGTGGAAGTATGTAATGCTTGTGGTTTGGGTGGCCACGTGATTTGCTGTGATGCATGCCCACTTCTGTACCACACAGAGTGTGTTGTACCTCCTCTGAAGAAAGTTCCAAGAGGGAAGTGGTTCTGTCCTCAGTGTAAAGTGGTCAAAGGTGAGTCTTGAGCTAAAATTGGAGATTACTATTTGACAGTGGTTCATACTATGTACCAGAAATGTTATATAGATTCATTGGTGACAGATACTTAATTGCATATTTATATTTTGAATGCAAATTTGATAAAAATTAAAATTTTCTACACTTCTTGGTGCAGAATGTATAGTACCTCATAAATGTTTCATGTATTATACAGGCACCACAGAGACGACTTGTTATACATTAAGTGGTCTGCTACAAGGAGTTTACTAAATGTTTAATGTTATTGCACTCGAGAACTCTTTCTGTGTAATTGTCTTCCAAAACTTTAGTTCTGTATGTAGTGTGCAGTACATGTGATCACATTTCAGATTAATATATAAATGCAGTATTCTTACATACTCTGTTTATAGCATGTTGTGAAGTTTCAATTTATCATTATTTGACTTTACTTTCATTTCTTTCCATTTCATTTGTAATCTGTTGACATTGTATGCCACCTTCGGTTACCTTTCTTCATGTCTCACATATATTATGTTCTCTTCTCTTAAATTGAAGTATGTAGAAGCACGTATATCAGGGCTGGCACTGGGAGTGATTCTAAACTCTAAACGGGAATGCTTAATATTCATCCGTTCAGCATCAATGCTGCACGGTGTTCAGAAGGGAAGAAAAGGAATGAAGAGAAGTCATATGGCTCCCCATGAGAGTAGAATTGGCTCTTGGTGCTCAGCTGTGACATTACTAAAAATAACGCTATTATTGTTTCTTTATATTTATGTAAGTATGATGAGACTAATGTTTAGTGTTCTGGATGTAGTATAACATAAACATTGTAAATTTAGAAAAAGAAACAGCAGATTTGGGTTCTGTTACTTAATTTTAAATAACAATGGTGGTAGCTGGTTATTACAAAAATATTGTTTCATTAATATATCTTTATAATAATTAGTAACTTATATGATTTCATAAACCATACATAAAACATACACAGAAAAGGACCCTGATTATCTGTCATCTACAAAATGTCTTTCTCAAAAAACAATTGTGAAAAGGAAACTTGTAGTGCTAACCGTTGAAAGTAAAGTGAGCATAATAGAACGATTTCAATGATATGAAACTGTGGTAAGTTCAACATTGGAATATGAAGTTGGCATCACAACTGCATATGATATCATAAAAAAACCAAGATAACGTATTGCAGTTTGCATCCTCATCAGACAATTTGAATATCCTAAAGAATGAAAAACAATAATTATTGAAAAACAGTGGTTCTTCTTTTAAAATCAAAAGCACGTAACTGTAATCCACAGTGAGGAGCATCACATTCTTGTCTTTGTGATTATATTTTGTACAGTAAATTGAAAAATGCACTGGTCAAGTTCGTATCAAGCTCTCCCCCCCCCCCCCCCAAAAAGTTTCCTTGATAGAAATAAATTGTTATATAGAAACATTTCCATTTATGTTGTGAATTTAGTCCTAATTTTCTCTCTCTCTCCCTCTCCCTCCCTCACCCTCCCTCTCTCTCCCTCCCTCCCTCTCCCTCTCTCCCCCCTCCCTCTCTTCACCTCTCTCCCTCTCTCTGTGTGTCTCTCCCCCCTCCCCCCCTCTCTCTCTCTGGAAATGTTCCATGGTAGTTACAAGCCTTGAAATATGTAGTCATGGTATCCACTTAGTATGGAATTTAATAGGTATTTGTAGTTTAGCATATTAATGTTTAAGTGCACCAATATACTCGGGTTAAATCCAAAATCTCTCTGCAGTGCATATTAAGAGCAAACATATGTATGTATTTATTCACACTGCAATTGGGTAAATACCCGTTGGCAGTGGTAACTAATTACATACTGCACTGGAACTATGGCACATTTCACTGACACTATCCTGATTTCACTAACACTTCAAATACTTTTCATTACCACTATAAACTATAAAACTTCACTAACACAACACACTTCTTCACTGATACAACACTTTAAATAACAAAACATCAATTACACCCTTATTATTCCGTAGAATTGTATTTACTATATTAACCTCAAAATCACTAGCCTAGACCCTAGTGCAAGCTATTTTAGCACATTCACTATAACTCACACCCTTTTCACTGTAAATCAATCTCTCTTCTCTGCCACTATAACTCAGAATTTGCTTGAAGCTCACTGCACTTTGACTACAACATACTGCACACCCAATATAAATCACTGGAGATTCACCATGTTTCTCTGCTTATTCTCTATACTTGTAAAACAACAAAATAGTGTGCATAATATACTACCGCGTATTAGTAAAGTCCTTAAGCCTATTTTGAAATACATTTTTGGTTATTGGTAAAGCCTTTAATAAGTCTGCAAGTAGAGCATTCCAGTCCCTGATAGTATGATTGAGAAAAGAAAACTTTCCAGTGTCTGTCCCCTGTCTTCTTTCCCTCATTTTAAGTAAGTGGTCGTTCCTTGAAGAGTAATTTGGCGCTGCAACCTATTTTTTATTTCTCTCCAGGCAGGCTCATCTCTGTTTTGAACATTGCGCATAATCGAATTTGCGTTCTTCTGTCCGTGTGTCCCATTTTAATGTTGAATTATTACGACAATGCTTGAGAGCCTGTTTTTTTGAATCTCACTGTTGATAGTGATTCGTCCGTCAGACAGGGACGTTAAGCCTGGTGGCCCCCTTGATGCTATTCGACAGGAGTAGGTTACATGCCAGCACTAGGTTTCCCCTTCTCCCTTTGTCATCTTCATCGTCATCACTCATTCCATACACTACACTTACATGAACACATACACATACACTCACCCTAGTACAAGAAATAACTCTCTGCAGATACTACACGTGTACAGCGTGGCCCGCCAAAGTGGTGTGCAATTAGAAAAATAGGTCACAATCCTACCATTTATCTGCAATATGTGGAATGCAGAACCCAAATCACGTATTTGTGAATAAACTTTGTAATAAACTTTGTAATGTTTACAAAAATCATTAGGGAAACATCATGACATACATTGAAGGAAATAAAATTATTTATCTCTACCTGACCCTACAATGTTATATAGATTAGCACACACATCATGTTCTCTAATTACGAAGTGAAATGACCCAATTTGGAAAAAGATGATTCTACTATAGCTCGTGTTTTCTTCAATCTCTTTGCAGCCTCCTTGTCACTGGGTCGTAATTATGTTCCTTTTGATGGAGAGGTCAATGCCACCTAAAATGCCTTGCTCTAGCTTTTATGTAGACTTAAATCATTTTCAAAATGTTGTTATCCTTAGCAGTATCAACAATTGTCAACTATATGAAGTCTCCATCTAGCCATGGTGTTTTGGAATGTAGAAGACTAAGAAAATGACTTAGGTCCTTAGTAAAGAAAGAGACTTACTTCTTTTAATGTAATTATAATCCATTTTTGATGCAGTGTCGGTAATATGGGATTAGTATCTGATATCAGATCCAGATTGCACAAGATTTTTTTGTCTTATAGGGAAATTGACTACCCTAATAAAAATACACTTACATGTAACAAGTTCTTACGAAAGTTAGAATGAAAAGAAATCAGTATACTTAAGAGTTTCATAAATCACTAATGTGAATATATCTGTCGTAACACTTCTATCACTTTTAAATGCAGATTTTCATAAATAGAAAAATATTAGAAATCATAATATGCAAATAGCCTTCTTATATGAATTTTAGTAGAATGACATACATCCTTTTAAATCATACAGTTCATAAATTAAGTGTTTTACTTTTAAGATTATAAAGAATCTTTTGTGGGCTATCCAGAAAAAGAAATGTATCTTATTATTTGGGTTCATAGTAAATTATGTGCCGTTAAGTTTTTTAAATAATAGGTGAAAAAAAAATTGACTGGGGATTTAAAGAAATCCCAACGATTGCATCAGACATTTATACTCGAATTAAAGCATAAAATACAATACAGTGCTGTATGTACTTCCTTTAACACTGTAGTTTAGTGTATTTTGATATTCATGTAGACATACACCCAATATTTTCATGACTAATGTGTGGAAAATCTCGAGGTACAATAAACAATGAAGTGAGATACACTGCATGGAAGACCAAGATGCACGAAGTTTGTTTCCATAGTCTCACGAGTAACATCAGAGCATACTTTTCATGTCAAAATATTACAATTTTTCTCTTCTGTACATATAGACATAAAGCTATTAACGGTAATAATATCACATCTTGAGAAAGAAGAGTGCCACAAGTGCAAAACTTCCATGATTTGAGATAACACTGCTGCCAAATAGAGAAAAATTTTCTCTGCTTGTTTCTATATGGCCACAAACAGTTAGTTAAAATTTGGTGGCAGGGCGTAATTGTGTCTGTATGTACTACTGCAAATCAAATGGACCTATTACATATTAAACGTCAAATATTTCGTTAGTACAGTTTTTGCACTTGTGGCCATCTTCTTCCCAAGGTGTGATATATTTGTAACACCTGGCATACCCCTGAATTATGACTTTTGGGTAATCTTGTGGTCCAGGTAACACAAGTTTCCTTTGAGAGCTCCGATTTCCCTGTGGCATCTCAACAAATTTACATTATCTCATTTCATTGTGGGTGTTGTGTAGACCAGTAAGTCACCTATGGCGCACCCTGGGCAACAAACTGTTGGTAAATTGGTCTACACAACTGGCTTCATGTGTGTGAATGATGTGTGACTACCATTAGTAGTCTTTTTAATTGAATTTTGGGAGTGGGACACTTCAACCTTCCGAGATCTATTGTACTAACCCTCAAGTTAAGTGCATTCCCAACACACACTGGCTGACTAAATAAGATTTGCTGCATACCCAGGTTTCAAGCAGGCAATCCCACTCGTCCCTAGGTCAGTTCCCTCCTTGCGTTGTCATCTGGTGTTCAGAGAATGATATGGAATAATGATGGAATGGAGAAGTGTCGACAAAATGATGTAGATTCCTAATACGGGGAAATGGGAAAACCCCAACAGCGATCTTGTCTGTCCCAAAGCAGAGCGGGTAGAAGAGAAAGTGACGTTACTTCCTCTAGTTCAGTGGTTCGTCACCATGTGGCGCTAGCCCTATTTTCCTTGCCCAGTTTCAGGATTGCTATTCAAGTGAATGCAAAAGGTTTTTAAAAATAACCCATTAGATAAGGATGTATTGCAGAGTACTTAGTTACAATATTTTACTTTAAAAAAAATGTAATATTACTACATTAACAAATTGTGAGTTATATAACACAACCCTGAATATTAAATATAATAATTAAGCTAAAAATGGAACATTGTGCCTTCTTCAGCCAGAAATATGCAAGAAAAAGTACAGCATCGCAAACTTAACATTTTTTATGGCATTATAAAGTACGCATTGACATGAAATTATAGTTTTTATACACAAGAAAGAATGTAATATAATAAAGGAGACACTTTATTTTCACCAATAGTTTTTATCTACTATTTAGTCATTAGTTGCAGTTGTATCTGGTTTATACGTAATTCAGGGGAACAAAAAATATTGCGTGAAACTTAGACTCATAAATTAAGCTTCGATATTATATCTATGCTAATGTAAGTTTTGATCTTTTGAAATGCCTAGGTTATTTTGTGTTTTGTAAAATTAAAACAATTTGGTAGCACTGTATTAAGTAGTTGTATGCTACTTATTGGAGAATATTAAATTAACGACTTCTCCATGAGATCTATTACTTTCTCATATGCTCGATTAGAAATCTCTTATGATATGGAAATGTAATAAACAACTGTAATATAATTGTAAACCAGATTAAGTTCTAGCCTAGATGCAAAGTAGAATTATACTGTACTTTTGTTGCCGAACTAACTTTTACGTTAATTACGACTAAAGTGCTATTATCTATACTAATAATAAATCTGTAGCCGAAATTTTTCTGGTAATTATCGATTTTCCAAAAATAATTGGTCCTAACATATTATATAACTAACCACCCTGAAACCGAAAATCGCTTTTTTGAAATTTTTGTTTCTATGTCTGTCTGTCTGGATGTTTGTTACCTTTTCACGCGATAATGGCTGAACTGATTTGTATGAAAATTGGAATATAAATTAAGTTCGTTGTAACTTAGATTTTAGGCTATATGACATTCAAAATACTTTATTTAAAAGGGGGGTTATAAGAAGGCCTGAATTAAAAAAATCGAAATATCTCGCTTATTATTGATTTTTGTGAAATATGTTGCATAACAAAAGTTTCTTTAAAAATGATTTCTGATAAGTTTTATTCTTTGCAAAATTTTGATAGGACTGATATTTAATGAGATAATGAGTTTTAAAATTAAAATACAATGCCATCTAAGGCAGTGTAATGAAATGAAAACAAATGACTACGTCTATAAGGGGCCTTGGACAACAACAATCGAAAGCTATGAAACATAGCCTACAGAGAATGTTTCTGTGTTTGTATGAAGTAATATCGAAAGCTAAATTAACCGATTTGTATAATTAATTATTATTTCACCATTGGAAAGTGTAGTTTCTCTAGATGGACATAATGCTATAATGTTATTACAGTAACTTCTGAGTGCTCTCTGGACCAAATGATCGCATTTTAATTATTTAGGCCTAAATACAATTTAAATTAAGTAACATATTAAACGATTTATCCTTCTATCAAACACGAATGTTCCCTGGATCAAACGTCCTATTTTAATTATGTAATTACTTTATATTTATTTCTAACAGGTGCAGCGGAGCGCACGGGTATGACTAGTTAAAAATAAATAAAATAATTAATAATTAAACATGCATATTTAATTAAGTAGGAGCTAGGTGCTTGGATTCAATTAGGAGTTCACAATTAGCACTTTAATACAGCACATTTTTTAACCGGCACATAGATTGAAAAATGTTCAGATGTAGAAAGTCTATAGTAATCATCACATGATAATCATTTTCTAATTCCAAAATGTCGCTCTAGTGGATCCTAGTTCATTTCTTTCCGTCAATATATTTAAATCTGCTATCCCACAAGAATTAATATATTTCGCTAGTGCTCTGAATTGTCACTCTAAATAATTCAAGGATTCTTTCTTAGGCAAACGTATTGTCAATTATGTGTCATATATTTTCTAAAATCGTGTAATGCTAGAATCCTTTTTTTCAGGGCAGACGAGAGAGTCTTTGAGTTCAGCGCATCTGCAAGGTCTTTCATTCACCTTTGAATTCTTTTGTATTTTCACTTTCCTCGAACCCATCATAGTTTATGACTCTAAAAAATGTATCGATTTTGAAAAACTCACACTAAACAGCTGAAATGATGGTCTGGAGTTCATTCACTGGAAGGAATTATGGTCAATGTAACTTTGGGTATTCAGGTGTGGAGTAATGGACACATAAATGCATACAAGCGCATGATTAGCTAAGGTGTTCTTCTGATTTTCGCGTGTCACATCCAGTTATTTTTTACTCGGATATTTCTGTAGTGCTCGGGAAAAGTGACACAAGTCAGTTTCCACCAACCTTTTTTGATAATTTATTGACAACTTACGGAACATCTGTTCGCTTGGAAAAAAATACATAGGTATTCCTCCCATTACAATAATTCATATAGAAAAAAATCAAATCGACATAAACCAGTGTAAGTTGTCAATAAATTGTCAAAAAAGGTTTGTGAAAACTGACTTATGTCACTTTTCCCAAGCACTGCAGATTTAACGATGCTGTATCAACTGCTGGGTTATTTAGAGTCAATGGAATTGGTCATAGCCAGATGGTATTTGGTAAGGGTCCATTGTTATGAGAAAGGATTGATGTCCTCTTCATTGGATATTTTCTCTTCTTTTCTTTTTTTTAAGATATCGAGGCAAGTTTGGGAAAATATGTGTTACGGCATACGGTATTGGTCGCCAGTTCTTGCGTGGAAGTCCTATCTCTTTACTTACTTACTGGCTTTTAAGGAACCCGGAGGTTCATTGCCGCCCTCACATAATTTATTGGCTCTTACAATCAAAAGTCGCCCTTGGTAGCGCAGTTGGTATAGCGCTGGCTTTCTATGCTCGAGGTTGCGGGTTCGATCCCGGCCGAGATCTATGGCATTTAAGTGTGTTTAAATGCGACAGGCTCATGTCAGTAGATTTACTGGCATGTAAAAAAAACTCCTGTAGGACAAAATTCTGACACACCGGCGACACTGATATAACCTCTGCACTTGCTAGCGTGGTTAAATAAATCATAATTTTAAAAAATCGCAATCAAAACCGCAGAAAAATGGATATCGCAGATATAAGAACGAGCATACAGTTTTCTGTGTTCGTGGAATTGCTCTACACCACTTCTGAAAAATAGTCTAGTCTTTGGGTGGATAAAGGATTCGTCTCTTCCTTACAGATTATATAAGCGGATTTACATCAAGAACAAAACAGTTAGGCTTATTACTACTCGCTCACATAAACGGCACAATAAAAATCACCTGAACACCACAAGAAATATCTCCTTAATTCATTCCATAGCAGAATGAGTTCTACCTGCTTTGTCCACAGTATTAAGAAGAAAACTGCAATCTTAAAATGATTGCCACACCAATGTTTTGCTCAGTTGCCATGGCGACACTAGGGGGTTTAAAAGTCCCATTAGACCCTTGCCGAGTTACCACACTTTCTATTCTAAACGCTCTGCTACTCTGTCTTCATTTGTGTTCTCTTTCTTCTAACATTCACATTTTTTGTTACAACTAAAATATAAGCATATTGTTTTTTTTTTATGTGAAACACCTATATATTATGTTCGAGATATAAAACAAAAAAATTGTAACATTTTGAGATGAAAAGTTTCTGATGTGACTTATACCATGGAAACAGGAGTGTAAGTGGTATTCCACGTGTTCTGCTTCTCTCCGTTTCTCCATTTAATGTGCTTCGAGGTTTTCCACACAATAGTCATGGGAATATTGGTTATATGGGTTATGTATCTTGATTTGGCCCATTGTGCACCCTTTATACGTATGCGATGATTGTCCAATTCCAACAGGTGGGCTGGGTGGAATTTGTGAATCTGATATCTACAGATGAGCCTTTCTGTCTCAGCCCAAACAACCAAGTTCCATCCTCAGTTGTGTACCTGATGAGTACCAAGCCGGAGCCCAAAGCCCTTCTTATATCAGTATTTGAAACCCGTACTACCTCAAGACTTCATTCCAAACTATGTTTAACTATTGCAGATGATATTTGAAATGAGGGGAAGGTATCACAGTCCTCACATGATAGAGCTCGCACAAAGTGTGGCTTCCATGGCTGCCAATTCATTTCCTTTAGAAACCGCTGCACGGACCCATAGGATACACCAGATTCCCCACTGATACTGTTGAATGGATTTTTAGGACTTCTCTGAAAGGCCTCAGTAGTGGCTGCTTTGGCCTCTTCTGTGATCACTGTTTTTGGTCAGCCAGCACTCTTCTGTTGCGTAACTGAGCCAGTGCGAATCAAGTTGGCGTGAAGTCTCTTGATAGTCAGTGTCGCATTTCTTTCCCTTTCACCATTCTTCATCATCTCTGCACCATAATTGGGGACTGCCACACCTCCATTCGAACAGCAATTCATGTTCGATCGTACACAGACAGTCTTGTGGCCATGTTAATGTTTTAAGTTTTGCATTACATTTTTCTGATTATATTAAATATTCGGACCATACTGAGAACACTAAAGTAAAATAAAATGACAGCTTCTTTTATGCTTTTAATGGTATGGAACACGGTACATTTTAGTGGTGGAATGGGTCACTTAACCTGATTGGTTTCACTACTACAGTGTAATAATAATAAGTTGGACATAAATATGGGTTGCCCTGTAATGTATAGTACGTCATATTTTTTCTGCGAGAGAGAAAGACAGTCGGATAATCCACCAATCGGTTAATAAGGTGACGGATAATCAGGGTTTTACTGTATATTAGTTTTAGGACCACCACTTATCTCACCAACTGAGAATCACACAAATATGGGGTTTGGACAGTCACCTTCATTAAAAATAGCTCTTTCTCATGACATTATCAAAAAAAAGTCCTATATGTAAGTTTTGTGCGCATAAAGAAAGAAATAAAAAGGCTTTATCACAGAAAGTTAGTGCAGTTGTTAACTAGGCAACATTACAGCGATTTCAATGGCTGATTGCAGAGTAGTGACTGTGTCTAGTGTCTCCCCATGTTCATAGTTGTTGTGTGTTCATTATAATGTAATTTTTGTAAGTTCTGAAAATCGTCAATTACTGTGATGAGGCAACTGCAATGGACAATTTTTGCTGAAACTTTGACCATAAATAATGTTAAATACAATATAGATTCAGGTGCTGCATAGACAAAATTCATTATAAACAAGCAGACTGATAGATATTAATAACATTGCTTTAGCCATTATATCAGAGTAATGTAATATTCATTTCTTACTATCCCAAATTATCATGTAATACTCATTTGATATATCTGTGCTGATGGACATTTCTAGAACTTACCCACTGTTCTGCATGACAACACTGTCTTGGTTGCTATATAAGGACACTGCTGGTGCTCTCCTTAGAAAAGTGAACTCGCACATCAAATGATGATTAATAACTTGCATTTGTTATTGAAAGAACAGCCACTGTATTTTATTATGTAAAAATATATTGCAATATTCTGTATTGTTGTCTTACCATAATCACATAAGTGTTGATACAAAGCATGTCTTATGCGCGAATTTTATGTTGTGGAAAAATAGGAAGAATGAAATGTCCAGAACGCGAAATTGTGTTAACTCATCTTCCCTAAGTTGACTATTTGCACTGCCAAGTAACATCAGGCTAACACAGATAGCACCACCCGACATAAAACACAAAACATAAAACACTCATGTTTCATCTTATTTCTCACTCATTGATGTCGGTGGTATAGTGGTTACCATGCCTGCCATTGAATCTGAGGTTTGTAGGCTTATATCTGGCTGAGGGTGATAAATTTTTAACTTTAAGAGAAGGAAATTCTTAGCATAGTTTTCTTTGGAGAAAAATAAAAACTAAGAGACTTGTGTTTTAGATTTACAGCTTGTAAAAGAAACCTGTCTTTAATTAAGAAGATTCCAGAAAAAGTTTGCTGGCTATTAAGGCTGGTCCAAAATAAACCGGAAATGGAAAAAAATGTTAAAATACATATATTTAAATGTGAGCATTCACAATTAATGAGAAGCTTACTGGAACCTGGGAATGGGAATATGAAGGTTGGCCAACTTTTAACTTTGCCATTTTCATTTCCGATCACAGCCCACTAGTTTCATTCTCTTGTCATCAAAAAGCTATTTGGTTGTATATTTTGTAGCAAGGAGGTTGTGACATAATTATTTCTTTTTCTTCCAGAAATTCAATATATGTTACGTCTATATGTGACCAGACTACCACAAGAATTGAATTTTTAAATATTATGTGCCATAAATTTTGAAGTTGATTAACCTGTCTGTGTGTTGGCTGGCTTGTATTCATGAGAGAATGCCATTGTTAAATTATACACAAATAACATCAGAATGCATAGCCGTTTCCCATTCTCGTTCCTGGTTTATTGTGGACCAATATTTACTCATTCACATCAACATCTATCTCTGAAGGTAGCATTGGGTCCATATGGGTGACTGAGTGTACATGGGTTTGTCTCATTCTCCATCTGTAATTCATTTGTCTTACTCCTGTCCATTCATGTGCTTTGCTCATATCCAAAATTGAAAAATAGCAATACTTCACTATTTCACAACATTCACGTTTATCTAACTGCATGTCTTTTTTCAAGACAAAATGCCATATTGACTAAAGTATTAATTTATTAGGAATTAATATGTTTTAAATTGTGATTGAAAATTTTTAAATTATATTACTTGTGACACACTTCTTAGGTTCTTTTCTGTGTTCTGTTCCTAAAACTATTCTTTTCAAAAGCTCTGTTATTTTTATTGCACGAAATCCTGTGACACTGGTTTTTAGGAATGCATTTACTACATTGCAGGAAAAACGTCTGTGCTGTTGCTTCTCTGGAAGAATCTTCCTTGTCTTGCCAGAAAACTAAATTTACCGAGTTGTTTATATTAATCACAATCTCTTCATACAGAAACATATTCTTAGGAGGTTTTCACTTCTTCTTTGATGAGTAATAAAAATAACATTATGACAATTATAGCATTAAAGTTGTAACTGTCCTGGAATAAGTTCTAATATACATCTGTTCAATACAACATGCTAATTCTGCGGTGTACATATAACTTGGTTTTGATTATTTCTTTATTTGTATTTGAGGTTTGAGAAAGTAATATAGTGGTAAGTTTGAGGAGATAGTGCTTAATTTTTCTGTAAGTACTAATGGAATTGATGGAGCATGTAAAGCAACAATGCTGGTTTTCCATATTTATATGCTAAATATATAATTTTAAAGTATTGGGTGTAGATTTGTAGGACAGGTTTGTATATCTGGTAGTTGAGTAGTTATGTAAGACCTCTGATTGGTCTCCAGATGGAGTGAGCGAGGTCACAAGGGAACTGGCATTTAAGCTGCGTCGCTGCAGTGCCACTGCAGCTGTGGCTAAGATCTCCGTGTTTGCCAAACGCCTGCGGAGTAATTCCTGGGACGGTGTGTTCATATACATTTTGATTATTAAGCGTTCAGACATTCTGCAAGTGCCATTGTTTTCTATTGTTGGGTACATTAATTAAACCACTAAAACTTTCCATACCTTTTATCCATTCTTGATTTATGCATGATTTTTTTTGACAAGCTAACATACACAAACCATGTTTCCTACATGCCTGTTACCTTCAACTTCAGATGGGCGAACTGGAGTTGCAGTGGTGGCCTGTATTGGTAATACTGTGGGTTATATCACATCCAACACTTTGGTATCTAATTTAAATAGTACATATGTTGAGAACCATTGCTAACTCGAAGTAACTCTCTTGCAATATGTGGTGCATGTACACATTTACATAGTGTTTATGTTTATATTGTAAAACCTTTCCATTCATTTACACTGATTGATTTTTTGTGAGTTGTTCAACAGTGAAAGCTTTCCATTAAGTTTATTTATTCTTGGTCTTTGCGTAAGGATAGAAATTGTCATTTATGAAAGAAACAGTCTTCACATATGATGCACAGACTTCACTTATTTCCAAAATCTGCACAATGTTCGATAAAGATACCAGGATAAAAAAAAGTAATGCTTCTTGAACAAGGTAATTAATAGTAAAATCTTTCGATTGAGTCTTTTTAATAATTATTTTCTAATATTAAAGTTTTTTTCTAATGTTGTTAACTAATGCTGAGTTCTTGACAATGAAGCCATTAACTTTCTGCTCTTCAATATAGGAGAATCGTGTAACAAAAAGTATAATCATTTTAATGTATGCACAATACATGGCTTTCATTTCAAGACTTCCCAGATTGAATAATTATTTATTTCAATTAAATTTAATTTAAACAAGAAACACGTCAATCTAGATACTGAGGAGGAAATTTAAAACCAGTGTTAATTGCATTTTAGGTTTCACCCTTCATTCCCTTCGAAATTTTAAATGGCACCCCTATGGTATATTATGATACATTTCAAATTATTAATATTTGTTTGTGCATCTCGTTCATTTGTTCTCGCATATTTTGTTTTTTGTCATCACCTGGCAAATTGAATTGTTGTTACAGTTGATTAGAACTGAATAGAATGAAACTACAAAGAGTAGTGTTGATTACAGGTTATTTCAGGTTGTAACACAAACTAATATTATGGTTGTGTATCATAAATCTATTCTTTAGAAAAATATAAAACATGATAGAGGATAATAAAAGCCGAAATTTGGATACTTGTTTCTATCTAGCCAACAATGGAGCACATTTTGAACATTTAATTTAGTAAATTAATCACATTTAGAAAATTACCCAAAATAAACTATGCCTTCATCCTACAGTCAATTGACATGAACTATGATTGAGATGTATGATGGCAGGTTCAGTACTTCGAAAATTCTGGACAAACAAGATTATGAATTGACGTGTTTTCACTCGTTTGTTTTTATCACGTGTCTTCATAATCTTTATTCTGGTGATATCTGCTGAGAAGAAATTTGGATGGAGTAATGGAGGACCTATATGTAAATTTTACCATCATTTGTGAACTAAGGCATTTTCTGCTTGCAATTTTGTTGAAAATTGGACTTAAGATCTTTTTCCACCAGAAAATGCATTATTCTCAGTTGATGTGAATAAAAATTCAGTTTGATACATACGAAATTAATCCTATAAAACTTATTTCGTGTTACCAATGGTTCCGAACTTTGTACTGTGTGTGTGTGTGGTATAATTTCTTGTATTTGTGCTTTAATTTATTATGTCTCATGTTTTTTGTGCAGCATGTAAAACTAGTATAAAATCAGATTTACACATTTGGGCCGAAGTTTTTTCCCCTCTCTCTATCTATAATCTGCATGTAGAAAAAATATTTGGGGTCTTTAGTTCTGTTGTGAATAATAATGACTTGAAATATCTTTTTGTTTTAACTTCATATTGCTTCAAGCTTGTAGAAAACGAGTTCAGTAGATTTGATGTAGGTAGATATTGTTACTATAGAAGACATACAACAAACTAAGGAAACTTTGCTGAATTGCTTTGCAATACATACTAGTGTAATTGAGCGAGTTTATCTCAGTGACATCAGACACGTGTGTATACGAGACAGCAGTGAAATATGTGTTTCTATTGTGCAATTTCATAGTGAAAATGTTAGCTTATATGTAATTCGTGGAAGATATTAGGCTTGTACTAGCATTGTTGTACTCTGACATAAATACCTACAAATTGAGATGTTCTTAGATGTCAGGATTTTATGCAAATACATTAATACAGACTTGGGGTGTGGAAGCTTGCAGTAATATTATGTGATATAGAAATTAAATAGACCAGGCATGTTTGGTAGTATCTGAGTATTATACTACTTGGAAAGGTTTTTGAGGTCTGTAGTGAATAGCAAGCATGAATTCTTGCAGTGCTATCAGCTTTTACAGTATTATCTACCTACCCAGAATAGTTCTGGGTGCTGTATAACACTATTGGAAACAAATCATGTATGAGTATGTGTACTATGTATGAAACATCAAGAGCCATGCCAATTAAATTGAAGTCCTTTTTTCTCCAAATGTATTTTGCAATATTTGCTATTACATCATATGATGTGCATACAACTTCCTATAGCACGTTTTCCAGAAATATAATTAAATGAAAGTAATTTTCTGTAGTTGGTATTCCAAATAAACATGCCTTCGGAATATCACTCGATATATGTGTGTGTGCATGCATGCATATTGCATTTTAAACTTTCAAGTGTCTTATCTCATGTAATATCCACGAAGTTTGTCATATGTCTAGTTTCCTACAGTGCTAAATGGATTTAAATTAATTTTTTAATTGTTAAAAATTGGAGGAGCATTTGATGTAAAGTAATTTGAATTCCTTCCCCCCCCCCTTTTTTTTTTATATAGCAGAAAGAACATACCAATTCGCTTTCTCATTATTAATCTTCTGAATTCTTGGATTAGAACCTGTCTTCTTATTCCTATGTTGTTACTCTCAAAGTTTAAATTTCCTTTTATTTTTTCTAAATATGGAGATTTCATAGGATCTAAAAAAATGTCAAATTTTTGAAGTTGTGACTTAAAATATTGGAATCCAATATTTGAAAACCACGAAATCCTAACTGTTGGTTTCACTATATTTATTTCTCTGATTTATTTATTTAAAGATAACGGTTTATTGTAACAACGAAGTAACCTAATATGCTTGGCACCCTTTTCCTTGTTAAGTACACTTTATTTTAAGAAAGAAACTTCACCCACGAAAATCTCTGCAAGTATTTTGATTACTAGTTTACAATGTGTCAGCGAAATATTGTATTACTTTTAATTGTTTAAAAAAAAAAGTCGTTTCAGTGGGGATCCGAACTTTAAGTATCAGACAACTCGCATCACAGACATTTCGTCACACAAAAGAAATATGACACTGGAACAATTCATCACAAAAAAAAGAAAATGAACCTATCCTATTTAACAATTTCCAGGCATTTCTTCACAACAGATGTCCTGTATGTATCCTAGGTAACACTGTCCTAAATTGAGGCGTTCAGAGCTAAAGTGGATCAAGTCACAAATTTTCATAAATTGAGTTCAATTCATTTTCTGATAATCTGAAGTTGGATCTTTTCCGAGCAGTAATGGATCAAGTCTTAATTCCAAGCATTTGACAATAGGTGACACCAGTCACTTTTGCCTCAGATTATTTGTTCACTTTGTGCTGAGCCATAGTGGATCAAATCACCAAAGCATTGCATCAATTAACATCACAGTTGTTTATATTTTATAAATCTAGAGTTTGAGAATGGAGCAATAAAATTATTGCTTGTCAAATTAGATAATCCACTAGAGCAAGTTAACTTTAAGTCCTATTATCTCAAAACTACATTTCGCGACTTGATTCACTGTAGCTCTGAACGCCTCAATTATTAGTGACGTTCCACGTATTATTTCTACAACTGGAAGGGGAAGAAAAATTGTTAAACATCAGTGTTTTCGTTTCCTTATAGAAATGTGTAAAATGTTCAATTTTTAATTACTTCACTATGACATTGTTTCTTATGCAATGGTGTGTTTCAAGCTTCCCCATTCTTTATATATGTACGATATTAAAAAACTTTACGCAAAATTTAAAAAAAACTTACTCAAAATATCCCTCTTGCTTTCCCTGTGTGCATTTCGTATCCCTCTGTTTGGTTACTTTGTGTAATTTTGAATGCAATGTCAGTTGCATTTGCCTCCAAAAAATGATTATGAAAGAGAGATTTGTCAAAATTGGAACCCTTACACCAGCTCTTGGTTTTCCTATGTCGTGCTAGGTTATCTGAGAGGTTATGAAGAGTATCAAGCATCATTTCAGAATTCATATCAATTTAATCGACACAAATTAGTTCAGAAAAAATAAGTGATAGGGCTTATTTAATTTGAACTTTCAGGGCCAAATTAATAAACTGATAATTTAAAGTGCAATTTAATCTACTTCAGTTAGTAATATTCTTATAACTTGTATCAATTGAGTGAAACACATTTATTTTCTGTAACAGTTTTATCACCTTTTGCAAACCCAATTTGACTTAGTTTCTGACATCCATTCATTATTTTCTTTAATATCTGTACATACTTTCCAGACGGATTTACTCGTTATTTAATACAAATAGAATCCAGCTAAGTGTTTCAAAGAAAAGACTGTAACACGGACTACATGTAACACACACTATTGTTTCTGTAAAAATCTCCAATTCTTATTATTATTACGTGATGACTACATAAAGTCATTGATTACACAATATTCAATAGAGGACGGCAAGGTCTCAATAAGGTGTAATTAAAAAGTAGAAGTAATGGAAAGGTACTTTTGTTAAAATTGTGAAACATAGAGTGAATATTAAATCTTTATAGCTAGAAATTAATAGCAAGTGATTAATTCAGTGGCATTAATTTAGTAATTATTGTTTTCTTAAAAAAATAACTATATAATTCTTGCAAACTATACTGGTCGGCAAAATGAAGTGGATCTGTTTGTAAAAGCTGAATCAGTCAATAAACATCAATATACAGATGGCATTATTGCATCTTGATTTAGTTTTTCTTTCACATGCTTCTTAACTGAGAATAATCGTATGATGACGCAGAATATCTGCGTGGAAACTTCATATGTACAGTTTCCCTGGAAAAGGATGAGACGATTGAATATTCCTAAGTCTCAGATGTAAGACACTGCGCATGATCGGAGACTAGAGCACCGATACACAAGATAACGAATATTGAGTTACTTAAATTCAGGCTATTTGGTTTGTTACTAGCATCGTTCCGAAATTCAATTAAAAAACTGCAAAAAATATGATATTACGTAAATAAAAGATAAATATATACATAAATCGTGTAGTTAAATCGACAATGGACCTTCATGACTAGATCGACACTCCGCACAGAAAGGAAAGCTTTCATGTCGTTTCCATAGCTCAGACGGTAAGACTTCTGCGTGTTGTGTAGAAGAGTGCGAGTTCGATTCTTAGTCTACACAACAATTTTTTTTGTCTAAATAACATTGAAATAGCTAAGTCACGTTGAAATATAGTTTTACAAAGTCCTGAGATTAAGTGTTAATGATCGCAAACAATACAAAATTACAAGTTATAATATTATAAACGTTAATCTAATGAATGCATTTATACACACACATATATACAATGTAAATGCATATATATTAAAAACTAACAATTAAAATGAAATTAAAAAAATATATAATAATAGACAAACTTTTACAAAGGTTTAGAGTCCTTAGGTTATGTCATTTGTTGAGTAATTATTACAATAATTTATTAATAGCTTTCCCATATGTGTAAGAAATGCACTCGCAAAAAACAATTTTTGTTAAAAGTATGGCTTTGGATTATTTCATTCTAACCCCTGCAGTTAATTTTAACTATTTTATCTACGTGTTTGCATTCAATTTTATTCATGTTATGATTGAATGTATAAGCACTGTTGCAGTTATTGACTAATTACATATATTAATAATAATTATTAAATACATCTGTTAAGTAACCAATTGCAGTATCTTTTGCAAAATCTTGAATGTTTAAGTTGTCAATAATATTTCTGTACTATATACTATAATACGTTAAAAGAATTTGCAATAGATTTGGGATCCTCTACTTTATAATCATTGGTTTTAATGAAAAAATATTTTCTTTCTTAGAATATCTACAAGTTTAAATTTAATAATATTACGAATAGGTTTAATTGCATTATCTGAATTTTGTACTTTTCTACTCAAATATATTCTATTTCCCTCTTTCATAAATTTTGATAAATTACACTGTACTTCTTGCAGTATTTAAGAACATGAAGATCATTACATTGCAACTCATTACATATAGATTCTTCTTTTTAATACATGAGATTTTGAAGTCCCTGCGTTATCTAGATGTTTTAACTTTTGAATTTTTTCACAACATTGAGTGGAGAACATCCACTGAAGTGATTATGAAATTAAGTGAAAAATTCAATATATTTACTCTTAATATCAGTAGTACCAGTATCATATATGTTTTTCCAAGATTCATTTTGTAGACATAAATGTAAATAATCACTAGATACAGCAATTACGATCCTTTCTTAGTTTTTAAATTAATATTTTGAAATTGTTCAGTGACATTGGAAACACATAGGATTTGTTTATCATGGTCAGACAAGCCATTGATTATAGGTTCTGTCGAATAGGAATTCAGTCTAATTCTGTGTACAAAACGTTTATCAATGGCTGTGTTACTTCAGCTTGTATGCTATGGGAAAATGACCCTACGAATAAGGTTTCCAGTTTCAAGGAGTGAATTTAATTTACTTTTACGGAAAAGTTCCGAGAGATAATCTATGTTTATGTCACTACAGATCACAAATTCCATATGAGATTTCTAAAGTCTTTTCTTTACAAATTCAATGTTGGCTATAAATATTAATAAATAATGTAAGAAATATGAATGATTGTAGTTATAAGTCTGATTTACATTATAAAAAGCAAGAAGTTACAATCCTCGGCAAGATTCGAACTTTCGATGTTTGGTTTTGTCGTCCAACGCACAACCACGGACCTATTCAATGCTTATGTTAATAACATACAATTTAGCTGTAGCAATGTGGTATCATAACTTGGGGTTTGTTTATTTAATGTAATTAGATTTAATTTGATTAGTTTCGCAACAATTGGACTTCCTGATATATCCTGTTATTTAGATATTTAATTTAGGGTTGATTTATTAACTCTTACTATGCAAGATGCCTCTTATTTCAATAATTCTATATCATGTTAAATAGTCATTGTCTACACTAAAGTATTATCGTCATCTCTCATTTCTCATCGTAATGGCGAACCGACGTGACATGAGACAGCAAGTTATAGCTCTAGTTGAGGCTGGATATGGGGCTAGATCTGCTGGCCGTTTGGTCGGTGTTCCTGGAAGTACAGCCGCGAGATGGGTTAATCGTTACCAAAATTTTGGGGAGGTCGAAAATCGCCCTATTCCTGGGCGTCCGCGGATTTCTTCATTGGAAGAGGATGCTCTTTTATTCGAGACAGTTCGACAGGACCCCTTTCTGACTGCTAACGAAATAAGAGCAGCATCTAACTTTCCCGGCTCTTCACAGACTGTGATCAGCAGGTTGAGGAACCGCAGTATTAGGAGCCGGAGGGCTGCGCAAATGGAAATATTGGGGGAAGCACAAGCTGTCGACCGTCTTGCCTTCGCTACCAATCGAGTGGATTTCGATTGGAGAAATGTAATTTTCTCCGACGAAACAACCATCTCGAGTGATTACGAAGGTCCTGTCCGTGTCTATCGTGAGGATGGTCTCCGACATGATCAGCGCTATGTGCACCGACGTGAAAGATCAGGGCGCTTTAGCATATCGTGTTGGGGGTGGATGTCTTACGATGGACCTGGCGTTATAGAACGCATCGGTGGCCGGTTTAATGCGGAAACTTACGAGCACATTCTGGAAAATATATTCCTTCCCTCCGCCCGAGAACGTTTTCCCGAAGGAACATTGCAGTTCGAGTAGGATAACCATCCCGTGCACTATGTTGCAAGCATTCAAAGATGGTTTCGAAGGAGACCCGAGATCGAAATCATTAATTGGCCTCCGAAGTCACCTGATTTGAATGTCATCGAAAATTTATGGGCCGAATTGAAAAAGAGAAGGATAGCCACCTATGCCCACCGACGCCCTCGAAATCGAGACGAATTGTGGGATCAAGTTGTTGACACCTGGGAAGATCTCGCCGGAGATCAGAACTTATTCCACAATCTCGTGACATCCATGCCGGATCGACTTAGAGCTGTAATAGAAGCTGATGGCATGTGGACAAGATTTTAAGTTAACAGGTCTCTTTTTGTTTCTTATGATTTTTGTTTGAGGAAGAATACTTTTAACTTCCAAGTAAGATTTATTTTTTTTGACGAGGTTCAGCCCACTTGTAAGACCCAGAAATTGGGCATAAATTATTCCATATTTTTCGACAAATTAGACAGTCGAGGAACTCTGAACAAATTAATTACACCTCAATAAAAAAAAAAGTTTTACCTGGGATCGAACACGAGACGTTTCGGTTATACAATGGAACCGGCATGCTACTATATGAGCTACCGAGACAAGACAGTGATAGCAGCAGTCCAGAATGTAGATCCCTTAGCAGGCATTTGCCATTCGGTACAGTGAAGCAATGATATTTTGGGACTCGAGCTATGTTGTGAAATCCTGGCCTTAAATGGCAGTCTTCTTCGTGATCCTTATTCTGGTCCTTGTCCTTGTTGTGGTCCTTGTAACAATTCTTGTACTATCTGTCATGTTATGTATCCCTACGTCGATATCGAGTGAACCGCGCTGTAGAACTTTAACTTCCGACGACCAAGAATCGTCTCATTCTTTTTCAGGGTAACTGTACTTTGGTACATTAAAATAATATACATGATATGCGTAAATCACTTTGTGATTTAAGACGGTGCTTATTCCATCGGATCCCGGTCAATCAGTCACTCATATGAGTGCACCTCCGGACATATGTGGACATTGTCCTACGTTCATAGACATCTATGACGTAGTGCAGAGGGCAGGCCACTAGAGAGAACCCAAGAGGTGGAACTTAAACTGAGACGATTCGATCCGACACCGGGATGGGAATCCAGTGTGGCTTAGTGGATAAAGCATCAGCACATCGAGCTGAAAACCCAGGTTCAAATCCTGGTGTTGGAGAGAATTTTTCTCCGTTCCACTACTCTTTCATCGTACGATGACGCAGAATATCTGCATGGAAACTTCATATGTACTTCGGTACATTAAAATAATATACGAGAAGAATTAAGTTCAGTACATACCACAGGCAGCCATGAACCAGACGTTGCAGGTATACATCTGTCAGAGTCCTGATCTTCCAGGTCTTTTAAAACATCCCATGGCTGCAATCCAGATGAGAAATGATCTCAAAGCAGTAAGATAGTCACTGTGAGTGAGAGGATTGTCTGATGAAGTCAGGAAACCAATTTGACTTCCTGAAGACCTGCAGTTACTCCATAGCTCACTTTCTAGCATGAAGCAGTGTAATTACAGTTCACTTGACAATGTCAGAATCAGAATTGAGAACTGGACTGTGGTCATAGATGTTTTTTAGTTCTTCTGGCAGTGGAAAAGGCCCGGGAAGCGATATCAAGAAGATGCTATTTATAAGTGGCTCTGATATGGGTGTGTGTCTGTTTTGATATCAGCTTTAAATGCTAAACAGGGCTTGTTTTTGTCAGTGGAGGTGTTCAGAATGTACACCGATACATAGTGGAAATTTTACAAGAACATTTGATTCCGTATGCTCCTTCATTGGCGAAAATTTCACCTTTATGCATGACAGTACCTGTCTCTATGCTAGTCATTGCATAACATATCTTTACGACATTAGGATATGAACCTGGAATTAGTTACCATGTAGCTCAGGCCTCAACCCTATTGAACAAACGTACAGCATAAGTTTAGTCGAAGTACTTATTTACCCATATATCCTGAACGAAAAGCAGGTAGAATAAAATTATTGGATGAGTGAATATGCATCTTTTAGGAAATGATCCAGGACCTTGTAACTGGAATGTTGTGACACATGGAAGCTGTTATTGTCATTAGAGGTGGTAACGACAAATATTAGTGAAAGAGAAGTGCATAGTAACAGCTTGGAAAGTTTGCCATCATTATGTGTCAGTATCCCAATAACTCTGTGTGATGCAATCCTTAAATTTGCAGTCATTACAGAAGTTGTTAAAAATTGCAAGCAAAAGGATTTTCATAATGGGAATATGTAGTACAAGGCATTTGTTAACTTTGTTTCATAATAAGTTATGTTAATACAGAAAATATAGGTTTAAGGTGAGAAAATTATATTTCAAAACATTAGTCGGTCCACTTTTTTGCCAACCAGTCTATTTAAGGGAAAATATTAATATTGGTTTGTAAATATGTTAAAATATGCTCTATATGGCATTACAGATAATGAATATTCGTTTTTAAGTTATAAATAATATAGTTATGTTCAGTTTTCTTAATATCACTTATGTTAAATTTTATCTTTTCTTTTTCAGTCTAAAGCACTGCAGTTTATTTATGTTGTTTTTATTTTTTCTGGTTTAAAGCTTTGCTGTACATTTACATGTGATTTATTCTTGCATTGTGTTAATTAATGTGCACTGTGTGTTACAAATGATTCTGTAAGGATCTTGTGTAACCAATTACATAACTGAGCTGTAAGCAATCTATAATTAAAATCTGATACAATTTTCGGTAATGTTTTTCTAATCCAATGCCACCAGGTTGTCTTTTCGACATTTCTGGTCTTCCCTCCTGGGCATGGCTTAGTTGTAATCCACTTCTGAGGTTGGGGCACCTGGAAGGCGGAGTTACATTACCCCGATGATGTGATAGGATGATTATGATAATGATTTTCGGTAATGTAAGAAGGGTGCTCGAAACTTACGTGGATAATTGTACATAAAGTTTTTTTTTTTATCTAGTGTAGGGGAAAATTACTACGTGTATTACATGATAATGTGCAAATTTAGAATTGCTAGCAAACATGGTTTATTTTTATATATGTGCACATATATTTCCTCATCAAATACACACGTGCGTAGTAGTTACTGAGATCACTGGTTGTACAAAAGAGTATCTAATTTTGGTTATTGTATTTATGCAGATACAAGTAGTGTCCAAAGTGACAGTGAGTTACAGCCAACAAGGCGAAGTGGACGTCGCTCTCTTGAAGTAGATTTGGATCTTCCTCTCAATAATGCTGTTCTGCAGGATCTACTCACTGATGTAATGCATCATAAAGATTCGTGGCCCTTTCTCCGCCCAGTTCCACGTGCACAGGTAAAGTGTTCAGCACTTTCACACCTCTTGAAAAATGTTATTAATATCAACATGCCCATTCTCAGGCAAAGGTTGTTTGGAATCTACACTAATAATAAATCTGTAACCGAAATTTTTCTGGTAAATTTCGCTTTTCGAAAAATAATTGGTGTTAACATGTATAATTAATCATTCTGAAACCGAAAATCGCTTTTTTTTAATTTTTGTTTGTATATCTGTCTGTCTGGATGTTTGTTACCTTTTCACGCAATAATGGCTGAACAGATTTCGATGAAAATTGGAATAGAAATTAAGTTCGTTGTAACTTAGATTTTAGGCTATATGACATTCAAAATACTTTATTTAAAAGGGGGTTTATAAGGGGATCTGAATTAAATAAATCGAAATATCTCGCTTATTATTGATTTTTGTGAAAAATGTTACATAAAAAAAGTTTCTTTAAAAATTATTTCCGATAAGTTTTACTCTTAGCAAAATTTTGATAGGACTGATATTTAAGAGTTTTAAAATAACAATACAGTACATTTTCACTGCCTCCTCAGATTATAGCATCGTTGTTCCATAACTCCCATGTGCAAAATATAAAATTTTTCAGTAGGAAGAAAAAAACAGATTTATTCATTCTATGGCAGTGGTACATAGGAGATCGTGAATGCTTACATTTTCGAAAGAAAGAAATATAATTGCATATAGGAGATTGTATTATTTGCTGTATAACTATTTAAGTTACTTAATAAAGCAAAAATCTGAAAATCGATATGTCACATAGGAGTTATTGCAGGAACAACATCGATGGCTATAATGAAATAAAAACAAATGACTCCCTCTATTTAAGACGGCTTTGATGTTTATCAATATTAATATAGAGAATATTTGTGTGTTTGTATGAAGTAATCTCAGAAGCTAATTTGGATAAATCCTTCATTATTTGAAATTTATAGTTTGTCTAAATGGATGTAATACTACATATGAGGACTGAGGTAAGATGAAAATAAATCTTTACGCACAGAAAACTTGATATTCTGTCGAAATATTGTATAACTTGATTATTGCTACTTTATTTGGTCCACATAAAATACTCTGATTTTATACACTTAAATTTCTTTTTGTTCACAGAACATAATAGTTAAGAGTTTTGTCATAAAGATCAGTATTTTTACTGGACCATACACCCATAATAAATAAGCATTTTACCATAGAGCTCACTGGAGCTGAGTTATTTAAAAAAAAAAAGTTTTCACAAAATGGCATTCCTGCACTCATAATTTACCCATATTCGTTTCCTGTGTTTCTTAAAATAATATTTATGTAGGGTACCTCATTTTTTTATTTGCATAAACAATGATACACAACTGAGTGAGTTGACTCAGACGGTAGCATTTGAGACACACATTCGGGAGGTCCCGGGTACAAACCCCGTGGCCAACCAATCTGACTGGGGTTTTTCATGATTTCCCGTAGTCATAAAGCCAAATGCCGGATTGGAAAGATACATGCCATGATTCATCACCGCCTCAATTATCAATACCAAAAACATTAATCAAAGTCTATAATCAGTTACATGAACACAAGCCATCTACAACACAACAGAAACAGGAACTCAACTCATGCGACATGACCACAGATGTTAAGGCGTGAATAAAATAAACTTAACAAAACAAATAAATAAATAAAAATTTAAAAAAAAAATGCACAATAAGGTTAACATAAAAATTATCTTCGTACACAATGAAGTTTATTAATTGGAGTGATTTATTAAAGGATGCATTCAAGATTAATTTAGGAAAATGTTGAACGAATTATCCTTGCACCAAAAATGGATGTTCTCTGAACAAAATGATCATATTTTAATTATTTCCATGTAATAACAATTAAGAAACATGTTAAAGGAATTATCATTGCACCAAATGAGTGGTCTCTGGACCAGAATGATCGCATTTTAATTATTTAAATACAATTTCAATTAAGTAACATACTGTATTAAACGATTTATCCTTCTATCAAATACGAATGTTCTCTGGACCAGATGTCCTATTTTAATTATGTAATTACTTTATATTTATTTCTAACAAGTGCAGTGGAGCGCATAGGTACGGCTAGTAAGAATAATATATTTCATTCAAACATGAACAAAACTATGACCATTTAAAACCTAACAGTTTTTTGGCTTCATAACCAATAGTTACTCCAACAGTGTGGTCCATGCCAATAGACTTCTCCCAGCTGAATTTTCCAGGAGTGCTTGTTGTAATAAGCAGTAAATCAGGTTTGGTCAAGTAGACTTAACCATCTTTAATGACTGTAACGAGCAGAAAATGCTTTTCACCCACTTCTTTTTCGTTCATCTGAAGACGAAAGTAAAGCCAACCTTCAAAACATCGTGAATTCCTATATCCATCGTCTGCAATGAAAAAATCCAAGCTACACCTTTTCTAAATTAGTAATAAATATTGGAAAGAGTTTATTATTATTATAAATTACATTTTTATTTGTACATAAATCTTACATGCATTAAAATAATTAAAAAATTTGAATGTTCAGTATAGTAAATGTGTGTGTATCTAATGTTCAATATTTATATTTAACAGTAAAGTCGTTCTCCTTCTTGCGTCTCAATCTAGATGTAAGGTCCATAAAATTTTCCAGAGATTCACAGATTTTTAGATGTTCCAAAGAGTAGTGATATGTATCTCATACCTCTCCTATTCAAATCCCATCCTCACCTTCTCACAGTGCAACCTGTTTCAACGAACGAGGTTCTGGGGACTGAGTCACAGCGGTATAACAGTTCTACCAAAATGGAGGAAATGCCATTAATCTTATGCTGGCCTGTCACGCATACAGAAGCATCCCACACATGGCAGAGGTGGGAATGGTCAGTGGACATTATCATATCCTCCTGACTAGGTCCTATGGACCCACTGACCAAAGATAGGTGTGGCCCTCCTTTCAGATAGAAGTTGAGAGTGGACAATACAACCGCCAACTCATAAAAACTGAGTGTCCTTAACGAAATGGTTGAAACTCGCTCATGAAGATGTTGCATCCCAAAGTATAGTAAATGTAAGAATTCACAAGTGAGTTTATTCTTGGTAGGAATAAATTCTGCTGAGAAAAAAAAGTAGATGAAATTATTTCTGTTAGGAATAAGTTAGGAAAGTGAAATGTATATTTTTTAGATGAAAGGAAGTTAGTTTGTTGAAGTTGTTTCCTTTTAGAAGTGGTGGATAAATGATTTGTTTCTTCATTTTTTGCAAACCCCAGTACTAAATGAAACATCATACTTATCTCTCATAAAAAAATACTTAAGGATTGACAGTTTATGTGGTAAGGGAAATGAGGGTTGCAAACCACCTAGTTAAGTTGTTGTGTGATATGGTAATGCAAGTCAAATTGAATTGAAATCAATCTTCTTAATGTATCCAGCTGTTTGCTGACAACATAAAGTCCATTATAGTCCACTGTAGTCTATTCAGTTGTTGTTTTTCACGAGAAATAAGGGGTATTTTGATCGGTGTTCATTATAGATGCCTGTTGCTAGTAGCCAGAGGTGGGGTGTAATGAATATATACTGCAGGGCTGTGTCTTCTGTAACTGGTACTGCTGATTTTAATGTACTTCTTTTGTGGTTTATGGATGGACAATATAGAAGAATGTGTCCCAGATCTTCATCATGATTATTACACCACAGACAAGTAGGATTATCAGAAATGTGAAATCGGTGTAGGTACAATTGAGTGACAATATGACCTGTTCTGGCTCTTGTTAAAAATATTTGAAAATGTCTGGGCAAGTTTTTGTATATTTCCAGGTCATTTGGTTTCTTTTGTACAGACTGTAAAATTTTTCCTTTGTCAGAAGAGAGCCAATTGTTGATCCATAGGTTTGTAAAATGAGACTTTACTGAAGCAAAAGCATTGGATAGAGATATCACTTGAAGAGGTCTTGGTTGGAAATATGAATTGAAAGATATGATAAAATAAACTAATTTTCTTCATGGCAGGCCTAATTAAAAGATATTGTTAAAAGATTAGACTCAATTGAGAATTTACTTTTAAGCAGTGGTCGAAGTGAAAGAAAAGTTATACTCTTTCAAATGTATGCACTGTATACACTTGGTTTTACAATAGGTTATTAGTTAAGGTGTTATATTTTAAATTATTTTAAGAAAAAATAGCCCCTTCTTTCTATCACTGCCTCTGAGAATTTAACAAATTTTCCATTCAACACAAACGTCGGAAGAAGTATTAAGTAAACCCAGATAGACTAATTATGTGAAGTAAGGGATGGATTATTGTTTTGTGTGTGGCTATTGCAAATCACATCTTTAGTTCTTTTTGAAAGGAAGATTCATTATGATTTGTAAGTCAAATTTTTTTAATTGCATTATTTGTTTATTAAGATAAAATAGATCCCGTCTTTACCTAGCAATCACATAAAATCCAGTGTAGCTGCCTGCTTGGAGAGTAACTCACGGAAAGTTCGTGGACCACATTGTGCAAAGTGCATGCACTCTGTCTACATATATGCACGTGTGTGTGTGTGTGTGTGTGTGCGCGTGTGCGCCCCCTCCTCTTCTCAGTGACACCAATATGATAAACCATATTTATTTCTTTACAGGTTCCTGATTATCATCTCATAATAAAAAGACCAATGGACTTTGGTAAAATGAAGTACAAATTAAACATGTTAGAATATAGAAACAACAGTGAATTCATTGCTGATGCCCTCTTGGTCTTCGAAAACTGCCAGATGTACAATCAAGTGGATGCTCAAGAATACAAGTAAGCTATGTTATAAAGAGTTAATTATTGATTTTGGATATTGTAATAATTACAGTAATATTAATAAAAGATGAATCTGATCACAGAGCTGGTGTGCGGCTGGGTCGCTACTTCGAAAAACGATGCAGAGAACTGGGATTACAGCTGAAAGAAGAAGAACTTCGACCACCAGAAGCTAAGAAAGCAAGACTCAATTAAAGTGGGTTTTTGGTAACAAAGAATGAAATTTCTGCAGTAGCCAGTAAGCAACTGCAGTGTTAATGAAAAATTCACTGTTGCTTTTGGTACTTCTAGGTATGTGTTGTGGACATCTGGTTATATGTACCACATAAGTAACTTTTTTAGTATACTTTACCAATTCTAATTAAATGAAGGAATTGCCATTGGTGGGATGTAGTTAGATGACTTTTTTTTTATTATTAAATGTTACTGCTATAGACCAATATAAATTAAGAATTATTTGTGGACTCTCATGTGGGAAGGTCTTTTATCTTTGATATCCTGGAATGGTTATGATTGTGCAGTTTCAGAACAGCTTATCTGCTATACGAAGTATTGTAGGTAATGGGTCCTGAATCTTGACAGTTCATTTTTAAGTATCTCTTATTTCCCATGGGACCAGTATTAACACATCAGCATGAAATATATCATTGGCTTCACATGGTTTATGTTCATGATGCAGAGAAAGTAAATATTGTAAGTTTCACAGGTAGTGTTGAGCACTTAAAAACAAAAAAATAAAAGGATATTTCACAGAATGTACCTCCTTTCTCAGCCTCCTGCATATATGGTGTATTTTTATTACTATTAAATGCATTGTCCTTCATTTGCTTCTGCTTTCATGTAGTAGCTCTTTTGTCGTTGTCGAACCAGTGCGTCTATTAATGTCCTGCCTTGTTTGCTCAGTTGTGTTACACCTATTTGTTTTAAGGTTAACATCACTGTCATCCCATGGTATGGTTTAGAGTGACAATTGCTCAGAGAATCTACATTGTTGATAAGTTGAGCAGTAAGATGATTATTCATATTTAATATTATGAAACATATCCTACTAGGACATGAGGTCATGAGCTCAGTAACAGATGAAGAATGATTAATATCAACGTATGGGGTAAAAGAATTTTGGATTTTTTATTTATATATAATTTGAAGTCAAATGTATTTCAGTGACTCTGACGATATGTTAACAGTATTAAAGATGATAAATTAAGTCTGTCATTGGCTGGAAAGTTGATCTGTTTCACATTGTCATTTCGTCTCCTTTAAGTGGAGGGAATCTTAAATGGATGGGTTTTTGATAATTTTATGCTATATCACTTTGTAGATTTTATTAAGATGTGAAGCTTAGTGAGACAGAAGTGCGAATAAAAGTTATTCAGTTACATAAATTATAATTTTGGAATATTTCTAAATAATTTCTCTCCTTACGTGGTGTAGCATTCTATTATCACCCACAACTATTATAGAACTGAATTTTGTATTCACTCATAAACAAAATTTAAATATATTACGGATAACCTTGCCTTTTAATTCATTTGTGATGCTGTTTATGTAGAATAGTTAATATACCAGTAACAAGAACTCCCACATATTTCCTTCTCCAGCATATATGAATATGTATTTACATTTTGATGAAACCTTTAAACGATGGTCTCTCTTTCGTTCTCTTCCCTCTTTTAAATTAGGTTCGGCTGGGCAGAGATTTCAGAAACGAAGAAGAAAGTTTGACAACTATGCTGCCCTACTAAAGCAAAAAATTGTGTTTCAGAGTTAAGAGGTTTATGTGCTTAAAGGAAACGTTTTGATTCATATTACTAAGTCAGAAAGTTATAACTTAAATGTTACGTCTCTAAAAATAAAAAAAAAATAAAAAAAAAATAATAATAATAATAATAATAATAATAAACTTCCTGTATGCTAGACAGACAAATACACTTCTTAATTCAAATACTGTACACAATTTTGCAGATACGACCTTTTGCTTTAGCAGGGCAATATGTAGTGAAGTATGCAAAGTAACTCATGGTATTATATGCCTCCTATTCTACACAAGATTGTGATTCACTGTGATTAGGTAATTCTATCAGCCATCTTAGCGATCATTATATTATCTAAAGAAACACAATGTGAGAAAGTATCACAAAAGTCGTGCAAGAATTTCTTCAAGAAAAGACAATATGCAGAACATTTTGAATATTTTTCTTGTTAGCTTGGATCCAGAATTCCAAGGATTTTCTCATTTCTATAAAAGAAAGAAGAGTTTGTACCATAAGAAGTGCGACAACTTCCAAGCGCAGAAAAAACTATAAAGGCTGAAGAGAAAGAGGAATGAGAAGAAAGTGTTGGTGATTATGGAGATGATACTTAAAATTGTGGCAAGGACAAATGTGAAGAAAGTGTAATACCGGTATGCATCCTTGTTCAAACAAAATGTATATGATTATATTTTATATACGGTGCCTATCATTCTTAGAGACAAAGCATGAACTAAATAAGTGAGTAGTCATTTTTTACTACGTCACTACCACCGTGACTACTACTGCTGTGCGGTTTTGACATTCAAATCTGTATATCATTAATTTCTAGTTTTCTGTCCAAGGTCAGGTCTTTCATTGCAAATCTACCATTCTCCAAACTTTCCTATTTTCCACCTTCCTCTTAGTCTTTGTATACGATTCATGTATCTTAATGTTGTACATCATCTAATATCATCTTCTGCCCCAAACTTTTCTCTCATTTGCCGTTCCTTCCAGTTCATCCTTCAATAGGCTGTTTCTCTTAAACAGTGATCCAGTCAATAATTTCTTCTTCTCTTCCTGATCAGTTTCAGCATTATTCTTTCCTCATTGAGATCATAGTTATTTCATCATATGAAGTGAACATTTTTAAACATATAGGCACTGCTGTTTAGAAAAATCACAACACACGTTTAGAACTCAATATGTAATATACATTTTTATGTGGACAATTTAAGACATAATCTGCGCTGTAGTGTTGTGATCTAAGGTAGTGGTTTCCAACCTTTTGAGTGTCATAAACACTTTGAAGTTCATATTTAATTTTGACAGACCCCCAAAATATTTTGTATAATTTAGGCTAGTAATCATGTTCTGTTCATTAAACATTTGCGCATAAAGTAATAAAATTCACTTTTAACTTTTGAATATAATCTGATACATAAATACAAAATTAGTCTAGAATATATGGGTGGTGCAGCCAAGATTGCAACACGAGTTTTAAGTTCAAACCAGAAACTAATTTTCGTAATTCTTACATCCTCTCCTCTTTTATGGGTAAAGTATAACTTGTCACCAAGAAGGGATTTTTCATACAGTTGCTTTTTCAGTTATAGAAAGAATAATATCCCCGTAATTTTAATGTAACTCAATGAAGATGTTCTTTTATACTTCCAAAGATATCAGATGAGAGTTAATCATTAAGCATTGCTAGAAAGTTGGAAATGAATTGAATTCTCAACTGATAACTCATCAAAATCAAAAGTTTAATTTCTTTTTTGCTCAAGTCTTATTCTGAATGGTGAACACAGTTCAGGTTGAACCCTGAAGATGACAATTTAAAATGCTGAAAATATCTGATATGCAAGATTTTCAAGTCAAGAGAAGTCCCTCAGGAACTCATTCTTGTTAAACTTCTGGTCTGTGGACCACAGGTTGGGATCCACTGGTCTAAGTCATCATCCCTGGACTCACATTACAGAATGAGTTCTGTTTTGAGTCCTGATGAAGGAATTTTCTCATTTTGACCAGTATATGGAACCGGTGCCCACTCAGCATTGTGATGAATTTGAGAAGCTATGCTAGGTAGAGAAATCCTGTTTTGAAAACCACCTACTGTAAGGTCACAAAGTGGGTGTACCTCCATGTATTCTTATTTTACTTACTATGTGAAGTTCTGACCTAACAGTACCTGACAATACTCTCTGGGGGTTCGTCAAGGACAAAGTGTGAAATCATCACTATAACACAAGGCACTATTACAAGCAGCTGTGGAAGATGCCTTCAACGAAGTGACCCTTGATTATCTCCGCAAAACAAAATTCAAACTAATAAAGATCTAGGTCATGATGAAATTTCAATGGCGATGTTAAGAAATGCAGCTTCCAACAGCATCCAGCAGTTGTATAGAGTACTTAGAAGAATATTGGAGAAGACCATTCCAGAGGATTTGAAAAAAATGTTCATTGTGCCAGTTTTTAAGAAAGGAAATAAAAAGAATTGTTGTAATTACAGAGGTATTACTTTATTAAGCCACATTTTAAAAATATATGAAAGAATATTGGCAGGTAAATTAAACAGAATTATTTAATCAATCGATCTTCTTAATGTATCCAGCTGTTTGGTGACAACATAAAATCCACTATAGTCGACTGTAGTCTATTCAGTTTTGGTTTTTCACGAGAAATGAAGGTTATTATGAAACAGAATTATTGAAGAAAGGTTAGATGAACTATATGCATTCAGGCAGGTAAGATTAGCCATTTATTTAATTTTCAGAAATAATTTTAAAAAGCAGAGAAAGAAAAGATATCATTTTCATAGCTATAGAAAAAAGCATACAGTAGAGTCAAGAAGAGAGAAAATTTGTGAAACATATTTAGAAGTACCAGACTATATAATAAACAGATTGAAGGACATCTATTACAACTGGAAATACTATGTCAGAACACCAAATGGTCAAACAGATTGGTTTGAATCAAAGAATGGGGTACTGCAAGAAAGTGTCTTATTACCTATCCTTTTTAATATTATGGACGAGATACGAAATAAAGTATTAGAGGAAAGTTATATAGCAGATACAAAAACACTGATTTATGCTGATGCTGTAATGATTTGGGGAGATAATGAACAAGAATTTTAAATGAAATTGATAAATTGGAATACTGTAATAAATGAACATGGACTAAGAATAAATGAAAAAATTGTAGCATTAAAAATAGCAAGGATATCAAAATCAGAACTCAGAATTAAATTAAATGGAAAATTCTTAGAGGAAGTAGAAAATTTCAAGTATTAGGGAAGTGTAGTGGATAATTATAAGATACAACATGAAATTATAGAAGAATATAGTATAGTGGTAGATATTACCGACAAATGAAAGGTTTGCTATGGACATACCTGAAAAGTGCAAGAGACTAATGCATAATTCATATTTTAAATGAGTATTAATATATGCAGCAGAAACTTTGATTATGACAAAAAAAGATCAGAGCAGAATTCAGGCGACAGAGATGAAATTCCTTAAAAGTATAGTACAGGAAACTCGAAGCAATAGAATTAAAAATGAAAAATACAAGAAATATTTTGGGAATAATGCAAAATTGCAGGATATATTGGAGGAAAATAAAATTAGATGATTTGGGCGTGTTATGAGGATGAGTGAAGAGATTACCAAAGAAGGCACTGCAACTGAAAGTAATAGGGGGGAAAAAAAAACCTAATGGAAGACCTAGAACAATATCAATCAATCAAAGGACATTATGGAGCATGTTGACTCCATGTCAATTTCACAAAATGCTTCCACTCTGTTCTGTCTTTTGCTAGTTCCTTCCAGTTGGTAATTCCCATTTCCATGCATTTTTTCTGAATTTCATCTTTCATCTACTTCGAGGTCTTCCCAGTGGCCTTCTGTTATTAAAGGTGTTCATGTACATTTGTTTTGTGCTGCTGCAGTTATCCATATCTGTAACCTGTCCTGCCCAATTTAATCTTCTGGTTCATATTACATCTAAGATTGACAGTTGATTATAAAGTTTATGAATATCATCATTATGTCGAATTTTCCACTTGTTTTCACGTGGGTCAAAAACAAGATGAGAAGATCAATTAAAGAGGAATGTTGTAAAAAGAGAGAAACCGACGAGAAGTTGTGGAAAAGAATAACTACAAGGACTAGCTCTTACTCGACCCCACAACCAGCGACACGAGTCTAGATGAAGACAACTTCTGATACATGTACAAGCATAACTGCCAACTTTCCAGATTTAGGTGGGAGACTGGATTTTTAAAGCACTTTTTGGATCTTCCAATTAATAACATTTTCTCTATACTTATTGTATTTATTTTTTACTGGTTTGAAAAACTGCCAATTTCATCTCGTGACATATTTTTCTCCAATATATTGACTGTAAATGAATATTTGACTATCGATTGTGAAAGATCGTTATGGCAGAAGCATTTCGGTATCTCTTGGAATCATGTTATTAAAGATTGTTACTGTAGTGACATCTTGAGAGATGTAGGTGATTGAAGATAATTATTTTATGTGCCAGAATTCATATTGTTCTATCACAGGTTATGATGAGTTTTCAGACTGTGAGACATAGCTCACCTGTCAACATATCTCACTTCAAAAAAGTAAAGGAAACTAAAGAAGCATTATGTTGAGAACACTACCTGACGTGCAAAAGATGGCTAACACCTAACGAGTCAGTTATGGTTGGGTTGCCATGGCAACCAACTTACTTCCTGATTCGTCCCCCCCCCCCCCTTTTCGCTGGATATACTGCTCATGGATGCACTCAGTTTTGGTGCCATTTCTCCAATTATAGCTATTTATGTTCTTGCTATTTTTGTGATTATAATTTTATTATAGTGTAATGTGCTGTTGTTTGTAAGATTATAGTTATCTTGAGAATTATCTTGAATCCAACGGATAATTTAGTGTTCCTTCCTCCAGACACATTTTTGTCTGTGGAAAAGAATGGAAGACCAACATCCAGTACTGTTGCTTTATTTGTAAAACGTTTGTGGTAATCAAAATGCGAGTCCTGGAACTTTCACTAGAAAATTTAAACCTTGTTGGTATTAATAACATAAATGCCATGTGACAGTAATTATCTCCAAAAAGCTTTATTGTTGGTCGCATTTACTAATCAGTATAAAAAAGAATGCATTTCGCACTAGTGTTCTTTAAATCACATTATGAAGAATTGTGTTGGATTAAAAAAGCTGTAAAAAAAACCCGAATAAAATTGTGGCTGCACACACATTGATGTACGAAGGGTTTTTGAAAAGTTCATAGCTTGACATGGAAATTAAACTAGGCTTATTCTGAAACAATCTTTATTTCTCAACATAATCTCCCCTGAGATTTACACACTTGGTTCTCCAGTGCTGCAATGCTGCCATACCCTCCTGGTACACAGATTCCTCAGGTCTCCAAAAAAGCCTTCTACTGCTGTGGTAACCTATTATTTGACGAAAATTTCTTCCCAGCCAAGTGAGTTTTGAGCTTTGGGATAAAGAAAGAAGTCCGAGAGTGCGAGATATGGTGAGTAAGGGGGATGTGGGAATAATTCGAATTGTGGTTCGTGTAATTGAGCAACTGTGATAGCAGACTTGTGAGCAGGTGTATTGTCGTGATGAAAACACTTTCTTCTTGGTTTGTCATTGGTTTGCTGTTTGGCAGTAGAGGTTCTGTTACAAAATTCACATGGAATTATCTTAAGGAACTTCACATTCCTTTTGATTATGTAATGTCTATTCTTATAATACGAGGCGCATCCAGAAAGTAAGTTTCCCGATTTTTTCCCCTTGAAAGTAAACGTAATTAGCCGTGTCAATTGCACATGTGTAACAGATCTATGACGTATCAATCATATGCCAGCAGGACAGGTCCCGCCTGGTGCCAGTAGCGTGGCAGCAGTGGTCCGAAATGGAAGCTCTTATTCCTTCTCCCGCCACCTGCGAGGTTCGGTCGGTGATAAAGTTCTTGAATGCACAAAGCATTGCGCCAATTGAAATCCATCGGCAGCTCTGTCAGGCCATTGGGCTGAACATCATGAGTAAGCAGATGGTGCATCGCTGGTGTAGGCAGTTTTCCGAAGGTCGTCAAAGTGTCCATGATGAAGAGTGCAGTGGGCGACTGTCCCTCATCAATGATGATCGTGTTGAGCTGGTGCGGCAGTGCATCATGGAGAACCGTCGCTTCACGATTACAGACCTGAGCAGCCATTTTCCGCAGATATCGTGATCCTTGTTGCATGAGATTGTCACTAAGCACCTGCTGTTCAAAAAAGTGGGTGCCGAAAAACCTGACACCCGAACACACAATGCAACGTTTAGGAGCAGCACTGACATTTCTGCAACAGTATTATGATGACGGCGACGAGTTCCTCGACAGGATCGTCACGGGCGATTAGACTTGGATTTCGCACTTCACCCCGGAAACCAAGCAGCAGTCAATGCATTGGCGGCATAGTGGATCTCCGGTCAGAACGAAATTCAAACAAATGCTGTCGCTACGGAAAGTGATGTGCACGATGTTCTGGGACAGGACGGGCATTCTGCTCATTGACTTCCTTCCAAGAGGTGAAACAGTGAACGCTGACTGTTACTGTGAAACACTGCAAAAATTGCGATGTGCCATTCAAAACAAGAGGCGTGGAATGCTTACTGCAGGTGCTGTGCTCCTCCATGACAATGCTCGTCCACATACAGCTCGGCACACAGCAGCTGTTTTGACGGAATTTGGCTGGGAGTTGTTTGATCATCCACTCTACAGTCCTGATCTTGCTCCCAGCGATTTTCATGTTTTCTTGCACCTCAAAAAATTCCTGTCCTCCGGTGAGGGTTTTGGCAACGACGAAGAGCTGAAGACGTCTGTCACACGCTGGTTCCATTCACAGGCGGCAGAGTTCTACGACAGAGGGATACAAAAGTTGATCCCATGATACAAGTGTCTCAATTCTGATGGTGGCTATGTTGAAAAATAGCTGAAACATTGCTGTACCTGTTACCAATAAATGTTTTCCTGAAAGTGTGTGTTCTTTTTTTTTTTTTTTTTGAATAGGGAAACTTACTTTCTGGATGCGCCTCGTATTATTAAGCATTCTCTTCAAATATTACATTATTGTCTGTATTTCAGCTAGTTCACTTATATTTGCCTTAATTAACTTTTTTTTTATGTTTCATGTATCACATTATGTTCTACTTGTTTATTGTATTGAGGACTGACTCTTGTGGTCACTCAAATTCTTTGAGCAGATGTCTTTAATGAATAAATACTACTAAATGTTAATATTGTTATGTAACACATGATGAATATGAACTTTCTTTGTAAATTGTCACATAAAGCCAGTGTTAAGTGTCCTTTTTACATAAACCCCATAAATTTAGTACAAGCAGTAATTGCCAATTAAATTAGACAAATGCATCTGCCGATAGCTTTTCTAAAGTTTCTAAAAGGCACTGATATAAATACTCCACTTTTTTTGGGCTTCGAGATAATTTCTTTAATGCATTTAACACAGTTTACAAAATGCATCACATGAATACAATTGAAATGCAACCAATCATATTTAATTTTCCATCTTTTTTTAATTTAGTTAACGTGTAACTCTTTTATTCACTGCTAACAGCACTAAACCTTTTCCACATTTATGTCAGAACTGGTCAATTTAATTTCAGAAAGCATAATTTGTATTTCAGAACCCGTCAATTGCTATATTCTAACATTCATAGGATTATGAATATAGTAGTTATTTTGAACTACTTTAAGTACCTTACTTTAAAAATTACAATACACATACTGTAGTTTGTAATTCACTGTTTTTCAGTGGTATATACATATTTATTTATTTATTTATTGATATTGACAAAATACATTTTAAAATACAGGAAAGTCAAAGACAAAATTAAGCCTAAAAAACTCGTTATTGCAAACTCATGATAAACAATTACATAGTATCCATGATAACAAAAATATAGGGTTCAATTATCTGAAATACAATTGACGGGTTCTGAGATACAATTGACGAATCTGAAATACAAATTATGCTTTCTGAAATACAATTGACTAATCTGAAATACAATTGATAAATCTGAAATATAAATTATATTTTCTGAAACACATCTGGAAAAAGTGTAATGTTTTTTTTTAATCACAGATGGAATTACCATTCACAGGTTTCTTTCACTTGAAGCCAATTAAGAATTTTCTGAATTAAATGCAAACGATGCGTGTTCCACTGACTACTTCATAAATCTTTTCTTTTTAAGAAAAGTAAACAATACCTGTTGTTTTGCCATCGTACACTGAAATATTTATATTTACTATATATGCTAGAACTACTTTAGTAAACAGAATTATACAAGATGTTCCAGTAGAATGTGACGGTTTTCATAGTCTTATTGTGGGATAATCAAATTGAATTTTATTAACAGTCAACAACTTTTACTGGAAACATAGTTGTAGAATGCAATTTATTAATCTGTACTTATTGTTTTTATTACATTTTTTAAGTGACCTCCAAAACAACGAACACATTCTTGCAATCTGCTCTGAAAGTCATTATTACTCTGCAATAAACCACTATCAGTGGCTCTAATTTCATTATTTATGTTTTCTTTTAATTGCATTATGATGCATGGTGTGTTGCAGTACACTTTTTCTTTTCAAATATCCCCCTAAGAGAAGTTGGCTGCTATAAGATCAGGAGACTTGTGGCAGCCAGGTGATATCTCCAAATCGCGAAATTATGCACCCAGGAAACAAGATTTGCAGACAGTTCATTGATTCACGTGCAGTGTGTGCTGTCACCCCATCCTGTTGGAACCAAAACTCATTATGGTGATCCATCTCAGTCAGTTTCACTGTTCCCAACATTTGTTGGTACTGATCTGAACTGACAGTCACAGTGCAGTTAAGTACTTCAAAGAAGTATGGGCCGATAATTCCAGAGGCAGAAACGCCACACCACACTGTTACCTTCTCACTATGTAGTGGTTGTTCGTGCACTTGCATGGGTTGATCTTCACTCCATTACCTACCGGAAATTATGTTTATTAATGAACCCAGATGTAAGTGTGCTTCATCTAACATAATGAGTTTGTTCAGAATATCCGGATCAGCATTTAACATTTCACTGAACTCTCTACAAAATGCTATCAAGCAGGTTTATCAGTGATACAAAGGTGGTTCATAATTTGTATTCTGTCTGGATGGAATCTGAGATCTTCGTGTAAAATACGGCACATGCTTATGAGCATAAATTCAATGCAGCTGATTTACGTCTGGCAGAGCAAGATGGACTTCTATGCACGTTTCTCTAACTCTGGCGACGTTTTCCAGCATACAAACTGATCGTGGATCACCAGCAAATCTATCACAGACATTCGCAGTATTATTGAATTTACTCACTCACTTCAGAATTGTGTTACGGGAAAGAATTCTTCCATGTTATGGAACATTAAGTTCATTTCTAAATCTTCTCTGAACATGTGTGATGGATTTAGACCCAATATATGCTGTTACTGAAAATACATATTCTGCCACCATCCATTTAGTCGTGATACAATTTCCTACAATCACAGGAGAAATGGCATGTTTTGAAGGTTGCATAGCACCAATATTTCCACCAAAGCACAAAATTGCTAGAAATGGCAGTGTTCTGAAAACCGTAATATTCTACTGAAACATACTGTATATATGCTAAACAAAACTAACAATGAAAACTACCCCAATAAAAACAGCACATCTGACTTCTTAACTTTATCAATCAAAACTGAAAATTCAGATTGTTTAGGCTGGCACACTCAGCTGTGCAACTTGTGTCACCAACTAGCCTTTCCTAAAATCACATTCATTAACAAGAAACAACCAACCTTCAAGGAAACAATTACCTGAAAACCAGCATAACAGAATTTATTTTATAGTTAAAAGAAAGTTTGAAATCTCCCCCTTGAATTTATCACTGATTTTCAAATGCTTCTTAAAGTTTGTCATGTTCATTTTCCTTCAGCAAATTTGGATATTTTTTAATAAAATATTCATGAGATAAATATGAAACATTTTTTTGTGTCAAATATCTACAACTTCTGCATACTTGAGAAATTCCTCAAGTGGAAATTTTTTTAGAATGTAGCTACAAGCTACCATGTAAAAATGCTCTAACATACTTCTGCTCATCACACTCATTTTCTTTTAAATATTCCCTGGCCTTTGTTCCAATTACAAAGTCCTTATCAGCTTTCTGGTATTTCCTTTTTTAGAATTCAACATTAGAAAATATAGAAGTAGAATCAGACTGAAGAGAAAATGGCTTAAATCTGACAAATAGGTCAGTAAGAAGGCCAAGAACTTTCTTCTTAGAAGATGCATAGCTGAAGCATCTTGTTGCAGAAACAAATTTACAGAGTTAAAAAAACAGGAAGTGTACTCTGAAGGAAATAACAGTACAATTTTATGTGTGGATCCTCTAAGAAATGTCTTCACAGTTTCAAACTGCTTAGTAGTCTCTCATTTTTCTGTTGCGGTCCACTACAAAATAGAAGCAACAAGACTTCCCACTGCTCAAGAACTCTATTAAGTGATTCAAGAAGAGACAGCCAACAGTATTAACAAACTTCAAATCTGCCACTCAAAGATTGATTGATACACTTGCATATAATTTTGTCTTTTAGAATTTTTCCCAAGATATTGATGTATCTGAACCAAAAAGTTTTCTATATTTATTGACAATTGAAAAGCTGACAAGAAGCATCCAGAACATTAATAGATGAATGCTTCTGTTCCACAAATCTGGCAGCACCTTTTATTGCACCTGTCATTTATTACGTTTTCATGGAGTATTCAGATCGATTACATTGTCCTTACTGTCTTGAATACTATCCCTCTGAACCCTGTTTTCATGCAATTTTCGATGCGTATTGAAAACGAAGTTTCGAAAGTAGTTATGTTAGTATGTTGGCCTTGGCTGTGAACTACATTGTGTTCGTAAATGAGGCACATGAAAACTTATTATTGTGGATGATAATGTAGAATGTTAATAATTGCTTTTAGGAACATACAAAATGTTGTGTGTTATAACACGACTTTTCAATATACAAAATTGAAAAGGGTGATCCCAAAACGCATTAAGTCCATTTTTATGAAAGGACTGGCTAGTTTTTTATCCACCGGTCTACTGATTGAGCGAGTTTTCAAGTGACATGCACAATAACACAACCTTTTAGATAAGGACTGATGTTTTGGAAGAAACATGATAGAGATCTCAAACATAATCATATATAATGTATAAATCATAACATGGCTAAATGAGTTTTGGAGTTAAGTGAGTTTTGGATCACACTTTTCAATTGCACTCACTCTTGGTAAAACAGATGACAGATAAATAAATGTTGATCGTCACAGGCTTAGCGTACTGTATTGAAATTGTTTTGGATACGACACCTGTTTTCATGCAACTCAGTCTAAATTGAAAATGATCCGATCCCACTTTTTAGGTGTATCGACTTTGAGACTAATTGTTTTGAATTTGAGTTATGATAGAGATCTCAATATGGTAACCACATTCAAATTGATTTGAATACTCCATGAAAACGTAGTAATTGTATAAGCATTGTCACAAGAAAAACCATATGCAATTTTCCCAAGGAATACCTAGGGAAGTTAATTCTTCATCATTGCTTGAGAAAATTCCTTCTCCTCTATTGTCAACTCTGTCTATAGTCCGTGCATTTCGAACTGGCAGCTCAAGGTCAAGCAATGGACTGCATTTGCCACGTGTGGTTACCACAATCCTGAACCATTCTCAACTAAAGTCAGCTGGTACAGCCGGAATTACCAGTGTTTCAGTTCTGTGACTCGTGCATGGTTTGTACTTCTGTATGTGACCTTGATCCGTCAGTTCGAAATGCACAGATTATAGCACTAATAAAGAGGAGGATATCTGACCTTGCTTTGGTTTGAACAGAAGCTACAATTAGCGAACGTTTTACTTAAATTGTATCAGTACTACCATCAGTAGCCAAGGAAAATGGCGTTCTTGCAAAAGTTCAACTGTTGTTTCTTTGTCTCAGCTGCAATGTACAGATACGGAATTAAAATCTGGAGCGGGTTTTGATGGGAGTCCACCTGTATGTAGATAACAATTTCGCAGGACTGTCCACAGTAGCATATATACAGGGGCTCTTGTTTACTGCACATGCGCAGTGTGTTGTAAGCGAAACTTGGAGCTCCAAATTTTATTTCCATATCTGTACCTATTTAGTGCAGCAGAAGTTTTTGACATTGCACAGTCATACTTCTGTGCTATTATAGAATCAGAAAATACTGCTCTGAATAAATTCCCTGCATGGTCAGAAATAGATAATGAGCAGGACCGCCTACAGGATTTATGGGCCCCTGTGCAATATTGTGCTCAGGCCCCATTAAAAAAAAATTTTAAATGACAAGATACCAATTATTCTGACCACAATAATTATTTGCAAAATAAATAAAAGATAACCCCATACACAGATACGAATCTAAAAATATACACTTTTGTTACATTGAAAACTTATAGCAAAACTTCACATTAGCAGAATATATTATATTCATCACGCTTCTTTTTCAGTAGGGCCTACATAGTATGTTTTGTGACGAAACATTCGTCTTTTTGTTGTCGTTTGTTTCATTTCGTTTTCATAAAACACTATTCTTAAACAGCTGTAATTTCTGACTTGCAGACCAACATCAACAAACAACTCTCCTAGACTTCAATGATGCAAAATCATCAATTATATCAGCAGATTTTAAGATCGCTTTCCAGACTAAGGAGGCCAAGGTTACTCAGTCTTTCTTGACACATTGTTACTCTGAATACATTTTTATTTCCTTCATTTTGTTTGAAGTTGGTGTGAAATTGAGAGTTGTTAGTGAAAGTGCAGAAAATAAACCAGTCTCAAACAGTAGTATTGAATCAGAACAAGCAAACAATAGTAAAAATGATGTGTTAATATGTACAAGTGAAACAAATTTACCCACACCAGTTCCTAACTCTTGAGTCATGGCAAGTAACATGCGACCTTGGAAAACTAAAAAGTGGCAGACAAATTGTGTCATTGAATGCGTTGTTCGAAAAAGTACCCCCAACCTGCCTAATATCCTTCCAAGTGACGGAACAAGAGCCTCTCCAGTATTATTTTCAAAACTCAAGAATGGAGAACGTGTTCCCAGAGACTGGCTAGTGTGGAGTGAAACAAATCAGTCACTGCACTATTTTCCCTGATTTATTTCACTCCACACTAGCCAGTCTCTGGGAACACATTCTCCATTCTTGAGTTTTGAAAATACTGTAATACTGTTTTTGGAAAGCCTCTTGTTTTCGAACAACACATTCAGTGACACAATTTGTCTGCTACTTTTTAGTTTTCCAAGGTCGCTCAATTTCACACCAACTTCAAACAAAGTTCTACTCCCTTTCTTAATATCTTCCAATTTTTCTGTGTCTCCTTGAGCTCCTCACTTATGCTTCTACTTGTCCACTATCCACTTGTAACACTAATGAACAGAATTTACTAGACAAACGACAACGAAAAGACAAAAGTTTCGTCGTGAAACATACTATGTAGGGCCTACTGATCCTACTGAAAAGGAAACGTAATCCTCCTGCTTGGATTTGGGAGAGTCCACTAGCATATTGCGGTGGGCCGGCAGGGGTTGATAGTTAAGAGGACAAGCCAATTGAACGTGTTCGGTACAAGCAACGGGAACATATTTCAGTCAAATCCCGGAGCCCTCAAGTGTCGTGTCGATGATTGTTAACATGGGAAACCAATATTCTGTTATATAAAAGTTAAACATTCACATAATGAAGTGGTACTTTGTATTAATTCTACTACTGTTGGTTAATATGTCACATTCATGTAACAAATGTTCTTACAAAATTTTATAGTACCGGTAAGTATCTGTGAATAATTATTTGTGATAATGAAAAGTAATCAGACTCACTTAATCTGACGGGCCCTTACTGCTCACGGGCCCATATGCACTTGCCCCCCCTTCTCGGCAGCCCTGATAATGAGATATTGTGCTCTAAAAGAAATAAGTAAAACAAATCAGCATTCGTGATCATTGTTTCATCATTATTAATAAATACTGACGAAATATATTTGTTTTCCAATTTCATTTGTCTATATATTTTTATGTTCTTTTGAATCAGTGTGTCATCCACAGTCATCTCAGCCACAATGAGAAAAATCGCATAACTTTCACTAACATGTGAAGCAATTAAACATGGTCATTCTTTTGTGCAACAGTCTTTATATTTTTGTAATACTGCTGTCTTCTTATTAGTGGATGCAGTTCGAGAATTTGCATGCTATTTCAGAAAAACAATCACTGGAAATAACAGTCGCATATTTATTTATTTTTTAATACTTGTAACACATAATATACACAGATAAAATTTTAGCTCACCCCAGAAAACTTGCTTCCTGGTTTAACACTAGCAATTGAAGTGTTCAGAGCCATAGTAGGCCAAGCGTCATTTTTTAAAATCTGAGAAAGCACGGGTTAAACTGTATACCATAGTTTAATGAATGAATGTATAATTTAGTTTTAATGTGCATACTTTATATTACTTGCTATATGTTTCATTGAATTATGGTATTCACTTAATTTTAACCCTTGTTTTCTCCATTTTTAATATATGGTGCTTGGCCCACTATGGCTCTGAACCCTTCAATTGTAATATATAGGAGTGACAATTTCACCTATATACCTACCAAATATTGTGCATAGAATTAGAAGCAAGCATTAATTGTTGACATATTTCTTCTTGGTTTCTATCTGTGGGTTAAATTAAATTTTTTTTCACCATGATGTTTTTCCATGATCTTTCTTTTGGCCATAATTCCGGGACAATGGGAGATATCCATAATAGTTACAGAAAATCCGTAATAGCTGGGACCTTTGGAGTAGGAATTTACATAGAAAGCCCAAACTCATCAGTGAACAATACATTTCCTTGTTGAGCCACGAAGTTCTCGCACATAATGCAGTCAAGCTATGCGATGCTGTCAGGTGATATCTGAAGAGATTACTTTTTACAGCCTCCTTCATACAATTCTCTTGTTGATGTTGACCTCTTGAACTTAGCTGGAATCGATTTTGAACTTCAATGGTGGTTGTGTGGCAGTCACATGTAGTTATAGGAACTGCATCACTGCTAGCAGATATTGCTCTTCTTGGGCCTGATTCTCCTTGAGTAGGATTCAGTTTCGTTGTACCTTCGTTCGCTCTTGAAAAGTGTGGAAGCTGTAATTTCTGACACTCATGTAACAATGTATACTGCATCCAACTTCCACCAACACATCAGCTCAGGTAGCATGTTCAGGACTAACATGTTTATTGTTCAAATGTAATAAACTGAAATATCTCGGAAATCATTTCACTGAGAGAAAAACACCAAGCGATTAAAGAGTGGAGAAGCAGGGCAATAAACTTTACTTCATAATTTTGGGGACAAACTCTTTCAGGCACAGGGTGGGCTGATGTAATGAAAATCACAAAAAACAATTTCATAAACCTCCCTCTAATGTACTCTCACAAAAAACAACCGAAAACTATTTAAAAAATAATAATAAAAAATCAGAAATGGACATTACATATAATTTTTTAGACGTTTATCATGGTTTTCATCTTCGTGCTAACCTCTTTTATCTTTGTTTATACAAAACAATTGCTATTTGACTGTCTATTGTATATTTTTAATGTTGCTAAATATACATTTTTTTCCCCAATCCTGTGTCTAGGGCCAGTGCCACTCATCAGCATAATAACTTTGTTAATGTGTTACAATTGATGGGTCAGTAGGTTGGAGTCTTCTCTTAGTCTTAATGTATTAAATTCTTCAGATTTAGTTGTATTTTCCATTCATGACTTAAGGTACTACAAACTGTACAGTTTAGAAATTCAACTAGTGATCATAGCTTATTAAGCTAAACAAACTTTTCAAAGTACGATCTCATATTATTGATGTTATTGAGCACTGTAAACAATGCTTCATTGTTCATGTTATGTCTGAATACTGTTTACACTATTAATTTCAATGAAAAGAGGATATCGAAGAGATTTGTATCAAGTGTTTTTCTTCACCTCTTCCTGGATCTGACTGTCTCGTTCCCATCATTTTTACAGAACAATTTGTTCTTCCTCTCTATATAGCGTACACTGATGCTTTTCCCACATTCTCTCTAACTTTTTTTTTTTCCATTAGGAGATTTGTAAATTTTTCTGGAAGAATTGAAACACCATAATATATTAATGTAGAAAAATGACAGCAGAAAAAACAAAATCTGTGACTTATCACAACACCAGATACTACAACTCCTAAGGTCGAACCTGCTACTTTCATTTCTGATACTGTACCTGTAATTTTTTATTATGAAAGAGCTATACATATTATGGTTGGCATGAGCAACTTTTTTGTAAAGTGTCAAACACATTTTGTCAATTTTGCTTTTATTTTGTAATGTGTTAGTATTGTGTTCTTTTTACTTTTTGTTAAATTTAACTGCTTGTGTATTTTGTGAGCTGGTGGAGTGTAAGAGAAAGCCCTATGGTCTTAACTCCGCCAGTATAAATAAAACACTATTGTTACTGTTACCCAGTATATAGAAAGTATGTATGCAATATCAGCAACATATTAAATCAGTTGATTGTATCTTTTTGTAAGCTATCCAGCTTGGCCAAGATGTAGTGAGCACAACACAATATGCTTCAGGACTACTCAGGCATAAGTTCAAATCTCATTTGGACTGATTAGCCCCCCTCACTCCCCACAAGGGGTGGATTTCAAGAAATTCATAGGAAATCCTTTAACTTGTTTCGCCAATTCAATTTATACTAGGTAATCACACAATTAATACAGCATAATTAAATAACTCATTAAAAGAAATTAATATCGTAAAAAAAAGTAACATTAATTTTGTTAAACTGAAATGTGTTATGATATTTTGTAAAACTTTTGTTTCTCGTCTTAAGATTCTGTCCCACTGCAGCACTGTATACTATTATGTTTCATATTTTGCACTTGATTTTGAAGTGTATTTTATGTAATAAAAACATATCAGACTGACTCTTACTGGACTTTAAATAATGAAAAATGTTGCAGGTAATTAGCGATTTTCAATATTTCACGAAAGTTCGTGCATTAATTATCGCGAATTATCGGGAGTCGAGATTATTATTATAAGGAGCATTCAAAAAGAAACGACCCAGAGGCCTAGGTACAGAAACCAGTACCTATATGTCAGAAGTATTGGTCCTGGCTGTTGAGGCACTTGTCCCACTGCGACACAAGGCGGCAAATGGCTGCCTCGTAAAATTTCCGGGGCTGTGTTGTAAACCAGTTCCGCACGTCGTCCAAGGTGAATTGTTTGCCCCTCAGAGCCTTTTTTAGAGGACCAAAAATGGCGTAATCGCAGGGAGAGAGGTCTGGACTGTATGGAGGATGATCGAGAACCTTTCACTTGAATTTCTGCAATAGTGCCATGATTGTGTTGGCCGTATGAGGCCTTGCATTGTCTTTTGCCATTAGCTTTTTTTAGGGGACCAAAAATGGTGTAATTGCAGGGAGAGAGGTTTGGACTGTATGAAGGGTGACCGAGATCCTCCCACTTGAATTTCTGCAAGAGTGCCGTGATTGTGTTGGCCGTATGAGGCCTTGCATTGTCTTTTGCCATTAGAGCCTTTTTTAGGGGACCAAAAATGGCGTAATCGCAGGGAGAGAGGTCTGGACTGTATGGAGGGTGACCGAGAACCTCCCACTTGAATTTCTGCAATAGTGCCTTGATTGTGTTGGCTGTATGAGGCCTTGCATTGTCTTTTGCCATTAGATTCTTTTTTTAGGGGACCAAAAATGGCGTAATCGCAGGGAGAGAGGTCTGGACTGTATGGAGGATGACCGAGAAGCTCCCACTTGAAATTCTGCAATAGTGCCGTGATTGTGTTGGCCGTTTGAGGCCTTGCATTGTCTTTTGCCATTAGAGCCTTTTTTAGGGGACCAAAAATGTCGTAATCGCTGGGAGAGAGGTCTGGACTGTATGGAGGGAGACTGAGAACCTCCCACTTGAATTTCTGCAATAGTGCCTTGATTGTGTTGGCCGTATGAGGCCTTGCATTGTCGTTTGCCCCTCACAGCCTTTTTTAGGGGACCAAAAATGGCGTAATCGCAGGGAGAGGTTTGGACTGTATGAAGGGTGACCGAGAACCTCCCACTTGAATTTCTGTAAGAGTGCCGTGATTGTGTCGGCCGTATGAGGCCTTGCATTGTCGTGAAGCAGAATGACCCCACAGGTGAGCTTGCCTGGTCGTTTCGATTTGATCACTTGGCGAAGTGTGGTCAAGGTTTGCGAGTAACACTGGGGATTCACTGTTGTCCCGTGCTGCAGGAAGTCTATCAGAAGGGGGCCGTCTTGGTCAAAGAAGAACATCAGCATAACCTTTCCTGCACTTGTGTGGATGGCCTCGGATTTTTTTGGTGGTGGTGACCCAGGATGCTTCCATTGGATACTTTGTCGTTTCGATTCTGGTTCGAAGTGATGACAAGACTTCCTGCAGCACGGGACAACAGTGAATGCCCAGCATTACTCCAAACCTTGACCACTCCTCGCCAAGCGATCAAATCAAAACGACCAGACAAGATCACTCGTGGGGTCATTCTGCTCCACGACAATGCAAGGGCTAATACGACCAACACAACCATGGCTATCATGCAGAAATTCAAGTGGGAGGCTCTCGGTCACCCTCCATACAGTCCAGACCTCTCTCCCTGCGATTACGCCATTTTTGGTCCCCTAAAAAAGGCTCTAATGGCAAAAGACAATGCAAGGCCTCATACGGCTAACACAATCATGGCACGATTGTAGAAATTCAAGTGGGAGGTTCTCGGTCATCCTCCATACAGTCCAGACCTCTCTTCTTGCGATTACGCCATTTTTGGTCCCCTAAAAAAAGGCTGTGAGGGGCAAGCAATTCACCTCGGACGTCAAGCAATATGTGCAGAAATGGTTTACAACGCAGCCCTGGGAATTTTACAAGACAGCCATTCACTGCCTTGTGTCGCAGTGGGACAAGTGCCTCAACAGCCAGGACCAATACTTCTGACATACAGGTACTGGTTTCTGTTCCTAGGCCTCCGGCTCATTTCTTTTTGAATGCTCCTCATATTATTATAGCTGTTGATCGACTAAAAATTTTGATTGCCTTTAACCGATTAACCCACTGGTCAATCAAATTTTAATCGATTTTAAGTTCAGTATTTGTAAGTTTTAAAACACATAATATTTTATAATAATTTCATATGCTATAAAGAACATACACTTTTACAAATATTTTATTGATGTATAGGTCTATCACAAATAATTATTATGTCCTGATGATGTATAAAAAAAAAAACTTAGAAAAAAAAAGTTTCCAGTTTACACTTATTTACAGTTACATCTCTTTGCTCCAGCCAAACACATCAGTATGTTGATGATACTTCATCAGCTTTTTTTTTATTTCAGTTGCTTTAACACAGAATACAGGCTTCATTATTAGGTGTTCCAACGATGATTCAGAAGATGAACTGGAAGTAGAAACTTTTGTAGATGCAGATCCACTTTGGGAAGGATGAATGAACATGTTTAAGATGATATTGGAGACTACCAGTACTTGTGCTTTCATTGTAACTAAATGATTTTCCGTATTTCTTACAAAAACATTGTTTTCCTCTCTCACTTTTCTGCAATTGTTTAATTTAAATCCAAAAATACACTGACCTCTTAATAACCAGCAATCACGGACAATCTTTGAAACTGAACTTAAAATCTATCCAGAGCCACTGAAAGCTGAGCTTTGATAGTTTCATAACTAGGGGGAGGATGTTGATGACCTAAAAATCTACTTAAAATGATCACTAAAAGGTCCTTAAAGTAATGGAATTACAATTAAAAGAAAATGACATTTAAATATTATTCAAAATGAGGAACAAATTAAAGATAAACACTGGAAGGATGCGCTAAACTCCACTCTCCTCGAATGGCCCAGAAGAGAAGCTGTTGCGACATTCCGCACCGCAGTAGGTCATGACTGTCTGGCTAATCACCTCCACCGCCTGGGTGTATTATCCAGCCCCCACTGCATGCTCTGTGGATGTTCCGACACCATGGACTCAAACCACATGAAGACTTGTCCAGCACTTTCATCTGTCAGCTTTGTGGATAGGTACTGGGAGGCCAGAGAAAGAAAGCAGCAGTGCTGACATCCTCTCCTTCATAATTTCACTTGCACATTGTTCACTTTATTTAGTTTTCTTTCCTTTTAAGTTTTTATCGCCATTGTACAGCCAATGACTCTAGTCAAGTGCCACTGCACTGAATAAAAAAAAAAATATATATATATATATTATTCAAAATGCACCACAACTTCTTAAAAATTAGTGACTTTGTTTCAATGACTACCCACCAAACTCGGAGAGAGGAAGCAACTTCCTGGAATTTGACTAAGATAAAGGAAAAGGGCATGCAACAAAATGAATGTTTCAAGGGAAAACTATTAGATTTTAATGAGGGCTTACAATGTGTTTCAATCAGGAGTGGTCCATGTCATTACCTTTATTCTCCATCTCTTCCTCCTTCTGCACTTCACTTTTGTTACCAGACCTTCCAGATGAGGGAGTGTGAATGACAAAAAAATTGTGGGCACAGCGTGCATTCTTGCAATCTTTGTGTTAAAAATACTGTCGACTCTCTACTACAGTAGATTCTTTCCGAACCATATTGGGAACACAACGTCCTATTGTCCAGGAAATGGTGAAAGCTTCCCACCTTGCAAACATAGATTCTAAAGAGACCCTCATACCGATAAAAGAATAGTAGTGGTCAAAGTCCTCAAACTAAGCTGTTGTGAAGCATTTTATATTACTTCCGTTGAGAGGGATGGACTTTCGAGTTTGTTTCAAACTATATAACTCAAATTTCACTGTTATTCACTTATTCAATAGGCAATTACTACTGATCTATTTGCTTAGAAAAAGATTTAACAGGCCTATCTATAAAGAAGAAAGTAAAATGCATTCCAAATGATCTAAAAGATCCTCAAAGTATTAAAAATGACAAAAAAATGCCGAAAAAAATATAGAAATGACCTATTAGCTCAAAAACGTAAAAAAATGCAACATAAATTAATTTTTAAAGTCAATGTTAACATAGAAAGGATTTCCATAGTAATAGGCATCATCCTAATGTGAAAAATAAGAAGACTTTTCATGAACATCCGCCTCCTATTCATAACCAATGGGCAAAGTCAGGTGCATGTGAATGAAACAAAAGTAGTAAAAAAAAAAAAGCTATTACTGGGCTCATTAACCCTCTTCTAATTGCAAATTTGCAGTTCCCTTCAGGTTGTTATTTTGATAAACGAAAACATGTCCGTATAGTATATTACGATACAAGGTTGGGAAGTGCTTTTACAAAATTGAGGAAAAGATTGAAAAACGAGCAGAGCGAGTTTTTCAATGCATTTCACAAACGTGTAATGTTGAAAAACAAGCAGTGCGAGTTTTTCAATTTCCGAGATTTTGTAATGCACTTCACAAACGTGTATTGTACAACATCTTTTGCACGATCATATTTTTAAAATTGCAAATACAATATATTCTGCATTGAAAATTTAGAGCAATATTATTCCAAAGCCTTTGCAAAACTGTACTACAATAGTAACTAAGTAGCAAGTGCACTGAAATGGGTCTATTTCAGGAAGTTTTATGTTATGAAGAATGGTTTCCCTAGCAACAAGTTTCTGTGTAGGAATTCTAACTTTCAAGGCCTAACAACAATAGCTGTAAATACAACCCTAGATCATACGTGGTGTGTCTAAAAAGTTTGGTGAATGGTGTCATATCTGAACGGCAACTTGGCGCATGTGCTTGCGCATGCGCATGGTTCTTCAGAGACTTGGAGAGAATCGATACACAGCATGCAATGCATGTGACTGGCAGTGTAAACAGAGTGCGACCAGTTGAACGTAGTCAATGTGAGAGGTAGTGTCACAGCGCAATGGAGCAACGTGTAAACATCAAGTTCTGCTACAAATTGGGGAAGACTGCAACGAAGACACATGGAATGTTGGTGCAGGTGTACGGGAGGGAAGCCATGAGCAGAAAATGTGTTTATGAATGGTTTAAATGCTTCCGTGAAGGGAAGGAAACATTTGAGGATGAGCCACGTTCAGGTTGGCCATCGACAAGCAGAACCCAGAAATGATCGAGAAAGTACGACAAATGCTGGCACAAGATCGGCGACTGACTCTAAGGTTGATTGCGGAGGAATTGGACATTAGCAAGGACACGGCGCACACCATCGTCCGCAATGATTTGGGTAAGCGGAAGATCTGCTCCCGATTTGTGCCGCACAAGCTCACAGACGAGCAGAAAGCAAAACAGATGGAAACTTCTGGTGATTTCATTTCCATGTGTGACCAGGATCCATTGCTTCTGAAAACCATCGTCACGGGATATGAAACCTGATGCTACCAGTTCGATCCGGAATCAAAACAGCGATCGATGTCATGGTGTTCACCGACTTCCCCGTGACCGAAAAAAAAAACCGTCTGCAAAAGTCCAAGGTGAAAACACTGTTGATCGCCTTCTATGACAACAACGGTATCAACCACAAGGAACTTGTTCCTACAGGTCAAACCATTAATGCTGCATTTTACCAGTCCGTTTTGAACCGGCTGCTACAGCGTATCCAGCGGGTTCAGCCAGAGTTGCACAGGACTGGAAAATGGATGCTGCTCCATGACAATGCCCCTGCACACTGTGCGATCCGTGTGCGCCAATTCCTCTCTCAGAAGATGGTAACTGTTCTTGAACACCCTCCGTACTCCCCTGATCTGGGTCCTGCGGACTTCTTCCTATTTCCCCGCTTGAAGGCGGCCATGAAAGGTGAATGTTTTGCGGACGTGAATGCCATCAAAGATCGTGTGACAGCTGTTATGCGATCGATTCCACAGGAGGCCTTTGCTGATAGTTTCCAGAAGCTGTACGAACGTTGTCAAAAGTGTGTTGTAGCGGGTGGCAACTATTTTGAAGGGCAATAAAGAAAATGTGTTTGTATCTTTGTTTTGTTTGTTTTATGATAGAATTCACCCAACTTTTCCAATTCCTGGCTCAGAAGATGGTAACTGTTCTTGAACTCCTTCCGTTCTCCCCTGATCTGGCTCCTGCGGACTTCTTCGTGTTTCCCGCTTGAAGGTGGCCAGATCAGGGGAGTACGGATGGTGTTCAAGAACAGTTACCATCTTCTGAGCCAGGAATTGGCGCACATGGATCGCAAGTGTGCAGGGGGATTGTCATGGAGCAGCATCCATTTTCCAGTCCTGTGCAATTCTGGCCGAACCCACCGGATACGCTGTAGCAATCAGTTCAAAATGGACTGGTAAAATGCAGCATTAATGATTTGACCTGTAGGAACAAGTTCCTTGTGGATGATGCCGTTGTTGTCGAAGAAGGCGATCAACAGTGTTTTCACCTTGGACTTTTGCAGACGGTTTTTTTTTTGGTCGCGGGGAAGTCTGTGAACACCATGACATCGATTGCCGTTTTGATTCCGGATCGAACTGGTAGCACAGGTCTCATCTCCCGTGACGATGGTTTTCAGAAGCAATGGATCCTGGTCACACATGGAAATGAAATCACCAGAAGTTTCCATCCATTTTGCTTTCTGCTCGTCTGTGAGCTTGTGCGGCACAAATCGGGAGCAGATCTTCCGCCTACCCAAATCATCGCGGACGATGGTGTGCAGTGTCCTTGCTAATGTCCAGTTCTCCGCAATCAACCTTAGAGTCAGTCGCCGATCTTGTGCCAGCATTTGTCGCACTTTCTCGATCATTTCTGGGGTTCTGCTTGTCGATGGCCGACCTGAACGTGGCTCATCCTCAATTGTTTCCTTCCCTTCACGGAAGCATTTAAACCATTCGTAAACACATTTTCTGCTCACGGATTCCCTCCTGTACACCTGCACCAACATTCCATGTGTCTTCGTTGCAGTCTTCCCCAATTTGTAGCAGAACTTGATGTTTACACGTTGCTCCATTGCGCTGTGACACTTCCTCTCACACTGACTACGTTCAACTGGTCGCAGTCTGTTTACACTGCCAGTCACATGCATTGCATGCTGTGTATCGATTCTCTCCAAGTCTCTGAAGAACCATGCGCATGCGCAAGCACATGCGCCAAGTTGCCGTTCAGATATGACACCATTCACCGAACTTTTTAGACACACCACGTATATCTGTAGTGCTTGGGAAAAGTGACACAAGTCAAAAATGTTAATTTTACAAAAGGATAAAAACTGTCTTTACACTGGTTTATGTCGATTTGATTTTCTTGTGTATGAATTATTGTAACGAGAGAAATACTTATGTCTCTTTTCCCAAGTGAGCAGATGTTCCGTAAGTTGTCAATAAATTAATAAAAATGTTTGTGGAAACTGACTTATGCTACTTTTCCCAAGCACTGCAGATATGTAACAGATAACTCATCCCTATGTTAAAATCAGCAGCACTTTGAAGAGAACAACTGCCAGGATCACCACTCGTCCACTGTAGATGAACATAAGATGGCAGTACACTCTGTACGCAATTCAAATGGGAATTATGACGTGACTCCTTATGTAACAACTAGATGGCAGCATAGTAAACCTGACTAAAGTTGTTACCATCAAAGCCTATAAGACCGAGCTATCTGGGTATATATGATCTAGGATACAACCAAAAAACCACGATTGTGCAAAAAATAATTTAATACAATATATAGTAAATCCTCTCCATAATTTGTGAAAGTAAATAGTTGCTCAAGCCGCATCTTCGAAGAAGGAACGATTAACGAGGTTTTGTGCATAGTTGTACTTACAAGATTATTGATTTTAGCTTTCTAAAACAAGACAAGAACATCAGTTTAGTTACACTAATGACTAGTCAATCATAGGTTAAGAGTTTAGCGCACCAAATGATATAGGTAGATTTTGCTACATAGACTTCAGAAGGAAATTGTTTTTTTCTTCACCACACGATAATTTTCAATCAGTTCGATTGATTAAAACACATTTCTGTAGTTAATCGGATTTTAAAATCAGTTCAATTAATCTATTAAATCAACAGCTCTAATTATTATTATTATTTCTAAAACTCCAAACTGTGGGCTTCAAGTATCAAATGAGATACATTCAATAATATAAGCAAATTTTCAGCATATAATAAAGTCCATATATATATATATATATATATATATATATATATATATATGTGTGTGTGTGTGTGTGTGTGTGTGCGCGCGTGTCCAATGCCTACCCACTTCACTTGTGCGTGATTTGGGTTTATGTGTAAGTGTAGTGTAGGAAATGGGTGAGGATGAAGGGAGAAGGGGAAACCCAGTCCTGGCATGTAGCCAACTCCTGTCAAATAACACCAAGGGACTGCCAGGCTTAATGTTCCCAATTGACGAACGAATCACTATCAACAATGACATATGCCTTCTCTTCATATGCACTGCGGAGAGATTTGAGATTTAAGCCAGGCATATTGGTGCACAATTTAGTGATTAGAAGTTGTGCACCACCCCTCTTCTAGTTCCAAGGTTGAAATCGAACCTGGACTGGCTAGTCTGGAGGCAGATGCGCTACCACAGAGCTAATTTAGCGGACATTCCATAAATATTTAACTTTCTATATTAGATATTAAATTATGTAACACTACCACCTCTTCTAGTTCCAAGGTAGAAATCAAACCTGGACTGGCTAGTCCGGAGGCAGATGCGCTACCACAGAGCTAATTCGGTGGACATTCCATAAATATGTAACTTTCTATATTAGATATTAAATTATGTAACATTACCACATCTTCTAGTTCCAAGGTAGAAATCAAACCTGGACTGGCTAGTCTGGAGGCAGATGCACTACCACAGAGCTAATTCGGTGGACATTCCATAAATATGTAACTTTCTATATTAGATATTAAATTATGTAACATTACCACCTCTTCTAGTTCCAAGGTAGAAATCAAACCTGGACTGGCTAGTCTGGAGGCAGATGCGCTACCACAGAGCTAATTCGGTGGACATTCCATAAACATGTAACTTTCTATATTAGATATTAAATTATGTAACATTACCACCTCTTCTAGTTCCAAGGTAGAAATCAAACCTGGACTGGCTAGTCTGGAGGCAGATGCGCTACCACAGAGCTAATTCGGTGGACATTCCATAAATATGTAACTTTCTATATTAGATATTAAATTATGTAACATTACCACCTCTTCTAGTTCCAAGGTAGAAATCAAACCTGTACTGGCTAATCTGGAGGCAGATGCACTACCACAGAGCTAATTCAGCAGACATTCCGTAAGTATGCAACTTTCTATATTAGATATTAAATTATGTAACACTACCACCTCTTCTAGTTCCAAGGTAGAAATCAAACCTGGACTGGCTAATCTGGAGGCAGATGCACTACCACAGAGCTAATTCGGCGGACATTCCATAAATATGTAACTTTCTATATTAGATATTAAATTATGTAACACTACCACCTCTTCTAGTTCCAAGGTAGAAATCAAACCTGGACTGGCTAGTCTGGAGGCAGATGCACTACCACAGAGCTAATTCGGCGGACATTCCATAAATATGTAACTTTCTATATTAGATATTAAATTATGTAACACTACCACCTCTTCTAGTTCCAAGGTAGAAATCAAACCTGGACTGGCTAGTCTGGAGGCAGATGCACTACCACAGAGCTAATTCAGTGGACATTCCATAAATATGTAACTTTCTATATTAGATATTAAATTATGTAACATTACCACCTCTTCTAGTTCCAAGCTAGAAATCAAACCTGGACTGGCTAGTCTGGAGGCAGATGCGCTACCACAGAGCTAATTCAGTGGACATTCCATAAATATGTAACTTTCTATATTAGATATTAAATTATGTAACACTACCACCTCTTCTAGTTCCAAGGTAGAAATCAAACCTGGACTGGCTAGTCTGGAGGCAGATGCACTACCACAGAGCTAATTCAGTGGACATTCCATAAATATGTAACTTTCTATATTAGATATTAAATTATGTAACATTACCACCTCTTCTAGTTCCAAGCTAGAAATCAAACCTGGACTGGCTAGTCTGGAGGCAGATGCGCTACCACAGAGCTAATTCGGTGGACATTCCATAAATATGTAACTTTCTATATTAGATATTAAATTATGTAACATTACTACCTCTTCTAGTTCCAAGGTAGAAATCAAACCTGGACTGGCTAGTCTGGAGGCAGATGCGCTACCACAGAGCTAATTCGGCGGACATTCCATAAATATATCTTTCTATAATATTATATATTAAATTATGTAACAATACCACCTCTTCTAGTTCCAAGATCGAAATCAAACCTGGACTGGCTAGTCTGGAGGCAGATGCGCTACCACAGAGCTTATTCGGTGGACATTCCATAAATATATCTTTCTATAATATTAGATATTAAATTATGTAACAATACCACCTCTTCTAGTTCCAAGATCGAAATCAAACCTGGACTGGCTAGTCTGGAGGCAGATGCGCTACCACAGAGCTAATTCGGCGGACATTCCATAAATATATCTTTCTATAATATTAGATATTAAATTATGTAACAATACCACCTCTTCTAGTTCCAAGATCGAAATCAAACCTGGACTGGCTAGTCTGGAGGCAGATGCGCTACCACAGAGCTAATTCGGCGGACATTCCATAAATATATCTTTCTATAATATTAGATATTAAATTATGTAACAATACCACCTCTTCTAGTTCCAAGATCGAAATCAAACCTGGACTGGCTAGTCTGGAGGCAGATGCGCTACCATGGACATTCTATAAATATATAACTTTCTATATTAATCTGATATTAAATTATGTAACACCACCACCTCTTCTAGTCCCAAGGTAGAAATCGAACCTTGACTGGCTAGTCTGGAGGCAGACGTGCTACCACAGAGCTAATTCGGCGGACATTCCATAAATATATAACTTTCTATATTAGATATTAAATTATGTAACAATACCACATCTTCTAGTACCAAGGTAAAAATCAAACCTGGACTGGCTAGTCTGGAGGCAGACGCGCTACCACAGAGCTAATTCGGCAGACATTCCATAAATATATAACGTTCTATATTAATTTGATATTAAATTATGCAACTTAAGCCTGACAGTTGCTGTAAGTGCAATGTTAAGCGTGTTACAATTTTCCAAGAGTCGAGATCTGATTTACGATATAGAACTTCAATAGTGAGAAATAAGAACAAAAAGAAAGAGCAGTGACAAAGTTGCCACGATCACAAGAACTGGTCAGCAGTGACAGGCGAATGCTTGAAGCTTCTGCCATGAATGTGATTCCTTGAATGTGATTCTCAGTCCTGTTATTCGGAATCAGCTTTGAAGCAATCACAACAACAAAATCATGGATCATTAAATCACAACACACATCTTTAATGTAGTCTCTATCAACCAGATATCGCACTTGACCTTTCCTGGACTTGAATCCCATTCTCTAGAATAAAAAGTCACATGAACTAGCACATCAAAATCTACAGAGAAATAAAATTTAATCTACCCTTAACAAAAATTATACAGTTAAAAGGAGAAATTTTAGGAACATTATATACAGATCTCACCAGATGAATTACACGTTAAAAGTTTTATTGATACATATGTAACTTAATCAAAATCTACAACATTGAAAAGTGATTCTTCCAAGGAATAACTATTAATCTTATTTCTAATTTAATGATGATGTTCTTCTGCTTCCTTCCTTCTCATTTCTGCCCATTTTGCCTTATTTGCTGGAGAGTTGGCTGTAACAGGAGACACAAGTCACAATTTGCACACTTTCTATTAATCTAATTGCAAAATATAAAAATTAATATAATATAAATAAACTACTGCTTTTCAAAAAAACAGACATTTGAAAAGAAGAAATGTTAACTATCAGCCAACATACCTAACTTGCTAATGGAGTAGAACACTGGTGCACACACTGCCAATGAAAAGAAGTAGTATTTCCAAATCCATTGATTCTGGAAGTAATATTTGAGAGGAAATTGTGCAACTTTTGCAGAAAATGTGTATGGATATTTCATTGGCCGGGCAGGTGCACCTGAATCAGACATCTGTGCAAAAAAATAAAAAATAAATAAAAAAGTAAAACTATAGATTAAGTCGTTACTTATATTCTTCACACTATATTGTAAAATATTACAACCTCTTCATGCTAAAGTACATTAAAAGTGCAGACGTATTCATTTATCATCCCTCTTATTATTCATTTTCTGCGTTTGACAGTAATTTACTAGTTATAAGGTTATGTTTGGGTAATTTCCCAGAATGTGTCTCTACACATAGACCAGTCTTACACTAAACCTAAACTTAGTGTAGGCCTATACTAAAACCCTAAACCTAACCTAACCTTCCCTGAACCTGTGACAGGTTAAGTTAGTTTAGGGTTTCAGTATAACTATCATACATTAGGTTTAGTGTAAAACTGGTCTATGTCCTCCCGACACAGTCTGGGAAATTACCGTTATGGATAAACTCCAGAACATGGATTGCACCCTTTTCCTCTTACTTCAAAATTCCAACCTTGTGCACACAAAATAAATTATTTGCATTGAAAAGTGCCTTTTCTTAAATACAATGATGCGCATTCGACAAACGCAGACAAATCTGCTCTTTTTTAAGACATAACTTAATTTGGTAGGTGCAATCCGTGTTCTAAAATTTTCCCCCTATTTGTCTTTGGCAACGCAAATATTTACATCGATTGGCCTTTTTTGTTCTCAGAGGTAAACTGTGAAAAAAGTGACATTTAAGACATCATAAAAACACAAATGCCGTTAAAAATGCAGCACAACAAAGAAATAAAATTTATATATTAATTATATGAATTTTTTAATATTAGTTCGCATTTTAGTATCTTTCTGCCTGCCTGTTTTAAGACATGTCCGAGCTTTACTTATGACGAACAGAATTTATCAAGTACTTTCCTTATCAAGAAATCAGCTTTGAAGTTTCTGTAACTACAATATTCAGTCATTAGATATACGTGAATTCAAAAGAATGCAGTGTTAGATTAAAATATATGTGTATGAAACTGTGTTTGTATGTACCGTTCTTTACATTTAAAATAGCCTATATTAAGATTTGCAAAGTAGGTAGTGAATTTTCAATAATGTGAACCCAATAACCCAACTATGTACTGACGTGAGATTTCTCTTCCTCTCTTCGTTAACCATACTTTACCTTACCAAATAAATTCTTCCCAATCTTTAATAATTCAATCCCCATACTGATTGCTGCTTTAGACAAATGCTTTATGTTCTTGTTCATGTTCATGGTGTTGAAAGGTAGCCTAATTATTCGAAAATCTGTTATACTTCTTATTCCAAGCAGTATTTTTATAATTCTTAGAAATAGTTTACCTTCAATATATTTTATGACTTTAAATGCAATCAAGAAGGTTAATCAAACGACTTGCACTGTCTTTAGGCGAAGGCAAAGAGGCGCTTTCTCAAAGTAGTACCATGGATGAATATAATAGTAGTACTTGCAAGATTGGCAAGACTGCAAGGAAAGAAATGAACGCACAACTTCAGTGCATCCAATTGAATTGAAATAAACAGGTAATGCAAACAAGATTGCGACTATGCTTTCCATCTAGACAATATATGTAGGCCTAGATCATATATAAAACAGATCACCCAAGCTTATACTAAATTTGGACGCAACTGGAAAATAACGGACGCTATGCGTCGCTAGTGTCGAGAAATGAGCTTGCACCAAACGAGACGATAAAAGTCACCCTCGGCTCCCTTTATTGCGCATGCGCTATCGGTGAAGAAATTCCGCTTCCAGTGTGACGCTGAGCCCCGTTGTAAGCATAAAAATGTTTTATTTACCGCATTAATTGTGAACTGGATTTCTTTTACTTTCATTCGAGATTGATGGATTAGTTTTCAAACTTCTGTAATAATGCCTGTGGTATGCAAACATTGCAGTACCATATTTAGTAAACAGTCGAATTTAAACAGACATTTAAGACATGTACATAAAACAGAGCACGTGAACATGATATCGTATCAGTAATATTATATCTTTCTCTTGTAAAATTTCCAGTTTTGGAATTACAAGGTTTTGATCGCCACCCGACGACGAGCCATTAGTTTCACTATCATTGATATAACCCAATTTATCATTGTATTCCCGTTCACTGCACTTTCAGTGGGGACAATTTTCTTTATTAAGCATTTATTCATTATCAGTAGTTATATAGCCGTTGCTAATCAATTAACGAGCACACACCTACGACGGCGATCATAACAAAAAAAAAGCAACCTAAAAACGAGTGTTGATAATGGTTAGTTTTAAATTTTGGGTAATTAAGTAGTAATCATCAGCCAGGCCATCTTCCCGTAATAGAGATCTAGGATAGATACATTACCAAGTATATACATATATTTTAATAATTGTGTAGAAACAAACCATCGACAGGTCATATCGGCCAGGCCATCATTTTACTACAACAGAGATCCAGGGTGTAAAGTGGATACTGGATGACAAGTTAATCATATACAAACGAAATTTAATAAAAGAAAATACATATGATAACGAAGGTGCCCTGGACCTCTATTGCGGGAATATGGAGGCCTGGCCGATTATTACTACATAATTACCATACACTGTTAATTAACTGTTAGCTCTGTGTTATTTCCGCTTGGTAAGACTTAGGACCATTACTGTTCGATCCCAATAGTTCATAGATTTGAACTGAACTACAAAAATGTAGATCATGGATAGAGAAGTGGAGTCACTCTGTTGCATGTGTGAAGATTCACCGATCTCAAATTCAGGAAAGATAGCGGCACTGTGAATTGCTTTACCAACATGTTCGACAGCTGACCTCCTCTATCAGTGATTTAGATGGATAAAAACATTTAGGGCCTACAGGAACTCATAAAGTTAGTGGTATATTTTCTAATTTACCATGATATTTAAAATGCTATTGTTCTAAGGGTGTCCCGATTTGTTCTTTTGGATGGTTCCTTGTCCATTTTGTTACTCAACTGTGGAATAATAAATAATAATGAATATAGGTCTATACCGGTAATAATAAAAAAAATATTTATATCTTCTTTTTTCCGAGATGTTCCAGTCGAACCAAGCCACTACTCTCTATAGAGTTCAAATAATAATCTTTGGCCTATAACCTACTTCATCTTTCAAACAAATTAATTCAATTTTTGGCTAAACTAGTGCTGAAGTAGTTCCCCGCTTATATACATGTTGCATATACGAATCTGTGACAGGTTAGATTTGGTTAGTTTAGGGTTTTGTTACGCCATGCATATATTTGTCTATGATGCATATACGATCAACTGTATCTACATAAAAAGAAACCCTTATAAATTCAACAATTTTCACTTCCGAAATCACCAGAACTACTTCAGCGCTAGTTTCGCCGCTTTATTTACATAGGAATATCTCTTCGAATTGTTAACAAGGCTGAGATCACTCTTAATTTTACTGGATGTGATGCCCCTGGTTTTATAAATTTGGACACAAAGTGTCTTGCAGCCCCTCTGAAGTTGGCACCTACGTTTGGTGATATTTATTTGCATATCACGAGATTCGTAAGTTGGTTTACAGTTGAAATATCCAGAACTACCTCAGCGCTAGTTCTTGCCGCCCCTCTGAAGTTGTAGATGGAATATTGTGTTAGCCAAGTTTAATATCAATACTACCACCAGAAATTAACTCTTAATACATATAGCCTATCAAGACTTATGAGGAAATATTCTGGAATACAATTATACGAAAATAACGTTTGACTTGGATAACAGGGTCTGGAGTAATAATTGTGAAATCTATCAATGCACTATTATTATAATTGCGTAACTTGTATCACCGAAATGTAAATAATATATGATCGTGACGAAGGTGAATCTAGAATGCGGTGAATAAAACAATTTTTATGCTTACAACAACGAGTTAGATACTATAGAGAGGCTAAAGACCTCTGATAAGCGCTCCCTGCGGAGGCCAACAGTACTATGGATCGTTCCCTAAAAAACATGGCGTCTATAGTACCGCCAGCCTCCGCAAGGAGTGCTTATCAAAGGCACACTGTAACGAGTTGGTACATGTATTATATTTTTCAGATACATCAATATTTAATTTAAACATTTCGCTATAGGTTTTGTAAAAAGCTGATTTATAAATGAAAAAGTAATAATTAAGACTTTAAAATTTCCAAAAATGTCTCATTCCCTCGGATTTAAATGAAATGTACCGTAAATCATAATATTCGTTGCTGGATAATTAAACCCTCTCAATACAGGTACCATTGCCGCAGAGAATTATAAGATAAGACAGACAGCATAAGCGAAATATCTGTATTAATAAGTTTGTACCATGAAGAGTTTAATATTTATTGTGTTTATAGGGCCTACTCCAACTTTCTTTTTATTAATGCGTTAGGGCTCTTTTTGTTATCAAAGAGGAAAGATAGCACTTGCATCACACACAATTTGTCATTATTGTTCAAAATAATGTAAGAACAGTTTTATTCTGCAAAAGTCTCTGCTTAGTTGCGAGACACGTATGAGATCAATGCTTGTTTCAAATTATATTAGACTACACGATGTCTCCATCACGCGACAATATTTGTTTCAAACTATATTAGACTACATGATGTCTCCATCACGCGAAAAGAAGTGTACCTAGCTGTGGGTCCTGTTGTTTCTGACAACAATGTTAATCGTAAGTATCTTATCGTTTCAATAAATGTGGTGAGATATGATCGTGAGTAACTTTCTATTAGTGTCATTCTTTAATTATTATGTTGCATGCTAAGAGATTATTTGTAGTTTTAATAATTTCAGTTTTCAAAAGTTCTCTGTGTTAATTCCAATTTCAAATGAATTTTTCTCAATAACTTAATTACTGGATATTTTTTTTATTTTCGCCACTACCTTTACTATATTTTACTCCTATTAGTTACATACGTCGTCTCTCTTGAAATCACCTGGTGAGCACTGAATTACATGATTTCATATTAGGTTAGACTAGCTGTAAGGTAATTAAATTTGTGACGAAGTCAAAAAATTATTTATTTTTCTTCTGCCGATTAAATTCATCCGTCTTTAGGTGCTTTGCTTTGGTTGCATCGAGTATAGCTTGTCATTTAATATCTGGGCTATATTTAGTGAAAGTAATAAAACATAGGCCTACAGCTGTTATAAAACGTAAAGTTTTGTGTGTATTTTACTTTTTACTTATTAACATAGTCTTAATATGTAACTCAATTCACAATAATACTAACTTCATCACATTCATTTCCTACAACATCCGAGCCACGCCCCCTTATTTTGACTAACCGAAACATGGCGGACCAATGTTCAATTTTCTTCAACTTTCTGAGATCTTTGTCCTCTCTATAGTATCTAACTCGTTGGCTTACAACGAGGCCCAGCATCACACCGGAAGCGGAAATACTACACCGATGGCGCATGCGCAAAAAGAGAGCCGAGGGTGACTTTTATCGTCTCGTTTGCACCAACGAGTTAGAAAGAGAAGACTATAGAGTGGCCATGTTGTCCTGTACAGCGCTCTTTGCGGTGCCACCGCGAAACACGGCTGATCTGAGCTAAGCGCCCACCTTTGTAAAAATTCGTCTGCTTACAATGTCGTATAACGGAGGTAAGAAGTACAAATAAACGAAGAAAAAACATGCCTGTTGTGTGTACTGCATATAACTGCAATGTCAAAAGGAAAAATGCAACTGATATATGATATTTCATGTAAATTTTATGAAGTTAAGTCCATAGTTTTGTTAAATTAGCAGCATTTTTTTTTTCATGCATAAATGTGTAACAACGCCCGGCATAAACAAAATAAATGGTTCACTGGTAATGTACTTAAACTAAATACGGATAAAACTAATACAATTCCGTTTCAGACCCAGTGAAAAACAAATAGCAATACAATATTAAAACTGTATTTCGATACCGGCATCCTTTATTTCTGCTCCTTCTGTCCTTACTGCTTATACAAGAAGACGATGAGCTGTAGCTTATAAGAAGTAGGCCTATTTCGAAGACAAACGATTAATCAAAGAAATGGTTCACTAGTAATAAAGTTAAACTAAATACGGATAAAACTGCTACAATTCCGTTTCAAACCTAGTAATAGCAATCAAATATTAAAATTGTATTTCTACACTCGCATCCAAAATAACGCAAAACTCTGGGGTAGGTCGTATTGTTGTTAGTATTTTGACTGGAAGGACATGAAAGAACATAATTGAGCAACCATGTGCAATAATGGGGTAAGTATGAATATATTTCGTAACTACTTACCCCATTATTGTACGTGGGTGCTCAATTATACACTAATAATTAGCTGTGGTGTCACAGCCCTTGAAAGGCACAGACAGACCAGCCGGCTGTTGGCCTCACGTTCACATTTCGATAATAATTATACTTTATTGTAACAAAAAAACTGAAAGTGTGTTTTGTCATGTTTCACCCACGTTACAAGCTTGGAGGTAAAGGTTGTTTACTACAGATAGGGCCTACATTCATTCTATATCTTATGGTATAGTAAATAGTTTTGTAACGTGTTGAGACTGGGAAAACAATTTAATAAAAACATCCGAATCATACTCGTTCATTTTATAGGCAATCTTGCAGGTCGCATTTAAAAGAACCTAGGAATATTAACATTTTCTTCAGTATATTTGCTAGGACTTCTTGTCATACTACATGACAATTTTGCTTAGATTATTCTTTCAAGCATTCCTTCTAGGAATAGCTCAAGTGTTTTAAATTTAGCGTACATAAGTTTAGATTAAGTTCCTAGCACGTATTTGACGAAATACTAGGTTTTTCCACTTCAGTTTAACTGATTTATGCAAACGAAATTAAGACAGCTGACGATTCTAATGTCAGTTATCACCACGCCCACTTTGTTTTGGGCGCATAAGTTCATTACCGACGGTCGTTCAATTTTCTTCAAACATGGCGGCGCAATGACCACCCTATATCTTTCTCTTTCTAACTCGTTGGCTTGCACAGATCCTTCTTTAGTTACAAGCCGGGGCCATACGTCGGCAACACTGTAATTATCTGTCACCCGGAGGCTGACCGTACAGTACACGTGTTTGTGCTAATGCCGATTTCCAATGTAAATTAATGTTACAATATAAGTGTGTGTCGATGGAATTATGTTTGCGGTCGTACCAAACGTTAATTGTTGATGTATTATAAACTAAATGCGTGTTGGTGATAAAAAAAAAAACAAGACAATAAATGAAAATAAAATGGTTGCAGTCTTTGGGAATTTTTACGGTTATGGATGACAAAGTAATTGACTATTCTAACCACATTTTTATATTCTTATTTGTGATTTGTGTGTATCAGAATTCTAGTCAAATTGTTGGGTCTCGCCTGCTATATCAATAAAGTTACGCCGTTGGTTTTCAAAGTCATAGTAAACAGCTGTTTTGTGATCCCATAAATGTTGCAGTTTTGTTGAAGATTCGGAATGCCTGCTATACGTCAGAACTATCTATAATTTGTACATGCATATAATCACTTTGTTGGTTTGGTCAATGTTACTTATGTCCCGCCCACTATAGAGACATAGGCCAATTTTACACATATTTAGTATAACTTGTTGCTTCTTTGACAGGTTAGGTTTGGTTAGTTTAGGTTTTTGTTATAGCCTACCTTGCATATACGATTATAGCGCAACATTGGCAGTGATAAAAGTGAAATATTCGTTCAGTGGACGTTGGATACTCTACTTTCACCCACTTCACTTGGTATTTACAGGATTTAAAGTCCACTGAGTTTACGCTAATTGATACATACATGTACTTAATAGATAATGTTGCGTTTTGTTACGTATTATGTTGAAGGGATGTGTTTTCATTGTTTCATAGATTGTTTTACTTGGCTTAACTGTGTTTACATCCTCATACTTTTATTGTAATAGGAATGTCAATAGTTTCTTCTGTTTACATTTTATTTTAGGCCTATTTGCATTATTCACATTCTTAGCTTGTTTTCTGTAGTTATATTTATTTAAAATTGTATTTTAAAAAGTTTATAACAAATAATTTAGGATAACAGTATTGTTATGGTGACTGGCCAGGTTCAAACTAAAACTGGCTTCCTGGACGTCTGAAATATTTATAGAAAAGCACGACATAATCACATGAAATTAAAATGCATATAATATCCTACACCTTTCATGTCAGAGGTGAAACAACATTAAGCGGCAAAACATTGTCAATTTACTAGCCACATAATGGTTAATTGATTGGAATAGGGTATTGCGAAAGTACGTCATTATTTTATTTATTTTTGGTACAAGTAACAATGCTTTAAGTATTTATTTATTTTCCCTTGTACCATCAATAAAAAAACAAGTAGGTTTTTATTTTTTTTAATTATAAGTGTAGTTGCTACGAAACATAGGCACACAGCACTTTCTAGGCATCTGAAAAATTTGTAGAAAAACATGATAGATAATCGCAGAAGATAATATTAAAATATATCCTAAATCTTTCACAGATGAAACACCATTAAGTCGCAAAACATTGTCAATTTGCTAGCCACAAATTTGTTAACTGAATGGAACTTAAGAATACTGCGTAGGAACTTACGTCTTTATTGCATTATTGATTTTATTATTTTCGGTGAAAGGAATATCTTTTTTATTTATTTATTTACCTTCGTACTATCAATAAAAACATGTTTTTTGTAATTACTTTAAGTGGCAGCCTTTGTATGTAAGTAGCCTACTTACGCCGTATTCTGAAGTATAGCTAATTGATTGCAATAAAACACTATTTTCGAACCCGTAATAATTTACATCACTACTCTGAATCTTGATCTTACCTTTGTGCATGAAGTAATATTGAAAAAATACGCGTTACGTATAACGAAAGCAATGAGCAAACACAATATCACTCTAAAATCTCCCGCCTCCACTCTGCGTTGCCAAACCTACCCATGCCCCGGCTTGTAACTAACGAAGCCTATGGCTTGCAATAACCAACACTTAGATGGCAGAGTACCTGAAAAGTACATAGAGTAATACGACTGTGGGATGACTTTTTTACGTCATGCCACCTCCAAATTTCTTTCTCATTGTAATGTGAGGTTATGTTACTTTGATGTGTCGCTAAATTGTAGCATACAGAAGCTTGTTTTACCCAAATTCATCAACACACATAGATGACATTTTGGTACATGGCTGATATAATGTTGTTTGCGTTCAATATATAATCTGTCATCATTTAATGTACGATATCTAATTGTTTTTAATTTTCAGTATACAATACCCCACTAGCAACAATTAACACAAAATACTAAAAAGAGCAGATTTGTCTGCGTTTGTTGAATGCACATCATCATGCTCACGAAAAGGCACTAATTTATTTTGTGTGCACAAGATTACAATTTTTTAATATGAAGGAAAAGCAGGTGTTCCTCTTCTGAAATTTATCCGATAAGGGGCAGAATTACAACTCCCTCCCCCCAAACATGTTTCCTCTTTGCTAGGCCTGCATGTTTTCATTTTACAGGTGTATTATATGATGCGATATGGAAGCAGATAAATAATAACTGTACGTTTCTCGTCCACATTAAATTCAACGTGTTCATAACGTAGGCCTGATATATTGCTTCATGTAGGCATGTAGGCTACACAGCTGGCAGTGTTCTTTTTACGAATAAGCGGTCGTACTAATAATTTTCTTTTCATCTGAACCATTGCTAGAATATGCGTTTGTGTTTTTATTTGCTCTGTATGTTGTTAAATAACTACTGAACATCGTCTTTGGTTAACAAATTGTTCTAGTATTCGTTTCATATCAGTCTTACGGTATTGAATTATGTCCATAACGTGGGCGAGATGATATCAGGCTGGAAAATTCGCTCTGAATGCATTTTTTTACACAATTTTCTACTTTTCAGCAGATTTACGATACCCTGTGCGGTTTCTCTGCCAATGCAGAGTTAATTGCAATATACGGTAATTCTGTTATTTTCCTGGCACGTTTATATCCGTTCTCATAAACGTACTGATTTAGATTATTTACCCTACTGTAGGTATTTTGCTCTCTACAAATCATCGTTAGTCAAATGAAATAGTCTATAATAGTTGTTTGTAACGAATTAGTAGACAACCTCAATCCCTCCTGATCGCCTCCCTTACGAATTTCTTTCTCACTTTAATCAAATTTCATTTATACTGGTCCTTAAATTACATAAACTAGTGCTGAGGTAGTTACGGTAATTTCTGAAGTGAAAATCGTTCAATTTATAAGGGTGAAATAAAAAATAATTTTTGTAGACTTTCCTTGCTTTAATTGAAAATTTGAGTAACTTCATATTACGACAATATTTCTTCCTTCTTCTGCAGTTAACATAATCGCAGATGGACATTTCTAAATGAAGTTCGTTACACAGAAACTTTTGAGACAATATTGACACTTGAAGTTCTTTATATATATGAACTATATATATATATATATATATATATATATATATATATATATAGTTCATCTATAAGAGTTAAACTAGCGCTGCACCATGCCATGCACCCCACCCCTTGTTTTCTCCCTTGAAATATATCGGTGCCTGGTAGAGTTCCCGGGTAGCTCAGTTGGTAGAGCGTTGGTACGTTAAACCAAAGGTCCCAGGTTCGATGCCCGGCCCCGGAACAATTTTTCCCTAGAAATTATTCAAATCAACTTTGCAGGGAGTTATACATGAAAATCTTGATTAGCGCTGAGGTAGTTTCCTTCATACTCAGCTTCTTCACCTTGCATACACGAGTCTGTAACAGGTTAGGTTTGGTCAGTGCTGTCATGGTAATTTTTTTCTTGGCCATGCACCCTACCCCTTGTTTTCTCCCTTGAAATATATTTTACTCTCCTCTCTCTATCTCTCCAATTGTCATTTAATTAATTTTTTTTAATATTAAAGAAGAAGTAAAATTGTTTTGCTTTACAATTTAATCGTACAAGTTTGATTTAAAGAATACACCATGTAGCACCACCATTGATGCACACTTGTCTCGATGAATCCTGGAGTATATATTTGCAGCACTTCTCGTTTTTCAATCATTATTTTATATAATTCTGGATTCCAGTGCTGAAAAGAGGTGGATAATTTTTTGTTTATGAACATCAAACAAAATACCGGTAGGTACAGTAGGAACAGCAAGAGATGATCTAAGATCTGTATAGATCTCCACGTACAAAACTTAGGCACCCATATGCCGTATGGCTCCTTACAGACAAAATTTTCATTTCCCCATACGATTAATTAAAAAAAATTGTAGGTTCCATACGATATATGGCCTCGTGTGGCCTCCATGACAGCACTGGGGTCAGTTAGTTTAGGCACTTTTACACCTTGCATATACAATCAAATGCATCTCCACAAAAAAATTCCTTATAAATTGAAGGGTTTTCACTTCAGAAATCACAGGAACTGCTTCAGTGCTACTTTCACCCAGGTAGTAGTTAGCAGTTAATCATTTCAAAGCTCTTGTTATATTATGAAATAGCATCACACAATGCTACCAAAATAAATGTTCCCAGTATTAAAATTACAGAATGTAAATTTCGCTTAGGACAGTTTTTGCTCTGGAAAATTAAAGGAAACAAACAGTATATCAAACCAGCAGCTGAGACACAAAGTACCTGAAATTCGAAAGTGGTTAAAAATTTTTATATTTCGTTCTTTCTTATTTACCAGCAACAGAAGTACCAGTATCAGATTTTTTGCAGAGCTAATATCAGAGCCCCTCCTATTAGAGAATGTTTTGAATATTATTATATTCTGGAAAACTACATTGGCACATCAACCTCCCCTCCCCTCGCATGAATTCTGAGCTGAAGCACGAAAATTTCAAAATGTACAAACTACAGATGCGGCAGAATGTTACCACAGTGGTCTTCAGCAAGAATTTTGTAAGACATATCCAAATATCTTCATGGTCATTATATGTATTAAAGTAAAACATATGCTACATGTGAGGTACCTACTAAAAATGAGAGAAATAGAAATGGGAAGGACAATAAAAAAAAAGTGGAATGGACAAACACTAAGTAACTATTCATCTTGAATCAGTATGAACAATAGGACACTTTTTTTTTTGGTGCCAGTGGTATAGAATATGAAATTAAGTTGCATCAATAAGTTTTTCGAGTTTAGCATTACTTCAAGTATTTATTGTCCCCCTGTTGGAAAGATGGAATTACTTTGTTTGAAACTTGATGAAATTTTATTGTACCTTAACTCAATTTATTAAGGTACAATAAAATTCAAAATAATAACTGCAGGCCATTTTAAAATAAATCTGTTGGATGTAAATTATTTCTTAAATTATTAGGACCATAAAGGTATTTTTACAAGCGATAGATTGAATCATTTTTATCTTAATAATTTAATGTAGGATGATTATTTCGGGAATTGTTAAGCTCTAAATTGTGAGGATATTTTAATACTTTTTTAAAATATAAATTTGGAATATGTTTCCAGTTAGTAAAGAGTAATTCAGAGAGACAGAGGTCTCAAGTTTTTTTATTGACACATGCCAGAATTATTAAATATGAAAAAAAAAGAGTTCTTGCACTAACATACTGTTTATAAAGTAACCAAATCTTAAGAAATACAGCATATGTACTGGCATTCTATATAAAGGCATAGGAGTGAATATAAATCTGTTTTAAGGAATTCCTATTTAATATTCCTTCTATAGGAACATGACAAAATAAATACAACGCAGCATGGAAGCTAATTCAACTCTTTATCGAGTATTGTTGATGAGATGTGCTATGAAGGTAGACCGAATCATTCAATATAAATGTATAAATAGGACGAATAATAACAGATTAATTTCAATGTATTTAGTATCAAAACTGAAAGCGGTAACTAGACTATGAATGATGTCTTAACAAGTATAAATAAAATGGACTCTTGACAAGAGACACACATTTGGCTTCAGTAATAACTAGGACTTCAAGGAATTTATGGTAGCTCACCTGTCAGGCAAAACTCTGAATAGTCAGCATTGTCAAACTATAGAAGCGCGATTAAAAAGTATTTTTTTCCCCACCCATTACATATGATTGCTTTTTCCAAGTCCCGGTAATAACATTATTAAATTAATTATCCCACATATTTGGGTGGTGCCTTTCTTTGTTTCTGACATAATTTATGAGAGTTTCTCTTTTACACTTCAATAGAGAAATACAACTTTCAGTGGACAATGAACGTGTAACTCTAATGGAACTCTAAGAACCACAGCATTAATGTTTTCTTCTTTTCTTTCTTGCCCTTTAGTTTTTGTTGCAGATAACGGATAACGGATAATGCAGATAATGGATAATTATACATGCACCTTTCTAATAAAATTGCCATATATTTCACTGGTCTCAGAAGTAAAATTAAATGTATAATAGCTTCTCGGTGAAAAATATTTACTGAAAATTATTGTAGGATTTGAATAGAAATGCCACTTCTCAGGCAAGGTTATTCGTGGATGACTGTATGATATATAGAAAAAATTAGTGATAAATCTTATATCACCACCTTGCAAAACTAGCTTGACGTTATTGAAAACTGGACTACAACAAATAAAATTAAAATCGATGTGAGCAAAAGTAAATCAATATATATCCTTCTGTAAAACACAAAATTAAATTCGTCTCACATACCAATTAAATGGATCACCAGTGCCACAAGTAAACACTTAGGTACTGTATATATTTTAGTAACAAACTGGTTGAAATAAGTCACTAATATTACAAGGATAGCCTGGAAAGCACTACATTTCTTTATGCGTATTCTTAAGAAAGCTAACCGAAAGTCAAAAGAATTAATGTACAGTTTCCCTGGAAAAGGATGAGGCGATTGAATATTCCCAAGTCTCAGATGTAAGACACTGCGCATGATCGGAGACCAGAGCACTGATACACAAGATAACGAATATTGAGTTACTTAAATGCAGGCTATTTGGTTTGTTACTACCATCGTTCCGAAATTCACTTCAAATACTGCAAAACATATGATAATATTAGGTAAATAAAATATAAATATATACGTAAATCGTGTAGTAAAATCGACAATGGACCTTCATGACTAGATCGACACTCCACACAGAAAGAAAAGCTTTCGTGTCGTTTCAATTGCTCAGACGCTAAGACTTCTGCCTGTTGTGTAGAAGAGAGCGAGTTCGATTCTTAGTCTACGTCAACGATTTTTTTTGTCTAAATAATGTTGAAATAGTTAAGTAACGTTAAAATAGAGTTTTACAAAGTCCTGAAATTAAAACTGATCACAGACAATACAAAATTACAAGTTATAATATTATAAACGTTAATCTAGTGAATGCATTTACATACACACATATACAATGTAAATGCATATATATTAAAAAGTAACAATTAAAATGAAATTTAAAAATATTCCTAAGCCACACAGACAAACTTTTACAAAGGTTTGGAGTCCTAGGGTATGTCATTTGCTGAGTAATTATTACAATATTTTATTAGTAGCTTTCCCATATGTGTAAGAAATGCACTCGCACAAAACACTTTTTGTTAAAAGTGTGGCTTTGGATTATTTCACTCTCACCGCTTCAGTTGATTTTAACTATTTTATCTACGTGTTTCCAATAGTGTTTAATTTAATGTGCATTCAATTTTATTCATGTTATGATTGAATGAAAAAGCAATGTTGCAGTTATTGACTAATTACATATATTAATACTAATTATTAAATGCAACTGTTAAGTAACCAATTGCAGTATCTTTTGCAAAATCTTTAATGTTTAAGTTGTCAATAATATTTCTGTACCATATACTATAAGACGTTAAAAGAATTTGCAATAGATTTGGAATCCTCTACTTTATAATCACTTGTTTTAATGAAAAAATATTTTCTTTCTTAGAATATCTACAAGTTTAACTTTAATAATATTCCGAATAGCTTTAATTGCATTATCTGAATTTTGCACTTTTCTATTCAAATGTATTCCATTTCCCTCTTTCATTATTTTTGATAAATTACACTGTACTTCTTGTAGTATTTAAGAATATGAGGATCATTACATTTCAGCTCATTACATAGAGATTCGTCTTTTTAATACATTAGATTTTTAAGTCCCTGCGTTATCTACATTTTTTTACTTTTGAATTTTTTCACAACATTGAGTGGAGAAAATCCACTGAAGTGATTCTGAAATTAAATGAAAGATACAATACATTTACCCTTAATACCAGTAGTACCAGTATCATATACGTTTTTCCAAGATTCATTGTAGACATAAATGTAAATAATCACTAGATACTTGAAATTGCTCAGTGACATTGGAAACACTTAGGATTTGTTTATCATGTTCAGAAAAGCCATTGATTATAGATTCTGTCGAATACAAATTCAGTCTAATTCTGTGCACAAAACTTTTATCAATGGCTGTGCTACTTCAGCTTGTATGCTGGTAGGAAAATTACGCTAAACTAAGGTTGTCAGTTTCAAGGAGTGAATTTAATTTACTTTCACGGAAAAGTTCCGAGAGATAATCTATGTTTATGTCACTACAGAGTAGCCACCTATGCCCACCGACGCCCTCGAAATCGAGACGAATTGTGGAATCAAGTTGTTGACACCTGGGAAGATCTCGCCGAGAATCAGAACCTGTTCCACAATCTCGTGACATCCATGCCGGATTGACTTAGAGCTGTAATAGAAGCTGATGGCATGTGGACAAGATTTTAAGTTAACAGGTCTCGTTTTGTTTCTTATGATTATTGTTTCAGGAAGAATACTTTTAACTTCCAAGTAAGATTTTTTTTTGACGAGGTTCAGCCCACTTGTAAGACTCAGAATTTAGGAATAAATTATTCCATATTTTTCGACAAATTAGACAGTCGAGGAACTGTGAAGAAATTAATTACACCTCAATAAAAAAAAGTTTTACCCGGGATCGAACACGAGACGTTTCGGTTATATAGTAGAACCGACACGCTATTATAAGAGCTACCGAGACAAGACAGTGACAGCAGCAGTCCAGAATGTAGATCCCATAGCAGGCATTTGCCATTCGGTACAGTGAAGCAATGATATTTTGTGACTCGAGCTATGTTGTGAAATCGTGGCCTTAAATCGCTATCTTCTTCGTGATTCTTATTCTGGTCCTTGTCCTTGTTGTGGTCCTTGTAACAATTCTTGTTGTATATGTCATGGTATTTATTGTTACTTCGATATCGAGTGAACCGCGCTGTAGAACTTTAACTTCCGACGACCAAGAGTCGTCTCATTCCTTTTAAGGGTAACTGTACATAACCCATGTTCAGTCCACTGCTGTGGAGTAATGGTAGGCACATCTGACCGTGAAATGAGTGGGCCCGGGTTCAAATCCTGATTGGGACAAGTTACCTGGTTGAGCTTTTTCCCGAGGTTTTCCCCAATTGTAAGGCGAATGTCATGTAATCTATGGCGAATCCTCAACCTCATCTCGCCAAATATCATTTCACTATCACCAATCCCATCGAGGCTAAATAACCTAGTAGTTGATACAACATCGTTAAATAATCAATTTAAAAAAGACGTCAGATAAGCAGAGGAAGTTACAAAAGCTTGTGGTGACGACGAATTTAAAGTTTCCGTGATGTTCAAGAAAGGAAAGTACTACAAATGGGAGGAAAAGTAGATAGCCTATATTGGTGTATTCATCACATGATATTACACAGGAGATATCACCACATATGGTTGTAAATAACCAAGGACATTTTAAATCTGAATGTGTATTTTAGTGCAATCAAGTGTTGCTTTGTATAATAAGAACTGTAGGCACTGTGTATAAATCTCGATATGCATCTGAAAAAAATAGTAATCAACTTGGCAGAAATGTTCTTGTGTCACAATATAATTCGTAATATTTTATTTGTTAATGGCACTGTTATTTTTGTTAAAGTACGTCAGCAGTTACATGTACTACACAAGTGTCTTAATTCTTTGGAAAACAACTATTTATGTCATTTGGCACAATAATATGAACATTTTCCATTTTGGTAATAAATTAAGTGGCAAGAAAATGTTCATATGTCACACCATATAATATTTCATATTTTTTAAATTATTAATTTTCATTAAGATTTTCTGTTTATATTTCGGAATGCTTACGTTAAAAGACAGTGATGTCTCTTTCATAAACTCTTAAGTATTTAATTAAATATTCTGTGACGATCATAGTTACTTCGAAAATGTTATGTGTGTCACTATGGAATGACCCATCAGTATTGATAGTATTGTTACAAATTACAAAACCTGAAACTGTTAGAATGGGATCAGGAGTAGTGACAAAAAAATGTAATGTTGTAGGCCTACATCAACATGACTATTTTAATCCAGTGTCTAATAAGGTGTGAAGGCCTTTTGAGGTAAACAGTATTGAAAATGTGAGGGAAGGGGTATTCCTTTGTAATGGATTAGGCCTGTATATTTTATAATATTATTAACTATATATTGTTAAAGTACCTAGTAAATATCGTAATATGTATATTATATATAATACTGTAAACGAGACATCACAGGCTGCAAACTAGATTATTCTTGTGTTTGTATAATTATACGAACATGTATGAAATAAACAAGATTACTATTGCTTAGGTTAGGATAGTATTATTTATATATTGTAATCAGGCTATATGCACAAATTTTCCAATATACTACTATCATAACTAAATAGGTAATGTTAACATTAATTTTCATACGCTTTTGTGGTACAAGTTAAAATAATTCAAAGTAAAGTATAACAAAACTCCGACAACATTATAATCATGAACGTCAAATTCTCTTATTTTATTTATTTTTCAGTGTTTAGTCCCTTATTTCCCATTGTTCTTTGGATTTATCATTAATAAAATATCAATTAACGGATAAATTATGTTATACACTCAGTTGATAATATAAATAATATTCACGACAAATATATAAAAACAGAAGAGATAACGAATCATATTATTGCCGCCCGATACGGTACCATTACAACATGGTCTACATATTCTGTTTACCGGTACATTGGCTTTGCCTGGAAGACTGGCAGAGATTCTGAATTATATTCAATACAAAGGCGTACTTTACCTTATCTCTTCGCTTCGCCCACGTGACAACTATAAATAGCTGCCTCGTTCTGAACTTGCCAAGTTGCCAAGGTCATATAGGCCAATAATATTTATCCATGGTCATCAGTTGTCGACAATACATACCGAGATTATCTCGTAAGCAAGAAATAATCGATTTAGAGTTCGTGTCTCGTGATGGTGTTGGTCATTGTGCCATCTGTTGACGATTATTGAACTACATCAAGCCGGCCTCGACTGCAAACCCTAAAGCCTATATAAAAGAGCTATCTGTTAGTATATATGATCTAGGATGTAGGTCTAGCTTTCCATAAACGACTAGGGAAAACACGGGAATTTTACTTCAGGCAAGTAAGGAGATACAGTGAATGTAAGAAGTCACCATACACCTATTAAAATAACATAAATATGTATTAAAAGAAGCGTTTTGTAACCTCAATATGGTAATTTATAATAAATAGAATATGTTCAGGGATAGATACAAACATAATACAACGTATATAAAAAAGGAGAAATAATTCTAGTTTGAATTCCGTTAAAAAATAGAAACGTAAGGAAACATTTCAAATCAATGCGCAAAAAGTCTTCAAACACATACAGTATTCCTCTGAAACAGTTGAAACTCTGTTACAGGTGGGGGTGGGGGTAGTGTCTGTTCAGTTGATTGTACCACACCCAGAGACACCTATGCACGTGGCTGAGCCTGAGCTATTGTGAAATGTGCCTGCTAAAACGGTTAAGTTACTGTTAGCGCACTAGCTTTATCTGTGGTGTGGTAGCTCCTTTACTTCTCTGTGTCTTGTGCATGCGCAGTGTCACATCATTGGACTTAAATTTCTTGGTTTGGTTTTTCTGAGGTTTTCCCCAACCAAAAGGCAAATGCCGGGTAATCTTTGGCGAATCCTTGGACCTCACCTCATCATTGTAGAAAATTACTAAATTGTAAAGTTGTAAAATATTGTAAAAATTGTAATTGTAATATTGTAAAATTTTGACTTGTTCCACATCTTAAAGTTTCATTGCTCATGTAAGATCTGTGGAATATAATGAATGAATGAATGCGGTACACTAGCTGCAGTTTCTCCAAGTTTTTTATAATATTCTTACCTGTATTGAATTTGGTATTCCCGAGAAACTATACTTGTTTTTTTTTAAAGATGGGATGTGACAGGAGCGTTGCGATCGGAAAAACAACTAAATGTCACATAGCGTGGTAGGCCTTTTGCTATGGTAACCGCGGTTGAGTTGCCAAACTTACAGTTCCCATGTGGCAGTGCTTAATACCTCTCTTGGCATTGGTACGTTTCGTCTTTGATTCTCTGTCGATTTTTGTATTGTTTTCTTACCTTCGCGTCAATTGTCAATGAAGTTTTAACGTCAGCTATCTTAACGAGCTTCCATCAGCTGGCAGCGTGATAGTTCATATTGGCAACATGGTACTGTACACAGTATAAAGAAGATCTTCTTTATACTGTGCACTGTAGTTCCAAGCTCGGCCGCTTAACTGTCATGTCCCATCTTTCGAAAAAAACAAGTATAGCTTTATTTTCTTGCGGGAAACTAAGTGCAGTTTCTCCAAGCTTTTATAACAGTCTTATTGAATTTGGTATTCCCAAGAGATTAGTTTGGTTAATTAATATGTGTCTCAGTGAAACTTACAGCAGAGTCTGTATAGACCAGCTTCTGTCTGTTGTTTTTCCAATTCACTGTGGACTAAAGCAAGGAGATGCACTATCATCTTTACTTTTTAACTTCGCTCTAGAACATGCCATTAGGAAAGTTCTGGATAACAGAGAGAGTTTGGAATTGAACGAGTTACATCAGCTTCTTGTATATGCGAATGATTTGATTATGTTAGGAGACAATTCACAAACGATTGGGGAAAATACGGGAATTTTACTTGAAGCAAGTAAAGCAATAGGTTTGGAAGTAAATCCCGAAAAGACAAAGTATATGATTATGTTCTCGTGACCAGCATATTGTACGAAATGGAAATATAAAAATTGCAAATTTATCCTTTGAAGAGGTGTAAAAATTCAAGTATATTGGAGCAATAGTAACAAATATAGACACTCGGGAGGAAATTAGACGCAGAATAAATATGGGAAATGCCTACTATTATTCGATTGAGAAGATTTTGTCGTCTAGTCTGCTGTCAAAAAATCTGAAAGTTAGAATTTATAAAACAGTTATATTACCGGTTGTTCTATATGGTTGTGAAACTTGGACTCTCACTTTGAGAGAGGAACAGAGATTAAGGTTATTTGAGAATAAGGTGCTTAGGAAAATATTTGGGGCTAAGAGGGATGAAGTTACAGGAGAATGGAGAAAGTTACACAATGCAAAACTGCACGCATTGTATTCTTCACCTGACATAATTAGGAAAATTAAATCCGGACGTTTGAGATGGGCAGGGCATGTAGCACCTATGAGTATATAGAGTGTTAGTTGGGATGCCGGAGGGGAAAAGATCTCTGGGGAGGCCGAGATGTATATGGGAGGACAATATCAAAATGGATCTGAGGTAGGCGGGATATGATGATAGAGTCTGGATTAATCTTGCACAGGATAAGGACCGATGGCGGGCTTATATGAGGGCGGTAATGAACCTGCGAGTTCCTTAAAAGTCATTTGTAAGTAAGTCAACAAAATATTCCTAAGTGCAGTTAAAATTGTGAACCAATTATTAGGCCTACTTTTTATTGTTGCTTATTATGATTTTCTGCGATTTAAAATATTATATTCAATATTACTATGCTGTTTTCATTCGAACTCCCGACAGGGATAAAAAAATACGACTGCCTACCCTTGACGACGTCACCTAAGTGTAGTTGTAGATATAATACGTCTTGATCCACTAGTAGGTCTATCATTTTAACAGTGGCGCAGCTTCCAGGGTAGGCAGGGTAAGCTGAGCTTTCCCAAACATTTTCGAAGAAGGGACAAGATCAATTTAGAATTAGTTAATTAAAAACAGGAGCGTTTCCGCGTTTCGTTTATCTTTTAGCGACGTAAAGCACGGCCTAGATCACTATTTCCGAATCATGCCTTCAGCCCAGCTTACTCAAACATTTTGCCACGCTTCGCTATTATAAATAACTATAATTAACTAATAATTTTGAATGGACTTTGCAAATTTAACTAGCAGGGGCGGCTTTCGAAGAGGGGCTGCGGAGCTGCAGCACCCCCAGACATTTGTGACTCTTGTCTCGTTTTATGTTGTGAAATACATTTATTATACAGTCTCTATTTAGCGGCTCGAATTTTTTAAAATGTCGCTCTCATTGACATGCACGCAATCGATGTGAAGTCATTTCCTCCCCTGGAGCTGCCAGTCTCGTCTCGGATGCTTTGCGCGTTAGTTTTATCCCTCCCCCTGCTATCCGTGGCCATGAATCCAGAGTTTCCAGGCGCTGCAAAATTTGCAGCAGTTTCTCAGTAGCGCGCAGTTTTAAATACATTTTCTTTAATGTTGTGAGTATAACAAGTGCAACAATGTTTCATTCTGTACAATATTTACAGTCTATTCAGTTCAGTACCTTAACAATTCAGGAGAAATGTGAAATTAAGTGCCCATCAGTTGAATCTCATAATGGAAAGAGCCACTAAACAAAATACAAAGGCTGCATATTTTTTGCTGATTTATCCAGTATCCCTGCTTTCTTCTCTCGATCTCCACTCAGTCTGTATTAGATTAATGTGTTTCAAAGACAATTCCATCAGCCGGGGCAACAAGATGGAGTTTTAAAATAAGAATAATAAATGTTGTTCATGAGAAGAAGAAGCCATTGCTAGAATGTTTTCAAACCATAATGGAATCTGAAACATCTAACAACATTACAATAAATGAGGCAGGCGCCCTGGTGTGTGCTCTTAAAGATCCTGAATTCAATTTTTGGCTAAGTTTTTTTCATTTATTGATGTATCATGTAGATAGGGTAAACGCGGGTGAATCGGATCATTTTTAAAATAATTATAAATAAAAGTGGTAATACGCTGTTAATTCTTGCGTCTCTTACTGTCCGCTGAAAGATAATTTCATTAACTTTAAGTCTCACGCAACAGTCTGTCAGAAATAGTTGTTATGTTTTATTTTTTTTTTTCAATTTAATTGGTTGTTAAAACTGATCCGAATCATCCTCCAGTGGCGGGTGAATAGGATTGGTATTGCGGGTGAATCGGATTGAAAGAAAAAACAGTGGAAACTTATTATTCATGCTATAAGATACAAAATTAGAAGCTCAGTAATAGCAAAATCACATTTCTTAGTTTCTCTGTTTTCAAACACATTTTCCACAGATAAACGTCTTTCTCCCCTTAGCGCACGCACGCACGCACGCGCGCGCGCGCGCGCGCACACACACACACACACACACACACACACACCCCTCGTGGTACCATTCACCCTTACGTTGGCACTGGATCCATTCTCCTTTCTTCACAGACTTGGGATCAGAATATTTCAACATACAGAATTGGCAAAAGTCATCACTCCCTTCATTGTCTATTTCTACAACCACATCCTAATCCTCCTCATCATAATCATCATCATCGTCGTCGTCGTCGTCATCATCACTATCGTTAATCTCAATCATGTCCTCACTTTCTCTTTGCACATTTTTTCTGTTCATTCTGCATCCTTTCTTACTATTTATCTTCTCGTTTTTTAATTCTTGCTTTTTCTTCATTTGTGCTATGTTCTCTGGTGAACTGAGAAGACAAGCAATTTGTCTGGGTCTTCCTCGTGCTGAAGTCTACCCATCCGGAATTAAAAAAAAAACAATATTGCCATTTCTATATAAAATAAGCAGTTCAAATTACCCGCCATTCACTGATCCGTTTCGCCCGCACACGCACAGAAATACATATTTGCAAATTGGCAGCACTGGCAGCAAATAAATGAGAACATCAGGTGAGGTTATAGAATCAAGACAGACTGTTCTTTCCTACTACATAACTTGTTGCGTAAGTTTTAATAATGTGTGTTCAAAAATTGTTTAATCCAGAGCTAAAAAATAATAAAATGGCAAATTCAGAGCATCTATGTACCTCAAAATTATAAAAAGTAGTCTATTTATCACCAGCAGGTCGTATACACGCCAACTTCTTATGGTCATCGAACTGAAATACTAGCATTCTTTGACTTCAGAGGATGGTATCAGCAAGAACTCACTAGCGCACTCTAGGACCAGCAATTTATATTAACTGATCCGATTCGTCCTCCAATCCGATTCACCCGCGTTTACCCTATATTATGCAACCAACTATAACATCGTCAATTAGATATTTCTAAGGTCCAAATCTGCATAAACAATTTAAATTATGTTTTATTTAACGACACTCGCAACTGCAGGGGTTATATGAGCGTCGCCGGTGTGCCGGAATTTTGTCTTGCAGGATTCTTTTAAATGCCAGTAAATCTACTGACATGAGCCTATCTCATTTAAACACACTTAGATCATCTGATATTATCTTCTCTTCTGTGTCAAGAGAAATTTGAATGCTACAAAAGCTCATTTCCTGAAAATGACCTAAACGTATGTGTGAAGCTTTTTCGAATGTTCGATAAAGACAAACTAAAAACGTAACTCACTGTGTTGTATCAGAGACAAGATTTTAGAAATATCAGTGACGCAGTCAAGCTCTTGCAGTTTCTTCTATCTGAGAACTTGCAGGCCTCATTTTCAGAAGTTGTGGAACTACTACGCATAGCTATCATCATCCCAATGACAATTTCTGAACTACTACATTGCTTTTCGTGTTTGAAAACAGTGAAATCCTATCTTAGAAATACGATGAGAGAAGAGAGACTGACCGCATTAACTATGTTTTCCATTGTAAAGACTATGTTAAATGACATATCGGATTTTAATAAGAAGATGATTGGAAAGTTTGCAACTTACAAGACAAGGCGCATGGAACTAATCTTTAAATAAGGCAAGTTGCATGGTTTATTTTTGTATGCAGCCCCCCTGAATTCAATACCCACGAGCCGCCACTGCTGAAGATGATTTCATTCCGCGCTTTGTGAAACACAACGGACAAGAGCTGGGTATAAACATTATTTAATTTAAACAAATCTCTCGCCTCGTTCATGCCTATGTTGTGATTTCCCGTTATCGGACCATAAGCATAAGCTGCGTAGTGTAGACGTGGTGGCGTAGCTATAGGAAGCTTTTCTCCTACATTGTCAATCAATAGCTAGAAACATTTTTTTTACGTTAAGACGTGTGTATATTAGCCTCTTAAGATGCCTAAAATCAAATCGAGTTTAAGATCGCGTCTACAGCAATATGTAGATGAATTTAAAAATCATTTTTACTACCGACGGAAAAGTGTTATTTTGCCAACCATGAGGTAAATCAGTAAGTGCAGATCAGAGCTCTCAGGTAACCCAACATTTGTCTGGAAACAAGCACATTGCCGCTACTTCACGTGTGAATTCACGGCAAAACAGTGGATATAAAATATGTGTAAAGTTGCTCAAGTATTGGAGGGTGCGCCTGTAGGTGAAATTGACGGTGTAGGTGTTTGTGACATTCCTATCTTTAAATATGCACGTCTGACGTCCTGTGATGTGGAAAGATCGTTTTCACAGTATAAGTCTTTGTTCAGAGATAATGGGCATGCATTTGTGATGGAGAATTTGGAAATGACCTTTGTTGTTCACTGCAATTCTCGGACAACTACTAGCAACTGATACTCAAGTGTGATTGGTGAGTACCTAGTAACATTTTTTTTTTCAAGCTAAGTAAAGTATTTTGTCATATTTAAAAAATGTATATATATTTTTATTTTTAGCAAATATTTTCGTACTTTTTAGCACATAAAAAATAAATATATTTAAATTTTTGAGCACATAAAAATCCGCTCCCTAATCATTAGCTGTGACTCGTTTTACCTTGAACTTAGAGGAGTTCTCAATAATCCTCATTAGCAACACTTGAACTATCCATCTTATAACAAAATACACAAAACAGATAATAATAGTAAGGGCAACACTTAATCAGCAATAGACAGAACAAAATAGGCTACTGATCCGGCTGTGACTGAAATCAGCTGTTGGGTGTGACAGTGATGCTGTCAGCTAGTGTGGCAGACTAATTTATTTGAAAAAAAAAAAAAACCATATGTGATGTTAGTTGTGGGGTTTTTACAATAAAAGCATATTTCTTGTACAATTTTTTACATGTTACAATCATGCTAGATATAAGATTTTTATATCAAAAGATGCGCATTCATGCTGGCAATCAAAATCCACAAAAAAACGCAGTTTGCAAAAAATGTTGGTTGTAGTGTTTTTACAATAAACGATTCATATTTTCTACATAAAGTGAAACTCGTGGATTCAAGTACTCGAATTTTTCGATCTCTGCTGATCTTAAATATTCGGGTTTAACATAACAAGTGGGGATAGTTCGCAAGGCAGAAATAACACTTTCTCTCAAATTGTGAATTTGGGGCTTTTATCTTTGCAATTGTGTGTTCCAGAACATTGAAAATGGGTAAAACAAACTCAAGATATAACTTATAAGTAGATTCCTATATTTGGTTACCTAGAAGCCAGTAGCGGCTCGCCGTCAAGAAAATAGGTGAAGTGCTGTTCACATAAACAAATGCATGAACAGTTTTACCAATATAATGAGTAGGCCTACTATTCGTAAACTACGTACAATTTTAATAGTTTTAGAACACATGCAAACAGGAAAACTAATTTATTCAGGACTCACCCAATTTCTTGCATTCAAAGTAACTCCTCCCAGCTTTTAAAGCAGCAAACCGTCGATGATATCTTCATAAAATGTCTGAGTTTAACTGAGGGCGGACAGTATATCTCTATGCAAAGCTATGGGACTAATGATGAAAGTCTCTCCTGTGATGTAGCATTCCGAGTGAAATTTTCAATATTTTCAAACAGAAAAGCTTCTTTCATCGGAAGAATTTTTAAAGTTATTTTATACAACTTCTCTATTTTCTTAGCACTTTTTAAAACAGAGAAAATAATGGAACTGTAGATCGTCAAGAATTTAAAACATCTTTTTATCCTCATATTTAAGTCTACAAAACGACATTTCTAATAAATTACAAACTGTGTCATTTTCGGGATAAATATTTCGCACTCATTTATCAACATTTTCTATGTGCTGGTACCTAACTACTCGTATTTGTATAATAGCTATAGTGATTAAGCATATAATATATACTTACATGTAGGATTAATACACAATATACACTTATCACTAATATACCCTAAATACATTAAATAAGTTAATATAATATGTACACAGTATTAAACTACATGTGTACATTTACGCGCGCTTTAAACTTTCAAATACAAGAGCTTGAACAAAAATTGCCAACTCATGAAAAGAAATCATACACGCCGCGGAAAACAACTTTTTAACTTGACGAATGTATGTGGGGTGTATTCCTGATAAAATAACATAGAGCCATGTAATTTACCACTGCAGGGGTGGCTGCTAAGACACAGAGAATGAGAATACTATTCTCGAGTCAGGTAGTACATACTGTAAAATATCACAGCCCTTGAACAATAGCCCCCGGCCTTGGAGACCAGCTGCAACCCTTCTCTATTATTAGTACTGTTAGATCTGCAAACTGGTTACTCTTCCTACAAGTCCGACAGTTCTCCGTAACTGAAAGACTCAGAAACGCACTTCACTCATACAATCTTTCTTTAGTGCGTGACGTCACGTTACCATGGAAACCAAGTGCTGTATGAGAATGGGAGCCAAAATAATTTCACCTCAACAGTATTGTAGGTTCCAATAGACACCGCTCGGCGCTCGTAACAGTTGACATTATTCTATTCAGCGGACGGTTACAGGTACAATTTATACAACTAAACACTGTTCAGAACGACTGAAAAAAACTTATTTTAGAAATACGGTACCGGTAGTAACTAGAATTAATTATTAACACGAGATAAAATTGCGTTTTACACATAAATAGGTGAAGTAGTACTTCACCTACTTCACCTGAATAACCGCCCCTGCTAGAAGCTCCGAGTAATCCGCAACAGTGTAGGTATGTATGGAGTATAGCGCAGCGTACACATTTTAGGTGTGCTGTTAAGCGAACATGCCAAAACAAAATAAAGCTAGGCGCGCTTGGAGATCAGTGCTCTAATACAGCTATCGGCAAATTTGTACTCAGATGACATCACTGGACGCAAGCCGCAATACATAAGATGTAATTAATCGAGGAGTACAGAGCACTCCGTTCGGATCCCAGTGGCGGACTCTCAACACAAGCATCTGACGTAGACTACACAATATTGATTTATAGATGGACAGATTATATTTTATTTTACTTTTATTTTTATTGTGCTAAAATAACTTAGGAGAACACGTCACAAATTGCCACTCTTAATACAACTCGTAAATTTTCGTTTGCTAGTCACGATCTTTGTTTAGATTTTACAAGTTTTCGTTCAGAAAACGATTGTTCGGAAATATACTGAATGTAGAGCCAAACATAGCAGCTATGTAGGGTAGCGGTAGGCGACCTACAATATGATAGGACTTATGGCTTTTAAGGAACCCGGAGGTTCATTGGCGCCCTCACATAAGCCCGCCATTCTGAGATGTCATTCCCATCTAAGCTAACCTCTTGTACTCTCACAAAGTCTATTCTATATCTAGCTAGTTCTTTTGCCGGATAAATCGCAATATAGCGAACGCCAGTAGGGGAAGTTATCCCCATCCACATGAAATGTGTATTCGACACAACACTCGCCTATCACGTAGAGCAGGCCTGCACAAGGTTTGCGCTCTCCGAGCCGGCTCACAGCTCATGAGCGGAATGGAGGTATTAGCTGCGCTCTGTATAAGGGTGGACTGGAAGAAGTGGTGATCTCGTACAAAATATACACAAAAGGAAGTACTATTACGACGTTCATGAAATGAATTCCCGTTCAGTGTTTGCAAAACTATCTTGGACTTATTAATTAATACAGAAATATTTATTTTACAGAAATAATAGAAATTTTATACCTATTTAAATGTACAATATCATTTTCTTATATTTTTATTTATCAGTACATGAAAACGAGGTTTTATGCTGTTGGCAGCTGAAAGGAACAGTAGCCTACTGATCGTAATGAAACATCAGTTACAGATGTTCGATGCCTGCCTTTATTAATGTTGATTATAGAAAACAGTTGCTCACAAATATAAATGTTGAGACAAACATAGCAATCATTTTCACAGCCAGCCTTTGTAGTCGTGGATAATATTGCTAATGTTTAGTCGTGTAAAACTCAACCAGGCTAGTAGTATTATTCAAACGATCTTTAGCCCTTAGGCCACATTGAAGATCAATAAGTCCGAGCTGTAAATCGTTAAATGTTATGTTTTATTTAACGACGCTCGCAACTGCCGAGGTTATAGGAGCACATTTAAATGCAATCGACCTGGCCCGGAATCGAACCCGCAACCTCGGGCATAGAAGGCCAGCGCTATACCAACTGCGCCAACCAGGCCCACCTATAACTTACATGATATTGTTTCAACTGGTGTTGAAGGAATTTATTATGATAACTTTAAACTTCTTTCCAATTAAGTCAAGACTTTTAGTAGGTTTTTTACGACGCTTTATCAACAGCTTATGTTATTTAGCGTCTGAATGAGAAGAAGGTGATAATGCCGGTGAAATGAGTCCGAGATCCAACACCGAAAGTTACTCAGCGTTTGCTCATACTGGATTGAGGGAAAACCCCAGAAAAACTTCAACCAGGTAACTTGTCACGACCGGCAATCGAACCCTGGCCACCTGGTTTCGCGGCTAGACGCGCTAATGTTACTCCATATGTGTGGACCTTAAGACAAAATCTTGGAACCTAGAATTAAATTCATTTTGAATTTCAATTAATATTTGCACACAATCGTTTAACATGGCTTCATCACGAGCAGTTTCTATCGTTGGAAAGTAAGCCATATTACCTTCCCGAAACTGACTTACGAAAAGTGTAAGTTTACGACTGAAATCCCGTAATTTATTCAACATATCAACACTGAGCTGGCCTTTAAATTGTTTAAGATTAATATCTTTAGTATCTTTATGTCTGGACTCGTAATGACGCATTATGTTACGTTTCTTCCTACCTTTCAAAATGCTTTGGCAGATAAAGCACTGAGTATTTACTCCAGCAACTATGAAAAAATAAGAATTTTCCCATGCAACATTGAAAGAATTTGCCTGATCACCACTTTTTCGTCTTTTAGATTCCTTCATACTGTACTGTAGCAGTAGGTAAGCAACGTGAAACAGTTACTGAGAATACGCACTGCACTCCACAAGATAGCTGAGTGGTCGTTTCCCTCTCCCCTACCTATAGCAAGTCTATGTCATTCCGACGTATCTTCCTCTCTGATTCGGCGAGCGGTAAACACAGCTCTCTCGCTCCGAAGGAGCGCTCGCGCTCGTTGAGCGCTGTTTGTACAGGTATGACGTAGAGTGTCTGATGAGCTAGTAGGGGAAAAGTAGAAGGGGTCGTGGGCGGAGCTTCTACGTTCGCTATATTGCGATTTGCCCCTTTTGCTACTAATGTTACACCTTCTGTTCTATAAAGACTAGTTACGTTCCAAGTACCAAATCTCATAACCCGTATGATAGGAGACATATTTTTCTATAGAGAGCATTTTAAATAAATCTAAGCCAGACCGACCAGGACTGACAAGTCAATTGCAGAGAAACTCAGTCAGTAATTAAAAAACTCATTTTTTAATTTAAATATCTGCTAAATTGAAAAATCATATTTATTAGGCAGTAGCTTACACATTTCATTGTGTATAAAAGGGAGTAGCTCAGAAGCATACTTTTGATACTATCCTATCATTATCATTATCATGTATCGTTACTAAATCACCGGTGTAACTCAGGTGGTAGATGCGTTTGTCTGCTGATCTAGAATTGCGCATTGGCGTGGGTTCAATTCCCACTTGAGCTAATTTTTAGTTGGCTACTTAACGATGATGTATCATCTACTAGATTATTTAGCGTCGATGGAATTGGTGATAGCGAGATGGTATTTGGCGAGATGAGACCGAAGATTTGCCATAGATCACCTGACATTCCCCTTACAATTGGGGATAACCTCGAAAAAACCCAACCAGGTAATCAGCCTAAGCGGAAATCTAACCCACACCCGAGCGCAGCTTTGGATCAGCAGGAAAACACTCTGCTGACTGAGCTACGCTTTCGGCTATTTACCTGGTTGGTTTTTTCCGAGATTTTCCTTAACTGTAAGGCGAATTTCAGGCAATCCTCATCTTATCTCACCAAAACCATTTCGCTGTCACCAATTCCCATCAGATGCTTCCACAGATTCAGCAGACTCCTGAAGTCTTTAACTTTCTCTAGAAGATCGAAGCCGGCCGTGTACCATGTCACCGTCCATCTAGTGATGCTCTATGGGTGCGAGACCTGGACACTCACAGAGCAACATAAGGACTTGTTCCGAACATGGAAGAGAAAAATCTTGTGAATGATGTACGGTGCAGTCTGTGAAATCGGGGAGTGGCGCATCAGGGCCCACTAGGAACTGTTTGATCTCTACGGAGAAATTGAACTGACTGCCTGGGTAAAGAAACGAAGACTGTAGCCTAATATGTGAGACATATGATGAGCATGGATGAGGACAGAGTTCCAAAGAAGACCTTCAAAAAACGCTCAGAGGGCAGAAGGAGACCAAACAAACCAAGGAAAGATGGCTCGATAGCATTAAGGATGGGGAAGCGCGACTTCTATATGGGAGATCATAGTCCTACATGGACTGTAGCGCCTGGAGATTGATTGATTGAGTGACTGATTTATATCACCATTTCCATAAACCCTAAATGACTAGTTGATGCAGCGTCGTTAAATAACCGACTAAAACAATAAATAATATCTACTGTTATTCGTTCCGAGGATTATCCATGTACAAATACTAGACATTTTGATTACACAACTTTTAACATGCTATTGGCCATCATTGTAGAGTTCTGATGATGGCCAATAGCAGACCGAAACATGTTAACAAGGTAACATAAAATTTAACACGTGAAAGACATATAATACGTTTTCCAAAATACTAGACGTTCACCTTTATCGGGATCCCTATGATTCTGGATTAAGAACTACTCGTATTTTAATTTCTGTCTGCTGAGTTGTGCGCATGGCTTGAGGCGCATCTCACTAAGATCAATATATTGTGTCAGATCAATTTGTCGTATACCTAATTAGTTCTCCTTAAGGGCAGGGGCCTTACACATAGACCGCTTCGGTGAGACCATTTTGTTATCTGGGATGGAAAGATGTGTATGCCCTAAAGCCCCCCCCCCCCACTCTTCAGATCCTCCTACGGGTCGTCCCCGAACTCTCCCAATAGCTTGCAGACTGAAGAATCCCTTTAGCTTTACACGTATGCATCAACGTGGCGCGGCGGTTTCACGAGGTACCATGAATCCAAGCCGCGTCTGTGTGCTTACAGCGGCGGTGACCAAAGCGGGTGTCGTGATTACATCGTGTAATCACAGACATTCAAACGGGTACGAGGAGTTTCCTGTACATTGCTGTGTGCTTCATTTACGTATTGAAGACAAGCAGTGGCGGTATCGTGTCTGTAAGAGGTGATTTCGTAAAGAATGAGAAGGAGAACTTTTTTGTTGTTCTGTCGGACAAAATGTAATATGTTTACTTTGCTCAACGGTTCAATTAGGAGTATATAGAAACATTAATTGCCACGCTGAATAATGTATTATTATTATTATTATTATTATTATTATTATTATTATTATTACTGACTACTAAGTATGTGTTTCTATAATTCTCCTGTACGTGATGAATATTGATGTTTTTAGATCTACTCTCTAGAAGAACCATGGGGAAAAATGGCTCCGAAGGGCCACTGCACTCAAAGCCTCCTTGCCTCACTCCACCGACCATCCCCTCCACCGACCATCTCCTCCGCCTGGTGCTTCGTAAAGACACGCTTCATTCAGTGGCGGGTATGGCTTCGATCTCGGGACGTCAGTTTCAGTAAGAGGGGCAGAAATAATTTTTTGTTACTTACAAAAAGAAAAAAGTCTGCTGCTTAATATGCGGGTTTAAAATTGCGCATATAAAATGCTTCAATATTAAACGCCACTTTGATCGGAAGCAAAAAGCGGACTTCGATGATGGTACAAGTATTTATTTACAATTTTAAAAGCTATTTTCGTAATATTTGTGATAAGATACAAAACAAGATATGTTTATGGTATTTTCGGGGTTTAGTTACTTATTATTTTATTAAGTATCTGGAACTTAACTTGCTTATTTATAACTCTGAGTGCATATTAGGCCTACTTGATGCGTCCTCTTTCAAAGAAAGATTTTCAGAAGTAACTGCAATGGACAAGGGGATGTGTCTCTTCAATAATCCATTTGTATTTGATGTTACCCAAGCAGCAGAGCCATATAGAGATGCAAACGAGCACGCCAGTAAAGTGTTTAGGAAAAAATGGATTAGATCTTTTTAAATACCTACCAGAGGAGCAATTCCCTAATTTGCGCACATTTGCAAAGCGTATTGTATCTATTTTGGCTCAACTTACTGTTGTGAGCAGTTTTTTTTTTTTTTTTTTTTTCCAAAATGAATATGACAAAAAATATCTCCAGGTCTAGGATCACAGACATGCATTTTAGTTTCAGTATTACTGTTGAGTTGTTCTACTTCAGATCTTGAGTTGTTCTACTTTAGAGCCAAATATATCCGTTTTAGTTAATAACAAAAATCTCCAAGAGCCACAAAAAATGAAAATTAGCAGTATAGGGCTACAGTAGTATTTGGTCTCATTCATATCTCATATATTTTGTTTAATATGTTTTAAAGTTAAATGACAATGGAGTTCAGTTACTTTTAGTGTTTTTACAAAGAAACAATTGATTATGTTGATCATTATATTGTGTTTAATATGTTTTCAAGTTAAATGACAATGGAGCTCAGTTACTTTTTTATTGGTTAAAAAAACAATGTATTATATTGATCATTATATTTTTTAATATATTGTACAGTTAAATGACAATGGAGCTTTGTTTTTTCTGTATTGTTTTTAAAAAGAAACAATTTATTATGTCGATCAAAAGACAGTTCAAGAATTTTTCGTGCACATGTAAAGGAATGGTTATAGAATTGAAGAATATATAATTTGCCTAATGACAGTAGGTGGTTGTAATAATTATTGTATGACACATGTACTTCATATAAACAAGAGATTATAATTATTTTGAAACAAGAAATAACAGCGGAGAAATTACTGACGCGCAAGGTGTGTCGAACCCACCACTGCACTTGACTTAGCAAAACAGCTGCGTTCCCCTCGCCTGCCAATCAAACGAATGTGGGGTGGGTAGGAAACGTTCCCTCCCTACTTTGCTTATAGTCCCCATAGCTGATCTAGAAGGATACAATTATTAGGTTTTATCTCAATTTTAATCTTCTTAATCTTTAGATGAGGGTAACAATTTAGCCTATTAGTTATTCATTTAATAATATATTGTAGAAAAAACTGATTGAATATTTGGCCTATGTGCCAACGAACTGTTAAACGCCAGGAATTGGCATGTCTTAAATCATAGCCAAGAAGAGAAAGATGAGATAAATAAATATAAGGAAGTCAGCTACCTAATAGGGTTTGAAATATCTCGTGCTCTTAAGCCTTTTAATAGAACAGAATTTCTCAAAAGAGTAATGATTAAAATAGCTTCAATAACTTGTCCTTAAGAAGTTTTTAATTTTGAAAAACTACGAATTTCTCGACCAAGTATCGAGAAAAGAATTTAGAAAATTCCTGATTATATTCAAGAGGAAGGTTAAAAAAAGAAGCAAGAAAAATCGTATATTATTCACTGGCTCTTGATGACAGCAGTGACTTTACTGATACAGCAAAGCTTGGGATTTTTATCCGCGGGACTGATCAAGATGTTAGTACAGGATCCACCACTGGTTATAGTTTTCATGCCAAGTACCTTTCCTTCGTCTCCTTACTTCATAGACTGTCTGTCGCATGTAATCACTGCAGCTCGACTTTTGGTCACCGCTGGCTTACAGTGATAGCTCACTGATCTTCTATTCAAGCGGCCAGGATTCTATCCCCGGTTAGATCGGGTGGAATTTTTGTGGACAAAACAGCAGAAGGTTTTTTCGGGGTACTCCCGTTTCCCTCTTTTATTTCACCAACACTCTCCACTTCTCTCTCAGTTCATCTAGCATCTGCAATAGTGAAAACAGGCTAGGGTGATGTCCAGGGGTAGTACGGGTTTCCGATGCTGATCTGAGCTCTAAGCTTGGGGCTCCGGGCTCTGGGTTCACGCTCGTCAGTAGATGATAAGACCTTACCTACAGAGCCAGGAAGAATGGCCCGCCTGTCAGCATCGGATTCCACCCGAGCCATTCGTCGGTCTTAGTCATCGCATTTAGAGCGTACAGTGGGCCTAAACGGCCTAAGTGTAAGGATCATCCCCGATCCAGGTTTCGCGAAATCAATCAATCGTTATTTCATGCCATTAGGAAGTCTGGCAATCCTGCTGCAATGACATAGAAACGGAATGCTGCTATTCAGACGTGAATTCGTGTGTATTTGTTAGCCGGTCATGCGCTGTTACTAAACTAAGCAGATTTCCAGCCTAATTTTCTAATTTTGTCGCTTTCAATCTGCACAGTTATATCATTTCCATCCTGTATATTATTTTAAGCTCATGTTTTACTCAGTACACGGACAAAATGTTACGAACGGTCATTTCAAAACATATTATGATTTATGGCCAAAATGCCCTTGAATAACTTGTTTGTTCTATGGAACATTCACTTTTAAATATCAGTGAGCGTCCTGATAAAAGTTCAGTACTCTTTACATGTCGAACTCTAATGACGTGATGTTCATAGACGTTGTGAAGTTAACAAAAGTAGTGAAGAAGACATAGAAGATGATCAGGGAGGATATTCGATATCGGAATAGGGTACTATGAAGGACAGCAATACTAGTTTTAAAGATTCGGATTTACGTATGCTACTAATATTGTAATTTTTTTCTTACTCATTATTAATTTTTATCTTCTTCCTGCTATATGTAATTTTATATTTCGTTACGCCACCGTGTTAATAGTGAACGTTAACTATGTGTACCTAAGCTTTATCGAGGCCCAGTTCAAAAGGGAAATAACTCAAAATTTAAAGTTTTGAGAAACGTGAATTTTGAAGTTTCGTGTTACTGTGGAAAATCCAATTAACACACTCTGATTTGAAATTAAAGTTTATATAAAACATCATTAACAGAATATGGAGTAATTTTACAGCAACATAAAGGTTTTAAATGCAGATTTCTCAAAACTTTAAATTTTTAGTTGTTTTCCTTTTGAACTGGGCCGTCGCGCGTCGATATATTATCTTAATTTAGTTTTTTATTTGCTAAATTAGGAGGAGAATACACCTTTTGGGCCATAATGTAAACAGTGGCGAAGCTTCAGGGTAGGCAGTATAAGCTGAGCTTTCCCAAATATTTTCGAAGAAGAGACAAGATCAATTTAGAATTTAGTTAATTAAAATCAGGAGCGTTTCCGCGTTTCGTTTACCTTTTAGCGACGTAAAGCACGGCCTAGATCACTACGTCCGTTTGTAGAAAATTTGGTGACAGAATTCAGCCACAGAGCGCTCCTAGATCTGTTCTGGGGTGAGGGGGAAAGGACGCATTATATTCACACTGCTCCAGTAAGCCGGCTTATCCGAGCACGTAGCTCGGTTATCTCGACGTTTGAGTAGAGCGAACGCATTTCCATCTTAATAACGAATGCAGCTTCTTTTATTTTAGTGTTTTAATGTTATGATTTACATTTATTTAACTGTGATTTACTTTGTATTATATTGACAATGTTATTTTAACATTTAGTGCAGTGTACTTAGCAAACAAAAATGGAAGGCGTTGTAGATATTAACCATGACTCATTCGATTCAGTTGACTTTTTGTTAAATAATTCTATAAATAATCTAACTTTTGAACAAAAAGTGGATCTAAAAGGAAAAATAGCCAGCCCAAAATTAGATATTTCACAGAAAGATCGTAAATATATCAGAAACGTTTCATGAAAAGTGGTACTTGAAATATAGGTGGTTGGCAAGAAATAAAACAAGGAGGACATATCGCTGTTATTATTGCTTAATGTTTGGTGGAGAAGATTCGTGGTGTAAAGGAGGTCAGGCAGCATTGAAAAACTTTGAACTTAAGGCTTCTAAGCATGCCACAAGTAAGCAGCCTATAAAAAATTCTGAGGCGTTTCATATGTTAGGAAGATACAGAATTGATCATTACATTTTAGAAAGTGCCCGTCTTGAAGCTGATAGACACAACAACAATGTTTTGCGAAATCGAACAATTATAGGCCGCCTCATCGATGTGGTGTATCATTTATGAAAGCAAGAACAAGCTTTCAGGGGATACGATGAGAGAGTAGATTCTCTCAATAAAGGGAATTATTTAGAAACTCTAAATCTGCTGACTATAGAGGAGGGATTAATGAAATACCATTTGGAAAGTAGCACAGTATTTAGGGGTACATCTTCAGATATTCAAAACGATTTAATTGAATCAGTCACTATTGCCATCAATGAGAACATTCAGAAGGAAATTAATGATGCAGCTTTTGTGTCAATTCAGGCCGATGAGACAACTGACGTTTGTAAAAGCACAATCCAGTATCATTGCCAGATATGTTCATGGTAGAAGTATCAGAGAACTTTTTTGGGGGGGATTTTATGATGTTTCAGCTGATAAAACTGCCGAGGGGCTGTCAAAACAAATCATCACCGTCCTAGAAAAATACAATGTGGAAGAGAAACTTGTTTTCCAGACATACGACGGTGCTTCAGTTATGTCAGGACGTCATGGTCGGGTGCAAGCCATTATACGCCGAAAGTACGCCAGAGCGATTTTCGTACATTGTTATGCGCACCAGCTGAATTTGGTTCTATTACACAGTGCCAAAACGATTAAAGAGGTTAAACTTTTCATCTGCAACCTCACTGCATTTCATTCCTTCTTCAGTAGATCTTCTTTCCGTGCAGAACAGCTTCGGCAACTTGGATTTCAGCTACATCATCCAGCACAAACACGTTGGAATTACAATTCACGAGCTGTGTCCACCGTCGAGCACCATTACCAAGAGTTGAGAAATTCGGTGAACTATGTAACTAAATCTGATGACTGGGATCCTGAATCTGTAAATAATGCAATGGGACTTCTGAGAATTTTGGATTCTTTAGTGTTCACATTTATCTTGTGTCTTTTCAATAAGATTTTTATCTTCACTGAACATTTGTTCAATGTTTTTCAGACTAAGTGCACAAGTGGTGTAAACTTATGCGTAAATGAAATCAGAACGGCCAAATCAAACATTTCATCTCTATGGTCAGAAAAAGTATTACATGAATGTCTTCAAGAGAGTATGCAGTTGAATACAAATAACCAGGAAGACTTCTAACCCAAGCGTTTTGTTGAAACTCACAAACGTGTTGCATTTGAAATTCTTGATTCCATCATAGTCTAGTTAGATGAACGATTCAGCAATTTAGACGAAATTTCATTTGTAGAACTGTAAACCATAAAAGATTTCTCCAGTTCAAAGAAACATTTCCTGGTATTCAGTTTCAAAAACTTAAAAATACCTATCCTAATGAGTTTAACTTTGTAGCACTACAAAATGAACTGGTTGATATCTACAGTTTCGGAAAAGATAAGGACAAATCCTGCATTGAATTATTGGCTTTCATAGTAGATAATGAACTCGAAACAATATATGAGTAGACAGTAAAGTTGCTTCAGCTAATTCTCAGCAGTCCAATGTGTTCGACTACTACAGAACGTTCATTGAGCACATTAAAAAGTATTAAAAACTATCTCCGAAATTCCATGACAAATAATACGTTATACAATCTAGCTACAATTTTAATTGAAAGGTAGCTTTCTAGTCAGTGTTCTCAAGATGTTGTGTTCAAAGAACGAGTGATAGACACTTTGTCAGAAATGAAAAACAGACGCCTGGAATTAATATATAAAAAATCTTAGGCAACTGTGATGGCCTCGGAACCACCGAAGACAGGATGGATTGTATTTAATTGTAGGTACAGTAGTCAGCTTCCTTTGCTTCTGTTTCCCTACAGCATGAAGCTCACGTTCAGGGACTGTGTCCATCTGATAATTTGCAGTGCCTACTTGACATGTGTTTAATGTCAGAAAGACATGTTGCTCTCTGAACATCACCTCCTCTATAATAATGTAACTTTTATTTCAACACAACAATGTAACTTTATTTGTCACAACAATAATAATCACTTTCTATACTGAATTTAAACACTCCCGTCAACAATGGGATTTCCACTCCACACAGCAACACAGTATTATTGCACTCCACAGACGACAATGACAATTCACTTGGATTATTGAGAACAACAATGTACTGCAATCTAAACTAATGTTCACAAAGCACTATTTACAAAACAGAACTGTCAGTTCTCAGTTCACAGTTCGTTGCCTTGGCTAGTTCCTCTAGCTCATTCACTCAAGTTCACAGTACATCGAACCCAAGGCTTCTAGAGAAGTCCACTGCACTCGAACTCAGGACTTCCGGGACAGTCCACTGCACTCGAACTCAAGTCTTCCAACTGCGTTGCTTCCGCCTGGACACTGCTCAAGTTCACTCGCGTGTCAAACCCTAGACTGCTGATTCACAAGCTGAACTCACTGTCCAATACTACAACAACAACTACTGTCAGCTCACTTGCGTCTCCTATTTATAACTAAACCATAGTTTCCAGAAAGTACGATTTCGAGATCATTCTCGTTACAACAATTTGTTCGCGTGGCTTCCAGCTTCCCCCCTTTTCCTCGCACCACACAGCACATGCCCTGCAGTAGATGCGTGCGCAACTTCATTTTCCGCGCCCAGCCACCGCCGATCTTGCCCTGCTTCTGCCGGTCGCAAGATCGAATCCCGACGTGGCTGTCACAATAATAATAATAATAATAATAATAATAATAATAATAATAATAATAATAATAATAATAATGTTATTATGAATACTGTTACTAGTCTATTGTATAAATACACATCACTATTTCCGAACCATGCCTTCAGCCTAGCTTAATCAAAAATTTTTGTCACGCTTCGCTACTGAAGATAAATAAGATTTTAGAAGAACTGAATGTAGAATCAGTCAGTTGGCAAAATTGGAAGATGCTAACATATTTGAATTCGATACATTTTGGGAACAGATATCTAGTACAGGGTTGCAGAACTGAGGAAAAGAGGGGTGGAAGCTTGGGGAATGAATTTGTTCCCTCGTCCACAAGGCTGGAGCCTTCAATGACGTATCAGTGACATTTGGCAAGGACACTGAATACATCTCTCTTCTCTCCCTACCACATCCAATGACGCGAGGGTTACGTGTTCCGGCTTGTGACGTTTGCCACAATTGTAGAAAATTTTTGCATTTCTGATCTAGAATGATAAATAATAGATTAGAAACCCTACCATATCAGTAGAAGATTTTTTTTATAAAATTGATCAATAAAAGGCCTTTTGACTAGTTTTATAAATTAATTAATGAATTAGCATTTACAAAAAATTTCAATTTACTCGATTTATAATGTCAGTCAAAAGTCTAAGACCACAGTGTAATATCCTGTAATTAATAGAACTTAAACCTTTGCCACAGAAACGCTATGATTTTTTTTCTAAGCGCTTACATCTCTTAGTGCTCCAGTGGATAACTTCACATGTAGGAATCTACGGTAATGAAATGGCTGACATACTGGCCAAAAAAGAACACAAATACAATTAATCAAATACCTGTTCCACCAGAGACTCTTAAAGAGATTCACCTATAAAAAAAATTATGGACATCTATCAGAGTTAGTAAATAAATCAAAAGGAAGAAGATAGGAAAACGTACAAGATAGATGGAAATCACTAAGTAATAAACCAAGAAAAGAAGCGGTGGGCCACTTCAGACTAACAACAGATCATGACAGCCTGACTGCACACTTGAATAGAATAGGCATACTCCATCAGATGGATGCCCTCTTTACAATACTGAATTCAAATCACCTTCTAACATGTCCTGGTTTAGATGTATGCTCCCAAAGTCATGGTAACATTTGTAAATTATATTGGGATGCTAGAAATTGTATGTAGTACTAAGAATTTGTAACACAGACTATGTAGAATAATGTAACATTATGAAAATGTATTCCATTTATATCAATTAAATTTGCACTTGATTTCTTGTCTTTACTGAGTTCTGTTGTATGTAATTAAAATAATTTTATAATTTGTAAACTTAGAATCGGTAATATGTAATACTACGAATCTGTATCATATTTGTTTTAATTTCTACCTGACTTGTGTTCTTACTCTGTAATTTATTACCGGTATATATGTAGTAAGGTGCCAGTTATGTAAAGGATTAAATTTCAATAAAGCCATTTGTAACAACATCTCTTAGTATATTATACTTCGCTAGATTTCAGTTTCTTAGGCAATGTAAGTATTGTAAACATTTTTAAATGTTGAAAGACAACGCCAAAAATTACCATTTTTAGGTATATAGTGCGCTGAGTACTCTCAGTCGTACAAAATAGGCTATTGCCACCAAAATTGTTTGGTACATACAGTATTAGATGGGTTTTATTGTGCTATAAAAATAACAATTCAGAAAAGATGCTGTACGGTAGGGTTTTGTGTTACAGATATATATATATATATATATATATATATATATATATATATATATATATATATATTGATCAGATTTTTTGTATTCGACAGATATTGGAGAAAAATGAGAGTATAAGGGTACAGTACATCAGTTATTCATAGATTTAAAAAAGGCATATGATTCGGTTAAGAGAGAAGTTTTATATGATATTCTTGTTGAATTTGGTATTCTCAAGAAACTAGTTCGATTAATTAAAATATGTCTCAGTGAAACTTACAGCAGAGTCCGTATAGGCCAGTTTCTGATGCTTTTCCAATTCACTCCGGGCTAAAGCAAGGAGATGCAATATCACCTTTACTTTTTAATTTCGCTCTAGAATATGCCATTAGGAAAGTTCAGGATAATAGAGAGGGTTTGGAATTGAACGGGTTACATCAGCTTCTAGTCTATACGGATGACGTGAATATGTTACGAGAAAATCCAAGAACGATTAGAAAAAACACGGAACTTTTACTTGAAGCAAATAAAGGGATAGGTTTGGAAGTGAACCACGAGAAGATAAAGTATATGATTATGTCTCGTGACCAGAATATTGTACGAAATGGAAACATACAAATCGGAGATTTATCCTTCGAAGAGGTGGAAAAATTCAAATATCTTGGAGCAACAGTAACAAATATGAATGACACTCGGAAGGAAATTAAACGCAGAATAAATATGGGAAATGCCTGTTGTTATTCGGTTGAGAAGCTTTTGTCATCTAGTCTGCTGTCAAAAAATCTGAAAGTTAGAATTTATAAAACAGTTATATTAGCGGTTCTGTATGGTTGTGAAACGTGGACTCTCACTTTGAGAGAGGAACAGAAATTAAGGGTGTTTGTGAATAAGGTTCTTAGGAAAATATTTGGGGCTAAGAGGGATGAAGTTACAGGAGAATGGAGAAAGTTACACAACGCAAAACTGCACGCATTGTATTCTTCACTTGACATAATTAGGAACATTTAATCCAGACGTTTGAGATGGGCAGGGCATGTAGCACGTATGGGCGAATCCAGAAATGCATATAGAGTGTTAGTTGGGAGGCTTAGAGAAAAAGACCTTTGGTGATGCCGAGACGTAGATGGGAGGATAATATTAAAATGGATTTGAGGGAGGTGAGATATGATGAGAGAGACTGTATTAATCTTGCACTGGATAGGGACCGATGGCGGACTTACGTGAGGGCGGCAATGAACCTGCGGGTTCCTTAAAAGCCATTTGTAAGTAAATAAGTAAGTATTGCTGAGCTCACCATCGGAACCGGCCTTGAGCGGTTGTTGGCCTCGACGTGTCGTAAAATCCGCTCTCCAAGGCCTGTTCCGATTGCGAGCTCAGCAGTCTTGAGATAGTGATCCTGTATCTCGAGGTTATGTGAGAAAAACGAGGAGAAATTCTCAATATTTAGCACAGATATAAAAAAATAATATATATGGAGAAGAATGGAGCGTGTGAAGTGGACAGACAGAATAAGAAATGAAGTGTTGGAAAGAGTGGGTGAAGAGAGAATGTTGCTGAAACTGATCAGAAAGAGAAAAATGAATTGGTTGGGTTACTGGCTGAGAAGAAACTGCCTATTGAAGGATGCACTGGAACGAATAGTGAACGAGAGAAGAGTTCGAGGCAGAAGAAGATATCAGATAATAGACTACATTAAGATATGTGGATCATATGCGGAGACTAAGAGGAAGGCAGAAAATAGGAAAGATTGGAGAATGCTGGGTTTGCAGTGAAAGACCTGCCCTGAGGCAGGACACTTATGTAATGTATGTATGTATGTATGTATGTATGTATGTATGTATGTATGTATGTATGTATGTATGTATGTATGTATGTATGTATGTATGTATGTAATTTAGGTAGAAAAGATCATTTTAAAGCATTTATTTACAACAATAAATTATTGCATCCGATACCCGAATAAACTTGTATTTTTAATTAGTCATATGGTTCTGCTAGTAAATACAGGCCTAAGGAAATATGCTGCTGAAATTATTTTCCTTTCTCCTGACAAGCGTATTATACAGTAGATTCATTGGTTACACCCTTATTCCGGAGAGGTCTTCAATTATGACGTAATTTTAGTCACGATATTTTTATGTTCAATTGAAATTCGTAATCTTAGGATCGTCCCAGGACACACTGGCATGCATGTCGTAATCGGAACAGAGTTCTTTATCCATTTCGTTATTTCAATATTTCTTCTTTCTTTCTCCATTTGTTCACTTCTCTATTTCATTTTCTTTTTGGTGTTTCTTTTCTCCATTTATCTCCTTCCTCTTTTTTCTGTTACCTCCTTTCCTTCTCAATTTCGTGGTCTCTCTATTTCTCCTTTTCTCATTCCTCCTTACAGGTCCCATTTCTTCATTTCTCTATTTTTTAATTTCTTCTTTGGCGTTTTCTTTCTTTCTACTTTTCTTGATTGTTATATTTTCTCTTTTCTCGTTTCATTTTTCCTTTCCTTCTCATTTGTTGATTTCTCTATTTTTTTCTTTTCTTCTTTCGTGTTTCCTTCCTTTCTAGATTTCTTGGCTGCTCTATTTTTTCTTTTTATTTATCCTTTCTTTCTCGCTTCTCTATTTCTTCTTTTTTCGTTTTATTATTCCTTTCTTTCTCTATTTCTTCATTTATCTATTTCATCTTTTCTGTTTTGGTGTTTCCTTTTCTTCTTCATTTCTTTATTTCTTTATTGCTCTGTTTATTCTTTTCTCTTTTCATTTTTCCTTTCTCCATTTCTTGATTTCTTCTTTTCTTTTTTGATTCCTTCTTTTTTCTCAATTTATTTATTGCTCTATTTCTTCTTTTCTTTTTTATTTTCTCCTTTCTTGCTACATTTCTTGATTTCTCTATTACTTTTTTTGTGTTTCCTTTCTTTCTTCATTCCCTGATTGCTCTATTTATTTTTTTTCTACATTTTCTGATTTCTCTATTTCTTATTTTTATATTTTTGTCACTATTTCCTTTATTCCTACATTTCTTGATTTATTATTTTGTTTATTTTAATTTTTTCTTCCTTTCTCTATTTATGGGGTACAGTAGTTTGAAAGACGGTGTTTTGCACGAATCCGCACACATTAGAGCAATGGTTCCCAAACTTTTCAAAGGCGCGACTCACTTTTGGGCAAGACTTCTGTATGCGACCCCCACTACCGAACTGGTAGAGTACTTCACCCCATTCGAAAAATACAAATCCTTGTAAACTCAAAAACAACGATAATTTTACTCAAAATTATTGGACACCACCCAAAGAACGACCAAAATATTGGAATATCATGTAACAATGACATCAGATATTACGTTAACATAATTTCTAGTAGCCTATTTTGCTGATATTTTCGAACACTTAGCACTTTGAATAGTAGTTTGCAAGGACAAGATGTTAATATTTTACAGACATTTAAAGCATTTATAAAGAAGCTTGATTTCTGGTCGACGTCACTTGACAAAAAGGAATGTGATGCATTCCAGTATATTAAATAACTCGTGGAAATTTTAGCTACGTGTGATAAAACAAATAGCGAGTTTGGTTTTGCGAACATTCAATTAAATTTCCTCAATTCTGAGCAACAGTTTTTTTTTAGTATTTTCCGAAAGACACCCAAAACAATACGAAAGTCACAGATGGATACTAAAACCATTTGTGCGAGATCGTGCGTATTTGCTTGGTTTCCGCACAAAACCAATCCGCGGATAGTCTAAAATTTCACATTCAGTATTCCCAACCTAACACACGTAACAATTTCCCTCTTCTTACCGCTTAAGTGACATATTCATTTTACTGCTTTAGGCTTTTAACATATTATTTTTAGAGACATTCAATATAGTAATAATTATACATTGGAAACTTACCACTGCAATTTCACCTAAATTGCACTGTTAATTATTGTTTTTAAATATTTGCAAAAATTAAGTAAACTTTACAACTCCACTAAAGTTACTGCATTCGTGATGCAAGTAACATTAAGGAAGCCGTGAAAAAATAAACAAGATTCCAGACTCATCATGGCGGCTACTTTGAACGAAGAAAAAGACAGACGTATATCACGGCCTGCTGGAGTACAGTATTGTATTGTATTTATTAACATTCCATGGTATTCATACATGCTTACAGCTGGAATATGGAACAAGTCAAAAAACTTAATACTATTATAAAATCTTAATTTATAGTCACAGTCTAGATGAAATATATACAGACGAGATTTACAATATAGTCTACTAGTACAACACATAGTTTTAGTATCAATTTCATGAAATGTTATTAAATGTCATGAATTCACCTACAGAATAGAAGGCGTGAGAAATTAGATACTTCTTTAATTTGGCCGTAAATAATTTTATGTTTTGAGTTTCATTTTTTATATCGATAGGGAGGCTATTAAAAATTTTTGCTGCCATATAACGCACTCCTTTTTGATAGCACGATAGACTTGCCGATGGAGTATGAAAGTCATTTTTTGACGTGTATTTATGCTATGAACTGTTGAATTAGTTGCAAAGTTTTCACTATTACATACGAGGAAGACTATTAATGAAAAGATATACTGACAAGCCATGGGCATTATTTGTAGTTTTTTGAAAATAGTCCTACACGATTCCCTAGATTTGGCACCTACTATTATTCTAATTACTCTTTTTTGTAATAGAAATATATTGTTACTATCTGTGGAATTTCCCCCAGAATATTATTCCAAAACTCATTACCGAGTGGAAGTATGCAAAGTATATTGTTTTTAAGGTATTGATATTTACTATCTTTTGCATAGATCTAATAGCAAAACAAACTGAATTTAGTTTGGGGATAATTTCTTTAATACGATTTTTCCAATTTAACACATTATCGATTTTTAAGCCAAGAAATTTGGTTGTTGTTGTTTCTAATAGGGATCTATTGTTAATTATTGCGCTAGAAATTTGCGACGTTGAATTTGGACAGGATTTAAATTGAATTGTGTTAGTTTTGTTACAATTTAAAGCAACAATGTTGAAGATAGATATTTTTGTTTTGCAAATTTTCCGTCATTGAACAGAAACCAAGATAGTGATTTCATTGCAACTAATTAGAAATTCCTCTTTCAGGTATGTAATAAACGATCTTCGCACAAAATAATGTACGATACACGAGCGGTATGTTTTTTTTCAATTCTCGGAAATTAAAAAAGCTCAACTACGTTTCGCTTTTTCAGACTTTTCCTCGTACATGAAAACTTCAACATACCGCTCTTGTAACGCATATTACTATTTTAGACAGTTGCATTCAAATGAATGAAATTAAAAAGAAAAGGAACATTTAATTTAAATATGTACATACCTACTGATGGAATGTTGAAACTAGGTTTTTTGGAGAGTATAGACCAGTTGTGGTTCAAAAGAATGCATGAATACCTCGAGCTTGGAAAAGAAACTCTTAAAATTTTTATAGCATTTGCAAACTCGTATTTATGCAAAGTAAGTTTCTCGTTTATGACTGCCATCAAAACAAAGACGAGAAATCTCGTTGAACTTGAAATGATATCACTATGTGTGTAAAAAATACAGAGTTTAGATTTGAAAGCCGTTTTATGAAAAACAAGCATGTTTGTCGCGTGAGTGAAATTATTTTTTACTTAAGTGTATAACTACTGACTTTTTTTTTTTGTTTTTATGATAATGTTGTTTACGTCTCTGAACGCACGGTAATTGTATATTAATAAGACTTTTTTTATTTCTTCATACGATCTTCCTGGGGGCCTCGACCTACAGTTTGAGAACCATTGCATTAGAGAAACTCCAAGCTAATACTGAGCATGAAATAAGAGTTTCAGTTGGTGAACTTCGACGATTGAATGAAAACATATATTACTCTTGCGATATTAAGCTGTACATGAATGGAAGGATGATGCTTTCAACGTCTATTGTAAGGTGCGTTTCATAGTCCATCTCTGTTTCTGCTGTTGTAGATACCATTTTACCGGCTGATGCTCGACCTGTCGCCTGGGAGCCAGATCGCGTGCTACGGCAGCCATATACACGAGTATGAAGAACCCCAGTGTCATTAAAATATATAGCTGCCTAATATACTAATATATACGTCCTGGGTCGACCTGGTTGGCGAGTTGGTATAGCGCTGGCCTTCTATGCCCACGGTTGCGGGTTCGATCCCGGGCCAGGTCGATGGCATTTAAGTGTGCTTAAATGCTCATGTCAGTAGGTTTACTGGCATGTAAAAGAACTCCTGCGGGACAAAATTCCGGCACATCCGGCGATGCTGATATAACCTCTGCAGCTGCGGGCGTCGTTAAATAAAACATAACATTTTTTTTATACGTCCTGGGCATATGACCTGCACTGGCCCATAGTCACGTTACGAGTTTGTCTCTACTCTACTGTCCTTGACACTTCCGCGTGTTTGTTATACGAGTGTTGTTGCTTTAATAAAGTACTCGTGCTCGTTTATCAATCAAATCCGACTTAGATTAAATATGAAGTCCTTCCAGTAAATTCCCAAAACACCTTTCATTTTCAAGTAATTCTCTACTAGTAGAATCGACATGTTCATTAAAAATTAATATCTCGTGGACACTGTATCAGTTTGATTTCTGGCAGTCTGCTGGGACTTCCTGCATGTTAAACAGACCCGTTTTGGAGCAGGCTGTCTGTGAATAGCTTTCCGCTGCTACTATCGTTTTATCACTGCTTCAAGTTGTTCGTAGCATCTCACCTATACGCATGTAGCTTAGATACTATAGGTGAACAGATAAGTCTTCTTTTAAATTGAGTTGGATAATGAGAAACGCTCCCACCATTCGACCTTCCTTTTGCTTATCTGCATATAAATCTAGTAGATAAGTCTTATTATTTCTTTAACAGTGAGTAAATGTCATTCATCATTATGGTACTAAGGAACTATAAGAAAAAGTGGCCTCATTTGTTGAATTAGAACACTCATTTAGGCTCATGGTATGAACAAACTACAATGTTATACGTAACAGTGATATAAGTGTTAACAGTTTTTGTAGTCGTGCTCCTTGGTAGCATTAGACTATGTGTCGATGTTGTGTATAAATGCAGTAGTTTACGAACAAAGAAATAATAATAATAATAATAATAATAATAATAATAATTACAGGTATTATTCTTATTATTATCCTCTGATTGAGATTCTGGCTGATATGAACCTACATCTAATATTAGGCGGAATATCTCACTTGACAATACAAGGTGATTCACGAGGATTTACCGTCCTTTACGGAGCTTATTTTTGAAGACATTCTCAGCAAAAAAAAAAAAAAAAAATTCATGTAAACATGGGTCCTATTCTCAATATTTACAGAGTTACATTTAGTTATTGGAAAGCATTGCTGTGAACGCGTGATCTTGGTCAACGTGCAGTCAGCAGCCAGCGCGAGCGCTACGGAAATCAAAGATAGCCGTATGAAGTTACGTAGCGCGACGAGTGCTGTTCACAAGCGTGCGGCCAAGTGTACTCAAGCGGACGGCGACATTTTTTAAAATGTGTTGTAAACTCCCCAAGACTGTAAATTAGGATGCAAAATTGAACTGCAAATAATTAAGTCGGTGGAAGTGGTGTGATTTGTAATAATTGTTGTGATAATTGCGTAAGAATAATGTAATTTTCTAGTTAAAAATAGAAAAAGATGTCTGTACGAAGCAACTAAGGAGTTCACAGCACATTTTTAGCTTCATAATACTTGCCAATTAAAGAAATGATACTTCTGAATGGTTCATTCTCTATTTGTATTATTCTTTTACCTTCAAACTAAAGAAAAAAACGTATTTTACAAACAACTTTAAATTAATGTAACTCTGACAATATTGAGAATAGGAACTATGTTTATATGACATTTTTTGCTCAAAATGTCTTCAGAAATAACCTCAGTAAAGGACGGTAAATCTTCGTGAATCATCCTGTATATGTCAGAGGGAAAACAATTGTTTGTATGTATCTAAAGTTTGACTATGTAATATGTAGCTAGTCGGCGATGTATTCAATAGAGGGGGAAAGGAACTGGCCACCCTATCCCATTATCTCCTGGCCTAGTTGCCTCATAAGTGGTGCCTTTTTGGTATCACTTGTGAGGTTCAGACCTGTCTTCGGACAGTTGACTAATCAACAACAATTCTTATTATTTATACTTTAGTATGCAGTTAAGACACATTGGAACATAAATTCCTTGTTCTTAACGAAATTATAATTTTGCGCTCATCAGTAACCATTTCGAAGTAAATTTCCCTAATCTTTTTACGCCTGAAGGCCGCTTTTTATTAAAACAATAACAGTTTTTTAGTAGTTGCGATTATATTGACCTTAATGTATATGAAAATATCTCATTTTTATTCCAGTGCCATTGTTTGTTTATTTGCTTGTTTGTATACTTGTTTGTCATTTTTCTTACTCTGTTATATTTCATTGCCTATTTGTTCTTTTTTTGTTTTGTATGCTTTGTCTAATGGCAACCTCTAATTTGAGGAAGCTCTGGTAAATAAATAAATATGTAATTTTCCAAAATTATTTTCACATATCTATTCCTTCCGGTTTCATAAATTGTTTCTCTTGCGTTTTTGAGTTTAGAAGAAAATTAAACAAGCTAAAACATAATTAAACTGAAAATTATAAGAAATCTATTGTCAGTATTTGACACAACTTATAAACGAGTACTTTACTTTTAAACTGTAGATTGATTAGTTAAAATTAGAATTATGGTTTATTTAACGATGCTCGCAACTGCAGAGGTTATATCAGCGTCGCCGGTTTGCCAGAATTTTGTCCCGTAGGAGTTCTTTTACATGCCAGTAAATCTACTGACATGAGCCTGTCGCATTTAAACACACTTAAATGCCATCGATCTCGGCCGGGATCGAACCCGCAACCTCTAGCATAGAAAGCATAGAAGGGCAGCGCTTTATTAACTACGCTACCGAGGGCGACTAGGAGATTAATTGATTAGTCCTATCATACTACAAATGTATATATATATATATATATATATATATATATATATATATATTCCCCTTCTTTCAACGTTCATTATGATGATTTATGCTATGATTTACGATTTGAAGACTCTAACTTACTATTTCTGTCCTGCTTAATATTTCAAATAATAAAATAAATCGTCAACTTATTGACTAATTTACACTGGAATATTTCTTGTTATTGTGTTTTTAGATATCGAGTTGGACATTCGCCATTCGTTTAATTGAAACGATTGATAAGTTTTGTGATAAGCTTACGAATGTCATATAAAAATAAAGGAGGAATCGTCACGATAGTTAATTTTATTGTGAATGCGCTTCTAGACACTATTTAGCTCTCAGAGCATTTCAAATTGTCACGCGAAATTAACAACTTGTTTGAAACATCATCACGTCTAAGAGATTGCATTGTATGAATTTAACCTTCTAACAAAGCTAATCTCACCGTCATTAAAGAGAGGTTTTGTTTAAGGTTACGTGCGTAAGTCGGTGTAATTAAATGTGAAAATCATGTACACTTAAACGTCGTGGTATCTTTGATATAGTGTTAAATAATACACTGTGGAAGTGCTCGTACTTAAGTATGTCTGTTCCAAATGACACGACGTGTGGGGCTACGGTACAAAGTGGAAATAGCATTCTGCCTCACAATAATAAAAGTAATTTTATATGTGAAACGGACGAAGGGAAAACAGAAGAGGACTTAAACATGAAGTCGCCAGATATTTTACAAGAATCTCAGTTTCCAAAAACCCATAGTGGTGAAAATCACAAACCAACAGAAAACCAAAATAATACAAATATATTACAAAATCTAAGTGGAAAGAATAAGTGGAATAAGAAATTTCACTTAATTCTAGATGTACTGATGGTCAGTCTTGCGTTTATGGTGCACTTCACTGCATTTATAGGTACTAGCAATCTACAGAGCTCAGTAAATGCCGCTGAAGGACTGGGCACCACATCCCTCATGACGATCTACGTGGGAATGTCTGTGTCTTCAATCTTTTTACCAGTTGTTTTGATCAAGTACGTAATTATTTTAAATTGTTACAAACTGTATCGCGCAGTGTAGTTCTATTTGTATTATGTACTACTGTGTACATTTGGAAGGTATCCAACATAATCAATCGTTCATTGAGATTGTTTCCATTCATAGACCGAGCCTTCGTCATTTCAAATGGGGACAGATAACTCGCTGCCAATATTTAAAATACTAGCTGCGTGAATGGTTCTGTATATTATTGTAAAATATTTTACTTTTAATAATTTGATACTATTATTACTAGAGACCGGATTTTAAAGGGAATCCCTTTTTTTCAACACGAAACATGAAATAATTAATTACGATGCTCAAAACTATCTTCCACCGAACAAATTATGTGATTTTGACTTCCTTTTTTTTCTTTTTTAGTCCATATTACCTTTTTCCCCCTTTCTTTAAAAACTTATCTTATTTTGGTTCTTTTTGGACAGAATATCACAAACATTTAGATAATTTTCCTACTATATTTTTTTCCGATAGACCTATAACTTCCTGAGCAAGCGAAAATAAATGTCGTTCTTCTTCTGATTCCAGACATGAAAAACGAATAAAGTATGATGATTTAGAGTTCAGGATAAAAATAAAATTTTCACCTCTGGTTTCAGTTGATGTTGAGCGGTCATTTTCTGTTTATAAAGACATTCTGCATTCAAAGAGGCAGTATCATATTGAAACATATTGAAATGTTGAATGTGATCAAATGCAACACTTTCCTTATGTTGTGAAGCGATAAATATAAGCTTGTGTGTGCTATGCGTATCCATGAATTTGCTGAAGTGTGTTTTCAATTAAAATAGTACCTTTTTGAGGGAGTAATATAGTCCTTTTTGAAGTCTTTTTTTTCACTGTATCAAATACAATACTTTCCTTATATTGTGAAGAGATAAATGTAAGATTGTGTGTGCCATGTATTTCCATGAATGTGCTGAAGTGTGTTTTGGGGAGTAATATAGTCCTTTTTCAAGTCCTTTTTTTGGCTGTAATTTTCCCTTTTTGTCCTTTTTTGATGAAAAATTTTCCCTTTAAAATTCAGTCTCTAGTTATTACTGTTCATGTATTATAAGTGTACATTTTTGTCACTAGTTGTTGCATTCAAAAAATAATTTTCATTGAAGAAAAATCCTCACACCCGTCATCTTTAGTTCAGTCTAATAAGACATTCTCTCTCTCTCTCTCTCTCTCTCTCTCTCTCTCTCTCTCTCTCTACAATTTGAACTTGCAGTCTGTTTCTCACATCTGTCCATAGATTTCTCATTGATGAAATTCGCGCTCATCTGCGGAATTACTAATATATTTCGAGCAGTCGATTTGCTAAATTATTATATTATCCATTTCTCGTCTGTCGACATGTTTAGTGAGCTCTTTTATGACTTTCGTAAGCCACCAACGTAGTTCAGGCGGCAAGCGGATTGGTCTACTGATACGAAGCTGCAAATGGACCTGGGTTCGATTCCCGTTTGGACTGATTATCTGGTACGAAATTTTTTCGAGGGTTTTCCTTAACCCTAAGGTAAATGTATGATAATTTATGGGAAATCATAATTCTCACTTCGACAAAATACCATCTCCATATCACCAATTTCATCGGCGCTAAATAATCTAGTAGTTGATACAGTGTCGTTGAAATAGTATATCGCTGATAATTTAACGACACACTATATAAACTTTCGTGATAATTTCAGTAAAACATTGTTTTAGTTTCTTTTGACCCATTTTAAATGCATTCATCCAACCAGTATGCAAGACAATAATGACTGCAAAGATTGGTTTATTAGTGCCAGGATATTATTAAGAAAACATCAATCTGTATTTTAATATGCATACAAATCTAATTATAATATTGGAGTGCATATTACGGTACCCACATATAGCCAGTAACAAAGATTTTGCTTAAGAATTCAAGAGAAAAAGAAAAAAAAATTTTTTTTGCAGACAGTGTCACATGATTTCGAAAAAAAAAAAAAACTCTCAATTTTTTCATCTCCTCACCAAATCAGTGTTTATTAGAAGTTACTTTAAATTTATTTTGGATTCATAAAATCAGAATATTTTGAAGTCCTGGAGAAACATTGTTGGAACGTGAAAAAAGTTCTTTAAAATCTTAGCATTTTCAACAATTCAAAACATGTGGCATCCTAGTTTGTATCCATAGATTATAGGTGTACTTCTGTACGTAGTGTAGGGCTTATGTTATTCCATGGGATGTGTGATTTTAAATGAACGAATAGTACGCCTACTGGGGATATAGGTCTACAGCTTATGGGTCACATAATCACGGAATATCAGATGTTTTGTCTGAATCTGTGGCAGAGGGCCTGTGTGACGTCATCATTTCAAGATGTCTGATATTACAGATACTTATCTCTTTTTTTCTCTTGTAACTTGTTTCAAATCAGTTCTACGACAATTGTCCTAATGAACTTTCTTTCCTAATAAGATAAAGAATACAAAATGTTACTATACATTTTTGATATCTTTAACGCATTCTGCGATATCTCCGAATGTGTGGGAACTAATTGAATGACCATGAAATAATTGCTTGACTTATCTATAAAATACACTAATTGTTATTTATTATCAAAATACTGCTATAAGGTTTTAAGGTCATCTTCTGAGTCCCATAGTCATTGTCACAGATTTATTCATCGCAATCGCACTTACAGCTCTGCGTACCTTATACTAGACATTCACAATTTATGGCAGTTGCCAGTTGGAGAAATGAGATCGAGTCGTCAGATGAAAATGATGTGTGAAATCTTGAGAGCACACACGAGAAGGCAGGTCAAAAGTTATTCTGAACTCCTTGTACAGGGTGTTTGACTTTAGCCGTTCATTTTTTGCGTAGGCGACCTAAGTAACAGTCAAGACATATGGGAGGTATTTAATGGGTAGGATTCAGTCGAGTCTACAGTTACATCTGAACTGTAGCAGATACTGGACGACCAAAATGAAATCCTGCATTATTCTTGTATTTGCTGTGATGTTTGCATGCGTATATCTGTCCCAAACTATGCCGGACGAGTGCGTGCGACGCTGCACCATAGAGTAACTTACGCGTCCGTGTGTGGTAGCGACGGAATCACGTACAACAACGCATGTATACTGCGGACAGAGAAGAGTGTCACCACAAAGATGTTCATGTCGAGTACGAAGGTATGTGCATACAGACTTCAATCACGTCCCAGTCTTCTTCAAACCCGCCTGAGCTTTAAAGCAACTATTAATATTAGAGGAGAAAAATTCGCTCAGGCGCCAGGGATCGAACCCGAGTCTTTGGTTCTACGTACCAAGAACTCTCACCATTGAACTACGCCGAAGTTCAATCCACAGCACCGGATCGAACCCCTCTCCTCCAGTGTTTTTCTCTTTGTGGCCTGACTCCAAGTTGGGCATGTATGTTGACATTTTATATTAAGTCCTCTGCCATTATACAAGGAGCGCACTCAGGTCTCTAATATTAATTGTTACCATAACAGATGTATTCTGTAGGACCAAAGAAATAATAATCTTTACGTAGATTCTTCGAGCAGCAGTGCATATAACTATACAAATTACTGTACATATTACTGTGGAATCCCGGCCACCAAGTCACTCAACTGAGTGCGCTTCTTGTATAATGGCAGATGACAATATAAAATGTCGACATACATGCCCAACTTGGAGTCGGGCCAAAAAAGGGAAAACACTGGAGGAGAGGCGTTCTATCCGGTGCTGTGGATTGAACTTCGGCATAGTTAAATGGTGAGAGTTCTTAGTACATAGAACTAAAGACCCGGGTTCGATCCCCGGCACCGGAGCAAATTTTTCTCCTCTAATATTAGGCCTAATTGTTACAATAACAGATGTATTCTGAAAGACCAAAATAATATTAATAATAATCTTTACGTAGATTTAAAGCAACTGTTTACGATAAAAAGAAATTTCTGAATTTGTACAGTTTTTCACTAAGAAGTATCTTATGGAATGTTTGATGTCCAGTTTTATGCTTAAAAATACATTTAATGATGAACATAAATTTTATTAAATAAAATACTCTGCATGATTAAAAAAATGGTTTCATAGGCGGAATCAGAAGTGGATATAATGTTCACTGACGTCATAACGTGAATGTTAACTAATTTTAGTGTTCGTATGATAAAAACACGTAGTCACCGGCGTAACTCTGTCGGCTAAGGCGCTTGCCTACCGATCCGGAGTTGCGCTCGGGTTCGATTTCCGTTTGGGCTGATTACCTGGTTGGGTTTTTTCGAGGTTTTCCCCAACCGTGAGACAAATGTCAGGTAAGCTATGGCGAATCCTCGAACTCATCTCGCCAAATATCATCGATCACCAATCTCATCGACGCTAAACAACCTCGTAGTTGATACAGCGTCGTTAAATAACCAAGTTAAAAAAATAAAATACAAAAACACGTGCTGTCAAACTATTATGTTACCGGTAATTATTTATTTTCTTTATCCTTTTCAACGTTTATTCCAGACTTGAATAATGTTCTGTCTAGTCATTTGCTCTTCTTACAGTTTCTATAACATAGTTTTCTTAATATTCAACTTATATCTAATCCTTCAAATTAATTATTTGTTTTGTTTCATTCGGAATAAGCAACGTATCTTTAAAGAACAGGTAGCGCAGAATTTTAACACAATGTATTAATTTATTTCAATATATTTTGAACATGTCACACCTAGTGACACTACCAAGCTGGGTAGATCAAGAAAAAAGTTGGATTCAGACTGTGACAGACCATGGGTCTAAGACAGGCCTGCACAAGGTTTGCGCTCTCCGAGCTGGCTCACAGCTCATGAGCGGAATGCAGATATTAGCTGCGCTCTGTATAAGGGTGGACTGGAAGAAGGGGTGATCTCGTACAAAATATACACAAAAGGAAGTACTATTACGAGTGCTTATGAAATGAATTCCCTTTCAGTGTTTGCAAAACTATCTTGGACTATTATTAACTAATAAAGAAATATTTATTTTACAGAAATAATAGAAATTCTATAGCTACTTAAATGTACAATATCATTTTGTTATAGTTTTATTTATCAGTACATCAAAACGAGGTTTTATGCTGTTTGCAGCTGAAAGGAACAGTAGCCTACTGATCATAATGAAACATCAGTTACAGACGTTCGATGTCTGCCTTTATTAAAGTTGATTATAGAAAACAGTTGCTCACAAATATAAATGTTGAGTCAAACATAGCAATCATTTTCACAGTCAGCCTGTGTAGTCGTGGATATTATTGCTAATGTTTAGTCTTGTAAGACTCAACCAGGCTAGTAGTATTATTCAAACGATATTTAGCCCATAGGTCACATTGAAGATCAATAAGTTCGAGCTGTAAATCGTTAAATGTTAAATGTTATGTTCCGTCTTTTAGATTCCTCCATACTGTACTGTAGCAGTGGATAAGCAACGTGAAACAGTTACTGAGAATAGGCCTACACACTGCACTCCACTAGATAGCTGAGTGGTCGTTTCCCTCTCCTCTACCTATAGCAAGTCTGTCATTCTGACGTATCTTCCTCTCCGTTTCGGCGAGCGGTAAACACCGCTCTCCCGCTCCGAAGGAGCGCGCGCGCTCGTTGAGTGCTGTTTGTGCAGGCCTGGTCTAAGACATACGAGATCGATAACAACCCGCATGAAGTTGAACGATGTCGACATAGTTTGCTTACTGAAACATCTTATATTTAATTTTTCTTTCGTTATATTTTTACTTTTACTCTTACGCGCTTCAAAGACTCTAACCTTGAATGGTTACCGACGGTAATATTCGTGCTTTTATAGCTGCTGCTGTGGAACATTCTTGTTCACATGATGTTACAATGGACTGCATTATGTATTTCCATTTTAAAGTATAGTTTTCGTTAGAATATTATAGAATCATCTGAATTCGAATTTCGTAATTTAAAAGTACGAAAGGAAGGACAGAGTATCGTACCCTCTCAGGCAGTCGAAACATTCATACGAACACATCGCTCCAGCTAAGAGCCATGAACTATGTATCCTCGAGAGATCCGCATATTATAAATCAGGCATACCTAAACCCTGCACACTGTGCAGTCGCGCACAATGCGCAGTAGTCTCTGTGGGATGTGCACTTTCTATTCCCCTACCTGGAAGGAGTGAATCGCCTTGGAGGGGAACGCAGAAGGGCTATACAGACTTGCAACAGCATATCAGCTTTTCTTTCAGTAACGCAGTTTCAGTACGGGTGCTGATTTGGCTGTATCTGTGAATGAGTTATGATAAATAAAGTGAGGAGTTCACAGATAACGAAGAAGAGAAATTACGAATAATATAACATAATTGTTATAATGTTTTCCTCAGCCAACAATAATTATTTTAAAATGAAAGGCTTTCATCAGCCCATGTCGAGGTAATAGTGTTGTGACAGTTTAGATCAGATTAGTAAAGTTCTCAAAATATGATATTGATATGATATGATATTGTGAGCGCTTATTTCTCTCACGGCAAAACGTACTTGACAACGACGTTATTTTGGAATCTGTACTAACACAGCCATCAAAGATTAGACGACTTACGACTTTCATTTCATAAGCTGGTAAGAATATAGAGAATATAGTGAGGAATACATGTGAGGCTCTTGAGGTTATAAGGAGCGAAGAAAGCAACTATTTGCAAGGCGGAAAATTTTTCTGGAAAAATATATAATGACTGCATTATGCTAATATACTTGTATTAATAAATTTTTAAACGTGACATAAATAGAATATCGTCGCTTCACAGCTTGTGAACTACATTTTTAATTTCTTTCAGTAACGTTCCCAACTTGTCGATACTTGTTCTCAACGTTTTCCAAATAAACTATATGCGAATTTAAATTCTAAGCTTAATTTATATTATTTATTAATATTACTGTTAATTTATATTGACATACAGCAAGGAAATTATTACAGTGTAAAAACTTCACAATGTCCTACTGCATGTAATTAATTGGGAGCGTAATATTTTCTTCAACATTTGTGTACCAATGGTCCCAATAAATAATAATGCTCGACGAACAATGAAAGAGTAAGGTCTATTACTTTAAAATAATTAGTACCTACTACGTAAAATGAAATACTTGTTTGTTTTTTTTTTTGTTTCGAAATTATTGCAATATTTTTTTCTTCAAATACTATATAAAATCATATTAATAAATTATGCTTTATAAACCACTACTTTGTGAAGTATAACTGAGTAAGCCTAAAGTTTCTTGTATTACAATAATTGTCAAGTATAGACACTGATAATAACCGTGTTTTTTTCCTTCTGCTAAGTGTGTTTATAATGTCCAAATGTCTATTTAATCCAACCCTAGAAGCGCAGAATAGATTATTGTACACCCCTCCAGCTAAGAACGGATAAGAGCAACGCTCGAATGATGCAGTCTGCACAGACCGGCGATTCGCGCACAAAACTGCACATTTAGTCTGATTTCTGGCATGCCTGTTATAAATTATTGTTTCTGTACTCAGATGCATCATATGAATTAATATATCAATCAGTCCACGAACCCATGTCTATTCATTATTTAGCTGTTCTCAATCGTTACTTAAACTAAAATAAAAGCTCTGCGAATTAGAGAATTTCAAAGACAAAACGTAATGTGTTCACCCCTAGTCGTGTTGTACGTGATGTCTAAAACAATTTATGAACGGCTTGAGTCAGACACCCTGTACATTTCAGGTCGTGTTAGTACCTTCCATTTATTCACCAGACACTGATGCTTTTATCATTCCACTTTGGTTGTCACAAATTTTCCCACCAGGCAGCACGTTTGTCACAGGAGTTAGAACTAATAGAAGTTTTATAAAGTTCAATCGTACATTCTCAAGTTCAGGGTTTACGAAAGTAAATGAATCATTAGGCCTTCATGCTCTTTCAGGGTAGTGATGTTCTGGGTGCTTTAAAGATAAAGGAAAACTATCTTTCTGGTAAGCATTGGTGACTGCAGAAGATAAAGCTCTTGACGCTTTGGGAAGAATTGAGTGTTTAGATCAATTTCAAAATGAAGATAAGCAACGGATATAACGATTCATTTGTGAAGTTTACTCGCCAGGAAGAAAGATTTCGGACATTGGTGGATTTTTACAAGAAAGGAACTGTAAATTGAACACCTGCCACCAACAAGATCCTATCTAACACAATATGTCTTAAGGACTCATTACCAGGCTGATCAACAACATCAAAATCTTTCAGTACCGTCAAAATTTGGTTAGGAGTTGTCAGAGAATCAATACTCTTCTACTATGAATACGCTTCCATGTGCACCAGAATCGATAATGGAAATGGTACGTTGTGCCGAAAATTTCAAATACTTATAAGGAGTGCTGTCATGGTAATTCTTTTCTTGGCCATACGCCCCACCCCATGTTTTCTCCCTTGAAATACATTTTACTCTTCTTTATCCGACTGTCATTTAATGATTTTTTTAATATTAAAGAAGAAGTAAAGAAATTGTTTTGCTTTACATTTTAATTGTACGACAAGTTTGATTTTGATTTAAAGAATACACCATGTAGCACCACCGTAGATGCACACTTGTCTGGATGAATCTTGGAGTGTGTATTTGCAGCATTTTTTGTTTTTAAACCATTATTTTATATAATTCTGGATTCCAGTGCTGCAGAGGTGGAAAATTTTTGTTTATGAACTTCAAACAAAATACATTAGGAACAGCAAGAGATGATCTAAGATCTGTACAGATCTCCACGTACAAAATTTAGGCACCCATATGCCGTATGGCTCCATGCAGACAAAATTTTTTTCCCCCTATATGATTAATTGAAAAAATTGTAGGTTCCCATACGATGTATGGCCCCGTATGACCTCCATGATAGCACTGCCTATAAGATACACAGAACTGTGTATGTGCGATGGTGATGAAGAAATCTGTTACAATGTCAATGCAGACGATGATGAACGAAGATGACTTTTAAAACCTTATTGCAGGTATTTTGGTAATAAATAAAATTATTAGTGTACTTTATAGATACGTCAAGTAATTATTTTCATGGTCATTCAATTAATTCTCTACGTTCAGTGATATAGCAGAAACGATGAAATATATAAAAAAATGAATAACAATCTTTTTTATTCTTTATTAGGAACAAAAACGTCCATTAGGACAATTTATTGTCGTAGAACCGATCTGAAACAAGTTACAGAGAAAAAAAGATAGGTGTCTGTAATTTCAGAAATCTTGAAATGATGACGTCACACAGATCATACTATTCCATTCCTTCATTTAAAGTCTCACGGACTAGGGTAATATTAACATATTATGCCTCTGCACTAACACATGCGAATAGTATCTATATCTTAATATACAAAATTGAATGTGGGTATGTATGTATGTATGTATGTATGTATGTATGTATGTATGTATGTATGTATGTATGTATGTATGTATGTATGTATGTATGTATGTATGTATGTATGTATGTATGTATGTATGTATGTATGTATGTATGTATGTATGTATGTATGTATGTATGTATGTATGTATGTATGTATGTATGTATGTATGTATGTATGTATGTATGTATGTGTGTATGTTCTCTATACAAATCTGCACGCTTTGACCGATATGTGCCAAAGTTTGTACATTTAACCTTCATAATCAGGAGAAGAACATAGGCTACATTAAAATTGTGCAAATGGAAGTTAAACTAATTAAAAATATAAAAAATAAAAATAAATAGATCAAAATTCATGTATAATATTAAAATGCAAAATCTTCTACAGTCAGTTGTTTTTTATTATTGTCTGTTGTATTCAACATGACTTTCACGAGGCCTTGGAAATTTTAACACGAAATTAAATTACATTGTTGTTACACATCATGAAGGCTAAAACTAGATAATTCATGCAATAAGTATCTTTACGTAGTCCAGGACCGTATTATGAATTCCTCGATGCAGTTTTGTAGATAGTGAGCAGACTGTTTTATACAACTGAATTATAGAATTCTTTGAAACTACAAGGATTGCTACCACATAGTTTACTTAATATTGAATAACTAATAGTACTATTGCGAAATATTAACCCACCAAAATTATGCACGAATAAGAATTGGTGTGAAAAACTCATATGAAACGTAAAAGAATTGGCAATATTAACTTCAAAAAGAAAAGGAGATGTTTTTATTCCACGTATTGCTAGAATACTCATTCAATTTTAAGCAACTGCAATTTCAATGCCACTAACATTTGTAAGGGCCATATTAAAATGAAGGTCAAGGACAAACGCTCAAAGTTGCAGACATTAACTTAAAAACTGCGTGTTTTTCACATCCTCAACTATATTTTATACAAAGAAGTGAAAAAAAATTTACACATATCAATAAGCAATTCAATGATACTTTTGTCATGTTGTTAATGTAGTATATGAATGTACATAAGGCCACTGAAAATAACATTGTATTAATTCTCAAAATATTGTTGTTCGCGTCCGAAAATGTGTTGTTGCGAAATTATATCTGTATAATCACGTTGAAAATTTAGTATGTTAAGCGTTGTGGAAATAAAAATCTCTTGATTTCTAAAATACCGGTAGGCCTATACGTTTCTCAGAATATTAGTCTTTATGTTAAAAGATGACTTATTGCGAGTTTATATTGTATCTGTATTCTGTGTATAAAATTAGAATGGGTAAATTAGGGTCTGTTGGACAGTCGGGCATGTTGGAAACTTTGTACTTTAATGTGTTACCTCGCCACTTGTGGGCACCACATTCTGCTAGAAGTCAATGACTGAAATAGCCACGAGTGGGGCTACTTCAGTCATTGACTTCTAGCAGAATGTGGTGCCCACAAGTGGCGAAGTAACACGTTACAGTACAAAGTTTCCAACATGCTCGACTGTCCAACAGACCCTAATTTACCCCTAATATAATATGTTCTGAATTTATGAGATATAGTTTCAAGTTATATTAAAAAAAACTGGGTACCGTAAAATGGGGTGAATAGGATCAGTGGGGGTGAATAGGATCAAAACTTATTCTTGGTTATAAAGTTTGTTATAAACTGTACTTGAGCGGGATCACAGTCATTGGTTACTATTATTGTTCTAGTAAGCAATGACTGTCTTCCTGCTCAATTGCAGTTTATAACAAACTTTATAACCAAGAATAAAGTTTTGATCCTATTCACCCCCACTGATCCTATTCACCCCATTTTACGGTATGATATAAGTGGGTGTACAGCAGTCAAGATGTAAACAATCTTCCAATATAAATTAAATTATATATGTATATATTGATTCGATGCTGAAACTGATCAGAAAGAGGAGAAGGAATTATATTTTCGTTGGGTTTTACTTTGTTTATAGTTTGATTTTTCTATTACTTTATTTGTATTTCTGGAGGTGTGGAAGAGAAGGCCTAATGGCCTTAACTATACCAGAATAAATAAATAAGTAAGTAAATAAATAAATAAATAAATAAACAAACAAACAAATAAGTAAATTTATATGTATATATATATATATATATATATATATATATATATATAAATTTAAAACAGCAGTTTAACGTCAGGCACATGATGAAACGTTTTCTTTTTGGTGCCTGATTTACAACTGTTTTAAATTAAGTTAACCCTGGCAGGCATTTGGCTAAGGACTTCATTAATTCATGTAAGTGACGTTAAGTAAAGATTCATCTTTATGGGCGAAGAAAGCTTAGTAAAGACAATTTGTTTTGGTTGTGTATAGTTAGGTTTCCGAGATTTCCGAAAATTTAATAAACAGTTTAATTAAAAATAGAAGCAGAAAGGAAAACCCGGGCAACGCCGGGTGCTTTCAGCTAGTATAATATATTTTAAAGATGAATCAGTAAGACTTTCACTAGAAAGTTGTTACAAATATGATATTTCACTTGTTTTATTAAAATTTTAACGATCAAATCCAAGAAGGGTAAAATTAATTAGTTCTCCCATGAAGTGTTCATGGAAATATGTTTAGTTCTCAAGTAATTATTGTTATGTTCTGGTATATTCAACAAATTGAGTGAAAACGGAGATAAGAATTCATGATTTATATAAATTATTTACGATCATAAAGATAATATTTTAATGGTGACTTTGTCAAAAATATGGGCTTGTTAGCGCTGTAGACTATATTTCAAGCCAACAAAATTAACCACTTCGTTTTAAAATCTTTTTAACGAGAGGTTTTTCGTACTCTAGTACCATTTTGTGGCTTATTTCGACCTCACACGGTAGAACTGGGATGACATACAGTCGCCACTACATCAGATCTCCATGATCGACAATATAGGAAATCACAGCGATAACGGACATACATCCATGCCCTAGGCGAGATTCGAACCCATGACAATGCCCTACATGCAACGACAAAACTGAGATAAAATAGCTTTTGTAACTATGACAATAGCTGTTCTAGTATATATCAATGATGCCATATATGGTAATAATTCAGTAATTATAACTCTGAGTAAAATACAGTTACATAAATTTATATAGGCGCTCTTTTCCCTTCTAGCAATATAAGTAGGATATAGAAAAGAAGCTGTTACAGTTGCTCAATATATTTTGTTCCTGCAATTGAATGGTTCAGAACCATAGTATAGTAGTATAGTATAGTATAATGGGCCAAGCACCATTTACTGAAACCATAGAAAACAAGGGTTAAAATGACGTTATCACCATAATTCGATGGAAACATATAGCAAGTAATATAAAGTATACACATTCAAACTAAATGATATGCCAATCTTCATTAAACTTTGGTATTCACTTAACTTTAACCCTTGCTTTCTCCGTTTTTAATAAATGGCGCTTGGCCCACTATGGCTCTGAACCCTTCAATTCATGTAATTTGTAACCGTGAAAATGAAAAATGACATGTGTTTAGGTGGCTGGGATGTAAGTGGACTCTGGTGCTCACAATGGTTGCCTACATCCCTTATATTGTTGCACAAGTGTACGCAAGATTTTACACTTTGATACCTGCCGCCTTCCTAGTTGGTATGGGAGCTGGGCCCCTATGGTGCGTGCAAGGCGTCTACATTAATACTGTAGCTGAAGTCTATTCTGAGCTTGTTGGTCTTCCAACAGGAACAATACTCGCTAGATTTTTTGGCATCTTCTTCATGCTCTACCAGACTTCCGAAATCTGGGGTAACCTCATTTCATCTGTAGGTAAGATTTAGAAGTGATAAAATGCATGTACGAGTACATTTCAGACTCGCACAGACACTGTCTGAGGAGTCAAGCAATGAGTATGTTGGCGGTGGGTATGTGTTCTAAATACAAGGAATTGTTTACAAATGCCACCTATTGCTTCTTCTCACATTCTCTTGTATGGAGATAAACCACTTGTTGGTAAATTGTAATCTGTTATCGCGATTAAAAGTACATGTACAGTCTTAGAAAAAAGTTTTTTCGTGTCTCTTAGTGTTGGAAATGGAGAATTGATGCGCGATTTACACGAGCAGGCCTACGTTTGTATGTGTGCTGTCTATATTGACTTCAAGACGAGCTGCTATAAGCCTCTCTTCGTGCTGTTTTTCTAACGTCCGACGAGATCAATTTTTTTTATTAACTTAACTAACGTAACAATTTTTTTTATAGTGGAACAAATTATTTCCCAACTCTGGCTCGACTAGGAGAATAAAAAACTCTTGGAAGATCAATTTTCTTCCCGAATTAAAACAAAGATAAACAAACAAATTAAAGCAAAGTAAAAAAATATACATATGAACCTAATACCACAGTCTAGTACAGTCATGTCAATTGATGCGCATAGGCGCAAGCGCGCGCTTTACAGCTCAGGAGAGCCTGAGCGCTTTACAACGGAAAGGAAAGAGACTGACGAAAGAAATAGTATGTGCCGCTTGGTCGAGCTGTATACAGGGATGGCCAGCACTGATTCAATAGATAAAGGGAAGAGAATTTATTAAAACTGTATTCATGTTAATTTTTAGATTTGTCTGAAAAGTATAAGTGCATTATAAGAAAGTTAGTTTTAATTTTAATGCTAATTTTTTCACAAATTTGCTATTTTTTTTATTCAAAAGGAATATTTTCTCAACTTTTTTGATAAAAAAGTGAAATTTTCAGATACAGGCCTATTTATTTAGTAGCCTTACAGGTACTGAAATAATGTTTTCGTAAATCTAATATACCGTAAATACGTATTACTGAATATAGTGTATTAAAATTTTGAAAATATTCGCATGGGAAATGTTTGTAAGGAAATGAATTAACAAAGCAATTACTGCTACATCATAATCAAAAGATATACGTGCCCATGTGTTGTAAAAGTGTCAGCTCTATAGCTTCAGCAGGTTTCGAGAAAATAATTTAATATTCTGATGATAGGAAGTTGCTCACCAATATCACCTTATGGAATATTTTTTTTGGAATATTAGTTACAGTACCTAGGTAACTTTGCTTTGTACTATAATATTGTTTGATTAGTTCAGTGATTACTTTTATAAAGCTAAAGATACCATCAATATCAATTCCAACTTATTATGTCATATTCAATCTCTATTTTTTGGGGTATCACTTTCTTTATAAATGATGTTTCATCCACTTAGTACAGTATAGTTGTACTGCTATGGAATATATGTAAACATTTCTTCTTAACTCTTTATTATGTTATTAACGTTTAAAACATAACTGCAATATTAAGAAATTGGTGTTAGTACTTTTGTTTTACAGACAGTATAGATAATATCAAACAGAAAGAAGCCATATAAAGATAACCACATAAAATTTAACGTTCCGTTTTAAGTTTGTGCACCACTTTTTTCTTAATCCAACAGGCTGCTTATTTCTTCTTCCATACCTAGCGCTTGATGCCCGCGCACGACGTCAAGGTCAGAAAAATGCGCTTGCTTTGACATCACTGGTCTAGTACATACAGTCACGAAGCTTGAGGTGATATTTTGCATCTTTCGCGATACAATGCTCCAAGCGATTAGCAACTCAAAGTACTAGGGACAATAGACTGTGGGATAGTAGCGGTCCTCGTGGTTAGCAACTATAGTTCAACTGTAATTGAACACATATTCCCTACCTATTGAGCTTCGTGACTGTATAATATAGCCTACTAGACTGCACATGTCACCGGCGGCGTCTGTCACTGCCTGGCATCTTCGGGGCATTGCGTTCACCAGATCGCGGAAATAGTTCTGGTCCTCGGCGAGATCTTCCCAGGTAGCCAGAACTTGATCCCATAACTGATCTGGATTTTGAGGTGAATGGTTTTGATATTTGTAGATCGTCTTCTCTTTTTTCAACTCAGCCATACGTGTTCGAAAATGTTCAAATCAGGTGTCTTGCGAGGCCAAGGTATGAGTTCGATCTTGGGCCTTCCTGTGAACTATCTTTGAACATTCATGGCACTGTGCGTGGGGTGGTTATCCTGCTGGAAAATTAAATTTCCTTTAGGATAACTAACTCGGACTGAAGGAAGAAGCACGTTTTCCAAAAATATACAGACAATTCGGTGTCCCAAATCGGCCATCGATGCTCTCTAGCACGCCAGCACCATCGCGAGACATCCAGCCCCAGCATGACAAGCTAAATCTTCCCGATCCCTGCCGTCGTTGGATATAGCGTCGATCATATCTGGTGGCGGTCTCACGATAAACGTTGACGCGTGATTCGCCATCGGAAGGGATGGTTGTTTCGTCGGAGAAAATTACTCTTCCCCAATTGAAACCCATCCAACCGGTTGTGAAAGCTAGGCTGGTCGACAGCATGTTCCTCTGTCAAGGCCTCTTTGGTCGCAGCTCTTCGCGAACGAATATTTACCTCTCTCAAATGGTTGCTAACCGTTCGAGAAGAGCCAGGGAAGTTGACCGCAGCACTTAACTGATTTGCAGAGTGGAACGGGTTCTCTTTGTGAGTTCTGCGAAGGATCTCGTCATTTCCCCGTTGAAATACGCGGACGCCATGTAGAGCGGCGTCTTCCAAACTCCCCATAATTTATATATCTACTTACTTACTTACTTACAAATGGCTTTTAAGGAACCCGAAGGTTCATTGCCGCCCTCACATATATCTATCATCTTTGAAATATGGTCTTCGAAGTCTGTGGAGTTCTTAATGTGAAATATTAAAAATGTTTTCCTTCATGTTTATTCAGTTTAAACTACATAATAAATTACAATCACTTTCGTAGTTACACTTTGTCCATAAATGTTTCTAATTAATAAAAGTTCCATGGAATAAAATTGAGGATCTCAGAGACGCAAACCAGTACTCATAATACGTTCCCAAATGGTTTAACGGACTTGAATAATTAAATTTTAAATAATATGTTGCTCATTGGTTGCAATAGGGGCACAAAAAATTCAAGATTTGAGATAAAAATTTTCTTAGTATTGAAATTAAGAAATCATATGATTAATTAAAAGAATTAAAAAAATAGCGCCTTTATAAGATTCAGTTAATAATAATATCATAAAATGTTTACCTCCTGACTCCCTTGCCGTACTTATGACTATCTTTTGAGTTTTGCTACTGTTATAGTGCGCGCCACCGATTTTGGCATGTGAAATAAGTAATGGAAAGCTTAAGTGCGAGTGTCTAACTTTTGTAGCAATTTATAGGCGATAAAGCTGGCACTTGTGATTGATAGATTGTTGATGTGACGCGTATTTAGGAGGAGGTACCGTTCTCAGCTGCAGTGGCAACAGAAATTCACTGACTGGACACTGTGCTCAAGGACACACCGCAGGAAAGTTAAGTGCGAGTATCTTACTTTTGCCGCAGTCTGGGCAGCAAGACTGACAACTGTGGTTGGCAGATTGCTGAAGTGACGTGTATAGGAGGTGGTACCATTTTCAGCTACACATCAATAGATGCTCGCAGACTGTGCATTGTACTCAAGGACACGTGCCAAAAACCCTGGCGCCAGCTATACAGCCCATGAGCGGAGTGGCATTACCCTGCATTAAATGTAGCCTACACAGTTAGGCTATTTTATCCTTCCGTTAGTTATGTTACATAAAAGATGGGGCTAATATTAAGTTAAAGTATTTTTCTGGCTTTATTTACTATTCCAATAATCATTTTTTGATTACTGATCACCAGGCAGCGTATTTTTCGTTCCCAAACAAGTTAGGAAAGTTATCGGTTAGTATATCTTGGAATTTCAAGGTTCAAACTCTAACCTTAAATGCGTATATTATAGATTTATTAATTTGTCCTACAGAATAATATCTGTAATATTGACAATTAATATTTGAGGAGAAAAATTCGCTCCAAGTTAGGTCCGATGCTGTGGATTGGATTCGGCGTAGCTCAGTGGTCAGAGCGCTTGGTACGTAAAACCAAGGACCCGGGTTCGATCCCTGGCGCCGGAGCGAATTTTTCTCCTCAAATATTAATTGTCAATAGTACAGATATTATTCTGTTGGACAAATTAATAAATCTATAATATTCTCATAGCTAGCAGTGCATATGTCTGTACAGCAGTAATGTCAACTGGTACCCATACGGGCAAGCTCGCGCTTTAGAGCTCAGGAGAGCCTCAGCGCTTTACAGCAGAAAGGAAAGAGACAGACGAGAGAGGTAGTATATGCCGCTTGGTCGAGCTATATTCAGAGATGGCCAGCACTGATTCAATGGGTAAAGTGAAGAGTACCGTACTTACTAAAACTGTATTCATGTTAAATTTTATTTTTTTTTTCTTCTGAGTATAAGAATGTAAATTTTATTTTGTGCGAGATCGTGCGTATTTGCTTGGTTTCCGCACAAAACCAATCCGCGGTAAGTCTAAAATTCCACATTCAGTATTCCCAACCGAACACACATAACAATTTCCCTCTTCTTACCGCTTAAGTGACATATTCATTTTACTGCTTTAGGCTTTTAACATATTATTTTTAGAGACGTTCAATATAGTAATAATTATAAATTGGAAACTTACCACTGCAATTTCACCTAAATTGCACTGTTAATTATTGTTTTTAAATATTTGCAAAAATTAAGTAAACTCTACAACTCCACTAAAGTTACTGCATTTCGTGATGCATGTAACATTAAGGAAGCCGTTTGTTTTAAGTTCGCATTTATAGACTGGGGGAAAAAAAAGACAGACGTATATCACGGCCTGCTGGAGTATAGTAAACGCAGAAAACATTTTAAAGCAACAATGTTGAAGATAGATATTTTTGTTTTCCAAAATTGCCGTCATTGAACAGAAACCAAGATGGAGATTTCATTGCAACTAATTAGAAATTCCTCTTTCAGGTATGTAATAAACGATCTTCGCACAAAATAATGTACGATACACGAGCGGTATGTTTTCTTTCAATTCTCGGAAATTAAAAAAGCTCAACTATGTTTCGCTTTTTCAAACTTTTCCTCGAACAAGAAAACTTCAACATACCGCTCTTGTAACGCATATTACTATTTAATGCTCATTTTTTCACAAGCGTGCTTTTTTTATTCAAAAGAAATATTTTCTCAACTTTTTGACAGAAAACTGAAATTTTAAGATATATTTATTTAGTAGCCTTACAGGTACTGAAACAATGTTTTCGTAAATTTAATTTATTGTAAATACGTATTACTGAAGATAGTGTATTACAAATTTTTGAAAATATTCGCATGGAAATGAATTAACAAAGGAACTACTGTTACATCATAGACAAGAGATATGTGCCCATGTGTTATAAAAATGTCAGCTCTATAGCTTCAGCAAGTTTCGAGACAATAATTTAATATTCTGATGCTAGGAAGTTACGCACCAATATCACCTTAAAAGCATAATGCGATAATAGTGTTGTTAGGGTCGGGCGTAGAAATTGGTTATCACTATTTTACACTAAACCTTGTTTTGAAATTAAGACTAGTATTGTCTCATAAAAAAATCAACAAAAAAAATTGCGGATTATCCACAAATAAGACAATTTATAAAGAAAAAGAGTTGCACTATTTCTCATTGCGTTGGGATGGCGTCGTAGAAGTACATTCTTGGCATTAAAGGCTCAAGCGCATTAATACGTAACAGATGACAAGCGCGGAACTTTCAACATCAATTTTCATACAATCATGGATGATAGAGGTATATTGGATATTATCCAAAACTTTTCATGAGGCAATGAGAACACGTTAAGAACTTTACAAGATATGAGATTGATAAGAAGAAGAGTGTGTAGTTTCCTAATACCTGGTACTCGTTACATAGGTCGTTTTTGTGTTTACACAGTAGCTGATTTCTGAAAAGAATTTTAATAGTTTGTTACTAGGTGTGTTTCTAGTCAGTTTGTAATATATTTTTGGTCCAGGGAAAATATACATTTTTTATGATTATACAACAATGGCTGACTTAACAGCTTATGTAGCGAGTATCGGGTACTAGGAAACTTCCAAAGAGTGAGATGCAAAGTTAGAAATTGTAGACGATATTGCTCTCTCGTAAGAAAAAGTGACAGCTATTTGGGATGGAGACATACAGGAACATGACCCAACATATTTATGAACGATAACGTAATAGCCTACAGTTCTATTATTTCTAATGCATACACCAAAATTGCCTATTAAAATTATATAATGCGAAGTTCGTAAGCTATTTAAATTATTTATTTCTTTAAAATAAAAATACACCCTGGACCACTGTCAAACCTTAAGGGTCATCTGGGCATAAGTCTATAACTCTTCCCAAAATCATGTCGAAGTAACTCCTTTTCTTTAAAATGTCCATTCTTTTCTCTTCGACACATCGCTGTAGCCACTGCCACAATCCTTGAAACTTGGCTATCTTTTTACGGGTTATTGTTCGTGGTCTGATACTTTGAATAAATTCTAGGAACAAATCCATAGGGCAGCCATTTCCGAAGAAAAAACTGTTAAAGGCAAACGGGCTTTGTATTTTAAGTCGCTGGTCCATAGTATTCTTCTGATGTACAAAGGCCACTTATCCCTTTCGCCTATTACATCTTGTATTTCTATATAAATTTTGTGCCACGACATTTTCCTGCTGCTCATTTTGAACAATTACAATCACCGATATATATCGATTCACTTAATCGAAACCTTAGTGCCACCGCCATCTGGATACCTTCGCCTAGCGTCTCGTTGTTAACTTGCCTGCTCTATGCTATAGTTTAACATGGAACCCGCCGTACACATGTATTGACATAATTCTCCGCTATTGGCGCCACCCAACGCACACATATCAGTACAATGGTGTGATGTATAGCAGTGTGTATCTATACATGTCGGTGTTTGAGCACAGATTTACATAGTCGCAAACGTAGTAATAATTGAAAATGGTTAATTGTTGTGTGCCTTTTTGTAAATCCAAACAGGGAAAATCTAGTTCGGTAGGAATAAGATTTCATGAAATTCCTTCGGCCGAAGAACTTCGAGAAAGATGGCTAGCTGTTATAAGAAGACAAGATGATACCAAAGGAAATAAGTGGATTCCATCCGATTATGCACGTGTTTGTAGCCTTCATTTCCAAGAAGAAGACTATAGGGAAAATTGTAAAAGAAAGATTTTAAAGCCTGGTGTTGTACCAACTATATTTCTTGATTATCCAAGCTATGTTCAGAAAAGCAGGAAAACTCCTCGGAAAATACGAGAAAGGATACATCGAGAAGAACGACAAATAATCAACAATGAAGTGGGTCCATCAATAGAAAATAGTGGAAATGAAAGGCACGTAGAGAGTGGCATCGGAATTCAAGTTGATTTTCCGACAAGAAATAATGTTTACCAGAAGATAATAAATAGCATGCTTCGATTCAGAATACAGAGACTGCAAAAACAATTGGCGGACGTAAAATCTGAACTTGAAAGTGCGCAGAAGAAGCTCGACGAGTGTCCAGAAATAAAGAAAATCAATATGATAAAAGAGGCTGCAAACGAAAAGAATCAGAAAGCTGTGTACCTATTGGACCAAATTAACAATTTCGAAAGGAAAAAACCGGAGTGGTCAGAACAATCTATTCGATACTATGTTGCGTGGAGAATAGCATCTCCTAAAGGTTATGAGCATGGTAGAACTTCAGGATTTATTTCAGCTCCCTCACGAAGTACTCTAGACAAGTACATGGGTCATATTGACTGTGATGTGGGAATTTCACAGTTGGTAAAGGACAGGCTTAAAGCTGAGTGGTGAGAACCTGCAACCAATAGAGAAGATTGTCTCAGTTATCGTTGATGAAATGGCAATAAAGGAACGCCTTATCTATGACAGGACAATTGATAAATTCATTGGAGCAGTCAATGCTGACGGGGTGTATGACGCAAACATAGGGAAATATCCTGTGTTAGCAAACAAGCTACTCTGTTTTGTGGTAAACGGTTTGTCTACAAAGTACACTATTCCCGCGGCTTATTTCCTAGTTAGAGGTCTGCAGGGCTCCGACCTTCACCTTTTAGTTAAGCAAGTGATCAATGCTGTAGAAGACTGTGGTTTCTATGTACTTAGGATAGTGACAGAAAATCACAGGACTAATGTTTCTATGTTTAAGCAATATGGAGGCGGAGAACTCAAGACGTGTGTCCCTCATCCATGCGATCATAATCGTAAACTTTACTTCAGTTTTGATTATTGCCATGTACTTAAGAATATCAGGTCTCAGTTCCTGGATAGAGAACTCACAGACGGCAATGATGTAATTAGTTCTAAATATCCAAAGGAAATTTATCGATTACAGAGAGATCTGACTGTGAAGCCAGTTCGCTATTTAACAAAAAAACATGTTGAACCCACCAACTTGGAAAAGATGAATGTCCTGTAAGCTGTTCAGATATTCTCTCCTGATGTAACGGCCACAATAGAATTCATAAAGAACAATCATTCCCAGTTAAACTGTAAGATCGATTTTTCAGAAGCAGATTCAACAATCAAATTTATGAAGTCAATTTACAGATTTTTTTACGTTTCGTGATATCAGCGACAGAACTCAGCATCTTAGACAAAATAATGAAGACTGCATGCATTTCTATTCCGTAGCTGATGAAAGGCTACAATGGCTAAACGAAGATTTCAGTGAATATATTATGAAAATTCAAACTGAATCAAAGCGTGCGAAAATGAAGGGCTTAACCAATGAGACTGTAGAAGCGCTCTTGTTTACAGTGAAATCTACAGTAGAGTGTGTGACTTTCCTGCTGCAAAACGGGTTCTTTTATGTCCTTACTAGGAGATTTTCCGGAGATCCCGTGGAGGCTGTATTTAGCGCAGTCAGAATGGGAGGTGGATCTAATGACATTACAGATGCACGTACAGCAGCATGTGCCATAAAAAGAATGCTAAAATCTGGCATCATGATTCTTCTAAAAGTGCCAACGTTGCTAGCAGAAATCAAAATTACTGTGGCGATAGCTTGCCAAGCACGAGCTCCAGTGCTGAATCTGTTGATGAAAATATTCTTCCAGATTACGTAACTGTCCTTCTCGATAGAATTCGAGAGCCTGAAATTACGGTTTTCATAAACCTGCAAACAGCCACTCAAGCATTGGTTTGTGGATATTTGATTCGTGTGGTGGATGAAAGATTAAGTTGTGACATATGTGTTAGCAACATTTCAATGTCGAATTCATCAACACCACTCATGGAACTAATCCATAATCAAGATAGAGGAGGCCTTCGCTATCCTAAACAGCCCTTTGTAGGGCTAATAAAACATGTGCAAGAATTTGTTGAAGCTGCTGTGCCATACTGTAAGAAATCGAGCCACATACTGAAAACAATGCATAAATACTTGATTTCACCCCTTTCTCAGTGTGATTTACTGAAGTGTAGTGTCTCAGGTCATCAAAAGATGGTTAGCGAAATATTCATTGTGAAATTTGTTAGACCATTGTTATCAAATATCGGAAAAAAAGAAACAGAAAATGTGTTCCGATATGTGTGCTACAGTAAACCGCTGTCTAGGAAGGTCCTGAAACTGTGAATTATGCCAACAGGATGTGTGTTAGTTAAAATTTAATTTTCTTGCATGCTCATAAAAATAATATTCAAAACAAAAAAGTTGAAATTTTTATGTGTTACCGGATAATTCATACAACTCTTGTACTGTACGTGATTGCGTGAAGGGTGTGTTAGCTGCTGCCATCTATGATACGCAAAATCGGCAGCATAGAGCAGGCAGTTAACGAGACGCTAGGCGAAGGTATCCAGACGGCGGTGCTTAGTGCAGTTTATTCACGATGCGGAAGGAAGAAAATAGTTCCGATGAAAGAAGATTGCATCGTAGAATACACAAGCAGTCGGTAGAATTATACACGAGACCTATAACCCGTTCCAGTGCATTGAGAAATAGTGCAACTCTATTTCTTTATAAATTGTCTTATTTGTGGATAATCCGCAATTTTTTGTTGATTTATTATCAGACAGTACTAGTCTTAATTTCAAAACAAGGTTTACTATAAAATAGCGATAACCAATTTCTACGCCGGACTATAATATTGTTTTGATTAGTTTATTCATTACTTTTATAAGACACCATCAATATCAATTCCAACTTATCATATCATACTCTTTCTTTGGGATATCACTTTCTTTAGGAATGATGTCTTTCATTCACTTAGTACAATTTAGTTGTACTACTATGGAATTTATGTGAATATTCCTTCTTAACTCTTTATTATTTATTAACGTTTAAAACATAACTGCAATATTAAGAAATTGGTGTTAGCACTTTTGTTTTACAGACAATATAGATAATACCAAACAGAAAGAAGCCATATAAAAATAACGACATAAAAATTTCACGTTCCGTCTGAAGTTTGTACACCACTGCTTTCTTAATCCAACAGGCTGCTTATTCAAATGCATAATCCTTCCTCCTTCCATACCAGCGCTTGATGCCCGCGCACGACGTCAAGGTCCGAAAAATGCGCTTGCTTTGACATCACTGCTGTACAGATTACTGTGCACTTAACTGCGGAATTCCAGTCAAACAAGTCACTCAACTGAGTGCGCTCCTAATATAATGGCAGTTGACATTGGACATATACGTCAACATATATGCCTAACTTGGAGTCAGGCCACAAAGGGAAACATTGAAGGAGGAGGGTTCGGTCCGGTGCTGTGGATTGGATTCGGCGTAGCTCAGTGGTCAGAGCGCTTGGTACGTAAAACCAAGAACCCGGGTTCGATCCCCGGCCCCGGAGCTAATTTTTCTCCTCAAATATTAATTAAATGCGTATGTCAGGACGCTACGAAAGGTAAAACCTAGTTCGGTAAATAATAATAATAATAATAACAATAATAATAGACTAATAATAGGCCTAATAATAATGGAGCATGACAACTCTAAGTGGGATTGCTACAAAACTGAAATGGTCTGTTCAGCTACTTTTTAACCACATAAACGCACTAACATTGGGAAACTAGCGCTCTACAAAATATTAGTGCTACATATGACAGGAAATATAATTAGATCGATGATACTACTGAACTGGTATATATTATAGAACATTACAGTAAACATGATACACATTAACTGTATATACTCTATAAATACAATATATACACAATTAATCCATTTAACGAGATCAGCTCCGTTACGGTAAACAAAAATATGTATTCTGAGATTATTAAATTCATATTTTTCACCACAACTGTCAGTAAAAATTTGCTTAAGCTAAGAAAATGTTTTCTACGTCACAAGAAGTTACAGCGACACAATTATAATAATAAAAATCAATATACAAATTAACAATACTAGTGGGTTGAAAATCACAATAAAATTCATGTACACAAAGTCCCACATTACTGATATTATTAAAAAAACCTAACACAGCTGTATTAATAACTCAAATGGAGATGAAGTACATTACATGAACCACGGCCCTCTGCACAACATTACAAAATAATCTGCAAGATGTTCTACGGTATACGTCTTTGCTGCGATGGACGCACATATTTTTTAAATTTTTACATCGTAATATGTAATACTGTCTTCATGCATAATTTCACTTCTTGAAACGTTGTTACAAACATCATTTTCTACATATGAGTTATTAATGCAGTTACATTTCTAAACGTTCTACCACATTTTCTTGGTCGACCAGCTACACTCATAATAATGAACTAATAAAGAACTAAATTCACAACGTAACAACACTAGTACTTTTTAAGTAATGCCAGATAAAAAACACAGGTATTATATTGAAGAACGAAAAAAAAAAAACGTGACAGTTGAAAGACGAACAAACCATTATTACGGTATCGAGATCTCGAAAAGCATGATATTGTGACGTCAACATCTCACATGTAAAAATTCTTGCTATACATTATGAAAAGGAACTCTTGTTAAGAATCTTAGTTACTTATAATATCGTCATAACGACCCCAGGGCGGTTGAATGGATGTTACAGAACATACAGCTGCACTGCAACGACTGTAATGACGCTGGAAGGTGCCATTTTAAGCATTTATTCCAATGATTACGGTGGTATTGTACTGTAAGTATATTTATCAGCTTAACTTGATAAAAATGTAATATTGCATAGCTGATAATTTATTTAAATCTACAAAAAGTGAACTTGAGATTTTTCTCTTTCCAATTGAATAGGCATCCCAAAATGCATAAATTTAGGGTGGGCTGCTATTTACTGGGAACTGATTTGGCTTATAACTTTTAATAGAGGCTTTAAGAGGGTTCCTTATCTCAGGATGGCGCTTTTGACATTTTCCGACATTCTGAAAGTTCTCAACATGGTCACGGAAACACCCGGTATATAAAGTTATTCCTATTTCAGGCAATCGAAGCCACAGGGTAGCAGACAGCATTATTGATAGTAGAGATGCCATTCGTTTTTCATATGTAATACGTACCTAATTTTTAACATCCACCAGATTATGTATAAAATATAATTTTGCTGCCCCCATAATCTGCCACCCCGCTCATGTCCCGAGTTGGCCTATGCATAAGTAATACACCTCTGAACCTCAAGCTGCAAGTGATCCTTGTTTATCAGAATTTTGGGAAGATATTCATGAGCAATATTCTAGAAAACTTCTCTGAACATATTTCATATTATAACACATAACTATCGTGCCTTGGTTATCTCTTACTGTAAATAATTTGAGATAATAGAGCTTGTACCTAGTAATTTGAATTAAGATAAGCTCTCTCAAATATTGATAAAGTTATGCGTTTTAAACTAAGGACAAGTAACCATAATGCAAATCTCTTACTTAAAACTGTAGAGGTTAATGATCTTTTAATCTAAAGTTTGATGTTATGGAAGTAGATAGTGACATCCAATATAAGATGAGCTTATTTTTTAGTTTAGGAGCAAAAGTTTAAAACAAATATACAACCAACATGTTAAAAACGACATTTCTGTGTTCAGAAACTAAATATTTCTACCAATATAAAATCATTTTAAAAATATTTATATTCAGCTCATGAGGAGTGAGTAGTATACAAGAGGCTTGTAACAATTTAGACTTTCACCCAGTACTGTATTTTCAGTGCCTTTCAGTGTCGCCACATCCTTTCATCACCAGGTTTGGTAATTAGTAATTCTACAGTACAGTAGAGCGTCTCGTTTAGGCACAGTGAAAACGTAAACAAAGTGCAGGTAAAATGTGGGGGAAGGACGAGCCGTACGATAAACACGAAGGATGCACGAGGTTTTAGGTACAACATTTATAGTGGAGCATTAATTGAAATTTTCTAAAAAAAACACAAAACAAAAGAACACAAACTGCATAACGTTATCATATACACATTTTAACAAACAAGCAATTGTAACGTTGAAATAATTCAATATAACAAATCAAATTTTGCTACTTATATGATGTTGCTTTCAAGCACCATTTTTTACGGTCATGAATTTCATTCTCTGTATGACTAATATAATATAACCGTCTTGTGTGGCCGAATTAACAAACTACATTACTGTAGGAAATAATGTTGTAACTTCAGACCAATATAACTGTAGTTTTGTTAATTCGGCCACAGAACACGGTGACATTATGTTAGTCATACAGAGAATGAAATTCATACCGTAAAAATGCTGCTTGAAAGCAATATCACATAAGTAGCAACATTTGATTTGTTATATTTAATTATTTCAACGTTACAATTGCTTGTTAGTTAAAATGTGTATATGATAATGTTATGCAATTTGTGTTCTTTGGATTTGTGTGTTGTAACTAAAACCTTGTGCATCCCTCGTGTTTATCGTACGGCTCGTCCTCTCCCCACACGTTACCTGCACTTCGTTTACGTTTTCACTGTGCCTAAAGGAGACGCTCTACTGTACATTACATTGTAGTTCAGGGGGCGAGACACGGTACATGAGTTGAGAGAGAAAGGAAAGGTTAGGCCATGGATAAATATTCATCCATGGTTAGGCAATCAGAAAAGGAGTTTGGCGTGTGAGGGGTGACGGAGGTTAACATTACACGAATCTACAACACGGAAGTTCAGCTCAGACTAAAAACTTATCTTCCCCCTTCCATACCCATGGGTGATATAGATACGGTGCATGATAAGGTCACAGGACAGGTCTTACCTCGTCTCCTATATCTATATATATATATATATATATATATATATATAAGGGTACGGTGACTTATGGTGCAGCCTGTATAAGAGAGTAAAATTGGATTTTATCCGCGAGTGAAAAGATTAGCGTCCGATGCGAAGTAGAGTGTGATAGTTTGTGAAGAAGTTCTAAATGAATTAATGTATGGATTTTATTGTCGCTAATGTTTTGGTTGTGAATAAGAAAGTGATTTTAAAATTTTAATTCACAGCTAGGAGTTAAAACTTTTAATTCAGTGCTGTAAATAAAGCCATTGTTTAGGTTGTTAAGGACGGTGAAATAAAGGCCAGTTTAGATACCAGCCAAGTATAATAGTTATTTTTGGTACTTGAAATATTCGTAACCAAAAGAAAAAAATGATAATTTCTCCAAACATGATGACCTAAAGATATGACAGATTTGTAAATTCAATTATTACTACTACGTACATTATTATACAAGAAACAGAACTGAAACAAAAATAATTTGAATACACTTCACATTTATGAACATTTTATATTTTTTATTTCAATAAAAGGACTATTAAAATTTTACTAAAATTATTACTTATATTTCATTGCATGATTCCAAGATATATTGACTCGTACGTACTGAATATGAACAACATTCGTCCAGTAGTTCGGGAGAAATCGCTGTACACAGAGTGACAGACAGACGGCATCATCGAAACCATATTTGAGAATGATTGATTCTGGAAAAATATAGTTCTCAGAATATGTGGAAATCGATTGCCGCTGGTGCCTCATTGGCTGAGTTACTTTCTTTTATAGCTGAAGAGTTTTCCTCATTTATACGTCTTTCTACTGGTTGTGAGATGTGTAGACTACGACTTCGTACACTTCAGTATTCTCAAAATTACAATTCTCGTCGCGCATGTTGCGTTATAGGCATCACGGAGAGAACACCTCCAGTATATTCTGTTGACATTTTGGCTTTTAAGCCTAAAATGATAGTAATAGTTGTTATGAACTAAATTTGTTTGCCTTCTTCGAAGTAGGTAGTCGTCATACTGTTCCAAACATGTTATTTAGAAATTTAAACAACTACAATCTTACCAAGGAAACGAACGTACTGCCACACAATATCTTCTTTTTCGTACATCATCACAGAGGATATTTTAGTATTTAGACATTATTTATATTTAAATATTTTATTTTTTAGCCATTCTTGCCATTTAGATAGGTCTATATTATTTTCTGACTTAATTTTTTGGACATTTTTTTTCGATTAAGGGGTTAGGTATAGCTTACAGCAGTAAAATGTTTGGAAATATTCAACTCTTTTTTTTCCTCCATTACTGTATCTTGTACAATAATGAAAATTGGTATGTGTAAAACACTATCCTTCTAATATATGAAAAAAATATTTTTATTGCTGAAACTCATGTTTACAATATCATGCTCTTTCAACTACATTCCTTAATAAATAATATTTTTTTTTATTTTGTATTAGAACAAAATACTGATATTTGACCATTTTTTAAATGAATTTATTTTTTTTATCAGACAATCTATCAAAGGTAGAGAAGTGATCTTGCATCATATTGTAGATATGAGATGCATAAATATACATAAAGAAATTCATCACAGAATGTTGGATAGTTTTTGAGATATGTGGGAAACGCTTCATCACTGTACAGTGAACTGAATTTTGAAAAAAAAAAAAAAAAAAAAAAAAAAAAAAAAAAAAAAAAAAAAAAAAATGTGAATAATTTTTTTTAATCGTAAAAATATATTTTTTTTTCATATAGCAGAAGGGCAGTGTTTTACACATATCACACTAATTTTTATTATTGTACAAGGTACAGTAATGGAGGAAAAAAATGTTGAATATTTCCAAAATTTTACTGCTGTAAGCTGTACCTAACCCCTTAAACATTTTGTACGTTAGAACTAGTTTACGTTTACACATTGTGTTTATTAGCTTAAGACCATTAGAGTTATCGATCTGGAAGCTACAGGATGTCTATCCACATGCCAAACTAAAAAAAAAACATTCTGATATTACTATTAAATTTTGGGAAGTTTTATTAAATTCTGAGTAAAACAAGACTACACAAACGCATATCCATACACACAATCACATATTCTGGCTTTTAATTATAGTCTCAGATATTTCTTCCATGTATTGCATTGCAAAACACAGGATATTCTTGAAGTTTTTTTTTTATTTTCATTATATAGTTCTTTCTGGAAAATATGTTAATAAACTGAGCTGAAACTAAACCGAATACTAGTTTTACCAAGACTAAGCAAATAAGATAAACAGTTGAAATGTGGCCAGTTCCTTTCTCCCTTCATTGCATATATATCGCTGACCAGTAACATATTTCACTAAAAAGACTTAAGATGTATGCAACAATTGTTCTTCCTCTGACCAACATAGTCAAGCGATATGTACTGCCTGATAATTATCTATTATAATAGATGTACATAGTCAGAACCTCAATCAGAGGTATTAGATGAATTACTTAATGGAACTGTAAAGGATACATAATTATGAAATATGCTGTCTGCGGATTATTTAGCATTGACTATAGGCTTTTGATGGGTTTACGTTTGTCTTCTTGAGTACCATTATCGACATTGAGAACCATCATTTAAAGTAATAACCTATGGCTGTTCTTAAGATAACGGACTCTCTGTTTACTTCTTCAAGAATTGCAAGAAAGACATTACTGGTATCTTTTGAAACCTTGATAACTTAAAAATTATTAATAATTGCTAAGCATGTTTACTATTTTAATGTATTGATTTAATAACAAATGGAAATATAATGTTCTTTGATATCATTGGTAAAGTAGGAAAATATAAAAGAATTAGTATTTTTTGTTTAGACTATAAGAACTTTGTAAGTTTTTTTATTTACATATTTAAACATTATGCTGACTATTTCGTTTATATGACGTCATTCCATTTTCGACCAATGAAGTGTAATGAAATTTTGAATTCCAACCAATCACAGTCACATTTTGCGATAATTTTTGCAGCTAGATTTATCGCTATCAATTTATCGCATGGTCGTTCTTTTGTTTAGTCGTTGTCGCCAACTGTTTCCCCGTAAATTGATGATCATGAATGCATTAAGATGCAACTACACGGTTAAATTGTTCTTTTAACTTTAAAGCAGTGAATGCAAGATTGATATTTAATATTAATTAATATATTTACGCAGTAAAAACGACGTTCAAAACGGTGCACCATGTAGACACAAAATTTTCATGCATATTAATTGAACGTACCTTTTAAACTTGATTCTTTCAATATTCTTCCCAGATTGCACACATACGCGATTGGAATATTGAACTGTGTAGATGCAGTTTTAGTTCCGTTACACACTACAGCGAGAATGCGTTTGTCGAGCTATAAAAAATGCTTTCCTGTAGCACGAGGAACGGTCGAAATAAGGCACAGCTGACACTGGTCCTGCTTCCACAGGTAACTTAACCTATAATTGTAGCCTATAAAATTTGTATTTTGTGAATGAAATTGAACAGTTAATAGAAAGTCAGATGTTCAAATTTATGTAACATCATCGCATATCAAACCCAAACACCTTGTATAGTAATATATACAAGGCCTTTGATCAAATTACCTTCCGTATGGAGTAATAAAATTCGTGTTTTAATTATCTATACGGAGATGGCTTCACTGTGTACAACATGTCTCGCTTTGAATACATAAGCATTGCTATACAATTCTTCATTTAATTAATGTATTAATCAGGTTACTATAATTATATTATAAAATTGTAAATTAAACTATGATTTCAACAGATAATGTAAATGTATTTGTGTTATTATAATAATAAGAGAAAAGTGCAGTAAATGTAATTAACATTGTTAAACCTGTATTTCGCTTTTCGCAATTGGCATTACTGAATAATAACATCGAATTTCTTTATTGCAGCAATCGATATTCATCTATTTCAACTTCACAATGCCTGAATAGGTTAAGTATTCGTAAATATACAATTATTAACTTTTTGTGATCGAATTTTAGGGCTATATTATTTACATTTTTATTTTATTCACAAAATAGTCCTAACAAAATAAATGTCACTCGAGGTCTGAGATTTCCCAGATAAATCTCAGACCTCTCGTGACATTACTACAGATAAACATGTATTAGAATGCATAATTAACTATGTAATAAACTACTACAGCATGCTATGATCAAAATACCTAACTTATCACTTTTTGACTAGCAAATTGATTTATTAGATCGTCATATGCCAATGACCTCGATAATTATGACTCAATATTGAGAATAACTAGAGCATAAAGTCTGTCCTCATTAATTTTTTAATATAAATAATGTTTAATTTGCCTTAAGCATGGAAAGCTATGTTCACTAGAGTACCTAATTATTCTTGAATTCAGCTGGGGAGGATGTGAGTCAGTAATGAGGATTAGATTTTCTCTCCTACAGATTATTCCATGAGCTCGGACTTCATAGTCATCTGGACAATAATTCATCCTATGTGCAAACCTTGCTGTTATAAGAGAGGTAAAAACTGTCTTAAAAATTATTGTTCCTAAGACACGCCGCTCAAGGCTGTAGCCTACTCAGCCTATTCGTAAATCCTTCTCTGTCTTCAATAATATTATTTCCTTCATCTACAGTCCTTTTTTTTTTTTTCTTTTAATCACTATTTTGTCACATAGAGAACAGTACTAATATCGTGTGAGTAAGGACTCTGCACGTGTCTGCGTTACTCTTCCAGATATTAACAACTAAACACCGATGTTGTAAAAAGAAAGGCAGATTTCTCATTGCAAATAAGAGTTATTTATCCCTAACTTACTTACTTACTGGCTTTTAAGGAACCGGGAGGTTCATTGCCGGCTCTCACATAAGCCCGCCATCGGTCCCTATCCTGAGAAAGATTAATCCAGTCTCCATCATCATATCCCACCTCCCTCAAATCCATTTTGATATTACCTTCCCATCTACGTCTCGGCCTCCCCAAAGGTTTTTTTCCCTCCGGCCTCCCAACTAACACTCTATATGCATTTCTGGATTCGCCCATACGTGCTACATGCCCTGCCCATCTCAAACGTCTGGGTTTAATGTTCCTAATTATGTCAGGTGAAGAATACAATGCGTGCAGTTGTGTATTGTGTAACTTTCTCCATTCTCCTGTAACTTCATCCCTCTTAGCCCCAAATATTTTCCTAAGAACCTTATTCTCAAACACCCTTAACCTATGTTCCTCTCTCCAAGTGAGAGTCCAAGTTTCACAACCATACAGAACAACCGGTAATATAACTGTTTCATAAATTCTGACGTTCAGATTTTTTGACAGCACACTGGATGATAAAAGCTTTTCAACCGAATAATAGCAGGCATTTCCCATATTTATTCTGTGTTTAATTTCCTCTCGAGTATCATTTATATTTGTTACTATTGCTCCCATGTATTTGAATTTTTCCACCTCTTCAAAGGATAAATTTCCAATTTTTATATTTCCATTTCAAACAATATTCTCGTCACGAGACATAATCATATACTTTGTCTTTTCGGGAGTTACTTCCAAACCTATCTCTTTACTTGCTTCAAGTAAAATTCCCGTATTTTCCCTAACGTTTGTGGATTTTCTCCTAACATATTCACATCATTCGCATAGACAAGCAGCTGATGTAACCCGTTCAATTCCAATCCCTCTCTGTTATCCTGAACTTTCCTAATGGCATACTCTAGAGCAGTGGTCGTCAGCACTCGTGTTTTCCGCGGGTAAAAGACGCTAGCCCCAGGGTGCTCTGCGCTGACGACCGCTGCTCTAGAGCAAAGTTAAAAAGTAAAGGTTATAGTGCATCTCCTTGCTTTAGCCCACAGTGAATTGGAAACGCATCTAACAGAAACTGATCTATACGGACTCTGCTGTACGTTTCACTGAGACACATTTTAATTAATCGAACTAGTTCCTTGGGAATACCAAATTCAATAAGGATATCATATGAAACTTCTCTCTTAATCGAGTCATATACTTTTTTGAAATATATCAATAACTGATGCACTGTACCGTAATACCCCCATTTTTTCTCCATTATCTGTCGAATACAAAATAGCTGATAAATAGTTGATCTAGTACATCTAAAACCACACTGATGATTCCCAATAATTTCATCTACATATGGAGTTCATCTTCTCAAAAGAATATTGGACAAAATTTTGTACAATGTCAGCAACAGTGATACCATTCCTCGAAAGTTACTACAGTTAGTCTTGTCCCCCCTTCTTCTTTATCCCTAACACAGAGAAATACCATTACAAAGAGTGTACCGTTATTTTCGTAATCAAACCTTTATACTTTATATGCACATAGGCTGCCAAATATAAAGTAAACAATTAAAAATTAATGTAAAATTACAACATTTTCTTCTCTTAAGTTCTGACAGCACAATGAAGTTAATATTGTAAGTCTAGGATTTGTTAGATGTTAAAGCTTCAGCTATTTGCTCATTTCGTACTGAAATTGCCTATTTACTTTTCGAATAGGAGGATAATACTACTGTATTTCTCCTGTTTGAATGTAAGGATAATGCGAATCTCTGTAACCCCATCTTTTCTCTGTAAATTCCAGAATGTCGAAACTATACTTCATTCCATAATGTCTGACAGGCGATGTAAACATTGCCGGTAGAGAGAGAGAAGGATAATTACCGTTGAATCAAATGGCAGAGGACCCATTCCACGCTTATATTGAAGTTGGGCGGGGGGTGAACGCTTCAGACGCCTAACTTCAAGATAAGCATGGAATGAGACCTCTGCCGTTGGTTCAATAGCAATTATCCTTCTCTCTCTGTCTCTCTCTACCGACAATCTTTACGTCGCCTGTCAGACATATGGAACGAAGTATACGTATTACATGAATTTATTGTAAACATGTTATTTATTATCTTAGAGCAGGGGTCGTCAGCACAGAGCACGCTGGGGCTAGCCTCTTTTACCCGCGGAAAACGCAGTGCACTATAGTGCTCTCGTAGCTGCTAGCGGGTATGCTCTCTATCTCTCCCTGTTGCACGACAGTGCACACGGGACGGCACCGCGTACCCATTGCACATTTCAGCGAGTGCTGACGACCACTGTCTTAGAGCATGACGGCTGTTCTAAATGATTTGATTCCATAAATAAACTTGCTACTATTTCTTCTTTATAGCGTTTACTGTTAGGTATAAGAAATAAGTGAAAGTTAAACATTTCACTACATATTTTTCATTTGCCTTACGAGTATAATCGTCACAAAATTTTAATCCATCTGTAATATATATATATATATATATATATATATATATATATATATATATATATAACCATATTTCTGTAAAGATGGCGGAGAAGACTTTTGTTAGTGTGATAATTCGTATGAAAGTGTTAGAGCCTAAGAAACACAATAACCTTTTATTTTTGTTATTATTATTATTATTATTATTATTATTATTATTATTATTATTATTTATTGTTATCATCTCTTGTAACAGTATTTTCAGCTGCGAAACCTGTCACGGTCAATGAGAATTCTACTACTAGTATACGTGTATGGGAAACTTGTGGCTATAACTTCTGTCCTGGCAGCCAAGAAACCGAAATAAATCCAAATCTGGAGAGACCTCCAGAAGAGGATATTTTTACGATCGCCGGTATCTACCTTGCTTGTATGGTACTTGCCTGTCTCATGATAACATTTGGAGTTAATCCACTTAAGAGGTAAGCCTTAAATAAATTAGGCTTCTATGTCTATGTAACTTACTATTGATTACAAAACTTAAAATTATATTATTTAATCTTTTCTTGTATTTAATATTAGGCAATGATCAGACAGTTTATTTCCATTTCCACAATATTTTTCCACTAAGATATTCATGGTCTCTACTAGTGAGGAAATTTTGAAGGAAGATGATGACGACGATGACGATACCATTATTTCCGCCGCCATTATAATCACCATAAAAAGAAGTTACATATGCATATCTATTTCTATTCTAGGAATTTTGGAATTAATTTGAAGACTTATCTAAGACATAAATGCATTCATATGAGAGAGCTATATGTAATTGACTTGCAGTTCAGGATAGTTTGAACAGACCTGAAAATATAGAGTGAACACGTTTGGAATCTGACATATTTGATTTATGATTACTTATGTCAAAAGTCTAACACGCTTCTTGATAATAAAAAAATAGAAATGTTCACAAATTGCCTATGCTATAGTATGTATATTTGACCAAAATGACAAACCTAGAAACTTTTTAACAATGTCACCGATCTTGTTGACATAGCGTGAACTTGGCACTTCTTTGTACTCATAATATCAGTAGTTTCGTCCATTACATGTATTACAGATTGTGAATAATTGATCTCTGCTTTAATTTCCGTTTTAAATCCCTGTGGAATCAGATTAATCAAATCGCTTTGGGTATCCTAGATAATCCAGAAAAAACAGCTCAACGTCCAGATTACCATAAATATTTCAGAGACTCTGTACTAAGCCTATGTAGTTGCCTATGTCTGGATATTGAGTGACTTCAAAATGCCCACGGTTTTACATGTTCAGGTAAAACGCAAGAGACATCAGTTACACAACATATGTATGTACGTGTGTGCGTGTGTATGTAGTACTTTGTGAATTCATCCATTTTTACGAGGTTGAAAATTATTGCAATTTTATACTTTCTTCTATTATTTTATATGCTAAACTAAGCAATGCAATCTTTCTTACTGCAGATATAACAAAGACGGATCCAGTAGCAGTGCAAGAGTATCGGGAAGTCAACTTCTAGTTGTCACAATTAAATTACTAGGAAATTTCAAACTGTTGCTTCTGATTCCACTTACTTTATGGATGGGTATTGAGCAGGTGTTTCGTGGAGCAGATTACACAGCGGTAAGTTGAATCAATTAATGTGGCTTAGGGAGCAAGTGTAAATAGAGATTTATTAATTGTTAATTAATATTATATTTACAAACCATTTTGATCATGACAGTTTTTATAAACTCTACTTTAATGAGTCTTCCACTTATTTTTTTATTCCGAAGGTTAGTCTGCTTTTATGTCTGCACACGCAGCAACTTAATGCCATTTTCTGTTCTCGTATGTCTGTCTTCCTAGTTTTAAATTAGATACATCTGCGATCTTATGGAACTTTTACAAGAAATTTGAGCTGAATTTTTAAGTGCTGCAGAAATGTAAAAATCACAAATTTTTGAGGTGCCATCTACTTTTGTTTTCAGGTAAAAAAATCAGTGAGTAGGCTATATTGCACTTGGGGTAGATGCCCTCTTCCCCATGTAGGCGAAGTTAAATAAAGTCTGTCAAAAATGATTTCTACAGTTCTGCACAATAGAACTAGTCTAACCAAGACATCTCTTGAATAATACAATATTCCAGTTAAATCGGTCACATGAGATGACCTACAGAGATATCTGCAATCTCAATACAGACGTTGACCCGCAAAGACATAGCACTTCATTGTAGTTACTTAGTTTGTGTCTAGATGGCTTCAGAATAACTGTGTAGAGCAGCAGAAAACTCCCTTTAAGTCCTAAAATTAAAGCAGGAAGATTCTGAATGCAGGGTATACAAGATTGCTTTTGTCTTATTACGGATTCTATTCTGAAATACAAGCGCAGCTTCAAGTTCAACATAGGATTCGTGAAACTGGAAAATATGCTATAGATATTAACGTCCAGGGATTGTACTGATTTCGCACGCTTGTGTGATGCGGAGCAAATTAAAAGTCTTTTTGAAGCAACGATTGCAGATTTTAATTCAGTCTGGAACACATGTGATTCTTCGTGTTGAATTTGATTCCTGTTGTCTGAGGTAGAGCTCTTCATCATGTCGATCTCACGACATAGGAATCCAGTAGCATGTCTATTTAGGTCCTTAAAGTCCGAAAGTCTTTTAAAGAATATAACACTTTTATCGATAGGTATTAGAAACATGTCGCTATTCCGATTATTATAACCTAGATGTACAATGGAGGAGACAAGACCTCTCCTGTGATCTTATCTTGTGCCGTGGCTATTTCACTAATGGGTATGGAGGGGGAATAATAGTTTTTAGTCTGAGATGAACCTCCGTGTCTGTAGATTCCTATAGTATTAACCATCCTGAAACAAATCCTCTTTCTGATAATTCATTCTTTCCCCATTCTCACAGCTCACATGCCAGGTCTCGCCTCCTCATCTACATGTCTTTTATAACCTAACAAAAGACTCATATATCGAGCGAGTTGGCTCATACGTATTGCATGGGACTCGCATTCGTGAAGTCCGTGGTTCGATTCCCGGACCGACCAACCTGACTGTGGTTTTTTTAATTATTTTATTGGGTTATTTTACGACGCTGTATCAACATCTAGGTTATTTAGCGTCTGATTGAAGTGAAGGTGATAATGCCGGTGAAATGAGTCCGGGGTCCAGCACCGAAAGTTAACCAGCATTTGCTCGTATTGGGTTGAGGGAAAACCCCGGAAAAAACCTCAACCAGGTAACTTGTCCCGGGATTCGAACTCGGGCCACCTGGTTTCGCAGCCAGACGCGCTGACCGTTACTCCACAGATGTGGACCTGTGGTTTTTCCGTGGTTTTTCATAGTTAGTTAAGCAAATGCCGAGTTGGAATTTTCATTGTCACGGTCCATTTCCCCTTCCTCCCCCGTGTAGAAAAAGAATTTAGATTTCTTATTCCTCTTCCTCATCTCATTCAATAGACATATTCAGGTCAAGACGCTTGCGGGAGGGGACGTACTCTCCGTAATCGTTCCTGGGTTCCCAGCCTTCTGCACAAGAGGAGTAGAATTTCTACTCCTCTTGCTTCTGAAATATTTCTGGCAGGATTTATTCCATAAGAGCACTTCCAAGGCCACTTCGATACCTTGAAAGGACCGTTGGAATGCTGCTTGTTCACCGTGGCAGCAGAGCGTTTAGAATAGAAAGTGTGGTAACTCGGCAAGTGTCTAATGGGACTTTTAAACCCCCTAGTGTCGCCGCGGCAACTGAGCGAAACATTGGCGTGGCGATCGTTCTAAGATTGCAGTTTTCCTCTTAATACTGTGGACAGAGCATGTAGAACTCGTTCTGCTATGGAATTAAGAAGATATTTCTTGTGATGTTCGGGTGATTTTTATAGTGCCGTTTATGTGAGCGAGTAGTAATAAGCCTAATTGTTTTGTTCTTGATGTAAATCCAATTATAGATACTCTATAATCTGTAAGGAAGAGACTTTCTTTTATCCATCCATAGACTAGACTATTTTTCAGAAGTGGTGTAGAGCAATTCCACGAACACAGAAAACTGTATGCTCGTTCTTATATCTGTGATATCCATTTTTCTGCGGTTTTGATTGTGATTTTTTTAAAATTATGGTTTATTTAACGACGCTCGCAACTGCAGAGGTTATATCAGCTTCGCCGGTGTGTCGGAATTTTGTCCCACAGGAGTTTTTTTACATGCCATTAAATCTACTGACATGAGCCTGTCGCATTTAAACACACTTAAATGCCATCGATCTCGGCCGGGATCGAACCCGCAACCTCGAGCATTGAAAGCCAGCGCTATATCAACTGCGCTACCGAGGGCGACTTTTGATTGTAAGAGCCGATAAATTTATTATTGCCAGTAAAGAGGTAGGACTTCCACGCAAGAACTGGCGACCAAAACCGTATGCTATAACACACATTTTCCCAAACTTGCCTCGATATCTTAAAAAAAGAAAAGAAGAGAATATATCCAACGAAGAGGACATCAATCCGTTCTCATAACAATGTATCCTTACCAAGTACCATCTGGCTATGACCAATTCCATTGACGCTAAATAATGCAGCAGTTGATACAGCATCGTTAAATATCCGAGTAAAAAATAATTGGATGTGACACCCGAAAATCAGAAGAACACCTTAGTTGATCATGCGCTTGTATGCATTTATGTACCATTACTCCACACCTGAATGCCCAAAATTATGTCTAGTTACATTGAGCGTAATTCCTTCCAGTGAATGAACTCCAGACCAGCATTTCAGCTGTTTAGTGTGAGTTTTTCAAAATCGATACATTTTTTAGAGTCATAAACTGTGATAGGTTCGAGGAAAGTGAAAATACAAAATAATTCAAAGGTGAATGAATGACCATGCAGATACGTTGAACTCAAAGACTCCCTCGTCTGCCCTGTACAAAGGATTCTAGCATTACACGATTTTAGATAATATATGACACGTAATTGACAATATAAAGAACCCTTGAATTATTTAGAGTGACAATTCAGAGCACTAGCGAAATATATTAATTCTTGTGGGATAAAAGATTTAAATATATTCAGACAGAAAAAAATTAACTAGGATCCTCTAGAGCGATATTTTGGAATTAGAAAATGATTATCTTGTGATGATTACCATAGACTTTCTACATGTGAAGATTTTTCAATCTATGTGCCGGTTAAAAAATGTGCCGTATTAAAGTGCTAATTGTGAACTCCTAATTGAATCCAAGCACCTAGCTTCTACTTCATTAAATATGCATGTTTAATTATTAATTATTTTATTTTTAATAATAGCACTGTAGTCGTAATTAACGTAAAAGTTATTTCGGTAACAAAAGTACTGTATAATTCTACTTTGCATCTAGGCTAGAACTTAATCTGGTTTACAATTATATTACAGTTGTTTATTACGTTTCCACATCATAAGAGATTTCTAATCGAGCATATGAGAAAGTAATAGACCTCATGGAAAAGTCGTTAATTTAATATTCTCCAATAAGTAGCATACAACTACTTAATACAGTGCTATCAAATTGTTTTAATTTTACAAAACACAAAATAACCTATGTAGATATTTCAAAAGATCAAAACTTACATTAACATAGATATAATATCGAAGCTTAATTTATGAGTCTTAGTTGCACGTAATATTTTTTGTTCCCCTGAATTACGTATAAACCAGATACAACTGCAACTAATGACTAAATAGTAGATAAAAACTATTGGTGAAGATAAAGTGTCTCCTTTATTATATTACAATCTTTCTTGTGTATAAAACTATAATTTCATGTCAATGCGTACTTTATAATGCCATAAAAATTTTCAGTTTTGCGATGCTGTACTTTTTTTTGCGTATTTCTGGCTGAAGCCGGCACAATGTTCCATTTTTCGGTTAATTATTATATTTACTATTCAGGGTTGTGTTATATAACTCACAATTTGTTAATATAGTATAATATTACATTTTTAAAGAAGTAAAATATTGTAACTAAGTACTTTACAATACATTCTTATCTAATGGGTTATTTTTAAAAACCTTTTTCATTCACTTGAATAGCGATCTTGAAACTGGGCACTGAAAATAGGGCTAGCGCCACTCGGCTACGATCCACTGAACTAAGGAAGTAACGTCTTCTACCCGCTCTGGCAGTAGTAAAAAAGTATTGGTGAAAATATAATGTACCATTTGATATATTATATTATACTTTCTTGTACATCGAAAACTATAATTTTGTGTCAATATGTACTTACAACAACACAAAAATGTTTAGTTTTGCGAAGCTGCACTTTTTTTTGCGTTCTTCTCTCTGAAGCTGACAGAATGTTCCAGTTTACTGTTGATTATTATACTCGTGTTTACGATTCAGGAGTGAATGATATAACTCAAGAGTAGTTAATGTAGTAGTATTACATTTTTTAAATAAGTAAAATATTGTGATAAACTATAATATACTTTTATCTAGTGGGTATTTTAAAAACATCTGCATTGACTCGAATAGCGCTCCTGAAACTGAGAACAGAAAGCAGAGCGAGCGCTGGACTAGTGGAAGTATCGTCACTTTCTCTTCTACCCGCTCTGGTGGCAGTGTGAACTTAGAGCGGTGTAGAGTAGGAGGCCCTCACTGGGTGAGCGGGTGAGCAGTCACAAGCAGCCGGTGGGCTGGTACACCCTCATCCTCATTAATCCCATAACATTTGGGGTGCACAATAGGCCTCAGTATGGCCGACGCGCAAAGGGTCGTTCTAATCCGCCGTAGTCATCGTGACCTAACCTAACCTAACTTAACGTTAAGATTCATATCAGACGAATACACAGTGAAAGTTGTGACGTGTAATTATCACGATCCCAGACTTGCACTTAGGGTTAGGGGCCCTATATTACCAATGTTACATTAATCATATTTAAGTACATTAATTTTTACTTGATTATTTAACGACGCTATATCAACTACGAGGTTATTTAGCGTCGATGGGATTGGTGACAGCGAGATAGTATTTGGCGAGATGAGGCCGAGGATTCGCCATAGATTACCTGAAATTTGCCTTGCGGTTGGGGAAAACCTCGAAAAAAACCCAACCAGGTAATAAGCCCAAACGGGAATCGAACCCGCGCCCGAACGCAACTCCGGATCGGCAGGCAAGCGCCTTAGCCGACAGAGCTACGCCGGTGGCTTTTAAATACCTTTATAACCCTCTGATTGAGGTTCTGGCTCATTATTACTAATTCATTAAATAAATACCTTTTTCTTTTTTCATAGATACAGAATACGCCCCAGCTAAATATTAAATCCCTCGATAAATAAAGAATTCTCTTAAACAAAAAATCTTGAAGGAATGGTGAACGGAGGAAAAGTTCGGGGCAGAAGAAAAATCAGATGATGGACAACATTAAGATATAAATAAATAAATAAATAAATAAATAAATAAATAAATAAATAAATAAATAAATAAATAAATAAATAAATAAATAAATAAATAAATAAATAAATAAATAAATAAATAAATAAATAAATAAATAAATAAATAAATAAATAAATCCACTACATCCCATTAGGACAAGGGCTTCCTGCATCAAGCAGGGTGAGCTCTCCTTATACTCGCCTGAGTAGCTATTCCTGACGAGCCTATTGTACTCGTTAAAAAGTTATTACCCTCATGCTTAACGATTGTTCATTCACTGTCTCTAATGTTGTCCATTTTCAGTCACTAGACGTTATGCACTGATAATAGATGTTTGATGTCAGTCAACTTTCCGTCACTTAGGGTCTATCCATCTTCTTCCGAGCATCTGCCTGTTGTCCTGCATGTCGCCATTCATGTCCACTGTCTACGAGCTTCCCTCCTGAAGAAGTCGCTCCATCGGGCCTTTGGTCTTCCCGCTGTCCTCTTCCCCGTTCTTGGATCCCACATGGTCATCACATACGCCCATCTCGACGTGTTCAGTCTGCTCACGTGGCCTCCCCACTTCCACTTCATTCGCTGAGCTGCCATCACGACGTCTTGTAGGCCTGTCAACTTCCTTATTGTTGTGGCTGGCACTTTATCTCTGAGAGATATTTTGGTGATCCTACGTTCCATTTTTCGCTCGCATCTTTGTAGCTTTAGTTTTTCTCTTTCTGTGAGCGACCATGTTTGGCACTCATAGAGTAGTGTCGAGTGCTTGTTTCTTGATGTTCAAGTTTTGGAACTTGTCTTCAAAAATAAATTTCATGCTCCAGTACTTTCTTCAAGCTAAGACTATTCTCCTGTTGATTTCTGTAGAGTGTAGGACATGCGTTCTCAAATGACATCATCTGCCTAAGACAGATATAATCTTTCACGTATTCTAGGGTTTTCCAGCTCACTTGTACTTGCGTTTCCGTTTCGTTCGTCATCAATTTTGTCTTGATTGGGTTCATGACTAGCCCCGCTTAAGATATATTATGCGGAAACTAAGAGGAAATCGGAAAATAGAGAAAACTAGAGAATATTAGGTTTGCAGTAAAACTATGAATGAAATAATACTGTACTTTTTGTATGTGTTGTATAGGCCTACATATCCTGCGCGTGGGGAATCAGCAACATAGGCTATGTGTTGGTCTGCTACGGAGTTACGAATTCTATAGCGTCCCTAGTAACGGGCTATCTTGTCAAGTACACCGGACGCTTACTAATGGTGTTGTCAGCGATGTTGATTCAAATTGGTATAACGACAATCCTTTACGTCTGGACACCGGATCCAGTAGGCGGTTCTGCAATGTTCTTCGTCATCTCAGGCCTTTGGGGTGTCACGGATGCTGTCTGGCTAGTGCAGATTAGCGGTGAGTTTTGACTTCTCTCCCTTTCACTGAAACTGCTGCTATGTCTCATCACCACAACCACCACCACCACCACCACCACCACCACCACCACCATCATCATCATCATCATCATCATCATCATCATCATCATTTATATCAGAAACGATCCCATTATTTGTAGGTTTTGTAGGTGTTATAACAATATTATTATTATTATTATTATTATTATTATTATTATTATTATTATTATTGCTAGGTGATCACTTTGTAAGTCGAACATAAACAGCGGCGCTGTGATCTTGTGTTTTTACAATGTAAGAAAGAGAAAGACATAGTCTATGATTAGAATAAGAGAGCGATCGTACTGCACAGCTGACGTAACAGCGGTTCGCTGTGTATTACAGGGTTGTTTCTGATCTCTGATAACGAATTTGAATGATGTTATGTGCGTCAGGAATCACATCGACAGCTGAATTGCGGCGAGAGGTGACAGACCAATAGTCCGACTGAGTGATTTCATAATCAGAGTGCACGGTGTATCACAGCAGCAATGCCCAAGAAAATCGAGCCTTTTTGAGAGGGGTACATAACAACCCATTCCGATGCCAAGTACAGTTACGTGAAAATCATAGGAGCCTGCAAGAAAAGTGGTTTCTTTATTTCCAACAAAGGCATCTTGTATGTACCTAATAAGACTGGCAAAGCTAGGATGGGATTAATTCCAGAGTCAAGAAAGCAAGAAAATCCACCCCCCTTCACAAGTCACTGCATCCCACGAGATGATACAAATTAATTCCATTCGAGCTTTACCAATCTTATTAAGTATACAGAAGATGCCTTTCTTGGAAATAACGAAACCTCGTGTATTGCAGGCTTCTTTTATTTTCACTTAACTTGGCATTGGTAAGGGTCGTAATGTACCCCTCCCAAAAAGGCTCAATTTTCTTGGAAATTTCTACTGTGAGTCGCTATGCACTCTGACTATGATATCATTCACTACCGGTCTGTCACCTCGCGCCACAGTTCAGCTGTCGTGTGACTCCTGACGCACATGATGTCATTCAAATTCGTTATCAGAGATCGGAAACAACCCTATAGTACAAGTAACTGCCATTCCCAAGACAGAATGGTGGGTAATACTAGGTTTAGCTTTATAAATAAAATTACAATTTACTTTTTACTAATCGAAATTGAAATACACCACCATCCTAGAAGTCATTATCAAAAATCGTTATTATGAACACCAACATATTCTTTTAATTCCTCTTCTGACCCAACCGTATTTTTCTCACTTAACTTACTGTGTCTGATGTCTTCTATCCAAAGACTGAAAATTCGACTTCCAGTATTATTATACTTTTAAGAGCTTAATATTTCCTTCAGAAAAATTGTAATTTGTACCGTTTTGACAACATAAAACTGCATGCAATTTACATTAGATTTACTGTACATGAATATGGGTAAGAACTGAAGTAGTAAAAACATATTTCATGATTTAAAATTTCATTATTTTACTTAGTGTTGTCAAGATACGTATTTGGTAAAAATATGGAATATTTTCCCACAACAGCTACTATTATCTATTGAGTCCATAAATGTTCAGTTTCATTAACAAATTGTTAATTTTATTCTATCCGAGTATGTCTTCTCAAGGTTGCTTGCCAATTATTATTATTATTATTATTATTATTATTATTATTATTATTATTATTATTATTATTATTATTATTATTCAGTGTTCTGCCCAAGGGCAGGTCTTTCACTGCAAACCCAGCTTTCTCCAATCTTTCCTATTTTCTCCCTTCCTATTTGTCTCCTCATATGATTCATATATCTTAATGTCGTATACATCTGATATCTTCTGCCCCAAACTCTTCTTCCGTTCACCATTCCTTCCAGTGCATCCTTTAGTAACAGTTTCTTCTCAGCCAGTGACCAAACCAATTCCTTTTCTTCTTCCTGATCAGTTTCAGCATCATTCTTTCTTCACCCACTCTTTCCAACACAGTTTCATTTCTTATTCTGTCGTCCACTTCATGCGTTCCATTCTCTTGTGATCCACATTTCAAATTCTTCTATTAGCTTCTCTTCACTTCGTCGTAATGTCCATGATTCCGCCTCACACAATGCCATACAAAGCACTAGTATCTTCCTTAGTTATTTTTCCAGAAATCTGCAGAAAATGCTTCTTTTTCTATTAAAAGCTTCCTTGGTCGTTGCTGTCCTTCTTTTGTCTTCCTGGCAACAGCTCATGTTACTGCTTGTACATCCGAAGTGTTTGAAGCTGTCCACTTGCTCTACTGCCTGATTTAGAATTCGCAAGTTTACCTTCTTTATTTTTCTTCCTATGACCATAGTCTTCGTCTTATTTGCATTTATCTTCATCCCATACTGCTCACAGCTGTCATTTAGATCCTATAGCATATCCCATAATATCATCTCCTCTTCTGCTAATAACGCCATATCATCAGCAAATCTTATGCACTTTATTCTTCTTCCTCCTAGTATCATTCCTCCAATGTCCTGAAAACATTTCTTCAATAAATCCTCCAAATATAGGCTAAGTTGAACAGTGTGGGTGATAAAGGTCATCCTTGACGTACTCCTCTTCCAATTTCACTTCCTTCTGACATTTCTTCTCCTATCCTAACTTTGACTTGTTTCATATAAAGATTACTGAACATTATTATTATTATTATTATTATTATTATTATTATTATTATTATTATTGTTATTATTATTATTATTATTATTATTATTATTATTATTATTATTATTATTATTATATAAATGGAATAGAACGTCTGGTTGAGGTTCTGGCTGGCTGAATGTACATCCTTTAACACGAAAACTGGTCGCTGTTCAGAGACAAATTCCCATTTCGGAATAACTCGAGAGTATTTGTGTGCGCTGTGTTCATACCCGTGCGTTTTACATAGAGAAATTCGAAGTACGATTTTTGTAAGCAGATGAAAGAGCCCTATTAGTAATCCATAAAGGTTTCGTAGGGAATATGTCGTTTCGTGACATACAGATACGTCGTTGCTACGACTTGATTTCATCTTCGGACCTCGATGTTTAATATCTGTGTGAATGTCGCGTTAAACCGAACGACACTCAGAAAAATTCACGCTATAGGAGAGCGATCATTTTCCGTGTTCAAAGAGTGTACTCAGTTATCCTCAGGCTTCGGCCTAGGGACACAGAATAACCAGTATGAAGTTTAGAGTACACGGAGTATAAATGACGCCATGAACCGTGTGCAGTCACCCGGCTGCAACAGCACAAGTAATATGCATTACCGTTGTGTGTAGGCCTATTGCTGCTTGGCTGCGGTACGTGTAACAGGCTTCGGCGTAGGGACACCTGATTGAAGGTTACAACTCACGTTAATACTTTAATGGTAGACATTTATTATCTATACTAGGAATGTACTGTATATACTGCATCTGTACAGAGTAAAATATATTTTGTGCCGTACGGTGACGGACTGTTTACATGTTGAGACACGAAGTAACGGCTCGCTCCATCTCCCACTCCACTCGAGCAACACAACACTATCGTTTGTGCGTTCTGAACTTCATGCGTTTCTGTGCCCAGGACCGAAGCCTGTTTATCAGGCAGTACATCTCACTTGACAGTATATTGTATCAGACGAAGAACAATTGTTTGCATTCATCTGTAGTCTGATTACTGTAATATGTTACTAGTCAACGATGTATGCACTGGAAGGGGAAAGGAACTGGCCAAACTACCCCATTATCTCCTGGCTTAGTTGCCTTATGAGTTATGCCTTATTGGTGTCACTTGTAATGTTCAAACCTGTCTTCGGACAATTGGCTAAATAACAACAAATGAAATAATTTGTATAATTTTATTATTCTACTTGTTTTGTTGGATTTCTCCACAGCTCTGTATGGCACCTTATTCCCTGGCAACGAAGCAGCAGCTTACAGTAATTTTCGAACTTGGAAGTCGGTGGGCTTCATATTTGCGTACGCGTATAGCCCATACTTGTGTGCCAGCGCCAAACTGCACATAATGCTCATTACGCTTGTGGTCGGGTGTATTTGTTTCTGCATTGTTGAGTGGTTGGTAAGGCCACATAAGAAAATTAACGATTTCATAACTTTCAAAATTGCTTTTTGTATACGGCCGACCAAATAGTTACCATCACTGAAAAAATCCAGTCAATGGGATATACAGTGTTTCGGTCGTTATGATACAAACTTCTATCGTTGTCCCTAGAAAACAAACCTTTTTCAGAAATCTTCAAACACAAACGTTCGTAATTTTTACGGCCATTTGATGAAGTATATTCTAGGATGCGAAGAGGAATGTAATAATTATATTTACTTTGAACACACTGTTTAATACTTATTAGAAGGTTCAAATCAAGCGTTACCATCATACAATATAATTTCTGTAAAAATTATTGAACAAATTTGCGTGATGTTCTTTGCAGAAAACCTTCCGAAAAATGGTACAATGTATTTAGTCATTCTTCTCTTCTTTAATGAGCAAATATAGCACATTTTTCTCTTGTTAATAAAAGAAGGTTCAATAACTTCTTGTTGATGATTTTCGGTTCCCAATACACATTTTGACCGTTGAGCAGAGATCAGTAGAAGTGTTGGAATGCTTAGTCTTTCCTTCATCCAAGGCACAATTAGTCCTTCGCTTAGTAACCTTAGTATAAGGTAATTTTTCCTTCGTAGTGTTGTCTTACGACAGGTATTATGGACATTAATTGACGCAAACAATGTTGAAAATTCCGCACAAAACATAAAATTGCATACGGAATAATGGGGCACTACTCTGCATGAATCATTCTGTTCTTTCATCTAACAGATCCAATGCCGAGATAATCTAATGTCACACCTGTGCAAAATTGGTTCGATAACTCCCTCAATTCGTGGATAGGCCTCAGATACCCCAGAGGATCCAGAAAGTAGGTTTCCAGGTCGTCTGATTTAAATCCACGTGACTTTGCTTTCTGGGCTAAGGAAAAGTGAAGTGAAGATTCGTGACCTGCAACATCTATGAACACGGATGGAAGAAAAGGGCTGTGAAATCACCGCCGTATTGTAAATAATTTGAAGTTCCTCCTCCAGACATGTTCGAAATTGGAGGGGTTCATATTGAACATGTGTTATGATTTAGCCTACGAAGACGGCTTTGTCGGACACCCTGTACAATAAACTTGTGTCTAATTTCAAAATTGTGTGGACATGTTATTTTGACAACAATTTTAAAAGAAAAGTAAGACAATATGTAATGCCAATTATTTGCATAAAATGAAAATGATTTGTCTTATTCACACTAAAAGCTGCACATTCACAAACACTCGTAAAAATTACGATGCTGGAAATAAAGTTTCTGGTTTGACGATATGCTGACAAATGTATGCAGCGTGAAACTCTGGCACAACCATCATCATCAAGAATTGGAAAGGTACTGAACAGATGGTAATGTCGACTGAATGCATAAATTCACTTACCCTATTTTAAAATTCAGCTCATGACTTATAATTTCATGTTTATTTTAAACTACTGTATTTTCAGCTCATACTATTCTATGCAATGTGTTAGTATTATTCACTTGTATTGTTTAACTTTAAAAGTGTTATGGCTTTGATCCAAATGTGATACAGTAGTTTTGTTAACAAAACAAAATATACACTTAACCTGCAATAAAAAGAAAAACATTTTTATATAAATTTTTCACACCTTGCTTTGATTTTTGCAAAACTTATCGTGATATGAAAGAGATTCAATCCTTCTACGATATATTTATCCATTGGGATGCTTGCTAATGCTTACAAAATAATGTTCCTGAATCATTATAAAATCCAAATATTGTAGTTGCAATCAGCTACTGATCTAGCTTAGGCGGTAGCGCATTTCCTGCTGATCGGAGCTGTGCTCAGGCTGTTCACCTGGCAGAGCTTTTTCGAGGTTTTCCCCAATTTTAAGGCTAATGTCAGGTAATCTATAGCGAATCTTCGGCCTCAGCTATCACTAATTCCATCGACGCTAAGTAACCTAGTAGTTGAGACAGCGTTGTTAAATAACAAAAAATCTGTAATTTAGTAAAATTTAACTCTTCATTTGCCACACACATACACACAGATATATATAATTTTATTATTATTATTATTATTATTATTATTATTATTATTATTATTATTATTATTATTATCATAGGCGGAGAGAGAACCATTTCCTTGGGGGGAGGGGCAAAGCAAAACCACAGAATCCCCATATAATGGGGTTATGGAAGACTTCATTTACTTCCCCCGTTATAGCTTGACCGTGGTAGGCCTACAGTATATCGTAATATGATTACTAGACTTCGTGGAATTGCCACGAGAATCGTAAGGTTTACTGCGCACGCGGGGGGGACGTGCAACGGATGGAATATGCCTCTGATGTAAACACTGAGCAGTATGCTGCGGTTACAATAAAACCTGTATCCTGCATTCAAGAAATATAATGAATGATCATTGAAGTAAGAAATGTCTAAACATGTAAATACACAATTATTTTATAGTGAGATATATTAACTCTTAAATGTAAGATACTCACATCATCCTTGAATATTGCATTGCAGTTAAGAGTTACGTACATTTTGAGCGACTGCAAAGTGAATCTCCTCCGATGGTCACTCAAACAGTTTTTATATTGGGAAAATGTACACTCTTAGACAAAAAAAAAAAAAGACCGGACTCTTGAAGCGTAAATTTGTCTAAGTTCCGTTCGGCTGTGCGCCTGATACACAAGACTAAAATCAGAGTAATAAGGACGAAACCAGCGAGATCCAAGAACACACTTTTATATCGGCAAACAACGGTTTGAATTGGGTATGTGTCATAGCTCCGTGGAAAAACTCTGACTTGATACGCAGACAACCCGGGTTCACATCCGCCTTCGGATAAGTGTAAATATTTATTTCGTTTTGTTTTTTCTCTAGCTGAAAACAAATGATACATTTATTAACGTGCACAGGAGTTTGGAAATTAAACAAAAAACGTTCTGTAATATCGGAGACTTCTTCCTAATTATCCTTCAATTAAAACAGATGCTCAGTTCCTGCATCTTCTCCCTTCTCCATAAGGAGTATTGCTCAGTTACTAAAAGTAGTAGTGGTAGTGGTAGTGGTAGTAGTCTAATAATAATAATAATAATAATAATAATAATAATAATAATATTGCAACAACGAGAATAATAATAATAATAATAATAATAATAATAATAATAATAATCATTATCATCATAAAGTTAATGCTATTGCAAAAACGAGATGAATAATGTTAAAGACAAAACCAATGCGTTCCAAATCGTCAGCCAACTCCTGCACAGGACGCTGCTTTAGTTGCAGAAGTAGAAGCGAACCCACTTCTTCAATTAAAGTAAATGCCCGTTTCCCTGGATCTTCTCGCACTGTCATAAGACGTCTGCGGGACGTAGGACGTTATCCAAGAGTGGCAGCAACGAAAGGGTGCATCACTGATGACCACAGATTATTCCGCCTTGCATTTGCAGAGGAAAATGTTAATTTAGATTGGAATAAGGTAATATTTTCAGACGACGTTACTTTTTCCTCTGACAATTACGGGCGGCAAATAGTCTACCGTTCACGGAGATCCCGATACGATCCTACTCATGTGGCAACTCGCTTTCGCAGTGGCCGTGTATCTGTTCCATGTTGGAGCTGGATGTCCAGTGACGGCCTGGGTGTTCTGCGGCGGCTCGACGGAAATCTGAATGCCCAACAATACAAGGTCTTATTGGAAAATGTTATGCTTCCCTCTGTAAGGATATTATATATCCTGATGATGATGATGATGATGATGATGATATCATATTTCAACAGGATAATCATCATGTTCACACATGTGTCGAGGTCATGAGATTGTTTTCAGAGAGGCCATATATCAGACTGATAGAATGGCCTCCCTGTTCACTAGATCTAAATGTCCTAAAAAATGTGTGGTCGGAGGTGAAGAAAACTACGAACGCGATGATAAATACAATGCCACGTCGGCCGACCAAAAAAGATGCACTCTGGAATATTATCAAGAACGCTTGGGATCGTGTATCTTCACGTCGACAGTACCTGGGACGCCTGATGGCATCCATACCCCGTAGGATGCAGGTGGTTATAGATGCGGAGGGATTACATACCCGGTGTTGCCTATTTTGATTTTTGTTTATTGGTCTCCGACACGTATTTCTTTATTTTGTTTAAAACAAAGAAAAGAATATTGTTTGTTTATTCCTATCCGAGAAGGATTTCTTTTACTTAAGGTTTATTTTTCTTTATTTCTATCTGAGAAGATTTCGTTTAGTCTCTTTAAATACAAGATAGAAGGGAAAGGATTGTTATTATGTATCTAACTTGTCATTTGTAAATATTCAACTTTCTGTTAAATATTTCACAATACTGGTTATTCTCAGTCTACAAGAAGTAAAAAATGAGAATGAAAAAACAAAGTTTTGACGGAGATTCGAACTCGAAACTTTTCGAATACAAGACCACAATGCTACCCACTACGCTATACGAGAGAGACGATGACTTTTTCTCTTTAAGAAGCATGTTATATAATCATCATATAGTGGTGGCAATGGAGTGTTGGAAACATTTACGATAGAAGATATTCGTTTGCGTGTAGATCATGCTCTGACGAATGCACCCGAAGTCTTCCGAATCGGACATAGAATCTGGAGCCCGGTCCTTTTTTTTTTTGTCTAAGAGTGTACGTTCAACATCACACGATGTAATAGGTGTATATCTTACAAAAAATGGTGTAGTTTGTGTATTTGTCTTTTGTTTCCTTTGTATAGTATGAGTATATCGTCTACGTATCTGTGCCAGTATATTATGTTGTCTGCATACTTGTTGTGTTCATTGTTGAGTATGTATGTTTGTTCTATGTTGTGTAAAAATATCTCTGCTAGTATGCTGGATATGAGTGATCCCATTGGCAATCCTTCTGTTTGGGTGTAGTATTTGTTGTGTGTAAAATAGTTTTGCATTGTTATGATGTCTGTGATTTCGATGATTTCTTCGATGTATTCTTGTGGTGTGTTGTTATCTGTGAGCATTTGTTTTAGTATCTATAATGTGTCCTGTATTGGTATATACAATACACGCTAGAACTTGAAAACAACAACTCCATAAATTTCCTAGACATCACCATAACAAAAATCGACAACAAACACACCTTCAAAATATACAGAAAACCAACCACCACCACCACACACATATACAACACATCTAACCACCCCATACAACACAAACATGCTGTATTCAGGACATTGGTACACAGATTACTCAACATACCCATGAGCCAACAACATTACAATGAAGAAGTGAACACAATCAAATACATAGCACAAGAAAACGGTTATAATCCAAACATAATAGACAATATCATAAGAAAGACAAAACAAAAACAAAAACTTAACAAACACAAAAACACGCAAAACACAACACAATCACAAGAACACAAGAAATACTTCACACTAACATATGAAAACAAAAGCACATATAAGATCGCATCTTCATTCAGAAAGTAGAAAGACAACATAACATACAGAACATAAAACACACTACAAATACATCTCAACATACAAACAAATAAATACAACCACACAGGCGTATACGAACTCACATGTAATAGTTGCGACAAGTTCTACATTGGACAGACAGGCAGATCATTCCAAGCACGCTACAAAGAACACATTAAAGCAATAACCAGAGGACACAATACATCTACATACGCCGAAACACATAACTAATGCTAACCATGTATACAATAACATAAATACAGACATTGAAATCCTACACATACAACCCAAAAACGAAAAGCTCAAGGCACTAGAACAATATGAAATATACACACACACATTAAAGCACATCCTGATCAAATTCTCAACACACAGATCAATTTCAGAACATACACACACTATTTGACTCCACTTTTCAACACGCAAACGAACCCCCACAACAGGCAGCGAAGTTCGAGATGACGCCGAGATCTAGTAGGCTCTGAGGATGGTGTGAAGAAGCACCAAAACAGCTGTAAGCCACACGTGCTTATGTAATTTAACACGAGTAAGTCTGCCAGCCAACCAATCATTTATATTTAAATGTTAAAAAGTAATGTACGCAAGACTCAAGATGAATTGTTTTTTTTTTATTTATATAACCATAGGTAATATAATATAATAGAACCAGAACATTTTGATAACTAAGATACTGTTCTGTATTGTCTTATTTTCTCATTTAAACATTTATAATACCGGTATTATTTATTTCAATGATGTATGTTATTCTAAGTTACGAAATCTTTCCACGCCGACTAAATGCTATTTCGAGAATGACGAGCGAGACTCGAAGCGCACGAGAATGACGAGACGAGTATCGAAAGACAAATCAAACGAACACAGCGAGCGAGAGCGGCAGTTAGTTTTGTTCATCTCTACACCTAACCCACTTTTAAATGTGTGTGGCATTGCCACGTCAATTTTTTCTACGTGATGTCTAAATCTAGAAATATTCTATTCTTGCTACTATTAACCAAGATCTGGCAACAACGAGGAACTCCAAGTGAGGTGACAAAGAGCTAAATGGCAGTTAAAGCACGGCACGGTTCCGATTTCAAAGACTAACGTATAATAATGGTGACGCGACAGCGAAAACCTTTTACATGCTTGTCCATCATGAAAACGAGACTACTATATCGGCAATAGGTAGCGGAATTCTCCTCTTTCACTACATATGGAACTACTGTATAATAATGTGCGCAATAAAGCAGTAAGTAAAAATATATTGGAGTTGTCTTGTAAATTCGTTCGCTTCTTAGTTACGTTTCAACTACTAACAACGCCTGGAAATACTGCACATCCCCGGCACAACTGTGACAGAGAAGTTGCCGAAAAATCGGGGGTACGATATGGAATTTATTTACAAAACATTATTTAACACAAGGTCATTCAAAGCAAAGAAGGCAATAAGATTTTGTAAACAAAGTTTATTTTGTACAGTGTTGCTGTTTAGTTATATAACTGTTAGAAGATAGGGTGACCAGACGTCCTCTTTTGTCCGGACATGTCCTCCTTTTTAGGCCTTTGTCCGGGGTCCGGGCGGATTTTAAAAAAAATCAAGAAATGTCCTGCTTTTCGTAATTTGTATGTGTGATATTTTTAAATTATCTGATTTGACGCCTTTTTTCAAGTAATTTTCCTGAAGGTGGCAGCAGAATCGACAGAATATACTCTTTGCTAACGATCATAACTCTCTTTGCATAAAAAGTAATATTAAATTCACATTGTGTGCGGTCTTTTTATGTATTTTTATAATAATTACAGTTCCCTTGATTTTCATATGTAGTTAACTGTAAAATCATTTTATATTATTGAGTTTCATCATAAGTATACTGTAATAAAATATATATTGACATAATTTTAAGTATAATATAGGCCTAAGCCTAAATCTAAATATGGTGGATATTTTCTGTCCTCTTTAATAATTACAGTTCCCTTGACTTTCATATGTAGCTAACTGTAAAAGCATTGTTACTAAGTTTTATCATAATTATTTTTATAATATTAACATACTTTTAAGTACGATATAAGCCTTAATCTGTACTGTAAATATTTTGTAAGAAAATAGATATTGGCATAATTTATAGTATAATACAGCCCTAAGCCTAAATCTAAGTACATATTTTCTGTCCTCTTTTTTTCGAACAATGTTCTCCTTTTTGAAGCTTTGTGTCCTCTTTTCTATCGATGAGAATCTAGTCACCCTATTCGAAGACAGGTTTGAACCTCATAAATGACACTACTAAGGCATCATTCATGAGGCAACTAAACCACGAGATTATAGGGTAGGGTACCCAGTTCCTTTCCCCCTCCATTGCTTACATTGCTGACTAGTAACTTATTTCACTAATCAGACTTAGATGTACACAAACAGTTGTTTTTATCTGACACACATCGTCAAGTGAGGTGAACTGCCTGTTAATGTTACTAGTATCTTTGTAGTCTGAACCATTATTATAGACAATATATTGTAATTTCTCTGGAAGCTTATAAATTTCATTTTTAAAAAATCTGGCGGTTTTCTGATTGATGAAGTGTTCCATGTTGAATCTACAGTCCTCCAAGAAAGTGGGGCGTTTGCTATTAAGGAGATTCTGCAGGGATCTGAATAGATAAAAGTCGAAATATGCAATGTCTGGAGAATGGGGCGGATGGGATAACACATCACAGTCGAAATTCCGCAATTTTTGACAGGTCGCCATAGAAGTGTGTGGTCTGGAGCTGTGCTGAAAGACGTCTCCACCTCGGTTTGCCTATTCCGGTTTTTTCTCCTCAGACGATCCAACTGAGAACAGTATTTCTCTTCATTGATGGTCTCACTAGTAGGAAAAAATTTCTTTCCAATCCCATGAAATGCATAATATAACCGTCTTTGGATGAAGGTTTAGGAAATGATAGTGGTGGCTTCCGTTTCTTGCACCATGATTTTATTTTTCGGGCATTGTCGTACACAATCCACTTTTCATCTCCTGTCACCAGTCATTTTAGAAAAACATATTTTTGATTGTAACCCATTAAGAACTCACAGATTTAAAAGCGCTGAACCAAATATCTTCACTTAGTTCGTGCGGAACGCATAAACGACGATTTACGTAGGCCTAATCAAGTTTCTTTAAGTGCACGGCCACACTCGTGTGAGATACGTTCAGTTCCACTGTCATCTCTCGAATTGTCATCCGTGGATAATTTGAAATAATAATAATAATAATAATAATAATAATAATAATAATAATAATAATAATAATAATAATATCATTTATTCTTTTCACGTCCGTAACCACAGGTCGTCTAGTGCGAGGTTTGTCTTTTAGGGAGAAATTTCTAGCCCGAAATCTAGTGAATCACATTTGACACGTCCAATTCGTCATTGGATCTTCTCCGTAAAGAGCAAACATTTTCAGTTAGACTTGTAATACGGTTTTTCCTTACGATAATAAAATGATATAAAATACCAAAAATGTTTCTTTTTGCTTCCTTCTTATTTTTGTAAACATAAGTCCACGCTGCTGCATCCAACGTCAGTCTGAAACACGTACTGACATATCCAATAGCGGGTCTGGTTGTTCAACTCTTATGTCGCAGGAGTGTTTCGGCAAATATAATTTGGCTGTAGTGAGGTAGAATGTCTTCAGACGGCAAAGATGATACTTACTTCTAAGACAACCTCAATATATAACTTACAACATTAAAATATTCTGTATTAAAGTGATGGTAGAGGTGAAAAATTGTTTTTATCTTATTATTTGCATTAAAAAGTTTGTTTCTCAATGCATATATGAGGGGTCTCGTTCAAACCCGCTAAATTCATAATTTTAGATATTGAAAAAAATGAGAAAATCATATATCTCAGTAATCATGAGTAATGCAATTATTTTTAATGTAAGTTTGCAAGCATATATTTTTTTAAGTTGAGCTTTGTCAATAGATTCGTTCAATTAGTTTAGCAGATAATGATTTGTTTTAATTATACATTAAGCAGGGTTTGAAGCGGAATTTCTATAATCATCAATAAAATTAAATTTACAAGGGTTTATTTTATTGAAAGACATAATATGGTTAATTGTCGTATTTTTCATAAAACAGTACTACTTTTAACGCTAGAAGAACTGTGACCAGTAAACGTCCTTTAAGGCTTCACAAATCGTACGAGATTTATGTTAGCGCCTTTATATATTTAATGACTTTTATGCTATTTTGATTGTTAAACTTCCCTGAAAAATTAAATATCTAACACGAATATGAAAAGAGTTATAAACGTTTTTAACCTAAAGAACCGTTAGAGTTCATTTTGACCGGCAGCAACTATTGTTGATGTAATGTGTAAATATGAAATAATGACTGATTAGTGTAACACGTAGCTAATCGGCGATGTATGCAATGGAGGAGGAAAGGAACTAGCTACCCTACTCCATTATCTCCTGGCCTAGTTGCCTCATAAGTGGTGCCTTGTTGGTATCACTTGTGAGGTTCAGACCTGTCTTCGGACAGTTGACTAAACAACAACATTCTTCCTTAGTGCTCCAGCAAAGATATTGACTTCCAACCTTGTACAAACAGATTCTCATAAACTATCGGAAGTTGGACTACTATCTTTTGTGATCTAAGAGAAAAGCTTTTTCTTATTAAGAATAATTAATAATCTGAAAATAGCAAAAATGGACAGCCGCTCTTAGTGAAATAAAGTACGGAATTAGTGGTGTGGATCGATATGTATATCGAGCAAAAGCTTGTGAGATGTACTAAAAGATGTTCAGGTATAAGACATGGAGGAGGGATGAAAGTCAAAGTCCTTCATGGATTTTGAGCGATTTAAGCAGCAGTGAAAAAATATCTGCTATGAGTTTACTTACAGGTGTTTCTCGTATCAGTAGTGAGGGACATGCTAACAGCGCATGCATTATGTCCAGACAATCCCCCACTCTTCCTACAGAGCTGCACAAGAGATCGGATGAATCTACTTACGAATTACAGGGGAATGGGTTTGTCTTTCCTTGAACTTGGTAGACACACGCCCGACCTTCCCTTCTATTCCTACCCACTCCACAGAAACGTTGTTCCCATACTGCACATCGCGAGTGTCTTGACAAAATGCATGGGCTGTACATATCTGGCGCTAGGTTGACGGGGGATTGTCAAGATATGAAGAAGATAGCCTACTGGACTTGTTCATATTCCACAATTCGTTTAACTCTTGTTCTTATGGTTTATGGAATACTTTCAGGGAAATTGCAGATAGTGAGAACAAAGTTACCGCAAAAATTCACGAGATATTTCCTCAAGGAAAGCTTACTGGCAAATCTGTAGTTTTTAAGCCATGTACTATTTGAGATTTACAGTTGGAAAGATTGATGCTTGTATACAGTAGTTGGTTTAAATGTATGTTTTTTATTTGTATTTCCATAGACTTCCACAGACTACACAATATTGTACAATTGTTGTTAAAGATCTATTGACTTCCTAAGTCTGACGTCAGAGGCTGCCGTTGCCATGGTGATCGCTATCTTTCTTTCTAAACAACTCTCAAGTCGTGTATTATGTTATACACTTATTAGTTGATAGCAAGCTTATGGTGTTAAAGTAAAGTAGAAAAATAGTTTAAGTAGCTTATATGCATATTTTTACAAGTTTTGTTAATTTTTTTGTGCGTGTCCGTGTATATTCAAAGTACATGTAGTCTAGTTATTTCATTATATTGGTACAAAGCAATGGTTATGTGTTTCTACTGTCTACAAGCACTACAATAGTGACAAAAATTCTTACAGGCTTTTCTCATTTTCTAAAGAAAAGAATAAAGCTATGAATTGGATAACTGCTATCAGGTTAGTATAAAGGACGTACCTTAATATAGAAATATCAAAGTTATAATTAAGAAAATTTATGGCAATGCTTCCATTGTACATGATTTGCAGAAGAGTTGACATAGAACCTTCAAAATACTGCCTAGTTTGCAGTTGTACGGTAACTTTAAAAATGTCATTAAGGAAAATTGTCCCTCATTGTGCCTCAGGAATTAAAAAAAATGTATGAACTGTCTCCCTCCAGAATCTAACATGAAGAAACAGAAAAAGATTAGTAAGTCTATAGCCTAGCTCTGTATTTCTAATAGAAGAGAACATTCCCTAACCAAAAGCCCTATACATTGATTAATGGTACAATACATAGTTATCTTCTTAAATTAAATTATCGTATTTTTTTTTTTACAGTTTAGTCTTTTGTGAGAACGCAGCAGAGGGGGAAATTATGCTGCTGAGTAATTGGAAGTATTCATAGACAGAGAAACGTCGAATGTACTGCTTGTAACATCAACAACATTGGAAGATGAAAATTATTTTTTAAAACATTAAGTAGAAAAATTGAAGACTGAAGTGACTATAATGAAAGAAAAGTTGTTTTTCAGATCAATAGGAGGCAATGATAAATTAATAATTTTGTATAATGGATTAGCAAATAAGGAAGTTTTTAAACTTGTGTACAGTTTTGTGAAACATTTGAAATACTGGTAGGTCTATCTTACTACAGTGGGTGAAATGTTGATTGTGTTTCGAAAGAAGATCAACTGTTCATTACATTAAGCTAAGATAGCATGGTCTTCATGAAAACCTTGCAGTTATGTTCGATGTGAGGACTACCACTGTCTCTAACATAATAATAACGATATGGTTGTATGTCTTGCATGAATTTATGTATGAGGGTCTTATGGCAAGTGTTTCTTAAAATTCAGTCTTGTCTTCCAAATTTTACATCACGTAGAGTAATAATTTATATCGTAAGTTCTGGACACTTTGAAAAATTTTATTCAACTAATAGAAGTCTGTAAGTAGAGTTTACACTTTTAACTTTATAAATATTCCATATTAATGTGGACACGAAAATTAATATCAATCTAGAAACTTCACTAGGTCTATATAAAAAGAGTGTAGGCCTAATTGAGTCTGTAGCAGCTAAAAGGCATTATGTCAGTTTTTGAAACTTTTCAGGAGAGAGAATAACATTTATAGCCATCTCCAATAGATCTTTGTATATAATATATAAATTATATAGGCCTACGCATTCAGTGTCATAGAGAACGCTGATCGTTTATTTTCGTATAAATGAAATTTATTCTTTTTAAGGGTCTTAATGTGGAGTCTTTGTACAAAATTTGACCTTCAATCCTTGTTTTCGGAGTTGAAGGAACACTAGACAACCTCCAGAATTACACTTCCTTCCCTCGAAACATAATGGCATCCTTCATGTGAGGCGTTTAGTTGCAAAATCAGATACATCACTAAAACATAATTTTTTAGTATGAAGGGAAAAACGTTTGCAAGGAACCAAGGATTTGCAACCAAAACTATTTTTCATCATACAAATCCATGTGATGTATCAGGCTTTGGAGCATAACAGTGCTATAGCAGTTGTACAATTGTATGAAGATATGAAATATAACATTAACTCATTTCGAAAAAAAAATTATGTATCTGATTTTGCAACTATACGCCTCATATACTGATCTCACAATGCAGATAGTAGTAATAGATTCTTATTTAGCGACGTTTTCAACTTCAGAAGTTATTCAGCTTCTAAATTTAAAGAGGGAGAGAAATTACCTACAAATTACTTCCTTGAGACATAAATCTACGAAACGGGATGCACGGCTTTACTTAACTCCCGGAGAAAGCCATACCAAGAATTTTATCCATTATCCGTTACCCTCTACCAGATTTGAATCCGCGCACATCGAATCCAACGTCCACCATGGTAACACCGAAACCATCCAGAAAGCCTTCCGAAATTTAAGTCCTGGCAATTCTTAATTTGTACTGTATGTTTCCCTTCATTTGTAAACAGGAAAATAATTTTCGCGTAAAACCACTTTTATCATATTATATATGCTGAAAACATATATTCCCAAGAAAATATCGAAATCAGCTTCTTTGCAGAGTCACAGTACTTTCTCTCTATATTTCTTAAAATGAGGAAATCAAATAAAGTTACCAAGTGATGCGATATTTACAAATATGTAACGATCTCTCCCTCCTAATTTTATATTTGGATACTGCCGAAAAGACCCCTTACCCCAAATATTTATTTAATGTCAATAATTGTCAATTAATGTTGTTATTTCAGTAGGTACATAGGCCTAGTTGTGTTGACAATAATATTAATTTGGCTCTTGGTTCAGATAGACAGGAAGCACTGGATTCAAGGTCGGGTAGGATTATTTCAGTATAATTTCAGTGAATCACGCTATGGCGGACGTAAGTGGTCATAGCTACAGTATTGTGGAGCGGTTGTTTTCAAGTGTGTGGATTCATGCACGTCAGCACGCAGGAAAATGGGACAATAGTAATACATGTATTCCAGGAACAATTTAATAAGAATCTACCTCCTAAGGCAATAATGCTTGACTAGGAAAAACGTGCATTTCGTCGTTCATTTTATGGAACCTTCTATGTGATAGTACAGAGCATAATTTTTTCAGGAGTAAGAAAAGAACAATTAAGCCTTTGTTTTACTGAACCGATGCATGAGATGCGAAGTGCGAGGCCCGCGTCGCACAAATCTGGACTACACGAGAGACAGTGAGTGGTTTCTATAGTTGCGAGGTACGCAAGCCTCGCATCTCGCAGTTATAAAAACCACTCACTATCTCTCGTGTAGTTCGGATTTGTGCGACGCGGGCCTCGCACGTCTCATGCGTCGGTTCAGAAAAACCAATAGGCCTACAGAAGAATATTATATAATTCGGTAGAAAATGTTAGTGAACATGATGACATCATCGAGGATCAGTGTAGGCCTATTGACGTTTAATTATTTTTTCTTTCTCCTGAAAAATTATGCTCTGTACTATCACATAGGAGGTTTCATAAAATCAACGACGATTTGCTTCAGGCAGTGGTAAAGACAGGCAACGGAGTGACAGAAAGAAGACACGATTGGGAACTTGCCACAGCGACTGTGGCTTCGATTGAACATTCTGCACTGAAATCGATACGTACAGTACTAGAAAAAAAGTAATGGGCCGAATCTTGGAGGTCGTTTCATAGCGCTATTCACACAATAACGTTCGTTGGGGGATTGACACGCCTCCCAAAAGTGTGACCTTTCGTCTCGTGACAGTAGCCGAGACAGCCTTCTGCCTCTCATGCGGAAGGGAACGAGTACGTGTCTCATCCCAGTGATTTTTTCCCTGAATTAAATTAAATTAAATTCTTGTAAGTTTATAATCTGGATCTGAGTGGTCACCGGTCTGTCAGGCAGATGTCTCCCTTTCTTTGTGAGAAATTATTATTATGGAATTTTACAATCTTGGGACCGATGTTTCAGTTTGTTTAACAAAAAGTGTAATTAATTACTGCCCAAATCCTATGGCTTATAAATAGGCTTGAACATAGAGTAATGTTACAAGGGTTACCGGTAGAAAACTCATGCATATTTTCGCCACATTAGAATGTACAGAGTGAACCCTAACTAGGCCTAATGTCATTAATTTCAGGTGGTTATTCTTTGAGGGATTTCAAACAAAAAAAGTTTACTACAGTTTTGCTCGTTTTTGCTTCCTTTCAGAAAAAAAATTATTTTATATGAAACATTTCATAGGGTGTTTTGGGAAAGTCATTGATTGAATTCCCAATATTCTCAGTCAATTTAGGACATAAATGATTGAAATAATTTTAGTTTTGTCTTTTGAATGTGCAGAAATTTTATCCGAATAAATGCAACATTTCAAAATTCCTTTTCAGAACGAAAAGTTACATTTGTTCAGATCAATTTTCTGCACATTTAAAGGACAAAACTAAAATTCTTTTAATCACTTAGTATCATAATACAATGCTCTCTTAAATTCACTGAGAATATTGGGAATTAAATCAATGGATTTCCCAAAACACACTATGAAATGTTTCACATAAAACAATTTTTATCCCGAAGAGGAAGTAAAAACGAACAAAATAATTGAGGCGTGTAGTTGCAAAATCAGATACATCATTTTTTTTTTTCGAAAATAAGTTAATGTTATATTTCATATCTTCATATGATTCTACAACTGCTATAGCACTGTTATGCTCCAAAGCCAGGTACATCACATGGAATTGTATGATGAAAGAATAGCAGGCCTATTGATTGCAAATCCTTGGTTCCTTGCAAACGTTTTTACTTCATACTGAAAAAATTATGTTTTAGTGAGGTGTCTGATTTTGCAACTAAACGCCTCAATTATTGTATTACATTTTTTCGTTTGAAATATCTCAAAGGTTAAAGGCTGGTTCACAATAAATCGAGAACGGAAACGACAACGAGAACGAGAACGGAAGTATTCTTAAAACAAATGTATTTAAATGTGAGCATTCACAATTAACGAGAAGCTTACCGGTGCCCGCGAACGGGAACGGGAACGGGAACGGGAACGTGAAAATTAATTGTGAACGCTCACATTTAAATACATTTATTTTAACAATATTTCCGTTCTCGTTGTCGTTTCCATTCCCGGTTTATTGTGAACCAGTCTTAACCTCCTGAAATTAATGGCATTACTTACTGTTCAGCCTGTATATTTATTTTCAGGATTAGAGGCACAGCTTATGTAGAGAGAGCTCTTTCATATCTGACGAGCACAAAGCGGTTTTCTTGAAAGGAAAGAACAAGTTCTTGATTACATACTGAAAAAAACTAGATTTAGTGAACTGTACTGGTGACATTATGTCATTGTAAGCAATGTTAATGACAATTCATATAGATTGTTTAAAACATGAACTGAAAGTAATCGAACTCTTAGGAAAGTTTTAACTAAGATCAGTCAGTGGCTAAATTATATTTGTAACTTTCCCGGAAAATGTGTTCGTTACAATTACACCAGTATCTTGTTCTGAAATGTTATTTGATCCCAGCAGAGGAACGTTCTAGAAGAAAGTATGAGCAGCAAGTCGTCTAAGAGACGAAAAGTGGAGGCATTATTAACAAGTACAGTACAAGTAGACACGAAATAACTTCCGCTGGTCGGATTAGTGTAAGTCTATGATCGAAATAATGTTGAAATGGAGTTTTAGTGAACATTTTTTGTTGCATGTTTTTTTTTTCATAATATATTATGTTTGTCTTTAATTTATTTGAGGAAGACAAACTATCCTCCATTTAAGTTTTTTTTTTTGCCAGGTGTGAAGCCTAACTGTAACTGATAGGAATTCAGCAGTAATTATTCCATTTTTTGTAAAACAAACTGAAACATATGTCCCAAGACTCTGTAAAACACCATTCCGGAAATAAAAAAAAATCAGTGATGGGGCCGAACTCGCTCCCCTCCTCATGATACAAAGACTTCTGAATTATCTGAACTACTGAGACGAGATGGAAGACTTCACTTCTGCGCAGCATGTCAATATCCTCAAGAAGATCCAAATTTCGATTTTACTGCACGATTTGCGTCTATTACTTACAGCGAATCCATTTCCTTCGCATCTTTTCAAGTGCGTTTCAGAACGGATTGCGACAACACTCGAAACAGAACGAATTACAGTAACTCCATTAGCAACAGCTTGTGTATCTGTCCTCCAAGTCTCTGGTGCCATAGTATACACTGTAGCGGTGGTACCCAACCTTTTTTGACTGGCGACACACTTCAGTGAAGGCCCACTATATCGCGACACACTTGTTTGTTTTTATTAATAACAATATAATAATAACAACCAGTGCTTTTCTTCTGGAGAAAAATGTGGTGGAACTGTGTGTAGAATATTTTATAGCGGACGGGGAGATGATTAGGCCTACCGTTCACTGCACGGGAATTTTGTCGTTTTTAAGCTCCTTTTCGTCTAACTAAGACTTTCAAGGTAGAAGCGGAATTCAAAGAAAAATTATATTAAAAACATAGTTATTCACACATATTTCGGTTTCATAACGAAAAATACAAGAATAAGGTGCCGGGACGCCGTTCATGCGCATTCCGCCAGAAAAAAACACTGATAACAACTTTTTTTAGTGTCGGACATCCAGTGTTGTAAATAGATCGATGTTAACACGCAAGCGAAAAAAAAAAAACAAGCAGCAACTTGAGTGGCATTAGAAAAATAAAAAACAAAGTTATGTGTAAAAAATCCCAACCTATCTATGCTGGATGTCCGAAAAAAGATTTTTATGGTCGTTTTTGAAGACTCACCTCTTTAAATTAATGTGAAGCCTGCACTTAGTGGGTTGAACAAAGTTTCTCTATACTTGTCCTTTTGGTTGACAGACCAACACGTAAATCATCTTCAAGATGCAGCAGTCTGTTCCTTTGTATAGATTTCACTATTTTCATTGTAAAATTTGCTGACTCACACAATTATGACGTGGAAAACGGCAGTTATAAATATATATTTTTTTTTAGTTTATTCTGCACCATCGACGTATTTGACAAAAATTTCCACATATAAGGGACTCGGGATTTTGTTTACATTCATTGCCACGCCACGTAAAACCATGTTGGAAGTATTTAATTTATCACCGTATTTACGAAGCGCAGTAAGTTTTTGTGAATTCAGAAGGAAATTTTCGCTCACATTATTTGAATTAGCACTGCTTTCATCTAACATAGAACTTGATTCAAATTGTCTTTTTCAAATTAAAAATTTGTCCATGATCAAATCTAAATAAAACACTTTTGATTAAATAGTCGCACTATCACCTGCTCACACGTATGTACTAAAACTGACCAATATGTTCTGACGATTCTAAACTCTTTTTATTACTAAGTGGGAAGAGTAAACGAATTACTAAACGCTGTTGCAGTGTCCACTTTCATTCGAATTATCGCCAGGCAGAAAAATTAAACTGAGCATTGTTGCAGATGTTTACGTTTCATTGGTAAAGTCTGTCTCAAAATAAAATGTATCATATCAAAGACCGTTGTTAATTAAAAAATGCATGTTAAATAGATTTTCTGGATTATATAAAATTTATTTTTCAATTTAAAAATTTCGCAACACACTCCATGGGGTTGCGCGACACACCTGTTGGGAACCCCTGCACTATAGTATACTGTGCTGGTACTGTAAATCGTCTGAGCTTGTTGCGCCGCAGACAGCAATGCAAGACATGAACTTAACTTGAAAGTCAGATGTGGGCAGACCTTTGCGCACGATGCTCCTCAATTAGTTAACGAATGAAGACCTGGAACAGCGCGTTATAGTACCGGTATGTTGTGTTTTTAGCACAATTTACAAAATGCAGTGTCTCGGCCAAAATTGCTATTTTCTGCTGAATGTGCGGATGTGTAGAGACATGAAATATAAATACTGAGCTTAAAACAGGATTATTTCTTTTATTTTCAGATGAAAGTTGCAGTTTATCACACTAAGAAATTCCGAGATGTAGACCTATTAAGAATACCAGGTTCCGTCCGACAGTATAATGTTTTCGTAAATTCCCCATTAGACAATAACTTCAACGAGAAATGTGGACAATTTTATTTACTTGGATAGTGAATATCCTTTGAGAAGAAATTGACTCTTTTAAAAGATAGAGACAATTTTACTCCACAACAAAGTAATTACATTTTACAAAGTAAAAAATGTGGTCGAATATTCTTTCTCCATATTAAAACAAAAGTTAGAAAATTGTACAAGATTTATTTTATATTATTTTATTTTATATTGTTAATCTTAAAAGAGCAGCATGCCTATTACACAATATAGAACATTGGTGATGTATTTGCTGAAAAGAAAACATGTTAGGAAATGCAGGAATGCATCTGAAGGAATAGATGAGGATGGTGAAGAAGATAACAGGGATGCAAAACAGATTCGAGATAATATATTGAACATATTAGAAATGTAGTTTTATTGTTGTGTAATATCCTGCTAACGTCGTACGGTAAGTATCTTACATAATCAAGTGGAAGGCCTTCCTTACAAATACACTGTCACAAAAATAACAATAATAAACATGTAAATTGAATACAATCTTGCCACATGAGAGCACATGAAAAGCACTAAAATAACATGTAAATTGAAAGGGTATTAGTATTTCAAGAACACGTTCTCAGCACTGGGTTAGCTGTGTAATATAATCAATTATATTGAACGTAATGTTGGAATCATTCGATTGGGCGATTTGTTGCTGTATAGAGACAGTATTTAGGGTGAATGGTTGGGCACACACTAGTGATTTTCACACATTTTTTATGTGTTGCAATGTGTAAATATTATAATCAAGTTTCATGCAATAAACATCCTCCCGAAAATATTATAAAGTTCCGACTTCGAAGTGCAAGATTCATCTAGAGAACTGGGAACAGAAATAAAAGTGGGTGTGAAAACAAAAGTAAAATGTAGCTGTTATGAGAATGAAGATAAATTTCATTAGTCATCGTGAGAGCTATTTCAAAAATGTTTCCTATAACTTCCTGAGTCTTGAGAGCATAGTGTACTATACCATACTTCATACATGATTATGTAATAAGATGCAAGTGCAGAGATCCGAAGTATAGTATAATATACCTACATTTGTGCCCTAACTGTAACCTGCAGAAATTTTTCAGCATTTTTCCTCATGTCAGTGATTTTTTTTAAATTGTAGAATTATATTTAACTTTAAAAATAAAACAACAAATGTCTCAGGACTCAGGAGGCTGAGAACTTAACTTTCAGTTGTTGAAATTTCCTGTTATCTTGCTCTAATCTTCTTCTTTGATATTCTAGCCCGTCCTTTCTTATCTGTTCTGAAACACTTATCATTATTATCTCTTTCCACCTTCCTATTCTCTTTCGCACTCCTTTCTGTTTAATTTCATTTTCTTCAGATGAAACAACTTGCACAATATTCTCGGAACTTAGATGTTTATTTTTTTTTTTTCCAAATGACTCATCTATATCTTCAGCAAATTCGAAAGGTGTCCTTCCACTACCTGTTTCATTTTTTTGCTTCTATAGAAGTATATAGATATACCTTCTATAGTTTCTGTCGCTTATGTTACATTTTACCGTAGTTGCTCACTTTTGTTCCGTAGAGATTATACTCCACATTTGTTTCAAACTCTTCATTTTTTGAGTTCCGACACACTTTCTGTATTTCTTAAACAAGACTGTTAGCAAAAAAAATAATGATTTATAAATTCACTCATATCTGAAATGAACAGGAATGAACACGTATCATAGTCTATAGTTTTCAAGAAGAAAAGGCTGATACATCCGCAACACTCTGTATATATAGCAGAATTCTGATACACCACAAACCACAAGTAAAACTATAAAAATGTAGTTTATACAGGGACATCATTTTGTTTTTACTAACATTTTTAATATTAACCTGGCTATACCTTTCTATTAACGATTGAAACAGGAAACTCCGTTTGCTACCCCTTCCACGACTGGAGTTCGATGATACTGGCGTAAAATACAAATCACTTTACTGGATATAGGAGGGAAGAAAAGTAGTTCATATATGTAAACTAGGAAATATCGCAATTTTGAGTTTGATAATTTTCATTAGGTTTTTGTTTAATCAAAATACAGTACTGTATTAACACTTAGTGTTTTACACACGAATTGAGCTATCCATTCGACGTATTAATTATTGTTGTTATTATTATTATATTGTACTGTTACAGCACATTAGCGTACAATATAGAGAATGAAGTTAAATTGAAAAATAATCATAATATGGATATTTAAACACATTTTTGAAAATGGTGCCCGTTTATTTCGATACAGGCTTCAGTTCTTTTGTGCATATTATCGCACTATAAACTATTGTACCTAATTCCAATTACCAGTTTCGTCCTTCGTACGAGTAACTCATGTTGAAATAATTCTGTGTCTGCTCTATAAAAGAGTACCTTACGTACTGGAAATTTAGTCTTCACTTCTGCCCGATCCGAAAAGATAAAATTACTCAGAAATGCTATCTACTGTCCGTTCAAGTGGTTTTGTCGTAGAAAGGGAGGGGGAAATCATGTGACAGTTAATTACTTAACGAGGCCCTTTTATTTAAGTTATTTTAAACACTTGTATAATATTACGTAGACGTCCAATTCCGAACAGAAATTAATGTTTTCAGAAAAGAGCTAAGATAGCCCAGCTACTAGACTTAACAGAGGAGCGAACAGAAGCAGGTGGGGGAAACCGGGATGCGACGTAGGCAAACGGACGACAGTACCTGTACGAAAATATGATTCAATATTGAAAGCTCTTTCGTCACTGGAAAACGCGAACATATTTCTGGAACGTACTATACTCACTCAGTACTGCTTACGCGCCCTCGGCTCTGTGTCGTGAACGGTTGGAAGTTTACTAGTAGAAGGGGTGGGAGTGAAGTACATTCCAAAGCTCAGGTACAATAAAAATTGAAGTAAAAATAAAATGATGTCCCTGTATAATATTTAACATCTAGAAGAATTGTCAATGACTTTGTCATCATTAACCTAAAAATTGCCAAAGACTGCAACCATTTTATTTTCATTTTTGTCTTGCTTTTATCGCCAATACGCACTTAGTTTATAATACATAAACAATGAACGTTTGATACAACCGCGAACATAATTTCATTGACACACTATGTTACTAGTATAACATTAATTTACATTGAAAATCGACATTAACACAAACACGTGCTTGTGTATCATAAGCTTCCGCTTGACAGTTAATTACAGTGTTGTCGATCCATGGTCCGGCTTTGTATATGGATGGCTCTGGCATTGAATAAAATCTTGAATTTATTAATAAAAGCTGTAATTCTATTGTGCACAAACTTGTCTATAACTTTTGAAAATACCGATAATAATGCAATCGAATATGATATCTGTTTTCACGGAACTCAATTCGAATTGAATACGATCCGATCCTTCGAACATTACTTGAATGCTCGAAAATCCGATCCCACTTTTTAGGTGTATCGACCTTGAGACCCAGATCGAATTGAGTCCAGTTTTCATGAAGATTTCAATACAGTAATAGTAATATGCGTTACAAGAGCGGTATGTTGAAGTTTTCATGTTCGAGGAAAAGTTTGAAAAAGCGAAACGTAGTTGAGCTTTTTTAATTTCCGAGAATTGAAAGAAAACATTATTTTGTGCGAAGATCGTTTATTACATACCTGAAAGAGGAATTTCTAATTAGTTGCAATGAAGTCTCCATCTTGGTTTCTGTTCAATTACGGCAAATTTGCAAAACAAAAATATATATCTTCAACATTGTTGCTTTAAAATGTTTTCTGTGTTTACTATACTCCAGCAGGCCGTGATATACGTCTGTCTTTTTTTTTCCCCAGTCTATAAATGCGAACTTAAAACAAACTATAAGGTTATGTAATGATTTATTTTTCATTTTAATATTTTAACAATATTATTTATATAAGTTAACATATTGCAGTAATAACATCGGCATCTGGAATCGTGTTGATTTTTTCACGGCTTCCTTAATGTTACTTGCATCACGAGTGCAGTAACTTTAGTGGAGTTGTAGAGTTTACTTAATTTTTGCAAATATTTAAAAACAATCATTAACAGTGCAATTTAGGTGAAATTGCAGTGGTAAGTTTCCAATTTATAATTATTACTATATTGAACGTCTCTAAAAATAATATGTTAAAAGCCTAAAGCAGTAAAATCAATATGTCACTTAAGCGGTAAAAAGAGGGAAATTGTTATGTGTGTTAGGTTGGGAATACTGAATGTGGAATTTTACACTTTCCGCGGATTGGTTTTGTTGTCACTGCCATCGTGATCTAGACCAGGCCGTAATGCAGGATGTGTGACGTCACTCGATGGGGCGGGCTTTTCTATTTGAGTATACGGAGCTGAGTGAAATATATTACTTTAATGCGTGTCGGTGCTCAATTTTATTTAGTGTAATGTGTGTATAAGATACGTTCACTTCTTACTGCATAATATGTTGCAGAAATAATTACAAAACTGTGTTATTTTAATGTGAACGGAGTTTTACATGTTAACATAACCTGTTTGCATCAACATTTTAAGTTTGGAATGGAAGCTATTTTGAGATTTAATAAAGAAGAATTATTTATATTGTGATTTTAATTTAGCACATCTATCTTCCTTACTTGTAGGTAGAAAATTTACCACAGTCCCTCCTATGAAATAAGTGTAGGTACGTACGGTTGTGTGTTACTTCATCTGGTAGGTTAGATAAATAGAATTCAATACGACCCAGTATAGTAGGGAACAAATAAATAACACAATTAAATTGTTATTCAATGCAATGTGTGCATAAGTTCCGGCTAGTTCCATTTATTTGTTGCATAATGTGGCAGGAATAATTATAAAACTGTGTTATTTTTATGTGAAGAGAATTCACCATGTTAACATAACCTATTTGCGCCAAAATTTTAAGTTGAGAATGAAAGCTATTTTGAGATTTAATAAGGAAGAATATATTTAGGATAAACTTCAGAACACGGTTATGTTCCTTATAGGTAGAAAATTCACCACAGTCCCTCCTATGAAATGTACATACGGTTATATTACTTAACTATGGTTAAACGAGCGCTGAGGTATAATTCCGGTAACTTCTGAACTGAAAACAGTTGAATTTATTTTTTGTGGAGATGCATTTCATCCTCTAAGCAAGGCATAATAAAAGCCTGAACTAATCGAACTAATTAGTATATGCAAGGTGTATGAATACGAAGGGAACTACCTCAGCGCTAGTATAGCCCTGGTAACATATTAAACTAATCAGACTGGAGTACCGTATGAAACAAATAAATACAATTGAAGTGTAGACAAATTGCATTTACAAGTTATACGTAGCGTTATGCTTAATTATGAAGCATAATTGCGAATATAGAAATAAGGCAAGTACTGATAGAGTAAACATAACCTATATTGTCAACACATCAAAATATGCGTGCGATGCAACTGAAAATTGTTGAAACGTGCTTAAATGAATGTGCAAGAATTTCGTAATGAAGCGAGCGTGCTTTATTTCAATTAATTACAATACTAGATACTGTAACAGTAATGAAAACTATAAGGTAAGTATAATTTTTCATAATATACTATATGTATCTCGCTTTTAGTTCAAATTGTTTACATTATCAAACGTCGTATTATTTATAATGTAGATTATTCACACATAAGAAGGGCGCAATAATTTAAATTTAATAAAACAAATACGGTAAACTAACAATAATGGATTAGACAAGAGTAACATCAGTAACGCTGCACTTAGGCCTAGTCAATGTTTCGCTTTCACGTGTATATTATTACACATATTTACTGTTTATAACACCAAAAGTTCACTTAACCACATAAGGGCGCAATATTTAATCGAAATAAAGGCAGGTATTACACATACGAACTTTGCCTGCAAAAACGTAATTTTCACACCAAAAATAATATTATACCTTACGTTGCATGTGAATTGTGTCTCAAGTGTCTCACAATCACTGTTTAAAATTTTACTGACGCGATTACACTGCATTTCAGAGAAATATATGTTATTTTTCATGTACTGCAACTAATTGATATGGTTGAAAGACCGCCCTTCGCGATCAGCCGTTAAGCGAGTCACGTGGTCTGCCTTACGTCTGTATTAGATCACGATGGCAGTGGTTTTGTGCGGAAACCAAGCAAATACGCACGATCTCGCACAAATATATTTAAATCGATCTGAATACTCCATGAAAACGTAGTTGTGACCAGTGGCGGCTCGTGGGTATTGAATTAAGGGGGGCTGCATACAAAAATAAACCAAGCAACTTACTTTATTTAAAGATTAGTTCCATGCGCCTTATCTTGTAAGTTGTGTTTAAATGAGACAGGCTCATGTTAGTAGATTTACTGGCATTTAAAAGAATCCTGCGGGACAAAATTCCGGCACACCGGCGACGCTGATATAATCCCTGCAGTTGCGAGTATCGTTAAATAAACCATAATTTAATTTTTTATATGCAGATTTGAACCTTAGAAATATCTAACTGGCGATATTGTAGTTGGTTGTATAACACACGTACATGATACATCAATAAATGAAAAAAATAACTGAGCCAGAAATTGAATTCAGGATATTCAAGAGTACGCACCAGGGCGCTTGCCTCATTTATTGTGATGTTGTTAGATGTTTCAGATTCCATTATGGTTTGAAAACATTCTAGCAATGGCTCCTTCTTCTCATGAACAACATTTACTGTTCTTATTTTAAATCCATCTTGTTGCCCCAGCTGATGGAATTGTCTTTGAAACACATTAATCTAATACAGATGGAGAGAAGAAAGCAGGGATACTGGATAAATTATCAAAAAATATGCGAAGCTTTGTATTTTGTTCAGCGGCTCTTTCCATTATGAGATTCAACTGATGGGCACTTAATTTCACATTTCTTCTGAATTGTTAAGATACTGAACTGAATAGATGGTAAATATTGTACAGAATTAAACATTGTTGCACTTGTTATACTCACAACATTGAAGAAAATGTATTTAAAACTGCGCGCTACTGACAAACTGCTGCAAATTCTGCAGCAGCGCCTGGAAACTCTGTATTCATGGCAAGGGGCAGCAGGGAGGAGGGGTAAAACTAACGCGCAAAGCATCCGAGCACTGCCATCGTGATCTAATACAGGCCGTAAGGCAGACCACGTGACTCGCTTAACAGCTGATCGCGAAGGGCGGACTTTCAACTATATCAATTAGTTGCAGTACAAGAAAAATAACATATATTTCTCTGAAATGCAGTGTAATCGCGTCAGTAAAATTTTAAACAGTGATTTTGAGACTCTTAAGACACAATTCACTTGCAACGTAAGGTACAATATTATTTTTGGTGTGAAAATTACGTTGTTGCAGGCAAAATTCGTATGTGTAATACCTGTCTTTATTTCGATTAAATATTGCGCCCTTATGTGGTTAAGTGAATTTTTGGTCTTATAAACAGTAGGCTAAATATGTGTAATAATATATACGTGAAAGTGAAACATTGACTGGCATGTAAAGTAAGTTGTGATTAGGCCTAAGTGCAGCGTTACCGATGTTACTCTTGTCTAATCCATTATTGTTAGTTTACCGTACTTGTCTTATTAAATTTAAATTATTGCGTCCTTTTTATTTGTGAATAACCTACATTATACGAGTAAATAATACGACGTTTGATAATATACACAATTTGAACTAAAAAGAGATACATATAGTATATTACGAAAAATTATACCCTATAGTTTTCATTACTGTTACAGTATCTAGCGGATTTCGCCGATTTTGGAATAGACACCAACGCACTTAGGTTAGGTTAGGTTAGTTTAGGCTTTTATTATCCCGTCAAGATGAAGGGGAAAGCGATTGAGTGTGATTTTTTGTTTTCTATGTTGGCAATTCAAGTACGTCGGTGTCTATTCCAAAATCGGCGGAATCGGCTCAACGCTCGTTTCACCTAAGTTTGGAATGGAAGCTATTTTGAGATTTAATAAAGAACAATTATTTATATTGTGATTTTAATTTAGCACATCCACCTTCCTTACTTGTAGGTACAAAATTTACCACAGTCCCTCCTATGAAATCAGTGTATGTATAGTTGTGTGTTAATCTGGTAGGTTAGATAAATACAATTCATTACAACCTAGTATAGTAGGGAACAAATAAATAATACAATTAAATTTTATTCAATGTAATATGTGCATAAGTTCCATTTATGTGTTGCATAATGTGGCAGGAATAATAAATAAAACTGTGTTATTTTTATGTTAACATAACTTACCTGCGTCAACATTTTTAGGCTTAAGTTGAGAACGAAAACTGTTTTGAGATTTAATAAAGAATATATTTTTAGGATAAACTTCAGAACACGGTTACCGTCCTTACTTGTAGCCTAGATCATATATAAAACAGATCAGACAAGCTTATATTAAATGTGGACGCAACTGGAAAATAACGGACGCTATGCGTCGCTAGTGCCGAGAAATGAGCTTGCAATAACCAACACTAGATGGCAGAGTACCTGAAAAGTACATAGAGTAATACGAATGTGGGATGACTTTTTTACGTCATGCCACTTCCAAATTTCTTTCTCATTGTAATGTGAGGTTATGTTACTCTGATGTGTCGCTAAATTATAGTATACAGAAGCTTGTTTTACCCAAATTCATCAACACACATAGATGACATTTTGGTACATGGCTGATATAATGTTGTTTGCGTTCAATATATAATCTGTCATCATTTGATGTACGATATCTAATTGTTTTTAATTTTCAGTATACAATACCTCACTAGCAACAATTAACACAAAATACTAAAAAGAGCAGATTTGTCTGCGTTTGTTGAATGCACATCATCATGCTCACGAAAAGGCACTAATTTATTTTGTGTGCACAAGATTACAATTTTTTAATATGAAGGAAAAGCAGGTATTCCTCTTCTCAAATTTATCCGATAGGGGAAGAATTACAACTCCCTCCCCCCCAAACATGTTTCCTCTTTGCTAGGCCTACATGTTTTCATTTTACAGGTGTATTATATGATGCGATATGGAAGCAGATAAATAATTACTGTACGTTTCTCGTTCACATTAAATTCAACGTGTTCATAACGTAGGCCTGATATATTGCTTCATGTAGGCTACACAGCTGGCAGTGTTCGTTTTACGAATAAGCGGTCGTACTAATAATTTTCTTTTCATCTGAACTATTGCTAGAATATGCGTTTGTGTTTTTATTTGCTCTGTATGTTGTTAAATAACTACTGAACATCGTCTTTGGTTACCAAATTGTTCTAGTATTCGTTTTATATCAGTCTTACGGTATTGAATTATGTCCATAACGTGGGCGAGATGATATCAGGCTGGAAAATTCGCTCTGAATGCATTCTTTTTTACACAATTTTCTAATTTTCAGCAGAATTACGATACCCTGTGCGGTTTCTCTGCCAATGCAGAGTTAATTGCAATATACGGTAATTCTGTTATTTTCCTGACACTTTTATATCCGTTCTCATAAACGTACTGATTTAGATTCTTTACCCTGCTGTAGGTATTTTGCTCTCTACAAATCATCGTTAGTCAAATGAAATAGTCTATAATAGTTGTTTGTAACGAATTAGTAGACAACCTCAATCCCTCCTGATCGCCTCCCTTACGAATTTCTTTCTCACTTTAATCAAATTTCATTTATACTGGTCCTTAAATTACATAAACAAGTGCTGAGGTAGTTACGGTGCTTTCTGAAGTGAAAATCGTTCAATTTATAAGGGTGAAATCAAAAATATTTTTTGTAGCCTTTCCTTGCCCTTAATTGAAAATTTGAGTAACTTCATATTACGACAATATTTCTTCCTTCTTCTGCAGTTAACATAATCGCAGATAGACATTTCTAAATGAAGTTTGTTACACAGAAACCTCAGAGACAATATTGACACTTGAAGTTCTTTATATATATATATATATATATATATATATATATATATATATATATATATATATATATATATATATAGTTCATCTATAAGAGTTAAACTAGCGCTGCACCATGCCATGCACCTCACCCCTTGTTTTCTCCATTGAAATATATCGGTGCCGGGTAGAATTCCCGGGTAGCTCAGTTGGTAGAGCGTTGGTATGTTAAACCAAAGGTCCCAGGCTCGATGCCCGGCCCCGGAACAATTTTTCCCTAGAAATTATTCAAATCAACTTTGCAGGGAGTTATACATGAAAATCTTGATTAGCGCTGAGGTAGTTTCCTTCATACTCAGCTTCTTCACTTTGCATACATGAGTCTGTAACAGGTTAGGTTTGGTCAGTGCTGTCATGGTAATTTTTTTCTTGGCCATGCACCCCACCTCTTGTTTTCTCCCTTGAAATTTATTTTACTCTCCTCTCTCTATCTCTCCAATTGTAATTTAATTATTTTTTTTAATATTAAAGAAGAAGTAAAATTGTTTTGCTTTACAATTTAATTGTACAAGTTTGATTTAAAGAATACACCATGTAGCACCACCATTGATGCACACTTGTCTCGATGAATCCTGGAGTATATATTTGCAGCACTTCTCGTTTTTCAATCATTATTTTATATAATTCTGGATTCCAGTGCTGAAAAGAGGTGGATAATTTTTTGTTTATGAACATCAAACAAAATACCGGTAGGTACAGTAGGAACAGCAAGAGATGATCTAAGATCTGTATAGATCTCCATTTACAAAACTTAGGCACCCATATGCCGTATGGCTCCTTACAGACAAAATTTTCATTTCCCCATACGATTAATTAAAAAAAAATTGTAGGTTCCATACGATATATGGCCTCGTGTGGCCTCCATGACAGCACTGGGGTCAGTTAGTTTAGGCACTTTTACACATTGCATATACAATCAACTGCATCTCCACAAAAAAAATCCTTATAAATTGAAGGGTTTTCACTTCAGAAATCACAGGAACCGCTTCAGTGCTACTTTCACCCAGGTAGTAGTTAGCAGTTAATCATTTGAAAGCTCTTGTTATATTATGAAATAGCATCACACAATGCTACCAAAATAAATGTTCCCAGTATTAAAATTACAGAGTGTAAATTTCGCTTAGGACAGTTTTTGCTCTGGAAAATTAAAGGAAACAAACAGTATATCAAACCAGCAGCTGAGACACAAAGCACCTGAAATTCGAAAGTGGTTAAAAATTTTTATATTTCGTTCTTTCTTATTTACCAGCAACAGAAGTACCGGTATCAGATTTTTTGCAGAGCTAATATCAGAGGACCCTCCTATTAGAGAATATTTTGAATATTATTATATTCTGGAAAACTACATTGGCACATCAACCTCCCCTCCCCCCGCCTGAATTCTGAGCTGAAGCATGAAAATTTCAAAATGTACAAACTACAGATGCGGCAGAATGTTACCACAGTGGTCTTCAGCAAGAATTTTGCAAGACATATCCAAATATCTTCATGGTCATTATATGTATTAAAGTAAAACATATACTACATGTGAAGTACCTACTAAAAATGAGAGAAATAGAAATGGGAAGGACAATAAAAAAAAAGTGGAATGGACAAACAATAAGAAACTATTCACCTTGAATCAGTATGAACAATAGGACACTTTTTTTTTGGTGCCAGTGGCATAGAATATGAAATTAAGTTGCATCAATAAGTTTTTCGAGTTTAGCATTACTTTAAGTATTTATTGTCCCCCTGTTGGAAAGATGGAATTACTTTGTTTGAAACTTGATGAAATTTTATTGTACCTCAACTCAATTTATTAAGGTACAATATAATTCAAAATAATAACTGTAGGCCATTTTAAAATAAATCTGTTAGATGTACATTATTTCTTAATTTATTAGGACAATAAAGGTATTTTTACAAGCGATAGATTGAATCATTTTTATGTTAATAATTTAATGTAGGATGATTATTTTGGGAATTGTTATGCTCTAAATTGAGAGGATATTTTAATACTTTTTAAAAATATAAATTTGGAATATGTTTCCAGTTAGTACAGAGTAATTCAGAGAGACAGAGGTCTCAAGCATATTTATTGACACATGCCAGAATTATTAAATATGAAAAAAAAAGAGTTCTTGCACTAACATACTGTTTATAAAGTAACCAAATCTTAAGAAATACAATATATGTACTGGCATTCTATATAAAGGCATAGGAGTGAATATAAATCTGTTTTAAGGAATTCCTATTTAATATTCCTGCTATAGGAACATGACAAAATAAATACAACGCAGCATGGAAGCTAATTCAACTCTTATCGAGTATTGTTGATGAGATGTGTTATGAAGGTAGACCGAATCATTCAATATAAATGTATAAATAGGACGAATAATAATAGATTAATTTCAATGTATTTAGTATCAAAACTGAAAGTGGTAACTAGTCTATGAATGATGTCTTAACAAGTATAAATAAAATGGACTCTTGACAAGAGACACACATTTGGCTTCAGTAATAACTAGGACTTCAAGGAATTTATGGTAGCTCACCTGTCAGGCAAAACTCTGAATAGTCAGCATTGTCAAACTATAGAAGCGCGATTAAAAAGTATTTTTTCCCCACCCATTACATATGATTGCTTTTTTCAAGTCCTGGTAATAACATTATTAAATTAATTATCCCACATATTTGGGTGGTGCCTTTCTTTGTTTCTGACATAATTTATGAGAGTTTCTCTTTTACACTTCAATAGAGAAATACAACTTTCAGTGGACAATGAACGTGTAACTCTAATGGAACTCTAAGAACCACAGCATTAATGTTTTCTTCTTCACTTTCTTGCCCTTTAGTTTTTGTTGCAGATAACATCATGCTATTGGATAATTATACATGCACCTTTCTAATAAAATTGGCATATATTTCACTGGTCTCAGAAGTAAAATTAAATGTATAATAGCTTCTCGGTGAAAAATATTTACTGAAAATTATTGTAGGATTTGAATAGAAATGCCACTTCTCAGGCAAGATTATTCGTGGATGACTGTATGATATATAGAAAAAATTAGTGATAAATCTTATATCACCACCTTGCAAAACTAGCTTGACGGTATTGAAAACTGAACTACAACAAATAAAATTAAAATCAATGTGAGCAAAAGTAAATCAATATGTATCCTTCTGTAAAATACAAAATTAAATTCGTCTCACATACCAATTAAATGTATCACCAGTGCCACAAGTAAACACTTAGATACTGTATATATTTTAGTAACAAACTGGTTGAAATAAGTCACTAATATTACAAGGATAGCCTGGAAAGCACTACATTTCTTTATGCGTATTCTTAAGAAAGCTAACCGAAAGTCAAAAGAATTAATGTACAGTTTCCCTGGAAAAGGATGAGGCGATTGAATATTCCCAAGTCTCAGATGTAAGACACTGCGCATGATCGGAGACCAGAGCACTGATACACAAGATAACGAATATTGAGTTACTTAAATGCAGGCTATTTGGTTTGTTACTACCATCGTTCTGAAATTCACTTCAAATACTGCAAAACATATGATAATATTACGTAAATAAAATATAAATATATACGTAAATCGTGTAGTAAAATCGACAATGGACCTTCATGACTAGATCGACACTCCACACAGAAAGGAAAGCTTTCGTGTCGTTTCAATAGCTCAGACGCTAAGACTTCTGCCTGTTGTGTAGAAAAGAGCGAGTTCGATTCTTAGTCTACGTCAACGATTTGTTTTTTGTCTAAATATTGTTGAAATAGTTAAGTAACGTTAAAATAGAATTTTACAAAGTCCTGAAATTAAAACTGATCACAGACTATACAAAATTACAAGTTATAATATTATAAACGTTAATCTAGTGAATGCATTTACATACACACACATATACAACGTAAATGCATATATGTATTAAAAACTAACAATTAAAATGAAATTTAAAAATATTCCTAAGCCACACAGACAAACTTTTACAAAGGTTTAGAGTCCTAGGCTATGTCATTTGCTGAGTAATTATTACAATATTTTATTAGTAGCTTTCCCATATGTGTAAGAAATGTACTCGCACAAAACACTTTTTGTTAAAAGTGTGGCTTTGGATTATTTCACTCTCACCTCTTCAGTTGATTTTAACTATTTCATCTACGTGTTTCCAATAGTGTTTAATTTAATGTGCATTCAATTTTATTCATGTTATGATTGAATGAAAAAGCAATGTTGCAGTTATTGACTAATTACATATATTAATACTAATTATTAAATGCAACTGTTAAGTAACCAATTGCAGTATCTTTTGCAAAATCTTTAATGTTTAAGTTGTCAATAATATTTCTGTACCATATACTATAAGACGTTAAAAGAATTTGCAATCCTCTACTTTATAATCACTTGTTTTAATGAAAAAAATATATTCTTTCTTAGAATATCTACAAGTTTAACTTTAATAATATTCCGAATAGCTTTAATTGCATTATCTGAATGTTGTACTTTTCTATTCAAATGTATTCTATTTCCCTCTTTCATTATTTTTGATAAATTACACTGTACTTCTTGTAGTATTTAAGAATATGAGGATCATTACATTTCAGCTCATTACATAGAGATTCTTCTTTTTAATACACTAGATTTTTAAGTCCCTGCGTTATCTACATTTTTTACTTTTGAATTTTTTCACAACATTCAGTGGAGAACATCCACTGAAGTGATTCTGAAATTAAATGAAAGATACAATACATTTACCCTTAATACCAGTAGTACCAGTATCATATACGTTTTTCCAAGATTCATATTGTAGACATAAATGTAAATAATCACTAGATACTTGAAATTGCTCAGTGACATTGGAAACACTTAGGATTTGTTTATCACTTTCAGAAAAGCCATTGATTATAGATTCTGTCGAATACAAATTCAGTCTAATTCTGTGTACAAAACTTTTATCAATGGCTGTGCTATTCCAGCTTGTATGCTGGTAGGAAAATTACGCTACAACTAAGGTTGTCAGTTTCGAGGAGTGAATTTAATTTACTTTTACGGAAAAGTTCCGAGAGATAATCTATGTTTATGTCACTACAGAGTAGCCACATATGCCCACCGACGTCCTCGAAATCGATACGAATTGTGGAATCAAGTTGTTGACACCTGGGAAGATCTCGCCGAGAATCAGAACCTGTTCCACAATCTCGTGACATCCATGCCGGATTGACTTAGAGCTGTAATAGAAGCTGATGGCATGTGGACAAGATTTTAACTTAACAGGTCTCGTTTTGTTTCTTATGTTTATTGTTTCAGGAAGAATACTTTTAACTTCCAAGTAAGATTTTTTTTGACGAGGTTCAGCCCACTTGTAAGACCCAGAATTTGGACATAAATTATTCCATATTTTTCGACAAATTAGACAGTCGAGGAACTGTGAAGAAATTAATTACACCTCAATAAAAAAAAGTTTTACCCGGGATCGAACACGTGACGTTTCGGTTATATAGTAGAACCGACAGAATGTAGATGCCATAGCAGGCATTTGCCATTCGGTACAGTGAAGCAATGATATTTTGTGACTCGGGCTATGTTGTGAAATCGTGGCCTTAAATCGCTATCTTCTTCGTGATTCTTATTCTGGTCCTTGTCCTTGTTGTGGTCCTTGTAACAATTCTTGTTATATGTGTCATGGTATTTATTGTTACGTCGATATCGAGTGAACCGCGCTGTAGAACTTTAACTTCCGACGACCAAGAGTCGTCTCATTCCTTTTAAGGGTAACTGTACATAACCCATGTTCAGTCCACTGCTGTAGAGTAGTGGTAGGCACATCTGACCGTGAAATGAGTGGGCCCGGGTTCAAATCCTGATTGGGACAAGTTACCTGGTTGAGCTTTTTTCCGAGGTTTTCCCCAATTGTAAGGCGAATGTCATGTAATCTATGGCGAATCCTCAACCTCATCTCGCCAAATATCATTTCACTATCACCAATCCCATCGAGGCTAAATAACCTAGTAGTTGATACAACATCGTTAAATAATCAATTTAAAAAAGACGTCAGATAAGCAGAGGAAGTTACAAAAGCTTGTGGTGGCGAAGAATTTAAAGTTTCCGTGATGTTCAAGAAAGGAAAGTACTACAAATCACATGATATTACACAGGAGATATCACCACATATGGTTGTAAATAACCAAGGACATTTTAAATCTGAACGTGTATTTTAGTGTAATCAAGTATTGCTTTGTATAATAAGAACTGTAGGCACTGTGTATAAATCTCGATATGCATCTGAAAAAAATAGTAATCAACTTGGCAGAAATGTTCGTGTGTCACAATATAATTCGTAATATTTTATTTGTTAATGGCACTGTTATTTTTATTAAAGTACGTCAGCAGTTACATGTACTACACAAGTGTCTTAATTCTTTGGAAAACAACTATTTATGTCATTTGGCACAATAATATGAACATTTTCCATTTTGGTAATAAATTAAGTGGCAAGAAAATGTTCATATGACGCACCAAATAATATTTCATATTTTTTACATTATTAATTATTCCTTTTCATTAAGATTTTCTGTTTATATTTTGGAATGCTTACGTTAAAAGACAGTGATGTCTCTTTCATAAACTCTTAAGTATTTAATTAAATATTCTGTCCTCAGGTTGCGGATAGAGGAGACGGCCTCCAGATATGGAGGGTAGCTGCGAATATATTGAATAAGCAATCGTGGACAGCCGATAAGGGGTGGTCCTCCAGCTTGGGGGTTGGGCGAAGGGCTAACAACCCATCACCGTAAAAAACAGCTTGTTACGTATCCCTATAATAAGCCTCGGAATAGGACTGATTCTCTGGCACGACCACAGCAAAGGAATAAGGATTTGAGATTTGGCACTTGGAACGTAACTAGTCTTTATAGAACAGGAGGGGTAACATTAGTAGCAAAAGAACTAGCTAGATATAGAATAGACTTCGTAGGAGTACAAGAGGTTAGGTTAGATGGGAATGGCATATCACAAATAGGAGATTACTTGTTGTATTATGGGGAAGGAAACAATAATCACCAATTAGGAACAGGATTCTTTGTTCATAAAAGAATAAAATCAGCAGTAAAAAAGGTCGAATTTATCAGTGACAGGTTATCATATTTAGTACTTAAGGGTAGATGGTGCGACATCATAGTTATAAATGCTCACGCCCCTACAGAAGAGAAAGACGACCATATAAAGAATAGCTTCTATGAGGAATTGGAACATACTTTTGATCAGTTCCCTAGATATCACATGAAAATTTTATTGGGGGATTTCAATGCTAAAGTAGGACGGGAGGATATTTTTAGACCAACTATTGGAAAAGAGAGCCTACACGCAATTAGTAGTGACAATGGAGTTAGATTAGTCAACTTTGCCACATCGAAAAATTTAATTGTCAAAAGTACAACATTCCCCCATAAGGATATACATAAATATACTTGGACTTCTCCAGATGGATTGACACACAACCAAATAGATCACATCTTGATAGATAAACGGAGACATACTAGTATAGTAGATATTCGAACTTTCAGGGGTGCAGACTGTAATTCTGACCATTATTTGGTGATTGGAGAATTAAGAGAAAGATTATCAGTAGCCAAGCGAGTAGAGCAACAAGTTAATATTACTAAATTCAATATTTTGAAATTAAAGGACGAGGAAGCTAAGCAAAATTATCAGGTCGAAATTTCGAATAGGTTTGCCACTTTAGAAAGTTCCGACGAAGTTGAGAAAGAATTAGATGTTAATAGCGTGTGGGAAAATATCAGAGATAGTATCAAAATTGCAGCTGAGCAGAGCATAGGTTATTATGAAACTAAGAAAAAGAAACCGTGGTTTGATGAAGATTGTTGCATGGTAGTAGAAAGAAGGAAACAGGCAAAATTGAAATTCTTACAGGATCCAGTTGAGGAGAAGAGAGATAATTATTTCAATGAAAGACGGGAAGCAAGTCGTACACTTAGGAATAAAAAGAGAGGTTACTTGAAGGAAAAACTGAATGAGGTAGAAACAAATAGTAAGAATAAAAACATTCGAGATTTATATAAGGGTATAAAGGAATTTAAGAACGGATATCAGCCAAGGGTAAACGTGATCAAGGATGAGAATGGTGACTTGCTTGCAGACTCTCCATCAATCCTAAACAGATGGAAAAACTATTTTGCGCAACTACTAAATGTACATAGGCCAAATAGAAATGATCGGGACGAAATTGAAATACTAACTGCTGAGCCATTTATACCCGAACCCACGCTTTCAGAAGTCGAAATTGAGATAGAAAATCTGAAAAAGTACAAGTCTCCAGGTATCGATCAAATTCCAGCAGAATTAATACAAGAGGGTGGGAGTGCATTATATAGCGAAATTTATAAACTTGTACTTGCTATTTGGGAAAAGGAAATTGTACCAGAACAATGGAAGGAGTCCATAATTGTACCTATTTTTAAAAAGGAGGACAAAACCAACTGTGGTAACTTTCGGGGAATATCACTTTTGTTGACGTCGTACAAAATTTTGTCCAATATTCTTTTGAGAAGATTAACTCCGTACGTAGATGAAATTATTGGGGATCATCAGTGCGGTTTTCGGCGTAATAGATCGACTATTGATCAGATTTTTTGTATTCGACAGATAATGGAGAAAAAATGGGAGTATAAGGGTACAGTACATCAGTTATTCATAGATTTCAAAAAGGCTTATGACTCGGTTAAGAGGGAAGTATTATATGATATTCTTATTGAATTTGGTATTCCCAAGAAACTAGTTCGATTAATTAAAATGTGTCTCAGTGAAACATACAGCAGAGTCCGTATAGGTCAGTTTCTATCTGATGCTTTTCCAATTCACTGCGGGCTAAAGCAGGGAGATGCACTATCACCTTTACTTTTTAACTTTGCTCTAGAATATGCCATTAGGAAAGTTCAGGATAACAGGCAGGGTTTGGAATTGAACGGGTTACATCAGCTTCTTGTCTATGCGGATGACGTGAATATGTTAGGAGAAAATACACAAACGATTAGGGAAAACACGGAAATTTTACTTGAAGCAAGTAGAGCGATCGGTTTGGAAGTAAATGCCGAAAAGACAAAGTATATGATTATGTCTCGTGACCAGAATATTGTACGAAATGGAAATATAAAAATTGGAGATTTATCCTTCGAAGAGGTGGAAAAATTCAAATATCTTGGAGCAACAGTAACAAATATAAATGACACTCGGGAGGAAATTAAACGCAGAATAAATATGGGAAATGCGTGTTATTATTCGGTTGAGAAGCTCTTATCATCCAGTCTGCTGTCCAAAAATCTGAAAGTTAGAATTTATAAAACAGTTATATTACCGGTTCTTCTGTATGGTTGTGAAACTTGGACTCTCACTCTGAGAGAGGAACATAGGTTCAGGGTGTTTGAGAATAAGGTGCTAAGGAAAATATTTGGGGCTAAGCGGGATGAAGTTACAGGAGAATGGAGAAAGTTACACAACACAGAACTGCACGCATTGTATTCTTCACCTGACATAATTAGGAACATTAAATCCAGACGTTTGAGATGGGCAGGGCATGTAGCACGTATGGGCGAATCCAGAAATGCATATAGAGTGTTAGTTGGGAGACCGGAGGGAAAAAGACCTTTAGGGAGGCCGAGACGTAGATGGGAGGATAATATTAAAATGGATTTGAGGGAGGTGGGGTATGATGATAGAGACTGGATTAATCTTGCACAGGATAGGGACCGCTGGCGGGCTTATGTGAGGGCGGCAATGAACCTTCGGGTTCCTTAAAAGCCATTTGTAAGTAAGTAAGTAATTCTGTGACGATCATAGTTACTTCGAAAATGTTATGTGTGTCACTATGGAATGACCCATCAGTATTGATAGTATTGTTACAAATTACAAAACCTGAAACTGTTAGATTGGGATCAGGAGTAGTGACAAAAAAATGTAATGTTGTAGGCCTACATCAACATGACTATTTTAATCCAGTGTCTAATAAGGTGTGAAGGCCTTTTGAGGTAAACAGTATTGAAAATGTGAGGGAAGGGGTATTCCTTGGTAATGGATTAGGCCTGTATATTTTATAATATTATTAACTATATATTGTTAAAGTACCTAGTAAATATCGTAATATGTATATTATATAATACTGTAAACGAGACATCACAGGATGCAAACTAGATTATTCTTGTGTTTGTATAATTATACGAACATGTATGAAATAAACAAGACTACTACTGCTTAGGTTAGGATAATATTATTTATATATTGTAATCAGGCTATGTGCACAAATTTTCCAATATACTACTATCATAACTAAATAGGTAATGTTAACATTAATTTTCATACGCTTTTGTGGTACAAGTTAAAATAATTCAAAGTAAAGTATAACAAAACTCCGACAACATTATAATCATGAACGTCAAATTCTCTTATTTTATTTATTTTTCAGTGTTTAGTCCCTTATTTCCCATTGTTCTTTGGATTTATCATTAATAAAATATGAATTAACTGATAAATTATGTTATACACTCAGTTGATAATATAAATAATATTCACGACAAATATATAAAAACAGAAGAGATAACGAATCATATTATTGCCGCCCGATACGGTACCATTACAACATGGTCTACATATTCTGTTTACCGGTACATTGGCTTTGCCTGGAAGACTGGCAGAGATTCTGAATTATATTCAATACAAAGGCGTACTTTATCTTATCTCTTCGCTTCGCCCATGTGACAACTATAAATAGCTGCCTCGTTCTGAACTTGCCAAGTTGCCAAGGTCATATACGCCAATAATATTTATCCATGGTCATCAGTTGTCGACAGTACATACCGAGATTATCTCGTAAGCAAGAAATAATCGATTTAGAGTTCGTGTCTCGTGATGGTGTTGGTCATTGTGCCATCTGTTGACGATTATTGAATTACATCAAGCCGGCCTCGACTGCAAACCCTAAAGCCTATATAAAAGAGCTATCTGTTAGTATATATGATCTAGGCTTGTAGGTAGAAAATTTACCAGTCCCTCCTATGAAATGTACATATGTTATATTACTTAGTAGCGCTGAGGTAAAGTTTTGGTAATTTCTGAACTGAAAACAGTTGAATTTATGTTTTGTGGAGATGCATTTGATCCTATAAGCAAGACATATTAAAATCCTTAACGAACCGAACTAATTTGTATATGCAAGATGTATGAATACGAAGGGAACTACCTCAGCGCTAGAGTAGCCCAGACTTAAAATGTTGATGCAACCAGGTTATGTTAACATATAAAACTCCGTTCACATTAAAATAACACAGTTTTGTAATTATTTCTGCAACACATTATGCAATAAGAAGTGAACGGGTCTTATACACACATTACACTAAATAAAATTGAGCGCCGACACGCTATAAAGTAATATATTTCACTCAGCTCCGTATACTCAAATAGAAAAGCCCGACTCATCGAGTGACGTCACACAACCTGCATTACGGCCTGGTCTAGATCACGATGGCAGTGATCCGAGACGAGACTGGCAGCTCCAGGGGAGGAAGTGGCTTCACCTGATAGTCCTTGTCTCTGGTTTCGCTCTGGCAGCACCAGGGGAGGAAGTGACTTTACTAACGATTGCGTGCCATGTCATTGAGAGCGAATTTTTTTTTAATTCGAGCCGCTAAATAGAGACTGTATAATAAATGTTTTTCACAACATAAAACGAGACAAGAGCCACAAATGTCTAGGGGTACTGCAGCTCCGCAGCCCCTCTTCGAAAGCCGCCCCTGGTTGTGACACTTTCTTTGTGCAGTATTTCAGATTGCAAATTTCTTTACACAAATGAGAAACATAATTTCTCAAAATAAACTTGCACTTCAGAATGTCCAATGATTTTAGTTTAAAATTGATATATGACACAATGCTTAAAATTTATTTTTGAAAAATTCAAGTACTGTACTTGGGTCACTTGGCATGGAATGGCCCTGAGGTTGTGAGATGTTGAAAAGTCAAAATTTTACAATATTACAATTTTTTGGCGAGATGAAGTGAAGTGAGGCCGAGAATTCGCCATAGATTACCTGGCATTTGCCTTTTTTTTCCTTTATTGTGCTAAAACAGCATGTTCCATTGCATACAATATTTGCAATACTACATGCTATGTTTATGTTACATATTTCATAGTTCATAGTTGATATTCATATAGCAGTACATTATTGCAATACACAGAGTCGGTTAAAATAGATATTACAATCCAAAAATTAAAATAAATAAAAATTATCTACTCTACACAATATATGATCAACTAGCAATTATAAATCTTATGCTTAAGTACATTACAAATCCACGATTAATTAATACATTACAAATACACATTACACATCCACAATTAAATTATCTATGTACTATATAGAATCAATCCGCTCGCCAGTTACAAAGCTTATGCCTAAATGCATTATCAGAAAAATTTTGTACAAGTGTTGCAATATTACATACTATGTTTATATCATTAATCGAATTTGATATATGTAGAATAGTTCATAGTTATCTAGCAATACACTATTGTAATATACAGAGTCAATTTTAAATTATACCTTACAAATTCAAAATTTAACATATGTATTACAAATCCACAATTTAAATTGTACCTTACAATTTCACAATTTAAAATATTATACTTTACAAATCCACCAATTTAAAATATGCATTACAAATCCACAATTTAATTTATACATTACAAATCCACAAATTTAAAATATGTATTACAAATCCACAATTTAAATTGTACTTTACAATTTCACAATTTAAAATATTATACATTACAAATTCACAATTAAATTGTACCCTACAAATTCATAATTTAAAATATTATACATTACAAATCCAAAATTAAAAAATATATATATATATTTGCATTACAATCCACAATTTAAATTGTACCTTACAAATTCACAATTTAAAATATACATTACAAATCCACAATTCAAATTGCACCTTACAAATTCACGATTAAAATATTATACATTACAAATCCACAAATTTAAATAAAATTTTCTACTCTATACAATGGATGATAAGCTAGCTTATGCTTAAATATATTACAAGAAAACGTTGTACAAGTGTTTTAATATATTTATATGCTATTTTTACGTTACATACATGTTCACAGTATTTAACAATACACTATTGCAATAGACGGAGTCATATTTGAATTGTACTTCACAGATCCACAATTTAAAATCTTATAATTGTATGCTTATTTGGATTCATGTTTACAAAGTGTTGTACTTAATACTTATTTGTGTTCATGTTTATAATGTGTTAAAGTCTATTGATTGTATGAATGTTTTGAATTGTTTGTAGTGTTTCAAAATGAGTTGATCTTGAGTAACTGGCCAATTTCCATGATTCATTACTATTTGTTGTCTGAAGATGTCCCTCTGCTGCTGAAGTTTTCTACACCTGGATATTAGATGATCCACAGTTTGGGCCTCTTGAAGACAGGAGCATGTGGCATCATTTATTATTCTAAATCTTTGGAGATAGGATTTTAGTATGCCGTGTCCAGTTACCATAGCTGCAATTGAAGGCGTCATTATTATCCTATTCTGTCTTAATCTCTGTCGAACCGATGGAAAGAAGGTCCTGTAGACAGCCCCTTTGGTCGCACTAGTCCATTCTTCCTGCCATTTTGCTAATCCTTCTTCTTTGATCTTTCCAATAATAGCAGTTTTGGGTTTTTTAGTGTATATTAATTCTCTATATTCTTCTGCAGCTGCTTTCTTGGCTAGCTTGTCTGCCGTCTCGTTCCCAGGAATTCCCATATGGGCTTTAATCCATCCAAAATGAATTTGCCAATGGAGATCCTGGAGTCTCTTAACTTGGTTTCTGATTAGTTCTATTATATAGCTATGGTTGCGGCTGTTCCTGAGTAGAGCTATAGTGATTTGGCTATCTGTGAAAACTGCCACTGTTCTTTCCTCTGGTAAGATGTTTAGTCTATTAAGTTCTTCTATAGCTTTTAAGATGGCCATCTGTTCCGCCTGATTATTTGAACAGTCATTGTGAAGTCTGTTCTTCATGGTGTGAATTAATGTGCCCTGTTTGTAAAATGCGGCTGCTGCTCCCACTTTCTCTTGAATTTTGCTTCCATCTGTGTATATTTCCACAGCATATGTGAAAGAATTCTTCACTTCACCTATTGTTATCCTGTCAGCTGGATGTGGCCAGTATATTACTTGAAGTGGCCTATCGTAATCTTCAGGGTCTTCATTGCTTTCGTGCGTTGCTTGATAGATTTTCACAGATTCTGCTATGCTTATACCTATAGGTCTAACTCCGGCAACGACACAAGATGCTTCAAAGGACAGTCACAGTCTAATAGATACAGTCACGCAACTCATACGTATAAAATATGCCAACATTTGACAGCTGGCGCGACAGTAGTCCTCTAGCGGCAGGCAAGTTAAAAGTGTGCACACGACATATGATAACACATCAGGAAACGGGTTTTGCGTAATTTATTTTATATGTTTATGCTATACAATAAGTGTATATGGTTCTAATTAATTCTACTTTAGAATCCTGGAAGAATTTCACACGCAGTTAATCTACAAGTTTCAGAAGCTGGGAATAAACGTAATTCTTTCTGCTCCTTACAACTAAATCATGGCCCTGATCGCGTATCATGGTTTGAAATAATATAATTGTTCGTGCGTGGTCGGTTAATTCAATTCATTCCTAAATATATTTATGAATCATTGGAACTTTGTATTTCCTGTCAGAAGAGTAAAAATTAGTATCTTCAAAATTGTAGGGCATATCTCGTAGGGTACATCGCGAGGTGAACGCCTCTCCCTATTTCCTGAGAAATTATCGATTTTGCATACCGCAAATTGGGGTAAACTCGGCCGCTGAGGTAAACTTGAAAATAAAGAAAAGGGGAGGATTTAAATATTAATATGAAGTTCATTATTTTTCAATTTCTTAAGAACCGGTATTTTCTTTATTATTTTGAGTCACAAATAGTGCTGATATTATGGTTTAAATTTTTATGGTAATTTTACCGATTTTTACATATCATTTCTAGTTTTCACACATAATGCCTAATTTTAACTTATCCTACCTATATAATACGTAATTTACATGCACTTACTGTTAATATGACGTAGGTGAGAACAAATAAATGAACACACAATTTTGTTGAAAAAATTGTAACTTCAATTAACTCAGAAAATGTAGACCTAATTCTATTTTCAGAGCAGAAGTGGTGTAAGTCAAAAATGGGTAATGAGAGGTTAAAGTAAACATTCTGTAAAATAGAGCGCAAAGTGGCAGTTAATATTGAATGTATTTAAACTATTAATTGTCAGTGAATAGCACGAAGGATATATTAATTGCTACTTTGCGCTGTATTTTACAGAATTTTTACTTTAAACCTCATTACGTGATTTTTACTTACATCACTTCTGCACTGAACGGCTCAAATAATCACTGGGAATGTAAAATCAACACCAATAACAGTCATGAAAATTATTACAGAAAAGATTGCTTTTTATATTAAATTTAAAAAGGCTCTTTTATTTCTTGAGAACTTAATAAGTCTGGCACATGAAACTACACCAACACATCAGAAATTTATCGACACAGTCTGGATTTATTCAAGAAGTGAATATTTTGCAAAAGGATTACTATACTCCATGAATTCTTGCAAAATTATCACCATGATACCTACTTGAATGCTATATAACATTCTTGAAAAATATAAAGAAAAAACACGAATACAAAAATTATGAAATTACTTGCATTAAAAACTGTAGATATATTATCCAAAATCGGAATGGTTACACATTTACACATATGATGTCTGCAAAAAAATAATATACTGTAACAGGTATTTACTTTGTTTTTATTTAAACTGTCCTTCCTGACATACAAATAGGTAATAAATGTTTTATAGAACACAATACGTAGGCTACCTACAACGTGGATTATTGGTTATGACTGAGTTATGATTTTCTCTTGGTCTTTAGGGAATCTGAAGAACGACAAATTCGGAGATTTAAACTTGTTGTTACTGCAATTTTCGTCATTGCACACATTGCCTTTATTCCGACGCATGATTAAAACGTTATTATAACATCTCGCATCCCTTTAAAGCACGTGCTGGCTGTATCAACTCTTTGACCAGTGCCTTGCCTGCCGCTTGGCGCTAGTGTCGCGAATGTTGGCAAAAAGTGTTGAAGTTGCGCGACTGTAAGTATTAGACTGTGGGACAGTGTTCTATGAGCTTTGGCTATTTTGCCTTATGGTTGGGGAAAACTTCGGAAAAAAACCAACCAGGTAATCAGTCCAAACAGGGATCTAAGCGAAGAAATTATTGAAAGTTTATTTAATATTGTGTAAAGTTTCGATAGTATGACAATATTATTAATATTGTATGTTTGCGATAATTTTGAGGAAAATCCGATAATTTTTATACTAAAATTCCATAATTTTGTGTTTGGACGTTGGTGAGACTGATTTGTATGTGTTGATATTTGTATGGTTGACCTTCAGAAGTGAATACTGCGTAAGTGTTGTGGCATTTATGTTCACTTGTAATGGAATATTGTATATTGAAGTGCATAATGTCGCATAGTTTTAAGATCATATTCGTTACTCTTTATCTTCGTTTAATTTTTTTTTTATCAAAACTCACATCATGAGACAATAGATGAGGTTAGGTTAAGGTTAGAGTATTTTTCTCACAGGTGGGCATCATATTATAGCGATCGTTGGTTGCTTCAAATTTTGTTTTATTACACAATGTTTTCTAGGTGTTAACTGCTACCTGTTCAGGAGAGTGAATTTCTTTCATCGGCAGTTTAAAAAAAATCTAACGCATTTAACCAAATTAAAAATCCTGGTCCACACCTGTGGAGTAACGGTTAGCGCGTCTGGCCGTGAAACCAGGTGACCCGGGTTCGAATCCCGGTTGGGGCAAGTTACTTGGTTGAGGTTTTTTCCGGGGTTTTCCCTCAAACCAATATGACCAAATGCTGGGTAACTTTCGGTGCTGGACCCCGGACTCATTTCATCGGCATTATCACTTTCATTTCATTCAGACGCTAAATAACCTGAGATGTTGATACAGCGTCGTAAAATAACCTACTAAAAATCCGGTTCAGAGAGTAACTGGAATAACAGCCATTAAATTCCAAGAATTCAGAAAAATAGCATAACCTGTAAGGTCTTTGTCCAAACTACGTAGATTATTTCCTTGGGCATTACATTTTTAAGGGCGATAATAGTACTTATAATTGCTTCATTCGGAAGAGAAGTAAAGTTGAGCGTCATGTTGTAGATTAACACCATGTAAAAAAAAAAATTGAAAGAACAGATCGTAGAAGCTGTTGTGTGTCGTGTTATGCTAAATGGATGAGTGTCGAATGCACATTAGTGCACATTTCATTATGGTGGGCTTGGGAGTGAGACACCAGAGCGGAGGGTAGACAGCAAACAGAAAGCAGCTGCTGTGCAGCTAGACTAGGGAAAACGTCCCCTCCTGGCGATATATTCTTTCAGATTTAACCAAAAAAATAATTTTTGGACCGTATAAAAATTTCAACTGGGGAAATAGCCTGCAATGTTCCCTTATGGGTGGTGTAAGTACACATGGATTTCTGTCACTCTCTACCTGTGATCCATCCATCCATCTCACTAGGTACTTACATCCAGTAAAGGTGCATCTACAGTATACAGTTCAACTTTTCTTTCAACTTTTACGCATTCAAGCATTGCATGCAAGTGTGAAAGAAACTCATTCAGTTGTGCATGCCTTTAGCTACCCATCGCCATTTGATATCTTGTGCCGTTGTGCGTTATTTCGTTCAACAGTAACATGTAGCGAGGACCTGATTGGTTTAGGCTACCGTGAATAAACTAAAAATTGTTTTTATTGGTGATGGTGGACTTTTAAGCTGAAAATAGTGGCAAGTGCAATTAGCTTTAATGAAGGTTATCGCAAACACGAGTGCCTGTGGAATGTTTCACCACAATAATTTTGAGAATCAAGTAAGCGTAAATATTGGATTGATTATAATATTTATTAATTAATATTATATACTTAGTGAAGATGACGTTCAACACGGCACACCATGTAGACACAAAATCCGCATGCATCTTAATTATATATTCGTTTTCAACTTGATTCTTTTAATATTCTCCCCAGATTGCATATGTAAATGCTTGGAAAATGTTTACTGTGTATCCTTGCTGTTACATTAGTCACAATCACATGCATTAATCACTGTAAAGGTGCATCTACATGGTTCAGTTTTCCACGTGTGTAAACATGCTGTCTGGGGGGAATATTGAAAGAATCAAGTTGAAAACGAATGTTCAATTAGGATGCATGCAGATTTTGTGTCTACATGGTGCTCCGTGTTGAATGTCAGCTTTACTACGTATATATATATATATATATATATATATATATATATATATATATATATATATATAAAATATCAATCCGATACTTAGACCTACTTGATTTTCAAAATTGTGGTTGAATAGGCATTCCTATTTGCGATAATCTTCAATGAAGGTAATCATACTTGTCGCCATCTTCAGGTGAAGAAGTCCGCCATCATCAATCAAAATAATTTTAAATTTATTCACAGCCACCTAAAACAATCAGCTGCTCATTACATGGTACTGTTGAACGAAAAATGCACAAAATACCCACCAGCTACAGTTGCTACATGCGCTATCATTTTTAGTGGAAAAGGGCATTCACAATTGAATGTGTTTTGTTCACTATTGCATGCATTGCTTGAATGTTTTAAATTGAAAGAAAAGTTGAACCGTGTAGATGGACCTTCAACTTTTCTTTTAATTTCGATATTCTTTCCAGATTGCATGCGTATGTGGATGGAAAATTGAATGATGTAGATGCAGCTTAAGGGTGGTTGCTAATAGTAAAAAGAAGTCGCGTTATGGCCTCCCACTTTTCTAAATCAGGAATTTCAAACGTCGAAGTAAATTATTTTAAGGTCCCTTTGGAATATTCAATTCTTCTTTCATGCTGTGGTCTCCATCTCCTGCATTTTGTGGCCCTACGTTTTATTCAATTTCAGATTTTATGCGTTCGAATAAATATTTAGTAATATTTCAAATATATTTTCTTAAGTAGGCCTAGAAGTAATACAAATGTTCATAATTAAAAATGCTTTGTGAAAATATTTTCGTATTGGAGTCAGGGCAGTACATTCATTCATACACAGTTTTCTACCTGAGAACAGGTCCTTCACTGCAAATCCAGCATTCTCCAATCTTCCCTCTTTTTTTCCTTCCTCTTAGCCTCCATGTATGATACGTTATAGGCTAATGTCTGTCATCTGATTTCTGCTGCCCCGAACGTTTTCCCCATTCAGCATTCCTTCCAGTGCATTCTTCATTAGGCAGATTCTTCTTAGTCAGTGACTCAACCAATTTTTTTTTCTTTTTTTCATAGTTTCGGCGTTATGATTTCTTCATCCACTCTTTCTAGCACAGCTTCATTTCTTATTTTGTCTGTCCATTTTATATGCTCCGTTCTTCATATCGACATTTCAAATGTTTCCAATCGCTTCTCTTCATGCTTCCTAAAGTCCATGTTTCTGCCCCATACAATGCCACTTTCCACACTAAGCACTTCACTAATCTCTTCCTCAGTTCTTTTTCCAGAGGTTCACAGAAGATGCTCCTCTTCTTGTTAAAAGCTTCCTTAACCATTACTATCCTTTTGATATCCTGGTAGCAACTCATGTTACTACTTACAGTACGCCTCAAATATTTGAAGCTGTCCACTTTTTCTACTGCCTCATTTCGAATTCGTATGTTTACATTCTTTATTTTTCTTCCGATAACCATGGTATTTGTCTTGTTAGTGTTTATCTTCATCCCATTGTGCTCACAGCTGTCATTTAGCTCCAGTAGCCATAGTATCATCTCCTCTTCTGGTAACTACGCCCTATCAGCAGCAAATCTTATACATTTTATTCTTCTTCCTCCTACCAGGGTGTGAATTAAGATTTCTGATGAGTCGGGGATAGAATCCTAGAAAGTGAATACCATACATAAAATTATTATTATCCTCATTCGATACAGCTCAATGCTTGGTCGTACTGAGTTGCTTGTCTTGCATCTTGATCATCATCATCATCATTCATCACGAATTAGACCTGTGTAGACCTGTTTCGGCCCCATCTAGCAGTCTTCTAACCGTCGATGTCCTCTGGGTTGATATTGCATCGTAATTTTGGGGATTCTTGAATAGTCCATTCGTTTTACATGGTGTAGCCAATTTAGTTTGTATCTGTTTATTTTTTCTTCTACTGACTCTACTTCTAATTGTTCCAATATTTCTTCATTCCTTTTTCGATCTAAAAGAGTATATCATGCTGTCCATCTGAGAAATTTTATTTCTGTTGCTTTGATTCTGCTCAAATCTCTTTTCCTTAATGTCAAAATTTCACTTCCATATAAAAGGGAGGGTAATGCTAGAGTATTATATATTTTTATTTTTGTGGATTTTTGTACTAATTTAGCTTTTAATGTATTATTTATTATTCCTAAAATTTGTGTAAATTTGGTGATTTTCTTGTTCACATCTTTTTCATTTTGATAAGATATTTCACAACCCAGATAATTGAAATTTTGTACTTGTTCTAGGCATTGGTTATTGTGTATTATCTTACTTCTGATTGGATTTTGTCCCAAAAATGCCATTACGTTTGATTTTTGTGCTGAAATCTCCATCCCAAAACCTGATAATATTTTATTTAATGTATATAGTCCTCTTTGTAAGTTATCCTCTGAATTGGAAATTATAACTTGATCATCTGCAAAGAGCAGGGTATTTAATGTTAAGGTACTGGTTATTATGATTCCTGATGTAGCCTATAGATTTGGTTCCATTTGGAAATGATTTCATTCATGTAAATATTAAATAGTGTTGGAGATAATGCGCAACCTTGTCTAACTCCATTATTAACATATTTTTTTTCAGATATACGATTATTTATTTTGACACTTATTTTATTGTCAGTGTAGATTTCTATTATGTTTTGAAATAGCAGGTTTGGTATATTTTTTTCTTGTAAAATGTCAAATAAAAGGTCTCTTTGAACCTTGTCAAAAGCTTTCTCAAAATCGATAAATGCTATGTGGGTTTCTAAATTAAATTTTCTTCTTTTTCCTAATAGTAATTTGATACTGAATAATGGATCTATACATGATCTTCCTTTTCTAAAGCCATTTTGGCATTCTAGAAGGAAGGTTTCAGCATGTTTTTTTTAATTTTTCATTTAAAATTCTGCTAAATATCTTATAACATGTGTTGAGAACACTGATCCCTCTATAATTCTCAACATTCTGTTTATCACCTTTTTTATATAAGGGAATAATTATACTATTTTTCCATTCTTCCGGTAAAGTGGCGGTTCGATATATTCTATTTAGGAATCTTAATAGTTTTTCTTGAAATAGATCTCCTGCATATTTATACAATTCTGAATTTAGGTTGTCTTTGCCAGGTGATTTACTATTTTTCGTCTTCTTTAATGCTTCTTGTAGTTCTTCAGATGTAATGCATTGTTCCTCTGCGTTTTTTGTGTCCCAGAATTTTGACTCAAGAGTAGGGTTGTTTCATAGGTTTTTGTAAAAATCTAAAAATGTTTTTATTTTGGGACAGGTGTTTATCTTGGCCGATTCTTTTATTTCTTTGTTCGTATATTTTAGAATTTTATAAGTGTTGGGTTTTGTTTTATAGATGTCTGCTTCTAAAAAAGATATAGGCCTAAACTCTTTCCAAGATTGTCTGTGATGTTTTCTAATTTCTCTGTTAGCTATCGCCCTCTTATGCTTATAATCTATTTCATCATTTACGGATTTTGTTTGGAGGTATTTTCTATAAGCTTTGTTTTTGTTCTTAATGATCTCCTTAATTTCTTCATTCCATGATCTTAATTTCTTTTTTTTTTTTTGTGTGAAAGCTTTATATTTTCCAATGCTCTCCGTGGCTGCTTGCGATATTAGCTATAGTTTTAATATTTTACCGTTCTTTGTGAATGTCTTCATCTTCAGGTGTTTCTAATATATTGTTCAAGTCTTTTTTGATAAAGCTAGCGTACACTGCCATCCTGGATTAATCTTATTTTGTAACACATTAATTCTTCTTTGGGCGAATTTATTTTTTTTTAGATGTAGCCAACTTGGTATATATCTCACTTTTGCTAAAACTAGGTGATGATCGGATCCAATGTCACTTCCTCTGAAGACCTTGACATCTAAAAACAATTCCGATAATTTTTTATTTGCGATAAAATAGTCTATGATAGATTTTGAGTCGCGTGCTGAACCTCGGAAAAAACCGAACTAGATAACTGTTTTAAGTAAAACCATAAATCTGTGCTAAACATAAATAACCATCTGAGTCATGATTTTTATATTCTGTCAAATCTGAACATTGTCTATTTTCATAGGTATATCATTAATTATAATATAAGTCTATTTTCATAGGTATATCATTAATTATAATATAAGTGAAAAAGTAATAAAATCGTCTGTTTCACATTTTCAATATACATTAAAAAGAAACTTAAGTATATTGCTTTCTCTTCGCTTAACCTATCATAGTTGTAGAGTGTTGGCTGAGGGGATAGTTTAAATTTGAAGTAAAGACAGGAAATCTTTTGTCATTTTATGTAAATAACCTTCCTGTAGAATGGCTGCTGCAGACGAAGAGGGAGCAAATTTGGCTCCACACATACTTTAATTTTCTTATAGGCCTAATTTGAGTTTAGGCATAGTACTGTTGTAAGTGGTTTCTTACAAGACTAATTGTTATGACTTTGGTTAATAGAGATCAAGAAAGCAATTTTTATTTTATTTTTAGAGGAAACATATATTCCTTTTCTACTGTTCAGAAGCGAAGAAGATAGGATCTCTTTAGCAACTTATTTGTCACAATGGACCTTGAGGCAGTTGTTTTTACTTTATACTGTAGTACCGTAAGAGTTTCCCCCTTCTTTATTTCCCCTCTTATGTTTCTCCCACTCTATGGCTATAGAACAAAGTGTACTCTGTAAATTAACTTCAGTTGGAGTGATAGCTTGTCTGGGTACAGACTTTCTTGCTCTGCTTTATAGGATAAAACAGCAACATGAGTTCATCAGGAGACATACAAGAAACTGGAAAGATTCTGTCTGGGACAGAAGTTGCAAAGTATGTATAAATGTAATTATTTAAGGTTTTATATAGCCTAAAACTGATTAAATTATTTTATGATTATTACTATTTAAAGTATTTAAAGTTTATAAATGCGACACTTATGGGAGAAAGGTAGTCTATACATTTCTATGTTCTATTTTAAATTTAGTTTACATAGCCTATATAATAGACACACAAACAGCATCTTCGAATTAAATTTTCACAACTTGCTCGACAGCAAATTTATTTTATGAAGCTAGCTTCTTTGAATAAAGCTGGGTGGAGTTATATTATAATTTGTCAAGATATAATTTGCTTACATGCTAATACATGAAATTTAAAAGATTATTTTCTTGTGACTCGAAAAAGAGCAGAATTGTATAGTTATTATGAATATAGATAAACCAGCTTATTTGAGACTTTTTAGATCGGATCGAAATTTAGTTTAATTTATCAACACATGCTCTGGAGTATTTCAGTATCAGTATAGAAGATTTGTAGTAAAACATTTAACTGAGTAAATCATGTTCTGTGATGTGTTAAAATTGTGTTAAATTGTTTGTGGAGTATGGTGTACTACGTACAGTAAATATTACATAATACTTGCGTTGTCTTGAAGATAATTTTATTAATATTAATGAATAAGATTCCATTAGATATGCCACTGATAATAGTGGCTTATTTTGAGATAAACCGAATCTGAAAATCAGGACTGTAGGCTATAGGCCTATATAGTTTCAAGAAAATAATGGATTTCTTTGTATAGTAGTTGATTCATACATTGTTGTAATTCAGCATGGAATGCGATACAGTACAAATCCTACCTATGACTTTCTATTTAATGTGAAAAAACATTTCTTGGCATAATTTAATTAATCATTGATGAGCTCTTAACTGAAACCATATTTGTACTATGAGATTTAGTTACCTCTCTCAGTATTTATTTTCTACTAAATATTTTGTGTTATTAATATTAGGTGATATAGAGTAACATGAAAAAAATTATTAGTAGTTACTAAATGTATATTTATAGTTCATAAATATTTTTACAGTGAAATGCGCAGTGTTTTAACTGAAGAGGTAAAGAAAATGTGTGAAGAACTTCCTGGCTTTAAACCAGGTCTGGCCATTGTACAGGTTGGAGGACGAGAAGACTCAAATGTTTACATTCGTATGAAAATTAAAGCTGCCAGTCAGATTGGAATAGAAGCTACTCATATAAAATTACCAAGGACAATCACTGAAGCAGAGGTAATACTTGGCTTCCTACATCTATTGTGCAACAAGTCTGGAAAAACATGACAGTTTTTTATTTTGTTGAAATACGTAATATTTCACTTTTTCGTAAAATGCGTATATTGCAGTGTAATCCCTGCCATGGCTGAGTGATCAAATCTTCAGCCTGTCAAACGGGTGGTTCGATTTCCAGTTAGGCTTGGAATTTTTCATTGAAAAATGCATAATGACACTTGTGGCGGACAAGGTCGCAGTTGGGGTTTTTCTCGGGGTTCTCCCATTTCCCCATATTCTGTCAACATCTCTCCATTCTGTCATCATTCCATAGTAGCCTATTCCCTAAATGCCAGCTGGGGATGCATGGAGGATGCTGGCCTAGGAACATGTGCTGTTGCCTGTTCAAAACTTGGATATGAGGTATGTGTGGGGTTGTCTGCTACGAACCTGGGTATGCAGCAAACCTTAGTATGGTCAGCCAGTGTGGGTTGGGAATGCACCTAGCTTGAGGGTCAGCACATTAGATCTAATAAGGTCGCAGTGCTGGGTTGTAGTGCTGTCCTCCCTTAAATTTAATTCAAGCCCATTTAGTAAAGCAGTGGACTGTAAACTGAAAGACCCTGGCTTTGCGCCCGGGTGATGACTGAGTTTTTCTCGTTATAACTTCTAGGCGAGGGTAAAAAGACGATTGGAATTCGGCCTGGCCAAAAAGCAAATGAGCTTTATCTCTATGACCCCATATGCCATACAGCATCATAGGATACTTATACTTTTTTATAATGTATCAACTTTAAGCTAGTGTGGCTACAGCACTTTTTTATGTGAAACAGTATTATGAGACTAAACGAAAATAATATAAAGGGTGTTAAAAAAGTATCCAGTATTTTAGGAGGTGATAGTATGCATCAAAACAAGAAAATAATGTCTAATAAACATGGGTCCTACAACACATATTTTCTGATTTCTGAACACTTGTTCGTAGGAGGTGCTAAATGTGATGTCCATTCATGACAATGCATTTCTCTGCCCTGCAATTCAGCAGACTACCAGATAATCATACTGTAATTGACACCCCTTGCATGGAATAATGATATGTCGCAAGGAATACTGAAAACAAAAGTCTAGTTGTGGATATGAGTGGAGTTCAGCAGAGATGGTGTTGTGAATTTTCGTAATCAGCATGTGTGGGCTAATGAAAATCCCCATGCATTTAAAGAAACAAGGCATAAGCACCGATTTTCAATCAACTCATGGGCAGCCGTTCTTGGTGATAGATTGATAGGGCCATACATGCTACCACAGAGATTAACTGGGGATCGTTATCAGGACTTTCTTATTAAAGTATTAAAACAAATTTCAAAGAGTGTGTGATTTCTTATGCCGAAGGGCAGAGGAATGCATTGCCATGAATGGACGTCACATTGAGCACCTCCTATGAATAAGTTTCAGATCTCAGAACGTATGTGTTGTAGGACCCATGTTTATTAGACATTATTTTCTTGTTTTGATGCATACTAGCACCTCCTAAAATATTGGATACTTTTTTCTTAATACTCTGTATAACTGCAAATTCTTAACCTGAAAGGGAAAGTCGAAGATATGGCACATTCCAGCTGTAGTTTTTAAAAGAAAGTGTAGTATTCTTCATTTTTCATGCATATTATCACTGTAATACTGTGTACTGTACATATCATACATTTTCTTTTGGTGTAGCTTTCTTTAATTTGAGTTGTGGCAACTTCTAATGAACGGATTGACAAATTGATTTTTCTCGTAAATTTTACTTCTTTTTGTTTAATCATTCACAACTTAGGAATTTCTCACAATCTCTACTTCTTTTAACTTATTCTTCCATTTTGAAATACTCTTTGTCAACAATTTCACTAAGAAAATAAAGCTTCAAACAGAAAAGAAACACACTATAATTATTTATAAAATTCTAATTTTCTTTATTTAGGGTTAGGTACAAGAAAGTTATCCCTATTACAGGCCATGGAAGCACACAGGTAGCAGGAGGTTAGAATACCCACCTTTGCAGACAATTGACATTATTGGTAGTAGAGATGTCAATCCTGCATGCTTGCTGTCTTTATCCGTGAAGAAAACTCCTGGTACTCGTGTTAGTGGCTGAGTCGACTCAGGTTCATAGTGAAGCTAAAATGATTGAATAAATTGGAAAATTGTATTGAGAATTGAATCCACAATCTTTGACCCTGTAGCATAGCACGATAACTACTGTACCCCACATGCCCCTCCTTTTAAAGGATGTACTTGAGTGAAATTTGAAATATTTTTAAAGCAACTATGGAACTCTTTTTACATTTCAAAATATACGTCAGTCTCTAGTTCGATATGAAGTGTCATCATAAGATATTGTTGTTTCCATCTCTTGTGTCCAGGTACACATATTGTTATAAAACCTCTTTAATGAAACATTTCTTATATTTTTATTGACTGTTATGTAAGGATGGAAAACTTGAACGAATTTCAAATCTTGGCATGGAGCTTCCATACAAATTGGTGTATAAATGTATGCCAAAAAACATATGTGGCAGATAGCAATAATTTTTTAAAACTAAAATTATCGATACCTGGTCCCGGAACAATTTTTCCCTCGAAATTATTCAAATCAACTTTATAGGGAGTTATACCTGAAAGCTTGATTTGTGTAAAATCATCGTAGTCTGTCATCTCCTTCTATAGATGAGAAGAATAAATCTCAATGGAGAATTTCTTTAAGAAACCAAACTATTAATTCCAGTAATTCTCTTTAATCTTTCCAAGGCTGCTGCTCTTCGTAAAACAAAATGAACCATTTTGGATATGTTTTCATTTTGCTTCAAACACGTCTTCAACTACAGGTTTTTAACTTCGATTTCTATTAGTCTACATAGTCTACGTTCCCTTACTTCCACTGATATGCAACAGTGATATGCCACTCTTGCAATTGTTTTCAGAGATCTATAATTTTACGATCATTTCTGTTTCACCAACTGTCATAAATCTGAAAAATGTCTCAGAAAGTTATAAATTCGATAAACAGGTTCCAGTTTAAGAAAATATTAACTTGTTGAAATTATGCTTTTTCATAATATAGGCTATTTAAAGATACTCTTGTAATATATACATGAAAGTCGTGAGTTCCGTTCTTTATCTGAAACTGGAGTATGAAAATAGTTCGGAAATATTACAGACAGATTCCTCCTTGAAGAAGATTTGAATACAGAAGTCGTCAATGAAATCTCATTAATTTCTTTCTTTCTTTCTTTTTTTTTTTGTATGTGTTGCAGCTTCTAATGAAATTAAAGAAATTAAATGGAGATCCAAACATTCATGGAATAATAGTACAGATGCCATTAGATACAGATAATCCCATAGACTCACACCTCATCACAGACTCTGTCTCTCCGGAAAAAGATGTTGATGGGTAAGAAGTTGATTTTTAAGAAAGATAGTTAATATATTATTTTACTTCCATAATATTATCATAGTTAATATATTAATTTACTTCCATAATATTATCTTATATACTTTGTTTATGATGTATAATGTTACCTTATAACTTCTGTAATTCATAAAACTAATACGTAGTGCATTTGCATGGACTTATTTTTAAAACTTAACAGTAAACAGACAGTGAGACTCCCATGTCTTGAAGTTAGGAGGACACCAAACCGTCATCCTTGCTTGTACAGTGATTATTATGCTGGTTATTAAATTAGAAGTTCCCAAGTAAAACTAGGCCAAAGGTCTTGGTGAAATCGTTATTGTGGTTTCTTTCAGTAGGGGAGTAAAACTAATGGTTTTGTGTAGTATATTTACATCATCTGAAGAACCTATCCCTCATAGAGGGCCCCTGGCAAAATCTGTCGGCCATTTCTCACTCAAGCTGAATAACCATTGGAGTTGTAATCATTGTTAAATAAAACACTACTACTATTACGACTCCGCTGAAGGCAACATACATCACATTAAAGAAAACCATGGTCTCAATGGGATCCGAACCCAAGGTAGTAGTGTCCACATAATATTAAAGCTGCATATTTTAGCAGTTGCGACTGCAATTGAATCATTTGTTTCAGAAACAGCACTTCTCCCTCCAGTAACATTTTTCAGGAAATTGAAAAAACGTTCTGTAAGGCATATTTTATTGTTCACACTTGTGGTATTTTTTTCATTTGATCATTTACTAAATACAAACATCCTGACATCTTGCTTATTTGAATGAGTTCAATACCCACAACTACAGAATTTGTTTAATTTGGAGGAGATGTGCTGTTTCTGAAACAAACAGTAGGAATAACAAGAACAACAAGTAGATTCTCAATGTTAATAAACTTAAATTAATATAGAAATGCTAATATAAGTTAGAGAACATGTTTTAAACCCATTCATTCAAACTTCACAGCATAACCTGCCTAATAATCACAACTTAAAATGCAGAAAATGTTACTTGCAAAGAAAAAGAAGTTCACTAAGTTTCTGTCAAACAGTACATTTTTAATTATGTCAATAATAAATTCATGATGGCATCAAAGCATACACACAACATTACTCTTCCTTAGTATGTTTTCTTGCATCACCATGATTAGTCATCAGTTGATGTCGTTGGCCAAGTGTATAGTTCATTATAAAAATCATGATATTCTTCTGTTGGAATGTATGGTTCCAATTTCTTAATGTCTGATAATAGCCATGTGGATAAGCAGGAACACTGGGCAGCATAGGAAGCACACTTCTAGAAAGGAACAACTTGAAAGTATGAACAGTCAGTCCATCAATAAAGTTCCTTCCTGAGATATGATCCACTTCATATTGGAACTCCATAAAGTCATTCACATGAAACGTTACTTTCTGATCTCTTTTCACTCCTCTTCCCATGGACTCAATGGACAGAACAGACTTCTTGAAATAGGTCTTCCACCAATGGTTAAAGTCCAAAATGCCTGCAGTTTGTATCATTTGAACAGAGAATCTGTTGTTCTTATTTGATGCAACTATTAACTCTATGTATTCTTTTATTGAATAGATTTTGTCTGATATGCGAATCTTCCTCTTTATAACACCAAAATCTCGATCACAGGGCATGAAGGAATGCCCACGAATCAGAAAATAATGGTATATTTTTTTTTAATCTGCCAGTAGTAACAAGAGTTTGGAGAAATCGAACAACTGTGTTATTCCTATTCTGACCTGGGCAGCTATCAGAGAAGATGTGTAGGTACTTTGTTGTGTTTGGTAACTCGTTGCTTATGTAACCTAAGATAAATGAACAGACTTCATCTGGACCTTTTTTAACCAGTCCCTCGTGATATATGTACAATTTTGCTGTATTATCCCTCAAGTTATGTATATTAAATACATTAACATTAAGTTGCCTGAGATAGAATGCTTCCTGCACAGGTATCTCTGGCAGATGCAAATTCTGCTTATAATCTATACATATTGAAGAAGTTTCATTGTCTTCTTTGCAGAGATTAGAACAGTATTCCATTTTTTTGGTGAACTTGTTGGCTCTTCTTTTATGGACAATAAACTCTGCTCCTGCTACACGTTTGGCGTTATCATTCAGCGATGGACTTTTCATCCTTACCGATAGTTGTTCGCATATACAGTAGGTATCCATTTGTGGCTTCCCAAATGATAGACTGAATCGCTCCTTAAAAATTTTGCGGTATAACCAGTAGGATACCTGTTGGTCAGGATACTTCTCCATAAAGGAGGCATGCATTAATGTGATATTAATTTAACCTCTCGCTCATATATTCTATTTCTCTTGATGAGTAGTGAGATTTTTTGGTTGGATATGAGCGTATGTGATCTTCCACTAATATACACACTTCCCCAGAAGTTTCATTTCCAGAAGTGTTTTTACTCCTCAAATCCTTTGGAGATCTTCTAAGCAGTAACAAAGATGTTAGACGACACGAATGCGACCCTTTGTCACACCATGCAAGTTTAGAAATGCTTTGGCACACACTTGTTGTCGTCCAGAACTATATGTCACATAATACTTGAAATTACGCGAACGTGGCTTCTTTGGTTCATCTCCCTGCGGACGTCTCCTTTTAACTTGCACTACTTCCACTAATGCTTGTAAATACGAATCCTGTTCGTCTTTAGTTTCTTTGGCATAAAAGTTTGTAAATATTTCTTCTCGATCCCCCTCCAATAATCTTCCAAAGCACTTCAATTTACACCTGAAGGAAAGAGAGATTATGTTATGTGACGAAAAGTATAACAGGAGTAAATATGGATTCAACATAATATGAATCATGTTACATTGCAACGTATGATTTTCATACCAACAGCAACGCTATTGAACAGGTAAACATTAATACTGTGGCATACTCACTTGCAATCATTTCCAATTTTCTTCTTTGTGACCACCTTAGAAGCATAGTTGATATGTTTTAACCCCTTTACTCTTCCTCTTTTCACATGTCCTCGTTTGTATTCAACACTTCTAAATCCTCTCTTTCGTTTTTTCATTACGGACAAAACAGCTCCCTCATCACTACTAGACGCCATGTTGGAATAGTACTATTGGAGGAAACTAGCAGTTCTCCTTGTGGAGAACAGAAACAGCACCTCTCCAGGATAAGTGTTGTTACTGCACAAAACGGAAACTTTCGATTAAGTTTGCAAGCAGCAGTTATGTGATGGAAGTGTTGTTTCTGCACAAAACTGTAGCATTTCAGTCGGTAATTGCGATTGTGCTAACAACTCATATACCGTCAAACAGTGGAGAAGTGTTGTTTCTGAAACAAACGATTCAATATTAAACTACCTATAAAAGGTAAAGGTATCCCCGTAACATGCCATGAAGGCACTTAGGGGGCATGGAGGTAGAGCCCCATGCTTTCCATGACCTCGGCACTAGAATGAGGTGGTGTGGTTGGCACCACGCTCTGACCGCCTTTTACCCCCGGGAAGGACCCGGTACTCAATTTTATAGAAGGCTGAGTGAACCTCGGGGCCATTCTGAAAGTTTGGCAACGAGAAAAAATCCTGTCACCACCTGGGATCGAACCCCGGACCTTCCAGTCCGTAGCCAGCTGCTCTACCAACTGAGCTACCCGGCCACCAATTAAACTACCTATATTGCAAGTATGTCAAAGATTTTGCCTATTTGCATTCTGTCATCATATGTATCACTTTTTCCTGTTTATCATTAAATACCATTAAGAATATATAGATTATAAACTACATATTATCTAATACAATGTGTTTGATAGATTGAACATTGTCTTAGAATATTACATTGCGACGAGAGTGGCCAGACTGCTTAACACCTGCTGTTTGATTGCCCCATTTTCGGAAGAGCCACCTACCATTACAATCACATATTATCTTATGTTCTGGGCAATTTGAGTAACTCCTGTGCTTTATGTTCCATAAGAAATGCTATTCAAGAGAATTTCGGAAATTTATATCACACATTTATAATTCACTGTAAATAGCTAGTTTACTAATTTCTGCCACAGACAAGTAACAGAAGTTGTAGTTAGTGTAATTAGTAGGATATATGAATGTGTAAATGATAATGTAGTATCTCTGCATGTGTGTGCGTGCTTGTTTTTTTATTATTATTATGTCTTGTGTGTGTATTTTATGTAATATATCTGTGTTTTATATCTAGTGTATATATTTGTATGTAATATATCTATTTTATATCATCATATCTACGTATTTGTATGTAATATAAGCTTTTATCATGTATGTCTTTAATGTATGTCTGTTTTCATGTCATATGCATGTATTGTATGTACTATGTCTGTTTTTATGTTATATGTAGGTATTTTATGTAAGAATGTATGCATTCTTTTTCTCTATGTTCTGCATATGTATTGTGTATAATATAACATGTGTTATGTCTTAGGTACGGTATGTATTTCTATGTAATGTATATATTTTAGGGAGAAAGGAACTAGCCACCCTATCCCATTGTCTCCTAGCCTAGTTGTCTCAAAAGTGGTGCCATATTGGTATCACTTGAGAGGTTCAGATCTGTCTTCAGACAGTTGACTAAACAACAGCAATATCTATTTTATATCATATCTGTGTATAATATATCTATGTTTTTTATGTAATGTTTTTCTTTAATGTAGCCTATTATATTTCATTTTATGTCACATGTATGTATTGTATGTAATATATCTGTGTTTTTATGTCCTGCATATGCATTTTATGTAATGCGTCTGTTTTATTAAGTATGTATTTCTACGTAAGTTTTATGTATTTGATTTCTACATAAGTTTTATGTATTTGATCTAATATATATGTTTTAACTACAATCCTAATATACCTAACAGTCAGGGTTCATTGCTTGTGGCGCTTAAACCTGTTTTATATTCTGCCACACAGTTAGCCTACATTTTAAAAACAAGTTGCTACTAATTTCCTAATGCTTTTTAATAATGATCACTCTGAAAGTATACTCATTTTGTTTATGGCTAGCCATCTTTCTTTTCATTTCATACTTTGTTTCGAAATATTTGATAAGTAAGACGTGAAACTCTATCAGGACCTAGAAACTTTAAGATAAAATAATGTTCTGTAAGATTATGACGTTTGCTTGACCTCTGTATGTCAATGGATTTTGATCTCCTCGTGACCTTGGTATTGAATAACAACTTTTATCTTGTTACGTCAAAAGGGTGTGATAGCTGTCTTTATCTTGTTGATATTTTTGCTTCAGAAAGAAACCATGATAATAGACATTTATAATGCTCACTTTTTGTTAGGATGAATTTTAATTTTTATATGTTCCTTTTCCAAAATAAAAAAAAATCCATATTTACAGGTTAAACACAATTAATGAAGGGAGAGTAGCAGTTGGAGATCTATCTGGATTTCTGCCGTGTACACCAAATGGTGTCATAGAGCTTATAAAAAGGTAAAACTGAATTTTATTATATGGCTCCTGGTGCTAAAAATTTTAATTGCCTCATTATTTAGAAATGGATGATCATACTATAGAGCTTTGTATATCTGCTTATACTCTTCACATCTGTACAACACTTAAAAATCATTTCATTTGCATCTCAGGAAGCATGTTCTATTTTTCTCACAGCTTCAAATTAATGGTTCCTTAAGTTTGACAACTCTATATTATAGACAACTCAGCTTATAGCTGCTGATCTGTACATTACTGTTTTGTGACGAACTTTATAAACTTCGTAATTTTGTTAGGAAAGATATGTGTTGTAAAAAGATATCCTAACAATGATGGAAATGAAATTAAAATTATTGGAGTACTGTATTAAAACTCCCAGCAGATGACTGAGAAACTGAACAGCTAATACTGTATTTCTGTTTTAGAAGTAATAATTCTAAATGAGACAGCTAATACTGTATTTCTATTTTAGAAGTAATAGTTCTGGTTTATTATCCTGAAATCCACATGAGCCTTAAGTTTTCAAAAATATATTTGGTATTCTTTTATAATAAATAATAGCATTATCTTGAATATTTTATAATTTCTTTATGTTGTGCCTAAAATCTAAATGCTCTATGCTCTACTAATTGTAATAGATTGCTGAAAATTAATTTACATAATTCATTTACTACAACATGGGTAATTCTTCCTCTTCCAGAAGTGGAGTTCCAATTGCAGGAAGCCAAGCAGTTGTCCTTGGAAGGAGTAAGATAGTTGGAACTCCTTGTTCAGAATTGCTGAAATGGCATCATGCAACTGTAACTGTTTGTCATTCAAAAACCAAAAATCTAGATAAAGAGGTATACACGACATTGTAATGTGCAATGATAAAATAAGCAAATTGTGTTATATAGAAATATGGTCATTAGCATGGTCTAGGAATTAGTTCGAGCAGCACTTGTGCTCTGAGGCTGTGCTAAGGTTTGGGCTCAATGTCTGATTGGATTTTCTCCTACTATAAGACGGCTTTTAGGTAATTCTATACCGAATTCTCGGACTTATCTTGCCAAAATACAGTCTCGCTGTCACTAATTCCATCAAAAACTGCACAGTTGATACATAATTTTTGTATAGTCAATTAAATAAATTATAGAAATATGTAAGTGTGGGATATAATAATATGTTTTTTTTTTCTGTCCCGAAAGTGTATTGCTTGTTTCATCCTGGAGTCATGTCACTTAGTCTTGTTTTTGGTCTTTTTTATAGGATGGGCTGATAATATACTATAGTCTATTGTAATATCAGGGTTATTGTTACATTGGGAGTCTGCGATTTATCACATAGGATAAAAAGTGCAAGCAGAGTGACATTTAACCTAGAGGATAATACTAGGAGATAACATGTAAAGGAACTAAATATAATAAATCACACATTTATGTACTTACTTAGTGCAAAAGCAGATTTAATACAGTGTAGTATTACTGCATACATCTATTTTTGAAAGAAATCTGAAATTTTTCTTTGCTTTTTGCTCTGTAAGATGCTTCTTCAGTTGCTTTCCTCTCTTGCATTTTTCACACCCTTATAAGCCATTGTTTTTTTCTGGCATTATTCTGGAAAACAATCCCGTTTTGTTGGCATTAAAGATGTGTTCAGGGCTATACTTTTCGAGGACGATTTTCATTTGACTTTCGGGCCACGAATCAGCTTCACTAGTGGGAGCAGACTTCTCTTCCCCGGCCACCACTTTGTAGACAATGCTATGCCTGTTCTTGAAGTTCTGTAGCCAGTCATTGCTAGCTTTGAAGTTTGATTTGCCGAGTAGACTGGAGAAATGAAGGCCTTTTTGGCAGATCATAAGACCGCTTATAGGAACACTTTGAGCCCTCATTTCATTAAACCATTTTATTGTAGCACTGTCCACATCAACTGAAACTGAAAAAAATGAAAGGCTTAAAAACATGCCCACATTAGGCAACTTTTGAATCATCATCATCATCATCATAGCCGAATATCTCTGTGACTATAGACAAAATTGGTTGGAGCATATCAATTGAATGCATTGTTCCGGTATATCAAAATAGATGCTATGGTAGGCCTATTACTTGACAGGCAGATGATGATGATGATGACTGTAGAAAAAGATGTTACAAATTCTTGTAAATGATTATATTTGAAAGTATTCACACTATCCCTTTATCATCGAACATATATAGAGTAGTCCACACCTGTGGAGTAACAGTTAGCGTGTCTGGCCGCAAAACCAGATGGTCTGGGTTCGAATCACATTAGGGGCAAGTTACTTGGTTGAGGTTTTTCCGGGGTTTTCCCTCAACCCAATTTGACTAAATGGTGGGTAACTTTTAGTGCTGGACCTCAGACTCATTTCACTGGCATTAACACCTTCATCTCGTTCAGACGATAAATAACCTAAGATGTTGATACAGCATTGTAAAATAACTTATATAGAGTAACATTATAGATCACTTTGTGAAATCTGTACTGTCTAAACATTTCTCTTCAGTTATATTAGATTACTTTTAATTAATATTTCTTTAATTTACAATACTATAATTGCTGTAATATAATGAGGTCAGTTGCAAATGAAACACATGAGAAATATGTGAAATCGCAATAGATTTTCTGTAGTTGTCAGAAAAAGTGATACAAAAGGAGATGCACACATGTAGAAGCATTATAACTTTTTTTTTGAACTTATGGTTCGTGTATGTACAAATATTACATAGAGATTGTAGTGGTTGATAATGGACTGGCTAGACTTGTGTCCCAGGACACTGCAAACACTCCAAAAGTCGTTCAAGTACCTGGCTATGTGACAGCACTAATCAGAACCTCCTCTTGAATATGATTCACAATTAATACAGGAGTTTTCTGGATATGATTTTAAACTGTGCCGACCCAAATATTCCTTTCAAAGACACTGTAGTACTTCACATTTTTTACACTCAAATTTTGAATTTATTTACAGATTAAAAAGAAAGTTTCAAACCAACAAATAAATATTATGTGTAGTTATGAATTGCTCTCTCTCTGTTGTCTGAGATACTGAGACATAATTAAGTGTGTCTCGTTTGTTCTGGTGCTTGTTTAGAAGCTAGCAGATCATTATTTGTTTCTGGCTACATCTATATTCAGGATAATGCAACTACAGAGATAAAATAGTTTACACAACCACTTTTTTTAGTTTTGTATTTGTGGGAGATTGAAAAGATTTAAGTTTACTTATAATCTACTTATCTCCTTTGTTTAATAAATTGTTCTGCTGTTCCCTCGAAGTTCGAATTTTTAAATTGAAGTACAATTGTTAATTTTTTTTAGCAAATTTAAATGAACGCCAAATTTCTTATATAGCATTTACATGTAAGAAATTGTTGTGATAGAGAAAGTAGGCTAACTGCATACCTTACGGTACCTAGCTGCTTGGCTTACGGGTTGTTGTTATGGCAACCAAGGTTAACCTTGGAAGTAGCCAATCATCATTTGGACCCCCTGCTTTCTTTTCTCAAGCTTGTGGGAATATTGCCACATTATTGAGTATATCACTGACTGACTGACCAGCTCCTAGCAGCAAGTTGGCAATGTTGCCATGACAGCAGAGCCGTAAGTCACGTCTATTATAAACATTTTTTATACCTTTGTTATAACTGGTACAGCAATGGAAGAAAAGTTAGTCAGCTTGCAGTATTTTTCTGTAAAAATAGGATTATGTACATTTCGTGGCAAAACGAATGAGCTTCCGACAAGTTCCACATATACAATACTGCGCATGCTTGTCTCATCAAAGTCGTAGTTCACTACGTGACACATAATTGAAAGGTTCAGAGCCATAGGGGCCAAGTGCCATTTATTAAAAACGGAGAAAGCAAGGGTTAAAGTTAGGTGAATATCACAGTTTAATTAAGATTGACATATCATTTAGTTTTAATGTGTATACTTTATATTACTTGCTACATGTTTCCATTGAATTATGGTAATAACTTCATTTTTACCCTTGTTTTCTACGGTTTTATTCATTCATTCATTTATTATATTCCATAGATCTTACATGAGCAATGAAGCTTTAAGATGTGGAACAAGTCAAAATTTTACAATATTACAATTACAATTTTTATAAAATTTTTACAGTATTTTACAATTTTTACAGTTTTACAATTTAGTAATTTTCTACAATGATGAGGTGAGGTCTGAGGATTCGCCAAAAGATTACCCGGCATTTGCCTTTAGGTTGGGCAAAACCTCGGAAAAGCCCAACCAGGTAAATGGCGCTTGGCCCACTATGGTTCTGAACCCTTCAATTAAACCATTTAAATTTGCTGCATTTTTGTCTAAGAGTCTGAACTATGTTATAAAATCAAATGGAGCAATGATTTTAGATACATAGTATTTTCCTGTAAAAATAGGATTATGTACATTTCGTGGCAAAACGAATGAGCTTCTGACAATTTGTACGTTCCACATATACAATACTACGCATGCTTGTCTCATCAAAGTCGTAGTTCACTACATGACACATAATTGAAGGGTTCAGAGCCATAGAGGCCAAGCGCCATTTATTAAAAACTGAGAAAGCAAGGTTTAAAGTTAGGTGAATATCATAGTTTAATTAAGATTGACATATCATGTAGTTTTAATGTGTATACTTTATATTACTTGCTATATGGTTCCATTGAATTATGGTAATAACTTCATTTTAACCCTTGTTTTCTACGGTTTTAGTAAATGGCGCTTGTCCCGCTATGGTTCTAAACCCTTCAATTAAACATTTAAATTTGCTGCATTTTTGTTTAAGAGTCTGAAATATGTTATAAAATCAAATGGAGGATTGATTTTAGATACATCAGTGCCTCTGAAGAGTGAAATAATAATAAAATTGATAAGTACAAAATCACTCGAAGCGAATGTGAACAGGAAACCCATGTATTATGCTGATTTGTTACTATCAGTTTCGGTGGCATAAATCATTACGGCACAGTTCTGCAAAGCAAATGAATAGTACTAGTTCAAGGTTCGAGTCTCCAACAATCTCCATTTTTTAAATTACAAATTTCCCATCGTATGTCTCACAAAGCTAGATTTATGTCGCAACATCTTTTACATAAATATGCTCGAACTCTAGTAAATAACAAACCCCACCCATCTGTAAATAAAAGTCTATCTCATCATTACTCTTGAAGTTAGCAACTGACAGACAACTCCGTCAATAAGTAATTTCTCTGGTTCATTAGGTTATTTTGCATTGAAGGCAACCAGAGTAATTTATTGGAGCTTTGTAAAAATATTATTGTTCCAGCGATTTTTACAAAACAGGCATAACGAAATTTCTTAACAAAATAATGTCATGTAACATTTAAAATAAATTGGTTAAAAAAAAACCAATAATAATAATAATAATTTTACTCTACCAGGAGGCGAACTTTCAACCTATGGAACAGAACGCAGACAGACATGTTACCACTATGTCACATGCACTCAGAAGGTTGACTATATTATAGACGGACGACTTTCAATAAACAAACATACAGTAACAGCAATACCTTCAAGTGCAGTTCATTTACATGTGTGAACCATGTGGTAGAACTTTACATTCTTAATGACCAAGAATCAGCCCATTCTTTTTGCCATGAAATGTACATATAATTTTTGTTAAAACTAGATAGTTGTGAATTTTATGTCTGTGTTCATGTATATGTAATCTTCCAAAATGTTTGATATTCATATTGGCAAATTTTCTGTTGTGTGAAACTGCATTCTCTTAAATTCCTTAGCTGGTATGTGACTATATGTATAGGCATGAAGGGAAGAAACAATACAAAGAGAAATAATATATCTAATTAGTGCTGATAATATTGTTTCAATTTTATTTTTAAGTCTTATAAAGGCATCAATTTAATTCATAAATAATGTAATGAAGTTTATAGGGTATACAGTACTGAAAATTGTATGACTACAAGAGACTAATAGATTATATGCATTGCATCTCTGTGCTGGAGGTATTTGTTATCTATGCATCCACATTCGTATCACATGTTTTGTTATAACTTAGCAATATATATTTTTACAGGCAGCTAAAGCAGACATCCTGGTTGTTGCTATTGGCCGGGCTGAAATGGTAAAAAGTAGCTGGATAAAGCCAGGCGCTGTTGTAATTGACTGTGGAATAAATGCAATTCCAGGTATGTAAAAAAATTTAACACAAGGGGAAACCATTGGTAGTTTTCTCAGTGTGTTTGGCCAAACACCTGCATAGAATTGGAATATATCAGTCCCCAACTGCCCATTGTGCAACTCAAACCAAGAAATGGATTCAGAACACCTCAGAATCTGTGCTTCAGTGGCTGACCATGAAATATCTTTGAAAAATATTGGAGTGCAAGAGGTCAAATTACTTTATTGTCAAACACCTGGCATTAGAAACAACAACAGTTTTCTTAGTGTAAATAAGTTTCATATAAAATTTCTAAGTAAAGTTTGTTACTTTATGACTGGATTTGAATAATCTAAAAAAATAAAAAAAAAATAAATAAAAAAAACCTGTAAAATAGTTTCATTCCAAATTTGAACACCAGACTCAAGCATTGTTTTGCAGTCAAAACAGAGAACAGTTGCAGTATTAGTTGTTAACCTACTAGATTAATTTTAATCTGGGTAAAGCTATTAGGGCTTTATATTTATGTGTGTACTAGCATCATGCATTATAGGTGCTATGTTCGGTTCAAGTTTGTAGAATATGAAGAAGTTCGATATTCACTGATGTGTTCACTCTGCAGAAGGAGGCCTGTCTCGTGTTTGTTCCACCTTGTTATAAAAATATTCGCTATTCTTCACTCATGTTTTAATTACTGAAGAATTTTAACACATATCTTGCGATTAGCTCTTCATATGAAATAAGACGAAGTTTTTAATATCTTTATTGCCTCTCTCATGTTCGAACATTGCAGAACACTAGTGTGCACTATGTTGCAGTTTTCTTCTTACAGTTATAATCTTATTGAATTTGGTATTCCCAAGAAACTAGTTCGATTAATTTTAATGTGTCTCAGTGAAACATACAGCAGAGTCCATATAGGCCAGTTTCTGTCTAATGCTTTTCCAATTCACTGTGGGCTAAAGTAAGGAGATGGACTATCACATTTACTTTTTAATTTTGCTCTAGAATATGCCATTAGCAAGGTCCAGGAAAACAGAGAGGTTTGCAATTGAACGAGTTACATCAGCTGCTTGTGTATGCAGATGACGCCAATATGTTAGGAGAAAATCCAGGAATGATTGAGGAAAACACGGGAATTTTACTTGAATCGAATAAAGAGATAGGTTTGAAAGTAAATCTCAAAAAGCAGAATATATGATTATGTCTCGTGACCAGAACGTAGTATGAAATGGAAATATAAAAATTGGAAATGTATCCTTTGAAGAGGTGGAAAAATTCAAATATCTTGGAGCAACAGTAACAAATATAAATGGCACACGAGAGGAAATTAAATGCAGAATAAATGTGGGAAATGCTTGCTATTATTCAGTTGAGAATGTTTTATCATCCATTCTACTTCAAAAAATTTTAAGTTAGAATTTATAAAACATTTATATTACTATGATGTATCGAAGTGCATATGATATTTTCATGCAGGAAAGGGGAACAGAGAGGTAGAACTTAAACTGAGGAGGATTTAATCCGGCATTGGAATTTGAATCTGGTGTGGCTTAGTGGATAAAGCGTCAGCATGTAGAGCTGAAAACCCGGGTTCGAATCCCGGTTCGGAGAGAATTTTTGTCTGTCTATCCATTCTTCACCATTTATATTACCGGTTGTTCTGTCTAGTTGTGAAACTAGGACTCTCACTTTGAGAGAGGAACAGAGGCTAATAGTGTTTGAGAATAAGGTGTGTAGGAAAATATTTGGGGCTAAGATGGATGAAGTTACAGGAGAATGGAGAAGTTACACAATGCAAAACTGCACGCACTGTATTCTTCACCTGACATAATTAGGAACATTAAATCCAGACGTTTGAGATGAATAGGGCATTTAGCACATATGAACGAATCTAGAAATGCATATAGTGTGTCAGTTAGAAGCCAAGAGGAAAAAGACCTTTGGGGAGGCTGAGACGTAGATGGGAGTATAATATTAAAATGGATTTGAGGGAAGTGGGATATGATAGTAGGAACTGGATTAATCTTGCTCAGGATAGGGATTGTAGTGGGCTTATGTGAGGGTGGCAATGAACGTCTCGGTTCTCTAAAAGCAATTTGTAATTAAGTAAGTAAAGTGCAAAAGTTAACATAATAAAGGTACCATAAAGTTATTCTGTGATTAGAAGTGTTAGAAGAGTGTATTGAACAATGAATAATAACAAAGAAATTTTAAATCCAATTGTAAAAAATAACGCATTAAACATAAATTTTTGTTATCAGTCTCATGATCAGAATTTATAAATCAATACATCTTGATTACACAACTTTTAATACTGTATCACTTCGGAATATGTATGATAAGAACTTTCTTGTGTTCAATTTTAACATACCTTGTTAACATGTTTCGACCTATTTTGGGTCATCTTCAGAACTGGTCGTTGTTGGTCTTGGTGCCTCTTGTTTCCTGTGAGGGTGCGTTTGTAGTGTAGAGTCAAAGAGTGTATGTACACATAAAATTACAACCTCATTCAAGAAATTAAATTACAACATCGCATACAGAACAAATAACATTCTACAAAAACATCTCAACACACAAACAACACAAACAAACAAATATAACCACACAGGCGTATACAAACTCAAATGTAATACCTGCAACAACTTCTACACAGGACAGACAGGCAGATCATTTCAAACACGTTACAAAGAACACATCACAGCCATAACAAAATTACAAAACACCTCCACATATGCAGAACACATCACAAATGCCAACCACACCTACAGGGACATAAACACAGACATGGAAATACTGCACATCCAACCAAAAAGCCAGAAACTCAACACACTAGAACAATATGAAATATACAGACACACGAAAACACACCCCAATGATATTCTCAACACACAACTCAATTTCAAAACACACACACTCTTTGACTCTACACTACGAACGCACCCTCACAGGAAACAGAACAAGAGGCGCCAAGACCAACAATGACCAGTTCTGAAGATGACCCAAAATAGGTCGAAACATGTTAACAAGGTATGTTAAAATTTAACACAAGAAAGTTCTTATCATACATATTCCGAAGTTATAAATCAATTTAATATTTCTTGTAAAGCAAAAAATGTCACTGTTAGTGTATGACACTTGTTACAGAAGTGAGTACTTGGCCTAGTCTTTGAAAGTAAATGGTGCTGACATTTATTTTCATCAAAATCAAAGAATTTGTGTTGTTACTTTCATGAAACTTCCTTTCCTCTATTTTCCGTCTTGGTTTTCACAGATGCTACCAAAAAGTCTGGTCAGCGACTGGTTGGAGATGTTGCTTTTGAAGAGGCAAAGCATGTTTCTTCATACATAACCCCAGTGCCTGGTGGTGTGGGTCCAATGACTGTGGCTATGTTAATGAAGAATACAGTTCAGTCAGCTCAGAGGGCAGCTGCTAGAATCAAGAATGTTATGTGGAACTTGAGAACACTACCTCTTTCACCAGCAACACCAGTACCCAGGTATGTAACTTATTATATTGGAAATCATTTGAGGGTAAACTTGTCGCATCAGTTTTGCTAGATTGAGTCTAAGTTTTTAAATAATGAATAACTCATTGGAAAAAAAAATATGTGGTATAAGCTATTCATAAATCATATGAAAATTATATGAACTTATGCAAAACTGAATTAAACTTGTAAAAAAAATAATATATGGAATAACTATCATCATTGTTTTCAGTACATTTACAAAAATAATCACAGTGATTGCATTCGAAAGGTCGTTTGTATAATTTTCCTTTATGTGCTTCATCAGGACAGTCACATTGAAGGCTCCAGCAGTATTCTATCATCATATGTTTGTCCCATCAGACTTGATACCTTTCCTCCATCACCTTTATATCCTAATAGAACTCATCCTCTTGTTTCTCACTAAAATCATCAAGATTTTCTGAAAATCTGTGCAAATAGCTATGGAAATAGTATACCTTTATGCTCACAGTAGCACCAAAATTTTTAAATTCTGAGAACATGTTTTGTACCAGTTTTTCATAATTGAAGGGTATAGGGAAAGAACGAACTTTGTTAATTTTAGCAAATTGTTCGGGAGAGCAGTTTAAAATCTCTCTTTAGCATATTCTTTCTTTGTATGCCCAATCTAAAATCTGTCACAGTATTAAATCATTGACATTATCACAGTGTTTCATTCGTAGGATTAAACTACATGGAATTCTACACAACACAATGTGCATAACTTATTTTTGTAGAAAAGTGGACAAAGCTCGTTCTTTCCTTGTACACTTCTGTTGTGTGCTTTATGGTTACACAAGAAGTTCTTGACAGCCATGACTAAGCTGCGTCAGGCAAAAGCTTCAACATAGGTCATGAAATTTGTGAAATTTGAATCATTGATAAGTTAACGAATTTCAGGGCCATCAAAGATTCCTGTTTTTAGTTTTTCAGTACTCAATGCAGGGAAGAATCTATAAATGAATTTGAAACATTCGCCATCTTTGTTCAGGGTACTAACAGATCGCTTTTTCGGTCCCAGCTTTATATGAAGTCGACTAATGACCTTCGGTTATTGTGATTATGTCACTTTTCCAATGATCTTGTTTCGTCCTACCATCCCTCAAGCAGATGAAACAGGGCTACTTCATGTATTCATATCGCTGACCAAGTAAGTTCACCATCTTTAAATCAACATATATAAACCATTGGTGCTCATGATAACCATTTTGGTATTTTCATATTTCTTCTATAAGTTTTGTTGAGTGACCACTAAACCAGTGACCAATGAAACACATTGCAAACTTCTGGTGGAACTGACTATAAAAACCTGCTAGTCTTCTGGTCAATATTCCAGTACTCCCATTTGGAGGAGAAGTCCAAAGGTGTTTTATGTATACACAATTCCAGAATTTTAACTGAAATAAGGTAGGAGTTGTTCCTCTCTTGTGTGATAAGCTGTTACTTTAACTTCTGATTTTGGATCGTGCTTTTCTTTTCACATCAATTCTAAGAGTTCAGATGTTTGCTTTGGGAGACGCAGGTTTCATATCATATCATTGAGCTATTCTTAGGTGAACTGCTGGATTGTTGAAGTACTTCTTTCATATTTACTTCTACTGCTAACACCTGTGTTAACACTTCAAGTCCTGCATATTTTCAACATTGGACGCAGGAAAGTCAGGGAGTGTAGTGAACACTGGTGTGGAAACTTGTTGGTTTTTCTTTGTTTCTATCTCGTTCTCAACATTACTGTGCACATTACTGTAAATTAGACGCACTGTCAGTGACAAGGTTAGATAGAGTTTGATGAGGAGACATATTAGTGTAAATTAGATACATTGTCAGTGATAAGGTTAGATTGGTTTGACGAGGAGATATATTAGTGTCAAGATAAATAAATGAAAAGTCCTTCGCACAAAATAACACATTATCCCATGAATATAATATTTTCATTTTCTAAATTTGCTTTCGTCGATTTCAGCAATATTCCCTGAGTAAAAATATATTATTTTCTCCTTCATTTTGCTGTGATAATGCGCTATGATATCTTCGAAAACGTATATTTTCTTTTAGTGCATTCAAAAAGCCGCCATTGTGCTCTGTAAATCTTGTACTTGACTACTGCAGTGAATTTTTAAATGTAGTCACTTTTATTAATGTCGTACTGAATTTTGTCCAATATTCTTTTGGGAAGATTAACTCCATATGTAGATGATATACTTAGGGATCATCAATTTGTTTTCAGGCGTAATAGATTGACTGTTGATCAGATTTTTTTGTATTCGACAGATACTGGAGAAAAAATAGGAGTATAAGTGCACAGTACATAACTTATTCATATATTTCAAAAAGGCATAAGACTAGGTTAAGAGAGAAGTTTCATATATTATTCTTATTGAATTTGGTATTCTCAAGAAACTAGTTCGATTTATTAACATGTGTCTCAGTGAAACATATAGCAGAGTCAGTAAGGACAGTTTCTGTCTAACACTTTCCAAGTTCATTGCGGGCTAGAACAAGGAGATGTGCTATCACCATTACCTTTTAACTTTAATCTAGTATATGCCACTAGGAAAGTCCCCGAAAACGGAAAGGGTTTGGAATTGAATGGGTTACATCAACTGCATTTTTATGCGGTTCACATCAATATGTTAGGAGAAAATCCACAAACTATTAGGCAAAACATGGCAATTTTACTTGAAGCAAGTAATGAGATAGGTTTGAGAGTAAATCCCGAAAAGCAAAGTATATGATTATGTCTCATGACCAGAACATAGTATGAAATGTCAGCCTCGGTAGTGTAGTCGATATAGCGCTGGCCTTCTGTGCTCGAGGTTGCGGGTTCAATCCCGACCCAGGTCGATGGCATTTAAATATGTTTAAATGCGACAGGTTCATGTCAGTAGATTTACTGGCATGTAAAAGAACTTCTGCGGGACAAAATTCCGGCACACTGGTGATGCTGATACAACTTCTGCAGTTACTCTTTCACTGTAAGCATTCTCCATTCTTCTCTATTTTCTGCCTTCCTCATCATCTTCACTTACGATCCATATACCTTAATGTTACCTGTCACCTGATATCTTCTTCTGCCCCGGACTTTTCTCTTGTTCACCATTCCTTCCAGTGCATCCTACATTATGCAGTTTCTTCTTAGCCAATGACGCAACCAATTTCTTTTCCTTTTCCTAATCAGTTACAGCATTATTCTTTCTTCACCCACTCTTTCCAGCACACTTTCATTTCATATTCTATCTGTCCATTTCACATGCTCTGTTCTTCTCTATATCCACATTTCAAATTTTAATATATATGCCAATAATTGTATTATCATTTGGTAAACAGATCATTTTGTCATGTAATTTCATGGTTGCTACATCATCTATCTCTTTCTGCAAACAATCAGATACTATAATGAACGGAGAACATCTACTACAGTTTCAAGCATTAACCAAAATCCAAGGAGATATATCAACCCAACTAATGAAGTACTATTGAGATGCTAGATGGAAAATGGAAGAAATCCAAAATCCAGAACATTAGCAAACAACAACGTCATCTATCTCTGTTAGAAGGTTCATGTTGTTGATTAATGCTAACGATTTGGTTGTTTCTGTTCTTAGCTTTAGTGCTTGGGTTCTCTACTTTTTTAAGTTTTTGTGAATGTTGAATATGGGCTACTGCTGGTGTGATATACCCCTAAGACAAAAAAAAAAAAAAAAAAGAGCAGACTCCTGAAGCTGAAATATGGAAAAGTTTATTTTGGCATGATGCTTGGTTCACATGAGGAAACCTACTGCAGTTTTATACACCAATGTGTATTGGATTGTAGAGCATGAAATACAGGTGAAGTTACTTATGTTGTCTTAACTCAAAGATAGAATGAAAAGCTGAATATTCGTAGTATGTTGCTTGTTCACATCTCGTGCAATCTATCATAATATTGATTTTTTTTTTTATTTTCTTTTAGTGCGTGCAAATTAATCCGAACAACGTAATTACTTATGCAAAAACACTCAAACGGGATAAAAAAAGGATATAAGACATACCTCAGTAATCTATGTGGCCTCCCTTGTTCCTAATAACAGCTCTGAGATGATTTGACATGGATTCCACTAATTTCCCACAAATATTCTTCATTTCTTCATCGCGAAATCATACACCATTGAGGGCAGAAATCATCTTCTCTTTTGTAGAACAATCCATTTTTTGCATTCTTCTTTTGCAAATTGACCACAAGTTCTCAATGGGATTGATGTCGGGTGAGTTGCCTGGCCAGGGGAGTACCTGAATATTCTTCTTGTTGAAGAATTCTGTAGTTTTTCGAGACATATGGCATGGTGCCATGTCTTGTTGGAACACACCTCTGCTATCCAGAAATGATTTTTGCAGCTGGGGTACGATTCTGGTTTCCAATAAGTGAATATATTTGTCAGAATTCATCATTCCCTTGATAGGTATTAATGCTCCAGGCCCTTCATATGTAAAACAACCCCAAAACATTACTTTAGGGGGGTATTTGGGTGCTTGTTGGAGATGAGCTGCTGTTACTTTTTTGGATCCTTTCCGTACGTAAGAAACACGGTGACCGTGGATCTCGAAATGAGACTCATCGGAAAAAAGTACATTCTTTCAGTCATTCACTGTCCAGTGTTGATGTAATTTTGCCCACATTAAGCGTTTTTTGCACATAACAGGTATTAGCAGTTGCTTCTTAATAGGCTTACGAGCCCTTCGTCCAGCTTCCAAAAGCCTACACTGCACTGTTGTGACGTGAATATTCGCCCCAGTGGTAGCCATTAACTCGCAGGTTAAGTCGACACAGTTAGTCTAGGATTTAATTTACTTTTCCTGACAATTAAACGATCATCTGCACGTGAAGTCTTCCTTTTCCGACCACAGTTTCCTTTTTTCTGGGGTGTGATGGATCCAGTCTCCCTGTATCGTTTTATGATCGAATTAATAGTAGTCAAACTGATGTGACATTCTGCAGCAATTTGCCTCTGTGTCATAGAAGAGTGCTCTGCTAATGTTATAATTTTAGACCGTTTTCGTGGAGTTGTATCCATTTGTGAAGACGACAGAATGTACACTGGATTGCAGTATTAAGTCTTCAACATAACTGAAATGCTTATAAGTACAAAACGACAGGCAAAATGTCACATATTATAAAAAAAAAATAATAACGACAGACCTTCAACAATGGAATTACACGTACTACAGATGTCAATTAAAGCGATATGAGCAACTGTGAGGCCAACAATGACAGAAAATGTAAAAATATGTCGTGTTCGGATTAATTTGCATGCTACTGTAACTCATATGTAGGGGCTATACAAGAACACATACATATATTGTGCAATGTAATTTAAAAAGTCATGAAATTACAGTCTATGGAAGCAAACAATATCTCAAGAATTTATTAAAGAAAGAAAGCAAAATAAGAAGAAATAGTAAGATAACATAAAATTTTGGGCAGAAAGAAGAAAAAGTTTGAAACCATGAAATAAATAAATCAACTGAGAATTAAAAATAAATAATCTTCCCAAAAACGTATTTTTAAACAATTCTTAAAACACCTGCAATTTAGTAAAATTCTATATTCTAAAGGAAGTTGGTTAAAAGTTATTAAATGCTTCATTCCTTTCGTTCCATAAGTTACTGAGCTATGCTGAGAAAAAAAAATATATTTTTTTTATCTTGTTAAATGAGTGTGTATATCTTTATTAAACTGAAATATAATAATACTATGTATTAAATTATTAATAACTTTGTACATGAAAATAGCAGCACCTAATTTTATAATTGATTCAGCTGGTAGAACGAAAGAAAGTTGATATAGATATATAACTGGAGTCAAATAATGAAAACCCAATAAATTTCTTAAAGCTCTATTTTCAATAATTTGTAAAGGTCTCAAAGCAGTTTTCTTATTATGTCCCCAAATAAATGACATATACATTAAATGAGAATGAATAAAAGCATAATATATATTCAAGAGACAAGATATAGACAAAGATCTCTTAAGCCTTTTCAAATACCAGACATTGGAGCAATTTTGTTACAGAGAGCCAAAATGTGTTTATCCCATGTTAAATGTTTATCAACAATCAAACCTAAAAATTTAACTGATGCAGCTTTTTATATGATAGAATCATTAAACTTTAATTCTTTTGCAATAATATAATATAAAGGTTTAGTGAAAATAGTATACACAGTTTTTTTCAAATTCAAAGAAAGCCTATTTGCGCTTAACCAGTTTCCAAGAGTATAATAATGTCTGCCTCAAACTTTTCAAAAGTTCTTAAATGGAGTCAGTAATATAAAATACATTTTAACCTAATAAATTGCTTTAATTCTGAGTGCTGTGTTCATGTCGAATGCCTTGTCTTCATAGCTCTAAAAATATATAAGATAGACATTAACTTTTTCAAATTCATTTTGTTATGTGTGTTACAATTTGTTACATATGTGCACGCACAATCTGGTATATGCAAGAGAGTGAGTGGGACAGTGTCTACTCACAAAGTTATTTTACTGGGACAGCCGCCTGTACTCAGAAAGTTATTTTATTTATAGTCTGGCATGATGGCTGAACATACACATAGGGACAGGACAGACATTCACTGTTCACTTTCGTCAGCAACACAGGATTTTCGGCTACTGCAGCAGCTCAAAAGACTAGGAATCCCTGAGTCTATAGGCAGACAGTGGCTGAAGTTATTCTGGACAGGAATGGGCATTGTCGACACCCAGGGTCTGGGCGGTAGCATGTATCTACTGCAAAGAGAATGCAGCTGTAACTGCAGAGCAGAATGCGATCCTTTCTGACCTACACCTGAAATTAGGGCAGCTTTACATTTTTACATTTTTCTGGATCTTCTTGCATGGCCCTAAGGCACCTAAAAGATGCAAGATACTCTTAGAATTAGTGGCTACTTTGAAAGAATACATTAGTGACGATCACATGATATTTTGCCTGGCATTTGCAGAAGTAAATGTTGACTGCAACTGAAATAAAGGAATATTTTCGGATGAGGTCGCGTTTTCGATTACAAAACCAGGATCGTTAATAGTCTACTGCCCATCTGGAACCCAATTCATTTCAAGATACGTAGCTCTGTGGTGGCGCAGTAGTCGCATATCAGTATCATGCCAGGGATGGATGTCACATGATTGTCTGGGTGTGTTGTGGTGAGTAGAGAGCTGATTGGATGATGCTTAGTGTGAATAAATACTTGAACATATCATGGTTCCCTCTGTGTGGATGAGGTATCCTCAAAGAAGCATTTAATTCCAACAGGATAATCATCAGGGTTGTGAAGTTCATGCACTATAGGGTAGTATTACTGTATATTTAACTGTACCCCCCATACACGTCTGGATATGATAAACTGTATTTTGGTAGCCGTGGCATACATTAAGATTGAGAAAGCTTGGTTTACAATGTTACGAAGTTTAAATCTTCCAGTCTTTATCTAATATTACCTGTGCATTTCGAACTGACAGATCAAGGTAACGTACAAAAGTACAAGCCACACACGAATCATTGAACTGAAAGCTGTGAACTGAAGCACTGGTAATTCCGGCTGTCCCAGCTGACTTTAGTTGAGGAGAATGGTTCAGGATTGGGGTAAGCACACGAAGCAAATGCAGTCTATTGTTTGACCTTGAGCAGCCAGTTCGAAATGCACAGATAATAATACTAAAGGAGGTAAGTAGTCACCTACTGAACCGCGTGTTGAGGGTATTAAGGTACGGTTACACGTCGCTATTTTTGCAGCGCTGCAGTACAATAAACTGCACAACTCTCGTACTATGACGTGTGAACAATGGTGTAATCCGAAAAGTAGCGGCTGCCGAACCTGCTGCCCACTACTTTTTCATGCTGCGCGCAGCTTAAAAGTAGTGACGTGTGAACAGGGTTCTCAGGATTGCAGTCGCAGCATTTTTGATATCAGTTTTGTTGAAACTTTTGCTGCGGTTGCGACCAGTGTTGCCACCCAAATGTGCTAATGATACTTTTATTATTTGGATATATTTTAATGTTAGATGTGATGAAAATAAATTATTTGTAACAATTATTAAATGCACAACACAGTCTGAGCATATTTGCTGACGATATAATTCATTTTTTTTTAATTTTCCGTAGCATAGTTTCAAACAGGAGGGTTGCCAACATTGATTACGTGAATATGCTGTTGGTTATCATTTAAGTATATAGCGTTTTTAAAAGCTTTATAGTAAAAATAATGCCAATTTCTGAATACTAGTTAGGACAGAAAAGCAAATAATAGATAAGTAAGCTTTCGCTTGAGTTTCTTAATAATGCGAACATAACCACAAAATGTATATTGAGAAGTCAACACGGAGATGGAAACCTGCAGCATGACTGTGGCTGCAAAAGTAGTGCCTTGTGTGTGAACAGACTCGCAACCTCCAGTTGCAACTTTTGCTGCACTCAGGTTGCGCAGCACGAAAAGTAGCGTGCAGTGTGCTACTTTTGGCTTACGTGTGAACACGACACGCAACTTCTGCAGCTGCAGTACAAAAGTTGTGCAGCAAAAGTAGTGACGTGTGACCGTACCTTTACATATTCAAGTTACTATTACAGCAGTTATCAAGAGACGCTGCGCTTAAATTTGTTTTGTCTTTTTTAAAGGCTTCTGTGATTGCGCATAATATGACTTGCTTCCCACACCATGGCTAAGTATCTAGAAACATCTGATATCACTGATATCGAATGTGTATGAGAGCATGGTTAAGTATATACGAAGTAGCAGTACTACTCTGTAGCGCTTGAACTTCACAATCCTGATAATCATCCTGTTCACACATGTGCAAGGATTTGAAACTGGTTACTCCAAAAGCAGCAGGAGGTTAATGTGATAGACTAGCCTCCTTGGTCTTCAAATTTGAATGCTTTGGAAAATATGTGGATGGAAGTCGGGCGAGATATGAAATCACATTGGCCTTTGGAAGAACCACGGACAAAAGATGCCCTATATACATTAGATGTTTGATTTTATATATGCCCTGAAGAAAGAGGATACAGTGTTTAAACACCAATATTGAGTTTTTGTGTGTATGTGTATGTCTGTGTAAGTGTGTGCGTGTGTGTGTGTGTGTGTGTGTGTGTGCATGCGTGTGCGCGTGCGCGATAAAATTTCGTTATTCACATTAAAATATTGAACGAAGAGCAGATATAGACCATTCAAAGAAAGAAAAAAAAAAAACAAAAATAAGGTGGATGCTTGGAACTTTTGATATTACGATTACTATCTATATATACATAGAAACCTCATATACAGCAATTATTGAAAAACATAGCACTCAGTGGGACATGAACAAGGTCTGAATGTTCAACAAACTAGAATCAAGATTGTGTATTTGAATGTGTGTGTCAGTGCAGTGTTACACGAAGTTCTTGAAGTATCTGGAGACTGCTCACTTTTTTTTTTTTTTTTTTTTTTTGTCTTAGGTTATGCATTTTATAGGTGCAAGAGAGGGTAGTGAATCTTTGAGCCAGTACTTTGATGTTTTGTTTTTTTATTGATACCATAGTATACTGGATAACTAGGTCATCTGCATACATTAACGTCTTTACCCCATTACTTTATTAATTGTTGTTGTGATGTCATTCTTCGTAAATATTGAAAGGTATGCTACTAAGAATGATACCCTATGGCACTTTTGTTTGAAGTTGTTTATATTTTGCTAGATGCACTCTGATTGACTTTATAATATCGATTTGCAGCATGTTTTTCAGTACACCATAATTTATTTTCAGAAAAAAAAATTCCTTCTATACAGAGTCGAAAGCACTCTCGAAATCAACAGATATTGCAGTCATTGTATCTCCCTTGTTCAGTCCATTTCCTTGCATAGTTTTGTAACCTCTTCATTTGTGGAATGGTTTTGTCAGAAGCCTGCTCTTTATGGTGAAATTGGTCTCATTTTACGAGGAAACTAGATTACAGCTGTTCAACCTATATTTAATTTTCCAATTGTTTACTTAATATACAAGCAATAGTCACACACACCTTCCAGTACAGTTCTCAGAAGCAACTAACTGCTGGGATGTTTTGTAGAACTGGCTTCCCACATTGCGGTCGGAAGAGTAGGAAGTCGGCCGGTGGCAGAATGATGTAAAGTTTCCTCGTAAAATGAGAGCCCTATTTTGTGATTCTGTGTTGTTTGTTACAGACCTACTTGAGAATTATTTCTAGTGAAATTCAATACTACATTAGAAATAAAAAAACTTTTGACATGCTTTGTTATATGCAAGGGAAATTCCACAAAAGCATATAGCATATATTTTTCTTCAGTGATCTTAGTTCAGACTACTGCCAGTCACTTAACAAGTAATATGCTTAGAATCTGATGATGTGTAAATCACAAATACCTCTTAATGCTCCATCACTTTTAAATACTAATTTTTGCAGGTAGAAAAATAATATTAGAAGTGATTATTACAATATACAAATAGCTGTCTTATGTGATTTTGTTTAAAAATTAACAACATATAAGCTACATTTAAACAGTACAATAAATTTATAGATTGAGTATATCACAATATGAAAATACCTTTCGTAGGCAATCCAGAAACCAAAAGCATACCTTCAGATTCGGATACATACTAAATTATTTCATGTGTACCCATCTTTTGAATGATAGTTCTAGAAAACAAACTATAATTGGCAGGAGCAGATATTTATGGGGATTAATTTTATCATTTGTGTTTTTTAATATTGTGTCTGCAGAGATTGTTGGAGATTGATTTGTATTCTTAGCTGAGATTAAGGGAAATTTTGGAAAATACAATTGTTTTGGTATTGGAGTATTAACTCAGTATGAATATAACTTTCCAAATAATTAACATTAAAGGTTTGTTGGATTCTGGTAAAGGTGCGGTATGGCCAATAGACAATATTTGTTGGATTGAGACTGTATTTAACACACATTCATTAAAAACGAAAAAAACTTTCAGCCCTCAAATTAACACATTCAAATTATAGTGAAATGTTGAATTTTCCGTCTTTTGAGTTCACTAATTTAATCAGAACACCTGGAATACTATGTAATGTAGCCTACTTGTATATATAACAAATTCAAGTGAAAAAAAAAAACCTCAGAATATGAATTCGCTATAAAATGACGCAATAGTACTAATTCGCGAATGTGTTTATATTTTGCTATTAAAATTATATTTCGCGATTTGTCGCATTCACGTATTATTAATCGGAATCACTTAATTCGTAAAGATTAGTGAAAATCTATTGTATATCTATTATGTTGTGATTTTTGTGATCTCCATAAATACCTGGCCCTATAATTATTGGATATCATTCACAGCATTCGCAGAATGCATAAAATGTATAACGAGAAAGTATGTGCCACCTTTGAGATGCTAATTTTTACTTTTTATTAGCAATAGTTGGTTCATCAAAGTGTCAAAATACAGAAATCTAGAAAAATTATAGATCATTTGATCAATTTAGAAAAGATCATTAATATACCATGGCTCCCCTGACATTGTAATTTACATAGAAATAAAATAACGGAGACCTGGCAAAATAGAGCTACAACAATAATACAGAAAAGAAGCCAGGCATATTCTTTTCATTCCATAAAATGAATCATCCATAACAAATTTCATTTAATCCAGAAAAAGAAAGAGGACAAAATTAAAGGCAAAACATGGGAAATAATATTAAGAAATCCTGAAGAAATTCTACAAGTACCACGAAAATCTGCTGTTGCTTTGTTTAGTTTGATGACAGGCCATGACTGTTCACCAAGCCATCTACAGAGAATAAGAGTATTCTGTAGGTACACTTTCCTGTAGCGAATGCAACACCATTGAGGAAATGAATGTGAAGTATCTTGAAAGATGTGCAACTGTAGAGAAAAAAGATATCTTGGTGCAAAATATTGGAGTGCAACAAGACTAATGGCTTAGCTTTGTTATTAAACATTTAGGCATTGGACACACACATACTTTGTCATTATATGAAGAATAACAAAAATGTGATGCTACAAAAATCGATTTTGAAATTTTCAGGAAATACTGGTTTTCAGATCTTTGGCACTGAAAGAGTGATATCTGTCTGTCTATGGTGAGTGATTTCTCCTAAACACTGGACGGACTTTGTTCATATTTAATATCTGCAAGTCAGTTTATTTCGGAATGATTCACATGAAATCAGTAAAAAATTAAAGGGGCTTTAATTGAAATAATCGATTAGGAGAAAAAAATATAGCCTATATTTTTTTCAAATCAGAAACGCACAATAATGCTCCTTAAGGCAAAGCATACAATTTTAGTGTTTTGTATTAGTAGAATAAACTGACAAAAAAAGTTTTGCTAAAGGAACGTAATTGCTGTGTATAAAATAATTTCTACTTTTCGTTATGAATTACAAATTACTTTCAAATTCTTCAGTCTGTTACAAAATAAGGTGACAGTTCCTTATTGTTAAGAAGATCGTTACTCTTGGCTTGTAAAAGCATTTGTTATGCATAGGTGAACCACTGAAGCAAGATTTTAAAGTTTGGGATGGAAAGGAAAGTTTTTCTTCAGAGTGTCATATTAAGCAACTAAGATATTTTCAGTATATAGGCCTACATCAGTTTTAAATGCCAACTGAATAATACTAAAAATTATTACAGTCTGTGTATCTTTTGTACATTTGTGAAATCTAATTACACAGATTTACTTTTATAATACAGTTTATAAATTAAGTGAAATGTCTAACTTTTGGGATTATAAAGACTGCCTTTCTGTTTGCAATTGGTGTATTATAAACGATTTAATTTATGTCTTGAATTATACCATTCTTCAAGAAAATAATATGAATAATACTGTGTGATAAAATGAACTGAAATGTCACATAATGTGTAATGAGAAAGCAAGTGTCAGTTTTCATAATGCCCATCTCTTACTCCTATTGCAAGGATCATTTTTTTAATACATGATTTGTCTCTTCCTTTACATTTTTACTACTGAATATTCTTATACCATATATTTACTTATTTTGCAGGCATCAATTACTAGTTTGATAAAACATTCAGGATCTAATATTGCAACTTTGTCTTAAAAATATGAGAATTTATACTCGGAAATCGTTTTTGGATCCCTGCTTCAATAGAGAAGTTAAAATTGTTTTCACTATTTTTTAATGTAATGTATTTCACTATTAAAATTATTATTTGAAAGATTCATTGTTTGTAAATAATAATTTTAAGCTACAATTTCTATTGAAGTCTATGCTCTAAATCAGTGGTCCATCAGCACAGTGCACCCACAGTCTAGCATCTCTTACCCACAAGCATGCTAGTGCATCCGTGACTGGTGGCGGGTGGCGGGTATTCCAGTGGTGGGGTTTCGTTCATGCCAGAAATTACCGTATTGGTCCGAATATAAGCCGCACTTTTTATTCAAATTTCAAACTCGAAAAGTTGGGGTGCGGCTTATTTGCGCGGCCGATAAATTTAAACTTGAAATGTGGTGCATGTTGCTACCGGTAATTTTATCATTTTGAAATGGAGCAACAATGCCACGCGCTCGTGTTTGAAATTGTCAGCAGTCGTGTGGTATATGACGCAACAATGTACCAGTCTTCATATTACAGTGATCGTACTCTTTTGTATGATAGGACAGATTAAAACAGTTTGTACATAGCTACGGGTTCAGCCATGAGCGGAAACGTAGAAAGAAAAGCTTTAACAAGCTTGTGGATGAGTCTAATGTGCGGCGCTGGATCGCCTCGGAGGATAAACTGAAAAATGCCAATACAACCAGAAAATCTTTCAGAGGACCCAAGGCTGGGAAATACCCTGAACTAGAACGTAGGGTCCTTTCCTTTGTACAAGACAAAAGGAAAGAAGGGATGCCTATCTCTCGACAAGTAATCAGGTAAAATCGTTGGAAATAGCGAAGACCCTAAACATTCCACAGACAGAATTCCATGGGAGTATAGGTTGGTGCAGCAGGTTTATGCGTAGAAGTGGCCCTGTTCTCCGACGAAGCACTTCATTAGCACAGAGACTGCCAGAGGATTTTACTGAGAAACTCGTCAACTTCCAGAGGCACGTCATTGAATTGCGTCAGCGCCACTCTTACCCATTACACCAGATCGGCAATGCCGACGAGATGCCCATATTTTGGGACATGCCAAGCAATATGACAGTTGACAATAAAGGGGCGAAAAGCATATCATTGAGAACAACTGGAAATGAAAAACAAAGAATCACTGTGATGCTGGCGGTTACGGCAGATGGAGGAAAACTGCCTCCTTACGTTATTCTGAAGCGTAAAACTATGCCCAAGGAGAATTTACCTAAGGGATTAGTGATTTGTTGCCAAGAGAAAGGATGGATGACAACCGAACTAATGGTGGACTAGCTAGCTACGGTTTGGAATCGCAGACAAGGTGCGCTGCTCTGTAAGAGGGCTATGTTAGTATTGGATGCCTTTAAAGGTCACCTCACACCCGAAGTAAAGAAGAAAATTACTGCATTGAAGACAGACCTAGTCGTCATACCTGGAAGTATGACATCAAAATTGCAGGTGCTTGATGTCGTCGTGAACAAGCCTTTTAAAGACCATATCCGAAAACAGTATTCGGATTGGCTTCTAGAAGGGGGGTCATGCATTCACTCCATCTGGGAAGATCAAGAAGCCATCTGTCAGCCTTATGTGTGAGTGGATTCTCTCTTCATGGCACACGATATCACCAGATTCAATCATCAAAGACTTCAAGAAATGCTGCGTGTCTAATGCTCTGGATGGCAGTGAGGACGACGTACTTTGGGCGGAGAGTGATGAACAAAGTGACAGTGATGAAACAAATACCGGTACCGGTAGTAGTGAAGTCAGCAGTGACATTGGAGAAGACGGTGATTAGTTGTACCGGTATTTTTGGTGATTTACCCACGTAATACCGTAATTGAAGAAAAAGTGTTTAAATAGTGTAAACAGTTTTGTAACTGGATAATGTGACAGGTAAATTTCACTGCACTCAATTTTCCTTTTTTTCTCATTTTGCACTTCCCCCCCCCCCCCTAAAATTAAGGATGCGGCTTATACTCGGGTGCGGCTTACACTTGGGCCAATACGGTACGTCAACAATAATAGTTTAATGAAGCACATAATGTTCACGTATGCATTCAAATAAGCATATTTTATATAATAATTAATAAATACTCAGCATGTTCGTTTATAAACTCAATAACCTAAAAATATAAGTCTCTTCTGAAATTATTGAGGAGTCCAGTGAAAGAAGTGGACAAGCCACAAATCCTGATATGTAGAATATCTCATTATTTCACTGGAATTTTCACCTTTCATCTGAGCCCAAGACTAAATAATATGAATGATTAGAACCGGAGATAGGTAGATCCGAGGAATTGGTACAAACGGTTTTTGGAAAATTGCGTAATTTAATATCTGTCGAAATTAGATTTCTAGATAAAAATGTACATGGATCAATTTATTTTAGAGTTAAAAGTGCTCGAAATATTAAAAAAAAATTGGAGATAAGTAATATGAAATCTTGATAGGCTTGAAATTGAATGTCTCTTGTGCTAGGGCAGGAAAATGAAACAAGACAGCTTCAGTCCACATAATAATATTAATAATAATGACAATAATACCAGTAAAAAATATAAAAACTATTGTGATATTCTTTTAATTTTTCTGAATTTCAAAGTATGTCATACTAGTGTTTAATCAGCATAAATGTTACTTTTGTAATAGAACTATTTTTATCAAATTTCAAAACTCATGATTAACTCGAAAACTTTAAGCAATTGAAACATTTCGAAAACAAATTTGAAATCACTGCTATGATTTCTATGAGAATCCACAGTTCTAACAGACAAAAGTTTAGTCACTCTACATAAGGAAGTCTACCAGGCGAAAATACTCCTTTGTTTAACTCGCCGTAATACAGAAACCAGTAAAGATTTTGAATAGCAACTACTTTCAAAACTAATTTTAACACTTTTTTAAACATTTCTCTCGTGTTGACCCCCCCTCCCCTCTAAAGTGAAAAATAAAAAAGTTTGCCACTTACCAACTTCTGAGGGTGTCAATGTTTATTTTGAACAGATCACTTCGAAGTTGATACTTTTTTTCTAGCTTTCCAAAAAAAAAAAAAGTTTTGATTTCGAAATTTTTTCTATGCTTTTCTTAGGCATTTGTCTAAAAATTACAGTGTGATTGATTGACTATCATAGGAACTACGACATGATAATGTTTAACGGTGCTGCAAATGGCATCCTCGTCTACAGCTACTGACATTCTCCACTGATCTTCTGCATCAGCTACGGCAGCTTTCTCCCTCTCCCTTCTGCACCACGGAGCATTTTCTGATATACAATACACTCCTTACCCAATAGCCATTTCAGAGAGTACTGACAACCACTGCTGTAAATAGTACATACAATATATGCTGATATGCAACATTGGTAAATTTTTTTCCTTTGTAATAGCACTTTCTTAACTTAATTAAGCATACAAATTGATTCTTTTTATGGATTATTTCATGTAGACATTGTGTTTTTTTTTAATTTGGTTATTTAATGACGCTGTATTAACTACGAGGTTATTTAACGTCGATGGAATTGGTGATAGCAAAATTATATTTGGCCATAGATTACCTGACATTTGCCTTACAGTTGGGAAAACCTCGGAAAAAATCCAACCAGGTAATCAACCCCAGCGGGAATCGAAGCTGCACCCAAGGGCAACTCTGAATCGGCAGGCAAACGTGCCTTAGCCGACTGAGCTACGCCAGTGGCTTATGTTGCATTTAATAAGGGCTGTTACTAATGTGACTTGAAATATGTGTCAAAACTAAGTGAATTTCATTTTGAGGATAAATTGATAATTTATAAATATTTATATAAACATAAGAAATTTGGAGGGAACGTGTTTAAACTAAGAAAGGTATATGTGCGTGTGTGTGCATGTGTGTTTTTTTTTGCTCAACAATTAAGTTATCTTTCTTGTTTTACAATATTTCAACGTAAGATCCACAGAAGTCTCGACAGATTTGCGATTTGTCAAGTGTTCTATGTCCATATTCTCTTCCTTTACACATAATAAGCATTTAGGAGAAGTCAATAAACCGCTTTGGTGAAGGTGTTTAGTGAGGTAGTCATGACTAGTAACCAATCTGAACATGGCCACAGCAGATTTTCGACATAGATGAGGAATTAATTTTAAATCTTTTAATAAATTTTTTCCATCTTGAATTTTGGTGTTTCAGTACTGAATTGTAATGGTTTGAGTTAATTCTCCTTTTTATAATCCTACTAAGACTAAGAAAGGAAAAATTTGTATGTTATTCCTTTGTCAATACACATCATGTAAACTTGCTGCTTCCTGTATAACCGTAATGTATATATAATTCAAATGTGAGTGTGTTTTTCAGTGATATACAAATTGCCGGGAGTCAAGAACCGAAAGATATAAATCAACTGGCAGAAGAAATTGGCTTGTATCCCATTGAAGTGTTCCAGTATGGCCATAAGAAAGCCAAGATTGATCTTTCTGTATTAAAACGACTTGAACATCAGAAGTCTGGAAAATACATAGTAGTTGCAGGGTATGTACTGTGAATTTATATACAGACTTGTTTGTTTCTATGTACAAAATATGTTACTAACGTTAGATCATGTCATTTGCTCATTGATAGTAAAAAGCAAAAGTCAGGGGTATTCAGCTTTGAAGAGAAAAACAGTTATGGCTATTTTTTTATTAAGAATGGGTCTTGTATTATATATTTTCACTGCTGCAAAAGATTTGATTAATGTGTATGGATAATTGGACAGTATATTCCTTTGTTTGGTTAATATTTCTTAAAACAAGGATGTCTAACCTATTTTTAATTTTTGTTTTAAGGAAATGATCAATTTGACAATTTCAAAATATCTGTTTGAAGGGAAGATCATCAGGTAAAGAGACAGCAATTTACAATTTGGTGCTGTTATAACTAGTTGTTACTATTAATTCTGCAGTGCTTGGGAAAAGTGACATAAGTCAGTTTTCACAAACCTTTTTTGATAATTTATTGACAACTTACATTAGTTTATGTCGATTTGATTTTTTTCTCTATGAATTATTGTAATGGGAGGAATACCTATGTATTTTTTTCCAGGCGAACAGATGTTCCGTAAGTTGTCAATAAATTATCAAAAAAGGTGGAAACTGACTTGTGTCACTTTTCCCGAGCACTACAGAATTGGACATTCTATATTTATTAATATGAAAGTATTAAATTTTTAGACCGAGAATGACTCGCTGAGACCGTAACAGGCCTCGGGCCTTATACTTGTTTGAATGATGATGATGATGATGATGATGATGATGATGATGATGATGATGATGATGATGATGATGATGATGATGATGATGATGATGATGACGACGACGACGACGACGACGACGACGACGACGACGACGACGATGGTGATGGAAAGAAAAAAAACTAACAATTGTCATACTTGCTTTGTGTTCCTTCTATAACTTTTTATTGTACTTAGGAAAGATATTGTTTTTCAGAATGATTCATTAAAAGTGGTATGATATTCAATACCGATGTTATATTGGGACGATTGTTTAAGACTTTGACCTTCAATAATCTGCTTGTATGATGATGAACCAAAACACAACAAGGGACTTTCTTTGATGTAACTTTTTTTTACAATGTCTGGCAGTAAAAGAACCACAGCTTTGTCCTGCTGCTTGAGTGAATGATACAAGAAATTAAATACCCCACCATTGGATTAAAACAACAAATTAAAATTTGAATAGGGTGGTCAATTAAAACAGACTGCTTTTGCTGAATAGACCTTTTATATTGGCTCAAACGAAGTTTAGTATGATGAAATCAGCATTCTAAATTGAAACAAGTTATGACTTATAATGGAAACTCAGAACCTTACTTCTTTGTCAATTTTCTCAATACAAACAGGAAAATTATATACAGTATTAATCATGTTAAACAGGGCTGTCTGCTGTTCTACAGCTTCTCAGAGTGTATGACAACTGATTATGGCACTTAAAGAAGGTCCATTGTTTTATTATTTTTTTCTTCCAGTTCTATAATTTTGGTTGTAGGATAGTATAGATTCACTGTTACTTCTTTTTAGAGGAATATACTTTCATTCCATTGTGATGTAACAATTCTTTTCATCAACTTCATTTTGAGCGTTAGTAATTGAGTCATCTACTTTTCATATTGTCCATGCTTCACTATTGCAAGTCAAAACTGGTCAATATTTTATATTCATCTTACATAATTGCTGTAAAATCTATATATGATGAATAGAATTTTAATTACATTTTTTTTCTGTTCTAAATTTAAGCTCTTTATTTAAAATTAGTGAATTAAATTTTCTTGTTACAATTTCTGTCAGTCTTTGAAGAAACCTTGATACAAATGTAGAAGAATTGAAAATGATTGAAGGTAATTATGTAATTGAATTTGCAGTACATTTATATAACATTATTTATTTTTGTCTCTTGTTCCATATGTTTCCTGCTTAGGAATGTTAGAGGTAATGTTTGATTTCAAGGTATTTTTGTACATTTTGCAATCATACGATTAAATTTGCATGCAGAGTTTATTGAAATATATTGTGTATGCTTCGTTCATATTATTTCTAGAAGTTTGAACACAAGACAAAAATTCCACATTTTTAGGCCAAAACTGATAATGTTAGTTGCAATGAAATATATTAAGGCAATGTTAGTATTTACGTTTTTACAATCCGTGTAGGGGAAGTGGCACATTTTCTCAAAATTGTATTTGAACTTGAACTAATTAGAAGGATTCATATTTCACATTAACTTTGACTGCATTTTCCTAAATGGCAAATTACGTTACGTTTTTAAAGTTTGGTGATTATATGTTGATTAACTAATCAATTTGAATTACACCCAATAATGCAATTGCTAGTAAAATTATGATTACCAGTTGTTCTAAACTTCCAAAGCTCTGTTGGAATGCAAGATAAATAGGATAACATCCAAAGTCAGAACTACTGGAACAACTGTATTTACAAATTACAACTAGCAGAGATTAATTTTGAGGTGGTTGAGGAAGACCAATGAAGTTTACCTTCATTCAGAGATAGAATTCTTCTACATGCTATGAACCTCATCTTTCTTTCTCCTGTGAAGAAAGCCATATTATAGTTTTAAAACCCTGTAAAACTCCATCGCTATTGCACATTTCTGATGATAAACATGGTAACCACTGTGCTATTGTTCCTGCAAGTTATGTTTTTTGGCAGCTGTAAAAGAGATGTGTGTGGAGGAGAGGTCATTCCTAGTAGTAACAACTGCCACCCCTATTATGAATCAGATAAAATACATTTGCTTTGTGTGACTGAAAAGTTAGTTATATCTACTATTGTCTTATGTGAAAATTAAGCAGTGTCTGTTAGCAATACGAGATTCACCAAGAAGTAAGTATAGGAAAATTTTTTAGTCTGTTGTGCCTATTTTGATGAAGAGGGAAAAACAAATGCGCAACTATAAATATTAATAAGGTGAATGATATAGTCTAAAGTTTCTCAAACATGAAGGTGGTCAGAGTTTTGAGTAGTTTCATTTGCAGCCTATATGGCAAACTGATTTACAGGATTATTCTGTAATCTTCAGTAGTTCCTCTATGAATTGTACCGGTAATTAACGGTTTAATATCCATGTCTTAATGTTACTTTTTTTTTGTTAGAAAACTAAGATGTAGATTGTTTCTCAGCATTACACACATACTGGCACATATATTATGTAGAGCCTTCAAATAGACATTTATCTTTGAGTGTGCATGCGTGGTGGCTGGAAGGACACTATTTATCAGCAGATTCGGATATTCATAGCCCCTTAAGTCAAATGCGTATATTGCTCATGCAGATTATCATAACCTCCTGTGTCTTTGAGATGGATGTTGGAAATGCTGTTGTTATGCTGCCACACAGCTGTCACACCTTTTAAGAAATTTTGCATTAACATGCATTATTTCTTTTGAAATTGCTGCAGTTTCCTTCCTTACATTGTCTTTAATTTTTTCCAATATATATATATATATATATATATATATATATATATATATATATATATATATATATATATATATATATATTTTTTTTATTTTAGTAGGTTATTTTACGATGCTTTATCAACAACTTAGGTTATTTAGCGTCTGAATGAGATGAAGGTGATAATGCTGGTGAAATGAGTCCGGAGTCCAACACTGAAAGTTACCCAGTATGTGCTCATATTGAGTTCAGGGAAAACCCCGGAAAAAACCTCAACCAGGTAACTTGCCCCAACCGGGAATCGAACTTGGGCCACCTGGTTTTACAGCTAGACGTGCTAACTGTTACTCCACAGGTGTGGACCTATATATATGTAAGGGTTATTAACTTATTCCTCTACATTTTATTTTTTTTTAGTTTTTAAGTTCCCCCATATCCATTGTAAGATCTCGAAATTAATGTATCTAACAAAAAGTAGCCATGTACTACTATATTTGTTCAGGAATAATTGTAGCCATGTGATAATGTGAGTAGAGTAAATTTCTGCAATGGCTCTGTTGATCTACATTTAATTTTTTGCACACAGGAAGCATGGTTTTATTTACATGATCATGTGGCATCACAGAACAACAGGCACTGAAGTGCAAAAAAACCTGATCTTGTACACAAAATGCCATTGCATGACCAAAAAATTGGTATATGGTGCACAGTGAATGCTTACAGAATTATAGGAGAAAGTTTTTTTTTTTTAATACTGTGAATGTGCAGAGGTTATGGATAACATAGTACACAATTCCTGGAAGAATTATTTGACATTGACTGTACACAGGTATTTTTTCAACAAGACTCTACTAGAGCGCATTCAGCTGGTCTCTCATTAGTATTAATTGTGGAAGTTTTTTTAAGATAGGGTCATCAGTAAGGGAAAATGGCGAGTGCAATTCCCAGATCTCAATGTATGCAATTTCTATTTACGAGGGAACTTAAAAAGTATAGTTATCAGAATAATCCACATATGTTGGAAGAATTGGAAGATAATATAAGAAGGAAATGGCAGCAATTACAGAAGAAGAAGTAATGTGTGTTAATACAAATTCTTTTAAAAGGCGTGAGAGATGTGTGGTAATATAAGAACATAATTTCCAAGACTTTTTATCATAAATGCAGGTGGTTATGGTAATCTGCATGAGCAATCTATGTGCTTGACTCTGCTGGCAAACGCGTGCTTCCAGCCACACACTCACAGTTGTACGTCTATTTCAAGGCTCTGTATTATACATACATGGACAAAACACAATGTGTAACAGAATCGTATGATGGAGCTTCTGGTAAAAGCTGCTTGTCACAATCTGTTAGTATACCTAATCAATCAGTTAGCCTCTGAAAGATGAACAGACAGACATGCAGACAGAAAGACCGTCATTAATGGTCACTTCTCTCACTGAAGGAAATGCGAATATGCTTAAAATAAGTACTTAACGATGTTATTGCAACAGTTAGTACAACTACTTAAGAAGCTTTAGGTATGAAACAGATAGCTATAGGGGAGGCAGAAAGAACTAGGGAACCCAGCTACCAAGGTAACTTGCACGAACGATATTGAACACTGCTGATGTGCAGTGTGTATATTTTTACTATATGCATGTAACTTCATCTTATATATAGACAGGATGATGATGGCATTGTTTCATTACATTTTAGTTCAGAAAGAAATATGCTGTAGTATAAAGTAGGTAGTAAATCCATAATGATTGTGTTAATTAAAATAATCACACAATTTGGATTGGGATATTTCATTTCACTTACTGGCAGTAACATATGTTTGTTACGTGGGATAGTTTTAATTAATTTTAGCAAATTATTAATTGGAGATTCGTATTGTTTGTAGAATTACACCCACACCACTTGGAGAAGGTAAAAGCACAACAACAATTGGTCTTGTGCAAGCTCTCAGTGCACACAAGAATAAAAATTCTTTTGCATGTGTGCGACAGCCTTCTCAAGGACCAACATTCGGAATCAAAGGTAGTTATCTTAAGATGCTTTATGTAAGGATTTTGAACACAACTGGAGAAATTAAGTTTTTATAGAATTAATTTTTTACTTTTTAAATAAATTTTGTTATATATTAAATCATAATATTACAAATAAAAGTGTAATAAAAGTATTTAGTTAATTCTAATTATCATTCTCAAAATTCATTAGTGTGTTATAAATTGAGTTTTGTTTATTTCAGTTATTTTTAACGAAAACACGTTAAGTTTTAGTGTACTATGAAATGTAACATATTCTATATATATTTGTAAATATAGCCAACGGCTGGTGGTGCAGTAATTGAAAAAATAATTAATACAAATAAATTTCATATCATATTGTAAACTATAACAAACACGTTTATTTTTTTTCTCCTTTGGATATTGAAGTTCTATCAAGAAATATAGATTTTCTAATTTAGTTTAAGAGGTAGGAAGGGTGGAGGACTACAGTGATTGATTTATATGCTGTGATTTTCAATCTCTGTTATGTGTTCTTTTATCTTAATTCATGAAGAGCTTAGCTTCTGTAGTAAAAAGTTACTTTGCTGTTAATTGGAACTTTTGTGTTTTCCCTTAGTTCTAAAATAGCTTCCAAAGATTTGAGCACCTGGTAAGGCTTCACATTCATATAATAACTGCCTAATATTATATATCTTGATTACACAACTTTTAACACTATATCACTTCGGAATATGTATTATATACATATATAAACATGTTAGCCAGGTACGCTAGAATTTAACACGAGAAAGACATATAATACATATGCCTAATATTGTTGTTTTCCTTTAATCGTCTAAAACAGAAGTGAACCAACCTTTACTAAACTTCTACAGATGACCAAAGTATAAAAGTTATCAGATTAACAAACTTTCTGCTTTATTTGAGAGAATCTCAAACTTTGTTTTTTAATGGGGACCTTTGTTCAGTACTTGCATTATTCAGTATTTTTCCAGTCATGGTTTTAAAGTACCAGTAACTCCTAAAATAATTGTATATACTGTAGCTAAATGTTGTGTTTTGATCATAAAATGATGGCAAGAGATTGAAGGTCAAGTTGTGGAGACTGGTGGTAGTCGTTTTTATTTTTAACTTTATTATTCTTCATTGTGAAAAGTAGCAAATCATTTATGATTTTTGTCTAGGTGGTGCAGCTGGTGGTGGTTATTCACAAGTGATTCCAATGGAGGAATTCAATCTTCATTTGACTGGAGATATTCATGCTGTCACAGCAGCTAATAATCTCCTGGCAGCTCAACTTGATGCTAGAATATTTCATGAAAATACTCAAAAAGATGAATCTCTTTATGATAGATTAGTGCCTGTTGTGAAAGGAAATAGGTGTTTCTCAAAAATTCAGGTGAAGATAGCAAGTACATAATATAGAAAAAATAATAATCTTTAAAAATGTTTCAATTTCATTATATATTTTCAGCTCAAATAATTGATAATTTTGAAGTCTATGCAAATAGTCAGGAGGGTATGTTTTACTGCTGTTTAAAAAGACTTGGCAGTTAATAATTTTTTCTGTCTCGTTATAATTTTGTTTGTGAACATCAAATGGCTTGTTACTTTTTCCATAAAAATGTTTCTTTCTAAATACAAAATTTGATGTGTCTGAGCTTCTTGTCCAAAAGCCCCTCATTCACTTTTAATTACACCTTGCATAAATGCTCTTTGAAGCAAAATATCTTGTTGAACAAACACAATAGAAAAGGAAAGGTAGTCCTGTAACGAATCCCTTAGCAGCATTAAGAACTTACTCTTGCATATTCATCACATGAACAATATACGCTTCTTTTAAATCTCTCAAATGGAATGCTTGTTGCTGTTGTTCTGGACTGAAATTTCATTGTATTATGCCTGGAGTAGTTTGAAACTTGCATCTCTCAGAATTTTACTTCTTTAATGATTTGCTGAAAATGTTTGGAAGAAAGCTAAATCGTAAATGAAGAAGCACACATTCTTAATTGTTTTTGAGCCGTATAAGAGCACCAAATTGAGTTAGTATGCTAACAATAAATTAACATTGTATAAGGACACTCTTGCTTTGTGATGCATTCTACACCTACTTGAGAACCTGCCATTATGAATACTTCATCATAGGTTTGGCATCCACTCTCTAAAAACACTGAAACTACCTATTAACAACACTACAAAACTTTTATCTTTAAGGATCTCAAAGAATCTACAATTTCTCCTGAATAGTATAAGCAGCACCATAGCGAAATACGATGTTCACCTGTATGGGACCTGTCCAATGTTTCATCTACGAATTTACAAGTAGAAAGTTCTTTTCGAATTTTTTCATTTGCACCTGAAAACATAAAATTTAAAAGTACAAAAGCAACTGGCTCTACCATGTTTCAAGAATAGATAATACAAGGCTATCTCTTATCCTAATAAAGTGCAAGTCACATGTATACACGTTCTTCTATGGAAATTTGTAAAAGAAACTTACAATGCTCATGCCATTCACTATCATCTCCAAATAAAAGTTATTTGCTTTTTTATATATAAGAAAGAGAAGAGAATGGAATTTTAATTTCAATACATAGATTACTAAACCATTGCTTTTATTCATACTAAACGACAAGAACACTCGAGAGGAAACAAAGCAAAAATCATTTGTTGTCTTTGGAATGCAATCTCAACCTAACAAGAGTCTAAATTTCAGACTGCTTGCTTACTGTTGCCAGCACAAATCAAATAGATTTACTGAACAGCTATTAAGTTATTTAGATTAAATGTATAACGAATTCACTGTGTTAACATTTTAAATTATAGTGTTACAATACTTAATTGACTAGTTTCGATTTATTTCCATCTTCTCAATCCTAGTGAGGTACAGCTCTATCTTCTGATTTTTTGTTATGGTGGGGATGTGTTCATGATTATATCGAAAAGGATGGGTGTTCTGAAATTCATATGTGTTGTGGGTGTGTTCCCTGATCACATATATAACAAAGTGGCCATCCCCATGCTAAAAACGGTAACATGTGAAAGAGAACAACCACCAGGATTGCCACTGTAACGACCGCTAGATGGAAGTACGGTTACTTCATGCAATTCAAATGAGAGTTCTAATGTGACTTCTTTGGCAGTTGCTAGATGGCAGCATAGTGAAATTGATAGAAGTTGTCTTCAAAGTCCATAAGGATGATCTATCTGTTATATGTGATCTGGGGTGTTTTTTTGTGTATCTATAAATTTCGTATTGTTCTAGAGTATCGAGTTTCTGATTTTTTTATTGAATGTGCAGTATTTTCATGTCATTGTCTATGTTGCTGTAGTTATGGTTGGAGCTTGTGATGTGTTCTGATTAAGTTGAATTGATGTGTGGTTTGGTTATGGCTGTGATGTGTTTCCTGTAACGTATTTGAAAAGATCTTCCAGTCTGTCCAATGTAGAAATCATTACAACTATTGCATGACATGCAAATCTAGTCTTTCAGGTGAAGCTCCCTGTAAAGCAGATTTGAATAATTTCAGGGGAAAAATTGTTCCAGGGTCGGGTATCGATCCCGGGACCTCTGGTTGAACATACCAGCGCTCTTACCAACTGAGCTACCCGGGAACTCCACCCGACACGTCTCAACTTTTCCCTTTTATATCCACACAACTCGCGTGGGCTGACAAAACGCCAGAGACCCACATCAAGTGCACACAATCTCTGTGTGACTTGGAATTGTGGTTTCTGTTAACGTACACAGTGCAGTGACGTATATATTATGCAAATCTAGTCTTTCAGGTGAAGCTCCCTGTAAGGCAGATTTGAATAATTTCAGGGGAAAAATTGTTCCGGGGCTGGGTATCGATCCCGGGACCTCTGGTTGAACGTACCAGCGCTCTTACCAACTGAGCTACCCGGGAACTCCACCCAACACCGTCTCAACTTTTCCCTTTTATATCCACACAACTCACGTGGGCTGACAAAACGCCAGAGACCCACATCGAGTGCACACAATCTCTGTGTGACTTAATTGTGGTTTCTGTTAACGTACACAGTGACGTATATATTATGCAAATCTAGTTTTTCAGGTAAAGCTCCCTGTAAAGCAGATTTGAATAATTTCAGGGGAAAAATTGTTCCGTGGCCGGGTATCAATCCAAGTCACACAGAGATTGTGTGCACTCGATGTGGGTCTCTGGCGTTTCGTCAGCCCATGCGTGTTGTGTGGATATAAAAGCGAAAAGTTGAGATGGTGTCGGGTGGAGTTCCCGGGTAGCTCAGTTGGTAAGAGCGCTGGTACGTTCAACCAGAGGTCCCAGGATCGATATCCGGCCCCGGAACAATTTTTCCCCTGAAATTATTGCATGACAGTTTGTATACACCTGTTAGGTTGTATTTGTTTGTGTGCCTTGTCTGTGCGTTAGGTGTTTTTGTAGGGTGTTCTGTATGCAATATTATATTTTAATTTCTTGAAAGATTGTGAAATCTTGTATGTGTTTTTATTTTCATATGTTAGTGTGAAGTATTTATTGTGTTTGTGTTGTGTTCCTTTGTTTGTGTTTTAGTCTTTTTTATGATGATGTCTGTTATATTGGGGTTGTATCCATTTTCCTGTGCTTTGTATTTGATAGTGTGTATGTCTTTCTTATAATCTTGTTGGCTCATAGCAGTGTTGATTAGTCTGTGTACCATGGATGGAAATGCTGCGTGCTTGTGTTGTGTGAGGTGATTAGAGGTGTTGTGTATGTGTATTACCATGGTAGTGGGTTTCCTGTATATTTTGAACTTATGTTTGTTTTTGTTATTGTGATATCTAAGAAATTTATGAATTTGTTGTTTTCTGTTTATAGTGTGTAGTGTAGTTTTGGGTGTATTGTTTGTGTCTGTGTAGGTTTTCAATCTATCTTTTGTTTCCTTAATATTAGTATGTCGTCTAAATATCTGAGCGAGTAAATGATGATGTCTGCGTGTTTATTGTTATTCTTTAAGATGACACTATGATTTTATGTAACTTTGCCTAGTACTAACGTCACATCCTATTTAGCCGTGGCTAACGAGAAAGACAGGCTACAGCACGACGTCACATTCTTAGTCATAACATGACCAACATTGAACAAGTTTATATATAAATTCAAGTTTAACATGAGTTTAATATAGCAATTCCTTTGTTTTTTTTAGAACTTTGAATATGTATTTATATTAGGCCATTGTCAAGATGGCCATGACTGGACCGTGATAATCACGTGACTCCGATTCGTGCCGAAACCTGTCTTTCTCATTAGCCACACTATTTAGCAAGCAGACGTGAAAGTAAGAACTGGCATTTGACAGGCTCAGCCACTGAAGTGAACACTACTCAGTCACGGAAAAGCTATAAGAACGAGATTTTGAACTTATAAGCAACACTGTCTTTCCATTTTTATCCCACGTGTAATATATTTTATCCTTCTATAGTCTGTGCATCAGACACTCCTTCAGCATTACCACTGGTATACACAGGACAGAAATTTATCATAACTTACCATGTTTTATGTGTATACAAAAATGTTGCCATCTTAATCATATTATGTTTTCGGAAGTTAGAAGTAACAAATTTTATGAATGAAGGTTTAGTTTTGATGGAATAAGTGATAATAATACACAATACAAGTTCAGTGCGTATTTGAGGCAAGTTTCCATACATGAAGTGGTCTGAACTGAAATATATGGAATTTTTTATTGTATTGCAGTTAAGAAGATTAGAGAAACTTGGTATAAATAAGACTGATCCTGATTCTCTTACTGCTGAAGAACGGAGAGCTTTTGCAAGACTGAATGTTGATGTTAGTACTATTAGCTGGAAGCGTGGTGAGTTTGTGTGAAGACCATTCTTTTATTACATATGGCCAAAGTGTAATGAAAATAATAGTATTCAACATGCTTTAAGAATAAAAAGAATTTCTAGAATAATATTAGACTATATAAGGAGAAAGATAATAGACGAAAAATAAAAATCATTGGAAAAACAACTCAAGACTGAAACAGGATTCATGATTAGCGACGATGCAGTTTTTTTTTTATCTATTTCGTTTCGTTAACTGTAACTGCCAATTTTCTTTTTCCTTTTTCATAGTACGAAGTATAAATAGTAAGTATTGTATTGCTGCAAAAGATTATCATTGTTGGCATATTTAGCAACAAATTTACTTGTGACGCTCCCAGAGTGTATAAATATTATTTTTTTGTTTGTTGATACAGTTCAATGTATCTAATTTCAATTGTCTGTAAAAAGTTGGTAGTTCAAAATATAATGAAACATCAGGCACCAATTGAAGCAAAAACTTAGATTTTCAGATTTCGTAATGTTTTAAATTCCCACCAAAGGATGGAGTAGTGGTTACATTGTGAGCATTTTTGTCAGTCATGGTATTGCCACAAGAAAAGGTGCGTGTGGTGCTTTTGTTTGCTGAGTTAAGATAGATTGTTAAGGTGCAGTGAAAATTTAGGCAAGTGTTCAACAGAGGGATAACAACTATTAAAAGGATCAAGAAATGGCAGGATACATTTTTAGCAACTGAAAGTGTTATAAAGAAACATGGTGGGAGTTGGAAAATACTGGAGGTGATGTTCAATTACCCATCATAATGGATGGGAAAAAGTTGACGATTAACTGAAGTGATTGCTACTGTGTTACTTATTATGTATCATTCTGGTTTCATCATAAATAATTTGCAATAGAGTTGGAAAAGAAATTACTAGTACAAAGGAAGTGGTGGTGACAGTGGTGGTAGCGGTGACGATGGTGGTGGTGGCGGTGGTTGTTCGCACGAGAAATAAAGTGGCTGGAGAAAATCCCTATGTTGTCTGGCCAATGAGTGTACCTAATGCAAGTTATAAATTCAGTTTGGATTCACTAGGATTTGAGCCTGGATTCCCTGGCTAATAAGCGCAGCACTCTCATGCTGGGCTACCATTACAGTTTATTTTTAAATAAGAGTACTATTGTATATAATATGCATTGATTCTCTGCTTGTTACTACATAAATTATTTGAGAATTTTATCATTGTATAATATACAGTAACATTATTCAGTACGTGAATTTTCAGACTTCTTAAGTGATTATATTCATCTTTGTTGTTTAGTCAACTATCTGAAGACTGGTTTGAACCCCACATGTAACACCAATAAGGCATCGCTCATGAGGCAACTAAGTCAGGAGATAATGGGGTAGGATGGCGAGATTCTTTTCCCCTCCATTTCATACTCGCTGACTAGTTACATACTATACTAACCAGACTTCAGATATATACAAGCAATTGTTCTTTCTCTGACACATATCGTAAAGTGAGATGTACTGCCTGATAATAGATGTACCATCAGAAAAAAGTTTTATAAGTCCCAGGCAGTGCGCATGATAGATATACAGTGAAACAAAACTAATTTTATTACCTCAACTAGTCCTTCTCTTATGAACCAGACCACTCGTCTGATAATGTGCACTGCCTTCTTTCTGGGACTTACAAAGTATCTGTGTGACATAACTTTTTTTTAAGACTGTACATATCAGGTAGAACCTCAATTCACTGTAATTCATCTTTAGCACATGAAATAAAATGTGTTGAAAAGTGAAACCTCTACAAGAATATGCTGATTAGCAGATGGTAAAGAGAAATAAATATTACCTTCACATCAATGGTGCAGACTAGAAATTTAAAATTATTTGGATATAATTATTGTAAGTGAAAATTGTTTTAGAGACATTGAAAGTAACATTTTTAAATCTAAATTTATATGAATCTTGAATATACAAAAAGACATCACATTATGATTGTCATTAAAGAAATATCACTAAGATTATAGAACACCAAGTAAAATGAACCAGAGTCATTGGTGTAGCTCAGACGGCGCTTGCCTGCCAATCCAGAGTTGCTCTCGAGCATGTATTCGATTCTCGCTTGGGCTGATTACCTTACCTGGTTGAGTCTTTTCCTACATTTTCCCCAACTGTAAGGCAAGTGTCTGGTAATCCTCGGCCTCATTTCGCCAAATACCGTCTTGCTATCACCAATCCCATCGACGTTGAATAACCTAGTAGTTGATACAGCATCATTAAATAACCAAGTAAATAAAAAATTAACCAGACATATTGAAAGAATGTAGACAGGTTTCTGAAGTATTTTTATAAAGACTGACCTGAAGGAAAACTTGATAAGAGAAGACACAAAAAAAATCTATAGCCAGACCAGTTTCAAATTAGTGAAAACTGAACAGGCCATTGAATTCAAAGTCATGAACTCAGTGATGATGGTATTAAAATTTGTAAGCTATCTTTCACAAGATAATAGGTTTCAATACTGTTCATTGCATTGAAGTATTTCCATACAATAAATATATCTATTTTAATACTTTCTTTGATTTTACTCTGTTAACAGTTGTTGATACAAATGACAGATTCCTGAGAAAAATTACTATTGGTCAGTCGCCTACTGAGAAAGGTTATACCAGAGAGAGTGGATTCATAATGTCAGTAGCAAGTGAAATCATGGCAATTCTTGCTCTATCAAAAGATATGGAAGATATGAAGCAACGACTTGGTAAAATTGTTGTGGCTCAAGACAAAGAAGGCAGGCCTGTAACTGCAGATGATTTGGTAAGTTTGTCTTTTATAATTTTTTTCACAGTTTCTTAATCTCAATGTATAACTCAATTTGTGACCTTCAATCATTATTTAAAGACACTGTATTAACTACATTGTTACCTAGTGTTGTGGAATTGATGATAGTGAGGTTATACTTTGTAAGGTGAGTCTGGGAATTTGCCAAAATATTCTCAAACATTTGACTTAAAGTTGGGTAAATATTGAAAAAAATCTGACCTAATAATCAGATGAAACATTTTTTAAAGCTCCGGAATAACTTTGTTTATATACTGGTGTGTGCGTGCGTGCGCGTTCGTGCGCGTGCGCATGCGTGTTGATTTTTTTTATACCGTGTGATTCAGGTGTTGATGACAGCTATAGGGCTTCCTTGTGTTTATTATACTTTCCTTTTGGGAAATTTTTCTGTTAGAATTACATGGAATTATTCTTGGCAACCTAAAATTATCCATAGTGCACTCCATCCCCACGGATTAAACATAAAAATTGGGGACAAATTTGCATAAATTTACGGTTTAATTTCCTTTAAAAGTTGTTGTTGTTCAAATGCCTAGACATTTGGCAACAAAGTCATTAGTCCTCTTGCACTCCAGTTCCCTTTAAAAGTTCAGGCACTGAAGCACAATTTCATAGGTATTTATGTATGGCTATTCAATTCAGGATATTTGAGAAGGATATTTGATGCTGTTTTTTCTTTCTTCTCACATTACCTACACATTAGATCATCACTGATGTACATATTGTCTAAGGCATCCTGCCAAGGCCTCGCATTATGGAATGTTTGATGGTTCGAGTCCTCATGGAGGAGAAATTTTCTCATGAAATTTCGACCAGTGTATGGGATCGGTGCCTACCCAGCATCATGATATACTTAGGGAGCTACGATAGGTAGCAAAATCCCATTATGAAAGCCAGCTGTAACAGCTGGGGGAATCATTGTGCTAACCACATGATATCTCCATTATTTATCATCATTATCATTATTACAAATTGTGTATGATTGCACACTAAAAAAAACCTTGGTTGATAGAAATGATAATAAATTGGAGAGAAGTGACGAATGATGATAGGAATTAAATATTCCGAAAGATTTGCCTAAACACTGCCTTTATCCACTACAAAAAGTTGCATTTTGACTTGCTCGGACTTCAGTGAGGATCCTAAATGTATGAAGCTGATACATATTGATACTTGTCTGGTGTAGTATCAATAATTGAAGACTTCCCCAGAAAAAGGATGTAACATCAAAATCTTGAAATATGAGTCATTCCACGTCAAATCGCACAGCAATAAAACACGACCATTTTCAGAAATGGTCGAATTTTTTTTTCATGAATTTCAGACATCAAATAAGGAGACCCGTATTGTTTTATTTTCACAACTATTAATTATTTGTGCAGTTATGACTATCTGAAATTACGCAAATTATGCGCGCATTATTACATAAACTCACTTGGAACTCTGTGTCTACAAATATTTGAGATTTGCGGTTTGGCGCATTTTAAAGACTAAATACAACACTTTTTATTACTTTAGGCCTATCACATATAAATTTAAAATTTGGCCTATTTGTTTAATCATTTCTTTTTCAAAGCAAACTTACTATATTAAATAGCCAAGTTAAAACTCTGAAAAAATTATAGATTTGTTCCTTGATGTATTATCTGCAAACTACTGCATTTAAATGTTAATTGTTATGTTTTATTTAACGACGCTCGCAACTGCAGAGGTTATATCAGCGTCGCCGGATGTGCTGGAATTTTGTCCCACAGGAGTTCTTTTACATGCCAGTAAATCTACTGACATGAGCCTGTCGCATTTAAGCACACTTAAATGCCATCGACCTGGCCCGGGATCGAACCCGCAACCTTGGGCATAGAAGGCCAGCGCTATACCAACTTGCCAACCAGGTCGACTGCATTTAAAAATGTGGGATCTGCATACATATATTTGTAACAATTTATTTTCCGGAGGCATGCACGCGCTCACGATTCCTAGCTAATGAACTACTTGCAGCCATAGGCTAGAAGGCTGCCCGTGGAAAGTTTTACGAAATCCCCCGTTGCATATAATAACTGATCTCGCCACACTACAAAAGAACATCAAATGATTAATACCTTAAGAAACAGTAAATATCTAAAGTTATTTTATTATTGTCAGCACAGCTAAGAGGGAGAGCCCTTCACAATGCTGTATGTTTATATTGTAATACAGCCAAGTGTTTAACGATAGCAAGGCTGGATAAGGCAATAAACTTTATGGCGGTAAACAGATGGCAGGAGACAAAATATAGAAGAGAAAAATAATCAGTCAGGGTTTGAATTTCACTGAGTGAAGTGACTTCTATACAACATGATGAAGGTAAAGATCACGTAATATATAACAAGTGTTTAAATCCATTTGACCTTCCTAATCACACTTTTAAAAAGAAAAGAACACTAAGTCGCGATTTATTGATAAAGCTCAATTTAAAGGAGTCTTTGAATATGCGAATATGTGATTTGTTCCGTAAAAAATCTATCAACTTCCGGATAAGTCAGGTGAAATTATATGTGAAGCCGGTAGTTCTTGTGATATTAATAAACATTAATCAAATGGAACTGCGGACAGAGAAAGTGATTATCCCAGTTCTTATTCTAGCAGTTCTATAGATACAGCGCTAGAAATCACCAATATTGAGAAATTAAACAAGAGTTTGATGCCAATAGAATCCCCTATCAAGAAAAGAAAGTTACAACAAAAACGATACCTCCGTGAAAAGTTTCAAAAAGTAAAAGGCTCCCTAGCAAGTAAAGTTTTTCATGTAGAAGATGCATTGTCATCCCTTCAAAAGTCAGACATATTCTATTTTTGACAGAATGCAAAGAAAATGTACAACCTGAAAATAACATAGTTATTGCAGGCTTTTCTGAAAATTATCCATTTTTAATACAAGGTTCAGTACAAGGTGTGCATTGGAACAAATGCCAAGACACAATACATCCTTTCATAGTATATTTCAAAGGAAATACAGAAATTAGTCACAAAAGTATTGTTGTCATCTCAGAAAGCATGAAACATGACACTGATTCCTTTCACTTTTTTCAATCCGAAGCAATCAATTTCTTAAAGCAAGAATTTAACGATATGAAAATAATCATTTACTTTTCCGATAGATCAAGTTAACAATACAAAAACAAAAAGAATTTTAAAAATAATTGCTTAGGCCTACATGAAGACGATTATGGAATTAGTGCTGAATGACACTTCTTTGCAACGTTGCATGGTAAAGGTCCATATGGTGGCATTGGAGGAACTGTTAAAAGACTTGCCACGAGAGCAGCCTATACAAGATCCTATAACACCAAAAAAAAAAAAAAACTGTTTGATTGGTCACAAAAAAACATTTCTAAATTGTCATTTATATTTTGTGCATTGAATAAGCACAAAAACCACACTGAAAATTTGCAGGCCAGATACCACAATCTAAAACAATAACTGGTAGTCTACATTAAAATTACATTCTTTCATTCCGTTGTCAAAAACTGAAGATTTAGTAAAACAATTTTCTTTGAAGAAAGAAGGTAGGCGAATGAAAATTTAAAGTGTAGTGTGAATGAAAACAAACATTTAAAAAGCATAATGTACAAATATTTGAAGATATCATAACAAGTAAATTAGCAGTGTTTCCTCGAGTGATTTAATCCGTATTGGGTGTAATCTTGCAACATTCAGTCGATCATCCAGCGCCGATAAACCTCCCAGTGCTCTTCAACGCTTCCCATCCACTGCTGCTGCACCGACTGCTACACATTGTGTCGTAAGTAATTAAATTTCCATTAAACTATTGGAGATCCCATTGTGATTTTTTCTGGAATTATTAAGAATACTTCAGTGCACCTAGTAGGTTTTTTAATACGGCTATTTCACATTGATATCTAACTTTTAAAAATTGAATCATAAAAAATATTTGTAATAATTATATTAAAATTAGTTAGTAAATATTTAACAAAAGACAGTACTTTAACCTTTTAAACGCATTTTTTTTTTCAAAAAATTCTTATTATCAATATCCTCGGAAATATGACGCTTTAAATGTTGCATTGTGCGACATTTTTAACGAAATTTAACATGTAATATTTTAAAAACATGTGGACTTAGGAGGAAATAAAAATACACTTGTTGGTTTATTAGACCCATAGAGTTGGTAAAAAAAATATAAACGCAATCAGAAATATGAAGGTCAAAATTTGTATAATTTTGTGCAATTTGTCGTGGAATGACTCATATGTGACATAGGTAGAAAAAGTAATTTTGAAGCAAATTGTTGGCTGAATAAAAGTTTATCCTTGTTTAATCAGATGGTTGTGATAGTAAATATAGACCTAGTCCACCGCTGTGGAGTAATGGAGTAATGGCCATGAAATGAGCTGGCCTGGTTTCAGATCCTGTTCGGGACAAGTTACTTGGTTGGGGTTTTTTCTTAGGTTTTTCCTCAACCACTCGAAGCAGAATTGCTAGGTAACTTTTGGTGTTGGACCTTGGACTCATTTTGCCTTCATTTCCATTAATCATCTCAGTAGTTTACAGGTCGACCAAGACCCAGGAGAACACGGCGGACATGGTTCCAGGATCTGCCTATAGGCAGCATCTGTCTGCAGGAGCTGCACATATCCAGTGAAGCTGCAGAGGCTTTAATAAGCGGACTGTAGGTGACTGGGGAAATGTAGCTCCCTTGGATAGATGGCGCCTTGGTGAGTCGTGGAATCGATGGTGACATGTTCTTCTGGTTGAGGATGCAGCAGATTCAGGCATATGAATTGCGAACAGGTGCCATTGATCTGAGGATGCCACAGAATAACATTACAGACAGGCGGAGGATCAGATCTCCAGTCAGAACTGGATGCTGTAGCTGAATCAATATGATGACATTGTGCAGTGAATTATACACTTAAAAGAAGCGATCCTAAGGACTTCAACAATCATTCCAACATAAGAAGATTGCACAATAAGTCTAAGGCTACGGTTCTTGCCTGCGGGCCCTCCTTCAAAAAGAACAAAAAAAGAATAGACCTAATGAAATATGTCCCTGAAATAATCTTCCTTTCTTTTGAAACATGAATTTCAGTTTTCTTGGTTATGTTGGTTACATCCTCATTCTGGGGAGGTGTTCAATTATATATACTGGGTTCAGAAAGTTCCCGGAATTTTACTACCATTTTTCGTATTAATATATAACAAGGGATATTATACATTTGTTTTGTTGGTAACATTCATGATGTCATTTCCTTAAAGTTTGTTGATAATGGCGATTGTTGGTTTTGAGTTGTAAGCAATTGTTTATCATAGTGTTTTGTTTGTTCGTCGCATTTTGTAATTATGTCCACAGAGCAACGTACAAACATCAAGTTCTGTGTTTTGTTACACAAAACTCCTGCAGAGACATTAAAATTGTTGGAAGAAGCATATGGCGAAGCAGCAATGAAAAAAACTCAAGTGTATGCCTGGCATAAACGCTTTGCTGATGGCTGCGACAGCATGAAAGATGATGTATGCAGCGGCCGACCAACAACTGCAACAAATGTAGCAATCGCTCAGCGTGTGCATAATGTTGTGAGGGACAACCGACGTAAAACCATAAAAGAGATAGCAGCAGAGGTCGGAATATCAGTCGGAAGTGTACACAATGTTCTTCACAAGCATCTCAACATGCATTACGTGTCTCAGAAGTTAGTTCCGAAAATGTTGTCAGCAGAACAGAAAGAAACAAGAATGACTCTTGCTGGGCACATGATCAGTATGGCTGATGAAGATGGTGATTTCTTAAACAACATTATTGCTGGTGATGAAACTTGGTGCTACTTGTACGACCCAGTCCCTAAACGACAGTCATCTGAGTGGAAATCGAAAACATCTCCTCGGAAGCAAAAATTTCCTAGGGACACTTCCAAAGGCAAAGTTATGTTGGAAGTTTTCTTCGACTCTCAGGGTCTCATCCACCATGAGTTCATTCCAGAAGGTCGTACTGTAACGAAAGAATTGTACGTAGAAATCCTCCGTCGCCTCCGGAATGCAGTGAGAAGGAAACGTCCAGAAAAGTGGGTAGAAAACAACTGGTTCCTTATGCATGACAATGCACCTGCTCATCGCGCAATTATTGTAAAGAATTTTCTTGCCAGGCACAATATAACTGCTTTGGATCACCCACCATACTCTCCTGATCTCTCACCACCTGATTACTTTCTGTTTCCCCGTCTGAAAAGTCATCTGAAAGGACGGAGATTCAATGCTGAAGAGGTTATTGCGACGAGAGCACTAAGACGGGTTTCATAAAATGGCTTCCAGGAACTCTACACGCGTTGGCAAAAGTGTGTTGTTGCGGAAGGCAACTATTTTGAAGGGAATGCTGTAAAAATAGTGTTTAAGGTACGTTGTTTCTATGATACTAGCAAATTCTGGGAACTTTTTGAACCTAGTATGTAAGATGACTGCTGCACATGTACTTAGGCAGTTATAATCTGATGCTATTTGGTGTTGGAAGTTTGTTAAGAATGCCAAACATCTTTACACATGCTGTGTATGGTGATCTGGTGTGTTCGTTGACTGTGTTTATAATGGAAGTTCTGTTGCTGTTACTTGATAGAGAATAGTATTGACAGTTTCCAAACTGCAGAATTCTGAATTCAAGAGTATTTACTAGTGTCAACAACAAAGTGCGTAAGACTAATATTGTTCCCAGCAGTCATAGTGTGTCTGTAAGTGCATATGAACAAACTGTGGATGAAGTAGAATACATTCTTCAGTTGATAGAACATGATCTTATTACAAGCACATGGAGAATTTGTACATGTATCGGTATTCTGCATGTAAGAGTGTGACAAAAACAGTGAGCAAGGCTTATATCTGTTTCATATAGAGCTACTGCTACACCTTAAACCAGGAGGTTAAGCTAGTTCATTGGAATTTTGTAGATGAGTAAATGCTAATTGCTGAGTAATTCCATTAAAGCTATCTTCGCTCCTGATGGTATCAACAACACCTATAACTTGCATCAGTGATTTGACAAAAATCCATATGCCACTATATGAGCAAATTTCCAACATCAGCTGTCTGTAAACATGTGATGCAGTATGATCGACAATAACTATATTGGACCTACCGTGTTACAAAATCGTCTTACACAGTCCATTTAAGTACAATTTCTGTAAAACGAACTTCCACTATTATTGGAGAGGTTTTCTTGGCTGCAAAGAATTGTATGTTTTTTAAGCATGACATAACTCCGGCACATTATAACATTAGGTGACACAATACTGTATCTAAATCGCACTTTTCTTGAATGATGGATCTGTTGTGGTAGTCCCGTTCATTGGCCACCAAGGTTTCCAGACCTCACTCCCTTAAATTTTGGTCTATGGAAGTGGATGTTTGCAAATACATTAGACAATGTGATCAGTCACATTATTGACAGTGCTGATCTCAGAAGAACAACATGTACTATGGTGTTTAACTCGCAATTTTCTTTAACCGAAAATACGTGGCAAAAATTTGGGTGCATGGATTTGTATGGGAAACTGTTTATTTGTGGGCTAAGCATTCATTTAAAGATACATTATGTAAAATATTCATATAAATTTTTAACATGACGACTGGCATTCTCCATCACAGAGACAATCCCTTCTGTTACATGAATCTGCAAATCCAACCCCGACTTACTTTCAGATCTGAACAGCTAATGCCCTGCCTCTTTGCTAGTTCCTGTGCTTTAAAATATAGCATCTCGTGTGAGATACTGAAGCCATTGTTATGTATTGGTAACTCTTGTCACATAGCAAAGAAGCTTGTCTTCCATTTCAGGAAACTTTTCGTCACCTTGCATGTTTTTGTGGTTTATTTGTTTTCCTAGCCCATCTTTCTGTTTATGCCAATAGTGAACAATAAATTCCGTCATATTAAATTCACGACTAGCAGCTCTATTGCCATGTTCTTCTATATATTGTATAACTTACATGTTTTTCCATAACTCATCCAAATATCAAACGAATTACAGAAAATCACTCCATATGAAAGCAAGTGCTATCACTAGACTGACAAAACTAGCAGTGTTAACAATCAATGCAAAATTGAAGGCCATCATACACAGAAAACTAAGCTAAGCTACGCAAGCTAAGGAAAAAAGTAACTTTCCATTTATAGCAATTCCTCTCACTCCTGCTGCATCACACGGAAATTCAAACATAATTTACTATGATCACATTTATGTGAGTGTTAGAAATTAATTATATTTGCAGTTTTTTTCCTGCTGTAATTTCACAGTGAGAAAATAGAGTGTGAATAAATAAAAGGGTGAGTTATATGCGAGTAAATGTGGTTATTTCCACTAGAGTTGCAAACTGCGTTGAGGTCGGCAGTGGAATTTTTGTTTAGTTACTATGAAGTGTCAGTATTTGTGTTTTGTCAATTAATAAATGGAGACTTAAAGTAAATAAGTGCTATTTTCAAACATTCGAGGAAAACAAGTTGCAAGTAAGTTGAAGCTATAAGTATATTCACGTCCTAGAATCTATGAACACCTAATAAAACGATAAAGGAACTAGTCTGGACTTACATACTTATTTATGTTATAGTTCCAGGTACATAAATTGTTATTTCAGTAAAAACACAATTTTTGGATAAATGGCACTTAAGACTCTTATTTACTAAAAGTCTTCAAATATTAAGAATAATGCACTTATCGTTCTTTAAAGCCTTTAACTATGAACTGTCAGTGTCCAGCGCTGTGATGTCGTGGTCTAAGGCATCCTGCCTAGGACTCACGTTACAGAATGTGCACTGGTTCGAGTCCTCATGGGGAAGAAATTTTCTCATGAAATTTCGACCAGTGTATGGGACTGGTGTCCACCCAGCATTGTGATGCACTTGGGGAGCTATGATAGGTAGTGAAATCCAGTTACGCAAATCAGCTGTAATGGCTGGGGGGCTCATCGTGCTAACCACACAATATCTCCATTCTGATTGGATGATCGTCGACCTCTGCTTCAGCATGTGGCCATGAGGCCAGCAGCCGGCTGGTCGGTCTTGGCCCTTCATGGGCTGTAGCGCCACACAGATTATTATTATTATTATTATTATTATTATTATTATTATTATTATTATGAACTGTCAGTTATTTGTGTTTTGTCAGTAAATACAAATGTTATCGCTTGCTTTTTAATACCTGTAACTGTGAACTATAATAATAATAATAATAATAATAATGATAATGAAAAAGCTAGCGAAAACAAATCTTGATGGGAAATTTTAAATAATAAAAATTTAATTCCTAATCCTCCAAGAAGAACAGCAGTGGCTATCTGCAGACTAGCAACTGGACGTAACTGTTTGGCAGTGCATCTCTTCAGAATTAGAATTTATACATCACCAAAATATGTTCTCTGCAGAGAAGAAGGTTCACTATTATAAATCTGTAACAGTAAGGGGAGTAGATTTATTGTGAACATGGATTGTCTAGAAAAAATCACTTCTGATTTGTATATGGATTATACTGGTAAGTTTGAATAATAATGAAGTGCTACGAAACTCATTGTTAGTTGTGCAGAAGTACTTAACCCATTAGTGCATAGTGTCTGAAAAATCGGACACAAAAGAATTTTGTTGTACAGGTTACACTGTTCGAGCTAATTTGTTTAAAATATGCTATATTACTTCCTCAATGTTGTAGCTATATTGATTTTAGCAGTTTCTGCTTTTCAGCTTGAATTTTCAGTGTAAGATAACAGACATTGTTATGATAGCAACCAAGTAGTATGATGTTGTGCGCAAGGGTTAACTAAATTTATAAATTAATGTATTTTATAACAATGTAATTTTTTGATACTAGGCTTATATTATTGTTAATGCTTCCATTATTCAACCAGCACATAAAAATCTCCATTCTTGTTAAAAGGTTTGTTGTTAACGAATTGTAAATGTTAACGTCCGAAAAAACGGACGCTATGCTCTGGATACAGTTACAATGGAAATTGTAATACGAATGCTGCTATGATATTTTCGTTACTCTTTTTTAACCTAAATGTGAACGAGATATTGAAATAATTGAAAATAAAGATAAAATTGCATAAGAGGGACTCTTTTATTATGTTATCACACCAGACGATGGTTGGAAACATAGGCCTACAGACAGCCAACATATCTTATGAACACGAAACCAATCTCAATCACCTTGGTAGAAAAATGCTTATTAGTGCTTGTGAATTACAGACTGCTTGCAAGGACAGTGATGGTGTTTCTGCAATATGAGGCACGTCCAGAAAGTAAGTTTCCCTGCGGCCGCTTAGAGATAAAAACAATTTCTTTCACTGAAGGATTTATTGGAACAGACAAAGCAACTTTTGAGCCATTTTTCAACATATTTCCTGCTGGAATTCAGACATTTGTCATACCGTGGGATCAACTTTTATATGCCTGTGTCGTAGAAGCTTGTCGCCTGGGATCGGAACCAGGGTGTGACAGCTGCCAGCATCTCTCTCCTCCCAGACGCTGTCAAAATACTGACAGGACAGAGTTTGTTGAGATGTAAGAAAGATGGTAATCGCTCAACCTCTTACGGCTCTGTGCATAACAACTCTTCTGCCGGGAGGTGTTTCAACATCCACCCTACAGTCCAGATCTCGCTCCCTGATCAATAAGGTTGGAATTTCCGAGCATGGAAGATATAAAGTGTCTTTTTGATAACTACTTTACATCTGTGAAGTTGTTTATGCATCTCGTTGAAAAAAGGGATTGCGCTACGGGATCGGAACCAGTGTGTGACAGTCGCCTGCACCACTCTCCTCTCTGACGCTGTGAAAATAATGATCAGACAGGAATTTGTTGAGGTGTAAGAAAGATGGTAATCGCTCAACCTCTTACAGCTCAGTGCATAACAGCTCTTCTGCTGGGAGGTGTTTCAACATTCACCCTACAGCCCAGATCTCGCTCCCTAATCAATGCCGTTGGAATTTCCGAGCATGGAGGATATAAAGTACCTTTTTGATAACTATTTTACATCTGTGAAATTGTTTATGCATCTCGCTGAAAAAGGGGATTTTCGCTACGGGAACTGACAGGAAAATAGAACGGAAAACTGTCCTCCGAGAATTCAAGGAAAAAATGTGACAGATTCACATGACTTCAGAACCTGTCATAACGGCCTTATTGTTCGAAGGAATGATAACAACGTTGTTACAGCAGCCACTAACTTTGAAAACATGTCTATATCTACTATATCTAGATGATGAAGTGAAAAATAATTTAAAGTTTCCATTTCTCAGCCTATACTATTTTCTTCGAACAACAAAGGAATGGAAGGAGTATATAAGATCGATCGGTATGTGACTTCATACAGATCCAGAATGGTCAGAAGAAATGATGCTAGCCAATATTCGCATACATCTCGGACGACAGTGTAGTAAATGCGTAGTTACTCTACAGGAAACAAAATACTGCAATTTCGACTTTTTTTTTTTTTTTTTGGAATTAGCACTGCTAATGACGTACGGACAAACAACATAACAAGGAAAAAGACGAATATTAAGGATGTGTGGTTATGTGGATTGAACCGCTGGTTCAAATAGAAGATTTAGTAAGTGCAAGGACAAACCCAAATTTATATGTTGCAAATGTAAAATATGTCTTCACTGTAAATGTTTCACAGAATATCACAGCCAGTAGTAAATATATGACAATTGTTACCTAAAGTAAAATAAATACGTGACAATAAGTGATTTTGAGTGATTAGAGGGATCTTATTATTATAAAATACCTAAAATAAGAAACAGTAATGTAACTGATGAGTGTGCATAGCGTCCGATTTTTCGGACGGCCTGTATTTCTCAAACAAGAAAAAAATAAAACGTTTTATTGCTTAATACGTGTTCAACTGATGCTAAACAGCAAATTTTTACGAAAAAAATTCTTTTAAATACAAAATCCAACTTTCTGCACTAATGGGTTAATATGAAATACGATTTCAGGGTGCAACAGGAGCCATGTCCATTCTCCTGAAGGATGCTATCCAGCCAACACTTATGCAGACTCTTGAAGGAACTCCAGTCTTAGTCCATGCTGGTCCATTTGCTAATATTGCACATGGTTGCTCTTCAATTGTAGCAGATGATATTGCCCTCAAACTTGTTGGACCAGATGGATATGTTGTAACTGAAGCAGGTTTTGGTTCTGACATAGGTATGGTTATGTGAACAACTGAATATTTTGTAGAGGAAGAAAATTACTTTTTCAGCTAAAAGTTGTTGTTGTTTTCTAATGCCAGGCGTTTGACAATAAAGTCATTTGACCTCTTGCACTCCAATATTTTTCAAAGATATTATCATGACTAGCCACTGAAGCACAGATTTTGAGGTGTTCCGAATCCATTTCTTGGTTTGAGTTGCACAATGGGCAGTTAGGGGACTGATATATTCCAATTCTATGCAGGTGTTTGGCCAAACAATCATGGCCTGTTGCCAATCTAAATGCAGCTACAGACGATTTTCGTGGTAAATCGGGAATTAACTGTGGATTTTGATGCAGAGAGTTCCATTTTTTTCCTTGGGATTGAGTTATCAAATTTTGTTTGTTGAAGTCTTAAGTATGTAGATTTAATAAATATCTTCAAAGAGTAATAAGTAGATTTAGTAACAGGTCTGTAAGTAGCTAAAAGTAATAACAATGCTACCTGTTATTTCATAAAGGACGATGATATAACCTAAAATTGCAGTAATGTATGTTCATTTGAATGTTTTAAATTATGGATTATTATTCATAATGATTTTTCACCTATGGATAGATTTGATATTCCCAATTGTAAAAGTTATAGCTTTGTCAACAGTTATCGTAATTTTAACTACCAGTACTCTCTTAGCAATGAAATCAATAATTGAAGACCAAGGTGGAAGATCTCTAGGAGAAGGTTGGGATGGTTGATGTTGCGAAGTTTGGCCCAATTGTAGATACTCTTTAAGTCGCAAGTCAACTCAACATTAAATATACTTCTACTGTATATTTATTCTTCAAGAAGATTAGAGCAGAAAATGTATTCTTACACTAGTATACTGATTGCAAGACAATAAGTGTTAGATTGTAATTCAGGAAACATTGGGATATTTGGGTGATGCACATAACCAATTTTGTAACAGACATTATAGGAAACATGATTTCTAAGCCCTCTTCTTGAAATTGGTTCCCAAATCTTTTCATCTCACTTGATTCCAAAAACAATGCATGTCAAGGGTCATAATTTTTCCCAATTACATATTTTTAATAACTTAATTATTTTACATAATTTCACTTTGTTGCCAATTACTTGATTACATACTTCAAAAGATGAAGGCAATATTGTGTCTAATGACCTGCAGGTATGACAACACATCGTCGTCTTCTTTATAAGTTTGATATTTTCCAACCACCCTGCCTATGCGTGCTTCTATGAACACTACTTTTTTTTTTTTTTTGTGGGTGAATGGCCTCTCTCTGCCCTGTCAATTTTAATGTCGATTTTTGCGACTTCTTCCTGAAGGTGGCTGAGGAAAGTGAAGGATATGAGGGATGGGGAAAGGGTGAAAAATGCAATGAACACTGGTTTTAAACTTCCCTCTCAATATCTGAATTAACTTTTTTATCTACAACATTCAACATTGCTTCTTCAAATACATTGTTTCTATGTATCCGATCCAAATATGAAGCCTGGACCAAACAGAATTTAAGTTACCGAATAGTCTGAGCACAAATTTATTATGAGACCGAATTGTCCGGGAACAAATTTGTTTTGGGACCGAGTTAGTTGTGGGATGGATTTTTGGGGACGAATTGTTCGGATCCCATTACTATATCTTGCATTAATCACAGTTTCCAGCCTCTCAGGCATGCTCCTAATTAATGCTTCAATCTCTTCCTGATGAATCAGATTCCATTCTTCTTGGATGGCTTCCCTCAGAATCTGTATAATAATAATGCTAGTGAACCCTTATTCTCAGCTTGTCAAACAGATGCTCAATGGGATTCAAATCTGGACTTCGAAGAGGCCATACCATGATATGAATTCGCGAAATTTTAGTTTCTAGCTCGAATTTATTCGAAATTCAGATTATATTGCACACATCACACCTCATGTGGGCATGCGTTGTTATTAGTCTAGCACCAATTAATTGAGCAAAAGGTGCCATGTGCTGCAAAGGTCCCTGCTCCAAGAAGAGTAACTAGTTCCACCCTTCTTGCCATTATGCTTATACTCATTGACAGTATTACAGAACTGCCTGAAAAGCGGCCCTGAACAAATATGTGGAGGAGGAACACTGTCCAGCTATGATATTTTGTCACATAATGCAGTCGAGCTACACGATTTTGTTGGGTGAGTTCTGGACAGGTCTTCTGCAGACAAGATTGGTTTCTTGCAACCTCCTTCATATAGTTGTCTTGTTGATGTTAGCCCCTCGAACATGGTGGGGTCAATTTGGACCTTCAATTGAAGGGGTCAGTAGAAAAAGGGACCTATCCCTCTTTTAAGAAGTTTTGAGATATTGAGAGCTTACTTAAGTTACGTGGTACCCGAAAAAAAATATATGACAGTTTTTACCACAAATTGAAGTAGCTTTCTGCAAATAAAGAGAAAATTTCATTGAAAACTTAATTAATTATTCTTTAATAATAAGAAGAAAATGTGTCACATCTGAGTATAATCGCATATGCACATCAATGTTCTCAACATAATCATCTGGTGAGCTTCCTGATTTGAAATTAAGATAAAATTCTTGTTACACAACAGGTATAAATATCATTAATGTCATAACATGATTATATTTTGCGGTCATAATAGGTTTGCCTTGAGGGTACTTCACTGTCAGAGTCGTTTGTAATTTTGCAGGTTTCTCTTTTTCCTTTTTGAAAACTAAGTTTCGTATACATCCACATCACATTATGAATATTTTACATAAACTTTATGTCCCCCTTAAAATCTGAAACCTAGTGCTTTTCTGAAATTAATACAAAATACCAGATTGTGATCTGTTTTTTTTACACAGCTTACTCGTAAGTGGAGATAAATTTACAAAGTCTTTAGACTGTATTTCTACAACACAAAATGGGTTTTGTTTTCTAGCCTTAAGTTCTGCCCACTGGTGTGGTGTGTCGATGTACTGAGTCTTTCTTTTTACACCATTCTGTTTTGCAACAGTTCACATCCAATCGCAGTTTGGCTGGTACACACTTTCCATTTTTAGAGATATATATATATATATATATATATATATATATATATATATATATATATATATATATATTCTTTTCCACTACTCTTTGCCCTCTTTCTAATGTTCTCTTTTCATGTGTCTGGACATTTTTTCTTTTCTTCGGTGTTTTTATCACAGACTCTGTATTTTCATCACCTCACCTCAATATACTCAACAGCCATCTTGATTTTCCATAATGATATAAAACATTCTTTCCTATTGGCCAGTTGGCAAAGGAGCTAACCAATAAGATTAAAAGGATAGCTATCTTTTTCAACTGAACCTGTTGCTGAAGCTGAAGTTTCTAAATATTGAACGACTTTATACTTCAGAATAGGTCTGTCCTACACTGAAATAACATACTGAATTAATAGAATAATAGTTGAACTTTGACCTTATGCAAGTAACTCTATTTCATAAAAAATGAAGGATAGGTTCCTTTTTCTACTGACCCCTTCAATTGTAGTGGTGAGCGTTGCAGAGAATTTAAAGCCACAGGAACTGATGATCATCCCTACAGATGTTGCTCTTCTCAGGCCTGGTGCTGGTCTCCTTGAATAGAATCCAGTTTCCATGTGTGTACCTTTATGCATTTATGGAAATAGTGGAAGCAATAGCTTCCAACATTCCTATAACGTAATTGTGCTTTCAACTTCCATCAATACAACAGCTCATGCAGCATCTTCAGGACGTAAACAGCATATTTACTATTGAAAAGTAATTTTAAAATTGAAAGAAATGTCTCGGAAATCAATTTCATTGAAAGAAAAACACCACCAAGTGGTTGAAGAGTGGAGGAACAGGGCTATAAACTTTACTGCATAACACTTTTTGGGCCAACTGTGGTATCATGTAATGGAAATGGCAGAAACATTGCCATAAACCACTCTCTAATGCACTATCCACTCATAAATCATAGCCAACAACCTTCTACATAAAAAAATCATCATCATCATCATCCTTGCATGTATTGGGCCTAGTGGCCCGTTATGGTCTCTTGCCAATGCCCAAGGATCTCTTGCCCACAGGATGGTAATTTAAAATTTGGCGTGGAATTCTAGAATGAGGATTCTGATGACATGTGATCTCCAGTTTTGTCTATATTTGCAGGTATTCCGTAATGGTTCAATCTGCAGTTTTTTCATAATGTCAAAATTTTTAATGTGATCCATTCTCGTGTATCCCGCTGTACGATGCATAAATCTCATTTCTGCCGCCGTTAATCTTTGTGAATCAATATTCTGAATCGTCCAAGCTTCACTACCAAAACAGAGTATAGGTCTGGCCAATGTTTTATTCTGGGGCGCATGTGTTTTTGTACTAAGGTTGATTTGAATATCTGATTAATTATCCCCATTGCTCTGTTGAATTTAATAATTTTCTCATTCAAATCCTTTTCTTCTTCATATGAAATTTGGTAACCGAGATAACTAAAATTTTTGACTTGTTCAATGATCTTATTATTGATGCATATTTTGCTATGGACCGGTTCCTTTCCTAAAAAAGCCATCACTTTAGATTTGTCAGTTGAAATTTCTATATTGAAACTTTCTGCCATTTGATTAAAAAAATAAAGTAACATAAAGTTGCTGAACCTTGGTTAAATGAGCAGTTAAATAGATATCATTTTTAATCTTTTATTTTGTTTCGTTTTTTGCTCTGGTCAATGTATGCAGTATATTAAGCCTATATTAATGTCAAGTTATATGTTGCTATGTTGTGTTATATGTTTACATTATATTTGTGTTATGTTGTATTATTACTTGAAATTACAAACTAGATTATACAGGATACTTATGACTGCCATAGCACAGGATCAGGCTTGTTGGCGGCGACAGGTCGAACATCAACCGGTAAACTTCATATTGCGAGAATATGTTATCACTCACTCATCTAAATTCAGCTGAATTCTTCTTATTTCATGCCCAGTATTAACTTGGAGTTCTTCTGACTCGTGCAGATTCGTGCAAAAAACTCTGTCTTTCCTGTGGTAAAACTGTTCGTGTTCAGAAATGTTTTTTGTCCAACACAACCTGTGGTTTCAAATTTCATCACTATTCTTTGTACAGCAGAGTCAGTATAGATCAGTTTCTATCAGATGCGTTTCCAATTCACTGTGGGCTAAAGCAAGGAGATGCACTATCACCTTTACTTTTTAACTTCACTCTGGAGTATGCCATTAGGAAAGTCCAGGATAACAGAGGGGGTTTGGAATTGATTGAGTTACATCAGCTGCTTGTCTTCGCGGATGATGTGAATATGTTAGGAGAAAATCCACAAACGATTAGGGAAAATACGGGAATTTGACTTGAAGCAATAAAGAGATAGGTTTGGAAGTAAATCCCGAAAAGACAAAGTATATGATTATGTCTCGTGACCAGAATATTGTACGAAATGGAAATATAAAAATTGGAAATTTATCCTTTCAAGAGGTGGAAAAATTCAAATACCTGGGAGCAACAGTAACAAATACAAATGATATTCGGGAGGAAATTAAACACAGAATAAATATGGGAAATGCCTGTTATTAATTGGTTGAGAAGCTTTTATCATCCAGTCTGCTGTCAAAAAATCTGAAAGTTAGAATTTATAAAACAGTTATATTACTGGTTTTTCTGTATGGTTGTGAAACTTGGATTCTCACTTTGAGAGAGGAACATAGGTTAAGGGTGTTTGAGAATAAGGTGCTTAGGAAAATATTTGGGGCTAAGAGGGATGAAGTTACAGGAGAATGGAGAAAGTTACACAACACAGAACTGCACGCATTGTATTCTTCACCTGACATAATTAGGAATATTAAATCCAGACGTTTGGGATGGGCAGGGCATGTAGCATGTATGGGCGAATCCAGAAATGCATATAGAGTGTTAGTTGGGAGACCGGACGGGAAAAAGACGTTTGGGAAGGTCGAGACGTAGATGGGAGGATAATATTAAAATGGATTTGAGGAAGGTGGGATACGATGGTAGAGACTGGATTAATCTTGCTCAGGATAGGGACCAATGGCGGGCTTATGTGAGGGCAGCAGTGAACCTCCGGGTTCCTTAAATGCCAGTAAGTAAGTATTCTTTGTATAGCACTTCTTGAAGTATTGCATTGGGATAAGTTTCAATAAACTCTCTTCGAGCAGAACGAACAAAACTGTTTTTAAAGTAACTTTACAAAAGAAATAAAACATAAACAGTTTTAATGGAATAAGGACAAAGTGTTTCACACGAATCCACACACATTAGAGGAACTCCAGGCTAGTACTGAGCTTGAAATAAGAAGAATTTCAGTTGATGAACTTAAATGAGTGAGTGACAATATGTTTTCACAATATCAAGCTTGTATGTGAGTTGAAGTACGACACTTTGAACATTACTGTAAGATAAGTTTCATAACCCATTTCTGCTTCCGCCATTGTAGGCAACATTTACCGGTTGATGCTCGGCCTGTCGCCTGGGAACCAGATCCCATGCTATAGCAGCCATAGACATGGTGCAAACGATATAAACTGTTAAAAAATACTAGTGATAGAGCATAAATTACTGAACAAAAAGGTTTAATACAACTTTTCTGTAACTTTTGTGATCTTCTTAGGAAAAAATGTTATCTGTAATTCTAATGTTTTTGAAAATGATAGTAGAACGTCATTATTTACTTAGGTTCGCCATGTACATTGCAACTGTGGTGATATCCGTGTTTACAAATCAGAGTACTCTGTTGTCTCTCTATTGTGGCGTTAGCGTATGTTGGATGAAAGGTCAGTGGAAATTATGTTCAATTTACTTGAACAGTAAATATTAGACTACTATTAATCCTAAAAACATGATATTTTAGGAATTAAGAACAAAATTTCACTACACATCATGTTTAGTAGACCAAGATGTACAGTCTGTATAATTTAATTTTGACTGTTTATATCGGTTACACCCTGTATATTAAGGACTCTGCATCTAAAGAAAGTGATCATTTTTCATTTATTTTATATTTATAAGTTTATAGCATTTCCTTGTTAGATAATAACTGAAGCTGATTAAATATAAATAAACTACGAACTAATTATTGTCTTTAACAGACATGCTACTTCAGAGTGATTCAATTGCACTAATTTTACACTTTTACTATTCCACCTTCTAAAATTCAGTCATCCAGTGACTAGTCACTGGTCAGTAAGACAAGTACATGTGATTATTCCAGGAATCTAGATATGCACGTGGTATTTTCCCTTGCCTGATTACTTATTTTGTTAATATGTTTTCAGGAATGGAGAAGTTCTTCAACATTAAGTGTAGGTATTCAGGAGCAATACCCAATGCTGTAGTACTAGTAACATCAGTGAGAGCTCTGAAGATGCATGGAGGAGGACCCACTGTAACTCCAGGCATACCTCTGAAGAAAGAATATGTGGAGGTAATCATAATATAAGGCTTTTATAACAGTCTGCATGTGTGTCTAATTGTGGTTGCTGTACACTTACAAGTAGAGATACAATATTAATAATACACCACCACCACCACCACCACCACTGACCTAAACGTTACTTTGGCGCAGAGACTGCAACATGTATTTAAGTCTGCTTAAATGTGACATGCTCATGTCAATAGATTTACTGGCATGTAAAAGAACTCCAGAACAAAAATTCTGGCACATCGGCAATGCTGATATAACCTTGGCAGTTGTGAGCATTGTTAAATAAACTATAATTTAAAATTTTAATATGTGCATTTGTTTTGTCTGTAATATTTTCCGGGCTGATCACGTAACATCTTTCCTCGAAATGTTGTCCTGGCTCCATCTATAAAATCGTAGAAAAATTCATTGTCTTTTCCTCCTCTTTCTATATTGCATTTCTCCACTCCTATCTATCTTGCGTCCTGTTTTCAAAATTTATCCACCCACCATAATGTAGACACACGATCACAGCACTCCTCACTCAGTATTATCCATTCCCTCACACCGACCATCCTCATACTCATTTTCTTTCACAGCGGCTGTTTCTCGACTCTGGAATTCTCTACCGAGTAATGTCAGAGACTGTCAGACATCAAACGAATTTAAGAATAGACTGAGAAAGTGTTTTTGAGATAATTCTTGTTAACAATAATAGTTGTTTCGATTTTCTGAATTTTTAATGGTTGTGTATATTACAGGATAAATATGTAATTTACCTCATTATTATTATTATTATTATTATTATTATTATTATTATTATTATTATTATTATTATTATTATTATTATTATGCTGTATGCATGTATCTTTGCATTAGGAAAATCTTGAATTGCTTGGAAAAGGAATACCAAACCTGCAGAAACACATCAGCAATGGCACAAAATTTGGAGTTCCAGTGGTGGTTGCTATCAATACATTCTCGTAAGTAAATTTTAATTCTGTTGTGAGGAATCTCGAAAATATGTGTATTGATGGTTGCTACTATCTTGAATTTTTGTGGTGTTGTAATTGTAGTTATGGTGAAATTCTTTCAGTACTGACACACAAGCTGAATGGGAGCTGCTGAAAAAAGCCAGCTTAGAGAGTGGAGCATTCAGAGCTGTTGTTTGCCATCATTGGGCAAAGGGTGGGGCTGGAGCCACAGAACTAGCTGATGCCGTTATTGAAGCGTGTAACCAGCCTTCACAATTCCGGTGAGTTGTTATGTGAAACATAATTTAGAAGCATTTGAAGTATCAGAGCTTAATTTATTTATGAGTTCCTACTTAATTATATTAGTGAAAGGTACGGAACTAACACTGATTAAAAGGTTAAAAAAATTAGAACCAATTCAGAAATAGGGGATATTGTTGAAATGCTGGAAAAATTTTAAACATAGAAACAGACTTCTTAGTGCTGTAAAAACTGGCTCAGTCAATACAAAATTTCCACAGGAAGAATGAATTCATATTTATGCTGATGGATTGCTACTCAATGAAGAATCTTAATGCAAAAGCAGGAATTTATAGTAAAATTCTCATCTTACATCAGTCTAGAACCAAACAATACATTTTGAAGGAGAACTAATGGCCATAAACACGTCAGTGAAACAACTTTTTACTCGTATAGTCTCAATGAGGCTGTATTATTATGTGATTCAAAAGCAGCAATCAAAGCAGTAGTGAAACCTTTACAGCAAAGCTGGAGAATAAATTAAATAATTCAATCTGTAAAGCGCCTTCAAAATTTTGGAAAAACAATTTTCTTCCAAAGGATTTCTTCACTTTATGGGATAACTGACTATGAGCATGCTGACTTTTCTACCAAAAATGGTATTAATATTTTGCAAACTACCAGGTCTGCAGTGTCATTTGAAGCAGCAAAATTATAAATCTAAAGAACAATGAAAGCAAAATTAGAACACTTCAAAATCGAAAGCTATAGAAACAGTGGAATGAAATTTTGAAGAATAACTAATCTCAGATTTCCCCAGAACAGCGTCAATGGCCTTATTCTGGCTCCACACAGGACATTAATGTTTGGCATTATCCCCTATTTCTCAGCTAGAAAAGTACTGATGGGATGCATGACAGCAAATGGAAGTGATCCAAAGCCCAGGTAAAGTGTATCCTATGTAAAGAATGCAGAATATTTTTCCAGGCTAAAAGGATGAGGTTCATTTTTCCACAAATCCTCTAAATGAACTCAGGGACCAAATGCATTTATAACAAAGAGAATACCAAGAAATGTCCCTACATATTGGAATTTTTCATCTCATCTGGTCCACACTGTGAAAGAGCATCACACCTCATTTATTGGATTCTGTCAACATATATTGGATGAAAGTTTTGAACATTTAGCTATTCTGTGCTGCTCTCAAAAGATTCAGGAGACCAGAAGGGAAATATTAAACCTCAGGAATTAGGGTGAATTAATCTGGAGTGAGACTAGGCATATCATGATGTTGAAGACTATCATCCTGCTAAACAACATTGTAATGGTGAAGTTTCCACAGTGTTAAGGATGCAATTTACACCCCTGCTGGATCCCTAAAAGTATGAAGTATACAAAACAAATTTTCCTCTCTTTATTTGAAAAACTAAAAGAAACCCTCAAGGACGTATTTGACATTGTCAGATTAAAGAATGAACTAGCTGTACTGTACTCATTCGAAGACTTCATTAACAAACATTCACTTCAGCTTCCCTAGTTCACTGAAGAGTAGGCAACTAGATACAGCATTGCCTGTGATGTATAAACTAGAATTACTCATTGTTACCGTCCCAATCACAACAGCAATCTGTAGAAAGATTGTTCTCTGGTATTGATGAGGAGTTCCACATTTCATAATTATAATTGTAAAAACTTAGAAACATTGATACTCATTATAGAATAAACTAATGACATTTGTTTTGTTTTGGTTCAAGTTTCGATAATTTTATATTTTCTAAGTTTAATTTGTTAATCTATTTTTTCTCAATTTTATGTTTATTCTCAATTATTTAATTTATCTTTCTTATGCCTGAGGTTGCTAAGTGATATTTTCGTCCCCTTTCCTGTCTCTATCTTCTTTCATCTGAGTGTACTTCAGATGTTCCTAATATTTCTCTCGTTTCTGCTTTTAAATCTTCTTTCCTGTCTTAAGATTCCACATTTCATTCTGAAAATTGTTTTACACCTGTTTTTTTTAAGTTCTGTTTTCTTTTTAAATGAAAATATTATGTTCTTGCCTTTAGATTTTTGTATGATCTTGATTTTCCTTTGGAAAACAAGATAAGGAAAATAGCACAAGAAATGTATGGTGCTGCTGACATCGACCTTCCTGCAGATGTACAGAACATGCTTGAAAATTATAATAAGCAGGTATGCGATTATATCGACTAAAACCTCATAATATGAAATTGTGTGTCCATATGTACATTAATAATGAAAAATGTATGGCAGGCTTTATTGTTTAATAACATTTTTTGCAGGGCTACAGCAGATTGCCAGTATGCATGGCAAAGACATCCCTCTCTCTCAGTGGAGATCCCACAATAAAGGGAGCACCAACTGGTTATACATTACCCATTAAAGATGTGACCGTTTCAGTAGGAGCTGGTTTCGTGGTTCCTATAGTTGGAGAGGTAAGCTTGAAATTATTAGTGTTTTGGATATTCATCTCTTCACATTTCACTTTCAAGAATTGTAGTTGGAATGAGGGATGCAGTTGTGCCGGAGTATGCCAGGACTCCACCCCAGTACTTTTTTCTGCAACCTGGGAGCACCCTGCTTCTTAATTTTTACTTTTTAAAATAATAATTGCCTTACTTGTGTCTTACTCAACTTTATATTTTATAAGTCTGGATTAGTGGTATGTATAATAGCAGCAGCATTACTAATAACTAGAACCAGGGATGCAGAACTGACAGAGAGAGGGGTGGAAGCATGTGAAAACCATTGGTTCCCCTTCCACAGTCGACAAGCGTTGAATGACATACCCGTATTCTGTCAACAACCATGTTGCAGATTATAATAAACTGGTGCTCACGACCAAAATGACGAAAGTATTTCTGACCACAATAATTATAACACTAAACTTAACCAACAAATTCAGATTACATGCATTACGTATCTAATGGTATGTAAACGAATACAGTACATTTAAATATAAGAAAAAAGATCTGGAAATACTTAAAGGCACAGTTTCTTATTTAAATTCAATTAGTTAAATTGAACTGATGATCTAAATGATATTCTTGTTGTAGTCTTCAGATTAGAGGAACTTTAGTCATGAATGAAAATACCTTCTTTCAAAACATATTACTATAAACAGGCAGATTAAATACCTTATCCCTTTATTGATATTTAGGCCTGTAGGCCTATAATACGATTGTATGTAAAAATTAAAGCATTGAAAAGATTTTTAAAAGTATAAAAGTGCATAATTTCTAGTTTAAGTGAAATTTATTATGTTGATCTCATAATAAGAGCTAATTTTTGTGAATATAAAGAAAAATCATGCCTATAATTAGGTTTAATTACAACGTGCGCCAGATCTCTGCATTCTTTTTTTGTTCACTAGTTTCGTTGTATTAGGCTATACTGCCTGAGGAGGAATATTAGATTGCATCTGTCAATTTAGAGCAATCGTCGCTCTTATTGAAATTCATTTTCAATAGTGTTTGTTCACATACGTATGTAGAACCAAACACAGAATTCATACGTGCTTTGTGATTATTTTGAATACAGAAGTATTCATTTTCCCATTGCTTAAAAACTGGTATTGAATTTCACTACTGGCCAGTGAATGCAAGGCCGCTCTACCTTATCATGTGAATGACCTGTGGTATTGAGGGAAGGGATAAATGACTGACACTCAGTTTTGCATCTCTGAACTAGACTAATAATAATACAATATTTACCTGCACATTTAAGCCTACATTTATTATTACAATACCCCACCCTCTCTTTCGAACCTTAAGCCTACTTACAGTTACAATATCCTGTCCTTTTCCTACAACCTCTTTCTCAAACAACTTTCCTCAGTCAGCCTAAATTCTGGAAATTTTTGCTGGTCAATTTGTTTTCTTTGGTGCATTGAAGTGTCTGTGACTGTGATTCTGATTACAATAAAATTATTGTTAAAGTGTTAATCAGAAAGCTCTTGTTCTAATGGTATGTCATTGAGTGTAAGTTCATATTTAAATCATCTTGAAAATATGAATATTACTTTAAGATTTAGGTAAACCAAATTCTTTCCTAAATGTATTGAAGAATTTTGGAATAACACCATGGGCCCCGATAAAAAGACCAATCATGTCTATGTGTTTAAGACGGTATTTTTCTTTAAAGTACTCAATGGTACATAATTCATTCGCCTTGCTCATCAGTGCAACTTGTAACTCATAATTCTCTGTGATGTGAAATTTGAAAGTGATGGTTAAAATAAATAATTTGTAACTTCTTTTTTTTTTTTATAGATAGCTATGTTGCCAGGTCTCGGGACAAGACCCAGCATTTATGACATGGATATTGATGCAGACACAGGTGAAATTCATGGTCTCTTTTAATGCAGCAGAATGAAACATACTTGCATAGCTTCAAACTGAACATTCCAATAGTACTGTCAGAATTATCTCCATTTAAAACGATTTCGATTGTTTGAAATTGTGTGAGTAGGTAAATGGAGAACTAGAAGTTTAGTGACTTTGTTCATTTAGCACAAAATTTAGTTTAGGATTCAGCATTCCAATTAAGTTTTATTCCATAGAAGAGATCACTGTTGTTAATGTTGGATAAACGTTTAGGAAAGAAGCTGTTACTGGTCGGTTTTAACTAGATGTTCTTTGGATTATGGATTTGGAAATATTTGAGACACTTGATCATATAATATGGTAACTGACAAAAAGCAGTTTGTTGGGAAATGGCATATGAAGTTTTCGAAAAATCGTGTAGGAGCCATACCAAATAAGTGTGGTCAATATACAGCTGTAATACCATTTTATGAATATGTATTTTAATATACTATATATAGGGTGACCAGATTCACATAAATAAAAAAGAGGGCATAAAGCTTCAAAAAGGAGGACATTGTTCGAAAAAAAGAGGACAAAAAATATGTATACTTAGATTTAGGCTTAGGCCTACATTATACTTTAAATTATGTCAGTATCTATTTATTACAAAATATTTGCAGTACAGATTTAGGCTTATATCGTACTTAAAAATATGTTAACATCTATTTTATTACAAAATAATTATGAAAAAACTTAATAATAATGATTTTACAGTTAGCTACATATGAGAGCCAAGGCAACTATAATATTATTAAAGAGGACAAAAAATATCTACAGTATTTAGATTCACATTAGCTTAAATGTGCAGGTAAATATTGTATTATTATTAGTCTAGTAACAAGAAAGAGCAAAAGAGTTATGATCGTTGGAAAAGAGTATATTCCGTCGATGCTGCTGCCACCTACTTGGCAAATTACTTGAAAAAGGCGTCAAATCAGATAATTTCAAAATATCAGGCATACAAGTTACGAAAGGTAGGACATGTCTTAATTTTTTTTAAATCTGCCAAACAAAGTTCTAAAAAGAAGGACATGTCCGGACAAAAGAGGACGTCTGGTCATCCTAACTATATAGAAATACAGTAATTGCTGTGAATACTTCTTTCCTCAAAGCAGTATCATTAGATATAAAGAGGTCTGCATGCAGATACTATATTTTACTTGTATACTACTTGGTTATAAAATTGCATGGTAAGTTATTGTTACTGTGCAATGTACTCCAGTAAACGAAAGTTAAGTTTTGTTTATTACCAACTTAAATAAGTACAACATTTATACGAGGGGGCAGGGGGAGGGAAGTCAAAATTACTGAGAGTGTTGTTTTTCGGTACTTGTCTTTTTTTGCTTATCATCTGCATCAGGTTACGGTTTCAGTCTTTTATAGTACTTGTGATGCATTTCTGGAATGTAATATATCTTGCAATTTCTCTTTGTTTAAAAAAAATGGGCGTGGACTATTGTGTAAGGCTTCGGGGCCCTAATAGAGCAAACAGTTTTAAATAGATACCATAGTATAATATCTGACGACCTTATTTATGTATAGAAAATATTTTGCCTTCATCACAATATGATTTTCTGTGAATAAAAACTCTAGAGTTCTTCACATCCAATTTTAATCTCATAGAAGAACTTACAATTCTACTGGGTTGGCTGAAATATGTACTTCACAGAACCTATGTTGAGAAAATGTTGTGTCTCCATTTGATATACAAAGAAAGGATTCTTGGATTAACACTTCTTCAGAATCTCACTACTATCATTTAGAGTGCTGGATATGGTGTGTTACATACTACTCCACATACCTAAAATCTCATATCAGAAAGCTGCATAGTATGGTCAGCAATAGAAAAGATATGTTGCACTTGTATTCTATTAGTTAACATCATCCTTAGCTTCAAACCAACAACTGTCCAGCTTTTATTTTACCTGTCACAATTGTCTGAAATGATGGGTTGTTCACACTTTGTAGAACAAGTCATGTAACATTAACATTAGCCTTACTTTTATTAATTAGATTTATATCATTTGGATGAATTTATAATACGCAACGTATATTTTCCCATCTTGTTCCACAAGGAACTCGACCAATTTTAATACCATGCAAAATAAAGTGCTTTAAAATGTAACTATTTCATCAGATCCCTTCCAGCTGTACTTTGATCTTAATATTAGAAGTACCCTTTGTTTGCAGAATAATCATGGATACTTGGATTAAACTATAACAAAAGTATTTTTTTTTATGTAAAAAAGGCTGGGTCATAAGACAATTTGGTGGTTGGTGAAACTTGCTGTAAATCAAAAGTAAAAGCATCAGAGTATTCTCGTGTTGGGTGCTTCTTGTATAGATTGTTGTCCTTCTGTAACCCACAAATGATTGAAGTGCAGAGTTGTTCATAGTTCCTCTAATTTCTCTTCATCTCTTTCTATTTTTGCTTGTGTTATTCGTACATTTAGAACATCATATTCCATGCATGTGTCTGGTTTAGGATTCTTAAAACCAATATAGAAGTATTTACAGGATATTCTTCTCATTTTTTTTTTCATGGAAACTGGGTTTTCTTTAAGCTCAGAGCAATAATCCACATATTGTGAGTAAATTGGCTTTATTCCATGTAGTATTAAAAGAGATTATATTAAAATACCTAAGGCATATTCAGGTCATTGTATAAAAAGATGCTTGGATTAGTAACATGGTAACTTAAGGAGTTACCTTGTTTTACATCCAAAGTACACACATTTAAAAAAAAAAAAAAAAAAAAAAGGGATTGCAGATTGTAGCCTTAGTATTGCCCTTCATGATTTGTATATCATGATCTTCAAACACTTCTTAAATCATTACACATTATTCTGAACAGCTTCTTTCTAGTCTCCATCTTGAGTATATACCTAGTTCTTCATGAAACAAAAGATAGCCAACTTTTCCTATTTTGAAACAAGATTCTGCCCCTCTCCTCAAAGAACAGTAAAGAGTTTTTCGTTGATAATAGAATGTACTAGTAGCAGTAACTAATTTTTGTCAAAATTGTCAGTTACCATGTTATATAACCGAACACCTCATTTTCTACAGTAAAATTGCGTGTACTACACATTCTTAATGTATTATACACTCTGCTTTTCAAAAGTTTTGCAGTATCAGAGTCATTATTGCCACCCAAACTCATAAAGCTTTCGGTTGGCTAATAAATACTTGTAAGATAGAGAACTTTTTTATTGTTATAAACAACCCGTTAGTGCCATATTATAATTCTTTTGTAAGTCATTTTGACACAACCATGTATCTGATGGATTGTAGAATTAAATGTAGTAGTAATAATAATAATAATAATAATAATAATAATAATAATAATAATAATAACAACTAGTTATCATACATCACATGCATTGTGTTTTTGTCTGCATGAAAATTGCGCAGGAGATGTATTGGAATTTCTCTCTTCCTATATTCTTGATCATTCAACTCGAGAATATTCCTCAGGGAATTTATAGAGCTCTTTGCTGTCTTGATACTCTTAATGCACTGTATTAAATCTTAGTTTGTGATGCTGGTGGTAGTGATGATGACGATGATGATGATGAAGATAATTAATGGAGCACTTAGTGGAATGCTAGAAAGAAAATGGGAAACAGGAGTGCTCTATAAAAGTCTGTTTCATCTTTGTTCACGTCAAATTCTATTTCGACTCATTGGGATTTTAATCTTGATCCCTGATATAGAAAACTGACACTCTAGTAATTTGGCTAACAATGCATCTATGTACTATAATATGAATAAATTTAAATTAAATGCAGTAACTGAAGTATCATTACACAGTTTATATGCTGACTGAATACATTAAGTAACATAACTATCTCAGCAATATGAGAGAAATTCAGCTAACAGATTGTTTTATTGAAATACAAAATAAATTATCATATATGCATTGTGGAACATTATATTCTATATTTTATTGATGTTATTTGTTTAAAATTAGATTTATATTTTTATATGTTGTCGGTTTGTAAAATAAATCCAAATATGTAACTGATCACACATTTAATAAATATAAGCTTTTACTTCATTGTGTATGAATAGATACTATATTGTTTTTCACTATGTGTTAGGGCATGTATTGAGTTGTCCTAAAAAGAACAACTAAACTGTGACATTGATCCTCTGGTTTATTGGTTATTGTTGTATTTGCTGACATTGATTATCTGTCTGTCTATATTGCTGGACATTTTCAGCTGAGCATTTTCAAATCAAAATATAAACCCATTCATTTATAGTTTGATTTTATCAACTGACAACCTTCTTTACACCTTTGGGTTCCATTATTTCCTTAGCATTATATCTCCCACATATGAACCGGTACATGATCAAATTTGTCTTCCAATTCAATAATTTACAAGAAGACTTGCCAAAAATTGTCAAAGATTGTTTCAGATTCTTTCATAGTGCTAAAGACTTGACAAGATTTCAAAACATGTGCCTCAAGTTCATTGTAATGTATTTAGGCCTACCTACAACCAATATAAGTATGTAAATCCTTTGGAGAATAACTAGGCTAAACAAAATAATGTTTATATTAACTGTATGGTACCTTAAAATGAAGAATATTACAATTGTGTGTTGTTTTAAAACAAAATATTTACGATTAAGTTAATATTCGCCTAGATTATACACGGTGATTCGAAATTTCCATTATAAACTCGTAGGGCTTATAGAGGAGACTGAGTAGACAACATTTTGAATAGGAACATGCTACAAGTAAAACAAATTGAAATCAAGTGTTTAAATCTTTTGCTTTGACATAGATTTGAATGCTATTCCTTCTCTGAACAGGCCTATTCCAGAAGAGCAATTCATGTGCAGAGGTTCTGAATTGAGATAGTATTCCTGTTCCCTCTGAGGCCTGAGCCTAGCCCATTACCTGTTCCAGTGTTTGCAGACATAGCAGTTCCATCTACATGGAAGGACTTTCAAAAGATATGCGAGAAAATTCTCAATAGAGGATGAACCTAAGAGGAAACTCACAACCAGAGGAAGAAGAGGAGAATGAAGCGAAGTGCTTATTTACACACCTTACAAAACAGCAATACATTAAAAATATTCCAGAATCTATCACAAGATCACAAAGAATGCTGACTTTTGAGAATGTTGATAGTGATAGTAAAGTAGAGAGGGATCTTCGAAACCAAAATGAAGATCCCACAGGTAAAACAGAATGTGTGATATGCAGTCAGTGGCTGATTCAAAACTCCTTAGGGAAGGGGGAGCTAACTTTTTTTTCTACTATTGTTGCCACTTGCTAGTCCTGGCCACTGATAGAATGAGTCCATTAGTACTTTACAAGGCATGTATGCTCACCCTATCATATGATTTGGTGACATACATGTGTAAGAAATAAAAATGTTTGGTTTAATTTCATGAAAGTAAAAAACTTCGTAAACTTAAATATAACTGCTTTTATATCGGTTCAAGGGTGGGGGGCTAAAGCCCCTCTTAGCACCTCCCTGAATCCGCCTATGTATGCATTGAAACATTGTAGGAGGGCTGGGTTGTGGTGACTATGGAAACGAAAAATGCACAGACAGCGAAAATATTTATTTTAGCTGTGACCATTGTGTTTGCAGTTATCATATTTCTTTCTCAGTCATTCGGAGACCTGAAGGAGTTTGGACTCCATGATGGCATATGTCATCCTGTCTATATTATTCTTTCTTTGTCCTAGCACCTTCTGTTTTTTTGTAGTTTAATGTTTTGTTCTTAATTTTATAATTAAAAGAGCTGATAAGTAATCTACCACATGAGTTTCATAATCTGAAACTCTAATGCGAACATAACCATAAAATGTATTAAAGAATCAACACGGAAACGGAAAGCTGCAGCTGCAAAAGTAGCGTCTTATATGTGTGAACAGACTCACAACCTCTAGTCGCAACTTTTGCAGCGCTCGGGTTGCACAGCATGAAAAGCAATATGCAGCACTCTACTTTTGGAAGTTTGCCAACCTTCAAGTTTCTGTTCCCGTTCCGAGCCTTTGGCAAGCTTCTTGTTAATTGTGAACGCTTACCTTTAAATGCATGTATTTTAACAATCTTTCTGTTTCCATTCCTGGTTTATTGTGGACCAGCCTTGGCAGCTTTTACATCCGTTCATGTGAAAATGACACACAACTTTTTCAGCTGCATCAACTTCTCCCTCTGATCGCCCTGTGAATACACCTTCTTATGCATCAGTTCTTAAGTCTGCCCCTAAGTTTAATAATAACAATAACAACACTTCTTCAATATTCCAAATCATTTCTGAACAGTTATCAGAGTTAATTACATCAGCTGTACAAAACATAAATTCACTAATACCTATTATAACGACTAATATTAGCACTTCGATTTCTAATATATGGAAAAACAATACCAACTCACCTTAATCTACTAACCTGGAATGCTAATGGCTTAACTAATCAAAGAAACGAGTTTATTCATTTACTGCAGATTCATCAAATTGACATAGCAGCAATCACTGAAACTCACTTCATTCTAAATAAAAAGTTAAAGATACCAGGTTATTATTTTTTTTTTCGTTCCATAATATTCTTACATTTGCTTTAAAGCATAGAATAAAGAACATGTCCAATTCTTACGTTTAACAATAAAATGCAATACATATAAAATGCAAATATGAAATATGTACAGAATTAATACCTTAATAACAATAATATTTTATACAATGTAATATGTTTACCATTTAATAGTATTATAATATTTACACAGTACTGTGAAATGTCAAGAATTCATCTACAGAATAGAAAGTGTGAGATATTAAGTAATTTTTTAGTTTTACCTTAAATAATGTAGGGTTTTGGCTATGATTCTTAATGTCTTCAGGAAGACTATTGAACATTTTTATCGCCATGTAACGTACTCCCCTTTGAAAGCATGATAAATTTGATGATGGTGTATGAAAATCATTCCTTCTGCGGGTATTTATACTATGTATGGATGAGTTAGTTGGAAAATTTTCTTTATTACATAAGAGGAAATTTATTGTAGAGTATATTATGTATTGATTTGTTAAAGTTAGAATCTCTAATTTTTTAAAAAATAATCTACATGATTCTCTAGCCTTTGCTCCAACTATTATTCTTATGGCTCTTTTTTGTAATAAGAATATATTTTTACTATCTACAGAATTTCCCCAAAATATTATTCCGTAGGACATAATGGAATGAAAATAGGCAAAATATATTTAAGATACTGCTGTTTAGAAATTTTGTAACGACCTAATTGCGAAGCATGCTGAGCTAAGTTTGGGGGTTATTTCTTTGATATGAGTTTTCCAATTTATTGTATTATTAATATGCAAACCAAGAAATTTGGTTGTTGATGCTTCTAGTAGAGGTATATTGTTGATAGTTGTGTCCAATGTTTCAGAGATTAAATTTGAAGTGGCTTTAAATTGAATTATGTTAGTTTTATTAATGTTTAATGCTAGTTTATTGGTTGTAAACCAGTCATAAATTTTAAGCAGAATTGTTTCTGTTTTATATTTGAATGTGGTAAAGTTCTTGTCCGTAATTATGATACTTGTGTCATCTGCAAATAGTATAGGATAACCTATTCCTTTTATTATGGGGCCAAGGTCATTTATAAAAATTAGAAAAAGAAGAGGCCCTAATATAGATCCTTGTGGGACCCCTGTATGAACATTTCCCATGTTGAAGTAGATTTAAAGGAGTTATTAAATGCGTTGATTTCCACTTTTTGTTTTCTGTTTAGGAGATATGACTCAAACCACTAATATGCTATGCCTTTAATACCATAGTATTCTAATTTTTGTAGTAGAATTTTATGGTTAATACAATCAAAAGCTTTGGAGAGATCACAGAATATTCCTCCTACTTGTAATTTTTTATTAATAGCTTCCAGAATTTTATCAGTTAAATTAAACGTCACTTGCTCAGTTGATTTATTCTTTCTGAATCCAAATTGTTCCGGAATGAGAATGTTACAGAACAGATAGACTAACATAATTATGATGCTGGTTTTGGAGGAGTAACTATATTTGTACGAACACATATTCAGCGAGTTATCCCATTCAAAGTTCACAGTTCATAGAAGCAATTGCCATACAATGTTCTTTAAAAAATGACACACTCACTATATACATGCATATAAACTCCAAACAAACTCTTTAATGGCAGAGAATTTATACTTGTTTTTTTTTTAAAATGGGACATGACAGGAGCGTTGTGATCGGAAAAACAACTGAATGTCACATAGCGTGGTAGGCCTGTTGCTATGGTAACAACGGTTGAGTTGCCAAACTTACCGTTCTCACGTGGCAAGTGCTTAATAGCTGCTTTGACGACATTTATTGTGCACACAATATTAGCATTGGTACATTTCGTGTTTGATTCTCTGTCGATTTTTGTATTGTTTTCTTACCTTCGCGTCAATTGTCAATGAATGTTTTAACGTCAACCATCTTCACGACAATTGCTAGCTTCCATCAGCTGGCAGGGTGGTAGTTCATATTGGCAACATGGCATTGTAGTTCCAAGCTCGGCCGCTTAACTTTCATGTCATCAAAAAAACAAGTATAGCTTATATTTACAGTCGTCGAATCCAATTATTATTTTGGGAGATCTCAATGCAAAAAACTCTGCTTGGGATTGCCGTACTACAAACCCAGCTGGAAAAATGTTACATTCTTTGTTTACTACAAATCAATTGTCTATAAATGCTTCTACTGTCCCTATGTATTATGCATATAATCCCAACATACTACCTGATATAGCTACTTGACGTTGCAGTACACACTGATCACCCTTTCAAAACTATTTCCTTTCGTTCTAGCTGAATTAGATTCTGATCATTGTCCTATTATATTCTCTACTTCTTCTGATATTAATGTTGAAACATTCACACCTCCACTTAATTACAGAGCCACCAATTGGCCCTTATTTCAGGCTTTTGTTGCAGCACATACACCTCCACCTCTAGATAAAGTTACTCCTAAAGTATTTGACAATTATTATACTCCAATTTTACAGAGAACCTTATTTTACCTGAGATAGGTATGTTAGGGTTATAAATACATAATAATAATAATAATAATAATAATAATAATAATTATATGATATTGATTAATGAAGTCTCCTATTGAATTAATCTTAAGTTTCAATTATGAAATTAATACAATTTTACAAATCTATAAATTCAGCAAATCTCTACAAAGTTTTATAATTTATATACATGAATGACTGAAATGCAATGAGATGAAATTAAACACTAAAATACAATCTTATATTTCAATTAACAAGTTTCATGAAATGTATACTATATTATAACCTAAGCAAATAACTAATTCTAATATTCACTAGAATGTGGTTTAAATTTCTGTGGGTTGAAATCTCTGAAGACGTTACACAGTTTTCCATTAAACAATGTTGTTACAAGCAGTTTCTAAATTTTATACAACACATTTATCGTGAATCTATTTTAGATTATTATCCTAATTTATTTTTATCAACTGTTAATTTAAATATTTATAGCAAAATATATAAAAAAAATATAGAAAAAATAATAATAATAATAATTCAATGGATATATATAAATTTTATCATGTGTTCAGATTACAACTTTTGTGAACGTAATTTACATATCTTATAAAATCTTGATAACAGCATTTATTTCGGAATACTTGTATTGGTGGGGAGTACTTGGTATCGCATCTGCATGGATATATATATATATATATATATATATATTATATATTCATCCATGTTCCTGCTTTGTAGAGTCCGATCAAGTGAAGTGGCTCTATACCAGCAATGTCTAACACCACATCTGTTGATATTGTGCGGTATGCTCTGCAGATTCGTAGAGCATAATCTCTTTGAATCTTTAAGAGTCTATTCTGGGCATATTTCTTATGCAGAACTTCCTGGAATACCTGTACATAATAACGAATTAATGGCTCTACTGCTCCTCGGTATATTATTTTGAGAATGTCGGAATTAAGCCCCCACGTGGGCCTGGTGGCAGTAGACAAACCTCGAAGAAGCTTGCTTGCTTTTGTTGCCATATACTCGAGATGCAGTCTAAATGTCAGCTTTTTGTCAAGGATAACTCCTAGGTAGTTCATTGTGTCAACGAATGGAATATTTTCTCCTTCCATTATGAGTGGAGATGCGGGTGCTACCTTATGTCTTCTAGTGGTTAGCATTGCTTTACTCTTAATTGGATTAAATTTCAGTTTGTTTTCTGCTCCCCATTTGGAGATTGTTTTTAAGGCAGTGTTTGCTGAGGTTATAAGACTGTTTATGCATTTAGATTTGACAAGCAGTAGGGCATCATCAATTTGACAATTAAGTAAATAATTTTTCTAATTGTTTAAATAGCGCATTGCATATCTCAACTCCCTCATCTTGCCTATACACCAAAAATTCTCATTAAATCTACCTTCAGAAATATTGGAATTTATTAAAGAAAAACAATGGTTAAGAAGGAAGTGGCACTCTTATCACTTTCATTGTGACCATCAAGCATTAAATCAACTGACAAGAGAAATTAAGTTCCTCTTGGATCAAGAATGTCTTAAGTCACATTCTTATTTGCAAAACCTTGATTCACGTGATCACTCTTTATGGAGGACAACTAAACGAATATATGTACTCCTATTCCGCCATTAAAACACAATTCTGAAACACTCCCAGACCCCTTTAACAAATGCGAAAGGATAGCTGACCACTTTGAGCTCACTTTCAAACCATCTTCTAATAAAAAGTTAATTTTTTAAAGATATCTGATTAAAAGGGCGAATGAATTAATCATAGAGGAACCACTTCCTATTGAATTCATATCCCCTCTAGAGGTTATAGGCATAATTAAGTCTCTTAAGATAGAAAATCTCCAGGTTATGATGGAATTACACCTCTCTGCTTAAGACACTACCAAAGGGATCAATAACTTTTCTTACTTCAATTTATAATGCTCTTTTAGGATGCTCGCATTTTCCTCTACAATGGAAACAATCCAAACATCCTGCCCAAGTGGATTCCTACTGCCCTATCAGTCTTCCCTCTGTTCTAAGTAAGATCTTTGAAAAGTTAATTGCTGAGAGGTCCTCAAATAGTCACAATCCAGTTCAATTTGGATTTCAACCAGGTCAATCTATAATCCATTATCAATTGCTTAGAATTTTATTACAGAAATTATATATAAAGGTTTCGAAGACAAGAAACGTCACTTCTAGTTTTTCTTGATTACAGTAAAGCTTTTGATTCTGTATGGCATTATGGCCTCATTTACAAACTATTGAAACTTGGCTTTCCCTCTTATCTAATTAAAATCATAACCAATTTCCTAAACAACAGACAATTCAGCGTTCGTCTTGATAAACCCTGTCCACTTCTCGAAATATAACTAATGATGTTCCCCCAAGGATCACCACTCTCCCTCCTTATTTTCACATTATATATCAACGATTTTCCCAATTTTACAGATACTTCTATAGCACTGTTTGCAGATGATGCTGCTCCAATTTCTCAACATGAAAATGCTTTCATCCTTGGTCAACAAATTCAAACTGCTCTTAATGTAATAGATAAATGGTCACAACAGTGGAAACTAGCTCTTAATTCTTTAAAGTGTTATGTGAAAATGTTTACATTGCGAAAATATCCCGATGATCCACAGCTTTCGTTAAACAGTACTGTTCTACCTTACCTCTCTCATAATGAACCATAAAATATCTAGGTATACGCTTCGATACTAAACTACTTTGGAAAAACAATATTGAACAAACATTACAAAAAGCCAAACAGCATTACGGTCGAGTACGATTCCTCATTAACAGAAGATCAACTGTACAGACAGACAAAAATTCTGCTGTTCAAGATATTAATCAAACGTATGATCAGATATGGCTACCCAATTTGGGGAGGTACAGCACATTTTCAACTAAATAAATTGTAAATTTTTTAAAACAAATTTTTAAGATCAGCTGTTAATGCACCTTGGTACGTAAGAAACAATCAGTTACACAATGATCTTCAGGTTCATCCAATAACAGAACACATTAAAAAACTTTCCCATGATTTTTCTTCAGTTTACCCTTTGCTCCTCCTACTGAAATCTTGGCCAAGACTTAACTTCTCCTTTTCGCATCTGTAACAATACCAGCACACACATTCATCATCAATTTTGCAAATTCATAATGAAACAGTTAATTTTGAACGGCTCATTCTTTTACACTTTTTGCTTCAAAATGTTCAATATTTTAGCAAAGTGTTCATAATTATGTAATCATTATTTAAGGTTTGTGTACACCGACAAAACGCAAAAAATGATGAAAAATTAGAATTTTCCCCTTTAATTTGATATAAGAATTTTCGATTTATGCCTTATGGTTTTTTCAGATAAATCCCATTTTCCAAAATTCTGCGACATGAGCCACGGTCACTTCTACAAAGATCACTCCAAAAGTAATGCACAACATTTTTTAAAATGTATTTTTTATTCTAAAGCTTTACAATTTATGGAGGTCATAGATACATCCTTCCCCCTTGTATTCAAATTTAATTTAAGTCGTTCCTGTGTGTGGCGCCATGATGGCACTTCAAGTTGGCTGCTGTACGTGACATTCGTCAGAAGTAACGTGCTGTTATCGAGTTCCTGTGCTGTGAGAAGAAGACAGTGGGAAACATTCACAAGAGGTTTAAAAAAGGTGTATGGAGATGCAGCTGTCGATCATAGTACAGTTAGTCGGTGGGCAAGCAGATTATCTTGTGAAAGAGGCCACGCCAATATTTGGGACACTCCTTGCAGAGGAAGACCCTGCACTGCACGAAGACCTGACAACATGCAGCGCTTTAACAACATGGCTGTGGCGGACAAACGCGTAAGAGTGAAAGAATTGTCACTCCAAGTTGGAATAGAAGAAGCAATTGTGTGCAGAATATTGAGACAGTTGGGGTTATAAAAGGTTTGTGCCAGGTGGGTTCCGAGGATATTAACAGAAGCCCACAAAGAAACCAGAAAAACAGTGTGCAGAGAAATTTTGGACCAATATGAGAATGGTGGAGATGAATTTCTTACAAGAATTGTGACAGGAGATGAAACATGGCTCCACGATTTTGGTCGGAGATAAAGAGACAGACAATGGAGTGGCATCATGCAAATTCACAGAAGAAAAGAAATTCAAAACTGCGCCTTTGACAGGAAATGTTATGGCTACTATTGTTTTTCGATTCAGAAGGACTCTTGCTTGTGGACATTTATGCCACACAGAACCACCATTAATTCTGATGCATATGTGACAACTCTCAAGAAACTTCAAGCTCGACTAAGTTGGTCATGTTCGACCACATTGGGAGAAGCAGAATGTTCTGCTATTGCACGACAACGCATGGCAACATGTCAGTCACAAGACCACAGATTAGATCAGAAAACTTGGATGGACAACACTGAAACATCAGCTTTACAGTCCTGATCTGACACCATGTAATTACCATCTCTTTGGTAAACTAAAGGAACGAGGTTTGAAGATGATGACTCCCTCGTGCATGCTACTGAAGAGTGGCTCAGACGTGTTGGTCCAAACTTTTATCATGCAGGTATACAGGCCCTCATTCCAAGGTGGCGTAAGGCAGTTGAAAGGTGCGGGGATTATGTGGATTATGTGGAAATGCGATACCCCGCTTTTTGTTCCTGAAGGATGTATCTACATCTATAGCAAAGCTGTAAGATAAAAATGTAATTTTTAAATAAATATTGTGGATTACTTTTGGAGTGATCCTCGTAGCTGTCAGTCCCCTCGTCCAGCATTGCTTGTAAAATAAACTTCTTTCTAGTCCCAAAATAGATGCATAGATATCAGGGCATGATCATTAGATTGAAAACACGTTTTTACATAATGAAGTAATTTATAATCGTTTGCTGTTAGTTATAAAGCTGTAAATTTGTGTCAGTGATGTAGGTCATTTTAATAAGAGTCCAAAAGTAGAAATTAAAATTCTGAGGAGGATGGGCATAAACCCTGGGACAAACACCATCGCAGGATTTGTTGCATCAATGGAAAATAAAAACAAAAATGCCAAAAAAACATTCAACACCTGAAGTTAAAACAAGGATGAGGTATTTGAGAGGCAGAAAGAAGCTGAAACTGGACCGAAATTAAGTTGCTTAAGGAGTGACTGCTATTGCACGATGGAGTCTTCTAGGCTCTGAAAGTTTGTGGCTCATTTCCTGCAAATAGTAATTTTAGAATATTTAATTCTTTTAAACATGATATCTCAGCCAAATATGGTGATACCAAGAAGATATTGGTGTCATTTTTAAAGCTTGAAATGTCCCCTAGTGCCTGACAATGAGTAAAATAACATTAATATAGTTAATAATTATCTATGGATTTTTTACTTGATTTATGGGTTATTTACAAGAAGTCGTCGCTGAACGATTCACGTTATTTCCAGGTTAGTTGAATCAACTCATCTAGTGAACGATATAAATCTTTAAAATACCAGGTGTCTCTCTCCCTTCTCCTCTTGTTACTTGTGAGCCATCCCAAACCCCGACCTCAACCACTAAGAGCGCCGGTCCTTATATACTCGTCAGTCAAGGCCTTCTGACAAATAAAAGCAATTGACAATAGATATCTCAGTCGTGACAACCTCATAAAATATCCTATCAATTGAATAATCGATCTTGCTACGTACAACATAATTATATTATATTATTACCCATTTCAGCGAGTACTGACGACCACTGCAAAATACGATAATTTGGTCCAGGAAGCATTGTCTTTTGGCACAAGGATGATTTATGTAAAATGTTTCTAAATTATTAGTCTTTTAAATACCGGTACATTCTTTAATAAATCACTGAAAAACAAATGTGAATATAGGAAGTGGAGTGAGTACGAAATTTTTATTTTTTGACGCATCATTTTTACGTAAATAACGATAAATAAAAAGGGATTATTAGCAAGTACATACACTGCGTTTGTCAAATGCGCATCACCATGCTTTCGAAAAGGCACTTTTCAGTGCCCGACACCCCGCTTTTTTTTTCGTCATGTGCTACACGTCGGATCATCATCTGGGCTTGCAGCCCCGATACCCCGCTTTTTGCATCATGTGCTACACGTCGGATCATCATCGGGGCTTGCAGCCCCGATACCCCGCTTTTTGCATCATGTGCTACACGTCGGATCATCATCGGGGCTTGCAGCCCCGATACCCCGCTTTTTGAATCATGTGCTACACGTCAGATCATCATCGGGGCTTGCAGCCCCAATACCCCGCTTGCTACGTGCAACACAATTATATTATATTATTACCCATTTCAGCGAGTACTGACGACCACTGCAAAATACGACAATTTGGTCCAGGGAGCATTCTCTTTTGGCACAAGGATGATTTATGTAACATGTTTCTAAATTATTAGTCTTTTAAATACCGGTACATTCTTTAATAAATCACTGAAAAACAAATGTGAATACATAGGATGTGGAGTGAGTACGAAATTATTATTATTTTTTACTTTTTGGCGCATCATTTTTACGTAAATAACGACAAATAAAAACTAACATGCCACATAACATTATTTTAAGAAATACAGGAAACAAGCATGAACAATATTCACCATTCTTAATGATCGGGGGATAGAAAAAAAAGTATGGAATAGAAATTACGTACAAATGTGCGTGTAATAAACAATAAGCAAACCATCTTCGATTAATAATTCCAAAACAACGTGAATATAGCGTGGATTGTGTAGGAAAATAATTTCTTATATGTTGCTTCCAATGTGCATCATTGTTAACTTATGAAAACAAATGAAAATTATCATGGCATATAAACACTATTTGAAGAAAGATAGGAGATATTAAGTAATATTCATCGTTCTTAATTATCTTTGGATGGAAAATAACAAAGAAATATGTATAAAATAGAAATTACATACAGGTGAGCATATAAAAAACAGTAAGTAGAATCATTTATTTGATTAATAAGGTTAAATTACTCCAGGTTTAGTGTAAGAGTGGCCTATATATCTGACGATGCCTCCCAGCAAATTACTTAATTTAAAAACAAAAAAATCGTGTTAGAAGATTGAATTTGTGTATTTTCTCTGAAACTTTCCAAATATTTGTAGGCAGTCTTTTACATTAGATTGCCGAAAATTGGTTTATAGCGCAACATTAGCATTAGCATCCATCTTGAAAATGTTGTGTAACAATAGACAATGGAATCGTTCACAGAAGTGAAGTATAAATGATGTGAATCGTTCAGTGCATCCATCTTGTTGTGTAACAATAGAAGTGAACTATAAACGATGTTAATCGTTCAGCGACGACTTCTTGGAAATAACCGATTTATGCAACATCAAAAGTATTAGTATAAGTTACATATATGGTAATATTTAATTAATGTAAATGAAAATAAAAAATAGCTATATGTCAGGCATTAAAGAATAGTTTTAGCTATAAAACAGTGAAGAAACTGTGGCTCTATCTTAAAAACTGCATGAGCTATCATGTTTCAAGTTGTATGTCAAAATTATGAACAAAATAATTTTTATAAACAATTTAGACATAATATCAAGGGATCTGTTGACTTTATCCTCTTTCTGGTACCATTTGCAATTGTATAAAAATTTTACAGAGCAAAAATGCAAAACAACATTTTTTGTATGTAAAGGTGTACCTTAAAATCTTTCAGTGCAATGCCTACATTACCATTATGCAGGATACAGGACAGGAGTCTCTCTCTCTGGGCTTTATTCTCTGAATTACTGTTCATTCAAACATAAGCTGTAAGCCTTTTAGAGCAGGAATCTGGAAAGCGTAACAAAGTGGAAAAGAAAAAAAAATTTGCAGCTGCAGTAGAAAAGCTGTGCAGCAAAAGTACCGATGTGTGACCATACCTTAAAATGGACTTGATTTTTCAATAATCTAAAGCATATGAATCAGAATTTGGACTTAAAAGATTCATGATCAGTGAAGTTGAAACCTAAAGACATGGATGAATACAAATTCATCCATGCTAAAAAAGATTCATGATCAACAAGGCTATGTTGCCTCCATTCGTTATCAGCATTTTGTCGTGGCTAGCGAGAAAGTAGCGACGCATTTTGTAATCTGACGTCATGTAAGTAGGTGTGAAAATAATTTGATGTCATTTTTTTTATTGTGTATTTTTTTAAATCTAGGGTAATTTAGGGTAAAATTTTGATAATGTTAGGGTAATTTCATTCGTGCTCCGTGGTGACACTGTTGTGAACAGTAGTACCACAGTCTAATACATATTTTAGACTGTGGTAGTACCAACCAAATAGTTAAATTAGGAACTTCCTTCCGGTTGGTGGTGTTCATATGAGAGGTAATGTAACATGTGATTGGAATTAAATCTAAATTCATCTGTGTAGTGTGCAAATATTTTCCGATTTCATTTGGAAATATTAAAACCCAATAAAATATGTTGAAATAATTACACATATTTTATGTTTAGTAGCATTATTTTTTTAATTATATTGGAAGAAGTGGGTGCTTATTGCTTCAGCTTGTCTATGTTTTCAAACTAAGGTTGTAACGCGTGTAATTACTTTTATTTAGGTTGAAGATGGGGCGATATTCCCGTGAACCCGATAATGCGACGAAATCTTGCAAGGCTCGTGGCTCTAACCTACGAGTACATTTTAAGGTAATTATTTTTTTACAACTATCTACATGGAGAACGATTGGGTAATCCAACGACTGTTACTTAACCTCAGCAAATTAAAATTGTCTATGTAACTATGGTAATTATCTGGGTGTAAGTACTGTACTGCTTTTGGTTTTTTATGAGGATAGAATTTTTTTTCTCTCTTCCTCTAATTTGAACCTTGTGTTTCCAAGCAGTAGTGTTCTGAAATTGTATGAAAGTTTCGTAGCCCTATTAGTTTAACACGTGTATTTTGTTTGAAACTTGTTTCTAGAATACAAGAGAAACGGCTATGACTTTACGCAGAATGGCTCTTAGACGAGCTGTGAGGTATCTGAAGAACGTTATTGAGCATAAGGAATGTGTTCCATTTCGACGATTCAATGGTGGTGTTGGAAGATGTGCACAGGTACCTATACATTTTATATTGTTTATCACCTTTCGAATTTGTCAGTAGGTCACTGAGCACTAATCTTTCATTAGTTGGAATGCTGCTGTAGTTCATAATCAATATGTAATAAAATCAATTACCGTAATCTTGTAATGTTATTTTTTTTATAGTTTCCGAGAAATCAGCTGTGATGGGTAGCCCTACTACCTACGTTAGTCGAAATATAGGCCTAATGTCCGAAATTGCACATGCGGACATTCTGATTCTAATTTTGGCTGAATTCCCATGGATTGTAGTGAACATGATATTTTTAGTTATTTTGTGAGTCACATTGATATTTAATATTTCCTTTTATCATTTAATGCGTTCTTAGCAGGAAGAATAGAATTTTTTTTTCTATCTCCCTCACCCTTCGTGTGAAGAAGTTCCATTGTCAGTGACAAAGTTAGGTAGTTTGAAGAGTAGGTTAGTAACAAGTGTTCATGTAAAAATGACACAATTGAATGTCAGGCCTATTATCCCGCAGATGTAACAATAATAAAGGAAAGTATTCAAATAAAACGATTGCAAAATCTCCTCTCCCTATTTTCTATTTTAACCAGTAAGAACTTGGTACTGGTATGTACAGTATTCGAATGTTTTTTTCCAACTGCTTGTGTGGGTTTGTTTGTCCTAATCCTACCACCTCCGATGGGAAGTTGGATTACCGCACTTTTAAGTTCGGAGATATTTAAATATTCAGCATACCCGTGCCCCGCACTTTTAAGTGCGCCCACTATGAAATATGTTATGAGATGGCAGCATAAGACAAAGATTTGATATAGGGACGTCTATTTTTCTTTTTACCATGAATATTAGATGAACTGGAGTGTTGAATGGTTAAGAATTCTCATTGATAATACAGTTGATTTTCTCGGTAAAAGTTGTAAATTGAAACATGCGCGTGAGGCGCAGGAGTACCAGTTTCTTGACAATTTAAATGCAGATGTAGACCTATTATTACTGCCACCCAATTTAAAGTGTTGAAATGAAATAGAAATATTGGTAATTTCATAGAAGACTGGACTTGGTTGAATATAGTACGTATTACCAACTTTTTTTATTTCAGAGTTAAATGTTGGTGATCTTTTAGTGACTTTTACATGTTAGTTCTAGGTTTTTTATACTAGGTGTCGCCGTGATTTTCTTTTAATTTGATTGGTTATAGTTGTCATTTGTTATAGAATTTTCGTTAATTTTTAATGGATAATGACGTTATCAGTTGTTCTTGGTTGTTTGACGTGAGTGGTGTTATGTTGTGTCTGATGGCTACGGCTATTGAAAGTTTGTCATTTTATGATTTTCTTTCGATTTGTTTGGTTATAGTTGTAATTTATTCTAGAATTTTCATTAATTTTGAATGGATAATGATGTTGTCAGTTGTTCCTGGTTGTTTGACGTGAGTGATGTTACATTGTAGATTTGTCTGCATTTGTCGAATGCGCATCATCATGCTTACGAAAAGGCACTTTTCAGTGCCAATGATTTATTTTGTGTGCACAAGGTTGGAACTTTGAAGTAAGAGGGAAAGGAAGGAATCCGTGTTCTGAAATTATTTATTAAATTTTGTGTCGATTTTGGTTTAGTTCTTTCGCTGGTGATTAAGGATTGTGTTGAATGTTGAGGAGAAAACTGTTTTTTCTGTGTACTGAATTTTCTGTAGATGTTATGGTGTAATAAGTGTTCGAAGAGAATTTCATTTAGTGTAAAGACGTGGTTTATTTATGCACAGTTGACTGTACGACGAAGTGTTGGTTTAGATCTGCATGGTTTAAGGTTAGATTGCCTTAAAGCCTGTGTCATTTATACTGGAAGTGAAGTGGTTGTCGATGAAGACGTCAATGAGAATTGAATTTTATTTGATAAGGTGATAAATTATTATGTTTTTTTTTTTGTGTTTTTTGGGGGTAAAGTGCGGACGAAAACTACCAGAAAAGTACTACTAACTACGAAGTTCGAATGCCACGAAACGCCAAAAAAAAATCAAAGGCGAAAAATTAAATATATTTTCATTTTTTGGAGGGCTTGTTCTTCTTTAAAAATACGAATATATATTTGATTTTTCATCTTTGATTTTGCGATGTTTGGTGACATTTGGACTTCATAGTGGCAGAAAGTTTTTGGTAGTTTTCGTCAGCCATGTTGGATTTTGCCCGTCTTCTAGGAAATTACCGAAATATTGTGTGTGACGTAGGATGTAATAATTAAGAGGACAATTCCATTCGTAACGGAATCACCTATTTGACAAAATGATCTACATGTTTAGAAATAGTGCAGGTGCAGATGATAAGTATAGTGGAGGTGGAAATACAGAAATGTTATGTTGCTCACGTGGCTACTTTTAGAATGGGAATATACGAGATTTTATTTTTCTGACATCTAGAAACATAACGGAATCACCCATATGTCAACTGGGCATGCGGGAATGGAAAAGAATATCCAGATTTCTGTGAAACGTGGAAAAACACACACAACTGTTATACAGTTTAGAATAGTGTACTTAAGACTGATTCTATTAGTGGAAGTTTTGAATATTTGCATCATCACCTATAAGAACTATGCTAAGAATCCTCAATGTAATGGAATCACCTGGGGCCGTATTCATAGACATTCTTAGCACGGGTTTCCGGTGGATGATTAGCGTTTTTCGTATTCATAAACCAGTGTTAGCGATAGGATATGATTTGAATTCTGTACAAGTAACCAGTCGAAAGCCGGGGCTAGCTTAGTATGCTCGTAGCGCGTGCTGTGAAATGTCTATGAATAGCACCCCTGATGTCTAATGGCATTAAATCATCAGTATTACAAATATTAATTACAATTTACTATATATTCATGAACTATGAGACAAAAATATACCAGAAAAACAAAATGTATCATAATGTTGAAATTGCAAAACTTAAACGCTTATAAATTGTACATCATTATTGGAACAGAACAGCTTCACAATTTATTATAATAGGCAGTCCATTAATCTATTGACCATCTACAATACTGAACACACAATGGATACGTTGTCAGCAGCTTGAATGTGAGGTTGTTCTGCAAGGGTTGTAATGTGATTGATATCCTCCCAACGACGGTCTTCCTCATGGGAAATATATAGGTTTCTGCTTTTTCATTATAATGATGGAGATCGAGAATTTCGTATTCTGTTCCAGATGATGTAGTTATTTGTGCAATATATAATTTTATTGACTTTTTTCCCACAGTATTTTACCAGCATAAATGGGCCCATAGCAAGTTTCCACTGAAAATTCTAATTGAGAATGTGACCACATTCTGTACTGCTACCAGTTTTGTAGAATCAACAAGCTCATCAACAAATGGATGTTCTTTTAGTTTGTAAACAATGACACTGGCAGTTGGATGACTCCATTGCACATTATTCTCCTTGGACCTGTTAATTTCTATGGTAGCAGATGGCAGAAATCTGGTATTAATTTTTGTATACTTGGCAGCGCAATATTGAAAAAAAGACTCATCATCAGTTACATATACAACACATGATAAAATTGCCAACCATGCTTCTTTTTGATCTCACCACCGATGCCCTCCACAGCACCTTTGCTTTGACTACTGGCAAAAAAAATTCCACCCTAGATATTTGAGAACAAATTCTTCATAAAAAATATTTTGAAACAAATATTGTTATTTAAAACAGCTCTTTGTACTATCAGAAAAGAATTTCAGACTTGTTGCATCATCTTGCAGTAGATATAGCTCTTGAAACAACAATTTAAGGAAATCATTCACTGAACGTTTGTCATGTGTCAGCTCTTCAGACACCAAGACAAAGAAAGAGAAGTTGCAGCAGCTTATACACATGCTGTAAAGATGGTCACTTGGTTGTGATTCCAATGAGCAGTCTATATTTCCTGCTGGTTCACAACTCTGAGACTTTTCATGTTTTAGTGTTTATCATATAGCTTGCAAAAATAAATTATGGAACTTTACTACTCATCAGATAGTGCTAGGTCCCAAAATCATTGTAATGATGATTGCTAATAGAGCTATATGTATTATTTTGCATCAGTATGACTTGCTACTAATACGATGATCCCGTTACGACAAGGTGATTCCATTACCAAGCTTTATTGCTAAGCTGCCATTAAAATGTCTGTTTTAAATTGACAGTAGTGTTTAGTTAGAAAACTTAGTTTTGTAGACAAATTTGGAGATTTACATTTGCAAAAACGGAACCTATACAATAAAAAAAGTAACGGAATCGCCCATACAATCACATGGTTTTTTAAGTGCATCTGTTTCTGATATCTATTACTTTACATGGATATTGATGCAATGGGTTTATTTCTCATACTCTATGGATACTTATGCTATAGTCAAGACCGATATTCTTACACAAATAATGGAGTTATTTGATCTACAAGATGAAAATACTGGCAGTACATATTACACTGACACCCATCTTCATGAACTTTGGGCTCCAATATAACAATCAATAAAGGAATTTGAGCTCTGCAGAGAGATTTATTTTTTTAGAGTGTAGGTTGACATTTTCATGGAATTGTCCCAGTCTCTTAAGGGAGGTGTCTGTCTGAATGCACATTATATTTAATTGAGGCTGGATCTGAAAGAACAGAACAGTGGTAGGGGAGCTTATCCCATTCTCACAGCTTCTTCTCGCACAGCATCAGCAGCTCTCTGTCTACTGTGTGCTGTCTCTCTACCCCCTGCTCTGGGGCTCACTCCCTAGCTCTAACTCTGCTACAACAAACCTAAGCCCGCCAAAATTCGATGTACATTTTACACTCATGTGGTCAAAATTCACGTATTAACTAGCTCACTTCTGCCAAAATTAGGTGTGCATTTGACTGCCTTCACATGGTAACAATTACACCAATAACACATTTAAAATGACCGTACTTCGCATAACACAACATTTACCTGTGACAGTAACACTGTTGGACGTCCACACTGTCGCATTCCTCTTATGTTAAACATAAGTAGATTAATTTTTCCTTCTTTGTCATGTGCTTTTGTAGCCATGTGGTCTAAAGCTTTACTTGTTACCAGTAGCATGTGTTCGGGAGGCAACTTCGACAGATTGAATCCCACTGTAAGTGTAGAAATAAAAGAGATAGAGGAGAGAAGAATGGAGACACAGAATGTAATTCTATTTTTGCTTTCTAGATGGTATTTTCAGTTCTACTTTTATCTGCTAGGTGTCCCTAAACACCTGTTTCCATGCTTTTCTGCTAGTGTGCCTGGTGAACTAGTGAAGTAGATAGTGGGCGGAACTTCTCTGTTCTGTTTTCAGATTTTCGCTTCATTGATCACAAAGCCCACAGTTTTTGAGCTAATGATCGGAAATTTGATATGGTTATTTAAAGTGAATGTATTTTGGACCTTGTTTACTATATGGTAGCTTTACAATAAGTCCAGTTCTTTCTAAATCGGCCTAACCTATTGCAGAAGATATGGAACATTTTTTCATGATGTGTTAGAAATATGGAGCTAAAATTTTGTACATATTTGTTCTGTGTTATATCTAAGGCCTATATTACACTATCAAATTTCTGTGTCACAGAATATGAGAACATTTTTGATCAAATATATATGATCAAATGTCTGATTTTGGGTATATTACACTATATCAAAGCTTTTATCACATCTTTCATCACAGTTCTAACAACCAATCCATGACAGTTCTATGCATGTTGCAACTGTAAGTGCAGTAATGGTTATTGCATTAATACTGGAGAAGAAATAAAAGAAAAAACATATTTGGGTTAGAGATTGGGCAGGGAGAAGAGATACAAAAGGAATCCTTCAAATTCTATTGAGAGAACTTAAGTGTGAAGATGTAAAATCCTATACTCAGTATTTAAGATTGGATGACGTAACATTTCATGTAACTCATAATGTGATGTTAAAAGTCGTGTGGTTTCACAGACCGTATATGATATGATATATATGATATATGATATGATATATAATCTATGATTTATTGTCATTAAGCACAGCATCCCAAGTGGCTGATGGCCCTTCACATTTCTGTTATACAGACCATATGTACTTAATGTCCGCCATTTTCTTTCTTTTTAGTCAAAGATTTTATCAAAGGTATGATGATGACCATAACTTTTATCACAGAACTATGTCACAACTAGATGTGATCAAAGATGCTATATTACACTGTAAAATATTTTATCAAACTTCTGTGACACAGAAATTTGATAGTGTAATATAGGCCTAACAAATTCCTGTGGATAGAATTCTAAAATATCAATTTTTTAATATCGATTTTAAAATATGTATTATGTTCACCCCTGTAACAGTATGTCTGGTTGTGGGACCTGGTTCAAATCCTGGTTGGGTTTTTTTCCGAAATTTTCCCCTTCAACCACTTTCAGCAAAGTGGCGCAATGATCGTTTATTGGTTCTCATCATATATACAGGAGATTTGAGAATAATTCTTGGCAGGATCAGATTTTCATGTAAAATTTCTATCTCGGGACTAGGAGAGATGGCAATGCACAACTTCTAATCACTAAATTGTGTACCAGTATGCCTGGGTTAAATCCCAAATCTCTCCACAGTGCATGTGAACAGAAGGTATATGTTGATAGTGATTTGTCCGTTGGATGGGGACGTTAAGCCTGGCGGCCCCCTTGGTGATATTCAACAGGAGTAGGCTATGTGGTGACACTGGTTTGCCCTTCTCCCTTCCTCGCCTTCATCCTCACCCATTCCCTACAATTCACTTACACATACACTCACCCTAGTACAAGACATAACTCTTCACAGATACTACACATGTACAGTGTGGCCTGCCAAAGTGGTGTGCAATTTGAAAAATGGGTTACAGTGCTGCCATCTATCAGCAGTATGCGGAATTTTTTAAAATTATTATTATTATTATTATTATTATTATATTTTTTCCTTTTGCCCTATTCTTTTCACTGCTATATTCCCTTAAGACAAGATCCATCTTCAGGGAAGGCAAAGGGAAAGGAAACCTGTTTATTGGATTGAAACAGTTTGATTTTACCCTTTTTATTTTTCTTGTTATGAGCTGGCATGTAGGTTCAAATCATACAATGTTTTAAGTCATTGTAAAGCATTTATATTTTGTTCTTTTCTGTGATTATTAAAAATTGTGTTTTATTAATATTTAGTGTTATCATTTCTTATTGATTTTAAGAATGTCATATAATTTCAATATTATTTTTTGTTCTATGTAAATATGTTACTTCACTGAAGTACTATTTCTGGCTCAAATCCGTAAATTTTATTTCTATTAGGCCAAGCAATGGAAAACAACTCAAGGCCGCTGGCCTAAGAAATCAGCTGAATTCTTGCTACAGCTATTGAAGAATGCAGAATCAAATGCAGATTATAAAGGTTTGGATGTTGATCGTTTGGTAATTGATCACATTCAAGTAAACAGAGCACCATGCCTGAGGAGGAGGACTTACAGAGCCCATGGAAGAATTAACCGTAAGTAGTTTAAGATAATATAAATACATTGTATACTTCTATTTTTAAGCAACACAAACATACAAGCCTCATGGTCTAGTGGTCAGAGCTATAGTTCATGAAGTCCCGGGTTCGATCCCCGGTTAGAGCACAGGAATTTTTCCTTAAAGGGGATTATTCCTGTGTTCGTCCATTGTCTGGAATTTAGGTTAAGTTTAGATTTAAGACCTCTCCTGGCACCACATTATCATAATCATCCTAACACATCATCGGGGTAATGTAACTCCGCCTTCCAGGCACCCCAACCTCAGAAGTGGGTTACAACTAAGCCACGGGCAGGAGAGAAGACCAGAAATGTCGAAAAGACAACCTGGTGGCATTCGATTAAAAAAAATATATGTAATTATGGAGTGATCCTCATTTCACCCACAAAACATTCAACATTGCTATCAGTAATAACTCATTTGTATCATACTTATAATACAAATAGTTGTATTGTTGAGTAGTGTACTTCATCCTGAGATATACATTTTGTGTCATGTTAGTGCAACAAACATATTGGGTTACTGATAATCATTTCTTGAGTATGATCATACCAAGAGTGTGATACATGATGGAATAATGTACATATATGGTATAAGAGTGTCCAACCTTTTTTTGACTGTGGTCACTACTGTCTGTACGATTAAATTTATAAATTGAACAAATTACAGCATATGTAATGTCAATTTTATTATAAGAACGAAGAAAAAAGAGAGAAGACCAAAATTGATAAGGACAAAAGGAATAATAATTATTAGAATATTGAGTCGACCTGGTTGGCAAGTTGGTATAGCGCTGGCCTTCTATGCCCAAGGTTGCAGGTTCGATCCCGGGCCAGGTCGATGGCATTTAAGTGTGCTTAAATGCGACAGGCTCATGTCAGTAGATTTACTGGCATGTAAAAGAACTCCTGCGGGACAAAATTCCGACACATCCGGCGACGCTGATATAACCTCTGCAGTTGCGAGCATCGTTAAATAAAACATAACATTTAACATTAGAATATTGAGGGAAAGGGGATTAGAAAATGGGCCATGAGAGAATAGAGAAGAATGAAGACTGGGTGTAGAATCCTGAAATTGGGTACAGGAAAATGTCTTAGGATGTTTGCATTTTACTGATTCTGTTCTTGCATTTTATTGATTCATTTCAAGAAATAGATCAGTTTCAGACTGAAAATAAAATTGTATATGATTAATCAATATAACTTATCGAAACATTAAACATGAATTGTGAAATTCCAGAAATATATTTGTTTTTTCATATCTGAAAGCATTAGAAACTATCTTCTTTTCCATGATAGAAATAAGGGGAAAAAGGGTGATGTAGGCTGTCCATGCAGTGTTTCCTGGACGTAGACTGAACAGCATGTAACCCCTCCATTCCAAAGGGTACATAATAGAAATGTGCAAAACTGAATATTTGTAGAACAAGTAGTATGTTGTCACTCTATTTGGCCATCTGTGAAATTTACTAGAGATTTTACATCAGTATATTAACTAAATTCATGTTTAATGCATGTGTTGTTAAATAATATGATATTCAGTATGATAATATGTTGTTATAGCTTACATGAGCTCCCCATGTCACATTGAAGTTGTCCTGACTGAGAAGGAAGAAGTGGTTGCCAAAGCTACTGAGGAGGAACCTACGAAGAAGAAGGTGTCAAAGAAGAAATTGGCTCGTCAGAAGGAAAAGATGATGAGAGATTAGAAATAACACTGAAAAATGTTGAAGACCTGAACTTCAAAGAAATTTCAATAAATCTATTGTATAAAACTTTTTGATTTTAATTTCTTTATAATATGTAAAAATAGCCTATGTCTGATTGAGGTTATGGTTGATACATCTATTTTATCAGGCAGTACACCTCTCACTTGATGATTGTGTCAGAGGAAGAACAAGTGTTTGTATACATCTGAAGTCTGACTAGTGTAATATATTACTAGTCAGTGATGTATGCAATGGAGGGGAAAGGAACTGACCACCCTATCCCATTATCTTCTGGCTTTGGACAGTTGACTAAACAACAACGATGTGTAAAATAACACTAATCATATTTGCTCTCACTATAGTACAGGCAGAATCAATAGGCAGGTTTTTGGTTTGGTATGGAAACAACTCACTCCACACTTTCTCTAGCGGTTTATGACCTGAACAAAGAGACCTTCCTGTCGTTTTGTTTGAATATTAGTTATTGACAAGTGCTCGTCTGTGTTACAACTGTGCTGCAGTTTGTTCGTAAATACAATATATCTCATAATAAACAGTATTTTTAAACAGCTACTAATCATCTAGAGTACTGTAATCGCCATCATGTCTCAGTTGGGCCCTGATATCAGAAACCGTACTAAAGGTTTTATTTATCAACTTCTCTGTTTCTTGCAAGAACTGTGAGGGCAGACAGTCACTGTCAAAGGCCTGTGGCGGTTTTTTTACAATCGGTCCAGAGAATTTGTGCAGAAGGGGGAGGAATAGCAAAAAAATCGATGATCATATGGAGCCATCTTTTTTGTATCCAAATAAGACAGTAGAATACAAGAAGCTTGTTACTGATAAAGATGATTTCCATCATATATCGCATTTCCTTAACTGTACACTTGTGCTGATATAAATAATAATTTATAAAATGTGTGTAGCAGCTAAAATTACAAATTTTGTAATTTACATTGGTAATTTTACATATATTTATTTAAAGAATACACGGACAGATGTAGATAATATGGAATTTTACACATAAATTAGTAATATATATTTTTTTCAGATATTATAACATTTTATTTTATACGAGAGATATTAAGTTGTTTATTTAAGACATTAACAATGGAAAATTGTTTCATTATCTAGATTGTTGAAGATTATTACTAAGTTAATTTAATTTTTTTAGAAATTGTTCACGGAATAAGGTAAATTTCTTAATTGGTATACTAATTATATCTTTGTCAAATGGAATATTATATTGCAGTCTACTACATATTCTTAACTGCTAAAATTTAGGAGCTCCAGTGTCAGTTATAATTGGGTAAATACATTACGTTTGGAAATAAAATATTATTAGGATCATAAGATGAAATATTATTTAATAATTTGTCAATAATACTTTAACTTGTGTAGATATAACTGTGACTGGCGACTATTTTATCGACTTTTTTTTTTCATTGAATATATGCTATTTCAACATTTTTTGTATTGAATGATTGATGGACTTCAATAATACAGATGCATAAACAAGATTGAATGAAACTCACTGCATAGAATCAGAATAGTGCTGAGTGCCCAATTTATAAAACGATTTTTTTTGTGCCATACTTATTGTGTTATTTATTTTATTAAGCTAAGCCATTCTGAGCGGGCTAGCGGCTTGGTAGAGGGTTGGCCTTGCATTCGGGAGGTCTGGTGTTCGATCCTAGGGGCCGACAATCCTAACTGAGATTTTTCATGGTTTCTTCAGTTATTTCCAAGCATATGCTGGGATTGTCTTGAGAGTCCGGCCATGGACAGCGATCCTTCGCTTAATCCTTTCATGTGTGAATGAATGCTGTGTACTGTCTTAAATGTTTGTGTTGTATCGGAGGTGGCCCTGGCATTGAGCTGATCCCTCATCCAGGGAGGCCCTCCATGTCCTTGTGTGGTCAAAAAAGTATGTATGTGATCCAATAGATTAATTCCTCCTCCGACAAGTCGTGGTCCTGTAAGGCCCGTGTGGCATGGGTCGTATAAATGAACCTAAAAGGGAGAGGTTAAACCAAGGTAAAGAAAGAAAGCTAAGCTATTCGTAAGTGTGCTTTCATTACGAAACTCGTTAATGTTATAATAATATACATATTCCACAAACAGTAAGCATGCATTAATTTTTTGTACTTTAATTTTTAATTTTATCGTGATTTATAAAGTTAGTAAGTATAGTGCATAAACCATTATTTAGTGTTTACTATTTCAACACAATATTCTGAAAATACATAAATACAAAATATTTGTGTAATGCTGAATATTTTATTTATATTAGGTTTACATTACACTTTATTACATTTGTGAAATGGCTTAACTTTCGATATATTGTAATGATAATATTGAGTAAAGAACGTAGGTCCTATTTGTAATTACTACAAATTAGGTTATTATTTTATTTATTTCCTAAGTTTTCCTGTAGTAAAAAACGTATGAATGCATTCGAATGGAGGAGAAAGTTATTTTGGACAGGACCATACACCAAGTAGGTTCTGAGGTGTGTAGGAGTCGGGGTAGAGAAATAGGGGTTTGCCAAACCCACCGATTTCTTCTGCTCCTAGTATAGTGAAATATGAGGAGCTGTACTTCGACAGGTAGTTATGTTCTTTATTTTTTATTTCACATTGAGTGATATTTATGTGCACATCTCAAATATTTATATACACTAAACTGTAGAATTTGCTATGGTAGTTTGAACTGTGCTAGTACGGTTACGACCAAATTGAACTAAGTACACAATGTTGCCATCATAAGTACATGACGTAGGTCTGTGACATTGTTAGAAGAAGAAATTCTCTCTCTACCTCCTCTGTTCTGAACTTCACTGAGAGATAGCACCACTGTTAGCGACAAGATGTATTTGCATAAATATTGAAAGTAGATTACATGGATTAGATGAGGGGCTACAACAGGAACAGTTTTGCTGTGGCGCATGTGCTGACTTCTCATGCAGTGGCAGCGTGATCCTTACTTGATTTATTTATTGTGTACAGTACATTCCAGATCAAATCAAGATGATTCCTTCTTGCTCTAGTTACACATCTTGCATATACGAAGGTTAGGTTCAGTTAGTTTAAGTTTTTATTAACCAAGTCTGCTCATGTGCAGACAGCCAAGATGATCCTGTCGGTCATGGCCCTTATGATAGTTTTTGTTTAGTAATATTGATAAACAATATTATGAAAGCAGTGAATAATTTCATGGCTGCTAAAAGATTTCATCGTAAAAGACTAAGTATTTTCTTTAGACCACAAATAAAACGGCAACGCCGTCATAATCAAGTACTTAATGCTTTGGCGAACATTAACCAGAAATTTACTTTCCTTGATTTGAATGATACTTCCTGAAACACACCTCCCCCCTCCACCCTTATTTCGTTGTGATAACCTATTTTAAGGGAATGAACAGGTGAAATATTCAAATTATGCATTTGTGATGCTAATGGACTGAAATTTTTACCACAGAGTGCTGATATGTATTTAAAACATCCCTATAAATTTCATCAATGTATCTTAATTAGTTTTGAAGAAATTAATTATTTACCAATTAATACTAATTAATATTTAAAAAATGCTGCATGATGAACGCTTAACATTATGAATTTAAAAAAAAAATATAGAACAGTTCCTCTAACAATAATAAAACATCTATCACATGATTTTTAGTTAGCACTTCTTAGTTTCTGAGAAAAAAATTCAAAACTGGGTGAGTGCCAATTTAAAGAAAAAAATTAATTTCATGCATCTTAATCAATTTATATCTTGGCAAATAATAAATATTTAAAAAATCCATGTGACAGTCTTTTTCCTTTAGGTAATGTGGGCTTGTGGTAAAAATTTCATCACAATTGGTTAAGAAATTCATCATATGGAGCAATTTGAACATGTTAAAATGTAATAAAATTTAAAAGGGAGAAAATCAAGTTTTAAAGTACAACACTATGTTTGAGTACTTACACGTTATGGAAATTGCTTAAAACCCTCCTGCTTGATATGTTGACCCCTCCTGCTGCTTTTTCCTACTTTCAGTGACACTTTTTGACAAACTTAGCTTCTTCCTGCTTGTTTTGAAGTTCTCACTGGTTAAAGTAGCCGCTTGCTGCAGTCGACACTTGTCTCTCCTATTGCCAATTTTGTATGCTGCAGGAGATAATTTTACTGTTGACACTAAATCTCTCATGGAAATGTTTGCTGTACAACCCATGTTAAATTCAGTCACAGCAGAAGTAACAGCCACTTCAAGTTTTTTTTTTTGATACAAAAATTTCTTTTGGGCACTTCCGCCATATCACACTATGAACACTTTCATTCACATTTTGAGTTTTTCCTGCAGTGCACTTGCTAAGAAGTTCATCACTAGCTAGTCTACAGTACACTGGCATGATTTTAGCCACAACATCAGGTCGCAACACTGTCTTCATGGTTTTCAAGTCATGCTTCGGAACAGCTTCTTGCTTCGCAATGGCCCGGTTGAAGAAGCACCATGACTTTTCACCACTAGGGCATCTTGAATGCAGGGGCTTGTCATCCGTGGACATTGCATGGTCAAGTGTTGCATAGATGGCTTTCTTCATCTTGTTTACATCGGGGATATTATCAATAATGGCCTTTCTGTAGTAATTTTGCAGTCGAGGTATCATTTCTGCAGTCAGACTTCCCTTTTTTTTTTTGCCTCCGATTGAGGAATCTGTCCCTCTCCATTCCCTAACAATATTCTGTAGACCTTTACCTACTCTCTTAGCAACGTGGTTCACACATTCTTCTTTTCTAATGTCAATGCCTTCACCATAAACTTGAAGCTGCTGAAGGTGATGGTGTGTTTTTGCATCCCCGTCAGACAATAAGGTTGTGTACCTCATATTACACAACCTAATGGACCGGGTCCAGAGAATTTTTGCAGCTTTCATCTCCATGGCATTTGAAGATCCATCAAAATTTTTCTCACAAACACCAGCATCTTTGTGACTTTGATACCACTGTTTATATTCGTCACTTGCAACATCCATTTTTTTTTCTGTCTTTTCACAAGTACTGCAATATTTTGACATTATTTCAAAATCTAACACTAGCCCTGTTAAAATATCTATGACTAAACCTAAACCATACTTTGATGTATGTCCACGCTTCATTCATGTGCCATCGTATGACACACCAATATTTATAACATCACTATCACTAATAGAACTGTCCACTTCCATGTGAGCTCGTCTAACTGCAGAGTGAGCATTTCTCAACACATGTTGTCTAACAAGTTTTTCTTCCGTCAGTTTTATCAGGTGCGAGTTGAAGGATGGTGAGCTCAAACCTGCCATACCCATAGCCATACAATGTTGTTCCATAGCAGAGTGTCCTTTTTCCATGGTAACAAAGGCGTTGACCATTCTCCTATTTACATCGAAGGGAGGTCGAGTTGACTCAGTGTTACCTACCTTAGGGCTTGTATACATTTCATTCAACACTGTGTTGCAATTATAACACTTCACTATCACTTTAAATGCAAAGCCTGATGGTTCAGTAAGCTCAGCTTTTGCACTATCCATTCCACATTCACCACATTTTACTCCTTTATACAGTTCACTCCACAAATTTACATGCACTAATGTGTAGTCTTCACTACACTGGGGGACACTTATATTTGAATTCTCCTGCAAGTTGCCATATTTTATCAACTTTATCTCACTAGCACTTTGTTTATTATTTGGTTCTTTTGACACTTGATCTTCATTATCACCAACTAGGCCTAACACATTTTCTTGTTGCACACATTCCACAATAGTTTTGGCATTCTTTCACCTTATATTTGCTAAATTTTTAGCCCTATTAGCATATTTTGATAGTTTCTTGCACTTATTATGAATGTCACTTAGTCTATTCATGTTTAGAAAACTAAAACTATGCCTAAAATGCTAAATGTGAGTTATACACGTGGTCTTGAATGTTATTGTGACGATTCCTAACCTAATGCACGTATACTAACTTATTCACACTAATATATACAACTAATTGAATACAAAATTAGTGTAAAACTTTAATAACATCCTAAATAACACGAAATCAGCAAAACAAGTATGAATATTCACGTACAAACGCACAAACTCGAGAAGAAACGATCCACAAACAATATTTTGCCGTTCACAGTTTCAAAACAAAGTATTTGGAGGGCTGACAGGCAAGCTGATAGTGTATTCAGGAGTGACAACAAACTTAATTTCACTAGATACACACCAGAAAAAAAACTAGCCCGCTTTATTCAAATTACAAAGCTCAACATAAACTTTAGAGCTGACAGCTCGTTTAAAGGGCAACGAAGCACGTGCAAGCAGACATTTAAACGTCATGTGACACGGTTTAAAGGGCTCCGAAATAAAAAATGAGGCCATATTATGAAAGTAGAAGGTTTAAATAAAATTATGAACATAAAAACAAAAATTTGTATTTTTTTCCACATTTTTCACCTGTTCGTTCCCTTAAGATCTGCATTTTCTTTTGGTGCATTCAAAATACTGCCATTGTTCTGCATAAACCTTGCACTTGACTAATGGAGTGAATTATTTAAGAATGTAGTCACGAATTTTACTACCACCATTTCGATTGTCTTTTGTTTGATGGCTCGGTATGGCCCGATGACTAGTGGCCGGTGAGCAATGTAGACTACCAATGTTGGTCTACTATGCGTATTATCCAGTTCCTTTGTGTGTATTCATTTCGAAACTAACTAGGCCCAACAACTAGTTAAAACAAGTTTATTTAAACAAAACACGTCGATTTAGCTATTGAAGGGAAAGTTTAAAACCAATAATTACATATTTGATTTCACTACTGACCACCACTTCGAAATTTCAGAAGATACCATCTACCTTGTGATATTTCATTTTAAAGGTGGGATAAGTCCTCATCTACCCACTGTAGGGCAAAAAATTGTAAGATAAAGCTACAAATAATTTTTCAGTAATATTGCAATAGCCTACTGGGGTGTTTTCTTGAGACAATCAGAGTTTGTAAGTTTGATTTATATTGTAGAATTTGATTGTTCTCATCTATTATTCTCATCATTCAGTGGCAACTGGAATTATTGTTAGAATAAAACTACAAATATTTTGAGTATTACAACCACTGCCTGCTGGATCGCATCTTATGGCTTTGTAAATGCTTGCTCATTCCTCTTTCTTAGGATTGAATTTCACGTGGAGCATTGCCCAGTTTAGACGCTAGAGCGCAGCAAATAACTGCTGTTGGTTTGGCTATGCAAAGTGTGTAGAGTGAATTATAATTTTTAATTTGAAATCTTAGAAGTAATTACAGTGTATGTAAGTAATCATTTATTAATTACGTGGTTTTTTTTCTTTAAAATGTATTGCAAGTAAGAAATATTCGAGTTAAAATATGTTTAATTTAATGTTGTTTTCTAAACAAGATTTTTTTGTAGGACATATAAAACTTGGTTTCCTAAACATAATAATAATTATAATATATTTACAATGATATAAGTGTTTTCTATTAAAATCTTAAGCTAATTTCTTGTCTTTTAAGTATAACTTATTTGTCGTCCATGATATTACAGCAATAAGAAGTGGATAGGATCAGAATACAATATCTCGTAAAACATATTGAATTGTAACTTAATATTTCCAAAAGTATGGGTAAATTATCTGTTTGCAGTATTTTACTCAGCATTTCTTTCTAGGATGGTGGGATTTTTTTGCATGAGCTCAAAATTTATCACACTTCGAATGGGTCTTTTTATATATGGGGAAGTTACTCTCTGGCAATACAGAACTTAATAAAACAGTAGGCCTAGTATCCGTATAACATTTCCATAGATTTGAAGAAACTGCTATTTTACAAGCAGGAAGTTACAGTAGGATTTTTCAAAGGATCCCCAGTCGGTCTCTTTTGATGCTAGAAGAACTTAGCCGCACGGTCTACCCCGGTTGTTAAGGGATGCATGCGGAAATTTGTAGGTGTGCAGTTGTCACATTTTACATTGACTTCGCCACATGGGTATGATACAATCGTATATTTATTTCTATGCAACAAATTGTACTTTCATTCAATCAATCCCGAATTAAAGAATGGATAATTTTGAGTTAAGGCTGATTCACAATAAACTGAGAATGGAAATAATGTTAAAATAAATGTATTTAAATGTGATCATTTACAATAGTTAATTGTGAATGTTCACATTTAAATACATTTATTTTAACATTATTTGCGTTCTCGGTTCCGTTCCTGGTTTATAGTGAACCAGCCTTTACTGTGTGTATAAAGATCCGTTACAGAAGCATTGTATGGTCAACTTCAAATTAATATATATTCATACTTTTATCAATAATAATAATAATAATAATAAAGTAACATCGAAAGATGTTAATTTGTATTTCGTGTCTAAATCCTCAGTGAAACCTAAAGTGGTATGTAATAAAATACGACAGCATTTTGCTTCTTTTACCTCTGTTCATCGTCACTCTCTCCTAAATGAATCACAACTCTCTTTTGGTTACCGTCCCTGTCGTGTTTCATGTAATTCTCTTACATGTTGAATACAGGAGGACCAATTATGGGGACCGATTGTTGCAATACCATCACGCAGAAGTTAACACACTAGACTCAAGTCGGGGTAATATTGTTTTTCCTAACATGGTGCCAGATCATTTCCAAATGATTTAGAATGCAGTGGTATGGAAGAAGTCGTAACACTTTGTGCCCATATGAGGCTGCGAGCTCCACTGCATATTTATTACTAATATTGGCTGATTTGATTTCCTGCAATATAACTGACTTGATGGGTATGGGATTGGGCACAGTAATATTAGACTATTGTGCCTCATAAAGTTAATATGTCTTTAATATTGCTGTTCATCTGTCATTGGTATCGTGGAGTTATAAAAAAACCAAGTAATTTACAATATACTCCACAAAACAATTGTAATAATAATAATAATAATAATAATAAAATTACAGAAGAATTTCAAACAGCGAATAAAAACACTTGTGAATAATTGTTCGAACATGTTAAGAAAGACTGCAGTTAGTGTTAGCATTCAGGGAAGAATAATGGCAACATATATGTTTGCCTCAGAAACCGGAAACAGCGATTACCCCCATAATCTGAGTGGACAGAAAAGGTTGGGGGACTGTCTTGCTTCAAAAAGCAACTGCTCAGCGTGCGATAGCCTCTGTCTTTAACTGGTGATGGATAAAACAATCCTACTATAACACCATATTCTTATTTCGAACTGTTATTTCCAATAAACACTTAGCTCGGTTACAGGAAGCATATATTTCTTCGTAAATATGTTTAAACTTGTTGAAATATTTTTATTACATTAATTGATTTCAGTAATTATTGTAATAAATGCCTAAAGCAAGCATAGGCCTACTTGTATAATTGTATTTATATGCTGCAAACCCGTTAAGCCAAAAAATCTTGGAATTGTTTATTTTTTCGTATTTTATTTATCTAGGAAGCTTTACATTTCAGATGAGCCATGATTTAAGTTTGTATCTGATTCCTAAGTATGGTTTTTTTTTTCGGTTTAAATGGACAGCGACATTTAAAGTGGGCGTGTCTCCTGTTCATCTGGCATACTACCAAAGTCTACTATATACAGTCACGAAGCTTGAGTTTTGAGGGGGCTAGAAACAATAGACTGTGACGGTACTATTTTGCATTGCCTGTAATGAGGCGATATTAGCGATCCTAATGGTGAGCAACTGTCTAATGTTTGCAGATGTACTACGTATTGACCTTCGCGACTGTATATACTAGACTGTGATACTACTATGTTAGTTTCAAATTTTGCGCCTTATATGCGAAATTTTTTCATTGTAGAGAATTTATATATATATATATATATATATATATATATATATATATATATATATATATTGGCACACCTGGTATAGCGTCCTGTGCTTTGTTTCGTAGCAACGGCTTTGTTTATAGTGCTTGCAGAGCCTTCTTTAGTTACAAGCCGGGGCCATACGTCGGCAACACTGTAATAAACTGTCACCCGGAGGCTGACCGCACAGAACACGTGTTTGTGCTAATGCCGATTTCCAATGTAAATTAATGTTACAATATAAGTGTGTGTCGATGGAATTATGTTTGCGGTCGTACCAAACGTTAATTGTTGATGTATTATAAACTAAATGCGTGTTGGTGATAAAAAAACAAGACAATAAATGAAAATAAAATGGTTGCAGTCTTTGGGAATTTTTACGGTTATGGATGACAAAGTAATTGACTATTCTATTAAATATGAAATATTGTATAACCACATTTTTATATTCTTATTTGTGGTTTGTGTGTATCAGAATTCTAGTCGAATTGTTGGGTCTCGCCTGCTATATCAATAAAGTTACGCCGTTGGTTTTCAAAGTCATTGTAAACAGCTGTTTTGTGATCCCATAAATGTTGCAGTGGTCAATGTTACTTATGTCCCGCCCACTATAGAGACATAGGCCAATTTTACACATATTTAGTATAACTTGTTGCTTCTTTGACAGGTTAGGTTTGGTTAGTTTAGGTTTTTGTTATAGCCTACCTTGCATATACGATTATAGCGCAACATTGGCAGTGATAAAAGTGAAATATTCGTTCAGAGGGCGTTGGATACTCTACATTCACCCACTTGGTATTTACAGGATTTAAAGTCCACTGAGTTTACGCTAATTGATACATACATGTACTTAATAGATAATGTTGCGTTTTGTTACGTATTATGTTGAAGAGATGTGTTTTCATTTTTTCATAGATTGTTTCACTTGGCTTAACTGTATTTACATCCTCATACTTTTATTATAATAGGAATCTCAATAGTTTCTTCTGTTTACATTTTATTTTAGGCCTATTTGCATAATTCACATTCTTAGCTTGTTTTCTGTAGTTATATTTATTTAAAATTATATTTTTAAAAGTTTGTAACAAATAATTTAGGATAACAGTATTGTTATGGTGACTGGCCAGGTTCAAACTAAAACTGGCTTCCTGGACATCTGAAATATTTATAGAAAAGCACGACATAATCACATGAAATTAAAATGCATATGATATCCTACACCTTTCATGTCAGAGGTGAAACAACATTAAGCGGCAAAACATTGTCAATTTACTAGCCACATGATGGTTAATTGATTGGAATAGGGTATTGCGAAAGTATGTCATTATTTTATTTATTTTTGGTACAAGTAACATTTCTTTAAGTATTTATTTATTTTCCCTTGTACCATCAATAAAAAAACAAGTGTTTTTATTTTTTTTAATTATAAGTGTAGTTGCTACGACACATAGGCACACAGCACTTTCTAGGCATCTGAAATATTTGTAGAAAAACACGATAGATAATCGCATAAGATAATATTAAAATATATCCTGAACCTTTCACAGATGAAACACCATTAAGTCGCAAAACATTGTCAATTTGCTAGCCACAAATTTGTTAACTGAATGGAACTTAAGAATACTGCGTAGGAACTTACGTCTTTATTGCATTATTGATTTTATTATTTTCGGTGCAAGGAATATCTTTTTTATTTATTTATTTACCTTCGTACTATCAATAAAAACATGTTTTTTTTTGTAATTATTTTAAGTGGCAGCCTTTATATGTAAGTAGCCTACTTACGCCGTATTCTGAAGTATAGCTAATTGATTGCAATAAAACACTATTTTCGAACCCGTAATAATTTACATCACTACTCTGAATCTTGATCTTACCTTTGTGCATGAAGTAATATTGAAAAAATACGCGTTACGTATAACGAAAGCAATGAGCAAACACAATATCACTCTAAAATCTCCCGCCTCCACTCTGCGTTGCCAAACCTACCCATGCCCCGGCTTATAACTAAAGAAGGCTCTGGTGCTTGTGAATACACGTGCTGTGCTGTACAGAGTTCTATTCTCGATTGTGTTACGATACAGTTGAGTTGCATTATATATGTGCATTTTGTGATATTTTCTTACAATATGGGTTAAAGAAGTAGTTTGAAAGTATTTAAGAAGAGAAGAAATGTTGGTAAACGTAAGAACACTGTTAGTAATGTGAATTCTAATCTACAAACCCAAGGTATATGGATTTACTATAAGGTAGAGCCACTCGGCAATTTCCGCTAGCAGACGAACTCGTGACGTCACTTCGGAAGCTCGTTAGCCACGGGATGCATTAAGGTTGACGCTCACTGGCACGAACCGACCGGAACGGAAATCTACAGCCGTCCGTCTTCCGCGGAAGCTCTGACGCTCACTGCTCGGAATATTCCGGTACAGTCGACAGGCAGTCTGGTTTAAACATGGAGTGGGATAGTAGTTCCGAAGATTATTTTATTTTACCGAGTCTTTAGCTGATGAGGAAGAAAAAAAAGAAAAGAAACAAGAAAATATGGGTCCATAACTAGAGCCCGGATTTTATGTAATGTGAAAATGAGAACTATGTAGACTACATAAATATGGAGCTAAAAATGACGAAGTATGTAGATAAATATGTAATAAATAAAAAAACTTTGGTAATTTAAAATCTAAGCTTTATTAGATGTATTTTTGCACATTAATAAAACATTACAGATGCACATGTGATTGAACCTCATTGTTTGGAGGTGCAATTAATAATTAAATATTTTTACATATTTTCTGCGGTTATTGATCGTCTCGTCAACGGCAACCCATACGTAGGAATCATCAAGTCCATCTCTAATCGTTTCCATTGTGTCAGTGTAGCAGGAGTTCAAATATTTTTTCCGGAGTGTTGATTCATGCGAAATATTGAAGTTGCAGTATTTGCATAGGAATGCTTGGAACTTTGGAACTCCTAGTTTATACCACTGTATATGTTTGCAGCAACCATTGCCATGCACAAATTTTTATTAAATTCACTTGTAGAAGACGAATGTTTCAGCACCACTCGTGTAAGAAGAACTTTTTCTTTTCGACGGAGCACGTTTTTTATTTCTCACATGAAGTCTAATTTTTAAATGCTATTCTAATTGTGACTTCATGGAGCACCCAATGCGTTTGTCACACACTTAGGACTGCACGATTTTACCATTTTAGTAAAGGAATCGTCAATTGAAATCCAGTCTTTTAACTTGGATGCGAATGGCAGTAGGCTTGCTACTTGTATTACCTGATGTCAAAATAAGTTTCTTAAAAAAAAACAGAAAAAACTATTGTTTTCTTTTAGAGCAACTGATTGGGGGTGTTTGTGCGAAACGGTCATACCCACAGGGTAATTTTCATTCTTTCCTTCACTACTACCATTCGCATTGGTATTTGTACCTACTTTACCGTTACTTCTCAAGGGATATAGCCTACAAACTATTAGCATTGCAAAGAGATGTCCATTTTTTGACAGAATACGTTATTATTTTCAATTATCAAATTATATTTATGCACTAGAGACGAAGGGCTAAGCTTTATAAACAATTTTAAAAAATAACTTAAGCACTACGTAGAGAGAAAATTAGTGAAAAAATGTATATATTCTTTCAAAATATACAATATCCTTCAAAATATTTAAATATATATAATATATGCCAAAATATTTGTTATGCACCAAAATATGTAAAAACATTTAAAACTTCGGAATAATGATCCCTTTCGCTAATCTTCGATGCTGCTTACCCATTAGAGTTCTACGAAATGTTTATTTGGCCATTATTCAGTCTACCATTCAATATGGTATAATTGTTTGGGGTGGAAGTACAAACATTAATCTTAGTTCGTTAAATTTACTACAAAAACGAATAATTAAAATTTGTTTGAAGAAACGTTTCGATTATCCAACTAAATTAATTTATTCTGAATTTAATGTATTTAACATTGAACAAATTTATAAGTATACGCTGTTAAAATTTTGTCATAAAAATCTTAATAAGTTTGTATTACAGACACACAATTATGACACAAGACGAAATATTAATTCAACATTAATAGAAACTAAATTTCTCACATCTGCTGGTCTAAAGCATAGCATTAATTTTGGCCCTCGGTTGTACAATGCTGTAATTTAAATTTTAGTTCCTATTTTATTTTACTTATTTATTTTTATTATTTTTTTTCTATATTTCTCTTATATTAATATTGTATTATATAATTTCTGTAACTGTAATTTTTATTTTATTTCCTATTTTATTTTATTTTATATTCTCTTATAGGCCTATTAATATTATATCTGAACTGCGACCGAGCACGAGCGCTGCTCATTCGGTCTCAAATTTTGTTAATACTACTGTATCTCCTTTTTTATATTGATTGTATTATTTTATTTCTATTTGTCTTGTTTGTTTGTAATTATATTCTTTATTCTGTATATTTAAATTTAAATTTAATACGATTCGCGGATTTTTAGCTTTCCTTATAGCTACATATGTAGGAACGGAATATGTAATTACTAGGGAACGGAATTTGGAGCAGTAAAAGCTAGTATTGGCATCTACACAGCCATTTGTTTACAACCCTTTATACCAAGTCCTCCCCTCCATGACATACTCGCAGATCTCTGCACGTCAACAACAGGTGAACGGGACAGTTGTCGCATAAGAACCTCAACATGCAGGTTTGCAGTTCAGAATAGTGAAGTGCAGGTACAATGCCGAAAGTGAAACCAGATCGAGTATCGAGTATCAAAATTCAGGAAACAGTTCCCTAAATTGTCGCTTCCCCCATGTCCAATTCTTAAGAAATGGGAGTCATGGTTAGAAGCTTGCAATTATTACGCACATCACCTCCAATCCGTGAAGAAAGTGGTCCAGTCTTTCGATCCCGATGACGCGGCTGCGATTCAAATACGCCAGGAACTGCTAAATGATAGAACAATCGAAAATGAAGTCATTGCCAAATTTTTTATATTTACCGAATGCCATTATTCGATTAGAGGAGTCAGGAGTAGAACTAGTTGAGCAAATAAATATTATGAGTACTATTGTAAATAAACTGAATACAGTAGAAGGTGAAGTAGGAAAACGTGTTGGTGAAAAAATGAACAGAGTTTTGATTAAAAATGGTGGGTACAGTATTCTTAGTCGGATTCCAGATGTACTAACAAATACGTGTCCCAATGATGTGAGTCAACATGTGAATTTAATTGACGTATCTTGTTTCAAGTACTCTCCCATTGTCTTTGCAGATGTTAAAAAATTCCCTTCCTTGCAACAGAGCAAAGTTGTATTTTGAAAATTTGAAAATATTTACAATTTATTATAACAAGGCACAGCAGGAATAATTGTTTCATCAACAAAACATAGCATTAAATGAAAATGTCATTTCGTTTGCTTCTACATTTTGTTCAAGATTTAATGATAGGCCTACTGTATTAGGCTATGTTGTAAACATTGTAGTATATTGAATATATTGTAAATACTGTAATATACGTTGTATACATATTATTATATTTCATGATATTGTAAGTAAAGGTTTTAATTTAACACGCTCCTGACAGAAAAAAATACATATTCAGAGGCGAATTCCGTGCAGAAGACAACTGTCTATCAGGCATCAATGTTTCCACTGACACGCGAGGATGCAGAGATTAATATTTAATTATGTATATGTGTAATGTTTTTTATTGGTGTCTTATGCGTTGCCAAGAAAAACACATGTAGACCTAGTTCAAAATGAAATGCAGATTATGTATATAGGCCACTATAATGTCATTAAACTATAACAATTGTTTATTCTGAAATACGTTTACAGCACGTTGCTTGTAAGTTTGTATGAAGTGAACTGTACTCGTCCATGCCCTGTGACGCAGCTCGCTTGACGGTCACTGAGCTATGAATATCTATACTACGTTTCACCATTCTTTATAATACTCCAAATCCCTTTCCCTGGTAATTACATACAATCCGGGCTCTAGTCATAACAATATAAAAAAGTGTTTTGATTAATTTAACCATCTTTGCCCACATTTGTGTAAAGATCGAGTAATGGTTTTTTTTAGTACTTTCGTATGAGCGAAGAAAAATGTTTAAAACTTCATCTGTTATTAGCACCTGAAATAATGAAGGGAAACATCACATTTCGAAGGCCAATCAGCACAGAAGCACGATTAGCACTGTTAAAATTAACTTTTCATCACCCATTTTAAGAATAATCTGTCTGGAGAACGCACCAGCACATGTTGAGTGGGAAAGTACTGAGAACAGCCAACACACTTTTCTCCGAAGACCAGCGAAGACATACGAATGCTGACGATCGTCATCGGAAATTCCGCTAGGGTCGTGTCGCGAGAACCCTGTCCGTCAGGACCTGCAGCCGGTTGCTTCCGTTCGGACAAGTGAGCGTTTGCCGTTTAAAATACATGCATACGTCTCTCACAGAATATTTCCGGTTCGTTCCGTTCCGGTCGGTTCGTGCCAGTGAGCGTCAACCTTTATGGCCTCCTAGCACTGAAGTATTTGTAACAAGTTATCGCACAAAATTCTTTTAAACGACAATTTGTTTTTTGTTTAACTTTTATTTGTGAGGAAAAATGTACCACTCACAAAAGGAAACTATATTAAGCGTGTCTTATCCCTATGTGTTACAAGTAATTTCATCTTCTAAACTGGAGAAGAGTTTGTACGAAATAATATTTTTGTATCAGAAAATATAGTTACCCTTCATAAGAAATGTTCGTTATTAAATAGAACAATTACATAGTGAATGCTAATAATTTCCTAACATAATAACAATGACAGAAAACATAACACATTAATAAATATTATTAGAACATGCAGAAATAATAAAGCCATGGGTAGGCCTAATTATTTCTGATAGTAGGCCTATGTATTTTAATTAATATAGGCATATAATTTTTCCATATATATTACTATATCATTAGTCCTATATTTTCAAATACTCGTTATAATACACATTAAGCTGATTATTAACATAACTCACTTAAAGCTATAAACTATATTAAATGTTACAAACATATTATGCTTGACATCTTTGGACCTAGATTGGCTCTAGAGCCCTTTCAGCCTCATTTAAAATTACCATGACTCCACGGGGTGAAGTCGGTTGGAGAATAAAGCTAGCCACCTCATGTCATTCATTGACTATGAATATGTGAAGTTGTGAACACTTTATTATGTTTGAAAATAGGCTGCATATTTTCAAACACAATAATCATTAAGTAGGTATTTATATCACATACCTTTTTCCTCCTCCCTGAAGATTGGAATGAATTCTTCTCTCTTGTCAGCGCCTAGCAGAAGCTTGCCATTTACGTGCCTTCTTTCTTTGTAGTTCCGCTGCTCTTGCAGTCTTTGCTGCCGTATTCAGTGAACGAATGCGGATAAATGTCCTTGTTCTTGTATATATTTTAATTATTAATGGATGTACATGTGGAAACTTCTGTGCGAGAATGTTACACATGCCCTTAATGACGTTGCAGCAGTTTAATTTATCACCATGCACTCCTACAAACACTACTTCAAACTGTTTCACTGTGCATAGCCATTCATCTGATGGTTTGAGCAGACCTCCTCGAGACAGTTTTTCAATCCAGCCCTGATGTACCGGCAATGCATCTGGTGTAACACTAATTAATTGGCCTGTAGGATCCCCTAATGATCTATCTACTTCACGACAGCGAAAAGCAATATAGCCAGCCAAATATCGTAGACCTTCGCTGGAAAATTCAGAAACATTTTGTATGACTCTTGCTTCAGGAAGGTTTTCAACAGTAATTTCTGAAATTTCAGAATCATTTTCTATCATTGCCAATGCCTCTGTCATGTCTGGTAGAAGTCCTGCAAAAAGGTTAGAAGTAAGATAATCAATTGTATCTGCTTCTAGTTCAACAGCTGAGGAATTGAACGAAATGTCTGAAATGTTGCAACTCATTATAAGCAGCCTCAAACGGTTTTTAAATTCTACTGGAAGGGGATGGTCGTAAGTGCATCCCAATGCTCTTATTTGAGAGAAAAGATTTTCAAGGCAGTCTTGGTTCAGTCTAGCAGTTAAGATGTAGCTTAGCCCATACAATTTTCTGAGGTCAGAAAAACAACCTAATAAAGATCTAATGGACATTATAAAACCTTTGTGAAAAGGAAGCAGTGAAGTGTTCTTGCCAACTCTCATTTTTTCACACATGGTATGAAATGTCCTTAGGATATTCTCTTGGTCTTTAAAATGTATGCCAAAACCACTTGCAATGGAAATTTGTTCACTGTCCGGAATCCTAGAATTGAAAATATCAAAAACATCATTAACAAGTTTGAAATATTCTGATGCTTCATGTTCATTTGGCAAGAGGTAACTAATGGCTTTTGCAACGTGATTTGAAAATAATTCACATGCAGGACGGACACACTGTCGGTCTCTACCTGATACCATTAGATGGTTATATTTCAGTTTCGGGCAGATTTTTATTTCACCTCCATCCATAGATAAAATATTCTCGATAATGGTTTTGTTAATTATCTTCCCACTGGGTAAAGTAAAACCATCGTCAATGAAGTGGTTTCTCAATAATTTTATCATGTGTGGCACATCTTGGAAAACCCATATGCGCTTGGTGTCATCACTGGGGTTATCAAAACAACTTTTCTTGTGATCTACTTCCAAATCCTTCCAGACTCTCTTGTTTTTCCCACCCATGTCACTTACAACTCCCACAATAACAACACCCACCTTTTGCACTTCTAAAATGATTTCTTTTAGCAGTGAACCTGTCATTGTAACGTCAAAATCAAAAAATATTGGCTGCTTCCAATTACTGCATAGCGCTCGAACCATTACGACTTGTGCCTGGCTGTGGGGCCCATAAACTTTATCCTCATCTTGGTCATAGCACACTCTTGCATCCACATTCATTTCATCAAAACTCAGGATACATAAAAGTTCATTTTTTGTTAAATTCTTGCATTGAGTTTGCATCATAAATAAAACATCACTTAATATGCCAGGCCTGCACTTAAAGGAATTGGAAACCCAGCGCCTTAGAGTTGACAGTGATGGTAAGGGGATTCCTACACTTTGCCTTAAATATATGTAGCATTTCCTCGATATTGAGCGGAGTGTCAAGGCTCTGCTTATATCTTCTCTTGTCCATTTTGGCTTCTTTTTTGTCACCAACAAGTTCTTGATCTGGTTTTCTGTAAAAATTTTTCTCAAAACAATGGAAACTCTCTCTTTTACCTTTGCATTAATTCTGTTCTCAAGTTGCTGTATATGTTTACTTTTCCTGCTCAGAGCCAAGGTCAGTGACTTATTTTTAAGTTTTAACTTATTCATTTCAGTCTGCATTTGTTTATTATCTTTCTCTAATTTGTCTAACCGTGCTTTCAAATGTCTTTCTGAGTCACTAGTGCTATCTGTAATTGTACCAACATCAAACTTCTTCTTCTTGGGTGATAGTGTCTTCAATCTCTCAAGCCCTCGCTTTCTTGAATGTCGATTAATCTGCCTTGTCTGTCTGTCACTTACCGTAATTTGTGGTGACTCTGGCTGGTGTGAAGATGAAGCCTCTATATTCATCTTGTTTGGCCTTGAATCGATGTCCAGATGCAATGAAGGAACTGCAGAAATTTTAAGCATCTTTTTAGGTTTAATGTTCAAGAGCTCGGCTTTCAGGTCCCTCTCATAATCTTCTGGTAGAAAATGAACACTACACACGGTGGCATTTTTAATGTTGATTTTGTCTTTCCTTCTGCAAGCATGAATCCATTGCTTACAAACACTGCCATCCTTGGGAAAGGTGTGATAAATCAAATCTGAACCTTTAGTCTTACGATTATAATTTTTACACGAAAACACTGCGCAACCGGGCATGGTAAATAATGCAATATGTTTTTAGGCACAAAATATTTACAATAAACTAATTAACTTAATACCACGTGGGCTAACTTAAATACATAACCTATATACTACGATTATAAAACATGTGAAAGCCCGAATTAACAACAGTAACTGCTATAAATATAATTCAGTTCATTATAACACATTTTTATTTGGAAATATTCCACTATGAGTGCAAATTTGTCACATTTAGGGCACACGTAACCAGAATCACTGCTAGAAAACAACTTATAGCTTGCTTTTAATTCATACTGCCAATTGTTTAGCTTCCTCGGTGACGTCATGCATCAACTGTCTAAAATTTACGTGTCTGCGCATAGCCGTATGAGCACCCCCTGCTACAAACCTCTAGCACATCTGGTCATAGTGAATCTGTAAATAGTGGCTGTGCATCAGGAAAGAAACTTGAAGATTCTAAAATCAAATATGAAACCCTGAAACAAGAACACAGTGTTAGTGATACAATACGGTTATAGATGTTGGCATATTATCTAGTGTACTGCAAAATAATGTACTCTGTAAAGGGTGTGGCAAAGGTGGGATATTTCTTGAGGTAAAAAAGCACATTGGTCTTGCTGCAGAATTAGTTTTAAAATGTAAATACTGTGAGTATGATGTAAATTTTTACAACTCTTTATCTATTGATATTAGACAAAGATAAACCCAATAACAGTGTAAAACTCTACACAGTAAATGTTAGACTAGTGTCTGGCCTTAGGGCTATAGGAAAAGGTAAGACAGGTGGAGAGACTTTATGTGGCATTTTAAATTTGCCACCTCCTCCAACCAGGTTTACTAGATATAACATAATAATTGAATCTGCGATTGAAGATGTTCCATTACATAACATGAAGGTTGCTGTGGAAGAAGCAGTTGCAGAAAATGATAACGTCAGAGACATATCAGTTGCCTTTAATGGAACGTGACAGAAATGGGGCCACACTTCACTAAATGGCGTTGTGACGGCAACTAGTGTGGACACTGGCAAGGTAATTGATGTTGCTATATTATCAAAACATTGTAGGTGTGAAGGTAGAACAACAAATAAACATGAAACCGATTGTGAATCTAATTACAGTGGGTCAAGTGGTGGAATGGAGGTTGTAGGTGTGACGAAAATTTTCAATCAGTCACTCAGTTCATATAATGTGAGATATGTGAAATATTTAGGAGACGGTGACTTTAAGTCATTCAGTGCTGTTGAGGAATTGAAACCACATGAGAATGACGTACAACGTAGAAAACTAGAGTGCATAGGCCACATATAGAAGAGAATGGGCACTAGATTGAGGAGACTGAAAACCAGTATGAAAGGACAAAAATTATCAGATGGTAAGGGTTTATTAGGAAAGGGGAGGCTAACTGACTCAGTTATAGACAAAATTCAAAACTATTACGGCATGGCCATAAGACAAAACACAGAGAATGTGGAAGCAATGAGGAAAGCTGTATGGGCTCTATTTCTCCACACCTCATCAAGCGACAGTGATCCTCAGCATTTTCTGTTCCTTCGGGTCGTGAAAGCTAGTGTAAGTTCAACAGGGCTAAGCTCACTGGAGAACATCATGAACGTAAACATAGTTTACACCAGCTGTTATGGAAGTGATCAAGCCAGTATTCAGGGACCTAGAAAAACGTGAACTTTTGGAAAAGTGTGTGCATGGCTGTACTCAGAACCCGAATGAGAGTTTGAACAGTGTCATATGGTGTAGACTCCCCAAAACCGTGTTTGTAGGAATAAAAACTTTACATTTTGGAGTATATGAAGCTGTTGCCACATTCAACCAGGGGAACTTAGCTAGATGTGATGCATTAGTAAAACTTGGGATGAAGCCTGGACTTCACATGATAAATTCTGCTTATGCGCATGGCAAGGAACATTTAAGAAATGCAGAAAAAACTCAGAATGAACTTGAGAAGAGTGCCAGGAAGCAGAGAAGAGCAACAAAAAGAAGATTAGAAGATGAGATGGAGGAGGACCAAGATGAGCCAGCCTATGGAGCAGGAATGTACTGACAGGTGACCAGCAACTTCGTTTCTGTAAGTTTGTTTTTTTTTTCTTACAAAATGAAGCTTTTCTCAGCTTCTATTACACATAGGACTTTCAAAATTTTCAGAGCAAGTTGCCCCAAGTCTTGTCCTTAATTTAACATGAGATTTTCAAGAAATCTAAATTATGAAAAAAATTATGTACTGATATATATATATATATATATATATTGAAAAATGTAGTTAAATTTTGGACTGGAACAAAAAAAAAATTATATTTAATGTAGGTCTACTATGCACTTTTCCTTCAAAAGGCCGTGTTAAATTCAAGTCAGTATATGTAATAAAGTCCCTACCCCTAGCACTTAAAGAGAGAAGCTTCATGAAAAATCATGATTTTAACATAGCCGAGATAGGATGTACCGGATCCCCTTTATTAGAACTTGCATTTGGATGCAGTATTGCTTAGAAAAAAATTAAGTTTTAAGTTCAGTATTAATATTACTACATATTAAGCACTGTGGAAGGATCTGGACTATTGTTTCTCTAAGCCCTTGTCTCTTCTCTGACTTAAGGACGTCGTAACCATAGTTATTTCAGGGTACTTCGCATATATTGATAATGTTAATAGCAGTGGGCACTACCTGCAAAATAACTTTTTTAATTACTCGCACGTAAGTGCTGATTGAGCAGGCAGTGTAAGCAGCCATAAGGGTACGGCCACACGAGCTACATTTGTAGCAAGTTTTCAACTACAAATGAAGCTGCCGTAATTGTCGCAAAATGGGTGGCCACACGGGCGCTACAATTACTGCTAGTTTCTGCGTTAAATGTCACTACGTGTGGCCACATGACATGCCACACGTAGCGACATTTGTAGCAACTTTCTGCGACAAATGTAGCTGGAATTATAGACCGCATTGAGTTAAATGGAAGCGGCCACACGGAGCAGTAAGTGTAGCAAGTTTGGCGCCGTCAGGAGTAGTATAGTGGCAGCTTCCTTCCGAGATGGAGTATGAAGCCAAAGTGGCGTTGTGTGTGTTGTTAGCTCGACGTAGACGGCGCAGACAAAGACGATGGTGGATTCATCCAATCATAAGTGACAGAACATCTCATGGAAAATTTATACTCATTCATGAGAAATTAAAACTTTATCCAAACAAATTCTTTGAATATTACAGAATGTCTCTGGATTCATTCAACAATCTCTTGTCTTCTGTGAACGAAAACCTGATGAAACAGGACACTGTAATGCGAGACTGTATCGGAGTTGAAGAAAAACTAGCCATAACATTAAGGTAAGTTTATTACAATATAAATTACAGAGTAAATTTTAAGAAAATAAATGAAAAAGGTTGAATGACATTGCATTTCCAGTAACACAGCTAACGAAACAAACCGAAAATACAACATAAAATTAGTAAGAAATGTGAATACGAGTATAGTGCATTGGTCATTAAGTTCAGCAATCATAGAAATTAAAGTTTGTTGTTGGATTGAATACTGTATGAATGTTATTTACAGTTATGAATTAGCGTAATTCTCACTCTTTTAACAAAACATGAAAATGCTTGTAATATCAAGGTGACAATTAAATTAATTTTTATGTCAACATACGTAAATACTGACAAAATGAAACAAACAGAAAATACAACATAAAATTAGTAAGAAATGTGAATACGAGAATAGTGCATTGGTCATTAAGTTCAGCAATCATAGAAATTAAAGTTTGTTGTTGGTTTGAATACTGTATGAATGTTATTTACAGTTATGAATTAGCGTAATTCTCACTCTTTTAACAAAACATGAAAATGCTTGTAATATCAAGGTGACAATGAAATTAATTTTTACGTCATAGTAAGAAATGTGAATACGAGAATAGTGCATTGGTCATTAAGTTCAGCAATCATATAAATTAAAGTTTGTTGTTGGATTGAATACTGTATGAATGTTATTTACAGTTATGAATTAGCGTAATTCTCACTCTTTTAACAAAACATGAAAATACTTGTAACATCAAGGTGACAATTAAATTAATTTTTATGTCAACATACGTACAACATAAAATTAATAAGAAATGTGAATACGAGAATAGTGTATTGGTCATTAAGTTCAGCAATCGTAGAAATTAAAGTTTGTTGTGGGATTGAATACTGTATGAATTTTATTTACAGTTATGAATTAGCGTAATTCTCACTCTTTTAACAAAACATGAAAATGCTTGTAACATCAAGGTGACAATTAAATTAATTTTTATGTCAACATACGTAAATACTGGCAAAATGACAAAAGTTATGATTAATTATAATAGTAATAGTAATAATAATAATAATAATAATAATAATAATAATAATAATAATAATAATAAATTCCAATACAAAAGAGCTCTCACAATCATAGTGAAAGTGTTAGATTGAAAAATATTATATTAGTAAAGATATACATACTAAATACAACTGTATTACACTGATGCTCAGAGCTCATAAAGAGAGAACACTGATTCCTCGGAGTCAACTGATATGGGAAATTGGGGTGAGGATGTCTGTATAGGACGGAAAGTTCCTGTAGAAGTGCTTCGAAATATGGTAGAACCTACTGGTGATAATGGAAAATGCGGGGAAGGTGCTTGTATAGGATGGGAAGGTTCCGCGGAAGTACTTGGTAATGTGGTAGAATTCCGGATTATTGCTTGATCAGATGAAAAGGACTTTACAACCTGTAGTATTTGTATATGTGCATCCAGCGTATGTTCAGGTCTTATTTTCCTCAAACTTGGCAATAGCGATAAAACAAACATATAATGTGAATCTTTTTCTTGTTGTGGTTTGCTAGATTTGTTAGACTTTTCTAATATTGCCAGCAAATCACGTTCGAATCCATCTGCCGACCTCCTTCTCTTCTGGGGGGATCGACATATCTTTCTTTTTCCAGGTGTCGGAACTTCCTCCCCTTGACCTGGCTCTGTTTGTCCTACAGAAGCAGGAACAATAGTCTCATCATTATCATCATCAGCATCCATGTTTCCAACAGTACTGTAATAATAATAATAATAATAATAATAATAATAATAATAATAATAATAATAATAATAATAATAATAATGGTAGTTATAGCATTAATAACGGTAATAATATGAATAATAATATTAATAATAATAACAATTTCCTTCTATCCATTTTATCGATTATGGTAATTACTAAACAGACTTGCCATATCTAATATTTGTGAAGACATTGACACTTACGGCCTTGATTGAAATACAGGAGCAAGAAAGCTCATCTGCTTGTGATAGACATAAAGTTTTGTTACTGATGCTGCACCACTCCCACTACGTGTTTCCTGACTTTTCAATGATCTTGAAAAAGCATCCTTCAAAGATTTCCATCGTTTTTGGATCATTTTCCCTGAAGACAAAATTTAAATATATGCAGTATATATATACACACACACACACGAGTATAATACACATGACTGTTTTATAATTCATTAGATTGATAAGATAAGACTATACCAAAATGAAACAATTTAACTTTTGCGGTAATTAGTAATTTGTGTATTTCGTTTTTCAGATATCTCGGTACTGGTTGTTCATTCCGTTCTCTGCACTTCGAATACTTAATTGGCCGGGCAACAGCTGCAGATCTTGTGAAAGATACGTGTGAGGTTTTATGGGACACACTCAACCCCGAGTTTATGAAACCCAAAGCGAGAGAAGACTGGATATGTACTAGTGAAAAGTTTGGTGCTAGAGCTAATTTTCCACATTGTGTGGGAGCCATAGACGGCAAACATGTGCGCATTACCTAGCCATCACATAGTGGTAGTGATTTTTTTAATTATAAGAAGTTTTTTTCTATAGTTCTAATGGCTATAGCCGATGCTGACTACTACTTCACTCATGTAGATGTTGGTGCTTTTGGAAAAGAAAGTGACTCAAATGTACTAAAAAATACAAACATTGAACGTGCAATTTATTCTGATTCGCTAGACTTGCCAGAACCAAAACCACTTACAAATGGAGGCCAATCTTTTCCATATGTGTTTGTTGCTGATGAAGCGTTTGCTCTTTGCACAAATTTAATGAGGCCATACCCCAACAAAAATCTGTCCATTGAGAAGAGAATATTTAATTATAGACTCTCCAGGGCGAGATATTATGTTGAATGTGCGTTTGGTATACTTGCCAATAAATGGAGAATATTTCATCGTCCTTTAGATGTTAATCCTGAATTTGCTGACATCATCATTAGAGCATGTTGTGTGCTTCACAATTTTGTCCGAAAACATGATGGTTACAATTTTGAAGACACATTGTCTTGTACTCTAGGAAGTGTCCCTACTTATGGAACTAGAGGGAATCAAAATGGCATCAAAGTTAGAGATAACTTTACTAGTTATTTCTCCAGCAATGATGGTTCTGTTCCCTGGCAAAATAACCAGGTTATCAACCTAACTTAAGGTGAGAAAATCCTGACAACAAAAGTAACATGCGACAAATTAGGAGTGTTTATGAAAAACGGTATAAGTGCCAAATGATAGAGGTTTGAGGAAATTAAAAAAAAAAAAAAAAAAAAAAAAACTTATGGAGCTTATACCAAGTGCATTCTTTGGACAACTATTTCAACTGAGCGTGGATGCTTGACACTTGTATTTTTTTCTACATTATTAGCAACAGTACATAACATGTTTTCGGTGAAAAACCGAAATGACACTTAGTGGCACTTACATCGTTTCCCACAAACACTCCTCAAATATTATCCGAACACTGGGCAATGTGGAAAGTGAATCTGTGAATTTGTCCGATCAGAACATTTTTATTATTATCATTTTTTTTTTATTTTTATGAACGTATTTGACCACATCCATCTTATTTGTAAAGATAATGATGTGATTATAATGGGAGATTGTTTTATCCCCATTGTTGCAATTGTTCATCAATTTCACGCGGTTGTCAAAAGTGAAACTTAGACTGTAAAAAGAACAAACATGAAATAATACTGATTAACTTTCAATGACATGCGTTGAGATAAAAAAAATGCCGATAAGTGTATTATGTGTATTGTGTTTAGAATAAATAAACTTTAAATTTGCTCACCAAAGTTGTTTTTTTCTTCATTTGACATTTCTTCCCATTTTTCTCCCGCAACACTCCTCGATACGTTCATCCAAGCTTCAAGTTTTAAATTTCTGTTTTTATAGTCTTCAGCCCTTGTGTCATACAAACAAGAGAATTTCTGTACCTCCAAAATGAGATGTTCGCTGTCAACAAAATTACCTTCTGTACCACTCATGATCTGTGGGAATAGTTATAACACCTTAATAACACACGAAGTTTCCCTCGCACACACAAAGTCGGAATGTTATAACACTTATTACACACAGTTTATTCCGCACATACGAAGTCTCTTTCGAAGCTAAGCTACAGCCGGGATTTTATAACACCTTAATAACACACGAAGTTTCCCCCGCACACACAAAGTCGGAATGTTATAACACCTATTACACACAGTTTATTCCGCGCATACGAAGTCTCTTTCGAAGCTAAGCTACAGCCGGGATTTTATAACACCTTAATAACACACGAAGTTTCCCCCGCACACACAAAGTCGGAATGTTATAACACCTATTACACACAGTTTATTCCGCAATACGAAGTCTCTTTCGAAGCTAAGCTACAGCCGGGATTTTATAACACCTTAATAACACACGAAGTTTCCTCCGCACACACAAAGTCGGAATGTTATAACACCTATTACACACAGTTTATTCCGCAATACGAAGTCTCTTTCGAAGCTAAGCTACAGCCGGGATTTTATAACACCTTAATAACACACGAAGTTTCCCCCGCACACACAAAGTCGGAATGTTATAACACCTATTACACACAGTTTCTTCCGCACATACGAAGTCTCTTTCGAAGCTAAGCTACAGCCGGGATTTTATAACACCTTAATAACACACGAAGTTTCCCCCGCACACACAAAGTCGGAATGTTATAACACCTATTACACACAGTTTCTTCCGCACATACGAAGTCTCTTTCGAAACTAAGTTACAAACGGGATTTTATAACGACTTAATAACGCTCGAAGTTACTTCCGCAGCTAAGCTACAACCGTGATGTGAGTAAAATCGTGTGTCACTGCGTATGACTGGGGTGTCAGAAGACATCAAATGCGGAGCACTCCGTGCAGTTAGCATTGTCTTCCCGTATGCCACGTGTATGTCCGTGAACACGTGTGTTGTATCTTCTGTTTCTTTATTTCGCAGTGTGCATTACTCTTTAAAAGATCTCCTTCACGTCACCCTACTTCCATTTTTATGACATATCTTAGGACTGTACATTATTACGGTCACACACAATTGTAATGCGCATGAGAAGAAAATTTATAGCAGTGCCATAAAGTTAACTTTTATTCCTGCGTCGATTTTACAACAGGCCATATTGTTCGACAGTAACAATCGGAAGTACGGTGTGGGTGAAGGGTTTGCTGAAAGGCTGTATGAAGACTTAATTTCTCGTGGTTCTGTAGAAGGGTCATTGGGATTGTACGACAGATTAGACATGCTCTTCCCTTGTCAATACACGAATTTCTGAAGCATCTCCAAGTAAAAAGGAGTTTTAAACATGACCCAAAACACAACTCAAAGAGGCAATTTGTTTGTAACATATTTCAGAGATCTGTCTTGTAAAATAATTGTGTTTCTTTTTTTACCAAATGAAGTTGCTGTGAAGGGTTTACTGGAACGCTATTGTATAGATTTTATTATTGAAGGAAACCTTTGGTCTAAAATGAAAGAAAAATAATGTGTACTCTCAAAGAACGGTATTTTGAAAAGAGTATAAGTAAACACAGCTATCATAAAAGTTCTTTTTTTCTTGGTTTTTCAGAATGCTTATTGGACGTTACGGCAATTTAAACTTGACCCTTATATCCCAAAATACAACTCAAAGTGGAAATGTCTTTATAAACAATACTGATTTGTGAGGTCTGTCCTGCAAAAGAATTGTACGTTTTTTTACCAAACAAAATTGCTGTGAAGGGTTTGCTAGAACGCTGTTGTATACATTTTATTATTGAAGAATTCTTTAGGTCGAAACTGAAAGAAGAAAAATGTATGTACTTTTAAAGAAAGATATTTTGAAGAGAGTTAAAAAAATGATCAACTCAGCTGGACTATACATAAGCAAAGCAATATTTATTGGCACCGTATTGTTTCTAACAAAATATGTCATATATATATATATATATATATATATATATATATATATTGGCATCGTATTGTTATAAATCTGTCATGATAATAATTTCCCATCTAAAAGTCAATCTCCTTCTGTACTTCACTCCCTCATAAGCACAAGTTAATTCTGTTGTTATGATTACATATACATACTGAGAATTTCAACCATTAGAAAAACGGGTTTTCCTTCAAATTTGAGAATGCCTTTCTCCCATTGTAGGCCTAAATCTTATCCAATAGAAAACAGAGTTTACGTTCTCCTAAACATGATAGATCACGTTTCTCAGATTATTAAATTTCGGGGGACGGGGGAAACTGAAAGGTGAATCTTAGGGTATGTTACAGTTTCATGTCTCAAAGTTTTTTTTTACCAACAAAAGAAAATTTTAACGCTAAAAGATAAGCGGTGTGGTACAAATTGCGATATCTTATAGCTAATTCGAGAGAAAAATTTCACTGCACTCATCATTGTCACTTGTTTTATTTTTAAATACATTAGATGCCTGGCTGCAAATTCAATTACCAGAAAGGAACTTAGTGGCGATATTTACTTTTTCTTCTGGTGAAGTAACAAAAAACAGGAGTAAGATTAAGACAATAGTATTTAAAATTAGCTTACGCATGTATCCATACGCATATGTAAATTTACATTGCGCTAAATTATTGTAATTCTCTACTGTAAAATGAATAACTTTGATTTGTTATTTCACTCTTTTTAAAGTCTTAATCTGTGTGTCCTTTACATGACATTTGATTTTCGCTTTTTATCTCATTCCTAAAAAATTAAAGCATAACCATTCATTTTACACGATTGTTTGTACTTTTACTATTTTATTTTTTGTTTTCTTTTGCATGATACTTATTCTTTATTTATTGTCAATTAGTAGATAAAAGTCTTTTGACATGTATATTCTTTGACTCACTGAGTCTCCTCTGGGAATTAGTAAAGCGGAAATAAATATTAATATAAATTTAAAGTTGAAAAAATATGGATTTCATAATAAGAAATTCCCAGTAACTAACAACAATGTTAATTCGTTTAGGCTGGAAAATTATTGGTCATGAATAGACCTCATGTCAGACGGCGCCAAACTTGCTACACTTACTGCTCTGTGTGGCCGCTTCCATTTAACTCAATGTGGTCTATAATTCCAGCTACATTTGTCGCAGAAAGTTGCTACAAATGTAGCTGCACGTGTAGCCACCCATGTCGCTACGTGTGGCCACCCAACAGCAGTAAATGTCACAGAAAAAATGGACCCGGACCCATTCGAGTTGCGACACGACCTTGGGATGCGCCAAACTTGCTACATTTACTGCTTCGTGTGGCTGCTTCCATTTAACTCAATGCTGCCTATAATTCCAGCTTCATTTGTCGCAGAAAACTTGCTACAAATGTAGCTCATGTGGCCGTACCCTAAGATGTGATCCAGCAGGCTGAGGATATTCAGGCAGTAAAAATTTTGTTCTATACAGCCTAAATAGGCTCTAAAAATTGAAACTATCGAAATTTGTATTAGCTTGTATTAACTGCTTAATTTAAATTTTATATACCGGTACTGTAGTTATCTCCTAATTCAGGGATCTTAATGTTAAATATGGGTGGTTTACTGTATTGCCAGTTTGTTCTTGATCTCAGTTCTGTCAAGATAAAATGAAACCATATTGAAACTGTTTAAAATGAAACCGTACTGAAAACTACTGAAACAACTTACTCTCCAGCTACATTACAGTTACTACTGTGTATTTCAAGGTTTTCTGGTGAAAATTTATGCCTCATTTCAGTCAGGATATTTCTAATTGAGAAAATGTCCTTTCAACTTCATAGTTAGCCTAATATTTTTACCCTTTTTAACTATGTTATCTTCATACTTCTATGCTGCACATATGTTCTTTTAGCCTCCTATTTTATACATGGATTCTGTATTTTAACATTTAGACTCTCACTACAACCACTATGCCTTTAAGTGATTATTATCACATTACTTTGTGATTGTACAGTTATTCATGTAATACTGTTTTTATTTTTTATTTTTTATTTTTTTTTTAATTGGGTTATTTTACGACGCTGTATCAACATCTAGGTTATTTAGCATCTGAATGATATGAAGGTGATAATGCCGGTGAAATGAGTCCAGGGTCCAGCACCGAAAGTTACCCAGCATTTGCTCATATTGGGTTGGGGGAAAACCCCGGAAAAAACCTGAACCCGGTAACTTGCCCCGACCGGGATTCGAACCCGGGCCACCTGGTTTCGCAGCCAGATGCGCTGACTGTTACTCCACAGGTGTGGACGTTTTTATTTTAATCTTCTTCAATTTCACATCATGCAGTTCATTATGTTTTGTTGTTTTGCCTTTTACCTATGTCTGTGCTCAAAGCATTACTATATACTAATAGACCTGAAGATGCCATTTATTGGCGAAAGCGCTAGTCATGTTTGATTGTGTAATGACCTAATGTAATTTTTGTATTATTTCTTAGATATATTGATGTACCGAAGTACATATGATATTTCCATGCAGATATTCTGCATCATCACATGATGACGCAGAATATCTGCATGGAAATATCATATGTACTTCGGTACATCAATATATATATGATATGCGTAATAAATCACTTTGTGATATAAGACGGCGCCCATACCGTCGGATCCCGGCCAATCAGTCACTCATCTGAGTGCACCTCAACACATGTATGGACTTCGGTCCTGTGTTCATAGACATCTATGACGTAGTGCAGAGGGCGGCCACCAGAGGGAACCCCAGAGATGGAGCTTAATCTGAGACGATTCTAAACGGCGTCGGGATTGTATCCGGCGTGGCTTAGTGGATAAAGCATCAGCACGTAGAGCTGAAAACCCGGGTTCAAATCCCGGCGCCGGAGAGAATTTTTCTCCGCTCCATCACTCTTTCATCATTATTTCTTAGGTTAATAAGACAGTTATTGAAGGATTATTATACTTATCTCATTTACTCTGCATGATTAGCAGTTACAGAAACGAATCGGCATTTTAGGAAATATCCTCTGTTTAATTATATTTTTATAATTATAACGTAACTTTATGAAAGAGAACAGAAATCATCTTTATTTATGGGGCTGAAAATCGTTGTGCTTGTACAACTGCTACAGTTTTCAATGAAATGCAACAACCTGACAAAAACTTTGGCCAACAGTATGTAATAGATCTAGTACGAAAAAAAAATTAACAGGCTTTGTATGCAACAAAATAATTTTGGATGAAGCTTTGCAGATTGTAGTACTAGATCATTTCGTTATGGATCACACCATTTCTATTCCAGAGTAGCTAAATTAACAAACATTTCAGTTGATTCCATAAGTAAAAATCTAAGAATGAATCTTTTTTTCCCCCACAAAGTACAAATTCACCAACAGCTCAGTGAAAACTATTAAGACAGAAGAATAGAATTTTGTTAACAGAGAATTAAAGATGAACCAAATTTGACAAAAAAAAATATTTGTTTTAGAGTCGAATAAACTTCTTTTCTTGAATGAATTTGCCAACATAATTGTAGGTACTGAGACAGTAAAAATCTAGCCCATATGTTTTTCAGAATGATCATACCTACTCGGTTTCCTCAGATCAATGTGTGACCTGTTATTCTTGGAGATGACATTATTGGATCGATTTTTAGTGAAGAAAACTTGACTGGATAATTGTATCTTAACATGTTAGGGAATGAAGTTCATCCACTTACAACACAGTGCTAGAAAGTGAAGGAAATATTGTGTTGGACGAACAAAATTTGCATTTCTAACAGAACAGAGCCCCCTCCTGTCACACTACCCATATTATGCATTACCTGTTTCTTTGAAATTAGATTGGTAGGAAGAGTGCTCTGTAATGATTGGCAAGATCTCCAGATCTGATGCCACTTGATTTCTTCCTATGGGGTAATTTGGAAATGGTTGTTTATAGAACTCCAACCGAAAATATTCAAGAACTCAGAAATGGGATGAGCAAGGAATGTAGGCATATTAGTCAAACATTCCATAAAGTCTGCAAAGAGTTTCAAAAATGCTGTATCATTGTCTAGTCAATAATGGAGCACATTTTGTAAATTTAATTTAAAGTGAATTTTTAAAAATTGTAATATTACTGAAAATAGATAGGTAATTATTTGTGACTTTATCTTAGTTATTTTACTTTACTTGTATCAGATCGACGAAATTCAATTTTTTTTATTGTGGGTAGATGAGGACTTACCCCACCTTTACAATGAAATGCAAGTTAGGAAGTGTCAGTTGAAATTTCAAAGTGTGTGAAACGTAATATGTAATGTTGTTTTTGAACTTCTCCATGTCTAAATCGGCGTGTTTTTTTAGTTGAAATCAGATTTACTTTAGGCCTAAATAAATAGTTATTGGGAGACACACACACACAGAGTGATTAGACAAACGTATTGGATTTTTGTTCAAAACCGTGTAGAATTGATTACCATTTTAGCATGTAGTGGAACAATATTGTACAAAGTATTCAAGTAAATGAAATAACTTTTTTCATATTTAAAGAAAAAACACACATGTTAGGTCAATTATACAGTGTTCATAGATTTGATAAGATACATTAAAGGTGATATATTACAGTTATATGAACACTAATATTATTATCACCTTTAATGTATCTTATAAATGAAATAACATATAGGCTACAGTAGAACCCTGATTATCCGTCACCCTATTAACCGATTGGTGGATTATCCGACCGTCTTTCTCTTGCTTCTTTTTTTTTTTTCGCTACAGAAACATATTATGAAGTAGATACTGTCGTATGTTATATTAGTATACTTATTTTTTCTAGAGAGTGTTATTACAAGCATTTACACTTACACAGTTTTGGTCTACTGTTCGAGTTGCCGTACTCTACAACTTCTACATAAAATATATTCCATGAGTGTCAAAAGAAAACGTGTTGTGCTAAGTATCGAACAAATTGCAAACAATTAAGTGGTTTGGGGAAAGAGAAATTGTGGGTCATCTCGCAATACAATACGAGACTGATGTTACAACTATGCGCTATTTAATAAAAATCAAGAGTAAAGTGTATATGGTATGTAAATCTACAATATGAGACCTCTACTATTCCTATCCTTCCGCTGACAGCCATTAAAAGGAGTTTTTTTTACCCCTTAAAAACACATCGTTGAAAACCGAACTTAAATTAGTGAACTTCTGATTCACTACCAAGCGTATTAAACATAAGACCACGGAGAAAAGGACGAAAGTTCAGTGTTATTCACTTAATTTACGAAAATATTTATGGTACGGATTATCCAATTTTTTCGGTTAACTGTTCAGTCAACCCCCTTCATTACTAATAGGAGTTCTACTGTATGATTAAATGTAAGAAATTAGAGGTCTCTCTTTACACTTTTTAAATCCAAAGGATAGTTCATTCTTGGTTACATGTAATAAAACTTCATTTTCATGGAAAAATGCCTCCCATAACATTAGTCATACTTTTAATGTTCGTTCTTGCCACATTCATACAGATTAGACTTAGATGGACCAGGTTGTCATTACAACATATGTTCAAAATACAGTAAGAGCCTGATATAGCGCGGTCTGATTTACCGCGAATTCATACAGATTAGACTTAAATGGACCAGGTTGTCATTACAACATATGTTCAAAATACAGAGTAAGAGCCTGATATAGTGCGTTCTGATTTACCGCGAATTCATATTTAATGCGGAGAAAGTATGTCCTCCAGTAAAGAATATAAAATACATTCAGTGAAAATCAATTTAAAAAATCAATGTACAAGATAATACTGCATAGAGCGTTTCTGCAGAATAATGTGCTGCAGAACATCGCTTAGAACCGGTTTAGCTATATTCGACCGGTCGCAGATCAACCAGCAAGGTTGGACATTCGTTCGAATATCTGGCCTTGAAGCGGTTGCACCTGGCTAGACAGAACCAAACGCATTTCATCGTACAGGAACTCTGACATTTTGTAACTACACAAATGGAGTAACAATTGAAGGAAATTTACTTTTCCTAATTAAAAAAAAAATGTTAGCTTGAAATTCTTAGGAAAATATTTGGGACTAAAAGGGATGAAGTTACAGGAGAATGGAGGAAGTACACACTGCAGAACTGCATGCGTTGTATTCTTCACCTGACGTAATTAGGAACATTAAATCCAGGGCAAATAGCACATATGGGTAAATCCAGAAATGCATATGAAGTGTTAGTTGGGAGGCCGGAGGGAAAAAGACCTTTGAGGAGGCCAAGACATAGACGGGAGAATAATATTAAAATGGATTTGAGGGAAGTGGGATATAATGATAGAGACTGAGACTGGGTTAATCTTGCACAGGATAGGTGACCGATGGTGGGTTTATGTGGGGGCGGCAGTAAGTTAGCTTGAAATAGGATTATGATTGATTGGACACTTTGGTAAATTCATCTTCATAACTAGTGTATAAATCAACTAATGGACACCAGTAACAACAAAGGAAATAAGCGTAATGCATAGATGAAATCTGACATGTAAACAAATACAAGAATAAAATAAATTACAATTACTTACAAAATAGAAGAGCAAATATGTACACACTTACTATTGTAACGTTCATACTTTAAGCTCAAAATACATAGACTATCTCTGAAAGATAGGTGTTAATTTAGCCTATGTATTTTAATTATTCTAAGTGGATGTATTATTATTTCTCTAATAAGTTATTTTAGGGAGATAAAAAGTTATTAACAAAAATAAAGGCACTCTCAAGTCTAATGATTGTAGCTTCATGATGCATGCTTCAATCAATGATGAGAGAGGAGGAAATATCAACTGAAAGATACACGATGATAATCGCGTCCTTGCAACGATTCTTAGAACTCCTGGATGGCTCAATATGATAATCTTTTATGAGCCATCCATCCGAGTGAGACTCGGACATTCGTTAAACCAAGCACATGGACCACTCCATGAGACACAAGAGCTTCACATACTGTCTATATATCGCCAGGCGTTCAGTAGCAATATATCTTTTCTATCTTTTGTAACCGGTTATGCAGAACTCTAATGTGCTGCATCAGCAGTTATATATACACAATGCATAGCCCTTAGTGGACAATGACCTTTTCTTCAGGGTTGTAAAACTGCATTCCAAGGGATTTTGCAAGGATAACAAGTTGTGAACGCATTTTTATTTTAGTTTTCTCAAATCTTGTAAAGTAAAAGTTCTACCACAGTGTAGTATATACAGTCACGAAGCTCAATATGCAGGGAATATGCATCTATAGATAGCTGCTAACCACTAGGATTGTTACTATCGCCTCACCACAGACAATGCAAAATAGTACCGGCACCGTCTATTGTTCCTAGTACCCTCAACAACTCAAGCTTCCTGACTGTATATACTAGACTGTGGTTCTACTGTACAATACTAGTCTGTGTCACATGTTCTGAGTGTTAAGTTGTTCAGTTTTAGTCTTGTCACACGTTCTGAGTTTTAATTTAATTAAACGTAAAGTGCAGTAATGTCGCAAAAACGAAAAGCATATTCACTGAGTGAAAAGCTTAAAATAACTGACTGTGTAAAAAGCGGAGAAACAAAGGCGAAATTGTCGCGGTAATGCGACATTCCAGAAAGTTCAATTAGAAGGTGAAAATATCATAATTGTTACAGGAATGAAAATGGTGGTGAAAATGAAGAAAACGATGATGAAGATGTTGGTGAAACTGATGTAGAAGAGAAAGACAATATTCCAAGTATTACTGAAGTGATATCTCATTTAAATAATGTAATGTCTTGGTTGGAAAGGCAAAATGAACCAAACAGTGTTCGTCTCCTCCATCTTACTAATATAAAACAATACGCATAGAAGAAACGCAGTGATTTAGTCCGCCAAACAAAACTTATGGACTTTTTTTAAGTCAGTGTAAAATCAGAATAGTTTATAAACAATGAAATGAACTGTTGCTGAAAACAATATAATAAGTTTTATGGAATAAACTGCAAAACTGGTGAGTGTTTAGTTTTATTAAATTATTTAAATTCACGTATAGAGTTATAGTGCATTAAATTACCGCCTTTACCCATCTCCATGTGACTTCTCACTTCCTTAACACATGGACTATAATCCAATATATCGCGGTTCAGCTATAACGCAGGGGTTAAATATGTCCCCCAACAACCACGCTATATTGGGCTTTTACTGTATGTTCATACCATTCTGCAATATCTTATTCGCGTGATAAAAGAATGACGAGCCAGTCAGAGCATCTGGGGTTTAATTGATGCATGCACTTCCCTTATGCTTCTCCTTTTCTGGTTGCATCTGTCCCACTCATACCGTTACACGGATTCTATAACAATGTAGTAAATGGACCATTTCAACAACATGAATGGCTTGATTTCATTAAAATACATGCAGTGTAATATTCTGAACATTAGTAGGGAGATTTTTGTACTTAACGAATATCAAATGATGATTGTCAAATACAAGACAAACTCAAGAAAACATAGAACATATACACAACACAATGAACTGTAACTCTCAATGGCTGTGCACAGGATGAGTTCACAATACAACTGGTGACTGCACCGGTCCTGTACACACCAAACATCATACCATTGACAAAGCATAAAAACTCGTTGTGTTTCCAAATAAAAGAAACGTGCTTCACTACTGCATCATAAAGTCGCAAGTATTGATATCTTAAAATGTACAATGGGGATAATGAGTATTTCGTACTAATTGATGAGTAAATCCTAGAAATGTATTAAATTATCAGTAACTCAATTCCTCAATAAAACTTGACTCGTGCCCTTTTTTTCGACCGTACCATTGAATATTGTTATATGTAATCCAAAGGTCTGCTATTAATGATTGTTGAATATTAGACTATTTTTTTATATATTGGTTAATATCTTTTTTCATGGAGGAAGTTACACAATGCAGAACTGCACGCATTGTATTCTTCACCTGACATAATTAGGAACATTAAATCCAGACATTTGAGATGGGCAGGGCATGTAGCACGTATGGGCGAATCCAGAAATACATATAGAGTGTTAGTTGGGAGGCTGGAGGGAAAAAGACCTTTGGGGAGGCTGAGACGTAGATGGGAGGATAATATTAAAATGGATTTGAGGGAGGTGGGATATGATGATGGAGACTGGATTAATCTTGCACAGGATAGGGACCATTGGCAGGCTTATGTGAGGGCGGCAGTGAACCTGCGGGTTCCTTAAAAGCCATTTGTAAGTAAGTTGTTGTAAGTAAATTCTTAAATGAGTAGTTGACAGTGAAATGTTTGTGCTGATGGTGTATTACTGGCAATGATTAAGAGGCTTAAGAAAAAAAGACGTGAAAGTAATATTTTGTCCTTTGTCTCTATGACTCATGCAGTGTATGTGATTTTTCAAACAACCACTGGTTTTCACTCTTGAGTTAAACCATAAGTAGATTTAGGAGACATGACAAGTAGCTTCCATCCTCGTCTGAGATGCTTGAGAGGGTGGGTAGGCCATTGTCCGTCATTTGGCCACTATGTAGTTCCTGCATATCCAGAGAACAGTGCATAAACAGTGCAAGCCACCAAGTTTTCCTGCGCAAATGTGACGTCACGTGCATGGGGATTGAAGACAAAATCTTTCTCACTTGGCACACCCACCTGAGGCGACTATAACAAGCTCGAAGTGACCAAAAGTATTCCGACTCTTGAACAGAGTCATTTTGACTCACTACATTTTACCTCAACTTTCCACTATTCACTCCATATCACTTTTTTGATTTCACTTCCCAACATTCATCTCAGCTCTTCCTTCAAGTACCTCTTAAGTCTAAAAGTCGCGAGCTGGACCTGTTGATCCCTTGTTAGCAGGGTTTACCAGTTTCCCCACTCCTGACATCGAAAATTCGTGAGCTAGACTCGATCCCTTGATGCCCAGACACTTGTTTTCACTTTTGAAAGTCACGAGCTATGTTCGTTTTATCCTATGATTGTTATAACTAACCTCGAACTCAGAGTCCATCTCTCTCTTTTGTCCACACATTGTACCTTCAGGACAAGCCTCTCTCTCTCTCTCCTACTGAGGCACTCTCGTTACCTCTGTTTTCCTGTAGCCTCAGCTCTACCTCATTATCTAACCCTCCCCACATCAAAGTCCAAGGGCGAATTTCTGAATTACAAATTTATATCTCACCATTCTTGTTTCCCCTATTCTGAGAACCAAGACAAAACTTCAATTTTTTGTTTTTGTTTTAATGAATAAATTTTTATCTCTTACAACAGAATTATCTTTCTTATCACAATCTCACATCCCCCTTCCACAAAGCTTCGGCCCTCTTGTTCGTCATCCTGTTTCCACTTTGATGCCAGAGAGACAGAATGAAGATCGGAATATGACAATATTCTAGTAAAAGAGTAAATGATGTTTTTATGATACATAAGTTATTTAGTCATACAAGTATGTTTTGTGGATTTCACAAGAATTTAGTTCATGTTAGCTTGTTTTGTACTTAGTTCTCGCTTTGAACTATTAATTACAAGACATACAGAAATGAAACAATTTATTATGCATCTAAATAAGATAAGCTTTCACTTTATGCGTTACAATTACACCATTTTTTGTAACCACATTAGTATGCAACTTGTTATAAATTGTATGGTTTGTGTAAGGGTTCCCAATGTCCTGATTTTCCTGGGACATTCTCGTTTTCTTAAGTTTTTCAGACTTCTGTTCAAGTGTCCCAACAAATGGTCTTTGGGATAGGAAATGTCTCATTTTGTTATTATGATTATTTCCTCAGTTCCGATTATATTTCATAATGAGCTCTGTGTTTCAGCAGAAGCCAATCATATGATAGGCTATTTTAGAAGAAAATTTTCACTCTGGCACTGGGGACCGAACCCAGAACTTCAGCTCAATGCTCTGAATGCTCTTACCAACTGAACTATTCTGGAGACTGTCCACAGCACTGGCTCGTACTCTTCTTATTCTCCTTTGGCTTTATTCCATGTTTTTATGAGATGTCATAGTACATCTTCAGATATCACTACACAGTCGTACTGCAGTGTAAATTGATAAGCAGTATGTAAATTGTTGGAATACCCCAGACACCAAAGTAACTTAATATATAAATGCACTCCTGTATAGTGATGTCTGAAGACGTACTATGACATAATGTCATAAAAACATGGAGTAAGGCCAAAGACGAATAAAGAGAGTTTGAACCAGTACTGTGGATGGTCAGCTCAGTTGGTAAGAGCATTCAGTACATACAGCTGAAGACCTGGATTCGACTCCCAGTGCTGGAACAAAAATGTTCTCCTAAAATATCATATGATATGTTAACAGATAAAAATTGTATGAAATAAAATGTCATAATATAATTAATAGAAGCCATCCAGTTAAAACTGTCTTCTATTTTTTTTAAGTAAGCAACTTGATATTTTGCTACCGCGACAGCTGCAGAGCAAAGCAGCTGTTTCCTGAGTGTTGTCTGTGGCATGGGTATACCCAGGATATGCCATATCTAGGTGCATGTATGAGATACTGATCTTGACTCATGCCATCCATAATGTTGTCATTATAACGACTTTGTCACTAGGTTTGGCTACTTTAAACAATTTCCCAGGAGTGAAATAAATGAAACTTTTTATATTGTTTAATAGTAATTTATAGCATAAGAGAATAAAATTATATTTTATCTGCGTGAAAAGTTTAACGACCAAGATGAAGCTGAAGATGATGATTTCTACAAGCACATAAAATCTGTTTACTTTCGTGTGGTGTACATTATTTTTCTTATTACTAGTTTCTAAACCAGAGTATATAAGAAAATTGTAATTTTAAATTGTAGGCCTATTGTTGTTAATATGTTGGTTGTCAAGAAAAGAGTGATTTAAAACTTTTAACAATGAATTAAAATTTTTAATTTTCTGCTACAAAGAAACCTAATGTTTAGATTGCCAAGGATGACGAAACAAAAACCAGTTTAAATGCTAGTAATGGAAAAATAAAATACAAATTTTCTGCATTTATAACATGGTATTTTAGCGACTTGTCACTGCTGTTTAACAACTTTTTCACAAATGTGGGTGGTAATATTGGCAACTTTCATGTTGATGGACACCTCGTGGTTTTGTGCTGTCACTTTGCTATGTACTGGTGAACAAAACCACGTGTTTACAGTTTGTTTCATGTGTATTTAGCTAGCGCAGACTGCTCGAGAGGATATGTGTTTTCAGTGCCACTTTAAAGGAAAAATTTATTTTCAAAAATAAGTGTTATTGATGGTGATGATGTTAAAAAATGAAGTGTACAATGTATAAGGCTGTGTAAGTTACGGGGGAAAGTCCCATACAGATGACCATATGAGGAGTTTAAGTGAAACACTGACATCTTTTTTTAGAAAGAAAAGTTTGGAAGACAAGAAGAGCTAGCTGCACAAGAGGCCACTTTCATGCATTATACTGTAAAAAACAGTCTGAGCTTCCAGTAAGTGGACTGCACTTTTTTACAGGAATTCAATGATACGAGATTTATATGTAAGAAAACCAAATGCCAAGCTATTGTAGTGAAAGTCTGGGCTCCACAAGTGATTAACGAAATCAAAGAAGATCTTAAAAACACAAAATTCTGTTGTTTAGGTATAGATGCTTCCAGTACTGTCACGGTAATTTTTCGCTTGGTCATATGCCCCACCCCTTGTCTTCTCCCTTGAAATATATTTTACTCTGTGTTGAATCTTTCGTACACTACTTTTAACACTTGAATATAAATAATTGATTAAATAGCGATCTTACTCACACACAACAACAAATACTACACCCAAACAGAAGGATTGCCAATGGGATCTCCCATATCTAGCATACTAGCAGAGATATTTTTACACAACATAGAACAAACATACATACTCAACAATGAACACAACAAATATGCAGACAACATAATATACTGGCACAGATACGTAGACGACATACTCATACTATACAAAGGAAACAAACGACAAATACACAAACTACACCAATACTTAAACAAAATACATCCAAAACTCCAATACACACTGGAACTTGAAAACAATAACTCCATAAATTTCCTAGACATCACCATAACAAAAGTTGACAATAAATACACCTTCAAAATATACAGAAAACCAACCACCACCACACACATACACAATACATCTAATCACCCCACACAACACAAACATGCTGCATTCAGGACATAGATTACTCAACATACCCATGAGCCAGCAACACTACAATGAAGAAGTGAACACAATCAAATACATAGCACAAGAAAATGGTTACAACCCAAACATAATAGACAACATCATAAGGAAGACAAAACAAAAACTCAACAAACACAAAAACACACAAGAACACAAGAAATACATCACACTAACATACGAAAACAAAAACACACACTAGATCGCATCCTCATTCAGAAAACAGAAATGCAACATAGCATACAGAACAGAAAACACACTACAAAGACATCTCAACACACAAACAACACAAACAAATAAATACTACCACGCAGGCATATACAAACTCACATGCAATAGTTGCGACAGTTTCTACATTGGACAGGCAGGCAGATTATTTCAAACTCGATACAAAGAACACATTAAAGCAATAACCAGAGGACACAATACATCTACATATGCAGAACACATAACCAGTGCTAACCACACATACAATAACATAAATACAGACATGGAAATCCTACACATACAACCCAAAAACCAAAAACTCAACACACTAGAACAATATAAAATATACAGACACACTAAAACACATCCCAGTCAAATTCTCAACACACAGATCAATTTCAGAACACACACACTATTTGACACGACTCTTCATCACACGAACGCACCCACACAACAGGCAGCGAAGTTGAAATGGCGCCGAGACACAGAAGGCTCTGAGGTTGGTATCAAGTAGCACCAAAACAGCTGTAAGCCGCACATGCTTACATAATTAACACGAGTAAGATCACTGTTTAATCTGTTATTTATATATTTTACTCTCCTGTCTCTATCTCTCCAACTGTCATTTAATGATTTTTGTAATATTAAAGAAGAAGTAAAGAAATTGTTTTGCTTTACATTTTAATTGTACAACAAGTTTGATTTAAAGAATACACCAAGTAGCACTACTGTAGATGCACACTTGTGTGGATGAATCTTGGAGTGTGTATTTGCAATACTTCTTGTTTTTCAACCATTATTTTATGTAATTCTGGATCCCAGTGCTGCAGAGGTGGACAATTTTTGTTTATGAACATCAAACAAAATACATTAGGAACAGCAACAGATGATCTAAAATTTGTACAGATCTCTGTGTACTAAACTTAGGCACCCATATGCCGTATGGCTCCGTACAGACAAAATTTTCTTTTCTCCATACGATTAATTATTTTTAGAAGTAATGTAAAAGCTGTTCTTTTTTATGGATCAGAGACTTGGTTCTCAAATAAAACTATCAATGCAAAATTGCAAACCTTTGTCAACAGATGCCTGTGAAGAATTTTGAACATTCTTTGGCCAGTAATAATAATAAGTGATAAAAATCTATGGCGATTAGCAGATGAAGATCCAATTGAAGTACAAATCAGAAGGCACAAGTGGAGGTGGATAGAATATTCGTTAAGGGAACCGAGGGAGGCTATTGAAAGACAGGCATTAGAGTGGAATCGCCAAGGAGCCCGAACAGTGGGACGCATAAGAGGTACCTGGAGGAGATCTGTGAGAAGAGGTTGAGAGCACTGGAAAAGTGTGAAATGGGGTCAAGGCTATTTATTGCTGCCAATTGTGTCCGACGGAGATCTCTCATTGATGCCCTATGCTCCACTACTACTATACGATTAATTAAAAAAATTGTAGGTTCCCATACAATGTATGGCCTCCATGACAGCACTGGATGCTTCTAATCAAATAGGCCTACCTGTGAAAGTTGTGTTTGTTGTAAGGTATTTTATGCCAGAGAGTGGCATTGCCACAGAAATTCTTTAAGTTCTGAGCCTTTCTGGCGAAATATCAGACCTACTTACAAAACCTTCTTCAAAGCAGCTGAAATGTAAAGTAATAGGTATATCAGCAGATAACACCTAAAGACGACCTTGAAAGGAGAGGCAAAAACAAAATGTTTTCTAAACTTAAAGAAAGATTGGGAAAAAAAGGTAATAGATGTCGAATGCACTGCACACATTGTGCATAATGCTGTTTAAAACTGTTGCACACCGATATTCAAGCAATTTTAGGAAAAACATCCAGTATTTTCACCACTTCACAATTCGAGTAGAAGAACTCTAGATATTTTGTAATTTTGTGGGAATTGGATACAAAATGTATTGGGTTATAGTAAGACAAGCTGGTTGTCATTAGGACCAGCTTTAAGTCTTTTCCTTGAAATGTACCATAAACTCAAGTCTTATTTCTTGAGTCAACACAAATGTCTTAATATCTTGCTTGAGCTTTTCAGTAATGAAATTTCTTTTTGAATAGTCTTGGTTTAATTACTTTAGATTCTTTCTAAGACACTGTTTCCAATTTGTATTCTACTGCAATAGACTACATCAAAGAAAGTTCCTTTGAACAATTTAACATACATATGAAAATGAAAGGAATGGGTTTCCTTGCATATCTCTGTGTCATGAGAGAAAATCTGACAATGTGCTGAAGAAATTAAGTTTTTTTTTCTTTTTTTTTGGCTTGTGCATGCAGGAACAAAGTCCCTTTGTTGGATATTGTTATGTTAGAACATATGCATCTGAAACCAAAGTAATAGTATGGAATAGTACTACTGTAATTGTAAAGTGACAGACAGAGGGAAAGAAATTTTCACTAATTTTAAGAAGGAACACAGCCATTATAGTGATGTGATATAGAGTTGCTTGTCAACTTATGTCTATTATTCTTGGGTCTAATGCTTCAATAAAGCAAGTGTTGTTGTGGACTAGTGAGAGGAACAGCCTTCATAGACACAGTAGGAGCAATGTTAACCATTAAAACACATAATAATGTATTGTGTTGTGGTTTTTTTTAACATTTTTTTCAGTTGTAGGCAACCTGTGGACCATATGTGACCCTTAGACTATTTTATGGCAGTCCCTGAGAGTTTGACAAAATATATAAAAATGTGGCTGCATTAGAGTTACCATTATTGTTTTCATCTTGCAGTTGTCGAGTTGTCGACATAAACTTCGCATTCACACTTTAAAAATTAACTGCATAAAATTTAAAAATGTATGTGAAGGAATGTTTAGATGTCCAATTTTACAACAACTGAGTTTTATAGTTGGTATAAAACATCAACCCACTTTTGATACCAGGTGGGGCCAAGTGTTTGCATGACAACATCCCTTAAATTAAATAAATAACGACTTCCCTGTGTTCACAATTTAAATTATGGTAACAATTAATATTAGAGGAGAAAAATTCGCTCCAGCACTGGGGATCGAACCCGGATCCTTGGTTCTACGTACCAAGTGCTCTCACCATTGAGCTATGCTGAAGTCCAATCCACAGCACCGGATCGAACTCCCCTCCTCTAGTGTTTTTCCCTTCATGGCCTGACTCCAAGTTGGGCATGTATGTTGACATTTTATATTAAGTCAACTGCTATTATACAAGGAGCGCACTCAGTTGAGTGACTTGCTGGCCAGTGTTATATCTGATTAGTAGTAGTAGTTATATCTGATTAGTAGTAGTAGTTATATCTGATTAGTAGTTTCTCATTGTTGAAGATGTATTTATTTATTTAAAATGCTACTGTACTCTCTACTTTTGATATAGGTTTTGGCTGATATATATAGTCTTTGAAAAAAGTTTTGTCGTGTCTCTTGGTGGTGGAAATGTTGGAGAATTGAATCGGTTATTTCGAAAACGTAACATATGACTTTTTCGCGCATGCTACTTTTTTTCAAGCAGAGTGCTTTTTACCCATTCCTTTAACATATTGTTAAAAATCAGAAAATCAGTCACATATTTCATATATATAAATAAATGAGAAACTGATTGCTGCTGAAGTAGTTTGCACAGAACTGATCATGATTCGTTTTCCTGCCTTTCTAACGTCCTCTCTGGTGGAGCAGTCAATAGCGTGCTGGGTTGCGTTCTCCGGGGCTGCGTTCGATTCCCGACCAGGTCAATTTTTTTTATTAACGTAACTAATTTTTATACATGTTACCTGTCTTAATTTTTTTTATAGTGGAACAATATTTCCGAACTCTGGCTTGACTAGGAGAACAAAAAAACGCTTGGGAGATCAATTTTCTTCCCGAAATAAAACAAAGATAAACAAATAAATTAAAGGAAAATAAAAAAATACACATGTGAACCTAATACTTTGTCCATATGCCACATGTGTCTATCACCGCCTGGCGTCTTCGGGGCATAGTGTCCACCAGATCACGGAAATAGTTCTGTTCCTCAGTGAGATCTTTCCAGGTAGCCAGAATTTGATCCCACAACTGATCTGGATTTTGAGGTGGTTGGTCTCGATATTTGTCGATCCTCCTCTTTTTTCAACTCAGTCCATATGTGTTCGATAATATTCAAATCAGGTGTCTTGGGAGACCAAGGTGTGAGTTCGATCTTGGGTCTTCCCGTGAACCATCTTTGAACTTTATGGCAGATAAGTCGGTGCCCCAAATCAGCCATCACGCCAGTGCCATCACGAGACATCCAGCTCAGCATGACACGCTACATCTTTCTGATCTCTGCCGTCGTTGGATATAGTGTCGATCATATCTGGTGCCAGGCTCACGATAAACGTTGGCACGTGATTCGCCATTGGATGGGATGGTTGTTTCGTCAGAGAAAATTACTCTTTCCCAACTGAATTGAAACCTATGTAACTGGTTGCGAAAGCTAGGCAGTCGACAGCATGTTCCTATGTCAAGGCTTCTTTGGCCGCAGTTTTTCGCGAACGAATATTATTTACCAGGGAAGTTGGCTGCAGCCCTTAACTGATTTGCAGAGTGAAATGGGTTCTCTTCATGAGCTCTGCAAAGAACCTCATCCTCTTCGCCTGTTGAAATATGCGGACGCTCTGTAGAATGGCGCCTTCCAAACTCCCCATAATTAGATGTCTATATGTCCACCTCTGTGCTGTCCTCACGTGGACCCCACACAGTCAACTCACCTTCAACACAGAATAGCCATTTGCCACCAGCGCAATAACTTGCTGTCTCCTGTCGACCATGTTCCTAGAGAATGGCCTGCTGTAGCTTACATCCTTAGTCAACAGTGTGACTATCAAATATAATAAAATATTAATAAAGATTTCAGTTACATATGGTTAAGGAATAACGATTTTCACACCCTATTACTTTACACATTACTGGGCACAACAAGACAGTTTATTTCCACAACTAATGCGAATCGTGTCCAATTAATTTGAAATAAATCAAGTTAATGTCCAATTTTGTGATATAGTGATATCCTGGAATATTGCATTGGTTCATGCAGAACGTTTCTGTTATGGACGGTTTTAGTCTAATGGAGAGAGCACCTGCTTCCCATTCAGTCAGTCGCGTGTTCGAACCTGCTGTCATGCATTTCTCTTTTTTCTATATTTCTTAAATTAATTTACTTCTTTATTTGTTAACAGTCTTTACCACACTACTTATTTAGGCTGAATTCTTTCCCTGGCACTTGTTCTAACTACTCAGGGATGACATACAACAAAACAAAACTCATTTTATTATCTTAACTAGTCGTTCTCTTGTGAGCCAGGTCTCTCATCCTCTGATCATGTGCACTGCCTCCTTTCTGGGACTTTTAAAGTATCTGTGCGACAAAACTTTTTTCTAAGACAGTATAACATAGGTAGTAGCCTAATCTCACTTGAAATGTGTTGGAGGAAGAATAATTGTTTGTGTACATCTGAAGTCTGATTAGTATAATTTGTTACTAATCAGTGATGTGTGCAATGGAGGTGGAAAGAAACTGGCCATCCTACCCCATTATCTCCTGGCTTAGTTCCCTCATGAGTGATTCATTTTTGGTATCACTTATGAGGTTTAAATCTGTCTTCGGACAGTTGACTAAACAACTGTAGTCTCGTGTAAAACTATATGGACTGTAAAACATCGAAGCATCAAAATTGTTGTTTGGCAAGTCAAGCATATGGACTTCGGTACCGGTATGTTACACTTTTTTTTATAAATACGACCCAACAGTTGATGCTACAAATAATATGTGGCCCCTTGATGGTGAAGGTTGTTGACTCCTGCTTTAGGTCATAAACTGTTGAAGAAGGTTCATTCTTCAGAAAAATAAGTACATATTTGACGAGAAAAAGCGATGAAAGTGATGAAGCAACCTCATCCACTAGCCAACTACTGTGAATATTATTAATGAAGATTAGAGCATGATGCTGTATGGACTCCAAAAGACAGATTAATTGTATGGAACTGACTTATAGGCTAATTCACACAGGGATAGTTTACAGAGTCAAGTGCTTGGAGCAAGTCGACTTTCCTTCAACTTTCCCCGTGTGATATGGTCGAGACAGTCAAGTTGTGACTTGGTGGTCAAGCAGAATTTGAGTTGACAACCCATCAACTTTTGTGTCCACTTTCCTGTCACATGACCAACTTGACTCCACCACTTCCTGCATGTGAATGCGAACTTGTAGCAACTTGGCAAGTAGAAAGTTTGTAGTTTTAGGTCTATTGTCGAAGTAAATTAATAATTATTAATAATGAGCGCCCCTAAGTGGAATTCCAACGATATCATAAAGTTATTGGAAGTGTATGAGAAGTATGAACTTCTATGGAATATACGTGACAAAGAATACCTCAATAAAAACAAGCGGGAATTATTATTCCAGAAACTAGTCAGTGAACTCATGGAACAAGGTTTCGAAAACATAGACGTAGAAATGGTTCGAAAAACGTTAAAAACCCTTAAAACAGGACTCATTCTGAGATGTTTCCTTTATTCTGCAGAACCTTCTTCAGCCAATTCTTTCAAGAAGGTATTAGATGCACCATGCATAATTCTTCTACGAATCCATTTCTTAACCCATGTTCTCTTTTCCTTGTTTTTAAGAATATTTTGTAATTCATATAATAACAAGGCGAAATAAAGGCATGACGTTTTAGTTTGCAGCCAGGCTACCAACATTAACATTACCGTAAGACTTTAGCATGAAAGTTTGCAAACTCCAAACTTTCATGCTTATGCTTATTTGATTTGCAAACAGAACACCATCGTGGAGCGCAGAAGTATACGACAGAATATGAGGAAATGGCATCATTGTTATGTTTCCATGGTTACCAAGTATGTTTGCTGTTATGTTTATGTTCCCATAGTGAATGATGTATAAGACTTCTTGATTTTACTGTAACATTTACATTCTAAAGTTAACATGTTATATTTAATTTTCATTGTGAATGAGCCTGTGCTTTGATTTCGTTGTCACATGTACATTTTCGACATTAATTGATACAAAACTAAGTGCATATGGTCAAGATTCAGTGTCTTGATTACGTAATTTATTACGGAATCTGAAATGTATTTTATTTGAGTTTCAGAATAACGCGTAAGTACTTGCATACAACCACTTATAACTTAAAAAAATGAAAAGCATACATGTACTTTAAATTCTGTAAATACGAAGTGAAAAGCAATGTTGGGTCTATATGACTATAGGATATTGGTAGTGTGTTTATGAGAATATATGTTGGCTAGATTGGAGAATGGGGTGATGTCATGTGGTCAGCGTATGTGAGAAGGTTAGTGGGTTAGTTGAGGTGATATCTCAGTGACATGAGGTCAACTTATGTGAGAAGGTTAGTGGGTTAGATGAGGTGATATCTCAGTGACATGAGGTCGACGTATGTGAGAAGGGTAGTGGGTTAGTTGAAGTGATAGGCAGTGAGTTTTATTTACTCGTCGTGTTGGTTTACGTCGGCCATGTTGTGACGTCAGAGAAAATTAAGTGATATCATATAATGAAAGAATCCCGTTCAAGACTAATTTTAATTTATTACCATTTAAATATTTTAAATGCCTGCTGGTTGAATGTGCACACCATCCCCAGAACAGCTACACTCTGCTTGACGAAGTGGAATGAGGTCTGGTCTGGTTGTCCTGACCGTACAAAAGAACATCCTCGGTTGAGAGTTACTGCTATAATTCTCTGCGTGTGCATGGTGGAGTGGTGGGGATACTCACTTCTCTCAAGCGTGCAGGTCGTCCTGTATACAGGCAGGTCAACTTGTCAATTGTAGCCTTATAAAATATTGTGTTTGACTGCTTGTGTGAGTGAATTTACTGTCTTTAGGTTTTATTAGAGTTCATAGTTGTGTGCCAGCGCAGGTGAACAATTTAAATTACGGTACTTATTTAATGATAATAGTACTTGGAAATGTATACTGTAAAATATTTTTTGCAAAAATCATTCTCTTCTCGCCCACTAGAAGAGAAATAATTACATATTGAATAAGGGTAGACCTACCCCACCGCTTCCGAATTTAGTGCAACAATATAAAACAAAAAGCGGATAATACACTAGACATTTTTCTGTTTCACAATATGAAAATATAGAATGGTTAGCAGATTGTGAAATTTCAAACAGGTTATTTGGTGGCCATGCTTATTGTTTTCTAACAAAAATGCCCCATGGTCAATCACTATAAAGTGAATGTCCGCAAACTACAGTGATTGGTCATTTATCAATTTTTGTTAGAATAATGGCAAATTTGCTCTAATTCTATAACATAGCCTATTCAGTTAAATGATGGTGATTTTTACAGGATTGATACTGTATTATAATGCCTAAGCCATGTAAAGTGCAGTATACAAGGGAAGCTTTACGAAACGCTATAGAAGCTGTCTGCAGTGGAATTGGTTTAAATGAAGCTGCCAGGAAGTTTGGTGTCCCAAAAGCAACCATAGCATTCAGAAAAAAGTATCCCATTGAAGGAAAAGTGTTGCTTGATCTTCGCCCAATGCTGTGTGAAGAAGAAGATACTCTAATACGATGGATAATTGTTTGTCACTGGAAGGGATTTCTCCGTAGAAAAGACGTCTTGGACAGTGAGAGAATATGTTGAAGAGAAGGGTTTAAAACACTTTTTATTAACAATCACCCTGGAGATGGTTGGTACAGGGCATTTCTAAAGCGTCATCCAGAAATTTTAAATCGTACACCAGAGTCTATCACAGCAGCTAGCTCTTGTGTTTCAGAATCCAACATCAGAGGTTGGTTTGAGAATGTTGGTGTCACACTAAAAGAGGAAGGGGTTTTTGATATACTGAAAGACCCTCGTTGTGTGTTCAATGGAGATGAGAAAAATTTTTTGCATTGTCCCTCTTCCAAAATCGTTCTTGCACCAAAGGGCACTCGGAATGTTTATGAAAATGATGTTGGACAAGCTAAATCTGCCATTACATACATGTTCAGTTTTTCTGCCTTGGGTGACATGGTTCCACCAATGTTGTTTTACCCTTACCAGAGAATACCTGCCAATATTGTGAGAACTGTACCTAAGAAATGGGGAGTAGGTCGGAGTGAAAATGGATGAATGACTGCAGAGGTATTTTATGAGTACTTAGGTAATGTTTTGTGTCCTTATTTAGTTACAAATGAAATATCTTTTTCAATAATTTTGTTCGTAGATGGGTATAAGACTCATCTTACCCTTCATGACAGTGAATTGTGTAGAGAATTGCAAATTGTTCTGGTTTCTCTTTATTCATACACTACAAGAATATCACAGCCATCTGATATCTCTGCATTCCAACCTCTCAAACGAGGTTGGATAGGAGAAGTTCGTTGTTGGCGTCAAACACATGAACACCAGCCAGTTACAAGACAGCTGGTAGCACCACTGTTGCAGAAAGCTATTAGTAACTCCCTCACTAAACAAACCATCCAAAATGGATTCCATTCTACAGGACCTTTTCCATGGAATCCCGATGCTATTGACTTTCGCAAGTGTATTGGCAAAGACTGTGAGAAGACACAGTCATGTGAAACATCTAACAATTCAACAGAAAAAATCATAACATTCGAACTTTTCAGTGCCATTGTCGGTTCAGAAAAACTTGATGTATTTCATGCCATGAAAGCTGCAGGACATAATATACCAGGCAGAGATCCAACTTCTACAGATCACCTGTACGCTATTTTCTGTGAACTTAGACCTGAATCTAGTGCTGAAGAATAATTGTCGAATCATTCAGATCCTCTATCCAATGTTTGCATAGCTACTGAAGAATCTAGACCAAGTACTAGCAACACTGAGAGCCAAGACTCATCACTTGCACAAATCTTACAGTCGCCTAATACTCCGAAGAGAAAGGGAAAACGAAACTGTGAACGTACGCCATTTATAATAACATCAGAGAAATGGCACACATTTGCTTCTGATAAGGCACAAAAGAGAAAAATGGAAGAAGAGGCAAGAGAAGAAAGGAAGTGGACAAGAGAAGAAAGGAAACAAATAAATGAAAGAAAAAAAAACAGAGAGAAGAGTTGTTAATGAGAAAGACCAAAACAAGAGAAACGAAACAGACAAGGAAAAAGTGAAAACTGTGAAAATGTGTTGTTCAATCACTAATAAGCAAGTATTCAATAACCGTGCAGTAGACTGTCAAACACTAATAAGTGTGTGGTCAATAACCGTACAGTAGATGGTCAATCACTAGTAAGTGTGGTCAATAACTGTGCAGTAGAAGGTCAATAACTGTAAAAGTGGACTTGTGTTTATTTAAATTACATTTACATTAAAATTATATATTTTTTCTTTTATTTATTGATTCTGATTTGTTTCTGAATCTTCACTTGACCCAATGTCTTTAAAATTACCTCAATAAATTATCACTGTTTTGCACTATCTCATTATTTTATGATTCATTGGCTTAAATGGTCAACCACTATACAGTTTACCCTATATTTAAATTCTTTAACACATAAAACTCTGCTCTCTAGTTATCACTAGCTGTGTTAAATTAAATTCAAATTATAGGTGGCTTTTACAAATCTTTGAGAACTTTCGAAACAATTCCAGAAATCTACATGTAATTCACTGATTCGATTATACTGAAGAACAAAAAGGATTTTTTTTGTCTCAGAAAGAAAAATATAGTACTTTTTCTCCTGAATTCAAATATATTTCCCCCATCACGCAAGGTTTCCGAGAGACAGGCGTTAATAATTTCAAACACTTAAATATTTTCTACATTCTTAACTACACAATATTCAAACATTCTGACTCATCTACAAAGTAATAAATGACGATTTCTTTCTGCTATATTTCGCCTGTGGAGCTTCCTTTTTGATGGTCCAAAAATAATAATTGACCAGCATATTAGGATTCTATTTGCCTTGATATCTCTTTTCCATAGCTGAAATCTCCTGATGAAAGTGTTCCCCATGCTCATCGCTCACTGCACCGAGATTTTCTAGGAAGAAACCTAGGTGCGAGAGCAGGAAATGTACTTTTTGATATGTTACAATCCAAATGTTTATAAGAGCGTTGACAATATCCAGGTAATTTTCCATCTTTTGATTTCCTAAAAATCTGTGAGTAACTTTTTTGAATGCTTACCAAGCTGCTTTCTCCAGTGGATTCAATAGTTCCTCAAACTTTTCATCATGCATTAGTGATCGTATTTGTGCATCCAAAAATCTCTCTTCTTTAATTTTTGCTTCACTAATTTTAGGAAACTTCTGTTTTAAGTACATGAAACCACGAGTATTGTTTGTCCATGGCTTTGACGAAATTCTTCATTAATTCTAGTTTGATATGTAACGGAGGTAGATACATATTTTTAGGATTACACAATGCGTCATGTTTCACATTTTTCTGTCTAGGAATGAATGATTCGTCTTTAGGCCATTCTTTTCCAATGTAATGGTTCTTTCTGTCCCTACTATCCCAGTGACACAAAAAACGACAATAGGCCTACTGGTATTTTGTGTAACCAAGCTGCAGACCAAGAATAAGTGCAGTTACCTTCAAATCACCACAAATATTCTATTCATACACTGCATATTGAAGCTTTTCCAATATCAATTTTAAGTTTTCATATGTTTCTTTCATACTAGCAGAGTGAGCCACAAGTACTGATGGGAATTTATTACCATTATACAGACCACAGCTTTTAAACTAAGTTTAGAGGAATCAATGAACAAGCGCCATTCTGTTGGGTTATGTTCAATACCAGATGTCTCCACAAGAGAAGAAATATCATTACAAAACACTAAGCCATTTTCTTCAGAAAAGTAGTCTTTAAATTGAGAATGACGATTATGATACATACATATCTTTGTATTATTTTGAAGAAGATTCCATCCTTTTAGCTGGGAAGCAAGCATTTCAGACTGTGTTTTGGATGACTTTAAATCTCGTATGATATCGTTCAGATCTTCTTGATTCAATAAATGAGGCTCAGCTGAATAGCTTTGTTCAAAGTTGTATCACCAAACTCTGTTTCTTTTTCTTCTTTACTTCCATCAGAATCTGAGCTCTATTCATCTGATGTCACATGTTCTGGAGGCTTTGGTATGGGCAGTTCTTTGCAGTGTGGAACAGGTCTCAATGCAGATTGCAAGTTAGGGTACACCACTGTATGTTTTGATTTTGACGTAATCCCTTTAATGTTTGTTAAGCAGAAATAACAGTCAGAGGAGTGATCTTTGGGTTCCCTCCAAATCATAGGGATAGCAAATGGCATGTGATGTGTGCCATTCTTCCATACAATGAGAAGCCTAGAACGCGATAAACAACAGTTATGTGGGGCCCAGACCCTTGTTTGGTCCCCCACTTTATACCCAAAATAAAGTTCATAAAATTTTTTCACTAATGTAGTAAGATTTCGCATTGGGACTTGAGTGTCACTTCACCACATATATAACAAAAGTTGTTAGAATGATTTAAACAAACTCTAGGCATTTTGTAACTAACGACTAATTAAAAGAAATAAATTTGTAAATATGTAATACACAATAATTCAAACACACAAAACACTCACAATGACGTGTTTACTGGTTCACTGGTATCTCACAACTGGCATCGTTCTGATGAATGCATGCTACACTAGTTCACGTTTGTGCATGTACACGTCTGTGGATGTGTATTGAGCAGGCAGTGATCTGTACATGTCTCTATATGTCTGAACCTGTACAACAGTAGCAACGGTACCATTGGTTCCATCATATTTATAATGCCCTAGGAGCTTTTATTTGACAATGACAAATTGACGAAAAAACGTTTATTTTACAGAATTGAAGTTGAAATAAAAAAAACTGTGGGTGATGGAGAAATTCCTAATACATATTTGAAAACATGATAAAAAACTGCATTAAGTACAACTATTGGTACTCGTGAGACAGAAATCATGTTGACCAGTATCGAAGTTTCTTGCAGTATTGTAGGTTTGCAGAGAAATCTACTTGTGACAGAGAAAGTTTTCAGAAAAAGTGAACTCTAAATGTTTCATAGAATCCACTCATTTAGGAGTAACACTAATTTAATTGCGTCAGTCTACATCATGGGACACCCCACTTTATTTTTGTTCCAAAGTGAGCCAATTTACGGCATTTGTAGACCTTAAAACTTCACCATTGTCGATTAAAATTTTAGCATTTATTATTTCACATATCTGAAGTTTTCTAAGAATAACGAGCTTATGCAGTGGAAAGACATTGACGCCGAGAAAGACATGCAGTCCATGGAGTTGGACCTTTTAACTAACCCAGTGGAACATCTGGCTACATCAAGATACCAGATAATGGAATGGGATACCCCAATGGAATCAATGATGGTGGACTAAACGTTTCGCCAACAAGATAAGTCCTTGCAGCTTTGATCTTCTTTATTAGGTCAAATAATTATTGAATTGGCATGGACTAATACTCCAGCAGTATTCCAGGTCCGCATTGCAGTAGCAGAAACTAAGGGTTTAAGATTATTTACCTCTAGAAATATAAGGCTTTTGCGTTGAGAAATATTCATGGTTAAATTATTGCATTTTCATAATGTCTTGAGTGGACAATTCTCTTTAATTCTTGAAATTAGTTTGTAGAGATTTTTTGATAGCTTGCATGTTTGAATGTGTGGAAATATGTAGCTTTTAGCGACGATAAAATATTATGTTCTTCCATATAGAGTTTTGTGTCTTTTGGGGTTTAGGCAACACCAGCTGTTACAAACCACGTACAAAAGTATCAACCACAGATCTACGAGTATGTACAGATACGGAAAAAAAATTTGGAGCTCCCTTATTGTATGTTTTGCTTACAACACACTGCGCATGTTCATTAAACAAGAGCCCCTCTGTATATGCTACTTGTGGTCAGTCTTGCGAAATTGTTGTTTACATACAGGTGGACTCCCATCAAGACTCGTTTCATGAAAGAATTTCGATAAGAGTAAGTACTCAGTGCAAATGGGAATGCATAGCGTTTCTTTTTTATTACGATTTCGTTGAGGTGGGCAGTTCATTCTTTGTAGCAAGTTTTTGTGTAACTTTAATGGATCAGTCCTGGAAATGAAAACTGCTGTTACGGTACTTTAACTATGCTTTTTCTGGTGTGCACAATAAATACAGAAAGGCAAGAGAAAAATTATTCCAATATTCATGTTAAATAGTGTAACATACACAAATTTACAATATGAATAATGAATACTAACGTTGGGCAATTCTGCAAACCATAGCTTATGGAGAGAGTTGTCTGAGCGGTAGTTTTGTGGTGTGCTGACCATCATGGAGACTTGCAATGTGTAGGCCTATCTGTCTTAGTATCAGTCCAAAGATAAGTGCATAGCGCATAAAATAATCTCCACACACAATTTTTCATTCACGTCAAATGTGAACTCTGGTAGACATATTTTCACTCAGGGATATCAAGACTCTTTTTTCAGAATTCTGTCAATTCTATAATTATTACTTTTATAAATCATATTCAGTTCACGATTTTTCCTTTGTATTTGTTTCACAACTTCTCTTATTACTGCATAAATTAAAAATAATGAAGTGTTGGTTTGTTTAACTTCATCTTATTCCTGTTTCACATCTAAGTATTGCACAAACTAAAAATTAATTAATAGTATTTGTGAATTTAAAAATGGTGTTGTTCTAATAATCTTTTTATTAATGTAGACAGAACTTCACGTTTATTTCTTGGTAATAATGTTTATTTTACATATCTAGTATTTCAATGATATAACTTCAAGACTGACTTTCTTGGTGTCATGTTCGATAAGTATCTTAGTTATCTTTTCACATTGATGACCTTTATAATGCTTTAGACTCAACAAGGGGGGCAAAGACTAATTGGGATTTTCCAGTCTGTGATTGGATCAAAAACCCTGATGGAACTGATATTTAACCCTTGCGGTAAATTTCGGTGAAGTCCAGAGGGCCTAATTAGTCAAATCCACTCTCCTCACCTCCACGCTGGGGCCCCCTGGGATCTTTTAAGATGCGAAAGAGAGAGTGGTGTGCGGAAAGCAATGGGAAGCTACCGCATTTATCTGTCCCAAGAAGAATATGATAAAAATGGCATGATGAATCTTTCCCCGGTAAAAGATTCTGGACGTAAACTATCCCCCCATTCGGATGTCTGGGAGGGGGATACTGGGGAAGGTCACTTCATGACGCAATGCAGCAACAGAGAGAAGTAAAGAAGATCGACTACAACGTGGTATGTGAAGACTCCAGTTCTACCAGGTAAGTTGGAAAACTTGAAGGAAGCATTGATCAGAAACAGAATGGATGTGATGGGAATATCAGAAGTGAGGTGGGAAAATAGTGGTGAGTTGATGAGTGATAAATAGGGCTCGGAAGTTGATAAAATATCATATTTTTTCTTAGAATCACAGACAATGCAGGATACAATATAAACTCGTTTCACTTCGAAACGAACCAATATACTCTACTTTAATTTGCATTTATTTGCATTTTTGGTCATTTTTTTAGGAAATGTTCTACTTTTTGTTGCATTATTGCCCAATTATTTTGAACGGAAATTTTTTATGGTGTAATCATAGTCTACATTCCAGAACCTACTACAGATTACATCGTGCAGGAATTTGCCTTATAGTTGCAACAACCTTAACTTCTGATCACATGTGTAACATGATTGTCCCCCATTCATTGCAACAGAACAAGTACTACAGCCGCAGTGCTTGCAGTCAGCATAAATACAGTATTGATAGAGAAAGTGCTGCTTCTATAGCAGTTTCTCAAGACTTGCTGGCTGATCCTCAAATTAAGAGATGTCAATGTGAGGTTTTCTCTGCAGTTTTCTCTCAACCCATGTAGACCAAATGTTGTGTCTTTTTCGCACTTGTTCCTGGACTTATTTAGCTGGCATTATCACCGTCATTTCATTCAGACAGTAGATAATAATAGCAGTTGATAAAGAGTCGTAAATTAATGCATGAGAAAAGATTACTAGCACATGGGTTCAAAAGTGAAAAATTACTTCATCATTATTGATTTACTGCATTTGTTAAAAGATTTCAGTATTCTATTAGTGTATAAAGTTGACAGTTTCTAATAACACTGTAGGAAGAAGATGACTGTTTGTACAACAAAAATGCACTTATAATATATCACATAAGTATTTTGGCATAATACTTAATGTGTTTGAAATTTGTTCCAATAAACATAACAAGCATTTTTTGAATACTTCCTCCATTAAACATACAAATGTGACCAACATGCTGTCATTTTTAGCACTAAACATCATTACACCGTAATCATTATTGTGGAATAATTTACATATGGTACTTCAGAAGAATGGTCTCCAATTGGGACCACATTTCTAATTTCATGTTTGCACTTACCGACGCTGTGATGTAGTGAATATCATTTTGATTACTTTCACACAATTGCACTGATGAATTTTCATATATTTTAATACATCAATATATTTCTGACACAACCTCAAAATTAACCAACAGAAAGTACACAAACCTTGCATTGACATTAATGATTCACCTGTTATCTTTTTTAAAGTATCTATGTTACACGGTTCATCAAATGAATTAATTTCGTCTATTTTTAACCACTTAATTTCTTGCTGCTCAAATCTCTGAATATACTTCTGCCACCTATTAGCAGGGTCCATTCTTGTTGAGGAATAAGATTATCTAATCATTCCTGTAAACCTGGAAATATCCTTGTTTTAAGAGACATCTATTTTGGGGCTATTCTTGCACATTTCCTTCTCTGTCCCTAAAAACATGTACTATATACAAATCCTTTACTTAACACACAACTGAATGCTTTGTTGGCGTGAAGACATTTCGTGGTATACGAGTAGCTTCTAGCCACATAACATCCTTTTCAGTTGGAAATTTGAGAACTGTAACATAACACACTCACTTAAAGCACTCTGGTAATTGTTGGTATACACAGGAACACAACGTTTAGGAGTCATCTGTAAATAAAAGAATATGGTTAAATTAATTTCAATTTTTAATAAAAGTCTAAACTTCTTTATTTCAGTCCCTGAATTTATTTTTCTTAGGGGTTATACCTATATTAGAAATAACCGTTACTACATGCTTCATCTTTTGATTCCTTTTCAGATTTTACTTTTATGATTCACTTATTGTTAATAGTTTGGTGACGTACATGTTGTCATGCTACTGTCCATCCAAGTGGTTATGTCACACGGTCGTCAAAACAGGGGAAATCACATGACAGATACTTACTTAATGGTGTCCTTTTCTTTATATTATTTTAAACAGCTGTATCTATACCCCAACTCTGGCTACTAGCAACAGGCATCTATAATGAATGCCGATCAAAATACTCGTGAAAAACAACTGAATAGACTACAGTGGACTATAGTGGACTTTATGTTGTCAGCAAACAGCTGGATACATTAAGAAGATTGATTAAACAGTTGTATAATATTATGTAAACTTCCAATTCCATACAGCAAATGTTTGTAGAGAAGAACCTAACAGCTCAGCCACTATTCCTTACAGAGAGGACAGGAGAAACGAGTGGGGCTACATAACCATTCGGCTGGACAGTACCTAGTTATTCTCTTCATAGTTAACAATCAGTGTATTACGAAGATTTCAGTTCAGAATTACACTCTCTTTTAGCTCGACATTATACAACTGGCAAGCTGCCAAAGCCTATGATGGTAGATGCTGCCACCCAGACCTCGAGCAGTGACCACTTCGAAGAATGCAGCAGACTGTATGCCAAGTGGGAGGAGGAAGTCAGACAGGAGGAGCTGTGGCATCTGAGGATTTTGGAGGATCGTCTTGTCCAATACAATATGTGCACAGGTACAGTAACTGTTTACATCCTGAAGTAGTGGCACTTTCAGCTATGCACAAGCAGAATCCCAGAGTACCTCAATCAACTAGTCGCCCACCATTGTTATTCCATTTCAACATACTTGGGATAGGAACATTTAAAGTAAAACTCAATTTAGGCCATGGCTCTTAAAATTAAAAATATTTGATTCTGATTTAGGCTACACTCATTCCCTTTACAAATATATATATATATATATGGCAAATAGCAAGTGCTGTAATAAAAATGGCTGATTTGTTTGCATATCCAGCGCAAAAGGGTTGCGGTACTCTGGATATCCACGGACTCTGTGAACAAGTTCAGGAGACTTGAATTCTTACTGGTAGCGAATAATAATAATAATAATAATAATAATAATAATAATAATAATAATAATATTTGATCAGAAACCAGTGTACAAGGCCTGGATATGACATCGTCAGGTTCGATAGTATACACACGCACACATACACTCACACATGCACAAATAAACTTAGCACAAATAAATATAGACAAGTAAACAAATAATTATAAGCAAATAAACATACATAGTCAAATAAACAAACATTGAGAAATAAACAAAATAAACACTGAGAGATAAACAGAGTATGCTGTAGGTTAAAACATTTATATAGGGACAAAAGATATAATTAAAATACAAAGAGACAAATTAAAATATAAAGAAAGAGTTATATTTCTAAAATACAATATTTACATCACACTCCATGAATTCACTCACTGAATTGAAAGGTCTGTTCAGCAACCATCTATGTATGCAGGACTTAAACCTATTTATTGGTAACTTTCTCGCCTCCAATGGTAGCTTATTAAATATATTTATGCCATTAAAAAAGCAGGTATTTGAGCTCACACTCAATCTGCACCTTGTGTAATCTAATTTATCTTTATTTCTAGTATTGAAGGAATGTATATCTGATCTAGTCTGATAAAAATCAATGTTGGATCTAAGGAATATCAAGGTTCTGTAAATGAATAGGTTGTAAACTGACATTACCTTTAACTCTGGAAATAGTGGTCTACATGATTCCTTGGTATTTTTATTGAATATTACTCTCAGCGCTCTTTTTTGTAGTAATAAGATGCTATTGACTCCTGTTGCACTTCCCCATATATGAATTCCATAGTTAATGTGAGATTCAAACAGTGCAAAATATACCTGTCTGAGAGCTTCTGTTGAAACCAATGGTCTTAACTTCCTAAAAACAAAAATTACCTTCGACAATTTAGTACATATACTTTCTATGTGTTTGTGCCATCCTAATTTTGGATCCAAATAAAAACCTAACAGTTTAACATAAGATATTTCATTATCTAGTGTGTTGGGGAGGCCTAAGATTAGTTTCTGGGTTTTTTCTTCATTAAGCACTAACTTGTTTGAGTGAAACCATTGCTTAGCTATGTTAAGATTATTAATCTGTGACAACTTTAACTGGTTAAGATCTGAGTGAGATGTTATTAAGGTGGGATCATCTGCATACATGATTAGATCTTGAGGCAGACTGAATGGTAAATCATTTATTAATACAAGAAAGAGAAAAGGGCCTAATATGCTGCCTTGAGGAACTCCATTAGTGACATGTCTCACATCAGAGAGCTTATTTGATATATTAACAATTTGTCTTCTATTTTTTAAATAAGATCTGATAAGGTTTCAACTTTCTCCTCTAATACCATAGTGTTGCAACTTAGCTATTAAAAGATCGTGGGATATGCAATCAAATGCTTTAGTAAGATCACACAGTGTTAAAGAGACACATTTTTTGTTTTCAAATGCTGTAATGATTTATTTGACCAGGTATTCCAGGGCTAATACTGTAGATTTATTCTTTTGGAAACCGAACTGCCTAGGTGAGATAAGTTGTTGTTGGACGAACCATTCATTCGTTTGCTTGTATAGGAGAGATTCAATAATTTTTGAGAAACTTGGGACAAGGCTAATAGGTCTGTAGCTGGACACTGCATTTATATCACCTCGTTTGAATATGGGTATTACTTTAGAAAGTTTCAAGCAATCTGGAAAGGACTTTTCATGGATGCACATATTGATTAAAAGAGTTAATGGTATGACAATTAAATTCACTATTTTTTTAATGAAGAAGTTAGAGAAGCCGAAAATATCAGAGCTATGAGAGGAAGAGAGTTCAGCAGCTGCTTTCAAAACGTCATCTTCTGTCACACTACACCAAGTAAATTCTCCTTCAGGAGCAGTGCTGATAGGCTGATAGGGCATTTATCCAGTGGATTCACTTGTTGACTTTGTCTCAGTTTGTAGAACTTGTTCTTAAATATTTGAAGTTAAAACAAATTAGATTCTTGTCAGAAAGGAAGAACATTAATTCAACATTTTAACACGAAATTCTCTAGCTTTTTAGTATGACAGTAAATATAATCATATCATATCATATTATTAAATCATAGTTTCTTATCCAAGTGTGCAGGCAGTCAAAACAGGAATACAAAATCGACGGCCCAGCTTGAAAGGAAAACTACTCAAAATTTAAATTTTGAGAAATCTGCATTTTGAAGCTTTATGTTGCTGTGAAAAATCAAAGGATCGTTTAACTTACGTAATCCGAATTCAATTAATCATGTTTTATATGTGCATGAACTCTAAACTTCAGTTTTCTCAAAATTTTAAGTTTTGAATTGTTTCCCTTTTGAACTGGCCCATCGATATTACTATGTTTGCAGGCTTGAAACTGATCTGTAATTACTTTGGCAGTTATATACCAATATCCTTTTCCCTTTGAATGCTAATACCCCGTACACAATTATGAACCATACTCTTCAAAAACATAATTTAAATGAATACATTTTCAATTACAAAATACATTATTAAGCACATAAATAAGATAGCGTAAAGGTTGGTAATATCGTAATATGAGTAATATCTTGATAGTTTTTATGAGAATTTATTATAATTTTATTTATCGAGACAAAAATCGGTTTTTTGTGACAACATATTAAGGACAAGTTTGTGGACAAGTTGCTACATAATATCAGTCCTTTTCTTGCTCCGTAAAACTGTGATAAGCTATCAAACACAGTATCACGATATTACTCATATCAAAGTATTACCAACCTTTACCCTACTTCGCTTTCCTCCCTTAATACTCCTCCAAAAAATTTTTATTCCATTTGAATGAAATATATTATTTTTTTTTCATTGAAAGTATTGACAATTCATAGGGAATGGAATATTTGCGAACATGTATTTCGCGAATTTTGGAAAGAAATATTTGTCAACATATAATTACAGTTAAATATACCTACATCCTTCAGTCCATTTATATCTGATTTGAACTCGTGAAACATCGCGAAATCCGTATCAAGTCGCGAATTTCTTACGTTTTTGCGAAAAGACGCTATTTTTTTAAGCAATTAGCGGATTATGTGCGTGAATTTTCAATTTTTAATATTTTTGTACTACAATCGATATTCGATAGCTGTAACTTAGATAAGGTCGATACTTATGGTCGCTAGCACAGTCTAATATATACAGTCGCGCAACTCATACGTATAAAATATGCCAACATTTGACAGCTGGCGCGACAGTAGCCCTCTAACAGCAGGCAAGTTAGAAGTATGCACACGACGTATGATAACACATCAGAAAACGGTTTTTTCGTAATTTATTTTATGCTATACAGTAAGTGTATATGGTTCTTATTAATTTTACTTTAGAATTCTAGAATAATTTCACATGCAGTTAATCTACAAGTTTCAGAAGCTGGGAATAAAATTCTTTCTGCTCCTTACAACTGAATCATGACCCTGATCACGTATCATGGTTTGAAATAATATAATTGTTCCTACGTGGACGGTTAATTGAATTCATTCCTAAATATATTTATGAATCATTGGAACTCTACATTTCCTGTGAGAAGAGTCAAAATTAGTACCTTCAAAATTGTAGGGCATATCTCGTAGGGTACATCGTGTGGTGAACTCCTCTCCCTATTTTCTGAGAAATTAACTATTTTCCATACCGCAAATTGGGGTAAACTCGGCCGCTGAGGTAAACTTGAAAATAAAAAAGGGGAGGATTTAAACCTTAATATGACAGACATTGATTTATGAAGTTCATTATTTGTCCATTTCTTAAGAACCGATATTTCCTTTATTATTTTGAGTCACAAATAGTGCTGATATTATGGTTTAAATTTTTATGGCAAGTTTACCACATTTTACATTACATTTCCAGTTTTCACTCATAAGCTTAATTTTAACTTATCCTACCTATATAATACGTAATTTACATGCACTTACTGTTAATATGACGTAGGTGAGAACGAATAAATGAACACACAATTTTGTTGAAAAAATTGTAACTTCAATTAACTCAGAAAATGTAGGCCTAATTTTATTTTCAGTGCAGAAGTGGTGTAAGTAAAAAAATGGATAATGAGGGTTAAAGTAAACATTCTGTAAAATACAGCACAAAGTAGCAGTTAATATTGAATTTATTTAAACTATTAATAGTCAGTGAATAGCATGAAGGATATATTAATTGCTACTTTGCGCTGTATTTTACAGAATTGTTACTTTAAACCTCATTACCTAATTTTGACTTACATCACTTCTGCTCTGAACAGCTCAAATAATAATCACTGGGAATGTAAAATCAACACCAATAATAGTCATGCAAATTATTACAGAAAAGATTGCTTTTTATTTCTTGAGAACTTTATATGTCTGCCACATGAATCTACACCAACACATCAGAAATTTATTGACACAGTCTGGATTTATTCAAGAAGTGAATATTTTGCAAAAGGATTACAATGCTCCATGAATTCTTGAAAAATTAACACCATGCGCCCTACTTGAATGCAATATAACATTCAACTTTTTAAAAATATAAAGAAAAAAACACGAATACAAAAATTATGGAATTACTTGCATTAAAAACTGTAGATACATTATCCAAAATCGGAATGGTTACACATTTACACATATGATTTCTGCAAAAAAAATAATATACTATAACAGGTATTTACTTTGTTTTTATTTAAACTCTCCTTCCTGACATACAAATAGGTAACTGATAACTAATAAATGTTTTATAGAAAACAATACGTAGGCTACCTACAACATGGATTATTGTTTATGACTGAGTTATGATTTTCTCTTGGTCTTTAGGGAATCTGAAGAACGACAAATTCGGAGATTTAAACTTGTTGTTACTGCAATTTTCGTCATTGCACACATTGCCTTTATTCCGACGCATGATTAAAATGTTATTATAACATCTCGCATCCCTTTAAAGCATGTGCTGGCTGAACGAGACTATATCAACCCTATGACCAGCGCCTTGCCACTTGCGTCTAGAGCCTAACCTATCAAAAGCTTCCACTTGAGTAAGTAGTTAGAATTTCATTCGCCAGGTGACGCGACGTAGTTGCCTAAGCAACAAACAAACAAACATGGCATATGAAGAGTCAGCCCTGGAGTCCATTCACAACGTGTTTGAAGATAACAGTGATGCTGGCAAAGATTATCAACCCAATTATGGTGATCTGACTTCATCAGGTAAGTTATTTTTGTAATAAGTATATTTTAATGGATGATTTCTTATTTTTAATTGTATTTTTTTGCGAAGTTTATATAATGTGACGCTTAGGCAAGTTTGTCTCTTACATTTTTTCAAAACCCATAAGAAATGCAGAGGGTTAGGCACTATTTTTGATGGATATTTTCGTTTATATTTTCAATTAATATTTTATAATGTAAGCAAGTTTAGCTCTATTTGCATGCGTATGAAACATAATTAAAGGTAGTATTTTACGAAATCAAATCTATTAAAATCCCTTGATGAGGTTGGTTAGGCAAGTTTAGTGCTAAGTACGAATAATTGTTGTTGTTTGGCTAAAATTTACAGCTTATGTCACCACAGGTACCATTTTATTTTGTCATCTTTGATGATTATGGAGTTCGGAATGGCATGCCTTCTCAGTCATATCAACAATTTTCTCCCACAGACAACCAAAGTTCTTACACTCTATAGTGACAGCTGTGGAGGGCAGAATCGTAATATTAAAACAGCTCTCTTCTTATCTTACGCATTGCAAAACCATCCAACCCTTGAAATGATCTATCAAAAATTTTTCATTCCTGGCCACAGTTTTGTTATCTGTGACATAGACTTTGGAGTCATCGAGAGGTCTAAACACTATCACAAGAAGTATATGTTCCTGAAAAGTGGGAAAGAGTAATAGCTGATGTGAAGAAAATAAATCCAAAATTTCAGGTCCATCGTATGACTAGCGAACTATTCTATAGTTGAGATACTTTAGAAAATGAAATAACAAACAGAAAGATATCATCAGAAAATAAACAAAAAGTGGAATGGCTCAAGATTCGATGGTTACAGTTTCGGAAAGATGAACCCAAGAAACTTTTCTACAAAACATACAGTGTGTCTCACTGCATAGATTTTGATGTGGTCGATATAGCACGGAAAGGGATCTGAGGGCGCCCATCGCAAAACTTTTCTCAGAAATTGAACCTCCTGTATTCCAGAGGTCGGCCAATCACGAAAGAGAAGAAGAAAGATTTAATGTCACTACTCAAATATATCCCTCCAATTTACCACGATTATTACCGAAGTCTGAAAGTAGAAGGAGAAGGTTTCAACAATCCAGACATGGAAGCAACTGACGGGGATAATGAATAAAGAGTTCCATATTTTTCTTTGTGTTCCAAAGATTTATAGTTTGTAACTTTGTTAATTAGTCCAATAAATCGGTCATCATACCACTGACCTGCAATGATTTTAATGTCTTATACTTTTGAACCTAACTTGCATATCACACTTATTTGGGTTTCATATTCTTTTTATGAGGGCCAAACTTGCCTAACATAGCCTATGCCACATGTTTGGGCTTGAAATATAATTTGTTTTAGGGCTAAACTTGCCTATCATTCGTTTTACAGTTAACACATTTCTGGGTTAATGATATGTTTCAACTTACTTTTTTACATGGACTAGATACATATTAGATTACGGTAAAAGAGAAATAATTTTCTTTTGACATGTGATTATTTAAAAAAAATGACGTCCAAATTTAGACTTGAATAACTCTTTTCAGTGTAATTGTGATTTAGGCAAGTCTGGCACTGAGCCACTCAATTGTTGTTAAATTTAACTTGTGTTAGGTGATTAGCATAAGTATTAAATGTTGTATATCTGTATATATTGTATCATTATATTACAGAACAACTATTTAATTACTTGTTAACATATTTATTATGAGGCTTATAATTTATTGTGTCAATTTCTCCAGGAATTTTTGAGGCAAACATAAATAACAAAAAATATGAAGACTTACCTAGTTAATACTGCTTCATCCATGATTTTAAACATGTGAGTACATTCACATGCTCCGAATTAAGTGCCGCTCTATGTTTAGTAACAATGTTTCCTGCATCACTAAACACGAAAAAACTTTTTTTCTGTCAAGCACTTCTCCACGATCGTTTAATTTAAATCCTAACATTTCACCAAGTTTACCTCTCAAATTCTCATATGACATAATGGAGTTTACACTTTTCACAAACCACAGAAAACTGATTTTTTTTTCTTTATCAAACTAAACACACAACCTTCATATACCAACTCAGTACAGAAACTGCAACTGCAAAAGTACAGCGGTCGAAACAGAAGACTGGCCTCTGTTGTAATCGAATTACCAGATTTTAAAAAGAGAAGAAGGTAGTTATGCTGTCACTTGCACACAGTGTAGACATGGCTATTTTGAAATGGATGAGAGAGACGAAGCCCAGAAAAGTATGTATTTCATATGCTAGGAAGATGAGCTGACAACAAGTTGGAAGTTTTCTTGGAAAACCATAAAACTTAATAAGGGTTTCGCATTGTGTTTCAACTTTCAATAGAGGTAGACTAGGTCACTGTCCTCATATTTCCATCTCTTTCTGAAGTGTTTGTGCAAAGATTTTCCCTACGCTACCTGCTTTGCAATAAAAAAATAACAGTATTATTGTGCTTTTTAAGTAAGCAATTTCCGAGAGAGGAATATCGATTAAATATTTTTGATTGATTAATCTTACAACAGAAATTGATCAATTAATCGATTAGATTAATCGATTAAATCCCACAACACTAATTTTAAACCCATATAGTGACTAAACAATGAACAAATGCATTTGCTGACTGAATTTGGAACATGTGGACAGTACAGCGAAGGCAAACCAGTCATTTGGTTTGCTTTGTATGTGATCCATTGCTTGTCAGTACATCAAAGGAAATTGGTATTCGCTGTGGATGGGATTTGTCACTTTTTCGTAATTTGTTGTAGCAGCAGACCGCAGTGGTTAATATACTTAATTTCACCAACCAGTACTAGTATATCAAAACTGGAATGGATTGAAGAAGATGCCATCAACAAAGGGCCGTATTTGCGCATGGATTAACATGAGCCATGGCTCTGGATGGCAAATTTTTGGGATTAGTACCATACTCAAGCTGTGAAAATTTAAGAAATTTTATATACATGTGCATTTATGACAAACATTTTACATTAATTTTTATATATCCGAACAATAGGTATTTTTATACTATATGCAAACAGGATGTAATTAATTAACTAATTAATAAGAGGTAGTAAGGTTATCTGATTATAATATACCAGTCAAGGCTTTATTTCACATGTGCATCACATAATTAAAGCTTGTAAGTCACTTAATTTTACATGGCAGCTCATAACATCTCAAAGCAAAATAATACCTGTTCTATGCAAAAATTGGCAACTTACTGGTTAACTACCTGAAATTTTATTATTATTATTATTATTATTATTATTATTATTATTATTATTATTATTATCAGTTGAAATGAACCAGTACACAAGTAATTTGGACTAACGAGAAGAACGAAAGAGGACAGTGGACATATTTCAACTTTGCAGAGGGAAGCGACGAGAAGGCAACAGAGAGTCGACATTAGCTACATAAACGGAGGGAAGGAGCAGAAGAAAATCATCCCAACTTCAAGGACGGAACACATGATTGTCGCAGATAAACACATGGTAACAGGAGTGTTTAGTAATGAGTTCAGGAACCCACATATTGACGTATGAGGAAGTGTAAAGATGGTGACACAGCAAGGAGAAGAAAACAGTAACGTGATCGTGCAGTGTAAGCGGATTCCTAATCTCCAAACGATGGCGGTAAGGTTAGCACACTCCAGAAGCAATGCTGACAATAACGGAACAAACAACACGGGCGCTAGAAAAAAGGCGAGGGGTGATAAAAAGAGAAACCAAGAGTCGGGAAGTGATAGGGAAGGAAATAGTGTAAAGAATAAGGGTGCAAGTGTAAGTGGAAATCTAGTATGTGAAAGTGAAAGTGTGGGGGGGGGGGAAATAAAAGAGGAATAGAAGAAGAAATAAATAGAAAGAAAGACAAAGACAGAAATAAGGCAGAGACGAACAGTAATGAAAGGTCAGAACTTGCGACAGTTGAGGATTTAGCAGAGATATTTGATATGTGTAAAAAAAAATTGGGGATGTGATCAAAAAGTGCAAATAAATTGAAAGTGGAAAGTGGAAAAAATCGAGAAGTATAGGGGAGAGAGAAAGTGTATAAGCAGATGTGCAGAATAAAATATAAGTATTTATAGGAAGTGAGAATAGTGACAATGGATTAGGTGTAAGCAGAATAGTGAGAAAGTGCAAGTGAGCACAAATAGGAATGAGTGAAAATAGTGAGAAAGTGTTAAGAGAAGTGGACAAGTGACAGCATAAAATTAATACTAACATTTGAACGTTGGAACAGTAAATGAATAAAAGGTCAAAGAACAAATAGGACAAATAATTCAATATGATAATTTATAGAGAAAAATTGAAATTGAGATTTTAGTGAATAGTAGTTAGAGGAAAAGGGGGGTGTGGAAGGAGTATACAATATTAGATATATTAGGATTAATGAACAAATAGAGAATATCAATTGAAATGTAGGGGAGATTGACCAAGGAACAAAAAAGGTACATAGTGTAATTGGGAATGTTTGTATAGACGTGTACTGCAAATAATGTGTTATTGTAATAATATGTTAATGGTGGCACCAGATACAGAAATGTGAGGTACACCATTACATGTAAAGAAGTGCTGTGAAGAAATATATATCATATATCATATAGTACACGAGTTATATGTTTAAAATAACTGTCTGCAGTTGTTAAATTATGAAGTTTTAAGTTATTAGTATTATTAAGTTCGGATATGAAAAGAATTGAGGCTGAATATAGAAAACAGTGAAAACTTAAAATAATTAGAAAAGAAACAAAAAGTGCTTATGTAGTAAGACACACAAAATCGAGTTGTTCAAAATGAAACTGAGGTATTCTTTCGAAAACTGATGTGACTACATCGTCACTGTTATGTAATACATCTTCTAAACTAACAATAAGTACGATAATGAAAATGAAATGAATGGCAGTATTGATCAGCACCCATGTAATTAAAATAATGACTGATGAGTATGGAAATGAAATAAGTAAAATTAGATCCAGCATTCTGAGCAATAAATGAAGTAACTAGAGACTATTTCACTAGTCAAGAAGTGAAACAATAGGCCCATCTAGAAGATTTCAGATCCAACAAAAAGCAGGGCGGTGATCACTGAATGTACTGTAATACATTATTGACATTTAAAGTTATATTCAATTTTATTTCTTTTGTATTATTTTCCCTTTTTTACTAATTAATTTCATTTGAATATTGATTATTCGATTCTCTGTCTTCATTTTGACTAATTTTCATATATTTTTATTTATGTAGAGGGGGCAACATTTCTTTAGTTGCCTGAGGTGGCAAAAATTATAAATACAGTCCCACATCAACCTCATTGAATTATATCGGGACCAGGAAATTTTTGGAAAAATCATGGAACTCGGCTGTTTGGAAACTTTGAATAAATACATAAAACTTGTATACGAATCCTCTGTTGCCAGATATTGAAGTGTTAGTGCCAATCTTTCATGAACAGGTATTGCTTCTCACTAGTCTGTCTTTCTTGCAAAGTGTTAGCCTATTTTGCATAGTAACATTTCAAAGTCTGTTGCTGAAATTCGACAGAAGTTTTAAAACTATCTCACTGAATTTAACGTAAGTAATTAAACAAGTCAATGCTTCTATTCTATACCAATTGCGACTTTTGTATAGTGGAATCTGTCACAATCACCCTTTATTTTTCAACTTTATTTTTGTTAGACAGCCCATAATAACTGCTGCACTTACTATAATAAATTGTCTACCATTATTGCGAATAACCAGCAAACACAAATGGTCCTGACCATTTGCTGATTATTTGTATCTTGCTCCAAACAGTGAAAGTGCACTTCATCACTTGTTCATTGTTTGTTCCTATGTGTGTACGCACCTTTATTGATGTCACTAATGAGGTTCAGACCTGTCTTCTGACAGTTGATAAACAAACAAATGTAAAGTAAAATATTGATGTTTGCATTAAGGAACGCACTCGGGACAATTCTAAAGAGGCAGAAAGCTTCCCTGAACAGTTCAATACTCGCAGTGCAGAATATGTGGAAGAAATCTTGTCACCTCACTTTGGTGGCATATTGCAATTTGTGAAGGAAGGTGAAGTGCTGGTTGACAAGGGACAAGCAGATGAACTGAAAAATCATGAAAGTGAGTATCTTTGTTGCATATCATTTAATTTTGTTACTGACACTACAGATATTAGATACTTTCAACATGTTGTTACGGCTGGTTCTACCGGTCATCAGTTTTGTTATGATCAGTTCTGACACCAAAATTATTGTGGCTCTACTTGGATAATCAGAAAGGTAATGGTTGAGCTATTATCTTAGATTGGTACTGCATTTACAAGTCAGGATCTTATAAAGTACCTGACAATGGCGCTGTCATCAACTATCTTGAATTTGAAAGGCATATTGGTCCGACAAGTTAACAAATTTAAAGAAACAAATATCAAAAGTCCTTCAATAACTGTCTATTCAAAAATACAAAATATTACATAGGTTACATGAACATATTTTGACTAGCGCTTTCGCTATTATAATAGCATCTTCAGGTCAGACTTGCGTGATATTAAGCTTTTCATATAAAAACATAGATGGACAAGTAAAGTCGAAATGTGTTAAGGTACATGACGTGAAGATATAAAAATACAATGGTAAGAAAAGTAAAATTTGACTTATGAACAGTCTTCACTAAAATTTATTATTGATTTTTGCAGATTTTACAATGTGCTGCCACGTCGTGATGACTGATGCAAAACAATATTTTAATTTGTTATTCTTTTAACTGTCTGTGTCTCTATTTTAAGCTGCATATATATCTTGCAGACCTCAATTTTTTAAACAAATTTTGATCTATAAGCTGCACACATGTCAAATACTTTTATGTATTAATTTTTAAGACCTCATGAAGGTTTTACTGTCATATATATATATATATATATATATATTAGACTGTTCATAAGTCAAATTTTACTTTTCTTACCATTGTATTTTTATATCTTCACGTCATGTACCTTAACACATTTCGACTTTACTTGTCCATCTATGTCTTTATATGAAAAGCTTAATATCACGCAAGTCTGACCTGAAGATGCTATTATAATAGCGAAAGCGCTAGTCAGAATATGTTCATGTAACCTATGTAATATTTTGTATTTTTGAATAGACAGTTATTGAAGGACTTTTGATATTTGTTTCTTTAAATTTTGTAACGCCATTCAGGCAAAAATGTTTCACTCTTGCTTGAATATAAAGACTAAATTATATAATACAATAGCAAATATTAAGTTTAATAAACAATGTTTAGCTCACAGAGTGATTCCTAAATATGCTACTATTCATATAAAAGCTAACAACTTTGCTTCTAAAAGAACAAAAGAGCAAGCACAAGTATTACGTATTAATAATGAAATTAAATTCTTATATCGTAAGAAAGAGTACTTGAATAGAAAGCTATATCAAACACACCTTGCAGCTGCACAATATTTTGGACCCATAAGGGACCTTATTCAATACCACCTTTCTGAAAAACTTGAGATCATTATGGCAAAAAAGCATGACGTTTTACGTAATAAGCTGGATTCGTTGTTAAAACAAAATGAAGTTGTTCACAATGTGAGTACCCATACGGCACAAAGAACCATTAATCTTTCGCAATGTAGCTATCTCTACTGATGAATTGGACATTCTTAACAAAGGTTACAAGTTTAATTACCCTCCACACAATTTGGACAATACTATTGATAATTTGATCATAGAGACTGAACATGTTATTCAAAATTGTGAACATAATTGTAAAGACTATCTGAGATACCATACTTCTAAGATTATTCAGAATTACCAAAATGATCCCAACACAAAACGACAATTTAAAGAAGCCAAATTAACCCATCAGAAAATTACTGCACTTAATAAAAAACTCAAACATAATAATTTGCTCCACACTAAAGCTGATAAGGGCAATGCCGTTGTGATCATGGAAAAACCTGATTACGTTAATAAAACATATGAATTCATCGCTAAAAATAATATCAAAGAAATTAATTCTAACCCCATTGATAAACTTCAGAAATCTATAAAATCAGCCATAAAATCTGCTCCGGATATCATAAATGAGAAAGATGCACACAAATATATTGCTAAAAATCCTAGTTTACCAACCCTTAAAGCTTTACCTAAAACCCATAAAAAGGATTTATCTATGCGTCCGGTTGTCAATAGCGTAAATTCACCTAACCACAAAATTAATAAATTTTTGTTGAAATATTTGAAACAAATACTTAAGATGGATAATAGATATTCTTATAATAATTCCCAACAATTTATTGAAAGATTACAACGCTTAAGTATTAATAAATCCACTAAACTTGTCTCTCTGGACATCGAAAATTTATATACCAACATTCCACTTGATGAAACTTTAAAGATAATTTCAGAGAAATTGCGCAAACTTAACACCGATGAAAAAATCATCAATCAACTAATGCAGTTGCTTTCTATTTGCACTAAACAAAATTACTTCCGTTTCGACAATAAATATTTCTTACAAACTCGAGGTGTAGCAATGGGTGACTCTCTTTCCGGTTTTTTAGCCGACGTATTTCTACAGAGCTTGGAAGACAAACATATCGAAAAACTTGCTGCTAAACATAACATCATTTCTTACAACAGATATGTTGATGACACCTTGTTAGTTTTTGAGAGTCATGCTGACACCCATGAAGGTATCTTGCAATCTTTCAATAGTTTACATCCTAACTTAAAATTTACCATAGAACTTGAATGTAACAAATCTATAAATTTCTTAGACTTGAAAATTATCAGAAAACATAAAAGTTTCGATTATGATATACCCACAAACACTACCCATACTATTCACTGTCAGTCCAGCCATCCCCAGTCTCATAAGCATTGTACTTTCGTTTTCTTAATTGATAGATTGCTGAATGTCCCCCTTTCCAAGAAAAACTATTTAAAAGAATATAAATATGTAGTAGGACTTGCAATAGAAAATGGATTCAGTAAAAAATTGATAGATAAACTTCTTTCTAAAAGAAAATCTCTTTTAAACAAGAGTTCAGATATTACGCTCACTCCCTTGACTGATACTAAAAAATCTAAATATTGGAACACAATGTCTTTTTATAATAATGTATCATACAAGTTGCATAATTTTTTCAAAGAAGAAAATGTAAAGGTCTCTTTTAGAACAGGTAATAAACTTAATAATGTTATTTCAAACAATATTTGTAACTTTGATAAATATGCCAGTGGTGGAGTGTACAGCTGTCAAAAAAAAAAGTGGCCGCACTCGTGAACAGCGAATATTTTCAAAGTCCACTTCGGGTCGCGGCGATGTTACACGATGCATGTGCTTGTACAAGCAGTTCCGGAACTATGAAAGTGTTCCATATCTGCTCCTCGCAGACCAGCGGTAGAGTGCTTGTTTAATGATTCAAAGGTTCTGGGTTCGCGCCTTCTTCAAGCTTTCATTTTATTTTTTAATCGTTCTTTAGCGATGTAAATGATATTCAAATTATCATTTATATCCAGTTATCGTTCTTGATGGATATCACGTTATTTATATTTTGTTATCGTTCTTTAGAGATATGAATAAAATTCAAGTCATCATTTGTATTCTGTTATCGTTTTATAACGATATGAATAATAATTTTTACTATTGTAGCTACAGTATCTCCAATGGGGGTTAGCCCTATTTTACACATGTATGTTAGGGCTGTAGTTTCATACACAAAAAAAGATAAGCATAAAGAGAGATGGAAAAGAAAATTAAATTAGCTTACGCGATGTAAACAAAACATAAACAATCCGTAAATTAGGCATTGCGATTGCAAAACAAATATCAGTTATCAATTTGAAACATACAAAAACATTAACAACACACATACGTAACACTTCTATAACACAAATATGCAGCTTTCCGTACCATATATCATAAATTAATACACAATAGTCACACAAACACAATCAAACTATAATTACGACATTGCGACGACATCAAGCATCCCATAACTGACTCACATACATAACAAATCAAGCATCCGTTGCAACACATACACTTCAATATAGTAACCACACTTTTAAAAGTTACCAATTTGGCTCCAAGAAGAATAAATAGGACATTGTTACTAATTACTATTCTTCTACAATTTCTTAAATACATCTGTAATAAATCTGTGAAATTCCGATATGAATAATATTCACGTTTTTTACATTGTTATCGTTCTTTAGCGATATAAATAATATTCAAGTTATCATTTATATTGTTTTCCTTCATTAGCATTATAAAATAATATTCAAGTTATTTGTATTGTTATTGTTCTTTTGCAATATAAATAATCTGTATTTTATGTAGGTAATTATTATAACACAAATAAACATCTTTCTTTGTAAAATAGGTTATTTTATTTAGATAATTAAATACATATTATATAATATCTTATATTAATTAAACAAACCGATATTTATCATTTATATTGTGTTATCGTTCTTTAGTGATACTGTATAAATAATATTCAAGTTATTCATATTGTAATCGTTCTTTAGCGATATAAATAACATAAATTTAATATTAGGTTCGGAAAAATCCAGTTGCATAATACTGCTATTAGTTTTTCTTTTTGTATTATTACATTATACTGTCTTGAACCACAATAAAATGAAAAGGAGTAACGAGGAATTGAACCTGAGACGTTGACATCTAAATTCCGACGTTCGTCCGCTGAGCTACGAGAGCAAAAGTGTGGAAACATTTTCGGAAAAATTGGCCCAATCACACTCTAAGATTTTCTGATGATTCGTAGAAGCTAGTCCAGGATACGGGGGACAAAGGCTAATTGAGATTTCCCGATCTCTGATAGGGTCAAACATCCTGATAGAATTAATATTTAACCCTTGCCGTGACTTTCGGTGAAGTCCGGAGGGCCCAATTAGTCAAATCCACTCTCCTCATCTCCACGCTTGGGCCCCCTGGAATTTAATAAGATGCGAAAGAGATAGTGGTGTGCGGAAAGCAACGGGATGTTACCGCATTTAGGCCTATCCTTCCCAAGAAAAACTGCAAACATGAACAAAGGAAGCTTTAAATAGAAGAAGAAGGATCTTCTGCGGACCTCTGGAAAAAGAACTAAGGAAGAGACTAGTGAAGTGCTTTGTGTGGAGTGTGGCATTGTATGGGGAAGGAACATGGACATTACGACGAAATGAAGAGAAACGAATTGAAGCATTTGAAATGTGGATGTAGAGAAGAACGGTGCGTGTGAAGTGGACAGATAGAATAAGAAATAAAATTGTGTTTGAAAAAGTGAGTGAAGAAAGAATGATGCTGAAACTGATTAGAAAGATAAAAAGTAACTGGTTGGGTCTCTGGTTGAAAAGAATAATAGACGACATTAGGATATGTGGATCATATGCGGAGACTAAGAGGAAGGCAGAAAATAGGAAAGATTGGAGATTGCTGGGTTTGCAATGAAAGACCTGCCCATGGACAGAACACTTATGTATCTATGTTCAGAATGCCTGGAATATCGTGTCTAAAAACAGTCGCTATTTGCAAAGACTAGTCAATTCCATGCCCACTCGACTGCAAGATGATCGAGATAAGAGGAAGATAGACTAAATATTGAATTGTGGCTTTTTGTTTTGTTTTTTGAACGCTTAATTGTTTGAATGTTTTAAGGCCGACGCCAGTAAATTTGATTTGTTTATGCCACGAAAGATATTTTTATTGAGAATAAAATCTTTTTTCTTTCCATTTGCAGCCACAATATTATAATGATAAAGTCATGGCATAATATATTAATGAACCTGATGTTAATTACTAAAATAATCGTAAAAGAGAAAGGAGCCATTATGTATAGTTTGTCTCTCTCAAAAACAGAACAAAAAAGAACATAAAAAGCACGTGGTTGTAGTCGAACGCAGGACCTCATGAATAAGAGGCCTGAACGCTACCATTATGCTATCGATAACACACAAAATACTTCAATTATAACTGTAGATATCAGGCAACGTGGTCCAACAACATGTAACATCGCCTGTCTCCGAATTGTAGCGAAGATACCCGAAGGGAACTTTGTTCCAGGAGAGCGGCCACTTTTTCTTTTGACAGCTGTACATGCTGCATTGTAAGAATTGCCCAAAAAAGTATATTGGCCAAACCAAAAGGAATTTTAGGACTAGATATTCTGAACATAAAGCAGATTTTCGTCACAATCGTAATAAATCCAAATTCGCAACCCATTTGATTGAGAACAACCATGAACTTCAAAAAATGTCCGACGCTTTACAGATTTTAAAACCCATCAGTAATGGAACCTTTAATTTAGTTGCTGAAGAATTTTACATAGCTAAATCGCTTAATAATACTGTTTCATTAATTAATGAAGAATTACCTAGTTCCGGTAACCCCTTATTTAAATTAGCCAATGGAAACTCTTCTCACTGCGGCACGTACCCCCCTCCACTTACGTCATGACTTGTTTTTTCATACTGTGTTATTGCACCAGTCACTACTACGCCACAGACCAGGCAACATCACTTTCTTTTATTATGCCAAGACCAAAGACCTTGTAAGTAGTTTATCGTCACTTCATTTCTCTTTCTGGTTCTATACAGGTCCCTTCACTAAAATTTATTGTTGATTTTTGCAGATTTTACAATGTGCTGCCACGTCGTGATGACTGATGCAAAACAATATTTTAATTTGTTATTCTTTTAACTGTCTGTGTCTCTATTTTAAGCTGCATATATATCTTGCAGACCTCAATTTTTTAAACAAATTTTGATCTATAAGCTGCACACATGTCAAATACTTTTATGTATTAATTTTTGAGACCTCATGAAGGTTTTACTGTCATATATATATATATATATATATATATATATATATATGTATATATTAGACTGTTCATAAGTCAAATTTTACTTTTCTTACCATTATATTTTTATATCTTCACGTCATGTACCTTAACACATTTCGACTTTACTTGTCCATCTATGTCTTTATATGAAAAGCTTAATATCACGCAAGTCTGACCTGAAGATGCTATTATAATAGCGAAAGCGCTAGTCAGAATATGTTCATGTAACCTATGTAATATTTTGTATTTTTGAATAGACAGTTATTGAAGGACTTTTGATATTTGTTTCTTTAAAAACTATCTTGAAACTCATTCTCGGAAGTCTTATTAAATAACATGCAAAATTATGATAAACAATCATGCAGGTCATACAAACGCTTCATAAGTTGATCTGGAGCTGTCGAGATTTCCTAGTACGAATCTGTTGACCACTGATGATGGGTCCTTCAACAAATTCCAACTTTTCTTCCTCTCGATGGATAAAATTGCTAGATTACAAAGCCTTGTGCTTGACATGGCTGTCCTAGTGTAAGTTTTTATTCGTCATGATGCAGAAAAATTCCTTTCTGCGGATGCAATCTTGATGGGACAGATCAGTAGGCATATAATTTGTAAAACTTGGAGTAGTTCCTGGAATGCCGAACCCATGCTTATGTTCTGTAGTTTAGAATATTGGTCACACACATGTTTTGATTTAATATTCACAGGGAATACTGTTTCTCTAGAAGTTCCTTGTTTATGTTCATGGTCTAAATAAACCAAATAAAATAAGGTGTCAATGAACGCATTTTTTACTTCTTATCTTAATTATTGTTCTGGATCTATGGTTTATTTTTGATGTTGAGTGTTTTCCTTAAAAAAGAAACTAAAAATTCACAAATTTTTTTGGGCCCAGGCCCACCTGTTGGCTGTGCCACTGACGACAATTTCATTACTTTTCACTGTTGAGTAAGAATGCAATGATTATTTTTTGCACTAAAGTAAGCAAGGTCTTATTTGCAGCTTGTTTCATGGACATTCTTTCAGGCTTGTGTTAGTTCTTCCAGATGTTGTCTTAAAATTAAGTCATAAGTGAAATGGAGATATCAGAAATAACAGAGAATGTAGTTATGCGGAATGCTAGTACAAAGAAAATAACATTTTTTGATGTACTTCTAACTCATTGAAAAGAATACAGATCATGAGTCAAATAAATTACAGAAGACGCTTGTTTAAGTGTTGAGGATTGAGATGTTCTCAGAATATTTTACCAATTTATCTCAACTTGAATTAGAAATAAACAACGATAAAGATGCAACTCAGATACACAATTTGAATAGGCAAAAACCACAGCGACTCAAAATGAACTACATAAGATGAAAAGAGATACTTTGTATGAGGTAAAGTGTTCTGAATGTTTGGATACCTTTCAAATCCAGAAAGTCTATGATTAAAGAAGCATTCAATTGCGTTGATCACAACTTAATTTTATCAAAATTGGAATTTTATGGTATTCGAGGGAATACACTAAATATTTTTAGAACCTATCTTCATGGCAGAAGGCAATTAGTCTCAATAGGTGAAAATTGGTCAAGTCTCTCCAGTATACATTATGGTATTCCACAAGGCTCAATAATTGGTCCACTGCTATTCATAGTAGCAATAAATGATGTTCCTAAATTCATTAAAGCTATAACAATTATGTATGCTGATGACACTACATTCTTATGTTCTAGCTCTACTCTGAATGAATTACATGCTCTAACCAATGATATTCTATCACAAATGGCTTTATGGTTTGAATCTAATGGTTTTTTGCTTAATCAAGAAAATACTATCAACATGACTTTTACCCTAAATCATGTAATAAAAAAGGACAACATACAAAACTATACCAAATTTCTAGGACTTTTTATAGACTCCAGTTTAACATGCGAAAAACATATCGAATATATGTATATGCACAAAATTATCAAGAGTTATATATTTATTAAAGAAATTAGTGATTTGTGTTTCTCAAAATTATTTAAGATGTGCCTACTTTTCGTTCTTTCAGCCGATAATTAGGTATGCCTTAATTTTCTGGAGAAATGGTAGCAAATTGGGAGTGCCTTGATTTTGCAAAAGAAAGCCATTAGAATTCTATGTTAATCAAACTATCTTGAATATTGTCGACCTCTTTTCAAACAATCACAGATATTAACTGTCATAAATTTATACAGTAGCGTGCAAATTAATCCGAACAACGAAATTACTTATGCAAAAACACTCAAACGGGATAAAAAAAGGATCTAAGACATACCTCAGTAGTCTATGTGGCCTCCCTTGTTCCTAATAACAGCTCTGAGACGATTTGGCATGGATTCCACTAATTTCCCACAAATATTCTTCATTTCTTCATCGCGAAACCATACACCAATGAGGGCAGAAATCATCTTCTGCTTTGTAGAACAATCCATTTTTTGCATTCTTCTTTTGCAAATTGACCACAAGTTCTTAATGGGGTTGATGTCGGGTGAGTTGCCTGGCCAGGGGAGTACCTGAATATTCTTCTTGTTGAAGAATTCTGTAGTTTTTCGAGATGTATGGCATGGTGCCATGTCTTGTTGGAACACACTCTGCCATCCGGAAATGATTTTTGCAGCTGGGGTACGATTCTGGTTTCCAATAAGTGAATATATTTGTCAGAATTCATCATTCCCTTGTTAGGTATTAATGCTCCAGGCCCTTCATTTGTAAAACAACCCCAAAACATTACTTTAGGGGGGTATTTGGGTGCTTGTTGGAGATGAGCTGCTGTTACTTTTTCGGATCCTTTCCGTACGTAAGAAACACGATGGCCGTGGACCTCGAAATGAGACTCATCGGAAAAAAGTACATTCTTCCAGTCATTCACTGGCCAGTGTTGATGTAATTTTGCCCACATTAAGCGTTTTTTGCACATAACAGGGGTTAGCAGTTGCTTCTTAATAGGCTTACGAGCCCTTCGTCCAGCTTCCAAAAGCCTACGCCGCACTGTTGTGACGTGAATATTCGCCCCAGTGGTAGCCATTAACTCGCGGGTTAAGTCGACAGCAGTTAGTCTAGGATTTAATTTACTTTTCCTGACAATTAAACGATCATCTGCAGGTGAAGTCTATCTTTTCCAGTCACAGTTTCCTTTTTTCTGGGGTGTGATGGATCCAGTCTCCCTGTATCATTTTATGATCGAATTAACAGTAGCCAAACCGATGTGACATTCTGCAGCAATTTGCCTCTATGTCATAGAAGAATGCTCTGCTAATGTTATAATTTTAGACCGTTTTCGTGGAGTTGTATCCATTTGTGAAGATGACAGAATGTACACAGGATTGCAGTATTAAGTCTTCAACACAACTGAAATGCTTATAAGTACAAAACGACAGGCAAAATGTCACATATTATAAAAAAAAAATAATAACGACAGACCTTCAACAATGGAATTACACGTACTACAGATGTCAATTAAAGTGGTATGAGCAGCTGTGAGGCCAACAATGACAGAAAATGTAAAAATATGTCGTGTTCGGATTAATTTGCACGCTACTGTATATATACGACTTAGTCCTTTACATTCGACAAAATATAGACAATTACTCATTAATAGCCAATATACATGATAATGAAATTAGAAATAGTGAACAAATTAATATTCCATACTGTAGATTACATAAAACTAGTACAAATTTTTCTGCCATGGGGATGAAATTATATAATAAGCTTCCCAGTCAGTATTATGAGTTACCAACCAATAGTTTCAAAGCTAGATTTTATAATTGGCTTTTAATTAATCCGGGGTTTTCCCTCAACCCAATACAAGCAAATGCTGGGCTCTGGACTCATTTCACCGGCATTATCACCTTCATTTCATTCAGACACTACATAACCTGAGATGTTGATACAGCATCGTAAAATAACTCGATAAAAAGAAGAAGTATTTTATGGATGGGGAGAATTTCTGAATAGCTACTGCAAAAAGAAAGCTCTTTCGCCTAGAGGTCCATTGCAATCTACAATGTAAAATAAGATACTGTACTAAAAATATAATCCTGATTATCATCAAGCGGACAATATGAAAGCTATATAGGGAGTTTCTATTTTATTTGTCAAATTTATTTTATCTTTCTAAGACTCGCGCTACGGAATGCGTGCTGGTTCGAGTCCTCATGGGGGAAGATATTTTCTCATGAAATTTCAGCCAGTGTATGGGACCGGTGCCCACCCAGCATCGTGATGCACTCGGGGAGCTACGATACGTAGCGAAATCCGGTTGTGAAAGCCAGCTATAATGGTTGGGTGGATCATCGTGCTAACCACACAGTACCTCCATTCTGGTTAGATGATCGTTCACCTCTACTTCGACATGTGGACGTGAGGCCAGCAGCCAGCTGGTCGGTCTGGACCCTTCATGGGCTGTAGCGCCAAGGATTATTATATTTCAAAACGGCAACATTCAATGACTTTCAAATAAAGAAGCAGTTCTGTAGTCCTGCAGTACAAGACCAATGAAAGGAAAACGAGAATTATATTTTGGAATTATATATAAAATGGTCAAAAGCAAATTAAATGTCTGAGGCAGAAGTGATGTTCCACTATAATGCACGCTGTATCCCATGTATCTTGATCGTTCTTATTTTGGAAGTTTACACATTATTTGTTTATATTGCATTTTCCATTGTTACCATCCAAATTTAGAACAAAATGGCATTGTATAATTAATAAGAAATTATCGTTCTTTACATTCCACTATGTCAATTTCTATTAAATACACACATAACTAAGTACTAAGTGCTTAAACTTTAAAATTCGTTTTTCTCGAAATATTCTAAAATGGACCTTGATCGTTATTCCTGTGTACCCTTCAAATGTTAACAGAAAATGAGAGAATTTAAATTCTGATGGTGACAGAAAGCATAGACCTATACAACAAGAGGTATGCCACCTATTTCTGAATTCTCTCATTTTTCCTGATGAGGGATGACTGGAACTTGAGAGCTCAAAATTTAGTAAACATAGCCAGTCCTAATGACTGTATATTTTGCAAAATGTTCTGAAAGGTTAAAAGTTTATACCTTCTTTCCAGAAAAAGCATTGGCGCTTGTTCAGTCTTTCTCTGTGGGATGGAAACGATCTTTGGAGGAGTTGAATCGAGAGATCCTGTCTTCATTTCCCAATTTGGTGACTGGTTCCTCACTTCTGCAGTTGGCTTTCACCCAGTTGGTACAGTACTATCACCATTTCCAAAAATTATTAACACGAAATGCTCGTGCGCAGCTGACGAATATTCATCACATCAAGGTGGAGCTAAAGTAATTCAAGACAAATTTCTGAAGATATATTGTGGGCTGCTGTGATAGGTAAATAAGGGAATAGTTTGATGAAGAGCTTAATATGTTTAAGTTAGGAATATTTGACTTTTTTAAATTAATATATTTAAATATTTGTTAGATCTGAATTGTAGGAGAATTGTGTATATATAGTCACTGTTTAATTAATCATATATGAACAATTAATGTGTTGATAATTTTTGTTTTAGTGTTTGAATGCTAGATAGTCATTCGCAGTAATGTGGTTCAGGTATTATTTATGAATTATTTACAAAAATGTGAACAAGATTTAAAATTGGAATCATATCATAGTTGAGCATTGTTCTCAAATCACGTGTGACAATCATACTGCTTTTGTGGTGCTTCAGTTTGTGGAAGTTGTACCAGTTAGTGTCTGCAATGTTTGAACATAAGAGAGACAATAAGACATTAAAAATTTCGCCTTATTTCATATGAAAAACTAATCGCAAGATCTGTGCTAAAATGCTTAAGCTGTTAAAACATGAATGGGTGGTAGGGGAGAACAGAGAATATTTTTTTAACAAGATGGAACAAGCACGACAGCCTCCTCCTGTAGAGCAAACATTGGCAAATATCGAACTTCGTTGTACTTGACAAACTTGAACCAAACATAGCGCCTGTAATGCACAATGCTAATACCAGCTGTATTAAATAAATGTAGTGTAGCAAATTTTTAACAACATGTACAGGATGTAAAAAAAAAGTTACAAACCTCGGTGGTAGGTAGATGAGTACCATGTGATCATATTTTGTTAAATAAACCCATGTCCAGAAACACTTTGTTTACATGCTAGGATCTCTGAAATGTGGAGGAAGACATAGGCAGTACAGATGACAAAAACTAGGGAAGAAGTTGAAAAGACAATTGAAATACTGTAAGTAAACATTATTTACAGAAGATGCTCCAAATGGCTGCCACCAACTTCGATACATTTTGTGCATCGCCTGGTTATGTCATGTCGAACTCTTGGAAATACTCTTAGCATATCTCGGATGACTCCATCTGCTACCTGAATTCATGCCGCAAGATCTTGTTGTGTCTCATGGGAGTCTCGTACACCAGGGTTTTCATGTACAAAGAAATCCAATGGTGTCAGGTCAGGTGAACGAGGGGGCCAGACTATTGGGCATGGGTCTCTGGACATGGGTGCAATTTCATTTTCAATTGTCTTTTTTACTGTACTTCTTTCCTAGTTTTTGTGATCCATACTGCCTATATTCTCTTCCACATTTCAGAGACGCTAGCATGTAAACAAAGTGTTTCCGGACATGAGTTTATTAACAAAATATGATCACGTAGTACGCACCTACCTACCACCGAGCCTTGTAGCATATATTTTTTTACACCCAGTATAGTGGAGGGGTATACGTTCATATATCCTAGTCCGTAAAATTTTAAATGAAGGAATAGCATGACTACTGAGCATGTACAGCTTATGAGTGAGAGGTGTTTTGTCTGAATCTGTGGCAGAGAGCCTGTGTGAAGTCGCCATTTCAAGATGGAAGACGTAACAGACACTTATCTCTTTTCTTCTCTGTAACTTGTCTCAGGTCGGTTCTACAACAATTGTCCTAATAAACTTTTTTGTTCGTAATAAGATAAAGAATAAAAAAGAGTAAGGGTATATTTTTTATACCTTTCATAATTTCTGCGATATTGCTGAATGTGTGGAAACTAATTTAATTATCATCATCCTCGTCATTCAGGGATTAAGCCTTGCAAGGCCAGTTCCAAATTTCATGAATTAGAATTGTTGTACCCATCTCTTCTTCAGTCTGCCAACATATCTTATGTCCTTATAATTTAATGTTAATTTCATAATGCGGTGTTCCTGTATCTGACCTCCATATTCCTTCCGGCATTTCTGTATTGGTGTATATATTTTTTTTGTTGATTTGCAGATATTGAGTTCTCTTCTGATATCCTTGTTCCTGTTCTTGTCTAGTAGAGTATATCCAGCAACATTTCTTAAAAATCTAATTTCTTCGGCCTCAGTTTTTCTTTCCTTATTTTTGCTTAATTCCATAATTCTGAACTTCACTTTAACTGCCATTAGTTCATACAGTTTTAGTTTAGTTTCCTTTCCAGTATTCTTAAGTTATCTTTTTATTGTGCCACACACATAATTAAATGTAATTTCTCGAATACCCCACAAACTTTTCTTTCCGAAATATACAAGTAAAAAATACGGGAACATGCCTTATTCTAAGTAAAGTTGGCAACATTGCCCAATTTTCCTCCTGCGCAACTCCTAAGGTGATAGTACATACCTCTAACTTTCCAAGTGAGTATGTCAGTATTGTTAACATTGTTAATTGGCATTTGAATTAGCAGTACATGTGTCAGAATCAAGTTCAAGTGTGATAAATGTATAATTTGTGCGTCTTATATTTTCAATTCTCAAAATCAGTACCATCTTAACCAAACTCTTCAACCAGATCATAGAGGGTAATACTATTCCACAAGAATGGACCTTATCATATATAAGTACAATATACAAAGAGGAACCCAATGAATTATCGAGGTATCAATGTCTTGGCATCAGTCAGTAGGATACTCAGAAAAATAATCAAGATACGATTGGAGTCTTTAATACAAAATAAGATATCCGAAGAGCAAGCTGGATTTACAACAGACAAATCCTGTGTAGACCATATATTTACAATTAGACAGATGATGGAAAGAATGTTAACCAAAGCAAAAGAGATACATTTTATCTTCATTGATCTAGAAAAGGCGTATGACACAGTACCAGTTAATCGACTTTGGACTGCCCTACAAAAAACTGGAGTACCAAATCCTCTCATAGACCTCATAAGGAGAATGTATAAGTGTATAGCATGTGTCAAAATGGGGGAAAATCTATCAGCAGAATTTTGTACTACAAAAGGCTTGAGGCAAAGGCGTGGAATGTTACCAACTTTATTTAAAATCTTCCTAGAGAATGCCTTGAAGAAATGGAATGACTCATGCAGAGGTATGGGCATAAAATTAATAACCATATGTTGCATACCTTGCTATTTGCCGACGACCAGGTAATAGTAGGACAAGATCAGTAAGATATTGAGTATATGTTCCGCAAGCTTGTAAGTGAGTATAGTCTACACGGATTGAAAGTGAATTTTATGAAGACAGAATATATGGTTGTTGGAGGGAAAGGAGAGGACTTGGTTGTAAATGGTGTAACAATTTAGAATGTCAGCCAGTTTAAATATTCAGGGTCAATTATAGATAGTTCTGGTACTTGTGAAAAGGACAATAACTAGAAAAGAGAAAAATAACTAGATCCTTGAATGGTAACCTTTGGAACAGAGAAATGACAAAAGCAACTAAAAAAATGTATCTTGAAAACAGCGGTAGAGAGTGTCCTTATATATGGGTCAGAGTGTTGGACTTGGAATGACAGATGGAGGAAAAAGTTAGAGATCACTGAGATGGATGGGTTACATCGAAGTATGAGAGTGTCTCGGTTGCAGCATGTAAGAAATTATTTTTTTAGAGCAGGGATGGAAGCAGAAGAAATTGTAGTAAACAGGAATGAAAAATGGATACTGCAGTGGTATGGACATGTACAAAGAATGGAGGAGGGGAGATGGCCCAGACGGATAATTCATTGGTCCCCCACAAGGACAGAAGGAAAAGAGGAAGGACTCGTTTAAGTTGGTGTGGTAATGTGGAAAAAGTTATGATTAAATTCGACTTAGAAGATGGACAGTGGAATGATAGATCCTTATGGTGGACAGGAATTAGAAGCAACCGCTGAAAAGTGGATAGCTGAATTAAGAAGAAAATCAGTACCACTAAAGTATGAGATTGTGATCCTTTACTTACAGCAAAAATCTTAAAATGATCAAAGATGCGGAGGAACATGGAAATCGTAATGCATGCTAATAATGTTTCAGGATATCATGTAAAAGGCCAATTAAGACGACAGCTGACATGTGTACAGTGTGTGTGCATAAGATGGGTTTGAAATGCGTCTTATTCCAGTATAAAATATACTTATTTATTTATTAACTGAACTGTATTTGTGTTTTAATTTGTCGTGAATACATTTTTTCCGAAGTTTCATTTTTGTAATTTTGTTTGTTTTATTTATATTTTTTGCCTTTCAAAAGTGGGGTGTGCAGCTTATGCGAGGACTTGAAGTATTTGAGAAAATACGATAAATGTATTTATAATGTCTTCCTTGTATGGTTCTTATGGTGGTGGAAATGACACCTTTATCTTACAGTACAATTATTTAGTCCTGACAGTACCAGCAGTGTGTGCCTGGGTCAGGCGAGTCCATTTAGTTATGCCAAGGGTTGTTTGGGTTAGTTGCTTGCGGTAGAGTTGTATGTTTCTAGTACAGTTAAGCTGTACTGCATTCCTTTACTGACCACTTACTCTTATCTCTACTCCAGAGCTCTCCCCACTACTCATATTACTTCCTCTCTTTCGCGTCGTCGAGCTGTCAGGACTAAATAATCGGTCTGTACATCTTGTCTTCTTTCTCACTCTTTTTAATCTGTCGTCAATTAAATTTTTACAAATTTATTATTATTATTATTATTATTATTATTATTATTATTATTATTATTATTATTATTATTATTATTATCACTACTATTAAATGTTGCGTTATACCTTTTTGTTTTATTATAATCCATAATGTGGTTTTAATAAAATTATCAAAAGATTCTTTAAAATTCATAAAAACCGTACATGTTATGTTAAACTCTGATTTTAATTAGCCTACTTTATTGTGAATATGCATTCTGCATAAACTCTGCATTTTCAGAATCCGTCTTGAACTTCTAAACTAGTATATTAATATCTATTATTATTATTATTATTTCGAACTAGTTTATTTTATTATTGTCGCATATGTTTTATAATACAACATATTATATACAAAATGCTGATTCCTCTGTAGTTGTTACATTTATTTCTGTGCCTTTTTTTCAGTTAGGTATATGACCGAATTTTAAGATATGTTTAATAGATTTAATGTGCGTTAGGCCTACTTTAATTAGTTGCAAGCATATTTAATTAGATCATTATTAATATTATCGGCACCAGAGAAGTCTTATAAAGTATAAACTATTTGACGGATTTTGTTCATATTCAGTATTTACAAATCAGTTTATCTTAGAATGATGCACGTGAATTACAATCATTTTAGCAAAGAAATTAATAGATATTTATTTGAAATAAATAATTAAAAAAAAAAAAGGCAGTCAACACGAAATTGACTCCATTTTTATTTTCTTCTTGCATGAGATGAAATAAATTAAATAGTTGCCATGTTTGCCCCCAGACATTTTTTAAATGAAATATTGGCTCTGAGTAAACTAGTTTTACACACAACAGCACTCATGGGCATTCTCATTGACAGCAGTAGGAGATGACTTACAATATCAAAGGAAAGAGATCTATACCCCATTTCTAGTAGTCAACAAGTCACAGGTATTGATATGCATTTCAAAATTATACACTTCTCAGAGGTTACAATCACAGTTCAATGATGTGGTGTCCACTTTGGTTACGGAGTCCATGTAGTTTCCTATAACATGGTCGAAATTCTCCTATCTGAGGAGATTGTAACCCTCCAAGTCTGTGAAGATGCCTGATAATGAGCGAAAAAGGTGTTGGTACTTCTACAATTGTCTGGACATATCTTTTAGTTTGCTGTTCTCCTACAGTACAGTCTCAACTGTGTTTCCAGTTGCTCACCTTGCATCCGCAAATCTTGATGATTCTTCCCAGTTCTTTTTATTTTTGTTGAAGTTATTGCATCCTTAGCTTATTAACCTATGTTGGCCTTCACTTTCACGCCTTCTGTCGAAAATTATTAGTCATTTTTAAGACCAGTAAAATATATTTAGTAACAATTTGTATCACCATGGTAGATGCCCTTGATTTGGGACAATGCTCAGCTATTATCTGTGTGTGTGTGTGTGTGTGTTTGTGTGTGCGAGCGAGTGTGCATGCATTTCAAAATTTTAACAGAGCTGCTGCTGTTTCAACAAAGCTAAAATACAGTACTTAAGGAGTTGGGTACAGCTTACAGGAGTAAAAATGTTTGGAAATATTAATTTTTTTTTCCTCCATTACTGTATCTTGTACAATAATGAAAATTGGTATATGTAAAACACTGTCCTTCTGCTATATGAAAAAAAAAAAAAATATATATATATATATTTTTACGATTTAAAAAAATTATTTTTTTTCTTCAAAATTCAAAATGGTGGCAGTTCACTGTACAGTGATGAAGCATTTTCCTCATAACTCATAAACTTGTTAACTTTTTCATGTTATCTCCCTTTTATTTTATTGCTGAAACTCATGTTTACAATATCATGCTCTTTCAACTACATTCCTTAATAAATAATATTTTTTTTATTTTGTGTTAGAAGAAAATACTGATATTTGACCATATTTTAAATGAATTTATTTTTTATCACACAATCTATCAAAAGTAGAGAAGTGATTCTGCATCATATTGTAGATATGACATGCATAAATACATACAAAACATTTCATCACAGAATGTTGGATAGTTTTTGAGTTATGAGGGAAACACTTCATCATTGCACAGTGAACTGCCACCATTTTGAATTTTGAAGAAAAAAATGTAAATATTTTTTTAAATTGTAAAAGTATTTTTTTCATATAGCAGAAGGACAGTGCTTTACATATACTAATTTTCATTATTGTACAAGATACAGTAATGGAGGAAAAACATGTTAAATATTTCCAAAATTTTATTGCTGTAAGCTGTACCTAACCCTTAACCAAAGAAGTGAGCTGGAAGTATCCCTCAGTGCACAGATACATAATATTAATAAAGAATGACTGGTAGAATGCTAGTGTAATTAGGTAAACATTCCAGTTTAAATAATTTTACATGCAGTGTAAAAATGAAATATGAACATGAACAAACAAATAAAGAAACCTCAATAAAAAGTAGTTTACATTTTCTTCTAAGTTTTCATGTAAAATTTCACCCTCAGATCTAGGAGAGATGATGGTGCGTAATTTCTAATCACTAAATTGTGCATCAATATACCTGGGTTAAATCCCAAATCTCTCCGCAGTGCATATGTCACTATTGATAGTAATTCGTCTGTAGGGGGGGGATGTTAAGACTGGCAGTCCCCTTGATGCTATTCGATAGGAGTGGGCTATGTACTGGCACTGGGTTTCCCCTTCTCCTTTCCTCACCATCATCGTCATCATCATCACCCATACCATACACTACACTTACACATACACTCACCCTAGTACACAACATAACTCTTCACAGATACACATCATGCACAATGTGGCCCGCCGAAGTGGTGTGCAACTTGAAAATGGGTCACAGTCCTGCCATCTATCCGCAATATGCCGAACTCGAATCACGCAAGTGAAGTGGGTAGGCATTACATACACATACATTTTCTGAAAATGTTGTATACATTGTGTGTACGTGTGTGTCTAATGCCTACCCTCTTCACTTAACTTGATTTGGGTTCCAGATACTGCGGATAGATGGCAGGACTGTGACCCATTTTTTTTCAAGTTGCACACCACTTCAGCAGACCATGTAATGCATGATGTGTATCTGTGAAGAGTTATGTCGTGTTTTTAGGTGAGTGTGTGTGTAAGTGTTCGTGTAAGTGTGTTGTAGAGAATGGGTGAGGAAGGGAGAAGGGGAAACCTTGTGCTGGCTTGTAGCCTACTTCTGTTGAATAACATCAAGGGGGCTGCCAGGCTTAACGTCCCAATCCAATGGATGAATCACTATCAACAGTGACATATGCCATCTCTTCATATGCATTGCAGAGAGATTTGGGATTTAACCCAGGCATATTGGTGCTCAATGTAGTGATTAGGACACAGTATATTTTATTGTAACAAAGGGTTGGTTTTATGTAGAATAAAAAAATAATTTCAGTACGGAAAAACGAATATAATGTCTAGTAGTTCAGTTGGGAATGGCTACAGACTCAATTGGGTCGTGAGTGGTGATGGGATTTTGCTCGTTGCCAAAACTTTCAGAATGGCCCCAAGGTGTACTCAACCTCCTATCAAACTGAGTAACAGATCCTTCCTGGGGATAAAAGGAGGTTGGAGCATGGTGCCAACCACACAACTTCGTTATAGTGCCGACGTCATGAAGGCATGGAGCTTTAGCTCTATGCCCCCTCTAAACTATTATCTTTTATATGAAGAAATGAATTGTTTATTTGAATATTCTGGTACACTATCTATTCACATGGAAGTAATAACTTGGACAAATTTTAATTGATTTTATTCATTACTCATATCTAACCTGACCTTTATTTCACCGTCCTTAGCAACCTAAACAATTACTTCATTCACAGCAGTGAATTAAAAGTTTTTAAATCACTCTGTCCTTGACAACATTAGCACAGAAATAAAATCTATACATTCATGCATTTATAGACATCTCTGTAATTTTAAAATGGAGCTTTAACAAATTTTCAAGTTGGTACGTTCACAGATTCTCCCTAAAACAAATAAATGTACTATAAGTGATAAACAAATGCTAGGACGTTAATATCAGTTGTGTGCAGACTCGGAGGATGTCGTTAAATAAACTGGAGTGAAGTTAACTTCTTCACAAACAACACATTACAAAGAAAAGGGCTACAATTTAAAATTAAACTTAGACACTAATAATGGATAAAACCTGTGGTGTTCAGGTAAAGGGGAATATGTCAAAATTTTGCCAAAATGAGTTATATATACTGTTATAATCCAGAAAGTGCGTTCTTTAGTTGGATAAAGGGAAACAAGAGATATCTCTATTAAAAATTGTTAAATCCACGTGTGTAAAAGGACACAGAACTTTAATGTATTAATTTGATTTGGGTAAAAGGAAATATGTAAACTTATTTCCTTAAGCACAGTTTGGTGGCATTAAATTGTAATTTCTAAATTAGAGCTCATAAGTATGTTGTGTTGGCACTTTCTAAATAGTAGTAAAATTTTTAAGAGTTGTGAATTAAGATTTCGCAAAGGACTTGTAATATCACAGCACTCTGTTCTATGCGTCTTGCCAATTCTTCATCAAGAGGTAAGTGATAGTATACCTATTGTAAGCAATATTGAACTGAAATAAATAAGAAAATATAGATTTTAAAATCAGATCAAGCTCGGACAGAAAAAAGAAAGAAAATAAGTGGAATGTCCATCGATCATCCACATGATTGGATGCAACTTGTCAGAGGAACAGGGAGAAAGAAACCAATTAAAATGATAAAAATCAAGCAAATTTTTACCAGTGTTCTGATTTCTTCAAAGATGCCTTGCAAATGAAGAAGAAGAAGAATGGTAACGGCGAAAAGTTTATGTGGAAAAATGTGAAATGGCTTCGATTTATTCAAGAAAATGGGATTATGATGTATAGAGTCTTTGGACGCAGCAGCACCTTTCAAAATCATGACTCTTGGACAAAGAGGACAGGCAAGAAATTTATTTAATTCAATTGTATTCAGAACCATTAGCTGTTTTTTGCAGCTAGAATGACAAGTTGTTTCAAAGCCAATTATCAGAGAAGATGATAGGGAATCCCAACCTGAGACACCGTAAGATAAGCTGTCTAAGCACTCTAGTGCTGCTTCGCCGTGAGAAGCTGCATGTATGCACACGTATTTCCACTGAGTGTTAATGACGTTGTACGAATCTATTTGGCTAAAGTAAAGACATATTAACATACGTCATCGCATGATCAAGTCTTGTTTGTAACTCTTAAGACAGTTTTCCTTTCAAAGTGTCCATTTGCACACTATTGTCAGAAAGATTTCTGAGACCTTTTAATAGAGCAAGACTGGCTTAACGTCATCTTTGCTGGTTTCGTAACACTGTCATCAATTTGTGTGTGTTCATTCACAGCTAAGTGTTGCGTCACCCCGAGTTAGATAGTCAGTAGTCAGTCAGTAGTTGAACCATTGCTAGCAAGACATCATGAAGTCGACAAGAAGGCTTTATCCTTCTGCGAGGAAGAAATTTAGACTTTGCGTCTGATGTCACCACGGCATCAGAAGAGGAAGACCCATCACCAATACGTAGAGGCAACAAGCCAACAATATTGTATATATTACAGTCTTAATAAACCTTGTTTTGTTGTGAACTAGACTTCAGTTACTAGAAGTGCAAATTTCTAATAATTTAATTTAACCACAAGTTATTTCCAAGTAGGAATCCTGTATGAAGTTCCTTGTAGTCCTACTGTTCTACAATAGTGGTGTAAGAATCCTGATATTGTAACATAGTAGAATAATAAGGAGGTGATGAACGTAAATAATTCTCAACTCGAACCCATCTGCCATCCTTGTGGAATAATAGACAAGGAGAGCACGACAAAGTTGGTTTTCAGAAGTGGAATATAACCCGCTTTTTTCTTGGAGATAAATACATGATTTTTCCGAGGTCCTCACAAGTACATGAGTTATTCGTAAGTTATAAAGATTCTATACATTTAAAGTAAGGTAATGAAAATATTTTTAATTTAATAAGGAATAGGAAGAGTTGGATGTCTCTCAACAAAAAGTTTAGTTTTCTAGACATGTGAGGTTTCTCAATATTTCGGTTCAATTTATCCATGCCAGTAAACTATATCACGCATTTGGTTTAAGCTCAGACAAACGATAGATCTTAACGTACATGCTGGAGCGACAATAAATTATAAAAGAAGCAGTGATGCTATATCAGAGAGAATTGAACCATGCATTGTCATTGAGGTCTTTGCCACATCAAAAATTTTTATTGTTAAAAGTACCACATTCCCCCATAAGGATATACATAAATATACTTGGACTTCTTCAGATGGATTGACACATAACCAGATAGATCACATCTTGATAGATAAAAGAAGACATACTAGTATAGTAGACTTTCGAACCTTCAGGGGGGCAGACTGTAATTCTGACCATTATTTGGTAATTGGAGAACTAAGAGAAAGACTATCAGTAGCCAAGCAAGTAGAGCAACAAGTTAATATTAGAAGATTCAATATTCCGAAATTAAAGGACGAGGAAACTAAGCAACATTATCAGGTCGAAATTTCAAATAGGTTTGCTGTATTAGCAAGTTCCGACGAAGTTGAGGAAGAGTTAGATGTTAATAGCATGTGGGAAAATATCCGAGATAATATCAAAATTGCAGCTGAACAGAGCATAGGTTATTATGAAACTAAGAAAAAGAAACCGTGGTTTGATGAAGATTGTTGCATGGTAGTAGAAAGAAGGAAACAGGCAAAATTGAAATTCTTACAGGATTCAGTTGTGGTGAATAGAGATAATTATTTCAATAAAAGACGGGAAGCAAATCGTATGCTTAGGAATAAAAAGAGAGATTACTTGAAGGAAAAACTGAATGAGGTAGAAACAAATAGTAAAAATAAAAACATTAGAGATTTATATAAGGGCATAAAGGAATTCAAGAATGAATATCAGGCAAGGGTAAACGTGATCAAGGATGAGAATGGTGACTTGCTTGCAGACGCTCATTCAATCCTGAACAGATGGAAAAACTATTTTGGACAACTACTAAATATACATAGGCCAAATAGAAATGATCGGGACGAAATTGAAATACAAACTGCTGAGCCATTTATACCCGAACCCAGACTTTCTGAAGTCGAAATTGTGATAGAAAATGAAAAATTATAAGTCTCCAGGTATCGATCAAATTCCAGCAGAATTAATACAAGAGGGTGGAAGCGCATTATCTAACAAAATTTATAAGCTTGTACTTGCTATTTGGGAAAAGGAAATTGTACCAGAACAATGGAAGGAGTCCATAATCGTACCTATCTTTAAGAAGGAGGACAAGACTAACTGTAGTAACTTTCAAGGAATATCACTTTTGTTGACATTTACAAAATGTTGTCCAATATTATTTTGAGAAGATTAACTCCATATGTAGATGAAATTGTTGGGGATCATCAGTGTGGTTTTAGGCGTAATAGATCAACTATTGACCAGATATTTTTTATTCGACAGATAATGGAGAAAAAATGGGAGTATAAGGGTACAGTGCATCAGTTATTCATAGATTTCAAAAAGGCATATGACTCGGTTAAGAGAGAAGTTTTATATGATATTCTTATTGAATATGGTATTCCCAAGAAACTAGTTCGATTAATTAAAATGTGTTTCAGTGAAACGTACAGCAGAGTTCGTATAGGTCAGTTTCTGTCAGATGCGTTTCCAATTCACTGTGGGCTAAAGCAAGGAGATGCACTATCACCTTTACTTTTTAACTTTGCTCTAGAGTATGCCATTAGGAAAGTCCAGGATAACAGAGAGGGTTTGGAATTGAACGTGTTACATCAGCTGCTTGTCTATGTGGATGACGTGAATATGTTAGGAGAAAATCCACAAACGATTAGGGAAAACACGGGAATTTTACTGGAAGCAACTAAAGAGATAGGTTTGGGAGTAAATCCCGAAAAGACAAAGTATATGATTATGTCTCGTGATGAGAATATTGTACGAAATGGAAATATAAAAATTGGAAATTTATCTTTTGAAGGGGTGGAGAAATTCAAATATCTGGGAGCAACAGGAGGAAATTAAACACAGAATAAATATGGGAAATGCCTGTTATTATTCGGTTGAGAAACTTTTATCATCCAGTCTGCTGTCGAAAAATCTGAAAGTTAGAATTTATAAAACAGTTATATTACCGGTTGTTCTGTATGGTTGTGAAACTTGGACTCTCACTTTGAGAGAGGAACATAGGTTAAGGGTGTTTGAGAATAAGGTGTTTAGGAAAATATTTGGGGCTAAGAGGGATGAAGTTACAGGAGAATGGAGAAAGTTACACAACACAGAACTGCACGCATTGTATTCTTCACCTGACATAATTAGGAACATTAAATCCAGACGTTTAAGATGGGCAGGGCATGTAGCATGTATGGGTGAATCCAGAAATGCATATAGAGTGTTAGTTGGGAGGCCAGAGGGAAAAAGCCCTTTAGGGAGGCCGAGATGTAGATGGGAAGATAATATTAAAATGGATTTGAGGGAGGCGGGATATGATGTTAAAGAATGGATTAATCTTGCTCAGGATAGGGACCAATGACGGATTTATGTGAAGGCGGCAATGAATCTCCGGGTTCCTTAAAGGCCAGTACGTAAGTAAGTATTGTCATTGAGGTGTGCATACTGGAGTAATGATAAAAGCAAAGATAGGATGATAAAAGTGACGAAAAAGAAAAATTCCATTTTCTTTGCTCTTATCATTCATAATAGGATCTCTGACATGCGCGCGCGCGCGCGCACGCACGCACACACACACACACACACACACACTCACACTCACACATACCGAGATTCTATATATAAACAGGCAAACCTCCGGAAGTTGGAGAGGGTACAAAGGCTTATAATTAATATAAAGATGGCTAAGGCCTATAGAACTATCTCTTTGAAGCCTCCTGTGTGATGGTCGGTGTGCCACCGATAGGAGTGAATGGTAATAGAAGAATAAGTGCAGCTCTACAAAGAAAAACACCACATAGAGAGAAGATCTGATTATGATCTCCCACTACCTGTTGACTGGCCACACCCAGCACAGTGGACGAAAATATATGAAATAAATGGCTCAACATCATACCAGGTAGATATCTTCAGGGACAGCAGCAAAATTGAAGACAAAGTTGTGCAGGAGTAACAATATGTGTAAATAGAACTCTGACAAAGAAATTTAAGTACAGACTATATCAAAATTGCTCAAACAATCAAGCCGAGGCTATAGCCATTTTGAAGTCCCTGGAACAACTGCAATCTCTCCTCAACTGTACTAACAACAACAAAAGAGCAGCCATTCACACTGATAGCAAAGTGACTCTTGCCTCACTGAAAAACATTGTTATACATAGCCCAATAATAGAAGTAATTCGAAAGAATTCACCAACTTAAGGATCTCAACTGGACAATTCACTTTGGATGGGTAAAGGCACTTATTGGTATAGAAGGTAATGAATTGGCAGACAGACTTGCCAAAGAAGCAGCCAAAAATAGTGAACTAGCTATAATCTATAACAGGAAACCTGTAACATCAGTTGTCACTGAGCTGGGAAAAGAATGTCTTGAAAAGTGGCAGAGTCAATGGAAAAACACACAGAAAGGTGCCACATGCAAATTATTCTTTCCAACAATAGAACAACGATTAACTCAAAATCTCCATATCACCAGAGTTCACAGCACTTGTTACAGAGCACGGGAAAACAAGCTTACCTTCATAGGTTTAAACTAGATTAGAAGTTGTGTAATAACCATAATTGATTTTTATCGTCTATTTATTATGGAAATTTAAAGTTACATTATATATATATATATATATACTTACTTACTTACTGGCTTTTAAGGAACCCGGAGATTGATTGCCGCCCTCACATAAGCCCGCCATAGGTCCCTATCCTGAGCAAGATTAATCCATTCTTTAACATCATATCCCACCTCCCTCAAATCCATTTTAATATTATCTTCCCACCTACGTCTCGGCCTCCCCAAAGGTCTTTTTCCCTCCGGCCTCCCAACTAACACTCTATATGCATTTCTGGAATCTCCCGTACGTGCTACATGCCCTGCCCATCTCAAACGTCTGGATTTTATGTTCATAATTATGTCAGGTGAAGTATACAATGCGTGCAGCTCTGTGTTGTGTAACTTTCTCCATTCTCCTGTAACTTCATCCCTCTTAGCCCCAAATATTTTCCTAAGAACCTTATTCTTAAACACCTATATATATATATATATATATATATATATGTATATATATACATATGGTGTGAATGTTAAACATTTGATGGTACCACTGACAGCAGATTCAGATTTTTAAATACTGTTCAATTTGTACCTCCATGTATTTCTAAAAACAAAATTCAAAGTGGAGTTGTTTGCTCTAGCCTGCCTTCACAATTATACATAACTACAGATGTGGACAAATTATTAGACTAAATGTAATTATTTGCACACTTTGGTCTATTTATTTTTAAAATGGAATACATAATTCATGATCTGTGATAAAAAAATATTAATATTTTGTATGGATTTCTGTTGCCTTTGTGAGAATTTCAAGTCTCTTTCGAATAGTGTGTATAATATTTCTGCAAGATTTCTGAATTTAAGTATCTCAGTGGCAAATAGGTACCATATTATTATTCTATGATCCCGACTTGAGTGATAATATTGAATTTCTTTAATCTCTTCTTGACACAAAGTCGCACATTATCTAGTGAGATTACTGTTGATAAAAATCAAGTAGCCTAACAGTAATGTAATACATAACTGCTTCATAAAATGTACGTTATATCAATTTCTTCAGAAAAATTAAAAATGCTTTTTAAATATAAAATATGAAAATGACAATATTTAAATTTCCTTGCGGTCGGTTGACTACATTTTAAAATAAGATCGAAAGTTCTCAACCAAAGTACTATCAATTTTCTTATCTACAGTGACTGTGCTACAGCACAGTCTGGTATAGCTTCGTGACTGTATATAGTAGACTGTGGTATATACTAGACTGTGGCTACAGCTTCTACTCACTAATGCTTGATCCATTTTTTTCATTCTCTATGGAATTCGCGTTCATTGCTCAACACATAACAATGCAGTCTTCAACAATGCAGATGACATATTGAACTGCCATCATGATTTTTGATTTCAATTAAAGCAAGCAAAGATAGCGTTTTATGGAGAGTATGTGTATTGAGGAGCTCGGTTCGATACCCATGGGACAACCAGGATGAACTTCTTCCCACTGAGGTGAGCTTTTTAAGTTATTTTATGATTCTTGCTTGAAAACTACAACAATAAGTAGGGAATAAAAAAAATTTACGTTTTGTAGCATCAATGGCGATTCTAGGGATAAATGTATATATTGAGGGCTGATAATTACACCTCGATTGGACAGGCACATTTAAAAACACTACTGAACGTGCAAAGCAATTAAAAAATTACTGTGGACAATGAAGTTTGGTGGTTTTGATACATTACATTTTTTTATGACCATCCTTCCTTACCAATATATACAACAGAAATAGTATAATGCAACACTTCTGAAAGTTTGGAATTCTGTGAATCATAAATTGTATTTCATTTTTCATTCATTCATTTATTTTATTCCATAGATCTTACATGAGCAATGAAGCTTTAAGATGTGGAACATGTCAACATTTTACAATATTACAATTACAATTTTTACAAATTTTTATAGTTTTACAATTTAGTAATTTTCTACAATTTTTACAATTTTGTACAATTTTTTTACATTTCTTTTACATTTTGGCGAGATGTAGTGAGATGAGATGAGGTCCGAGGATTCGCCAAAATATTACCCGGCATTTGCCTTTTGGTGGGGGAAACCTCGGAAAAACCCAACCAGGTAATCAAATCAAAGGAGGTAATCAAATCAAAGGGGTTGATGCCAAGGACTCGCCATAGACCATCCGGCTTCAGTCCCACGGCTGGGGAAAACCTCCGAAGAAACCAAAGTCCAAAGGGGGATCCAACCCAAGCCCAAACGCAGCTCCGGATCAGCAGCCCAGCGAGTCTGTCGACTGACCAACATCGATGGCTCTACTAAAAGTATACAATACATAGCCAATCAGATTATTAAATTTACAAACGCAAACGATCATTCATAAGTTGAGCTATATTATAATACAAAACAATTTAATTAAATTTAAGGCATAAACAATTCAACCAGTTGTGATATACAGGAATTGATAATACATATCATGCAAACTACTTCAAATTACAAACACAAACAATTTATCAGTAGAGCTATATAGATTACTATTCAATTTAAGGCATATACAATTCATCGGCCAAATCTATACAAATATATACAATACAAAGTAGCATACTTTCATTAAGCTATACAAATTTATGCAATTAATATCAAGTAGATTAATTCAATTTATAATCATAAACAATTCATCAGTTGAGCTATACATATTACCATTCAATTTACAGTAGGCCTATATACAATTCATCAGTAGAGCTACACTGACTAGTAATCATTTTAAGAACATATACAATTCATCAGCCAAACTATACAAACATATACAATCAAATTAGTTCAATTTACAAACTTATTTTCGTTAAGCTATACAATTCATATGAAGTAGATTAATTCAATTTATAAGCTTAAACAATTCATCAGTTGACGTATACAGTACATACAATTCATCAGTTATGCTAAACAAAAAATACAATACATAGTAAACAGATTAAGTCAATATAAAAACATATTGTAGTTGACCTATATAAAATTGTACATGTCATTTAAGTAGAATAATTCAATTCACAAGCATAAACAATTCATCAATTGTGTAGAAGGTATGAGTATGTAGAAATTTGGTTAATTCTTTTCTGAACCTTTTCTCGTTGTTCTTCAAATCTTTAAGATAATTAGGCAGTGCATTGAAGACTGTTATACATGAATAGCGAACTCCTTTTTTAAAACAGCTTAGACTAACAGAGGGTAGATGAAGATCTGATTTATGTCTTGTATTAAAATGATGAATGTCTTGATTAGTACTGTATTTATCTTGGTTCTTAATATACAGCATCATTAGGGAAAGAATGTATTCACAAGGTAAAGTCAAGATTTCTAAGTTTCGGAAAATATTTTTACATGAGGTCCTTTTATGCACACCGGCCATTATTCTTATAGCTTTCTTTTGTAAAACAAAAACGTGTTTAGCTTCAGACGAGTTACCCCAGAATATTAATCCATATTTCATTACAGAGTGAAAATATGCAAAGTATGACATTTTAAGTAAGTTTATATCACCAATAGTAGATAAGGATCTTAATGCATAACAGGCAGAGCTCAATTTACGAGTAATACATTCTATATGCGTTTTCCAGTTCAAGTGATTATCCAATTCTAAACCAAGAAACTTTGTGCTTATAGATTCTTTGAGATGAGTTCCATTTAATCGAATACTGTAGGAAACCTGAGCACTATTGTGTGTACTAAATTTGACTGCACTGGTTCTATCAACATTAAGTGCTAGTTTATTTGCATGGAACCATTCATTCATTAGATTCAGCACTGTATTAGAAGTGTTTATAAAATGATCGTATTGTTTGCTTGAAATAATTACACTTGTATCATCTGCAAATAAAATTACATGGGATGAATTGTTTATGGTCAAGGCTAAATCATTAATATAAACTAGAAACAACAATGGACCTAAAATTGACCCCTGCGGAACACCATGTTTAATATTTCTAAATTCTGAATAAGTAACTTTATGACTATTTGGTACATTTATTTCTAAATGGTATTTTAAATTTGGAGAATACTGAAAAATGTGTACAAAGTCACGAAACTACGAATCGATAAAAATATGAAACATCGCCAATAATAATTATTATGATATAATCGTAATGTTACAAAATAAATATTAATTATTATATTTCATTATTATTAATACTATTAAAGATCTAAAAAGAAATATAACATTTATCAGTTTCATATCTGGATTCTGTGTGTATTTATCTATGAAAACAAATTACATTATTACTACTACTGCTGCTGCTACACATTTATTGAAGTGGGTTTAACTGTAGAATTGAAACTATGTTAATAATGCACATATATTGTCAAAAACTTGCATTTTCAATTTAGTGTACGTGTATATCTTAATATTTACATAAAATACATAAAATAATAATTTTAACAATAATGAAACTTGAAAATCCTCTCATACCACAATGAGACTGTTATCAGATTTTCCTTGCATTAGTTCATGATCAAATGAAAGTGAGAAATGTATTAATATTACACATGAATAGCACACTTTAGAAAGGAACACACATGAATAGCACACTTTAGAAAGGAACTAAGTCAAAATTTGATAGTTTTCAGGAGAGCAAAGAAACTTATTTTCATGAATAGGCTTAATGCGAGTGTACCAGTCCCGTACTATGGGTCTAAATATCAACTTGATGTTAGAGATACAGAGAAAGGTTCTAAGTTCCTTCTTTGCAAATCATTATTTGGACCATGCTAAAACAAACTTTATAAAATAATTACATAATAAAAATATGGTCATTTGGTCCAGGCAGCATCCGTTTTTGCACAAGAATAAATCCTTCAACATGTTTCTGAATTGAACTTGTATCTAAATAATAAAATACGATAATTTTAGTCAATGGAGCATATTCCTTTAACATGTTTCTAAATCAAACTTGGATACTATCCTTAATAAATCACTCCAAACCAATTTCAATAGCGTGGATTGTGTAACCTATTAAGATAATTTTTTTGTGTTGAACCAATTATGCATAATAATAATAATAATAATAATAATAATAATAATAATAATAATAATAATAATAAAGTAGACCTGGGTAGCGCAGTCCGTATAGCGCTGGCCTTCTGTGCTCGAGGTTGCGGATTCGATCCCGGTCCAGGTCGATGGCATTTAAGTGTGCTTAAATGCCAGGTCGATGGCATTTAAGTGTGCTTAAATGCGACACGCTCATGTCAGTAGATTTACTGGCATGTAAAAGAACTCCTGCAGGACACAATTCTGGCACACCAGCGACGCTGATATAACCTCAGCATTTGCGAGCGTCGTTAAATAAACCATAATTTAATAATAATAATAATAATAATAATAATAATAATAATACTTACTTACAAATGGCTTTTAAAGAACCCAAAGGTTCATTGCCGCCCTCACATAAGCCCATATAATAATAATAATAATAATAATAATAATAATAATAATAATAATATAATAATAATAATAATAATAATAATAATAATAATAATAATAATAATAATAATAATAATAATAAAAAGCAAAATAAAGATGGACTAAGTCTTCAGAATTCCAAGTTTGTAGAACTGCAATGGAAAAAGTTTGAGAAACACTAGCATAATGTATTACATTAGGTTTATAGTTATTATTAAGGCACTCCGGTGCACTATATATCGTCATTGCTCCGGACAGCTGAAAATGGTGAAATTAAAAATTTTTTTTTTATTTTATGGATTCATGTTCTTTAAACTCCTCTTTTGAATGATATATGCTGTATGTGTGTTTTCCCATTCTAAATAGTTTTAATAATCGTTTAAACAAAACGTTACATGGACGTGCCTATCTGGGTTTTGACATTTCACAGATTTGAACTGTTACATATTTGAATAGCCCGCTTATGCAGGGATTTCTTTAGAATATTTATAGTAATAACGAGGAATGCGCACAAATGTGCAGATTGTATAGTTATTGTGCGGTTATTCTTTGCTGTAGTCTTTCAGAGACCTTGTACTGTTGGGACATACAGTGAAATGGTAGCGGCTACAATGTTTCTCGCACAGATTGCACACACACTGTTCTGTTGGCTCTTGGAAAGCTGGCTTTGTGCATAGCTTGTGATGGAATCCGTGGACTGCTAGTCTTATCAGGGCACTGCGCAGCTCGCAGTTTGGTCCTGTCCAATTTCTATCTATCATGACTTCCTTGCGAAGAACTCCTGCGAGATCTCTTCTCTTTTCTTTCTTCGTTCGAGTAAGAGCTCTTCCGCTCGTTCTGAAGATGGCAGGAGCAGTTGTGTTCAAACATCCTCGATGAAGAAGGTTTCCCGGGCAAGGTCGTAAGCTAGTCGTGATGGTGTATATATTGATATTTCCAGAGCTGTCTTTAGAAATCTGGCTTTAACTGCTTCCAAGTTTTCCAGAGCTTTTTTGGATGAATATGGCCAAATTAGATTTATGCTGTATTGAGAATCGGGGATATTTTTGCTCTGAAAAGAGTCATTGCAGTATCCAGCGACAGTTTCTGTAGCTGTCTTATCTCGTAAAAAGCTTTCGTTACTGTTGTTGCCCTTTCCTTTGCATGTATGTTGAAGCATGTTCCGCTTGTCTGGAAAGTTACCCCAAGGTATTTGAAGGTGTTCACAAACTGCAATTTTTTCCCATTGAGTATAATAGATTCACTTCCTGCTATTTGCCCCCATTTTCTGAACACCATCTGCATGGTCTTTGTTTCGTTGACTTCCAGACTGTTGATGTATGCCCATTCACTCAGGGTGTCCAGTGTCGCTTGTAGTTCGTTTTTATCTCTTGATCCTAGTATCATGTTGTCGGTGTAGGTACATGTACAGTGAGGCTGGCGTGTCTTGCAGTGCTTTGGCTATATCAGATGTGAGTATGTTGAACAGGAGAGGGCTGAGGGGGTCCCCTTGTAGAACACCGTTCATCTGAGTTATTTCTCTTGATGTTGTTATAGAATCACTTATATGAACTTTGTTTTCTGTCAGAATATTTCTGATTAGGATCATACTGGGTTCGTCATTTCCTGTGAATTTTTCGAGTTTCCTTACAAGGATTTTCCTGTCGACAAAATCGAATGCCTTCTTGTAAGCTACGAACACAGCGTATAGTTTTCGTTTTGGTCTCCTTATGGCACTTGTTATGTCGTCTATAAGGTTCCCAATTGCGTGTAAAGTCGACCTGCCTTTGTGGAAGCCAAGTTGCTGGTCTGGAGTTTGATGGTCGATTTGTTTGGTCAGTCTTTCCGTTAGAATCTTTGTGAAGACCTTGAAGATGGTGTTCTCTAGGGCGATGCCTCGATATGAGTCGACGCTATCGGTGGGTCCTTTTCCCTTGTACAACAACTTTATTTGCGAGATCTTCCACTGGTCGGGGATGTCTCCTATTTCTAGGTTGAAGATTTTTGACCATAGTTCGTCATTAACATGCTGGTGTCCTGTATATGCTCATTGAATAATTTATCAAGGCTGGCAGCCTTGCATTTCTTTAAGGCTGTTATCGTTTTTGTTACTTCCTCTTCTGAGATTCTATTATACTCTTTGCTCGACTTGTTTAAGGCTCTTGTTAAGGGTGGAATTCGTCCAGTTTTGTTGAGGATGCTTTCAAAGTGCTCTTCCCATTTCTCCATTGGTATTGTATTCAGTATCTTTTCTTTTGTTTCAATGGGGTCCACCTTTGCCTCCTCGGCTTCTTTTCTTCCTTCTCTTTCTAAGTATTCATTTTTTCTCGGCGTGGTCATATTCTTGTATTCCTTTCGAACCTTGGAATATTCTTTCATGTGTTCAGATGTTTGACTTGTCTCCATGGTGTGGAGAAGTTCTAGTACTCTCTTGCACTTCTGGTAGCAGTCGTGGTCGAACCACATCTTCCCCTGTTTGATGTGTGCTGGCACAGTTACTTCTTTGTTGACGTTTATTAATATTTCTACTGCCTCGTTTATGTTACCATCTTGTATTAGAGTTTCGGCTGTTCCCATCCTTTCGGTAGTAAGCTTTTGCAGGTCTATTTTTCTCGAGTTGGTGGTCTTTTGCTCGTCTTTCCTGTTGTATCCCCTGCCTGCATTGAAGGGGAATTCCGTGGTAATGGGTAGTTGTTTTCTGAGTGGGGTTGTTCCAGATTTCCACTTCCCTGTCTGCTTTCCATGACTGATGTTTCCTTGGTAGAAAACGAGGTCGACTGTGTTACATCCACTTGGTGCAAAGTAGATTTTCGTTTTTGCCTCGTTTATAAGTATCAAACCTTCTTCTTCTAGGCATTTCAAGACTTCTTTTGTTTTGAGTTTCGGTTGGTCAAGTCTGCAGTTTAAATCGCCCATTATCAGCGCAGGCTTGTCATGGCACATTTTTTGATATTGCGGTTAATAATTTTGCTGTGATGTCTGCTGGGTCTTCTTGGGGCCTGCAGTACATTCCTGCTATGTATAAACTCGTTGTCTCTAGGAAGATCAGGTTTTTTTGTGTATGTAACTTATGTATTTACTATTCTACCAATGATTAGTTTGTAATAACACGATACACCATCTGAGGATCTTCCTGTTTCTTGTGTAGCCAAGGCATGTATACTATAGTAACCTGGTATTTCGGCAGGTTCTGTGGTGAAGGTTTCTGTGAGTGTGTTTACGTCAGAGTGCTTCATTGGAGTTAAATCGCTCACTTGCACTCGATCGAATGTCACACCCTCGAGTGAGATGAGATCAGTCGTGATACGCTCGTAATAAATAGAAGCACACTACAAGGTCATCTCACCGACATGTCTTATCTTGTAGGGAAGGCGACAGATAAGATATGCATATGTTTTGCTCACACTGTAAAAATAAGGCTTTATTTTCTGCGTTTATGACAAACATTCAATGGAATGGTCTAATGGAACGTACCAAAACAGTAACACAAAGTTATAAATAAAATAGTATGAAAAACTTTGATATACAGTTATTGCTAATTAAGAATTATTCACTATATGATTTACCACATATATAATATGATAGGTCCATACATAGTGTTCTGCCTATATACTGCGACAATGTAGAAACGTTTTACAAAATATTATTGATATAGCAGTAGATTAATAACAATATTAGTACAGAGATAACGTCACAGAAAATATAATAAAACGAATAATCATGCTGCACAACTGTTACAGACGCAAAGATTGATGCACTAATTATTAGAAATTATTATTATTACTAGAAAACTTGATACTGTTCTTGCATTATCGTGATTGTGTTCTATGTTTATAATACTTACACTTACATCCAATAACATCTATCAGATGTGACAAAAGTAAAATCACTCCTGTGTAGAAAAAAAAAACGTTTACCTACAACATTTATATTACATTTTAAAGCAAGTTCTGTAGTTGTACTATGGAGAGGTTAGTTAAACACTGCAAAGTTTTGAAATGATAACATCACAGTCTAGTATATACAGTCGCGAAGTTCAATACGTAGCAAATATGCAAACATTAGATAGTTGCTTACCACTAGGATCGCTAATATCGCCTCATTACAGGCAATGCAAAATAGTACCGTCACAGTCTATTGTTTCTAGCACCCTCAAAACTCAAGCTTCGTGACTGTATATAGTAGACTGTGATAACATCATAACATCTATGATGTTACTACACAGTTCATCACTGTAACAAGAACGAATGTCTAACGCTCGGCTTATACCGTTCGAGGATTTATCGCTCGCGACAATTTTACCCATCATGCATGTGCACTACCTATCGGATTATGCTATGAACTACTTGGTGCTCGAGCAAAAACATCCGATGCAGACCTCTGGTTTATGTCGTGTCTCCAGCAGGTTATCCAGTGCTAAGTTCAGTACCTACCTATACTATTAACCCTTCCACATTTCATAAGAGCATAGTCCAGAAGTCCTTTCCTGTTGTTTTTGTGAGGGTCTGTCTGATCGTTTTCTTTCTTTCTTTCTTCTTCTTCTTCTTCTTCTTCTTCTTCTTCTTCTTCTTCTTCTTCTTCTTCTTCCGGTTTCATGACTGCTGATGCCATCTTCCAGAAACCAAACGCCATCCTCCCTATCCATCCATTGCTCTGGAAATCGCACTGCTCTATCGAAATCGAAATGGTTTCACCATGCAGAAGGATCGAATATAGTGTATCTCTCTCTAAGGGGTACGCCCACTTTGAATGCTTTACTGGTGCCTCTTGTCTCAAATACAAAATTACTATGGTTTTGGCTATAAGGCAGAACACCCATAGTGTTGAGGCAATGAAAACTGCAGTGTGGTGTATTTTATTTCACATGCCTTCGAGTGACAAAAGTCCAAATCATGAACTATGCCCTAAAGGTGGTGACTCTTGGTGTAAATACCAAAAAGCCAAAGAATCTGGCCAACCTTTCAGTCACAAAAAACAGTTTATCTTGTGCAATAGTAGAAGAAATCAAGTCAATATCCTGTGAAGTGCCGCCCCACTGAAAGGTATATTGCTTAAAGACAAATATGTACATACATATATCAAGTCAATATTCAAAGATCTTACAAATACTGAGCTTTTGAAAAAATGCCTCCACGATCAGATACAGAATCCAAATGAGTGCGTCAACACTATCATATGGGCACAACTACCAAAGAGACAGTGTTTGTTTCAATCAGTGCACTTCACTTTCGAATGTACGATACTGTGATTACATTCAATGATGGCAACATGTGTAGATGTAAAGTATTACAGAGCCTGTTGAAAACCATCAGACTCTGTACAGTGAAAGCCATGTACAAGATGGACAAAGAAAGACTTGGAGCTGGTGATTAGTGTGCAAGGGACATTGAAATGAAGACTAGACAGCACAGAAGATCTGCATAAAGAAAACTAGTGGATGATCTGGAAGAGGAAGCTGACAATCCATCATATGGACCAGGAATGTATTGAGAAACTTCAGTGGCCATTTCTCGTAAGTTGTGTTTTTTTCTATAAATTGTACTTTTTTTCAGGTTGTATAGTAAAAATTAGTTCAGATTTTGAGGGCTTATTAATCATGAACACGTCAGTAATTTAACACGAGCTTTTTGTGATTTTCAATTTTTTATATGAATTATAGCTAAAAAATACGATGAAAAATGTTGTTGACAAGATGCCTGAAGAGAGAAAATAATTAATCATTATACTACAGGGTGATTCGTTTGGGTGTGGTTAAAATAAAACAACTGTAAAACATTTACTACTGAACTTTATTTGTTGAAACTTTGTGCACACAACACTGAAAGATGGGAGATTCCTCAGAGCTCAACATGACCCCCATTGCGCACCCTGCACAACTCATAACGGTGATGTAATTCAGCCCATGTCCATTGTAATATAAGAGGGGTGATTTGTTGAAAAGCTTGAGTAATTTTTACTCTCAGATCATCAATGTTCCTGGGTTTCTGTGAATAGACAATGTCTTTAACAAAACCCCACACGAAGAAGTCAAGAGGGGTTAGATCTGGGGAGTTTGGAGACCAAGCCAAGAGATAGCTGGTTCTCTTATTGGGTTTCGCCTGCGATCTCTTGCATGTTTTTTTGTAAAATATTCGATACAACAACATTATGGAATCATATTTAGGTACATTATGCACACCATACTCACGTCGAAATTCCCTTTGACCTCTTTTAACACACTCAAATTTAGCACACCAAAGAACACATTGTGCCCCCTGTTGATTCTTAGTAGCCATTTTAATCATCTACGATTTTCATTTGTCCTTTCAGATTATGCATTGTTGATTGTCATATATGGAAACTCCCATCTTTTAATCATAATATAACCAGGAAGAAATTTTTCCTACCATCATAATAGCTTTATAATGATAAATTAATATTATTCATATCCAAATGATCAGACTGTATATGACATAATTTGAAAAGCCCATGTTAAATTGCTCACAAGTGTCCCAAGAACAAGTTCACAAAATTTCATAGTTCTACTCCAAGCAAATCCTGAGAAAATATACACTTCAAATCAGTAATTTAACATTGGTAAGTAAATAGGGCGTGCCAGAGTGCCTTAAATCTAATTCAAATTCAAGTAACTGTTACGAAAATCTTAATATATCTGTAATTTAACAGAAATATATTGTACGAATGAAAAATTGCTTCGAAATGTTTGTAATTTTTCAGTCACTTTACGAACTCACAATATCAGAGGTCTTACAAGTAGCCACGAACTGATGACGGCCAAATTGACATGAACTCATCTTTCTTTTTTGCTGCTCCTATTATCGAAGCGGTCTCAGTGTTGACAGAAATTGAAATATATTGAATCCCATAATTGCTTGTGTCTGACTTGATCTGATCACTTGTTTGGGTCCCGTAGCTCATCATCGATTAATTTTGCCTTAATATCATCTCCATTTCACCATTTCATTTGACGCTGAGTGATCTCATTAAATAACAGACTTACAAGTTGCCAGAAAGGAAAAAAAAGTGCATACATTTTATCTTTCCACGTTTGAATGTGGAAAGATGCAATGTGTGTACTGCATTGTCGACATTGCCTCCAAGAGCATGGAGAGAAAAGATACATGCACATGTAATGTATCAACTGGAGTGTAATCAAACTCACATTCCCAGCACATGAGTCCCTTTCTCCATCTATACCATTTATCACTAAGGAGCAGATTCCTATGTAGCCTAATTAAATATATATATATTTTTTTTTGCGTGCGATAAAACACAATTAACAAAGTTAAAAATCCCGAATGTGAAGTTTCAAGTTTAAAACCCGAATTTTATTTCACATAAAAACACATATTTTCACAAAAAAATTATGTAAATACATATTTTCAGGAAATCTGTTATAAACACATTAATCTTGGAGTTTTTTTTTACTTAAATAATTTTTTACAAGAACTTACAAATATTTTAAAACTAAATCAATTATATCACTCAAAAGTACGTTATCTTTTTAAGAATTCATGGTTCTTCTTAATAATTCTTGCTTCGTGTTTCTATGCTCTGTGTGGCATATCCTTGATTCATTTTTGTAATAGTATCGCCTCAAGTTTTAGAACTGCTAGGCAGCATATGAATATTATTATTATTAGAGAATAAATTAACATGGACAAGAAGGAGAGATCTTGCAACATATAATTAGGAATGTTTATTGTTGCTGAAGATGACTTCATTCCCCGCTTTGTTTGTGAAACACAAACACAACAGATAAGAGCTGGCTTTGTGAAACACAAACAGATAAGAGCTCGGGTATAAACATTATTTTATTTAAACAAATCTCTCGCCTGTCACACATGCCTATCAAGTGAGGCAATACATCTTGTTGTGATTCCCTGTTATTGGACCATAAGCATAAGCTGTGTAGTGCAGGTGTAGTGGCTTCACTATAGGAAGCTTTTCTCCGACATTGTCAGTCAGTAACTAGAAATGTTTACGTTAAGACATGTGTCTATTAGTCCCTTAAGATGGCTAAAATCAAATCGAGTTTAAGATCGCGTCTTCAGCAATACGTAAATGAATTTAAAAACATTGTTACTACCGACAGAAAAGTGTTATTTGCCAACCATATGATAAATCAGCAAGTGAAGATCAGAGTTCTCAGGTAACCCAACATTTGTCTGGAAACAAGCACATTGCCGCTGCTTCACATGTGCATTCATGACAAGTGCTAATAGGTGGACCAGCTTCTTCCAACGTAGGACTGTCAAAGTGTTCCCAATATTATTTAGGTTTATGCAGAGCATTTGTTGCAGCCTATATTCCACTCCATAAATTAAATAATGTGGAACTTAAAAAAATCCTGACTAAATACATCAACATCGAACCTTCTGAGGAATCGACATTAAGGAAACATTACCTCCCAAAATGTTACAAGGAAACTTCACAGAAAATTCGGTCAGTGTGTGAAAGTGAAAAACTGGGGGTGAGCATTGACGAAACAACCAATTCAAGTGGTAGAAAAGTAGGAAACGTTGTTGTTGTTGTGTTAAAGAATGACAAAACTGCTTGTGAACATTCGTTTTTGTTAGCATGTAAAGAAATGCCTACAGCAAACCATGTCACAGTAGCTAGATTATTTAACGAAGCTATGCATTTACTATGGCCAAATGGGGTGAAGTGTATGACAATGTGTTACTCCTACTTACAGATGGTCCAGCGTATATGAAAAAAACAGCTGAAGGCTTTATAGTGAGCTTTCCAAAAATGATAAATGTAACGTGTGTGGTCCATGCTCTACACTATATGAAACTATGTGTCTCTGTACCCCAAAGTAGATAAGTTAGTGTCATATGGAAAAAAAGGTATTTGTTAAATCACCCTCAAAAATTGATGTGTTCAAACAGAAATATCCAGATCTTACACTTCCTCCTTTGCCTGTGTCACATGCTGGGGTACATGGCTAAGTGCCGTTGTATATTATGCAAACAATTTGAAAGTTTTGCGTCTGTTGTGAATGAGCTGGACAAAAACGATGCTTCGTCAATTGATATCCTTCAAGATTTACTGAAAAATGGTTGTTTAAAAAACTATTTGGCTTTCCTATCAGCAAATTTAAGCTTTTTGTGTGACACCATAAAAAACTTGACACATCCATGGATTAAACTAGACTCGCTACCAGGTTCAGAAGTACAAGTAAGCCTACTAAGTGACAAATTCCAGAATGTTATGTTATGTTTTATTTAACGACGCTCGCAACTGCAGAGGTTATATCAGCGTCGCCGGATGTGCCGGAATTTTGTCCCGGAGGAGTTCTTTTACATGCCAGTAAATCTACTGACATGAGCCTGTCACATTTAAGCACACTTAAATGCCATCGACCTAGCCCGGGATCGAACCCGCAACCTTGGGCATAGAAGGCCAGCGCTATACCAACTTGCCAACCAGGGCGACTTGGAATGTGTTTGGGAAAAAACAGTGGATATAAAAAATGTGTGAAGTTATTCAAGTATTGGAGGGTGTGCCTGTAGGTGAAATTGATGGTGTACTGTATGTGTTTGTGACATTCCTCCCTTTAAATATTCATGTCTGACATCCTGTGTTGTGGAAAGATCGTTTTCACAGTATAAGTCATTGTTCAGAGATAATCGGCATGCATTTATGATGGAGAATTTGGAGATGACCTTTGTTATCCACTGCAATTCTCGGCCAGCTACTAGCAACTGATACTCAAGTGTGATTGGTGAGTACCTAGTAACAATTTTTTCAAGCTAAGTAAGATATTTTTGTCATATTAAAAGAAATATACTTTTTTAGCAAATATTTTCGTATTTTTTTGCACATAAGAAATAAATATATTAAAAATGTTTAGCAGATAAAAATGTACTCCCTACTTATCACTAGCTGTGTTAAGAAATTTTAGTCGGTTTTTACAAGTCTTTCAGAAATTTCAAAACAATTCCAGGAATCTACATGTAATTCACTGATTCGATTATCGAAGTTTCTTGCAGTATTGTAGGTTTATAGAGAAATCTACCTGCGACAGAGAAAATTTTCAAAAAAAGTGAATTCTAAATGTTTCATAGAATCCACTCATTCAGGAATAACACTAATTTAATTGCGTCGATCTACATCATGGGACGCCCACTTTATTTTTGCTCTAAAGTGAGCCAATTTACGGCATTGTGGACGTTAAAACTTCACCCTTGTCGATTAAAATTTTAACATTTATTATTCCACATTTCTGAATTTTTTCTAAAAATAAAGGACCCCATGCAGTGGGAAGGCATCAATGCCGAGAATGACATGCAGCCCATGGAGTGAGACCCTTTAACTAACCCAGTCAAACATCTGGCTACATCAGGATACCAGATAATGAAGTGTATACCCAATAGAATTAATGATGGTGGATTAAACATTTCGCCAATAAGGTAAGACATTGCAGCTTTCATCTTCTTTATTAGGTCAAATAATTATTGAATTAGCATGGACTAATACTCCAGCAATATTCCAGGTCTGCATTGCAGTAGCAGGAAACTAAGGGATTAAGATTATTTACCTCTAGAAATATAAGGCTTTTGCTTTGAGAAATATTCATGGTTAAATTATTGCATTTTCATAATATCTTGAATGGGCAATTCTCCTTAATTCTTGAAATTAGTTTGTAGAGATTTTTTGATAGCTTGCATGTTTGAATGTGTGGAAATATGTAGCTTTTAACGACGACAAAATAGTATGTTCTTCCATATAGAGTTTTGTGTCTTTTGGGGTTTAGGCAACACCAGCTGTTACAAACCACGTACAAAAGTATCAACTACAGATCTACGAGTATGTACAGATATGGAAAAAAATTTGGAGCTCCCTTATTGTATGTTTCGCTTACAACACATTGCGCATGTGCAGTAAACAAGAGCCCCTGTTTATATGCTACTTGTAGACAGTTGTGCGAAATTGTTGCCTACATACAGGTAGATTCCCATCAAGACTCGCTCCATGAAAGAATTTCGATAAGAGTAAATACTCGGTGCATATGAGAATGCATAACATTTCTTTTTTTATTACTATTTTGTTGATATGAGCTGTTTGCTCTTTGTAGTGCATTTTCGTGTAACTTTAATGGATCAGTCCTGGAAATGAAAACTGCTGTAACTTTAACTACGCTTTTTCTTGTGTGTACAACAAATACAAAAAGGCGAGAGTAAGATTTTTCCAACATTCTGTTAAATAGTGTAAGATACACAAATTTACAATATTAATAATAATGAATACTAACACTGGGCAAATCTGCAAATCATAGCCTGTGGAAAGTGTTGTTTGAGCAGTAGTTGTGTGCTGTGCTGAACATCATGCAGACTTGCAATACGTATGTAGGCCTACCTGTCTTTAGTATCAGTCCAAAGATAAGTGCATAGTGCATAAAATCTTCACACGCAATTTTTCGTTCGAGTCAAATGTGAACTCTGGTAGACATATTTTCACTCAGAGACACCAAGACTCAAGGGGCTTTAGTAGCACAGTGAAAATTACCTCATGCATACCTGTGTGCCCTCCACTCCACAAAAATATAAAGATTGAAGTTAAAACTTTTTTTTTTTCAGAATTCTATCAATCATATAATTATTACTTTTATAAATTTTATTCAGTTCACGATTTTTCCTTTGTATTTGTTTTACAACTTCTCTTATCACTGCATAAATTAATAATATTGAAGTGTTAGTTTGTTTAATCTTCATAGAAGTTTAACTTCATCTTGTTCCTGTTTTGCATCTAGGTATTGCACAAACTAAAAATTAATGATTAGTATTTGTGAATTTAAAAATGGTGTCGTTCTAATAATCTTATTATTAATGTAGACAGAACTTCATGTTTATTTCTTAGTAATAATGTTAATTTTACATATCTATATTTCAATGACATAACTTTAATTTTAAATCATCCTGGAAGACCAACTTTCTTGGTGTCATGTTCGATAAGTATCTTAGTTATCTTTTCACATTGATAACCTTTGTAATGCTTTAGACTCAATAAGGGGGGCAAAGACTAATTGGGATTTCCCAGTCTCTGATTGGGCCAAAAACCCTGATGGAACTGATATTTAACCCTTGTGGTAGATTTCGGTGAAGTCCGGAGGGCCTAATTAGTCAAATCCACTCTCCTCACCTCCACGCTGGGGCCCCCTGGGATCTTTCAAGATGCGAAAGAGAGAGTGGTGTGCGGATAGCAATGGGAAACTACCGCATTTATATATCCCAATAATTTGCATTTATATCATGATGAGTTCGTCCCTGGTAAAAAATTCCGGACGTAAACTATCCCCCCAATTGGATGTCCGGGTGGGAGATACTGGGGAAGGGCACATCATGAGGCAATGCAATGAAGAGAAGAAAAGAAGATTGAAGAGTACAGTGCGGGATGTGAAGACTCCACAGTTACCAGGTAAGTTAGAAAACATGAAGGAAGCAATGAGAAGAAACAGAGTGGATGTGATGGGAATGTCAGAAGTGAGGTGGGAAAAAGTGATGAGTTGATGAGTGATGAATAGGGCTCGGAAGTTGATGAAATATATTTTTTCTTATACATCAGAAATAATGCAGGATACAATATAAACTCTTTACACTTCAATGTGAACCAATACAATCTACTTTTATTTTACATTTATTTGCATTATTTGGTCTTGTACTGTTTTTAGGAAATGTTCTACTTTTTGTTGCATTATTGCTCTATTCTTTTGAACGGACCTTTTTTACGGTGTAATCATAGTCTACATTTCAGAACCTACTGCAGATTGTGTCATGCAGAAATTTGCCTTATGGTTGCAACAACCTTAACTTCTGATAATGTGTGTGATGTGATTGTCCCCCATTCAATGCAACAGAACAAATACTGCAGCCGCAGTGCTCGCAGTTAGCATATTGTATTGTACAAGTAAAGACAGTATTGATAGAGAAAGTGCTGCTTCTATAGCAGTTTCTCAAGGCTTGCTGGCTGATCCTCAAATTAAGGGATGTCAATGTTGAGGTTTTCTCCGCAGTTTTCCTTCAACCCATATAGAGCAAATGTTATGTCTTTATCGCGCTTGTTCTTGCACTTATTTATTTTATTCAGATGCCAGATAATAATAGCATTTGATAAAGAGTAGTAAATTAACGCATGAGAAAAGATTACTAGCACACGGGTTCAAAAAAGTAAAAAATTACTTCATTATTATTGATTTACTGCATTTGTTAAAAGATTTCAGTATTCTATTAGCGTATAAAATGGAAAGTTTGTAATAACATTGTAGGAGGAAGATGACTGTTTGTTTGTACAACAAAGATGCACTTATAATACATCACATAAGTATTTTGGCATTATATTTAATGTGTTTGAAATTTGTTCCAATAAACATAACAAGCGTCTTTCGAATACTTCCTCCAATAAAGCATTATACTTAAGTAAACATACAAATGTGGCCAACATGCTGTCAGTGTTAACACTAAACATCATTACACCGTAATAATTATTATAATTTACATACTTCAGAAGAATGCTCTCCAATTGAGACCACATTTCTAATTTCATGTGTGCATTTACCAACTCTGTGATGCAATAAATATCATTTTGATTATTTACACACAATTGCACTGATAAATTTTCATATATTTTAATACATCAATATATTTGTGACACACCCTCAAAATTAACCGACAAAAAGTACAGAAACACTGCATTGAGATTAATGATCCACCTGCTATCTTTTTTAAAGTATCTGTGTTACACAGTTCATCAAACGAATTAATTTTGTCCATTTGCAACCACTTAATTTGTTGCTGCTCAAATCTCTGAATGTACTTCTGCCACTTGTTAGCAGGGTCTATTCTTGTTGAGGAATAAGATTATCTAATTGTTCCCGTAAACCTGGAAATAGTTATAAGAGACATCTGTTTTAGGACTATTCTTGCACATTTCCTTCTCTGTCTCTAGAAACATGTACTAGATACAAATCGTTTACTTCAAAGTGTTTAATACACACAACTGAATGCTTTGTTGGCGTGAAAATATTTCATAGTATACGAGTAGCTTCCAGCCACATAACTTATCTTTTCAGTTGGAAATTTGAGAACTGTAATGTAACACACTCACTTAAAGCACTCTAGTAATTGTTGGTACACACAGAAACATAACATTTAGGAGCCATCTGTAAATAAAAGAATATGGATGATTTAATTTCATTTTTTAATAAAAGTCTAAACTTCTTTATTTCAGTTCTCTGAATTTATTTTTCTTAGAGGTTATGCCTATATTAGAAGTAGCCATTACTACATGCTTCATCTTTTGATTCCTTTTCAGATTTTACTTTATGATTCACTTATTGTTAATAGTTTAATTTGGTGACGTACATGTTGTCATGCTACTGTCCATCCAAGTGGTTATGTCACACTGTCGTCAAAACAGGGGAAATCATATGACAGTTACTTACTTAACGGGGTCCTTTTCTTTAAATAATTTTAAACAGATGTATAATATTACGTAAACTTCCAATTCCGTACAGCAAATATTTGCAGAGAAGAACTTAACAGCTCAGCCACTAGCCCTTACAGAGAGGACAGGAGAAATGAGTGGGACAAACTGGGATGAGACATAACCATTCAGCTGGACAGTACCTATTTATTCTCTTCATAGTTAACAATCAGTGTATTACGAAGATTTCAGTTCAGAATTACACTGCCTTTTAGCTCGACATGATACAACTGGCAAGCTGGCAAAGCCAATGATGCTAGACGCTGCCACCCAATCGTCAAGCAGCGACCACTTTGAGGAATCCAGCAGACGGTACTCCGAGTGGGAGGAGGAAGTCAGGCTGGAGGAGCTGCGGCATCTGTGGAGAGTGGCGATTCGTCTTTTCGAATTCTCTTTGTACTTAGGTACAGTAACTGTTTACATCCTGAAGTAGATGCTCTTTCAGCTATGCACAAGCAGAATCCTAGAGTAGTGCAATCAACTAGTCGCCCACCATTGTTATTCCATTTCAACATGCTTGGGATAGGAACATTTAAAGTAAAACTCAATTTAGGCCATGGCCCTTAAAATTAAAAATATTTAATTCTGATTTAGGCTACATTCATTCACTTTACAAATGTGTACGGCAAATAGCAAGCTCTGTAATAAAAATGGCTGATTTGTCGGCATTTCCAGCGCAAAGGATTGCAGTACTCTGGATATTCACATACTCTGTGAACAAGTTCAGGAGACTTGGATTCTTACTGGTAGGGAATAGGGCATTTATCCAGTGGATTCACTTGTTCAATTTGCCTTAGTTCATAGAACCTGTTCTTAAATGTTTGTAGTTAAAACAAATTAGGTTCTTGACATAAAAGGAGGAATATTAATTTAACATTTTAACACGAAATTATCTAGTTTTTTAATTTGAATTAAATATAATCATATCATATTATTAAATTATTGTTTCTTATCCAAGTGTGCAGGCAGTCAAAACAGAAATACAAAATCGACGGCCCAGCTTGAAAGGGAAACAACTCAAAATTTAAACAATGTCAATTTTTTATTTTCCACCTTTGCTTATCTTAATGTTTTTGGATTTATATTAACGTTTTCGATACTCAGTGTGTATCATCTTCAGATATGTATGTCAATACGTGTTGTGAAGACCTAGCCTCTTATTGTGTAGTGGGTTATTCACGTGCGTGTGACCTATCATGATTTCTTAATTTAGCTAAAATTACTATAAATGTGCTTGATGCAGTGTGTGGTTGCTTGTTATGATTCTGTTAAAATTCTTTCTTTTGAAAGCACACATAGGTAAATAGGAAATTATGTTAAAACCAATATTATGACGCATAAATATAAACAAGTAAAATATATACTTTAATATATACTATAAAACACTGTAAACACTATAGCACTTTTATCATATTTATGATTGGCTGTGTTAGCCTGTTATGTCGTAAAATTGGGTTGTTATTACTGTTCTTGGTTAAAAACACTGTCTTTTTGACGCACTTTCACTGATTATCTGTAGTATGGTATTGTATGTTGTTGGAGTTTTTTGTAGGCTTATTGTTTTTTAAATTTTGTTGTTCATGTTGACTACTGTGAAAATCATTGATGCTGTAACTGTATGTAAGTGCTTAGGCGTATATGATACAAGATATTTTTGTTGAGTCCGTATATCTAGTTCAGCCGTGCGTGTCTGCAACAATTTACATTGTATTAATAGATTGAATTAAGACGAATTTGTTTTATTGTTAAGTTGAAATTTATCTCGTGTAAAACTGATGCATGGAAAATACTTACAATTATAGCTGATGTCGGAGTGTTCCTGTGTGGTGCATGGCTGAGACTAGAATGGCGGGCTCAATTACAGTATTTTCTTAATGTACGTCATCTGGGATAGGAAGTGGAGGGGGTATTGGTGGGACCTGTGTGGTTGTTGTGTATGTTTGTTTTGGCGAGAATAATTTAAATAAGTTAAAAAGTGGGTTATTTGTATTGGCTATTTGTTCGTTGAGAAGGGGTTTTCCTGAGTTAAATTCTTTTATAATGTGGAATTGTTCCGCAGTGTCTATTGTGGAGTTATTTATGATTTTTAATATTTTTAATGTGTCATTTATATTTGTTAATTCATGATTTTCCTCGATGAGGTGCTGTGCAAATTTGGATTTGTTCCTATTGTAAATGAAATCGGAGGTGTGTTCACGGTATCTAATTTTGAAGTTACGTCGAGTCCGACCTATGTATGTTTTGGGGCAATTTTTACATTTCAATTGATATATTCCGCTGTTTAGTAATGGTTCGTTGTTGTTGGTTTTGTTCGGGATTATATTGTTTAGTTTATTGTTGGTGCTGGGAGCTATATTGATGTTTTGTTTTTTGAAAAAAATACAGAGTTTGTTTGATATTTTCCCGTAGAAAGTAAAACTGTGCCATTGTTTTTTGTTTTTTATTTTTGCGGGTTGGAGTATAGTGGAGTCTTTTTTATTTAGTTTTAATTTTCTTTTTTGTATTAATTTATTGATTAATTGGTTTTCATATCCGTTTTCACTAGCTAGTTTTTGTATGTAATTTAGTTCTTTGTTATAATTATCTTTGTTTAGTGGAGTTGTAAGCAATCTGTCAATAAGAAAACGGAATTTACTGATACAAACAAATTTTCTTTATTGCCCTTCAAAAAAAAATAGTCGCCACCCGCTACAACACACTTTTGACAACGTTCGTACAGTTTCTGGAAACTATCAGCAAAGGCCTCCTGTGAAATCGATCGCAGAACGGCTGTCACACGATTTTTTATGGCATTCACGTCCGCAAAACGTTCACCTTCCATGGCCGCCTTCAAGCAGGGAAACAGGAAGAAGTCCGCAGGAGCCACATCAGGGGAGTACGGAGGTTGTTCAAGAATATGTATCATCTTCTGAGCCAGGAATTGGAAAAGGTCGGTGAATGCTATCAGAAAACAAACAAAACAAAGATACAAACAAAATTTCTTTATTGCCCTTCAAGAAAAAAAAGTCGCCACTCACTACAACACACTTTTGACAACATTCGTACAGGTTCTGGAAACTATCAGCAAAGACCTCCTGTGAAATCGATCGCAGAACGGCTGTCACACGATCTTTGATGGCATTCACGTCCGCAAAACATTCACCTTTCATGGCCGCCTTCAAGCAGGGAAACAGGAAGAAGGCCGCAGGAGCCAGATCAAGGGAGTACGGAGGGTGTTCAAGAACAGTTACCATCATCTGAGCCAGGAATTGGCGCACACAGATCGCGCAGTGTGCAGGGGCATTGTCATGGAGCAGCATCCATTTTCCAGTCCTGTGCAACTCTTGACGAACCCGCCGGATACGCTGTAGCAATTGGTTCAAAACGGACTGGTAAAATGCAGCATTAATGGTTTGACCTGCAGGAACAAATTCCTTGTGGATGATGCCGTTATTGTCGAATAAGGCGATCTATAGTGTTTTCACCTTGGATTTTTGCAGACGGCTTTTTATTTGGTCGCGGGGAAGTCGGTGAACACCATGACATCGATTGCCGTTTTGATTCCGGATCGAACTGGTAGCACCAGGTCTCATCTCCCGTGACGATGGTTTTCAGAAGCAATGGATCCAGGTCACACATGGAAATGAAATCACCAGAAGTTTCCATCAGTTTTGCTTTCTGCTCGTCTGTGAGCTTGTGCGGCACAAATCGGGAGCAGATCTCCCGCTTAACCAAATCATCGCGGACGATGGTGTGCACTGTGTCCTTGCTAATGTCCAATTCCTCCGCAATCGATCTTAGAGTCAGTCGCCGATCTTGTGCCAGCATTTGTCGCACTTTCTCGATCATTTCTGGGGTTCTGCTTGTCGATGGCCGACCTGAACGTGGCTCATCATCAATTGTTTCCTTCACTTCACGGAAGCGTTTAAACCATTCGTAAACACATTTTCTGCTCACGGCTTCCCTCCCGTACACCTGCACCAACATTCCATGTGTCTCCGTTGCAGTCTTCCCCAATTTGTAGGAGAACTTGATGTTTACACGTTGCTCCATTGCGCTGTGACACTACCTCTCACACTGACTACGTTCAACTGGAAGCAGTCTGTTTACACTGCCAGTCACATGCATTACATGCTGTGTATCTATTCTCCCCAAGTCTCTGAATAACCATGCGCATGCGCAAGCACATGCACCAAGATGCCGTTTAGCTATGAAACCATTCACCGAACTTTTTAGACACACCACGTATATGCGTTTGCCAGTGAATTGCGAAAAGTGGAAAAATCATCGTTTCTCGGGCTAGAAATGCGATTTTTCGTATATACATTAATAAAACCTACAAATTCCAACCGATTGTGCTAATTCTTTCTGAATGGGTTTAACATTCACAATGAAACCGAATTTTATCACTCGTTTCGATTTTCCACTCATATAAAATTTCTCTAAATATTTGTTTTTTTGCGAGATTTTAAGCTATATATTCATGAATAAAATCTACAAATCCCATCGGATTTCTCAAGATTCTTAAAAAAAAGTCAAATTCGTGTGTACACACGTATTTCTATCCAAAGATTATTGTTCGCGTCCAGATTTATATACGTTTGCTAGTGTATCTGAAAAAGTGGAAAAATTGTCGTTTCTCTGGCTAGAAATGCGGTTTTTTGGATATACATTAATAAAACCTACAAATTCCAACCGATTGTGCTAATTCTTGCTGAATGGGTTTAACATTCACAATGAAACCGCATTTTATCACTCGTTTCGATTTTCCACTGATACAAAATTTCTCTAAAAATTTGGTTTTTGCGAGACTTTAAGCTATATAATGAGGAATAAAATCTACAAATCCCATCGGATCTCACTGGTTTCTCAAAAAAATAACAAATTCGTGTATACACACGTATTTCTATCCAAAGATTCTTGTTCGCGTCCAGAAATATGTGCGTTTGCTAGAGTATGGTAATAAGTGGAAAAATCATCGTTTCTCCGGCTAGAATTGCGTTTTTTCGTATATACATTAATAAAATCTACAAATTCCAACCGATTGTGCTAATTTTTTCTGAATGGCTTTAACATTCACAAAGAAACCGCATTTCATCACTAGTTTCGATTTTCCACTCATACAAAATTTCTCTAAAAATTTGATATTTGCGAGATTTTAAGCTATATAATCATGAATAAAATCTACAAATCCCATCGGATTTCTCTAGTTTCTTAAAAAAATGTCAAATTCGTGTGTACACACGCATTTCTATCCAAAGATTCATGTTCGCGTCCAGAAATATATGCGTTTGCTAGTGTATTGTAAAAAGTGGAAAAATCTTCGTTTCTAGTGCTAGAAATGCGTATTTCGTATATACATTAATAAAACCTACAAATAGAAACCGATTGTGCTAATTCTTCCTGAATGGGTTTAACATTCACAATGAAACAGCATTTTATCACTCGTTTCAATTTTCCACTCATAAAAAATTTCTCTAAAAGTTTGGTTTTTGCGAGATTTTAAGCTATATAATCATGAATAAAATCTACAAATCCCATCGGATATCTCTGGTTTCTTAAATAATGTCAAATTAGTGTGTACAGACGTATTTCTGTCCAAAGTTTCTTGTTCGCGTCCAGAAATATTTGCGTTTGCTAGTGTATTGTAACAAGTGTAAAAATCGTCGTTTCTCGGGCTAGGATTGCGTTTTTTCGTATTACATTAATAAAACCTACAAATTCCAACCGATTGTGCTAATTCTTTCTGAATGGCTTTAATATTGACAATGAAACGGCATTTTATCACTCGTTACGATTTTCCACTGATACAAAATTTCTCAAAAAATTTGGTATTTGCGACATTTTAAGCTATTTAATCATGAATAAAATCTAAAAATCTCATTGGATTTCTCTATTTTCTTAACAAAATGTCAAATTCGTGTGTTGACGCGTATTTCTATCAAAAATTCATGTTCGCGTCTAGAATTATATGCGTTTGCTAGTGCATTGTATAAAGTGGAAAAATCGTCGTATCTCGGGCTTGAAATGCGTTTTTTCGTATATACACTAACAAAACCTACAAATTCCCACCGAATCTGCTAATTCTTTCTGAATGCTTTAACACTCACAATGAAACCGCATTTTATCACTCGTTTCATTTTTCCACTCATAACAAATTTCTCTAAAAATTTGGTGTTTGCGAGATTTAAAGCTATGTAATCATGAATAAAATCTAGAAATCCCATCGGATCTGTCTGGTTTCTTAAAAAATTGTTAAATTCGTGTGTACACAAGCATTTCTATCCAAAGATTCATGTTCGCGTCCAGATTTTTATACGTTTGCTGGTGTATCTAAAAAAGTAGAAAAATCGTCGTTTCTCTGGCTAGAAATGCGGTTTTTTTGGATATACATTAATAAAACCTACATTTACAAGCGATTGTGCTAATTCTTGCAGAATGGCTTGAACATTCACAATGAAACCGCAATTTACACTCGTTTCGATTTTCCACTGATACAAAATTTCTCTAAATATTTGGTTTTTGCGAGATTTTAAGCTATATAAGCATGAATAAAATCTAAAAATGCCATCGGATTTCTCTAGTTTCTCACAAAATGTCAAAATCGTGTGTAGACACGTATTACTATCCCAAGATTCATGTTCGCGTCCAGAAATATATGCGTTTGCTTGTGTATGGTAAGAAGTGGAAAAATCGTCGTTTCTCGGGCTAGGAATGGGTTTTTTCGTATATACATTAATGAAACCTACAAATTGAAACCGATTGTGCTAATTCTTTCTGAATGGGTTTATCATTCACAATGAAACAGCATATTATCAATCGTTTCGATTCTCCACTCATATAAAATTTCCCTATAAATTTGGTTTTTGAGAGATTTTAAGCTATGTAATCATGAATAAAATCTAGAAATCCCATCGGATCTGTCTGGTTTCTTAAAAAAAAATGTCAAATTCGTATGTACACACGCATTTATATCCAAAGATTTGTGTCCGGGACCAGATTTCTATACGTTTGCTAGTGTATCGTAAAATGTGGAAAAATCGTCGTTTCTGGGGCTATAAATGCGTTTACTCGGATATACATTAATAAAACCTACAAATTCCAACCGATTTTGCTAATTCTTTCTGAATGGCTTTAACATTCATAATGAAACCGCATTTTATCACTCCTTTCGATATTCCTCTCATACAAAATTACTCTAAATATTTGGTTTTTGCGAGATTTTAAGCTATATAATCACGAATAAAATCTACAAATCACATCGGATCTCTCTGGTTTCTTAAAAATATGTCAAGTTCGTGTGTACACACGCATTTCTATCCAAATATTCATGTTCGCGTCCAGAAATATATGCGTTTTCTTGTGTATGGTAATAAGTGGAAAAATCGTCGTTTCTCGGGCTAGAAACGCATTTTTTCGTATATATATATATAAATAAAAGCTACAAATTGAAACTGATTGTGCTAATTCTTTCTGAATCGGTTTAACATTCACAATGAAACATCATTTTATCACTCGTTTCGATTTTCCAGTCATATGAAATATCTCTAAAAATTTGGTTTTTTGCGAGATTTTAAGCTATATAATCATGAATAAAATCTACAAATCCCATCGGATTTCTCTGGTTTCTTAAAAAAATGTTAAATTCTCGTCCAGTAATGTATGCGTTTCCTAGTGTATGGTAATAATTGGAAAAATATTCGTTTTTCGGGCTAGAAATGGGTTTTTTTCGTATATACATTAAAAAACCTACAAATTGAAACCGATTGTGCTAATTCTTTCTGAATGGATTTAACATTCACAATGAAATAGCATTTTATCACTCGTTTCGATTTTGCACAGATATAAAATTACTCTAAAAATTTGTTTTTTTTGCGAGATTTTAAGCTATATAAACATGAATAAATCTACAAATCCCATCGAATTTCTCTAGTTTCTTTAAAAAAAAAATATCAAATTCGTGTGTACACACGTATTTCTATCCAAAGGTTCATGTTCGCGTCCAGAAATATATGCGTTTGCTTTTGTATGATAATAAGTGGAAAAATCTTCGTTTCTCGGGCTAGAAATGCGTTTTTTCGTATATACATTAATAAAACCTACAAATTGAAACCGATTGTGCTAATTCTTTGTGAATGGCTATAACATTCACAATGAAACCGTATTTTAACACTCGTTTCGATTTTCCACGCATACAAAATTTCTCTAAAAATTTGGTTTTTGCGAGATTTTAAGCTCTATAATCATAAATAAAATCAACAAATCCCATCGGATCTCTCCGGTTTCTTAAAAAATGTCAAATTCGTGTGTACACACGTATTTCTATCCAAAGATTCTTGTTCGCGTCCAGATTTTTATACGTTTGCTGGTGTATCTAAAAAAGTAGAAAAATCGTCGTTTCTCTGGCTAGAAATGCGGTTTTTTTGGATATACATTAATAAAACCTACATTTACAAGCGATTGTGCTAATTCTTGCAGAATGGCTTGAACATTCACAATGAAACCGCATTTTACACTCGTTTCGATTTTCCACTGATACAAAATTTCTCTAAATATTTGGTTTTTGCGAGATTTTAAGCTATATAAGCATGAATAAAATCTAAAAATGCCATCGGATTTCTCTAGTTTCTCACAAAATGTCAAAATCGTGTGTAGACACGTATTACTATCCCAAGATTTATGTTCGCGTCCAGAAATATATGCGTTTGCTAGTGTATTGTAAAAAGTGGAAAAATCACCGTTTCTCGGGCTAGAAATGAGATTTATCGTATATACATTAAAAAACCTACAAATTGAAACCGATTGTGCTAATTCTTGCTGAATGGGTTTAACATTCACAATGAAACAGCATTTTATAACTCGTTTCGATTTTCCTCTCATATAAAATTTCTCTAAAAATTTGGTTTTTGCGAGATTTTAAGCTATATAATCATGAATAAAATCTACAAATCCCATCGGATTTCTCTTGTTTCTTGAAAAAATATCAAATTCGTGTATATACACGTATATTCTATCCAAAGATTCATGTTCGCGTCCAGAAATATATGCGTTTGCTAGTGTATTGTAAAAAGTGGAAAAATCATTGTTTCTCGTGCTAGAAATTCGATTTTTCGTATATACATTAATAAAACCTACAATTTCCAACCGATTGTGCTAATTCATTCTGAACGGCTTTAACATTCACAATGAAACAGCATTTTATCACTCGTTCCGATTTTCCACTGATACAAAATCTCTCTAAAAATTTGGTTTTTGCGAGATTTTAAGCTATTTAATCATGGATAAAATCTAAAAATCCCATTGGATTTCTCTATTTTCTTAACAAAATGTCAAATTCGTGTGTAGAGACGTATTTCTATCCAAAAATTCATGTTCGCGTCTAGAATTATATGCGTTTGCTAGTGCATTATATAAAGTGGAAAAATCGTCGTTTCTCGGGCTTGAAATGCGTTTTTTCGAACATACATTAATAAAACCGACACATTGAAACCGATTGTGCTAATTCTTTCAGAATGGGTTTAATATTCACAATGAAACAGCATTTTATCAATCGTTTCGATTTTCCAATCATATAAAATTTCCCAAAAAATTTGGTTTTTGCGAGATTTTAAGCTATGTAATCGTGAATAAAATCTAGAAGTCCCTCGGATCTGTCTGGTTTCTTAAAAAAATGTCAAAATCGTGTATACACACGCATTTCTATCCAAAGATTCTTGTCCGCGACCAGATTTCTATACGTTTGCTAGTGTATCGTAAAATGTGGAAAAATCGTCGTTTCTCGGGCTAGAAATGCGTTTTCTCGGATATACATTAATTAAAGCTGCAATTTCCAACCGAATCTGCTAATTCTTTCTGAATGGCTTTAACATTCACAATGAAACCGCATTTTATCACTCGTTTCGATTTTTCATAACAAATTTCTCTAAAAGTTTGGTTTTTGCGAGATTTTAAGCTATATAATCATGAATAAAATCTACAAATCCCATCGGATATCTCTGGTTTCTTAAATAATGTCAAATTAGTGTGTACAGACGTATTTCTGTCCAAAGTTTCTTGTTCGCGTCCAGAAATATTTGCGTTTGCTAGTGTATTGTAACAAGTGTGAAAATCGTCGTTTCTCGGGCTAGGATTGCGTTTTTTCGTATTACATTAATAAAACCTACAAATTCCAACCGATTGTGCTAATTCTTTCTGAAAGGCTTTAATATTGACAATGAAACGGCATTTTATCACTCGTTACGATTTTCCACTGATACAAAATTTCTCAAAAAATTTGGTATTTGTGACATTTTAAGCTATTTAATCATGAATAAAATCTAAAAATCTCATTGGATTTCTCTATTTTCTTAACAAAATGTCAAATTCGTGTGTTGACGCGTATTTCTATCAAAAATTCATGTTCGCGTCTAGAATTATATGCGTTTGCTAGTGCATTGTATAAAGTGGAAAAATCGTCGTATCTCGGGCTTGAAATGCGTTTTTTCATATATACACTAACAAAACCTACAAATTCCAACCGAATCTGCTAATTCTTTCTGAATGCTTTAACACTCACAATGAAACCGCATTTTATCACTCGTTTCGATTTTCCACTCATAACAAATTTCTCTAAAAATTTGGTGTTTGCGAGATTTTAAGCTATGTAATCATGAATAAAATCTAGAAATCCCATCGGATCTGTCTGGTTTCTTAAAAAATTGTTAAATTCGTGTGTACACACGCATTTCTATCCCAAGATTCATGTTCGCGTCCAGAAATATATGCGTTTATTTGTGTATGGTAATAAGTGGAAAAATCGTCGTTTCTCGGGCTAGAAATGCGTTTTTTCGTATATACATAAATAAAAGCTACAAATTGAAACTGGTTGTGCTAATTCTTTCTGAATCGGTTTAACATTCACAATGAAGCATCATTTTATCACTCGTTTCGATTTTCCACTCATATAAAATTTCTCTAAAAATTTGTTTTTTTTTGCGAGATTTTAAGCTATATGAACATGAATAAAATCTACAATTCCAATCGTATTTCTCTGGTTTCTTAAAAAATTATCAAATTATCGTCCAGAAATTTATGCGTTTGTTAGTGTATGGTAATAATTGGAAAAATATTCGTTTTTCGGGCTAGAAATGGGTTTTTTTCGTATGTACATTATTAAAAACCTACAAATTGAAACACCGATTGTGCTAATTCTTTGTGAATGGATTTAACATTCACAATGAATCAGCATTTTATCACTCGTTTAGATTTTGCACAGATATAAAATTTCTCTAAAAACTTGGTTTTTGCGAGATTTTAAGCTATATAAACATGAATAAATCTACTAATCCCATTGGATGTCTCTAGTTTCTTTAAAAAAATGTCAAATTCGTGTGTACACACGTATTTCTATCCAAAGATTCATGTTCGCGTCGAGAAATATATGCGTTTGCTACTGTATTGTAGAAAGTGGAAAAATCGTCGTTTCTCGGGCTAGAAATGCGATTTTTCCTATATACATTAATAAAACCTACAAATTGAAGCCGATTGTGCTAATTCTTTGTGAATTGGTTTAACATTCACGATGAAACCGTATTATACCACTCGTTTCGATATTCCACTCACACAAAATTTCGCTAAATATTTGGTTTTTGCGAGATTTTAAGCTATATAATCATGAATAAAATCTACAAATCCCATCGGATCTATCTGGTTTCTTCAAAAATGTCACTTTCGTGTACACACGCATTTCTATCCAAAGATTTATGTTCGCGTCCAGAAATATATGCATTTACTTGTGTATGGTAATAAGTGGAAAAATCGTCGTTTCTCGGGCTTGGAATGCGTTTTTTCGTATATACATTAATAAAACCTACAAATTGATACCGATTGTGCTAATTCGTTCTGTATGGGTTTAACATTCACAATGAAACCGCATTTTATCACTCGTTTCCATTTTCCACTCATAAAAAATTTCTTTAAAAATTTGGTTTTTGCGAGATTTTAAGCTATTTAATCATGAATAATATCTACAAATCCCATTGGATTTCTCTATTTTCTTAAAAAAATGTCAAATTCGTGTGTAGAGACGTATTTCTATCCAAAAATTCATGTTCGCGTCTAGAATTATATGCGTTTGCTAGTGTATTGTAAAAAGTGCAAAATCATCTTTTCTCGGGCTTGAAATGCGTTTATTCGTATATACATTAATAAAACCTACAAATTGAAACCGATTGTGCTAATTCTTTCTGAATGGGTTTAACATCCACAATGAAACGGCATTTTATCAATCGTTTCGATTTTCCACTCATATAAAATTTCCCTAAGAAATGGTTTTTGCGAGATTTTAAGCTATGTAATCATGAATAAAATCTGGAAATCCAATCGGGTCTGTCTGGTTTCTTAAAAAAATTCCTAGATCGTGTGTTCACACGCATTTCTATCCAAAAAATTAAGTTCGCGTCCAGAAATATATGCGTTTGCTTGTGTATGGTAAGAAGTGGAAAAATCGTCGTTTCTCGGGCTAGGAATGGGTTTTTTCGTATATACATTAATGAAACCTACAAATTGAAACCGATTGTGCTAATTCTTTCTGAATGGGTTTATCATTCACAATGAAACAGCATATTATCAATCGTTTCGATTCTCCACTCATATAAAATTTCCCTATAAATTTGGTTTTTGAGAGATTTTAAGCTATGTAATCATGAATAAAATCTAGAAATCCCATCGGATCTGTCTGGTTTCTTAAAAAAAATGTCAAATTCGTATCTACACACGCATTTATATCCAAAGATTTGTGTCCGGGACCAGATTTCTATACGTTTGCTAGTGTATCGTAAAATGTGGAAAAATCGTCGTTTCTCGGGCTATAAATGCGTTTACTCGGATATACATTAATAAAACCTACAAATTCCAACCGATTTTGCTAATTCTTTCTGAATGGCTTTAACATTCATAATGAAACCGCATTTTATCACTCCTTTCGATTTTCCTCTCATACAAAATTTCTCTAAATATTTGGTTTTTGCGAGATTTTAAGCTATATAATCACGAATAAAATCTACAAATCACATCGGATCTCTCTGGTTTCTTAAAAATATGTCAAGTTCGTGTGTACACACGGATTTCTATCCAAATATTCATGTTCGCGTCCAGAAATATATGCGTTTTCTTGTGTACGGTAATAAGTGGAAAAATCGTCGTTTCTCGGGCTAGAAACGCATTTTTTCGTATATATATAAATAAAAGCTACAAATTGAAACTGATTGTGCTAATTCTTTCTGAATGGGTTTAACATTCACAATGAAACATCATTTTACCACTCGTTACGATTTTCCACTCATATGAAATATCTCTAAAATTTGTTTTTTTGCGAGATTTTAAGCTATATAATCATGAATAAAATCTACAAATCCCATCGGATTTCTCTGGTTTCTTAAAAAAATGTTAAATTCTCGTCCAGTAATGTATGCGTTTCCTAGTGTATGGTAATAATTGGAAAAATATTCGTTTTTCGGGCTAGAAATGGGTTTTTTTTCGTATATACATTAAAAAACCTACAAATTGAAACCGATTGTGCAAATTCTTTCTGAATGGATTTAACATTCACAATGAAATAGCATTTTATCACTCGTTTCGATTTTGCACAGATATAAAATTACTCTAAAAATTTGTTTTTTTTTGCGAGATTTTAAGCTATATAAACATGAATAAATCTACAAATCCCATCGAATTTATCTAGTTTCTTTAAAAAAAAATATCAAATTCGTGTGTACACACGTATTTCTATCCAAAGGTTCATGTTCGCGTCCAGAAATATATGCGTTGCTAGTGTATTGTAAAAAGCGGAAAAATCGTCGTTTCTCGGGCTAGAAATGCGATTTTTCGTATATGCATTAATAAAACCTACAAATTCCAACCGTTTGTGTTAATCCATTCTGAATGGCTTTAACATTCACAATGAAACCGCATTTTATCACTCGTTTCGATTTTCCACTCACAGAAAATTACTCTAAATATTTGGTTTTTGCGAGATTTTAAACTATATAATCATGAATAAAATCTACAAATCCCATCGGTTCTCTCTGGTTTCTTAAAAAAATGTCAAGTTCGTGTACACACGCATTTCTATCCAAAGATTCATGTTCGCGTCCAGAAATATATGCGTTTGCTTGTGTATGGTAATAAGTGGAAAAATCGTCGTTTCACGGGCTCGGAATGCGTTTTTTCGTATATACATTAATAAAACCTACTAATTGATAGCGATTGTGCTAATTCTTTCTGAATGGGTTTAACATTCACAATGAAACTGCATTTTATCACTTGTTTCCATTTTCCACTCATAAAAAATTTCTTAAAAAATTCGGTTTTTGCTATTTAATCAGGAATAAAATCCACAAATCCCATCGGATCTCTCTGGTTTCTTAAGAAAATGTATAAGTCGTGTGTACACGCGCATTTCTATCCCAAGATTCATGTTCGCGTCCAGAATTATATATGTTTGCTAGTGTATCTGAAAAGGTGGAAAAATCGTCGCTTCTCTGGCTAGAAATGCGGTGTCTTTGGATATACATGAATGAAATCTATAAATTCCAAGCGATTGTGCTAATTCTAGCTGAATGGCTTGAAAATTGACAATGAAACCGCATTTTGTCACTCGTTTCGATTTTCCAATGATACAAAATTTCTCTAATAATTTGGTTTTTGCGAGATTTTAAGCTATATAATCATGAATAAAATCTACAAATCCCATTGGATTTCTCTATTTTCTTAAAAAAATGTCAAATTCGTATGTAGGCAAATATTTCTATCCAAAAATTCATGTTGGCGTCTAGAATTATATGCGTTTGCTAGTGTAATGTAAAAAGTGGAAAAATCATCTTTTCTCGGGTTGGAAATGCGTTTTTTCGTATAGGCATTAATAAAACCTACAAATTGAAACCGATTGGGCTAATTCTTTCAGAATGGGTTTAACATCCACAATGAACCAGCATTTTATCACTCGTTTCGATTTTCCACTCATAAAAAATTTCCCTAAAAATTTGGTTTTTGCGAGATTTTAAGCTGTATAATCATGAATAAAATCTACAAATGCTATCGGATCTCTCTGGTTTCTTAAAAAAATGTCAAATTAGCATGTACACACGTATTTCTGTCCAAAGATTCTTGTTCGCGTCCAGAAATATTTGCGTTGCTAGTGTACTGTAACAAGTGTAAAAATCGTCGTTTCTCGGGCTTGAAATGCGTTTACTCGGATGTACACTCATAAAACCTACAATTTCCAACCGATTTTGCTAATTCTTTCAGAATGGTTTTAACATTCACAATGAAACCGCATTTTATCACTCGTTTCGATTTTCCACTCATACAATATTTCTCTAAAAATGTGGTTTTTGTGAGATTTTAAGCACGATAATCATGAATAAAATTTACAATTCCCATCGGATATCTCTGGATTCTTAAAAAATGTCAAATTCGTGTGTACACACGTATTTCTATCCAAAGAGGCATGTTCGCGTCCATAAATATATGCGTTTGCTAGTGTACGGTAATAAGTGGAAAAATCTTCGTTTCTCGGGCTAGAAACGTGTTTCTTGGTATATGCATTAATAAAACCTACAAATTGAAACCGATTGTGCTAAGTCTTTCTGAATGGGTTTTAAATTCAAATTCAAACAGCATTCTATTACTAGTTTCGATTTTTCACTGATATAATCTTTCCCTAAAATTTTTTTTTTGCGAGATTTTAGGCTATATGATCATGAATAAAATCTACATATCACATCGGATCTCTCTGGTTTCTTAAAAAAATGTCAAGTTCGTGTGTACACTCGCATTTCTATCCAAATATTCATGTTCGCGTCCAGAAATATATGCGTTTCCTGGTGTATGGTAATAAGTGAAAAGATCGACCTTTCTCGGGCTAGAAATTCGGCTTTTCGGATATACATTAATAAAACTTACAAATTCCAACCGATTGTGCTAATTATTTCTGAATGGGTTTATCATTCACAATGAAACAGCATTTTATCAATCTTTTCGATTTCCCACTCATATAAAATTTCCCTAAAAATTTGGTTTTTGCGAGATTTTAAGTTATGTAATCATGAATAAAATCTAGAAATCTCGTCGGATCTGTCTGGTTTTTTAATAACAATGCCAAATTCGTATGTACACACGCATTTATATCCAAAGATACGTGTCTGCGACCAGATTTCTATACGTTTGCTAGTGTATCGTAAAATGTGGAAAAATCGTCGTTCCTTGGGCTCTAAATGTGTTTATTCGGATATACATTAATGAAACCTACAATTTTCAACGGATTTTGCTAATTGTTTCTGAATGGCTTTAACATTCACAATGAAACCGCAGTTTATCACTCGTTTCGATTTTCAATTCATACAAAATTTCTCTAAAAATTTGGTTTTTGCGAGATTTTAAGCTATATAATCATGAATGAAACCTACATATCACATCGGATCTCTCTGGTTTCTTAAAAAAATGCCACGTTCGTGTGTACACACGCATTTCTATGCAAATATTCATGTTCGCGTCCAGAAATATATGCGTTTTCTTGTGTGGTAACAAGTGGAAAAATCGTCGTTTCTCGGGCTAGAAATGCATTTTTTCGTATATACATAAATAAGAGCTACAAATTGAAACTGATTGTGCTAATTCTTTCAGAATGGTTTTAACATCCACAATGAAACAGCATTTTATCAATCGTTTCGATTTTCCACTCATATAAAATTTCCCTAAAAAATGGTTTTTGTGAGATTTTAATCTATGTAATGATGAATAAAATTTGGAAATCCCATCGGGTCTGTCTGGTTTCTTAAAAAAAAATGACAAATTCTTGTGTACACACGCATTTCTTTCCAAAGATTCGTGTCCGCGACCAGATTTCTATACGTTTGCTAGTGTATCGTAAAATGTGGAAAAATCGTCGTTTCTTGGCTATAAATGCGTTTACTCGGATATACATTAATAAAACCTGCAATTCCAGCCGATTCTGCTAATTCTTTCTGAATGGGTTTAACATTCACGATGAAAAAGCATTTTTTCACTCATTTCGATTTACCACTCACATAAAAGTTCTCTAAAATTTAGGCTTTTGCGAGATTTTAAGCTATATAATCAAGAATAAAATCTAGAATTACCATCGGATGTCTCTGTTTTCTTAAGAAAATTACAAATTCTAGTGTACACACGTATTTCTATCAAAAGATTCATGTTCGCGTCCACAATTATGTGGGTTTTCTAGTGATTGTGCTAATTCTTTATGAATGGGTTTAGCATTCACCACGAACCAGCATTTTATCAGTCGTTTTGATTTTCCACTCATATAAATTTTCTCTAAAAATATGATTTTTGCGAGAATTAAACTATATAATCATGAATTAAAACCACAAATCCAATCGGATCTCACTGGTTTCTTAAAAAAATGTCAAATTCGTCTGTACACACGCATTTCTATCCAAAGATTCTCGTTCGCGAAGAGATTTCCATACGTTTGCTAGTGTAACGTAAAAAGTGGAGAAATGGTAGTTTCTCGGGCTAGAAATGCGTTTTTTCGTATATAAATTAATAAAACCTACAAATTGAAACCGATTGTGCTAATTCCTTTACAATGGGGTTAATATTCACAATGAAACAGCATTTTATCACTCGTTTCGATATTCCTCTCATATAAAATTTATTTAAAATTTGGTTTTGCGAGAATTGAAAGTATATAATCATGAATAAAATCTACAAATCCCATCGGATCTCTCTGGTTTCTTAAAAAAATGTCAAATTCGCGTGTGCACACGCATTTCCATTCAAAGTTTCTTGTTCGCGACCGGATTTAATTATGTTTGCTAGTGTATCTGAAAAAGTGGAAAAATCATCGGTTCTCTGCATCGAAATGTTTTTTTTTTTGGATATACATTAATAAAACCTACAAATTCCAACCGATTGTACTACTTCTCCCTGAATGGCTTTAACATTCACAATGAAACCGCATTTTATCACTCGTTTCGATTTTCCACTCACACAAAATTTCTCTGAAAATTTGGATTTTGCGAGATATTAAGCAATATAATCATGAATAAAATATGCAAATCCATCGGATTTCTCCAGTTTCTTAAAAAAATGTCAAATTGGTTTTTACATACGTATTTGTATCCAAAGATTCTTGTTCCCGTCCCGATTAATGTACGTTTGCTAGTGTATCTGAAAAACAGGAAAAATCGCCGTTTCTCTGGCTAGAACTGCGTTTTTTTGCACATACATTAACAAAAACCTACAAACGCCAACCGATTGTGCTAATTCTTGCCGAATGGCTTTAACATTCACAATCAAACCTCATTTTATCACTCGTTTTGATTTTCCACTCATACACAATTTCTCTAAAAATTTGGTTTTTGCGAGATTTTAAGCACTTTAATGATTAATATAATCTACAAATCCCATGGGATTTCTCTAGTTTCTTAAAAAAATGTCAAATTCGTGTGTAGACACGTATTTCTATCCAAAGATTCATGTTCGCGTCCAGAATTATGTGAGTTTGCTAGTGTATTGTATAAAGAGGAAAAATCGTCTTTTCTCGGGCGAGAAATGCGTTTTTACCTATATACATTAATAAAACCTGCAAATTGAAACCGATTGTGCTAATTCTTGCTGAATGGATTTAATATTCACAATGAAAAAGCATTTTTTCACTCATTTCGGTTTTCCACTCACACAAAATTTCCCTAAAAATTTGGATTTTGCGAGATTTTAAGCAATATAATCATGAATAAAAACTACAATTCCCGTCGGATCTCTCTAGTTTCTGAAAAAAAATGCAAAATTCGTGTGTACACACGTATTTCTATCCAGAGATTTATGTTGGGGTCCAGAAACATATGCGTTTGATAGTGTATTGTAAAAAGTGGAAAAATCGTCGTTTCTCGGGCTAGAAATTCGTTTTTTCGTATATACATTACTAAAACCTACAAATTGAAAATAATTTTTCCTAATTCTTTCTGAATGGGTTTAAATTTCACAATGAAACAGCCTTTTATGACTCGTTTTGATTTTCCACTCATATAACATTTGTCTAAAAATTTGGTTTTTGCGGGATTTGAAGCTATATAATCAAGAATAAAATCTACAAATCCCATCGGATCTCTCTGGTTTGTTAAAAAAATATCAAATTCGCGTGTACACACGCATTTCTAATCAAAGATTCTTGCTCGCGACCATTTTTATTTATGTCTGCTATTGTATCTGAAAAAGTGGAAAAATCGTCGTTTCTCTGCCTTGAAATGTGTTTTTTTGGATATACATTAATAAAACCTACAAATTCCAAACGATTGTGCTAATTCTCCCTGAATGACTTTAATATACACAATGAAACCGCATTTTATCACTCGTTTTCCACTCACACAAAATTTCTCTACAAATTTGGAATTTTGCGAGATTTTAAGCGATATAGTCATGAATAAAATATGCAAATCCCATCGGATTTCTCTAGTTTCTTACAAAAATGTTAAATTGGTGTGTACACACGTATTTGTATCCAAAGATTCTTGTCCCGTCCAGATATATATACGTTTGCTAGTGCATCTGAAAAACTGGAAAAATAGTCGTTTCTCTGCATAGAAATGCGTTTTTTGGACATATATTAACAAAAACCTACAAATTCCAACTGATTGTGCTAGTTATTGCTGAATGGCTTTAACTTTCACAATCAAACCTCACTTTATCACTCGTTTTGAATTTCCACTCATACACAATTTCTCTAAAAATTTGTCTTTTGCGAGATTGTAAGGACTTTATTCAAGAATAATATTTACAAATCCCATCGGATTTCTCTAGTTTATTAAAAAAAAATGTCAAATTCGTGTGTAGACACGTATTTCTATCCAAAGATTCATGTTCGCGTCCAGAATTGTGTGCGTTTGCTAGGGTATGGTAAAAAGTGGAAAAATCGTCTTTTCTCGAGGTAGAAATGCGATATTTCGTATATACGTTAATACATCCTACAAATTGAAAATGATTGTGCTAATTCTTTCTGAATGGCTTTAACATTCACTATGAAAGAGCATTTTATCACTTGTTTCGATTTTCCACTCATATAAAATTTCTCTAAAAATTTTGTGTTTGCGAGATTTTAAGATCTATAATCATGAACAAAATCTACAATTAGTATCGGATCTCTCTGGTTTGTAAAAAAAATGTCAAATTCGTGTTTCTAACGAAAGATTCATTTTCGCTTCCAGAAATATATGCGTTTTCTAGTGTATTGTAAAATGTGGAAAAATCGTCGTTTCTCGTTCTAAAAATGGGCTTTTTCTTATATACATTAATAAAACCTACCAATTGAAACCGACTGTGCTAATTCTTGCAGAATCGGTCTAACCTTCACAATGGAACAGGATTTTATCACCCGTTTCGATTTTCCACTCAGATAAAATTTCTCTAAAAATTTGGTTTTTGCGAGATTTTAAGCTATATAATCAGGAATAAAATCTACAAATCCCATCGGATTTCTCTAGTTTCTTAAAAATGTCAAATTCGTGTGAACTCTGGTATTTCTATCCAAAGATTCATGCTCGCGTCCAGAAATTTATGCGTTTGCTAGTGTATTGTAGAAAGAGGAAAAATCGTCGTTTCTCGTTCTAGAAATGGGCTTTTTCGTATATACATTCATAAAACCTACTAATTGAAACCGATTGTGTTAATTCTTTGTGAGTGGGTTTAACATTCACAATGCAACAGCATTTTATCACTCGTTTCGATTTTCCACTCAAAATATTTCTCTAAAAATTTGGTTTTTGCGAGATTTTAAGATCTATAACCACGAATAAAATCTACAAATCCAATCGGATCTCTCTATTTTCTTAAAGAAATGTCAATTTTGTGTGTACACACTTATTTCTATCCAAAGTTTGATGTTCGCGTCTAAAATTATATGGGTTTGGTTGTGTATTGTAAAAAGTGGAAAAATCGTCGTTTCTCGGGCTTGAAATGCTTTTTATTCGGATGTACATTAATGAAACCTACAAATTCCAACAGATTTTGCTAATTCGTTCTGAATGACTATAACATTCACAATGAAATCGCATTTTGTTACTCGTTTCGATTTTCCACTCATACAAAATTTCTCTAAAAATTTGGTTTTTGCGAGATTTTAATCTATATAATCATGAATAAAATCTACAAATCCCATCGGATTCATCTAGTTTTTTAAAAAAGTGTCAAATTCGTGTGTACACACGTATTTCTATCCAAAGGTTCTTGTTCGCGTCCAGATTTATATGTGTTTGCTAGTGTATCTGAAAAAGTGGAAAAATCGTTGTTTCTCTGGCTAGAAATGCGTTTTTTTGGATATACATTAATAAAACATACAAAGTCCAACCGAATGTGCTAATTTTTGCGGAGTGGCTTTAACATTCACAATGAAACAGCATTTTATCACTCGTTTCGATTTTCCACTCGTATAAAATATATCTTAATTTTGGTTTTGCGAGATTTTAAGCTATATAATCATGAATAAAATCTACAAATCCCATCGGATATCACTAGTTCCTTAAAAAAATGTCAAATTCGTGTGTAAGCACTTATTTCTATTAAAAGATTCATTTTCGCGTCCAGAAATATATGCGTTTGCTTGTGTATGGTAATAAGTGGAAATATCTTCGTTTCATGGGATAGAAATGCGTTTTTTTCGTGTATACGTTAATAAACACCTACAAATTCCAACCGATTGTGCTAATTCTTTCTGAATGGCTTTAACATTCACAATGAAACTGCATTTTAGCACTGGTTTCGATTATCCACTCTAATACTCTTTCTCTAATAATTAGGTTTTTGCGAGATTTTAGATGTATAATAATGAATAAAATCTACAAATCCCATCGTATTTCTCTATTGTCTTAAAAAAAAATCAAATTCGTGTATACACACGTTTTTCTGTCCGAAGATTGATGTTCGCGTCCAGAATTATATGCGTTTTCTAGTGTATTGTAAAAAGTGGAAACGTCGTCTTTTCGCGGGATAGAAATGCGATTTTTCGTATATACATTAATAAAACCTACAAATTGAAACGGATTCTGCTAATTCTTTGTGAATGGGTTTAACATTCAGAATGCAACAGCATTTTGTCTCTCGTTTCGATATTCCACTCATATAAAATTTCCCTAAAAATTTGGTTTTTGCGAGACTTGAAGCAATATAATCAAGAATAAAATCAACAAAACTCTTCGGATTCCTCTGGTTTCTTAAAAAATTATCAAATTCGTGTATACACACATATTTCTATCCAAATATTCACGTTCGCGTCCAGAATTATATGCGTTTGCTTGTGTATGGTAATAAGTGGGAAAATCGTCGTTTCTCTTTCTAAAAATGAGTTTTTTTGATATACATTAATAAAACCTACAAATTCCAACCGATTGTGCTAATTCTTGCCGAATGGCTTTAACATTCAGAATGAAACCGCATTTTATCCCACGTTTCGATTTTCCACTCTTTCAAAATTTGTCTAAAAATTTGGTTTTTGCGAGATTTTAAGGTTTTTAATCATGAATAAAATCTACAAATCCCATCGGATTTCACTAGTTTCTTAAAAAAATGTCAAATTCGTGTGTAGACGCGTATTTCTATCCAAAGATTCATGTTCGCGTCTAGAATTATGTGCGTCTGCCAGTGTATGGTAAGAAGTGGGAAAATCGTCGTTTCTCGGGCTAGAAATGCGATTATTCGTATATACATTAATAAAACCTGCGAATAGAAAACGATTGCGCTAATTCTTTGAGAATGGGTTTAACAATCACAATGAAACAGCATTTTATCACTTGTTTCTAATTTCCACTATTAAAAAATTTCCCTAAATTTTGGATTTTGCGAGACTTTAATATCTATAGTCATGAACAAAATCTACAATTCCTATCGGATCTCTCTGGTTTCTTAAAAAAATGTCAAATTCGCGAGTTCACACGCATTTCTATTCAAAGATTATTGCTCGCGACCAGATTTATTTATGTCTGCTATTGTATCTGAAAAAGTGGAAAAATCGTCGTTTCTCTGCCTAGAAATGTGTTTTTTTTGGATATACATGAATAAAACCTACAAATTCCAACCTATTGTGCTAATTCTCCCTGAATGGCTTTAACATTGACAATGAAACCGCATTTTATCACTCGTTTCGATTTTCCACTCACACAAATTTTTTTTTTTTAAATTTTAATTTTGCGAGATTTGAAGCGATATCATCATGAATAAAATATGCAAATCCCATCGGATTTCTCTAGTTTCTTAAAAAAAATGTCAAATTGGTGTGTAGACACGTATTTGTACCCAAAGATTCTTGTTCCCGTCCAGATTTATGTACGTTTGCTAGTGTATCTGAAAAACTGGAAAAATCGTTGTTTCTCTGGATAGAAATGCGTTTTTTGGACATACATTAACAAAAACATACAAATTCCAACCGATTGTGCTTCTTCTTGCCGAATGGCTTTAACATTCACAATCAAACCGCATTTTATCACTCGTTTTGATTTTCCACTCAAACACAATTTCTCTAAAAATTTGTTTTTTGCGAGATTTTAAGCTATTTAATCATGAGTAAAATCTACAAATCCCATCGGATTTCTCTAGTTTCTTAAAAAAATGTCAAATTCGTGTGTAGACACGTATTTTTATCCAAAGATTCATGTTCGCGTCCAGAATTCTGTGCGTTTGCTAGTGTATTGTAAAAAATGGAAAAATCGTCATTTCTCGGGCTAGAAATGAGTTTTTTCGTATGTACATTAATAAAACCCACAAATTCAAACCGATTGTGCTAATTCTTTCTGAATGGATTTAACATTCACAATGAAACAGCATTTTGTCACTCGTTTCGATTTTCAACTCATATAAAATATCTCTAAAAATTTGGTTTTGCGAGATTTTAAGCTACATAATCATGGATAAAATCCACAAATCCCATCGGATATCTCTAGTTCCTTAAAAAAATGCGTGCGTAGACACGTATTTCTATCCAAAGATTCATGTTCGAATCCAGAAATTTATACGTTTGCTAGTGTATTGTAAAATGTGGGAAAATCGTCATTTCTCGGGCTAGAAATGCGTCTTTGCGTATATACATTCATTAAACCAAAAATTGAAACCGACTGTGATAATTTTTGCTGTATATGTTTAACATTCACAATGAAATAGTATTTTATCACTCGTTTCGATTTACCAGTCACATAAAAGTTCTCTAAAATTTTGCCTTTTGCGAGATTTTAAGCTATATAATCAAGAATAAAATCTAGAATTGCCATCGGATCTCTCTGTTTTCTTAAGAAAATGTCAAATTCGTGTGTACACACGTATTTCTATCCAAAGATTCATGTTCGCGTCCAGAAGTATGTGCGTTTGCTAGTGTATTGTATAAAGTGGAAAAATCGTCGTTTCTCGGGCTAGAAATGCGTTTTTTCGTATATAAATTAATAAAACCTACAAATTGAAACCGATTGTGCTAATTCCTTTAGAATGGGTTTAATATTCAAAATGAAACAGCATTTTATCACTCGTTTCGATATTCCACTGATATAAAATTTCTATAAAAATTTGGTTTTGCGAGAATAGAAAGTATGTAATCATGAATAAAATCTACAAATCACATCGGATCTCTCTGGTTTCTTAAAAAAAAATGTCAAATTCGTGTGTACACACGTATTTCTTTCGAAAATTTCATGTTCGCGGCCAGAATTGTGTGCGTTTGCTAGTGTATGTTAAAAAGTGGAATAATCGTTTTTCTCGGGCTAGAAATGCGTTTTTTCGTATATACGTTAATAAAACTTACAAATTGAAAATGATTGTGCTAATTCTTTCTGAATGGGTTTAACATTCACAATGAAACAGCATTGTATCAGTCGTTTTGATTTTCCACTCATATAAAATTTCTCTAAAAATTTGGTTTTTGAGAGAATTAAGCTATATAATCATGATTTAAAACCACAAATCCCATCGGATCTCTCTGGTATCTTCAAAAAATGTCAAATTCGTCTGTACACACGCATTTCTATCCAAAGATTCTTTTTCGCTACCAGATTTCTATACGTTTGCTAGTGTAACATAAAAAGTGGGAAATTCGTCGTTTCTCGGGCTAGAAATGCGTTTTTTCGGATATACATTAATAAAACCTGTAAATTGCAACCGATTTTGCCAATTATTTCTGAATGACTTTAACATCCAAAATGAAACCGCATTTTATCACTCGTTTCGATTTTCACCTCGTACAAAATTTCTCTAAAAATTTGGTTTTAGCGAGATTTTAAGCTATTTAATCACGCACAAAATCCACAAATCCCATCGGATTTCACTAGTTTCTTAGAAAAATGTCAAATTCGTGTGTAGACACTTATTTCTATCCAAAGATTCATGTTAGCGTCCAGAATTATGTGCGTTAGCTAGTGTATTGTATAAAGTGGAAAAATCGTCGTTTCTTGGGCTAGGAATGCGTTTTTCCCTATACACATTAATAAAACCTGCTAATTGAACCCGATTGTGCTAATTCTTGCTGAATGGATTTAACATTCACAATGAAAAAGCATTTTTAACTCATTTCGGTTGTCCACTCATTTAAAATTTCCCTAAGAATTTGGTTTTTGTGAAATTTTCGGCTATATAATCATGAATAAAATCTACAAATCACATCGGATCTCTCCGGTTTCTTAAAAAAATGTCAAATTCGCTTGTACACACGCATTTCTATTCAAAGATTCTTGTTCGTACCGGTTTTATTTATGTTTGCTAGAGTATCTGAAAAGTGGAAAATTCGTCGTTTCTCTGCCTAGAAATGTGTTTTTTTGGATATACATTAATAAAACCTACAAATTCCAACCGATTGTACTAATTCTCCCTGAATGTCTTTAACATTCACAATGAAACCGCATTTTATCACTCGTTTCGGTTTTCCACTCACACAAAATTTCTCTAAAAATTTGGATTTTGCGAGATATTAAGCGATATAATCATGAATAAAATATGCAAATCCCATCGGATTTCTCTAGTTTCATTAAAAAAATGTCAAATTGGTGTGTATGCACGTATTTGTATCCAAAGATTCCTGTTTCCGTCCAGATTTATGTACGTTTGCTAGTGTATCTGAAAAACTCGAAAAATCATCATTACTCGGGCTAGAAATGCGTTTTTTCGTATATACATTCATTAAACATGCAAATTGAAACCGATTGTGATACTTTTTGCTGTAAGGGTTTAACATTCACAATGAAACAGCATTTTATCACTCCTTTCGATTTACCACTCACATAAAAGTTCTCTAAAATTTAGGCTTTTGCGAGATTTTAAGCTATATAATCAAGAATAAAATCTAGAATTACCATCGGATGTCTCTGTTTTCTTAAGAAAATGACAAATTCGAGTGTACACACGTATTTCTATCAAAAGATTCATGTTCGCGTCCACAATTATGTGCGTTTTCTAGTGTATGGTAAAAAGAGGAAAAATCTTCATTTCCCGGGCTAGAAATGCGTTTTTCCGTATATACATTAATAAAACCTAAAAATTGAAAAGATTGTGCTAATTCTTTATGAATGGGTTTAGCATTCACCACGAACCAGCATTTTATCAGTCCTTTTTGATTTTCCAATCATATAAATTTTCTCTAAAAATATGATTTTTGCGAGAATTAAACTATATAATCATGAATTAAAACCACAAATCCTATCGGATCTCACTGGTTTCTTAAAAAAAATGTCAAATTCGTGTGTAGACACGCATTTCTATCCAAAGATTCATGTTCACGTCCAGAATTATGTGCGTTTGCTAGTGTATTGTATAAAGTGGAAAAATCGTCGTTTCTCGGGCTAGTAATGCGTTTTTCCCTATATACATTAATAAAACCTGCAAATTGAAACCGAATGTGCTAATTATTGCTGAATGGATTTAATATTCACAATGAAAAAGCATTTTTTCACTCATTTCGGTTTTCCACTCACACAAAATTTCCCTAAAAATTTGGATTTTGCGAGATTTTAAGCAATATAATCATGAATAAAATCTACAATTCCCGTCGGATCTCTCTAGTTTCTGAAAAAAATGCAAAATTCGTGTGTACACTCGTATTCCTATACAAAGATTTATGTTGGCGTCCAGAAACATATGCGTTTGATAGTGTATTGTAAAAAGTGGAAAAATCGTCGTTTCTCGGGTTAGAAATTCGTTTTTTCCGTATATACATTAATAAAACCTACAAATTGAAAATGATTGTCCCTAATTCTTTCTGAATGGGTTTAAATTTCATAATGAAACAGCCTTTTATCACTTGTTTTGATTTTCCAGTCATATAAATTTGTCTAAAAATTTGGTTTTTGCGAGATTTGAAGCTATATAATCATGAATAAAATCTACAAATCACAACGGATCTCTCTGGCTTCTTAAAAAAATTTCAAATTCGCGTGTGCACACGCATTTTTATTCAAAGTTTCTTGTTCGAGACAGGATTTATTTATGTTTGCTAGAGTATCTGAAAAAGTGGAAAAATCGTCGTTTCTCTGGCCAAAAATTTGTTTTTTTGGATATACATTAATAAAACCTACAAATTCCAACCAATTGTACTAATTCTCCCTGAATGGCTTTAACATTCTGAATGAAACCGCATTTTATCACTCGTTTCGATTTTCCGCTCACACAAAATTTCTCTAAAAATTTGTATTTTGCGAGATATTAAGCGATATAATCATGAATAAAATATGCAAATACCATTGGATTTCTCTAGTTTCTTAAAAAAATGTCAAATAGGGGTGTACACACGTATTTGTATTCAAAGATTCTTGTTCCCGTCCAGATTTATGTACGTTTGCTAGTGTATCTGAAAATCTGGAAAAATCGTCGTTTCTCTGGCTAGAACTGTTTTTTTTGGACATACATTAACAAAAACCGACAAATTCCAACCGATTTTGCTAATTCTTGCCGAATGGCTTTAAAATTCACAATCAAACTGCATTTTATCATTGGTTTTGATTTTCCAAACATACACAATTTCTCTAAATATTTTGGTTTTTGCGAGATTTTAAGCATTTAATCATGAATAAAATCTACAAATACCATCGGATTTCTCTAGTTTCTTAAAAAATGTCAAATTCGTGTGTAGACAAGTACTTCTATCCAAAGATTCATGTTGGCGTCCTGAAATATATGCGTTTGCTAGTGTATTGTAAAATGTGGAAAAATCGTCATTTCTCGGGCTAGAAATGCGTTTTATCGTATATACATTAATAAAACCCACAAATTCAATCCGATTGTGCTAATTCTTTCTGAATGGGTTTAACATTCACAATGAAACAGTATTTTATCACTCGTTTCGATTTTCTACTCATATAAAATATCTCAAAAATTTGGATTTGCGAGAATTGAAAGTATATAATCATGAATAAAATCTTGAATTGCCATCGGATCTCTCCGTTTTCTTAAGAAAATGTCAAATTCGTGTGTACACACGTATTTCTTTCCAAAGATTCATGTTCGTGTCCAGAATTATGTGCGTTTGCTAGTGTATGTTAAAAAGTGGAAAAATCGACTTTTCTCGGGCTAGAAATACGATTTTTCGTATATACATTAAAAAACCTACAAATTGAAATGATTGTGCTAATTCTGTATGAATGGGTTTAACATTCACCACGAACCAGCATTTTATCAGTCGTTTTGATTTTCCACTCATAAATTTTCTCTAAAATATGACTTTTGCGAGAATTAAACTATATAATCATGAATTAAAACCAACAATCCTATCGGATCTGTCTGGTTTCTTAAAAAACGTCAAATTCGTCTTTACACACGCATTTCTATCCAAAGATTCTTGTTCGCGACCAGATTTCTATACGTTTGCTAGTGTAACGTAAAAAGTGGAAAAATCGTAGTTTCTCGGGCTAGAAATGCGTTTTTTCTTATATGAATTAATAACACCTACAAATTGAATCAGATTGTTCTAATTCCTTTAGAATGGGTTTAACATTCACAATGAACCAGCATTTTATCACTCGTTTCGATATTGCACTCATATAAAATTTGTCTAAAAATTTGGTTTTGCGAGAATTGAAGCTATATAATCAAGAATAAAATCTAGAATTGCCATCGGATGTCTCTGTTTTCTTAAGAAAATGTCAAATTCGTGTGGACACACGTATTTCTATCCAAAGATTCATGTTCGCGTCCAGAATCATGTGCGTTTGCTAGTGTATTGTATAAAGTGGAAAAATCGTCGTTTCTCGGGCTAGAAATGCGTTTTTCCCTATATACATTAATAAAACCTTCAAATTGAAACCGATTTTGCTAATTCTTGCTGAATGGATTTAACATTCACAATTAAAAAATCATTTTCTCATTAATTTCGTTTATCTACTCATATAAAATTTCCCTAAGAATTTGGTTTTTGTGACATTTTAAGCTATATAATCATGAATAAAATCTACAAATCCCATCGGATTTCTCTATTATGTTAAAAAAATTTCAAATTCGTGTGTAGACACGTATATCTATCCAAAGATTCAAGTTCGCGGCCAGAATTATTTGCGTTTGCTATTGTATTGTATAAAATGGAAAAATTGTCGTTTCTCGGGCTAGAAATGCGTTTTTTCCTATATACATTAATAAAACCTGCAAATTGAAATCGATTGTGCTAATTTTTGCTGAATGGATTTAACATTCACAATGAAAAAGCATTTTTTCACTCCTTTCGGTTTTCCACTCATATAAAATTTCCCTAAGTATTTGGTTTGTTAGAGATTTTAAGCTATATAATCAAGAATAAAATCTAGAATTGCCATCGGATCTCTCTGTTTTCTTAAGAAAATATCAAATTCGTGTGTACACACGTATTTCTATCCAAAGATTCATATTCGCGTCCAGAATCATGTGCGTTTGTTAGTGTATTGTATAAAGTGGAAAAATCGTCGTTTCTCGGGATAGAAAAGCGTTTTTCCTTATATACATTAATAAAACCTGCAAATTGAAACCGATTGTGCTAATTCTTGCTGAATGGATTCACAATTAAAAAATCATTTTCTCTTTCATTTCGTTTTTCCACTCATATAAAATTTCCCTAAGAATTTGGTTTTTGTGAGATTTTAAGCTATATAATCATGAATAAAATCTGCAATTCCCGTCGGATCTGTCTAGTTTGTGAAAAAAATGTAAAATTCGTGTGTACACACGTATTTCTATCCAAAGATTCATGTTCGCGTCCAGAAATATATTTGCGTTTGCTAGTGTAATGTATAAAGTGGAAAAACCGTCGTTTCTCGGGCTGGAAATTATTTTTTCGTATATAGCTTAATAAAACCTGCAAATTGAAACCGATAATGCTAATTCTTTCTGAATGCGTTTAACATTCACAATGAAACAGCATTTAACACAGGTTTCGATTTTCCACACATATTGAATTTCTCAATAAATTTGGTTTTTGCGATATTTTAAGCTATGTATACAGGAACAAAATCTACAATTCCCATCGGATCTCTCTGGTTTCTTAAAAAAATATCAATTTCGTGTGTACACACGTATTTCTATCCAAAGATTCATGTTCGCCTCCAGAAATATAAGCGTTTGCTTGTGTATGGTAATAAGTGGAAAAATCGTAGTTTCACGGGCTAGAAATGCGTTTTTCCGTACATGCATTAATGAAACCTGCAAATTCCAACCGATTGTGCTAATTCCTGCTGAATGGCTTTAGCATTCAAAATGAAACCGCATTTTTTCACTCGTTTCGATTTTCAACTCATGCAAATTTTCTCTAAAAATTTGGTTTTTGCGAGATTTTAAGCACTTTAATCATGAATAAAATCTACAAATACCATCGGATTTCTCTAGTTTCTTAAAAAAATTTCAAATTCGTGTGTAGACACGTATTTCTATCCGAAGATTCATGTTGGCGTCCAGAATTAATTGCGTTTGCTATTGTATTGTATAAAATGGAAAAATCGTCTTTTCTCGGGCTAGAAATGCGTTTTTCCCTATATACATTAATAAAACCTGCAAATTGAAACCGATTGTGCTAATTCTTGCTGAATGGATTTAATATTCACAATGAAAAAGCATTTTTTCACTCATTTCGGTTTTCCACTCACACAAAATTTCCCTAAAAATTTGGATTTTGCGAGATTTTAAGCAATATAATCATGAATAAAATCTACAATTCCCGTCGGATCTCTCTAGTTTCTGAAAAAAATGCAAAATTCGTGTGTACACACGTATTTCTATTCAAAGATTTATGTTGGCGTCCAGAAACATATGCGTTTGATAGTGTATTGTAAAAAGTGGAAAAATCGTCGTTTCTCGGGCTAGAAATTCGTTTTTTCGTATATACATTACTAAAACCTACAAATTGAAAATAATTTTTCCTAATTCTTTCTGAATGGGTTTAAATTTCACAATGAAACAGCCTTTTATGACTCGTTTTGATTTTCCACTCATATAACATGTATCTAAAAATTTGGTTTTTGCGGGATTTGAAGCTATATAATCAAGAATAAAATCTACAAATCCCATCGGATCTCTCTGGTTTGTTAAAAAAATATCAAATTCGCGTGTACACACGCATTTCTAATCAAAGATTCTTGCTCGCGACCATTTTTATTTATGTCTGCTATTGTATCTGAAAAAGTGGAAAAATCGTCGTTTCTCTGCCTTGAAATGTGTTTTTTTGGATATACATTAATAAAACCTACAAATTCCAAACGATTGTGCTAATTCTCCCTGAATGACTTTAATATACACAATGAAACCGCATTTTATCACTCGTTTTCCACTCACACAAAATTTCTCTACAAATTTGGAATTTTGCGAGATTTTAAGCGATATAGTCATGAATAAAATATGCAAATCCCATCGGATTTCTCTAGTTTCTTACAAAAATGTTAAATTGGTGTGTACACACGTATTTGTATCCAAAGATTCTTGTCCCGTCCAGATATATATACGTTTGCTAGTGCATCTGAAAAACTGGAAAAATAGTCGTTTCTCTGCATAGAAATGCGTTTTTTGGACATATATTAACAAAAACCTACAAATTCCAACTGATTGTGCTAGTTATTGCTGAATGGCTTTAACTTTCACAATCAAACCTCACTTTATCACTCTTTTTGAATTTCCACTCATACACAATTTCTCTAAAAATTTGTCTTTTGCGAGATTGTAAGGACTTTATTCAAGAATAATATTTACAAATCCCATCGGATTTCTCTAGTTTATTAAAAAAAAATGTCAAATTCGTGTGTAGACACGTATTTCTATCCAAAGATTCATGTTCGCGTCCAGAATTGTGTGCGTTTGCTAGGGTATGGTAAAAAGTGGAAAAATCGTCTTTTCTCGAGGTAGAAATGCGATATTTCGTATATACGTTAATACATCCTACAAATTGAAAATGATTGTGCTAATTCTTTCTGAATGGCTTTAACATTCACTATGAAAGAGCATTTTATCACTTGTTTCGATTTTCCACTCATATAAAATTTCTCTAAAAATTTTGTGTTTGCGAGATTTTAAGATCTATAATCATGAACAAAATCTACAATTAGTATCGGATCTCTCTGGTTTGTAAAAAAAATGTCAAATTCGTGTTTCTAACGAAAGATTCATTTTCGCTTCCAGAAATATATGCGTTTTCTAGTGTATTGTAAAATGTGGAAAAATCGTCGTTTCTCGTTCTAAAAATGGGCTTTTTCTTATATACATTAATAAAACCTACCAATTGAAACCGACTGTGCTAATTCTTGCAGAATCGGTCTAACCTTCACAATGGAACAGGATTTTATCACCCGTTTCGATTTTCCACTCAGATAAAATTTCTCTAAAAATTTGGTTTTTGCGAGATTTTAAGCTATATAATCAGGAATAAAATCTACAAATCCCATCGGATTTCTCTAGTTTCTTAAAAATGTCAAATTCGTGTGAACTCTGGTATTTCTATCCAAAGATTCCTGCTCGCGTCCAGAAATTTATGCGTTTGCTAGTGTATTGTAGAAAGAGGAAAAATCGTCGTTTCTCGTTCTAGAAATGGGCTTTTTCGTATATACATTCATAAAACCTACTAATTGAAACAGATTGTGTTAATTCTTTGTGAGTGGGTTTAACATTCACAATGCAACAGCATTTTATCACTCGTTTCGATTTTCCACTCAAAATATTTCTCTAAAAATTTGGTTTTTGCGAGATTTTAAGATCTATAACCACGAATAAAATCTACAAATCCAATCGGATCTCTCTATTTTCTTAAAGAAATGTCAATTTTGTGTGTACACACTTATTTCTATCCAAAGTTTGATGTTCGCGTCTAAAATTATATGGGTTTGGTCGTGTATTGTAAAAAGTGGAAAAATCGTCGTTTCTCGGGCTTGAAATGCTTTTTATTCGGATGTACATTAATAAAACCTACAAATTCCAACAGATTTTTCTAATTCTTTCTGAATAACTATAACATTCACAATGAAATCGCATTTTTTTACTCGTTTCGATTTTCCACTCATACAAAATTTCTCTAAAAATTTGGTTTTTGCGAGATTTTAATCTTTATAATCATGAATAAAATCTACAAATCCCATCGGATTCATCTAGTTTTTTAAAAAACTGTCAAATTCGTGTGTACACACGTATTTCTATCCAAAGGTTCTTGTTCGCGTCCAGATTTATATGTGTTTGCTAGTGTATCTGAAAAAGTGGAAAAATCGTCGTTTCTCTGGCTAGAAATGCGTTTTTTGGATATACATTAATAAAACATACAAAGTGCAACCGAATGTGCTAATTTTTGCGGAGCGGCTTTAACATTCACAATGAAACAGAATTTTATCACTCGTTTCGATTTTCCACTCGTATAAAATAAATCTTAATTTTGGTTTTGCGAGATTTTAAGCTATATAATCATGAATAAAATTTACAAATCCCATCGGATATCACTAGTTCCTTAAAAAAATGTCAAATTCGTGTGTAAGCACTTATTTCTATTAAAAGATTCATTTTCGCGTCCAGAAATATATGCGTTTGCTTGTGTATGGTAATAAGTGGAAATATCTTCGTTTCATGGGATAGAAATGCGTTTTTTTCGTGTATACGTTAATATACACCTACAAATTCCAACCGATTGTGCTAATTCTTTCTGAATGGCTTTAACATTCACAATGAAACTGCATTTTAGCACTGGTTTCGATTTTCCACTCAAATACTCTTTCTCTAATAATTAGGTTTTTGCGAGATTTTAGATGTATAATAATGAATAAAATCTACAAATCCCATCGGATTTCTCTATTATCTTAAAAAAAATCAAATTCGTGTATACACACGTTTTTCTGTCCGAAGATTGATGTTCGCGTCCAGAATTATATGCGTTTTCTAGTGTATTGTAAAAAGTGGAAACGTCGTCTTTTCGCGGGATAGAAATGCGATTTTTCGTATATACATTAATAAAACCTACAAATTGAAACGGATTCTGCTAATTCTTTGTGAATGGGTTTAACATTCAGAATGCAACAGCATTATGTCTCTCGTTTCGATATTCCACTCATATAAAATTTCCCTAAAAATTTGGTTTTTGCGAGACTTGAAGCAATATAATCAAGAATAAAATCAACAAAACTCTTCGGATTCCTCTGGTTTCTTAAAAAATTATCAAATTCGTGTATACACACATATTTCTATCCAAATATTCACGTTCGCGTCCAGAATTATATGCGTTTGCTTGTGTATGGTAATAAGTGGGAAAATCGTCGTTTCTCTTTCTAAAAATGAGTTTTTTTGATATACATTAATAAAACCTACAAATTCCAACCGATTGTGCTAATTCTTGCCGAATGGCTTTAACATTCAGAATGAAACCGCATTTTATCCCACGTTTCGATTTTCCACTGTTACAAAATTTGTCTAAAAATTTGGTTTTCGCGAGATTTTAAGGTTTTTAATCATGAATAAAATCTACAAATCCCATCGGATTTCACTAGTTTCTTAAAAAAATGTCAAATTCGTGTGTAGACGCGTATTTCTATCCAAAGATTCATGTTCGAGTCTAGAATTATGTGCGTCTGCCAGTGTATGGTAAGAAGTGGGAAAATCGTCGTTTCTCGGGCTAGAAATGCGATTATTCGTATATACATTAATAAAACCTGCGAATAGAAAACGATTGCGCTAATTCTTTGAGAATGGGTTTAACAATCACAATGAAACAGCATTTTATCACTTGTTTCTAATTTCCACTATTAAAAAATTTCCCTAAATTTTGGATTTTGCGAGACTTTAATATCTATAATCATGAACAAAATCTACAATTCCTATCGGATCTCTCTGGTTTCTTAAAAAAATGTCAAATTCGCGAGTTCACACGCATTTCTATTCAAAGATTCTTGCTCGCGACCAGATTTATTTATGTGTGCTATTGTATCTGAAAAAGTGGAAAAATCGTCGTTTCTCTGCCTAGAAATGTGTTTTTTTGGATATACATTAATAAAACCTACAAATTCCAACCTATTGTGCTAATTCTCCCTGAATGGCTTTAACATTGACAATGAAACCGCATTTTATCACTCGTTTCGATTTTCCACTCACACAAATTTTTTTTTTTTTTAATTTTAATTTTGCGAGATTTTAAGCGATATCATCATGAATAAAATATGCAAATCCCATCGGATTTCTCTAGTTTCTTAAAAAAAAATGTCAAATTGGTGTGTAGACACGTATTTGTAACCAAAGATTCTTGTTCCCGTCCAGATTTATGTACGTTTGCTAGTGTATCTGAAAAACTGGAAAAATCGTTGTTTCTCTGGATAGAAATGCGTTTTTTTGGACATACATTAACAAAAACATACAAATTCCAACCGATTGTGCTTCTTCTTGCCGAATGGCTTTAACATTCACAATCAAACCGCATTTTATCACTCGTTTTGATTTTCCACTCAAACACAATTTCTCTAAAAATTTGTTTTTTGCGAGATTTTAAGCTATTTAATCATGAGTAAAATCTACAAATCCCATCGGATTTCTCTAGTTTCTTAAAAAAATGTCAAATTCGTGTGTAGACACGTATTTTTATCCAAAGATTCATGTTCGCGTCCAGAATTCTGTGCGTTTGCTAGTGTATTGTAAAAAATGGAAAAATCGTCATTTCTCGGGCTAGAAATGAGTTTTTTCGTATGTACATTAATAAAACCCACAAATTCAAACCGATTGTGCTAATTCTTTCTGAATGGATTTAACATTCACAATGAAACAGCATTTTGTCACTCGTTTCGATTTTCAACTCATATAAAATATCTCTAAAAATTTGGTTTTGCGAGATTTTAAGCTACATAATCATGGATAAAATCCACAAATCCCATCGGATATCTCTAGTTCCTTAAAAAAATGTCAAATTCGTGCGTAGACACGTATTTCTATCCAAAGATTCATGTTCGAATCCAGAAATTTATACGTTTGCTAGTGTATTGTAAAATGTGGGAAAATCGTCATTTCTCGGGCTAGAAATGCGTCTTTTCGTATATACATTCATTAAACCAAAAATTGAAACCGACTGTGATAATTTTTGCTGTATATGTTTAACATTCACAATGAAATAGTATTTTATCACTCGTTTCGATTTACCAGTCACATAAAAGTTCTCTAAAATTTTGCCTTATGCGAGATTTTAAGCTATATAATCAAGAATAAAATCTAGAATTGCCATCGGATCTCTCTGTTTTCTTAAGAAAATGTCAAATTCGTGTGTACACACGTATTTCTATCCAAAGATTCATGTTCGCGTCCAGAAGTATGTGCGTTTGCTAGTGTATTGTATAAAGCGGAAAAATCGTCGTTTCTCGGGCTAGAAATGCGTTTTTCCCTACATACATTAATAAAACCTGCAAATTGAAACCAATTGTGCTAATCCTTGCCGTATGAATTTAACATTCACAAGGAAAAAGCATTTTTTCACTCATTTCGGTTTTCGACTCCTATAAAAGTTCCCTAAGAATTTGGTTTTTGTGAGATTTTAAGCTATATAATCATGAATAAAATCTACAATTCCCGTCGGATCCCTCTAGTTTCTGAAAAAAATGTAAAATTCCTGTGTACACACATATTCCTATACAAAGATTTATGTTGGCGTCCAGAAACATATGCGTTTGGTAGTGTATTGTAAAAAGTGGAAAAATCGTCGTTTCTCGGGCTAGAAATTCGTTTTTTCGTATATACATTGATAAAACGTACAAATTGAAAATGATTGTCCTAATTCTTTCTGAATGGGTTTAAATGTCACAATGAAACAACCGTTTATCACTCGTTTTGATTTTCCAGTCATATAACTTTTCTATAAAAATTTGGGTTTTGCGAGATTTGAAGCTAAATAATCAGGAATAAAATCTACAAATCACATCGGATCTCTCTGGTTTCTTAAAAAAATGTCAAATTCGCGTGTACACACGCATTTCTATTCAAAGATTCTTGTTCGCGACCGGATATATTTATGTTTGCTAGAGAATCTGAAAAAATGGAAAAATCGTCGTTTCTCTGGGTAGAAATGTTTTTTTTTGGATATACATTAATAAAACCCACAAATTCCAACCGATTGTACTAATTCTCCCTGAATGGCTTTAACATTCTAAATGAAACCGCTTTTTATCACTCGTTTCGATTTTCCACTCACTCAAAATTTCTCTAAAAATTTGGATTTTGCGAGATATTAAGCGTTATAATCATGAATAAAATATGCAAATCCCATCGTATTTCTCTAGTTTGTTAAAAAAATGCCAAATTGGTGTGTACACACGTATTTTTATTCAAAGATTCTTGTTCCCGTCCAGATTTATGTACGTTTGCTAGTGTATCTGAAAAACTGGAAAAATCGTGGTTTCTCTGGCTAGAACTGCGTTTTTTGGACATACATTAACAAAAACCGACAAATTCCAACCGATTTTGCTAATTCTTTCTGCATGGGTTTAACATTCACAATGAAACCCCATTTTATCACTCGTTTCGATTGTCCACTCATATAAAATTTCTCTAAAAATTTGGTTTTTGCGAGATTGAAAGCTTTATAATCATGAATAAAACCTACAAATCCCAAGGGATTTCTCTCGTTGATTAATAAAATGTCAAATTCGTGTGTAGACACGTATTTCTATCCAAAGATTCATGTTCGCATCCAAAAGCATATGCGTTTGCTAATGTAATGAATAAAGTGGAAAAATCGTCGTTTCTCGGGCTGGAAATTATTTTTCCGTATATAGCTTAATAAAACCTACAAATTGAAACCGCTAATGCTAATTCTTTCTGAATCAGTTTAACATTCACAATGAAACAGCATTATATCACTGGTTTCGATTTTCCACACATATTGAATTTCTCAATAAATTTGGTTTTTGCGAGATTTTAAGCTATATATACAGGAACAAAATCTACAATTCCCATCGGAACTCTCTGATTTCTTAAAAAAATATCAATTTCGTGTGTACACACGTATTTCTATCCAAAGATTCATGTTCGCGTCCAGAAATATATGCGTTTGCTTGTGTATGGTATTGAGCGGAAAAATCGTAGTATCACGGGCTAGAAAGGCGTTTTTCCGTATATGCATTAATCAAACCTGCAAATTCCAACCGATTGTGCTAATTCCTGCTGAATGGCTTTAACATTCAAAATGAAACCGCAATTTATCACTCGTTTCGATTTTCAACTCATGCAAATTTTCTCTAAAAATTTGGTTTTTGCGATATTTTAAGCTATTTAATCATGAATAATATCTACAAATCCCATCGGATTTCTCTAGTTTCTTAAAAAAATGTCAAATTCGTGTGTAGACACGTATTTCTATCCAAAGATTCATGTTGGCGTCCAGAATTATTTGCGTTTGCTATTGTATTGTATAAAATGGAAAAATCGTCGTTTCTCGGGCTAGAAATGCTTTTTTCCTATATACATTAATAAAACCTGCAAATTGAAATCGATTGTGCTAATTCTTGCTCAATGGATTTAACATTCACAATGAAAAAGCATTTTTGACTCCTTTCGTTTTTCCACTCATATAAAATTTCCCTAAGAATTTGGTTTGTGTGAGATTTTAAGCTATATAATCATGAATAAAATCTACAATTCCCGTCGGATCTCTCTGGTTTCAGAAAAACAATGTCAAATTCGTGTGTACACACGTATTTCTATCCAAAGATTAATGTTGGCGTCCAGGAATATATACGTTTTATAGTGTATTGTAAAAAGTTGAAAAATCGTCGTTTCTCGGGATAGAAGTGCGCTTTTTTCGTATATACATTAATAAAACCTACAAATTGAAATTGATTCACCTAATTCTTTCTGATTGGGTTTAATATTCACAATGAAACATTCTTTTATCACTCGTTTTGATTTTCCACTCATATAACATTTCTCTAAATATTTGGGTTTTGCAAGATTTGAAGCTATATATACAGGAACAAAATCTACAATTCCCATCGGAACTCTCTGATTTCTTAAAAAAATGTCAAATTCGCGTGTACACACGCATTTCTATTCAAAGATTCTTGTTCGCGACCGGATTTATTTATGTTTGCTAGAGTATCTGAAAAGTGGAAAATTCGTCGTTTCTCTGCCTAGAAATGTGTTTTTTTGGATATACATTAATAAAACCTACAAATTCCAACCGATTGTACTAATTCTCCCTGAATGTCTTTAACATTCACAATGAAACCGCATTTTATCACTCGTTTCGGTTTTCCACTCACACAAAATTTGTCTAAAAATTTGGATTTTGCGAGATATTAAGCGATATAATCATGAATAAAATATGCAAATCCCGTCCGTTTTCTCTAGTTTCTTAAAAAAGTGTCAAATTGGTTTTTACTTACGTATTTGTATCCAAAGATTCTTGTTCCCGTCCCGATTAATGTACGTTTGCTAGTGTATCTGAAAAACCGGAAAAATCGCCGTTTCTCTGGCTAGAACTGCGTTTTTTTGGACATACATTAACAAAAACCTACAAACTCCAACCGATTGTGCTAATTCTTGCCGAATGGCTTTAACATTCACAATCAAACCGCATTTTATCACTGGTTTTGATTTTCCACTCATACACAATTTCTTTAAAAATTTGTGTTTTGCGAGATTTTAAGCACTTTAATGATGAATAAAATCTACAAATTACATCGGATTTCTCTAGTTTCTTAAACAAATGTCAAATTCGAGTGTAGACACGTATTTCTATCCAAAGATTCATGTTGGCGTCCAGAAATATATGCGTTTGCTAGTGCATTGTAAAATGTTGAAAAATCGTCATTTCTCGGGCTAGAAATGCGTTTTTTGTATATACATTAATAAAACCCACAAATTGAAACCGATTGTGCCAACTGTTTCTGAATGGGTTTATCATTCACAATGAAACAGCATTTTATCACTCGTTTCGATTTTCCACTCATATAAAATATCTCTAAAAATTTGGTTTTGCGAGATTTTATGCTATATAATCATGAATAAAATCTACAAATCCCATCGGATATCTCTAGTTCCTTAAAAAAATATCAAATTCGTGTGTAGACACATATTTCTATCCAAAGATTCATGGTCGCGTCCAGAAAGATATGCGTTTGCTAGTGTATTGTAAAATGTGGAAAAATATACATTTCTCGGGCTAGAAATGCGTTTTTTCGTATAACATTAATTAAACCTACAAATTGAAACCGATTGTGATAATTTTTGCTGTAAAGGTTTAACATTCACAATGAAACAGCATTTTATCACTCCTTTAGATTTACCACTCACATAAAATTTCTCTAAAATTTTGGCTTTTGCGAGATTTTAAGCTATATAATCAAGAGCAAAATCTAGAATTACCATCGGATGTCTCTGTTTTCTTAAGAAAATGACAGATTCGAGTGTACACACGTATTTCTATCAAAAGATTCATGTTCGCGTCCACAATTATGTGCGTTTTCTAGTGTATGGTAAAAAGTGGAAAAATCGTTTTTTCTCGGGCTGGAAATGCGTATTTCCGTATATATATTAATAAAACCTAAAAATTGAAATGATTGTGCTAATTCTTTATGAATGGGTTTGACATTCACCACGAACCAGCATTTTATCAGTCGTTTTGATTTTCCACTCATATAAATTTTCTCTAAAATATGATTTTTGCGAGAATTAAACTATATAATCATGAATTAAAACCACAAATCCTATCGGATATCTCTGGTTTCTTAAAAAAATGTCAAATTCGTCTGTACACACGCATTTCTATTCAAGGTTCTTGTTCGCGACCAGATTTCCATACGTTTGCTAGTGTAACGTAAAAAGTGGAAAAATCCTAGATTCTCGGGCTAGAAAGGCGTTTTTTCGTATATAAATTAATAAAACCTACAAATTGAAACCGATTGTGCTAATTCCTTTAGAATGGGTTTAATATTCAAAATGAAACAGCATTTTATCACTCGTTTCGATATTCCACTGATATAAAATTTCTATAAAAATTTGGTTTTGCGAGAATTGAAAGTATATAATCATGAATAAAATTTACAAATCACATCGGATCTCTCTGGTGTCTAAAAAAAAAAAATGTCAAATTCGTGTGTACACACGTATTTCTTTCGAAAATTTCATGTTCGCGGCCAGAATTGTGTGCGTTTGCTAGTGTATGTTAAAAAGTGGAATAATCGTTTTTCTCGGGCTAGAAATGCGTTTTTTCGTATATACGTTAATAAAACCTACAAATTGAAAATGATTGTGCTAATTCTCTCTGAATGGGTTTAACATTCACAATGAAACAGCATTGTATCAGTCGTTTTGATTTTCCACTCATATAAAATTTCTCTAAAAATTTGGTTTTTGAGAGAATTAAGCTATATAATCATGATTTAAAACCACAAATCCCATCGGATCTCTCTGGTATCTTCAAAAAATGTCAAATTCGTCTGTACACACGCATTTCTATCCAAAGATTCTTTTTCGCTACCAGATTTCTATACGTTTGCTAGTGTAACATAAAAAGTGGAAAATTCGTCGTTTCTCGGGCTAGAAATGCGTTTTTTCGGATATACATTAATAAAACCTGTAAATTCCAACCGATTTTGCCAATTATTTCTGAATGACTTTAACATTCAAAATGAAACCGCATTTTATCACTCGTTTCGATTTTCACCTCGTACAAAATTTCTCTAAAAATTTGGTTTTAGCGAGATTTTAAGCTATTTAATCACGCACAAAATCCACAAATCCCATCGGATTTCTCTAGTGTCTTAGAAAAATGTCAAATTCGTGTGTAGACACTTATTTCTATCCAAAGATTCATGTTAGCGTCCAGAATTATGTGCGTTTGCTAGTGTATTGTATAAAGTGGAAAAATCGTCGTTTCTTGGGCTAGGAATGCGTTTTTCCCTATACACATTAATAAAACCTGCTAATTGAACCCGATTGTGCTAATTCTTGCTGAATGGATTTAACATTCACAATGAAAAAGCATTTTTAACTCATTTCGGTTGTCCACTCATTTAAAATTTCCCTAAGAATTTGGTTTTTGTGAAATTTTCGGCTATATAATCATGAATAAAATCTACAAATCACATCGGATCTCTCCGGTTTCTTAAAAAAATGTCAAATTCGCTTGTACACACGCATTTCTATTCAAAGGTTCTTGTTCGTACCGGTTTTATTTATGTTTGCTAGAGTATCTGAAAAGTGGAAAATTCGTCGTTTCTCTGCCTAGAAATGTGTTTTTTTGGATATACATTAATAAAACCTACAAATTCCAACCGATTGTACTAATTCTCCCTGAATGTCTTTAACATTCACAATGAAACCGCATTTTATCACTCGTTTCGGTTTTCCACTCACACAAAATTTCTCTAAAAATTTGGATTTTGCGAGATATTAAGCGATATAATCATGAATAAAATATGCAAATCCCGTCCGTTTTCTCTAGTTTCTTAAAAAAGTGTCAAATTGGTTTTTACTTACGTATTTGTATCCAAAGATTCTTGTTCCAGTCCCGATTAATGTACGTTTGCTAGTGTATCTGAAAAACCGGAAAAATCGCCGTTTCTCTGGCTAGAACTGCGTTTTTTTGGACATACATTAACAAAAACCTACAAACTCCAACCGATTGTGCTAATTCTTGCCGAATGGCTTTAACATTCACAATCAAACCGCATTTTATCACTGGTTTTGATTTTCCACTCATACACAATTTCTTAAAAAATTTGGGTTTTGCGAGAATTTAAGCACTTTAATGATGAATAAAATCTACAAATTACATCGGATTTCTCTAGTTTCTTAAACAAATGTCAAATTCGAGTGTAGACACGTATTTCTATCCAAAGATTCATGTTGGCGTCCAGAAATATATGCGTTTGGTAGTGTATTGTAAAATGTTGAAAAATCGTCATTTCTCGGGCTAGAAATGCGTTTTTTGTATATACATTAATAAAACCCACAAATTGAAACCGATTGTGCCAACTGTTTCTGAATGGGTTTATCATTCACAATGAAACAGCATTTTATCACTCGTTTCGATTTTCCACTCATATAAAATATCTCTAAAAATTTGGTTTTGCGAGATTTTATGCTATATAATCATGAATAAAATCTACAAATCCCATCGGATATCTCTAGTTCCTTAAAAAAATATCAAATTCGTGTGTAGACACATATTTCTATCCAAAGATTCATGGTCGCGTCCAGAAAGATATGCGTTTGCTAGTGTATTGTAAAATGTGGAAAAATATACATTTCTCGGGCTAGAAATGCGTTTTTTCGTATAACATTAATTAAACCTACAAATTGAAACCGATTGTGATAATTTTTGCTGTAAAGGTTTAACATTCACAATGAAACAGCATTTTATCACTCCTTTCGATTTACCACTCACATAAAATTTCTCTAAAATTTTGGCTTTTGCGAGATTTTAAGCTATATAATCAAGAGCAAAATCTAGAATTACCATCGGATGTCTCTGTTTTCTTAAGAAAATGACAAATTCGAGTGTACACACGTATTTCTATCAAAAGATTCATGTTCGCGTCCACAATTATGTGCGTTTTCTAGTGTATGGTAAAAAGTGGAAAAATCGTTTTTTCTCGGGCTTGAAATGCGTATTTCCGTATATATATTAATAAAACCTAAAAATTGAAATGATTGTGCTAATTCTTTATGAATGGGTTTTACATTCACCACGAACCAGCATTTTATCAGTCGTTTTGATTTTCCACTCATATAAATTTTCTCTAAAATATGATTTTTGCGAGAATTAAACTATATAATCATGAATTAAAACCACAAATCCTATCGGATATCTCTGGTTTCTTAAAAAAATGTCAAATTCGTCTGTACACACGCATTTCTAATCAAGGTTCTTGTTCGCGACCAGATTTCCATACGTTTGCTAGAGTAACGTAAAAAGTGGAAAAATCCTAGATTCTCGGGCTAGAAAAGCGTTTTTTCGTATATAAATTAATAAAACCTACAAATTGAAACCGATTGTGCTAATTCCTTTAGAATGGGTTTAATATTCAAAATGAAACAGCATTTTATCACTCGTTTCGATATTCCACTCATATAAAATTTCTATAAAAATTTGGTTTTGCGAGAATTGAAAGTATATAATCATGAAAATAAAATCTACAAATCACATCGGATCTCTCTGGTTTCTTAAAAAAAAATGTCAAATTCGTGTGTACACACGTATTTCTTTCCAAAATTTCATGTTCGCGGCCAGAATTGTGTGCGTCTGCTAGTGTATGTTAAAAAGTGGAATAAACGTTTTCCTCGGGCTAGAAATGCGTTTTTTCGTATATACGTTAATAAAACCTACAAATTGAAAATGATTGTGCTAATTCTTTCTGAATGGGTTTAACATTCACAATGAAACAGCATTGTATCAGTCGTTTTGATTTTCCACTCATATAAAATTTCTCTAAAAATTTGGTTTTTGAGAGAATTAAGCTATATAATCATGATTTAAAACCACAAATCCCATCGGATCTCTCTGGTATCTTCAAAAAATGTCAAATTCGTCTGTACACACGCATTTCTATCCAAAGATTCTTTTTCGCGACCAGATTTCTATACGTTTGCTAGTGTAACATAAAAAGTGGAAAATTCGTCGTTTCTCGGGCTAGAAATGCGTTTTTTCGGATATACATTAATAAAACCTGTAAATTCCAACCGATTTTGCCAATTATTTGTGAATGACTTTAACATTCAAAATGAAACCGCATTTTATCACTCGTTTCGATTTTCACCTTGCACAAAATTTCTCTAAAAATTTGGTTTTAGCGAGATTTTAAGCTATTTAATCACGCACAAAATCCACAAATCCCATCGGATTTCTCTAGTGTCTTAGAAAAATGTCAAATTCGTGTGTAGACACTTATTTCTATCCAAAGATTCATGTTAGCGTCCAGAATTATGTGCGTTTGCTAGTGTATTGTATAAAGTGGAAAAATCGTCGTTTCTTGGGCTAGGAATGCGTTTTTCCCTATACACATTAATAAAACCTGCTAATTGAACCCGATTGTGCTAATTCTTGCTGAATGGATTTAACATTCACAATGAAAAAGCATTTTTCACTCATTTCGGTTGTCCACTCATTTAAAATTTCCCTAAGAATTTGGTTTTTGTGAGATTTTCGGCTATATAATCATGAATAAAATCTACAAATCACATCGGATCTCTCCGGTTTCTTAAAAAAATGTCCAATTCGCTTGTGAACACGCATTTCTATTCAAAGATTCTTGTTCGCGACCGGTTTTATTTATGTTTGCTAGAGTATCTGAAAAGTGGAAAATTCGTCGTTTCTCTGCCTAGAAATGTGTTTTTTTGGATATACATTAATAAATCCTACAAATTCCAACCGATTGTACTAATTCTCCCTGAATGTCTTTAACATTCACAATGAAACCGCATTTTATCACTCGTTTCGGTTTTCCACTCACACAAAATTTCTCTAAAAATTTGGATTTTGCGAGATATTAAGCGATATAATCATGAATAAAATATGTAAATCCCATCGGATTTCTCTAGTTTCATTAAAAAAATGTCAAATTGGTGTGTATGCACGTATTTGTATCCAAAGATTCCTGTTTCCGTCCAGGTTTATGTACGTTTGGTAGTGTATCTGAAAAACTCGAAAAATCATCATTTCTGGGGCTAGAAATGCGTTTTTTCGTATAACATTAATTAAACCTGCAAATTGATACCGATTGTGATACTTTTTGCTGTAAGGGTTTAACATTCACAATGAAACAGCATTTTATCACTCCTTTCGATTTACCACTCACATAAAAGTTCTCTAAAATTTAGGCTTTTGCGAGATTTTAAGCTATATAATCAAGAATAAAATCTAGAATTACCATCGGATGTCTCTGTTTTCTTAAGAAAATGACAAATTCTAGTGTACACACGTATTTCTATCAAAAGATTCATGTTCGCGTCCACAATTATGTGCGTTTTCTAGTGTATGGTAAAAAGTGGAAAAATCGTCTTTTCTCGGGCTAGAAATGCGTTTTTCCGTATATACATTAATAAAACTTAAAAATTGAAATGATTATGCTAATTCTTTATGATTGGGTTTAACATTCACCACGAACCAGCATTTTATCAGTCGTTTTGATTTTCCACTCATATAAATTTTCTCTAAAATATGATTTTTGCGAGAATTAAACTATATAATCATGAATTAAAACCACAAATCCTATCGGATCTCTCTGGTTTCTTAACAAAATGTCAAATTCGTCTGTACACACGCATTTCTATTCAAGGTTCTTGTTCACGACCAGATTTCCATACGTTTGCTAGTGTAACGTAAAAAGTGGAAAAATCGTAGATTCTCGGGCTAGAAATGCGTTTTTTCGTATATACATTAATAAAACCTACAAATTGAAAATGATTGTGCTAATTCTTTCTGAATGGGTTTAATATTCACAATGAAACATCATTGTATCAGTCGTTTTGAATTTCCACTCATATAAAATTTCTCTAAAAATTTTGGTTTTTGAGAGAATTAAGCTATATAATCATGAATTAAAACCACAAATCCCATCGGATCTCTCTGGTATCTTCAAAAAAAGGGAAATTCGTCTGTACACACGCATTTCTATCCAAAGATTCTTTTTCGCGACCAGATTTCTATACGCTTGCTACTGTAACGTAAAAAGTGGAAAAATCGTCGTTTCTCGGGCTAGAAATGCGTTTTTTCGGATATACATTAATAAAACCTGTAAATTCCAACCGATTTTGCTAATTATTTCTGAATGACTTTAACATTCATAATGAAACCGCATTTTATCACTCGTTTCGATTTTCAACTAGTACAAAACTTCTCTAAAAATTTGGTTTTTGCGAGATTTTAAGCTACTTAATCATGCATAAAATCCACATATCCCATCGGATTTCTCTAGTTTCTAAAAAAAATGTCAAATTCGTGTGTAGACACGTATTTCTATCCAAAGATTCATGTTCGTGTCCAGAATTATGTGCGTTTGCTAGTGTATTTTATAAAGAGGAAAAATCGTCTTTTCTCGGGCTAGAAATGCGTTTTTCCCTATATACATTAATAAAACCTGCAAATTGAAACCGATTGTGCTAATTCTTGCTGAATGGATTTAATATTCACAATGAAAAAGCATTTTTTCACTCATTTCGATTTTCCACTCACACAAAATTTCCCTAAAAATTTGGATTTTGCGAGATTTTAAGCAATATAATCATGAATAAAATTTACAATTCCCGTCGGATCTCTCTAGTCTCTGAAAAAAATGCAAAATTCGTGTGTACACACGTATTTCTATCCAAAGATTTATGTTGGCGTCCAGAAACATATGCGTTTGATAGTGTATTGTAAAAAGTGGAAAAATCGTCGTTTCTCGGGCTAGAAATTCGTTTTTTCGTATATACATTACTAAAACCTACAAATTGAAAATAATTGTCCTAATTCTTTCTGAATGGGTTTAAATTTCACAATGAAACAGCCTTTTATCACTCGTTTTGATATTCCAGTCATATAACTTTTCTCTAAAAATTTGGTTTTTGCGGGATTTGAAGCTATGTAATCAAGAATAAAATCTACAAATCCCATCGGATCTCTCTGGTTTGTTAAAAAAATATCAAATTCGCGTGTACACACGCATTTCTAATCAAAGATTCTTGCTCGCGACCATTTTTATTTATGTCTGCTATTGTATCTGAAAAAGTGGAAAAATCGTCGTTTCTCTGCCTTGAAATGTGTTTTTTTGGATATACATTAATAAAACCTACAAATTCCAAACAATTGTGTTAATTCTCCCTGAATGACTTTAATATACACAATGAAACCGCATTTTATCACTCGTTTTGATTTTCCACTCACACAAAATTTCTCTACAAATTTGGAATTTTTCGAGATTTTAAGCGATATAGTCATGAATAAAATATGCAAATCCCATCGGATTTCTCTAGTTTCTTACAAAAATGTTAAATTGGTGTGTACACACGTATTTGTATCCAAAGATTCTTGTCCCGTCCAGATATATATACGTTTGCTAGTGCATCTGAAAAACTGGAAAAATAGTCGTTTCTCTGCATAGAAATGCGTTTTTTGGACATATATTAACAAAAACCTACAATTTCCAACTGATTGTGCTAGTTATTGCTGAATGGCTTTAACTTTCACAATCAAACCTCACTTTGTCACTCGTTCTGAATTTCCACTCATACACAATTTCTCTAAAAATTTGTTTTTTGCGAGATTATAAGCACTTTATTCAAGAATAATATTTACAAATCCCATCGGATTTCTCTAGTTTATTAAAAAAATGTCAAATTCGTGTGTAGACACGTATTTCTATCCAAAGATTCATGTTCGCGTCCAGAATTGTGTGCGTTTGCTAGTGTATTGCAAATATGTGGAAAAATCGTCTTATCTCGGGGTAGAAATGCGTTTTTTCGTATATAGATTATTAACACCCACAAATAGAAACCGATTGTGCTAATTCTTTCTGAATGGGTTTAACATTCACAATGAAACAGCATTTTGTCACTCGTTTCGGTTTTCCACTCATATAAAATATCTCTAAAAATTTGGTCTTGCGAGATTTTAAGCTATATAATCATGAATAAAATTTACGAATCCCATCGGATAACTCTAGTTCCTTAAAAAATGTCAAATTCATGCGTAGACACGTATTTATATCCAAAGATTCATGTTCGCGTCCAGAAATATATGCGTTTTCTAGTGTATTGTAAAAAGTGGAAAAATCGTCGTTTCTCGTTCTAGAAATTGGCTTTTTCTTATACACATTAATAAAACCTACAAATTGAAACCGATTGTGCTAATTCTTGCAGAATGGGTTTAAATTTCACAATGAAACAGCGTTTTATCACTCGTTTTGATTTTCCACTCAGATAAAATTTCTCTAAAAATTTGGTTTTGCGAGAATTGAAGCTATATAATCAAGAATAAAATCTAGGATTGCCATCGGATCTCTCTGTTTTCTTAAGAAAATGTCAAGTTCCTGTGTACACACGTATTTCTATCCAAAGATTTATGTTCGCGTCTAGAAAAATGTGCGTTTGCTAGGGTATGGTAAAAAGTGGAAAAATCGTCTTTTCTCGAGCTAGAAATGCGATATTTCGTATATACGTTAATACATCCTACAAATTGAAAATGATTGTGCTAATTCTTTCTGAATGGCTTTAACATTCACTATGAAAGAGCATTTTATCACTTGTTTCGATTTTACACTCATATAAAATTTCTCTAAAAATTTTGTGTTTGCGAGATTTTAAGATCTATAATCATGAACAAAATCTACAATTAGTATCGGATCTCTCTGGTTTGTAAAAAAATGTCAAATTCGTGTTTCTAACGAAAGATTCATTTTAGCTTCCAGAAATATATGCGTTTTCTAGTGTATTGTAAAATGTGGAAACATCGTCGTTTCTCGTTCTAGAAATGGGCTTTTTCTTATATACATTAATAAAACCTGCAAATTGAAACCAATTGTGCTAATTCTTGCCGTATGAATTTAACATTCACAATGAAAAAGCATTTTTTCACTCATTTCGGTTTTCCACTCATACAAAATTTCTCTAAAAATTTTTTTTTGCGAGATTTTAATCTATATAATCATGAATAAAATATACAAATCCCATCGGATTCATCTAGTTTTTTAAAAAAGTGTCAAATTCGTGTGTACACACGTATTTCTATCCAAAGGTTCTTGTTCGCGTCCAGATTTATATGTGTTTGCTAGTGTATCTGAAAAAGTGGAAAAATCGTCGTTTCTATGGCTAGAAATTCGTTTTTTCGTATATATATTAATGAAACCTACAAATTGAAAATGATTGTCCTAATTCTTTCTGAATGGGTTTATATTTCACAATGAAACAGCCTTTTATCACGCGTTTTGATTTTCCAGTCATATAAATTTTCTATAAAAATTTGGGTTTTGCGAGATTTGAAGCTAAATAATCAGGAATAAAATCTACAAATCACATCGGATCTCTCTGGTTTCTTAAAAAAATGTCAAATTCGCGTGTACACACGCATTTCTATTCAAAGATTCTTGTTCGCGACCGGATTTATTTATGTTTGCTAGAGAATCTGAAAAAGTGGAAAAATCGTCTTTTCTCTTGGTAGAAATGTGGTTTTTTTGAATATACATTAATAAAACCTACAAATTCCAACCGATTGTACTAATTCTCCCTGAATGGCTTTAACATTCTAAATGAAACCGCTTTTTATCACTCGTTTCGATTTTCCACTCACTCAAAATTTCTCTAAAAATTTGGATTTTGCGAGATATTAAGCGATATAATCATGAAGAAAATATGCAAATCCCATCGTATTTCTCTAGTTTCTTAAAAAAATGCCAAATTGGTGTGTACACACGTATTTTTATTCAAAGATTCTTGTTCCCGTCCAGATTTATGTACGTTTGCTAGTGTATCTGAAAAACTGGAAAAATCGTGGTTTCTCTGGCTAGAACTGCGTTTTTTGGACATACATTAACAAAAACCGACAAATTCCAACCGATTTTGCTAATTCTTTCTGCATGGCTTTAACATTCACAATGAAACCCCATTTTATCACTCGTTTCGATTTTCCACTCATATAAAATTTCTCTAAAAATTTTTTTTTGCGAGATTGAAAGCTTTATAATCATGAATAAAACCTACAAATCCCAAGGGATTTCTCTCGTTTATTAATAAAATGTCAAATTCGTTTGTAGACACGTATTTCTATCCAAAGATTCATGATCGCATCCAGAAGCATATGCCTTTGCTAATGTAATGTATAAAGTGGAAAAATCGTCGTTTCTCGGGCTGGAAATTATTTTTCCGTATATAGCTTAATAAAACCTACAAATTGAAACCGTTAATGCTAATTCTTTCTGAATGAGTTTAACATTCACAATGAAACAGCATTTTATCACTGGTTTCGATTTTCCACACATATTGAATTTCTCAATAAATTTGGTTTTTGCGAGATTTTAAGCTATATATACTGGAACAAAATCTACAATTCCCATCGGAACTCTCTGATTTCTTAAAAAAATATCAATTTCGTGTGTACACACGTATTTCTATCCAAAGATTCATGTTCGCGTCCAGAAATATATGCGTTTGCTTGTGTATGGTAATGAGCGGAAAAATCGTAGTTTCACGGGCTAGAAAGGCGTTTTTCCGTATATGCATTAATCAAACCTGCAAATTCCAACCGATTATGCTAATTCCTGCTGAATGGCTTTAACATTCAAAATGAAACCGCATTTTATCACTCATTTCGATTTTCATCTCATGCAAATTTTCTCTAAAAATTTGTTTTTTGCGATATTTTAAGCTATTTAATTATAAATAAAATCTACAAATCCCATCGGATTTCTCTAGTTTCTTAAAAAAAATGTCAAATCGTGTGTAGACACGTATTTCTATCCAAAGATTGATGTTGGCGTCCAGAATTATTTGCGTTTGCTATTGTATTGTATAAAATGGAAAAATCGTCGTTTCTCGGGCTAGAAATGCGTTTTTTCCTATATACATTAATAAAACCTGCAAATTGAAATCGATTGTGCTAATTCTTGCTCAATGGATTTAACATTCACAATGAAAAAGCATTTTTCACTCCTTTCGTTTTTCCACTCAAAAAAAATTTCCTTAAGAATTTGGTTTGTGTGAGATTTTAAGCTATATAATCGTGAATAAAATCTACAATTCCCGTCGGATCTCTCTGGTTTCAGAAAAAAAATGACAAATTCGTGTGTACACTCGTATTTCTATCCAAAGATTAATGTTGGCGTCCAGGAATATATACGTTTTATAGTGTATTGTAAAAAGTTGAAAAATCGTCGTTTCTCGGGCTAGAAATGCGCTTTTTTCGTATATACATTAATAAAACCTACAAATTGAAATTGATTCACCTAATTCTTTCTGATTGGGTTTAATATTCACAATGAAACATTCTTTTATCACTCGTTTTGATTTTCCACTCATATAACATTTCTCTAAATATATGGTTTTTGCGAGATTTGAAGCTATATAATCATGAATAAAATCTACAAATCCCATCGGATCTCTCTGGTTTCTTAAAAATGTCAAATTCGCGACTAAACACGCATTTCTATTCAAAGATTCTTGCTCGCGACCAGATTTCTTTATGTCCGCTATTGTATCTGAAAGAGTGGAAAAATCGTCGTTTCTCTGCCGAGAAATGTGTTTTTTTTTTTGGATACACATTAATAAAACCTACAAATTCCAATCGATTGTGCTAATTCTCCCTGAATGGCTTTAACATTGACAATGAAACCGGAGTTTATCACTCGTTTGGATTTTCCACTCACACAAAATTTCTCTAAAAATTTGGATTTTGCGAGATTTTAAGTGATATAATCATAAATAAAATATGCAAATCCCATCGGATTTCTCTAGTTTCATTAAAAAAATGTCAAATTGCTGTGTATGCAAGTATTTGTGTCCAAAGATACTTGTTTCCGTCCAGAATTATGTACGTTTGCTAGTCTATCTGAAAAACTCGAAAAATCGTCGTTTCTCGGGCTAGAACGGCGTTTTTTTGGACATACATTAACAAAAACCTACAAATTCCAACCGATTGTGCTAGTTCTTGCCCAATGGCTTTAACATTCACAATCAAACCCATTTTATCACTCGTTTTGATTTTCCACTCATACACAATTTCTCTAAAAATTTGTTTTTTTTTGCGAGATTTTAAGCACTTTAATCATGAATAAAATCTGCAAATACCATCGGATTTCTCTAGTTTCTTAAAAAAATGTCAAAATCGTATGTAGTCACGTATTTTTATCCAAAGATTCATGTTCGCGTCCAGAATTATGTGCGTTTGCTAGTGTATTGTAAAAAGTGGAAAAATCGTCTTTTCTCGGGCTAGAAATGCGTTTTTTCGAATATACATTAATAAAACCCACAAATTGAAACCGATTGTGCTAATTCTTTCTGAATGGGTTTAACATTCACAATGAAACAGCATTTTGTCTCTCGTTTCGATTTTTCACTCATATAAAATATCTTTAAAAATTTGGTTTTGCGAGGTTTTAAGCTATATAATCATGAATAAAATCTACAAATCCCATCGGATATCCCTAGTTCCTTAAAAAAATGTCAAATTCGTGCGTAGACACGTATTTCTATCCAAAGATTCATGGTCGCGTCCAGAAATATATGCGTTTGCTAGTGTATTGCAATATGTGGAAAAATCGTCGATTCTCGGGCTAGAAATGGGTTTTTTCGTATATACATTCATTAAACGTATTTCTTTCCAAAATTCATGTTCGCGGTCAGAATAGTGTGCGTTTGCTAGTGTATGTTAAAAAGTGGAAAAATCGTTTTTCTCGCGCTAGAAATGTTTTTTTTCGTATATACGTTAATAATAGCTACAAATTGAAAATGATTGTCCTAATTCTTTCTGAATTCACATTGAAACAGAATTGTATCAGTCGTTTTGATTTTCCACTCATATAAAATTTCTCTAAAATTTGGTTATTGAGAGAATTAAGCTATATAATCATGAATTAAAACCACAAATCCCATCGGATCTCTCTGGTATCTTCAAAAAATATCAAATTCGTCTGTACACACGCATTTCTATCCAAAGATTCTTTTTCGCGACCAGATTTCTATACGTTTGCTAGTGTAACGTAAAAAGTGGAAAAATCGTCGTTTCTCGGGCTAGAAATGCGTTTTTTTGGATATACATTAATAAAACCTGTAAATTCCAACCGATTTTGCTAATTATATCTGAATGACTTTAACATTCAAAATGAAACCGCATTTTATCACTCGTTTCGATATTCCACTCATATAAAATCTCTATAAAAATTTGGTTTTGCGAGAATTGGAAGTATATAATCATGAATAAAATCTACAAATCACATCGGATCTCTCTGGTTTTTTAACAAAAATGTCAAATTCGTGTGTACACACGTATTTCTTTCCAAAAGATCATGTTCGCGGCCAGAATAGTGTGCGTTTGCTAGTGTATGTTAAAAAGTGAAAAAATCGTTTTTCTCGGGCTAGAAATGCGTTTTATCGTATATACATTAATAAAACCCACAAATTCAAACCGATTGTGCTAATTCTTTCTGAATGGGTTTAACATTCACAATGAAAGAGTATTTTATCACTCGTTTCGATTTTCCACTCATATAAAATATCTAAAAAATATGGATTTGCGAGAATTGAAAGTATATAATCATGAATAAAACCTACAAATCCCATAGGTTATCTCTACTTCCTTAAAATAATGTCAATTTCGTCTGTAGACACGTATTTCTATCCCAAGATTCATGGTCGCCTCCAGAAATATATGCGTTTGCTAGTGTATTCTAAAATGTGGAAAAATCGTCATTTCTCGGGCTAGAAATGCGTTTTTTCGTATATACATTCATTTAACCTACAAATTGAAACCGATTGTGATAATTTTTGCTGTAAGGGTTTAACATTCACAATGAAACAGCATTTTATCACTCGTTTCGATTTACCATTCACATAAAAGTTCTCTAGAATTTTGGCTTTTGCGAGATTTTAAGCTATATAATCAAGAATAAAATCTAGAATTGCCATCGGATGTCTCTGTTTTCTTAAGAAAATACCAAATTCGTGTGTACACACGTATTTCTATCCAAAGATTCATGTCCGCGTCCACAATTATGTGCGTTTTCTAGTGTATGGTAAAAAGTGGAAAAATCGTCTTTTCTCGGGCTAGAAATGCGTTTTTCCGTATATACATTAATAAAACCTAGAAATTGAAATGATTGTGCTAATTCTTTATGAATGGGTTTAACATTCAACACGAACCAGCATTTTATCAGTCGTTTTGATTTTCCACTCATATAAATTTTCTCTAAAATATGATTTTTGCGAGAATTAAACTATATAATCATGAATTAAAACCACAAATCCTATCGGATCTCTCTGGTTTCTTAAAAAAAATGTCAAATTCGTCTGCACACACGCATTTCTATTCAAAGATTCTTGTTCGCGACCAGATTTCCATACGTTTGCTAGTGTAACGTAGTAAGTGGAAAAATCGTAGATTCTCGCGCTAGAAAGGCGTTTTTTCGTATATAAATTAATAAAACCTACAAATTGAAACCGATTGTGCTAATTCCTTTAGAATGGGTTTAATATTCTCAATGTAACAGCATTTTATCACTGGTTTCGATATTCCACTCACATAAAATTTCTATAAAAATTTGGTTTTGCGAGAATTGAAAGTATATAATCATGAATAAAACCTACAAATCACATCGGATCTCTCTGGTTTAAAAAAAAAAATTTCAAATTCGTGTGTACACACGTATTTCTTTCCAAAAGTTCATGTTCGCGGCCAGAATTGTGAGCGTTTGCTAGTGTTTGTTAAAAAGTGGAAAAATCGTTTTTCTCGGGCTAGAAATACGTTTTTCGTATATAGGTTAATAAAACCTACAAATTGAAAATGATTGTGCTAATTCTTTCTGAATGGGTTTAACATTCGCAATGACACAGCATTGTATCAGTCGTTTTGATTTTCCACTCATATATAATTTCTCTAAAAATTTGGTTTTTGAGAGAATTAAGTTATATAATCATGAATTAAAACCACAAATCCCATCGGATCTCTCTGGTATCTTCAAAAAATGTCAAATTCGTCTGTACACACGCATTTCTATCCAAAGATTCTTTTTCGTGACCAGCTTTCTATACGTTTGCTAGAGTAACGTAAATGTGGAAAAATCGTCGTTTCTCAGGCTAGAAATGCGTTTTTCGGATATACATTAATAAAACCTGTAAATTCCAACCGATTTTGCTAATTCTTTCTGAATGGGTTTAACAATCACAATGAAACAGTATTTTATCATTCGTTTCGATTTTCCAGTCATATATAATATTTCAAAAATTTGGATTTGCGAGAATTGAATGTATATAAAAATGAATAAAACATACAAATCCCATAGGATACCTCTACTTCCTTAAAAAAATGTCAATTTCGTCTGTAGACACGTATTTCTATCCCAAGATTCATGGTCGCGTCCAGAAATATATGCGTTTGCTAGTGTATTCTAAAATGTGGAAAAATCGTCATTTCTCGGGCTAGAAATGCGTTTTTTTCGTATATACATTTATTAAACCTACAAATTGAAACCGATTGTGATAATTTTTGCTGTTAGGGGTTAACATTCACAATGAACTAGCATTTTATCACTCGTTTCGATTTACCATTCACATAAAAGCTCTCTAAAATTTTGGCTTTTGCGAGATTTTAAGCTATATAATCAAGAATAAAATCTAGAATTGCCATCGGATGTCTCTGTTTTCTTAAGAAAATATCAAATTCGTGTGTACACACGTATTTCTATCCAAAGATTCATGTCCGCGTCCACAATTATGTGCGTTTTCTAGTGTATGGTAAAAAGTGGAAAAATCGTCTTTTCTCGGGCTAGAAATGCGTTTTTCCGTATATACATTAATAAAACCTAGAAATTGAAAAGATTGTGCTAATTCTTTATAAATGGGTTTAATATTCAACACGAACCAGCATTTTATCAGTCGTTTTGATTTTCCACTCATAAAAATTTTCTCTAAAATATGATTTTTGCGAGAATTAAACTATATAATCATGAATTAAAACCACAAATCCTATCGGATCTCTCTGGTTTCTTAAAAAAAAATGTCAAATTCGTCTGCACACACGCATTTCTATTGTAAGATTCTTGTTCGCGACCAGATTTCCATACGTTTGCTAGTGTAACGTAAAAAGTGGAAAAATCTTAGAGTCTCGCGCTAGAAAGGCGTTTTTTTGTATATAAATTAATAAAACCTACAAATTGAAACCGATCGTGCTAATTCCTTCAGAATGGGTTTAATATTCACAATGTAACAGCATTTTATCACTCGTTTTGATATTCCACTCACATAAAATTTCTATAAAATTTGATTTTGCGATAATTGGAAGTATATAATCATGAATAAAATCTACAAATCACATCGGATCTCTCTGGTTTTTTAACAAAAATGTCAAATTCGTGTGTACACACGTATTTCTTTCCAAAAGTTCATGTTCGCGGCCAGAATAGTGTACGTTTGCTAGTGTAACGTAAAAAGTGGAAAAATCGTCGTTTCTCGGGCTAGAAATGCGTTTTTTCGGATATACATTAATATAACCTGTTAATTCCAACCGATTTTGCTAATTATTTCTGAATGACTTTAACATTCAAAATGAAACCGCATTTTATCACTCGTTTGGATTTTCAACTCGTACAAAACGTCTCTAAAAATTTTTTTTTTGCGAGATTTTAAGCTATTTAATCATGCATAAAATCCACAAATCCCATCCTATTTCTCTAGTATCTTAAAAAAATGTCATATTCGTGTGTAGACACGTATATCTATCCAAAGATTCATGTTCGCGTCCAGAATTATGTGCGTTTGCTAGTGCATTGTATAAAGTGGAAAAATCGTCGTTTCTCGGGCTAGAAATGCTTTTTTCCCTATATACATTAATAAAACCTGCAAATTAAAACCGATTGTGCTAATTCTGGCTGAATGGATTTAACATTCACAATAAAAAAGCATTTTTTCAGTCATTTCGGTTTTCGACTCATATAAAATTTCCATAAATATTCGGTTTTTGTGAGATTTTAAGCTAATATAATCATGAATAAAATCTATAATTCCCGCCGTATCTCTCTAGTTTCTGAAATAATATAAAATTCGTGTGTACACACGTATTTCTATCCAAAGATTTATGTTGGCGTCCAGAAACTTATGCGTTTGATAGTGTATTGAAGAAAGTTTAAAACTCGTCGTTTCTCGGGCTAGAAATTCCTTTTTTTCGTATATACATTAATAAAACCTACAAATAGAAAATTATTGTCCTAATTCTTTCTGAATGGGTTTAAATTTCACAATGAAACAGCCTTTTATCACTCGTTTTGATTTTCGACTCATATAACTTTTCTCTTAAAATTTGGTTTTTGCGAGATTTCAAGCAATATAATCATGAATAACATCTACAAATCCCATCGGATCTCTCTGGTTTCTTAAAAAAATGTCAAATTCGCGTGTACACACGCATTTCTATTCAAAGTTTCTTGTTCGCGACCGTATTTATTTATGTTTGCTAGTGTATCTGAAAAAGTGGAAAAATCGTCGTTTCTCTGCCTAGAAATGTGTTTTTTTGGATATACATTAATAAAACCTACAAATTCCAACCGATTGTTCTAATTCTCCCTGAATGGCTTTAACATTCACAATGAAACCGCATTTTATCACTCGTTTCGATTTTCCACTCACACAAAATTTCTCTAAAAATTTGGATTTTGCGAGATATTAAGCGATATAATCATGAATAAAATATGCAAATCCCATCGGATTTCTCTAGTTTCTTGAAAAATGTCAAATTGGTGTGTACACACGTTTTTGTATCCAAGGATTCTTGTTCCCGTCCAGATTAATGTACGTTTGCTAGTGTATCTGAAAAACTGAAAAAATCGCCGTTTCTCTGGCTAGAACTGCGTTTTTTTGGACATACATTAACAAAAACCTACAAACTCCAAACGATTGTGCTAATTCTTGCCGAATGGCTTTAACATTCACAATCCAACCGCATTTTATCACTGGTTTTGATTTTCCACTCCTACACAATTTCTCTAAAATTTTGGTTTTTGCGAGATTTTAAGAACTTTAATCATGAATAAAATCTACAAATCCCATCGGATTTATCTAGTTTCTTAAAAAAATGTCAAATTCGTGTGTAGACACGTATTTCTATCCAAAGATTCATGTTGGTGTCCAGAAATATATGCGTTTGCTAGTGTATTGTAAAATGTGGAAAAATCGTCATTTCTCGGGCTAGAAATGCGTTTTATCGTATATACATTAATAAAACCCACAAATTCAAACCGATTGTGCTAATTCTTTCTGAATGGGTTTAACATTCACAATGAAACAGTATTTTATCACTGGTTTCGAATTTCCACTCATATAAAATATCTCAAAAATTTGGTTTTGCGAGATTTTAAGCTATATAATCAGGAATAAAATCTACAAATCCCATCGGATATCTCTACTTCGTTAAAAAAATGTCAATTTCGTCTGTAGACACGTATTTCTATCGAAAGATTCATGGTCGCGTCCAGAATTATATGCGTTTGCTAGTGTATTGTAAAATGTGGAAAAATCGTCATTTCTCGGGCTAGGAATGCGTTTTTCCCTATACACATTAATAAAACCAGCAAATTGAAACCGATTGTGCAAATTCTTACTGAATGGATTGACATTCACAATCAAACCGCATTTTATCACTCGTTTTGATTTTCCAATCATACACAATTTCTCTAAAAATTTGTTTTTTGCGAGATTTTAAGCAGTTTAATCATGAATAAAATCTACAAACCCCATCGGATTTCTCTAGTTTCTTAAAAAAATGTCAAACTCGTGTGTAGACACGTATTTCTATCCAAAGATTCAAGTTCGCGTCCAGAATTATGTGCGTTTGCTAGTGTATTGTAAAAAGTGGAAAAATCGTCTTTTCTCGGGCTAGAAATGCGTTTTTTCTTATATACATTCATTAAACCTACGAATTGAAACCGACTGTGATAATTTTTGGTGTATGGGTTTAACATTCACAATGAAATAGCATTTTATCACTCGTTTCGATTTACCACTCACATAAAAGTTCTCTAAAATTTTGGCTTTTGCGAGATTTTAAGCTATATAATCAAGAATAAAATCTAGAATTGCCATCGGATGTCTCTGTTTTCTTTAGAAAATGTCAAATTCGTGTACACACGTATTTCTATCCAAAGATTCATGTTCGTGTCCAGAATTATGTTCGTTTGCTACTGTATGGTAAAAAGTGGAAAAATCGTCTTTTCTCTGGTTAGAAATACGATTGTTCGTATATACATTAATAAAACCTACAAATTGAAATGGTTGTGCTAATTCTTTATGAATGGGTTTAACATTCACCGCGAACGAGCATTTTATCTGTCGTTTTGATTTTCCACTCAAATAAATTTTCTCTACAATATGACTTTTCGGAGAATTAAACTATATAATCAGGAATTAAAACCACAAATCCTATCAGATCTGTCTGGGTCTTTAAAAAACGTCAAATTCGTCTTTACACACGCATTTCTATCCAAAGTATCTTGTTCGCGACCAGATTTCTATACGTTTGCTAGTGTAACGTAAAAAGTGGAAAAATCGTAGTTTCTCGGGCTAGAAATGCGTTTTTTCTTATATAAATTAATAAAACCTACAAATTGAATCAGATTGTGCCAATTCCTTTAGAATGGGTTTAACATTCACAATGAAACAGCATTTTATCACTCGTTTCGATATTCCACTCATATAAAATTTCTCTAAAAATTTGGTTTTGCGAGAATTGAAGCTATATAATCATGAATAAAACCTACAATTCCCGTCGGATCTCTCTAGTTTCCGAAAAAAATGTAAAATTCGTGTGGACACACGTATTTCTACCCAAAGATTCATGTTCGCTCCAGAAACATATGCGTTTGCTAATGTAATGTATAAAGTGGAAAAATCGTCGTTTCTCGTGCTGGAAATTATTTTTTCGTATATACCTTAATAAAACCTACAAATTGAAACCGATAATGCTAATTCTTTCTGAATGAGTTTAACATTCACAATGAAACAGCATTTTATCACTGGTTTCGATTTTCCACACATACTAAATTTCTCAATAAATTTGGTTTTTGAGAGATTTTAGGCTACATATACAGGAACAAAATCTACAATTCCCATCGGATCTCTCTGGTTTCTTAAAAAATATCAATTTCGAGTGTACACACGTATTTCTATCCAAAGATTCATGTTCGCGTCCAGAAATATATGCGTTTGCTTGTGTATGGTAATAAGTGGAAAAATCGTCGTTTCACGAGCTAGAAATGCGTTTTTTCGTATATGCATTAATGAAACCTACAAATTCCAACCGATTGTGCTAATTCCTGCTGAAAGGCTTTAACATTCAAAACGAAACCGCATTTTATCACTCGTTTGGATTTTCAACTCATACAAATTTTCTCTAAAAATTTGGTTTTTGCGAGATTTTAAGCTATATAATCAAGAATAAAATCTAGAATTGCCATCGGATGTCTCTGTTCTCTTAAGAAAATGTCAAATTCGTGTGTACACACGTATTTCTATCCAAAGATTCATGTTCGCGTCCACAATTATGTGCGATTTCTAGTGTATGGTAAAAAGTGGAAAAATCGTCTTTTCTCGGGCTAGAAATGCTTTTTCCGTATATATTAATAAAACGTAAAAATTGAAATGATTGTGCTAATTCTTTATGAATGGGTTTAACATTCAACACGAACCAGCATTTTATCGGTCGTTTTGATTTTTCACTCATATAAATTTTCTCTAAAATATGATTTTTGTGAGAATTAAACTATATAATCATGAATAAAAACCACAAATCCAATCGGATCTCTCTGGTTTGTTAAAAAAATGTCAAATTTTTCTGTACACACGCATTTCTGTCCTAAGATTCTTGTTCGCGACCAGGTTTCCATACGTTTGCTAGTGTATCGTAAAAAGTGGAAAAATTTTAGTTTCCCGGGCTAGAAATGCGTTTTTTCGTATATAAATTAATAAAACCTACAAATTGAAACCGATTGTGCTAATTCCTTTAGAATGGGTTAATATTCACAATGAAACAGCCTTTTATCACTCGTTTTGATTTTCCACTCATATAACATATCTCTATATATTTGGTTTTTGCGAGATTTGAAGCTTTATAATCATGAATAAAATCTACAAATCCTATCGGATCTCTCCAGTTTCTTAAACAAATGTCAAAATCGCGTGTACACACGCATTTCTATTCAAAGTTTCGTGTTCGCGACCGGATTTATTCATGTCAGCTAGTGTATATGAAAAAGTGGAAAAATCATCGTTTCTCTGCCTAGTAAAGTTTTTTTTTTCTGGATATACATTAATAAAACCTACAAATTCCAAACGATTGTGCTAATTCTCCCTGAATGGCTTTAACATTGACAATGAAACCGCAATTTATCACTCGTATCGATTTTCCACTCACAAAAATTTCTCTAAAATTTGGATTTTGCGAGATTTTTAGCGATATAATCATGAATAAAATATGCAAATCCCATCGGATTTCTCTAGTTTCTTAAAAAAAAAGTCAAATTCGTGTGTAGACACGCATTTCTATCCAAAGATTTATGTTGGCGTCCAGAAACATATGCGTTTGATAGTGTATTGTAAAAAGTGGAAAACTCGTCGTTTCTCGGTCTAGAAATACGTTTTTTCGTATATACATTAATAAAACCTACAAATTGAAAATTATTGTCCTAATTCTTTCTGAATGGGTTTAAATTTCACAATGAAACAGCCTTTTATCACTCGTTTTGATTTTCCACTCATATAAATATTCTCTTAAAATTTGGTTTTTGCGAGATTTGAAGCTATATAATCATGAATAAAATCTACAAATCCCATCGACTCTCTGGTTTCTTAAATAAATGTCAAATTAACCTGTACACACGCATTTCTATTCAAAGTTTCTTGTTCGCGACCGTATTTATTTATGTTTGCTATTGTATCTGAAAAAGTGGAAAAATCGTCGTTTCTCTGCCTAGAAATGTGTTTTTTTTGGATATACATTAATAAAACCTACAAATTCCAACCGATTGTTCTAATTATCCCTGAATGGCTTTAACATTCACAATGAAACCGCATTTTATCACTCGTTTCGATTTTCCACTCACACAAATTTTCTCTAAAAATTTGGATTTTGCGAGATATTAAGCGATATAATCATGAATAAAATATGCAAATCCCATCGGATTTCTCTAGTTTCTTAAAAAAATGTCAAATTGGTGTGTACACACGTATTTGTATCCAAAGATTCTTGTTCCCGTCCAGATTAATGTACGTTTGCTAGTGTATCTGAAAAACTGAAAAAATCGCCGTTTCTCTGGCTAGAACTGCGTTTTTTTGGACATACATTAACAAAAACCTACAAACTCCAAACGATTGTGCTAATTCTTGCCGAATGGCTTTAATATTCACAATCAAACCGCATTTTATCACTCATTTTGTTTTTCCACTCAAACACAATATCTCTAAAAATTTTGGTTTTTGCTAGATTTTAAGCACTTTAATGAAGAGTAAAATCTACAAATTACATCGGATTTCTCTAGTTTCTTAAACAAATGTCAAATTCGTGTGTAGACACGTATTTCTATCCAAAGATTCATGTTCGCGTCCAGAAATATATGCGTTTGCTAGTGTATTGTAAAATGTTGAAAAATCGTCATTTCTCGGGCTAGAAATGCGTTTTTTGTATGTACATTAATAAAACCCACAAATTGATACCGATTGAGCTAACTCTTTCTGAATGGGTTTAACATTCACAATGAAACAGCATTTTATCACTCGTTTTGATTTTCCACTCATATAAAATATCTCTAAAAATTTGGTTTTGCGAGATTTTAAGCTATATAATCATGGATAAAATCTACAAATCCCATCGGATATCTCTACTTCCTTAAAAAAATGTCAATTTCGTCTGTAGACACGTATTTCTATTCAAAGATTCATGGTCGCGTCCAGAAATATATGCGTTTGCTAGTGTATTGTAAAATGTGGAAAAATCGTCATTTTTCGGGCTAGAAATGCGTTGTTTCGTATATACATTCATTAAACCTACAAATTGAAACCGATTGTGATAATTTTTGCTGTAAGCGTTTAACATTCACAATGAAACAGCATTTTATCACTCGTTTCGATTTACCATTCACATAAAAGCTCTCTAAAATTTTGGCTTTTGCGAGATTTTAAGCTATATAATCAAGAATAAAATCTAGAATTGCCATCGGATGTCTCTGTTTTCTTAAGAAAATGTCAAATTCGTGTGTACACACGTATTTCTATCCAAAGATTCAAGTCCGCGTCCACAATTATGTGCGTATTCTAGTGTATGATAAAAAGTGGAAAAATCGTCTTTTCTCGGGCTGGAAATGCGTTTTTCCGTATATACATTAATAAAACCTAGAAATAGAAATGATTGTGCTAATTCTTTATGAATGGGTTTAACATTCAACACGAACCAGCATTTTATCAATCGTTTTGATTTTCCACTCATATAAATTTTCTCTAAAATATGATTTTTGCGAGAATTAAACTATATAATCATGAATTAAAATCACAAATCCTATCGGATCTCTCTGGTTTCTTAAAAAAATGTCAAATTCGTCTGCACACACGCATTTCTATTCAAAGATTCTTGTTCGCGACCAGATTTGCATACGTTTGCTAGTGTAACGTAGTAAGTGGAAAAATGTAGATTCTCGCGCTAGAAAGGCGTTTTATCGTATGTAAATTAATAAAACCTACGAATTGAAACCGATTGTGCTAATTCCTTTAGAATGGGTTTAATATTCACAATGTAACAGCATTTTATCACTCGTTTCGATATTCCACTCACATAAAATTTCTATAAAAATTTGGTTTTGCGAGAATTGGAAGTATATAATCATGAATAAAATCTACAAATCACATCGGATCTCTCAGGTTTTTTAAAGAAAATGTCAAATTCGTGTGTACGCATGTATTTCTTTCCAAAAGTTCATGTTCGCGGCCGGAATTGTGTGCGTTTGCTAGTGTATGTTAAAAAGTGGAAAACTCGTTTTTCTGGGGCTAGAAATGCGTTTTTTCGTATATACGTTAATAAAAGCTACAAATTGAAAATGATTGTGCTAATTCTTTCTGAATGGGTTTAACATTCACAATCAAACCGCATTTTATCACTCGTTTTGATTTTCCACTCATACACAATTTCTCTAAATATTTTGGTTTTTGCGAGATTTTAAGCACTTTAATGATGAATAAAATCTACAAATTACATCGGATATCTCTAGTTTCTTAAACAAATGTCAAATTCGTGTGTAGACACGTATTTCTATCCAAAGATTCATGTTCGCGTCCAGAATTATGTGGGTTTGATAGTGTATTTTATAAAGTGGAAAAATCGTTGTTTCTCGGGCTAGAATTGCGTTTTTCCTTATATACATTATTAAAACCTGTAAATTGAAACCGATTGTGCTAATTCTTGCTGAAAGGATTTAACATTCACAATGAAAAAGCATTTTTTCACTCATTTCGGTTTTCGACACATATAAAATTTCCATAAGAATTCGGTTTTTGTGAGATTTTAAGCTATATAATCATGAATAAAATCTACAATTCCCGTCGGATCACTCTAGTTTCTGAAAAAAATATAAAATTCTTGTGTACACCCGTATTTCTATCCTAAGATTTATGTTGGCGTCCAGAAACATATGCGTTTGATAGTGTATTGTAAGAAGTGGAAAAATCGTCGTTTCTCGGGCTAGAAATCAGTTTTTTCGTATATACATTAATAAAACCTACAAATTAAAAATGATTGTCCTAATTCTTTCTGAATGGGTTTAAATTTCACAATGAAACAACCTTTTATCACTCGTTTTGATTTTCCACTCATATAACTTTTCTCTTAAAATTTGGTTTTTGCGAGATTTGAAGCTATATAATCATGAATAAAATCTACAAAACCCATCGGATCTCTCTGGTTTCTTAAATAAATGTCAAATTAACGTGTACACACGCATTTCTATTCAAAGTTTCTTGTTCGCGACCTTATTTATTTATGTTTGCTTGTGTATCTGAAAAAGTGGAAAAATCGTCGTTTCTCTGCCTAGCAATGTGTTTTTTTGGATATATATTAATAAAACCTACAAATTCCAACCGATTGTTCTAATTATCCCTGAATGGCTTTAACATTCACAATGAAACCGCATTTTATCACTCGTTTCGATTTTCCACTCACACAAAATTTCTCTAAAAATTTGGATTTTGCGAGATATTAAGCGATATAATCATGAATAAAATATGCAAATCCCATCGGATTTCTCTAGTTTCTTAAAAAAATGTCAAATTGGTATGTACACACGTATTTGTATCCAAAGATTCTTGTTCCCGTCTAGATTAATGTACGTTTCCTAGTGTATCTGAAAAACTGAAAAAATCGCCGTTTCTCTGGCTAGAACTGCGTTTTTTTGGACATACATTAACAAAAACCTACAAACTCCAAACGATTGTGCTAATTCTTGCCGAATGGCTTTAATATTCACAATCAAACCGCATTTTATCACTCATTTTGATTTTCCACTCAAACACAATTTCTCTAAATATTTTGGTTTTTGCGAGATTTTAAGCACTTTAATGATGAATAAAATCTACAAATTACATCGGATTTCTCTAGTTTCTTAAACAAATGTCAAATTCGTGTGTAGACACGTATTTAACCAAAGATTCATGTTGGCGTCCAGAAATATATGCGTTTGCTAGTGTATTGTAAAATGTTTAAAAATCGTCATTTCTCGGGCTAGAAATGCGTTTTTTGTATATACATTAATAAAACCCACAAATTGAAACCGATTGAGCTAACTGATTCTGAATGGGTTTAACATTCACAATGAAACATCATTTTATCACTCGTTTCGGTTTTCCACTCATATAAAATATCTCTAAAAATTTGGTTTTGCGAGATTTTAAGCTATATAATCATGAACAAAATCTACAAATCCCATCGGATATCTCTACTTCCTTAAAAAAATGTTAATTGCGTCTGTAGACACGTATTTCTATCCAAAGATTTATGGTCGCGTCCAGAAATATATGCGTTTGCTAGTGTATTGTAAAATGTGGAAAAATCGTCATTTCTCGGGCTAGAAATGCGTTTTTTCGTATATAATTTCATTAAACCTACAAATTGAAACCGATTGTGATAATTTTTGCTGTAAGCGTTTAACATTCACAATGAAACAGCATTTTATCACTCGTTTCGATGTACCATTCACATAAAAGCTCTTTAGAATTTTGGCTTTTGCGAGATTTTAAGCTATATAATCAAGAATGAAATCTAGAATTGCCATCGGATGTCTCTGTTTTCTTAAGAAAATGTCAAATTCGTGTGTACACACGTATTTCTATCCAAAGATTCATGTTCGCGTCCACAATTATGTGCGTTTTCTAGTGTATGGTAAAAAGTGGAAAAATCGTCTTTTCTCGGGTTAGAAATGCGTTTTTCCGTATATACATTAATAAAACCTAGAAATTGAAATGATTGTGCTAATTCTTTAAGAATGGGTTTAAGATTCAACACGAACCAGCATTTTATCAGTCGTTTTGATTTTCCACTCATATAAATTTTCTCTAAAATATGATTTTTGCGAGAATTAAACTATATAATCATGAATTAAAACCACAAATCCTATCGGATCTCTCTGGTTTCTTAAAAAAATGTCAAATTCGTTCGTACACACGCATTTCTATTCAAAGATTCTTGTTCGCGACCAGATTTCCTTGCGTTTGCTAGTGTAACGTAAAAAGTGGAAAAATCGTAGATTCTCGGACTAGAAAGGCGTTTTTTCGTATATAAATTAATAAAACCTACAAATTGAAACCGATTGTGCTAATTCCTTTAGAATGGGTTTAATATTCACAATGAAACAGCATTTTATCACTCGTTTCGATATTCCACTCATATAAAATCTCTATAAAAATTTGGTTTTGCGAGAATTGGAAGTATATAATCATGAATAAAATCTACAAATCACATCGGATCTCTCTGGTTTTTTAACACAAATGTCAAGTTCGTGTGTACACACGTATTTCTTTCCAAAAGTTCATGTTCTCGGCCAGAATTGCGTACGTTTGCTAGTGTATGTTAAAAAGTGGAAAAATCGTTTTTCTCTGGCTAGAAATGCGTTTTTTCGTATATACGTTAATAAAAGCTACAAATTGAAAATGATTGCGCTAATTCTTTCTGAATGGGTTAAACATTCACAATGAAACAGCATTGTATCAGTCGTTTTGATTTTCCACTCATATAAAATTTCTCTAAAAATTTGGTTTTTGAGAGAATTAAGCTATATAATCATAAATGAAAACCACAAATCCCATCGGATCTCTCTGGTATCTTCAAAAAATGTCAAATTCGTCTGTACACACGCATTTCTATACAATGATTCCTTTCGCGACCAGATTTCTATACGTTTGCTAGTGTAACGCAAAAAGTGGAAAAATTGTCGTTTCTCGGGCTAGAAATGCGTTTTTTCGGATATACATTAATATAACCTGTAAATTCCAACCGATTTTGCTAATTATTTCTGAATGACTTTAACATTCAAAATGAAACCGCATTTTATCACTCGTTTCGATTTTCAACTCGTACAAAACGTCTCTAAAATTTTGGTTTTTGCGAGATTTTAAGCTATTTAATCATGCATAAAATCAACAAATCCCATCCTATTTCTCTAGTTTCTTAAAAAAAAGGTCACAATCGTGTGTAGACACGTATTTCTATCCAAAGATTCATGTTCGCGTCCAGAATGATGTGCGTTTGCTAGTGCATTGTATAAAGTGGAAAAATCGTCGTTTCTCGGGCTAGAAATGCGTTTTTCCCTATATACATTAATAAAACCTGCAAATTGAAACGGATTGTGCTAATTCTTGCTGAATGGATTTAACATTCACAATGAAAAAGCATTTTTTCACTCATTTCGGTTTTCGACTCATATAAAATTTCCATAAATATTCGGTTTTTGTGAGATTTTAAGCTATATAATCATGAATAAAATCTACAATTCCCGTCGTATCTCTCTAGTTTCTGAAATAATGTAAAATTCGTGTGTACACACGTATTTCTATCCAAAGACTTATGTTGGCGTCCAGAAACATATGCGTTTGTTAGTGTATTGTAAAAAGTGGAAAACTCGTCGTTTCTCGGGCTAGAAATTCGTATTTTCGTATATACATTAATAAAACCTACAAATTGAAAATGATTGTCCTAATTCTTTCTGAATGGATTTACATTTCACAATGAAACAGCCTTTTATCACTCGTTTTGATTTTCCACTCATATAAATTTTCTCTTAAAATTTGGTTTCTGCGAGATTTGAAGCTATATAATCATGAATAAAATCTACAAATCCCATCGGATCTCTCTGGTTTCTTAAATAAATGTCAAATTCTTGTGTACACACGCATTTCTATTCAAAGTTTCTTGTTCGCGACCGGATTTATTTATGTTTGCTAGTGCATCTGAAAAAGTGGATAAATCGTCATTTGTCTGCCTAGAAATGTTTTTTTTTGGATATACATTAATAAAACCTACAAATTCCTACCGATTGTACTAATTCTCCCTGAATGGCTTTAACATTCACAATGAAACCGCATTTTATCACTCGTTTCGATTTTCCACTCACACAAAATTTCTCTAAAAATTTGGATTTTGCGAGAAATTAAGCGATATAATCATGAATAAAATATGCTAATCCCATCGGATTTCTCTAGTTTCTTAAAAAAATGTCAAATTGGTGTGTACACACGTATTTGTATCCAAAGATTCTTGTTCTCGTCCAGATTTATGTACGTTTGCTGGTGTATCTGAAAACTGGAAAAATTGTCGTTTCTCTGGATAGAAATGCCTTTTTTTGGACATACATTTACAAAAACCTACAAATTCCAAACGATTGTGCTAGTTCTTGCCGAATGGCTTTAACATTCACAATGAAACTGCATTTTATCACTCGTTTCGATTTTCCACTCATATAAAATTTCTATAAAAATTTGGTTTTGCGAGAATTGGAAGTATATAATCATGAATAAAATCTACAAATCACATCGGATCTCTCAGGGTTTTTAAAGAAAATGTCAAATTCGTGTGTACGCACGTATTTCTTTCCAAAAGTTCATGTTCGCGGCCGGAATTTTGTGCGTTTGCTGGTGTATGTTAAAAAGTGGAAAAATCGTCTTTTCTCGGGCTAGAAATGCGTTTTTCCGGATATACATTAATAAAACCTGGAAATTGAAATGATTGTGCTAATTCTTTATGAATGGGTTTGACATTCAACACGAACCAACATTTTATCAGTCGTTTTGATTTTCCACTCATATAAATTTTCTCTAAAATATGATTTTTGCGAGAATTAAACTATATAATCATGAATTAAAACCACAAATCCTATCGGATCACTCTGGTTTCTTAAAAAAAATGTCAAATTCGTCTGCACACACGCATTTCTATTCAAAGATTCTTGTTCGCGACCAGATTTCCATACGTTTGCTAGTGTAACGTAAAAAGTGCAAAAATCGTAGATTCTCGCGCTAGAAAGGCGTTTTTTCGTATATAAAATAATAAAACCTACAAATTGAAACCGATTGTGCTTATTCCTTTAGAATGGGTTTAATTTTCACAATGTAACAGCATTTTATTACTCGTTTCGATATTCCACTCACATAAAATTTCTATAAAAATTAGGTTTTGCGAGAATTGGAAGTATATAATCATGAATAAAATCTACAAATCACATCGGATCTCTCCGGTTAAAAAAAAAAAAAAAAATGTCAAATTCGTGTGTACACACGTATTTCTTTCCAAAAGTTCATGTTTGCGGCCAGAATTGCGTACGTTTGCTAGTGTATGTTAAAAAGTGGAAAAATCGTTTTTGTCGGGCTAGAAATGCGTTTTTTCGTATATACGTTAATAAAACCTACACATGGAAAATGATTATGCTAATTCTTTCTGAATGGGTTTAACATTCACAATGAAACAGCATTGTATCAGTCGTTTTGATTTTGCACTCATAAAATTTCTCTAAAAATTTGGTTTTTAAGAGAATTAAGCTCTATAATCATAAATTAAAACCACAAATCCATCGGATCACTCTGGTATCTCCAAAAAATGTCAAATTCGTCTGTACACACGCATTTCTATCCAAAGATTCTTTTTCGCGACCAGATTTCTATACGTTTGATAGTGTAACGTAAAATGTGGAAAAATCGTCGTTTCTCGGGCTAGAAATGCGTTTTTTTCGGATATACATTAATAAAACCTGTAAATTCCAACCGATTTTGCTAATTATTTCTCAATGACTTTAACATTCAAAATGAAACCGCATTTTATCACTCGTTTCGATTTTCAAATCATACACAATTTCTCTAAAAATTTGGTTTTTGCAATGTTTTAAGCATTTAATCATGAATAAAATTTACAAATCCCATCGGATTTCTATAGTTTCTTATAAAATTGTCAAATTTGTGTGTAGACACGTATTTCTGTCCAAAGATTCATGTTCGCGTCCAGAAATATATGCGTTTGCTAGTGTATTGTAAAATGTGGAAAAATCGTCATTTCTCGGGCTAGAAATGCGTTTTTTCGTATATACATTAATAAAACCCACAAATTGAAACCGATTGTGCTAATTCTTTCTGGATGGGTTTAACATTCACAATGACACAGCATTTTATCACTCGTTTCGATTTTCCACTCACACAAAATTTCATTAAATATTTGGATTTTGCGAGATTGTAAGGGATATAATCATGAATAAAATATGCAAATCCCATCGGATTTCTGTAGTTTCTTAAAAAAATGTCAAATTGGTGTGTACACACGTATTTGTATCCAAAGATTCTTGTTCCCGTCCAGATTTATGTACGTTTGCTGGTGTATCTGAAAACTGGAAAAATTGTTGTTTCTCTGGATAGAAATGCCTTTTTTTGGACATACATTTACAAAAACCTACAAATTCCAAACGATTGTGCTAGTTCTTGCCGAATGGCTTTAACATTCACAATGAAACTGCATTTTATCACTCGTTTTTGATTTTCCACTCATACACAATTTCTCTAAAAATTTGTTTTTTGCGAGATTTTAAGCACTTTAATCATGAATAAAATCTACAAATCCTATCGGATTTCTCTAGTTTCTTAAAAAAATGTCAAATACGTTTGAAGACACGTAGTTCTATCCAAAGATTCATGTTCGCGTCCAGAATTATGTGCGTTTGCTAGTGTATTGTAAAAAGTGGAAAAATCGTCTTTTCTCGGGGTAGAAATGCGTTTTTTCTTATATACATTAATAAAACCCACAAATTGAAACCGATTGTGCTAATTCTTTCTGAATGGGTTTAACATTCACAATGAAACAGCATTTTGTCACTCGTTTCGATTTTCCACTCATATAAAATATCTCTAAAAATTAGGTTTTTCGAGATTTTAAGCTATATAATCATGAATAAAATCTACAAATCCCATCGGATATCTCTAGTTTCTTAAAAAAATGTCAAATTCGTGCGTAGACACGTATTTCAATCCGAAGATTCATTTTCGCGTCCAGAAATATATGCGTTTGCAAGTGTATTGTAAAATGTGGAAAAATCGTCATTTCTCGGGCTAGAAATGCGTTTTTTCATATATACATTCATTAAACCTACAAATTGAAACCGACTGTGATAATTTTTGCTGTATGGGTTTAACATTCACAATGAAATAGCATTTTATCACTCGTTTCGATTTACCACTCATATAAAAGTTCTCTAAAATTTTGGCTTTTGTGAGATTTTAAGCTATATTATCAAGAATAAAATCTAGAATTGCCATCGGATGTCCCTGTTTTCTTAAGAAAAAGTCAAATTCGTGTGTACACACGTATTTCTATCCAAAGATTCATGTTCGTGTCCAGAATTATGTGCATTTCCTAGTGTATGGTAAAAAGTGGAAAAATCGTCTTTTCTCGGGTTAGAAATACGATTTTTCGTATATACATTAATAAAACCTGCAAATTGAAAAGATTGTGCTAATTCTTTATGAATGGGTCTAACATTCACAATGAAACAGCATTTTATCACTCGTTTCGATATTCTACTCATATAAAATTTCTCTAAAAATTTGGTTTTGCGAGAATTGAAGCTATATAATCAAGAATAAAATCTAGAATTGCCATCGGATTTCTCTGTTTTGTTAAGAAAATGTCAAATTCGTGTGTACACACGTATTTCTATCCAAAGTGTCATGTTCGCGTCCAGAATTATGTGCGTTTGCTGGTGTATTGCATAAAGTGGAAAAATCGTCGTTTCTCGGGCTAGAAATGCGTTTTTCCCTATATATTCATTAATAAAACCAGCAAATTGAAACCGATAATGCTAATTCTTGCTGAATGGATTTAACATTCACAATTAAAAAATCATTTTCTCATTCATTTCGTATTTCCACTCATATAAAATTTCCCTAAGGATTTGGTTTTTGTGAGATTTTAAGCTATATAATCATGAATGAAATCTACAATTCCCGTCGGATCTCTCTAGTTTCTGAAAAAAAATGTAAAATTGGTGTGTACACACGTATTTTTATCCAAAGATTCATGTTCGCGTCCAGAAATATATGCGTTTGCTAGTGTAATGTATAAAGTGGAAAAATCGCTGTTTCTTGGGCTGGAAATTATTTTTTCGTATATACCTTAATAAAACCTACAAATTGAAACCGATAATGCTAATTCTTTCTGAATGAGTTTAACATTCACAATGAAACAGCATTTTATCACTGGTTTCGATTTTCCACACATATGAAATTTTCTCAATAAATTTGGTTTTTGCGAGACTTTAAACTATATATACAGGAACAAAATCTACAATTCCCATCGGATCTCTCTGGTTTCTTAAAAAAATTTCAATTTCGTGTGTACACACGTATTTTTATCCAAAGATTCATGTTCGCGTCCAGAAATATATGTGTTTGCTTGTGTATGGTAATAAGTGGAAAAATCGTCGTTTCACGGCCTTGAAATGCCTTTTTTAGGTATATATGCATTAATTAATCCTACAAATTCCAAATGAGTGTGCTAATTCCTGCTGAATGGCTTGAACATTGAAAATGAAACCGCAATTTATCACTCCTTTCGATTTTCAAATCGTACAAATTTTCTCTAAAAATTTGGTTTTTGCCAGATTTTAAGCTATTTAATGATGAATAAAATCTACAAATCCCATCGGATTTCTCTAGTTTCTTAAACAAATGTCAAATTCGTGTGTAGACACGTATTTCTATCCAAAGATTCATGTTCGCGTCCAGAATTATTTGCGTTTGCTATTATATTGTATAACATGGAAAAATCGTCGTTTCTCGGGCTAGAAATGCGTTTTTTCCTATATACATTAATAAACCTACAAATTGAAATTGATTCACCTAATTCTTTCTGAATGGGTTTAACATTCTCAATGAAACATTCTTTTATCACTCGTTTTGATTTTCCACTCTTATAACATTTCTCTAAATATTTGGTTTTTGCGAGATTTGAAGCTATATAATCATGAATAAAATCTACAAATCCCAGCGCATCTCTATGGTTACTTAAAAAAAATATCAATTTCGTGTGTACACACGTATTTCTATCCAAAGATTCATGTTCGCGTCCAGAAATATATGCTTTTGCTTGTGTATGGTAATAAGTGGAAAAATCGTCGTTTCACGGGCTAGAAATGCGTTTTTTCGTATATGCATTAATGAAACCTGCAAATTCCAACCGATTGTGCTGATTCGTGCTGAATGGCTTTAACATTCAAAATGAAACCGCATTTTATCACTCGTTACGGTTTTCAACTCATACAAATTTTTAGATTTTGCGAGATTTTAAGCTATTTAATCATGAATAAAATCTACAAATCCCGTCGGATTTCTCTAGTTTCTTAAAAAATGTCAAATTCCCGTGTATACACTTATTTCTATCCAAAGATTCATGGTCGCGTCCAGAATTATTTGCGTTTGCTATTGTATTGTATAACATGGAAAAATCGTCGTTTCTCGGGCTAGAAATGCGTCTTTTCCTATATACATTAATAAAACCTACAAATTGAAATTGATTCACCTAATTCTTTCTGAAGGGGTTTAACATTCTCAATGAAACATTCTTTTATCACTCGTTTTGATTTTCCACTCTTATAACATTTCTCTAAATATTTGGTTTTTGCGAGATTTGAAGCTATATAATCATGAATAAAATCTACAAATCCCATCGCATCTCTCTGGTTACTTAAAAAAAAATATCAATTTCGTGTGTACACACGTTTTTCTATCCAAAGATTCATGTTCGCGTCCAGAAATATATGCTTTTGCTTGTGTATGGTAATAAGTGGAAAAATCGTCGTTTCACGGGCTAGAAATGCGTTTTTTCGTATATGCATTAGTGAAACCTACAAATTCCAACCGATTGTGCTAATTCGTGATGAATGGCTTTAACATTCAAAATGAAACCGCATTTTATCCCTCGTTACGATTTTTAACTCATACAAATTTTTAGATTTTGCGAGATTTTAAGCTATTTAATCATGAATAAAATCTACAAATCCCATCGGATTTCCCTAGTTTCTTAAAAAATGTCAAATTCCTGTGTATACACGTATTTCTATCCAAAGAATCATGGTCGCGTCCAGAATTATTTGCGTTTGCTATTGTACTGTATAAAATGGAAAAATCGTCGTTTCTCGGGCAAGAAATGCGTTTTTTCCTATATACTTTAATAAAACCTGCAAATTGAGATCGATTGTGCTAATTCTTGCTGAATGGATTTAACATTCAGAATGAAAAAGAATTTTTTCACTCCTTTCGTTTTTCCACTCATATAAAATTTCCCTAAGAATTCGGATTGTGTGAGATTTTAAGCTATATAATCATGAATAAAATCTACAATTCCCGTCGGATCTCTCTGGTTTCCGAAAATAAATGTCAAATTGGTGTGTACACACGTATTTCTATCCAAAGATTTATGTTGGCTTCCAGAAATATATGCGTTTGGTAGTGTAATGTATAAAGTGGAAAAATCGTCGTTTCTCGTGCTGGAAATTATTTTTTAGTATATACCTTAATAAAACCTACAAATTGAAACCGATAATGCTGATTCTTTCTGAATGAGTTTAACATTCACAATGAAACAGCATTTTATTACTGGTTTCGATTTTCCACACATATTAAATTTTCTCAATAAATTTGGTTTTTGCGAGCCTTTAAACTATATAAACAGGAACAGAATCTACAATTCCCATCGGATCTCTCTGGTTTCTTAAAAAAAATCAATTTCGTGTGTACACACGTATTTTTATCCAAAGATTCATGTTCGCTTCCAGAAATATATGCGTTTGCTTGTGTATGGTAATAAGTGGAAAAATCGTCGTTTCACGGCCTTGAAATGCCTTTTTTAGGTATATATGCATTAATTAATCCTACAAATTCCAACTGATTATGCTAATTCCTGCTGAATGGCTTGAGCATTCAAAATGAAACCGCAATTTATGACTCGTTTCGATTTTCAAATCGTACAAATTTTCTCTAAAAATTTGGTTTTTGCCAGATTTTAAGCTATTTAATCATGAATAAAATCTACAAATCCCATCGGATTTCTCTAGTTTCTTAAAAAAATGACAAATTCGTGTGTAGACACGTATTTCTATCCAAAGATTCATGTTCGCGTCCAGAATTATTTGCGTTTGCTATTGTATTGTATAACATGGAAAAATCGTTGTTTCTCGGACTAGAAATGCGTTTTTTCCAATATACATTAATAAAACCTACAAATTGAAATTGATTCACCTAATTCTTTCTGAATGGGTTTAACATTCTCAATGAAACATTCTTTTATCAATCGTTTTGATTTTCCACTCCTATAACATTTCTCTAAATATTTGGTTTTTGCGAGATTTGAAGCTATATAATCATGAATAAATTCTACAAATCCCATCGCATCTCTCTGGTTTCTTAAAAAAATGTCAAATTCACGACTACACACGGATTTCTATTCAAAGATTCTTGTTCGCGTCCGGATTTATTTATGTTTGTTGATTATCTGAAAAAGTGGAGAAATCGTCGTTTCTCTGGCTAGAAATGTTTTTTTTTGGATATACATTAATAAAACCTACAAATTCCAACCGATTGTACTAATTCTCCCTGAATGGCTTTAAGATTCACAATGAAACCGCATTTTATCACTCGTTTCGTTTTTCCCCTCACAAAAATTTCTTTAAAAATTTGAATTTTGCGAGATTTTAAGCGATATAATTATGAATAAAATATGCAAATCCCATCGGATTTCTCTAGTTTCTTAAAAAAATGTCAAATTCGTGTGTACACACGTATTTCTATCCAAAGATTCATGTTCGCGTCCAGAAATATGTGCGTTTGCTAGTGTATTGTATAAAGTGGAAAAATCGTCGTTTCTCGGGTTAGAAATGCGTTTTTCCCTATATACATTAATAAAACCTGCAATTTGAAACCGATTGTGCTAATTCTTGCTGAATGGATTTAACATTCACAATGAAAAAGCATTTTTTTCACTCATTTCGGTTTTCGACTAATATAAAATTTCCATAAGAATTTGGTTTTTGTTAGATTTTAAGCTATATAATCATGAATAATATGTTCAATTCCCATCGGATTTCTCTAGTTTCTTAAAAAAATGTCAATTTCGTGTGTAGACACGTATTTCTATCCAAAGATTCATGTTCGCGTCCAGAATTATGTGCGTTTGCTAGTGTAGTGTATAAAAAGGAAAAATTTTAGTTTCTCGGGCCAGAAATGCGTTTTTCCTTATAAATATTAATAAAACCTGCAAATTGAAACCGATTGTGCTAATTCTTGCTGAAAGGATTTAACATTCACAATGAAAATGCATTTTTTCACTCATTTAGTTTTTCGACTCATATAAAATTTCCATAAGAATGTGGTTTTTGTGAGATTATAAGCTATATAATCATGAATAAAATCTACAATTCCCGTCGGATCTCTCTAGTTTCTGAAAAAAATGTAAAATTCCTGTGTACACACGTATTTCTATCTAAAGATTTATGTTGGCATCCAGAAACATATGCGTTTGATAGTGTATTGTAAAAAGTGGAAAAATCGTCGTTTGTCGGGATAGAAATTCGTTTTTTCGTATATACACTAATAAAACCTACAAATTGAAAATGATTGTCCTAAATCTTTCTGAATGGGTTTAAATTTCACAATGAAACAGCCTTTTATCACTCGTTTTGACTTTCCACTCATATAACTTTTCTCTTAAAAGTTCGTTTTTGCGAGATTTGAAGCTATATAAACATGAATAAAATCTACAAATCCCATCGGATCCCTCTGGTTTATTAAAAAAATGTCAAATTCGCGTGTACACACGCATTTCTATTCAAAGTTTCTTGTTCGCGACCGTAATTATTTATGTTTGCTATTGTATCTGAAAAAGTGGAAAAATCGTCGTTTCTCTGCCTAGAAATGTGTTTTTTTGGATATACATTAATAAAACCTACAAATTCCAACCGATTGTACTAATTCTCCCTGAATGGCTTTAACATTCACAGTGAAACCGCATTTTGTCTCTCATTTCGATTTTCCACTCACACAAAATTTTTCTAAAAATTTGGATTTTGCGAGATATTAAGCGATATAATCATGAATAAAATATGCAAATCCCATCGGATTTCTCTAGTTTCTTAAAAAAATGTCACATTGGTGTGTACACACGTATTTGGATCCAAAGGTTTTTGTTCCCGTCCAGATTAATGTACGTTTGCTAGTGTATCTGAAAAACTGAAAAAATCGCCGTTTCTCTGGCTAGAACTGCGTTTTTTTGGACATACATTAACAAAAACCTACAAACTCCAACCGATTGTGCTAATTCTTGCCGAATGGCTTTAACATTCACAATCAAACCGCATTTTATCACTCGTTTTGATTTTCCACTCATACACAATTTCTCTAAAAATGTCTTTTTTGCGAGATTTTAAGCAATTTAATGATGAATGAAATCTACAAATTCCATGGGATTTCTCTAGTTTCTTAAAAAAATATAAAATTCGTGTGTAGACACGTATTTCTATCCAAAGATTCATGTTCGCGTCCAGAAATATATGCGTTTGCTTGTGTATTGTAACATGTTGAGAAATAGTCATTTCTCGGGCTAGAAATGCGTTTTTTGTATATACATTAATAAAACCCACAAATTGAAACCGATTGAGCTAACTGTTTCTGAATGGGTTTAACGTTCAGAATGAAACAGCATTTTATCGCTCGTTTCGATTTTCCACTCTTATAAAATATCTCAAAAATTTGGTTTTGCGAGATTTTAAGCTATATAATCAGGAATAAAATCTACAAATCCCATCGGATATCTTTACTTCCTTAAAAAAAATGTCAATTTCGCCTGTAGACACGTATTTCTATCCAAAGATTCATGGTCGCGTCCAGAAATATATGCGTTTGCTAGTGTATTCTAAAATGTGGAATAATCGTCATTTCTCCGGCTAGGAATGCGTTTCTCCCTATACGCATTAATAAAACCTGCAAATTGAAACCGATTGTGCAAATTCTTGCAGAATGGATTTGACATTCACAATGAAAAAGCATTTTTTTACTCATTTCGGTTTTCCACTGATATAAAATTTCCCTAATAATTTGGTTTTTGTGAGATTTTAAGCTATATAATCATGAATAAAATCTACAATACCCGTCGGATCTCTCTGGTTTCTGAAAATAAATGTCAAATTGGTGTGTACACACGTATTTCTATCCAAAGATTTATGTTGGCTTACAGAAATATATACTTTTTACAGTGTATTGTAAGAAGTTGCAAAATCGTCGTTTCTCGGGCTAGAAATGCGCTTTTTCGTATATACATTAATAAAACCTACAAATTGAAATTTTATTCACCTAATTATTTCTGAATGGGTTTAACATTCACAATGAAACATTCTTTTATCACTCGTTTTGATTTTCCACTCATATAACATTTCTCTAAATATTTGGTTTTTGCGAGATTTGAAGCTATATAATCATGAATAAAATCTACAAATCCCATCGGATCTCTCTGGTTTCTTAGAAAAATGTCAAATTCGCGACTACACACGCATTTCTATTCAAAGATTCTTGCTCGCGACCAGATTTATTTATGTCGCTATTGTATCTGAAAAAGTGGAAAAATCGTCGTTTCTCTGCCTACAAATGTGTTTTTTTTGGATATACATTAATAAAACCTACAAATACCAAAAGATTGTGCTAATTCTCCCTGAATGGCTTTGACATTGACAATGAAACCGCATCTTATCACTCGTTTCGATTTTCCACTCACACAAAATTTCTCTAAAAATTTGGATTTTGCGAGATATTAAGCGATATAATCATGAATAAAATATGCAAATCCCATCGGATTTCTCTAGTTTCTTAAAAAAATGTCAAATTGGTGTGTACACACGTATTTGTATCCAAAGATTCTTGTTCCCGTCCAGATTAATGTACGTTTGCTAGTGTATCTGAAAAACTGGAAAAATCGCCGTTTCCCTGGATAGAACTGCGTTTTTTTGGACATACATTAACAAAAACCTACAAACTCCAACCGATTGTGCTAATTCTTTCCGAATGGCTTTAACATTCACAATCAAACCGCATTTTAATCACTGGTTTTGATTTTCCACTCATACACAATTTCTCTAAAAATTTGGTTTTTGCGAGATTTTAAGCACTTTAATGATGCATAAAATCTACAAATCCCATCGGACATCTCTAGTTTCATAAAAAATGTCAAATTCGTGTGTAGACACGTATTTCTATCCAAAGATTCATGTTCGCGTGCAGAAATATATGCGTTTGCTAGTGTATTGTAAAATGTTGAAAAATCGTCATTTCTCGGGCTAGAAATGCGTTTTTTGTATATACATTAATAAAAACCCACAAATAGAAAACCGATTGAGCTAACTCTTTCTGAATGGGTTTAACATTCACAATGAAACAGCATTTTATCACTCGTTTCGATTTTCCACTCATATAAAATATCTCTAAAAATTTGGTTTTGCGAAATTTTAAGCTATATAATCAGGAATAAAATCTACAAATCCCATCGGATATCTCTACTTCGTTAAAAAAATGTCAATTTCGTCTGTAGACACGTATTTCTATCCAAAGATTCATGGTCGCGTCCAGAAATATATGCGTTTGCTAGTGTATTCTAAAATGTGGAAAAGTCGTCATTTCTCGGGCTAGGAATGCGTTTTTCCCTATACACATTAATAAAACCAGCAAATTGAAACCGATTGTGCAAATTCTTAGTGAATGGATTTGACATTCATAATCAAACCGCATTTTATCACTCGTTTTGATTTTCCAATCATACACAATTTCTGTAAAAATTTTTTTTTGCGAGATTTTATGCAGTTTAATCATGAATAAAATCTACAAATCCCATCGGATTTCTCTAGTTTCTTAAAAAAATGTCAAACTCGAGTGTAGACACGTATTTCTATCCAAAGATTCAAGTTCGCGTCCAGAATTATGTGCGTTTGCTAGTGTATTGTAAAAAGTGGAAAAATCGTCTTTTCTCGGGCTAGAAATGCGTTTTTTTGTATATATATTCATTAAACCTACGAATTGAAACCGACTGTGATAATTTTTGCTGTATGGGTTTAACATTCACAATGAAATAGCATTTTATCACTCGTTTCGATTTACCGCTCACATAAAAGTTCTCTAAAATTTTGGCTTTTGCGAGATTTTAAGCTATATAATCAAGAATCAAATCTAGAATTGCCATCGGATGTCTCCGTTTTCTTAAGAAAATGTCAAATTCGTGTACACACGTATTTCTATCCAAAGATTCATGTTCGTGTCCAGAATTATGTGCGTTTGCTACTGTATGGTAAAAAGTGGAAAAATCGTCTTTTCTCGGGTTAGAAATACGATTGTTCGTATATACATTAATAAAACCTACAAATTGAAATGGTTGTGCTAATTCTTTATGAATGGGTTTAACATTCACCGCGAACCAGCATTTTATCAGTCGTTTTGATTTTCCACTCATATAAATTTTCTCTACAATATGACTTTAGCGAGAATTAAACTATATAATCAGGAATTAAAACCACAAATCCTATCAGATCTGTCTGGATTTTTAAAAAACGTCAAATTCACTTTACACACGCATTTCTATCCAAAGTATCTTGTTCGCGACCAGATTTCTATACGTTTGCTAGTGTAACGTAAAAAGTGGAAAAATCGTAGTTTCTCGGTCTAGAAATGCGTTTTTTCTTATATAAATTAATAAAACCTACAAATTGAATCAGATTGTGCCAATTCCTTTAGTATGGGTTTAACATTCACTATGAAACAGCATTTTATCACTCGTTTCGATATTCCACTCATATAAAATTTCTCTAAAAATTTGGTTTTGCGAGAATTGAAGCTATATAATCATGAATAAAACCTACAATTCCCGCCGGATCTCTCTAGTTTCCGAAAAAAATGTAAAATTCGTGTGTACACACGTATTTCTATCCAAAGATTCATGTTCGCTCCAGAAATATATGCGTTTTCTAGTGTAATGTATAAAGTGGAAAAATCGTCGTTTCTCGTGCTGGAAATTATTTTTTCGTATATACCTTAATAAAACCTACAAATTGAAACCGATAATGCTAATTCTTTCTGAATGAGTTTAACATTCACAATGAAACAGCATTTTATCACTGGTTTCGATTTTCCACACATATTAAATTTCTCAATAAATTTAGTTTTTGAGAGATTTTAAGCTACATATACAGGAACAAAATCTACAATTCCCATCGGATCTCTCTGGTGTCTTAAAAAAATATCAATTTCGTGTGTACACACGTATTTCTATCCAAAGATTCATGTTCGCGTCCAGAAATGTATGCGTTTCCTTGTGTATGGTAATAAGTGGAAAAATCGTCGTTTCACGAGCTAGAAATGTGTTTTTTCGTATATGCATTAATGAAACCTACAAATTCCAACCGATTGTGCTAATTCCTGCTGAAAGGCTTTAACATTCAAAACGAAACCGCATTTTATCACTCGTTTCGATTTTCAACTCATACAAATTTTCTCTAAAAATTTGGTTTTTTGCGAGATTTTAAGCTATATAATCAAGAATAAAATCTAGAATTGCCATCGGATGTCTCTGATCTCTTAAGAAAATGTCAAATTCGTGTGTACACACGTATTTCTATCCAAAGATTCATGTTCGCGTCCACAATTATGTGCGATTTCTAGTGTATGGTAAAAAGTGGAAAAATCGTCTTATCTTGGGCTAGAAATGCTTTTTTCCGTATATATTAATAAAACGTAAAAATTGAAATGATTGTGCTAATTCTTTATGAATGGGTTTAACATTCAACACGAACCAGCATTTTATCAGTCGTTTTGATTTTTCACTCATATAAATTTTCTCTAAAATATGATTTTTGCGAGAATTAAACTATATAATCATGAATAAAAACCACAAATCCAATCGGATCACTCTGGTTTGTTGAAAAAATGTCAAATTGGTCTGTACACACGCATTTCTATCCTATGATTCTTGTTCGCGACCAGGTTTCCATACGTTTGCTAGTGTATCGTAAAAAGAGGAAAAATTTTAGTTTCCCGGGCTAGAAATGCGTTTTTTCGTATATAAATTAATAAAACCTACAAATTGAAACCGATTGTGCTAATTCCTTTAGAATGGGTTAATATTCACAATGAAACAGAATTTTATCACTCGTTTCGTTATTCCACTCATATAAAATTTCTCTAAATTTTGGTTTTGCGAGAATTGAAAGTATATAATCATGAATAAAATCTACAAATCACATCGGATCTCTCTGGTTTCTTAAAAAAAAATATCTAAGTCTTGTGTACACACGTATTTCCTTCCAAAATTTCATGTTCGAGTCCAGAAATAAATGCGTTTGCTTGTGTATGGTAATAAGTGGAAAAATCGTCGTTTCACGGGCTAGAAATGTGTTTTTTCGGATATGCATTAATGAAACCTACAAATTCCAACCGACTGTGCTAATTGTAGCAGAATGGCTTTAACATTCAAAAGGAAAACGTATTTTATCACTCGTTTCGATTTTCAACTCATTCAAATTTTCTGTAAAAATTTGGTTTTTGCGAGATTTTAAGCTGTTTAATCATGACTAAAATCTACAAATCCCATCGGATTTCTCTAGTTTCTTAAAAAAATGTCAATTTCGTTTGTAGACACGTATTTCTATCCAAAGTTTCATGTTCGCGTCCAGAATTAATTGCGTTTGTTATTGTATTATATAAAATGGAAAAATCGTAGTTTCTCGGGCTAGAAATGCGTTTTTTCCTATATACATTATTAAAACCTGCAAATTGAAATCGATTGTGCCAATTCTTGCTGATTGGATTTAACATTCACAATGAAAAAGTTTTTTTTCACTCTTTTCGGTTTTCCACTCATATAAAATTACCCTAAGAATTTGGTAATTGTGAGATTTTAAGCTATATAATCATGAATAAAATCTACAATTCCCGTCGGATCTCTCTGGTTTCTGAAAAAAATGTCAAATTGGTGTGTACACACGTATTTCTATCCAAAGATTTATGTTGGCGTCCAGAAATATATACTTTTTATAGTGTATTGTAAGAAGTTGAAAAATCGTCGTTTCTAGGGCTAGAAATGCGCTTTTTCGTATATACATTAATAAAACCTACAAATTGAAATTGATTCACCTAATTCTTTCTGAATGGGTTTAAATTTCACAATGAAAAAGCCTTTTATCACTCGTTTTGATTTTCCACTCATATAACATATCTCTATATATTTGGTTTTTGCGAGATTTGAAGCTTTTTAATCATGAATAAAATCTACAAATCCTATCGGATCTCTCTGGTTTCTTAAAAAAAATGTCAAAATCGCGTGTACACACGCATTTCTATTCAAAGTTTCGTGTTCGCGACCGGATTTATTCATGTCTCCTAGTGTATATGAAAAAGTGGAAAAATCATCGTTTCTCTGCCTAGTAAAGTTTTTTTTTTTTCTGGATATACATTAATAAAACCTACAAATTCCAAACGGTTGTTCTAATTCTCCCTGAATGGCTTTAACATTGACAATGAAACCGCATTTTATCACTCGTATCGATTTTCCACTCACAAATATTTCTCTAAAATTTGGATTTTGCGAGATTTTAAGCGATATAATCATGAATAAAATATGCAAATCTCATCGGATTTCTCTAGTTTCTTAAAAAAAATGTCAAATTGGTGTGTACACACGTATTTGTATCCAAAGATTCTTGTTTCCGTACAGATTTATGTACGTTTGCTAGTGTATCTGAAAAACTGGAAAAATCGTCGTTTCTCTGGCTAGAACTGCGTTTGTTTGGACATACATCAACAAAAACCTAGAAATTCCAACCAATTGTGCTAGATCTTGCCCAATGGCTATAACATTCACAATCAAACCGCATTTTATCACTCGTTTTGATTTTCCACTCATACACAATTTCTCTAAAAATTTATTTTTTGCGAAATTTTAAGCAATTTAATCATGAATAAAATCTACAAATCCCATCGGATTTCTCTAGTTTTTTAAAAAAATTTCAAATTCGTGTGTAGACACCCATTTCTATCCAAATCTTCATATTCGCGTCCAGAAATATATGCGTTTGCTAGTGTATTGTAAAATGTGGAAAAATCGTCATTTCTCGGGCTACAAATGCGTTTTTCCGTATAAAATATGATTTTTGCGAGAATTAAACTATATAATCATGAATTAAAACCACAAATCCTGTCGGATCTCTCTGGTTTCTTAAAAAAATGTCTAATTCGTTCGTACACACGCATTTCTATTAAAAGATTCTTGTTCGCGACCAGATTTCCTTACGTTTGCTAGTGTAACGTAAAAAGTGGAAAAATCGTAGATTCATGGGCTAGAAAGGCGTTTCTTCGTATATAAATTAATAAAACCTACAATTTGAAACCGATTGTGCTAATTACTTTAGAATGGGTTTAATATTCACAATGAAACAGAATTTTATCACTCGTTTCGATATTCCACTCATATAAAATCTCTATAAAAGTTTGGTATTGCGAGAATTGGAAGTATATAATCAGGAATAAATTCTACAAATCACATGGATCTCACTGGTTTTTTAACAAAAATGTCAGATTCGTGTGTACACACGTATTTCTTTCCACGGCCAGAATAGTGTGCGTTTGCTGATGTATGTTAAAAAGTGAAAACATCGTTTTTCTCGGGCTAGAAATGCGTTTTATCGTATATACGTTAATAAAAGCTACAAATTGAAAATGATTGTGCTAATTCTTTCTGAATGGGTTTAACATTCACAATGAAACAGCATTGTATCAGTCATTTTGATTTTCCACTCATATAAAATTTCTCTAAAAATTTGGTTTTTGAGAGAATTAAACTATATAATCATGAATTAAAACCACAAATCCCATCGGACCTCTCTGGTATCTTCAAAAAATGTCAAATTCGTCTGTACACACGCATTTCTATCCAAAGATTCTTTTTCGCGACCAGATTTCTATACGTTTGCTAGTGTAACGCAAAAAGTGGAAAAATCGTCGTTTCTCGGGCTAGAAATGCGTTTTTTCTGATATACATTAATATAACCTGTAAATTCCAACCGATTTTGCTAATTATTTCTGAATGACTTTAACATTCAAAATGAAACCGCATTTTATCACTCGTTTCGATTTTCATCTCGTACAAAACCTCTCTAAAAATTTGGTTTTTGCGAGATTTTAAGCTATTTAATCATGCATAAAATCCACAAATCCCATCCTATGTCTCTAGTTTCTTAAAAAAATATCACATTCGTGTGTAGACACGTATATCTATCCAAAGATTCATGTTCGCGTCCAGAATGATGTGCGTTTGCTAGTGCATTGTATAAAGTTGAAAAATCGTCGTTTCTCGGGCTAGAAATGCGTTTTTCCCTATATACATTAATAAAACCTGCAAATTGAAACCGATTGTGCTAATTCTTGCTGAATGGATTTAACATTCACAATGAAAAAGTATTTTTTCACTCATTTCGGTTTTCGACTCATATAAAATTTCCATAAATATTCGGTTTTTGTGAGATTTTAAGCTATATAATCATGAATAAAATCTACAATTCCCATCGTATCTCTCTAGTTTCTGAAATAATGTAAAATTCGTGTGTACACACGTATTTGTATCCAAAGATTTATGTTTTCGTCCAGAAACATATGCGTTTGAGAGTGTATTGGATAAAGTGGAAAACTCGTCCTTTCTCGGTCTAGAAATTCGTTTTTTCGTATATACACTAATAAAACCTACAAATTGAAAATGATTATCCTAATTCTTTCTGAATGGGTTTAAATTTCACAATGAAACAGCCTTTTATCACTCGTTTTGATTTTCCACTCATATAAATTTTCTCTTAAAATTTGGTTTTTGCGAGATTTGAAGCTATATAATCATGAATAAAATTTACAAATCCCATCGGATCTCTCTGGTTTCTTAAATAAATGTCAAATTAACGTGTACACACGCATTTCTATTCAAAGTTTCTTGTTCGCGACCGGATTTATTTATGTCTGCTAGTGTATCTGGAAAAGTGGAAAAATCGTCGTTTGTCTGCCTAGAAATGTGTTTTTTTGGATATACATTAATAAAACCTAAAAATTCCAACCGATTGTACTAATTCTCCCTGAATGGCTTTAACATTCACAATGAAACCGCATTTTATCACTCGTTTCGATTTTCCACTCACACAAAATTTCTCTAAAAATTTGGATTTTGCGAGATATTAAGCGATATAATCATGAATAAAATATGCAAATCCCATCGGATTTCTCTAGTTTCTTAAAAAAATGTCAAATTGGTGTGTACACACGTATTTGTATCCAAAAATTCTTGTTCCCATCCAGATTAATGTACGTTTGCTAGTGTATCTGAAAAACTGAAAAAATCGCCGTTTCTCTGGCTAGAACTGCGTTTTTTTGGACATACATTAACAAAAACCTAAAAACACCAACCGATTGTGCTAATTCTTGCCGAATGGCTCTAACATTCACAATCAAACCGCATTTTGTCACTCGTTTTGATTTTCCACTCATACACAATTTCTCTAAAAATTTTGGTTTTTGCGAGATTTTAAGCACTTTAATGATGAATAAAATCTACAAATTTCATCGGATTTCTCTAGTTTCTTAAACAAATGTCAAATTCGTGTGTAGACACGTATTTCTATCCAAAGATTCATGTTGGCGTCCAGAAATATATGCGTTTGCTAGTGTATTGTAAAATGTTGAAAAATCGTCATTTCTCGGGCTAGAAATGCGTTTTTTGTATATACATTAATAAAACCCACAAATTGAAACCGATTGAGCTAACTGTTTATGAATGGGTTTAACATTCACAATGAAACAGCATTTTATCACTCGTTTCGATTTTCCACTCATATAAAATATCTCTAAAAATTTGGTTTTGCGAGATTTTATGCTATATAATCATGAATAAAATATACAAATCCCATCGGATATCTCTACTTCCTTAAATAAATGTTAATTTCGTCAGTAGACACGTATTTCTATCCAAAGATTCATGGTCGCATCCAGAAATATAAGCGTTTGCTAGTGTATTGTAAAATGTGGAAAAAATCGTCATTTCCCGGGCTAGAAATGCGTTTTTTCGTATAAATTCATTAAACCTACATATTGAAACCGATTGTGATAATTTTTGCTGTAAGGGTTTAACATTCACAATGAAACAGCATTTTTATCACTCGTTTCGATTTACCATTCACATAAAAGCTCTCTAAAATTTTGGCTTTTGCGAGATTTTAAGCTATATAATCAAGAATGAAATATAGAATTGCCATCGGATGTCTCTGTTTTCTTAAGAAAATGTCAAATTCGTGTGTACATAAGTTTTTCTATCCAAAGATTCATGTCGGCGTCCACAATTATGTGCGTTTTCTAGTGTATGGTAAAAAGTGGAAAAATCGTCTTTTCTCGGGTTAGAAATACGATTTTTCGTATATACATTAATAAAACCTGCAAATTGAAATGATTGTGCTAATTCTTTATGAATGGGTTTAACATTCACAATGAAACAGCATTTTATCACTCGTTCCGAATTTCTACTCATATAAAATTTCTCTAAAAATTTGGTTTTGCGAGAATTGAAGAAATATAATCAATCATAAAATCTAGAATTGCCATCGGATTTCTCTGTTTTGTTAAGAAAATATCAAATTCGTGTGTAGACACGTATTTCTATCCAAAGATTCATATTCGCGTCCAGAATTATGTCGGTTTGCTGGTGTATTGCATAAAGTTGAAAAATCGTCGTTTCTCGGGCTAGAAATGTGTTTTTCCCTATATACATTAATAAAATCTGCAAATTGAAACCGATAATGCTAATTCTTGCTGAATGGATTTAACATTCACAATTAAAAAATCATTTTCTCATTCATTTCGTTTTTCCACTCATATGAAATTTCCCTAAGGATTTGGTTTTTGTGAGATTTTAAGCTATATAATCATGAATGAAATCTACAATTCCCTTCGGATCTCTCTAGTTTCTGAAAAAAAATGTAAAATTGGTGTGTACACACGTATTTTTATCCAAAGATTCATGTTCGCGTCCAGAAATATTTGCGTTTGCTAGTGTAATGTATAAAGTGGAAAAATCGTTGTTTCTTGGGCTGGAAATTATTTTTTCGTATATACCTTAATAAAACCTACAAATTGAAACCGATAATGCTAATTCTTTCTGAATGAGTTTAACATTCACAATGAAACAGCATTTTATCACTGGTTTCGATTTTCCACACATATTAAATATTCTCAATAAATTTGGTTTTTGCGAGACTTTAAACTATATATACAGGAACAAAATCTACAATTCCCATCGGATCTCTCTGGTTTCTTAAAAAAATTTCTATTTCGTGTGTACACACGTATTTTTATCCAAAGGTTCATGTTCGCGTCCAGAAATATATGCGTTTGCTTGTGTATGGTAATAAGTGGAAAAATCGTCGTTTCACGGCCTTGAAATGCCTTTTTTTTAAGTATATATGCATTAATTAATCCTACAAATTCCAAATGATTGTGCTAATTCCTGCTGAATGGCTTGAACATTCAAAATGAAACCGCAATTTTTCACTCGTTTCGATTTTAAAATCGTACAAATTTTCTCTAAAAATTTGGTTTTTGCCAGATTTTAAGATATTTAATCATGAATAAAATCTACAAATCCCATCGGATTTCTCTAGTTTCTTAAAAAAAAGTCAAATTCGTGTGTAGACACGTATTTCTATCCAAAGATTCATGTTCGCGTCCAGAATTATTTGCGTTTGCTATTGTATTGTATAACATGGAAAAATCGTCGTTTCTCGGGCTAGAAATGCGTTTTTTCCTATATACATTAATAAAACCTACAAATTGAAATTGATTCACCTAATTCTCTCTGAATGGGTTTAACATTCTCAATGAAACATTCTTTTATCACTCGTTTTGATGTTCCACTCTTATAACATTTCTCTAAATATTTGGTTTTTGGGAGATTTGAAGCTATATAATCATGAATAAAATCTACAAATCCCATCGCAACTCTCTGGTTACTTAAAAAAAATATCAATTTTGTGTGTACACACGTTTTTCTATCCAAAGATTCAAGTTCGCGTCCAGAAATATATGCTTTTGCTTGTGTATGGTAATAAGTGGAAAAATCGTCGTTTCTCGGGCTAGAAATGCGTTTTTTCGTATATGCATTAATGAAACCTACAAATTCCAACCGATTGTGCTAATTCGTGCTGAATTGCTTTAACATTCAAAATGAAACCGCATTTTATCACTCGTTACGATTTTCAACTCCTACAAATTTTCTCTAAAAATTTGGGTTTTGCGAGATTTTAAGCTATTTAATCGTGAATAAAATCCACAAATCCCATCGGATTTCTCTAGTTTCTTAAAAAAATGTCAAATTCCTGTGTATACACGTATTTCTATCCAAAGATTCATGTTCGCGTCCAGAATTATTTGCGTTTGCTATTGTATTGTATGAAATGGAAAAATCGTCGTTTCTCGGGCTAGAAATGCGTTTTTTCCTATATACATTAATAAAACCTACAAATTGAAATTGATTCACCTAATTCTTTCTGAATGGGTTTAACATTCTCAATGAAACATTCTTTTATCACTCGTTTCGATTTTCCACTCTTATAACATTTCTCTAAATATTTGGTTTTTGCGAGATTTGAAGCTATATAATCACGAATAATATCTACAAATCCCATCGCATCTCTCTGGTTTCTTAAAAAAATGTCATATTAGCGACTACACACGGATTTCTGTTCAAAGATTCTTGTTCGCGTCCGGATTTATTTATGTTTGTTGAGTATCTGAAAAAGTGGAGAAATCGTCGTTTCTCTGGCTAGAAATGTGTTTTTTTGGATATACATTAATAAAACCTACAAATACCAAAGGATTGTGCTAATTCTCCCTGAATGGCTTTGACATTGACAATGAAACCGCATTTTATCATTCGTTTCGTTTTTCCCCTCACACAAAATATCTCTAAAAATTTGAATTTTGCGAGATTTTAGGCGATATAATCATGAATAAAATATGCAAATCCCATCGGATTTCTCTAGTTTCTTAAAAAAATGTCAAATTCGTGTGTAGACACGTATTTCTATCCAAAGATTCATGTTCGCGTCCAGAATTATGTGCGTTTGCTAGTGTATTGTATAAAGTGGAAAAATCGTAGTTTCTCGGGCTAGAAATGCGTTTTTCCCTATATACATTAATAAAACCTGCAATTTGAAACCGATTGTGCTAATACTTGCTGAATGGATTTAACATTCACAATGAAAAAGCATTTTTTTCACTGATTTCGGTTTTCGACTAATATAAAATATTCATAAGAATTTGGTTTTTGTGAGGTTTTAAGGTATATAATCATGAATAATATCTACAATTCCCATCGGATTTCTCTGGTTTATTAAAAAAATGTCAAATTCGCGTGTACACACCCTTTTCTATTCAAAGTTTCTTGTTCGCGACCGTATTTGTTTATGTTTGCTAGTGTATCTGAAAAAGTGGAAAAATCGTCGTTTCTCTGCCTAGAAATGTGTTTTTTTTTGGATATACATTAATAAAACCTACAAATTTCAACCGATTGTACTAATTCTCCCTGAATGGCTTTAACATTCACAATGAAACCGCATTTTGTCTCTCGTTTCGATTTTCCACTCACACAAAATTTCTCTAAAAATTTGGATTTTGCGAGATATTAAGCGATATAATCATGAATAAAATATGCAAATCCCATTGGATTTCTCTAGTTTCTTAAAAAAAAATCAAATTCGTGTGTAGACACGTATTTGTATCCAAAGATTCTTGTTCCCGTCCAGATTAATGTACGTTTGCTAGTGTATCTGAAAAACTGGAAAAATCGCCGTTTCTCTGGCTAGAACTGCGTTTTTTTGGACATACAATAACAATAACCTACAAACTCCAACCGATTGTGCTAATTCTTGCCGAATGGCTTTAACATTCACAATGAAACCGCATTTTATCACTCGTTTTGATTTTCCACTCAAACACAATTTCTCTAAAAATTTGGTTTTTGCGAGATTTTAAGCAATTTAATGATGAATGAAATCTACAAATCCCATTGGATTTCTCTAGTTTCTTAAAAAAATATCAAATTCGTGTGTAGATACGTATTTCTATCAAAAGATTCATGTTCGCGTCCAGAAAAATATGCGTTTGCTAGTGTATTGTAAAATGTTGAGAAATCGTCATTTCTCGGGCTAGAAATGCGTTTTTTGTATATACATTAATTAAACCCACAAATTGAAACCGATTGAGCTAACTGTTTCTGAATGGGTTTAACATTCACAATGAAACAGCATTTTATCACTCGTTTCGATTTTCCACTCACACAAAATTTCTCTAAAAATTTGGATTTTGCGAGATTTTAAGCTATATAATCAGGAATAAAATCTACAAATCCCATCGGATATCTCTACTTCCTTAAAAAAATGTCAATTTCGACTGTAGACACGTATTTATATCCAAAGATTCATGGTCGCGTCCAGAATATATGCGTTTGCTAGTGTATTCTAAAATGTGGAATAATCGTCATTTCTCCGGCTCGGAATGCGTTTTTCCCTATACACTTTAATAAAACCAGCAAATTGAAACAGATTGTGCAAATTCTTGCTGAATGGATTTGACATTCACAATGAAAAAGCATTTTTTCAATCATTTCGGTTTTCCACTTACATAAAATTTCCCTAATAGTTTGGTTGTTGTGAGATTTTAAGCTATATAATCATGAATAAAATCTACAATTCCCGTCGGATCTCTCTGGTTTGTGAAAAAAATGTAAAATTCGTGTGTACACACGTATTTTTATCCAAAGAGATATGTTGGCGTCCAGAACCATATGCGTTTGCTAGTGTAGTGTATAAAGTAGAAAAATCGTCGTTTCTCGGGCTGGAAATTATTTTTTCGTATATACCTTAATAAAACCTACAAATTGAAACCGATAATTCTAATTCTTTCTGAATGAGTTTAACATTCACAATGAAACAGCATTTTATCACTGGTATCGATTTTCCACACATATTAAATTTCTCATAAATTTGGTTTTTGCGAGATTTTAAGCTATATATACAGGAGCAAAATCTGCAATTCCCATCGGATCTCTCTGGTTACTTAAAAAAATATCAATTTCGTGTGTACACACGTTTTTCTATCCAAAGATTCATGTTCGCGTCCAGCAATATATATGCTTTTGCTTGTGTATGGTAATAAGTGGAAAAATCTTCGTTTCACGGGCTAGAAATGCGTTTTTTCGTATATGCATTAATGAAACCTACAAATTCCAACCGATTGTGCTAATTCGTGCTGAATGGCTTTAACATTCAAAATGAAACCGCATTTTATCACTCGTTACGATTTTCAACTCCTACAAATTTTCTCTAAAAATTTGGGTTTTGCGAGATTTTAAGCTATTTAATCATGAAAAAATCTGCAAATCCCATCGGATTTCTCTAGTTTCTTAAAAAAATGTCAAATTCCTGTGTATACACGTATTTCTATCCAAAGATTCATGTTCGCGTCCAGAATTATTTGCGTTTGCTATTGTATTGTATGAAATGGAAAAATCGTCTTTTCTCGGGCTAAAAATGCGTTTTTTCCTATATACATTAATAAAACCTTCAAATTGAGATCGATTGTGCTAATTCTTGCTGAATGGATTTAACATTCACAATGAAAAAGCATTTTTTCACTCCTTTCGGTTTTCCAGTCATATAAAATTTCCCTAAGAATTTGGTTTGTGTGAGATTTTAAGCTATATAATCATGAATAAAATCTACAATTCCCGTCGGATCTCTCTGGTTTCTGAAAAAAATGTCAAATTCGTGTGTACACACGTATTTCTATCCAAAGAATTATGTTGGCTTCCAGAAATATACACGTTTTATAGTGTATTGTAAAAAGTTGAAAAATCGTCGTTTCTCTGCCTAGAAATGTGTTTTTTTTGGATATACATTAATAAAACCTACAAATTCCAAACGATTGTGCTAATTCTCCCTGAATGGCTTTAACATTGACAATGAAACCGCATTTTATCACTCGTTTCGATTTTCCACTCACAAAAATTTCTCTAAAATTTGGATTTAGCGAGATTTTAAGCGATATAATCATGAATAAAATATGCAAATCCCATCGGATTTCTCTAATTTATTAAAAAAGTGTCAAATTGGTGTGTACACATGTATTTGTATCCAAAGATTCTTGTTTCCTTCCAGATTCATGTACGTTTGCTATTGGTTCTGAAAAACTGGAAAAATTGTCGTTTCTCTGGCTAGAACTGCGTTTTTTGGACATACATTAAGAAATACCTACAAACTCCAACCGATTGTGCTAGTTCTTGCCCAATGGCTTTAACATTCACAATCAAACCGCATTTTATCACTCGTTTGGATTTTCCACTCATACACAATTTCTCTAAAAATGTCTCTTTTGCGAGATTTTAAGCAATTTAATCAGGAATAAAATATACAAATCCCATCGGATTTCTCTACTTTCTTAAAAAAATGTCAATTTCGTGTGTAGACACCTATTTCTATCCAAAGATTCATGTTCGCGTCCAGAATTATGTGCGTTTGTTAGTGTATTGTAAAAAGTGGAAAAATCGTCATTTCTCGGGCAAGAAATGCGTTTTTTGTATATACATTAATAAATCCCACAAAATGAAACCGATTGAGCTAACTGATTCTGAATGTGTTTAACATTCACAATGAAACAGCATTTTATCACTCGTTTCGATTTTCCACTCATATAAAATATCTCTAAAAATTTGGTTTTGCGAGATTTTAAGCTATATAATCATGAATAAAATCTACAAATCCCATCGGATATCTCTACTTCCTTAAAAAAATGTCAATTTCGTCTGTAGACACGTATTTCTATCCAAAGATTCATGGTCGCGTCCAGAAATATATGCGTTTGCTAGTGTATTGTAAAATGTGGAAAAATCGTCATTTTTCGGGCTAGAAATGCGTTTTTTCGTATATACATTCATTAAACCTACAAATTGAAACCGATTGTGATAATTTTTGCTGTAAGGGTTTAACATTCACAATGAAACAGCATTTTATCACTCGTTTCGATTTACCATTCACATAAAAGTTCTCTAAAATTTTGGCTTTTGCGAGATTTTAAGCTATATAATCAAGAATAAAATCTAGAATTGCCATCGGATGTCTCTGTTTTCTTAAGGAAATATCAAATTCGTGTGTACACACGTATTTCTATCCAAAGATTCATGTCCGCGTCCACAATTATGTGCGTATTCTTGTGTATGGTAAAAAGTGGAAAAATCGTCTTTTCTCGGGCTAGAAATGCTTTTTTCGTATATACATTAATAAAACCTAGAAATTGAAATGATTGTGCTAATTCTTTATGAATGGGTTTAACATTCAACACGAACCAGCATTTTGTCAGTCGTTTTGATTTTCCACTCATATAAATTTTCTCTAAAATATGATTTTTGCGAGAATTAAACTATATAATCATGAATTAAAACCACAAATCCTATCGGATCTCTCTTGTTTCTTAAAAAAATGTCAAATTCGTCTGTGCACACGCATTTCTATTCAAAGATTGTTTTTCGCGACCAGATTTAAATACGTTTGCTAGTGTAACGTAAAAAGTGGAAAAATCGTAGATTCCTGCGCTAGAAATGCGTTTTTTCATATATAAATTAATAAAACCTACGAATTGAAACCGATTGTACTAATTCCTTGAGAATGGGTTTAATATTCACAATGAAACAGCATTTTATCACTCGTTTCGATATTCCACTTATATAAAATTTATCTAAAAATTTGGTTTTGAGAGAATTGAAAGTATATAATCGTGAATAAAATCTACAAATCACATCGGATATCTCTGGTTTCTTAAAAAATATATCAAATTCGTGTGTACACACCTATTACTTTCCTAAAATTCATGTTCGCGGCCAGAATTGTTTGCGTTTGCTAGTGTATGTTAAAAAGTGGAAAAATCGTTTTTCTCGGGCTAGAAATGCGTTTTTTCGTATATACGTTAATAAAACATACACATTGAAAATGATTATGCTAATTCTTTCTGAATGGGTTTAACATTCACAATGAAACAGCATTTTATCTGTCGTTTTCATTTTCCACTCAAATAAAATATCTCTAAAAATTTGGTTTTGCGAGATTTTAAGCTATATAAACAAGAATAAAATCTACAAATCCCATCGGATGTCTCTACTTCCTTAAAAAAAATTAAATTTCGCCTGTAGACACGTATTTCTATCCAAAGATTCATGGTCGCGTCCAGAAATATATGCGTTTGCTAGTGTATTGTAAAATATGTGGAAAAATCGACATTTCTCGTTCTAGGAATGCGTTTTTCCCTATACCCGTTAAGGAAACCAGCAATTTGAAACCGATTGTGCAAATTCTTGCTGAATGGATTTGATATTCACAATGAAAAAGAATTTTTTCACTCATTTCGGTTTTCCACTCATATAAAATGTCCCTAAATTTTGGTTTTTGAGATTTTAAGCTATATAATCATGAATAAAATCTACAATTCCCGTCGGATCTCTCTGGTTTCAGAAAAAATTGTAAAATTCGTGTGTACACACGTATTTCTATCCAAAAAGATATATGTTGGCGTCCAGAAACATATGCGTTTGCTAGTGTAATGTATAAAATGGAAATATCATTGTTTCTCGGGCTGGAAATTATTTTTTCCTAAATACCTTAATAAAACTTACAAATTGAAACCGATAATTCTAATTCTTTCTGAAACAGCATTTTATGACTGGTTTCAATTTTCCACACATATTAAATTTCTCAATAAATTTGGTTTTTGCGAGATTTTAAGCTATTTATACAGGAACAAAATCTACAATTCCCATCGGATCGCTCTGGTTTCTTAAAAAAATATCAATTTCGTGTGTACACACGTATTTCTATCCAAAGATTCATGTTCGCGTCCAGAAATATATGCTTTTGCTTGTGTATGGTAATAAGTGGAAAAATCGCAGTTTCACGGGCTGGAAATGCGTTTTTTCGTATATGCATTAATGAAACCTACAAATTCCAACCGATTATGCTAGTTCCAGCTGAATGGCTTTAACATTCAAAATGAAACCGCATTTTATCACTCGTTTCGATTTTCAACTCATACAAATTTTCTCTAAAAATTTGGTTTTTGCGAAATTTTAAGCTATTTAATCATGTATAAAATCTACAATTCCCATCGGATTTCTCTAGTTTCTTAAAAAAATGTCAAATTCGTGTGTAGACACGTATTTCTATCCAAAGATTCATGTTCGCGTCCAGAATTATTTGCGTTTGCTATTGTATTGTATAAAATGGAAAAATCGTCGTTTCTCGGGCTAGAAATGCGTTTTTTCCTATATACATTAATAAAACCTGCAAATTGAGATCGATTGTTCTAATTCTTGCTGAATGGATTTAACATTCACAATGAAAAAGCATTTTTTCACTCGTTTCGGTTTTCCACTCAAAAAAAAATATTCCCTAAGAATTTCGTTTGTGTGAGACTTTATGCTATATAATCATGAATAAAATCTACAATTCCCGTCGGATCTCTCTGGTTTCTGAAAAAAAATTTCAAATTGGTGTGTACACACGTATATCTATGCAAAGATTTATGTAGGCGTCCAGAAATATATACGTTTTGTAGTGTACTGTAAAAAGTTGAAAAATCGTCGTTTCTCGGGCTAGAAATGCGCTTTTTCGTATATACATTAATAAAAAATACAAATTGAAATTAATTCACCTAATTCTTTCTGAATGGGTTTAACATTCACAATGAAACATTGTTTTATCACTCGTTTTCATTTTCCACTCATATAACATTTCTCAAAGTATATTTGGTTTTTGCGAGATTTGAAGGTATATAATCAGGAATAAAATCTACAAATCCCATCGGATCTCTCTGGTTTCTTAAAAAAATGTCAAGTTCGCGACTACACACGCATTTCTTTTCAAAGATTCTTGCTCGCGACCAGATTTATTTATGTCTGCTATTGTATCTGAAAAAGTGGAAAAATCGTCGTTTCTCTGCCTAGAAATGTGTTTTTTTGGATATACTTTAATAAAACCTACAAATTGCAAACGATTGTGCTAATTCTCCCTGAATGGCTTTAACATTGACAATGAAACCGCATTTTATCACTCGTTTCGATTTTCCACTCACACAAAATTTCTTTAAATATTTGGATTTTGCGAGATTGTAAGGGATATAATAATGAATAAAATATGCAAATCCCATCGGATTTCTCTAGTTTCTTAAAAAAATTTCAAATTGGTGTGTACACACGTATTTGTATCCAAAGGCTCTTGTTCCCGTCCAGATTTATATACGTTTGCTGGTGTATCTGAAAACTGGAAAAATTGTCGTTTCTCTGGATAGAAATGCCTTATTTTGGACATCCATTTACAAAAACCTACAAATTCCAAACGATTGTGCTAGTTCTTGCCGAATGGCTTTAACATTCACAATGAAACTGCATTTTATCACTCGTTTTGATTTTCCACTCATACACAATTTCTCTAAAAATTTGTTTTTTGCGAGATTTTAAGCACTTTAATGATGAATAAAATCTACAAATCCCATCGGATTTCTCTAGTTTCTTAAAAAAATGTCAAATTCGTGTGTAGACACGTATTTCTATCCAAAGATTCATGTTCGCGTCCACAATTATGTGCGTTTGCTAGTGTATTGTAAAAAGAGGAAAAATCGTCTTTTCTCGGGCTAGAAATGCGTTTTTTCGTATATACATTAATAAAACCCACAAATTGAAACCGATTGTGCTAATTCTTTCTGAATGGGTTTAACATTCACAATGAAACAGCATTTTGTGATTCGTTTCGATTTTCCACTCATATAAAATATCTCTAAAAATTAGGTTTTGAGAGATTTTAAGCTATATAATCATGAATAAAATCTACAAATCCCATCGGATATCTCTAGTTCCTTAAAAAAATGTCAAATTCGTGCGTAGACACGTATTTCAATCCGAAGATTCATTTTCGCGTCCAGAAATATATCCGTTTGCTAGTGTATTGTAAAATGTGGAAAAATCGTCATTTCTCGGGCTAGAAATGCGTTTTTTCATATATACATTCATTAAACCTACAAATTGAAACCGACTGTGATAATTTTTGCTGTATGGGTTTAAGATTCACAATGAAATAGCATTTTATCACTCGTTTCGATTTACCACTCATATAAAAGTTCTCTAAAATTTTGGGTTTTGTGAGATTTTAAGCTATATAATCAAGAATAAAATCTAGAATTGCCATCGGATGTCTCTGTTTTCTTAAGAAAAAGTCAAATTCGTGTATACACACGTATTTCTATCCAAAGATTCATGTTCGTGTCCAGAATTATGTGCATTTCATAGTGTATGGTAAAAAGTGGAAAAATCGTCTTTTCTCGGGTTAGAAATATGATTTTTCGTATATACATTAATAAAACCTGCAAATTGAAATGATTGTGCTAATTCTTTATGAATGGGTTTAACATTCACCGCGAACCAGCATTTTATCAGTCGTTTTGATTTTCCACTCATATAAATTTTCTCTAAAATATGACTTTTGCGAGAATTAAACTACATAATCATGAATTATAACCACAAATCCTATCGGATCTGTCTGGTTTCTTAAAAAAAGTCATATTCGTCTTTACACACGCATTTCTATCCAAAGATTCTTGTTCGCGACCAGATTTCTATACGTTTGCTAGTGTAACGTAAAAACTGGAAAAATCGTAGTTTCTCGGGCTAGAAATGCGTTTTTTCTTATATAAATTAATAAAACCTACAAAATGAATCATATTGTGCTAATTCCTTTAGAATGGGTTTAACATTCACAATGAAACAGCATTTTATCACTCCTTTCGATATTCCACTCATATAAAATTTCTCTAAAAATTTGGTTTTGCGAGAATTGAAGCTATATAATCAAGAATAAAATCTAGAATTGCCATCGGATTTCTCTGTTTTGTTAAGAAAATGTCAAATTCGTGTGTACACACGTATTTCTATCCAAAGATTCATGTTCGCGTCCAGAATTATGTGTGTTTGCTGGTGTATTGCATAAAGTGGAAGAATCGTCGTTTCTCGGGCTAGAAATGCGTTTTTCCCTATATACATTAATAAAACCTGCAAATTGAAACCGATAGTGCTAATTCTTGCTGAATGGATTTAACATTCACAATTAAAAAATCATTTTCTCATTCATTTCGTTTTTCCACTCATATAAAATTTCCCTAAGAATTTGGATTTTGTGAGATTTTAAGCTATATAATCATGAATGAAATCTACAATTCCCGTCGGATCTCTCTAGTTTCTGAAAAAAATGTAAAATTGGTGTGTACACACGTATTTCTATCCAAAGATTCATGTTCGCGTCCAGAAATATATTCGTTTGCTAGTGTAATGTATAAAGTGGAAAAATCGTTGTTTCTTGGGCTGGAAATTATTTTTTGGTATATACCTTAATAAAACCTACAAATTGAAACCGATAATGCTAATTCTTTCTGAATGAGTTTAACATTCACAATGAAACAGCATGTTATCACTGGTTTCGATTTTCCACACATATTAAATATTCTCAATAAATTTGGTTTTTGCGAGACTTTAAACTATATATACAGGAACAAAATCTGCAATTCCCATCGGATCTCTCTGGTTTCTTAAAAAAATATCAATTTCGTGTGTACACACGTATATTTATCCAAAGATTCATGTTCGCGTCCAGAAATATATGCGTTTGCTTGTGTATGGTAATAAGTGGAAAAATCGTCGTTTCACGGCCTAGAATTCCCTTTTTTAGGTATATATGCATTATTTAATCCTACAAATTCCAACTGATTGTGCTAATTCCTGCTGAATGGCTTGAACATTCAAAATGAAACCGCAATTTATCACTCGTTTAGATTTTCAAATCGTACAAATTTTCTCTAAAAATTTGGTTTTTGCCAGATTTTAAGCTATGTAATGATGAATAAAATCTACAAATCCCATCGGATTTCTCTAGTTTCTTAAAAAAATGTCAAATTCGTGTGTAGACACGTAGTTTTATCCAAAGATTCATGTTCGCGTCCAGAATTATTTGCGTTTGCTATTGTATTGTATAACATGGAAAAATCGTCGTTTCTCGGGCTAGAAATGCGTTTTTTCCTATATATATTAATAAATCCTACAAATTGAAATTGATTCACCTAATTCTTTCTGAATGGGTTTAACATTCTCAATGAAACATTCTTTTATCACTCGTTTCGATTTTCCACTCTTATAACATTTCTCTAAATATTTGGTTTTTGCGAGATTTGAAGCTATATAATCACGAATAATATCTACAAATCCCATCGCATCTCTCTGGTTTCTTAAAAAAATGTCATATTAGCGACTACACACGGATTTCTGTTCAAAGATTCTTGTTCGCGTCCGGATTTATTTATGTTTGTTGAGTATCTGAAAAAGTGGAGAAATCGTCGTTTCTCTGGCTAGAAATGTGTTTTTTTGGATATACATTAATAAAACCTACAAATTCCAACCGATTGTACTAATTCTCCCTGAATGGCTTTAACATTCACAATGAAACCGCATTTTATCATTCGTTTCGTTTTTCCCCTCACACAAAATATCTCTAAAAATTTGAATTTTGCGAGATTTTAAGCGATATAATCATGAATAAAATATGCAAATCCCATCGGATTTCTCTAGTTTCTTAAAAAAATGTCAAATTCGTGTGTAGACACGTATTTCTATCCAAAGATTCATGTTCGCGTCCAGAATTATGTGCGTTTGCTAGTGTATTGTATAAAGTGGAAAAATCGTAGTTTCTCGGGCTAGAAATGCGTTTTTCCCTATATACATTAATAAAACCTGCAATTTGAAACCGATTGTGCTAATACTTGCTGAATGGATTTAACATTCACAATGAAAAAGCATTTTTTTCACTGATTTCGGTTTTCGACTAATATAAAATATTCATAAGAATTTGGTTTTTGTGAGGTTTTAAGGTATATAATCATGAATAATATCTACAATTCCCATCGGATTTCTCTGGTTTATTAAAAAAATGTCAAATTCGCGTGTACACACCCTTTTCTATTCAAAGTTTCTTGTTCGCGACCGTATTTGTTCATGTTTGCTAGTGTATCTGAAAAAGTGGAAAAATGTCGTTTCTCTGCCTAGAAATGTGTTTTTTTTTGGATATACTTTAATAAAACCTACAAATTGCAAACGATTGTGCTAATTCTCCCTGAATGGCTTTAACATTGACAATGAAACCGCATTTTATCACTCGTTTCGATTTTCCACTCACACAAAATTTCTTTAAATATTTGGATTTTGCGAGATTGTAAGGGATATAATAATGAATAAAATATGCAAATCCCATCGGATTTCTCTAGTTTCTTAAAAAAAAATCAAATTCGTGTGTAGACACGTATTTGTATCCAAAGATTCTTGTTCCCGTCCAGATTAATGTACGTTTGCTAGTGTATCTGAAAAACTGGAAAAATCGCAGTTTCTCTGGCTAGAACTGCGTTTTTTTGGACATACAATAACAATAACCTACAAACTCCAACCGATTGTGCTAATTCTTGCCGAATGGCTTTAACATTCACAATGAAACCGCATTTTATCACTCGTTTTGATTTTCCACTCATACACAATTTCTCTAAAAATTTGGTTTTTGCGAGATTTTAAGCAATTTAATGATGAATGAAATCTACAAATCCCATTGGATTTCTCTAGTTTCTTAAAAAAATATCAAATTCGTGTGTAGACACGTATTTCTATCCAAAGATTCATGTTCGCGTCCAGAAAAATATGCGTTTGCTAGTGTATTGTAAAATGTTGAGAAATCGTCATTTCTCGGGCTAGAAATGCGTTTTTTGTATATACATTAATTAAACCCACAAATTGAAACCGATTGAGCTAACTGTTTCTGAATGGGTTTAACATTCACAATGAAACAGCATTTTATCACTCGTTTCGATATTCCACTCACACAAAATTTCTCTAAAAATTTGGATTTTGCGAGATTTTAAGCTATATAATCAGGAATAAAATCTACAAATCCCATCGGATATCTCTACTTCCTTAAAAAAATGTCAATTTCGTCTGTAGACACGTATTTATATCCAAAGATTCATGGTCGCGTCCAGAATATATGCGTTTGCTAGTGTATTCTAAAATGTGGAATAATCGTCATTTCTCCGGCTCGGAATGCGTTTTTCCCTATACACTTTAATAAAACCAGCAAATTGAAACAGATTGTGCAAATTCTTGCTGAATGGATTTGACATTCACAATGAAAAAGCATTTTTGCACTCATTTCGGTTTTCCACTCACATAAAATTTCCCTAATAGTTTGGTTGTTGTGAGATTTTAAGCTATATAATCATGAATAAAATCTACAATTCCCGTCGGATCTCTCTGGTTTGTGAAAAAAATGTAAAATTCGTGTGTACACACGTATTTTTATCCAAAGAGATATGTTGGCGTCCAGAACCATATGCGTTTGCTAGTGTAGTGTATAAAGTGGAAAAATCGTCGTTTCTCGGGCTGGAAATTATTTTTTCGTATGTACCTTAATAAAACCTACAAATTGAAACCGATAATTCTAATTCTTTCTGAATGAGTTTAACATTCACAATGAAACAGCATTTTATCACTGGTATCGATTTTCCACACATATTAAATTTCTCATAAATTTGGTTTTTGCGAGATTTTAAGCTATATATACAGGAACAAAATCTGCAATTCCCATCGGATCTCTCTGGTTACTTAAAAAAATATCAATTTCGTGTGTACACACGTTTTTCTATCCAAAGATTCATGTTCGCGTCCAGCAATATATATGCTTTTGCTTGTGTATGGTAATAAGTGGAAAAATCTTCGTTTCACGGGCTAGAAATGCGTTTTTTCGTATATGCATTAATGAAACCTACAAATTCCAACCGATTGTGCTAATTCCTGCTGAATGTGGCTTTAACGTTCAAAATGAAACCGCATTTTATCACTCGTTACGATTTTCAACTCATACAAATTTTTCTCTAAAAATTTGGTTTTTGCGAGATTTTGAGCTATTTAATCATGAATAAAATCTGCAAATCCCATCGGATTTCTCTAGTTTCTTAAAAAAATGCCAAATTCGTGTGTACACACGTATTTCTATTCAAAGATTCATGGTCGCGTCCAGAATTATTTGCGTTTGCTATTGTATTGTATAAAATGGAAAAATCGTCGTTTCTCGGGCTAGAAATGCGTTTTTTCCTATAAAAATTAATAAAACCTGCAAATTGAGATCGATTGTGCTAATTCTTGCTGAATGGATTTAACATTCACAATGAAAAAGCATTTTTTCACTCCTTTCGGTTTTCCACTCATATAAAATTTCCCTAAGAATTTGGATTGTGTGAGATTTTAAGCTATATAACCATGAATAAAATCTACAATTCCCGTCGGATCTCTCTGGTTTCTGAAAATAAATGTCAAATTGGTGTGTACATACGTATTTCTATCCAAAGATTTATGTTGGCTTCCAAAAATATATACTTTTATAGTGTATTGTAAGAAGTTGAAAAATCGTCGTTTCTTGGCTAGAAATGCGCTTTTTCGTATTTACATTAATAAAACCTACAATTGAAATTTTATTCACCTAATTCTTTCTGAATGGGTTTAACATTCACAATGAAACATAGTTTTATCACTCGTTTTGATTTTCCACTCATATAACATTTCTCTAAATATTTGGTCTTTGCGAGATTTGAAGCTATATAATCATGAATAAAATCTACAAATCCCATCGGATCTCTCTGGTTTCTTAGAAAAATGTCAAATTCGCGACTACACACGCATTTCTATTCAAAGATTCTTGCTCGCGACCAGATTTAATTATGTCTGCTATTGTATCTGAAAAAGTGGAAAAATCGTCGTTTCTCTGCCTACAAATGTGTTTTTTTTTTGGATATTCATTAATAAAACCTTCAAATTCCAAACGATTGTGCTAATTCTCCCTGAATGGCTTTAGCATTGACAATGAAACCGCATCTTATCACTCGTTTCGATTTTCCACTCACACAAAATTTCTCTAAAAATTTGGATTTTGCGAGATATTAAGCGATATAATCATGAATAAAATATGCAAATCCCATCGGATTTCTCTAGGTTCTTAAAAAAATGTCAAATTGGTGTGTACACACGTATTTGTATCTAAAGATTCTTGTTCCCGTCCAGATTAATGTACGTTTGCTAGTGTGTCTGAAAAACTGGAAAAATCGCCGTTTCTCTGGCTAGAACTGCGTTTTTTTGGACATACAATAACAATAACCTACAAACTCCAACCGATTGTGCTAATTCTTTCCGAATGGCTTTAACATTCACAATCAAACCGCATTTTAATCACTGGTTTTGATTTTCCACTCATACACAATTTCTCTAAAAATTTGGTTTTTGCGAGATTTTAAGCACTTTAATGATGCATAAAATCTACAAATCAAATCGGATATCTCTAGTTTCTTAAAAAAAATGTCAAATTCGTGTGTAGACACGTATTTCTATGCAAAGATTCATGTTCGCGTCCAGAAATATATGCGTTTGCTAGTGTATTGTAAAATGATGAAAAATCGTTATTTCTTGGGCTAGAAATGCCTTTTTTGTATATACATTAATAAAAACCCACAAATAGAAAACCGATTGAGCTAACTCTTTCTGAATGGGTTTAACATTCACAATGAAACAGCATTTTATCACCCGTTTCGATTTTCCACTCATATAAAATATCTCTAAAAATTTGGTTTTGCGAGATTTTAAGCTATATAATCAGTAATAAAATCTACAAATCCCATCGGATATCTCTACTTCGTTAAAAAAATGTCAATTTCGTCTGTAGACACGTATTTCTATCCAAAGATTCATGGTCGCGTCCAGAAATATATGCGTTTGCTAGTGTATTCTAAAATGTGGAAAAATCGTCATTTCTCGGGCTAGGAATGCGTTTTTCCCTATACACATTAATAAAACCAGCAAATTGAAACCGATTGTGCAAATTCTTGCTGAATGGATTTGACATTCACAATGAAAAAGCATTTTTTCACTCATTTCGGTTTTCTACTCATATAAAATTTCCCTAATAATTTGGTTTTGTGAGATTCTAAGCTATATAATCATGATAAAATCTACAATTCCCGTCGGATCTCTCTGGTTTCTGAAAAAAATGTCAAATTCGTGTGTACACACGTATTTCTATGCAAAGAGATATGTTGGCGTCCAGAAACGTATGCGTTTGCTAGTGTAGGTATAAAGTGGAAAAATCGTCGTTTCTCGGGCTGGAAATTATTTTTTCGTATATACCTTAATATAACCTACAAATTGAAACCGATAATTCTAATTCTTTCTGAATGAGTTTAACATTCACAATGAAACAGCATTTTATCACTGGTATCGATTTTCCACACATATTAAATTTCTCAATAAATTTGGTTTTTGCGAGATTTTAAGCTATATATACAGGAAGAAAATCTACAATTCCCATCTGAACTCTCTGGGTATTTAAAAAAATATCAATTTTGTGTGTACACACCTTTTTCTATCCAAAGATTCATTGCTATCTGTTCTGCTTGATTATTTGAGCATTTATTGTTTAGCCTGAATTTTTGTTGTTGGACTACTGTTTTGTTTCTAAATATGACTGCTGCTGCTCCTACTTTTCCATTAATTTTGCTGCCATCTGTGAACACTTCTATTTCGTATTGTTCATTTGTAGCTTCACAGATCTCTATTATTTCTGCAGGATGCATCCACTGTGTTGTATCTACTGGTTCGTCGTACTCCTGTAACAATCCGTGTGTGGCCTTATATATGTTTATCTTCTCTTCTATTATAATCTTTATTGGCTTGACTCCAGCTATGATACAAGATGCATCGTAAGATAGAGTCCTGTATGCTTTCGCCATTTTGATGTTGATCAGTCTTTGGACCCTTTGGTATTTCTTGATGTTATTTCCTTTTGTTAGTGCCTTCTCCCAGACGGGTGCTCCGTACACTAACACAGGAATGATAGCACCTCGATAGATAGTTTTGAGGGCTCCGTGTCCTAGTCCCCACTGGAGTCTTGCAGATTTTGTAAGTTGGTGGATTAGGCCTGTGCACTTTTGCGAGACATATTCTATATGTCGATCAAAGGTCAGTCTACTATCCAGAAATATTCCTAAATATTTCATGGTTTTAACCTGTTCTAGTGGTTGATGATTCATGTAGATTCTAACTTTTCCATTATTTCCAATTCTTCTTCTTGTTACCAATAGGACCTTGGATTTCTCGCTGTTGAAGTGTATTTTGTAGCTTTTTGCCCAATTTTCTATTTTCTTTAGGTCTCGATTAGCAAAGTTTTCAGCCTCTGCTATACTTTGTCCTTTTGTAAGGATGACTAAGTCGTCTGCAAATGCAATTACTTTGGTTTTATCCGTGAATTTCAGGTTTAATAACGAATTATATAATACATTCCAAAAACCTGGACCGCAGCAAGAACCTTGTGGGCATCCTTTGGTCAGCTCTTTCTCTATTTTATAGGTGTTGAGCCTTAAACTTGCTTTCCTTTGAGAGAAGCAGTTTCGTGACAAGCGATAAAGATTCCTAGGGCATTGTAGCTCCCTTAAGTTAGCCATAATGCCGGGCCACCACGCTGCGTCGAACGCTCCTTTGACATTTAAACTTACTACAATAGTGAAGTTCATTAGGGTATTTTCTTCTATGGCCTCTTTAACAGCCATCGCTGCATCTATCGTGCTTTTCTGAGGAGTAAATCCATATTGGTTTGTGTTGAACTTCTTTTTGGTATTGATGTGGTGGAGTATCCTATCAATCATTAGCTTTTCTAGGACCTTTCCTCCTATATTCAGTAAGCTGATAGGTCTAAATTTTGAAGCATCTTTACGGAAATGGACATACCAAATATTGAACGAACAGTGGCAATTTACACAGACAGCAAAGTCACAATAGATTTATTGAGGAACAACGACAAACATGGATACATAATAGAGCAAATTAGGCAAAATCTTAAAATCCTCTTTAGTCAGCATTGGAAGATTACCTTTAAATGGATAAAAGCACATGTTGGCATCCATGGAAATGAAATAGCTGATAAATTAGCTAAGCAAGCAACAGAAGAAGATCACATACCAGTAATCTACAATAAAATACCTAAGAGTACAATAATAGACGCAGAGAAAAAGAAAAGCACTGAAAAATGGCAAAGGATGTGGTCAAACACAACAAAAGGAGCACTAACGAAGAGATTTTTTCCTTCAGTGACGGATAGGATGAAAATCAACATAACAGCTACACCAAACCTTGCATCAATACTAACTGGTCACGGGAAACTCAGATCTTATAACTATAGATTCAGAATTTCGGAAAACCCAGGATGTCCTTGCGGAGCAGCTGACCAAACAGTCGATCATCTTCTGTGGGATTGCCAAATCTTGAACCAACAGCGCAGTGTCTTCAAGGAAGCAACAAGGAGTGGAAGAAATTGGCCAATAAATTATAGGGACATCATAAAACAGCATTTGAGGTCATTTGTGCACTATATTAAAGCTATAAACTTTGAACAATTGTAAATATATGTCTCAGATTCGTAACATGCGTAAACACACTCAATTAGCAAAATATTATAAACACTATAGTTATAATTACTAAAAGTGTATATATGTAAATAGTGTAAATAGAATTAGTTTCAATAAGTGAAAGAGAATGATAGTGAAGATATTCGTTTCATTAAGTGAAAGAGAGTGATAGTGAAGATCCAATTACCAAAAGTGTATATATATATAAACAGCGTAAATAGAACAAGTATAATTAACTCAAAAATAGTGATAGTGATAGAGAACATTCAACAGTGAATAACATAAAATAATACAACACAATAATGAATATCAACAAAACCACGAAACAGTGAAGCAAAAGACAATGGGAAACCTATGAACACAAAATTGATAAACAAGTTTCAATAAACCATGTAATATGACTACGCGTCATGGGGCATGGTGATAATTAAACCGGAAAGAAAAAAAAAATCCAAAGATTCATGTTCGCGTCCAGAAATATATGCTTTTGCTTGTGTATGGTAATAAGTGGAAAAATCGTCGTTTCACGGGCTAGAAATGTGTTTTTTCGTATATGCATTAATGAAACCTACAAATTCCAACCGATTGTGCCAATTCCTGCTGAATGGCTTTAACATTCAAAATGAAACCGCATTTTATCACTAGTTTCGATTTTCAACTCATACAAATTTTCTCTAAAAATTTGGTTTTTGCGAGATTTTAAGCTATTTAATCATGAATAAAATCTACAAATCCCATCGGATTTCTCTAGTTTCTTAAAAAAATGTCAAATTCGTGTGTAGACACGTATTTCTATCCAAAGATTCATGTTCGCGACCAGAATTATTTGCGTTTGCTATTGTATTGTATTAAATGGAAAAATCGTCGTTTCTCGGGCTAGAAATGCGTTTTTTCCTATATACATTAATAAAACCTGCAAATTGAGATCGATTGTGCTAATTCTTGCTGAATGGATTTAACATTCACAATGAAAAAGCATTTTTTCACTCCTTTCGGTTTTCCACTCATATAAAATTTCCCTAAGAATTTGGTTTGTGTGAGATTTTAAGCTATATAATCATGAATAAAATCTACAATTCCCGTCGGATCTCTCTGGTTTCTGAAAATAAATGTCAAATTGGTGTGTACACACGTATTTCTATCCAAAGATTTATGTTGGCGTCCAGAAATATATACTTTTTATAGTGTATTGTAAGAAGTTGAAAAATCGTCGTTTCTCGGGCTAGAAATGCGCTTTTTCGTATATACATTAATAAAACCTACAAATTGAAATTAATTCACCTATTTCTTTCTGAATGGGTTTAACATTCACAATGAAACATTCTTTTATCACTCGTTTTGTTTTTCCACTCATATAACATTTCTCTAAATATTTGGTTTTTGCGAGATTTGAAGCTATATAATAATGAATAAAATCACAAATCCCATCGGATCTCTCTGGTTTCTTAAAAAAATGTCAAATTCGCGACTAGACACGCATTTCTAATCAAAGATTCTTGCTCGCGACCAGATTTATTTATGTCTGTTATTGTATCTGAAAAAGTGGAAAAATCATCGTTTCTCTGCCTAGTAAAGTGTTTTTTTTTGGATATACATTAATAAAACCTAAGAATTCCAAACGATTGTGCTAATTCTCCCTGAATGGCTTTAACATTGACAATGAAACCGCATTATATCACTCGTTTCGATTTTCCACTCACACAAAATTTCTCTAAAAATTTGGATTTTGCGAGAATTTAAGCGATATAATCATGAATAAAATATGCAAATCCAATCGGATTTCTCTAGTTTCTTAAAAAATGTCAAATTGGTGTGTACACACGTATTTGTATCCAAAGATTCTTGTTCCCGTCCAGATTTATGTACGTTTGCTAGTGTATCTGAAAAACTGGAAAAATTGTCGTTTCTCTGGCTAGAACTGCGTTTTTTTGGGCATACATGAACAAAAAGCTACAAATTCCAACCGATTGTGATAGTTCTTGCCGAATGGCTTTAACATTCACAATCAAACCGCATTTTATCACTCGTTTTGATTTTCCAATCATACACAATTTCTCTAAAAATTTGTTTTTTGCGAGATTTTAAGCAGTTTAATCAGGAACAAAATCTACAAATCCCATCGGATTTCTCTAGTTTCTGAAAAAATGTAAAATTCGTGTGTACACACGTATTTCTATCCAAAGATTCATGTTCGCGTCCAGAAATATATGCGTTTGCTAGTGTAATGTATAAAGTGGAAAAATCGTCGTTTCTCGTGCTGGAAATTATTTTTTCGTATATACCTTAATAAAACCTACAAATTGAAACCGATAATGCTAATTCTTTCTGAATGAGTTTAACATTCACAAGGAATCAGCATTTTATCACTGGTTTCGATTTTCCACACGTATTAAATTTCTCAATAAATTTGGTTTTTGCGAGATTCTAAGCTATATATACAGGATCAAAATCAACAATTCCCATCGAATCTCTCTGGTTTCTTAAAAAAATGTCACAATCGTGTGTAGACACGTATTTCTATCCAAAGTTTCATGTCCGCGTCCAGAAATATATGCGTTTGCTTGTGTATGGTAATAAGTGGAAAAATCTTTTTTCACGGGCTAGAAATGCGTTTTTTCGTATATGCATTAATGAAACCTACAAATTCCAACCGATTGTGCTAATTCGTGCTGAATGGCTTTAACATTCAAAATGAAACCGCATTTTATCACTCGTTACGATTTTCAACTCCTACAAATTTTCTCTAAAAATTTTGGTTTTGCGAGATTTTAAGCTATTTAATCATGAAAAAATCTACAAATCCCATCGGATTTCTCTAGTTTCTTAAAAAAATGTCAAATTCCTGTGTATACACGTATTTCTATCCAAAGATTCATGTTCGCGTCCAGAATTATTTGCGTTTGCTATTGTATTGTATGAAATGGAAAAATCGTCTTTTCTCGGGCTAAAAATGCGTTTTTTCCTATATACATTAATAAAACCTTCAAATTGAGATCGATTGTGCTAATTCTTGCTGAATGGATTTAACATTCACAATGAAAAAGCATTTTTTCACTCCTTTCGGTTTTCCAGTCATATAAAATTTCCCTAAGAATTTGGTTTGTGTGAGATTTTAAGCTATATAATCATGAATAAAATCTACAATTCCCGTCGGATCTCTCTGGTTTCTGAAAAAAATGTCAAATTCGTGTGTACACACGTATTTCTATCCAAAGAATTATGTTGGCTTCCAGAAATATACACGTTTTATAGTGTATTGTAAAAAGTTGAAAAATCGTCGTTTCTCTGCCTAGAAATGTGTTTTTTTTGGATATACATTAATAAAACCTACAAATTCCAAACGATTGTGCTAATTCTCCCTGAATGGCTTTAACATTGACAATGAAACCGCATTTTATCACTCGTTTCGATTTTCCACTCACAAAAATTTCTCTAAAATTTGAATTTAGCGAGATTTTAAGCGATATAATCATGAATAAAATATGCAAATCCCATCGGATTTCTCTAATTTCTTAAAAAAGTGTTAAATTGGTGTGTACACACGTATTTGTATCGAAAGATTCTTGTTTCCTTCCAGATTCATGTACGTTTGCTATTGGTTCTGAAAAACTGGAAAAATTGTCGTTTCTCTGGCTAGAACTGCGTTTTTTGGACATACATTAAGAAATACCTACAAACTCCAACCGATTGTGCTAGTTCTTGCCCAATGGCTTTAACATTCACAATCAAACCGCATTTTATCACTCGTTTGGATTTTCCACTCATACACAATTTCTCTAAAAATGTCTCTTTTGCGAGATTTTAAGCAATTTAATCAGGAATAAAATATACAAATCCCATCGGATTTCTCTACTTTCTTAAAAAAATGTCAATTTCGTGTGTAGACACCTATTTCTATCCAAAGATTCATGTTCGCGTCCAGAATTATGTGCGTTTGTTAGTGTATTGTAAAAAGTGGAAAAATCGTCATTTCTCGGGCAAGAAATGCGTTTTTTGTATATACATTAATAAATCCCACAAAATGAAACCGATTGAGCTAACTGATTCTGAATGTGTTTAACATTCACAATGAAACAGCATTTTATCACTCGTTTCGATTTTCCACTCATATAAAATATCTCTAAAAATTTGGTTTTGCGAGATTTTAAGCTATATAATCATGAATAAAATCTACAAATCCCATCGGATATCTCTACTTCCTTAAAAAAATGTCAATTTCGTCTGTAGACACGTATTTCTATCCAAAGATTCATGGTCGCGTCCAGAAATATATGCGTTTGCTAGTGTATTGTAAAATGTGGAAAAATCGTCATTTTTCGGGCTAGAAATGCGTTTTTTCGTATATACATTCATTAAACCTACAAATTGAAACCGATTGTGATAATTTTTGCTGTAAGGGTTTAACATTCACAATGAAACAGCATTTTATCACTCGTTTCGATTTACCATTCACATAAAAGTTCTCTAAAATTTTGGCTTTTGCGTGATTTTAAGCTATATAATCAAGAATAAAATCTTGAATTGCCATCGGATGTCTCTGTTTTCTTAAGGAAATATCAAATTCGTGTGTACACACGTATTTCTATCCAAAGATTCATGTCCGCGTCCACAATTATGTGCGTATTCTTGTGTGTGGTAAAAAGTGGAAAAATCGTCTTTTCTCGGGCTAGAAATGCTTTTTTCGTATATACATTAATAAAACCTAGAAATTGAAATGATTGTGCTAATTCTTTATGAATGGGTTTAACATTCAACACGAACCAGCATTTTGTCAGTCGTTTTGATTTTCCACTCATATAAATTTTCTCTAAAATATGATTTTTGCGAGAATTAAACTATATAATCATGAATTAAAACCACAAATCCTATCGGATCTCTCTTGTTTCTTAAAAAAATGTCAAATTCGTCTGTGCACACGCATTTGAATTCAAAGATTGTTTTTCGCGACCAGATTTAAATACGTTTGCTAGTGTAACGTAAAAAGTGGAAAAATCGTAGATTCCTGCGCTAGAAATTCGTTTTTTCATATATAAATTAATAAAACCTACGAATTGAAACCGATTGTACTAATTCCTTGAGAATGGGTTTAATATTCACAATGAAACAGCATTTTATCACTCGTTTCGATATTCCACTTATATAAAATTTATCTAAAAATTTGGTTTTGAGAGAATTGAAAGTATATAATCGTGAATAAAATCTACAAATCACATCGGATATCTCTGGTTTCTTAAAAAATATATCAAATTCGTGTGTACACACCTATTACTTTCCTAAAATTCATGTTCGCGGCCAGAATTGTTTGCGTTTGCTAGTGTATGTTAAAAAGTGGAAAAATCGTTTTTCTCGGGCTAGAAATGCGTTTTTTCGTATATACGTTAATAAAACATACACATTGAAAATGATTATGCTAATTCTTTCTGAATGGGTTTAACATTCACAATGAAACAGCATTTTATCTGTCGTTTTCATTTTCCACTCAAATAAAATATCTCTAAAAATTTGGTTTTGCGAGATTTTAAGCTATATAATCAAGAATAAAATCTACAAATCCCATCGGATGTCTCTACTTCCTTAAAAAAAATTAAATTTCGCCTGTAGACACGTATTTCTATCCAAAGATTCATGGTCGCGTCCAGAAATATATGCGTTTGCTAGTGTATTGTAAAATATGTGGAAAAATCGACATTTCTCGTTCTAGGAATGCGTTTTTCCCTATACTCATTAAGGAAACCAGCAATTTGAAACCGATTGTGCAAATTCTTGCTGAATGGATTTGATATTCACAATGAAAAAGAATTTTTTCACTCATTTCGGTTTTCCACTCATATAAAATGTCCCTAAATTTTGGTTTTTGAGATTTTAAGCTATATAATCATGAATAAAATCTACAATTCCCGTCGGATCTCTCTGGTTTCAGAAAAAATTGTAAAATTCGTGTGTACACACGTATTTCTATCCAAAAAGATATATGTTGGCGTCCAGAAACATATGCGTTTGCTAGTGTAATGTATAAAGTGGAAATATCATTGTTTCTCGGGCTGGAAATTATTTTTTCCTAAATACCTTAATAAAACTTACAAATTGAAACCGATAATTCTAATTCTTTCTGAAACAGCATTTTATGACTGGTTTCAATTTTCCACACATATTAAATTTCTCAATAAATTTGGTTTTTGCGAGATTTTAAGCTATTTATACAGGAACAAAATCTACAATTCCCATCGGATCGCTCTGGTATCTTAAAAAAATATCAATTTCGTGTGTACACACGTATTTCTATCCAAAGATTCATGTTCGCGTCCAGAAATATATGCTTTTGCTTGTGTATGGTAATAAGTGGAAAAATCGCAGTTTCACGGGCTGGAAATGCGTTTTTTCGTATATGCATTAATGAAACCTACAAATTCCAACCGATTATGCTAGTTCCAGCTGAATGGCTTTAACATTCAAAATGAAACCGCATTTTATCACTCGTTTCGATTTTCAACTCATACAAATTTTCTCTAAAAATTTGGTTTTTGCGAAATTTTAAGCTATTTAATCATGTATAAAATCTACAATTCCCATCGGATTTCTCTAGTTTCTTAAAAAAATGTCAAATTCGTGTGTAGACACGTATTTCTATCCAAAGATTCATGTTCGCGTCCAGAATTATTTGCGTTTGCTATTGTATTGTATAAAATGGAAAAATCGTCGTTTCTCGGGCTAGAAATGCGTTTTTTCCTATATACATTAATAAAACCTGCAAATTGAGATCGATTGTTCTAATTCTTGCTGAATGGATTTAACATTCACAATGAAAAAGCATTTTTTCACTCGTTTCGGTTTTCCACTCAAAAAAAAATATTCCCTAAGAATTTCGTTTGTGTGAGACTTTATGCTATATAATCATGAATAAAATCTACAATTCCCGTCGGATCTCTCTGGTTTCTGAAAAAAAATTTCAAATTGGTGTGTACACACGTATATCTATCCAAAGATTTATGTAGGCGTCCAGAAATATATACGTTTTGTAGTGTACTGTAAAAAGTTGAAAAATCGTCGTTTCTCGGGCTAGAAATGCGCTTTTTCGTATATACATTAATAAAAAATACAAATTGAAATTAATTCACCTAATTCTTTCTGAATGGGTTTAACATTCACAATGAAACATTGTTTTATCACTCGTTTTCATTTTCCACTCATATAACATTTCTCAAAGTATATTTGGTTTTTGCGAGATTTGAAGGTATATAATCAGGAATAAAATCTACAAATCCCATCGGATCTCTCTGGTTTCTTAAAAAAATGTCAAGTTCGCGACTACACACGCATTTCTTTTCAAAGATTCTTGCTCGCGACCAGATTTATTTATGTCTGCTATTGTATCTGAAAAAGTGGAAAAATCGTCGTTTCTCTGCCTAGAAATGTGTTTTTTTGGATATACTTTAATAAAACCTACAAATTGCAAACGATTGTGCTAATTCTCCCTGAATGGCTTTAACATTGACAATGAAACCGCATTTTATCACTCGTTTCGATTTTCCACTCACACAAAATTTCTTTAAATATTTGGATTTTGCGAGATTGTAAGGGATATAATAATGAATAAAATATGCAAATCCCATCGGATTTCTCTAGTTTCTTAAAAAAATTTCAAATTGGTGTGTACACACGTATTTGTATCCAAAGACTCTTGTTCCCGTCCAGATTTATATACGTTTGCTGGTGTATCTGAAAACTGGAAAAATTGTCGTTTCTCTGGATAGAAATGCCTTTTTTTGGACATCCATTTACAAAAACCTACAAATTCCAAACGATTGTGCTAGTTCTTGCCGAATGGCTTTAACATTCACAATGAAACTGCATTTTATCACTCGTTTTGATTTTCCACTCATACACAATTTCTCTAAAAATTTGTTTTTTGCGAGATTTTAAGCACTTTAATGATGAATAAAATCTACAAATCCCATCGGATTTCTCTAGTTTCTTAAAAAAATGTCAAATTCGTGTGTAGACACGTATTTCTATCCAAAGATTCATGTTCGCGTCCACAATTATGTGCGTTTGCTAGTGTATTGTAAAAAGAGGAAAAATCGTCTTTTCTCGGGCTAGAAATGCGTTTTTTCGTATATACATTAATAAAACCCACAAATTGAAACCGATTGTGCTAATTCTTTCTGAATGGGTTTAACATTCACAATGAAACAGCATTTTGTGACTCGTTTCGATTTTCCACTCATATAAAATATCTCTAAAAATTAGGTTTTGAGAGATTTTAAGCTATATAATCATGAATAAAATCTACAAATCCCATCGGATATCTCTAGTTCCTTAAAAAAATGTCAAATTCGTGCGTAGACACGTATTTCAATCCGAAGATTCATTTTCGCGTCCAGAAATATATCCGTTTGCTAGTGTATTGTAAAATGTGGAAAAATCGTCATTTCTCGGGCTAGAAATGCGTTTTTTCATATATACATTCATTAAACCTACAAATTGAAACCGACTGTGATAATTTTTGCTGTATGGGTTTAAGATTCACAATGAAATAGCATTTTATCACTCGTTTCGATTTACCACTCATATAAAAGTGCTCTAAAATTTTGGGTTTTGTGAGATTTTAAGCTATATAATCAAGAATAAAATCTAGAATTGCCATCGGATGTCTCTGTTTTCTTAAGAAAAAGTCAAATTCGTGTATACACACGTATTTCTATCCAAAGATTCATGTTCGTGTCCAGAATTATGTGCATTTCATAGTGTATGGTAAAAAGTGGAAAAATCGTCTTTTCTCGGGTTAGAAATATGATTTTTCGTATATACATTAATAAAACCTGCAAATTGAAATGATTGTGCTAATTCTTTATGAATGGGTTTAACATTCACCGCGAACCAGCATTTTATCAGTCGTTTTGATTTTCCACTCATATAAATTTTCTCTAAAATATGACTTTTGCGAGAATTAAACTACATAATCATGAATTATAACCACAAATCCTATCGGATCTGTCTGGTTTCTTAAAAAAAGTCATATTCGTCTTTACACACGCATTTCTATCCAAAGATTCTTGTTCGCGACCAGATTTCTATACGTTTGCTAGTGTAACGTAAAAACTGGAAAAATCGTAGTTTCTCGGGCTAGAAATGCGTTTTTTCTTATATAAATTAATAAAACCTACAAAATGAATCATATTGTGCTAATTCCTTTAGAATGGGTTTAACATTCACAATGAAACAGCATTTTATCACTCCTTTCGATATTCCACTCATATAAAATTTCTCTAAAAATTTGGTTTTGCGAGAATTGAAGCTATATAATCAAGAATAAAATCTAGAATTGCCATCGGATTTCTCTGTTTTGTTAAGAAAATGTCAAATTCGTGTGTACACACGTATTTCTATCCAAAGATTCATGTTCGCGTCCAGAATTATGTGTGTTTGCTGGTGTATTGCATAAAGTGGAAGAATCGTCGTTTCTCGGGCTAGAAATGCGTTTTTCCCTATATACATTAATAAAACCTGCAAATTGAAACCGATAATGCTAATTCTTGCTGAATGGATTTAACATTCACAATTAAAAAATCATTTTCTCATTCATTTCGTTTTTCCACTCATATAAAATTTCCCTAAGAATTTGGATTTTGTGAGATTTTAAGCTATATAATCATGAATGAAATCTACAATTCCCGTCGGATCTCTCTAGTTTCTGAAAAAAATGTAAAATTGGTGTGTACACACGTATTTCTATCCAAAGATTCATGTTCGCGTCCAGAAATATATTCGTTTGCTAGTGTAATGTATAAAGTGGAAAAATCGCTGTTTCTTGGGCTGGAAATTATTTTTTGGTATATACCTTAATAAAACCTACAAATTGAAACCGATAATGCTAATTCTTTCTGAATGAGTTTAACATTCACAATGAAACAGCATGTTATCACTGGTTTCGATTTTCCACACATATTAAATATTCTCAATAAATTTGGTTTTTGCGAGACTTTAAACTATATATACAGGAACAAAATCTGCAATTCCCATCGGATCTCTCTGGTTTCTTAAAAAAATATCAATTTCGTGTGTACACACGTATATTTATCCAAAGATTCATGTTCGCGTCCAGAAATATATGCGTTTGCTTGTGTATGGTAATAAGTGGAAAAATCGTCGTTTCACGGCCTAGAATTCCCTTTTTTAGGTATATATGCATTATTTAATCCTACAAATTCCAACTGATTGTGCTAATTCCTGCTGAATGGCTTGAACATTCAAAATGAAACCGCAATTTATCACTCGTTTCGATTTTCAAATCGTACAAATTTTCTCTAAAAATTTGGTTTTTGCCAGATTTTAAGCTATGTAATGATGAATAAAATCTACAAATGCCATCGGATTTCTCTAGTTTCTTAAAAAAATGTCAAATTCGTGTGTAGACACGTATTTTTATCCAAAGATTCATGTTCGCGTCCAGAATTATTTGCGTTTGCTATTGTATTGTATAACATGGAAAAATCGTCGTTTCTCGGGCTAGAAATGCGTTTTTTCCTATATATATTAATAAATCCTACAAATTGAAATTGATTCACCTAATTCTTTCTGAATGGGTTTAACATTCTCAATGAAACATTCTTTTATCACTCGTTTCGATTTTCCACTCTTATAACATTTCTCTAAATATTTGGTTTTTGCGAGATTTGAAGCTATATAATCACGAATAATATCTACAAATCCCATCGCATCTCTCTGGTTTCTTAAAAAAATGTCATATTAGCGACTACACACGGATTTCTGTTCAAAGATTCTTGTTCGCGTCCGGATTTATTTATGTTTGTTGAGTATCTGAAAAAGTGGAGAAATCGTCGTTTCTCTGGCTAGAAATGTGTTTTTTTGGATATACATTAATAAAACCTACAAATTCCAACCGATTGTACTAATTCTCCCTGAATGGCTTTAACATTCACAATGAAACCGCATTTTATCATTCGTTTCGTTTTTCCCCTCACACAAAATATCTCTAAAAATTTGAATTTTGCGAGATTTTAAGCGATATAATCATGAATAAAATATGCAAATCCCATCGGATTTCTCTAGTTACTTAAAAAAATGTCAAATTCGTGTGTAGACACGTATTTCTATCCAAAGATTCATGTTCGCGTCCAGAATTATGTGCGTTTGCTAGTGTATTGTATAAAGTGGAAAAATCGTAGTTTCTCGGGCTAGAAATGCGTTTTTCCCTATATACATTAATAAAACCTGCAATTTGAAACCGATTGTGCTAATTCTTGCTGAATGGATTTAACATTCACAATGAAAAAGCATTTTTTTCACTGATTTCGGTTTTCGACTAATATATAATATTCATAAGAATTTGGTTTTTGTGAGGTTTTAAGGTATATAATCATGAATAATATCTACAATTCCCATCGGATTTCTCTGGTTTATTAAAAAAATGTCAAATTCGCGTGTACACACCCTTTTCTATTCAAAGTTTCTTGTTCGCGACCGTATTTGTTTATGTTTGCTAGTGTATCTGAAAAAGTGGAAAAATCGTCGTTTCTCTGCCTAGAAATGTGTTTTTTTTGGATATACATTAATAAAACCTACAAATTTCAACCGATTGTACTAATTCTCCCTGAATGGCTTTAACATTCACAATGAAACCGCATTTTGTCTCTCGTTTCGATTTTCCACTCACACAAAATTTCTCTAAAAATTTGGATTTTGCGAGATATTAAGCGATATAATCATGAATAAAATATGCAAATCCCATTGGATTTCTCTAGTTTCTTAAAAAAAAATCAAATTCGTGTGTAGACACGTATTTGTATCCAAAGATTCTTGTTCCCGTCCAGATTAATGTACGTTTGCTAGTGTATCTGAAAAACTGGAAAAATCGCAGTTTCTCTGGCTAGAACTGCGTTTTTTTGGACATACAATAACAATAACCTACAAACTCCAACCGATTGTGCTAATTCTTGCCGAATGGCTTTAACATTCACAATGAAACCGCATTTTATCACTCGTTTTGATTTTCCACTCATACACAATTTCTCTAAAAATTTGGTTTTTGCGAGATTTTAAGCAATTTAATGATGAATGAAATCTACAAATCCCATTGGATTTCTCTAGTTTCTTAAAAAAATATCAAATTCGTGTGTAGACACGTATTTCTATCCAAAGATTCATGTTCGCGTCCAGAAAAATATGCGTTTGCTAGTGTATTGTAAAATGTTGAGAAATCGTCATTTCTCGGGCTAGAAATGCGTTTTTTGTATATACATTAATTAAACCCACAAATTGAAACCGATTGAGCTAACTGTTTCTGAATGGGTTTAACATTCACAATGAAACAGCATTTTATCACTCGTTTCGATATTCCACTCACACAAAATTTCTCTAAAAATTTGGATTTTGCGAGATTTTAAGCTATATAATCAGGAATAAAATCTACAAATCCCATCGGATATCTCTACTTCCTTAAAAAAATGTCAATTTAGTCTGTAGACACGTATTTATATCCAAAGATTCATGGTCGCGTCCAGAATATATGCGTTTGCTAGTGTATTCTAAAATGTGGAATAATCGTCATTTCTCCGGCTCGGAATGCGTTTTTGCCTATACACTTTAATAAAACCAGCAAATTGAAACAGATTGTGCAAATTCTTGCTGAATGGATTTGACATTCACAATGAAAAAGCATTTTTTCACTCATTTCGGTTTTCCACTCACATAAAATTTCCCTAATAGTTTGGTTGTTGTGAGATTTTAAGCTATATAATCATGAATAAAATCTACAATTCCCGTCGGATCTCTCTGGTTTGTGAAAAAAATGTAAAATTCGTGTGTACACACGTATTTTTATCCAAAGAGATATGTTGGCTTCCAGAACCATATGCGTTTGCTAGTGTAGTGTATAAAGTGGAAAAATCGTCGTTTCTCGGGCTGGAAATTATTTTTTCGTATATACCTTAATAAAACCTACAAATTGAAACCGATAATTCTAATTCTTTCTGAATGAGTTTAACATTCACAATGAAACAGCATTTTATCACTGGTATCGATTTTCCACACATATTAAATTTCTCATAAATTTGGTTTTTGCGAGATTTTAAGCTATATATACAGGAACAAAATTTGCAATTCCCATCGGATCTCTCTGGTTACTTAAAAAAATATCAATTTCGTGTGTACACACGTTTTTCTATCCAAAGATTCATGTTCGCGTCCAGCAATATATATGCTTTTGCTTGTGTATGGTAATAAGTGGAAAAATCTTCGTTTCACGGGCTAGAAATGCGTTTTTTCGTATATGCATTAATGAAACCTACAAATTCCAACCGATTGTGCTAATTCCTGCTGAATGGCTTTAACGTTCAAAATGAAACCGCATTTTATCACTCGTTACGATTTTCAACTCATACAAATTTTCTCTAAAAATTTGGTTTTTGCGAGATTTTAAGCTATTTAATCATGAATAAAATCTGCAAATCCCATCGGATTTCTCTAGTTTCTTAAAAAAATGCCAAATTCGTGTGTACACACGTATTTCTATTCAAAGATTCATGGTCGCGTCCAGAATTATTTGCGTTTGCTATTGTATTGTATAAAATGGAAAAATCGTCGTTTCTCGGGCTAGAAATGCGTTTTTTCCTATAAAAATTAATAAAACCTGCAAATTGAGATCGATTGTGCTAATTCTTGCTGAATGGATTTAACATTCACAATGAAAAAGCATTTTTTCACTCCTTTCGGTTTTCCACTCATATAAAATTTCCCTAAGAATTTGGATTGTGTGAGATTTTAAGCTATATAACCATGAATAAAATCTACAATTCCCGTCGGATCTCTCTGGTTTCTGAAAATAAATGTCAAATTGGTGTGTACATACGTATTTCTATCCAAAGATTTATGTTGGCTTCCAAAAATATATACTTTTTATAGTGTATTGTAAGAAGTTGAAAAATCGTCGTTTCTTGGGCTAGAAATGCGCTTTTTCGTATTTACATTAATAAAACCTACAAATTGAAATTTTATTCACCTAATTCTTTCTGAATGGGTTTAACATTCACAATGAAACATAGTTTTATCACTCGTTTTGATTTTCCACTCATATAACATTTCTCTAAATATTTGGTCTTTGCGAGATTTGAAGCTATATAATCATGAATAAAATCTACAAATCCCATCGGATCTCTCTGGTTTCTTAGAAAAATGTCAAATTCGCGACTACACACGCATTTCTATTCAAAGATTCTTGCTCGCGACCAGATTTAATTATGTCTGCTATTGTATCTGAAAAAGTGGAAAAATCGTCGTTTCTCTGCCTACAAATGTGTTTTTTTTTGGATATTCATTAATAAAACCTTCAAATTCCAAACGATTGTGCTAATTCTCCCTGAATGGCTTTAGCATTGACAATGAAACCGCATCTTATCACTCGTTTCGATTTTCCACTCACACAAAATTTCTCTAAAAATTTGGATTTTGCGAGATATTAAGCGATATAATCATGAATAAAATATGCAAATCCCATCGGATTTCTCTAGGTTCTTAAAAAAATGTCAAATTGGTGTGTACACACGTATTTGTATCCAAAGATTCTTGTTCCCGTCCAGATTTATGTACGTTTGCTAGTGTATCTGAAAAACTGGAAAAATCGCCGTTTCTCTGGCTAGAACTGCGTTTTTTTGGACATACAATAACAATAACCTACAAACTCCAACCGATTGTGCTAATTCTTTCCGAATGGCTTTAACATTCACAATCAAACCGCATTTTAATCACTGGTTTTGATTTTCCACTCATACACAATTTCTCTAAAAATTTGGTTTTTGCGAGATTTTAAGCACTTTAATGATGCATAAAATCTACAAATCAAATCGGATATCTCTAGTTTCTTAAAAAAAATGTCAAATTCGTGTGTAGACACGTATTTCTATGCAAAGATTCATGTTCGCGTCCAGAAATATATGCGTTTGCTAGTGTATTGTAAAATGATGAAAAATCGTTATTTCTTGGGCTAGAAATGCCTTTTTTGTATATACATTAATAAAAACCCACAAATAGAAAACCGATTGAGCTAACTCTTTCTGAATGGGTTTAACATTCACAATGAAACAGCATTTTATCACCCGTTTCGATTTTCCACTCATATAAAATATCTCTAAAAATTTGGTTTTGCGAGATTTTAAGCTATATAATCAGTAATAAAATCTACAAATCCCATCGGATATCTCTACTTCGTTAAAAAAATGTCAATTTCGTCTGTAGACACGTATTTCTATCCAAAGATTCATGGTCGCGTCCAGAAATATATGCGTTTGCTAGTGTATTCTAAAATGTGGAAAAATCGTCATTTCTCGGGCTAGGAATGCGTTTTTCCCTATATACATTAATAAAACCAGCAAATTGAAACCGATTGTGCAAATTCTTGCTGAATGGATTTGACATTCACAATGAAAAAGCATTTTTTCACTCATTTCGGTTTTCCACTCATATAAAATTTCCCTAATAATTTGGTTTTGTGAGATTCTAAGCTATATAATCATGATAAAATCTACAATTCCCGTCGGATCTCTCTGGTTTCTGAAAAAAATGTCAAATTCGTGTGTACACACGTATTTCTATCCAAAGAGATATGTTGGCGTCCAGAAACGTATGCGTTTGCTAGTGTAGGTATAAAGTGGAAAAATCGTCGTTTCTCGGGCTGGAAATTATTTTTTCGTATATACCTTAATATAACCTACAAATTGAAACCGATAATTCTAATTCTTTCTGAATGAGTTTAACATTCACAATGAAACAGCATTTTATCACTGGTATCGATTTTCCACACATATTAAATTTCTCAATAAATTTGGTTTTTGCGAGATTTTAAGCTATATATACAGGAAGAAAATCTACAATTCCCATCTGAACTCTCTGGGTATTTAAAAAAATATCAATTTTGTGTGTACACACTTTTTTCTATCCAAAGATTCATTGCTATCTGTTCCGCTTGATTATTTGAGCATTTATTGTTTAGCCTGAATATTTGTTGTTGGACTACTGTTTTGTTTCTAAATATGACTGCTGCTGCTCCTACTTTTCCATTAATTTTGCTGCCATCTGTGAACACTTCTATTTCGTATTGTTCATTTGTAGCTTCACAGATCTCTATTATTTCTGCAGGATGCATCCACTGTGTTGTATCTACTGGTTCGTCGTACTCCTGTAACAATCCGTGTGTGGCCTTATATATGTTTATCTTCTCTTCTATTATAATCTTTATTGGCTTGACTCCAGCTATGATACAAGATGCATCGTAAGATAGAGTCCTGTATGCTTTCGCCATTTTGATGTTGATCAGTCTTTGGACCCTTTGGTATTTCTTGATGTTATTTCCTTTTGTTAGTGCCTTCTCCCAGACGGGTGCTCCGTACACTAACACAGGAATGATAGCACCTCGATAGATAGTTTTGAGGGCTCCGTGTCCTAGTCCCCACTGGAGTCTTGCAGATTTTGTAAGTTGGTGGATTAGGCCTGTGCACTTTTGCGAGACATATTCTATATGTCGATCAAAGGTCAGTCTACTATCCAGAAATATTCCTAAATATTTCATGGTTTTAACCTGTTCTAGTGGTTGATGATTCATGTAGATTCTAACTTTTCCATTATTTCCAATTCTTCTTCTTGTTACCAATAGGACCTTGGATTTCTCGCTGTTGAAGTGTATTTTGTAGCTTTTTGCCCAATTTTCTATTTTCTTTAGGTCTCGATTAGCAAAGTTTTCAGCCTCTGCTATACTTTGTCCTTTTGTAAGGATGACTAAGTCGTCTGCAAATGCAATTACTTTGGTTTTATCCGTGAATTTCAGGTTTAATAACGAATTATATAATACATTCCAAAAACCTGGACCGCAGCAAGAACCTTGTGGGCATCCTTTGGTCAGCTCTTTCTCTATTTTATAGGTGTTGAGCCTTAAACTTGCTTTCCTTTGAGAGAAGCAGTTTCGTGACAAGCGATAAAGATTCCTAGGGCATTGTAGCTCCCTTAAGTTAGCCATAATGCCGGGCCACCACGCTGCGTCGAACGCTCCTTTGACATTTAAACTTACTACAATAGTGAAGTTCATTAGGGTATTTTCTTCTATGGCCTCTTTAACAGCCATCGCTGCATCTATCGTGCTTTTCTGAGGAGTAAATCCATATTGGTTTGTGTTGAACTTCTTTTTGGTATTGATGTGGTGGAGTATCCTATCAATCATTAGCTTTTCTAGGACCTTTCCTCCTATATTCAGTAAGCTGATAGGTCTAAATTTTGAAGCATCTTTACGGAAATGGACATACCAAATATTGAACGAACAGTGGCAATTTACACAGACAGCAAAGTCACAATAGATTTATTGAGGAACAACGACAAACATGGATACATAATAGAGCAAATTAGGCAAAATCTTAAAATCCTCTTTAGTCAGCATTGGAAGATTACCTTTAAATGGATAAAAGCACATGTTGGCATCCATGGAAATGAAATAGCTGATAAATTAGCTAAGCAAGCAACAGAAGAAGATCACATACCAGTAATCTACAATAAAATACCTAAGAGTACAATAATAGACGCAGAGAAAAAGAAAAGCACTGAAAAATGGCAAAGGATGTGGTCAAACACAACAAAAGGAGCACTAACGAAGAGATTTTTTCCTTCAGTGACGGATAGGATGAAAATCAACATAACAGCTACACCAAACCTTGCATCAATACTAACTGGTCACGGGAAACTCAGATCTTATAACTATAGATTCAGAATTTCGGAAAACCCAGGATGTCCTTGCGGAGCAGCTGACCAAACAGTCGATCATCTTCTGTGGGATTGCCAAATCTTGAACCAACAGCGCAGTGTCTTCAAGGAAGCAACAAGGAGTGGAAGAAATTGGCCAATAAATTATAGGGACATCATAAAACAGCATTTGAGGTCATTTGTGCACTATATTAAAGCTATAAACTTTGAACAATTGTAAATATATGTCTCAGATTCGTAACATGCGTAAACACACTCAATTAGCAAAATATTATAAACACTATAGTTATAATTACTAAAAGTGTATATATGTAAATAGTGTAAATAGAATTAGTTTCAATAAGTGAAAGAGAATGATAGTGAAGATATTCGTTTCATTAAGTGAAAGAGAGTGATAGTGAAGATCCAATTACCAAAAGTGTATATATATATAAACAGCGTAAATAGAACAAGTATAATTAACTCAAAAATAGTGATAGTGATAGAGAACATTCAACAGTGAATAACATAAAATAATACAACACAATAATGAATATCAACAAAACCACGAAACAGTGAAGCAAAAGACAATGGGAAACCTATGAACACAAAATTGATAAACAAGTTTCAATAAACCATGTAATATGACTACGCGTCATGGGGCATGGTGATAATTAAACCGGAAAGAAAAAAAAAATCCAAAGATTCATGTTCGCGTCCAGAAATATATGCTTTTGCTTGTGTATGGTAATAAGTGGAAAAATCGTCGTTTCACGGGCTAGAAATGTGTTTTTTCGTATATGCATTAATGAAACCTACAAATTCCAACCGATTGTGCCAATTCCTGCTGAATGGCTTTAACATTCAAAATGAAACCGCATTTTATCACTAGTTTCGATTTTCAACTCATACAAATTTTCTCTAAAAATTTGGTTTTTGCGAGATTTTAAGCTATTTAATCATGAATAAAATCTACAAATCCCATCGGATTTCTCTAGTTTCTTAAAAAAATGTCAAATTCGTGTGTAGACACGTATTTCTATCCAAAGATTCATGTTCGTGACCAGAATTATTTGCGTTTGCTATTGTATTGTATTAAATGGAAAAATCGTCGTTTCTCGGGCTAGAAATGCGTTTTTTCCTATATACATTAATAAAACCTGCAAATTGAGATCGATTGTGCTAATTCTTGCTGAATGGATTTAACATTCACAATGAAAAAGCATTTTTTCACTCCTTTCGGTTTTCCACTCATATAAAATTTCCCTAAGAATTTGGTTTGTGTGAGATTTTAAGCTATATAATCATGAATAAAATCTACAATTCCCGTCGGATCTCTCTGGTTTCTGAAAATAAATGTCAAATTGGTGTGTACACACGTATTTCTATCCAAAGATTTATGTTGGCGTCCAGAAATATATACTTTTTATAGTGTATTGTAAGAAGTTGAAAAATCGTCGTTTCTCGGGCTAGAAATGCGCTTTTTCGTATATACATTAATAAAACCTACAAATTGAAATTAATTCACCTATTTCTTTCTGAATGGGTTTAACATTCACAATGAAACATTCTTTTATCACTCGTTTTGTTTTTCCACTCATATAACATTTCTCTAAATATTTGGTTTTTGCGAGATTTGAAGCTATATAATAATGAATAAAATCACAAATCCCATCGGATCTCTCTGGTTTCTTAAAAAAATGTCAAATTCGCGACTAGACACGCATTTCTAATCAAAGATTCTTGCTCGCGACCAGATTTATTTATGTCTGTTATTGTATCTGAAAAAGTGGAAAAATCATCGTTTCTCTGCCTAGTAAAGTGTTTTTTTTTGGATATACATTAATAAAACCTACGAATTCCAAACGATTGTGCTAATTCTCCCTGAATGGCTTTAACATTGACAATGAAACCGCATTATATCACTCGTTTCGATTTTCCACTCACACAAAATTTCTCTAAAAATTTGGATTTTGCGAGAATTTAAGCGATATAATCATGAATAAAATATGCAAATCCAATCGGATTTCTCTAGTTTCTTAAAAAATGTCAAATTGGTGTGTACACACGTATTTGTATCCAAAGATTCTTGTTCCCGTCCAGATTTATGTACGTTTGCTAGTGTATCTGAAAAACTGGAAAAATTGTCGTTTCTCTGGCTAGAACTGCGTTTTTTTGGGCATACATGAACAAAAAGCTACAAATTCCAACCGATTGTGATAGTTCTTGCCGAATGGCTTTAACATTCACAATCAAACCGCATTTTATCACTCGTTTTGATTTTCCAATCATACACAATTTCTCTAAAAATTTGTTTTTTGCGAGATTTTAAGCAGTTTAATCAGGAACAAAATCTACAAATCCCATCGGATTTCTCTAGTTTCTTAAAAAAATGTCAAATTCGTGTGTAGACACGTATTTCTATCCAAAGATTCATGTTCGCGTCCAGAATTATGTGCGTTTGCTAGTGTATTGTAAAAAGTGGAAAAATCGTCTTTTCTCGGGCTAGAAATGCGTCTTTTCGTATATACATTCATTAAACCTACGAATTGAAACCGACTGTGATAATTTTTGCTGTATGGGTTTAACATTCACAATGAAATAGCATTTTATCACTCGTTTCGATTTACCACTCACATAAAAGTTCTCTAAAATTTTGGCTTTTGCGAGATTTTAAGCTATATAACCAAGAATAAAATCTAGAATTTCCAACGGATATCTCTGTTTTCTTAAGAAAATATGAAATTCGTGTGTACACACGTATTTCTATCCAAAGATTCATGTTCGTGTCCAGAATTATGTGTGTTTGCTAGTGTATGGTAAAAAGTGGAAAAATCGTCTTTTCAAGGGGCTGGAAATACGTTTTTTCGTATATAAATTAATAAAACCTACAATTTGAAACCGATAATTCTAATTCTTTCTGAATGAGTTTAACATTCACAATGAACAGCATTTTATCACTGGTATCGATTTTCTACACATATTAAATTTCTCAATAAATTTGGATTTTTCGCGAGATTTTAGGCTATATATACAGTAACTAAATCTACAATTCCCATCGGATCTCTCTGGTTACTTAAAAAAATATCACTTTCGTGTGTACACACGTTTTTCTATCCAAAGATTCATGTTCGCGTCCAGAAATATATGCTTTTGCTTGTATATGGTAATAAGTGGAAAAATCGCAGTTTCACGGGCTAGAAATGCGTTTTTTCGTATATGCATTGATGAAACTTACAAATTCCAACCGATTATGCTAGTTCCTGCTGAATGGCTTGAACATTCAAAATTAAACCGCATTTTATCACTCGTTTCGATTTTCAACTCCTACAAATTTTCTCTAAAAATTTGGTTTTTGCGAGATTTTAAGCTATTTAATCATGAATAAAATCTACAATTCCCATCGGATTTGTCTAGTTTCTTAAAAAAATGTCAAATTCGTGTGTAGACACGTATTTCTATCCAAAGATTCATGGTCGCGTCCAGAATTACTTGCGTTTGCTATTGTATTGTATAAAATGGAAAAATCGTCGTTTCTCGGGCTAGAAATGCGATTTTTCCTATTTACATTAATAAAACCTGCAAATTGAGATCGATTGTGCTAATTTTTGCTAAATGGATTTAACATTCACAATGAAAAAGCATTTTTTCACTCCTTTCGGTTTTCCACTCATATAAAATTTCCCTAAGAATTTCGTTTGTGTGCGATTTTATGCTATATAATCATGAATAAAATCTACAATTCTCGTCGGATCTCTCTGGTTTCTAAGAATAAATGTCAAATTAGTGTGTACACACATATATCTATCCAAAGATTTATTTTGGCGTCCAGAAATATATACTTTTTATACTGTATTGTAAGAAGTTGAAAAATCGTCGTTTCTCGGGCTAGAAATGCGCTTTTTCGTATATACATTAATAAAACCTACAAATTGAAATTTTATTCACCTAATTCTTTCTGAATGGGTTTAACATTCACAATGAAACATTCTTTCATCACTCGTTTTGATTTTCCACTCATATAACATTTCTCTAAATATTTGGTTTTTGCGAGATTTGAAGCTATATAATCATGAATAAAATCTACAAATCCCATCGGATCTGTCTGGCTTATTAGAAAAATGTCAAATTCGCGACTACACACGCATTTCTATTCAAAGATTCTTGCTCGCGACGAGATTTATTTATGTCTGCTACTGTATCTGAAAAAGTGAAAAAATCGTCGTTTCTCTGCCTACAAATGTGTTTTTTTTTTAGATATACATTAATAAAACCTACAAATTCCAAACGATTGTGCTAATTCTCCCTGAATGGCTTTAACATTGACAATGAAACCGTATCTTATCACTTGTTTCGATTTTCCACTCACACAAAATTTCTCTAAAAATTTGGATTTTGCGAGATATTAAGCGATATAATCATGAATAAAATATGCAAATCCCATCGGATTTCTCTAGTTTCTTAAAAAATGTCAAATTGGTGTGTACAGACGTATTTGTATCCAAAGATTCTTGTTCCCGTCCAGATTTTTGTACGTTTGCTAGTGAATCTGAAAAACTGCAAAAATTGTCGTTTCTCTGGATAGAAATGCGGTTTTTTGGACATACATTAACAAAAACCTACAAATTCCAACCGATTGTGCTAGTTCTTACCGAATGGCTTTAACATTCACAATCAAACCGCATTTTATCACTCGTTTCGATTTTCCACTCATATAAAATACATCTAAAAATTTGGATTTTGCGAGATTTTAAGCAGTTTAATCAAGAATAAAATCTACAAATCCCATCGAATTTCTCTAGTTTCTTATAAAAATGTCAAATTCGTGTGTAGACATGCATTTCTATCCAAAGATTCATATTCGCGTCCAGAAATATATGCGTTTTCTAGTGTGTTGTAAAATGTGGAAAAATCGTAATTTCTCGGGCTAGAAATAAGTTTTTTGGTATATACATCCATTAAACCTACAAATTGAAACCGATTGTGATAATTTTTGCTGCAAGGGTTTAACATTCACAATGAAACAGCATTATATCACTCGTTTCGATTTTCCATTCATATAAAATATCTCTAAAAATTTGGTTTTGCGAGATTTTAAGCTATATAATCATGAATAAAACCTTCAAATCCCATCGGATATCTCTAGTTGCTTAAAAAAGTGTCAAATTCGTCTGTAGACACCTATTTCTATCCAAAGATTGATGGTCGCGTCCAGAAATATATGCGTTTGCTAGAGTATTCTAAAATGTGGAAAAATCGTCATTTCTCGGGCTAGAAATTCGTTTTTTCGTATATACACTCATTAAACCTACAAATTGAAACCGATTGTGATCATTTTTGCTGTAAGGTTGTGACATTCACAATGAAACAGCATTTTATCACTCGTTTCGATTTACCATTCACATAAGAGGTCTCTAAAATTTTGGCTTTTGCGAGATTTTAAGCTATATAATCAAGAATAAAATCTAGAATTGCCATCGGATGTCTCTGTTCTCTTAATAAAATGTCAAATTCGTGTTTACACACGTATTTCTATCCAAAGATTCATGTTCGCGTCCACAATTATGTGCGTTTTCTAGTGTATGGTAAAAAGTGGAAAAATCGTCTTTTCTCGGGCTAGAATTGCTTTTTTCCGTATATACATTAATAAAACCTAAAAATTGAAATGATTGTGCTAATTCTTTATGAATGGATTTAACATTCAACACTAACCAGCATTTTATCAGTCGTTTTGATTTTCCACTCATATAAATTTTGCCTAAAATATGATTTTTGCGAGAATTAAACTACATAATCATGAATTAAAACCACAAATCCTATCGGATCTCTCTGGTTTCTTAAAAAAATTTCAAATTGGTCTGTAAACACGCATTTCTATCCAAAGATTCTTGTTCGCGACCAGGTTTCCATACGTTTGGTAATGTAACGTAAAAAGTGGAAAAATAGTAGTTTCCGTGGCTAGAAATGCGTTTTTTCGTATATAAATTAATAAAACCTACAAATTGAAACCGATTGTGCTAATTCCTTTAGAATGGGTTTAATATTCACAATGAAACAGCATTTTATCACTCGTTTCGATATTCCACTCATATAAAATTTCTCTAAAAATTTGGTTTTGCGAGAATTGAAAGTATATAATCATGAATAAAATCTACAAATCACATCGGATCTCTGTGGTCTCTTAAAAAAAATATCAAATTCGTGTGTACACACGTATTTCCTTTCAAAAATTCATGTTCAAGTCCAGAAATAAATGCGTTTGCTTGTGTATGGTAATAAGTGGAAAAATAGTCGTTTCACGGGCTAGAAATGTTTCATTTCTTAAATGCATTAATGAAACCTACAAATTCGAACCGACTGTGCTAATTTTAGCAGAATGGCTTCAACATTCTAAATGAAAACGCATTTTATCACTCGTTTCGATTTTCAACTCATTCAAATTTTCTCTAAAAATTTGGTTTTTGCGAGATTTTAAGCTGTTTAATCATGAATAAAATCTACAAATCCCATCGGCTTTCTCTAGTTTCTTAAAAAAATGTCAAATTCGTTTGTAGACACGTATTTCTAACCAAAGTTTCATGTTCGCGTCCAGAATTAATTGCGTTTGCTGTTGTAATTTTTAAAAAGGAAAAATCGTCGTTTCTCGGCCTAGAAATGCGTTTTTTCCTATATACATTAATAAAACCTGCAAATTGAAATCGATTGTGCCAATTCTTGCTGAATGGATTTATCATTCACAATGAAAAAGTATTTTTTCACTCTTTTCGGTTTTTCACTCATATAAAATTTCCCTAAGAATTTGGTTTTTGTGAGATTTTAAGCAATATAATCAGGAATAAAATCTACAAATCCCGTCGGATCTCTTTGGTTTCTGAAAAAAATGTCAAATTGGTGTGTACACACGTATTTCTATCCAAAGATTTATGTTGGCGTCCAGAAATATATACTTTTTATATTGTATTGTAAGAAGTTGAAAAATCGTCGTTTCTCGGGCTAGAAATGCGCTTTTCGTATATACATTAATAAAACCTACAAATTGAAATTGATTCACCTAATTCTTTCTGAATGGGTTTAACATTCACAATGAAACATTCATTTATCACTCGTTTTGATTTTCCACTCATATAACATATCTCTATATATTTGGTTTTTGCGAGATTTGAAGCATTATAATCATGAATAAAATCTACAAATCCAATCGGATCTCTCTGGTTTCTTAAAAAAATGTCAAATTCGCGACTAAACACGCATTTCTATTCAAAGATTCTTGCTCGCGACCAGATTTATTTATGTCTGGTATTGTATCTGAAAAAGTGGAAAAATCCTCGTTTCTCTGCCTAGTAAAGTGTTTTTTTTTTTTGGATATACATTAATAAAACCTGCAAATTCCAAACGATTGTGCTAATTCTCCCTGAATGGCTTTAACATTGACACTGAAACCGCATTTTATCACTCGTTTCGATTTTCCACTCACAAAAATTTCTCTAAAATTTGGATTTTTCGAGATTTTAAGCGATATAATCATGAATAAAATATGCAAATCCCATCGGATTTCTCTAGTTTCAAAAAAAAATGTCAAATTGGTTTTTACATACGTATTTGTATCCAAAGATTCTTGTTCCCGTCCCGATTAATGTACGTTTGCTAGTGTATCTGAAAAACCGGAAAAATCGCCGTTTCTCTGGCTAAAACAGCGTTTTTTTGCACATATATTAACAAAAACCTACAAACTCCAACCGATTGTGCTAATTCTTGCCGAATGGCTTTAACATTCACAATCAAACCGCATTTTATCACTCGTTTTTATTTTCCACTCATACACAATTTCTCTAAAAATTTGGTTTTTCGAGATTTTAAGCACTTTAATGATTAATAAAATCTACAAATCCCATCGAATTTCTCTAGTTTCTTAAAAAAATGTCAAATTCGAGTGTATACACGTATTTCTATCCAAAGATTCATGTTGGCGTCCAGAAACATATGCGTTTGCTAGTGTATTGTAAAATGTGGAAAAACTGTCATTTCTGGGGCTAGAAATGCGTTTTTTCGTATATACATTAATAAAACCCACAAATTCAAACCGATTGTGCTAATTCTTTCTGAATGGGTTTAACATTCGCAATGAAACAGTATTTTATCACTCGTTTCGATTTTCCACTCATTAAATATCTAAAAAATTTGGTTTTGCGAGATTTTAATCTATATAGTCATGAATAAAATCTAGAAATCCCATCGGATATCTCTGGTTCCTTAAAAAAATGTCAAATTCGTGTGTAGACACTTATTTCTATCCAAAGATTCATGTTCGAGTCCAGAATTATGTGCGTTTGCTAGTGTATTGTATAAAGAGGAAAAATCGTCTTTTCTCGGGCTTGAAATGCGTTTTTCCCTATATAAATTAACAAAACCTGCAAATTGAAACCGATTGTGCTAATTCTTGCTGAATGGATTTAATATTCACAACGAAAAAGCATTTTTTCACTCATTTCGGTTTTCCACTCACACAAAATTTCCCTAAAAATTTGGATTTTGCGAGATTTTAAGCAATATAATCATGAATAAAATCTACAATTCCCGTCGGATCTCTCTAGTTTCTGAAAAAAATGCAAAATTCATGTCTACACACGTATTTCTATCCAAAGATTTATGTTGGCGTCCAGAAACATATGCGTTTGATACTGTATTGTAAAAAGTGGAAAAATCGTCGTTTCTCGGGCTAGAAATTCGTTTTTTCGTATATACATTACTAAAACCTACAAATTGAAAATAATTTTTCCTAATTCTTTCTGAATGGGTTTAAATTTCACAATGAAACAGCCTTTTATGACTCGTTTTGATTTTCCACTCATATAACATTTGTCTAAAAATTTGGTTTTTGCGGGATTTGAAGCTATATAATCAAGAATAAAATCTACAATCCCATCGGATCTCTCTGGTTTGTTAAAAAAATATCAAATTCGCGTGTACACACGCATTTCTAATCAAAGATTCTTGCTCGCGACCATTTTTATTTATGTCTGCTATTGTATCTGAAAAAGTGGAAAAATCGTCGTTTCTCTGCCTTGAAATGTTTTTTTTTGGATATACATTAATAAAACCTACAAATTCCAAACGATTGTGCTAATTCTCCCTGAATGACTTTAATATACACAATGAAACCGCATTTTATCACTCGTTTCGATTTTCCACTCACACAAAATTTCTCTACAAATGTGGAATTTTGCGAGATTTTAAGCGATATAGTCATGAATAAAATATGCAAATCCCATCGGATTTCTCTAGTTTCTTACAAAAATGTTAAATTGGTGTGTACACACGTATTTGTATCCAAAGATTCTTGTCCCGTCCAGATATATATACGTTTGCTAGTGCATCTGAAAAACTGGAAAAATAGTCGTTTCTCTGCATAGAAGTGCGTTTTTTGGACATATATTAACAAAAACCTACAAATTCCAACTGATTGTGCTAGTTATTGCAGAATGGCTTTAACTTTCACAATCAAACCTCACTTTATCACTCGTTTTGAATTTCCACTCATACACAATATCTCTAAAAATTTGTCTTTAGCGAGATTGTAAGCAATTTATGCATGAATAATATTTACAAATCCCATCGGATTTCTCTAGTTTATTAGAAAAATGTCAAATTCGTGTGTAGACACGTATTTCTATCCAAAGATTCATGTTCGCGTCCAGAATTGTGTGCGTTTGCTAGTGTATTGCAAAAAAGTGGAAAAATCGTCTTATCTCAGGGTAGAAATGCGTTTGTTCGTATATACATTATTAACACCCACAAATAGAAACCGATTGTGCTAATTCTTTCTGAATGGGTTTAACATTCACAATGAAACAGCATTTTGTCACTCGTTTCGGTTTTCCACTCATATAAAATATCTCTAAAAATTTGGTCTTGCGAGATTTTAAGCTATATAATCATGAATAAAATTTACGAATCCCATCGGATAACTCTAGTTCCTTAAAAAATGTCAAATTCATGCGTAGACACGTATTTATATCCAAAGATTCATGTTCGCGTCCAGAAATATATGCGTTTTCTAGTGTATTGTAAAAAGTGGAAAAATCGTCGTTTCTCGTTCTAGAAATTGGCTTTTTCCTATACACATTAATAAAACCTACAAATTGAAACCGATTGTGCTAATTCTTGCAGAATGGGTCTAAATTTCACAATGAAACAGCTTTTTATCACTCGTTTTGATTTTCCACTCAGATAAAATTTCTCTAAAAATTTGGTTTTGCGAGAATTGAAGCTATATAATCAAGAATAAAATCTAGGATTGCCATCGGATCTCTCTGTTTTCTTAAGAAAATGTCAAGTTCCTGTGTACACACGTATTTCTATCCAAAGATTTATGTTCGCGTCCAGAAATATGTGCGTTTGCTAGGGTATGGTAAAAAGTGGAAAAATCGTCTTTTCTCGAGGTAGAAATGCGATATTTCGTATATAGGTTAATACATCCTACAAATTGAAAATGATTGTGCTAATTCTTTCTGAATGGCTTTAACATTCACTATGAAAGAGCATTTTATCACTTGTTTCGATTTTCCACTCATATAAAATTTCTCTAAAAATTTTGTGTTTGCGAGATTTTAAGATCTATAATCATGAACAAAATCTACAATTAGTATCGGATCTCTCTGGTTTGTAAAAAAAATGTCAAATTCGTGTTTCTAACGAAAGATTCATTTTCGCTTCCAGAAATATATGCGTTTTCTAGTGTATTGTAAAATGTGGAAAAATCGTCGTTTCTCGTTCTAAAAATGGGCTTTTTTTATATACATTAATAAAACCTACAAATTGAAACTGACTGTGCTAATTCTTGCAGAATCGATCTAACATTCACAATGAAACAGGATTTTATCACCCGTTTCGATTTTCCAATCAGATAAAATTTCTCTAAAAATTTGTTTTTTGCGAGATTTTAAGCTATATAATCAGGAATAAAATCTACAAATCCCATCGGATTTCTCTGGTTTCTTAAAAATGTCAAATTCGTGTGAACTCTGGTATTTCTATCCAAAGATTCATGCTCGCGTCCAGAAATTTATGCGTTTGCTAGTGTATTGTAAAAAGAGGAAAAATCGTCGTTTCTCGTTCTAGAAATGGGCTTTTTCGTATATACATTCATAAAACCTACTAATTGATACCGAATGTGTTAATTCTTTGTGAGTGGGTTTAACATTCACAATGCAACAGCATTTTATCACTCGTTTCGATTTTCCACTCAAAATATTTCTCTAAAAATTTGGTTTTTGCGAGATTTTAAGATCTATAACCACGAATAAAATCTACAAATCCAATCGGATCTCTCTATTTTCTTAAAGAAATGTCAATTTTGTTGTGTACACACTTATTTCTATCCAAAGTGTGATGTTCGCGTCTAAAATTATATGCTTTTGGTTGTGTATTGTAAAACGTGGAAAAATCGTCGTTTCTCGGGATTGAAATGCTTTTTATTCGGATTTACATTAATAAAACCTACAAATTCCAACAGATTTTGCTAATTCTTTCTGAATGACTATAACATTCACAATGAAATCGCATTTATTTACTCGTTTCGATTTTCCACTCATACAAAATTTCTCTAAAAATTCGGTTTTTGCGAGATTTTAATCTATATAATCATGAATAAAATCTACAAATCCCATCGGATTCATCTAGTTTTTTAAAAAAGTGTCAAATTCGTGTGTACACACGTATTTCTATCCAAAGGTTCTTGTTCGCGTCCAGATTTATATGTGTTTGCTAGTGTATCTGAAAAAGTGGAAAAATCGTCGTTTCTCTGGCTAGAAATGCGTTTTTTGGATATACACTAATAAAACATACAAAGTCCAACCGAATGTGCTAATTTTTGCGGAGTGGCTTTAACATTCACAATGAAACAGAATTTTATCACTCGTTTCGATTTTCCACTCGTATAAAATAAATCTTAATTTTGGATTTGCGAGATTTTAAGCTATATAATCATGAATAAAATCTACAAATCCCATTTCTCTAAAAATTTGGATTTTGCGAGATATTAAGCGATATAATCATGAATAAAATATGCAAATCCCGTCCGTTTTCTCTAGTTTCTTAAAAAACTGTCAAATTGGTTTTTACTTACGTATTTGTATCCAAAGATTCTTGTTCCCGTCCCGATTAATGTACGTTTGCTAGTGTATCTGAAAAACCGGAAAAATCGCCAAGAATAAAATCTAGAATTTCCAACGGATATCTCTGTTTTCTTAAGAAAATATGAAATTCGTGTGTACACACGTATTTCTATCCAAAGATTCATGTTCGTGTCCAGAATTATGTGTGTTTGCTAGTGTATGGTAAAAAGTGGAAAAATCGTCTTTTCTCGGGCTGGAAATACGTTTTTTCGTATATACATTAATAAAACCTACAAATTCAAATGATTGTGCTAATTCTTTATGGATGGGTTTAACATTCAAAACGAACCAGCATTTTATCAGTCGTTTTGATTTTCCACTCATGTAAATTTTCTCTAATATATGACTTTTGCGAGAATTAAACTTTATAGGCCTAATCATGAATTAAAACCACAAATTCTATCGGATATCTCTGGTTTCTTAAAAAGCCTCAAATTCGTCTTTACACACGCATTTCTATCCAAAGATTCTTGTTCGCGACCAGATTCCTATACGTTTGCTAGTGTAACGTAAAAAGTGGAAAAATCGTAGTTTCTCGGGCTAGAAATGCGTTTTTTCTTATAAAAATTAATAAAACCTACTATTTGAATCAGATTGTGCCAATTCCTTTAGAATGGGTTTAACATTCACAATGAAACAGCATTTTATCACTCGTTTCGATATTCCACTCATATAAAATTTCCCAAAAAATTTGGTTTTGCGAGAATTGAAGCTATATAATCAAGAATGAAATCTAGGATTGCCATCGGATCTCTCTGTTTTCTTAAGAAAATGTCAAATTCGTGTGTATACACGTATTTCTATCCAAAGATCCATGTTCGCGTCCAGAATAATGTGCGTTTGCTAGTGTATTATATAAAGTGGAAAAATCGTCGTTTCTCGGGCTAGAAATGCGTTTTTCCCTATATTCATTAATAAAACCTGCAAATTGAAACCGTTTGCGCTAATTCTTGCTGAATGGATTTAACATTCACAATTAAAAAATCATTTTCTCATTCATTTCGTTTTTCCACTCATATAAAATTTCCCTAAGGATTTGGTGTTTGTGAGATTTTAAGCTATATAATCATGAATAAAATCTACAATTCTCAACGGATCTCTCTAGTTTCTGAAAAAATGTAAAATTCGTGTGTACACACGTATTTCTATCCAAAGATTCATGTTCGCGTCCAGAAATATATGCGTTTGCTAGTGTAATGTATAGAGTGGAAAAATCGTCGTTTCTCGTGCTGGAAATTATTTTTTCGTATATACCTTAATAAAACCTACAAATTGAAACCGATAATGCTAATTCTTTCTGAATGAGTTTAACATTCACAAGGAATCAGCATTTTATCACTGGTTTCGATTTTCCACACGTATTAAATTTCTCAATAAATTTGGTTTTTGCGAGATTCTAAGCTATATATACAGGATCAAAATCAACAATTCCCATCGAATCTCTCTGGTTTCTTAAAAAAATGTCACAATCGTGTGTAGACACGTATTTCTATCCAAAGTTTCATGTCCGCGTCCAGAAATATATGCGTTTGCTTGTGTATGGTAATAAGTGGAAAAATCTTTTTTCACGGGCTAGAAATGCGTTTTTTCGTATATGCATTAATGAAACCTACAAATTCCATCCGATTGTGCTAATTTCTTGCTGAATGGCTTTAACATTCAAAATGAAACCGCATTTTATCACTCGTTTCGATTTTCAACTCATACATATTTTCTCTAAAAATTTGGTTTTTGCGAGATTTTAAGCTATTTAAACATGAATAAAATCTACAAATCCCATCGGATTTCTCTAGTTTCTTTAAAAAATGTCAAATTCGTGTGTAGACACGTATTTCTATCCAAAGATTCATGTTCGCGTCCAGAATTATTTGAGTTTGCTATTGTATTGTATAAAATGGAAAAATCGTCGTTTCTCGGGCTAGAAATGCGTTTTTTCCTATATACATTAATAAAACCTGCAAATTGAAATCGATTGTGCTAATTCTTGCTGAAGGGATTTAACATTCACAATGAAAAAGCATGTTTTCACGCCTTTTGGTTTTCCAGTCATATAAAATTTCCCTAAAAATTTGGTTTGTGTGAGATTTTAAGCTATATAATCATGAATAAAATCTACAATTCCCGTCGGATCTCTCTGGTTTCTGAAAAAAAATGTCAAATTCGTGTGTACACACGTATTTCTATCCTAAGATTTATGTTGGCGACCAGAAATATATACGTTTTATAGTGTATTGTAAAAAGTTGAAAAATCGTCGTTTCTCGGGCTAGAAATGCCCTTTTTCGTATATACATTAATAAAACCAACAAATAGAAATTGATTCACCTAATTTTTTCTGTATGGGTTTAACATTCACAATGAAACATTCTTTTATCACTCGTATTGATTTTCCACTCATATAACATTTCTCTATATATTTGGTTTTTGCGAGATTTGAAGCTATATAATCATGAAAAAATCTACAAATCCCATCGGATCTCTCTGGTTTCTTAAAACAATATCAAATTCGCGACTACACACGCCTTTCTATTCAAAGATTCTTGCTCGCGAACAAATTTATTTATGTCTGCTATTGTATCTGAAAAAGTGGAAAAATCGTCGTTTCTCTGCATAGAAATGTGTTTTTTTTTTTTTGGATATACATTAATAAAACCTTCAAATTCCAAACGATTGTGCTAATTCTCCCTGAATGGCTTTAACATTGACAATGAAACCGCATTTTGTCACTCGTTTCGATATTCCACTCACGAAAATTTCTCTAAAATTTGGATTTAGCGAGATTTTAAGCGATATAATCATGAATAAAATATGCAAATCCCATCGGATTTCTCTAGTTTCTTAAAAAAGTGTCAAATTGGTGTGTACACACGTATTTGAATCCAAAGATTCTTGTTTCCGTCCAGATTCATGTACGTTTGCTAGTGGTTCTGAAAAACTGGAAAAATTGTCGTTTCTCTGGCTAGAACTGCGTTTATTTTGGACATACATTAAGAAAAACCTACAAATTCCAACCGATTGTGCTAGTTCTTGCCCAATGGCTTTAACATTCACAATCAAACCGCATTTTATCACTCGTTTTGATTTTCCACTCATACACAATTTCTCTAAAAATTTGTTTTTTGCGAGATTTTAAGCAATTTAATTATTAATAAAATCTACAAATCCAATCGGATATCTCTAGTTCCTTAAAAAAATGTCAAATTCGTGCGTAGACACGTATTTCTATCCAAAGATTCATGTTCGAGTCCAGATATATATGCGTTTGCTAGTGCATAGTAAAATGTGGAATAATCGTCATTTCTCGGGCTAGAAATGGGTTTTTTCGTATATACTTTCATTAAACCTACAAATTGAAACAGACTGTGATAATTTTTGGTGTATGGGTTTAACATTCACAATGAAATAGCATTTTATCACTCGTTTCGGGTTACCACTCCCATAAAAGTTCTCTAAAATTTTGGCTTTTGCGAGATTTTAAGCTATATAATCAAGAATAAAATCTAGAATTTCCAACGGATATCTCTGTTTTCTTAAGAAAATATGAAATTCGTGTGTACACACGTATTTCTATCCAAAGATTCATGTTCGTGTCCAGAATTATGTGTGTTTGCTAGTGTATGGTAAAAAGTGGAAAAATCGTCTTTTCTCGGGCTGGAAATACGTTTTTTCGTATATACATTAATAAAACCTACAAATTGAAATGATTGTGCTAATTCTTTATGGGTGGGTTTAACATTCACCACGAACCAGCATTTTATCAGTCGTTTTGATTTTCCACTCATGTAAATTTTCTCTAATATATGACTTTTGCGAGAATTAAACTATATAGGCCTAATCATGAATTAAAACCACAAATCCTATCGGATAACTCTGGTTTCTTAAAAAGCCTCAAATTCGTCTTTACACACGCATTTCTATCCAAAGATTGTTGTTCGCGACCAGATTTCTATACGTTTGCTAGTGTAACGTAAAAAGTGGAAAAATCGTATTTTCTCGGGCTAGAAATGCGTTTTTTCGTATATAAATTAATAAAACCTTCAAATTGAAACCGATTGTGCTAATTCCTTTGGATTGGGTTTAATAAACACAATGAAACAGCATTTTAACACTCGTTTCGATATTCCACTCATAAAATTTCTATAAAAATTTGGTTTTGCGAGAATTGAAGGTATATAATCATGAATAAAATCTACAAATCACATCGGATCTCTCTGGTTTCTTAAAAAAAATGTAAAATTCGTGTGTACATATTATTTCTTTCCAAAAATTCATGTTTGCGGTCAGAATTGTGTGCGTTTGCTAGTGTATCCTAAAAAGTGGAAAATCGGTTGTCTCGGGCTAGAAATGCCTTTTTTCGTATATACGTTAATAAAACCTAAAATTTGAAAATGATTGTGCTAATTCTTTGTGAATGGGTTTAACATTCACAATGAAACAGCATTGTATCAATCGTTTTGATTTTCCACTCATATAAAATTTCTCTAAAAATTTGGATTTTGAGAGAATTAAGCTATATAATCGTGAATTAAAACCACAAATCCCGTCGGATCTCTCTGGTATCTTCAAAAAATGTTAAATTCGTCTGTACACACGTATTTCTGTGCAAAGATTCTTTTTCGCGACCAGATTTTTAAATGTTTGCTAGTGTAACGTAAAAAGTGGAAAAATCGTCGTTTCTCGGGCTCGAAATGCGTTTTTTTCGAATATACATTAATAAAAACTGTGAATTCCAACCGATTTGGTAATTATTTCTGAATGACTTTAACATTCAAAATGAAACCGCAATTTATCACTCGTTTCGATTTTCAAATCGTACAAAATGTGTCTAAAAATTTGGTTTTTGCGAGATTTTAAGCTATTTAATCATGCATAAAATCCACAAATCCCATCGGATTTCTCTAGTTTCTTCAAAAATGTCAAATTCGTGTGTAGACACGTATTTCTATCCAAGATTCATGTTCGCGTCCAGAATGATGTGCGTTTGCTAGTGCATTGTAGAAAGTGGAAAAATCGTCGTTTCTCAGGCAAAAATGCGTTTTTCCCTATATACATTAATAAAACCTGCAAATTGAAACCGATTGTGCTAATTCTGGCTGAATGGATTTAACATTCACAATGAAAAAGCATTTTTTCACTCATTTCGGTTTTCCACTCATATAAAATTTCCCTAAGAATTTGGTTTTTGTGAGAGTTTAAGCTATATAATCATGAATAAAATCTACAATTCCCGTCGGATCTCTCTAGTTTCTGAAAAAAATGTAAAATTCGTGTGTACACACATATATCTATCCAAAGATTTATGTTGGCGTCCAGAAACATATGCGTTTGATAGTGTATTGTAAAAAGTGGAAAAATCGTCGTTTCTCGTGCTAGAAATTCGTTTTTTTCGTATATACATTAATAAAACCTACAAAATGAAAAATATTGGCCTAATTCTTTCTGAATGGGTTTAAATTTCACAATGAAACAGCCTTTTATCACTTGTTTTGTTTTTCCACTCATATAACTTTTCTCTTAAAATTTGTTTTTTGCGAGATTTGAAGCAATATAATAATCATGAATAAAATCTACAAATCCCATCGGATCTCACTGGTTTCTTAAAAAAATGTCAAAATCACGTGTACACACGCATTTCTATTCAAAATTTCGTGTTTGCGACCGGATTTATTCATGTCTGCTAATGTATCTGAAAAAGTGGAAAAATCGTCGTTTCTCTGTATAGAAATGTGTTTTTTTGGATATACATTAATGAAAACCTACAAATTCCAACCGATTGTACTAATTCTCCCTGAATGGCTTTAACATTCACAATGAAACCGCATTTTATCACTCGTTTCGATTTTCTACTCTCAGAAAATTAATCTAAAGTTTTGGATTTTGCGAGATATTAAGCGATATAATCATAAAAATATATGCAAATCCCATCGGATTTCTCTAGTTTCTTAAAAAAATGTCAAATTGGTGTGTACACACGTATTTGTATCCAAAGATTCTTGTTCCCGTCCAGATTAATGTACGTTTGCTAGTGTATCTGAAAAACTGGAAAAATCACCGTTTCTCTGGCTAGAACTGCGTTTTTTTGGACATACATTAACAAAAACCTACAAACTCCAACCGATTTTGCTAATTCTTGCCGAATGGCTTTAACATTCACAATCAAACCGCATTTTATCACTCGTTTTGATTTTCCACTCATACACAATTTCTCTAAAAATTTAGTTTTTGCGAGATTTTAAGCAATTTAATCGTGAATAAAATCTACAAATCCCATCGGATTTCTCTAGTTTCTTAAAAAAATGTCAAATTCGTGTGTAGACACGTATTTCTATCCAAAGATTCATGTTCGCGTCCAGAATTTATGCGTTTGCTAGTGTATTGTAAAATGTGGAAAAATCGTCATTTGTCGGGCTAGAATTGGGTTTTTTCGTATATACATTAATAAAACCCACAAATTTAAACCGATTGAGCTGATTCTTTCTGAATGGGTTTAACATTCACAATGAAACAGCATTTTATCACTCGTTTCGATATCCCACTCTTATAAAATATGTCTAAAAATTTGGTTTTGCGATATTGTAAGCTATATAATCATGAATACAATCTACAAATACCATCGGATATCTCTAGTTCCTTAAAAAAATGTCAAATTCGTCTGTACACACGTATTTCTATCCAAAGATTCATGCTCGCCTCCCGAAATATATGCGTTTGCTAGTGTATTGTAAAATGTGGAAAAATCATCATTTCTCGGGCTAGAAATGCGTTTTTCCATATATACATTAATAAAACATAGAAATTGAAATGATTGTGCTAATTCTTTATGAATGGGTTTAACATTCAACACGATCCAGCATTTTATAAGTCGTTTTGATTTTCCACTCATATAAATTTTCTCTAAAATATGATTTTTGCGAGAATTAAACTATATAATCATGAATTAAAACCACAAATCCTATCGGATCTCTCTGGTTTTTTAACACAAATGTCAAATTCGTGTGTACACACGTATATCTTTCCAAAATTTCATGTTGGCCGCCAGAATAATGTGCGTTTGCTAGGGTATCTTAAAAAGTGAAAAAATCGATTTTCTCATGCTAGAATTGCGTTTTTTCGTATATACTTTAATAAAAGCTACAAATTGAAAATGATTGTGCTAATTCTTTCTGAATGGGTTTAACATTCACAATGAAACAGCATTGTATCAGTCGTTTTCATTTTCCACTCACATAAAATTTCTCTAAAAATTTGGTTTTTTTTAGAGAATTAAGCTATATAATCATGAATTAAAACCACAAATCCCATCGGATCTCTCTGGCATCTTCAAAAAATGTCAAATTCGTCTGTACACACGCATTTCTATCCAAAGATTCTTTTTCGCGACCAGATTTCTATACGTTTGCTAGTGTAACGCAAAAAGTGGAAAAATCGTCGTTTCTCGGGCTAGAAATGCGTTTTTTCGGATATACATTAATATAACCTGTAAATTCCAACCGATTTTGCTAATTATTTCTGAATGGCTTTAACATTCAAAATGAAACCGCATTTTATCACTCATTTCGATTTTCGACTCGTACAAAACTTCTCTAAAAATTTTGGTTTTGCGAGATTTTAAGCTATTTAATCATGCATAAAATGCAGAAATCCCATCCTATCTCTCTAGTTTCTTAAAAAAATATCACATTCGTGTGTAGACACGTATTTCTATCCAAAGATTCATGTTCGTGTCCAGAATGATGTGCGGTTGCTAGTGCATTGTATAAAGTGGAAAAATCGTCGTTTCTCAGGCTAGAAATGCGTTTTTCCCTATATACATTAATAAAACCTGCAAATTGAAACCGATTGTGCTAATTCTTGCTGAATGGCTTTAACATTCACAATGAAACCGCATTTTATCACTCGTTTTGATTTTCCACTCATACACAATTTCTCTAAAAATTTAGTTTTTGCGAGATTTTAAGCACTTTAATCGTGAATAAAACCTAGAAATCCCATAGGATATCTCTACTTCCTTAAAAAAATGTCAATTTCGTCTGTAGACACGTATTTCTATCCCAAGATTCATGGTCGCGTCCAGAAATATATGCGTTTGCTAGTGTATTGTAAAATGTGGAAAAATCGTCATTTCTCGGTCTAGAAATGCGTTTTTTCGTATATACATTCATTAAACCTACAAATTGAAATCGATTGTGATAATTTTTGCTGTAAGGGTTTAACATTCACAATGAAAGAGCATTTTATCACTCGTTTCGATTTACCATTCACATAAAAGTTCTCTAAAATTTTGGCTTTTGCGAGATTTTAAGCTATTTAATCAAGAATGAAATCTAGAATTGCCATCGGATGTCTCTGTTTTCTTAAGAAAATGTCAAATTCGTGTGTACACACGTATTTCTATCCAAAGAGTTATGTTGGCGTCCAGAACCATATCCGTTTGCTACTGTAATGTATAAAGTAGAAAAATCGTCGTTTCTCGGGCTGGAAATTATTTTTTCGTATATACCTTCATTCACAATGAAACAGCATTTTATCACTCGTTTCGATATTCCATTCATATAAAAATTCTATAAAAATTTGGTTTTGCGAGAATTGAATCTATATAATCAGGAATAAAATCTAGAATTGCCATCGGATCTCTCTGTTTTCTTAAGAAAATGTCAAATTCGTGTGTACACACGTATTTCTGTCCAAAGATTCATGTTCGCGTCCAGAAGTATGTGCGTTTGCTAGTGTATTGTATAAAGTGGAAAAATCGTGGCTTCTCGGGATAGAAATGCGTTTTTCCCTATATTCATTAATAAAACCAGCAAATGGAAACCGATTGTGCTAATTCTTGCTAAAAGGATTTAACATTCACAATGAAAAAGCATTTTTTCATTCATTTCGTTTGTACACTCATTTAAAATATCCCTAAGAATTTGGATTTTGTGAGATTTTCAGCTATATAATCATGAATAAAATCTACAATTCCCGTCGGATCTCTCTAGTTTCTGAAAAAAATGTAAAATTCGTGTGTACACTCGTATTCCTATACAAAGATTTATGTTGGCGTCCAGAAACATATGCGTTTGATAGTGTATTGTAAAAAGTGGAAACATCGTCGTTTCTCGGGCTAGAAATTAGTTTTTTTCGTATATACATTAATAAAACCTACAAATTGAAAATGATTGTCCTTAATTCTTTCTGAATGGGTTTAAATTTCATAATGAAACAGCCTTTTATCACTTGTCTAAAAATTTGGTTTTAGCGAGATTTGAAGCTATATAATCATGAATAAAATCTACAAATCACATCGGATCTCTCTGGCTTCTTAAAAAAATTTCAAATTCGCGTGTACACACGCATTTCTATTCAAAGTTTCTTGTTCGAGAACGGATTTATTTATGTTTGCTAGAGTATCTGAAAAAGTGGAAAAATCGTCGTTTCTCTGGCTAGAAATGTGTTTTTTTGAATATACATTAATAAAACCTACAAATTCCAACCAATTGTACTAATTCTCCCTGAATGGCTTTAACATTCTGAATGAAACCGCATTTTATCACTCGTTTCGATTTTCCACTCACACAAAATTTCTCTAAAAATTTGTATTTTGCGAGATATTAAGCGATATAATCATGAATAAAATATGCAAATCCCATCGGATTTCTCTAGTTTCTTAAAAAAATGTCAAATAGGTGTGTACACAAGTATTTGTATTCAAAGATTCTTGTTCCCGTCCAGATTTATGTACGTTTGCTAGTGTATCTGAAAGTCTGGAAAAATCGTCGTTTCTCTGGCTAGAACTGCGTTTTTTTGGACATTCATTAACAAAAACCGACAAATTCCAATCGATTTTGCTAATTCTTGCCGAATGGCTTTAAAATTCACAATCAAACCGCATTTTATCACTGGTTTTGATTTTCCAAACATACACAATTTCTCTAAATATTTGGTTTTTGCGAGATTTTAAGCATTTAATCAAGAATAAAATCTACAAATCCCATCGGATTTCTCTAGTTTCTTAAAAAAATGTCAAATTCGTGTGTAGACACGTATTTCTATCCAAAGATTCATGTTGGCGTCCAGAAATATATGCGTTTGCTAGTGTATTGTAAAATGTGGAAAAATCGTCATTTCTCGGGCTAGAAATGCGTTTTATCGTATATACATTAATAAAACCCACAAATTCAATCCGATTGTGCTAATTCTTTCTGAATGGGTTTAACATTCACAATGAAACAGTATTTTATCACTCGTTTCGATTTTCTACTCATATAAAATATCTAAAAAATTTGGATTTGCGATAATTGAAAGTATATAATCATGCATAAAATCTAGAATTGCCATCGGATCTCTCCGTTTTCTTAAGAAAATGTCAAATTCGTGTGTACACACGTATTTCTTTCCAAAGATTCATATTCGTGTCCAGAATTATGTGCGTTTGCTAGTGTATGGTAAAAAGTGGAAAAATCGTCTTTTCTCGGGCTAGAAATACGATTTTTCGTACATACATTAATAAAACCTACAAATCGAAACGATCGTGCTAATTCTGTATGAATGGGTTTAACATTCCCCACGAACCAGCATTTTATCAGTCGTTTTGATTTTCCAATCATAAATTTTCTCTAAAATATGACTTTTGCGAGAATTAAACTATATAATCATGAATTAAAACCACAAATCCTATCGGATCTGTCTGGTTTCTTAAAAAACGTCAAATTCGTCTTTACACACGCTTTTCTATCCAAAGATTCTTGTTCGCGACCAGATTTCTATACGTTTGCTAGTGTAACGTAAAAAGTGGAAAAATCGTAGTTTCTCGGGCTAGAAATGCGTTTTTTCTTATATAAATTAATAACACCTACAAATTGAATCAGATTGTGCTAATTCCTTCAGAATGGGTTTAACATTCACAATGAAACAGCATTTTATCACTCGTTTCGATATTGCACTCATATAAAAGTTCTCTAAAAATTTGGTTTTGCGAGAATTGAAGCTATATAATCAAGAATAAAATCTAGAATTGCCATCGGATGTCTCTATTTTCTTAAGAAAATGTCAAATTCGTGTGTACACACGTATTTCTATTCAAATATTCATGTTCGCGTCCAGAATTATGTGCGTTTGCTAGTGTATTGCATAAAGTGGAAAAATCGTCGTTTCTCGGGCTAGAAATGCGTTTTTCCCTATATATATTAATAAAACCTTCAAATTGAAACCGATTTTGCTAATTCTTGCTGAATGGATTTAACATTCACAATTAAAAAATCATTTTCTCTTTCATTTCGTTTATCTACTCATATAAAATTTCCCTAAGAATTTGGTTTTTGTGACAATTTAAGCTATATAATCATTAATAAAATCTACAAATCCCATCGGATTTCTCTATTTTGTTAAAAAAATGTCAAATTCGTGTGTAGACACTTATTTCTATCCAAAGATTCAAGTTCGCGGCCAGAAATATTTGCTTTTGCTATTGTATTGTATAAAATGGAAAAATCGTAGTTTCTCGGGCTAGAAATGCGTTTTTTCCTATATACATTAATAAAACCTGCAAACAGAAATCGATTGAGCTATTTTTTGCTGAATGGATTTAACATTCACAATGAAAAAGCATTTTTTCACTCCTTTCGGTTTTCCACTCATATAAAATTTCCCTAAGTATTTGGTTTGTTAGAGATTTTAAGCTGTATAATCAAGAATATAATCTAGAATTGCCATCGGATCTCTCTGTTTTCTTAAGAAAATGCCAAATTCGTGTGTACACACGTATTTCTATCCAAAGATTCATGTTCGCGTCCAGAATCATGTGCGTTTGTTAGTGTATTGTATAAAGTGGAAAAATTGTCGTTTCTCGGGATAGAAAAGCGTTTTTCCTTATATACATTAATAAAACCTGCAAATTGAAACCGATTGTGCTAATTCTTGCTGAATGGATTCACAATTAAAAAATCATTTTCTCTTTCATTTCGTTTTTCCACTCATATAAAATTTCCCTAAGAATTTGGTTTTTGTGAGATTTTAAGCTATATAATCATGAATAAAATCTGCAATTCCCGTCGGATCAGTCTAGTTTCTGAAAAAAATGTAAAATTCGTGTGTACACACGTATTTCTATCCAAAGATTCATGTTCGCGTCCAGAAAAATATTTGCGTTTGCTAGTGTAATGTAGAAAGTGGAAAAACCGTCGTTTCTCGGGTGGAAATTATTTTTTGTATATAGCTTAATAAAACCTACAAATTGAAACCGATAATGCTAATTCTTTCTGAATGCGTTTAACATTCACAATGAAACAGCATTTTATCACTGGTTTCGGTTTTCCACACATATTGAATTTCTCAATAAATTTGGTTTTTGCGAGATTTTAAGCTATATATACAGGAACAAAATCTACAATTCCCATCGGATCTCTCTGGTTTCTTAAAAAAAAATCAATTTCGTGTGTACACACGTATTTCTATCCAAAGATTCATGTTCGCCTCCAGAAATATATGCGTTTGCTTGTGTATGGTAATAAGTGGAAAAATCGTAGTTTCACGGGCTAGAAATGCGTTTTTCCGTATATGCATTAATGAAACCTGCAAATTCCAACCGATTGTGCTAATTCCTGCTGAATGGCTTTAGCATTCAAAATGAAACCGCATTTTTTCACTCGTTTCGATTTTCAACTCATGCAAATATTCTCTAAAAATTTGGTTTTTGCGAAATTTTAAGCTATTTAATCATGTATAAAATCTACAATTCCCATCGGATTTCTCTAGTTTCTTAAAAAATTGTCAAATTCCTGTGTAGACACGTATTTCTATCCAAAGATTCATGTTCGCGTCCAGAATTATTTGCGTTTGCTATTGTATTTTATAAAATGGAAAAATCGTCGTTTCTTTGGCTAGAAATGCGTTTTTTCCTATATACATTAATAAAACCTGCAAAGTGAGATCGATTGTGCTAATTCTTGCTGAATGGATTTAACATTCACAATGAAAAAGCATTTTTTCACTCCTTTCGATTTTTCACTCATATAAAATTTCCCTAAGAATTTCGTTTTTGTGAGATTTTATGCTATATAATCATGAATAAAATCTACAATTCCCGTCGGATCTCTCTGGTTTCTGAAAAAAAATTTCAAATTGGTGTGTACACACGTATATCTATTCAAAGATTTATGTTGGCGTCCAGAAATATATACGTTTTGTAGTGTACTGTAAAAAGTTGAAAAATCGTCGTTTCTCGGGCTAGAAATGCGCTTTTTCGTATATACATTAATAAAACCTACAAATTGAAATTAATTCACCTAATTCTTTCTGAATGGGTTTAACATTCACAATGAAACATTCTTTTATCACTCGTTTTCATTTTCCACTCATATAACATTTCTCAAAATATATTTGGTTTTTGCGAGATTTGAAGGTATATAATCAGGAATAAAATCTACAAATCCCATCGGATCTCTCTGGTTTCTTAAAAAAATGTCAAATTCGCGACTACACACGCATTTCTTTTCAAAGATTCTTGCTCGCGACCAGATTTATTTATGTCTGCTATTGTATCTGAAAAAGTGGAAAAATCGTCGTTTCTCTGCCTAGAAATGTGTTTTTTTTTGGATATACTTTAATAAAACCTACAAATTGGAAACGATTGTGCTAATTCTCTCTGAATGGCTTTAACATTGACAATGAAACAGCATTTTATCACTCGTTTCGATTTTCCACTCACACAAAATTTCTTTAAATATTTGGATTTTGCGAGATTGTAAGGGATATAATCATGAATAAAATATGCAAATCCCATCGGATTTCTCTAGTTTCTTAAAAAAAATGTCAAATTGGTGTGTACACACGTATTTGTATCAAAAGATTCATGTTCCCGTCCAGATTTATGTACGTTTGCTGGTGTATCTGAAAAGTGGAAAAATTGTCGTTTCTCTGGATAGAAATGCATTTTTTTTGGACATACATTTACAAAAACCTACAAATTCCAAACGATTGTGCTAGTTCTTGCCGAATGGCTTTAACGTTCACAATGAAACTGCATTTTATCACTCGTTTTGATTTTCCATTCATACACAATTTCTCTAAAAATTTGTTTTTTGCGAGATTTTAAGCAGTTTAATCATGAATAAAATCTACAAACCCCATCGGATTTCTCTAGTTTCTTAAAAAAATGTCAAATTCGTGTGTAGACACGTATTTCTATCCAAAGATTCATGTTCGCGTCCAGAATTATGTGCGTTTACTAGTGTATTGTATAAAGTGGAAAAATCGTCGTTTCTCGGGCTAGAAATGCGTTTTTCCCTATATACATTAATAAAACCTGCAATTTGAAACCGATTGTGCTAATTCTTGCTGAATGGATTTAACATTCACAATGAAAAAGCATTTTTTTCACTCATTTCGGTTTTCGACTAATATAAAATTTCCATAAGAATTTGGTTTTTGTTAGATTTTAAGCTATATAATCATGAATAATATCTTCTATTCCCATCGGATATCTCTAGTTTCTTAAAAAAATTTCAAATTCGTGTGTAGACACGTATTTCTATCCAAAGATTCATGTTCGCGTCCAGAATTATGTGCGTTTGCTAGAGTAGTGTATAAAATGGAAAAATCGTAGTTTCTCGGGCTAGAAAAGCGTTTTTGCTTATAAATATTAATAAAACCTGCAAATTGAAACCGATTGTGCTAATTCTTGCTGAATGGATTTAACATTCACAATGAAAAAGCATTTTTTCACTCATTTAGTTTTTCGACTCATATAAAATTTCCATAAGAATTTGGTTTTTGTGAGAGTATAAGCTATATAATCATGAATAAAATCTACAATTCCTGTCGGATCTCTCTAGTTTCTGAAAAAAATGTAAAATTCGTGTGTACACACGTATTTCTACCTAAAGATTTATGTTGGCTTCCAGAAACATATGCGTTTGATAGTGTATTGTAAAAAGTGGAAAAATCGTCGTTTGTCGGGATAGAAATTCGTTTTTTCGTATATACACTAATAAAACCTACAAATTGAAAATGATTGTCCTAAATCTTTCTGAATGGGTTTAAATTTCACAATGAAACAGCCTTTTATCACTCGTTTTGATTTTCCACTCATATAACTATTCTCTTAAAATTTGGTTTTTGCGAGATATTAAGCGATATAATCATGAATAAAATATGCAAATCCCATCGGATTTCTCTAGTTTCTTAAAAAAATATCAAATTCGTGTGTAGACACCTATTTCTATCCAAAGATTCATGTTCGCGTCCAGAAATATATGCGTTTGCTTGTGTATTGTAAAATGTTGAGAAATAGTCATTTCTCGGGCTAGAAATGCGTTTTTTGTATATACATTAATAAAACCCACAAATTGAAACCGATTGAGCTAACTGTTTCTGAATGGGTTTAACATTCACAATGAAACAGCATTTTATCACTCGTTTCGATTTTCCACTCATATAAAATATCTCTAAAAATTTGGTTTTGCGAGATATTAACCTATATAATCAGGAATAAAATCTACAAATCCCATCAGATATCTCCACTTCCTTAAAAAAATGTCAATTTCGTCTGTAGAGACGTATTTCTATCCAAAGATTCATTTTCGCGTCCAGAAATATATGCGTTTGCTAGTGTATTCTAAAATGTGGAATAATCGTCATTTCTCCGGCTAGGAATGCGTTTTTCCCTATACACATTAATAAAACCAGCAAATTGAAACCGATTGTGCAAATTCTTGCTGAATGGAATTGACATTCACAATGAAAAAGCATTTTTTTACTCATTTCGGTTTTCCACTCATATAAAATTTTCCTAATAATTTTGTGTTTGTGAGATTTTAAGCTATATAATCATGAATAAAATCTACAATTCCCGTCAGATCTCTCTGGTTTCTGAAAATAAATGTCAAATTGGTGTGTACACACGTATTTCTATCCAAAGATTTATGTTGGCTTCCAGAAATATATACTTTTTATAGTGTATTGTAAGAAGTTGCAAAATCGTCGTTTCTCGGGCTAGAAATGCGCTTTTACGTATATACATTAATAAAACCTACAAATTGAAATTTTATTCACCTAATTATTTCTGAATGGGTTTAAGATTCACAATGAAACATTCTTTTATCACTCGTTTTGATTTTCCACTCATATAACATTTCTCTAAATATTTGGTTTTTGCGAGATTTGAAGCTATATAATCATGAATAAAATCTCCAAATCCCATGGGATCTCTCTGGTTTCTTAGAAAAATGTCAAATTCGCGACTACACACGCATTTCTATTCAAAGATTCTTGCTCGCGACCAGATTTATTTATGTCTGCTATTGTATCTGAAAAAGTGGAAAAATCGTCGTTTCTCTGCCTACAAATGTGTTTTTTTTGGATATACATTAATAAAACCTACAAATTCCAAAGGATTGTGCTTATTCTCCCTGAATGGCTTTAACATTGACAATGAAACCGCATCTTATCACTCGTTTCGATTTTCCACTCACACAAAATTTCTCTAAAAATGTGGATTTTGCGAGATATTAAGCACTTTAATGATGCATAAAATCTGCAAATCCCATCGGATATCTCTAGTTTCTTAAAAAAATGTCAAATTCGTGTGTAGACACGTATTTCTATTCAAAGATTCATGTTCGCGTCCAGAAATATATGCGTTTGCTAGTGTATTGTAAAATGTTGAAAAATCGTCATTTCTCGGGCTAGAAATGCGTTTTTTGTATATACAATAATAAAACCCACAAATCGATACCGATTGAGCTAACTCTTTCTGAATGGGTTTAACATTCAAAATGAAACAGCATTTTATCACTCGTTTCGATTTTCCACTCATATAAAATATCTCTAAAAATTTGGTTTTGCGAGATTTTAAGCTATATAATCAGGAATAAAATCTACAAATCCCATCGGATATCTCTACTTCGTTAAAAAAAATGTCAATTTCGTCTGTAGACACGTATTTCTATCCAAAGATTCATGGTCGCGTCCAGAAATATATGCGTTTGCTAGAGTATTGTAAAATGAGGAAAAATCGTCATTTCTCGGGCTAGGAATGCGTTTTTCCCTATACACATTAATAAAACCAGGAAATTGAAACCGATTGTGCAAATTCTTACTGAATGGATTTGACATTCACAATCAAACCTCATTTTATCACTCGTTTTGATTTTCCAATCATACACAATTTCTCTAAAAATTTGTTTTTTGCGAGATTTTAAGCAGTTTAATCATGAATAAAATCTACAAACCCAATCGGATTTCTCTATTTTCTTAAAAAAATGTCAAACTCGTGTGTAGACACGTATTTCTATCCAAAGATTCAAGTTCGCGTCCAGAATTATGTGCATTTGCTAGTGTATTGTAAAAAGTGGAAAAATCGACTTTTCTCGGGCTAGAAATGCGTTTTTTCGTATATACATTCATTAAACCTACGAATTGAAACCGACTGTGATAATTTTTGCTGTATGGGTTTAACATTCACAATGAAATAGCATTTTATCACTCGTTTCGATTTACCACTCACATAAAAGTTCTCTAAAATTTTGGCCTTTGCGAGATTTTAAGCTATATAATCAAGAATAAAATCTAGAATTGCCATCGGATGTCTCTGTTTTCTTTAGAAAATGTCAAATTCGTGTACACACGTATTTCTATCCAAAGATTCATGTTCGTGTCCAGAATTATGTGCGTTTGCTACTGTATGGTAAAAAGTGGAAAAATCGTCTTTTCTCTGGTTAGAAATACGATTGTTCGTATATACAATAATAAAACCTACAAATTGAAATGGTTGTGCTAATTCTTTATGAATGGGTTTAACATTCACCACGAACCAGCATTTTATCAGTCGTTTTGATTTTCCACTCACACAAATTTTCTCTACAATATGACGTTTGCGAGAATTAAACTATATAATCAGGAATTAAAACCACAAATCCTATCAGATCTGTCTGGATCTTTAAAAAACATCAAATTCGTCTTTACACACGCATTTCTATCCAAAGTATCTTGTTCGCGACGAGATTTCTATACGTTTGCTAGTGTAACGTAAAAAGTGGAAAAATCGTAGTTTTTCGGGCTAGAAATGCGTGTTTTCTTATGTAAATTAATAAAACCTACAAATTGAATCAGATTGTGCCAATTCCTTTAGAATGGGTTTAACATTCACAATGAAACAGCATTTTATCACTCGTTTCGATATTCCACTCATTTAAAATTTCTCTAAAAATTTGGTTTTGCGAGAATTGAAGCTATATAATCATGAATAAAACCTACAATTCCCGTCGGATCGCTCTAGTTTCCGAAAAAAATGTAAAATTCGTGTGTACACACGTATTTCTATCCAAAGATTTATGGTCGCGTACAGAAATATATGCGTTTGCTAGTGTATTGTAAAATGTGGAAAAATCGTCATTTCTCGGGCTAGAAATGCGTTTTTTCGTATATAAATTCATTAAACCTACAAATTGAAACCGATTGTGATAATTTTTGCTGTAAGGGTTTAACATTCACAATGAAACAGCATTTTATCACTCGTTTCGATTTACCATTCACATAAAAGCCCTCTAGAATTTTGGCTTTTGCGAGATTTTAAGCTATATAATCAAGAATGAAATCTAGAATTGCCATCTGATGTCTCTGTTTTCTTAAGAAAATGTCAAATTCGTGTGTACACACGTATTTCTATCCAAAGATTCATGTTCGCGTCCACAATTATGTGCGTTTTCTAGTGTATGGTAAAAAGTGAAAAAATCGTCTTTTCTCGGGTTCGAAATGCGTTTTTCCGTATATACATTAATAAAACCTAGAAATTGAAATGATTGTGCTAATTCTTTATGAATGGGTTTAACATTCAACACGAACCAGCATTTTATCAGTCGTTTTGATTTTCCACTCATATAAATTTTCTCTAAAACAAGATTTTTGCGAGAATTAAACTATATAAACATGAATTAAAACCACAAATCCTATCGGATCTCTCTGGTTTCTTAAAAAAATGTCAAATTTGTTCGTACACACGCATTTCTATTCAAAGATTCTTGTTCGCGACCAGATTTCCTTACGTTTGCTAATGTAACGTAAAAAGTGGAAAAATCGTAGATTCTCGGGCTAGAAAGGCGTTTTTTCGTATATAAATTAATAAAACCTACAAATTGAAACCGATTGTGCTAATTCCTTTAGAATGGGTTTAATATTCACAATGAAACAGCATTTTATCACTCGTTTCGATATTCCACTCATATAAAATCTCTATAAAAATTTGGTTTTGCGAGAATTGGAAGTATATAATCATGAATAAAATCTACAAATCACATCGGATCTCTCTGGTTTAAAAAAAAAATGTCAAATTCGTGTGTACACACGTATTTCTTTCCAAAAGTTCATGTTCGCGGCCAGAATTGCGTACGTTTGCTAGTGTATGTTAAAAAGTGGAAAAATCGTTTTTCTCGGGCTAGAAATGCGTTTTTTCGTATATACGTTAATAAAAGCTACAAATTGAAAATGATTGTGCTAATTCTTTCTGAATGGGTTTAACATTCACAATGAAACAGCATTGTATCAGACGTTTTGATTTTCCACTCATAAAATTTCTCTAAAAATTTGGTTTTTGAGAGAATTAAGCTATATAATCATAAATTAAAACCACAAATCCCATCGGATGTCTCTGGTATCTTCAAAAAATGTCAAATTCGTCTGTACACACGCATTTCTATACAATGATTCTTTTTCGCGACCAGATTTCTATACGTTTGCTAGTGTAACGCAAAAAGCGGAAAAATTGTCGTTTCTCGGGCTAGAAATGCGTTTTTTCCGATATACATTAATATAACCTCTAATTCCAACCGATTTTGCTAATTATTTCTGAATGACTTTAACATTCAAAATGAAACCGCATTTTATCACTCGTTTCGATTTTCAACTCGTACAAATCGTCTCTAAAAATTTGGTTTTTGCGATATTTTAAGCTATTTAATCATGCATGAAATCAACAAATCCCAACCTATTTCTCTAGTTTCTTAAAAAAAAAAATGTCACATTCGTGTGTAGACACGTATTTCTATCCAAAGATTCATGTTCGCGTCCAGAATGATGTGCGTTTGCTAGTGCATTGTATAAAGTGGAAAAATCGTCGTTTCTCGGGCTAAAATGCGGTTTTCCCTATATACATTAATAAAACCTGCAAATTGAAACCGATTGTGCTAATTCTTGCTGAATGGATTTAAAATTCACAATGAAAAAGCATTTTTTCACTCATTTCGGTTTTTGACTCATATAAAATTTCCATAAATATTCGGTTTTTGTGAGATTTTAAGCTATATAATCATGAATAAAATCTACAATTCCCGTCGTATCTCCCTAGTTTCTGAAATAATGTAAAATTCGTGAGTACACACGTATTTCTATCCAAAGACTTATGTTGGCGTCCAGAAACATATGCGTTTGTTAGTGTATTGTAAAAAGTGGAAAACTCGTCGTTTCTCGGGCTAGAAATTCGTTTTTTTGTATATACATTAATAAAACCTACAAATTGAAAATGATTGTCCTAATTCTTTCTGAATGGGTGTAAATTTCACAATGAAACAGCCTTTTATCATTCGTTTTGATTTCCACTCATATAAATTTTCTCTTAAAATTTGGTTTTTACGAGATTTGAAGCTATATAATCATGAATAAAATCTACAAATCCCATCGAATCTCTCTGGTTTCTTAAATAAATGTCAAATTCGCGTGTACACACGCATTTCTATTCAAAGTTTCTTGTTCGCGACCGGATTTATTTATGTTTGCTAGTGCATCTGAAAAAGTGGAAAAATCGACGTTTGTCTGCCTAGAAATGTGTTTTTTTGGATATACATTAATAAAACCTACAAATTCCAACCGATTGTACTAATTCTCCCTGAATGGCTTTAACATTCACAATGAAACCGCATTTTATCACTCGTTTCGATTTTCCACTCACACAAAATTTCTCTAAAAATTTGGATTTTGCGAGATATTAAGCGATATAATCATGAATAAAATATGCTAATCCCATCGGATTTCTCTAGTTTCTTAAAAAAATGTGAAATTGGTGTGTACACACGTATTTGTATCCAAAGATTCTTGTTCCCGTCCAGATTAATGTACGTTTGCTAGTGTATCTGAAAATTGAAAAAATCGCCGTTTCTCTGGCTAGAACTGCGTTTTTTTTGACATACATTAACAAAAACCTAAAAACTCCAACCGATTGTGCTAATTCTTGCCGAATGGCTTTAACATTCACAATCAAACCGCATTTTATCACTCGTTTTGATTTTCCACTCTTACACATTTTCTCTAAAAATTTTGGTTTTTGCGAGATTTTAAGCACTTTAATGATGAATAAAATCTACAAATTACATCGGATTTCTCTAGTTTCTTAAACAAATGTCAAATTCGTGTGTAGACACGTATTTCTATCCAAAGATTCATGTTGGCGTCCAGAAATATATGCGTTTACTAGTGTATTGTAAAATGTTGAAAAATCGTCATTTCTCGTGCTAGAAATGCGTTTTTTGTATATACATTAATAAAACCCACAAATTGAAACCGATTGAGCTAACTGATTCTGAATGGGTTTAACATTCACAATGAAACAGCATTTTATCACTCGTTTCTATTTACCATTCACATTAAAGCTCTCTAAAATTTTGGCTTTTGCGAGATTTTAAGCTATATAATCAAGAATAAAATCTAGAATTGCCATCGGATGTCTCTGTTTTCTTAAGGAAATGTCAAATTCGTGTGTGCATACGTTTTTCTATCCAAAGATTCATGTCGGCGTCCACAATTATGTGCGTTTTCTAGTGTATGGTAAAAAGTGGAAAAATCGTCTTTTCTCGGGCTATAAATGCGTTTTTCCGGATATACATTAATAAAACCTGGAAATTGAAATGATTGTGCTAATTCTTTATGAATGGGTTTAACATTCAACACGAACCAACATTTTATCAGTCGTTTTGATGTTCCACTCATATAAATTTTCTCTAAAATATGATTTTTGCGAGAATTAAACTATATAATCATGAATTAAAACCACAAATCCTATCGGATCTCTCTGGTTTCTTAAAAAAAAATGTCAAATTCGTCTGCACACACGCATTTCTATTCAAAGATTCTTGTTCGCGACCAGATTTCCATACGTTTGCTAGTGTAACGTAAAACGTGGAAAAATCGTAGATTCTCGCGGTAGAAAAGCGTTTTTTCGTATATAAATTAATAAAACCTACAAATTGAAACCGATTGTGCTTATTCCTTTAGAATGGGTTTAATATTCACAATGTAACAGCATTTTATCACTCGTTTCCATATTCCACTCACATAAAATTTCTATAAAAATTTGGTTTTGCGAGAATTGGAAGTATATAATCATGAATAAAATCTACAAATCACATCGGATCTCTCTGGTTTAAAAAAAAAAAATGTCAAATTCGTGTGTACACACGTATTTCTTTCCAAAAGTTCATGTTCGCGGCCAGAATTGTGTGCGTTTGCTAGTGTATGTTAAAAAGTGGAAAAATCGTTTTTGTCGGGCTAGAAATGCGTTTTTTCGTATATACGTTAATAAAACCTACACATGGAAAATTATTATGCTAATTTTTTCTGAATGGGTTTAACATTCACAATGAAACAGCATTGTATCTGTCGTTTTCATTTTCCACTCATATAAAATTTCTCTAAAAATTTGGTTTTTAAGAGAATTAAGCTCTATAATCATGAATTAAAACCACAAATCCCATCGGATCACTCTGGTATCTCCAAAAAATGTCAAATTCGTCTGTACACACGCATTTCTATCCAAAGATTCTTTTTCGCGACCAGATCTCTATACGTTTGCTAGTGTAACGTAAAATGTGGAAAAATCGTCGTTTCTCGGGCTAGAAATGCGTTTTTTCGGATATACATTAATAAAACCTATAAATTCCAACCGATTTTGCTAATTATATCTCAATGACTTTAACATTCAAAATGAAACCCCATTTTATCACTCGTTTCGATTTTCAAATCATACACAATTTCTCTAAAAATTTGGTTTTTGCAATGTTTTAAGCATTTAATCATGAATAAAATTTACAAATCCCATCGGATTTCTATAGTTTCTTATAAAATTGTCAAATTTGTGTGTAGACACGCATTTCTGTCCAAAGATTCATGTTCGCGTCCAGAAATATATGCGTTTGCAATTGTATTGTAAAATGTGGAAAAATCGTCATTTCTCGGGCTAGAAATACGTTTTTTCGTATATACATTAATAAAACCCACAAATTGAAACCGATTGTGCTAATTCTTTCTGGATGGGTTTAACATTCATTATGAAACAGCATTTTATCACTCGTTTCGGTTTTCCACTCACACAAAATTTCACTAAATATTTGGATTTTGCGAGATTGTAAGGGATATAATGATGAATAAAATATGCAAATCCCATCGGATTTCTCTGGTTTCTTAAAAAAATGTCAAATTGGTGTGTACACACGTATTTGTATCCAAAGATTCTTGTTCCCGTCCAGATTTATGTACGTTTGCTGGTGTATCTGAAAACTGGAAAAACTGTCGTTTCTCTGGATAGAAATGCCTTTTTTTGGGCATACATTTACAAAAACCTACAAATTCCAACCGATTGTGCTAATTCTTTCCGAATGGCTTTAACATTCACAATGAAACTCTATTTTATCACTCGTTTTGATTTTCCACTCATAAACAATTTCTCTAAAAATTTGTTTTTTGCGAGATTTTAAGCATTTTAATCATGAATAAAATCTACAAATCCCATCGGATTTCTCTATTTTCTTAAAAAAATGTCAAATACTTGTGGAGACACGTATTTCTATCCAAAGGGTCATGTTCGCGTCCAGAATTATGTGCGTTTGCTAGTGTATTGTAAAAAGTGGAAAAATCGTCTTTTCTCGGGCTAGAAATGCGTTTTTTCGTATATACATTAATAAAACCCACAAATAGAAACCGATTGTGCTAATTCTTTCTGAATGGGTTTAACATTCACAAGGAAACAGCATTTTGTCACTCGTTTCGATTTTCCACTCATATAAAATATCTCTAAAAATTAGGTTTTGCGAGATTTTAAGCTATATAATCATGAATAAAATCTACAAATCCCATCGGATATCTCTAGTTTCTTAAAAAAATGTCAAATTCGTGCGTAGACACGTATTTCAATCCGAAGATTCATTTTCGCGTCCAGAAATTTGTACGTTGGCTAATGTATTGTAAAGTGTGGAAAAATGGTCATTTCTCGGGCTAGAAATGCGTTTTTCCGGATATACATTAATAAAACCTGCAAATTGAAATGGTTGTGCTAATTCTTTATGAATGGGTTTAACATTCACCGCGAACCAGCATTTTATCAGTCGTTTTGATTTTCCACTCCTATAAATTTTCTCTACAATATGACTTTTGCGAGAATTAAACTATATAATCATGAATTAAAACCACAAATCCTATCGGATCTGTCTGGATTCTTAAAAAACGTCCAATTCGTCTTTACACACGCATTTCTATCCAAAATATCTTGTTCGCGACCAGATTTCTATACGTTTCCTAGTGTAACGTAAAAAGTGGACAAAATCGTAGTTTCTCGGGCTAGAAATGCGTTTTTTCTAATATAAATTAATAAAACCTACAAATTGAATCAGATTGTGCCATTTTCTTTAGAATGGGTTTAACATTCACAATGAAACAGCATTTTATCACTCGTTTCGATATTCCACTCATATAAAATTTGTCTAAAATTTGGTTTTTCGAGAATTGAAGCTATATAATCATGAATAAAACCTACAATTCCCGTCGGATCTCTCTAGTTTCCGAAAAAAATGTAAAATTCGTGTGTACACACGTATTCCTATCCAAAGATTCATGTTCGCTCCAGAAATATATGCGTTTGCTAGTGTAATGTATAAAGTGGACAAATCGTCGTTTCTCGTGCTGGAAATTATTTTTTCGTATATACCTTAATAAAACCTACAAATTGAAACCGATAATGCTAATTCTTTCTGAATGAGTTTAACATTCACAATGAAACAGCATTTTATCACTGGTTTCGATTTCCCACTCATATTAAATTTCTCAATAAATTTGGATTTTGAGAGATTTTAAGCTATATATACAGGAACAAAATCTACAATTCCCATCGGATCTCTCTGGTTCCTTAAAAAAATATCAATTTCGTGTGTACACACGTATTTCTATCCAAAGATTCATGTTCGCGTCCAGAAATGTATGCGTTTGCTTGTGTATGGTAATAAGTGGAAAAATCGTCGTTTCACGAGCTAGAAATGCGTTTTTTCGTATATGCATTAATGAAACCTACAAATTCCAACCGATTGTGCTAATTCCTGCTGAAAGGCTTTAACATTCAAAACGAAACCGCATTTTATCACTCGTTTCGATTTTCGACTCATACAAACTTTATCTAAAAATTTGGGTTTTGCGAGATTTTAAGTTTTTTAATCATGAATAAAATCTACAAATCCCATCGGATTCCTCTAGTTTCTTAAAAAAATGTCAAATTCGTGTGTAGACACGTATTTCTATCCAAAGATTCATGTTCGCGTCCAGAATTATTTGCGTTTGCTATTGTATTTTATAAAATGAAAAATCGTCGTTTCTCGGGATAGAAATGCGTTTTTTCCTATATACATTAATAAAACCTGCAAATTGAAATCGATTTTGCTAATTCTTGCTGATTGGATTTAACATTCACAATGAAAAAGCATTTTTTCACTCCTTTCGGTTTTCCACTCACATAAAATTTCCCTAAGAATTTGGTTTGTGTGAGATTTTAAGCTATATAATCATGAATAAAATCTACAATTCCCGTCGGATCTCTCTGGTTTCTGATAAAAATGTCAAATTGGTGTGTGCACACGTATTTCTATCCAAAGAATTATGTTGGCGTCCAGAAACATACACGTTTTATTGTGTATTGTAAAAAGTTGAAAAATCGTCGTTTCTCTGCCTAGAAATGTGCTTTTTTTTTTTTGGATATACATTAATAAAACCTTCAAATTCCAAACGATTGTGCTAATTCTCCCTGAATGGCTTTAACATTGACAATGAAACCGCATTTTATCACTCGTTTCGATTTTCCACTCACAAAAATTTCTCTAAAATTTGGATTTAGCGAGATTTTAAGCGATATAATCATGAATAAAATATGCAAATCCCATCGGATTTCTCTAATTTCTTAAAAAAGTGTCAAATTGGTGTGTACACACGTATTTGTATCCAAAGATTCTTGTTTCCGTCCAGATTCATGTACGTTTGCTAGTGGTTCTGAAAAACTGGAAAAATTGTCGTTACTCTGGCTAGAACTGCGTTTTTTGGACATACATTAAGAAAAACCTACAAATTCCAACCGATTGTGCTAGTTCTTGCGCAATGGCTTTAACATTCACAATCAAACCGCATTTTATCACTCGTTTTGATTTTCCACTCATACACAGTTTCTCTAAAAATTTCTTTTTTGCGAGATTTTAAGCACTTTAATCATTAATAAAATCTACAAATCCCATCGGATATCTCTAGGTCCTTAAAAAAATGTCAAATTCGTGCGTAGACACGTATTTCTTTCCAAAGATTCATGTTCGAGTCCAGAAATATATGCGTTTGCTAGTGTATAGTAAAATGTGGAAAAATCGTCATTTCTCGGGCTAGAAATGGGTTTTTTCGTATATACATTCATTAAGCCTGCAAATTGAAACCGACTGTGATAATTTTTGGTGTATGGGTTTAACATTCACAATGAAATTGCATTTTATCTCTCGTTTCGGGTTACCACTCACATAAAAGTTCTCTAAAATTTTGGATTTTGCGAGATTTTAAGCTATTTAATCATGCATAAAATCCACAAATCCCATCCTATTTCTCTAGTTTCTTAAAAAAATGTCACATTCGTGTGTAGACACGTATTTCTATCTAAAGATTCATGTTCGCGTCCAGAATTATGTGCGTTTGCTATTGCATTGTATAAAGTGGAAAAATCGTCGTTTCTCGGGCTAGAAATGCGTTTTTCCCTATATACATTAATAAAACCTGCAAATTGAAACCGATTGTACTAATTCTTGCTGAATGGATTTAACATTCACAATGAAAAAGGATTTTTTCACTCATTTCGGTTTTCGACTCATGTAAAATTTCCATAAATATTCGGTTTTTGTGAGATTTTAAGCTATATAATCATGAATAAAATCTACAATTCCCGTCGTATCTCTCTAGTTTCTGAAATAATATAAAATTCGTGTGTACACACGTATTTCTATCCAAAGATTTATGTTGGCGTCCAGAAACGTATGCGTTTGATAGTCTATTGTAAAAAGTGGAAAACTCGTCGTTTCTCGGGCTAGAAATTCGTTTTTTCGTATACACATTAATAAAACCTACAAATTGAAAATGATTGTCCTAATTCTTTCTGAATGGGTTTAAATTTCACAATGAAACAACCTTTTATCACTCGTTTTGATTTTCCACTCATATAACTTTTCTCTTAAAATTTGGTTTTTTCGAGATTTGAAGCTATATAATCATGAATAAAATCTACAAATCCCATCGGATCTCTCTGGTTTCTTAAAAAAATGTCAAATTCGCGTGTACACACGCATTTCTATTCAAAGTTTCTTGTTCGCGACCGTATTTATTTATGTTTGCTTGTGTATCTGTAAATGTGCAAAAATCCTCGTTTCTCTCCCTAGAAATGTGTTTTTTTGGATATACATTAATAAAACCTACAAATTCCAACCGATTTTTCTAATTCTCCATGAATGGCTTTAACATTCACAATGAAACCGCATTTTATCACTCGTTTCAATTTTCCACTCACACAAAATTACTCCAAAAATTTGGATTTTGCGAGATATTAAGCGATATAATCATGAATAAAATATGCAAATCCCATCGGATTTCCCTAGTTTCTTAAAAAAATGTCAAATTGGTGTGTACACACGTATTTGTATCCAAGTATTCTTGTTCCCGTCCAGATTAATGTACGTTTGCTAGTGTATCTGAAAAACTGAAAAAATCGCCGTTTCTCTGGCTAGAACTGCGTTTTTTTGGACATACATTAACAAAAACCTACAAACTCCAAACGATTGTGCTAATTCTTGCCGAATGGCTTTAACATTCACAATCAAACCGCATTTTATCGCTGGTTTTGATTTTCCACTCCTACACAATTTCTCTAAAAATTTGGTTTTTGCGAGATTTTAAGCACTTTAATCATGAATAAAATCTACAAATCCCATCGGATTTCTCTAGTTTCTTAAAAAAATGTCAAATTCGTGTGTAGACACGTATTTCTATCCAAAGATTCATGTTTGCGTCCAGAAATATATGTGTTTGCTAGTGTATTGTAAAATGTGGAAAAATCGTCATTTCTCGGGCTAGAAAACGCTTTTATCGTATATACATTAATAAAACCCACAAATTCAAACCGATTGTGCTAATTCTTTCTGAATGGGTTTAACATTCACAATGAAACAGTATTTTATCACTCGTTTCGAATTTCCACTCATATAAAATATCTCAAAAATTTGGATTTGCGAGAATTGAAAGTATATAATCATGAATAAAACCTACAAATCCTATAGGATATTTCTACTTCCTTAAAAAAATATCAATTACGTCTGTAGACACGTATTTCTATCCCAAGATTCATGGTCGCGTCCAGAAATATATGCGTTTGCTAGTGTATTCTAAAATGTGGAAAAATCGTCATTTCTCGGGCTAGAAATGCGTTTTTTCGTATATACATTCATTTAACCTACAAATTGAAACCGATTGTGATCATTTTTGCTGTAAGGGTTTAACATTCACAATGAAACAGCATTTTATCACTCGTTTCGATTTACCATTCAGATAAAAGTTCTCTAGAATTTTTGGCTTTTGCGAGATTTTAAGCTATATAATCAAGAATAAAATCTAGAATTGCCATCGGATGTCTCTGTATTCTTAAGAAAATGTGAAATTCGTGTATACACATGTATTTCTATCCAAAGATCCATATTCGCGTCCACAATTATGTGCGTTTTCTAGTGTATGGTAAAAAGTGGAAAAATCGTCTTTTCTCGGGCTAGAAATGCGTTTTTCCGTATATACATTAATAAAACCTAGAAATTGAAATGATTGTGCTAATTCTTTATGAATGGGTTTACCATTCAACACGAACCAGCATTTTATCAGTCGTTTTGATTTTCCACTCATATAAATTTTCTCTAAAATATGATTTTTGCGAGAATTAAACTATATAATCATGAATTAAAACCACAAATCCTATCGGATCTCTCTGGTTTCTTAAAAAAATGGCAAATTCGTTCGAACACACGCATTTCTCTTCAAAGATTCTAGTTCGCGACCAGATTTCCATACGTTTGCTAGTGTAACGTAAACGTGGAAAAATCGTAGATTCTCGGGCTAGAAAGGCGTTTTTTCGTGTATAAATTAATAAAACCTACAAATTGAAACCGATTGTGCTAATTCCTTTAGAATGGGTTTAATATTCACAATGAAACAGCATTTTATCACTCGTTTCGATATTCCACTCATATAAAATCTCTATAAAAATTTGGTTTTGCGAGAATTGGAAGTATATAATCATGAATAAAATCTACAAATCACATCGGATCTCTCTGGTTTTTTAACACAAATGTCAAATTCGTGTGTACGCACGTATTTCTTTCCAAAATTTCATGTTCGCGGCCAGAATTGTGTGCGTTTGCTAGTGTATGTTAAAAAGTGGAAAAATCGTTTTTCTCGGGCTACAAATGCGTTTTTTCGTATATACGTTAATAAAACCTACAAATTGAAAATGATTGTGCTAATTCTTTCTGAATGGGTTTAACATTCACAATGAAACAGCATTGTATCAGTCGTTTTGATTTTCCACTCATATAAAATTTCTCTAAAAATTTGGTTTTTGAGAGAATTAAGCTATATAATCATGAATTATACCCACAAATCCCATCGGATCTCTCTGGTATCTTCAAAAAATGTAAAATTCGTCTGTACACACGCATTTCAATACAAAGATTCTTTTTCGCGACCAGATTTCTATACGTTTGCTAGTGTAACGTAAAAAGTGGAAAAATTGTTGTTTCTCGGGCTAGAAATGCGTTTTTTTGGATATACATTAATATAACCTGTAAATTCCAACCGATTTTGCTAATTATTTCTGAATGACTTGAACATTCAAAATGAAACCGCATTTTATCACTCGTTTCGTTTTTCAACCCGTACAAAACGTCTCTAAAAATTTGGTTTTCGCGAGATTTTAAGCTATTTAATCATGCATAAATTCCACAAATCCCATCCTATTTCTCTAGTTTCTTAAAAAAATGTCAAATTCGTGTGTAGACACGTATTTCTATCCAAAGATTCATTTTCGCGTCCAGAATTATTTGCGTTTGCTATTGTATTGTATAACATGGAAAAATCGTCGTTTCTCGGGCTAGAAATGCGTTTTTTCCTATATACATTAATAAAACCTACAAATTGAAATTTATTCACCTAATTCTTTCTGAATGGGTTTAACATTCTCAATGAAACATTCTTTTATCACTCGTTTTGTTTTTCCACTCTTATAACATTTCTCTAAATATTTGGTTTTTGCGAGATTTGAAGCGATATAATCATGAATAAAATCTACAAATCCCATCGCATCTCTCTGGTTACTTAAAAAAATATCAATTTGGTGTGTACACACGTTTTTCTATCCAAAGATTCATGTTCGCGTCCAGAAATATATGCTTTTGCTTGTGTATGTTAATAAGTGGAAAAATCGTCGTTTCACTGGCTAGAAATGCGTTTTTTCGTCTATGCATTAATGAAACCTACAAATTCCAACCGATTGTGCTAATTCCTGCTGAATGGCTTTAACATTCAAAATGAAACCACATTTTATCACTAGTTTCGATTTTCAACTCATACAAATTTTCTCTAAAAATTTGGTTTTTGCGAGATTTTAAGCTATTTAATCATGAATAAAATCTACAAATCCCATCGGATTTCTCTAGTTTCTTAAAAAAATGTCAAATTCGTGTGTAGATACGTATTTCTATCCAAAGATTCATGTTCGCGTCCAGAATTATTTGCTTTTGCTATTGTATTGTATGAAATGGAAAAATCGTCGTTTCTCGGGCTAGAAATTCGTTTTTTCCTATATACATTAATAAAACCTGCAAATTGAGATCGATTGTGCTAATTCTTGCTGAATGGATTTAACATTCACAATGAGAAAGCAATTTTTCACTCCTTTCGGTTTTCCACTCATATAAAATTTCCCTAAGAATTTGGTTTGTGTGAGATTTTAAGCTATATAATCATGAATAAATCTACAATTCCCGTCGGATCTCTCTGGTTTCTGAAAATAAATGTCAAATTGGTGTGTACACACGTATTTATATCCAAAGATTTATGTTGGCGTCCAGAAATATATACTTTTTATAGTGTATTGTAAGAAGTTGAAAAATCGTCGTTTCTCGGGCTAGAAATGCGCTTTTTCGTATATACATTAATAAAACCTACAAATTGAAGTTAATTCACCTATTTCTTTCTGAATGGGTTTAACATTCACAATGAAACATTCTTTTATTACTCGTTTTGTTTTTCCACTCATATAACATTTCTCTAAATATTTGGTTTTTTGCGAGATTTGAAGCTATATAATAATGAATAAAATCACAAATCCCATCGGATCTCTCTGGTTTCTTAAAAAAATGTCAAATTCGCGACTAAACACGCATTTCTAATCAAAGATTCTTGCTCGCGACCAGATTTATTTATGTCTGCTATTGTATCTGAAAAAGTCGAAAAATCGTCGTTTCTCTGCCTACAAATGTGTTTTTTTTGGATATACATTAATAAAACCTACAAATTCAAAACGATTGTGCTAATTCTCCCTGAATGGCGTTAACATTGATAATGAAACCGCATTTTATTACTCGTTTCGATTTTCCACTCACACAAAATTTCTCTAAAAATTTGGATTTTGCGAGAATTTAAGCGATATAATCATGAATAAAATATGCAAATCCCATCGGATTTCTCTAGTTTCTTAAAAAATGTCAAATTTGTGTGTACACGCGTATTTGTATCCAAAGATTCTTGTTCCCGTCCAGATTTATGTACGTTTGCTAGTGTATCTGAAAAACTGGAAAAATTGTCGTTTCTCTGGATAGAAATGCGTTTTTTTTGGACATACATTAACAAAAACCTACAAATTCCAACCGATTGTGCTAGTTCTTGCCGAATGGCTTTAACATTCACAATCAAACCGCATTTTATCACTCGTTATGATTTTCCAATCATACACAATTTCTCTAAAAATTTGTTTTTTTGCGAGATTTTAAGCAGTTTAATCATGAATAAAATCTACAAATCCCATCGGATTTCTCTAGTTTCTTAAAAAAATGTCAAATTCGTGTGTAGACACGTATTTCTATCCAAAGATTCATGTTCGCGTCCAGAATTATGTGCGTTTGCTAGTGTATTTTAAAAAGTGGAAAAATCTTCTTTTCTCGGGCTAGAAATGCGTTTTTTCGTATATACATTCATTAAACCTACGAGTTGAAACCGATTGTGCTAACTCTTTCTGAAGGTGTTTAACATTCACAATGAAATAGCATTTTATCACTCCTTTCGATTTACCACTCACATAAAAGTTCTCTAAAATTTTGGCTTTTGCGAGATTTTAAGCTATATAATCAAGAATAAAATCTAGAATTGCCATCGGATGTCTCTGTTTTCTTAAGAAAATGTCAAATTCGTGTGTACACACGTATTTCTATCCAAAGTTTCATGTTCGTTTCCAGAATTATGTGCGTTTTCTACTGTATGGAAAAAAGTGGAAAAATCGTCTTTTCTCGGGTTAGAAATACGATTTTTCGTATATACATTAATAAAACCTGCAAATTGAAATGGTTGTGCTAATTCTTTATGAATGGGTTTAACATTCACCGCGAACCAGCATTTTATCAGTCGTTTTGATTTTCCACTCCTATAAATTTTCTCTACAATATGACTTTTGCGAGAATTAAACTATATAATCATGAATTAAAACCACAAATCCTATCGGATCTGTCTGGATTCTTAAAAAACGTCCAATTCGTCTTTACACACGCATTTCTATCCAAAATATCTTGTTCGCGACCAGATTTCTATACGTTTCCTAGTGTAACGTAAAAAGTGGACAAAATCGTAGTTTCTCGGGCTAGAAATGCGTTTTTTCTAATATAAATTAATAAAACCTACAAATTGAATCAGATTGTGCCATTTTCTTTAGAATGGGTTTAACATTCACAATGAAACAGCATTTTATCACTCGTTTCGATATTCCACTCATATAAAATTTCTCTAAAATTTGGTTTTTCGAGAATTGAAGCTATATAATCATGAATAAAACCTACAATTCCCGTCGGATCTCTCTAGTTTCCGAAAAAATGTAAAATTCGTGTGTACACACGTATTTCTATCCAAAGATTCATGTTCGCTCCAGAAATATATGCGTTTGCTAGTGTAATGTATAAAGTGGAGAAATCGTCGTTTCTCGTGCTGGAAATTATTTTTTCGTATATACCTTAATAAAACCTACAAATTGAAACCAATAATGCTAATTCTTTCTGAATGAGTTTAACATTCACAATGAAACAGCATTTTATCACTGGTTTCGATTTCCCACTCATATTAAATTTCTCAATAAATTTGGTTTTTGAGAGATTTTAAGCTATATATACAGGAACAAAATCTACAATTCCCATCGGATCTCTCTGGTTTCTTAAAAAAATATCAATTTCGTGTGTACACACGTATTTCTATCCAAAGATTCATGTTCGCGTCCAGAAATGTATGCGTTTGCTTGTTTATGGTAATAAGTGGAAAAATCGTCGTTTCACGAGCTAGAAATGCGTTTTTTCGTATATGCATTAATGAAACCTACAAATTCCAACCGATTGTGCTAATTCCTGCTGAAAGGCTTTAACATTCAAAACGAAACCGCATTTTATCACTCGTTTCGATTTTCGACTCATACAAATTTTATCTAAAAATTTGGGTTTTGCGAGATTTTAAGCTATTTAATCATGAATAAAATCTACAAATCCCATCGGATTCCTCTAGTTTCTTAAAAAATGTCAAATTCGTGTGTAGACACGTATTTCTATCCAAAGATTCATGTTCGCGTCCAGAATTATTTGCGTTTGCTATTGTATTTTATAAAATGGAAAAATCGTTGTTTCTCGGGATAGAAATGCGTTTTTTCCTATATACATTAATAAAACCTGCAAATTGAAATCGATTTTGCTAATTCTTGCTGATTGGATTTAACATTCACAATGAAAAAGCATTTTTTCACTCCTTTCGGTTTTCCACTCACATAAAATTTCCCTAAGAATTTGGTTTGTGTGAGATTTTAAGCTATATAATCATGAATAAAATCTACAATACCCGTCGGATCTCTCTGGTTTCTGATAAAAATGTCAAATTGGTGTGTACACACGTATTTCTATCCAAAGAATTATGTTGGCGTCCAGAAATATACACGTTTTATTGTGTATTGTAAAAAGTTGCAAAATCGTCGTTTCTCTGCCTAGAAATGTGCTTTTTTTTTTGGATATACATTAATAAAACCTTCAAATTCCAAACGATTGTGCTAATTCTCCCTGAATGGCTTTAACATTGACAATGAAACCGCATTTTATCACTCGTTTCGATTTTCCACTCACAAAAATTTCTCTAAAATTTGGATTTAGCGAGATTTTAAGCGATATAATCATGAATAAAATATGCAAATCCCATCGGATTTCTCTAATTTCTTAAAAAAGTGTCAAATTGGTGTGTACACACGTATTTGTATCCAAAGATTCTTGTTTCCGTCCAGATTCATGTACGTTTGCTAGTGGTTCTGAAAAACTGGAAAAATTGTCGTTACTCTGGCTAGAACTGCGTTTTTTGGACATACATTAAGAAAAACCTACAAATTCCAACCGATTGTACTAATTCTTGCAGAATGGATTTAACATTCACAATGAAAAAGGATTTTTTCACTCATTTCGGTTTTCGACTCATGTAAAATTTCCGTAAATATTCGGTTTTTGTGAGATTTTAAGCTATATAATCATGAATAAAATCTACAATTCCCGTCGTATCTCTCTAGTTTCTGAAATAATATAAAATTCGTGTGTACACACGTATTTCTATCCAAAGATTTATGTTGGCGTCCAGAAACGTATGCGTTTGATAGTCTATTGTAAAAAGTGGAAAACTCGTCGTTTCCTGGGCTAGAAATTCGTTTTTTCGTATACACATTAATAAAACCTACAAATTGAAAATGATTGTCCTAATTCTTTCTGAATGGGTTTAAATTTCACAATGAAACATCCTTTTATCACTCGTTTTGATTTTCCACTCATATAACTTTTCTCTTAAAATTTGGTTTTTTCGAGATTTGAAGCTATATAATCATGAATAAAATCTACAAATCCCATCGGATCTCTCTGGTTTCTTAAAAAAATGTCAAATTCGCGTGTACACACGCATTTCTATTCAAAGTTTCTTGTTCGCGACTGTATTTATTTATGTTTGCTTGTGTATCTGTAAATGTGGAAAAATCCTCGTTTTCTCCCTAGAAATGTGTTTTTTTGGATATACATTAATAAAACCTACAAATTCCAACCGTTTTTTCTAATTCTCCATGAATGGCTTTAACATTCACAATGAAACCGCATTTTATCACTCGTTTCAATTTTCCACTCACACAAAATTACTCCAAAAATTTGGATTTTGCGAGATATTAAGCGATATAATCATGAATAAAATATGCAAATCCCATCGGATTTCCCTAGTTTCTTAAAAAAATGTCAAATTGGTGTGTACACACGTATTTGTATCCAAGGATTCTTGTTCCCGTCCAGATTAATGTACGTTTGCTAGTGTATCTGAAAAACTGAAAAAATCGCCGTTTCTCTGGCTAGAACTGCGTTTTTTTGGACATACATTAACAAAAACCTACAAACTCCAAACGATTGTGCTAATTCTTGCCGAATGGCTTTAACATTCACAATCAAACCGCATTTTATCGCTGGTTTTGATTTTCCACTCCTACACAATTTCTCTAAAAATTTGGTTTTTGCGAGATTTTAAGCACTTTAATCATGAATAAAATCTACAAATCCCATCGGATTTCTCTAGTTTCTTAAAAAAATGTCAAATTCGTGTGTAGACACGTATTTCTATCCAAAGATTCATGTTTGCGTCCAGAAATATATGTGTTTGCTAGTGTATTGTAAAATGTGGAAAAATCGTCATTTCTCGGGCTAGAAAACGCTTTTATCGTATATACATTAATAAAACCCACAAATTCAAACCGATTGTGCTAATTCTTTCTGAATGGGTTTAACATTCACAATGAAACAGTATTTTATCACTCGTTTCGAATTTCCACTCATATAAAATATCTCAAAAATTTGGATTTGCGAGAATTGAAAGTATATAATCATGAATAAAACCTACAAATCCTATAGGATATTTCTACTTCCTTAAAAAAATATCAATTACGTCTGTAGACACGTATTTCTATCCCAAGATTCATGGTCGCGTCCAGAAATATATGCGTTTGCTAGTGTATTCTAAAATGTGGAAAAATCGTCATTTCTCGGGCTAGAAATGCGTTTTTTCGTATATACATTCATTTAACCTACAAATTGAAACCGATTGTGATAATTTTTGCTATAAGGGTTTAACATTCACAATGAAACAGCATTTTATCACTCGTTTCGATTTACCATTCAGATAAAAGTTCTCTAGAATTTTTGGCTTTTGCGAGATTTTAAGCTATATAATCAAGAATAAAATCTAGAATTGCCATCGGATGTCTCTGTATTCTTAAGAAAATGTGAAATTCGTGTATACACATGTATTTCTATCCAAAGATCCATATTCGCGTCCACAATTATGTGCGTTTTCTAGTGTATGGTAAAAAGTGGAAAAATCGTCTTTTCTCGGGCTAGAAATGCGTTTTTCCGTATATACATTAATAAAACCTAGAAATTGAAATGATTGTGCTAATTCTTTATGAATGGGTTTACCATTCAACACGAACCAGCATTTTATCAGTCGTTTTGATTTTCCACTCATATAGATTTTCTCTAAAATATGATTTTTGCGAGAATTAAACTATATAATCATGAATTAAAACCACAAATCCTATCGGTTCTCCCTGGTTTCTTAAAAAAATGTCAAATTCGTTCGAACACACGCATTTCTCTTCAAAGATTCTTGTTCGCGACCAGATTTCCATACGTTTGCTAGTGTAACGTAAACGTGGAAAAATCGTAGATTCTCGGGCTAGAAAGGCGTTTTTTCGTATATAAATTAATAAAACCTACAAATTGAAACCGATTGTGCTAATTCCTTTAGAATGGGTTTAATATTCACAATGAAACAGCATTTTATCACTCGTTTCGATATTCCACTCATATAAAATCTCTATAAAAATTTGGTTTTGCGAGAATTGGAAGTATATAATCATGAATAAAATCTACAAATCACATCGGATCTCTCTGGTTTTTTAACACAAATGTCAAATTCGTGTGTACGCACGTATTTCTTTCCAAAATTTCATGTTCGCGGCCAGAATTGTGTGCGTTTGCTAGTGTATGTTAAAAAGTGGAAAAATCGTTTTTCTCGGGCTACAAATGCGTTTTTTCGTATATACGTTAATAAAACCTACAAATTGAAAATGATTGTGCTAATTCTTTCTGAATGGGTTTAACATTCACAATGAAACAGCATTGTATCAGTCGTTTTGATTTTCCACTCATATAAAATTTCTCTAAAAATTTGGTTTTTGAGAGAATTAAGCTATATAATCATGAATTATACCCACAAATCCCATCGGATCTCTCTGGTATCTTCAAAAAATGTAAAATTCGTCTGTACACACGCATTTCAATACAAAGATTCTTTTTCGCGACCAGATTTCTATACGTTTGCCAGTGTAACGTAAAAAGTGGAAAAATTGTTGTTTCTCGGGCTAGAAATGCGTTTTTTTGGATATACATTAATATAACCTGTAAATTCCAACCGATTTTGCTAATTATTTCTGAATGACTTGAAGATTCAAAATGAAACCGCATTTTATCACTCGTTTCGTTTTTCAACCCGTACAAAACGTCTCTAAAAATGTGGTTTTCGCGAGATTTTAAGCTATTTAATCATGCATAAATTCCACAAATCCCATCCTATTTCTCTAGTTTCTTAAAAAATGTCAAATTCGTGTGTAGACACGTATTTCTATCCAAAGATTCATGTTCGCGTCCAGAATTATTTGCGTTTGCTATTGTATTGTATAACATGGAAAAATCGTCGTTTCTCGGGCTAGAAATGCGTTTTTTCCTATATACATTAATAAAACCTACAAATTGAAATTTATTCACCTAATTCTTTCTGAATGGGTTTAACATTCTCAATGAAACATTCTTTTATCACTCGTTTTGTTTTTCCACTCTTATAACATTTCTCTAAATATTTGGTTTTTGCGAGATTTGAAGCGATATAATCATGAATAAAATCTACAAATCCCATCGCATCTCTCTGGTTACTTAAAAAAAATATCAATTTGGTGTGTACACACGTTTTTCTATCCAAAGTTTCATGTTCGCGTCCAGAAATATATGCTTTTGCTTGTGTATGTTAATAAGTGGAAAAATCGTCGTTTCACTGGCTAGAAATGCGTTTTTTCGTCTATGCATTAATGAAACCTACAAATTCCAACCGATTTTGCTAATTCCTGCTGAATGGCTTTAACATTCAAAATGAAACCGCATTTTATCACTAGTTTCGATTTTCAACTCATACAAATTTTCTCTAAAAATTTGGTTTTTGCGAGATTTTAAGCTATTTAATCATGAATAAAATCTACAAATCCCATCGGATTTCTCTAGTTTCTTAAAAAAATGTCAAATTCGTGTGTAGATACGTATTTCTATCCAAAGATTCATGTTCGCGTCCAGAATTATTTGCTTTTGCTATTGTATTGTATGAAATGGAAAAATCGTCGTTTCTCGGGCTAGAAATTCGTTTTTTCCTATATACATTAATAAAACCTGCAAATTGAGATCGATTGTGCTAATTCTTGCTGAATGGATTTAACATTCACAATGAGAAAGCAGTTTTTCACTCCTTTCGGTTTTCCACTCATATAAAATTTCCCTAAGAATTTGGTTTGTGTGAGATTTTAAGCTATATAATCATGAATAAAATCTACAATTCCCGTCGGATCTCTCTGGTTTCTGAAAATAAATGTCAAATTGGTGTGTACACACGTATTTCTATCCAAAGATTTATGTTGGCGTCCAGAAATATATACTTTTTATAGTGTATTGTAAGAAGTTGAAAAATCGTCGTTTCTCGGGCTAGAAATGCGCTTTTTCGTATATACATTAATAAAACCTACAAATTGAAGTTAATTCACCTATTTCTTTCTGAATGGGTTTAACATTCACAATGAAACATTCTTTTATTACTCGTTTTGTTTTTCCACTCATATAACATTTCTCTAAATATTTGTTTTTTTGCGAGATTTGAAGCTATATAATAATGAATAAAATCACAAATCCCATCGGATCTCTCTGGTTTCTTAAAAAAATGTCAAATTCGCGACTAAACACGCATTTCTAATCAAAGATTCTTGCTCGCGACCAGATTTATTTATGTCTGCTATTGTATCTGAAAAAGTCGAAAAATCGTCGTTTCTCTGCCTACAAATGTGTTTTTTTTGGATATACATTAATAAAACCTACAAATTCAAAACGATTGTGCTAATTCTCCCAGAATGGCGTTAACATTGATAATGAAACCGCATTTTATTACTCGTTTCGATTTTCCACTCACACAAAATTTCTCTAAAAATTTGGATTTTGCGAGAATTTAAGCGATATAATCATGAATAAAATATGCAAATCCCATCGGAATTCTCTAGTTTCTTAAAAAATGTCAAATTTGTGTGTACACGCGTATTTGTATCCAAAGATTCTTGTTCCCGTCCAGATTTATGTACGTTTGCTAGTGTATCTGAAAAACTGGAAAAATTGTCGTTTCTCTGGATAGAAATGCGTTTTTTTGGACATACATTAACAAAAACCAAAAATTCCAACCGATTGTGCTAGTTCTTGCCGAATGGCTTTAACATTCACAATCAAACCGCATTTTATCACTCGTTATGATTTTCCAATCATACACAATTTCTCTAAAAATTTGTTTTTTTTGCGAGATTTTAAGCAGTTTAATCATGAATAAAATCTACAAATCCCATCGGATTTCTCTAGTTTCTTAAAAAATGTCAAATTCGTGTGTAGACACGTATTTCTATCCAAAGATTCATGTTCGCGTCCAGAATTATGTGCGTTTGCTAGTGTATTTTAAAAAGTGGAAAAATCTTCTTTTCTCGGGCTAGAATTGCGTTTTTTCATATATTCATTAATAAAACCTACAAATTCCATGCGATTGTGCTAATTCTTTCTCAATGGGATTAACATTCACAATGGAACATCATTTTATCACACGTTTCGATTTTCCACTCTTACAAACTCTCCCTAAAAATTTGGTTTTTGCGAGATTTTAAGCCATATAATCATGAAAAAAATATACAAATCCCATCGGATCCCTCTGGTTACATAAAAGAGTGTCAAATTCGTTTGTGCACACCTATTTCTATCCAAAGATTCATGTTCGCGTCCAGAAATATATGCGTTTGCTAGTATATGGTAATAAGTAGAAAAAACGTCGTATCTCGGGCTAGAAATGCGATTTTTCGTATATACATTAATAAAACCTACAAATTGAAACCGATTACGCTAATTCTTTCTGAATGGGTTTAAGATTCACAATGAAACTGCATTTTATCACTCGTTTCGATTTTCCACTCATTTAAAATTTGTCTAAAAATATGGTATTTGCGATATTTTAAGCTATATAATCATGGATATCATCTGCAATTCCCATCGGATCTCTCTGGTTTCTTAAAAAAAAATATCAAATTCGTGTGTACACACGCATTTCTATCCAAAGTTTCATGTTCGCGTCCAGATATATATGCGTTTATTAGTGTATTGTAAAAAGTGGAAAAATCGTCGTTTCTCGTTCTGGAAATGCGTTTTTTTCTGATATTCATTAATAAAACCTACAAATTGAAAGCGATTGTGCTAATTCTTTCAGAATGGGTTTAACATTCACATTGAAACCGCATTTTATCACTCGTTTCCATTATCCTTTCTTTTAAAATTTCACTAAAAATTTGGTTTTTGCGAGATTTTATGCTATATAATCATGAATAAAATCTACAAATGCCATGAGATATCTGTAGTTTCTTAAAAAAATTCAAATTCGTGTGCACACACGAATTTCTATCCAAAGATACTTGTTCGCGTCCAGAAATATATGCGTTTGCTAGTATATGGTAATAAGTGGAAATATGGTCGTTTCTCGGGCGAGAAATTCGTTTTTTTTATGTATATTAATAAAATCTACAAATTGAAACCCATTGTGCTAATTAGTTTAGAATGGGTTTAACATTCACAATGCAACCGCATTTTATCACTCGCTTCGATATTCCACTCATACAAAATTTCTCTAAAAATTTGGTTTTTGCGAGATTTTAAACTATATAATCATGAAAAAAATTTACAAATCCCATCGGATCTCACTGGTTACATAAAAGAATGACAAATTCGTGTGTACACACCTATTTCTATCCAAAGATTCATGTTCGCGTCCAGAAATATATGTGTTTGCTAGTGTATGGCAATAAATGAAAAAATCGTCGTTTCTTGGGATAGAAATGCGTTTTTTCATATATACATTAATAAAACCTACAAATTCCAAGCGATTGTGCTAATTCTTTCTGAATGGGTTTAACATTCACTATGGAACATCATTTTATCACACGTTTCGATTTTCCACTCATTCAAACTCTCTCTAAAAATTTGGTTTCTGCGAGATTTTAAACTATATAATAATGAAAAAAATCTACAAATCCAATCGGATCTCTCTGGTTACATAAAAGAATGTCAAATTCGTTTGTACACACCTATTTCTATCCAAAGATTCATGTTCGCGTCCAGAAATATATGTGTTTGCTAGTGTATGGCAATATATAGAAAAATCGTCGTTTCTCGGGATAGAATTGCGTTTTTTCTTATATACATTAATAAAATCTACAAATTGAAACCGATTGTGCTAATTCGTTTAGAATGGGTTTAACATTCACAATGGAACCGCATTTTATCACTCCCTTCCATTTTCCACTCATACAAAATTTCTCTAAAAATTTGGTTTTTGCGAAATTTTTAGGTATATAATCATGAATAATATCTACACATCCCATCGGGTCACTCTGGTTTCTTAAATGAAAGTCAAATTCGTGTGTACTCAACTATTTCTATCCAGAGATTCATGTTCGCGTCCAGAAATATATGCGTTTGCTTGTGTATGGTAAAAAGTGGAAAAATTGTGTTTTGTCAGGCTAGAAATGCGTTGTTTCTATATATATTAACAAAACCTATAAATTGAAACCGCTTGTGCTAATTCTGTTTTGAATGGGTTTAACATTCACAATGAAACATCATTTTATCACTCGTTTCGATTTTCCACTCATTTAAAACTTCTATTAAAAATTTGGTTTTTGCTAGATTTTAATCTTTATAATCATGAATAAAATCTACAAATCTCATGGGATCTCTTTGGTTTCTTAAAAGAATGTCAAATTCGTGTGTACACACCTATTTCTATCCAAAGTTTCATGTTCGCGTTTGCTAGTGTATGGCAATTAGAGGAAAAATCGTCGTATCTCGGGCTAGAAATGCGTTTTTGCGTATATACATTAATAAAACTTACAAATTGAAACCGATTGTACTAATTCTTTCGGAATGGGTTTAACATTCACAATGAAACAGCAATTTATAACTCGTTTCGATTTCCACTCATTTAAGATATTTCTAAAAATTTAGTTTTTGCTAGATGTTAAGCTATATAATCATGAATAAAATCTACAAATCCCATCGGATTTCTCTAGTATCTTAAAAAAATGTTAAATTTGTGTGTACACACGTATTTCTATCCAAATATTCTTGTTCGCGTCCAGAAATATATGCGTTTGCTAGTGTATGGCAATAAGTGGAAGAATTGTCGTTCCTCAGGCTAAAAATGCGTTTTTTCCTATATAAATTAATAAAACCTACAAATTCCAAGCGTTTGTACTAATTCTTTCCGAATGGTTTTAAAATTCACAATGAATCAGCATTTTATCACTCGTTTAGATTTTCCACTCACTTAAAACTTTTCTAAAAATTTGGGTTTTGCGAGATTTTAAGCTATATAGTAATGAATAAAATCTACAATTTCCATCGGATCTCTCTGCTTTCTTAAAAAAATATCAAGTTCGTGTGTACACACCCATTTCTCTCCAAAGATTCTTGTTCGGGTGCAGAAATATATGCGTTGGCTAGTGTATGGCAATTAGTGGAAAAATCATCGTTTCTCGGTCTAGAAATACTTTTTTTTCGTATATACATTAATAAAACCTACAAATTGAAACCGATTATGCTAATTGTTTCTGAATGCGATAAAGATTCACAATGAAACAGCATTTTATAACTCGTTACGTTTTTCCACTCATTTATAATTTCTCAAAAAATTTGGTTGTTGCTAGATGTTATGCTATTTAATCGTGAATAAAATCTACATATCCCATTGGATTTCTCTAGTTTCCTACAAAAAAATGTCAAATTCGTGTGAACACACCTATTTCTATCCAAAGATTCATGTTCGCGTCCAGAAATATATGCGTTTGCTAGTGTATGGCAATATGTGGAAGAATTGTCCTTCCTCAGGCTAAAAATGCGTTTTTTCCTATATACATTAATAAAACCCACATTTCCAAGCGATAGTGCTAATTCGTTCCGAATGGTTTTAAAATTCACAATAAATCAGCATTTTATCACTCGTTTAGATTTTCCACTCATTTAAAATTTCTCTAAAAATTTGGGTTTTGCGAGATTTTAAGCTATATAATCTTGAATAAAATCAACAATTCCCAACGGATCTCTCTGCTTTTTTAAAAAAAATATCAAGTTCGTGTGTACACATGCATTACTATCCAAAACTTCATGTTCGCGTCCAGAAATATGTGCGTTTGCTAGTGTATTGTAAAAAGTAGAAAAATCATCGTTTGTCGGGCTAGAAAAGCGTTTTTTCTGATATACATTAATGAAACCTACAAATTGGAACCGATTGTGCTAATTCTTTGTGAATAGCTTTAACATACACAATGAAAGCGCATTTTATCACTGGCTTCGATTTTCCACTCATACAAAATTTCTCTAAAAATTTGTTTTTGCGAGATTTTAAGCTATATAATCATGAAAAAAATCTACAAATCCCATCGGATATCTCTGGTTTGTTAAAAGAATGTCAAATTCGTGTGTAAACACGCATTTTTATCCAAAGTTTCATGTTCGCGTCCAGAAGCCTATGCTTTAGTTAGTGTAATGTAAAAAGTGGAAAAATCGTCGTTTCTCTGGCTAGAAATGCGTTTTTTCGTATATACATTAATAAAACCTACAAATTCCAACCGAATGTGCGAATTCTTTGTGAATGGGTTTAACATTCACAATGGAACAGCATTTTATCACACGTTTCGATTTTCCACTCATACAAAATCTTTCTAAATGTTTGGTTTTTGCGAGATTTTAAGCTTTATAATCTTGAAAAAAATCTACAAATCCAATCAGATCTCTCTGGTTTCTTAAAAGACTGTCAAATTCGTGTGTACACACACATTTCTATCCAAAGTTTCATGTTCGTGTCCAGAAATATATGCGTTTGCCAGTGTATTGTAAAAAGTTGAAAAATCGTCGTTTCTCGGGCTAGAAATGCGTTTTTTCCTATATACATTAATAAAACATACAAATTGAAACCGATTGTGCTAATTCTTTGTGAATGGGTGTAACATTCACAATGAAACAGCATTTTATCACTCGTTTCGATTTTCCATTCCTATAAAATATGTCTACGAATTTGTTTTTTGCGAGATTTTAAGCAATATAATCATGAATAAAATCTACAAACCCCTTCGGATATCTCTAGTTTCTAAAAAAAATGTCAAATTCGTGTGTACACACGTATTTCTGTTCAAAGATTATCGTTCGCGTCCAGAAGCATATGCGTTTGCTAGTGAATGGTAATAAGTGGAAAAATCGTCGTTTCTCGGGCTAGAAATGCGTATTTTCGTATATACATTAATAAAACCTACAAATTGAAACCGATTGTGCTAATTGTTTTTGAATGGGTTTAACATTCACCATGAAAGAGTATTTTATCACTCGTTTCGATGTTCCACTCATTCAAAATCCTCTAATAATTTGATTTTTGCGAGATTTTAAGCTATATAACCATGAATGAAATCTACACATCCAATCGGATTTCTCTAGTTTCTTAAAAAATTACAAATTCGGGTGTACACACGTAGTTCTATCCAAAGACTCTTGTTCGCTTCCAGAAATATATGCGTTTTCTAGTGTATCGTAATAAGTGGAAAAATCGTCGTTTCTCGGGCTAGAATGTGTTTTTTTCGTATATACATTAATAAAACCTGTAAATTGAAACAGATTGTGCCAATTCTTTCTGAATGGGATTAACAGTCACAATGAAACCGCATTTTATCAATCGCCTCGATTATCCACTCATACAAAATTTCAGTAAAAATTTAAATTTTGCGAGATTTTAAGCTATATAACCATGAAAAAAATCTACAATTCCCATCGGACCACTCTGGTTTCTTAAAAAAAGTCAAATTCGTGTGTACACACTTATTTCTGTCGAAAGATTAATGTTCTAGTCCAGAAATATATGCGTTTGCTACTGTATGGTAATAAGTGGAAAAATCGTCGTTTCTCGGGCTAGAATGGGTTTTTTCGTATATACATTAATAAAACATACAAATTGGAACCGATTGTGCTAATTCTATCTGAATGGGTTTAACATTCACAATGAAACCGCATTTTATCACTCGCCTCGATTTTCCACTCATAGAAAATTTTTCTAAAAATTTGTTTTTGCGAGATTTTAAGCTATGTAATCATGAAAAAAATCTACAAATCCCATCGGATATCTCTGGTATCTTAAAAGAACGTGAAATTCGTGTGTACACACTCATTTCTATCCAAATTTTCATCTTCGCTTCCAGAAATAAATGCGATTGCTAGGGTAGGCCTATTGTAAAATGTGGAAATATCGTCGTTTCTCGGGCTAGAAATGTATTTTCTTGTATATACAATATTAAAACCTACAAACTGAAACCGATTGGATAATTCATTCTGAATGGGTTTAACATTCACAATGAAAGAGCATTTCATCACTGGTTTCGATTTTCCACTCATATAAAATTTGTCTAAAAATTTGGTTTTTGCGAGATTTTAAGCTATATAGTCATGAATAAATTCTACAAATCCCATCGGATTCCTCTAGCTTCTCTAAGAAATGTCAAATTCATGTGTACACACGTATTTCTATCCAAAGAATCTTGTTCGCGTCCAGAAATGTATGCGTTTGCTAGTGAATGGTAGGCGTAATAAGTGGAAAAATCGTCGTTTCTCGGGCTTGAAATGCGTTTTTTCGCATATACATTAATGAAACCTACAAATTGAAAGCGATTGTGCTGTTTCTTTGTGAATGAGTTTAACATTCACAATGATACAGCATTTTATCGCTCGTTTCGATTTTCCACTAATATAAAATTTCCCAAAAAATTTGGTTTTTGCGAGATTTTAAGCTATATAATCATCAATAAAATCTACAAATCCCATCGTATTTCTCTAGTTTCTTAAAAAAAATGTCAGATTCGTGTGTACGCACGTATTTCTATTCAAAGATAGTTGTTCGCTTCCATAAATATATGCGTTTGCTTGCGTATGGTAATAAGTGGAAAAATCGTCGTTTCCTGGGCTAGAAATGCGTCTTTTCGTATATACATTAATAAAACCTAAAAATTAGAACCGATTGTGTTATTCTTTCTGAATGGGTTTAAAATTCACAATGAAACTGCATTAAATAACTCGTTTCGATTTTCCACTCATATTTAATTCTCTAAAAATTTGGAATTTGCGAGATTTTAAGCTATATAATCATGAATAAAATCTACAAAACCCATCGGATTTCTCTGGTTTCCTAAAAAAAATGTCAAATTCGTGTGTACACACGTATTTCTATCCAAATATTGTTGTTCGCGTCCAGAAATATATGGCATTGCTAGTGTATGGTAACAAGTGGAAAAATCGTCGTTTCTCGGGCTAGAAATGCGTTTTTTCGTAACATTAAAAAACCTACAAATTGAAACCGATCGTGTTAATTCTTTCTGAATGTGTTTAACATTCACAATGAAACAGCATTTTATCACTCGCCTCGACTTTCCACTAATACAAAATTTCACTAAAATTTGGTTTTTGCGATATTTCAAGCTATATAATCATGAAAAAAATGTATAAATCCCTTCGGAGCTCTCTGGCTTCTTGAAAGAATGTCAAATCAGTGTGTACACACCCATTTCTATCCAAAGATTCTTGTTCGCGTCCAGAAATATATGGCATTGCTAGTGTATGGTAACAAGTGGAAAAATCGTCGTTTCTCGGGCTAGAAATGTTTTTTTTCGTAACATTAAAAACCTACAAATTGAAACCGATCGTGTTAATTTTTCTGAATGTGTTTAACATTCACTATGGAACAGCATTTTATCACTCGTTTCGATTTTCCACTCATACAAAATTTCTCTAAAAATTTGGTTATTGCGAGATTTTTACATATATAATCATGACTAAAATCTACAAATCCCATCGGGTCTCTCTGGTTTCTTAAAAGAAAGTCAAATTCGTGTGTACACACCTATTTCTATCCAAAGATTCATGTTCGCGTGCAGAAATAATTGGTTTGCTAGTGTTGTAAAAAGTGAAAAAACCGTCGCTTCTCGGGCTGGAAATGCGTTTTCTCCTATATACATTAATAAAACCTACAAATTCCAAGCGATTGTGCTAATTCTTTCTGAATGGCTTTAATATTTACAGTGAAACCTCATTTTATCACTCGTTTCGATTTTCCACTCATACAAAATTTCTCTTAAAAATTTGGTTTTTGCTAGATGTTATGCTATTTAATCATGAATAAAATCTGCAAATCCAATCGGATTTCTCTAGTTTCTTAAAAAAATATCAAATTCGTGTGTACACACGTATTTCTATCCAAATATTCTTGTTCGCGTCCAGAAATATATGCGTATGCTAGTGTATGGTAATAATGAAAAAATTGGCGTTTCTCGGACTAGAAATGCATTTTTTCGTATATACATTAATAATACCTACAAATTGAAACCGATTGTGCTAATTCTTTCTGAATGGGTTTAACATTCACAATGAAACAGCATTATGTCACTCATTTCGATTTTCCACTCATATAAAATTCCTCTAAAAATTTGGTTTTTGCGAGATTTTAAGCTATATAATCATGGATAAAATCTACAACTCCCATCGTATCACTGTGGTTTCTTAAAAAAATGTCAAATTCGTGTGTACACACTTATTTGTATCCAAAGATTCATGTTCGCGTCCAGAAATATATTCGTTTGGTAGTTATGGCAATAAGAGGAAAAATCGTCGTTTCTCGTGCTAGAAATGCGTTTTTTTATAACATTAATAAAACCTACAAATTCCAAGCGATTGTGCTAATTCTTTCTGAATGGTTTAACATTCACAATGAAACAGCATTTTATCACTCGTTTCGATGTTCCACTCATTCAAAATCCTCTAATAATTTGATTTTTGCGAGATTTTAAGCTATATAACCATGAATGAAATCTACAAATCCAATCGGATTTCTCTAGTTTCTTAAAAAATATCAAATTCGTGTGTACACACGTATTTCTATCCAAATATTCTTGTTCGCGTCCAGAAATATATGCGTATGCTAGTGTATGGTAATAATGGAAAAATTGGCGTTTCTCGGGCTAGAAATGCGTTTTTTCGTATATACATTAATAAAACCTACAAATTGAAACCGCTTGTGCTAATTCTGTTTTGGGTGGGTTTAACATTCACAATGAAACAACATTTTATCACTCGTTTCGGTTTTCCACTCATTTAAAATTGCTCTAAAAATTTGGTTTTTGCGAGATTTTAAGCTATATAATCATGAATAAAATCTACAATTCCCATCGGATCTCTCTGCTTTCTTAAAAAAAATATCAAGTTCGTGTGTACACACGCATTTCTATCCAAAACTTCATTTTCGCGTAAAGAAATATATGCGTTTTCTAGTGTATTGTAAAAAGTGGAAAAAGCGTTGTTTGTCGGGCTAGAAAAGCGTTTTTACTGATATACATCAATGAAACCTACAAATTTTAACCGATTATGCTAATTCTGTTTTGGGTGGGTTTAACATTCACAATGAGACAACATTTTATCACTCTTTTCGATTTTCCAATCATTTAAAATTTCTCTACGAAGTTGGTTTTTGCGAGATTTTAAGCTATATAATCAAGAATAAAATCTACAAATCTCATGGGATCTCTCTGGTTTCTTAAACGAATGTCAAATTCGTGTGTACACACCTATTTCTATCCAAAGATTCATCTTCGCGTCCAGAAATATATGCGTTTGCTAGTGTATGGCAATTAGAGGAAAAATCGTCGTGTCTCGGGCTAGAAATGCGTTTTTGCGTATATACATTAATAAAACTTACAAATTGAAAGCGATTGTGCTAATTCTTCCTGAATGGGTTTAACATTCCCAAAGAAACAGCATTTTATATGTCGTTTCGATTTTCCACTCATTTAAAATTTCTCTAAAAATTTGGTTTTTGCTAGATGTTATGCCATTTAATCATGAATAAAATCTACAACTCCCATGGGATTTTTCTAGTTTCTTAAAAAAATGTCAAATTCGTGTGTACACACGTATTTCTATCCAAATATTCATGTTCGCGTCCAGAAATATATTCGTTTGCTAGTGTATGACAATTAGAGGAAAAATCGTCGTGTCTCGGGCTAGAAATGCGTTTTTGCGTATATACATTAATAAAACTTACAAATTTCAAGCGATTGTGCTAATTCTGTCTGAATGGGTTTAACATTCACAATGAAACAGCATTTCATTACTCGTTTCGATTTTCCACTCATTTAAAATTCCTCTAATAATTAGGTTTTTGCGAGATTTTAAGCTATATAACCATGAATAAGATCTACAAATGCCATCGGATCTCTCTGGTTTCTTAAAAGAATGTCAAATTCGTGCGTACACACACCTATTTCTATCCAAAGATTCATGTTCTTGTGCAGAAATATATGCGTTTGCTAGTGTATGGCAATTAGTGGAAAAATCGTCGTTTCTCGGGCTAGAAATGCGTTTTTCGTATATACATTTCTTAAAGAAATGTCAAAATCGTATGTACACACGTATTTCTATCCAAATATTCTAGTTCGCGTCCAGAAATATATGCGTTTGCTAGTGTATGGTAATAATGGAAAAATCGTCGTTTCTCGGGCTAGAAATGTGTTTTTTCGTATATACAATAATAATACCTACAAATTGAAACCGATTGTGCTAATTTTTTCTAAATGGGTTTAACATTCACAATGAAACAGCATTTTATAACTCGTTTCGATTTTCCACTCATTTAAAATTTCTCTAAAAATTTGGTTTTTGCTAGTTGTCATGCTATTTAATCAGGAATAAATTCTACAAATCCCATCGCATTTCTGTAGTTTGTTAAAAAAATGTCAAATTCGTGTGTACACACGTATTTCTATCCAAGTATTCTTGTTCGCGTTCAAAAATATATACGATTGCTAGTGTATGGTAATAATGGAAAAATCGTCGTTTCTCGGGCTAGAAATGCGTTTTTTCGTATATACATTATTAAAAGCTACAAATTCCAAGCGATTGTGCTAATTCTTTCTGAATGGTTTAACATTCACAATGAAACAGCATTTTATCACTCGTTTCGATGTTCCACTCATTCAAAATCCTCTAATAATTTGATTTTTGCGAGATTTTAAGCTATATAACCATGAATGAAATCTACAAATCCAATCGGATTTCTCTAGTTTCTTAAAAAATATCAAATTCGTGTGTACACACGTATTTCTATCCAAATATTCTTGTTCGCGTCCAGAAATATATGCGTATGCTAGTGTATGGTAATAATGGAAAAATTGGCGTTTCTCGGGCTAGAAATGCGTTTTTTCGTATATACATTAATAAAACCTACAAATTGAAACCGCTTGTGCTAATTCTGTTTTGGGTGGGTTTAACATTCACAATGAAACAACATTTTATCACTCGTTTCGGTTTTCCACTCATTTAAAATTGCTCTAAAAATTTGGTTTTTGCGAGATTTTAAGCTATATAATCATGAATAAAATCTACAATTCCCATCGGATCTCTCTGCTTTCTTAAAAAAAATATCAAGTTCGTGTGTACACACGCATTTCTATCCAAAACTTCATTTTCGCGTCCAGAAATATATGCGTTTTCTAGTGTATTGTAAAAAGTGGAAAAACCGTTGTTTGTCGGGCTAGAAAAGCGTTTTTACTGATATACATCAATGAAACCTACAAATTTTAACCGATTATGCTAATTCTGTTTTGGGTGGGTTTAACATTCACAATGAGACAACATTTTATCACTCGTTTCGATTTTCCAATCATTTAAAATTTCTCTACGAAGTTGGTTTTTGCGAGATTTTAAGCTATATAATCAAGAATAAAAACCTACAAATCTCATGGGATCTCTCTGGTTTCTTAAAAGAATGTCAAATTCGTGTGTACACACCTATTTCTATCCAAAGATTCATCTTCGCGTCCAGAAATATATGCGTTTGCTAGTGTATGGCAATTAGAGGAAAAATCGTCGTGTCTCGGGCTAGAAATGCGTTTTTGCGTATATACATTAATAAAACTTACAAATTGAAAGCGATTGTGCTAATTCTTCCTGAATGGGTTTAACATTCCCAAAGAAACAGCATTTTATATGTCGTTTCGATTTTCCACTCATTTAAAATTTCTCTAAAAATTTGGTTTTTGCTAGATGTTATGCCATTTAATCATGAATAAAATCTACAACTCCCATGGGATTTTTCTAGTTTCTTAAAAAAATGTCAAATTCGTGTGTACACACGTATTTCTATCCAAATATTCATGTTCGCGTCCAGAAATATATTCGTTTGCTAGTGTATGACAATTAGAGGAAAAATCGTCGTGTCTCGGGCTAGAAATGCGTTTTTGCGTATATACATTAAAAAACTTACAAATTTCAAGCGATTGTGCTAATTCTGTCTGAATGGGTTTAACAATCACAATGAAACAGCATTTCATTACTCGTTTCGATTTTCCACTCATTTAAAATTCCTCTAATAATTAGGTTTTTGCGAGATTTTAAGCTATATAACCATGAATAAGATCTACAAATGCCATCGGATCTCTCTGGTTTCTTAAAAGAATGTCAAATTCGTGCGTACACACACCTATTTCTATCCAAAGATTCATGTTTTTGTGCAGAAATATATGCGTTTGCTAGTGTATGGCAATTAGTGGAAAAATCGTCGTTTCTCGGGCTAGAAATGCGTTTTTCGTATATACATTTCTTAAAGAAATGTCAAAATCGTATGTACACACGTATTTCTATCCAAATATTCTAGTTCGCGTCCAGAAATATATGCGTTTGCTAGTGTATGGTAATAATGGAAAAATCGTCGTTTCTCGGGCTAGAAATGTGTTTTTTCGTATATACAATAATAATACCTACAAATTGAAACCGATTGTGCTAATTTTTTCTAAATGGGTTTAACATTCACAATGAAACAGCATTTTATCCCTCGTTTCCATTATCCATTCTTTTAAAATTTCACTAAAAATTTGGATATAGCGAGAATTTATTCTATATAATCATGAATAAAATCTACAAATCACATCGGATTTCTCTAGTTTCTTAAAAAAATGTGAAATTCGTTTGCACACACGTATTTCTATCCAAAGATTCATGTTCGTGTGCAGAAATATATGCGTTTGCTTGAGTATGTTAAAAAGTGGAAAAATCGTCGTTTCTCGGACTAGAAATGCGTGTTTTCTTATATACATTAATAATACCTACAAATTCCATGCGATTGTGATATTTCTTTCTGAATGGCTTTACCACACACAATGAAACAGCATTTTATCACTCGTTTCGATTTTCCAATCATACAAAATTTCTCTAAAAATTTGGTTTTTGCGAAATATTAAGCTCTATATTAATGAATAAGATTTACTAATCCCATCGGATCTCTCTGGTTTCTTAAAAGAATGTCAAATTCGTGCGTACACACACCTATTTCTATCCAAAGATACATGTTCTTGTCCAGAAATATATGCGTTTGCTAGTGTATGGCAATTAGTGGAAAAATCGTCGTTTCTCGGGATAGAATTGCGTTTTTTCATATGTACATTAATAAAACCTACAAATTCCAAGCGATTGTGCTAATTCTTTCTGAATGGGTTTAACATTCAGAATGAAACGGCATTTTATCACTCGTTTCGATTTTCCACTCATTTAAAATTTCTCTAAAAATTTGTAATTTGCGAGATTTTAAGCTATATAATCATGAATAAAATCTACAATTCCCATCGGATCTCTCTGCTTTCTTAAAAAAAATATCAAGTTCGTGTGTACACACGCATTTCTATCCAAAACTTCATTTTCGCGTCCAGAAATATATGCGTTTTCTAGTGTATTGTAAAAAGTGGAAAAAGCGTTGTTTGTCGGGCTAGAAAAGCGTTTTTACTGATATACATCAATGAAACCTACAAATTTTAACCGATTATGCTAATTCTGTTTTGGGTGGGTTTGACATTCACAATGAGACAACATTTTATCACTCGTTTCGATTTTCCAATCATTTAAAATTTCTCTACGAAGTTGGTTTTTGCGAGATTTTAAGCTATATAATCAAGAATAAAATCTACAAATCTCATGGGATCTCTCTGGTTTCTTAAAAGAATGTCAAATTTGTGTGTACACACCTATTTCTATCCAAAGATTCATCTTCGCGTCCAGAAATATATGCGTTTGCTAGTGTATGGCAATTAGAGGAAAAATCGTCGTGTCTCGGGCTAGAAATGCGTTTTTGCGTATATACATTAATAAAACTTACAAATTGAAAGCGATTGTGCTAATTCTTCCTGAATGGGTTTAACATTCCCAAAGAAACAGCATTTTATATGTCGTTTCGATTTTCCACTCATTTAAAATTTCTCTAAAAATTTGGTTTTTGCTAGATGTTATGCCATTTAATCATGAATAAAATCTACAACTCCCATGGGATTTTTCTAGTTTCTTAAAAAATGTCAAATTCGTGTGTACACACGTATTTCTATCCAAATATTCATGTTCGCGTCCAGAAATATATTCGTTTGCTAGTGTATGACAATTAGAGGAAAAATCGTCGTGTCTCGGGCTAGAAATGCGTTTTTGCGTATATACATTAATAAAACTTACAAATTTCAAGCGATTGTGCTAATTCTGTCTGAATGGGTTTAACAATCACAATGAAACAGCATTTCATTACTCGTTTCGATTTTCCACTCATTTAAAATTCCTCTAATAATTAGGTTTTTGCGAGATTTTAAGCTATATAACCATGAATAAGATCTACAAATGCCATCGGATCTCTCTGGTTTCTTAAAAGAATGTCAAATTCGTGCGTACACACACCTATTTCTATCCAAATATTCATGTTCTTGTGCAGAAATATATGCGTTTGCTAGTGTATGGCAATTAGTGGAAAAATCGTCGTTTCTCGGGCTAGAAATGCGTTTTTCGTATATACATTTCTTAAAGAAATGTCAAAATCGTATGTACACACGTATTTCTATCCAAATATTCTAGTTCGCGTCCAGAAATATATGCGTTTGCTAGTGTATGGTAATAATGGAAAAATCGTCGTTTCTCGGGCTAGAAATGTGTTTTTTCGTATATACAATAATAATACCTACAAATTGAAACCGATTGTGCTAATTTTTACTAAATGGGTTTAACATTCACAATGAAACAGCATTTTATAACTCGTTTCGATTTTCCACTCATTTAAAATTTCTCTAAAAATTTGGTTTTTGCTAGTTGTCATGCTATTTAATCAGGAATAAATTCTACAAATAACATCGCATTTCTGTAGTTTGTTAAAAAAATGTCAAATTCGTGTGTACACACGTATTTCTATCCAAGTATTCTTGTTCGCGTTCAAAAATATATACGATAGCTAGTGTATGGTAATAATGGAAAAATCGTCGTTTCTCGGGCTAGAAATGCGTTTTTTCGTATATACATTATTAAAAGCTACAAATTGAAAGCGATTGTGCTATTTCTTTGTGAATGAGTTTAACATTCACAATGAAACAGCATTTTATCACTCGCCTCGATTTTCCACTAATACAAAATTTCACTAAAATTTGTTTTTTGCGATATTTCAAGCTATATAATCATGAAAAAAATGTACAAATCCCTTCGGATCTCTCAGGCTTCTTAACATAATGTCAAATCAGTGTGTACACAACCATTTCTATCCAAAGATTCTTGTTCGCGTCCAGAAATATATGGCATTGCTAGTGTATGGTAACAAGTGGAAAAATCGTCGTTTCTCGGGCTAGAAATGCGTTTTTTCGTAATATTAAAAACCTACAAATTGAAACCGATCGTGTTAATTCTTTCTGAATGTGTTTAACATTCACTATGGAACAGCATTTTATCACACGTTTCGATTTTCCACTCATACAAAATTTCTCTTAAAAATTTGGTTATTGCGAGATTTTTACGTATATAATCATGACTAAAATCTACAAATCCCATCGGGGCTCTCTGGTTTATTAAAAGAAAGTCAAATTCGTGTGTACACACCTATTTCTATCCAAAGATTCATGTTCGCGTCCAGAAATAATTGGTTTGCTAGTGTTGTAAAAAGTGAAAAAACCGTCGCTTCTCGGGCTGGAAATGCGTTTTCTCCTATATACATTAATAAAACCTACAAATTCCAAGCGATTGTGCTAATTCTTTCTGAATGGCTTTAATATTTACAGTGAAATCTCATTTTATCACTCGTTTCGATTTTCCACTCATTCAAAATTTCTCTAAAGATTTGGTTTTTGCGAGATTTTAAGCTGTATAATCATGAATAAAATTTACAATTCCCATTGGATCTCTCTGCTTTCTTACAAAAATATCAAATTCGTGTGTACACACACATTTCTATCCAAAGTGTCTTGTTCGCGTCCAGAAATATATGCGTTTGTTAGTGTATTGTAAAAAGTGGTAAAATTGTCGTTCCTCGGGCTACAGATGCGTTTTTTCCTATATACATTAATAAAACCTACAAATTGAAACCGCTTGTGCTAATTCTGTTTTGAATGGGTTTAACATTCACAATGAAACAACACTTTATCACTCGTTTCGATTTTCCACTCATATAAAATTTCTCTAAAAATTTGGTTTTTGCGAGATTTTAAGCTATATAATCAGGAATAAAATCTACAATTCCCATCGGATCTCTCTGCTTCCTTAAAAAATATCAAGTTCGTGTGTACACACGCATTTCTGTCCAAGGCTTCATGTTCGCTTCCAAAAATCTATGCGTTTGCTTGTGTAATGTAAAAAGTGGAAAAATCGTCGTCTCTCGGGCTAGAAATGCGTTTATTCGTATATACATTAATAAAACCTACAAATTGAAATCGATTGTGGTAATTCTGTTTTGAATGGGTTTAACATTCTCAATGATACAACATTTTATCTCTCGTTTCGATTTTCCACTTATTTAAAATTGCTCTAAAAATTTGATTTTTGCGAGATATTAATCTATATAATCATGAATAATATCTAGAAATCCCATCAGATCTCTCTGGTTTCTTAAAAGAATATCAAATTCGTTTACATACCTATTTCTATCAAAAGATTCATGTTCTCGGCGAGAAATATATGTGTTTGCTATTGTATGTCAATTAGTGGAAATATCGTCGTTTGTCGGGATAGAAATTCGTTTCTGCGTAGATACATTAATAAAACTTACAAATTGAAACCGATTGTGCTAATTCTTTCTGAATGGGTTTAAGATTCAAAATGAACGTTTATTTTATCACTCGTTTCGATTTTCCACTCATTTAAAATTTCTCTAAAAATTTGGTTTTGCTAGATGTTATACTATTTAATCACGAATAAATTCTACAAATCCCATCGGATTTTTGTAGTTTGTTAAAAAATTGCCAAATTCGTGTGTACACACGTATTTCTATCCAAGTATACTTGTTCGCGTCCAAAAATATATACGATTGCTAGTGTATGGTAATAATGGAAAAATCGTCGTTTCTCGGGCTAGAAATGCGTTTTTTTCGTATATACATTAATAAAACCTACAAATTGAAACCGATTGTGCTAATTCTTTCTGAATGGGTTTAACATTCACAATGATACAGCATTTTATCAGTCGTTTCGATTTTCCACTAATATAAAATTTCTCCAAAAATTTGGTGTTTGCGAAATTTTAAGCTATATAATCATGAATAAAATCTACAAATCTCATGGGATCTCTCTAGTTTCTTAAAAGAATGTCAAATTCGTGTCTACACAACAATTTTTATCCAAAGATTCATGTTCGTGTCCAGAAGTATATGTGTTTGCTAGTGTATGACAATTAGAGGAAAAATCGTCGTATCTCGGGCTAGAAATGTGTTTTTGCGTATATATATTAATAAACCTTACAAAATGAAACCGATTGTGCTAATTCTTTCAGAATGGGTTTGGCATTCAGAATGAAACAGCATTTTATCACTCGTTTCGATTTTCCACTCATTTAAAATTTTTTTTTAAAAAGTTGGTTTTTGCTAGATTTATGCTATTTAATCTCGAATAAATTCTATAAATACCATCCGATTTCTGTAGTTTGTTAAAAAAATGTCAAATTCGTGTGTACACACGTATTTCTATCCAAGTATTCTTGTTCGCGTCCAGAAATATATACGATTGCTAGTGTATGGTAATGAGTGGAAAAATCGTCGTTTCTCGGGCTAGAAATGCGTTTTTTCGTATATACATTAATAAAACCTACAAATAGAAACCGATTGTGCTAGTTCTTTCTGAATGGGTTTGACATTCACAATGAAAGAGCATTTTATCACTGGTTTCGATTTTCCACACATACAAAATTTGTCTAAAAATTTGGTTTTCGCAAGATTTTAAGCTATATAATCATGAATAAAATCTACAAATCTCATGGGATCTCTCTAGTTTGTTAAAAGAATATCAAATGCGTGTGTACACACCTATATCTTTCCAAAGATTGATGTTCCCGTCCAGAAATATATGCGTTTGCTAGTGTATGGCATTAAGTTTGAAAACCGTCGTTTCTCGGGCTAAAAATGAGTTTTTTCCTATATTCATTAATAAAACCTACAAATTGAAACCGATTGTGCTAATTCTGTTTGAGTGGGTTTAACATTCACAATGAAACAACATTTTATCACTCGTTTCGATTTTCAACTCATTTAAAATTTCTCTAAAAATTTGGTTTTTTGCGAGATTTTTCTCTATATAATCAGGAATAAAATCTATAAATCCTATCGGATTACTCTAGTTGCCAAAAAAAAAAAAAAAATGTCAAATTCGTGTGTACACACGCATTTCTATCCAAAGATTCATGTTCGTGTCCAGAAATATATGCGTTTGCTAGTGTATTTTAAAAAGTGGAAAAATCGTTGTTTTTCGGGCTAGAAATGCGTTTATTCATATATACATTAATAAAACCTACAAATTGATATCGATTTTGCTTATTCTGTTTGAATGGGTTTAACATTCTCAATGATACAACATTTTATCTCTCGTTTCGATTTTCCACTTAATTAAAATTGCTCTAAATATTTGGTTTTTGCGAGATATTAAGCTATATAATCATGAATAAAGTCTACAAATCCCATCGGATCTCTCTGGTTTCTTAAAAAAATGTCAAATTCGTTTATACACACCTATTTCTATCCAAAGATTCATGTTCTCGGCAAGAAATATATGTGTTTGCTTGTGTATGTCAGTTAGTGGAAATATCGTCGTTTGTAGGGCTAGAACTGCGTTTTTGCGTAGATACATTAATAAACCTTACAAATTGAAACCGATGGTGCTAATTCTTTCACAATGGGTTTAACATTCAAAATGAAACAGCATTTTGTCACTCGTTTAGATTTTCCACTCAATTAAAATTTCTCCAAAAATTTGGTTTTTGCTAGATATTATGCTATTTAATCACGAATAAATTCTACAAATCCCATCGGATTTCTGTAGTTTGTTAAACAAATGTCATATTCGTGTGTAGACACGTATTTCTAATCCAAGTATTCTTGTTCGCGTCCAGAAATATATACGATTTCTTTTGTATGGTAATAATGGAAAAATCGTCGTTTCTCGGGCTGGAAATGCGTTTTTGCGTATATACATTAATAAACCTTACAAATTGAAACCGATTGTGCTAATTCTTCCTGAATGGGTTTAACATTCACAATGAAACAGCATTTTATAACTCGTTTCGATTTTCCACTCATTTAAAATTTCTCTAAATATTTGGTTTTTGCTAGTTGTCATGCTATTTAATCACGAATAAATTCTACAAATCCCATCGCATTTCTGTAGTTTGTTAAAAACATGTCAAATTCGTGTGTACACACGTATTTCTATCCAAGTATTCTTGTTCGCGTTCAAAAATATATACGATTGCTAGTGTATGGTAATAATGGAAAAATCGTCGTTTCTCGGGCTAGAAATGCGTTTTTTCGTATATACATTATTAAAACCTACAAATTGAAACCGATTGTGCTAATTCTTTCTGAATGGGTTTAACATTCACAATGATACAGCATTTTATCTCTCGTTTCAATTTTCCACTAATATAAAATTTCTCCAAAAAGTTGGTTTTTGCGAGTTTTTAAGATATATAATATTGAATAATATCTATAAATCCCATTGGATTTCTCTAGTATCTTAAAAAAATGTCAAATTCGTGTGTACATACTTATTTCTATCCAAAGATTGTTGTTCGCTCCAGAAATATATGCGTTTGCTAGTGTATGGTAATAAGTGGAAAAATCGTCGTTTCTCGGGCTAGAAATGCGTTTTTTATAACATTACTAAAACCTGCAAATTCCAAGCGATTGTGCTAATTCTTTCTGAATGGGTTTAACATTCACAATGAAACAGCATTTTATCACTCGTTTCGATTTTCCACTCATTTAAAATTCCTCTAATAATTTGATTTTTGCGAGATTTTAAGCTATATAACCATGAATAAAATCTACAAATCCCATCGGATTTCTCTAGATTCTTAAAGAAATGCCAATTTCGTGTGTACACACGTATTTCTATCCAAAGATTTTTGTTCGCGTCCAGAAATATATGCGTTTGGTAGTGTAATGTGAAAAGTGGAAAAATCGTCGTTTCTCGGGCAAGAAATGCGTTTTTTCGTATATACATTAATAAAACCTACAAATTGAAACCGATTGTGCTAATTCTTCCTGAATGTGTTTAACATTCACAATGAAACAGCATTTTATCCCTCGTTTCCATTATCCATTCTTTTAAAATTTCACTAAAAATTTGGATATAGCGAGAATTTATTCTATATAATCATGAATAAAATCTACAAATCACATCGGATTTCTCTAGTTTCTTAAAAAAATGTGAAATTCGTTTGCACACACGTATTTCTATCCAAAGATTCATGTTCGTGTGCAGAAATATATGCGTTTGCTTGAGTATGTTAAAAAGTGGAAAAATCGTCGTTTCTCGGACTAGAAATGCGTGTTTTCTTATATACATTAATAATACCTACAAATTCCATGCGATTGTGCTATTTCTTTCTGAATGGCTTTACCACACACAATGAAACAGCATTTTATCACTCGTTTCGATTTTCCAATCATACAAAATTTCTCTAAAAATTTGGTTTTTGCGAAATATTAAGCTCTATATTAATGAATAAGATTTACTAATCCCATCGGATCTCTCTGGTTTCTTAAAAGAATGTCAAATTCGTGCGTACACACACCTATTTCTATCCAAAGATACATGTTCTTGTCCAGAAATATATGCGTTTGCTAATGTATGGCAATTAGTGGAAAAATCGTCGTTTCTCGGGATAGAATTGCGTTTTTTCATATGTACATTAATAAAACCTACAAATTCCAAGCGATTGTGCTAATTCTTTCTGAATGGGTTTAACATTCAGAATGAAACGGCATTTTATCACTCGTTTCGATTTTCCACTCATTTAAAATTTCTCTAAAAATTTGTAATTTGCGAGATTTTAAGCTATATAATCATGGATAAAATCTGCAATTCCCATCGGATGTCTCTGGTTTCTTAAAAAAAAATATCAAATTCGTCTGTACACACGCATTTCTATCCAAAGTTTCATGTTCGCGTCCAGAAATATATGCGTTTGTTAGTGTATTGTATAAAGTGGAAAAATCGTCGTTTCTCGGGCTAGAAATGCGTTTTTTCTGATATTCATTAATAAAAACTACAAATTGAAACCGATTATGCTAATTCTGTTTTGGGTGGGTTTAACATTCACAATGAAACAACATTTTATCACTCGTATCGATTTTCCACTGATTTAAAATTTCTCTAAGAATTTGGTTTTTGCGAGATTTTAAGCTATATAATCAAGAATAAAATCTACAAATCTCATGGGATCTCTCTGGTTTCTTAAAAGAATGTCAAATTCGTTTGTACACACCTATTTCTATCCAAAGATTCATGTTCGCGTCCAGAAATATATGCGTTTGCTAGTGTATGGCAATTAGAGGGAAAATCGTCGTGTCTCGGGCTAGAAATGCGTTTTTGCGTATATACATTAATAAAACTTACAAATTGAAACCGATTGTGGTAATTCTTCCTGAATGGGTTTAACATTCACAATGAAACAGCATTTTATATCTCGTTTCGATTTTCCACTCATTTAAAATTTCTCCAAAAATTTGGTTTTTGCTAGATGTTATGCCATTTAATAAAATCCACAAATTCCATGGGACTTTTCTAGTTTCTTAAAAAAATGTCAAATTCGTGTCTACACACGTATTTCTATCCAAATATTCTTGTTCGCGTCCAGAAATATATGCGTTTGCTAGTGTATGGTAATAATGGAAAAATCGTCGTTTCTCGGGCTAGAAATGCGTTTTTTCGTATATACATTAATAATACCTACAAATTGAAACCGATTGTGCTAATTCTTTCTGAATGGGTTTAACATTCACAATGAAGCAGCATTTCATCACTCGTTTCGATTCTCCACTCATTTAAAATTCCTCTAATAATTTGATTTTTGCGAGATTTTAAGCTATATAACCATGAATAAAATCTACAAATCCCATCGGATCTCTCTGGTTTCTTAAAAGAATGTCAAATTCGTGCGTACACACACCTATTTCTATGGAATGATTCATGTTCTTGTCCAGAAATATATGCGTTTGCTAGTGTATGGCAATTAGTGGAAAAATCGTCGTTTCTCGGGCTAGAAATGCGTTTTTCGTATATACATTTCTTAAAAAAATGTCAAATTCGTGTGTACACACGTATTTCTATCCAAATATTCTAGTTCGCGTCCAGAAATATATGCGTTTGCTAGTGTATGGTAATAATGGAAAAATCGTCGTTTCTCGGGATAGAAATGCGTTTTTTCGTATATACATTAATAATACCTACAAATTGAAACCGATTGTGCTAATTTTTTCTAAATGGGTTTAACATTCACAATGAAACAGCATTTCATCACTCGTTTCGATTTTCCACTCATTTAAAATTTCTCTAAAAATTTGGTTTTTCCTAGAATTTATGCTATTTAATCACGAATAAAATCTACAAAACCCATCGGATTTCTATAGTTTCTTAGGAAAATGTCAAATTCGTGTGTACACACGTATTTCTATCCAAATATTCTTGTTCGCGTCCAGAAATATATGCGTATGCTACTGTATGTTAATAATGGAAAAATCGTCGTTTCTCGGGCTAGAAATGCGTTTTTTCGCATATACATTAATGAAACCTACAAATTGAAAGTGATTGTGCTGTTTCTTTGTGAATGAGTTTAACATTCACAATGATACAGCATTTTATCGCTCGTTTCGATTTTCCACTAATATAAAATTTCTCCAAAAATTTGGTTTTTGCAAGATTTTAAGCTATATAATCATGAATAAAATCTACAAATCCCATCGGATTTGTCTAGTTTCAAAAAAAAAAATGTCAGATTCGTGTGTACGCACGTATTTCTATTCAAAGATAATTGTTCGCTTTCATAAATATATGCGTTTGCTTGCGTATGGTAATAAGTGGAAAAATCGTCGTTTTTCGGGCTAGAAATGCGTCTTTTCGTATATACATTAATAAAACCTAAAAATTAGAACCGATTGTGTTATTCTTTCTGAATGGGTTTAAAATTCACAATGAAACTTCATTAAATAACTCGTTTCGATTTTCCACTCATATTTAATTCTCTAAAAATTTGGATTTTGCGAGATTTTAAGCTATATAATCATGAATAAAATCTACAAAACCCATCGGATTTCTCTGGTTTCCTAAAAAAAATGTCAAATTCGTGTGTTCACACGTATTTCTATCCAAATATTGTTGTTCGCGACCAGAAATATATGGCATTGCTAGTGTATGGTAACAAGTGGAAAAATCGTCGTTTCTCGGGCTAGAAATGCGTTTTTTCGTAACATTAAAAAACCTACAAATTGAAACCGATCGTGTTAATTCTTTCTGAATGTGTTTAACATTCACAATGAAACAGCATTTTATCACTCGCCTCGATTTTCCACTCATACAAAATTTCTCTATATATTTGATTTTTGCGAGATATTAATCTATATAATCATGAATAAAATCTAGAAATCCCATCAGATCTCTCTGGTTTCTTAAAAGAATGTCAAATTCGTTTACATGCCTATTTGTATCAAAAGATTCATGTTCTCGGCGAGAAATATATGTGTTTGCTATTATATGTCAATTAGTGGAAATATCGTCGTTTGTCGGGATAGAAATTCGTTTCTGCGTAGATACATTAATAAAACCTACAAATTGAAACCGATTGTGCTAATTCTTTCTGAATGGGTTTAACATTCAAAATGAACCTTCATTTTATCACTCGTTTCGATTTTCCACTCATTTAAAATTTCTCTAAAAATTTGGTTTTTGCTAAATATTATGCTATTTAATCACGAATAAATTCTACAAATCCTATCGGATTTCTGTAGTTTGTTAAAAAATTGCCAAATCCTTGTGTACACACGTATTTCTATGCAAATATACTTGTTCGCGTCCAAAAATATATACGATTGCTGGTGTATGGTAATAATGGAAAAATCGTCGTTTCTCGCGCTAGAAATGCGTTTTTTTCGTATATACATTAATAAAACCTACAAATTGAAACCGATTGTGCTAATTCTTTCTGAATGGGTTTAACATTCACAATGATACAGCATTTTATAGTAGTCGTTTCGATTTTCCACTCATTTAAAATTCCTCTAATAATTTGGTTTTTGCGAGATTTTAAGCTATATAACCATGAATAAAATCTACAAATCCCACCGGATCTCTCTGGTTTCTTAAAAGAATGTCAAATTCGTGCGTACACACACCTATTTCTATCCAAAGATTCATGTTCTTGTCCAGAAATATATGCGTTTGCTAGTGTATGGCAATTAGTGGAAAAATCGTCGTTTCTCGGGCTAGAAATGCGTTTTTTCGCATATACATTAATGAAACCTACAAATTGAAAGCGATTGTGCTGTTTCTTTGTGAATGAGTTTAACATTCACAATGATACAGCATTTTATCGCTCGTTTCGATTTTCCACTAATATAAAATTTCTCCAAAAATTTGGTTTTTGCGAGATTTTAAGCTATATAATCATGAATAAAATCTACAAATCCCATCGGATTTCTCTAGTTTCTTAAAAAAAATGTCAGATTCGTGTGTACGCACGTATTTCTATTCAAAGATACTTGTTCGCTTCCATAAATATATGCGTTTGCTTGCGTATGGTAATAAGTGGAAAAATCGTCGTTTCTCGGGCTAGAAATTCGTCTTTTCGTATATACATTAATAAAACCTAAAAATTAGAACCGATTGTGTTATTCTTTCTGAATGGGTTTAAAATTCACAATGAAACTGCATTAAATAACTCGTTTCGATTTTCCGCTCATATTTAATTCTCTAAAAATTTGGATTTTGCGAGATTTTAAGCTATATAATCATGAATAAAATCTACAAAACCCATCGGATTTCTCTGGTTTCCTAAAAAAAATGTCAAATTCGTGTGTACACACGTATTTCTATCCAAATATTGTTGTTCTTGTCCAGAAATATATGGCATTGCTAGTGTATGGTAACATGTGGAAAAATCGTCGTTTCTCGGGCTAGAAATGCGTTTTTTCGTAACATTAAAAAACCTAGAAATTGAAACCGATCGTGTTAATTCTTTCTGAATGTGTTTAACATTAACAATGGAACAGCATTTTATCACTCGTTTCGATTTTCCACTCATACAAAATTTCTCTAAAAATTTGGTTATTGCGAGATTTTTACGTATATAGTCATGACTAAAATCTACAAATCCGATCGGGTCTCTCTGGTTTCTTAAAAGGAAGTCAAATTCGTGTGTACACACCTATTTCTATCCAAAGATTCATGTTCGCGTCCAGAAATAATTGGTTTGCTAGTGTTGTAAAAAGTGAAAAAACCGTCGCTTCTCGGGCTGGAAATGCGTTTTCTCCTATATACATTAATAAATCCTACAAATTCCAAGCGATTGTGCTAATTCTTTCTGAATGGCTTTAATATTTACAGTGAAACCTCATTTTATCACTCGTTTTGAGTTTCCACTCATACAAAATTTCTCTAAAAATTTGGTTTTTGCGAGATTTTAAGCTGTATAATCATGAATAAAATTTACAATTCCCATTGGATCTCTCTGCTTTCTTACAAAAATATCAAATTCGTGTGTACACACATTTCTATCCAAAGTTTTATGTTTGCGTCCAGAAATATATGCGTTTGTTAGTGTATTGTAAAAAGTGGTAAAATTGTCGTTCCTCGGGCTACAGATGCGTTTTTTCCTATATACATTAATAAAACCTACAAATTGAAACCGCTTGTGCTAATTCTGTTTTGAGTGGGTTTAACATTCACAATGAAACAACACTTTATCACTCGTTTCGATTTTCCACTCATTTAAAATTTCTCTAAAAATTTGGTTTTTGCGAGATTTTAAGCTATATAATCATGAATAAAATCTACAAATCTCATGGGATCTGTCTGGTTTCTTAAAAGAATGTCAATTTCGTGTGTACACACCTATTTCTATCCAAAGATTCATGTTCGCGTCCAGAAAAATGTGTTTGCTAGTGTATGGCAATTACAGGAATAATCGTCGTATCTCGGGCTAGAAATGCGTTTTTGTGTATATACATTAATAAAACATACAAATTGAAACCGATTGTGCTAATTCTTTCTGAATGGGTTTAACATTCACAATGAAACAGCATTTTATAACTCGTTTCGATTTTCCACTCATTTAAAATTTCTCTAAAAATTTGGTTTTTGCTAGATTTTATGCTATTTAATCATGAATAAAATCTGCAAATCCAATCGGATTTCTCTAGTTTCTTAAAAAAAATATCAAATTCGTGTGTACACACGTATTTCTATCCAAACATTCTTGTTCGCGTCCAGAAATATATGCGTATGCTAGTGTATGTTAATAATGGAAAAATTGGCGTTTCTCGGGCTAGAAATGTTTTTTTTCGTATATACATTAATAATACCTACAAATTGAAACCGATTGTGCTAATTCTTTCTGAATGGGTTTAACATTCACAATGGAACAGCATTATGTCACTCATTTCGATTTTCCACTCATATAAAATTTCTCTAAAAATTTGGTTTTTGCGAGATTTTATGCTATATAATTAAGGATAAAATCTACAACTCCCATCGTCTCACTGTGGTTTCTCAAAAGAATGTCAAATTCGTGTGCACACACTTATTTCTATCCAAAGATTCATGTTCGCGTCCAGAAATATATTCGTTTGGTAGTTATGGCAATAAGAGGAAAAATCGTCGTTTCTCGGGCTAGAAATGCGTTTTTTTTATAACATTAATAAAACCTACAAATTCCAAGCGATTGTGCTAATTCTTTCTGAATGGTTTAACATTCACAATGAAACAGCATTTCATCACTCGTTTCGACTTTCCACTCATTTAAAATTCCTCTAATAATTTGGTTTTTGCGAGATTTTAAGCTATATAACCATGAATAAAATCTACAAATCCCATCGGATCTCTCTGGTTTCTTAAAAGAATGTCAAATTCGTGCGTACACACACCTATTTCTATCCAAAGATTCATGTTCTTGTCCAGAAATATATGCGTTTGCTAGTGTATGGCAATTAGTGGAAAAATCGTCGTTTCTCGGGCTAGAAATGCGTTTTTCGTATATACATTTCTTAAAAAAATGTAAAATTCGTGTGTACACACATATTTCTATCCAAATATTCTAGTTCGCGTCCAGAAATATATGCGTTTGCTAGTGTATGGTAATAAGTGGAAAAATCGTCGTTTCTCGGGCTAGAAATGCGTTTTTTCATATGTACATTAATAAAACCTAAAAATTGGAACCGATTGTGCTAATGCTTTCTGAATGGGTTTAAAATTCACAATGAAATAGCATTATATCACAGGTTTTGATTTTCCACTCATATAAAATATGTCTAAAAATTTGGAATTTTGCGAGATTTTAAGCTATATAATCATGAATAAAATTTACAAATCCCATCGGATTTCTCAAGTTTCCTACAAAAAAATGTCAAATTCGTGTGTACACACTTATTTCTATCCAAAGGTTCTTGTACGCGTCCAGAAATATATGCGATTGCTAGTGTATGGTAACAAGTGGAAAAATCGTCGTTTCTCGGGCTAGAAATGCGTTTTTTCGTATATACATTAATAAAAGCTACAAATTGAATCTGAATATGTTAATTCTTTCTCAATGGGATTAACATTCACAATGAAAAAGTATTTTATCACTCGCCTCTATTTTCCACTAATACAAGATTTCCCTAAAAATTTGGTTTTTGCGATATTTTAAGCTATATAATGATGAAACTGATCTACAAATCCCATCGGATCGCTCTGGTTTCTTAAAAGACTGTCAAATTCGTGTGTACACAAGCATTTCTATCCAAAGTTTCATTTTCGCGTCCAGAAATATATGCGTTTGTTAGTGTATGGTAATATTTGAAAAAATCGTAGTTTCTCGGGCTAGAAATGCGTTTTTTCCTATGTATATTAATAAAACATAAAATTCCAAGCGATCGTGCTAATTCTTTGTGAATGGCTTCAACATTCACAATGAAACCGCATTTTATCACTCGTTTGGATTTTCCACTCATACAAAATTTCTCTAAAATTTTGGTTTTTGCGAGATTTTAAGCTATATAATCAGGAATAAAATCTACAATTCCCATCGGATCTCTCTGCTTTCTTAAAAAATATTAAATTCGTCTGTACACATGCATTTCTATCCAAAGTTTCATTTTCGCGTCCAGAAATATATGCGTTTGCTAGTGTAGGCCTATTTTAAAAAGTGGAAAAAATCGTGGTTTGTCGGGCTAGAAATGCGTTTTTTCGTATATAAATTAATAAAACCTACAAATTCAAACCGATGGGGCTAATTCTTTCAGAATGGTTTTGTCATTCACAAAAAAAGGGCATTTTATCGCTTGTTTCGATTTTCCACTCATACAAAATTTCTCTAAAAATTAGGTTTTTGCGAGACTTTAAGGTATATAATCATGAATAAAATTTACAAATCCCATCGGATTTCTCTAGTTCCTTAAAAAAATGTCAAATTCGTTTGTACACATGTATTTCTATCCAAAGATTCTTGTTCGCGTCCAGAAATATATGCGTTTGCTAGTGTAATGTAAATAGGGAAAAATCGTCGTTCCTCTTGTAGTAAAGCTTTTTTTCGTATAAAGAGTAATAAAGCCTACAAATTCCAAGCGATTGTGCTAATTCTTACTGAATGGCTTTAACATTTACAGTGAAACCGCATTTTATCACTCGTTTCGATTTTCCACTCATTTAAAATTTCTCTAAAAATTTGGTTTTTGCGAGATTTTAAGCTATATAAACAAGAATAAAACCTACAAATCTCATGGGATCTCTCTGGTTTCTTAAAAAAATGTCAAATTCGTGTGTACACACCTATTTCTTTCCAAAGAATCATGTTCGCGTCAAGAAATATATGCGTTTGCTAGTGTATGGCAATTAGAGGAAAAATCGTCGTGTCTCGAGCTAGAAATGCGTTTTTGCGTATATACATTAATAAAACTTACAAATTGAAACCGATTGTGCTAATTCTTCCAGAATGTGTTTAACATTCACAATGAAACAGCATTTTATGTCTCGTTTCGATTTTCCACTCATTTAAAATTTCTCTAAAAATTTGGTTTTTGCTAGATGTTATGCCATTTAATCATGAATAAAATCTACAAATCCCATCGGATTTTTCTAGTTTCTTAAAAAAATGTCAAATTCGTGTGTACACACGTATTTCTATCCAAATATTCTTGTTCGCGTCCAGAAATATATGCGTTTGCTAGTGTATGGTAATAATGGAAAAATCGTCGTTTTCCGGGCTAGAAATGCGTTTTTTCGTATATAAATTAATAATACCTACAAATTGAAACCGATTGTGCTAATTCTTTCTGAATGGGTTTAACATTCACAATGAAACAGCATTATATCACTCATTTCGATTTTCCACTCATATAAAATTTCTCTAAAAATTTGGATTTTGCGAGATTTTAAGCTATATAATCATGGATAAAATCTACAAATCCCATTGTATCACTCTGGTTTCTTAAAAGAATGTCAAATACGTGTGTACACACATATTTCTATCCAAAGATTCATGTTCGCGTCCAGAAATATATTCGTTTGCTAGAGTATGGCAATAAGAGGAAAAATCGTCGTTTCTCGGGCTAGAGATTCGTTTCTTTATAACATTATTAAAACCTGCAAATTCCAAGCGATTGAGCTAATTCTTTCTGAATGGGTTTAACATTCACAATGAAACAGCATTTCATCACTCGTTTCGACTTTCCACTCATTTAAAATTCCTCTAATAATTTGGTTTTTGCGAGATTTTAAGCTATATAACCATGAATAAAATCTACAAATCCCATCGGATCTCTCTGGTTTCTTAAAAGAATGTCAAATTCGTGCGTACACACACCTATTTCTATCCAAAGATTCATGTTCTTGTCCAGAAATATATGCGTTTGCTAGTGTATGGCAATTAGTGGAAAAATCGTCGTTTCTCGGGCTAGAAATGCGGTTTTCGTATATACATTTCTTAAAAAAATGTCAAATTCGTGTGTACACACGTATTTCTATCCAAATATTCTAGTTCGCGTCCAGAAATATATGCGTTTGCTAGTGTATGGTAATAATGGAAAAATCGTCGTTTCTCGGGCTAGAAATGCGTTTTTTCGTATATACATTAATAATACCTACAAATTGAAACCGATTGTGCTAATTTTTTCTAAATGGGTTTAACATTCAAAATGAAACAGCATTTCATCACTCGTTTCGATTTTCCACTCATTTAAAATTTCTCTAAAAATTTGGTTTTTCCTAGAATTTATGCTATTTAATCATGAATAAAATCTACAAAACCCATCGGATTGCTATAGTTTCTTAGAAAAATGTCAACTTCGTGAGTACACATGTATTTCTATTCAAATATTCTTGTTCGCGTCCAGAAATATATGCGTTTGCTACTGTATGTTAATAATGGAAAAATCGTCGTTTCTCGGGCTAGAAATGCGTTTTTTCGCATATACATTAATGAAACCTGCAAATTGAAAGCGATTGTGCTGTTTCTTTGTGAATGAGTTTAACATTCACAATGATACAGCATTTTATCGCTCGTTTCGATTTTCCACTAATATAAAAGTTCTCCAAAAATTTGGTTTTTGCGAGATTTTAAGCTATATAATCATCAATAAAATCTACAAATCCTATCGGATTTCTCTAGTTTCTTAAAAAAAATGTCAGATTCGTGTGTACGCACGTATTTCTATTCAAAGATACTTGTTCGCTTCCATAAATATATGCGTTTGCTTGCGTAGGGTAATAAGTGGAAAAATCGTCGTTTCTCGGGCTAGAAATGCGACTTTTCGTATATACATTAATAAAACCTAAAAATTAGAACCGATTGTGTTATTCTTTCTGAATGGGTTTAAAATTCACAATGAAACTGCATTAAATAACTCGTTTCGATTTTCCACTCATATTTAATTCTCTAAAAATTTGAATTTTGCAAGATTTTAAGCTATATAATAATGAATAAAATCTACAAAACCCATCGGATTTCTCTGGTTTCCTAAAAAAAATGTCAAATTCGTGTGTACACACGTATTTCTATCCAAAAATTGTTGTTCTTGTCCAGAAATATATGGCATTGCTAGTGTATGGTAACAAGTGGAAAAATCGTCGTTTCTCGGGCTAGAAATGTTTTTTTTCGTAACATTAAAAACCTACAAATTGAAACGGATCGTGTTAATTCTTTCTGAATGTGTTTAAAATTCACTATGGAACAGCATTTTATCACTCGTTTCGATTTTCCACTCATACAAAATTTCTCTAAAAATTTGGTTATTGCGAGATTTTTACGTATATAGTCATGACTAAAATCTAGAAATCCGATCGGGTCTCTCTGGTTTCTTAAAAGAAAGTCAAATTCGTGTGTACACACCTATTTCTATACAAAGATTCATGTTCGCGTCCAGAAATAATTGGTTTGCTAGTGTTGTAAAAAGTGAAAAAACCGTCGCTTCTCGGGCTGGAAATGCGTTTTCTCCTATATACATTAATAAAACCTACAAATTCCAAGCGATTGTGCTAATTCTTTCTGAATGGCTTTAATATTTACAGTGAATCCTCATTTTATCACACGTTTCGATTTTCCACTCATACAAAATTTCTCTAAAAATTTGGTTTTTGCGAGATTTTAAGCTGTATAATCATGAATAAAATTTACAATTCCCATTGGATCTCTCTGCTTTCTTACAAAATTATCAAATTCGTGTGTACACACACATTTCTATCCAAAGTTTTATGTTCACGTCCAGAAATATATGCGTTTGTTAGTGTATTGTAAAAAGTGGTAAAATTGTCGTTCCTCGGGCTACAGATGCGTTTTTTCCTATATACATTAATAAAACCTACAAATTGAAACCGCTTGTGCTAATTCTGTTTTGAGTGGGTTTAACATTCACAATGAAACAACACTTTATCACTCGTTTCGATTTTCCACTCATATAAAATTCCTCTAAAAATTTGGTTTTTGCGAGATTTTAAGCTATATAATCATGAATAAAATCTACAAATCTCATGGGATCTGTCTGGTTTCTTAAAAGAATGTCAAATTCGTGTGCACACACCTATTTCTATCCAAAGATTCATGTTCGCGTCCAGAAAAATGTGTTTGCTAGTGTATGGCAATTACAGGAATAATCGTCGTATCTCGGGCTAGAAATGCGTTTTTGTGTATATACATTAATAAAACTTACAAATTGAAACCGATTGTGCTAATTCTTTCTGAATGTGTTTAACATTCACTATGGAACAGCATTTTATAACTCGTTTCGATTTTCTACTCATTTAAAATTCCTCTAAAAATTTGGTTTTTGCTAGATGTTATGCTATTTAATCATGAATAAAATCTGCAAATCCAATCGGATTTCTCTAGTTTCTTAAAAAAAATGTCAAATTCGTGTGTACACACGTATTTCTATCCAAAGATTCTTGTTCGCGTCCAGAAATATATGCGTTTGCTTGTGTAATGTAAAAAGCGGAAAAATCGTCGTTTCTCGGGCAAGAAATGCGTTTTTTCGTAACATTAAAAAACCTACAAATTGAAACCGATCGTGTTAATTCTTTCTGAATGTGTTTAACATTCACAATGAAACAGCATTTCATCACTCGTTTCGACTTTCCACTCATTTAAAATTTCTCTAAAAATTTGGTTTTTGCGAGATTTTATGCTATATAAACAAGGATAAAATCTACAACTCCCTTCGTATCACTGTGGTTTCTTAAAAGAATGTCAAATTCGTGTGTACACACTTATTTCTATCCAAAAATTCATGTTCGCGTCCAGAAATATATTCGTTTGGTAGTTATGGCAATAAGAGGAAAAATCGTCGTTTCTCGGGCTAGAAATGCGTTTTTTTATAACATTAATAAAAAAAATTACAAATTTCAAGCGATTGTGCTAATTCTTTCTGAATGGTTTAACATTCACAATGAAACAGCATTTTATCACTCGTTTCGATGTTTCACTCATTCAAAATCCTCTAATAATTTGATTTTTGCGAGATTTTAAGCTATATAACCATGAATGAAATCTACAAATCCAATCGGATTTCTCTAGTTTCTTAAAAAAATATCAAATTCGTGTGTACACACGTATTTCTATCCAAATATTCTTGTTCGCGTCCAGAAATATATGCGTATGCTAGTGTATGGTAATAATGGAAAAATTGGCGTTTCTCCGGCTAGAAATGCGTGTTTTCGTATATACATTAATTATACCTACAAATTGAAACCGATTATGCTAATTCTTTCTGAATGGGTTTAACATTCACAATGAAACTGCATTATATAACACGTTTCGTATTTCCACTCATACAAAATCTCTCTAAAAATTTGGTTTTTGCGAAATTTTTAGGTATATAATCATGAATAAAATTTACAAATCCCATCGGATCACTCTGGTTTCTTAAATGCAAGTCAAATTCGTGTGTATTTACATATTTCTATCCAAAGATTCATGTTCGCGTCCAGAAATATATGCGTTTGTTTGTGTCTGGTAAAAAGTGGAAAAATTGTCGTTTCTCGGACTAGAGATGCGTTGTTTCCTATATACATTAATAAAACCTACAAATTGAAACCGCTTGTGCTAATTCTGTTTTGGGTGGGTTTAACATTCACAATGAAACAACATTTTATCACTCGCCTCGATTTTCCACTCATTTAAAATTTCTCTAAAAATTTGGTTTTTGCTAGATGTTATGCTATTTTATCACGAATAAATTCTACAAATCCCGTCGGATTTCTGTAGTTTGTTAAAAAATGTCAAATTCGTGTGTACACACGTATTTCTATCCAAGTATTCTGGTTTGCGTCCAAAAATATATACGATTGCTAGTGTATGGTAATAATGGAAAAATCGTCGTTTCTCGGGCTAGAAATGCGTTTTTGCTTATATGCATTAATAAACCTTACAAATTGAAGTCGATTGTGCTAATTCTTTCTGAATGGGTTTAACATTCACAATGAAACAGCATTTTATAACTCGTTTCGATTTTCCACTCATTTAAAATTTCTCTAAAAATTTGGTTTTTGCTAGATGTTATGCTATTTAATCACGAATAAATTCTGCAAATCCCATCGGATTTCTGTAGTTTGTTAAAAAAATGTCAAATTCGTGTGTACACACGTATTTCTATCCAAGTATTGTTGTTCGCGTCCAAAAATATTTACGATTGCTAGTGTATGGTAATAATGGAAAAATCGTAGTTTCTCGGGCTAGAAATGCGTTTTTTCGTATATACATTATTAAAACCTACAAATTGAAACCGATTGTGCTAATTCTTTCTGAATGGGTTTAACATTCACAATGATACAGCATTTTATCACTCGTTTCGATTTTCCACTAATATAAAATTTCTCCAAAAATCTCTCTGGTTTCTTAAAAGACTGTCAAATTCGTGTGTACACATGCATTTCTATCCAAAGTTTCATGTTCACGTCCGGAAATGTATGCGTTTACAGGTGAATTATAAAAAGTGGAAAAAATAATCGTGTCTCGGGCTAGAAATGCGTTTTTTCTTATATACATTAATAAAACCTACAAATTGAAACCGATTGTGCTAATACTGTTTGAATGGGTTTAACAATCACAATGAAACAACATTTTATCACTCTTTTCGATTATCCACTCATTTAAAATTTCTCTAAAATTTTGGTTTTTGCGAGATTTTAAGCTATATAATCAGGAATAAAATCCACAATTCCCATCGGATCTCTCTGCTTTCTTAAAAAAATATCAAATTCGGGTGTACACATGCATTCCTACCCAAAGTTTCATTTTCGCGTCCAGAAATATATGCGTTTGTTAGTGTATGGTAATATTTGAAAAAATCGTAGTTTCTCGGGCTAGAAATGCGTTTTTTCCTATGTATATTAATAAAACATAAAATTCCAAGCGATCGTGCTAATTCTTTGTGAATGGCTTCAACATTCACAATGAAACCGCATTTTATCACTCGTTTGGATTTTCCACTCATACAAAATTTCTCTAAAATTTTGGTTTTTGCGAGATTTTAAGCTATATAATCAGGAATAAAATCTACAATTCCCATCGGATCTCTCTGCTTTCTTAAAAAATATTAAATTCGTCTGTACACATGCATTTCTATCCAAAGTTTCATTTTCGCGTCCAGAAATATATGCGTTTGCTAGTGTAGGCCTATTTTAAAAAGTGGAAAAAATCGTGGTTTGTCGGGCTAGAAATGCGTTTTTTCGTATATAAATTAATAAAACCTACAAATTCAAACCGATGGGGCTAATTCTTTCAGAATGGTTTTGTCATTCACAAAAAAAGGGCATTTTATCGCTTGTTTCGATTTTCCACTCATACAAAATTTCTCTAAAAATTAGGTTTTTGCGAGACTTTAAGGTATATAATCATGAATAAAATTTACAAATCCCATCGGATTTCTCTAGTTCCTTAAAAAAATGTCAAATTCGTTTGTACACATGTATTTCTATCCAAAGATTCTTGTTCGCGTCCAGAAATATATGCGTTTGCTAGTGTAATGTAAATAGGGAAAAATCGTCGTTCCTCTTGTAGTAAAGCTTTTTTTCGTATAAAGAGTAATAAAGCCTACAAATTCCAAGCGATTGTGCTAATTCTTACTGAATGGCTTTAACATTTACAGTGAAACCGCATTTTATCACTCGTTTCGATTTTCCACTCATTTAAAATTTCTCTAAAAATTTGGTTTTTGCGAGATTTTAAGCTATATAAACAAGAATAAAACCTACAAATCTCATGGGATCTCTCTGGTTTCTTAAAAAAATGTCAAATTCGTGTGTACACACCTATTTCTTTCCAAAGAATCATGTTCGCGTCAAGAAATATATGCGTTTGCTAGTGTATGGCAATTAGAGGAAAAATCGTCGTGTCTCGAGCTAGAAATGCGTTTTTGCGTATATACATTAATAAAACTTACAAATTGAAACCGATTGTGCTAATTCTTCCAGAATGTGTTTAACATTCACAATGAAACAGCATTTTATGTCTCGTTTCGATTTTCCACTCATTTAAAATTTCTCTAAAAATTTGGTTTTTGCTAGATGTTATGCCATTTAATCATGAATAAAATCTACAAATCCCATCGGATTTTTCTAGTTTCTTAAAAAAATGTCAAATTCGTGTGTACACACGTATTTCTATCCAAATATTCTTGTTCGCGTCCAGAAATATATGCGTTTGCTAGTGTATGGTAATAATGGAAAAATCGTCGTTTTCCGGGCTAGAAATGCGTTTTTTCGTATATAAATTAATAATACCTACAAATTGAAACCGATTGTGCTAATTCTTTCTGAATGGGTTTAACATTCACAATGAAACAGCATTATATCACTCATTTCGATTTTCCACTCATATAAAATTTCTCTAAAAATTTGGATTTTGCGAGATTTTAAGCTATATAATCATGGATAAAATCTACAAATCCCATTGTATCACTCTGGTTTCTTAAAAGAATGTCAAATACGTGTGTACACACATATTTCTATCCAAAGATTCATGTTCGCGTCCAGAAATATATTCGTTTGCTAGAGTATGGCAATAAGAGGAAAAATCGTCGTTTCTCGGGCTAGAGATTCGTTTCTTTATAACATTATTAAAACCTGCAAATTCCAAGCGATTGAGCTAATTCTTTCTGAATGGGTTTAACATTCACAATGAAACAGCATTTCATCACTCGTTTCGACTTTCCACTCATTTAAAATTCCTCTAATAATTTGGTTTTTGCGAGATTTTAAGCTATATAACCATGAATAAAATCTACAAATCCCATCGGATCTCTCTGGTTTCTTAAAAGAATGTCAAATTCGTGCGTACACACACCTATTTCTATCCAAAGATTCATGTTCTTGTCCAGAAATATATGCGTTTGCTAGTGTATGGCAATTAGTGGAAAAATCGTCGTTTCTCGGGCTAGAAATGCGGTTTTCGTATATACATTTCTTAAAAAAATGTCAAATTCGTGTGTACACACGTATTTCTATCCAAATATTCTAGTTCGCGTCCAGAAATATATGCGTTTGCTAGTGTATGGTAATAATGGAAAAATCGTCGTTTCTCGGGCTAGAAATGCGTTTTTTCGTATATACATTAATAATACCTACAAATTGAAACCGATTGTGCTAATTTTTTCTAAATGGGTTTAACATTCAAAATGAAACAGCATTTCATCACTCGTTTCGATTTTCCACTCATTTAAAATTTCTCTAAAAATTTGGTTTTTCCTAGAATTTATGCTATTTAATCATGAATAAAATCTACAAAACCCATCGGATTGCTATAGTTTCTTAGAAAAATGTCAACTTCGTGAGTACACATGTATTTCTATTCAAATATTCTTGTTCGCGTCCAGAAATATATGCGTTTGCTACTGTATGTTAATAATGGAAAAATCGTCGTTTCTCGGGCTAGAAATGCGTTTTTTCGCATATACATTAATGAAACCTGCAAATTGAAAGCGATTGTGCTGTTTCTTTGTGAATGAGTTTAACATTCACAATGATACAGCATTTTATCGCTCGTTTCGATTTTCCACTAATATAAAAGTTCTCCAAAAATTTGGTTTTTGCGAGATTTTAAGCTATATAATCATCAATAAAATCTACAAATCCTATCGGATTTCTCTAGTTTCTTAAAAAAAATGTCAGATTCGTGTGTACGCACGTATTTCTATTCAAAGATACTTGTTCGCTTCCATAAATATATGCGTTTGCTTGCGTAGGGTAATAAGTGGAAAAATCGTCGTTTCTCGGGCTAGAAATGCGACTTTTCGTATATACATTAATAAAACCTAAAAATTAGAACCGATTGTGTTATTCTTTCTGAATGGGTTTAAAATTCACAATGAAACTGCATTAAATAACTCGTTTCGATTTTCCACTCATATTTAATTCTCTAAAAATTTGAATTTTGCAAGATTTTAAGCTATATAATAATGAATAAAATCTACAAAACCCATCGGATTTCTCTGGTTTCCTAAAAAAAATGTCAAATTCGTGTGTACACACGTATTTCTATCCAAAAATTGTTGTTCTTGTCCAGAAATATATGGCATTGCTAGTGTATGGTAACAAGTGGAAAAATCGTCGTTTCTCGGGCTAGAAATGTTTTTTTTCGTAACATTAAAAACCTACAAATTGAAACGGATCGTGTTAATTCTTTCTGAATGTGTTTAAAATTCACTATGGAACAGCATTTTATCACTCGTTTCGATTTTCCACTCATACAAAATTTCTCTAAAAATTTGGTTATTGCGAGATTTTTACGTATATAGTCATGACTAAAATCTAGAAATCCGATCGGGTCTCTCTGGTTTCTTAAAAGAAAGTCAAATTCGTGTGTACACACCTATTTCTATACAAAGATTCATGTTCGCGTCCAGAAATAATTGGTTTGCTAGTGTTGTAAAAAGTGAAAAAACCGTCGCTTCTCGGGCTGGAAATGCGTTTTCTCCTATATACATTAATAAAACCTACAAATTCCAAGCGATTGTGCTAATTCTTTCTGAATGGCTTTAATATTTACAGTGAATCCTCATTTTATCACACGTTTCGATTTTCCACTCATACAAAATTTCTCTAAAAATTTGGTTTTTGCGAGATTTTAAGCTGTATAATCATGAATAAAATTTACAATTCCCATTGGATCTCTCTGCTTTCTTACAAAATTATCAAATTCGTGTGTACACACACATTTCTATCCAAAGTTTTATGTTCACGTCCAGAAATATATGCGTTTGTTAGTGTATTGTAAAAAGTGGTAAAATTGTCGTTCCTCGGGCTACAGATGCGTTTTTTCCTATATACATTAATAAAACCTACAAATTGAAACCGCTTGTGCTAATTCTGTTTTGAGTGGGTTTAACATTCACAATGAAACAACACTTTATCACTCGTTTCGATTTTCCACTCATATAAAATTCCTCTAAAAATTTGGTTTTTGCGAGATTTTAAGCTATATAATCATGAATAAAATCTACAAATCTCATGGGATCTGTCTGGTTTCTTAAAAGAATGTCAAATTCGTGTGCACACACCTATTTCTATCCAAAGATTCATGTTCGCGTCCAGAAAAATGTGTTTGCTAGTGTATGGCAATTACAGGAATAATCGTCGTATCTCGGGCTAGAAATGCGTTTTTGTGTATATACATTAATAAAACTTACAAATTGAAACCGATTGTGCTAATTCTTTCTGAATGTGTTTAACATTCACTATGGAACAGCATTTTATAACTCGTTTCGATTTTCTACTCATTTAAAATTCCTCTAAAAATTTGGTTTTTGCTAGATGTTATGCTATTTAATCATGAATAAAATCTGCAAATCCAATCGGATTTCTCTAGTTTCTTAAAAAAAATGTCAAATTCGTGTGTACACACGTATTTCTATCCAAAGATTCTTGTTCGCGTCCAGAAATATATGCGTTTGCTTGTGTAATGTAAAAAGCGGAAAAATCGTCGTTTCTCGGGCAAGAAATGCGTTTTTTCGTAACATTAAAAAACCTACAAATTGAAACCGATCGTGTTAATTCTTTCTGAATGTGTTTAACATTCACAATGAAACAGCATTTCATCACTCGTTTCGACTTTCCACTCATTTAAAATTTCTCTAAAAATTTGGTTTTTGCGAGATTTTATGCTATATAAACAAGGATAAAATCTACAACTCCCTTCGTATCACTGTGGTTTCTTAAAAGAATGTCAAATTCGTGTGTACACACTTATTTCTATCCAAAAATTCATGTTCGCGTCCAGAAATATATTCGTTTGGTAGTTATGGCAATAAGAGGAAAAATCGTCGTTTCTCGGGCTAGAAATGCGTTTTTTTATAACATTAATAAAAAAAATTACAAATTTCAAGCGATTGTGCTAATTCTTTCTGAATGGTTTAACATTCACAATGAAACAGCATTTTATCACTCGTTTCGATGTTTCACTCATTCAAAATCCTCTAATAATTTGATTTTTGCGAGATTTTAAGCTATATAACCATGAATGAAATCTACAAATCCAATCGGATTTCTCTAGTTTCTTAAAAAAATATCAAATTCGTGTGTACACACGTATTTCTATCCAAATATTCTTGTTCGCGTCCAGAAATATATGCGTATGCTAGTGTATGGTAATAATGGAAAAATTGGCGTTTCTCCGGCTAGAAATGCGTGTTTTCGTATATACATTAATTATACCTACAAATTGAAACCGATTATGCTAATTCTTTCTGAATGGGTTTAACATTCACAATGAAACTGCATTATATAACACGTTTCGATTTTCCACTCATACAAAATCTCTCTAAAAATTTGGTTTTTGCGAAATTTTTAGGTATATAATCATGAATAAAATTTACAAATCCCATCGGATCACTCTGGTTTCTTAAATGCAAGTCAAATTCGTGTGTATTTACATATTTCTATCCAAAGATTCATGTTCGCGTCCAGAAATATATGCGTTTGTTTGTGTCTGGTAAAAAGTGGAAAAATTGTCGTTTCTCGGACTAGAGATGCGTTGTTTCCTATATACATTAATAAAACCTACAAATTGAAACCGCTTGTGCTAATTCTGTTTTGGGTGGGTTTAACATTCACAATGAAACAACATTTTATCACTCGCCTCGATTTTCCACTCATTTAAAATTTCTCTAAAAATTTGGTTTTTGCTAGATGTTATGCTATTTTATCACGAATAAATTCTACAAATCCCGTCGGATTTCTGTAGTTTGTTAAAAAATGTCAAATTCGTGTGTACACACGTATTTCTATCCAAGTATTCTGGTTTGCGTCCAAAAATATATACGATTGCTAGTGTATGGTAATAATGGAAAAATCGTCGTTTCTCGGGCTAGAAATGCGTTTTTGCTTATATGCATTAATAAACCTTACAAATTGAAGTCGATTGTGCTAATTCTTTCTGAATGGGTTTAACATTCACAATGAAACAGCATTTTATAACTCGTTTCGATTTTCCACTCATTTAAAATTTCTCTAAAAATTTGGTTTTTGCTAGATGTTATGCTATTTAATCACGAATAAATTCTGCAAATCCCATCGGATTTCTGTAGTTTGTTAAAAAAATGTCAAATTCGTGTGTACACACGTATTTCTATCCAAGTATTGTTGTTCGCGTCCAAAAATATTTACGATTGCTAGTGTATGGTAATAATGGAAAAATCGTAGTTTCTCGGGCTAGAAATGCGTTTTTTCGTATATACATTATTAAAACCTACAAATTGAAACCGATTGTGCTAATTCTTTCTGAATGGGTTTAACATTCACAATGATACAGCATTTTATCACTCGTTTCGATTTTCCACTAATATAAAATTTCTCCAAAAATCTCTCTGGTTTCTTAAAAGACTGTCAAATTCGTGTGTACACATGCATTTCTATCCAAAGTTTCATGTTCACGTCCGGAAATGTATGCGTTTACAGGTGAATTATAAAAAGTGGAAAAAATAATCGTGTCTCGGGCTAGAAATGCGTTTTTTCTTATATACATTAATAAAACCTACAAATTGAAACCGATTGTGCTAATACTGTTTGAATGGGTTTAACAATCACAATGAAACAACATTTTATCACTCTTTTCGATTATCCACTCATTTAAAATTTCTCTAAAATTTTGGTTTTTGCGAGATTTTAAGCTATATAATCAGGAATAAAATCCACAATTCCCATCGGATCTCTCTGCTTTCTTAAAAAAATATCAAATTCGGGTGTACACATGCATTCCTACCCAAAGTTTCATTTTCGCGTCCAGAAATATATGCGTTTGTTAGTGTATGGTAATATTTGAAAAAATCGTAGTTTCTCGGGCTAGAAATGCGTTTTTTCCTATGTATATTAATAAAACATAAAATTCCAAGCGATCGTGCTAATTCTTTGTGAATGGCTTCAACATTCACAATGAAACCGCATTTTATCACTCGTTTGGATTTTCCACTCATACAAAATTTCTCTAAAATTTTGGGTTTTGCGAGATTTTAAGCTATATAATCTTGAATAAAATCAACAATTCCCAACGGATCGCTCTGCTTTTTTAAAAAAAATATCAAGTTCGTGTGTACACATGCATTACTATCCAAAACTTCATGTTCGCGTCCAGAAATATGTGCGTTTGCTAGTGTATTGTAAAAAGTAGAAAAAATCATCGTTTGTCGGGCTAGAAAAGCGTTTTTTCTGAAATACATTAATGAAACCTACAAATTGGAACCGATTGTGCTAATTCTTTGTGATTAGCTTTAACATTCACAATGAAAGCGCATTTTATCACTGGCTTCGATTTTCCACTCATACAAAATTTCTCTAAAAATTTGTTTTTGCGAGATTTTAAGCTATATAATCATGAAAAAAATCCACAAATCCCATCGGATATCTCTGGTTTGTTAAAAGAATGTCAAATTCGTGTGTAAACACGCATTTTTATCCAAAGTTTCATGTTCGCGTCCAGAAATCTATGCTTTAGTTAGTGTAATGTAAAAAGTGGAAAAATCGTCGTTTCTCTGGCTAGAAATGCGTTTTTTCGTATTTACATTAATAAAACCTACAAATTCCAACCGAATGTGCTAATTCTTTGTGAATGGGTTTAACATTCACAATGGAACAGCATTTTATCACACGTTTCGATTTTCCACTCATACAAAATCTTTCTAAATGTTTGGTTTTTGCGAGATTTTAAGCTATATAATAATGAAAAAAATCTACAAGTCCCATCGGATCTCTCTCGTTTCATAAAAGAATGTCAAATTCCTGTGTACACACTTATTTGTATCCAAAGATTCATGTTCGCGACCAGAAATATATACGTTTGCTTGTGTATGGCAATAAGTGGAAAAATCGTCGTTTCTGGGGATAGAATTGCGTTTTTTCATATGTACATTAATAAAACCTACAAATTCCAAGCTATTGTGTTAATTCTTTCTGAATGGGTTTAACATTCAGAATGAAACAGCATTTTATCACACGTTTCGATTTTCCACTCATTTAAAATTTGTCTAAAAATATGGTATTTGCGAGATTTTAAGCTATATAAACATGGATAAAATCTGCAATTTCCATCGGATATCTCTGGTTTCTTAAAAAGAAATATCAAATTCGTGTGTACACACGCAATTCTATCCAAAGTTTCATGTTCTTGTCCAGAAATATATGCGTTTGTTAGTGAATTGTAAAAAGTGGAAAAATCGTCGTTTCTCGGGCTAGAAATGCGTTTTTTCTGATATTCATTAATAAAACCTACAAATTGAAACCGCTTGTGCTAATTCTGTTTTGGGTGGGTTTAACATTCACAATGAAACATTTTATCACTCGTTTCGATTTTCCACAATGAAACAACATTTTATCACTAGTTTCGATTTTCCACTGATTTAAAATTTCTCTAAGAAATTGGTTTTTGCTAGATTTTAAGCTATACAATGAAGAGTAAAATCTACAAATCTCATGGGATCTCTCTAGTTTCTTAAAAGAATGTCAAATTTGTGTGTACACACCTATTTCTATCCAAAGATTCATGTTCGCTTCCAGAAATACATGCGTTTGCTAGTGTATGGCAAGTAGAGGAAAAATCGTCCTCTTTCGGGCTAGAAATGCGTTTTTGCGTATATACATTAATAAAACTTACAAATTGAAACCGATTGTGCTAATTCTTCCTAAATGGGTTTAACATTCACATTGAAACAGCATTTTATATCTCGTTTCGATTTTCAACTCATTTAAAATTCCACTAAAAATTTGGTTTTTGCGAGATATTACTCTATATAATCATGAATAAAATCTACAAATCCTTTCGGATTACTCTAGTTTCCAAAAACAAAATGTCAAATTCGTGTGTACACACGTATTTCTATCCAAAGAGACTTGTTGGCGTCCAGAAGTATTTGCGATTGCTAGTATATAGTAACAAGTGGAAAAATCGACGTTTCTCGGGCTAGAAATGCGTTTTTTTCGTATATACATTAATAAAACCTACCAATTGAAACTGATTGTGTTAATTCTTTCTGAATAGGTTTTAACATTCGCAATGAAAAGGTATTTTGTCACTCGCCTCGATTTTCCACTAATACAATATTTCTCTAAAAATTTGGTTTTTTAGAGATTATAAGCTCTATAATCTTGAAAAAAATCTACAAATCCAATCAGATCTCTCTGGTTTCTTAAAAGACTGTCAAATTCGTGTGTACACACACATTTCTATCCAAAGTTTCATGTTCGTGTCCAGAAATATATGCGTTTGCCAGTGTATTGTAAAAAGTGGAAAAATCGTCGTTTCTCGGGCTAGAAATGCGATTTTTCCTATATACATTAATAAAACATACAAATTGAAACCGATTGTGCTAATTCTTTGTGAATGGGTTTAACATTCACAATGAAACAGCATTTTATCACTCGTTTCGATTTTCCATTCCTATAAAATTTGTCTACGAATTTGTTTTTTGCGAGATTTTAAGCAATATAATCATGAATAAAATCTACAAACCCCTTCGGATATCTCTAGTTTCTCAAAAAAATGTCAAAGTCGTGTGTACACACCTATTTCTGTTGAAAGATTATCGTTCGCGTCCAGAAGCATATGGGTTTGCTAGTGAATGGTAATAAGTGGAAAAATCGTCGTTTCTCGGGCTAGAAATGCGTATTTTCGTATATACATTAATAAAACCTACAAATTGAAACCATTTGTGCTAATTGTTTTTGAATGGGTTTAACATTCACCATGAAAGAGTATATTATCACTCGTTTCGATTTTCCATTCCTATAAATTTGTTTTTTTGCGAGATTTTATGCTATAAAATCATGAATTAATTCCACAAATGCCATCGGATTTCCCTAGTTTCTTAAAAAGTTACAAATTCGGGTGTACACACGTAGTTCTATCCAAAGACTTGTTCGCTTCCAGAAATATATGCGTTTTCTAGTGTATCGTAATAAGTGGAAAAATCGTCGTTTCTCGGGCTAGAATGTGTTTTTTCGTATATACATTAATAAAACCTATAAATTGAAACAGATTGTGCCAATTCTTTCTGAATGGGATTAACAGTCACAATGAAACCGCATTTTATCAATCGCCTCGATTATCCACTCATACAAAATTTCTGTAAAAATTTAAATTTTGCGAGATTTTAAGCTATATAACCTTGAATAAAATCTACAATTCCCATCGGACCACTCTGGTTTCTTAAAAAAATTCAAATTCGTGTGTACACACTTATTTCTGTCGAAAGAATAATGTTCTAGTCCAGAAATATATGCGTTTGCTACTGTATGGTAATAAGTGGAAAAATCGTCGTTTCTCGGGCTAGAATGGGTTTTTTCGTATATACATTAATAAAACATACAAATTGGAACCGATTGTGCTAATTCTATCTGAATGGGTTTAACATTCACAATGAAACCGCATTTTATCACTCGCCTCGATTTTCCACTCATTTAAAATTTCTCTAAAAATTTGGTTTTTGCTAGATGTTATGCTATTTAAACACGAATAAATTCTACAAATCCCATCGGATTTCTGTAGTTTGTTAAAAAAATGTCAAATTCGTGTGTACACACGTATTTCTATCCAAGTATTGTTGTTCGCGTCCAAAAATATTTACGATTGCTAGTGTATGGTAATAATGGAAAAATCGTAGTTTCTCGGGCTAGAAATGCGTTTTTTGTATATACATTATTAAAACCTACAAATTGAAACCGATTGTGCTAATTCTTTCTGAATGGGTTTAACATTCACAATGATACAGCATTTTATCACTCGTTTCGATTTTCCACTAATATAAAATTTCTCCAAAAATCTCTCTGGTTTCTTAAAAGACTGTCAAATTCGTGTGTACACATGCATTTCTATCCAAAGTTTCATGTTCACGTCCGGAAATATATGCGTTTGCAGGTGAATTATAAAAAGTGGAAAAAATCATCGTGTCTCGGGCTAAAAATGCGTTTTTTCTGATATACATTAATAAAACCTACAAATTGAAACCGATTGTGCTAATACTGTTTGAATGGGTTTAACAATCACAATGATACAACATTTTATCACTCTTTTCGATTATCCACTCATTTAAAATTTCTCTAAAATTTTGGTTTTTGCGAGATTTTAAGCTATATAATCAGGAATAAAATCCACAATTCCCATCGGATCTCTCTGCTTTTTAAAAAAAATATCAAGTTCGTGTGTACACATGCATTACTATCCAAAACTTCATGTTCGCGTCCAGAAATATGTGCGTTTGCTAGTGTATTGTAAAAAGTAGAAAAATCATCGTTTGTCGGGCTAGAAAAGTTTTTTTTCTGAAATACATTAATGAAACCTACAAATTGGAACCGATTGTGCTAATTCTTTCTGAATGGGTTTAACATTCACAATGAAACAGCATTTCATCACTCGTTTCGACTTTCCACTCATTTAAAATTCCTCTAATAATTTGGTTTTTGCGTGATTTTAAGCCATATAATCAGGGATAAAATCTACAAATCCCATTGTATCACTCTGGTTTCTTAAAAGAATGTGAAATTCTTGTGTACACACGTATTTCTATCCAAAGTTTCATGTTCGCGTCCAGAAATATATTCGTTTGCTAGAGTATGGCAATAAGAGGAAAAATCGTCGTTTCTCGGGCTAGAAATGCGTTTCTTTATAACATTATTAAAACCTGCAAATTCCAAGCGATTGTGCTAATTCTTTCTGAATGGTTTAACATTCACAATGAAACAGCATTATATCACTCGTTTCGATGATCCACTCATTCAAAATCCTCTAATAATTTGATATTTGCGAGATTTTAAGCTATATAACCATGAATGAAATCTACAAATCCAATCGGATTTCTCTAGTTCCTTACAAAATATCAAATTCGTGTGTACACACGTATTTCTATCCAAATATTCTTGTTCGCGTCCAGAAATATATGCGTATGCTAGTGTATGGTAATAATGGAAAAGTCGTCGTTTCTCGGGCTAGAAATGCGTTTTTTCGCATATACATTAATGAAACCTACAAATAGAAAGCGATTGTGCTATTTCTTTGTGAATGAGTTTAACATTCACAATGATACAGCATTTTATCGCTCGTTTCGATTTTCCACTAATATAAAATTTCTTCAAAAATTTGGTTTTTGCGAGATTTTAAGCTACATAAACATCAATAAATTCTACAAATCCCATCGGATTTCTCTAGTTTCTTAAAAAAAATATCAGATTCGTGTGTACGCACGTATTTCTATTCCAAGACACTTGTTCGCTTCCATAAATATATGCGTTTACTTGCGTATGGTAATTAGTGGAAAAATCGTCGTTTCCTGGGCTAGAAATGCGTCTTTTCGTATATACATTAATAAAACCTAAAAATTAGATCCGATTGTTTTATTCTTTCTGAATGGGTTTAAAATTCACAATGAAACTGCATTAAATAACTCGTTTCGATTTTCCACTCATATTTCATTCTCTAAAAATTTGGATTTTGCGAGATTTTATGCTATATAATCATGAATAAAATCTACAAAACCCATCGGATCTCTGGTTTCCTAAAAAAAATGTCAAATTCGTGTGTACACACGTATTTCTATCCAAATATTGTTGTTCGCGTTCAGAAATATATGGCATTGCTAGGGTATGGTAACAAGTGGAAAAATCGTCGTTTCTCGGGCTAGAAATGCGTTTTTTCGTAATATTAAAAACCTACAAATTGAAACCGATCGTGTTAATTCTTTCTGAATGTGTTTAACATTCACTATGGAACAGCATTTTATCACACGTTTCGATTTTCCACTCATACAAAATTTCTCTTAAAAATTTGGTTATTGCGAGATTTTTACGTATATAATCATGACTAAAATCTACAAATCCCATCGGGTCTCTCTGGTTTATTAAAAGAAAGTCAAATTCGTGTGTACACACCTATTTCTATCCAAAGATTCATGTTCGCGTCCAGAAATAATTGGTTTGCTAGTGTTGTAAAAAGTGAAAAAACCGTCGCTTCTCGGGCTGGAAATGCGTTTTCTCCTATATACATTAATAAAACCTACAAATTCCAAGCGATTGTGCTAATTCTTTCTGAATGGCTTTAATATTTACAGTGAAACCTCATTTTATCACTCGTTTCGATTTTCCACTCATACAAAATTTCTCTAAAGATTTGGTTTTTGCGAGATTTTAAGCTGTATAATCATGAATAAAATTTACAATTCCCATTGGATCTCTCTGCTTTCTTACAAAAATATCAAATTCGTGTGTACACACACATTTCTATCCAAAGTGTCTTGTTCGCGTCCAGAAATATATGCGTTTGTTAGTGTATTGTAAAAAGTGGTAAAATTGTCGTTCCTCGGGCTAGAGATGCGTTTTTTCCTATATACATTAATAAAACCTACAAATTGAAACCGCTTGTGGTAATTCTGTTTTGAGTGGGTTTAACATTCACAATGAAACAACACTTTATCACTCGTTTCGATTTTCCACTCATATAAAATTTCTCTAAAAATTTGGTTTTTGCGAGATTTTAAGCTATATAATCAGGAATAAAATCTACAATTCCTATCGGATCTCTCTGCTTTCTTAAAAAAATATCAAGTTCCTCTGTACACACGCATTTCTATCCAAAACTTCATTTTCGCGTCCAGAAATATATGCGTTTTCTAGTGTATTGTAAAAAGTGGAAAAATCGTCGTTTGTCTGGCTAGTAAAGCGTTTTTACTGATATACATCAATGAAACCTACAAATTGGAACCGATTGTGCTAATTCTTTCTGAATAGGTTTAACATTCACAATGAAACCGCATTTTATCACTCGCCTCGATTTTCCACTCATACAAAATTTCTCTAATAATTTGATTTTGCGAGATTTTAAGCTTTATAAACAAGAAAAAAATCTACAAATCCCATCGGATCTCTCTGGTTTCTTAAAAGAATGTCAAATTCGTTTGTATACACCTATTTCTATCCAAAGATTCATTTTCGCGTCCAGAAATATATGCGTTTGCTAGTGTATGACAATTAGAGGGAAAATCGTCGTGTCTCGGGCTAGAAATGCGTTTCTTTTTAACATTATTAAAAGCTGCAAATTCCAAGCGATTGTGCTAATTCTTTCTGAATGCGTTTAACATTCACAATGAAACAGGATTTCATCACTCGTTTCGATTCTCCACTCATTTAAAATTCCTCTAATAATTTAATTTTTGCGAGATTTTAAGCTATGTAACCATGAATAAAATCTACAAATCCCATCGGATCTCTCTGGTTTCTTAAAAGAATGTCAAATTCGTGCGTACACACACCTATTTCTATCCAAAGATTCATGTTCTTGTCCAGAAATATATGCGTTTGCTTGTGTATGGCAATTAGTGGAAAAATCGTCGTTTCTCGGGCTAGAAATACGTTTTTCGTATATACATTTCTTAAAAAAATGTCAAATTCGTGTGTACACACGTATTTCTATCCAAATATTCTAGTTCGCGTCCAGAAACATATGCGTTTGCTAGTGTATGGTAATAATGGAAAAATCGTCGTTTCTCGGGCTAGAAATGCGTTTTTGCTTATATACATTAATAAACCTTACAAATTGAAGTCGATTGTGCTAATTCTTTCTGAATGGCTTTAATATTTACAGTGAAACCTCATTTAACACTCGTTTCGATTTTCCACTCATACAAAATTTCTCTAAAAATTTGGTTTTTGCGAGATTTTAAGCTGTATAATCATGAATAAAATTTACAATTCCCATTGGATCTCTCTGCTTTCTTACAAAAATATCAAATTCGTGTGTACACACACATTTCTATCCAAAGTTTCATGTTCGCGTCCAGAAATATATGCGTTTGTTAGTGTATTGTAAAAAGTGGTAAAATTGTCGTTCCTCGGGATACAGATGCGTTTTTTCCTATATACATTAATAAAACCTACAAATTGAAACCGCGTGTGCTAATTCTGTTTTGAGTGGGTTTAACATTCACAATGAAACAACACTTTATCACTCGTTACGTTTTTCCATTCATTTAAAATTTCTCTAAAAATTTGGTTTTTGCGAGATTTTAAGCTATATAATCATGAATAAAATCTACAAATCTCATGGGATGTGTCTGGTTTCTTAAAAGAATGTCAAATTCGTGTGTACACACCTATTTCTATCCAAAGATTCATGTTCGCGTCCAGAAAAATGTGTTTGCTAGTGTATGCCTATTAGAGGAATAATCGTCGTATCTCGGGCTAGAAATGCGTTTTTGTGTATATACATTAATAAAACATACAAATTGAAACCGATTGTGCTAATTCTTTCTGAATGGGTTTAACATTCACAATGAAACAGCATTATATCACTCGTTTCGATTTTCCACTCATTTAAAATTTCTCTAAAAATTTGGTTTTTGCTAGATATTATGCTATTTAGTCACGAATAAATTCTACAAATACCATCGTATTCCTGTAGTTTGTTAAAAAAAAGTCAAATTCGTGTATACACACGTATTTCTGTCGAAAGATTAATGTTCTAGTCCAGAAATATATGCGTTTGCTACTGTATGGTAATAAGTGGAAAAATCGTCGTTTCTCGGGCTAGAATGTGTTTTTTCGTATATACATTAATAAAACATACAAATTGGAACCGATTGTACTAATTCTATCTGAATGGGTTTAACATTCACAATGAAACCGCATTTTATCACTCGTTTCGATTTTCCACTCATACAAAATTTCTCTAAAAATTTTTTTTTTGCGAGACTTTAACCTATATAATCATGGATAAAATCTACAAATCACATCGGATATCACTAGTTTCTTAAAAAAATTGTCAAATTCGTGTGTACACACGTATTTCTATCCAAAGATTCATGTTCGCGTCCAGAAATATATTCGTTTGCTAGAGTATGGCAATAAGAGGAAAAATCGTCGTTTCTCGGGCTAGAAATGCGTTTTTTATAACATTACTAAAACCTGCAAATTCCAAGCGATTGTGCTAATTCTTTGTGAATGAGTTTAACATTCACAATGAAATAGCATTTTATCACTCGTTTCGATTTTCCACTCATTTAAAATTCCTCTAATAATTTGATTTTTCCGAGATTTTAAGCTATATAGACATGAATAAAATCTACAAATCCCATCGGATTTCTCTAGATTCTTAAAAAAATGCCAATTTCGTGTGTACACACGTATTTCTATCCAAAGATTCTTGTTCGCGTCCAGAAATATATGCTTTTGGTAGTGTAATGTAAAAAGTGGAAAAATCGTCGTTTCTCGGGCAAGAAATGCGTTTTTTCGTATATACATTAATAAAACCTACAAATTGAAACCGATTGTGCTAATTCTTCCTGAAAGTGTTTAACATTCACAAATAAACAGTATTTTATCCCTCGTTTCCATTATCCATTCTTTTAAAATTTCACTAAAAATTTGGATATAGCGAGAATTTATGCTATATAATAATAAATAAAATCTACAAACCCCATCGGATTTCTCTAGTTTCTTAAAAAAATGTGAAATTAGTTTGCACACACGTATTTCTATCCAAAGATTGATGTTCGTGTCCAGAAATATATGCATTTGCTTGACTATGTTAAAAAGTGAAAAAATCGTCGTTTCTCGGACTAGAAATGCGTGTTTTCTTATATACATTAATAATACCTACAAATTCCATGCGATTGTGCTAATTCTTTCTGAATGGCTTTACCATTCTCAATGAAACAGCATTTTATCACTCGTTTCGAATTTCCAATCATACAAAATTTTTCTAAAAATTTGGTTTTTGGGAAATATTAAACTATATAATAATGAATAAGATTTACTAATCCCATCGGATCTCTCTGGTTTCTTAAAAGAATGTCAAATTCGTGCGTACACACACCTATTTCTATCCAAAGATTCATGTTCTTGTCCAGAAATATATGCGTTTGCTAGTGTATGGCAATTAGTGGAAAAATAGTCGTTTCTCGGGCTAGAAATGCGTTTTTTCGTATATACATTACTAAAAGCTACAATTTGAAACCGATTGTGCTAATTTTTTCTAAATGGGTTTAACATTCACAATGAAACAGCATTTCATCACTCGTTTCGATTTTCCACTTATTTAAAATTTCTCTAAAAATTTGGAATTTGCGAGATTTTAAGCTATATAAACATGGATAAAATCTGCAATTCCCATCGGATCTCTCTGGTTTCTTAAAAAAAAATATCAAAATCGTGTGTTCACACGCATTTCTATCCAAAGTTTCATGTTCGCGTCCAGAAATATATGTGTTTGTTAGTGTATAGTAAAAAGTGGAAAAATCGTCGTTTCTCGGGCTAGAAATGCTTTTTTTTTTCTGATATTCATTAATAAAACCTACAAATTGAAACCGATTATGCTAATTCTGTTTTGGGTGGGTTTAACATTCACAATGAAACAACATTTTATCACTCGTTTCGATTTTCCAATCATTAAAAATTTCTCTACGAATTTGGTTTTTGCGAGATTTTAAGCTATATAATCAAGAATAAAATCTACAAATCTCATGGGATCTCTCTGGTTTCTTAAAAGATTGTCAAATTCGTGTGCACACACCTATTTCTATCCAAATATTCTTGTTCGCGTCCAGAAATATATGCGTTTGCTAGTGTATGGTAATAATGGAAAAATCGTCATTTCTCGGGCTAGAAATGCGTTTTTTTCGTATATACATTATTAATACCTACAAATTGAACCCGATTGTGCTAATTCTTTCTGAATGGGTTTAACATTCACAATGAAACAGCATTATATCACTCATTTCGATTTTCCACTCATATAAAATATCTCTAAAAATTTGGTTTTTGCAAGATTTTAAGCTATATAATCATGGATAAAATCTACAAATCCCATTGTATCACTCTGGTTTCTTAAAAGAATGTCAAATTCATGTGTACACACGTATTTCTATCCAAAGATTCATGTTCGCGTCCAGAAATATATTCGTTTGCTGGAGTATGGCAATAAGTGGAAAAATCGTCGTTTCTCGGGCTAGAAATGCGTTTCTTTATAACATTATTAAAACCTGCAAATTCCAAGCGATTGTGCTAATTCTTTCTGATTGGGTTTAACATTCACAATGAAACAGCATTTCATCACTCGTTTCGATTTTCCACTCATTTAAAATTCCTCTAATAATTTGGTTTTTGCGAGATGTTAAGCTATATAACCATGGATAAAATCTACAAATCCCATCTGATCTCTCTGGTTTCTTAAAAGAATGTCAATTTCGTGCGTACACACACCTATATCTATCCAAAGATTGATGTTCTTGTCCAGAAATATATGCGTTTGCTAGTGTATGGCAATTAGTGGAAAAATCGTCGTTTCTCGGGCTAGAAATGCGTTTTTCGTATATACATTTCTTTAAAAAATGTCAAATTCGTGTGTACACACATATTTCTATCCAAATATTCTAGTTCGCTTCCAGAAATATATGCGTTTGCTGTGTATGGTAAAAATGGAAAAATCGTCGTTTCTCGGGCTAGAAATGCGTTTTTTCGCATATACATTAATGAAACCAACAAATTGAAAGCGATTGTGCTATTTCTTTGTGAATGAGTTTAACATTCACAATGATACAGTATTTTATCGCTCGTTTCGATTTTCCACTAATATAAAATTTCTCCAAAAATTTGGTTTTTGCGAGATTTTAAGCTATATAATCATCAATAAAATCTACAAATCCCATCGGATTTCTCTTGTTTCTTAAAAAAAATGTCAGATTCGTGTGTACGCAAGTATTTCTATTCAAAGATACTTGTTCACTTCCATAAATATATGCGTTTGCTTGCGTATGGTAATAAGTGGAAAAATCGTCGTTTCTCGGGCTAGAAATGCGTCTTTTCTTATATACATTAATAAAACCTAAAAATTAGAACCGATTGTGTTATTCTTTCTGAATGGATTTAAAATTCACAATGAAACTGCATTAAATAACTCGTTTCGATTTTCCACTCATATTTAATTCTTTAAAAATTTGGATTTTGCGAGATTTTAAGCTATATAATCATGAATAAAATCTACAAAACCCATCGGATTTCTCTGGTTTCCTAAAAAAAATGTCATAGTCGTGTGTACACACATATTTCTATCCAAATATTGTTGTTCGCGCCCAGAAATATATGGCATTGCTAGTGTATGCTAACAAGTGGAAAAATCGTCGTTTATCGGGCTAGAAATGCGTTTTTTCGTAACATTAAAAAACCTACAAATTGAAACCGATCGTATTAATCCTTTCTGAATGTGTCTAACACTCACAATGAAACAGCATTTTATCACTCGCCTCGATTTTCCACTAATACAAAATTTCACTAAAATTTGGTTTTTGCGATATTTCAAGCTATGTAATCATGAAAAAAATGTACAAATCCCTTCGGATCTCTCTGGCTTCTTAAAAGAATGTCAAATCAGTGTGTACACACCCATTTCTATCCAAAGATTCTTGTTCGCGTCCAGAAATATATGGCATTGCCAGTGTATGGTAACAAGTGGAAAAATCGTCGTTTCTCGGGCTAGAAATGTTTTTTTTCGTAACATTAAAAACCTACAAATTGAAACCGATCGTGTTAATTCTTTCTGAATGTGTTTAACATTCACTACGGAACAGCATTTTATCACACGTTTCGATTTTCCACTCATACAAAATTTCTCTAAAAATTTGGTTATTGCGAGATTTTTACGTATATAATCATGACTAAAATCTACAAATCCCATCGGGTCTCTCTGGTTTCTTAAAAGAAAGTCAAATTCGTGTGTACACACCTATTTCTATCCAAAGATTCATGTTCGCGTCCAAAAATAATTGGTTTGCTATTGTTGTAAAATGTGAAAAAACCGTCGCTTCTCGGGCTGGAAATGCGTTTTCTCCTATATACAGTAATAAAACCTACAAATTCCAAGCGATTGTGCTAATTCTTTCTGAATCGCTTTAATATTTACAGTGAAACCTCATTTTATCACTCGTTTCGATTTTCCACTAATACAAAATTTCTCTAAAAATTTGGTTTTTGCGAGATTTTAAGCTATATAATCATGGATAAAATCTACAACTCCCATCGTATCACTGTGGTTTCTTAAAAGAATGTCAAATTCGTGTGTACACACTTATTTGTATCCAAAGATTCATGTTCGCGTCCAGAAATATATTCGTTTGGTAGTTATGGCAATAAGAGGAAAAATCGTCGTTTCTCGGGCTAGAAATGCGTTTTTTTATAACATTAATAAAACCTACAAATTCCAAGCGATTGTGCTAATTCTTTCTGAATGGTTTAACATTCACACTGAAACTGCATTTTATCACTCGTTTCGATGTTCCACTCATTCAAAATCCTCTAATAATTTGATTTTTGCGAGATTTTAATTTATATAACCTTGAATGAAATCTACAAATCCAATCGGATTTCTCTAGTTTCTTAAATAATATCTAATTCGTGTGTACACACGTATTTCTATCCAAATATTCTTGTTCGCGTCAAGAAATATATGCGTATGCTAGTGTATGGTAATAATGGAAAAATTGGCGTTTCTCCGGCTAGAAATGCGTTTTTTCGTATATACATTAATAATACCTACAAATTGAAACCGATTATGCTAATTCTTTCAGAATGGGTTTAACATTCACAATGAAACTGCATTATGTAACACGTTTCGATTTTCCACTCATACAAAATCTCTCTAAAAATTTGGTTTTTGCGAGAATTTAAGCTACATAATCATGGATAAAATCTTCAGTACCCATGGGATCACTCTGGTTTCTTAAAAGAATGCCAAATTCGTGTGTACACACGTATTGCTATCCAAAGATTCATGTTCGCGTCCAGAAATATATTCGTTTGCTAGTGGATGGCAATAAGAGGAATAATCGTTGTTTGTCGGACTAGAAATGCGTTTTTTATAACATTAATAAAACCTACAAATTCCAGGCGATTGTGCTAATTCTTTCTGATTGGGTTTTACATTCAAAATGAAACAGCATTTTATCACCCTTTTCGATTTTCCACTCATTTAAAATTTGTCTAAAAATTTGGTATTTGCGAGATTTTAAGCTATATAATCATGGATAAAATCTGCAATTCCCATCGGATCTCTCCGGTTTCTTAAAATAAAATATCAAATTCGTAAGTACTCACGCATTTCTATCCAAAGTTTCATGTTCGCGTCCAGAAATATATGGGTTTGTTAGTTCATTGTAAAAATTGGAAAAATCGTCGTTTCTCGGGCTAGAAATGCGTTTATTCATATATACATTAATAAAACCTACAAATTGAAATCGATTGTGCTAATTCTGTTTGAATGGGTTTAACATTCTCAATGATACAACATTTTATCTCTCGTTTCGATTTTCCACTTAAATAAAATTGCTCTAAATATTTGGTTTTTGCGAGATATTAAGCTATATAATCATGAATAAAGTCTACAAATCCCATCGGATCTCTCTGGTTTCTTAAAAAAATATCAAATTCGTTTATACACACCTATTTCTATCCAAAGATTCATGTTCTTGGCGAGAAATATATGTTTTTCCTTGTGTATGTCAGTTAGTGGAAATATCGTCGTTTGTAGGGCTAGAACTGCGTTTTTGCGTAGATACATTAATAAAACCTACAAATTGTAACCGATTGTGCTAATTCTTTCTGAATGGGTTTAACATTCACAATGAAACAGCATTTTATCACTCATTTCGATTTTCCACTCATTTAAAGTTTCTCTAAAAATTTGGTTTTTGCTAGATGTTATGCTATTTAATCACGAATAAATTCTACAAATCCCATCGGATTTCTGTAGTTTGTTAAAAAAATGTCAAATTCGTGTGTACACACGTATTTCTATCCAAGTATTCTTGTTCGCGTCCAAAAATGTATACGATTGCTAGTGTATGGTAATAATGGAAAAATCGTCGTTTCTCGGGCTAGAAATGCGTTTTTGCTTATGTACATTAATAAACCTTACTAATTGAAGTCGGTTGTGCTAATTCTTTCTGAATGGGTTTAACATTCACAATGAAACAGCATTTTATAACTCGTTTCGATTTTCCACTCATTTAAAATTTCTCTAAAAATTTGGATTTACTAGATGTTATGCTATTTAATCACGAATAAATTCTACAAATCCCATCGGATTTCTGTAGTTTGTTAAAAAAATGTCAAATTCGTGTGTACACACGTATTTCTATCCAAGTATTCTTTTTCGCGTCCAAAAATATATACAATTGCTAGTGTATGGTAATAATGGAAAAATCGTCGTTTCTCGGGCTAGAAATGCGTTTTTTCGTATATACATTATTAAAACCTACAAATTGAAACCGATTGTGCTAATAATTTCTGAATGGGTTTAACATTCACAATGATACAGCATTTTATCACTCGTTTCGATTTTCCACTAATATAAAATTTCTCCAAAAATTTGGTTTTTGTGTGTTTTTAAGCTATATAATCATGAATAATATCTATAAATCCCATCGGATTTCTCTAGTATCTTAAAAAAATTTCAAATTCGTGTTTACATACTTATTTCTATCCAAAGATTGTTGTTCGCTCCGGAAATATATGCGTTTGCTAGTGTATGGTAAAAAGTGGAAAAATCGTCGTTCCTCGGGCTAGAAATGTATTTTTTCATATGTACATTAATAAAACCTAAAAATTGGAATCGATTGTGCTAATGCTTTCTGAATGGGTTTAAAATTCACAATGAAATAGCATTATATCACTGGTTTTGATTTTCCACTCATATAAAATATCTCTAAAAATTTGGAATTTTGCGAGATTTTAAGCTATATAATCATGAATAAAGTTTACAAATCCCATCGGATTTCTCTAGTTTCCTACATAAAAATGTCAAATTCGTGTGTACACACTTATTTCTATCCAAAGATTCTTGTTCGCGTCCAGAAATATATGTGATTGCTAGTGTTTGGTAGCAAGTGGAAAAATCGTCGTTTGTCGGGCTAGAAATGCGTTTTTTCGTATATACATTAATAAAACATACAAATTGAATCTGATTATGTTAATTCTTTCTTAATGGGTTTAACATTCACAATGAAACAGCATTTTATCTCTCGCCGCTATTTTCCACTAATACAAAATTTCCCTAAACATTTGGTTTTTGCGATATTTTAAGCTATATAATGATGAAACAAATCTACAAATCCCATCGGATCTCTCTGGTTTCTTAAAAGACTGTCAAATTCGTGTGTACACATGCATTTCTATCCAAAGTTTCATGTTCACGTCCGGAAATATATGCGTTTGCAGGTGAATTTACAATGTGGAAAAATCATCGTTTCTCGGGCTAGAAATGCCTCTTTTCTTATATACATTAATAAAACCTACAAATTGTAACCGATTGTGCTAATTCTTTGTGAATAGCTTTAACATTCACAATGAAAGCGCATTTTATCACTGGCTTCGATTTTCCACTCATACAAAATTTCTCTAAAAATTTGTTTTTGCGAGATTTTAAGCTATATTATCAAAAAAAAAAATCTACAAATCCCATCGGATATCTCTGGTTTACTAAAAGAATGTCAAATTCGTGTGTAAACACGCATTTTTATCCAATGTTTCATGTTCGCGTCCAGAAATCTATGCTTTGGCTAGTGTAATGTAAAAAGTGGAAAAATCGTCGTATCTCTGGCTAGAAATGCGTTTTTTCGTATATACATTAATAAAACCTACAAATTGAAACCGATCGTGTTAATTCTTTCTGAATGAGCTTAACATTCAGAATGGAACAACATTTTATCACACGTTTCGATTTTCCACTCATACAAAATTTCTCTAAAAATTTGGTTTTTGCGAGATTTTTACGTATATAATCATGACTAAAATCTACAAATCCCATCGGGTCCCTCTGGTTTCTTAAAAGAAATTCAAATTCGTGTGTACACACCTATTTCTATCCAAAGATTCATGTTCGCGTCCAGAAATATATTGGTTTGCTAGTGTTGTAAAAAGTGAAACAACCGTCGCTTCTCGGGCTGGAAATGCGTTTTCTCATATATACATTAATAAAACCTACAAATTCCAAGCGATTGTGCTAATTCTTTCTGAATGGCTTTGATATTTACAGTGAAACCTCATTTTATCTCTCGTTTCGATTTTCCACTCATATAAATTTTCTCTAAAAATTTGGTTTTTGCGAGATTTTAAGGTGTATAATCATGAATAAAATTTACAATTCCCATTGGATCTCTCTGCTTTCTTACACAAAAATATCAAATTCGTGTGTACGCACACATTTCTATCCAAAGTGTCTTGTTCGCGTCCAGAAATATATGCGTTTGTTAGTGTATTGTAAAAAGTGGAAAAATTGTCGTTCCTCGGGCTAGAGATGCGTTTTTTCCTATATACATGAATGAAACCTACAAATTGAAACCGCTTGTGCTAATTCTGTTTTGAATGGGTTTAACATTCACAATGAAACAACAATTTATCACACGTTTCGATTTTCCACTCATTTAAAATTTCCCTAAATATTTGGTTTTTGCGAGATTCTAAGCTATATAATCATGAATAAAATTTACAAATCTCATGGGATCTCTCTGGTTTCTTAAAAGAATGTCAAATTCGTGTGTACACACCTATTTCTATCCAAAGATTCATGTTCGCGTCCAGAAATATGTGTTTGCTAGTGTATGGCAATTAGAGGAAAAATCGTTGTATCTCGGGCTAGAATTGCGTTTTTGCGTATATACATTAATAAAACATACAAATTGAAACGGATTGTGCTAATTCTTTCTGAATGGGTTTAACATTCACAATGAAACAGCATTTTATAACTCGTTTCGATTTTCCACTCATTTAAAATTTCTCTAAAAATTTTGTTTTTGCTAGATGTTACGCTATTTAATCATGAATAAAATCTGCAAATCCAATCGGATTTCACTAGTTTCTTAAAAAAAATCAAATTCGTGTGTACACACGTATTCCTATCCAAACATTCTTGTTCGCGTCCAGAAATATATGCGTTTGCTAGTGTATGGTAATAATGGAAAAATTATCGTTTCTCGGGCTAGAAATGCGTTTTTTCGTATATACATTAATAATACCTACAAATTGAAACCGAGTGTGCTAATTCTTTCTGAATGGGTTTAACATTAACAATGAAACAGAATTTTATCACTCGTTTCGATTTTCCACTCATTTAAAATTTCTCTAAAAATTTGGTTTTTGCGAGATTTTAAGCTATATAAAAATGGATGAAATTTACAAATCCCATCGTATCACTCTGGTTTCCTAAAAGAATGTCAAATTCGTGTGTACACACCTATTTCTATCCAAATATTCATGTTCGCGTCCAGAAATATATGCGTTTCTTAGTGTATGGCAATAAATGGAAAAAATCGTCGCTTCTCGGGCTAGAAATGCGTTTTTTCATATATACATTAATAAAAACCTACAAATTCCAAGCGATCGTGCTAATTCTTTCTGAATGGGTTTAACATTCACAATGAAACAGAATTTTATCACTCGTTTCGATTTTCCACTCATTTAAAATTTCTCTAAAAATTTGGTTTTTGCAAGATTTTAAGCTATATAATCATGAATAAAATCTACAATTCCAATCGGATCTCTCTGGTTTCTTAAAAAAATATCGAATTCGTGTGTACACACATTTCTATCCGAATTTTCATGTTCGCGTCCAGAAAAATATGCGTTAGCTTGTGTAATGTAAAAAGTGAAAAAATCGTCGTTTCTCGGTCTAGAAAATCGTTTTTTCGGATATACAATAATATAACCTACAAATTGAAACCGATTGTGCTAATTCTTTCTGAATGGGTTTAACATTCACAATGGAACCGCATTTTATTACTCGCTTCGATTTTCCACTCATACAAAATTTCTCTAAAAAATTTGGTTTTTGCGAGATTTTTAGGTATATAATCATGAATAAAATCTACAAGTCCCATCGGATCTCTCTGGTTTCTTAAAAGAAAGTCAAAGTCGTGTGTACACACCGATTTCTATCCAAAGGTTCATGTTCGCGTCCAGAAATATATGCGTTTGCTTGTGTATGGTAATAAGTGGAAAAATCGTCGTTTCTCGGGCTAGAAATACGTTTTTTCCTATATACATTAATAAAACCTACAAATTCCAAGCGATTGTGCTATTTCTTACTGAATGGCTTTAACATTTACAATGAAACCGCATTTTATCACTCGTTTTGATTTTCCACACATACAAAATTTCTCTAAAAATTTGGTTTTTGCGAGAATTTAAACTATATAATCATGAATAAAATTAACAAATCCCATAGGATCTAACTGGATTCTTTAAAGAATGTCAAATTCGTGTGTACACACCTATTTTTATCCAAAAATTCATGTTCGCGTCCAGAAATATATGCGTTTCCTAGTGTATGGCAATATGTGGAAGAATTGTCGTTCCTCAGGTTAAAAATGCGTTTTTTCCTATATACATTAATAAAACCTACAAATTCCAAGCGATTGTGCTAATTCTTTCCGAATGGTTTTAAAATTCACAATAAATCAGCATTTTATCACTCGTTTAGATTTTCCACTCATTTAAAATTTCTCTAAAAATTTGGGTTTTGCGAGATTTTAAGCTATATAATCTTGAATAAAATGAACAATTCCCATCGGATCTCTCTGCTTTCTTAAAAAAATATCAAGTTCGTGTGTACACATGCATTTCTATCCAAAACTTCATGTTCGCGTCCAGAAATATGTGCGTCTGCTAGTGTGTTGTAAAAAGTAGAAAAATCATCGTTTGTCGGGCTAGAAAAGCGTTTTTTCTTATATATATTAATGAAACCTACAAATTGGAACCGATTGTGCTAATTCTTTGTGAATAGGTTTAACATTCACAATGAAACCGCATTTTATCACTCGCCTCGATTTTCCACTCATACAAAATTTCTCTAAAAATTTGTTTTTGCGAGATTTTAAGCTATATAATCTTGAATAAAATGAACAATTCCCATCGGATCTCTCTGCTTTCTTAAAAAAATATCAAGTTCGTGTGTACACATGCATTTCTATCCAAAACTTCATGTTCGCGTCCAGAAATATGTGCGTCTGCTAGTGTGTTGTAAAAAGTAGAAAAATCATCGTTTGTCGGGCTAGAAAAGCGTTTTTTCTTATATATATTAATGAAACCTACAAATTGGAACCGATTGTGCTAATTCTTTGTGAATAGGTTTAACATTCACAATGAAACCGCATTTTATCACTCGCCTCGATTTTCCACTCATACAAAATTTCTCTAAAAATTTGTTTTTGCGAGATTTTAAGCTATATAATCATGGAAAATATCTACAAATCCCATCGGATATCTCTGGTTTGTTAAACGAATGTCAAATTCGTGTGTAAACACGCATTTCTATCCAAAGTTTCATGTTCGCGTCCAGAAATCTATGCGTTAGTTAGTGTAATGAAAAAAGTGAAAAAATCGTCGTTTCTCTGTCTAGAAAGGCGTTTTTCGGATATACAATAATAAAACCTACAAATTGTAACCGATTGTGCTAATTCTTTCTGAATGGGTTTAACATTCACAATGGAACCGCATTTTATCACTCGCTTCGATTTTCCACTCATACAAAATTTCTCTAAAAAATTTGGTTTTTGCGAGATTTTTAGGTATATAATCATGAATAAAATCTACAAGTCCCATCGGATCTCTCTGGTTTCTTAAAAGAATGTCAAATTCGTGTGTACACACCTATTTCTATCCAAAGATTCATGTTCGCGTCCAGAAATATATGCGTTTGCTAGTGTATCGCAATTAGAGGAAAAATCGTCGTGTCTCGGGCTAGAAATGCTTTTTTTGCGTATATACATTAATAAAACTTACAAATTGAAAGCGATTGTGCTAATTCGTTTAGAATGGGTTTAACATTCACAATGGAACCGCAATTTATTACTCGCTTCGATTTTCCACTCATACAAAATTTCTCTAAAAATTTGATTTTGCGAGATTTTAAGCTATATAAACAAGAAAAAAATCTACAAATCCCATCGGATCTCTCTGGTTTCTTAAAAGAATGTCAAATTCGTGTGTGCACACGCATTTCTGTCCAAGGCTTCATGTTCGCTTCCAAAAATCTATGCGTTTGCTTGTGTAATGTAAACAGTGGAAAAATCGTCGTCTCACGGGCTAGAAATGCGTTTATTCGTATATACATTAATAAAACCTACAAATTGAAATCGATTGTGGTAATTCTGTTTGAATAGGTTTAACATTCTCAATGATACAACATTTTATCTCTCGTTTCGATTTTCCACTTATTTAAAATTACTCTAAAAATTTGATTTTTGCGAGATATTAATCTATATAATCATGAATAAAATCTAGAAATCCCATCAGATCTCTCTGGTTTCTTACAAGAATGTCAAATTCGTTTACATACCTATTTCTATCAAAAGATTCATGTTCTCGGCAAGAAATATATGTGTTTGCTATTGTATGTCAATTAGTGGAAATATCGTCGTTTGTCGGGATAGAAATTCGTTTCTGCGTAGATACATTAATAAAACCTACAAATTGAAACCGATTGTGCTAATTCTTTCTGAATGGGTTTAACATTCAAAATGAACCATCATTTTATCACTCGTTTCGATATTCCACTCATTTAAAATTTGTCTAAAAATTTGGTTTTTGCTAGATGTTATGCTATTTAATCACGAATAAATTCTACAAATCCCATCGGATTTCTGTAGTTTGTTAGAAAATTGCCAATTTCGTGTGTACACACGTATTTCTATCCAAGTATACTTGTTCGCGTCCAAAAATATATACGATTGCTAGTGAATGGTAATAATGGAAAAATCGTCGTTTCTCGGGCTAGAAATGCGTTTTTTTTCGTATATACATTAATAAAACCTACAAATTGAATCCGATTGTGCTAGTTCTTTCTGAATGGGTTTGCCGTTCACAATGAAAGAGCATTTTACCACTGGTTTCGATTTTTCACACATACAAAATTTGTCTAAAAATTTGGTTTTCCCCAGATTTTAAGCTATATAATCATGAATAAAATCTACAAATCTCATGGGATCTCTCTAGTTTCTTAAAAGAATATCAAATGCGTGTGTACACACCTATATCTTTCCAAAGATTGATGTTCCCGTCCAGAAATATATGCGTTTGCTAGTGTATGGCATTAAGTTTGAAAATCGTCGTTTCTCGGGCTAAAAATGAGTTTTTTCCTATATTCATTAATAAAACCCACAAATTGAAACCGATTGTGCTAATTCTGTTTGAGTGGGTTTAACATTCACAATGAAACAACATTTTATCACTGGTTTCGATTTTCAACTCATTTAAAATTTCTCTAAAAATTTGTTTTTTTGCGAGATTTTTCTCTATATAATCAGGAATAAAATCTACAAATCCTATCGGATTACTCTAGTTGGCAAAAAAAAAAAAAATGTCAAATTCGTGTGTACACACGCATTTCTATCCAAAGATTCATGTTCGTGTCAGGAAATATATGCGTTTGCTAGTGTATTTTAAAAAGTGGAAAAATCGTCGTTTCTCGGGCTAGAAATGCGTTTATTCATATATACATTAATAAAACCTACAAATTGAAATCGATTGTGCTAATTCTGTTTGAATGGGTTTAACATTCCCAATGATACAACATTTTATCTCTCGTTTCGATTTTCCACTTAATTAAAAGTGCTCTAAATATTTGGTTTTTGCGAGATATTAAGCTATATAATCATGAATAAAGTCTACAAATCCCATCGGATCTCTCTGGTTTCTTAAAAAAATGTCAAATTCGTTTATACACACCTATTTCTATCCAAAGATTCATGTTCTCGGCGAGAAATATATGTGTTTGCTTGTGTATGTCAGTTAGTGGAAATATCGTCGTTTGTAGGGCTAGAACTGCGTTTTTGCGTAGATACATTAATAAAACCTACAAATTGTAACCGATTGTGCTAATTCTTTCTGAATGGGTTTGACATTCACAATGAAACAGCATTTTATCACTCATTTCGTTTTTCCACTCATTTAAAATTTCTCTAAAAATTTGGTTTTTGCTAGATGTTATGCTATTTAATAACGAATAAATTCTACAAATCCCATCGGATTTCTGTAGTTTGTTAAAAAAATGTCAAATTCGTGTGTACACACGTATTTCTATCCAAATATTCTAGTTCGCGTCCAGAAATATATGCGTTTGCTGTGTATGGTAATAATGGAAAAATCGTCGTTTCTCGGGCTAGAAATGCGTTTTTTCGCTTATACATTAATGAAACCTACAAATTGAAAGCGATTGTGCTATTTCTTTGTGAATGAGTTTAACATTCGCAATGATACAGCATTTTATCGCTCGTTTCGATTTTCCACTAATATAAAATTTCTTCAAAAATTTGGCTTTTGCGAGATTTTATGCTATATAATCATCAATAAATTCTACAAATCCCATCGGATTTCTCTAGTTTCTTAAAAAAATGTCATATTCGTGTGTACGCACGTATTTCTATTCCAAGATACTTGTTCGCTTCCATTAATATATGCGTTTACTTGCGTATGGTAATTAGTGGAAAAATCGTCGTTTCCTGGGCTAGAAATGCGTCTTTTCGTATATACATTAATAAAACCTAAAAATTAGAACCGATTGTGTTATTCTTTCTGAATGGGTTTAAAATTCACAATGAAACTGCATTAAATAACTCGTTTCGATTTTCCACTCATATTTAATTCTCTAAAAATTTGGATTTTGCGAGATTTTAAGCTATATAATCATGAATAAAATCTACAAAACCCATCGGATTTCTCTGGTTTCCTAAAAAAAATGTCAAATTCGTGTGTACACACGTATTTCTATCCAAATATTGTTGTTCGCTTCCAGAAATATATGGCATTGCTAGTGTATGGTAACAAGTGGAAAAATCGTCGTTTCTCGGGCTAGAAATGCGTTTTTTCGTAACATTAAAAAACCTACAAATTGAAACCGATCGTGTTAATTCTTTCTGAATGTGTTTAACATTCACAATGAAACAGCATTTTATCACTCGCCTCGATTTTCCACTAATACAAAATTTCACTAAAATTTGGTTTTTGCGATATTTCAAGCTATAATCATGAAAAAAAATGTATAAATCCCTTCGGATCTCTCTGGCTTCTTAAAAGAATGTCAAATCAGTGTGTACACACCCATTTCTATCCAAAGATTCTTGTTCGCGTCCAGAAATATATGGCATTGCTAGTGTATGGTAAGAAGTGGAAAAATCGTCGTTTCTCGGGCTAAAAATGTTTTTTTTCGTAACATTAAAAACCTACAAATTGAAACCGATCGTGTTAATTCTTTCTGAATGTGTTTAACATTCACTATGGAACAGCATTTTATCACTCGTTTCGATTATCCACCCATACAAAATTTCTCTAAAAATTTGGTTATTGCGAGATTTTTACATATATAATCATGACTAAAATCTACAAATCCCATCGGGTCTCTCTGGTTTCTTAAAAGAAAGTCAAATTCGTGTGTACACACCTATTTCTATCCAAAGATTCATGTTCGCGTCCAGAAATAATTGGTTTGCTAGTGTTGTAAAAAGTGAAAAAACCATCGCTTCTCGGGCTGGAAATGCGTTTTCTCCTATATACATTAATAAAACCTACAAATTCCAAGCGATTGTGCTAATTCTTTCTGAATGGCTTTGATATTTACAGTGAAACCTCATTTTATCACTCGTTTCGATTTTCCACTCATACAAAATTTCTCTAAAAATTTGGTTTTTGCTAGATGTTATGCTATTTAATCATGAATAAAATCTGCAAATCCCATCGGATTTCTCTAGTTTCTTAAAAAAATATCAAATTCGTGTGTACACACGTATTTCTATCCAAATATTCTTGTTCGCGTCCAGAAATATATGCGTATGCTAGTGTATGGTAATAATGGAAAAATTGGCGTTTCTCGGACTAGAAATGCATTTTTTCGTATATACATTAATAATACCTACAAATTGAAACCGATTGTGCTAATTCTTTCTGAATGGTTTAACATTCACAATGAAACAGCATTTTATCACTCGTTTCGATGTTCTCTCATTCAAAATCCTCTAATAATTTGATTTTTGCGAGATTTTAAGCTATATATCCATGAATGAAATCTACAAATCCAATCGGATTTCTCTAGTTTCTTAAAAAATATCAAATTCGTGTGTACACACGTATTTCTATCCAAATATTCTTGTTCGCGTCCAGAAATATATGCGTATGCTAGTGTATGGTAATAATGGAAAAATTGGCGTTTCTGCGGCTAGAAATGCGTTTTTTCGTATATACATTAATAAAACCTACAAATTGAAACCGCTTGTGCTAATTCTGTTTTGGGTGGGTTTAACATTCACAATGAAACAACATTTTATCACTCGTTTCGGTTTTCCACTCATTTAAAATTGCTCTAAAAATTTGGTTTTTGCGAGATTTTAAGCTATATAATCATGAATAAAATCTACAATTCCCATCGGATCTCTCTGCTTTCTTAAAAAAATATCAAGTTCGTGTGTACACACGCATTTCTATCCAAAACTTCATTTTCGCGTCCAGAAATATATGCGTTTTCTAGTGTATTGTAAAAAGTGGAAAAAGCGTTGTTTGTCGGGCTAGAAAAGCGTTTTTACTGATATACATCAATGAAACCTACAACTTTTAACCGATTATGCTAATTCTGTTTTGGGTGGGTTTAACATTCACAATGAGACAACATTTTATCACTCGTTTCGATTTTCCAATCATTTAAAATTTCTCTACGAAGTTGGTTTTTGCGAGATTTTAAGCTATATAATCAAGAATAAAATCTACAAATCTCATGGGATCTCTCTGGTTTCTTAAAAGAATGTCAAATTCGTGTGTACACACCTATTTCTATCCAAAGATTCATCTTCGCGTCCAGAAATATATGCGTTTGCTAGTGTATGGCAATTAGAGGAAAAATCGTCGTGTCTCGGGCTAGAAATGCGTTTTTGCGTATATACATTAATAAAACTTACAAATTTCAAGCGATTGTGCTAATTCTGTCTGAATGGGTTTAACATTCACAATGAAACAGCATTTCATTACTCGTTTCGATTTTCCACTCATTTAAAATTCCTCTAATAATTTGGTTTTTGCGAGATTTTAAGCTATATAACCATGAATAAAATCTACAAATGCCATCGGATCTCTCTGGTTTCTTAAAAGAATGTCAAATTCGTGCGTACACACACCTATTTCTATCCAAAGATTCATGTTCTTGTGCAGAAATATATGCGTTTGCTAGTGTATGGCAATTAGTGGAAAAATCGTCGTTTCTCGGGCTAGAAATGCGTTTTTCGTATATACATTTCTTAAAGAAATGTCAAAATCGTATGTACACACGTATTTCTATCCAAATATTCTAGTTCGCGTCCAGAAATATATGCGTTTGCTAGTGTATGGTAATAATGGAAAAATCGTCGTTTCTCGGGCTAGAAATGTGTTTTTTCGTATATACAATAATAATACCTACAAATTGAAACCGATTGTGCTAATTTTTTCTAAATGGGTTTAACATTCACAATGAAACAGCATTTCATCACTCGTTTCGATTTTCCACTCATTTAAAATTTCTGTAAAAATTTGGTTTTTACTAGAATTTATGCTATTTAATCATGAATAAAATCTACAAAACCCATCGGATTTTTATAGTTTCTTAGAAAAATGTCAAATTCGTGTGTACACACGTATTTCTATTGAAATATTCTTGTTCGCGTCCAGAAATATATGCTTTTGCTACTGTATGTTAATAATGGAAAAATCGTCGTTTCGCGGGCTAGAAATGCGTTTTTTTCGCATATACATTAATGAAACCTACAAATTGAAAGCGATTGTGCTATTTCTTTGTGAATGAGTTTAACATTCACAATGAAACAGCATTTTATCACTCGCCTCGATTTTCCAATAATACAAAATGTCACTAAAATTTGTTTTTTGCGATATTTCAAGCTATATAATAATGAAAAAAATGTACAAATCCCTTCGGATCTCTCAGGCTTCTTAAAATAATGTCAAATCAGTGTGTACACATCCATTTCTATCCAAGGATTCTTGTTCGCGTCCAGAAATATATGGCATTGCTAGGGTATTGTAACAAGTGGAAAAATCGTCGTTTCTCGGGCTAGAAATGCGTTTTTTCGTAATATTAAAAACCTACAAATTGAAACCGATCGTGTTAATTCTTTCTGAATGTGTTTAACATTCACTATGGAACAGCATTTTATCACACGTTTCGATATTCCACTCATACAAAATTTCTCTTAAAAATTTGGTTATTGCGAGATTTTTACGTATATAATCATGACTAAAATCTACAAATCCCATCGGGTCTCACTGGTTTATTAAAAGAAAGTCAAATTCGTGTGTACACACCTATTTATATCCAAAGATTCATGTTCGCGTCCAGAAATAATTGGTTTGCTAGTGTTGTAAAAAGTGAAAGAACCGTCGCTTCTCGGGCTGGAAATGCGTTTTCTCCTATATACATTAATAAAACCTACAAATTCCAAGCGATTGTGCTAATTCTTTCTGAATGGCTTTAATATTTACAGTGAAACCTCATTTTATCACTCGTTTCGATTTTCCACTCATTCAAAATTTCTCTAAAGATTTGGTTTTTGCGAGATTTTAAGCTGTATAATCATGAATAAAATTTACAATTCCCATTGGATCTCTCTGCTTTCTTACAAAAATATCAAATTCGTGTGTACACACACATTTCTATCCAAAGTGTCTTGGTCGCGTCCAGAAATATATGCGTTTGTTAGTGTATTGTAAAATGTGGTAAAATTGTCGTTCCTCGGGCTACAGATGCTTTTTTTCCTATATACATTAATAAAACCTACAAATTGAAACCGCTTGTGCTAATTGTGTTTTGAGTGGGTTTAACATTCACAATGAAACAACATTTTATCACTCTTTTTGATTTTCAACTCATTTAAAATTTCTCTAAAAATTTGTTTTTTTGCGAGATTTTTCTCTATATAATCAGGAATAAAATCTATATATCCTATCGGATTACTCTAGTTGCAAAAAAAAAAAAAAATGTCAAATTCGTTTGTACACACGCATTTCTATTCAAAGATTCATGTTCGTGTCCAGAAATATATGCGTTTGCTAGTGTATTTTAAAAAGTGGAAAAATCGTTGTTTTTCGGGCTAGAATTGCGTTTATTCATATATATACATTAATAAAACCTACAAATTGAAATCGATTTTGCTTATTCTGTTTGATTGGGTTTAACATTCTCAATGATACAACATTTTTTCTCTCGTTTCGATTTTCCACTTAATTAAAATTGCTCTAAATATTTGGTTTTTGCGAGATATTAAGCTATATAATCATGAATAAAGTCTACAAATCCCATCGGATCTCTCTGGTTTCTTAAAAAAATGTCAAATTCGTTTATACACACCTATTTCTATCCAAAGATTCATGTTCTCGGCGAGAAATATATGTGTTTGCTTGTGTATGTCAGTTAGTGGAAATATCGTCGTTTGTAGGGCTAGAACTGCGTTTTTGCGTACATACATTAATAAACCTTACAAATTGAAACCGATGGTGCTAATTCTTTCAGAATGGGTTTAACATTCAAAATGAAACAGCATTTTGTCACTCGTTTTGATTTTCCACTCAATTAATATTTCTCCAAATATTTGGTTTTTGCTAGATATTATGCTATTTAATCACGAATAAATTCTACAAATCCCATCGGATTTCTGTAGTTTGTTAAAAAAATGTCAAATTCGTGTGTAGACACGTATTTCTATCCAAGTATTCTTGTGCGCGTCCAGAAATATATACGATTTCTTTTGTATGGTAATAATGGAAAAATCGTCGTTTCTCGGGCTGGAAATGCGTTTTTGCGTATATACATTAATAAACTTTACAAATTGAAACCGATTGTGCTAATTCTTCCTGAATGGGTTTAACATTCACAATGAAACAGCATTTTATAACTCGTTTCGATTTTCCACACATTTAAATTTTCTCTAAAAATTTGGTTTTTGCTAGTTGTCATGCTATTTAATCACGAATAAATTCTACAAATCCCATCGCATTTCTGTAGTTTGTTAAAAACATGTCAAATTCGTGTGTACACACGTATTTCTATCCAAGTATTCTTGTTCGCGTTCAAAAATATATACGATTGCTAGTGTATGGTAATAATGGAAAAATCGTCGTTTCTCGGGCTAGAAATGCGTTTTTTCGTATATACATTATTAAAACCTACAAATTGAAACCGATTGTGCTAATTCTTTCTGAATGGGTTTAACATTCACAATGATACAGCATTTTATCTCTCGTTTCGATATTCCACTAATATAAAATTTCTCCAAAAAGTTGGTTTTTGCGAGTTTTTAAGATATATAATATTGAATAATATCTATAAATCCCATCGGATTTCTCTAGTATCTTAAAAAAATGTCAAATTCGTGTGTACATACTTATTTCTATCCAAAGATTGTTGTTCGCTCCAGAAATATATGCGTTTGCTAGTGTATGGTAATAAGTGGAAAAATCGTCGTTTCTCGGGCTAGAAATGCTTTTTTTCATATGTACATTAATAAAACCTAAAAATTGGAACAGATTGTGCTAATGCTTTCTGAATGGGTTTAAAATTCACAATGAAATAGCATTATGCCACTGGTTTTGATTTTCCACTCATATAAAATATCTCTAAAAATTTGGATTTTTGCGAGATTTTAAGCTATATAATCATGAATAAAATTTACAAATCCCATCGGATTTCTCTAGTTTCCTAAAAAAAAAATGTCAAATTCGTGTGTACACACTTATTTCTATCCAAGAGTTCTTGTTCGCGTCCAGAAATATTTGCGATTGCTAGTGTATGGTAACAAGTGGAAAAATCGTCGTTTCTCGGGCTAGAAATGCGTTTTTTTGTATATACATGAATAAAACCTACAAATTGAATCTGATTATGTTAATTCTTTCTCAATGGGATTAACATTCACAATGAAAAAGCATTTTATCACTCGCCTCTATTTTCCACTAAAACAAAATTTCCCTAAAAATTTGGTTTTTGCGATATTTTAAGCTATATAATGATGAAACTAATCTACAAATCCCATCGGATCGCTCTGGTTTCTTAAAAGACTGTCAAATTCGTGTGTACACAAGCATTTCTATCCAAAGTTTCATGTTCACGTCCAGAAGTATATGCGTTTGCTAGTGAATTGTAAAAAGTGGAAAAATCATCGTTTCCCGGGCTAGAAATGCGTTTTGTCTTATATACATTAATAATACCTACAAATTGAAACCGATTGTGCTAATTCTTCCTGAATGGGTTTAACATTCACAATGGAACCGCATTTTATATCTCGTTTCGATTTTCCACTCATTTAAAATTCCTCTAATAATTTGGTTTTTGCGAGATTTTAAGCTATATAATTAGGAATAAAATCTACAATTCCCATCGGATCTCTCTGCTTTCTTAAAAAAATATCAAATTCGTGTGTACACGTGCATTTCTATCCAAAGTTTCATTTTCGCGTCCAGAAATATATGCTTTTGCTAGTGTAGGACTATTGTAAAAAGTGGAAAAATTCGTGGTTTGTCGGGCTAGAAATGCGTTTTTTCGTATATAAATTAATAAATCCTACAAATTGAAACAGATTGGGCTGATTCTTTCAGAATGGTTTGACATTCACAAAAAAGGGCATTTTATCGCTTGTTTCGATTTTCCACTCATACAAAATTTCTCTAAAATTTAGGTTTTTGCGAGACTTTAAGGTATATAATCATGAATAAAATTTACAAATCCCATCGGATTTCTCTAGTTCCTTAGAAAAATGTCAAATTCGTTTGTACACATGTATTTCTATCCAAATATTCATGTTCGCGTCCAGAAATATATGCGTTTCTTAGTGTATGGCAAAAAATGGAAAAATCGTCGCTTCTCGGGCTAGAAATGCGTTTTTTCATATATACATTAATAAAAACCTACAAATTCCAAGCGATTGTGCTAATTCTTTCTGAATGGGTTTAACATTCATAATGAAACAGCATTTTATCACTAGTTTCGATTTTCCACTCATTTAAAATTTCTCTAAAAATTTGGTTTTTGCGAGATTTTAAGCTATATAATAATGAATAAAATCTACAATTCCAAACGGATCTCTCTGGTTTCTTAAAAAAATATCGAATTCGTGTGTACACACATTTCTATCCAAATTTTCATGTTCGCGTCCAGAAATATTTGCGTTAGCTTGTGTTATGTAAATAGTGGAAAAATCGTTGTATCTCGGGCTAGAAATGCGTTTTTGCGTATATACATTAATAAAACATACAAATTGAAACCGATTGTGCTAATTCTTTCTGAATGTGTTTAACATTCACAATGGAACCGCATTTTATAACTCGCTTCGATTTTCCACTCATACAAAATTTCTTGGTTTTTGCGAGATTTTTCGGTATATAATCATGAATAAAATCTACAAGTCCCATCGGATCTCTCTGGTTTCTTAAAAGAAAGTCAAATTCGTGTGTACACACCGATTTCTATCCAAAGATTCATGTTGGCGTCCAGAAATATATGCGTTTGCTAGTGTATGGTAATAAGTGGAAAAATCGTCGTTTCTCGGGCTAGAAATACGTTTTTTCCTATATACATTAATAAAACCTACAAATTCCAAGCGATTGTGCTATTTCTTACTGAATGGCTTTAACATTTACAATGAAAACGCATTTTATCACTCGTTTCGATTTTCCACACATACAAAATTTATCTAAAAATTTGGTTTTTGCGAGAATTTAAACTATATAATTATGAATAAAATCAACAAATCCCATAGGATCTCACTGGATTCTTAAAAGAATGTCAAATTCGTGTGTACACACCTATTACTATCGAAAGATTCATGTTCGCAGCCAGAAATATATGCGTTTGCTAGTGTATGGCAATAAGTGGAAAAATCGTCGTTTCTCGGGATAGAATTGCGTTTTTTCATATGTACATTAATAAAACCTACAAATTCCAAGCGATTGTGCTAATTCTTTCTGAATGGGTTTAACATTCAGAATGAAACGGCATTTTATCACTCGTTTCGATTTTCCACTCATTTAAAATTTGTCTAAAAATTTGGTATTTGCGAGATTTTAAGCTATATAATCATGGATAAAATCTGCAATTCCCATCGGATCTCTCTGGTTTCTTAAAAAAAAAATATCAAATTGGTGTGTACACACGCATTTCTATCCAAAGTTTCATGTTCGCGTCCAGAAATATATGCGTTTGTTAGTGTATTTTATACAGTGGAAAAATCGTCGTTTCTCCGGCTAGAAATGCGTTTTTTCTGATATTCATTAATAAAACCTACAAATTGAAACCGATTATGCTAATTCTGTTTTGGGTGGGTTTAACATTCACAATGAAACAACATTTTATCACTCGTTTCGATTTTCCACTGATTTAAAATTTCTCTAAGAGTTTGGTTTTTGCGAGATTTTAAGCTATATAATCAAGAATAAAATCTACAAATCTCATGGGATCTCTCTGGTTTCTTAAAAGAATGTCAAATTCGTTTGTACACACCTATATCTATCCAAAGATTCATGTTCGCGTCCAGAAATATATGCGTTTGCTAGTGTATGGCAATTAGAGGAAAAATCGTCGTGTCTCGGGCTAGAAATGCGTTTTTGCGTTTATACATTAATAAAAACTTACAAATTGAAACCGATTGTGCTAATTCTTCCTGAATGGGTTTAACATTCACAATGAAACAGCATTTTATATCTCGTTTCGATTTTCCACTCATTTAAAATTTCTCTAAGAATTTGGTTTTTGCTAGATGTTATGCCATTTAATCATGAATAAAATCTACAAATCCCATCGGATTTTTCTAGTTTCTTAAAAAAGATGTCAAATTCGTGTGTACACACGTATTTCTATCCAAATATTCTTGTTCGCGTCCAGAAATATATGCGTTTGCTAGTGTATGGTAATAATGGAAAAATCGTCGTTTCTCGGGATAGAAATGCGTTTTTTCGTTTATATATTAATAACACCTATAAATTGAAACCGATTGTGCTAATTCTTCCCGAATGGGTTTAACATTCACAATGAAACAGCATTATATCACTCATTTCGATTTTCCACTCATATAAAATTTCTCTAAAAATTTGGTTTTTGCGAGATTTTAAGCTATATAATCATGGATAAAATCTACAAATCCCATTGTATCACTCTGGTTTCTTAAAAGAATGTCAAATTCGTGTGTACACACGTATTTCTATCCAAAGATTCATGTTCGCGCCCAGAAATATATTCGTTTGCTAGAGTATGACAATAAGAGGAAAAATCGTCGTTTCTCGGGCTAGAAATGCGTTTTTTATAACATTACTAAAACCTGCAAATTCCAAGCGATTGTGCTAATTCTTTCTGAATGGGTTTAACATTCACAATGAAACAGCATTTTATCACTCGTTTCGATTTTCCACTCATTTAAAATTCCTCTAATTATTTGATTTTGGGAGATTTTAAGCTATATAACCATGAATAAAATCTACAAATCCCATCGGATATATGCGTTTGGTAGTGTAATGTGAAAAGTGGAAAAATCGTCGTTTCTCGGGCAAGAAATGCTTTTTTTCGTATATACATTAATAAAACCTACAAATTGAAACCGATTGTGCTAATTCTTCCTGAATGTGTTTAACATTCACAATGAAACAGCATTTTATCTCTCGTTTCCATTATCCATTCTTTTAAAATTTCACTAAAAATTTGGATATAGCGAGAATTTATTCTATATAATCATGAATAAAATCTACAAATCCCATCGGATATCTCTAGTTTCTTAAAAAAATGTGAAATTCTTTTGCACACACGTATTTCTATCCAAAGATTCATGTTCGTGTCCAGAAATATATGCGTTTGCTTGAGTATGTTAAAAAGTGGAAAAATCGTCGTTTCTCGGACTAGAAACGCGTGTTTTCTATATATACATTAATAATACCTACAAATTCCATGCGATTGTGCTAATTCTTTCTGAATGGCTTTACCATTCACAATGAAACAGCATTTTATCACTCGTTTCGATTTTCCAATCATACAAAATTTCTCTAAAAATTTGGTTTTTGCGAAATATTAAGCTATATAATAATGTATAAGATTTACTAATCCCATCGGATCTCTCTGGTTTCTTAAAAGAATGTCAAATTCGTGCGTACACACACCTATTTCTATCCAAAGATTCATGTTCTTGTCCAGAAATATATGCGTTTGCTAGTGTATGGCAATTAGTGGAAAAATCGTCGTTTCTCGGGCTAGAAATGCGTTTTTTCGTATATACATTAATAAAAGCTACAAATTGAAACCGATTGTGCTAATTTTTTCTAAATGGGTTTAACTTTCACAAAGAAACAGCATTTCATCACTCGTTTCGATTTTCCACACATTTAAAATTTCTCTAAAAATTTGGAATTTGCGAGATTTTAAGCTATATAATCATTAATAAAATCTGCAATTCCCATTGGATCTCTCTGGTTTCTTAAAAAAAAGTATAAAAATCGTGTGTACACACGCATTTCTATCCAAAGTTTCATGTTCGCGTCCAGAAATATATGCGTTTGTTAGTGTATAGTAAAAAGTGGAAAAATCGTCGTTTCTCGGGCTAGAAATGTTTTTTTCTGCTATTCATTAATAAAACCTACAAATTGAAACCGATTATGCTAATTCTGTTTTGGGTGGGTTTAACATTCACAATGAAACAACATTTTATCACTCGTTTCGATTTTCCAATCATTTAAAATTTCTCTACGAATTTGGTTTTTGCGAGATTTTAAGCTATATAATCAAGAATAAAATCTACAAATCTCATGGGAAATCTCCGGTTTCTTAAAAGAATGTCAAATTCGTGTGTACACACACATTTCTATCCAAAGTTTTATGTTCGCGTCCAGAAATATATGCGTTTGTTAGTGTATAGTAAAAAGTGGTAAAATTGTCGTTCCTCGGGCTACAGATGCGTTTTTTCCTATATACATTAATAAAACCTACAAATTGAAACCGCTTGTGCTAATTCTGTTTTGAGTGGGTTTAACATTCACAATGAAACAACACTTTATCACTCGTTTCTATTTTCCACTCATATAAAATTTCTCTAAAAATTTGGTTTTTGTGAGATTTTAAGCTATATAATCAGGAATAAAATCTACAAAATCTCATGGGATCTGTCTGATTTCTTAAAAGAATGTCAAATTCGTGTGTACACACCTATTTCTATCCAAAGATTCATGTTCGCGTCCAGAAAAATGTGTTTGTAAGTGTATGGCAATTACAGGAATAATCGTCGTATCTCGGGCTAGAAATGCGTTTATGTGTATATACATTAATAAAACATACAAATTGAAACCGATTGTGCTAATTCTTTCTGAATGGGTTTAACATTCACAATGAAACAGCATTTTATCACTCGTTTCGATTTTCCACTCATTTAAAATTCCTCTAATAATTTGATTTTTGCGAGATTTTAAGCTATATAACCATGAATAAAATCTACAAATCCCATCGCATTTCTCTAGATTCTTAAAAAAATGCCAATTTCGTGTGTACACACGTATTTCTATCCAAAGATTTTGTTCGCGTCGAGAAAAATATGCGTTTGGTAGTGTAATGTGAAAAGTGGAAAAATCGTCGTTTCTCCGGCAAGAAATGCGTTTTTTCGTATATACATTAATAAAACCTACAAATTGAAACCGATTGTGCTAATTCTTCCTGAATGTGTTTGACATTCACAATGAAACAGCATTTTATCCCTCGTTTCCATTATCCATTCTTTTAAAATTTCACTAAAAATTTGGATATAGCGAGAATGTATTCTATATAATCATGAATAAAATCTACAAATCCCATCGGATTTCTCTAGTTTCTTAAAAAAATGTGAAATTCTTTTGCACACACGTATATCTATCCAAAGATTCATGTTCGTGTCCAGAAATATATGCGTTTGCTTGAGTATGTTAAAAAGTGGAAAAATCGTCGTTTCTCAGACTAGAAATGCGTGTTTTCTTATATACATTAATAATACCTACAAATTCCATGCGATTGTTCTAATTCTTTCTGAATGGCTTTACCATTCACAATGAAACAGCATTTTATCACTCGTTTCGATTTTCCAATCATACAAAATTTCTCTAAAAATTTGGTTTTTGCGAAATATTAAGCTTTATAATAATGAATAAGATTTACTAATCCCATCAGATCTGTCTGGTTTCTTAAAAGAATGTCAAATTCGTGCGTACACACACCTATTTCTATCCAAAGATTCATGTTCTTGTCCAGAAATATATGCGTTTGCTAGTGTATTGCAATTAGTGGAAAAATCGTCGTTTCTCGGGCTAGAAATGCGTTTTTTCGTATATACATTAATAAAAGCTACAAATTGAAACCGATTGTGCTAATTTTTTCTAAATGGGTTTAACTTTCACAAAGAAACAGCATTTCATCACTCGTTTCGATTTTCCACTCATTTAAAATTACTCTAAAAATTTGGAATTTGCGAGATTTTAAGCTATATAATCATGGATAAAATCTGCAATTCCCATTGGATCTCTCTGGTTTCTTAAAAAAAAAAATATCAAAATCGTGTGTACACACGCATTTCTATCCAAAGTTTCATGTTCGCGTCCAGAAATATATGCGTTTGTTAGTGTATAGTAAAAAGTGGAAAATCGTCGTTTCTCGGGCTAGAAATGCTTTTTTTTTTCTGATATTCATTAATAAAACCTACAAATTGAAACCGATTATGCTAATTCTGTTTTGGGTGGGTTTAACATTCACAATGAAACAACATTTTATCACTCGTTTCGATTTTCCAATCATTTAAAATTTCTCTACGAATTTGGTTTTTGCGAGATTTTAAGCTATATAATCAAGAATAAAATCTACAAATCTCATGGGAAATCTCCGGTTTCTTAAAAGAATGTCAAATTCATGTGTACACAACTATTTCTATCCAAAGATTCATATTCGCGTCCAGAAATATATGCGTTTGCTAGTATATGGCAATTAGAGGAAAAATCGTGTCTCGGGCTAGAAATGCGTTTTTGCGTATATATATTAATAAAACTTACAAATTGAAAGCGATTGTGCTAATTCTTCCTGAATGGGTTTAACATTCACAATGAAACAGCATTTTATATCTCGTTTCGATTTTCCACTCATTTAAAATTTCTCCAAAAATTTGGTTTTTGCTAGATGTTATGCCATTTAATAAAATCTACAAATTCCATGGGACTTTTCTAGTTTCTTAAAAAAATGTCAAATTCGTGTCTACACACGTATTTCTATCCAAATATTCTTGTTCGCGTCCAGAAATATATGCGTTAGCTAGTGTATGCTAATAATGGAAAATCGTCGTTTCTCGGGCTAGAAATGCGTTTTTTCGTATATACATTAATAATACCTACAAATTGAAACCGATTGTGCTAATTCTTTCTGAATGGGTTTAACATTCACAATGAAGCAGCAATTAATCACTCGTTTCGATTCTCCACTCATTTAAAAATTCCTCTAATAATTCGATTTTTGCGAGATTTTAAGCTATATAACCATGAATAAAATCTACAAATCCCATCGGATCTCTCTGGTTTCTTAAAAGAATGTCAAATTCGTGCGTACACACACCTATTTCTATGGAAAGATTCATGTTCTTGTCCAGTTATATATGCGTTTGCCAGTGTATGGCAATTAGTGGAAAAATCGTCGTTTCTCGGGCTAGAAATGCGTCTTTCGTATATACATTTCTTAAAAAAATGTCAAATTCGTATGTACACACGTATTTCTATCCAAATATTCTTGTTCGCGTCCAGAAATATATACGATTGCTAGTGTATGGTAATGAGTGGAAAAATCGTCGTTTCTCGGGCTAGAAAAGCGTTTTTTCGTATATAAATTAATAATACTTACAAATTGAAACCGATTGTGCTAGTTCTTTCTGAATGGGTTTAACATTCACAATGATACAGCATTTATCACTCGTTTCGATTTTCCACTAATATATATAATTTCTCTAAATATTTGGTTTTTGCGAGATATTAAGCTATATAATCATGAATAAAATTTACAAATCCCATCGGATTTCTCTAGTTTCCTACAAAAAAATGTCAAATTCGTGTGTACACACTTTTTTCTATCCAAAGGTTCTTGTTCGCGTCCAGAAATATATGCGATTGCTAGTGTATGGTAACAAGTGGAAAAATCGTCGTTTCTCGGGCTAGAAATGCGTTTTTTCGTATATACATTAATAAAACCTACAAATTGAATCTGATTATGTTGATTCTTTCTCAATGGGATTAACATTCACAATGAAAAGGCATTTTATCACTCGCCTCTATTTTCCACTAATACAAAATTTCCCTAAAAATTTGGTTTTTGCGATATTTTAAGCTATATAATGATGAAACTGATCTACAAATCCCATCGGATCCCTCTGGTTTCTTAAAAGACTGTCAAATTCGTGTGTACACAAGCATTTCTATCCAAAGTTTCATGTTCACGTCCAGAAGTAATTGCGTTTGCTAGTGAATTGTAAAAAGTGGAAAAATCATCGTTTCTCGGGCTAGAAATGCGTTTTGTCTTATATACATTAATAAAACCTAGAAATTGAAACCGATTGTGCTAATACTGTTTGAATGGGTTTAACATTCACAATGAAACAACATTTTATCACTCTTTTCGATTTTCCACTCATTTAAAATTTCCCTAAAATTTTGGTTTTTGCGAGATTTTAAGCTATATAATCAGGAATAAAATCTACAATTCCCATCGGATCTCTCTGCTTTCTTAAAAAAATATCAAATTCGTGTGTACACATGCATTTCTATCCAAAGTTTCATTTTCGCGTCCAGAAATATATGCGTTTGCTAGTGTAGGACTATTGTAAAAAGTGAAAAAAATCGTGGTTTGTCGGGCTAGAAATGCGTTTTTTCGTATGTAAATTAATAAAACGTACAAATTGAAACCGATTGGGCTAATTCTTTCAGAATGGTTTGACATTCACAAAAAAAGGGCATTTTATCGCTTGTTTCGATTTTCCACTCATACAAAATTTCTCTAAAAATTAGGTTTTTGCGAGACTTTAAGGTATATAATCATGAATAAAATTTACAAACCCCATCGGATTTCTCTAGTTCCTTAAAAAAATGTGAAATTCGTTTGTACACATGTATTTATATCCAAAGATTCTTGTTCGCGTCCAGAAATATATGCGTTTGCTAGTGTAATGTAAATAGGGAAAAATCGTCGTTCCTCTTGTAGTAAAGCTTTTTTTCGTATAAACATTAATAAACCCTACAAATTCCAAGCGATTGTGCTAATTCTTTGTGTATGGGTTTAACATTTACAGTGAAACCGCATTTTATCACACGTTTCGATTTTCCACACATACAAAATTTCTCTAAAAATTTGGTTTTTGCGAGAATTTAAACCATATAATCATGAATAAAATGAACAAATCCCATAGGATCACACTGGATTCTTAAAAGAATGTCAAATTCGTGTGTACACACCTATTTCTATCCAAAGATTCATGTTCGCGTCCAGAAATATATGCGTTTGCTAGTGTATGGCAATATGTGGAAGAATTGTCCTTCCTCAGGCTAAAAATGCGTTTTTTCCTATATACATTAATAAAACCCACATTTCCAAGCGATTGTGCTAATTCGTTCCGAATGGTTTTAAAATTCACAATAAATCAGCATTTTATCACTCGTTTAGATTTTCCACTCATTTAAAATTTCTCTAAATATTTGGGTTTTGCGAGATTTTAAGCTATATAATCTTGAATAAAATCAACAATTCCCAACGGATCTCTCTGCTTTTTTAAAAAAAATATCAAGTTCGTGTGTACACATGCATTACTATCCAAAACTTCATGTTCGCGTCCAGAAATATGTGCGTTTGCTAGTGTATTGTAAAAAGTAGAAAAATCATCGTTTGTCGGGCTAGAAAAGCGTTTTTTCTGAAATACATTAATGAAACCTACAAATTGGAACCGATTGTGCTAAATCTTTCTGAATGGGTTTAACATTCACAATGAAACAGCATTTCATCACTCGTTTCGACTTTCCACTCATTTAAAATTCCTCTAATAATTTGGTTTTTGCGAGATTTTAAGCAATATAATCAGGGATAAAATCTACAAATCCCATTGTATCACTCTGGTTTCTTAAAAGAATGTCAAATTCGTGTGTACACACCTATTACTATCGAAAGATTCATGTTCTTGTCCAGAAATATATGTGTTTGCTAGTGTATGGCAATTAGAGGAAAAATCATCGTATCTCGGGCTAGAAATGCGTTTTTACGTATATACATTAATAAACCTTACAAATTGAAACCGAAGGTGCTAATTCTTACATAATGGGTTTAACATTCAAAATGAAACAGCATTTTGTCACTCGTTTTGATTTTCCACTCAATTAAAATTTCTCCAAAAATTTGGTTTTTCCTAGATATTATGCTATTTAATCACGAATAAATTCTACAAATCCCATCGGATTTCAGTAGTTTGTTCAAAAAATGTCAAATTCGTGTGTAGACACGTATTTCTATCCAAAGATTCATGTTCGCGTCCAGAAATATATTCGTTTGCTAGAGTATGGCAATAAGAGGAAAAATCGTCGTTTCTCGGGCTAGAAATGCGTTTCTTTATAACATTATTAAAACCTGCAAATTCCAATCGATTGTGCTAATTCTTTCTGAATGGTTTAACATTCACAATGAAACAGCATTATATCACTCGTTTCGATGTTCCACTCATTCAAAATCCTCTAATAATTTGATATTTGCGAGATTTTAAGCTATATAACCATGAATGAAATCTAAAAATCCAATCGGATTTCTCTAGTTTCTTACAAAATATCAAATTCGTGTGTACACACGTATTTCTATCCAAATATTCTTGTTCGCGTCCAGAAATATATGCGTATGCTAGTGTATGGTAATAATGGAAAAATCGTCGTTTCTCGGGCTAGAAATGCGTTTTTTCGCATATACATTAATGAAACCTACAAATTGAAAGCGATTGTGCTATTTCTTTGTGAATGAGTTTAACATTCACAATGATACAGCATTTTATCGCTCGTTTCGATTTTCCACTAATATAAAATTTCTTCAAAAATTTGGTTTTTGCGAGATTTTAAGCTATATAATCATCAATAAATTCTACAAATCCCATCGGATTTCTCTAGTTTCGTAAAAAAAATGTCAGATTCGTGTGTACGCACGTATTTCTATTCCAAGATATTTGTTCCCTTCCATAAATATATGCGTTTACTTGCGTATGGTAATTAGTGGAAAAATCGTCGTTTCCTGGGCTAGAAATGCGTCTTTTCGTATATACATTAATAAAACCTAAAAATTAGAACCGATTGTGTTATTCTTTCTGAATGGGTTTAAAATTCACAATGAAACTGCATTAAATAACTCGTTTCGATTTTCCACTCATATTTAATTCTCTAAAAATTTGGATTTTGCGAGATTTTAAGCTATATAATCATGAATAAAATCTACAAAACCCATCGGATTTCTCTGGTTTCCTAAAAAAAATGTCAAATTCGTGTGTACACACGTATTTCTATCCAAATATTGTTGTTCGCGTCCAGAAATATATGGCATTGCTAGGGTATGGTAACAAGTGGAAAAATCGTCGTTTCACGGGCTAGAAATGCGTTTTTTCGTAATATTAAAAACCTACAAATTGAAACCGATCGTGTTAATTCTTTCTGAATGTGTTTAACATTCACTATGGAACAGCATTTTATCACACGTTTCGATTTTCCACTCATACAAAATTTCTCTTAAAAATTTGGTTATTGCGAGATTTTTACGTATATAATCATGACTAAAATCTACAAATCCCATCGGGTCTCTCTGGTTTATTAAAAGAAAGTCAAATTCGTGTTTACACACCTATTTCTATCCAAAGATTCATGTTCGCTTCCAGAAATAATTGGTTTGCTTGTGTTGTAAAAAGTGAAAAAACCGTCGCTTCTCGGGCTGGAAATGCGTTTTCTCCTATATACATTAATAAAACCTACAAATTCCAAGCGATTGTGCTAATTCTTTCTGAATGGCTTTAATATTTACAGTGAAACCTCATTTTATCACTCGTTTCGATTTTCCACTCATACAAAATTTCTCTAAAGATTTGGTTTTTGCGAGATTTTAAGCTGTATAATCATGAATAAAATTTACAATTCCCATTGGATCTCTCTGCTTTCTTACAAAAATATCAAATTCGTGTGTACACACACATTTCTATCCAAAGTGTCTTGTTCGCGTCCAGAAATATATGCGTTTGTTAGTGTATTGTAAAAAGTGGTAAAATTGTCGTTCCTCGGGCTAGAGATGCGTTTTTTCCTATATACATTAATAAAACCTACAAATTGAAACCGCTTGTGCTAATTCTGTTTTGAGTGGGTTTAACATTCACAATGAAACATCACTTTATCACTCGTTTCGATTTTTCACTCATATAAAATTTCTCTAAAAATTTGGTTTTTGCGAGATTTTAAGCTATATAATCAGGAATAAAATCTACAATTCCCATCGGATCTCTCTGCTTTATTAAAAAAATATCAAGTTCGTGTGTACACACGCATTTCTATCCAAAACTTCATTTTCGCGTCCAGAAATATATGCGTTTTCTAGTGTATTGTAAAAAGTGGAAAAACCGTCGTTTGTCTGGCTAGAAAAGCGTTTTTACTGATATACATCAATGAAACCTACAAATTGGAACCGATTGTGCTAATTCTTTCTGAATAGGTTTAACATTCACAATGAAACCGCATTTTATCACTCGCCTCGATTTTCCACTCATACAAAATTTCTCTAAAAATTTGATTTTGCGAGATTTTAAGCTATATAAACAAGAAAAAAATCTACAAATCCCGTCGGATCTCTCTGGTTTCTTAAAAGAGTGTCAAATTCGTGTGTGCACACGCATTTCTGTCCAAGGCTTCATGTTCGCTTCCAAAAATCTATGCGTTTGCATGTGTAATGTAAAAAGTGGAAAAATCGTCGTCTCTCGGGCTAGAAATGCGTTTATTCGTATATACATTAATAAAACCTACAAATTGAAATCGATTGTGGTAATTCTGTTTGAATGGGTTTAACATTCTCAATGATACAACATTTTATCTCTCGTTTCGATTTTCCACTTATTTAAAATTGCTCTAAAAATTTGATTTTTGCGAGATATTATTCTATATAATCATGAATAAAATCTAGAAATCCCATCAGATCTCTCTGGTTTCTTAAAAGAATGTCAAATTCGTTTACATACCTATTTCTATCAAAAGATTCATGTTCTCGGCGAGAAATATATGTGTTTGCTATTGTATGTCAATTAGTGGAAATATCGTCGTTTGTCGGGATAGAAATTCGTTTCTGCGTAGATACATTAATAAAACTTACAAATTGAAACCGATTGTGCTAATTCTTTCTGAATGGGTTTAAGATTCAAAATGAACGTTTATTTTATCACTCGTTTCGATTTTCCACTCATTTAAAATTTCTCTAAAAATTTGGTTTTTGCTAGATGTTATACTATTTAATCACGAATAAATTCTACAAATCCCATCGGATTTCTGTAGTTTGTTAAAAAATTGCCAAATTCGTGTGTACACACGTATTTATATCCAAGTATACTTGTTCCCGTCCAAAAATATATACGATTGCTAGTGTATGGTAATAATGGAAAAATCGTCGTTTCTCGGGCTAGAAATGCGTTTTTTTCGTATATACATTAATAAAACCTACAAATTGAAACCGATTGGGCTAATTCTTTCTGAATGGGTTTAACATTCACAATGATACAGCATTTTATCAGTCGTTTCGATTTTCCACTAATATAAAATTTCTCCAAAAATTTGGTGGTTGCGAAATTTTAAGCTATATAATCATGAATAAAATCTACAAATTCCATGGAATCTCTCTAGTTTCTTAAAAGAATGTCAAATTCGTGTGTACACAAGAATTTTTATCCAAAGATTCATGTTCGTGTCCAGAAATATATGTGTTTGCTAGTGTATGACAATTAGAGGAAAAATCGTCGTATCTCGGACTAGAAATGTGTTTTTGCGTATATATATTAATAAACCTTACAAATTGAAACCGATTGTGCTAATTCTTCCTGAATGGGTTTTACATTCACAATGAAACAGCATTTTATATCTCGTTTCGATTTTCCACTCATTTAAAATTTCTCTAAAAATTTGGTTTTTGCTAGTTGTCATGCTATTTAATCACGAATAAATTCTTCAAATCCCATCGCATTTCTGTAGTTTGTTAAAAAAATGTCAAATTCGTGTGTACACACGTATTTCTATCCAAGTATTCTTGTTCGCGTTCAAAAATATATACGATTGCTAGTGTATGGTAATAATGGAAAAATCGTCGTTTCTCGGGCTAGAAATGCGTTTTTTTTATAACATTAATAAAACCTACAAATTCCAAGCGATAGTGCTAATTCTTTCTGAATGGTTTAACATTCACAATGAAACAGCATTTTATCACTCGTTTCGATGTTCTCTCATTCAAAATCCTCTAATAATTTGATTTTTGCGAGATTTTAAGTTATATAACCATGAATGAAATCTACAAATCCAATCGGATTTCTCTAGTTTCTTAAAAAATATCTAATTCGTGTGTACACACGTATTTCTATGCAAATATTCTTGTTCGCGTCAAGAAATATATACGATTGCTAGTGTATGGTAATAATGGAAAAATCGTCGTTTCTCTGGCTAGAAATGCGTTTTTTCGTATATACATTAATAAAACCTACAAATTGAAACCGATCGTGTTAATTCTTTCTGAATGAGCTTAACATTCAGAATGGAACAACATTTTATCACACGTTTCGATTTTCCACTCATACAAAATTTCTCTAAAAATTTGGTTTTTGCGAGATTTTTACGTATATAATCATTACTAAAATCTACAAATCCCATCGGGTCCCTCTGGTTTCTTAAAAGAAAGTCAAATTCGTGTGTACACACCTATTTCTATCCAAAGATTCATGTTCGCGTCCAGAAATGTATTGGTTTGCTAGTGTAGTAAAAAGTGAAACAACCGTCGCTTCTCGGGCTGGAAATGCGTTTTCTCCTATATACATAAATAAAACCTACAAATTCCAAGCGATTGCGCTAATTCTTTCTGAATGGCTTTGATATTTACAGTGAAACCTCATTTTATCTCTCGTTTCGATTTTCCACTCATATAAATTTTCTCTAAAAATTTGGTTTTTGCGAGATTTTAAGGTGTATAATCATGAATAAAATTTACAATTCCCATTGGATCTCTCTGCTTTCTTACAAAAATATCAAATTCGTGTCTACACACGTATTTCTATCCAAACATTCTTGTTCGCGTCCAGAAATATATGTGTATGCTAGTGTATGGTAATAATGGAGAATTTTTCGTTTCTCAGGCTAGAAATGCATTTTTTCGTATATACATTAATAATACCTACAAATTGAAACCGATTGTGCTAATTCTTTCTGAATGGGTTTAACATTCACAATGAAACAGCATTATGTCACTCATTTCGATTTTCCACTGTTATAAAATTTCGCTAAAAATTTGGTTTTTGCGAGATTTTAAGCTATATAATCAAGGATAAAATCTACAACTCCCATCGTATCACTTTGGTTTCTTAAAAGAATTTCAAATTCGTGTGTACACACTTATTTCTATCCAAAGATTCATGTTCGCGTCCAGAAATATATTCGTTTGGTAGTTATGGCAATAAGAGAAAAAATCGTCGTTTCACGGGCTAGAAATGCGTTTTTTTTATAACATTAGTAAAACCTACAAATTCCAAGCGATTGTGCTAATTCTTTCTGAATGGTTTAACATTCACAATGAAACAGGATTTTATCACTCCTTTCGATTTTCCACTCATTTAAAATTTGTCTAAAAATTTGGTATTTGCGAGATTTTAAGCTATATAATCATGGATAAAATCTGCAATTCCCATCGGATCTCTCCGGTTTCTTAAAATAAAATATCAAATTCCTATGTACTCACGCATTTCTCTCCAAAGTTTCAAGTTCACGTCCAGAAATATTTGGGTTTGTTAGTTCATTGTAAAAATTGGAGAAATCGTCGTTTCTCGGGCTAGAAATGCGTTTTTTCTGATATTCGTTAATAAAACCTACAAATTGAAACCGATTGCGCTAATTCTTTCTGAATGGGTTTAGCATTCACAATGAAACCGCATTTTATCACTCGAATCCATTATCCATTCTTTTAAAATTTTACTAAAAATTTGGTTTTTGCAAGATTTTATGCTATGTAATCATGAATAAAATCTACAAATCCTATCGGATTTCTCTAGTTTCTTAAAAAAAATTCAAATTCGTGTGCACACACGTATTTCTATCCAAAGATTCTTGTTAGCGTCCAGAAATATATGCGTTTGCTAATGTATGGTAATAAGTGGAAAAATCGCCGTTTCTCTGGCGAGAAATGCGTTTTATCCTATATACATTAATAACATCTACAAATTGAAACCGATTGTGCTAATTCGTTTAGTATGGGTTTAACATTCACAATGTAATCGAATTTTATGACTCGCTTCGATTTTCCACTCATACAAAATTTCTCTAAAAATTTGGTTTTTGCAAAATTTTTAGGTATATAATCATGAATAAAATTTACAAATCCCATCGGATCACTCTGGTTTCTTAAATGCAAGTCAAATTCGTGTGTATTTACCTATTTCTATCCAAAGATTCATGTTCGCGTCCAGAAATATATGCGTTTGTTTGTGAATGGTAAAATGTGGAAAAATTGTCGTTTCTCGGGCTAGAAATGCGTTTTTTCCTATATACATTAATAAAACCTACAAATTGAAACCGCTTGTGCTTATTCTGTTTTGGGTGGGTTTAACATTCACAATGAAAGCGCATTTTATCACTCGCCTCGATTTTCCACTCATACAAAATTTCTCTAAATATTTGATTTTTCGAGATTTTAAGCTATATAATAAAGAAAAAGCTACAAATCCCATCGGATCTCTCTGGTTTCTTAAAAGAATGCCAAATTCGTGTGTGCTCACGCATTTCTGTCCAAGGCTTCATGTTCGCTTCCAAAAATGTATGCGTTTACTTGTGTAATGTAAAAAGTGGAAAAATCGTCGTGTCTCGGGCTAGAAATGCGTTTATTCGTATATACATTAATAAAACCTACAAATTGAAATCGATTGTGGTAATTCTGTTTGAATAGGTTTAACATTCTCAATGATACAACATTTTATCTCTCGTTTCGATTTTCCACTTATTTAAAATTGCTCTAAAAATTTGATTTTTGCGAGATATTAATCTATATAATCATGAATAAAATCTAGAAATCCCATCAGATCTCTCTGGTTTCTTAAAAGAATGTCAAATTCGTTTACATACCTATTTCTATCAAAAGATTCATGTTCTCGGCGAGAAATATATGTGTTTGCTATTGTATGTCAATTAGTGGAAATATCGTCGTTTGTCGGGATAGAAATTCGTTTCTGCGTAGATATATTAATAAAACCTACAAATTGAAACCGATTGTGCTAATTCTTTCTGAATGGGTTTAACATTCAAAATGAACCTTCATTTTATCACTGGTTTCGATTTTCCACTCATTTAAAATTTCTCTAAAAATTTGGTTTTTGCTAGATGTTATGGTATTTAATCACGAATAAATTCTACAAATCCCATCGCATTTCTGTAGTTTGTTAAAAAATTGCCAAATTCGTGTGTACACACGTATTTCTATCCAAATATACATGTTCGCGTCCAAAAATATATACGATTGCTAGTGTATGGTAATAATGGAAAAATCGTCGTTTCTCGGGCTAGAAATGCCTTTTTTTCGTATATACATTAATAAAACCTACAAATTGAAACCGATTGTGCTAATTCTTTCAGAATGGGTTTAAGATTCACAATGATACAGCATTTTATCAGTCGTTTCGATTTTCCACTAATATAAAATTTCTCCAAAAATTTGGTGTTTGCGAAATTTTAAGCTATATAATCATTAATAAAATCTACAATTCTCATGGGATCTCTCTAGTTTCTTAAAAGAATGTCAAATTCGTGTGTACACAACTATTTTTATCCAAAGATTCATGTTCGTGTCCAGAATTATATGTGTTTGCTAGTGTATGGCAATTAGAGGAAAAATCGTCGTATCTCGGGCTAGAAATGCGTTTTTGCGTATATATATTAATAAACCTTACAAATTGAAACCGATTGTGCAAATTGTTTCAGAATGGGTTTAGCATTCAGAATGAAACAGCATTTTATCACTCGTTTCGATTTTCCACTCATTTAAAATTTCTCTAAAAAGTTGGTTTTTGCTAGATGTTATGCTTTTTAATCACGAACAAATTCTATAAATACCATCGGATTTCTGTAGTTTGTTAAAAAAATGTCACATTCGTGTGTACACACGTATTTCTATCCAAGTATTCTTGTTCGCGCCCAGAAATATATACGATTGCTAGTGTATGGTAATGAGTGGAAAAATCGTACGTTTGTCGGGCTAGAAATGCGTTTTTTCGTATATACATTAATAAAACCTACAAATTGAAACCGATTGTGCTAGTTCTTTCTGAATGGGTTTGACATTCACAATGAAAGAGCATTTTATCACTGGTTTCGATTTTCCACACATACAAAATTTGTCTAAAAATTTGGTTTTCGCCAGATTTTAAGCTATATAATCATGAATAAAATCTACAAATCTCATGGGATCTCTCTAGTTTCTTAAAAGAATATCAAATGCGTGTGTACACACCTATATCGTTCCAAAGATTGATGTTCCCGTCCAGAAATATATGCGTTTGCTAGTGTATGGCATTAAGTTTGAAAATCGTCGTTTCTCGGGCTAAAAATGAGTTTTTTCCTATATTCATTAATAAAACCTACAAATTGAAACCGATTGTGCTAATTCTGTGTGAGTGGGTTTAACATTCACAATGAAACAACATTTTATCACTCTTTTCGATTTTCAACTCATTTAAAATTTCTCAAAAAATTTGTTTTTTTTTTCGAGATTTTTCTCTATATAATCAGGAATAAAATCTGCAACTCCTATCGGATTACTCTAGATGCCAAAAAAAAAAAAGAAAAAAAATGTCAAAGTCGTGTGTACACACGCATTTCTATCCAAAGATTCATGTTCGTGTCCAGAAATATATGCGTTTGCTAGTATATTTTAAAAAGTGGAAAAATCGTTGTTTCTCGGGCTAGAAATGCGTTTATTCATATATACATTAATAAAACATACAAATTGAAATCGATTGTGCTAATTCTGTTTGAATGGGTTTAACATTCTCAATGATACAACAGTTTATCTCTCGTTTCGATTTTCCACTTAATTAAAATTGCTCTAAATATTTGGTTTTTGCGAGATATTAAGCTATATAATCATGAATAAAGTCTACAAATCCCATCGGATTTCTCTGGTTTCTTAAAAAAATGTCAAATTCGTTTATGCACACCTATTTCTATCCAAAGATTCATGTTCTCGGCGAGAAATATATGTGTTTGCTTGTGTATGTCAGTTAGTGGAAATATCGTCGTTTGTAGGGCTAGAACTGCGTTTTTGCGTAGATACATTAATAAAACCTACAAATTGTAACCGATTGTGCTAATTCTTTCTGAATGGGTTTAACATTCACAATGAAACAGCATTTTATCACTCATTTCGATTTTCCACTCATTTAAAATTTCTCTAAAAATTTGGTTTTTGCTAGATGTTATGCTATTTAATCACGAATAAATTCTACAAATCCCATCGGATTTCTGTAGTTTGTTAAAAAATGTCAAATTCGTGTGTACACACGTATTTCTATCCAAGTATTCTTATTCGCGTCCAAAAAATATACGATTGCTAGTGTATGGTAATAATGGAAAAATCGTCGTTTCTCGGGCTAGAAATGCGGTTTTGCTTATATGCTTTAATAAACCTTACAAATTGAAGTCGATTGTGCTAATTCTTTCTGAATGGGTTTAACATTCACAATGAAACAGCATTTTATAACTCGTTTCGATTTTTTCCACTCATTTAAAATTGCTCTAAAAATTTGGTTTTTGCTAGATGTTATGCTATTTAATCACGAATAAATTCTACAAATCCCATCGGATTTCTGTAGTTTGTTAAAAAAATGTCAAATTCGTGTGTACACACGTATTTATATCCAAGTATTGTTGTTCGCGTCCAAAAATATATACGATTGCTAGTGTATGGTAATGAGTGGAAAAATCGTACGTTTCTCGGGCTAGAAATACGTTTTTTCGTATATACATTAATAAAACCTACAAATTGAAACCGATTGTGCTAATTCTTTCTGAATGGGTTTAACATTCAAAATGAACCTTCATTTTATCACTCGTTTCGATATTCCACTCATTTAAAATTTCTCTAAAAATTTGGTTTTTGCTAGATGTTATGCTATTTAATCACGAATAAATTCTACAAATACCATCGGATTTCTGTAGTTTGTTAGAAAATTGCCAATTTCGTGTGTACACACGTATTGCTATCCAAGTATACTTGGTCGCGTCCAAAAATATATACGATTGCTAGTGAATGGTAATAATGGAAAAATCGTCGTTTCTCGGGCTAGAAATGCGTTTTTTTCGTATATACATTAATAAAACCTACAAATTGAATCCGATTGTGCTAGTTCTTTCTGAATGGGTTTGCCATTCACAATGAAAGAGCATTTTACCACTGGTTTCGATTTTCCACACATACAAAATTTGTCTAAAAATTTGGTTTTCCCCAGATTTTAAGCTATATAATCATGAATAAAATCTACAAATCTCATGGGATCTCTCTAGTTTCTTAAAAGAATATCAAATGCGTGTGTACACACCTATATCTTTCCAAAGTTTGATGCTCCCGTCCAGAAATATATGCGTTTGCTAGTGTATGGCATTAAGTTTGAAAATCGTCGTTTCTCGGGCTAAAAATGTGTATTTTCCTATATTCATTAATAAAACCTACAAATTGAAACCGATTGTGCTAATTCTGTTTGAGTGGGTTTAACATTCACAATGAAACAACATTTTATCACTGGTTTCGATTTTCAACTCATTTAAAATTTCTCTAAAAATTTGGTTTTTTGCGAGATTTTTCTCTATATAATCAGGAATAAAATCTACAAATCCTATCGGATTACTCTAGTTGGCAAAAAAAAAAAAAAATGTCAAATTCGTGTGTACACACGCATTTCTATCCAATGATTCATGTTCGTGTCCAGAAATATATGCGTTTGCTAGTGTATTTTAAAAAGTGGAAAAATCGTCGTTTCTCGGGATAGAAAAGCGTTTATTCATATATACATTAATAAAACCTACAAATTGAAATCGATTGTGCTAATTCTGTTTGAATGGGTTTAACATTCTCAATGATACAATATTTTATCTCTCGTTTCGATTTTCCACTTAATTAAAAGTGCTCTAAATATTTGGTTTTGCGAGATATTAAGCTATATAATCATGAATAAAGTCTACAAATCCCATCGGATCTCTCTGGTTTCTTAAAAAAATGTCAAATTCGTTTATACACACCTATTTCTATCCAAAGATTCATGTTCCCGGCGAGAAATATATGTGTTTGCTTGTGTATGTCAGTTAGTGGAAATATCGTCGTTTGTAGGGCTAGAACTGCGTTTTTGCGTAGATACATTAATAAAACCTACAAATTGTAACCGATTGTGCTAATTCTTTCTGAATGGGTTAAACATTCACAATGAAACAGCATTTTATCACTCATTTCGTTTTTCCACTCATTTAAAATTTCTTTAAAAATTTGGTTTTTGCTAGATGTTATGCTATTTAATAACGAATAAATTCTACAAATCCCATCAGATTTCTGTAGTTTGTTAAAAAAATGTCAAATTCGTGTGTACACACGTATTTGTATCCAAGTATTCTTGTTCGCGTCCAAAAATATATACGATTGCTAGTGTATGGTAATAATGGAAAAATCGTCGTTTCTCGATATAGAAATGCGTTTTTGCTTATATACATTAATAAACCTTACAAATTGAAGTCGATTGTGCTAATTCTTTCTGAATGGGTTTAACATTCACAATGAAACAGCATTTTATAAGTCGTTTCGATTTTCCACTCATTTAAAATTTCTCTAAAAATTTGGTTTTTGCTAGATGTTATGCTATTTAATCACGAATAAATTCTACAAATCCCATCGGATTTCTGTAGTTTGTTAAAAAAATGTCAAATTCGTGTGTACACACGTATTTCTATCCAAGTATTCTTGTTCGCGTCCAAAAATATATACGATTGCTAGTGTATGGTAATAATGGAAAAATCGTCGTTTCTCGGGCTAGAAATGCGTTTTTTCGTATATACATTATTAAAACCTACAAATTGAAACCGATTGTGCTAATTCTTTCTGAATGGGTTTAACATTCACAATGATACAGCATTTTATCACTCGTTTCGATTTTCCACTAATATAAAATTTCTCCAAAAATTTGGTTTTTGTGAGTTTTTAAGCTAAATAATCATGAATAATATCTATAAATCCCATCGGATTTCTCTATTATCTTAAAAAAAATTCAAATTCGTGTTTACATACTTATTTCTATCCAAAGATTGTTGTTCGCTCCGGAAATATATGCGTTTACTTGTGTATGGTAAAAAGTTGAAAAATCGTCGTTTCTCGGGCTAGAAATGCGTTTTTTCATATGTACATTAATAAAACCTAAAAATTTGGACCGATTGTGCTAATGCTTTCTGAATGGGTTTAAAATTCACAATGAAATAGCATTATATCACTGGTTTTGATTTTCCACTCATATAAAATATCTCTAAAAATTTGGAATTTTGCGAGATTTTAAGCTATATAATCATGAATAAAATTTACAAATCCCATCGGATTTCTCTAGTTTCCTACATAAAAATGTCAAATTCGTGTGTACACACTTATTTCTATCCAAAGATTCTTATTCGCGTCCAGAAATATATGTGATTGCTAGTGTATGGTAACAAGAGGAAAAATCGTCGTTTGTCGGGCTAGAAATGCGTTTTTTCGTATATACATTAATAAAACCTACAAATTGAATCTGATTATGTTAATTCTTTCTCAATGGGTTTAACATTCACAATGAAACAGCCTTTTATCACTCGCCGCTATTTTCCACTAATACAAAATTTGCCTAAAAATTTGGTTTTTGCGATATTATAAGCTATATAATGATGAAACAAATCTACAAATCCCATCGGATCTCTCTGGTTTCTTAAAAGACTGTCAAATTCGTTGTACACATGCATTCCTATCCAAAGTTTCATTTTCGCGTCCAGAAATATATGCGTTTGTAAGTGTATGGTAATATTTGGAAAAATCGTCGTTTCTCGGGCTAGAAATGCGTTTTTTCCTATATATATTAATAATACATAAAATTCCAAGCGATCGTGCTAATTCTTTGTGAATGGCTTTAACATTCACAATGAAACCGCATTTTATCACTCGTTTGGATTTTCCACTCATACAAAATTTCTCTAAAAATTTAGTTTTTGCTAGATTTTAAGCTATATAATCATGAATAAAATCTACAAAACCCACCGGATCGCTCTAGTTTCTTAAAGGAATGTCAAATTCGTGTGTACACACCTATTTCTATCCAAAGATTTATGTTCGCGTCCAGAAATATATGTGTTTGCTAGTGTATGGCAATTAGAGGAAAAATCATCGTATCTCGGGCTAGAATTGCGGTTTTTCGTATATACATTAATAAAACCTACAAATTGAATCTGATTATGTTAATTCTTTCTCAATGGGTTTAACATTCACAATGAAACAGCATTTTATCACTCGCCTCTATTTTCCACTAATACAAAATTTCCCTAAAATTTTGGTTTTTGCGATATTTTAAGCTATATAATGATGAAACTAATCTACAAATCCCATCGGATCGCTCTGGTTTCTTAAAAGACTGTCAAATTCGTGTGTACACAAGCATTTCTATCCAAAGTTTCATGTTCACGTCCAGAAGTATATGCGTTTGCTAGTGAATTGTAAAAAGTGGAAAAATCATCGTTTCTCGGGCTAGAAATGCGTTTTGTCTTATATACATTAATAAAACCTACAATTTGAAACCGATTGTGCTTATACTGTTTGAATGGGTTTAACATTCACAATGAAACAACATTTTATCACTCTTTTCGATTTTCCACTCATTTAAAATTTCCCTAAAATTTTGGTTTGTGCGAGATTTTAAGCTATATAATCAGGAATAAAATCTACAATTCCCATCGGATCTCTCTGCTTTCTTAAAAAAATATCAAATTCGTGTGTACACATGCATTTCTATCCAAAGTTTCATTTTCGCGTCCAGAAATATATGCGTTTGCTAGTGTAGGACTATTGTAAAAAGTGGAAAAAATCGTGGTTTGTCGGGCTAGAAATGCGTTTTTTCGTATATAAATTAATAAAACCTACAAATTGAAACCGATTGGGCTAATTCTTTCAGAATGGTTTGACATTCACAAAAAAAGGGCATTTTATCGCTTGTTTCGATTTTCCACTCATACAAAATTTCTCTAAAAATTAGGTTTTTGCGAGACTTTATGGTATATAATCATGAATAGAATTTACAAATCCCATCGGATTTCTCTAGTTCCTTAAAAAAATGTCAAATTCGTTTGTACACATGCATTACTATCCAAAACTTCATGTTCGCGTCCAGAAATATGTGCGTTTGCTAGTGTATTGTAAAAAGTACAAAAATCATCGTTTTCGGGCTAGAAAAGCGTTTTTTCTGATATACATTAATGAAACCTGCAAATTGGAATCGAATGTGCTAATTCTTTGTGAATAGCTTTAACATTCACAAAGAAAGCGCATTTTATCACTGGCTTCGATTTTCCACTCATACAAAATTTCTCTAAAAATTTGTTTTTGCGAGAATTTAAGCTATATAATCATGAAAAAAATCTACAAATCCCATCGGATATCTCTGGTTCGTTAAAAGAATGTCAAATTCGTGTGTAAACACGCATTTTTATCCAAAGTTTCATGTTCGCGTCCTGAAATCTATGCTTTAGTTAGTGTAATGTAAAAAGTGGAAAAATCGTCGTTTCTCTGGCTAGAAATGCGTTTTTTCGTATATACATTAATAAAACCTACAAATTCCAACCGAATGTGCTAATTCTTTGTGAATGGGTTTAACATTCACAATGGAACAGCTTTTTTTCACACGTTTCCATTTTCCACTCATACAAAATCTTTCTAAATATTTGGTTTTTGCGAGATTTTAAGCTATATAATCATGAAAAAAATCTACAAATCCCACCGGATCTCTCTCTTTTCATAAAAGAATGTCAAATTCGTGTGTACACACTTATTTCTATCCAAAGATTCATGTTCGCGACCAGAAATATATGCGTTTGCTAGTGTAATGTGCAAAGCGGAAAAATCGTCGTTTCTCGGGCAAGAAATGCGTTTTTTCGTATATACATTAATAAAACCTACAAATTGAAACCGATTGTGCTAATTCTTCCTGAATGTGTTTAACATTCACAATGAAACAGCATTTTATCACTCGTCTCGATTTTCAAATCATACAAAATTTCTCTAAATATTTGGTATTTGCGAGATTTTAAGCTATATAATCATGGATAAAATCTGCAATTCCCATCGGATCTCTCTGGTTTCTTAAAAAAAAAATATCAAATTCGTGCGTACACACGCATTTCTATCCAAAGTTTCATGTTCGCGTCCAGAAATATATGCGTTTGTTAGTGTATTGTAAAAAGTGGAAAAATCGTCGTTTCTCGGGCTAGAAATGAGTTTTTTCTGATATTCATTAATGAAACCTACAAATTGAAACCGATTATGCTAATTCTGTTTTGGGTGGGTTTAACATTCACAATGAAAGAACATTTTATCACTCGTTTCGATTTTCCACTCATTTAAAATTACTCTAAGAATTTGGTTTTTGCGAGATTTTAAGCTATATAATCAAGATTAAAACCTACAAATCTCATGGGATCTCTCTGGTTTCTTAAAAGAATGTCAAATTCGTGTGTACACACCTATTTCTTTCCAAAGATTCATGTTCGCGTCAAGTAATATATGCGTTTGCTAGTGTATGGCAATTAGAGGAAAAATCTTCGTGTCTCGGGCTAGAAATGCGTTTTTGCGTATATACATTAATAAAACCTACAAATTGAAACCGATTGTGCTAATTCTTCCTGAATGTGTTTAACATTCACAATGAAACAGCATTTTATATCTCGTTTCGATTTTCCACTCATTTAAGATTTCTCTAAAAATTTGGTTTTTGCTAGATGTTATGCCATTTAATCATGAATAAACTCTGCAAATCCCATCGGATTTTTCTAGTTTCTTAAAAAAAATGTCAAATTCGTGTGTACACACGTTTTTCTATCCAAATATTCTTGTTCGCGTCCAGAAATATATGCGTTTGCTAGTGTATGGTAATAATGGAAAAATCGTCGTTTCTCGGGCTAGAAATGCGTTTTTTCTTGTATAAATTAATAATACCTACAAATTGAAACCGATTGTGCTAATTCTTTCTGAATGGGTTTAACATTCACAATGAAACAGCATTATATCACTCATTTCGATTTTCCACTCATATAAAATTTCCCTAAAAATTTGGTTTTTGCGAGATTTTAAGCTATATAATCATGGATAAAATCTACAAATCCCATTGTATCACTCTGGTTTCTTAATAGAATGTCAAATTCGTGTGTACACACGTATTTCTATCCAAAGATTCATGTTCGCGTCCAGAAATATATTCGTTTGCTAGAGTATGGCAATAAGAGGAAAAATCGTCGTTTCTCTGGCTAGAAATGCGTTTCATTATAACATTAATAAAACCTGCAAATTCCAAGATGATTGTGCTAATTCTTTCTGAATGGGTTTAACATTCACAATGAAACAGCATTTCATCACTCGTTTCGATTATCCACTCATTTAAAATTCCGCTAATAATTTGGTTTTTGCGAGATTTTAAGCTATATAACCATGAATAAAATCTACAAATCCCATCGGATCTCTCTGGTTTGTTAAAAGAATGTCAAGTTCGTGCGTACACACTCCTATTTCTATCCAAAGATTCATGTTCTTGTCCAGAAATATATGCGTTTGCTAGTGTAGGGCAATTAGTGGAAAAATCGTTGTTTCTCGGGATAGAAATGCGTTTTTTCGCATATACATTAATGAAACCAACAAATTGAAAGCGATTGTGCTATTTCTTTGTGAATGATTTTAAAATTCACATTGATACAGAATTTTATCGCTCGTTTCGATTTTCCACTAATATAAAATTTCTTCAAAAATTTGGTTTTTGCGAGATTTTAAGCGATATAATCATCAATAAATTCTACAAATCCCATCGGATTTCTCTAGTTTCTTAAAAAAATGTCAGATTCGTGTGTACGCACGTATTTCTATTCAAAGATACTTATTTGCTTCCATAAATATATGCGTTTGCTTGCGTATGGTTATAAGTGGAAAAATCGTCGTTTCCTGGTCTAGAAATGTGTCTTTTCGTATATACATTAATAAAACCTAAAAATTAGAACCAATTGTGTTCTTGTTTCTGAATGGGTTTAAAATTCACAATGAAACTGCATTAAATAACTCGTTTCGATTTTCTACTCATATTTAATTCTCTAAAAATTTGGATTTTGCGAGATTTTAAACTATATAATCGTGAATAAAATCTACAAAACCCATCGGATTTCTCTGGTTTCCTAAAAAAAATGTCAAATTCGTGAGTACACACGTATTTCTATCCAAATATTGCTGTTTGCGACCAGAAATATATGGCATTGCTAGTGTATGGTAACAAGTGGAAAAATCGTCGTTTCTCGGGCTAGAAATGCGTTTTTTCGTAACATTAAAAAACCTACAAATTGAAACCGATCGTGTTAATTCTTTCTGAATGTGTTTAACATTCACTATGGAACAGCATTTTATCACAATTTTCGATTTTCCACTCTTACAAAATTTCTCTAAAAATTTGGTTATTGCGAGATTTTTACGTATATAATCATGACTAAAATCTACAAATCCCATCGGGTCTCTCTGGTTTCTTAAAAGAAAGTCAAATTCGTGTGTACACACCTATTTCTATCCAAAGATTCATGTTCGCGTCCAGAAATATTTGGTTTGCTAGTGTTGTAAAAAGTGAAAAAACCGTCGCTTCTCGGGCTGGAAATGCGTTTTCTCCTATATACATTAATAAAACCTACAAATTCCAAGCGATTGTGCTAATGCTTTCTGAATGGCTTTAATATTTACAGTGAAACCTCATTTTATCACTCGTTTCGATTTTCCACTCATACAAAATTTCTCTAAAAATTTGGTTTTTGCTAGATGTTATGCTATTTAATCATGAATAAAATCTGCAAATCCAATCGGATTTCTCTAGTTTCTTAAAAAAATATCAAATTCGTGTGTAGACACGTATTTCTATCCAAATATTCTTGTTCGCGTCCAGAAATATATGCGTATGCTAGTGTATGGTAATAATGGAAAAATTGGCGTTTCTCGGGCTAGAAATGCATTTTTTCGTATATACATTAATAATACCTACAAATTGAAACCGATTGTGCTAATTCTTTCTGAATGGGTTTAACATTCACAATGATACAGCATTTTATCAGTCGTTTCGATTTTCCACTAATATAAAATTTCTCCAAAAATTTGGTTTTTGCGAAATTTTAAGCTATATAATCATGAATAAAATCTACAAATCTCATGGGATCTCTCTAGTTTCTTAAAAGAATGTCAAATTCGTGTGTACACAACTATTTTTATCCAAAGATTCATGTTCGTGTCCAGAAATATATGTGTTTGCTAGTGTATGACAATTAGAGGAAAAATCGTCGTATCTCGGACTAGAAATGCGTTTTTGCGTATATATATTAATAAAACTTACAAATTGAATCTGATTATGTTAATTCTTTCTCAATGGGTTTAACATTCACTATTGAACAGCATTTTATCACTCGTTTCGATTTTCCACTCATTTAAAATTTCTCTAAAATGTTGGTTTTTGCTAGATGTTATGCTATTTAATCACGAATAAATTCTATAAATACCATCGGATTTCTGTAGTTTGTTAAAAAAATGTCAAATTCGTGTGTACACACGTATTTCTATCCAAGTATTCTTGTTCGCGTCCAGAAATATATACGATTGCTAGTGTATGGTAAAGAGTGGAAAAATCGTCGTTTCTCGGGCTAGAAATGCGTTTTTTGTATATACATTTATAAAACCTACAAATTGAAACCGATTGTGCTAGTTCTTTCTGAATGGGTTTGACATTCTCAATGATACAACATATTATCTCTCGTTTCGATTTTCCACTTAATTAAAATTGCTCTAAATATTTGGTTTTTGCGAGATATTAAGCTATATAATCATGAATAAAGTCTACAAATCCCATCGGATCTCTCTGGTTTCTTAAAAAAAATGTCAAATTCGTTTATACACACCTATTTCTATCCAAATATTCATGTTCTCGGCGAGAAATATATTTTTTTGCTTGTGTATGTCAGTTAGTGGAAATATCGTCGTTTGTAGGGCTAGAACTGCGTTTTTGCGTAGATACATTAATAAAACCTACAAATTGTAACCGATTGTGCTAATTCTTTCTGAATGGGGTTAACATTCACAATGAAACAGCATTTTATCACTCATTTCGATATTCCACTCATTTAAAATTTCTCTAAAAATTTGGTTTTTGCTAGATGTTATGCTATTTAATCACGAATAAATTCTACAAATCTCATCGGATTTCTGTATTTTGTTAAAAACATGTCAAATTCGTGTGTACACAAGCATTTCTATCCAAAGTTTCATGTTCACATCCAGAAGTATATGCGTTTGCTAGTGAATTGTAAAAAGTGGAAAAATCATCGTTTCTCGGGAGAGAAATGCGTTTTTTGGTATATAAATTAATAAAACCTACAAATTGAAACCGATTGGGCTAATTCTTTCAGAATGGTTTGACATTCACAAAAAAAGGGCATTTTATCGCTTGTTTCGATTTTCCACTCTTACAAAATTTCTCTAAAAATTTGGTTTTTGCGAGACTTTGAGGTATATAATCATGAATAAAATTTACAAATCCCATCGGATTTCTCTAGTTCCTTAAAAAAATGTCAAATTCGTTTGTACACATGTATTTCTATCCAAAGATTCTTGTTCGCGTCCAGAAATATATGCGTTTGCTAGTGTAATGTAAATAGGGAAAAATCGTCGTTCCTCTTGTAGTAAAGCTTTTTTCGTATAAACATTAATAAAGCCTACAAATTCCAAGCGATTGTGCTAATTCTTACTGAATGGCTTTAACATTTACAGTGAAACCGCATTTTATCACTTGTTTCGATTTTCCACACATACAAAATTTCTCTAAAAATTTGGTTTTTGCGAGAATTTAAACCATATAATCTTGAATAAAATCAACAAATCCCATAGGATCACACTGGATTCTTAAAAGAATGTCAAATTCGTGTGTACACACCTATTTCTATCCAAAGATTCATGTTCCCGTCAAGAAATATATGCGTTTGCTAGTGTATGGCAATATGTGGAAGAATTGTCCTTCCTCAGGCTAAAAATGCGTTTTTTCCTATATACATTAATAAAACTCACAAATTCCAAGCGATTGTGCTAATTCGTTCCGAATGGTTTTAAAATTCACAATAAATCAGCATTTTATCACTCGTTTAGATTTTCCACTCATTTAAAATTTCTCTAAAAATTTGGGTTTTGCGAGATATTAAGCTATATAATCTTGAATAAAATCAACAATTCCCAACGGATCTCTCTGCTTTTTTAAAAAAATATCAAGTTCGCGTGTACACATGCATTACTATCCAAAACTTCATGTTCGCGTCCAGAAATATGTGCGTTTGCTAGTGTATTGTAAAAAGTAGAAAAATCATCGTTTGTCGGGCTAGAAAAGCGTTTTTTCTGATATACATTAATGAAACCTACAAATTGGAACCGATTGTGCTAATTCTTTGTGAATAGCTTTAACATTCACAAAGAAAGCGCAATTTATCACTGGCTTCGATTTTCCACTCATACAAAATTTCTCTAAAAATTTGTTTTTGCGAGATTTTAAGCTATATAATCATGAAAAAAATCTACAAATCCCATCGGATATCTCTGGTTTGTTAAAAGAATGTCAAATTCGTGTGTAAACACGCATTTTTATCCAAAGTTTCATGTTCGCGTCCAGAAATCTATGCTTTAATTAGTGTAATGTAAAAAGTGGAAAAATCGTCGTTTCTCTGGCTAGAAATGCGTTTTTTCGTATATACATTAATAAAACCTACAAATTCCAACCGAATGTGCTAATTCTTTGTGAATGGGTTTAACATTCACAATGGAACAGCATTTTATCACACGTTTCGATTTTCCACTCATACAAAATCTTTCTAAATATTTGTTTTTTTCGAGATTTTAAGCTATATAATCATGAAAAAAATCTACAAATCCCATCGGATCTCTCTCGTTTCATAAAAGAATGTCAAATTCGTGTATACACACTTATTTCAATCCAAAGATTCATGTTCGCGACCAGAAATATATGCGTTTGCTAGGGTATGGCAATAAGTGGAAAAATCGTCGTTTCTGGGGATAGAATTGCGTTTTTTCATGTATACATTAATAAAACCTACAAATTCCAAGCTATTGTGTTAATTCTTTCTGAATGGGTTTAACATTCAGAATGAAACAGCATTTTATCACACGTTTCGATTTTCCACTCATTTAAAATTTGTCTAAAAATTTGGTATTTGCGAGATTTTAAGCTATATAAACATGGATAAAATCTGCAATTTCCATCGGATCTCTCTGGTTTCTTAAAAAGAAATATCAAATTCGTGTGTACACACGCATTTCTATCCAAAGTTTCATGTTCGCGTCCAGAAATATATGCGTTTGTTAGTGTATTGTAAAAAGTGGAAAAATCGTCGTTTCTCGGGCTAGAAATGCGTTTTTTCTGATATTCATTAATAAAACCTACAAATTGAAACCGCTTGTGCTAATTCTGTTTTGGGTGGGTTTAACATTCACAATGAAACAACATTTTATCACTCGTTTCGATTTTCCACAATGAAACAACATTTTATCACTAGTTTCGATTTTCCACTCATTTAAAATTTCTCTAAGTAATTGGTTTTTGTAAGATTTTAAGCAATACAATGAAGAATAAAATCTACAAATCTCATGGGATCTCTCTCGTTTCTTAAAAGAATGTCAAATTCGTGTGTACAAACCTATTTCTATCCAAAGATTCATGTTCGCGTCCAGAAAAATGTGTTTGCTAGTGTATGGCAATTAGAGGAAAAATCGTCCTCTCTCGGGCAAGAAATGCGTTTTTGCGTATATACATTAATAAAACTTACAAATTGAAACCGATTGTGCTAATTCTTCCTAAATTGGTTTAACATTCACAATGAAACAGCATTTTATATCTCGTTTCGATTTTCCACTCATTTAAAATTTCTCTAAAAATTTTGTTTTTGCTAGATGTTATGCTATGTAATCATGAATAAAATCTACAAATCCCATCGGATTTTTCTAGTTTCTTAAAAAAAATGTCAAATTCGTGTGTACACACGTATTTCTATCCAAAGATTGATGTTCGCGTCCAGAAATATATTGGTTTGCTAGTGTTGTAAAAAGTGAAAAAACCGTCGCTACTCGGGCTGGAAATGAGTTTTCTCCTATATACATTAATAAAACCTACAAATTGCAAGCGATTGTGCTAATACTTTCTGAATGGCTTTAATATTTACAGTGAAACCTCATTTTATCTCTCGTTTCGATTTTCCACTGATACAAATTTTCTCTAAAAATTTGGTTTTTGCGAGATTTTAAGCTGTATAATCATGAATAAAATTTACAATTCCCATTTGATCTCTCTGCTTTCTTACAAAAATATCAAATTCGTGTGTACACACACATTTCTATCCAAAGTTTCTTGTTCACTTCCAGAAATATATGCGTTTGTTAGTGTATTTTAAAAAGTGGAAAAATTGTCGTTCCTCGGGCTAGAGATGTGTTTTTACCTATATACATTAATAAAACCTACAAATTGAAACCGATTGTGCTAATTCTGTTTTGAGTGGGTTTAACATTCACAATGAAACAACAATTTATCACTCGTTTCGATTTTCCACTCATTTAAAATTTCTCTAAATATTTGGTTTTTGCGAGATTTTAAGCTATATAATCATGAATAAAATCTACAAATCTCATGGGATCTCTTTGGTTTCTTAAAAGAATGTCAAATTCGTGTGTACACACCTATTTCTAACCAAAGATTCATGTTCGCGTCCAGAAATATGTGTTTGCTAGTGTATGGCAATTAGTGGAAAAATCGTTGTATCTCGGGATAGAAATGCATTTTTGCGTATATACATTAATAAAACATGCAAATTGAAACCGATTGTGCTAATTCTTTCTGAATGGGTTTAACATTCACAATGAAACAGCATTTTATAACTCGTTTCTATTTTCCACTCATTTAAAATTTCTCTAAAAATTTGGTTTTTGCTCCATGAATAAAATCTGCAAATCCAATCGGATTTCTCTAGTTTCATAAAAAAAAAATCAAATTCGTGTGTACACACGTATTCCTATCCAAATATTCTTGTTCGCGTCCAGAAATATATGCGTTTGCTAGTGTATGGTAATAATGGAAAAATCGTCGTTTCTCGGGCTATAAATGGGTTTTTTCGTATATACATTAATAATACCTACAAATTGAAACCGATTGTGCTAATTCTTTGTGAATGGGTTTAACATTCACAATGAAACAGCATTATATCACTCATTTCGATTTTCCACTCATATAAAATTTCTCTAAAAATTTGGTTTTTGCGAGGTTTTAAGCTATATAAACATGGATAAAATCTACAAATCCCATTGTATCACTCTGGTTTCTTAAAAGAATGTCAAATTCATGTGTACACACGTATTTCTATCCAAAGATTCATGTTCGCTTCCAGAAATATATTCGTTTGCTAGAGAATGGCAATAAGAGGAAAAATCGTCGTTTCTTGGTCTAATAATGCGTTTTTTCGTATATAAATTAATAAAAGCTACAAATTGAAACCGATTGTGCTAATTTTTTCTAAATGGGTTTAACATTCACAATGAAACAACATTTCATAACTCGTTTTGATTTTCCACTGATTTAAAATTTCTCTAATAATTTGGTTTTTACTAGAATTTATGCTATTTAATCATTAATAAAATCTACAAAACCCATCGGATATCTCTAGTTTCTTAGAAAAATGTCAAATTCGTGTGTACACACGTATTTCTATGCAAATATTCTTGTTCACGTCCAGAATTATGTGCGTTTGCTACTGTATGTTAATAATGGAAAAATCGTCGTTTCTCTGGCTAGAAATGCGTTTTTTCGTATTTACATTAATGAAACCTACAAATTGAAACCGATTCTGCTATTTCTTTGTGAATGAGTTTAACATTCACAATGATACAGCATTTTATCGCTCGTTTCGATTTTCCACTAATATAAAATGTCTCAAAAAATTTGGTTTTTGCGAGATTTTAAGCTATATAATCATCAATAAAATCTACAAATCCCATCGGATTTCTCTAGATTCTTAAAAAAATGTCAGATTCGTGTGTACGCACGTATTTGTATTCAAAGATACTTGTTCGCTTCCAGAAAAATATGCGTTTGCTTTCGTATGGTAATAAGTGGAAAAATCGTCGTTTTTCGGGCTAGAAATGCGTCTTTTCGTATATACATTAATAAAACCTAAAATTTAGAACCGATTGTGTTAATCTTTCTGAATGGGTTTAAAATTCACAATGAAACTGCATTATATAACTCGTTTCGATTTTCCACTCATATTTAATTCTCTAAAAATTTGGATTTTGCTAGATTTTATGCTATATAATCATGAATAAAATCTACAAATCCCATCGGATTTCTCTAGTAACCTAAAAAAAATGTCAAATTCGTGTGTACACACGTATTTCTATCCAAATATTGTTGTTCGCGTCCAGAAATATATGGCATTGCTAGTGTATGTTAACAAGTGGAAAAATCGTCGTTTGTCGGGCTAGAAATGCGTTTTTTCGTAACATTAAAAAACCTACAAATTGAAACCGATCGTGTTAATTCTTTCTGAATGAGTTTAACATTCACAATGAAACAGCATTTTATCACTCGCCTCGATTTTCCACTAATACAAAATTTCACTAAAATTTGTTTTTTGCGATATTTCAAGCCATATAATCATGAAAAAAATGTACAAATCCCTTCGGATCTTTCTGGTTTCTTAAAAGAATGTCAAATTAGTGTGTACACACCCATTTCTATTCAAAGATTCTTGTTCGCGTCCAGAAATATATGGCATTGCTAGTGTATGGTAACAAGTGGAAAAATCGTCGTTTCTCGGGCTAGAAATGCGGTTTTTTCGTAAAATTAAAAAACCTACAAATTGAAAGCGATCGTGTTAATTCTTTCTGAATGAGCTTAACATTCAGAATGGAACAGCATTTTATCACACGTTTCGATTTTCCACTCATACAAAATTTCTCTAAAAATTTGGTTTTGCGAGATTTTTACGTATATAATCATGACTAAAATCTACACATCCCATCGGGTCCCTCTGGTTTCTTAAAAGAAAGTCAAATTCGTGTGTACACACCTATAACTATCTAAAGATTCATGTTCGCGTCCAGAAATATATTGGTTTGCTAGTGTTGTAAAGAGTGAAAAAACCGTCGCTTCTCGGGCTGGAAATGCGTTTTCTCCTATATACATTAATAAAACCTACAAATTCCAAGCGATTGTGCTAATTCTTTCTGAATGGCTTTAATATTTACAGTGAAACCTCATTTTATCTCTCGTTTCGATTTTCCACTCATATAAATTTTCTCTAAAAATTTGGTTTTTGCGAGATTTTAAGGTGTATAATCATGAATAAAATTTACAATTCCCATTGGATCTCTCTGCTTTCTTACAAAAATATCAAATTCGTGTGTACACACACATTTCTATCCTAAGTGTCTTGTTCTCGTCCAGAAATATATGCGTTTGTTAGTGTATTGTAAAAAGTGGAAAAATTGTCGTTCCTCGGGCTAGAGATGCGTTTTTTCCTATATACATTAATAAAACCTACAAATTGAAACCGCTTGTGCTAATTCTGTTTTGAGTGGGTTTAACATTCACAATGAAACAACAATTTATCACTCGTTTCGATTTTCCACTCATTTAAATTTTCTCTAAGTATTTGGTTTTTGCGAGATTTTAAGCTATATAATCATGAATAAAATCTACAAATCTCATGGGATCTCTCTGGTTTCTTAAAAGAATGTCAAATTCGTGTGTACACACGTATTTCTATGCAAATATTCTTGTTCACGTCCAGAAATTTGTGCGTTTGCTACTGTATGTTAATAATGGAAAAATCGTTGTTTCTCGGGCTAGAAATGCGTTTTTTCGTATATACATTAATAAAACCTACAAATTGAAACCGATTCTGCTATTTCTTTTTGAATGAGTTTAACATTCACAATGAAACAGCATTATATCACTCATTTCGATTTTCCACTCATTTAAAATTCCTCTAATAATTTGGTTTTTGCGAGATTTTAAGCTTTATAACCATGAATAAAATCTACAAATCCCATCGGATCTCTCTGGTTTCTTAAAAGAATGTCAAATTCGTGCGTACACACACCTATTTCTATCCAAAGATTCATGTTCTTGTGCAGAAATATATGCGTTTGCTAGTGTATTGCAATTAGTGGAAAAATCGTCGTTTCTAGGGCTAGAAATGCGTTTTTCGTATATACATTTCTAGAAGAAATGTCAAAATCGTGTGTACACACGTATTTCTATCCAAATATTCTAGTTCGCGTCGAGAAATATATGCGTTTGCTAGTGTATGGTAATAATGGAAAAATCGTCGTTTCTCGGGCTAGAAATGTGTTTTTTCGTATATAGAATAATAATACCTACAATTTGAAACCGATTGTGCTAATTTTTTCTAAATGGGTTTAAAATTCACAATGAAACAGCATTTCATCACTCGTTTCGATTTTCCACTCATTTAAAATTTCTATAAAAATTTGGTTTTAATAGAGTTTATGCTATTTAATCATGAATAAAATCTACAAAACCCATCGGATTTCTATAGTTTCTTAGAAAAATGTCAAATTCGTGTGTACACACGTATTTCTATCGAAATATTCTTGTTCGCGTCCAGAAATATATGCGTTTGCTACTGTATGTTAATAATGGAAAAATCGTCGTTTCTCGGGCTAGAAATGCGTTTTTTCGCATATACATTAATGAAACCTACAAATTGAAAGCGATTGTGCTATTTCTTTGCGAATGAGTTTAACATTCACAATGAAACAGCATTTTATCACTCTCCTCGATTTTCCACTAATACAAAATTTCACTAAAATTTGGTTTTTGCGATATTTCAAGCTATATAATGATGAAAAAAATGTACAAATCCCTTCGGATCTCTCTGGCTTCTTAAAAGAATGTCAAATCAGTGTGTACACAACCATTTCTATCCAAAGATTCTTGTTCGCGTCCAGAAATATATGACATCGCTAGTGTATGGTAACAAGTGGAAAAATCGTCGTTTCTCGGGCTAGAAATGCGTTTTTTCGTAATATTAAAAACCTACAAATTGAAACCGATCGTGTTAATTCTTTCTGAATGTGTTCAACATTCACTATGGAACAGCATTTTATCACACGTTTCGATTTTCCACTCATACAAAATTTCTCTAAAAATTTGGTTATTGCGAGATTTTTACGTATATAATCATGACTAAAATCTACAAATCCCATCGGGTCTCTCTGGTTTATTAAAAGAAAGTCAAATTCGTGTGTACACACCTATTTCTATCCAAAGATTCATGTTCGCGTCCAGAAATAATTGGTTTGCTAGTGTTGTAAAAAGTGAAAAAACCGCCGCTTCTCGGGCTGGAAATGCGTTTTCTCCTATATACATTAATAAAACCTACAAAATCCAAGCGATTGTGCTAATTCTTTCTGAATGGCTTTAATATTTACAGGGAAACCTCATTTTATCACTCGTTTCGATTTTCCACTCATACAAAACTTCTCTAAAAATTTGGTTTTTGCGAGATTTTAAGCTGTATAATCATGAATAAAATTTACAATTCCCATTGGATCTCTCTGCTTTCTTACAAAAATAACAAATTCGTGTGTACACACACATTTCTATCCGAAGTTTCATGTTCGCGTCCAGAAATATATGCGTTTGCTAGTGTATGGCAATAAGTGGAAAAATCGTCGTTTCTGGGGATAGAATTGCGTTTTTTTCATATATACAATAATAAAACCTACAAATTCCAAGGTATTGTGTTAATTCTTTCTGAATGGGTTTAACATTCAGAATGAAACAGCATTTTATCACACGTTTCGATTTTCCACTCATTTAAAATTTGTCTAAAAATTTGGTATTTGCGAGATTTTAAGCTATATAAACAAGGATAAAATCTGCAATTTTCATCGGATCTCTCTGGTTTCTTAAAAAGAAATATCAAATTCGTGTGTACACACTCATTTCTACCCAAAGTTTCATGTTCGCGTCCAGAAATATATGCGTTTGTTAGTGTATTGTAAAAAGTGGAAAAATCGTCGTTTCTCGGGCTAGAAATGCGTTTTTTCTGATACTCATTAATAAAACCTACAAATTGAAACCGCTTGTGCTAATTCTGTTTTGGGTGGGTTTAACATTCACAATGAAACAACATTTTATCACTCGTTTCGATTTTCCACAATGAAACAACATTTTATCACTAGTTTCGATTTTCCACTCATTTAAAATTTCTCTAAGAAATTGGTTTTTGCGAGATTTTAAGCTATACAATGAAGAATAAAATCTACAAATCTCAAGGGATCTCTCTGGTTTCTTAAAAGAATGTCAAATTCGTGTGTACACACCTATTTCTATCCAAAGATTTATGTTCGCTTCCAGAAATATAAGCGTTTGCTAGTGTATGGCAATTAGAGGAAAAATCGTCCTTTCTCGGGCTAGAAATGCGTTTTTGCGTATATACATTAATAAAACTTACAAATTGAAACCGATTGTGCTAATTCTACCTAAATTGGTTTAACATTCACAATGAAACAGCATTTTATATCTCGTTTCGATTTTCCACTCATTTAAAATTTCTCTAAAAGTTTTGTTTTTGCTAGATGTTGTGCTATTTAATCATGAATAAAATCTACAAATCCCATTGGATTTTTCAAGTTTCTTAAAAAAATGTCAAATTCGTGTGTACACACGTATTTCTATCCAAGTATTCTTGTTCGCGTTCAAAAATATACAGTATACGATTGCTAGTGTATGGTAATAATGGAAAAATCGTAGTTTCTCGGGCTAGAAATGCGTTTTTGCTTATATACATTAATAAACCTTACAAATTGAAGTCGATTGTGCTAATTCTTTCTGAATGGGTTTAACATTCTCAATGAAACAGCATTTTATAACTCGTTTCGATTTTCCACTCATTTAAAATTTCTCTAAAAATTTGGTTTTTGCTAGATATTATGCTATTTAATCACGAATAAATTGTACAAATCCCATCGGATTTCTGTAGTTTGTTAAAAAGAAAGTCAAATTCGTGTGTACACACGTATTTCTATCCAAGTAAGCTTGTTCGCGTCCAAAAATATATACGATTGCTAGTGTATGGTAATAATGGAAAAATCGTCGTTTCTCGGGCTAGAAATGCGTTTTTTCATATGTAAATTAATAAAACCTAAAAATTGGAACCGATTGTGCTAAAGCTTTGTAAATGGGTTTGAAATTCACAATGAAATAGCATTATATCACTGGTTTTGATTTTCCACTCATATAAAATATCTCTAAAAATTTGGAATTTTGCGAGATTTTAAGGTTAATAATCACGAATAAAATTTACAAATCCCATCGGATTTCTCTAGTTTCCTACATACAAATGTCAAATTCGTGTGTACACACTTATTTCTATCCTAAGATTCTTGTTCGCGTCCAGAAATATATGTGATTGCTAGTGTATGGTAACAAGTGGAAAAATCGTCGTTTCTCGGGCTAGAAATGCGTTTTTTCGTATATACATTAATAAAACCTACAAATTGAATCTGATTATGTTAATTCTTTCTCAATGGGTTTAACATTCACAATGAAACAGCATTTTATCACTCGCCGCTATTTTCCACTAATACAAAATTTGCCTAAAAATTTGGTTTTTGCGATATTTTAAGCTATATAATGATGAATCAAATCTACAAATCCTATCGGATCTGTCTGGTTTCTTAAAAGACTGTCAAATTCGTGTGTACACATGCATTTCTATCCAAAGTTTCATGTTCACGTCCGGAAATGTATGCGTTTGCAGGTGAATTGTAAAAAGTGAAAAAATCATCGTTTCTCGGGCTAGAAATGCGTTTTTTCTTATATACATTAATAAAACCTACAAATTGAAACCGATTGTGCTAATACTGTTTGAATGGGTTTAACATTCACAATGAAACAACATTTTATCACTCTTTTCGATTATCCACTCATTTAAAATTTCTCTAAAATTTTGGTTTTTGCGAGATTTTAAGCTATATAATCAGGAATAAAATCCACAATTCCCATCGGATCTCTCTGCTTTCTTAAAAAAATATCAAATTCGGGTGTACATATGCATTCCTATCCAAAGTTTCATTTTCGCGTCCAGAAATATATGCGTTTGTTAGTATATGGTAATATTTGGAAAAATCGTCGTTTCTCGGGCTAGAAATGCGTTTTTTCCTATATACATTAATAAAACCCACAAATTCCAAGCGATTGTGCTAATTCGTTCCGAATGGTTTTAAAATTCACAATAAATTAGCATTTTATCACTCGTTTAGATTTTCCACCCATTTAAAATTTCTCTTAAAAATTTGGGTTTTGCGAGATTTTAAGCTATATAATCTTGAATAAAATCAACAATACCCAACGGATCTCTCTGCTTTTTTAAAAAAAATATCAAGTTCGTGTGTACACATGCATTACTATCCAAAACTACATGTTCGCGTCCAGAAATATGTGCGTTGGCTAGTGTATTGTAAAAAGTAGAAAAATCATCGTTTGTCGGGCTACAAAAGCGTTTTTTCTGATATACATTAATGAAACCTACAAATTGGAACCGATTGTGCTAATTCTTTGTGAATAGCTTTAATATTCACAATGAAAGCGCATTTTATCACTGGCTTCGATTTTCCACTCATACAAAATTTCTCTAAAAATTTGTTTTTGCGAGATTTTAAGCTATATAATCATGAAAAAAATCTACAAATCCCATCGGATATCTCTGGTTTGTTAAAAGAATGTCAAATTCGTGTGTAAACACGTATTTTTATCCAAAGCTTCATGTTCGCGTCCAGAAATCTATGCTTTAGTTAGTGTAATGTAAAAAGTGGAAAAATCGTCGTTTCTCTGGCTAGAAATGCGTTTTTTCGTATATACATTAATAAAACCTACAAATTCCAACCGAATGTGCTAATTCTTTGTGAATGGGTTTAACATTCACAATGGAACAGCATTTTATCACACGTTTCGATTTTCCACTCTTACAAAATCTTTCTAAATATTTGGTTTTTGCGAGATTTTAAGCTATATAATCATGAAAAAAATCTACAAATCCCATCGGATCTCTCTCGTTTCATAAAAGAATGTCAAATTCGTGTGTACACACTTATTTCTATCCAAAGATTCATGTTCGCGACCAGAAATATATGCGTCTGCTAGTTTATGGCAATTAGAGGAAAAATCGTCCTCTCTCGGGCTAGAAATGCGTTTTTGCGTATATACATTAATAAAACTTACAAATTGAAATCGATTGTGCTAATTCTTCCTAAATGGGTTTAACATTCACAATGAAACAGCATTTTATATCTCGTTTCGATTTTCCACTCATTTAAAATTTCTCTAAAAGTTTTGTTTTTGCTAGATGTTATGCTATTTAATCATGAATAAAATCTACAAATCCCATTGGATTTTTCTAGTTTCTTAAAAAAATGTCAAATTCGTGTGTACACACGTATTTCTATCCAAGTATTCTTGTTCGCGTTCAAAAATATACAGTATACGATTGCAAGTGTATGGTAATAATGGAAAAATCGTCGTTTCTCGGGCTAGAAATGCGTTTTTTCGTATATACATTATTAAAACCTACAAATTGAAACCGATTGTGCTAATTCTTTCTGAATGGGTTTAACATTCACAATGATACAGCATTTTATCTCTCGTTTCGATTTTCCACTAATATAAAATTTCTCCAAAAATTTGGTTTTTGCGAGTTTTTAAGATATATAATATTGAATAGTATCTATAAATCCCATCGGATTTCTCTAGTACCTTAAAAAAATGTCAAATTCGTGTGTACATACTTATTTCTATCCAAAGATTGTTATTCGCTTCAGAAATATATGCGTTTGCTAGTGTATGGTAATAAGTGGAAAAATCGTCGTTTCTCTGGCTAGAAATGCGTTTTTTCTTATGTGCATTAATAAAACCTAAAAATTGGAACCGATTGTGCTAATGCTTTCTGAATGGGTTTAAAATTCACAATGAAATAGCATTATATCACTGGTTTTCATTTTCTACGCTTATAAAATATCTCTAAAAATTTGGATTTTTGCGAGATTTTAAGCTATATAATCAGGAATATAATTTACAAATCCCATCGGATTTCTCTAGTTTCCTACAAAAAAATGTCAAATTCGTGTGTACACACTTATTTCTATCCAAAGGTTCTTGTTCGCGTCCAGAAATATATGCGATTGCTAGTGTATGGTAACAAGTGGAAAAATCGTCGTTTCTCGGGCTAGAAATGCGTTTTGTCATATATACATTAATAAAACCTACAAATTGAAACCGATTGTGCTAATACTGTTTGAATGGGTTTAACATTCAGAATGGAACAGCATTTTATCACACGTTTCGATTTTCCACTCATACAAAATTTCTCTAAAAATTTGGTTTTTGCGAGATTTTTACGTATATAATGATGACTAATATCTACAAATCCCATCGGGTCCCTCTGGTTTCTTAAAAGAAAGTCAAATTCGTGTGTACACACCTATTTCTATCCAAAGATTCATGTTCGCGTCCAGAAATATATTGGTTTGCTAGTGTTGTAAAAAGTGAAAAAACCGTCGCTTCTCGGGCTGGAAATGCGTTTTCTCCTATATACATTAATAAAACCTACAAATTCCAAGCGATTGTGCTAATTCTTTCTGAATGTGTTTAACATTCACAATGAAACCGCATTTTATCCCTCATTTCCATTATCCATTCTTTTAAAATTTCACTAAAAATTTGGATATATCGAGAATTTATGCTATATAATCATGAATAAAATCTACAAATCCCATCGGATTTCTCTAGTTTCTTAAAAAAATTTGAAATTCGTTTGCACACACGTATTTCTATCCAAAGATTCATGTTCGTGTCCAGAAAAATATGCGTTTGCTTGAGTATGTTAAAAAGTGGAAAAATCGTCGTTTCTCGGACTAGAAATGCGTGTTTTCTTATATACATTAATAATACCTACAAATTACATGCAATTGTGCTAATTCTTTCTGAATGGCTTTACCATTCACAATGAAACAGCATTTTATCACTCGTTTCGATTTTCCAATCATACAAAATTTCTCTAAAAATTTGGTTTTTGCGAAATATTAAGCTATATAATAATGAATAAGATTTACTAATCCCATCGGATCTCTCTGGTTTTTTAAAAGAATGTCAAATTCGTGCGTACACACACCTATTTCTATCCAAAGATTCACGTTCTTTGCAGAAATATATGCGTTTGCTAGTTTATGGCAATTAGTGGAAAAATCGTCGTTTCTCGGGCTAGAAATGCGTTTTTTCGTATATACATTAATAAAAGCTACAAATTGAAACCATTTGTGCTAATTTTTTCTAAATGGGTTTAACATTCACAATGAAACAGCATTTCATCACTCGTTTCGATTTTCCACTCATTTAAAATATTTTCTAAAAATTTGGAGTTTGCGAGATTTTAAGCTATATAATCATGGATAAAATCTGCAATTCCCATCGGATCTCTCTGGTTTCTTAAAAAAAAAATATCAAAATCGTGTGTACACACGCATTTCTATCCAAAGTTTCATGTTCGCGTCCAGAAATATATGCGTTTGTTAGTGTATAGTAAAAAGTGGAAAAATCGTCGTTTCTCGTGCTAGAAATGCACTTTTTTTCTGATATTCATTAATAAAGCCTACAAATTGAACCCGATTATGCTAATTCTGTTTTGGGTGGGTTTAACATTCACAATGAAACAACATTTTATCACTCGTTTCGATTTTCCAATCATTTAAAATTTCTCTACGAATTTGGTTTGTGCGAGATTTATGCTATATAATCAAGAATAAAATCTACAAATCTCATGGGATCTCTCTGGTTTCTTATAAGAATGTCAAATTCGTGTGTACACACCTATATCTATCCAAAGTGTCTTGTTCGCGTCCAGAAATATATGCGTTTGTTAGTGTATTGTAAAAAGTGGAAAAATTGTCGTTCCTCGGGCTAGAGATGCGTTTTTTCGTAACATTAAAAAACCTACAAATTGAAAGCGATCGTGTTAATTCTTTCTGAATGAGCTTAACATTCAGAATGGAACAGCATTTTATCACACGTTTCGATTTTCCACTCATACAAAATTTGTCTAAAAATTTGGTTTTTGCGAGGTTTTTACGTATATAATCATGACTAAAATCTACAAATCCCATCGGGTCCCTCTGGTTTATTAAAAGAAATTCAAATTCGTGTGTACACACCTATTTCTATCCAGAGATTCATGTTCGCGTCCAGAAATATATTGGTTTGCTAGTGTTGTAAAAAGTGAAAAAACCGTCGCTTCTCGGACTGGAATTGCGTTTTCTCCTATATACATTAATAAAACCTACAAATTCCAAGCGATTGTGCTAATCCTTTCTGAATGGCTTTGATATTTACAGTGAAACCTCATTTTATCTCTCGTTTCGATATTCCACTCATATAAATTTTCTCTAAAAATTTGGTTTTTGCGGGATTTTAAGGTGTATAATCATGAATAAAATTTACAATTCCCATTGGATCTCTCTGCTTTCTTACAAAAATATCAAATTCGTGTGTACACACACATTTCTATCCAAAGTGTCTTGTTCGCGTCCAGAAATATATGCGTTTGTTAGTGTATTGTAAAAAGTGGAAAAATTGTCGTTCCTCGGGCTAGAGATGCGTTTTTTCCTATATACATTAATGAAACCTACAAATTGAAACCGCTTGTGCTAATTCTGTTTTGAGTGAGTTTAACATTCACAATGAAACAACAATTTATCACTCGTTTCGATTTTCCACTCATTTAAAATTTCTCTAAATATTTGGTTTTTGCGAGATTTTAAGCTATATAATCATGAATAAAATCTACAAATCTCATGGGATCTCTCTGGTTTCTTAAAAGAATGTCAAATTCGTGTGTACACTCCTATTTCTATCCAAAGATTCATGTTCGCGTCCAGAAATATGTGTTTGCTAGTGTATGGCAATTAGAGGAAAAATCGTTGTATCTCGGGCTAGAAATGCGTTTTCGCGTATATTCATTAATAAAACATACAAATTGAAACCGATTGTGCTAATTCTTTCTGAATGGGTTTAACATTCACAAAGAAACAGCATTTTATAACTCGTTTCGATTTTCCACTCTTTTAAAATTTCTCTAAAAATTTGGTTTTTGCTAGATGTTATGCTATTTAATCATGAATAAAATCTGCAAATCCAATCGGATTTCTCTAGTTTCATAAAAAAAAAATCAAATTCGTGTGTACACACGTATTCCTATCCAAACATTCTTGTTCGCGCCCAGAAATATATGCGTTTGCTAGTGTATGGTAATAATGGAAAAATTATCGTTTCTCGGTCTAGAAATGCGTTTTTTCGTATATACATTAATATTACCTACAAATTGAAACCGAGTGTGCTAATTCTTTCTGAATGGGTTTAACATTCACAATGAAACAGCATTTTATCACTCGTTTCGATTATCCACTCATTTAAAATTCCTCTAATAATTGGATTTTTGCGAGATTTTAAGCTATATAACCATGAATGAAATCTACAAATCCCATCGGATTTCTCTAGATTCTTAAAAAAATGCCAAATTCGTGTGTACACACGTGTTTCTATCCAAAGATTCTTGTTCGCGTCTAGAAATATATGCGTTTGCCAGTGTATTGTAAAAAGTGGAAAAATCGTCGTTTCTCGGGCTAGAAATGCGTTTATTCGTATATACATTAATAAAACCCACAAATTGAAATCGATTGTGCTAATTCTGTTTGAATGGGTTTAACATTCTCAATGATACAACATTTTATCTCTAGTTTCGATTTTCCACTTACTTGTATTTAAAATTGCTCTAAATATTTGAATTTTGCGAGATATTAAGCTATATAATTATGAATAAAATCTACAAATCTCATGGGATCTCTCTGGTTTCTTAAAAGAATGTCAAATTCGTGCGTACACACACCTATTTCTATCCAAAGATTCATGTTCTTGTGCAGAAATATATGCGTTTGCTAGTGTATTGCAATTAGTGGAAAAATCGTCGTTTCTAGGGCTAGAAATGCGTTTTTCGTATATACATTTCTTGAAGAAATGTCAAAATCGTGTGTACACACGTATTTCTATCCAAATATTCTAGTTCGCGTCGAGAAATATATGCGTTTGCTAGTGTATGGTAATAATGGAAAAATCGTCGTTTCTCGGGCTAGAAATGTGTTTTTTCGTATATAGAATAATAATACCTACAATTTGAAACCGATTGTGCTAATTTTTTCTAAATGGGTTTAACATTCACAATGAAACAGCATTTCATCACTCGTTTCGATTTTCCACTCATTTAAAATTTCTATAAAAATTTGGTTTTAATAGAGTTTATGCTATTTAATCATGAATAAAATCTACAAAACCCATCGGATTTCTATAGTTTCTTAGAAAAATGTCAAATTCGTGTGTACACACGTATTTCTATCGAAATATTCTTGTTCGCGTCCAGAAATATATGCGTTTGCTACTGTATGTTAATAATGGAAAAATCGTCGTTTCTCGGGCTAGAAATGCGTTTTTTCGCATATACATTAATGAAACCTACAAATTGAAAGCGATTGTGCTATTTCTTTGCGAATGAGTTTAACATTCACAATGAAACAGCATTTTATCACTCTCCTCGATTTTCCACTAATACAAAATTTCACTAAAATTTGGTTTTTGCGATATTTCAAGCTATATAATGATGAAAAAAATGTACAAATCCCTTCGGATCTCTCTGGCTTCTTAAAAGAATGTCAAATCAGTGTGTACACAACCATTTCTATCCAAAGATTCTTGTTCGCGTCCAGAAATATATGACATCGCTAGTGTATGGTAACAAGTGGAAAAATCGTCGTTTCTCGGGCTAGAAATGCGTTTTTTCGTAATATTAAAAACCTACAAATTGAAACCGATCGTGTTAATTCTTTCTGAATGTGTTCAACATTCACTATGGAACAGCATTTTATCACACGTTTCGATTTTCCACTCATACAAAATTTCTCTAAAAATTTGGTTATTGCGAGATTTTTACGTATATAATCATGACTAAAATCTACAAATCCCATCGGGTCTCTCTGGTTTATTAAAAGAAAGTCAAATTCGTGTGTACACACCTATTTCTATCCAAAGATTCATGTTCGCGTCCAGAAATAATTGGTTTGCTAGTGTTGTAAAAAGTGAAAAAACCGCCGCTTCTCGGGCTGGAAATGCGTTTTCTCCTATATACATTAATAAAACCTACAAAATCCAAGCGATTGTGCTAATTCTTTCTGAATGGCTTTAATATTTACAGGGAAACCTCATTTTATCACTCGTTTCGATTTTCCACTCATACAAAATTTCTCTAAAAATTTGGTTTTTGCGAGATTTTAAGCTGTATAATCATGAATAAAATTTACAATTCCCATTGGATCTCTCTGCTTTCTTACAAAAATAACAAATTCGTGTGTACACACACATTTCTATCCGAAGTTTCATGTTCGCGTCCAGAAATATATGCGTTTGCTAGTGTATGGCAATAAGTGGAAAAATCGTCGTTTCTGGGGATAGAATTGCGTTTTTTTCATATATACAATAATAAAACCTACAAATTCCAAGGTATTGTGTTAATTCTTTCTGAATGGGTTTAACATTCAGAATGAAACAGCATTTTATCACACGTTTCGATTTTCCACTCATTTAAAATTTGTCTAAAAATTTGGTATTTGCGAGATTTTAAGCTATATAAACAAGGATAAAATCTGCAATTTTCATCGGATCTCTCTGGTTTCTTAAAAAGAAATATCAAATTCGTGTGTACACACTCATTTCTACCCAAAGTTTCATGTTCGCGTCCAGAAATATATGCGTTTGTTAGTGTATTGTAAAAAGTGGAAAAATCGTCGTTTCTCGGGCTAGAAATGCGTTTTTTCTGATACTCATTAATAAAACCTACAAATTGAAACCGCTTGTGCTAATTCTGTTTTGGGTGGGTTTAACATTCACAATGAAACAACATTTTATCACTCGTTTCGATTTTCCACAATGAAACAACATTTTATCACTAGTTTCGATTTTCCACTCATTTAAAATTTCTCTAAGAAATTGGTTTTTGCGAGATTTTAAGCTATACAATGAAGAATAAAATCTACAAATCTCAAGGGATCTCTCTGGTTTCTTAAAAGAATGTCAAATTCGTGTGTACACACCTATTTCTATCCAAAGATTTATGTTCGCTTCCAGAAATATAAGCGTTTGCTAGTGTATGGCAATTAGAGGAAAAATCGTCCTTTCTCGGGCTAGAAATGCGTTTTTGCGTATATACATTAATAAAACTTACAAATTGAAACCGATTGTGCTAATTCTACCTAAATTGGTTTAACATTCACAATGAAACAGCATTTTATATCTCGTTTCGATTTTCCACTCATTTAAAATTTCTCTAAAAGTTTTGTTTTTGCTAGATGTTGTGCTATTTAATCATGAATAAAATCTACAAATCCCATTGGATTTTTCAAGTTTCTTAAAAAAATGTCAAATTCGTGTGTACACACGTATTTCTATCCAAGTATTCTTGTTCGCGTTCAAAAATATACAGTATACGATTGCTAGTGTATGGTAATAATGGAAAAATCGTAGTTTCTCGGGCTAGAAATGCGTTTTTGCTTATATACATTAATAAACCTTACAAATTGAAGTCGATTGTGCTAATTCTTTCTGAATGGGTTTAACATTCTCAATGAAACAGCATTTTATAACTCGTTTCGATTTTCCACTCATTTAAAATTTCTCTAAAAATTTGGTTTTTGCTAGATATTATGCTATTTAATCACGAATAAATTGTACAAATCCCATCGGATTTCTGTAGTTTGTTAAAAAGAAAGTCAAATTCGTGTGTACACACGTATTTCTATCCAAGTAAGCTTGTTCGCGTCCAAAAATATATACGATTGCTAGTGTATGGTAATAATGGAAAAATCGTCGTTTCTCGGGCTAGAAATGCGTTTTTTCATATGTAAATTAATAAAACCTAAAAATTGGAACCGATTGTGCTAAAGCTTTGTAAATGGGTTTGAAATTCACAATGAAATAGCATTATATCACTGGTTTTGATTTTCCACTCATATAAAATATCTCTAAAAATTTGGAATTTTGCGAGATTTTAAGGTTAATAATCACGAATAAAATTTACAAATCCCATCGGATTTCTCTAGTTTCCTACATACAAATGTCAAATTCGTGTGTACACACTTATTTCTATCCTAAGATTCTTGTTCGCGTCCAGAAATATATGTGATTGCTAGTGTATGGTAACAAGTGGAAAAATCGTCGTTTCTCGGGCTAGAAATGCGTTTTTTCGTATATACATTAATAAAACCTACAAATTGAATCTGATTATGTTAATTCTTTCTCAATGGGTTTAACATTCACAATGAAACAGCATTTTATCACTCGCCGCTATTTTCCACTAATACAAAATTTGCCTAAAAATTTGGTTTTTGCGATATTTTAAGCTATATAATGATGAATCAAATCTACAAATCCTATCGGATCTGTCTGGTTTCTTAAAAGACTGTCAAATTCGTGTGTACACATGCATTTCTATCCAAAGTTTCATGTTCACGTCCGGAAATGTATGCGTTTGCAGGTGAATTGTAAAAAGTGAAAAAATCATCGTTTCTCGGGCTAGAAATGCGTTTTTTCTTATATACATTAATAAAACCTACAAATTGAAACCGATTGTGCTAATACTGTTTGAATGGGTTTAACATTCACAATGAAACAACATTTTATCACTCTTTTCGATTATCCACTCATTTAAAATTTCTCTAAAATTTTGGTTTTTGCGAGATTTTAAGCTATATAATCAGGAATAAAATCCACAATTCCCATCGGATCTCTCTGCTTTCTTAAAAAAATATCAAATTCGGGTGTACATATGCATTCCTATCCAAAGTTTCATTTTCGCGTCCAGAAATATATGCGTTTGTTAGTATATGGTAATATTTGGAAAAATCGTCGTTTCTCGGGCTAGAAATGCGTTTTTTCCTATATATATTAATAAAACCCACAAATTCCAAGCGATTGTGCTAATTCGTTCCGAATGGTTTTAAAATTCACAATAAATTAGCATTTTATCACTCGTTTAGATTTTCCACCCATTTAAAATTTCTCTTAAAAATTTGGGTTTTGCGAGATTTTAAGCTATATAATCTTGAATAAAATCAACAATACCCAACGGATCTCTCTGCTTTTTTAAAAAAATATCAAGTTCGTGTGTACACATGCATTACTATCCAAAACTACATGTTCGCGTCCAGAAATATGTGCGTTGGCTAGTGTATTGTAAAAAGTAGAAAAATCATCGTTTGTCGGGCTACAAAAGCGTTTTTTCTGATATACATTAATGAAACCTACAAATTGGAACCGATTGTGCTAATTCTTTGTGAATAGCTTTAATATTCACAATGAAAGCGCATTTTATCACTGGCTTCGATTTTCCACTCATACAAAATTTCTCTAAAAATTTGTTTTTGCGAGATTTTAAGCTATATAATCATGAAAAAAATCTACAAATCCCATCGGATATCTCTGGTTTGTTAAAAGAATGTCAAATTCGTGTGTAAACACGTATTTTTATCCAAAGCTTCATGTTCGCGTCCAGAAATCTATGCTTTAGTTAGTGTAATGTAAAAAGTGGAAAAATCGTCGTTTCTCTGGCTAGAAATGCGTTTTTTCGTATATACATTAATAAAACCTACAAATTCCAACCGAATGTGCTAATTCTTTGTGAATGGGTTTAACATTCACAATGGAACAGCATTTTATCACACGTTTCGATTTTCCACTCTTACAAAATCTTTCTAAATATTTGGTTTTTGCGAGATTTTAAGCTATATAATCATGAAAAAAATCTACAAATCCCATCGGATCTCTCTCGTTTCATAAAAGAATGTCAAATTCGTGTGTACACACTTATTTCTATCCAAAGATTCATGTTCGCGACCAGAAATATATGCGTCTGCTAGTTTATGGCAATTAGAGGAAAAATCGTCCTCTCTCGGGCTAGAAATGCGTTTTTGCGTATATACATTAATAAAACTTACAAATTGAAATCGATTGTGCTAATTCTTCCTAAATGGGTTTAACATTCACAATGAAACAGCATTTTATATCTCGTTTCGATTTTCCACTCATTTAAAATTTCTCTAAAAGTTTTGTTTTTGCTAGATGTTATGCTATTTAATCATGAATAAAATCTACAAATCCCATTGGATTTTTCTAGTTTCTTAAAAAAATGTCAAATTCGTGTGTACACACGTATTTCTATCCAAGTATTCTTGTTCGCGTTCAAAAATATACAGTATACGATTGCAAGTGTATGGTAATAATGGAAAAATCGTCGTTTCTCGGGCTAGAAATGCGTTTTTTCGTATATACATTATTAAAACCTACAAATTGAAACCGATTGTGCTAATTCTTTCTGAATGGGTTTAACATTCACAATGATACAGCATTTTATCTCTCGTTTCGATTTTCCACTAATATAAAATTTCTCCAAAAATTTGGTTTTTGCGAGTTTTTAAGATATATAATATTGAATAGTATCTATAAATCCCATCGGATTTCTCTAGTACCTTAAAAAAATGTCAAATTCGTGTGTACATACTTATTTCTATCCAAAGATTGTTATTCGCTTCAGAAATATATGCGTTTGCTAGTGTATGGTAATAAGTGGAAAAATCGTCGTTTCTCTGGCTAGAAATGCGTTTTTTCTTATGTGCATTAATAAAACCTAAAAATTGGAACCGATTGTGCTAATGCTTTCTGAATGGGTTTAAAATTCACAATGAAATAGCATTATATCACTGGTTTTCATTTTCTACGCTTATAAAATATCTCTAAAAATTTGGATTTTTGCGAGATTTTAAGCTATATAATCAGGAATATAATTTACAAATCCCATCGGATTTCTCTAGTTTCCTACAAAAAAATGTCAAATTCGTGTGTACACACTTATTTCTATCCAAAGGTTCTTGTTCGCGTCCAGAAATATATGCGATTGCTAGTGTATGGTAACAAGTGGAAAAATCGTCGTTTCTCGGGCTAGAAATGCGTTTTGTCATATATACATTAATAAAACCTACAAATTGAAACCGATTGTGCTAATACTGTTTGAATGGGTTTAACATTCAGAATGGAACAGCATTTTATCACACGTTTCGATTTTCCACTCATACAAAATTTCTCTAAAAATTTGGTTTTTGCGAGATTTTTACGTATATAATGATGACTAATATCTACAAATCCCATCGGGTCCCTCTGGTTTCTTAAAAGAAAGTCAAATTCGTGTGTACACACCTATTTCTATCCAAAGATTCATGTTCGCGTCCAGAAATATATTGGTTTGCTAGTGTTGTAAAAAGTGAAAAAACCGTCGCTTCTCGGGCTGGAAATGCGTTTTCTCCTATATACATTAATAAAACCTACAAATTCCAAGCGATTGTGCTAATTCTTTCTGAATGTGTTTAACATTCACAATGAAACCGCATTTTATCCCTCATTTCCATTATCCATTCTTTTAAAATTTCACTAAAAATTTGGATATATCGAGAATTTATGCTATATAATCATGAATAAAATCTACAAATCCCATCGGATTTCTCTAGTTTCTTAAAAAAATTTGAAATTCGTTTGCACACACGTATTTCTATCCAAAGATTCATGTTCGTGTCCAGAAAAATATGCGTTTGCTTGAGTATGTTAAAAAGTGGAAAAATCGTCGTTTCTCGGACTAGAAATGCGTGTTTTCTTATATACATTAATAATACCTACAAATTACATGCAATTGTGCTAATTCTTTCTGAATGGCTTTACCATTCACAATGAAACAGCATTTTATCACTCGTTTCGATTTTCCAATCATACAAAATTTCTCTAAAAATTTGGTTTTTGCGAAATATTAAGCTATATAATAATGAATAAGATTTACTAATCCCATCGGATCTCTCTGGTTTTTTAAAAGAATGTCAAATTCGTGCGTACACACACCTATTTCTATCCAAAGATTCACGTTCTTTGCAGAAATATATGCGTTTGCTAGTTTATGGCAATTAGTGGAAAAATCGTCGTTTCTCGGGCTAGAAATGCGTTTTTTCGTATATACATTAATAAAAGCTACAAATTGAAACCATTTGTGCTAATTTTTTCTAAATGGGTTTAACATTCACAATGAAACAGCATTTCATCACTCGTTTCGATTTTCCACTCATTTAAAATTTTTTCTAAAAATTTGGAGTTTGCGAGATTTTAAGCTATATAATCATGGATAAAATCTGCAATTCCCATCGGATCTCTCTGGTTTCTTAAAAAAAAAATATCAAAATCGTGTGTACACACGCATTTCTATCCAAAGTTTCATGTTCGCGTCCAGAAATATATTCGTTTGCTGGAGTATGGCAATAAGAGGAAAAATCGTCGTTTCTCGGGCTAGAAATGCGTTTTTTATAACATTAACAAAACCTACAAATTCCAAGCGATTGTGCTAATTCTTCCTGATTGGGTTTTACATTCAAAATGAAACAGCATTTTATCACTCGTTTCGATTTTCCACTCATTTAAAACTTGTCTAAAAATTTGGTATTTGCGAGATTTTAAGCTATATAATCATGGATAAAATCTACAAATCCCATTGTATCACTCTGGTTTCTTAAAAGAATGTCAAATTCGTGTGTACACACGTATTTCTATCCAAAGATTCATGTTCGCGTCCAGAAATATATTCGTTTGCTGGAGTATGGCAATAAGAGGAAAAATCGTCGTTTCTCGGGCTAGAAATGCGTTTCTTTATAACATTATTAAAACCTGCAAATTCCAAGCGATTGTGCTAATTCTTTCTGAATGGGTTTAACATTCACAATGAAACAGCATTTCATCACTCGTTTCGATTTTCCACTCATTTAAAATTCCTCTAATAATTTGGATTTTGCGAGATTTTAAGCTATATAACCATGAATAAAATCTACAAATCCCATCGGATTTCTCTAGATTCTTAAAAAAATGCCAATTTCGTGTGTACACACGTATTTCTATCCAAAGATTCTTCTTCGCGTGCAGAAATATATGCGTTTGCTTGTGTAATGTAAAAAGCGGAAAAATCGTCGTTTCTCGGGCAAGAAATGCGTTTTTTCGTATATACATTAATAAAACCTACAAATTGAAACCGATTGTGCTAATTCTTCCTGAATGTGTTTAACATTCACAATGAAACAGCATTTTATCATTCGTTGCGATTTTCCAATCATACAAAATTTCTCTAAAAATTTGGTATTTGCGAGATTTTAAGCTATATAATCATGGATAAAAACTGCAATTCCCATCGGATCTCTCTGGTTTCTTAAAAAAAAAAAAAAATCAAATTCGTGTGTACACACGCATTTCTATCCAAAGTTTCATGTTCGCGTCCAGAAATATATGCGTTTGTTAGTGTATTGTAAAAAGTGGAAAAATCGTCGTTTCTCGGGCTAGAAATGCGTTTTTTCGTATATAAATTAATAATACCTACAAATTGAAACCGATTGTGCTAATTCTTTCTGAATGGGTTTAACATTCACAATGAAACAGCATTATATCACTCATTTCGATTTTCCACTCATATAAAATTTCTCTAAAAATTTGGTTTTTCGAGATTTTAAGCTATATAATCATGGATAAAATCTACAAATCCCATTGTATCACTCTGGTTTCTTAAAAGAATGTCAAATTCGTGTGTACACACGCATTTCTATCCAAAGATTCATGTTCGCGTCCAGAAATATATTCGTTTGCTAGAGTATGGCAATAAGAGGAAAAATCGTCGTTTCTCGGGCTAGAAATGCGTTTCTTTATAACATAATTAAAACCTGCAAATTCCAAGCGATTGTGCTAATTCTTTCTGAATGGGTTTAACATTCACAATGAAACAGCACTTCATCACTCGTTTAGATTTTCTACTCATTTAAAATTCCTCTAATAATATGGTTTTTGCGAGATTTTAAGCTATATAACCATGAATAAAATCTACAAATCCCATCGGATCTCTCTGTTTTCTTAAAAGAATGTCAAATTCGTGCGTACACACACCTATTTCTATCCAAAGATTCATGTTCTTGTCCAGAAATATATGCGATTGCTAGTGTATGGCAAATAGTGGAAAAATCGTCGTTTCTAGGGCTAGAAATGCGTTTTTCGTATATACATTTCTTAAAAAAATGTCAAATTCGTGTGTACACACGTATTTCTATCCAAATATTCTAGTTCGCGTACAGAAATATATGCATTTGCTAGTGTATGGTAATAATGGAAAAATCGTCGTTTCTCGGGCTAGAAATGCGTTTTTTCGCATATACATTAATGAAACCTACAAATTGAAAGCGATTGTGCTATTTCTTTGTGAATGAGTTTAACATTCACAATGATACAGCATTTTATCGCTCGTTTCGATTTTCCACTAATATAAAATTTCTCCAAAAATTTGATTTTTGCGAGATTTTAAGCTATATAATCATCAATAAAATCTACAAATCCCATCGGATTTCTCTAGTTTCTTAAAAAAAATTGTCAGATTCGTGTGTACGCACGTATATCTATTCAAATATACTTGTTCGCTTCCATAAATAAATGCGTTTTCTTGCGTATGGTAATAAGTGGAAAAATCGACGTTTCTCGGGCTAGAAATGCGTCTTTTCGTATATACATTAATAAAACCTAAAAATTAGAACCGATTGTGTTATTCATTCTGAATGGGTTTAAAATTCACAATGAAACTGCATTAAATAACTCGTTTCGATTTTCCACTCATATTTAATTCTCTAAAAATTTGGATTTTGCGAGATTTTAAGCTATATAATCATGAATAAAATCTACAAAACCCATCGGATTTCTCTGGTTTCATAAAAAAAATGTCAAATTCGTGTGTACACACGTATTTCTATCCAAATATTGTTGTTCGCGTCCAGAAATATATGGCATTGCTAGTGTATGGTAACAAGTGGAAAAATCGTCGTTTCTCGGGCTAGAAATGCGTTTTTTCGTAACATTAAAAAACCTACAAATTGAAACCGATCGTGTTAATTCTTTCTGAATTTGTTTAACATTCACAATGAAACAGCATTTTATCACTCGCCTCGATTTTCCACTAATACAAAATTTCACCAAAAATTGGTTTTTGCGATATTTCAAGCTATATAATCATGAAAAAAATGTACAAATCCCTTCGGATCTCTCTGGCTTCTTAAAAGAATGTCAAATCAGTGTGTACACACCCATTTGTATCCAAAGATTCTTGTTCGCGTCCAGAAATATATAGCATTGCTAGTGTATGGTAACAAGTGGAAAAATCGTCGTTTCTCGGGCTAGAAATGTTTTTTTTTCGTAACATTAAAAACCTACAAATTGAAACCGATCGTGTTAATTCTTTCTGAATGTGTTTAACATTCACAATGAAACAGCATTTTATAACTCGTTTCGATTTTCCACTCATTTATAATTTCTCTAAAAATTTGGTTTTTGCTAGATGTTATGCTATTTAATCATGAATAAAATCTGGAAATCCAATCGGATTTCTCTAGTTTCTTAAAAAAATATCAAATTCGTGTGTACACACGTATTTCTATCCAAATATTCTTGTTCGCGTGCAGAAATATATGCGTATGCTGGTGTATGGTAATAATGGAGAAATTGGCGTTTCTCGGGCTAGAAATGCATTTTTTCGTATATACATTAATAATACCCACAAATTGAAACCGATTGTGCTTATTCTTTCTGAATGGGTTTAACATTCACACTGAAACAGCATTATGTCACTCATTTCGATTTTCCACTCATATAAAATTTCTCTAAAAATTTGGTTTTTGCGAGATTTTAAGCTATATGATCATGGATAAAATCTGCAATTCCCATCGGATCTCTCCGGTTTCTTAAAATAAAATATCAAATTCGTATGTACTCACGCATTTCTATCCAAAGTTTCATGTTCGCGTCCAGAAATATTTGGGTTTGTTAGTTCATTGTAAAAATTGGAAAAATCGTCGTTTGTCGGGCTATAAATGCGTTTTTTCTGATATTCATTAATAAAACCTACAAATTGAAACCGATTGCGCTAATTCTTTCTGAATGGGTTTAACATTCACAATGAAACCGCATTTTATCACTCGAATCCATTATCCATTCTTTTAAAATTTCACTAAAAATTTGGTTTTTGCAAGATTTTATGCTATATAATCATGAATAAAATCTACAAATCCCATCGGATTTCTCTAGTTTCTTAAAAAAAATTCAAATTCGTGTGCACACACGTATTTCTATCCAAAGATTCTTGTTCGCGTCCAGAAATAAATGCGTTTGCTAATGTATGGTAATAAGTGGAAAAATCGCCGTTTCTCGGGCGAGAAATGCGTTTTATCGTATATACATTAATAACATCTACAAATTGAAACCGATTGTGCTAATTCGTTTAGAATTGGTTTAACATTCACAATGGAACCGCATTTTATGACTCGCTTCGATTTTCCACTCATACAAAATTTCTCTAAAATTTTGGTTTTTGCGAAATTTTTAGGTATATAATCATGAATAAAATTTACAAATCCCATCATATCACTCTGGTTTCTTAAATGCAAGTCAAATTCGTGTGTATTTACCTATTTCTATCCAAAGATTCATGTTCGCGGCCAGAAATATATGTGTTTGCTTGTGTATGGTAAAAAGTGGAAAAATTGTCGTTTCTCGGGCTAGAAATGCGTTTTTTCCTATATACATTAATAAAACCTACAAATTGAAACCGCTTGTGCTAATTCTGTTTTGGGTGGGTTTAACATTCACAATGAAACAACATTTTATCACTCGTTTCGGTTTTCCACTCATTTAAAATTGCTCTAAAAATTTGGTTTTTGCTTGATATTAAGCTATATAATCATGAATAAAATCTACAATTCCCATCGGATCTCTCTGCTTTAAAAAAAAAATATCAGTTCGTGTGTACACACGCATTTCTATCCAAAACTTCATTTTCGCGTCCAGAAATATATGCGTTTTGTAGTGTATTGTAAAAAGTGGAAAAATCGTGGTTTGTCGGGCTAGAAAAGCGTTTTTACTGATATACAACAATGAAACCTACAAATTGGAACCGATTGTGCTAATTCTTTCTGAATAGGTTTAACATTCACAATGAAACCGCATTTTATCACTCGCCTCGATTTTCCACTCATACAAAATTTCTCTAAAAATTTGATTTTGCGAGATTTTAAACTATATAATCAAGAAAAAAATCTACAAATCCCATCGGATCTCTCTGGTTTCTTAAAAGAATGTCAAATTCGTGTGTGCACACGCATTTCTGTCTAAGGCTTCATGTTCGCTTCCAAAAATCTATGCGTTTGCTTGTGTAATGTAAAAAGTGGAAAAATCGTCGTCTCACGGGCTAGAAATGCGTTTATTCGTATATACATTAATAAAACCTACAAATTGAAATCGATTGTGGTAGTGCTGTTTGAATAGATTTAACATTCTCAATGATACAACATTTTATCTCTCGTTTCGATTTTCCACTTATTTAAAATTGCTGTAAAAATTTGATTTTTGCGAGATATTAATCTATATAATCATGAATAAAATCTAGAAATCCCCTCAGATCTCTCTGGTTTCTTAAAAGAATGTCAAATTCGTTTACATTCCTATTTCTATCAAAAGATTCATGTTCTCGGCGAGAAATATATGTGTTTGCTATTGTATGTCAATTAGTGGAAATATCGTCGTTTGTCGGGATAGAAATTCGTTTCTGCGTAGATACATTAATAAAACCTACTAATTGAAACCGATTGTGCTAATTCTTTCTGAATGGGTTTAACATTCAAAATGAACCTTCATTTTATCACTCGTTTCGATTTTCCACTCATTTAAAATTTCTCTAAAAACTGGTTTTTGCTAGATGTTATGCTATTTAATCACGAATAAATTCTACAAATCCCATCGGATTTCTGTAGTTTGTTAGAAAATTGCCAAATTCGTGTGTACACACGTATTTCTATCCAAGTATACTTGTTCGCGTCCAAAAATTTATACGATTGCTAGTGTATGGTAATAATGGAAAAATCGTCGTTTCTCGGGCTAGAAATGCGTTTTTTCGTATATAAATTAATAATACCTACAAATTGAAACCAATTGTGCTAATTCTTTCTGAATGGGTTTAACATTCACAATGAAACAGCATTATATCACTCATTTCGATATTCCACTCATATAAAATTTCTCTAAAAATTTGGTTTTTGCGAGATTTTAAGCTATATAATCATGGATAAAATCTACAAATCCCATTGTATCACTCTGGTTTCTTAAAAGAATGTCAAATTCGTGTGTACACACGTATTTCTATCCAAAGATTCATGTTCGCGTCCAGAAATATATTCGTTTGCTGGAGTATGGCAATAAGAGGAAAAATCGTCGTTTCTCGGGCTAGAAATGCGTTTCTTTATAACATTATTAAAACCTGCAAATTCCAAGCCATTGTGCTAATTCTTTCTGAATGGGTTTAACATTCACAATGAAACAGCATTTCATCACTCGTTTCGATTATCCACTCATTTAAAATTCCTCTAATAATTTGGTTTTTGCGAGATTTTAAGCTATATAACCATGAATAAAATCTACAAATCCCATCGGATCTCTCTGGTTTCTTAAAAGAATGTCAAATTCGTGCGTACACACACCTATTTCTATCCAAAGATTCATGTTCTTGTCCAGAAATATATGCGTTTGCTAGTGTATGGCAAATAGTGGAAAAATCGTCGTTTCTCGGGATAGAAATGCGTTTTTCGTATATACATTTCTTAAAAAAATGTCAAATTCGTGTGTACACACGTATTTCTATCCAAATATTCTATTTCGCGTCCAGAAATATATGCGTTTGCTGTGTATGGTAATAATGGAAAAATCGTCGTTTCTCGGGCTAGAAATGCGTTTTTTCGCATATACATTAATGAAACCTACAAATTGAAAGCGATTGTGCTATTTCTTTGTGAATGAGTTTAACATTCACAATGATACAGCATTTTATCGCTCGTTTCGATTTTCCACTAATATAAAATTTCTTCAAAAATTTGGTTTTTGCGAGATTTTAAGCTATATAATCATCAATAAATTCTACAAATCCCATCTGATTTCTCTAGTTTCTTAAAAAAAATGTCAATTCGTTTGTACGCACGTATTTCTATTCAAAGACACTTGTTCGCTTCCATAAATATATGCGTTTGCTTGCGCATGGTAATAAGTGGAAAAATCGTCGTTTCCTGGGCTAGAAATGCGTCTTTTCGTATATACATTAATAAAACCTATAAATTGAAACAGATTGTGCCAATTCTTTCTGAATGGGATTAACAGTCACAATGAAACCGCATTTTATCAATCGCCTCGATTATCCACTCATACAAAATTTCTGTAAAAATTTAGATTTTGCGAGATTTTAAGCTATATAACCATGAATAAAATCTACAATTCCCATCGGACCACTCTGGTTTCTTAAAAAAAGTCAAATTCGTGTGTACACACCTATTTCTGTCGAAAGATTAATGTTCTAGTCCAGAAATATATGCGTTTGCTAGTGTATGGTAATAAGTGGAAAAATCGTCGTTTCTCGGGCAAGAATGTGTTTTTTCGTATATACATTAATAAAACATACAAATTGGAACCGATTGTGCTAATTCTATCTGAATGGGTTTAACATTCACAATGAAACCGCATTTTATCACTCGCCTCGATATTCCACTCATACAAAATTTTTCTAAAAATTTGTTTTTGCGAGATTTTAAGCTATATAATCATGAAAAAAATCTACAAATCCCATCGGATATCTCTGGTTTCTTAAAAGAATGTCATATTCGTGTGTACACACGCATTTCTACCCAAATTTTCATCTTCGCTTCCAGAAATAAATGCGTTTGCTAGGGTAGGCCTATTGTAAAATGTTTGAATATCGTCGTTTCTCGGGCTAGAAATGCATTTTTTTGTATATACATTATTGAAACCTACATTTTGAAATCGATTGGATAAATCTTTCTGAATGGGTTTAACATTCACAATGAAAGAGCATTTTAACACAGGTTTCGATTTTCCACTCTTATAAAATTTGTCTAAAAATTTGGTTTTTGCGAGATTTTAAGCTACATTGTCATGAATAAAATCTACAAATCCCATCGGATTTCTCTAGCTTCTTTAAGAAATGTCAAATTCATGTGTACACACGTATTTCTGCTCAAAGATTCTTGTTCGCGTCGAGAAATATATGCGTTTGCTAGTGAATGGTAAGAAGTGGAAAAATCGTCGTTTCTCGGGCTAGAAATGCGTTTTTTCCTATATATACATTAATAAAAACTACAAATTGAAACCAATTGTGCTAATTCTTTCTGAAGGGGTTTAACATTCACAATGAAACAGCATTTTATCACTCGTTTCGATTTTCCACTCATACAAATTTTCTCAAAAATTTGGATTTTGCGAGACTTTAAGATATAGAAAATCATGGATAAAATCTACAAAACACATCGGATATCACTAGTTTCTTAAAAAAATGTCAAATTCTTGTGTACACACGTATTTCTATCCAAAGATTCTTTTTCGCGTCCAGATATATATGCGCTTGCTAGTGAATGGTAAGAAGTGGAAAAATCGTCGTTTCTCGGGCTAGAAATGCGTTTTTTCCTATATATACATTAATAAAAACTACAAATTGAAACCAATTGTGCTAATTCTTTCTGAAGGGGTTTAACATTCACAATGAAAAAGCATATTGTCACTCGCCTCGATTTTCCACTAATACAATATTTCTCTAAAAATTTGGTTTTTGCGAGATTTTAAGCTCTATAATCTTGAAAAAAATCTACAAATCCAATCGGATCTCTCTGGTTTCTTCAAAGACTGTCAAATTCGTGTGTACACACACATTTGTATCCAAAGTTTCATGTTCGTGTCCAGAAATATATGCGTTTGCCAGTGTATTGTAAAAAGTGGAAAAATCGTCGTTTCTCGGGCTAGAAATGCGTTTATTCGTATATACATTAATAAAACCTACAAATTGAAATCGATTGTGCTAATACTGTTTGAATGGGTTTAACATTCTCAATGATACAACATTTTATCTCTCGTTTCGATTTTCCACTTATTTAAAATTGCTCTAAAAATTTAATTTTTGCGAGATATTAAGCTATATATATTCATGAATAAAATCTAGAAATCCCATCGGATCTCTCTGGTTTCTTAAAAGAATGTCAAATTCGTTTACATACCTATTTCTATTAAAAGATTCATGTTCTCGGCGAGAAATATATGTGTATGCTAGTGTATGTCAATTAGTGGAAATATCGTCGTTTGTCGGGCTAGAAATTCGTTTTTGCGTAGATACATTAATAAAATCTACAAATTGAACCCGATTGTGCTAATTCTTTCTGAATGGGTTTAACATTCAAAATGAAGCTTCATTTTATTACTCGTTTCGATTTTCCACTCAATTAAAATTTCTCTAAGAATTTGGTTTTTGCTAGATTTTATGCTATATAATCACGAATATATTCTACAAATCCCAACGGATTTCTGTTGTTTGTTAAGAAATGTCAAATTCGTGTGTACACACGTATTTCTATCCAAGTATTCTTGTTCGCGTCCAAAAATATATACGATTGCTAGTGTATGGTAATAATGGAAAAATCGTCGTTTCTCGGGCTAGAAATGCGTTTTTTCGTATATACATTAATAAAACCTACAAATTGAAACCGATTGTGCTAATTCCTTCCGAATGGGTTTAACATTCACAATGATACAGCATTTTATCACTCGTTTCGATTTTCCACAAATATAAAATTTCTCCAAAAGATTGGTTTTTGCGAGATTTTAAGCTATATAATCATGAAAAAAAACTACAAATCCCTTCGGATATCTCTGGTTTCTTAAAAGAAAATCAAATTCGTGTTTACACACACATTTCTTTCCAAATTTACATGTTCCCATCCAGAAATCTATGCGTTTGCTAGTGTAATGTAAAAAGTGGATAAATCGTCGTTTCTCGGGCTAAAAATACGTTTTTTCCTATATACATTAATAAAACCTACAAAGTCCAAGCGATTGTGCTATTTCTTTGTGAATGGCTTTAACATTCACAATGAAACAGCATTTTATCACTCGTTTCGATTTTCCACTCATATAAAATTTCTCTAAAAATTTGGTTTTTGCGAGATTTTAAGCTTTATAATCATGGATAAAATCTACAAATGGCATGGGATCACACTGGTTTATTAAAAGAATGTCAAATTCGTTTGTACACACGTATTTCTATCCAAAGATTCATGTTCGCGTCCAGAAATATATTCGTTTCCTAGTGTATGGCAATAAGAGGAAAAATCGTCGTTTCTCGGGCTAGAAATGCCTTTTATTATAACATTAATAAAACCTACAAATTCCAAGCGATTGTGCTAATTCATTCTGAATGGGTTTAACATTCACAATGAAACAGCTTTTTATCACTCGTTTCGATTTTCCACTCATTTAAAATTTCTCTAAAAATTTGGTTTTTACTAGAATTTATGCTATTTAATCATTAATAAAATCTACAAAACACATCGGATTTCTCTAGTTTCTTATAAAAATGTCAAATTCGTGTCTACACACCTATTTCTATCCAAATATTCTTGTTCACGTCCAGAAATATATGCGTTTGCTACTCTATGTTAATAATGGAAAAATCGTCGTTTCTTTGGCTAGAAATGCGTTTTTTCGTATATACATTAATAAAACCTTCAAATTGAAACCGATTGTGCTATTTGTTTGTGAATTAGTTTAACATTCACAATGATACAGCATTTTATTGCCCGTTTCGATTTTCCACTCATAGAAAATTTCTCTAAATATTTGGTTTTTGCGATATTTTAAGCTGTATAATCATGATTAAAATTTACAATTCCCATTGGATCTCTCTGCTTTCTTACAAAAATATCAAATTCGTGTGTACACACACATTTCTATCCAAAGTTACATGTTCGCGTCCAGAAATATATGCGTTTGTTAGTGTATAGTAAAAAGTGGAAAAATTGTCGTTCCTCGGGCTAGAGATGCGTTTTTTCCTATATACATTAATAAAACCTACAAATTGAAACCGCTTGTACTAATTCTGTACAACAATTTATCACTCGTTTCGATTTTCCACCCATTAAAAATTTCTCTAAAAATTTGGTTTTTGCGATATTTTAAGCTATATAATCATGAATAAAATCTACAAATCTCATAGGATCTCTCTGGATTCTTAAAAGAATATTAAATTCGTGTGTACACACCTATTTCTATCCAAAGATTCGTGTTCACATCCAGAAATATATGCGTTTGCTAGTGAACTGTAAAAAGTGGAAAAAGCATCGTTTCTCGGGCTAGAAATGCGTTTTTTCTTATATACATTAATAAAACCTAAAAAATTAAACCGATTGTGCTAATTCTTTCTGAATGGGTTTAACATTCACAATGATACAGATTTTTATTACTCGTTGCGATATTCCACAAATATAAAATTTCTCCTAAAATTTGGTTTTTGCAAGATTTTAAGCTGTATAATCATGTATAAAATCTACAAATCCCAGCGGATATCTCCGGTTTGTTAAATGAATGTCAAATTCGTGTGTACACACGCATTTCTATCCAAAGTTTCATGTTCGCGTCCAGAAATCTATGCGTTAGCTAGTGTAATGTAAAGGTGGAAAAATCGTCGTTTCTCTGGCTGGAAATGCGTTTTTTCGTATAAATTAATAAAACATACAAATTCCAAGCGATTGTGCTAATTCTTTCGGAATGGCTTTAACATTCACAATGAAACCGCATTTTATCACTCGTTTGGAATTTTCACTCATACAAAATTTCTCTAAATATTTTGTTTTTGCGAGATTTTATGCTATATAATCATGAATAGTATCTACAAGTCCCATCGGATCGCTCTGGATTCTTAAAAGAATGTCAAATTCGTTTGTATACAACTGTCTCTATCCAAAGAATCATGTTCGCGTCCGGAAATATATGCGTTTGACAGTGTAAGGCAATAAGTGGAAAAATCGTCGTTTCTCGGGGTAAAAATGTTTTTTTTCATATATACATTAATAAAAACTACAAATTCCAAGCGATTGAACTAATTATTTCTGAATGGGTTTAACATTCACATTGAAACAGCATTTTATACTCGTTTCGATATTCAACTCATTTAAAATTTCTCCAAGAATTTCGTTTTTGCGAGATTTTAATCTATATAATCATGAATAAAATCTACAAATCCCGTCGGATTTCTCTAGTTTCTTAAAAAAATGACAAATTCGAGTGTACACACGTAGTTCTATCCAAAGTTTTTTGTTCGCGTCCAGAAAAATATGCGTTTGCTAGAGTATGGTAATAAGTGGAAAAATCGTCGTTTCTCGGGCTAGAATGTGTTTTTTCGTATATACATTAATAAAACATACAAATTGGAACCGATTGTTCTAATTCTATCTGAATGGGTTTAACATTCACAATGAAACCGCATTTTATCAGTCGCCTCTATTTTCCACTCATACAAAATTTTTCTAAAAATTTGTTTTTGCGAGATTTTAAGCTATATAACCATGAAAAAAAATCTACAAATCCCATCGGATAACTCTGGTTTCTTAAAAGAATATGAAATTCATGTGTAGAGACACATTTCTATCCAAATTTTCATCTTCGCGTCCAGAAATAAATGTGTTTGCTAGGGTTGGCTTATTGGATAAAGTGGAAATATCGACGTTTCTCGGGCTAGAAGTGCATTTTTTTGTATATACATTATTAAACCTACAAATTGAAACCGATTGGATAATTCTTTCTGAAAGGGTTTAACATTCACAATGAAAGAGCTTTTTAACACTGGTTTCGATTTTCCACTCATATAAAATATGTCTAATAATTTGGTTTTTGCGAGATTTTAAACTATATAGTCATGAATAAAATCTACAAATCCCATCGGATATCTCTAGCTTCTTTAAGAAATGTCAAATTCGTGTACAGACGTATTTCTATCCAAAGATTATTGTTGGCTTCCAGAATATATGCGTTTGCTAGTGTATGATAATAAGTGGAAAAATCGTCGTTTCTTGGGCTAGAAATGCGATTTTTCGTATATACATTAATTAAACCTACAAATTGAAACCGATTATGCTAATTCTTTCTGAATGGGTTTAACATTCAAAATGAAACAGCATTTTATCACACGTTTCGATTTTCAACTCATTCAAAATTTATCTAAAACTTTGGTTTTTGCGAGATTTTATGCTATAATCATGGATAAAATCTACAAATGCCATCGGATTTCTCTAGTTTCTTAAAAGAATGTCATATTCGTGTGTACACACGTATTTCTATCCAAAGATTCTTGTTCGCGTCCACATATATACGCGTTTGATAGTGTATGCTAAAATGTGGAAAAATCGTCGTTTCTCGGGCTAGAAATGCGTTTCTTCGTATATACATTAATAAAACATACAAGATCTAAGCGATTGTACTGATTCTTTCTGAATGGCTTTAACATTTACAATGAAACCGCATTTTATCACTCGTTTCGATTTTCCACACATACAAAATTTCTCTAAAAATTTGGTTTTCGCCAGATTTTAAGCTATATAATAATGAATAAGATCTACTAATCCCATCGGATCTCTCTGGTTTCTTAAAAGAATATCAAATGCGTGTGTACACACTTATTTCTTTCGAAAGATTGATGTTCCCGTCCAGAAATATTTGCGTTTGCTAGCGTATGGCAATAAGTTTGAAAATCGTCGTTTCTTGGGCTAAAAATGTGTTTTTTCCTATATTCATTAATAAAACCTAGAAATTGAAACCGATTCTGCTAATTCTGTTTGAGTGGGTTTAACATTCACAATGAAACAACATTTTATCACTAGTTTCGATATTCAACTCATTTAAAATTTCTCTAAAAGTTCGGTTTTTGCGAGATTTTACTCTATATAATCATGAATAAAATCTTCAAATCCTATCTTATTACTCTAGTTTCCAAAAAAAAAAAAAAAAAAAATGTCAAATTCGTGTGTACACACGTAATTCTATCCAAAGAGACTTCTTCGCGTCCAGAAGTATATGCGATTGCTAGTATATGGTAAAAAGTGAAAAAATCGTCGTTTCTCGGGGTTAAAAATGCGTTTTTTTTCCTATATACATTAATAAAACCTACAAATTGAAACCGATTGTGCTAATTATATCTGAATGGGTTTAACATTCACAAAGAAACCACATTTTATCACTTGTTTCGATTTTCCACTCATACAAAATTTCTCCAAAATTTTTTTTTTTTGCGAGATTTTAAGCTATATAATCATGAATAAGATCTACAATTCCCATTGGATCTCTCTGGTTTCTTAAAAAAATATCAAATTCGTGTGAATACACGCATTTCTATTCAAAGTTACATGTTCGCGTCCAGAAATATATGCGTTTGCTAGTGTATTGTAAAAAGTGGAAAAATCGTTGTCTCTCGGGCTAGAAATGCTTTTTTTGTGATATACGTTAATGAAACCTACAAATTGAAACCGATTGTGATAATTCTTTATGAATGGGTTTAACATTCACAATGAAAGAGCATTTGATCACTCGTTTCGATTTTCCACTCATGTAAAATTTAGCTAACAATTTGGATTTTGCGAGATTTTAAGGTATATAATCATGAATGAAATCTACAAATCCCATCGGATTTCTCTAGTTTCTTGAAAAATTTCAAATTTGTGTGTACACACGTATTTCTATCCAAAGGTTCTTGTTCGCGTCCAGAAATATATGCGTTTGCTAGTGAATGGTAATAAGTGGAAAAATCGTCGTTTCTCGGGCTAAATATGCCTTTTTTTCGTATATACATTAATGAAACCTACAAATAGAAACCGATTGTGCTAATTCTCTCTGAATGGGTTTAACATTCACAATGAAACAGCATTTTATCACTCGCCTCGATTTTCCACTCATTCAAAATTTCTCTAAAACGTTGGTTTTTGCGAGATTTTATGCTATATAATCATGAATAAAATCTACAAATCCCATAGGATCTCTCTGGATTCTTAAAAGAATGTCAAATTCGTGTGTACACACCTATTTCTATCCAAAGATTCATGTTCGCGTCCAGAAATATATGCGTTTGCTAGTGTATGGCGAGAAGTGGAAAATTCGTCGTTTCCCGGGCTAAAAATGCGTTTTTTCGTATATACATTAATAAAACATAGAAATTCCAAGCGATTGTGCTAATCCTTTCTGAATGGGTTTAACATTTACAGTGAAACCTCATTTTATCACTCATACAAAATTTCTCTAAAAATTTGGTTTTTGCGAGGTTTTAAGCTATATAATCATGAATAAAATCTACAAATCCCATCTGATCTCCTTAATTTCTTAAAAGAATGTCAAATTTGTGTGTACACAAGCATTTCTATCCAAAGGTTCATGTTCGCGTCCAGATATCTATGCGTTTGCTAGTGTAATGTAAAAATTGAAAAAAATCTTTGTTTCTCGGGCTAGAAATGCGTTTTTTCGTATATACATTAATAAAACCTACAAATTGAAACAGATTGTGCAAATTCTTTCTGAATGGGTTCAACATTCACAATGAAACAGCATTTTATCACTCGTTTCGTTTTTCCACTCATACAAAATTTCTCTAAGTATTTGGTTTTTGCGAGATTTTAAGCTATATAATCATGTATAAAATCAACAAATCCCATCAGTTTTCTCTAGTTTCTTAAAAAAGAGTCAAATTCATGTGTACAGACGAATTTCTATCCAAAGATTCTTGTTCGCGTCCAGAAATATATACGTTTGCTAGTGTATGGTAACAAGTGGAAAAATCGTCGTTTCTCGGGCTCAAAATTCATTTTTTCATAAATACATTAATGAAACCTACAAATTGAAACCGATTTTGCTAATTCTTTCTGAATGGGTTTAACATACACAATGAAACCGCCTTTTATCACTCTTCTCGATTTTCCAGTCTTAGAAAATTTCTCTCAAAATTTGGTTTTAGCGAGATTTTAAGCAATATAATCATGAAAAATATCTTCAAATCCAATAGGATCTCTCTGGGTTCTTCAAATAGTGTCGAATTGGTGTGTACACATGCATTTCTATCCAAAGTTTCACGTCCTGAAATATATGCTTTTGCTAGTGTATGCTTATAAGTGGAAAAATCGTCGTTTCTCGGGCAAGAAATACGTTTTTTCGTATATACATTAATAAACCCTACAAATCGAAACCGATTGTGCTAATTCTCTCTGAATGGCTTTAGCATTCACAGTGGAACAGCATTTTATCACTTGCTTCGATATTCCACTCATAGAAAATTTCTGTAAAAATTTCGTTTTTGCGAGATTTTTAGGTATATAATCATGAATAAAATCTACAAATACCATCGGATCTCTCGGGTTTCTTAAAAGAAAGTCAAATTCGTGTGTACTCACCTATTTCTATCCAAAGATTCGGGTTCGCGTCCAGAAATATATGCGTTTGCTAGTGTGTGTTAATTAGTCAAAAAATCGTCACTTCTCGGGGTAGATATGCGTTTTTTCCTACATACATTAATAAAATCTACAAATTCCAAGCGATTGCACTAATTCTTTCTGAATGGGTTTAACATTCACAACGAAACAGGATTTTATCACTCGTTTCGATTTTCCACTCATACAACAATTCTCTAAAAATTTGGTTTTCGCGAGATATTAACCTGTATAATCATGAATTAATTCTACAAATCCCATCGGATCTCTCTGGTTTCTTAAGAGAATGTCAAATTCGTGTGTACACACGTATTACTATCCAAAGATTCATGTTCGCGTCCACAAATATATGCGTTTGCTAGTGTATGACAGTAAATGGAAAAACATCGTTTCTCGGGCTAGAAATGCGTTTTTTCGTATTTACATTAACAAACCTACAAATTGAAATCGATTGTGCTAATTCTTGCTGAATGGGATTAACATTCACAATTAAACAGCATTTTATCACCTGTTTCGAATTTCCACTCATTTAAAATTTCTCTAAAAATTTGGTTTTTGCGAGAATTTAAGCTATTTAATCATGAATAAAATCTACAAATCCCATCGGATTTTTTTATGTTTCTTGAAAAAATGTCAAATTCCTGTGTACACACGTATTGCTATCCGAAGATTCTTGTTCGCTTCCAAAAATATATGCGTTTGGTAGTGTATGGTAAGAAGCGGAGAAATTGTCGTCTCTCGGGCTAGAAATGCTTTTTTTTGTATATACATTAATAAAACCTACAAATTGAAACCGATTGTGCTATTTCTTTCTGAATGGTTTTAACATTCACAATGGAACCCAATTTTATCACTCGGTTCGATTTTCCACTCATACAAAATTTCTCTAAAGTTTTGGATTTTGCGAGATTTTTAGGTATATAATCGTGAATAAAATCTACAAATCCCAACGGATCTCTCTGGCTTCTTAAAAGAAAGACAAATTCGTGTGTACACACCTATTTCTATCCAAAGCTTCATGTTCGCGTCCAGAAATATGTGAGTTTGCTAGTGTATGGTAATAAGTGGAAAATCGTCGTTCTCGGGCTAGAAATACTTTTTTTTGTATATACATTAATAAAACCTACGAATTGAAACCGATTGTGCTAATTCTTTCAGAATGGGTTTAACATTCAAAATGGAACCGCATTTTATCACTCGTTTCGATACTCCACTCATACAAAATTTCTCTAAAATTTTGGTTTTTGCGAGATTTTAGGCTATATAATCGTGAATAAAATCTACAAATCCCATCGGATCTCTCTGGTTTCTTAAAACAATTTCAAATTCGTGTGTACACACCTATTTCTATCCAACGATTCATGTTCGCGTTCAGAAATATATGCGTTTGCTTGTGTATGGTAATAAATGGAAAAATCGTCGTTTCTCGTGTTGGAAATGCGTTTTTTCGTATATGCATTAATAAAACCTACAAATTGAATCGGATTGTGCTAATTCTTTCTGAATGGGTTTAACATCCACAATGAAACATCATTTTATCACTCGTTTCATTTTTCCACTCGTATAAAATTTCTCTAAAATTTGGTTTTTGCGAGATTTTAAGCTATATAATCATGAATAAAATCTACAAGTCCCCTCCGATTTCTCTAGTTTCCTAAAGAATGTAAAATTATTGTGTACACACGTATTTCTATCCCAAGATTCTTGTTCGCGTCCATAAATATATGCGTTTGCTCGTGTATATATTAATAATTGGAAAAATCATCGTTTCTCGGGCTAGAAATGCGTTTTTTCTTATATACATTAATAAAATGTACAAATTGAAACCGATTGTGCTAATTCTTTGTGAATGGGTTTAACATTCACAATGGAACCGTATTTTATCACTCGCTTCGATTTTCCAATCATACAAAATTTCTCTAATAATTTGGTTTTTGCGAGAATTTAGGTATATAATTATGAATAAAACCCACAAATCCCATCGGATCTCTATGGTTTCTTAAAAGAAATTCAAAATCGTGTGTACACACCTATTTCTATCCAAAGATTCATGTTCGTGTCCAGAAATATATGCGTTTGTTTGTGTATGGTAATAAGTGGAAAAATCGTCGTTTCTCGGGCTAGAAATGCGTTTTTTCCTATATACTTTAATAAAACCTACAATTTGAAACCGATTTTACTAATTCTTCCTGAATGGGTTTAACATTCACAATGAAACAGCATTTTATATCTCGTTTCGATTTTCCACTTATTTAAGATTTCTCTAAAAATTTGGTTTTTGCTAGATATTATGCTATTTAATCATGAATAAAATCTACAAATCCCATCGGATTTTTCTAGTTTCTTTAAAAAATGTCAAATTCGTGTGTACACACCTGTTTCTATCCAAATATTCTTGTTCGCGTCCAGAAAAATTTGCGTTTGCTAGTGTATGGTAATAATGGAAAAATCGTTGTTTCTCGGGCTAGAAATGCGTTTTTTCGTATATACATTAATAAAACCTACGAATTGAAACCGATTGTGCTAATTCTTTCTGAATGGGTTTAACATTCACAATGAAACAGCATTATATCACTCATTTCGATTTTCCACTCATGTAAAATTTGTCTAAAAATTTGGTTTTTGCGAGATTTTAAGCTATAGAGTCATGAATTAAATCTACAAATCCCATCGGATTTCTCTAGCTTCTTTAAGAAATGTCAAATTCTTGTGTACACACGTATTTCTATCCAAAGATTCATTTTCGCGTCCAGTAATATATGCGTTTGCTAGTGTATGGTAATAAGTGGAAAAATCGTCGTTTCTCTGGCTAGAAATGCGATTTTTCCAATATACATTAATTGACCCTACAAATTGATACCGATTATCCTAATTCTTTCTGAATGGGTTTAACATTCAAAATGAAACAGCATTTTATCACTGGTTTTGATTTTCCACTCTTTCAAAATTTCTCTAAAAATTTGGTTTTTGCGAGATTTTATGCTATAATCATGAATAAAATCTACAAATGCCATCGGATTTCTCTTGTTTCTTAAAATAATGTCATATTCGTGTGTGCACACTTATTTCTTTCCAAGGATTGATGTTCCCTTCCAGAAATATATGCGTTTGCTAGTGTATGGCAATAAGTTTGAAAATCGTCGTTTCTCGGGCTAAAAATGAGTTTTTTCCTATTTCATTAATAAAACCTAAAAATTGAAACCGATTGTGCTAATTCTGTTTGAGTGGTTTTAACATTCACAATGAAACAACATTTTATCACTCGTTTCGATTTTCAACTCATTAAAAATTTCTCTAAAAATTTGGTTTTTGCGAGATTTTACCCTATATAATCATGAATAAAATCTACAAATTCTTTCGAATAACTCTAGTGTCCAAAAAAAAAAAAATGTCAAATTCGTGTGTACACACGTATTTCTATCCAAAGAGACTTGTTGGCGTCCAGAAGTATATGCGATTGCTAGTATATGGTAACAAGTGGAAAAATCGACGTTTCTCGGGCTAGAAGTGATTTTTTTTCGTATATACATTAATAAAACCTACCAATTGGAACTGAGTGTGTCAATTCTTTCTGAATAGGTTTTAACATTCACAATGAAAAAGCATTTTGTCACTCGCCTCAATTTTCCACTAATACAATATTTCTCTAAAAATTTCTTTTCGCGAGATTTTAAGCTATATAATCATGAAAAAATCTACAAATCCCTTCGGATATTTTTGGTTTCTTAAAAGAAAGTCAAATTCGTGTGTACACACGCATTTCTTTCCAAATTTTCATGTTTCCGTCCAGAAATCTATGCGTTTGCTTGTGTATGGTTTTAAGTGAAAAAATCGTCGTTTCTCGGGCTAGAAATATTTTTTTTTCCTATATACATTAGTAAACCCTACAAAGTCGAAGCGATTGTGCTATTTCTTTGTGAATGGCTTTAACATTCACAATGAAACAGCATTTTATCACTCGTTTCGATTTTCCACTCATATAAAATTTCTCTAAAAATTTGGTTTTTGCGAGATTTTAAGCTATATAATCATGGATAAAATCTACAAATCCCATGGGTTCACACTGGTTTCTTAAAAGAATATCAAATTCGTGTGTACACACGTATTTCTATCCAAAGATTCATGTTCGCGTCCAGAAATATATTCGTTTGCTAGTGTATGGCAATAAGAGGAAAAATCTTCGTTTGTGGGGCTAGAAATGCGTTTTTTATAACATTAATAAAACCTACAAATTCCAAGCGATTGTGCTAATTCTTTCTGAATGGGTTTAACATTCACAATGAAACAGCATTTTATCACTCGTTTCGATTTTCCACACATTTAAAATTCCTCTAATAATTTGATTTTTGCGAGATTTTAAGCTATATAATCAGGAATAAAATCAACAAATCCCGTCGGATCTTTCTGGATTCGTAAAATAATGTCAAATTGGTCTGTGCACACCTAATTCAATCCAAAGTTTCATGTTCGCGTCCAGAAATATATGCGTTTGCTAGTGTATGGCAATAAGTGGAAAAATCGTCGTTTATAGGTCTAGAAAGGCGTTTTTTCGGATATACATGAATAAAATCTACAAATTGAAACCGATTGTGCAAAATCTTTCTGAATGGTTTTAACATTCACAATGGAACTGCATTTTATCACTCGTTTCGATTTTCCAACCATACAAAATTTCTCTAAGAATTTGGTTTTTGCGAGATTTTGAGCTATATAATCATGAATAATATCTGCAATTCCCATCGGATCTCTCTGCTTTCTTAAAAATATATCAAATTCGTGTGTACACACGCATTTCTATCCAAAGTTTCATCTTCGCGTCCAGAAATATATGCGTTTTCTAGTGTAGGCCTATAGTAAAAAGTGGAAAAAATCGTGGTTTGTCGGGCTAGAAATGCGTTTTTTCGTATGAATGAATGAATGAATGAATGAAATAGCCTTTGGATTTCCCGTGAAGGGCTATGGCCTCCTAAAAGGGGAGCTCTTTAGAGATCATGCGGTGAGCTAATCCGCATGACGGTAGATTCTGTTCTATATAAGTTTTGTTCGTCGTTTGTGTGTGTACACTTGCGCTCTCACTCGATACTGGCAAACTGTAGCGATCTCCATTCTTCTCGGTTCTTGGCTGTTCTGGACCATAGGGGACCAGCTAGGCTCTTGAAGAATTCCGCCCATCTGGTCCCAGGTCTTCCTCGGTTTCGCCTCCCGATGCGTGGGTCCCACGTGGTGGAAATATGCGCCCATCTGCAGCCTTGGAGTCTCGACACGTGGCCTCCCCATTTCCATTTCAGGCGTTCCCCTTGGTGTGCCATGTCTCTGGTGTTTGTCATCTGCTTGAGTCTGGTGTTGGAAATCTTGTCTCTGAGGGAGAGTCCTAGGATTCTCCTCTCCATTTTGCGCTGGCAGATCTGAATCTGCGTCTTCTGGTTCACGGTCAGTTTCCAGGTCAGACAGCCGTACAGTAAGGTTGGGAAGATACAGGATTGCAGCACCTCCAGCTTTAGTTTGCGGTTCAGTTTCTTGTCAAGGAGTATGAATTGCAGTGACCAGAAAGCTCTCCATGCTGATGCAATTCTTCTTTTTAGTTCTCTCGTCATGCAGCTTTTGAATCCGACCAATTGGCCCAGATAGATGTATTCCTCCACGTACTGTAATCTGGTTGCGTTGACTTGGATTGGTTGTGGTTGGCTGTTCGTCATGACTTGGGTTTTTTCCATGTTCATGCTTAGGCCTGCGTGTGCGCTGCAATCGCTTAGTTCCTGTATCATCTCTTGTAGGTCGGTGGCGTTTTTAGCGAAAAGTACGATGTCGTCCGCGAATCTTAGGTTCGTCAGCCGATATCCGTTTATATTGATTCCATGTCTTTTCTTCCACTTTAGCTTGCGGAATATGTCTTCCAGGAGGCTAGTAAATAGCTTTGGTGAGATCGGATCCCCTTGTCGGACTCCTCTTCCTATTCTGAATATTTGTCCTTCTCGTTCTGTCATCACGATGGCGTGCGAGTCTCCGTAGAGCTTAGTTAGGATGTTGATATATTTGTGCTCGACTCCCTGGTTACTCAGCGCCTGTAATACACAGGAGTGTTCTACCGAGTCAAATGCTTTCTTGAAATCTATAAATGCGAGATAGAGGGGAATATTGAATTCGTCCGTTTTTTCTATGACCTGGTTGATTGTCTGTAGATGATCCACCGTGCTGTAACCTGAGCGAAATCCTGCCTGGTCTGGAGCTTGGTTGTCATCCAGTACTTTCGTGAGTCTCCTTGTGATTATCTTAGAGAACAGCTTGTAGACATTTGACATCAGGCTGATTGGACGGTAGTTGTTCAGGTCGTCCTTGGCACCTTTTTTGTGGAGTAGAATAATTTTGCTTGTCTTCCATTGGTGGGGTACTGTCTCCGATTTGAGTATTTCGTTGAAGACTGCGGTGAGCGGTGTTAGCAAGGAGTCGTGACCGAGTTTCAGGTGTTCGTTGTGGATGTTGTCTTCTCCGGGCGCTTTTCCGGATTTGAGTTCCCCTATCGCTGTCCTGACCTCGCTTTGAAGTATTGGTGGGACCTCGATGTCGTCTACGTTGTTCATCTGAATACTGTCGCTTGGATTCGCTTCCTGTTTGGAGCTGGTGTATAGTGATCTGTAGTAGTTTGTGGCTGCCGTCACAATGTCTTCTCTTTCTGTTAGACGGTTGCCTCTGGGTCCCCGTGCTCCCAAGAGCCATTGCTTCCCACTTCCTCTCTGTTTTCTTGCTTGTCTTGTTGATTTGGATGATTCCAGTATTGTTCTTACTGCCTCTGTGTTGTGTTCACGTACGTCCCTTCTGATCGCCCTTTTTGTTTGCTTATCAATCTCTGCGTACTGGTTTTTATTGTCCTCGTTTTCATCCCTGCTTGGATATAATCTCTTCCTTTGTTCAATTAATGCAATTGTTAACGGGCTGAGCTTGGAACTGTTTTCTCTAGTTACATTTGTTCTCCTGGCTGTGATTGATGCTTGGGTAAGGGCCTCTTCGATGGAGTTGTATAGATCCTGTGGGTCGCGCTGGGAGGATAGGTCCATTTCTTGTAGTCGTTCCTGTAGTGCAAGGCCGAAAGTGTGCCTATCTAAGCTGTCAATTGTGCTCGCTATTGTATTCCCAAAATGTCTTCTGTTTCTCTTTATATTCACTGTGGCACGTACCATTCTGTGATCCGTCGAGAATTTCAGGCTTGGTACGACTTGTATGTCCCTCGCACCTGCTAGGCTGTCGGTTAGTATGTAGTCCAGTTCGTTTTTTGTCGTGCCGTTGGGGTGTCTCCAGGTCCACCTTGCTTCGCTACGCTTTCTGAAGAACGTGTTTAGTATCACCATTCTCTGTTCTGTGGCGAATTGTACCAGTCGTTCTCCTCTTGCGTTCCTTGTCCCGTAGCCGTACGGCCCAACTGGGTCCTCTTGTGCGTGGAGTTTGTTCTCTACTTTGCTGTTGAAGTCGCCTAATATGAAGTTCCTGTGTGATCTGTGTCTCTCAATTGTGTCTTCAAGCAGTCTGTAGAAGTCTTCGCTGTCTTCGTCACTATGGTTTTCTGTGGGTGCATATATTTGTATCATAGTTACATCGCATGTCGCTGTCTTTATCTTTAGAACTATTATTCTCTCTGAAACCCCTATGATTTCCTTCACCATGGGTTTGATGTGTTTCTTAATCAGGAATCCTACTCCTTTCTGTCCTTTGGTCTGCCCGATGTAGCAGAAGAGGTCGCCGTTATTCTTTTCGATTATAGTTTCCCCCATTCTTCTGATCTCGCAGAGGCCCAGGATATCGCAGTTAATGTTTTTTAGAGCATAGTTTAGCTCCTCTTCTCTTTCTTCTGTCCTGAGTGTGTTCACGTTTAGTGTGGCTATTCTGAATTCTTGTCTGGTGGTACGTTGGTGTGGTGTCTGTACTGGTGTGTTGTGAGATTCCGTTGGCGCTCTTGGTGGTTCTAAGTTGTTGTTTGTAGCATAGTGCTTGTTCCTGGGATGCTGATTTGTTGTTGTGGCCGCTGCGCGTTTTTTGGTTGGGGCAGGTTCCGTGGTTGCGGCGGGTTTTTTACCTGGGGCAGCTCGTTCCAACGTATCCATCTATCATTTATCAGTATTTTCTGATATCCCACCTTGACGTTGTTGCATTTGTTCCTCTCTTCGGTAGCTAGATTACGTAGTTGGGTTTGTATACTCCTTTCCTGGAGTGTCATGTCATCATCGATGAAGCATTCCTCCCCCGCTAATTTGTGTTTGTTCTTCATTATAGTCATTTTGTCTTCCATGCTGGCGAGTTCAACCCTGGCTAGTCCTCTGTCGGAGTAGTCTTTGCAGATGTACATAACTTTGCTGTATGGTTTGTTGAATTCTACTTTTGCCAGTATTTCATTTACTTTATTGGTCATTTCTTCATGGTTGTCTGGTCGTATCTCTTTGTTTTTGATGATTATGTTTTGTCTTCTTTCTCTCCTCTGCCTCCTCTCTTCCGCTTCCTCTAGTGACCTTAATTTTTTCTCTATATGTGTGGTTCTCTCATCCATGGTGTTATCTAAGTTGCGTACTCTGGTTTCCAGGTTGTTGCACTTTTCTTCTATTCTCTTGTCAAAACCTTTTAATTTCCTCTCTCAAGTCTGCTATGTCTTTCCTTGTTTCAGCCTTAAAGTCCGTGTTTTGTTTCTTTAGGTCTTTTAGTTCGGCTAGGATGTTACTGAACATGGCTTGTATGGTCTGATTCGTGTCGGTGTCTTCTTCACTGCCGCTGTTCCGTTGGTTCGCCCGTTGTGCAGGTGTATTTCGTGATTTTCTTGCCGCCATTTTGGACGTGCTCCTGGGTTTGTCGCACTTGTGAGGAGGTTCCGCCTAGCGTGTTGTTTAGGGTGGTTGGCTGTCCGCTGCCGTGTGGGCGGTTCCCTTTTAGCACTGTTACTGTGTGGGCGGGCTGACTTCCCGGGTTGGTAGTAATGTCCTCTGTCGCTAGGGCTCGCCCGCTTCGTTATTACTTCTCTTGGTGCTTGTCGCCTTCTGGTGGGGTATCGCTGAACTCGTTCGGTTATTGAGTTGAACTTCCCCTGCGTCACTTCCGGTGTTAGGAGCGCTTGTGTGACTTCCTTCCCTGTGGAGGCGCTCTGCGATCTTTTAACCTCACTTAATGTGGCGTTGATTTTTTTCTCTGTTGTGGCTTTTATCCTGCAAGGATGTTGCTACTAACACTCCCCGGCTGTCTCTGAACTATTACTGACCTTTTTGTGGTATTGTGGTTGGTTTGCCGCCCTTTATCTCGCTATTTTTCGCGTGGATAACGCACCACTATAATTCGACTTCTACAAGTAGTCCGCCATCTTCCAACTTTTCTTTTTTTTTATGTACATTAATAAAACCTACAAATTGAAAACGAAAGGGCTAATTCTTTCAGAATGGGTTTAACATTCACAAAAAAGAGCATTTTATCACTCGTTTCGATTTTCCACTCCTACAAAATTTCTCTAAAAATTTGGTTTTTACGAGATTTTAATATATATAATGATGAAAAAAATTTACAAACCCCATCGGATCTCTCTGGTTTCTTAAAATAATGTGAAAGTCGGGTGTACACACGCATTTCTATCCAAATTTTCATGTTCCCTTCCAGAAATCTATGCGTTTGCTAGTGTAATGTAAAAAGGGAAAAATCGTCGTTCCTCGGGTTAGTAATGCGTTTTTTCGTATAAACATTAATAAAGCCTACAAATTGCAAGCGATTGTGCTAATTCTTACTGAATGGCTTTAACATTTACAATGAAACCGCATTTTATCACTCATTTCGATTTTCCACACATACAAAATTTCTCTAAAAATTTGGTTTTTGCGAGAATTTAAACTATATAATCATGACTAAAATCAACAAATCCCATAGGATCTCACTGGATTCTTAAAAGATTGTCAAATTCTTGTGTACACACCTATTTCTATCCAAAGATTCATGTTCGCGTCCAGAAATATATGCGTTTTCTAGTGTATGGCAATATGTGGAAGAATTGTCATTCCTCAGGCTAAAAATGCGTTTTTTCCTATATACATTAATAAAACCTACAAATTCCAAGCGATTGTGCTAATTCTTTCCGAATGGTTTTAACATTCACAATAAATCAGCATTTTATCACTCGTTTAGATATTCCACTCATTTAAAATTTCTCTAAACATTTGGGTTTTGCGAGATTTTAAGCTATATAATCTTGAATAAAATCAACAATTCCCATCGGATCTCTCTGCTTTCTTAAAAAAAAAAATCATGTTCGTGTGTACACATGCATTACTATCCAAAACTTCATGTTCGCGTCCAGAAATATGTGCGTTTGCTAGTATATTGTAAATAGTAGAAAAATCATCGTTTGTCGGGCTAGAAAAGCGTTTTTTCTGATATACATTAATGAAACCTGCAAATTGAAACCGCTTTTGCTAATTCTGTTTTGGGTGGGTTTAACATTCACATTTTATCACTCTTTTCGATTTTCCACTCATTTATAATTTCTCTAAGAATTTGGTTTTTGCGAGATTTTAAGCTATAAAATCAAGAATAAAATCTACAAATCTCATGGGACCTCTCTGGTTTCTTAAAAGAATGTCAAATTCGTGTGTACACACCTATTTCTATCCAAAGATTCATGTTCGCGTCCAAGAAATATATGCGTTTGTTAGTGTATGGCAATTAGAGGAAAAATCGTCGTGTCTCGGGCTAGAAATGCGTTTTTGCGGATATACATTAATAAAACTTACAAATTGAAACCGATTGTGCTAATTCTTCCTGGATGGGTTCAACATTCACAATGAAACAGCATTTTATATCTCGTTTCGATTTTCCACTCATTTAAAATTTCTCTAAAAATTTGGTTTTTGCTAGATGTTATGCTATTTAATCATGAATAAAATCTACAAATCCCATGGATTTTTCTAGTTTCTTAAAAAAATGTCAAATTCGTGTGTACACACGTATTTCAATCCAAATATTTTGTTCGCGTCCAGAAATATATGCGTTTGCTAGTGTATGGTAATAATGGAAAAATCGTCGTTTCTCGGGCTAGAAATGCGTTTTTTCGTATATACATTAATAATACCTACAAATTGAAACCGATTGTGCTAATTATTTCTGAATGTGTTTAACATTCACAATGAAACCGCATTTTATCACTCGCCTCGATTTTCCACTCATACAAAATTTCTCTAAAAATTTGGTTTTTGCGAGATTTTAAGCTATATAATCAAGGAAAAAATCTAGAAATCCCATCGCATCCCTCTGGTTTCTTAACAGAATATCAAATTCGTGTGTACACACGCATTTCTGTCCAAGGTTTCATGTTCGCGTCCAGAAATCTATGCGTTTGCTAGTGTAATGTAAAAAGTGGAAAAATCGCCGTTTCAAGCCCAAGAATTGCGTTTTTTCGTATATACATTAATAAAACCTACAAATTGAAACCGATTGTGCTAATTCTTCCTGAATGTGTTTAACATTCACAATGAAACAGCATTTTATCACTAGTTTCCATTATCCATTCTTTTAAAATTTCACTAAAAATTTGGTTTTTGCGAAATTTTATGCTATATAATCCTGAATAAAATCTACAAATCCCATCGGATTTCTCTAGTTTCTTAAAAAAATGTCAAATTTGTTTGCACACACGTATTTCTATCCAAAGATTCATATTCGTATCCAGAAATACATGCGTTTGCTTGAGTATGTTAAAAAGTGGAAAAATCGTCGTTTCTCGGACTAGAAATGCGTGTTTTCTTATATACATTAATAATACCTACAAATTCCATGCGATTGTGCTAATTCTTTCTGAATGGCTTTACCATTCCCAATGAAAAAGCATTTTATTACTCGTATCGATTTTCCAATCATACAAAATTTCTCTAAAAATTTGGTTTTTGCGAAATATTAAGCTATATAATAATGAATAAGATCTACTAATCCCATCGGATCTCTCTTGTTTCTTAATAGAATGTCAAATTCGTGCGTACACACACCTATTACTATGCAAAGATTCATATTCTTGTCCAGAAATATATGCGTTTGCTAGTGTATGGCAATTAGTGGAAAAATCGTCGTTTCTCGGGCTAGAAATGCGTTTTTTCTTATATACATTAATAAAACCAACAAATTGAAACTGATTGTGCTAATACTGTTTGAATGGGTTTAACATTCACAATGAAACAACATTTTATCACTCTTTTCGAATTTCCACTCATTTAAAATTTCTCTAATATTTTGGATTTTTGCGAGATTTTAAGCTAGGCCTATATAATCAGGAACAAAATCTACAATTCCCATCGGATCTCTCTGCTTTCTTAAAAAAATATCAAATTCGTGTGTACACATGCATTTCTATTCAAAGTTTCATTTTCGCGTCCAGAAATATTTGCGTTTGTTAGTGTATGGTAATAAGTGGAAAAATCGTCGTTTCTCGGGCTAGAAATGCGTTTTTTATATATAGATTAATAAATCAAAAAAATTCCAAGAGATTGTACTAATTCTATTTGAATGGCTTTAACTTTCACAATGAAACCGCATTTTATCACTCGTTTGGATTTTCCACTCATACAAAATTTCTCTATAAATTTGGTTTTTGCTAGATTTTAAGCTATATAATCATGAATAAAATCAACAAAACCCATCGGATCGCTCTAGTTTCTTAAAAGAATGTCAAATTCGTGAGTCCACACCTATTTCTATGCGAAGATTCATGTTCCCGTCCAGAAATATGCGTTTGCTAGTGAATGGCAATTAGAGGAAAAATCGTCGTGTCTCGGGCTAGGAATGCATTTGTGCGTATATACATTAATAAAACTTACAAATTGAAACCGATTGTGCTAATTCTTCCTGAATGGGTTTAACATTCACAATGAAACAGCATTTTATATCTCGTTTCGATTTTCCACTTATTTAACATTTCTGTAAAAATTTGGTTTTTGCTAGATATTATGCTATTTAATCATGAATAAAATCTACAAATCCCATCGGATTTTTCTAGTTTCTTTAAAAAATGTCAAATTCGTGTGTACACACCTGTTTCTATCCAAATATTCTTGTTCGCGTCCAGAAAAATTTGCGTTTGCTAGTGTATGGTAATAATGGAAAAATCGTTGTTTCTCGGGCTAGAAATGCGTTTTTTCGTATATACATTAATAAAACCTACGAATTGAAACCGATTGTGCTAATTCTTTCTGAATGGGTTTAACATTCACAATGAAACAGCATTATATCACTCATTTCGATTTTCCACTCATGTAAAATTTGTCTAAAAATTTGGTTTTTGCGAGATTTTAAGCTATAGAGTCATGAATTAAATCTACAAATCCCATCGGATTTCTCTAGCTTCTTTAAGAAATGTCAAATTCTTGTGTACACACGTATTTCTATCCAAAGATTCTTTTTCGCGTCCAGTAATATATGCGTTTGCTAGTGTATGGTAATAAGTGGAAAAATCGTCGTTTCTCTGGCTAGAAATGCGATTTTTCCTATATACATTAATAGACCCTACAAATTGATACCGATTATCCTAATTCTTTCTGAATGGGTTTAACATTAAAAATGAAACAGCATTTTATCACTGGTTTTGATTTTCCACTCTTTCAAAATTTCTCTAAAAATTTGGTTTTTGCGAGATTTTATGCTATAATCATGAATAAAATCTACAAATGCCATCGGATTTCTCTTGTTTCTTAAAATAATGTCATATTCGTGTGTGCACACTTATTTCTTTCCAAGGATTGATGTTCCCTTCCAGAAATATATGCGTTTGCTAGTGTATGGCAATAAGTTTGAAAATCGTCGTTTCTCGGGCTAAAAATGAGTTTTTTCCTATTTCATTAATAAAACCTAAAAATTGAAACCGATTGTGCTAATTCTGTTTGAGTGGTTTTAACATTCACAATGAAACAACATTTTATCACTCGTTTCGATTTTCAACTCATTAAAAATTTCTCTAAAAATTTGGTTTTTGCGAGATTTTACCCTATATAATCATGAATAAAATCTACAAATTCTTTCGAATAACTCTAGTGTCCAAAAAAAAAAATGTCAAATTCGTGTGTACACACGTATTTCTATCCAAAGAGACTTGTTGGCGTCCAGAAGTATATGCGATTGCTAGTATATGGTAACAAGTGGAAAAATCGACGTTTCTCGGGCTAGAAGTGATTTTTTTTCGTATATACATTAATAAAACCTACCAATTGGAACTGATTGTGTCAATGCTTTCTGAATAGGTTTTAACATTCACAATGAAAAAGCATTTTGTCACTCGCCTCAATTTTCCACTAATACAATATTTCTCTAAAAATTTCTTTTCGCGAGATTTTAAGCTATATAATCATGAAAAAATCTACAAATCCCTTCGGATATTTTTGGTTTCTTAAAAGAAAGTCAAATTCGTGTGTACACACGCATTTCTTTCCAAATTTTCATGTTTCCGTCCAGAAATCTATGCGTTTGCTAGTGTATGGTTTTAAGTGAAAAAATCGTCGTTTCTCGGGCTAGAAATATTTTTTTTTCCTATATACATTAGTAAACCCTACAAAGTCGAAGCGATTGTGCTATTTCTTTGTGAATGGCTTTAACATTCACAATGAAACAGCATTTTATCACTCGTTTCGATTTTCCACTCATATAAAATTTCTCTAAAAATTTGGTTTTTGCGAGATTTTAAGCTATATAATCATGGATAAAATCTACAAATCCCATGGGTTCACACTGGTTTCTTAAAAGAATATCAAATTCGTGTGTACACACGTATTTCTATCCAAAGATTCATGTTCGCGTCCAGAAATATATTCGTTCGCTAGTGTATGGCAATAAGAGGAAAAATCTTCGTTTGTGGGGCTAGAAATGCGTTTTTTATAACATTAATAAAACCTACAAATTCCAAGCGATTGTGCTAATTCTTTCTGAATGGGTTTAACATTCACAATGAAACAGCATTTTATCACTCGTTTCGATTTTCCACACATTTAAAATTCCTCTAATAATTTGATTTTTGCGAGATTTTAAGCTATATAATCAGGAATAAAATCAACAAATCCCGTCGGATCTTTCTGGATTCGTAAAATAATGTCAAATTGGTCTGTGCACACCTAATTCAATCCAAAGATTCATGTTCGCGTCCAGAAATATATGCGTTTGCTAGTGTATGGCAATAAGTGGAAAAATCGTCGTTTATAGGTCTAGAAAGGCGTTTTTTCGGATATACATGAATAAAATCTGCAAATTGAAACCGATTGTGCAAAATCTTTCTGAATGGTTTTAACATTCACAATGGAACTGCATTTTATCACTCGTTTCGATTTTCCAACCATACAAAATTTCTCTAAGAATTTGGTTTTTGCGAGATTTTGAGCTATATAATCATGAATAATATCTACAATTCCCTTCGGATCTCTCTGCTTTCTTAAGAATATATCAAATTCGTGTGTACACACGCATTTCTATCCAAAGTTTCATCTTCGCGTCCAGAAATATATGCGTTTTCTAGTGTAGGCCTATAGTAAAAAGTGGAAAAAATCGTGGTTTGTCGGGCTAGAAATGCGTTTTTTCGTATGAATGAATGAATGAATGAATGAAATAGCCTTTGGATTTCCCGTGAAGGGCTATGGCCTCCTAAAAGGGGAGCTCTTTAGAGATCATGCGGTGAGCTAATCCGCATGACGGTAGATTCTGTTCTATATAAGTTTTGTTCGTCGTTTGTGTGTGTACACTTGCGCTCTCACTCGATACTGGCAAACTGTAGCGATCTCCATTCTTCTCGGTTCTTGGCTGTTCTGGACCATAGGGGTCCAGCTAGGCTCTTGAAGAATTCCGCCCATCTGGTCCCAGGTCTTCCTCGGTTTCGCCTCCCGATGCGTGGGTCCCACGTGGTGGAAATATGCGCTCATCTGCAGCCTTGGAGTCTCGACACGTGGCCTCCCCATTTCCATTTCAGGCGTTCCCCTTGGTGTGCCATGTCTCTGGTGTTTGTCATCTGCTTGAGTCTGGTGTTGGAAATCTTGTCTCTGAGGGAGAGTCCTAGGATTCTCCTCTCCATTTTGCGCTGGCAGATCTGAATCTGCGTCTTCTGGTTCACGGTCAGTTTCCAGGTCTGACAGCCGTACAGTAAGGTTGGGAAGATACAGGATTGCAGCACCTCCAGCTTTAGTTTGCGGTTCAGTTTCTTGTCAAGGAGTATGAATTGCAGTGACCAGAAAGCTCTCCATGCTGATGCAATTCTTCTTTTTAGTTCTCTCGTCATGCAGCTTTTGAATCCGACCAATTGGCCCAGATAGATGTATTCCTCCACGTACTGTAATCTGGTTGCGTTGACTTGGATTGGTTGTGGTTGGCTGTTCGTCATGACTTGGGTTTTTTCCATGTTCATGCTTAGGCCTGCGTGTGCGCTGCAATCGCTTAGTTCCTGTATCATCTCTTGTAGGTCGGTGGCGTTTTTAGCGAAAAGTACGATGTCGTCCGCGAATCTTAGGTTCGTCAGCCGATATCCGTTTATATTGATTCCATGTCTTTTCTTCCACTTTAGCTTGCGGAATATGTCTTCCAGGAGGCTAGTAAATAGCTTTGGTGAGATCGGATCCCCTTGTCGGACTCCTCTTCCTATTCTGAATATTTGTCCTTCTCGTTCTGTCATCACGATGGCGTGCGAGTCTCCGTAGAGCTTAGTTAGGATGTTGATATATTTGTGCTCGACTCCCTGGTTACTCAGCGCCTGTAATACACAGGAGTGTTCTACCGAGTCAAATGCTTTCTTGAAATCTATAAATGCGAGATAGAGGGGAATATTGAATTCGTCCGTTTTTTCTATGACCTGGTTGATTGTCTGTAGATGATCCACCGTGCTGTAACCTGAGCGAAATCCTGCCTGGTCTGGAGCTTGGTTGTCATCCAGTACTTTCGTGAGTCTCCTTGTGATTATCTTAGAGAACAGCTTGTAGACATTTGACATCAGGCTGATTGGACGGTAGTTGTTCAGGTCGTCCTTGGCACCTTTTTTGTGGAGTAGAATAATTTTGCTTGTCTTCCATTGGTGGGGTACTGTCTCCGATTTGAGTATTTCGTTGAAGACTGCGGTGAGCGGTGTTAGCAAGGAGTCGTGACCGAGTTTCAGGTGTTCGTTGTGGATGTTGTCTTCTCCGGGCGCTTTTCCGGATTTGAGTTCCCCTATCGCTGTCCTGACCTCGCTTTGAAGTATTGGTGGGACCTCGATGTCGTCTACGTTGTTCATCTGAATACTGTCGCTTGGATTCGCTTCCTGTTTGGAGCTGGTGTATAGTGATCTGTAGTAGTTTGTGGCTGCCGTCACAATGTCTTCTCTTTCTGTTAGACGGTTGCCTCTGGGTCCCCGTGCTCCCAAGAGCCATTGCTTCCCACTTCCTCTCTGTTTTCTTGCTTGTCTTGTTGATTTGGATGATTCCAGTATTGTTCTTACTGCCTCTGTGTTGTGTTCACGTACGTCCCTTCTGATCGCCCTTTTTGTTTGCTTATCAATCTCTGCGTACTGGTTTTTATTGTCCTCGTTTTCATCCCTGCTTGGATATAATCTCTTCCTTTGTTCAATTAATGCAATTGTTAACGGGCTGAGCTTGGAACTGTTTTCTCTAGTTACATTTGTTCTCCTGGCTGTGATTGATGCTTGGGTAAGGGCCTCTTCGATGGAGTTGTATAGATCCTGTGGGTCGCGCTGGGAGGATAGGTCCATTTCTTGTAGTCGTTCCTGTAGTGCAAGGCCGAAAGTGTGCCTATCTAAGCTGTCAATTGTGCTCGCTATTGTATTCCCAAAATGTCTTCTGTTTCTCTTTATATTCACTGTGGCACGTACCATTCTGTGATCCGTCGAGAATTTCAGGCTTGGTACGACTTGTATGTCCCTCGCACCTGCTAGGCTGTCGGTTAGTATGTAGTCCAGTTCGTTTTTTGTCGTGCCGTTGGGGTGTCTCCAGGTCCACCTTGCTTCGCTACGCTTTCTGAAGAACGTGTTTAGTATCACCATTCTCTGTTCTGTGGCGAATTGTACCAGTCGTTCTCCTCTTGCGTTCCTTGTCCCGTAGCCGTACGGCCCAACTGGGTCCTCTTGTGCGTGGAGTTTGTTCTCTACTTTGCTGTTGAAGTCGCCTAATATGAAGTTCCTGTGTGATCTGTGTCTCTCAATTGTGTCTTCAAGCAGTCTGTAGAAGTCTTCGCTGTCTTCGTCACTATGGTTTTCTGTGGGTGCATATATTTGTATCATAGTTACATCGCATGTCGCTGTCTTTATCTTTAGAACTATTATTCTCTCTGAAACCCCTATGATTTCCTTCACCATGGGTTTGATGTGTTTCTTAATCAGGAATCCTACTCCTTTCTGTCCTTTGGTCTGCCCGATGTAGCAGAAGAGGTCGCCGTTATTCTTTTCGATTATAGTTTCCCCCATTCTTCTGATCTCGCAGAGGCCCAGGATATCGCAGTTAATGTTTTTTAGAGCATAGTTTAGCTCCTCTTCTCTTTCTTCTGTCCTGAGTGTGTTCACGTTTAGTGTGGCTATTCTGAATTCTTGTCTGGTGGTACGTTGGTGTGGTGTCTGTACTGGTGTGTTGTGAGATTCCGTTGGCGCTCTTGGTGGTTCTAAGTTGTTGTTTGTAGCATAGTGCTTGTTCCTGGGATGCTGATTTGTTGTTGTGGCCGCTGCGCGTTTTTTGGTTGGGGCAGGTTCCGTGGTTGCGGCGGGTTTTTTGCCTGGGGCAGCTCGTTCCAACGTATCCATCTATCATTTATCAGTATTTTCTGATATCCCACCTTGACGTTGTTGCCTTTGTTCCTCTCTTCGGTAGCTAGATTACGTAGTTGGGTTTGTATACTCCTTTCCTGGAGTGTCATGTCATCATCGATGAAGCATTCCTCCCCCGCTAATTTGTGTTTGTTCTTCATTATAGTCATTTTGTCTTCCATGCTGGCGAGTTCAACCCTGGCTAGTCCTCTGTCGGAGTAGTCTTTGCAGATGTACATAACTTTGCTGTATGGTTTGTTGAATTCTACTTTTGCCAGTATTTCATTTACTTTATTGGTCATTTCTTCATGGTTGTCTGGTCGTATCTCTTTGTTTTTGATGATTATGTTTTGTCTTCTTTCTCTCCTCTGCCTCCTCTCTTCCGCTTCCTCTAGTGACCTTAATTTTTTCTCTATATGTGTGGTTCTCTCATCCATGGTGTTATCTAAGTTGCGTACTCTGGTTTCCAGGTTGTTGCACTTTTCTTCTATTCTCTTGTCAAAACCTTTTAATTTCCTCTCTCAAGTCTGCTATGTCTTTCCTTGTTTCAGCCTTAAAGTCCGTGTTTTGTTTCTTTAGGTCTTTTAGTTCGGCTAGGATGTTACTGAACATGGCTTGTATGGTCTGATTCGTGTCGGTGTCTTCTTCACTGCCGCTGTTCCGTTGGTTCGCCCGTTGTGTAGGTGTATTTCGTGATTTTCTTGCCGCCATTTTGGACGTGCTCCTGGGTTTGTCGCACTTGTGAGGAGGTTCCGCCTAGCGTGTTGTTTAGGGTGGTTGGCTGTCCGCTGCCGTGTGGGCGGTTCCCTTTTAGCACTGTTACTGTGTGGGCGGGCTGACTTCCCGGGTTGGTAGTAATGTCCTCTGTCGCTAGGGCTCGCCCGCTTCGTTATTACTTCTCTTGGTGCTTGTCGCCTTCTGGTGGGGTATCGCTGAACTCGTTCGGTTATTGAGTTGAACTTCCCCTGCGTCACTTCCGGTGTTAGGAGCGCTTGTGTGACTTCCTTCCCTGTGGAGGCGCTCTGCGATCTTTTAACCTCACTTAATGTGGCGTTGGTTTTTTTCTCTGTTGTGGCTTTTATCCTGCAAGGATGTTGCTACTAACACTCCCCGGCTGTCTCTGAACTATTACTGACCTTTTTGTGGTATTGTGGTTGGTTTGCCGCCCTTTATCTCGCTATTTTTCGCGTGGATAACGCACCACTATAATTCGACTTCTACAAGTAGTCCGCCATCTTCCAACTTTTCCTTTTTTTTTTTATGTACATTAATAAAACCTACAAATTGAAAACGAAAGGGCTAATTCTTTCAGAATGGGTTTAACATTCACAAAAAAGAGCATTTTATCACTCGTTTCGATTTTCCACTCCTACAAAATTTCTCTAAAAATTTGGTTTTTACGAGATTTTAATATATATAATGATGAAAAAAATTTACAAACCCCATCGGATCTCTCTGGTTTCTTAAAATAATGTGAAAGTCGGGTGTACACACGCATTTCTATCCAAATTTTCATGTTCCCTTCCAGAAATCTATGCGTTTGCTAGTGTAATGTAAAAAGGGAAAAATCGTCGTTCCTCGGGTTAGTAATGCGTTTTTTCGTATAAACATTAATAAAGCCTACAAATTGCAAGCGATTGTGCTAATTCTTACTGAATGGCTTTAACATTTACAATGAAACCGCATTTTATCACTCATTTCGATTTTCCACACATACAAAATTTCTCTAAAAATTTGGTTTTTGCGAGAATTTAAACTATATAATCATGAATAAAATCAACAAATCCCATAGGATCTCACTGGATTCTTAAAAGATTGTCAAATTCTTGTGTACACACCTATTTCTATCCAAAGATTCATGTTCGCGTCCAGAAATATATGCGTTTTCTAGTGTATGGCAATATGTGGAAGAATTGTCATTCCTCAGGCTAAAAATGCGTTTTTTCCTATTTACATTAATAAAACCTACAAATTCCAAGCGATTGTGCTAATTCTTTCCGAATGGTTTTAACATTCACAATAAATCAGCATTTTATCACTCGTTTAGATATTCCACTCATTTAAAATTTCTCTAAACATTTGGGTTTTGCGAGATTTTAAGCTATATAATCTTGAATAAAATCAACAATTCCCATCGGATCTCTCTGCTTTCTTAAAAAAAAAATCATGTTCGTGTGTACACATGCATTACTATCCAAAACTTCATGTTCGCGTCCAGAAGTATGTGCGTTTGCTAGTATATTGTAAATAGTAGAAAAATCATCGTTTGTCGGGCTAGAAAAGCGTTTTTTCTGATATACATTAATGAAACCTGCAAATTGAAACCGCTTTTGCTAATTCTGTTTTGGGTGGGTTTAACATTCACAATGAAACAACATTTTATCACTCGTTTCGATTTTCCACTCATTTATAATTTCTCTAAGAATTTGGTTTTTGCGAGATTTTAAGCTATAAAATCAAGAATAAAATCTACAAATCTCATGGGACCTCTCTGGTTTCTTAAAAGAGTGTCAAATTCGTGTGTACACACCTATTTCTATCCAAAGATTCATGTTCGCGTCCAAGAAATATATGCGTTTGTTAGTGTATGGCAATTAGAGGAAAAATCGTCGTGTCTCGGGCTAGAAATGCGTTTTTGCGGATATACATTAATAAAACTTACAAATTGAAACCGATTGTGCTAATTCTTCCTGGATGGGTTCAACATTCACAATGAAACAGCATTTTATATCTCGTTTCGATTTTCCACTCATTTAAAATTTCTCTAAAAATTTGGTTTTTGCTAGATGTTATGCTATTTAATCATGAATAAAATCTACAAATCCCATGGATTTTTCTAGTTTCTTAAAAAAATGTCAAATTCGTGTGTACACACGTATTTCAATCCAAATATTTTGTTCGCGTCCAGAAATATATGCGTTTGCTAGTGTATGGTAATAATGGAAAAATCGTCGTTTCTCGGGCTAGAAATGCGTTTTTTCGTATATACATTAATAATACCTACAAATTGAAACCGATTGTGCTAATTATTTCTGAATGTGTTTAACATTCACAATGAAACCGCATTTTATCACTCGCCTCGATTTTCCACTCATACAAAATTTCTCTAAAAATTTGGTTTTTGCGAGATTTTAAGCTATATAATCAAGGAAAAAATCTAGAAATCCCATCGCATCCCTCTGGTTTCTTAACAGAATATCAAATTCGTGTGTACACACGCATTTCTGTCCAAGGTTTCATGTTCGCGTCCAGAAATCTATGCGTTTGCTAGTGTAATGTAAAAAGTGGAAAAATCGCCGTTTCAAGCCCAAGAATTGCGTTTTTTCGTATATACATTAATAAAACCTACAAATTGAAACCGATTGTGCTAATTCTTCCTGAATGTGTTTAACATTCACAATGAAACAGCATTTTATCACTAGTTTCCATTATCCATTCTTTTAAAATTTCACTAAAAATTTGGTTTTTGCGAAATTTTATGCTATATAATCCTGAATAAAATCTACAAATCCCATCGGATTTCTCTAGTTTCTTAAAAAAATGTCAAATTTGTTTGCACACACGTATTTCTATCCAAAGATTCATGTTCGTATCCAGAAATACATGCGTTTGCTTGAGTATGTTAAAAAGTGGAAAAATCGTCGTTTCTCGGACTAGAAATGCGTGTTTTCTTATATACATTAATAATACCTACAAATTCCATGCGATTGTGCTAATTCTTTCTGAATGGCTTTACCATTCCCAATGAAAAAGCATTTTATTACTCGTATCGATTTTCCAATCATACAAAATTTCTCTAAAAATTTGGTTTTTGCGAAATATTAAGCTATATAATAATGAATAAGATCTACTAATCCCATCGGATCTCTCTTGTTTCTTAATAGAATGTCAAATTCGTGCGTACACACACCTATTACTATGCAAAGATTCATATTCTTGTCCAGAAATATATGCGTTTGCTAGTGTATGGCAATTAGTGGAAAAATCGTCGTTTCTCGGGCTAGAAATGCGTTTTTTCTTATATACATTAATAAAAGCAACAAATTGAAACTGATTGTGCTAATACTGTTTGAATGGGTTTAACATTCACAATGAAACAACATTTTATCACTCTTTTCGAATTTCCACTCATTTAAAATTTCTCTAATATTTTGGATTTTTGCGAGATTTTAAGCTAGGCCTATATAATCAGGAACAAAATCTACAATTCCCATCGGATCTCTCTGCTTTCTTAAAAAAATATCAAATTCGTGTGTACACATGCATTTCTATTCAAAGTTTCATTTTCGCGTCCAGAAATATTTGCGTTTGTTAGTGTATGGTAATAAGTGGAAAAATCGTCGTTTCTCGGGCTAGAAATGCGTTTTTTATATATAGATTAATAAATCAAAAAAATTCCAAGAGATTGTACTAATTCTATTTGAATGGCTTTAACTTTCACAATGAAACCGCATTTTATCACTCGTTTGGATTTTCCACTCATACAAAATTTCTCTATAAATTTGGTTTTTGCTAGATTTTAAGCTATATAATCATGAATAAAATCAACAAAACCCATCGGATCGCTCTAGTTTCTTAAAAGAATGTCAAATTCGTGAGTACACACCTATTTCTATGCGAAGATTCATGTTCCCGTCCAGAAATATGCGTTTGCTAGTGAATGGCAATTAGAGGAAAAATCGTCGTGTCTCGGGCTAGGAATGCATTTGTGCGTATATACATTAATAAAACTTACAAATTGAAACCGATTGTGCTAATTCTTCCTGAATGGGTTTAACATTCACAATGAAACAGCATTTTATATCTCGTTTCGATTTTCCACTTATTTAACATTTCTGTAAAAATTTGGTTTTTGCTAGATATTATGCTATTTAATCATGAATAAAATCTACAAATCCCATCGGATTTTTCTAGTTTCTTTAAAAAATGTCAAATTCGTGTGTACACACCTGTTTCTATCCAAATATTCTTGTTCGCGTCCAGAAAAATTTGCGTTTGCTAGTGTATGGTAATAATGGAAAAATCGTTGTTTCTCGGGCTAGAAATGCGTTTTTTCGTATATACATTAATAAAACCTACGAATTGAAACCGATTGTGCTAATTCTTTCTGAATGGGTTTAACATTCACAATGAAACAGCATTATATCACTCATTTCGATTTTCCACTCATGTAAAATTTGTCTAAAAATTTGGTTTTTGCGAGATTTTAAGCTATAGAGTCATGAATTAAATCTACAAATCCCATCGGATTTCTCTAGCTTCTTTAAGAAATGTCAAATTCTTGTGTACACACGTATTTCTATCCAAAGATTCTTTTTCGCGTCCAGTAATATATGCGTTTGCTAGTGTATGGTAATAAGTGGAAAAATCGTCGTTTCTCTGGCTAGAAATGCGATTTTTCCTATATACATTAATAGACCCTACAAATTGATACCGATTATCCTATTTCTTTCTGAATGGGTTTAACATTCAAAATGAAACAGCATTTTATCACTGGTTTTGATTTTCCACTCTTTCAAAATTTCTCTAAAAATTTGGTTTTTGCGAGATTTTATGCTATAATCATGAATAAAATCTACAAATGCCATCGGATTTCTCTTGTTTCTTAAAATAATGTCATATTCGTGTGTGCACACTTATTTCTTTCCAAGGATTGATGTTCCCTTCCAGAAATATATGCGTTTGCTAGTGTATGGCAATAAGTTTGAAAATCGTCGTTTCTCGGGCTAAAAATGAGTTTTTTCCTATTTCATTAATAAAACCTAAAAATTGAAACCGATTGTGCTAATTCTGTTTGAGTGGTTTTAACATTCACAATGAAACAACATGTTATCACTCGTTTCGATTTTCAACTCATTAAAAATTTCTCTAAAAATTTGGTTTTTGCGAGATTTTACCCTATATAATCATGAATAAAATCTACAAATTCTTTCGAATAACTCTAGTGTCCAAAAAAAAAAATGTCAAATTCGTGTGTACACACGTATTTCTATCCAAAGAGACTTGTTGGCGTCCAGAAGTATATGCGATTGCTAGTATATGGTAACAAGTGGAAAAATCGACGTTTCTCGGGCTAGAAGTGATTTTTTTTCGTATATACATTAATAAAACCTACCAATTGGAACTGATTGTGTCAATTCTTTCTGAATAGGTTTTAACATTCACAATGAAAAAGCATTTTGTCACTCGCCTCAATTTTCCACTAATACAATATTTCTCTAAAAATTTCTTTTCGCGAGATTTTAAGCTATATAATCATGAAAAAATCTACAAATCCCTTCGGATATTTTTGGTTTCTTAAAAGAAAGTCAAATTCGTGTGTACACACGCATTTCTTTCCAAATTTTCATGTTTCCGTCCAGAAATCTATGCGTTTGCTTGTGTATGGTTTTAAGTGAAAAAATCGTCGTTTCTCGGGCTAGAAATATTTTTTTTTCCTATATACATTAGTAAACCCTACAAAGTCGAAGCGATTGTGCTATTTCTTTGTGAATGGCTTTAACATTCACAATGAAACAGCATTTTATCACTCGTTTCGATTTTCCACTCATATAAAATTTCTCTAAAAATTTGGTTTTTGCGAGATTTTAAGCTATATAATCATGGATAAAATCTACAAATCCCATGGGTTCACACTGGTTTCTTAAAAGAATATCAAATTCGTGTGTACACACGTATTTCTATCCAAAGATTCATGTTCGCGTCCAGAAATATATTCGTTCGCTAGTGTATGGCAATAAGAGGAAAAATCTTCGTTTGTGGGGCTAGAAATGCGTTTTTTATAACATTAATAAAACCTACAAATTCCAAGCGATTGTGCTAATTCTTTCTGAATGGGTTTAACATTCACAATGAAACAGCATTTTATCACTCGTTTCGATTTTCCACACATTTAAAATTCCTCTAATAATTTGATTTTTGCGAGATTTTAAGCTATATAATCAGGAATAAAATCAACAAATCCCGTCGGATCTTTCTGGATTCGTAAAATAATGTCAAATTGGTCTGTGCACACCTAATTCAATCCAAAGATTCATGTTCGCGTCCAGAAATATATGCGTTTGCTAGTGTATGGCAATAAGTGGAAAAATCGTCGTTTATAGGTCTAGAAAGGCGTTTTTTCGGATATACATGAATAAAATCTACAAATTGAAACCGATTGTGCAAAATCTTTCTGAATGGTTTTAACATTCACAATGGAACTGCATTTTATCACTCGTTTCGATTTTCCAACCATACAAAATTTCTCTAAGAATTTGGTTTTTGCGAGATTTTGAGTTATATAATCATGAATAATATCTACAATTCCCATCGGATCTCTCTGCTTTCTTAAAAATATATCAAATTCGTGTGTTCACACGCATTTCTATCCAAAGTTTCATCTTCGCGTCCAGAAATATATGCGTTTTCTAGTGTAGGCCTATAGTAAAAAGTGGAAAAAATCGTGGTTTGTCGGGCTAGAAATGCGTTTTTTCGTATGAATGAATGAATGAATGAATGAATGAATGAAATAGCCTTTGGATTTCCCGTGAAGGGCTATGGCCTCCTAAAAGGGGAGCTCTTTAGAGATCATGCGGTGAGCTAATCCGCATGACGGTAGATTCTGTTCTATATAAGTTTTGTTCGTCGTTTGTGTGTGTACACTTGCGCTCTCACTCGATACTGGCAAACTGTAGCGATCTCCATTCTTCTCGGTTCTTGGCTGTTCTGGACCATAGGGGTCCAGCTAGGCTCTTGAAGAATTCCGCCCATCTGGTCCCAGGTCTTCCTCGGTTTCGCCTCCCGATGCGTGGGTCCCACGTGGTGGAAATATGCGCCCATCTGCAGCCTTGGAGTCTCGACACGTGGCCTCCCCATTTCCATTTCAGGCGTTCCCCTTGGTGTGCCATGTCTCTGGTGTTTGTCATCTGCTTGAGTCTGGTGTTGGAAATCTTGTCTCTGAGGGAGAGTCCTAGGATTCTCCTCTCCATTTTGCGCTGGCAGATCTGAATCTGCGTCTTCTGGTTCACGGTCAGTTTCCAGGTCTGACAGCCGTACAGTAAGGTTGGGAAGATACAGGATTGCAGCACCTCCAGCTTTAGTTTGCGGTTCAGTTTCTTGTCAAGGAGTATGAATTGCAGTGACCAGAAAGCTCTCCATGCTGATGCAATTCTTCTTTTTAGTTCTCTCGTCATGCAGCTTTTGAATCCGACCAATTGGCCCAGATAGATGTATTCCTCCACGTACTGTAATCTGGTTGCGTTGACTTGGATTGGTTGTGGTTGGCTGTTCGTCATGACTTGGGTTTTTTCCATGTTCATGCTTAGGCCTGCGTGTGCGCTGCAATCGCTTAGTTCCTGTATCATCTCTTGTAGGTCGGTGGCGTTTTTAGCGAAAAGTACGATGTCGTCCGCGAATCTTAGGTTCGTCAGCCGATATCCGTTTATATTGATTCCATGTCTTTTCTTCCACTTTAGCTTGCGGAATATGTCTTCCAGGAGGCTAGTAAATAGCTTTGGTGAGATCGGATCCCCTTGTCGGACTCCTCTTCCTATTCTGAATATTTGTCCTTCTCGTTCTGTCATCACGATGGCGTGCGAGTCTCCGTAGAGCTTAGTTAGGATGTTGATATATTTGTGCTCGACTCCCTGGTTACTCAGCGCCTGTAATACACAGGAGTGTTCTACCGAGTCAAATGCTTTCTTGAAATCTATAAATGCGAGATAGAGGGGAATATTGAATTCGTCCGTTTTTTCTATGACCTGGTTGATTGTCTGTAGATGATCCACCGTGCTGTAACCTGAGCGAAATCCTGCCTGGTCTGGAGCTTGGTTGTCATCCAGTACTTTCGTGAGTCTCCTTGTGATTATCTTAGAGAACAGCTTGTAGACATTTGACATCAGGCTGATTGGACGGTAGTTGTTCAGGTCGTCCTTGGCACCTTTTTTGTGGAGTAGAATAATTTTGCTTGTCTTCCATTGGTGGGGTACTGTCTCCGATTTGAGTATTTCGTTGAAGACTGCGGTGAGCGGTGTTAGCAAGGAGTCGTGACCGAGTTTCAGGTGTTCGTTGTGGATGTTGTCTTCTCCGGGCGCTTTTCCGGATTTGAGTTCCCCTATCGCTGTCCTGACCTCGCTTTGAAGTATTGGTGGGACCTCGATGTCGTCTACGTTGTTCATCTGAATACTGTCGCTTGGATTCGCTTCCTGTTTGGAGCTGGTGTATAGTGATCTGTAGTAGTTTGTGGCTGCCGTCACAATGTCTTCTCTTTCTGTTAGACGGTTGCCTCTGGGTCCCCGTGCTCCCAAGAGCCATTGCTTCCCACTTCCTCTCTGTTTTCTTGCTTGTCTTGTTGATTTGGATGATTCCAGTATTGTTCTTACTGCCTCTGTGTTGTGTTCACGTACGTCCCTTCTGATCGCCCTTTTTGTTTGCTTATCAATCTCTGCGTACTGGTTTTTATTGTCCTCGTTTTCATCCCTGCTTGGATATAATCTCTTCCTTTGTTCAATTAATGCAATTGTTAACGGGCTGAGCTTGGAACTGTTTTCTCTAGTTACATTTGTTCTCCTGGCTGTGATTGATGCTTGGGTAAGGGCCTCTTCGATGGAGTTGTATAGATCCTGTGGGTCGCGCTGGGAGGATAGGTCCATTTCTTGTAGTCGTTCCTGTAGTGCAAGGCCGAAAGTGTGCCTATCTAAGCTGTCAATTGTGCTCGCTATTGTATTCCCAAAATGTCTTCTGTTTCTCTTTATATTCACTGTGGCACGTACCATTCTGTGATCCGTCGAGAATTTCAGGCTTGGTACGACTTGTATGTCCCTCGCACCTGCTAGGCTGTCGGTTAGTATGTAGTCCAGTTCGTTTTTTGTCGTGCCGTTGGGGTGTCTCCAGGTCCACCTTGCTTCGCTACGCTTTCTGAAGAACGTGTTTAGTATCACCATTCTCTGTTCTGTGGCGAATTGTACCAGTCGTTCTCCTCTTGCGTTCCTTGTCCCGTAGCCGTACGGCCCAACTGGGTCCTCTTGTGCGTGGAGTTTGTTCTCTACTTTGCTGTTGAAGTCGCCTAATATGAAGTTCCTGTGTGATCTGTGTCTCTCAATTGTGTCTTCAAGCAGTCTGTAGAAGTCTTCGCTGTCTTCGTCACTATGGTTTTCTGTGGGTGCATATATTTGTATCATAGTTACATCGCATGTCGCTGTCTTTATCTTTAGAACTATTATTCTCTCTGAAACCCCTATGATTTCCTTCACCATGGGTTTGATGTGTTTCTTAATCAGGAATCCTACTCCTTTCTGTCCTTTGGTCTGCCCGATGTAGCAGAAGAGGTCGCCGTTATTCTTTTCGATTATAGTTTCCCCCATTCTTCTGATCTCGCAGAGGCCCAGGATATCGCAGTTAATGTTTTTTAGAGCATAGTTTAGCTCCTCTTCTCTTTCTTCTGTCCTGAGTGTGTTCACGTTTAGTGTGGCTATTCTGAATTCTTGTCTGGTGGTACGTTGGTGTGGTGTCTGTACTGGTGTGTTGTGAGATTCCGTTGGCGCTCTTGGTGGTTCTAAGTTGTTGTTTGTAGCATAGTGCTTGTTCCTGGGATGCTGATTTGTTGTTGTGGCCGCTGCGCGTTTTTTGGTTGGGGCAGGTTCCGTGGTTGCGGCGGGTTTTTTGCCTGGGGCAGCTCGTTCCAACGTATCCATCTATCATTTATCAGTATTTTCTGATATCCCACCTTGACGTTGTTGCCTTTGTTCCTCTCTTCGGTAGCTAGATTACGTAGTTGGGTTTGTATACTCCTTTCCTGGAGTGTCATGTCATCATCGATGAAGCATTCCTCCCCCGCTAATTTGTGTTTGTTCTTCATTATAGTCATTTTGTCTTCCATGCTGGCGAGTTCAACCCTGGCTAGTCCTCTGTCGGAGTAGTCTTTGCAGATGTACATAACTTTGCTGTATGGTTTGTTGAATTCTACTTTTGCCAGTATTTCATTTACTTTATTGGTCATTTCTTCATGGTTGTCTGGTCGTATCTCTTTGTTTTTGATGATTATGTTTTGTCTTCTTTCTCTCCTCTGCCTCCTCTCTTCCGCTTCCTCTAGTGACCTTAATTTTTTCTCTATATGTGTGGTTCTCTCATCCATGGTGTTATCTAAGTTGCGTACTCTGGTTTCCAGGTTGTTGCACTTTTCTTCTATTCTCTTGTCAAAACCTTTTAATTTCCTCTCTCAAGTCTGCTATGTCTTTCCTTGTTTCAGCCTTAAAGTCCGTGTTTTGTTTCTTTAGGTCTTTTAGTTCGGCTAGGATGTTACTGAACATGGCTTGTATGGTCTGATTCGTGTCGGTGTCTTCTTCACTGCCGCTGTTCCGTTGGTTCGCCCGTTGTGCAGGTGTATTTCGTGATTTTCTTGCCGCCATTTTGGACGTGCTCCTGGGTTTGTCGCACTTGTGAGGAGGTTCCGCCTAGCGTGTTGTTTAGGGTGGTTGGCTGTCCGCTGCCGTGTGGGCGGTTCCCTTTTAGCACTGTTACTGTGTGGGCGGGCTGACTTCCCGGGTTGGTAGTAATGTCCTCTGTCGCTAGGGCTCGCCCGCTTCGTTATTACTTCTCTTGGTGCTTGTCGCCTTCTGGTGGGGTATCGCTGAACTCGTTCGGTTATTGAGTTGAACTTCCCCTGCGTCACTTCCGGTGTTAGGAGCGCTTGTGTGACTTCCTTCCCTGTGGAGGCGCTCTGCGATCTTTTAACCTCACTTAATGTGGCGTTGGTTTTTTTCTCTGTTGTGGCTTTTATCCTGCAAGGATGTTGCTACTAACACTCCCCGGCTGTCTCTGAACTATTACTGACCTTTTTGTGGTATTGTGGTTGGTTTGCCGCCCTTTATCTCGCTATTTTTCGCGTGGATAACGCACCACTATAATTCGACTTCTACAAGTAGTCCGCCATCTTCCAACTTTTCTTTTTTTTTTTTATGTACATTAATAAAACCTACAAATTGAAAACGAAAGGGCTAATTCTTTCAGAATGGGTTTAACATTCACAAAAAAGAGCATTTTATCACTCGTTTCGATTTTCCACTCCTACAAAATTTCTCTAAAAATTTGGTTTTTACGAGATTTTAATATATATAATGATGAAAAAAATTTACAAACCCCATCGGATCTCTCTGGTTTCTTAAAATAATGTGAAAGTCGGGTGTACACACGCATTTCTATCCAAATTTTCATGTTCCCTTCCAGAAATCTATGCGTTTGCTAGTGTAATGTAAAAAGGGAAAAATCGTCGTTCCTCGGGTTAGTAATGCGTTTTTTCGTATAAACATTAATAAAGCCTACAAATTGCAAGCGATTGTGCTAATTCTTACTGAATGGCTTTAACATTTACAATGAAACCGCATTTTATCACTCATTTCGATTTTCCACACATACAAAATTTCTCTAAAAATTTGGTTTTTGCGAGAATTTAAACTATATAATCATGAATAAAATCAACAAATCCCATAGGATCTCACTGGATTCTTAAAAGATTGTCAAATTCTTGTGTACACACCTATTTCTATCCAAAGATTCATGTTCGCGTCCAGAAATATATGCGTTTTCTAGTGTATGGCAATATGTGGAAGAATTGTCATTCCTCAGGCTAAAAATGCGTTTTTTCCTATATACATTAATAAAACCTACAAATTCCAAGCGATTGTGCTAATTCTTTCCGAATGGTTTTAACATTCACAATAAATCAGCATTTTATCACTCGTTTAGATATTCCACTCATTTAAAATTTCTCTAAACATTTGGGTTTTGCGAGATTTTAAGCTATATAATCTTGAATAAAATCAACAATTCCCATCGCATCTCTCTGCTTTCTTAAAAAAAAAATCATGTTCGTGTGTACACATGCATTACTATCCAAAACTTCATGTTCGCGTCCAGAAATATGTGCGTTTGCTAGTGTATTGTAAATAGTAGAAAAATCATCGTTTGTCGGGCTAGAAAAGCGTTTTTTCTGATATACATTAATGAAACCTGCAATTTGAAACCGCTTTTGCTAATTCTGTTTTGGGTGGGTTTAACATTCACAATGAAACAACATTTTATCACTCGTTTCGATTTTCCACTCATTTATAATTTCTCTAAGAATTTGGTTTTTGCGAGATTTTAAGCTATAAAATCAAGAATAAAATCTACAAATCTCATGGGACCTCTCTGGTTTCTTAAAAGAATGTCAAATTCGTGTGTACACACCTATTTCTATCCAAAGATTCATGTTCGCGTCCAAGAAATATATGCGTTTGTTAGTGTATGGCAATTAGAGGAAAAATCGTCGTGTCTCGGGCTAGAAATGCGTTTTTGCGGATATACATTAATAAAACTTACAAATTGAAACCGATTGTGCTAATTCTTCCTGGATGGGTTCAACATTCACAATGAAACAGCATTTTATATCTCGTTTCGATTTTCCACTCATTTAAAATTTCTCTAAAAATTTGGTTTTTGCTAGATGTTATGCTATTTAATCATGAATAAAATCTACAAATCCCATGGATTTTTCTAGTTTCTTAAAAAAATGTCAAATTCGTGTGTACACACGTATTTCAATCCAAATATTTTGTTCGCGTCCAGAAATATATGCGTTTGCTAGTGTATGGTAATAATGGAAAAATCGTCGTTTCTCGGGCTAGAAATGCGTTTTTTCGTATATACATTAATAATACCTACAAATTGAAACCGATTGTGCTAATTATTTCTGAATGTGTTTAACATTCACAATGAAACCGCATTTTATCACTCGCCTCGATTTTCCACTCATACAAAATTTCTCTAAAAATTTGGTTTTTGCGAGATTTTAAGCTATATAATCATGGATAAAATCTGCAATTCCCATCGGATCTCTCTGGTTTCTTAAAAAAAAATATCAAAATCGTGTGTACACACGCATTTCTATCCAAAGTTTTATGTTCGCGTCCAGAAATATATGCGTTTGGTGGTGTAATGTGAAAAGTGGAAAAATCGTCGTTTCTCGGGCAAGAAATGCGTTTTTTCGTATATACATTAATAAAACCTACAAATTGAAACCGATTGTGCTAATTATTTCTGAATGTGTTTAACATTCACAATGAAACCGCATTTTATCACTCGCCTCGATTTTCCACTCATATAAAATATCTCTATAAATTTGGATTTTTGCGAGATTATAGGCTAAATAATCATGAATAAAATTTACAAATCACATCGGATTTCTCTAGTTTCCTACAAAGAAATGCCAAATTCGTGTGTACACACTTATTTCTATCCAAAGATTCTTGTTCGCATCTACAAATATATGCGATTGCTAGTGTATGGTAAGAAGTGGAAAAATCGTCGTTTCTCGGGCTAGAAATGCGTTTTTTTCGTATATACATTAATAAAACCTAGAAATTGAAACCGATTGTACTAATTCTTTCTGAATGGGTTTAACATTCACAATGATACAGCATTTTATCACTCTTTTCGATTTTCCACTAATATAAAAATTCTCTAAAAATATGGTTTTTGCGAGATTTTAAGCTATATAATCATGAATAAAATCAACAAATCCCATAGGATCTCACTGCATTCTTAAAAGAATGTCAAATTCGTGTCTACACACCTATTTCTATCCAAAGATTCATGTTCGCGTCCAGAAATATATGCGTTTGCTAGTGTATGGCAATATGTGGAAGAATTGTCGTTCCTCAGGCTAAAAATGCGTTTTTTCCTATATACATTAATAAAACCTACAAATTCCAAGCGATTTTGCTAATTCTTTCTGAATGGGTTTAACATTCAGAATGAAACAGCATTTTATCACTCGTTTCGATTTTCCATTCATTTAAAATTTGTCTAAAAATTTGTATTTGCGAGATTTTAAGCTATATAATCATGGATAAAATCTGCAATTTCCATTGGATCTCTCTGGTTTCTTAAAAAAAAGATGTCAAATTCGTGTGTACACACGCATTTCTATCCAAAGTTTTATGTTCGCGTCCAGAAATATATGCGTTTGGTGGTGTAATGTGAAAAGTGGAAAAATCGTCGTTTCTCGGGCAAGAAATGAGTTTTTTCGTATTTACATTAATAAAACCTACAAATTGAAACCGATTATGCTAATTCTTCCTGAATGTGTTTAACATTCACAATGAAACAGCATTTTATCCCTCGTTTCCATTATCCATTCTTTTAAAATTTCACTAAAAATTTGGATATAGCGAGAATTTATGCTATATAATCATGAATAAAATCTACAAATCCCATCGGATTTCTCTAGTTTCTTAAAAAAATGTGAAATTCGTTTCCACACACGTATTTCTATCCAAAGATTCATGTTCGTGTCCGGAAATATATGCGTTTGCTTGAGTATGTTATAAAGTGGAAAAATCGTCGTTTCTCGGACTAGAAATGCGTGTTTTCTTATATACATTAATAATACCTACAAATTACATGCGATTGTGCTAATTCTGTCTGAATGGCTTTACCATTCACAATGAAACAGCATTTTATCACTCGTTTCGATTTTCCAATCATACAAAATTTCTCAAAAAATTTGGTTTTTGCGAAATATTAAGCTATATAATAATGAATAAGATCTACTAATCCCATCGGATCTCTCTTGTTTCTTAATAGAATGTCAAATTCATGCGTACACACACCTATTTCTATCCAAAGATTCACGTTCTTGTCCAGAAATATATGCGTTTGCTAGTGTATGGCAATTAGTGGAAAAATCGTCGTTTCTTGGGCTAGAAATGCGTTTTTTCGTATATACATTAATAAAAGCTACAAATTGAAACCGATTGTGCTAATTTTTTCTAAATGGGTTTAACATTCACAATGAAACAGCATTTCATCACTCGTTTCGATTTTCCACTCATTTAAAATTTCTCTAAAAATTTGGAATTTGCGAGATTTTAAGCTATATAATCATGGATAAAATCTGCAATTCCCATCGGATCTCTCTGGTTTCTTAAAAAAAAATATCAAAATCGTGTGTACACACGCATTTCTATCCAAAGTTTCATGTTCGCGTCCAGAAATATATGCGTATGTTAGTGTATAGTAGAAAGTGGAAAAATCGTCGTTTCTCTGGCTAGAAATGCTTTTTTTTTTTTCTGATATTCATTAATAAAACCTACAAATTGAAACCGATTATGCTAATTCTGTTTTGGGTGGGTTTAATATTCACAATGAAACAACATTTTATCACTCGTTTCGATTTTCCAATCATTTAAAATTTCTCAACGAATTTGGTTTTTGCAAGATTTTAAGCTATATAAACAAGAATAAAATCTACAAATCTCAGGGGATCTCTCTGGTTTCTTAAAAGAATGTCAAATTCGTGTGTACACACCTATTTCTATCCAAAGATTCATGTTCGCGTCCAGAAATATATGCGTTTGCTAGTATATGGCAATTAGAGGAAAAATCGTGTCTCGGGATAGAAATACGTTTTTGCGTATATACATTAATAAAACTTACAAATTGAAAGCGATTGCGCTAATTCTTCCTGAATGGGTTTAACATTCACAATGAAACCGCATTATATCACTCATTTCGATTTTCCACTCATATAAAATTTCTCTAAAAATTTGGTTTTTGCAAGATTTTAAGCTATATAATCATGGATAAAATCTACAAATCCCATAGTATCACTCTGGTTTCTTAAAAGAATGTCAAATTCGTGTGTACACACGTATTTCTATTCAAAGATTCATGTTCGCGTCCAGAAATATATTCGTTTGCTGGAGTATGGCAATAAGAGGAAAAATCGTCGTTTCTCGGGCTAGAAATGCGTTTCTTTATAACATTATTAAAACCTGCAAATTCCAAGCGATTGTGCTAATTCTTTCTGAATGGGTTTAACATTCACAATGAAACAGCATTTCATCACTCGTTTCGATTTTCCACTCATTTAAAATTCCTCTAAAAATTCGTTTTTTACGAGATTTTAAACTATATAACCATGAATAAAATCTACAAATCCCATCGGATTTCTCTAGATTCATAAAAAAGCCAATTTCGTGTGTACACACGTATTTCTATCCAAAGATTCTTGTTCGCGTCCAGAAATATATGCGTTTGCTAGTGTAATGTAAAAAGCGGAAAAATCGTCGTTTCTCGGGCAAGAAATGCGTTTTTTCGTATATACATTAATAAAACCTACAAATTCCAAGCGATTGTGCTAATTCTTTCTGAATGGGTTTAACATTCACTATGGAACAGCATTTTAATACACGTTTCGATTTTCCAATCATACAAAATTTCTCTAAAAATTTGGTTATTGCGTGATTTTTACGTATATAATCATGAGTAAAATCTACAAATCCCATCGCGTCTCTCTGGTTTCTTAAAAGAAAGTCAAATTCGTGTGTACACACCTATTTCTATCCAAAGATTCATGTTCGCGTCCAGAAATAATTGGTTTGCTAGTGTTGTAAAAAGTGAAAAAACCGTCGCTTCTCTGGCTGGAAATGCGTTTTCTCCTATATTCATTAATAAAACCTACAAATTCCAAGCGATTGTGCTAATTCTTTCTGAATGGCTTTAATATTTACAGTGAAACCTCATTTTATCACTCGTTTCGATTTTCCACTCATACAAAATGTCTCTAAAAATTTGGTTTTTGCGAGATTTTAAGCTGTATAATCATGAATAAAATTTACAATTCCCATTGGATCTCTCTGCTTTCTTACAAAAATATCAAATTCGTGTGTACACACACATTTCTATCCAAAGTTTCATGTTCGCGTCCAGAAATATATGCGTTTGTTAGTGTATTGTAAAAAGTGGTAAAATTTGTCGTTCCTCGGGCTACAGATGCGTTTTTTCCTATATACATTAATAAAACCTACAAATTGAAACCGCTTGTGCTAATTCTTTCTGAATGGGTTTAACATTCACAATGAAACAGCATTTTATAACTCGTTTCGATTTTCCACTCATTTAAAATTTCTCTAAAAATTTGGTTTTTGCTAGATGTTATGCTATTTAATCATGAATAAAATCTGGAAATCCAATCGGATTTCTCTAGTTTCTTAAAAAAATATCAAATTCGTGTGTACACACGTATTTCTATCCAAATATTCTTGTTCGCGTCCAGAAATATATGCGTATGCTAGTGTATTTTAATAATGGAAAAATTGGCGTTTCTCGGGCTCGTATATACATTAATAATACCTACAAATTGAAACCGATTGTGCTAATTCTTTCTGAATGGGTTTAACATTCACAATGAAACAGCATTATGTCACTCATTTCGATTTTCCACTCATATAAAATTTCTCTAAAAATTTGGTTTTTGCGAGATTTTAAGCTATATAATCAAGGATAAAATCTACAACTCCCATCGTATCACTGTGGTTTCTTAAAAGAATGTCAAATTCGTGTGTACACACTTATTTGTATCCAAAGATTCATGTTTGCGTCCAGAAATATATTCGTTTGGTAGTTATGGCAATAAGAGAATAAATGGTCGTTTCTCGGGCTAGAAATACGTTTTTTTATAACATTATTAAAACCTACAAATTCCATGCGATTGTGCTAATTCTTTCTGAATGGTTTAACATTCACAATGAAACAGCATTTTATCACTCGTTTCGATGTTCCACTCGTTCAAAATCCTCTAATAAATTGATTTTTGCGAGATTTTAAGCTATATAACCAGGAATGAAATCTACAAATCCAATCGGATTTCTCTAGTTTCTTAAAAAAATATCAAATTCGTGTGTACACACGTATTTCTATTCAATATTCTTGTTCGCGTCCAGAAATATATGCTTATGCTAGTGTATGGTAATAATGGAAAAGTTGGCGTTTCTCCGGCTAGAAATGCGTTTTTTCGTATATACATTAATAATACCTACAAATTGAAACCGATTATGCTAATTCTTTCTGAATAGGTTTAACATTCACAATGAAACTGCATTATATAACACGTTTCGATTTTCCACTCATACAAAATCTCTCTAAAATTTTGGTTTTTGCGAGAATTTAAGCTATATAATCATGGATAAAATCTTCAGTACCCATGGGATCACTCTGGTTTCTTAAAAGAATGCCAAATTTGTGTGTACACACGTATTTCTATCCAAAGATTCATGTTCGCGTCCAGAAATATATTCGTTTGCTAGTGGATGGCAATAAGAGGAATAATCGTCGTTTGTCGGGCTAGAAATGCGTTTTTTATAACATTAATAAAACCTACAAATTTCAAGCGATTGTGCTAATTCTTTCTGATTGGTTTTACATTCAAAATGAAACAGCATTTTATCACTCGTTTCGATTTTCCACTCATTTAAAATTTGTCTAAAAATTTGATATTTGCGAGATTTTAAGCTATATAATCATGGATAAAATCTGCAATTCCCATCGGATCTCTCCGGTTTCTTAAAATAAAATATCAAATTCGTATGTACTCACGCATTTCTATCCAAAGTTTCATGTTCGCGTCCAGAAATATATGGGTTTGTTAGTTCATTGTAAAAATTGGAAAAATCGTCGTTTCTCGGGCAAGAAATGCATTTTTTCTGATATTCATTAATAAAACCTACAAATTGAAACCGATTGCGCTAATTCTTTCTGAATGGGTTTAACATTCACAATGAAACCGCATTTTATCACTCGAATCCATTAGCCATTCTTTTAAAATTTCACTAAAAATTTGGTTTTTGCAAGATTTTACGCTATATAATCATGAATAATTTTTTTATGTTATTCACTGTTGAATGTTTTCTATAAGAAAAAAAAAAAAAAAATCATGAATAAAATCTACAAATCCCATCGGATTTTTCTAGTTTCTTAAAAAAAATTCAAATTCGTGTGCACACACGTATTTCTATCCAAAGATTCTTGTTCGCGTCCAGAAATATATGCGTTTGCTAATGTATGGTAATAAGTGGAAAAATCGCCGTTTCTCGGGCGAGAATTGCGTTTTATCGTATATACATTAATAACATCTACAACTTGAAACCGATTGTGCTAATTCGTTTAGAATGGGTTTAACATTCACAATGGAACCGCATTTTATGACTCGCTTCGATTTTCCACTCATAATATTTCTCTAAAAATTTGGTTCTTGCGAAATTTTTAGGTATATAATCATGAATAAAATTTACAAATCCCATCGGATCACTCTGGTTTCTTAAATGCAAGTCAAATTCGTGTGTATTTACCTATTTCTATCCAAAGATTCATGTTCGCGTCCAGAAATATATGCGTTTGCTTGTGTATGGTAAAAAGTGGAAAAATTGTCGTTTCTCTGGCTAGAAATGCGTTTTTTCCTATATACATTAATAAAACCTACAAATTGAAACCGCTTGTGCTAATTCTGTTTTGGGTGGGTTTACCATTCACAATGAAACAACATTTTATCACTCGTTTCGGTTTTCCACTCATTTAAATTTTCTCTAAAAATTTGGTTTTTGCGAGATTTTAAGATATATAATCATGAATAAAATCTACAATTCCCATCGGATCTCTCTGCTTTCTTAAAAAAATATCAAGTTCGTGTGTACACACGCATTTCTATCCAAAACTTCATTTTCGCGTCCAGAAATATATGCGTTTTCTAGTGTATTGTAAAAAGTGGAAAAATCGTCGCCTCACGGGCTAGAAATGCGTTTATTCGTATATACATTAATAAAAGCTACAAATTGAAATCGATTGTGGTAATTCTGTTTGAATAGGTTTAACATTCTCAATGATACAACATTTTATCTCTCGTTTCGATTTTCCACTTATTTAAAATTGCTCTAAAAATTTGATTTTTGCGAGATATTAATCTATATAATCATGAATAAAATCTAGAAATCCCAACAGATCTCTCTGGTTTCTTACAAGAATGTCAAATTCGTTTACATACCTATTTCTATCAAAAGATTCATGTTCTCGGCGAGAAATATATGTGTTTGCTATTGTATGTCAATTAGTGGAAATATCGTCGTTTGTCGGGATAGAAATTCGTTTCTGCGTAGATACATTAATAAAACCTACAAATTGAAACCGATTGTGCTAATTCTTTCTGAATGGGTTTAACATTCAAAATGAACCTTCATTTTATCACTCGTTTCGATATTCCACTCATTTAAAATTTCTCTAAAAATTTGGTTTTTGCTAGATGTTATGCTATTTATTGACGAATAAATTCTACAAATCCCATCGGATTTCTGTAGTTTGTTAGAAAATTGCCAATTTCGTGTGTACACACGTATTTCTATCCAAGTATACTTGTTCGCGTCGAAAAATATATACGATTGCTAGTGTATGGTAATAATGGAAAAATCGTCGTTTCTTGGGCTAGAAATGCGTTTTTTCGTATATACATTATTAAAACCTACAAATTGAATCTGATTATGTTAATTCTTTCTCAATGGGTTTAACATTCACAATGAAACAGCCTTTTATCACTCGCCGCTATTTTCCACTAATACAAAATTTGCCTAAAAATTTGGTTTTTGCGATATTATAAGCTATATAATGATGAAACAAATCCACAAATCCCATCGGATCTCTCTGGTTTCTTAAAAGACTGTCAAATTCGTGTGTACACATGCATTTCTATCCAAAGTTTCATGTTCACGTCCGGAAATATATGCGTTTGCAGGTGAATCGTAAAAAGTGGAAAAATCATCGTTTCTCGGGCTAGAAATGCCTTTTTTCTTATATACATTAATAAAACCTACAAATTGAAACCGATTGTGCTAATACCGTTTCAATGGGTTTAACATTCACAATGAAACAACATTTTATCACTCTTTTCGATTATCCACTCATTTAAAATTTCTCTACAATTTTGGTTTTTGCGAGATTTTAAGCTATATAATCAGGAATAAAATCCACAATTCCCATCGGATCTCTCTGCTTTCTTAAAAAAATATCAAATTCGGGTGTACACATGCATTCCTATCCAAAGTTTCATTTTCGCGTCCAGAAATATATGCGTTTGTTAGTGTATGGTAATATTTGGAAAAATCGTCGTTTCTCGGGATAGAAATGCGTTTTTTCCTATATATATTAATAAAACATAAAATTCCAAGCGATCGTGCTAATTCTTTGTGAATGGCTTTAACATTCACAATGAAACCGCATTTTATCACTCGTTTGGATTTTCCACTCATACAAAATTTCTCTAAAAATTTAGTTTTTGCTAGATTTTAAGCTATATAATCATGAATAAAATCTACAAAACCCACCGGATCGCTCTAGTTTCTTAAAAGAATGTCAAATTCGTGTGTACACACCTATTTCTATCCAAAGATTTATGTTCGCGTCCAGAAATATATGTGTTTGCTAGTGTATGGCAATTAGAGGAAAAATCATCGTATCTCGGGCTAGAAATGCGTTTTTTCGTATATACATTAATAAAACCTACAAATTCCAAGCGATTGTGCTAATTATTTCTGAATGGGTTTAACATTCACAATGAAACCGCATTTTATCACTCGCCTCGATTTTCCACTCATACAAAATTTCTCTATAAATTTGGGTTTTGCGAGATTTTAAGCTATATAATCAAGAAAAAAAATCTAGAAATCCCATCGGATCCCTCTGGTTTCTTAACAGAATATCAAATTCGTGTGTACACACGCATTTCTGTCCAAGGTTACATGTTCGCATCCAGAAATCTATGCGTTTGCTAATGTAATGTAAAAAGTGGAAAAATCGCCGTTTCTAGCGCAAGAATTGCGTTTTTTCGTATATACATTAATAAAACCTACAAATTGAAACCGATTGTGCTAATTCTTCCTGAATGTGTTTGACATTCACAATGAAACAGCATTTTATCACTAGTTTCCATTATCCATTCTTTTAAAATTTCACTAAAAATTTGGATTTTGCGAAATTTTATGCTATATAATCCTGAATAAAATCTACAAATCCCATCGGATTTCTCTAGTTTCTTAAAAAAATGTCAAATTCGTTTGCAGACACGTATTTCTATCCAAAGATTCATGTTCGTATCCAGAAATATATGCGTTTGCTTGAGTATGTTAAAAATTGGAAAAATCGTCGTTTCTCGGACTAGAAATGCGTGTTTTCTTATATACATTAATAATACCTACAAATTCCATGCGATTGTGCTAATTCTTTCTGAATGGCTTTACCATTCCCAATGAAAAAGCATTTTATTACTCGTATCGATTTTCCAATCATACAAAATTTCTCTAAAAATTTGGATTTTGCGAAATATTAAGCTATATAATAATGAATAAGATCTACTAATCCCATCGGATCTCTCTTGTTTCTTAATAGAATGTCAAATTCGTGCGTACACACACCTATTACTATGCAAAGATTCATATTCTTGTCCAGAAATATATGCGGTTGCTAGTGTATGGCAATTAGTGGAAAAATCGTCGTTTCTCGGGCTAGAAATGCGTTTTTTCTTATATACATTAATAAAACCAACAAATTGAAACTGATTGTGCTAATACTGTTTGAATGGGTTTAACATTCACAATGAAACAACATTTTATCACTCTTTTCGAATTTCCACTCATTTAAAATTTCTCTAATATTTTGGATTTTTGCGTGATTTTAAGCTAGGCCTATATAATCAGGAACAAAATCTACAATTCCCATCGGATCTCTCTGCTTTCTTAAAAAAATATCAAATTCGTGTGTACACATGCATTTCTATCCAAAGTTTCATTTTCGCGTCCAGAAATATATGCGTTTGTTAGTGTATGGTAATAAGTGGAAAAATCGTCGTTTTTTCGGGCTAGAAATGAGTTTTTTCCTATATAGATTAATAAAACATAAAAATTCCAAGCGATTGTGCTAATTCTTTCTGAATGGCTTTAACATTCACAATGAAACCGCATTTTATCACTCGTTTGGATTATCCACTCATACAATATTTCTCTAAATATTTGGTTTTTGCTAGATTTTAAGCTATATAATCATGAATAAAATCTACAAAACCCATCGGATCGCTCTAGTTTCTTAAAAGAATATCAAATTCTTGTGTACACACATTTTTCTATCCAAAGATTCATGTTCGCGTCCAGAAATATATGTGTTTGCTAGTGTATGGCAATTAGAGGAAAAATCGTCGTGTCTCGGGCTAGAAATGTGTTTTTGCGTATATACATTAATAAACCTTACAAATTGAAACCGATTGTGCTAATTCTTTCTGAATGGGTTTAACATTCACAATGAAACAGCATTTTATCACTCGTTTCGATTTTCTACTCATTTAAAATTTCTCTAAAATTTGTTTTTGCTAGATGTTATGCTATTTTATCACGAATAAATTCTACAAATCCCATCGGATTTCTGTAGTTTGTTAAAAAAATGTCAAATTCGTGTGTACACACCTATTTCTATCCAAAGATTCATGTTCGCGTCCAGAAATATATGCGTTTGCTAGTGTATGACAATATGTGGAAGAATTGTCGTTCGTCAGGCTAAAAATGCGTTTTTTCCTATATACATTAATAAAACCTACAAATTCCAAGCGATTTTGCTAATTCTTTCTGAATGGGTTTAACATTCAGAATGAAACAGCATTTTATCACACGTTTCGATTTTCCATTCATTTAAAATTTGTCTAAAAATTTGTATTTGCGAGATTTTAAGCTATATAATCATGGATAAAATCTGCAATTTCCATTGGATCTCTCTGGTTTCTTAAAAAAAAGATATCAAATTCGTGTGTACACACGCATTTCTATCCAAAGTTTCATGTTCGCGTCCAGAAATATATGCGTTTGTTAGTGTATTGTAAAAAGTGGAAAAATCGTCGTTTCTCGGGCTAGAAACGCGTTTTTCTGATATTCATTAATAAAACCTACAAATTGAAACCGTTTGTGCTAATTCTGTTTTGGGTGGGTTTAACATTCACAATGAAACAACATTTTATGACTCGTTTCGATTTTCCACTCATTTGAAATTTCTCAAAAAATTTGGTTTTTGCGAGATTTTAAGCTATAAAATCAAGAATAAAATCTACAAATCTCATGGGATCTCTCTGGTTTCTTTAAAGAATGTCAAATTCGTGTGTAAACACCTATTTCTATCCAAAGATTCATGTTCGCGTCCAGAAATATATGCGTTTGCTAGTGTATGGCAATTACAGGAAAAATCGTCGTGTCTCGGGCTAGAAATGCGTTTTTTCGTATATACATTAATAAAACCTACAAATTGAATCTGATTATGTTAATTCTTTCTCAATGGGTTTAACATTCACAATGAAACAGCATTTAATCAATGGCCTCCATTTTCCATTAATACAAAATTTCCCTAAAAATTTGGTTTTTGCGATATTTTTAGCTATATAAAGATGAAACAAATTTACAAATCCCATCGGATCTCTCTGGTTTCTTAAAAGACTGTCAAATTCTTGTGTACACACGCATTTCTATCCAAAGTTTCATGTTCACGTCCAGAAATATATGCGTTTGCTAGTGAATTGTAAAAAGTGGAAAAATCATCGTTTCTCGTGCTAGAAATGCGTTTTTTCTTATATACATTAATAAAACCTACAAATTGAAACCGATTGTGCTAATACTGTTTCAATGGGTTCAAGATTCACAATGAAACAACATTTTATCACTCTTTTCGATTTTCCACTCATTTAAAATTTCTCTAAAATTTTGGTTTTTGCGAGAATTTAAGCTATATAATCAGGAATAAAATCCACAATTACCATCGTATTTCTCTGCTTTCTTAAAAAAAATATCAAATTCGTGTGTACACATGCATTTCTATCCAAAGTTTCATTTTCGCGTCCAGAAATATATGCGTTTGTTAGTGTATGGTAATAAGTGGAAAAATCGTCGTTTCTCGGGCTAGAAATGCGTTTTTTCCTATATAGATTAATAAAACATAAAAATTCCAAGCAATTCTGCTAAATCTTTCTGAATGGCTTTAACATTCACAATGAAACCGCATTTTATCACTCGTTTCGATTTTCCACTCATACAAAATTTCTCTAAAAATTTGGTTTTACTAGAATTTATGCTATTCAATCATTAATAAAATCTACAAAACCCATCGGATTTCTCTAGGTTCTTAGAAAAATTTCAAATTCGTGTGTACACAAGTATTTCTATCCAAATATTCTTTTTCTCGTCCAGAAATATATGCGTTTGCTACTGTATGTTAATAATGGAAAAATCGTCGCTTCTCGGTCTAGAAATGCGTTTTTTCGTATATACATTAATAAAACCTTCAAATTGAAACCGATTGTGCTATTTCTTTGTGAATGAGTTTAACATTCACAATGATACAGCAATTTATCGCTGGTTTCGATTTTCCACTAATATAAAATATCTCTAAAAATTTGGTTTTTGCGAGATTTTAAGCTATATAATCATGAATAAAATCAACAAATCCCATAGGATTTCACTGCATTCTTAAAAGAATGTCAAATTCGTGTGTACATACTTATTTCTATCCAAAGATTTTAGTTCCCTCCGGAAATATATGCGTTTGCTAGTGTATGGTAATAAGTGGAAAAATCGTCGTTTCTCGGGCTAGAAATGCGTTTTTTCATATGTACATTAATAAAACCTAAAATTTGGAAACGATTGTGCTAATGCTTTCTGAATGGGTTTAAAATTCACAATGAAACAGCATTATATCACGGGTTTCGTTTTTCCACTCATATAAAATTTCTCTAAAAATTTGGATTTTCGCGAGATTTTAAGCTGTATAATCATGAATAAAATTTACAAATCCCATCGGATTTCTCTAGTTTCCTACAAAAAAATGTCAAATTCGTGTGTACACACTTATTTCTATCCAAAGATTCTTGTTCGCGTCCAGAAATATAAGCGATTGCTAGTGTATGGTAACAAGTGGAAAAATCGACGTTTCTGGGGCTAGAAATGCGTTTTTTCGTATATATATTAATAAAACCTACAAATTGAATCCGATTGTGTTAATTCTTTCTGAATGGGTTTAATATTCTTAATGGAACAGCATTTTATCACTCGCCTCTATTTTCCAGTAATACAAAATTTCCCTAAAAATTTGGTTTTTGCGATATTTCAAGCTATATAAACATGAAACAAATCTACAAATCCCATCGGATTTCTCTGGTTTCTTAATAAAAGTCAAATTCGTGTGTACACACCTATATCTGTCGAAAGATTAATGTTCTAGTCCAGAAATATATGCGTTTGCTAGTGTATGGTAATAAGTGGAAAAATCGTCGTTTCTCGGGCTAGAAGGTGTTTTTTCCTAAATACATTAATGGAACCTACAAATTGAAACCGATTGTGCTAATTCTTTCTGAATGGGTTTAACATTCACAATAAAACCGCATTTTATCACTCGCGTCGATTTTCCACATATACAAAATTTCTCTAAAAATTTAGATTTTGCTAGATTTTAAGCTATATAATCATAAAAAAACCCTACAAATCCCATCTGATCTCCCTAATTTCTTAAAAGAATGTCAAAGTCGTTTGTACACACGCATTTCTATCCAAAGTTTCATGTTCGCGTCCAGATATCTATGGGTTTGCTAGTGTAATGTAAAAATTGAAAAATCGCCGTTTCTAGGGCTAGAAATGCTTTTTTTCGTATACACATTAATAAAACCTAAAAATTGAAACCGATTGTGCTAATTCTATCTGAATGAGTTTAACATTCACAATGAAACCGTATTTTATCACTCGCCTCGATATTCCACTCATACAAAATATTTCTAATAATTTTTTTTTGCGAGATTTTAAGCTATATAAACATGAAAAAAATCTACAATTCCCATCGGATCTCTCTGGTTTCTTAAAAAAATGTCAAATTCGTGTGTACACAATCATTTCTATCCAAATTTTCATCTTCGCTTCCAGAAATAAATGCGTTTGCTAGGGTAGGCCTATTGTAAGAGGTGGAAATATCGTTGTTTCTCGCGCTAGAAATGCATTTATATATATATATATATATATATATATATATATATATATATATATATATATATATATATATATATATATATATATATATGTTATTAAAAAATAAAATTTGAAACCGATTGGATAATTCTTTCTGAATGGGTTTAACATTCACAATGAAAGAGCATTTTAACACTGGTTTCGATTTTCCAATCATATAAAATTTGTCTAAAAATTTGGTTTTTGAGAGATTTTGAGCTATATAATCATGAATAATATCTACAAATCCCATCGGATTTCTCTAGTATCTTAAAGAAATGTCAAATTCGAGTGTACATACTTATTTCTATCGAAAGATTGTTGTTTGCTCCGGAAATATATGCGTTTGCTAGTGTATGGTAATAAGTGGAAAAATCGTCGTATCTCGGGCTAGAAATGCTTTTTTTTTTTTTTTTTTTTTTTCTGATATTCATTAATAAGCCCTACAAATTGAAACCGATTATACTAATTCTGTTTTGGGTGGGTTTAACATTCACAATGAAACAACATTTTAGAACTCGTTTCGATTTTCCAATCATTTAAAATTTCTCTACGAATTTGGTTTTTGCGAGATTTTAAGCTATATAATCAAGAATAAAATCTACAAATCTCATGGGTTCTCTCTGGTTTCTTAAAAGAATGTCAAATTCGTGTGTACACACCTATTACTATCCAAAAATTCATGTTCGCGTCCAGAAATATATGCGTTTGTAAGTGTATGGCAATTAGAGGAAAAATCGTCGTGTCTCGGGCTAGAAATGCGTTTTTGCGTATATACATTAATAATACTTACAAATTGAAAGCGATTGTGCTAATTCTTCCTGAATGGGTTTAACATTCACAATGAAACAGCATTTTATATCTCGTTTCGATTTTCCACTCATTTAAAATTTCTCTAAAAATTGGGTTTTTGCTAGATGTTATGCCATTTAATCATGAATAAAATCTACAAATCCCATGGGATTTTTCTAGTGTCTTAAAAAAATGTCAAATTCGTGTGTACACACGTATTTCTATCCAAATATTCTTGTTCGCGTCCAGAAATATATGCGTTTGCTAGTGTATGGTAATAATGGAAAAATCGTCATTTCTCGGGCTAGAAATGCGTTTTTTCGTATATACATTAATAATACCTACAAATTGAAACCGATTGTGCTAATTCTTTCTGAATGGGTTAAACATTCACAATGAAACAGCATTATATCACTCATTTCGATTTTCCACTCATATAAAATTTCTCTAAAAATTTGGTTTTTGCAAGATTTTAAGCTATATAATCATGGATAAAATCTACAAATCCCATTGTATCACTCTGGTTTCTTTAAAGAATATCAAATTCGTGTGTACACACGTATTTCTATCCAAAGATTCATGTTCGCGTCCAGAAATATATTCGTTTGCTGGAGTATGGCAATAAGAGGAAAAATCGTCGTTTCTCGGGCTAGAAATGCGTTTATTTATAACTTTATTAAAAACTTCAAATTCCAATTGATTTTGCTAATTCTTTCTGAATGGGTTTAACATTCACAATGAAACAGCATTTCATCACTTGTTTCGATTTTCCACTCATTTAAAATTCTTCTAATAATTTGATTTTTGCGAGATTTTAAGCTACATAACCATGAATAAAATCTACAAATCCCATCGGATTTCTCTAGATTCTTAAAAAAATGCCAATTTCGTGTGTACACACGTATTTCTATCCAAAGATTCTTGTTCGCGTCCAGAAATATATGCGTTTGCTTGTGTAATGTAAAAAGCGGAAAAATCGTCGTTTCTCGGGCAAGAAATGCGTTTTTTCGTATATACATTAATAAAACCTACAAATTGAAACCGATTGTGCTAATTCTTCCTGAATGTGTTTAACATTCACAATGAAGCAGCATTTTATCACTCGTTTCGATTTTCCAATCATACAAATTTCTCTAAAAATTTGGTATTTGCGAGATTTTAAGCTATATAATCATGGATAAAATATGCAATTCCCATCGGATCTCTCTGGTTTCTTAAAAAAAATATCAAATTCGTGTGTACACACGCATTTCTATCCAAAGTTTCATGTTCGCGTCCAGAAATATATGCGTTTGTTAGTGTATTGTAAAAAGTGGAAAAATCGTCGTTTCTCGGGCTAGAAATGCGTTTTTTCTAATATTCATTAATGAAACCTACAAATTGAAACCGATTATGCTAATTCTGTTTTGGGTGGGTTTAACATTCACAATGAAACAACATTTTATCACTCGTTTCGATTTTCCACTCATTAAAAATTTCTCTAAAAATTTGGTTTTTGCAAGATTTTAAGCTATATAATCTTGGATAAAATCTACAACGCCCATCGTATCACTGTGGTTTCTTAAAAGAATGTCAAATTCGTGTGTACACACGTATTTCTATCCAAAGATTCCTGTTCGCGTCCAAAAATATATACGATTGCTAGTGTATGGTAATAATGGAAAAATCGTCGTTTCTCGGGCTAGAAATGCGTTTTTTTCGTATATACATTAATAAAACCTACATATTGAAACCGATTGTGCTAATTCTTTCTGAATGGGTTTAACATTCACAATGATACAGCATTTTATCAGTCGTTTCGATTTTCCACTATTATAAAATTTCTCCAAAAATTTGGTGTTTGCGAAATTTTAAGCTATATAATCATGAATAAAATCTACAAATCTCATGGGATCTCTCTAGTTTCTTAAAAGAATGTCAAATTCGTGTGTACACAACTATTTTTATCCAACGATTCATGTTCGTGTCCAGAAATATATGTGTTTGCTAGTGTATGACAATTAGAGGAAAAATCGTCGTATCTCGGACTAGAAATGCGTTTTTGGGTATATATATTAATAAAACTTACAAATTGAAACCGATTGTGCTAATTCTTTCAGAATGGGTTTAGCATTCAGAATGAAACAGCATTTTATCACTCGTTTCGATTTTCCACTCATTTAAAATTTCTCTAAAAAGTTGGTTTTTGCTAGATGTAATGCTATTTAATCACGAATAAATTCTATAAATACCATCGGATTTCTTTAGTTTGTTAAAAAAAATGTCAAATTCGTGTGTACACACGTATTTCTATCCAAGTATTCTTGTTCGCGTCCAGAAATATATACGATTGCTAGTGTATGGTAATGAGTGGAAAAATCGTCGTTTCTCGGGCTAGAAATGCGTTTTTTGTATATACATTAATAAAACCTACAAATTGAAACCGATTGTGCTAGTTCTTTCTGAATGGGTTTGACATTCTCAATGATACAACATTTTATCTCTCGTTTCGATTTTCCACTTAATTAAAATTGCTCTAAATATTTGGTTTTTGCGAGATATTAAGCTATATAATCATGAATAAAGTCTACAAATCCCATCGGATCTCTCTGGTTTCTTAAAAAAATGTCAAATTCGTTTATACACACCTATTTCTATCCAAAGATTCATGTTCTCGGCGAGAAATACATGTGTTTGCTTGTGTATGTCAGTTAGTGGAAATATCATCGTTTTTTTGGGGCTAGAACTGCGTTTTTGCGTAGATACATTAATAAAACCTACAAATTGTAACCGATTGTGCTAATTCTTTCTGAATGGGTTTAACATTCACAATGAAACAGCATTTTATCACTCATTTCGATTTTCCACTCATTTAAAATTTCTCTAAAAATTTGGTTTTTGCGAGATTTTAAGCTATATAATCATGAATAAAATCTACAAATCTCATGGGATCTGTCTGGTTTCTTAAAAGAATGTCAAATTCGTGTGTACACACCTATTTCTATCCAAAGATTAATGTTCGCGTCCAGAAAAATGTGTTTGCTAGTGTATGGCAATTAGAGGAATAATCGTCGTATCTCGGGCTAGAAATGCGTTTTTGTGTATATACATTAATAAAACATACAAATTGAAACCGATTGAGCTAATTCTTTCTGAATGGGTTTAACATTCACAATGAAACAGCATTTTATAACTCGTTTCGATTTTCCACTCATTTAAAATTTCTCTAAAAATTTGGTTTTTGCTAGATGTTATGCTATTTATTCATGAATAAAATCTGGAAATCCAATGGGATTTCTCTAGTTTCTTAAAAAAATATCAAATTCGTGTGTACACACGTATTTCTATCCAAATATTCTTGTTCGCGTCCAGAAATATATGCGTATGCAAGTGTATGGTAATAATGGAAAAATTGGCGTTTCTCGGGCTAGAAATGCATTTTTTCGTATATACATTAATAATACCTACAAATTGAAACCGATTGTGCTAATTCTTTCTGAATGGGTTTAACATTCACAATGAAACAGCATTACGTCACTCATTTCGATTTTCCACTCTTATAAAATTTCTCTAAAAATTTGGTTTTTGCGAGATTTTAAGCTATATAATAATGGATAAAATCTACAACTCCCAGCGTATCACTGTGGTTTCTTAAAAGAATGTGAAATTCGTGTGTACACACTTATTTGTATCCAAAGATTCATGTTCGCGTCCAGAAATATATTCCTTTGGTAGTTATGGCAATAAGAGGAAAAATCGTCGTTTCTCGGGCTAGAAATGCGTTTTTTTATAACATTAATAAAACCTACAAATTCCAAGCGATTGTGTTAATTCTTTCTGAATGTGTTTAACATTCACAATGAAACAGCATTTTATCACTCGCCTCGATTTTCCACTAATACAAAATTTCACTAAAATTTGTTTTTTTCGAGACTTTAACCTATATAATCATGAATAAAATTTACAAATCCCATCGGATTTCTCTAGTTTCCAAAAAAAAAAAAATATCAAATTCGTGTGTACACACTTATTTCTATCCAAATGTTCTTGTTCGCGTCCAGAAATATATGCGTTTGTTAGTGTATAGTAAAAAGTGGAAAAATCGTCGTATCTCGGGATAGAAATGCTTTTTTTTTTTTTTTTTTTCTGATATTCATTAATAAGCCCTACAAATTGAAACCGATTATACTAATTCTGTTTTGGGTGGGTTTAACATCCACAATGAAACAACATTTTAGAACTCGTTTAGATTTTCCAATCATTTAAAATTTCTCTACGAATTTGGTATTTGCGAGATTTTAAGCTATATAATCAAGAATAAAATCCACAAATCTCATGGGTTCTCTCTGGTTTCTTAAAAGAATGTCAAATTCGTGTGTACACACCTATTACTATCCAAAAATTCATGTTCGCGTCCAGAAATATATGCGTTTGTAAGTGTATGGCAATTAGAGGAAAAATCGTCGTGTCTCGGGCTAGAAATGCGTTTTTGCGTATATACATTAATAATACTTACAAATTGAAAGCGATTGTGCTAATTCTTCCTGAATGGGTTTAACATTCACAATGAAACAGCATTTTATATCTCGTTTCGATTTTCCACTCATTTAAAATTTCTCTAAAAATTTGGTTTTTGCTAGATGTTATGCCATTTAATCATGAATAAAATCTACAAATCCCATGGGATTTTTCTAGTGTCTTAAAAAAATGTCAAATTCATGTGTACACACGTATTTCTATCCAAATATTCTTGTTCGCGTCCAGAAATATATGCGTTTGCTAGTGTATGGTAATAATGGAAAAATCGTCATTTCTCGGGCTAGAAATGCGTTTTTTCGTATATACATTAATAATACCTACAAATTGAAACCGATTGTGCTAATTCTTTCTGAATGGGTTAAACATTCACAATGAAACAGCATTATATCACTCATTTCGATTTTCCACTCATATAAAATTTCTCTAAAAATTTGGTTTTTGCAAGATTTTAAGCTATATAATCATGGATAAAATCTACAAATCCCATTGTATCACTCTGGTTTCTTTAAAGAATATCAAATTCTTGTGTACACACGTATTTCTATCCAAAGATTCATGTTCGCGTCCAGAAATATATTCGTTTGCTGGAGTATGGCAATAAGAGGAAAAATCGTCGTTTCTCGGGCTAGAAATGCGTTTCTTTATAACTTTATTAAAAACTTCAAATTCCAAGCGATTTTGCTAATTCTTTCTGAATGGGTTTAACATTCACAATGAAACAGCATTTCATCTCTTGTTTCGATTTTCCACTCATTTAAAATTCTTCTAATAATTTGATTTTTGCGAGATTTTAAGCTATATAACCATGAATAAAATCTACAAATCCCATCGGATTTCTCTAGATTCTTAAAAAAATGCCAATTTCGTGTGTACACACGTATTTCTATCCAAAGATTCTTGTTCGCGTCCAGAAATATATGCGTTTGCTAGTGTAATGTAAAAAGCGGAAAAATCGTTGTTTCTCGGGCAAGAAATGCGTTTTTTCGTATATACATTAATAAAACCTACAAATTGAAACCGATTGTACTAATTCTTCCTGAATGTGTTTAACATTCACAATGAAACAGCATTTTATCACTCGTTTCGATTTTCCAATCATAGAAATTTCTCTAAAAATTTGGAATTTGCGAGATTTTAAGCTATATAATCATGGATAAAATATGCAATTCCCATCGGATCTCTCTGGTTTCTTAAAAAAAAAAAATCAAATTCGTGTGTACACACGCATTTCTATCCAAAGTTTCATGTTCGCGTCCAGAAATATATGCGTTTGTTAGTGTATTGTAAAAAGTGGAAATATCGTCGTTTCTCGGGCTAGAAATGCGTTTTTTCTAATATTCATTAATGAAACCTACAAAATGAAACCGATTATGCTAATTCTGTTTTGGGTGGATTTAACATTCACAATGAAACAACATTTTATCACTCGTTTCGATTTTCCACTCATTAAAAATTTCTCTAAAAATTTGGTTTTTGCAAGATTTTAAGCTATATAATCATGGATAAAATCTACAACGCCTATCGTATCACTGTGGTTTCTTAAAAGAATGTCAAATTCGTGTGTACACACGTATTTCTATCCAAAGATTCTTGTTCGCGTCCAAAAATATATACGATTGCTAGTGTATGGTAATAATGGAAAAATCGTCGTTTCTCGGGCTAGAAATGCGTTTTTTTCGTATATACATTAATAAAACCTACATATTGAAACCGATTGTGCTAATTCTTTCTGAATGGGTTTAACATTCACAATGATACAGCATTTTATCAGTCGTTTCGATTTTCCACTATTATAAAATTTCTCCAAAAATTTGGTGTTTGCGAAATTTTAAGCTATATAATCATGAATAAAATCTACAAATCTCATGGGATCTCTCTAGTTTCTTAAAAGAATGTCAAATTCGTGTGTACACAACTATTTTTATCCAAAGATTCATGTTCGTGTCCAGAAATATACGTGTTTGCTAGTGTATGACAATTAGAGGAAAAATCGTCGTATCTCGGACTAGAAATGCGTTTTTGGGTATATATATTAATAAAACTTACAAATTGAAACCGATTGTGCTAATTCTTTCAGAATGGGTTTAGCATTCAGAATGAAACAGCATTTTATCACTCGTTTCGATTTTCCACTCATTTAAAATTTCTCTAAAAAGTTGGTTTTTGCTAGATGTAATGCTATTTAATCACGAATAAATTCTATAAATACCATCGGATTTCTTTAGTTTGTTAAAAAAAATGTCAAATTCGTGTGTACACACGTATTTCTATCCAAGTATTCTTGTTCGCGTCCAGAAATATATACGATTGCTAGTGTATGGTAATGAGTGGAAAAATCGTCGTTTCTCGGGCTAGAAATGCGTTTTTTGTGTATACATTAATAAAACCTACAAATTGAAACCGATTGTGCTAGTTCTTTCTGAACGGGTTTGACATTCTCAATGATACAACATTTTATCTCTCGTTTCGATTTTCCACTTAATTAAAATTGCTCTAAATATTTGGTTTTTGCGAGATATTAAGCTATATAATCATGAATAAAGTCTACAAATCCCATCGGATCTCTCTGGTTTCTTAAAAAAATGTCAAATTCGTTTATACACACCTATTTCTATCCAAAGATTCATGTTCTCGGCGAGAAATACATGTGTTTGCTTGTGTATGTGAGTTAGTGGAAATATCATCGTTTTTTTTGGGCTAGAACTGCGTTTTTGCGTAGATACATTAATAAAACCTACAAATTGTTACCGATTGTGCTAATTCTTTCTGAATGGGTTTAACATTCACAATGAAACAGCATTTTATCACTCATTTCGATTTTCCACTCATTTAAAATTTCTCTAAAAATTTGGTTTTTGCTAGATGTTATGCTATTTAATCACGAAAAAATTCTACAAATCCCATCGGATTTCTGTAGTTTGTTAAAAAAATGTCAAATTCGTGTGTACACACGTATTTCTATCCAAGTATTCTTGTTCGCGTCCAAAAATATATACGATTGCTAGTGTATGGTAATAATGGAAAAATCGTCGTTTCTCGGGCTAGAAATGCGTTTTTTCGTATGTACATTATTAAAACCTACAAATTGAAACCGATTGTGCTAATTCTTTCTGAATGGGTTTAACATTCACAATGATACAGCATTTTATCACTCGTTTCGATTTTCCACTAATATAAAATTTCTCCAAAAATTTGGTTTTTGTGAGTTTTTAAACTATATAATCATGAATAATATCTATAAATCCCATCGGATTTCTCTAGTATCTTAAAAAAATTTCAAATTCCTGTTTACATACTTATTTCTATCCAAAGATTGTTGTTCGCTCCGGAAATATATGCGTTTGCTAGTGTATGGTAAAAAGTGAAAAAATCGTCGTTTCTCGGGCTAGAAATGCGTTTTTTCATATGTACATTAATAAAACTTAAAAATTGGAACGGATTGTGCTAATGCTTTCTGAATGGGTTTAAACTTCACAATGAAATAGCATTATATCACTGGTTTTGATTTTCCACTCATATAAAATATCTCTAAAAATTTGGAATTTTGCGAGATTTTAAGCTATATAATCATGAATAAAATTTACAAATCCCATCGGATTTCTCTAGTTTCCTATATAAAAATGGCAAATTCGTGTGTACACACTTATTTCTATCCAAAGATTCTTGTTCGCGTCCAGAAATATATGTGATTGCTAGTGTATGGTAACAAGTGGAAAAATCGTCGTTTCTCGGGCTAGAAATGCGTTTTTTCGCATATACATTAATAAAACCTACAAATTGAATCAGATTATGTTAATTCTTTCTCAGTGGGTTTAACATTCACAATGAAACAGCATTTTATCACTCGCCGCTATTTTCCACTAATACAAAATTTCCCAAATAATTTGGTTTTTCCGATATTTTAAGCTATATAATGATGAAACAAATCTACAAATCCCATCGGATCTCCCTGGTTTCTTAAAAGACTGTCAAATTTGTGTGTACACATGCACTTCTATCCAAAGTTTCATGTTCACGTCCGGAAATATATGCGTTTCAGGTGATTTATAAAAAGTGTAAAAATCATCGTTTCTCGGGCTAGAAATGCGTTTTTTCTTATATACATTAATAAAACCTACAAATTGAAACCGATTGTGCTAATACTGTTTGAATGGGTTTAACATTCACAATGAAACAACATTTTATCACTCTTTTCGATTATCCACTCATTTAAAATATCTCTAAAATTTTGGTTTTTGCGAGATTTTAAGCTATATAATCAGGAATAAAGTCCACAATTCCCATCGGATCTCTCTGCTTTCTTAAAAAAATATCAAATTCGGGTGTACACATGCATTCCTATCCAATGTTTCATTTTCGCGTCCAGAAATATATGCGTTTGTTAGTTTATGGTAATATTTGGAAAAATCGTCATTTCTCGGGCTAGAAATGCGTTTTTTCCTATATATATTAATAAAACATAAAATTCCAAGCGATCGTGCTAATTCTTTCTGAATGGCTTTAATATTTACAGTGAAACCTCATTTTATCTCTCGTTTCGATTTTCCACTCATAGAAATTTTCCCTAAAAATTTGGTTTTTGCGAGATTTTAAGGTGTATAATCATGAATAAAATTTACAATTCCCATTGGATCTCTCTGCTTTCTTACAAAAATATCAAATTCGTGTGTACACACACATTTCTATCCAAATTGTCTTGTTCGCGTCCAGAAATATATGCGTTTGTTAGTGTATTGTAAAAAGTGGAAAAATTGTCGTTCCTCGGGCTAGAGATGCGTTTTTTCCTATATACATTAATAAAACCTACAAATTGAAACCGCTTGTGCTAATTCTGTTTTGAGTGGGTTTAACATTCACAATGAAACAACAATTTATCACTCGTTTCGATTTTCCTCTCATTTAAAATTTCTCTAATTATTTGGTTTTTGCGAGATTTTAAGCTATATAATCATGAATAAAATCTACAAATCTCATGGGATCTCTCTGGTTTCTTAGAAGAATGTCAAATTCGTGTGTACACACCTATTTCTATCCAAAGATTCATGTTCGCGTCAAGAAAAATGTGTTTGCTAGTGTATGGCAATTAGAGGAAAAATCGTTGTATCTCGGGCTAGAAATGCGTTTTTGCGTATATACATTAATAAAACATACAAATTGATACCGATTGTGCTAATTCTTTCTGAATGGGTTTAACATTCACAATGAAACAGCATTTTGAAACTCGTTTCGATTTTCCACTCATTTAAAATTTCTCTAAAAATTTGGTTTTTGCTAGATGAATAAAATCTTCAAATCCAATCGGATTTCTCTAGTTTCATAAAAAAAAAAATCAAATTCGTGTTTACACACGTATTCCTATCCTAATATTCTTGTTCGCGTCCAGAAATATATGCGTTTGCTAGTGTATGGTAATAATGGAAAAATCGTCGTTTCTCGGGCTAGAAATGCGTTTTTTCGTATATACATTAATAAAACCTACAAATTGAAACCGATTGTGCTAATTCCTTCCGAATGGGTTTAACATTCACAATGATACAGCATTTTATCACTCGTCTCGATTTTCGACTAATATAAAATTTCTCCAAAAGTTTGGTTTTTGCGAGATTTTAAGCCATATAATCATGAATAAAATCTACAAATCTCATGGGATCTCTCTAGTTTCTTAAAAGAATGTCAAATTCGTGTGTACACACCTATTTCTATCCAAGTATTCTTGTTCGCGTCCAGAAATATATACGATTGCTAGTGTATGGTGATAAGTGGAAAAATCGTCGTTTCTCGGGCTAGATTTGCGTTTTTCGTATATACATTAATAAAACCTACAAATTGAATCCGATTGCGCTAATTCTTTTTGAATGGGTTTAACATTCACAATGAAACAGCATTTTATCACTCGTTTCGATTTTCCATTCCTATAAAATTTGTCTACAAATTTGTATTTTGCGAGATTTTAAGCAATATAATCATGAATAAAATCTACAAACCCCTTCGGATATCTCTAGTTTCTCAAAAAAATGTCAAAGTCGTTTGTATACACGTATTTCTATTCAAAGTTTATTGTTCTCGTCCAGAAGCATATGCGTTTGCTAGTGAATGGTAATAAGTGGAAAAATCGTCGTTTCTCGGGCTAGAAATGCGTTTTTTCCTATATATACATTAATAAAACCTACAAATTGAATCCGATAGTGCTAATTCCTTCTGAAGGGGTTTAACATTCACAATGAAACCGTATTTTATCAATTGCCTCGATGTTCCACTCATACAAAATTTCTCTAAAAATTTACATTTTGCGAGATTTTAAGCTATATAATCACAAAAAAACCCTACAAATCCCATCTGATATCCCTAATTTCTTAAAAGAATGTCAAATTCGTGTGTACACACGCATTTCTATCCAAAGTTTCAAGTTCGCGTCCAGAAATCTATGCGTTAGCTAGTGTAATGTAAAAGTGGAAAAATCGTCGTTTCTCTGGCTGGAAATGCGTTTTTTCGTATAAATTAATAAAACATACAAATTCCAAGCGATTGTGCTAATTCTTTCGGAATGGCTTTAACATTCACAATGAAACCGCATTTTTTCACTCGTTTGGAATTTTCACTCATACAAAATTTCTCTAAATATTTTGTTTTTGCGAGATTTTGTGCTATATAATCATGAATAGAATCTACAAGTCCCATCGGATCGCTCTGGATACTTAAAAGAATGTCAAATTCGTTTGTACACAACTATCTCTATCCAAAGAATCATGTTCGCGTCCGGAAATATATGCGTTTGACAGTGTAAGGCAATAAGTGGAAAAATCGTCGTTTCTCGGGCTAAAAATGTTTTATTTTCCTATATACATTATAAAAACTACAAATTCCAAGCGATTGAGCTAATTCTTTCTGAATGGATTTAACATTCACAATGAAACAGCATTTTATACTCGTTTCGATATTCCACTCATTTAAAATCTCTCCAAGAATTTTGTTTTTGCGAGATTTTAATCTATATAATCATGAATAAAATCTACAAATCCCATCGGATTTCTCTAGTTTCTTAAAAAAATGACAAATTCGAGTGTACACACGTAGTTCTATCCAAAGTTTTTTGTTCGCGTCCAGAAAAATATGCGTTTGCTAGAGTATGGTAATGAGTGGAAAAATCGTCGTTTCTCGGGCTAGAATTTTTTTTTCGTATATACATTAATAAAACATACAAATTGGAACCGTGTGTTCTAATTCTATCTGAATGGGTTTAACATTCACAATGAAACCGCATTTTATCACTCGCCTCGATTTTCCACTCATACAAAATTTTTCTAAAAATTTGTTTTTGCGAGATTTTAAGCTATATAACCATGAAAAAAAATCTACAAATCCCATCGGATAACTCTGGTTTCTTAAAAGAATATGAAATTCGTGTGTACAGACACATTTCTATCCAAATGTTCGTCTTCGCGTCCAGAAATAAATGTGTTTGCTAGGGTTGGCTTATTGGAAAAAGTGGAAATATCGTCGTTTCTCGGGCTAGAACTGCATTTCTTTGTATATACATTATTAAGCCTACAAATTGAAACCGATTGGATAATTCTTTCTGAATGGGTTTAACATTCACAATGAAAGAGCTTTTTAACACTGGTTTCGATTTTCCACTCATATAAAATTTGTCTAATAATTTGGTTTTTGCGAGATTTTAAACTATATAGTCATGAATAAAATCTACAAATCCCATCGGATATCTCTAACTTCTTTAAGAAATGTCAAATTCATGAGTACACACGTATTTCTGCTCAAAGAATTTTGGTCGCGTCCAGAAATATATGCGTTTGCTAGTGAATGGTAATAAGTGGAAAAATCGTCGTTTCTCGGGCTAGAAATGCGTTTTTTCCTATATATACATTAATAAAACCTACAAATTGAAACCGATAGTGCTAATTCTTTCTGAAGGGGTTTAACATTCACAATGAAACAGCATTTTATCACACGTTTCGATTTTCCACTCATACAAAATTTCTCTAAAAATTTGGTTTTTGCGAGATTTTAAGCTATATAATCATGGATAAAATCTACAAATCACATCGGATATCACTAGTTTCTTAAAAAAATGTCAAATTCGTGTACAGACGTATTTCTATCCAAAGATTATTGTTGGCGTCCAGAATATATGCGTTTGCTAGTGTATGATAATAAGTTGAAAAATCGTCGTTTCTCGGGCTAGAAATGCGATTTTTCTTATATACATTAATAAAACCTACAAATTGAAACCGATTATGCTAATTCTTTCTGAATGGGTTTAACATTCAAAATGAAACAGCATTTTATCACACGTTTCGATTTTCCACTCATTCAAAATTTCTCTAAAACTTTGGTTTTTGCGAGATTTTATGTTATAATCATGGATAAAATCTACAAATGCCATCGGATTTCTCTAGTTTCTTAAAAGAATGTCATATTCGTGTGTACACACGTATTTCTATCCAAAGATTCTTGTTCGCGTCCACAAATATACGGGTTTGCTAGTGTATGTTAAAATGTGGAAAAATCGTCGTTTCTCGGGCTAGAAATGCGTTTCTTCGTATATACATTGATAAAACATACAAGTTCTAAGCGTTTGTACTGATTCTTTCTGAATGGCTTTAACATTTACAATGAAACCGCATTTTATCACTCGTTTCGATTTTCCACACATACAAAATTTCTCTAAAAATTTGGTTTTCGCCAGATTTTAAGCTATATAATAATGAATAAGATATACTAATCCCATTGGATCTCTCTGGTTTCTTAAAAGAATATCAAATGCGTGTGTACACACTTATTTCTTTCGAAAGATTGATGTTCCCGTCCAGAAATATATGCGTTTGCTAGCGTATGGCAATAAGTTTGAAAATCGTCGTTTCTCGGGCTAAAAAGGAGTTTTTTCCTATATTCATTAATAAAACCTAGAAATTGAAACCGATTCTGCTAATTCTGTTTGAGTGGGTTTAACATTCACAATGAAACAACATTTTATCACTAGTTTCGATTTTCAACTCATTTAAAATTTCTCTAAAAGTTCGGTTTTTGCGAGATTTTACTCTATATAATCATGAATAAAATCTTCAAATCCTATCTTATTACTGTAGTTTCCAAAAAAAAAAAAAAAAAAAAATGTCAAATTCGTGTGTACACACGTATTTGTATCCAAAGAGACTTCTTCGCGTCCAGAAATATATGCGTTTGTTAGTTTATGGTAATATTTGGAAAAATCGTCGTTTCTCGGGCTAGAAATGCGTTTTTTCCTATATATATTAATAAAACATAAAATTCCAAGCGATCGTGCTAATTCTTTCTGAATGGCTTTAATATTTACAGTGAAACCTCATTTTATCTCTCGTTTCGATTTTCCACTCATAGAAATTTTCCCTAAAAATTTGGTTTTTGCGAGATTTTAAGCTATATAATCAGGAATAAAATCTACAATTCCCATCGGATCTCTCTGCTTTCTTAAAAAAATATCAAATTCGTGTGTACACATGCATTTCTATCCAAAGTTTCATTTTCGCGTCCAGAAATATATGCGTTTGTTATTGTATGGTAATAAGTGGAAAAATCGTCGTTTCTCGGGCTAGAAATGCGTTTTTTCCTATATAGATTAATAAAACATAAAAATTCCAAGCGATTGTGCTAATTCTTTCTGAATGGCTTTAACATTCAAAATGAAACCGCAGTTTATCACACCTTTTGATTTTCCACTCATACAAAATTTCTCTAAAAATTTGGTTTTTGCTAGATTTTAAGCTATATAATCATGAATTAAATCTACAAAACCCGTCGGATCGCTCAGGATTTTTAAAAGAATGTCAAATTCTCGTTTACACACCTATTTCTATCCAAAGTTTCATGTTCGCGTCCAGAAATATATGCGTTTGCTAGAGTATGGCAAAAAGTGGAAAAATCGTCGTTTCTCGGGCAAGAAAGCCGTTTTTTCGGATATACATTAATAAAACCTACAAATTGAAACCGATTGTGCTAATTCTGTCTGAATGGGTTTAACATTCACAATGGAACCGCATTTTATCGCTCACTCGTTTCGATTTTCCAATGATAATAAATTTCTCTAAAAAATTGGGATTTTGCGAGATTTTAAGCAATATAATCATGGATAAAATCTACAATTCCCGTCGTATCTCTCTGCTTACTTAAAAAAATATCAAATTCGTGTGTACACACGCATTTCTTGCCAAAGTTACATTTCCGCGTCGAGAAATCTATGCATTTGCTAGTGTAATGTAAAAAGTGGAAAAATCGTCGTTTCTCGGGGGTTAAAAATGCGTTTTTTTTCCTATATACATTAATGAAACCTACAAATTGAAACCGATTGTGCTATTTATAACTGAATGGGTTTAACATTCACAAAGAAACCACATTTTATCACTTGTTTCGATTTTCCACTCATACAAAATTTCTCTAAATTTTTTTTTTTTTGCGAGATTTTAAGCTATATAATCATGAATAATATCTACAATTCCCATTGGATCTCTCTGGTTTCTTAAAAAAATATCAAATTCGTGTGAATACACGCATTTCTATTCAAAGTTACATGTTCGCTTCCAGATATATATGCGTTTGCTAGTGTATTGTAAAAAGTGGAAAAATGGTCGTTTCTCAGGCTATAAATGCGTTTTTTCGTATATATATTAATGAAACCTACAAATTGAAACCGATTGTGCTAATTCTTTCTGAATGGGTTTAACATTCACAATGAAACAGCATTTTATCACTCGTTTCGATTTTCCACTCATATAAAATTTCTCTAAAATTTGGTTTTTGCAAGATTTTAAGCTATATAAACATGAATAAAATCTACAAATCCCTTGGGTTTTCTCCAGTTTCTTAAAATAAGTCAAATTCGTGTGTACTCACATATTTCTAACCTAAGATTCTTTTTCGCCTCCAGAAATATATGCAGTTGCTTGTGTATGGCAATTAGTGGAAAAATCGTCGTTTCTCGGGCTAGAAATGCGTTTTAACGTATATACTACTAGGTTCAAAAAGTTCCCGGAATTTTACTACCATTTTTCGTATTAATATATAACAAGGGATATTATACATTTGTTTTGTTGGTAACATTCATGATGTCATTTCCTTAAAGTTTGTTCATAATGGCAATTATTGGTTTTGAGTTGTAGGCAATTGTTTATCATAGTGTTTCGTTTGTTCGTCGCATTTTGTAATTATGTCCACAGAGCAAAGTACAAACATCAAGTTCTGTATTTTGCTGGGGACATGATTAGTATGGCTGATGAAGATGGTGATTTCTTAAACAAAATGAAACTGGTGCTACTTGTACGACCCAGTCCCTAAACGACAGTCATCTGAGTGGAAATCGAAAACATCTCCTCGGAAGCAAAAATTTCCTAGGCACACTTCCAAAGGCAAAGTTATTTTAAATGTTATGTTTTATTTAACGACGCTCGCAACTGCAGAGGTTATATCAGCATCGCCGGATGTGCCGGAATTTTGTCCCGTAGGAGTTCTTTTTCATGCCAGTAAATCTACTAACATGAGCCTGTCGCATTTAAGCTCATTTAAAGCAAAGTTATGTTGGAAGTTTTCTTCGACTCTCAGGGTCTCATGCACCATGAGTTCATTCCAGAAGGTCGTACTGTAACGAAAGAATTGTACGTAGAAACCCTCCGTCGCCTCTGGGACGCAGTGAGAAGGAAACGTCCAGAAAAGTGGGTAGAAAACAACTGGTTCCTTATGCATGACAATGCACCTGCTCATCGCGCAATTATTGTAAAGAATTTTCTTACCAGGCACAACATAACTGCTTTGGATCACCCACCACACTCTCCTGATCTCTCACCACCTGATTACTTTCTGTTTCCCCGTCTGAAAAGTCATCTGAAAGGACGGAGATTCAATGCTGAAGAGGTTATCGCAAACGCGACGAGAGCACTAAGACGGGTTTCACAAAATGGCTTCCAGGCCTGCTTCCAGGAACTCTACACGCGTTGGCAAAAGTGTGTTGTTGCGGAAGGCAACTATTTTGAAGGAAATGCTGTAGAATAATGTTTAAGGTACGTTGTTTCTATGATGCTAGCAAATTCCGGGAAATTTTTGAACCTAGTATGTACATTAATAAAACCTACAAATTGAAACCGATTGTACTAATTCTTTATGAATGGCTTTAAACTTCACAATGAAACATAATTTTTTCACTCGTTTCGATTTTCCACTCATATAAAATTTCTCTAAAATTTGGTTTTTGCGAGATTTTAAGCTATATAATCATGGATAAAATCTACAAATCCCATGGGATCACACTGGTTTCTTAAAATAATGTCAAATTCGTGTGTACACACGTGTTTCTATCCAAAGATTCATGTTCGCGTCCAGAAATATATTCGTTTGCTAGTGTATGGCAATAAGAGGAAAAATCGTCGTTTGTCGGGCTAGAAATGCGTTTTTTTATAACATTAATAAAACCTACATATTGTAATCGATTGGGCTAATTCTTTCAGAATGGGTTTGACATTCATAAAAAAAGAGCATTTTATCACTTGTTTCGATTTTCCACTCACACAAAATTTCTCTAAAAATTTGGTTCTTGCGAGAGTTTAAGGTATATAATCATGAATAAAATTTACAAATCCCATCAGATTCCTCTAGTTCCTTAAAAAAATGTCAAATTCGTTTGTACACATGTATTTCTATCCAAAGATTCTTGTTCGCGTCCAGAAATATATGCGTTTGCTAGTGTATGGTAATAAGTGGAAAAATCGTCGTTTCTCGGGCTAGAAATGCGTTTTTTCGTATATACATTAGTAAAAGCTACAAATTGAAACCGATTGTGCTAATTCGTTCTGAATGGGTTTAACATTCACAAAGAAACCGCATTTTATCTCTCGCCTCGATTTTCCACTCATACAAAATTTCTCTAAAAATTTGGTTTTTGCGAGATTTTTATCTATATAATGATGAAAAAAACTACAAAGCCCATCGGATCTCTCTGGTTTCTTAAAATAATGTGAAATTCGTGTGTACACACGCATTTCTATCCAAATTTTCATGTTCCCTTCCAGAAATCTATGCGTTTGCTAGTGTAATGTAAAAAGGGAAAAATCGTCGTTCCTCGGGCTAGTAATGCTTTTTATCGTATTTACATTAATAATGCATACAAATTCCAAAAGATTGTGCTAATTCTTACTGAATGGCTTTAACATTTACAATGAAACCGCATTTTATCACTCGTTTCGATTTTCCACACATAGAAAATTTCTCTAAAAATTTGGTTTTTGCGAGAATTTAAACTATATAATCATGAATAAAGTCAACAAATCCCATAGGATCTCACTGGATTCTTAAAAGAATGTCAAATTCGTGTGTACACACCTATTTCTATCCAAAATTCATGTTCGCGTCCTGAAATATATGCGTTTGCTAGTGTATGGCAATATGTTGAAGAATTGTCGTTCCTCAGGCTAAAAATGCGTTTTTTCCTATATACATTAATAAAACGTACAAATTCCAAGCGATTGTGCTAATTCTTTCCGAATGGTTTTAAAATTCACAATAAATCAGCATTTTATCACTCGTTTAGATTTTCCACTCAGTTAAAATTTCTCTAAAAATTTTGCTTTTGCGAGATTTTTAGTTATATAACCTTGAATAAAATCAACAATTCCCATCGGATCTCTCTGCTTTCTTAAAAAAATATCAAGTTGGTGTGTACACATGCATTACTATCCAAAACTTCATGTTCTCGTCCAGAAATATGTGCGTTTGTTAGTGTATTGTAAAAAGTAGAAAAATCATCGTTTGTCGGGATAGAAAAGCGTTTTTTCTGATATACATTAATGAAACCTACAAATTGGAACCGTTTGTGCTAATTCTTTGTGAATAGCTTTAACATTCACAATGAAACCGCATTTTATCATTCGCCTCGTTTTTCCACTCTTACAAAATTTCTCTAAAAATTGGTTTTTGCGAGATTTTAAGCTATATAATCATGAAAAAAATCTACAAATCCCATCGGATATCTCTGGTTTGTTAAAAGAATGTCAAATTCGTGTGTAAACACGCATTTCTATCAAAAGTTTCATGTTCGCGTCCTGAAATCTATGCGTTAGTTAGTGTAATGTAAAAAGAGGGGAAATCGTCGTTTCTCTGGCTAGAAATGCGTTTTTTCGTATATACATTAATAAAACCTACAAATTCCAACCGATTGTGCTAATTCTTTGTGAATGTGTTTAACATTCACAATGGAAGAGCATTTTATCACACGTTTCGATTTTCCACTCATACGAAAACTTTCTAAATATTTCGCTTTTGCGAGATCTTAAGCTATATAATCATGAAAAAAAATCTACAAATCAAATCGGATCTCTCTGGTTTCATAAAAGAATGTTAAATTCGTGTGTACACACTTATTTCTATCCAAAGATTCATGTTCGCGACCAGAAATATATGCGTTTTTTAGTGTATGGCAATAAGTGGGAAAATCGTCGTTTCTCGGGATAGAATTGCGTTTTTTCATATTTACATTAATAAAACCTACAAATTCCAAGCGATTGTGCTAATTCTTTCTGAATGGGTTTAACATTCAGAATGAAACAACATTTTATCACTCGTTTCGATTTTCCACTCAATTAAAATTTCTCTAAGAAATTGGTTTTTGCGAGATTTTAAGCTATAAAATGAAGAATAAAATCTACAAATCTCATGGGATCTCTCTGGTTTCTTAAAAGAATGTCAAATTCGTGTGTACACACCTATTTCTATCCAAAGATTCATGTTCGCGTCCAGAAATATATGCGTTTGCTAGTGTATGGCAATTAGAGGAAAAATCGTCGTGTCTCGGGCTAAAAATGCGTTTTTGCGTATATACATTAATAAAACCTACAAATTGAAAGCGATTATGCCAATTATTTCTGAATGGGTTTAACATTCACAATGAAACCGCATTTTATCACTTCCCCCGATTTTCCACTCATACAAAATTACTCTATAAATTTGGTTTTTGCGAGATTTTAAGCTATATAATCAAGAAAAAAATCTAGAAATCCCATCGGATCTCTCTGGTTTCTTAAAAGAATGTCAAATTCGTGTGTACACACGCATTTCTGTCCAAGGTTTCATGTTCGCGTCCAGAAATCTATACGTTTGCTAGTGTAATGTAAAAAGTGGAAAAATCGTCGTTTCTCGGGCAAGAAATGCGTTTTTTCGTATATACATTAATAAAACCTACAAATTGAAACCGATTGCGCTAATTCTTCCTGAATGTGTTTAACATTCACAATGAAACAGCATTTTATCACTCTTTTCCATTATCCATTCTTTTAAAATTTAACTAAAAATTTGGTTTTTGCGAGATTTTATGCTATATAATCATGAATAAAATCTACAAATCCCATCGGATTTCTCTAGTTTCTTAAAAAAATTTCAAATTCGTTTGCACACACGTATTTCTATCCAAAGATTCATGTTCGTGTCCAGAAATATATGCCTTTGCTTGAGTATGTTAAAAAGTGGAAAAATCGTCGTTTCCGGGACTAGAAATGCGTGTTTTCTTATATACATTAATAATACCTACAAATTCCTTGCGATTGTGCTAATTCTTTCTGAATGGCTTTACCATTCACAATTAAAAACAGAATTTTAACACTCGTTTCGATTTTCCAATCATACAAAATATCTCTAAAAATTTGGTTTTTGCGAAATATTAAGCTATATAATAATGAATAAGATCTACTAATCCCATCGGATCTCTCTGGTGTCTTAAAAGAATGTCAAATTCGTGCGTACACACACCTATTTCTATCCAAAGATTCATGTTCTTGTCCAGAAATATATGCGTCTGTTAGTGTATGGCAATTAGAGGAAAAATCGTCGTGTCTCTGGCTAGAAATCCGTTTTTTCGTACATACATTAATAAAACCTACAAATTGAAAGCGATTATGCCAATTATTTCTGAATGGGTTTAACATTCACAATGAAACCACATTTTATCACTTCCCTCGATTTTCCACTCATACAAAATTTCTCTATAAATTTGGTTTTTGCGAGATTTTAAGCTATATAATCAAGAAAAAAATCTAGAAATCCCATCGGATCTCTCTGGTTTCTTAAAAGAATGTCAAATTCGTGTGTACACACACCTATTTCTATCCAAAGATTCATGTTCTTGTCCAGAAATATATGCGTTTCCTTTCGTATGGTAGTAAGTGGAAAAATCGTCGTTTCTCGGGCTAGAAAAATGCGTCTTTTCGTATATAGATTAATAAAAGCTTCAAATTGAAACCGATTGTGCTAATTTTTTCTAAATGGGTTTAACATTCACAATGAAACAACATTTCATCTCTCGTTTCGATTTTCCACTGGTTTAAAATTACTCTAAGAATTTGGTTTTTACTAGAATTTATACTATTTAATCATTAATAAAATCTACAAAACCCATCGGATTTCTCTAGTTTCTTAGAAAAATGTCAAATTGGTGTGTACACACGCATTTCTATCCAAATATTCTTGTTCGCGTCCAGAAATATATGCCTTTGCTACTGTATGTTAATAATGGAAAAATCGTCGTTTGTCGGGCTAGAAATGCGTTTTTTCGTATATACATTAATAAAACCTACAATTGAAACCGATTGTGCTATTTCTTTGTGAATGAGTTTAACATTCACAATGATACAGCATTTTATCGCCCGTTTCGATTTTCCACTAATATAAAATTTCTCCAAAAATTTGGTTTTTGCGAGATTTTAAGCTATATAATCATCAATCAAATCTACAAATCCCATCGGATTTCTCTAGTTTCTAAAAAAAATGTAAGATTCATGTGTACGCACGTATTTCTATTCAAAGATACTTGTTCGCTTCCAGAAATATATGCGTTTGCTTGCGTATGGTAATAAGTGGAAAAATCGTCGTTTCTCGTGTTAGAAATGCGTCTTTTCGTATATAAATTAATAAAACCTAAAAATTAGAACCGATTGTGTTATTCTTTCTGAATGGGTTTAAAATTCACAATGATACTGCATTATATAACTCGTTTCGATTTTCGACTCATATTTAATTCTCTAAAAATTTGGATTTTGCGAGATTTTAAGCTATATAATCATGAATAAAATCTACAAACCCCATCGGATTTCTCTAGTTTCCTAGAAGAAATGTCAAATTCGTGTGTACACACCTATTTCTATCCAAAGATTTGTGTTCACATCCAGAAATATATGCGTTTGCTAGTGAACTGTAAAAAGTGGAAAAATCATCGTTTCTCGGGCTAGAAATGCGTTTTTTCTTATATACATTAATAAAACCTACAAATTGAAACCGGATGTGCTAATACTGTTTGAATGGATATAACATTCACAATGAAACCGCATTTTATCACTCGTTTCGATTTTCTACTCATATAAAATTTCTCTAAATATTTGGTTTCTGCGAGATTTTATTCTATATAAACATGAATAAAATCACCAAATCCCTTGGGTTTTCTCTAGTTTCTTAAAAAATTCAAATTCGTGTGTACACACATATTTCTAAGCAAAGATTCTTTTTCGCGTCCAGAAATATATGCGTTTGCTAGTGTATGGCAATTACTGGAAAAATCGTCGTTTCTCGGGGTAGAAATGCGTTTTTTCGTATATACATTAATAAAACCTACAAATTGAAACCGATTGTGTTAATTCTTTCTGAATGGGTTTAACATTCACAATGAAAAAGCATTTTGTCACTCGCCTCGATTTTCCACTAATACAGTATTTCTCAAAAAATTTGGTTTTTGCGAGATTTTAAGCTCTATAATCTTGAAAAAAATCCACAAATCCAATCGGATCTCTCTGGTTTCTTAAAAGACTATCAAATTCGTGTGTACACACACATTTCTATCCCAAGTTTCATGTTCGTGTCCAGAAATATATGCGTTTGCTAGTGTAATGTAAAAAGCGGAAAAATCGTCGATTCTCGGGATAGAAATGCGTTTATTCATATATACATTAATAAAACCTACAAATTGAAATCGACTGTGCAAATTCAGTTTGAATGGGTTTAACATTCTCAATGATACAACATTTTATCTCTCAATTCGATTTTGCACTTAATTAAAATTGCTCTAAAAATTTGGTTTTTGCGAGATATTATGCTATATAATCATGAATAAAATCTACAAATCTCATTGGATCACTCTGGTTTCTTAAAAAAATTTCAAATTCGTTTATACACACCTATATCTATCCAAAGACTCATGTTCTAGGCGAGAAATATATGTGTTTGCTTGTGTATGTCAGTTAGTGGAAATATCGTCGTTTGTCGGGTTAGAAATGCGTTTTTGCGTAGATACATTAATAAAACCTACAAATTGAAACCGATTGTGCTAATTCTTTCTGAATGGGTTTAACATTCACAATGAAACAGCATTTTATCACTCGTTTCGATTTTCCACTCATTTAAAATTTCCCTAAAAATTTGTTTTTTGCTAGATATTATGCTATTTAATCAAGAATAAATTCTACAAATCCCATCGGATTCTGTAGTTTGTTAAAAAAATGTCAAATTCGTGTGTACACACGTATTTCTATCCAAGTATTCTTGTTCGCGTCCAGAAATATATACTATTGCTTGTGTGTGGTAATAATGGAAAAATCGTCATTTCTCGGGCTAGAAATGCGTTTTTGCGTATATACATTAATACAACCTGCAAATTCCAAGCGAATGTGCTAATTCTTTCCGAATGGGTTTAACATTTACAGTGAAACCTCATTTTATCACTCGTTTCTATTTTCCACTCATACAAAATTTCTGTAAAAATTTGGTTTTTGCGAGATTTTAAGCTATATAATCATGAATAAAATCTGGAATTCCCGTAGGATCTCTCTGATTTCTCAAAAAAATATCAAATTTGTGTTTACACACGCATTTCTATCCAAAGTTTCATGTTCGCGTCCAGAAATATATGCGCTTGTTATTGTATTGTAAAAAGTGGAAAAATCGTCGTTTCTCTGGCTAGAAATGCGTTTTTTCGTATATATATTAATGAAACCTACAAATTGAAACCGATTGTGCTAATTCTTTCTGAATGGCTTTAAGATTTACAGTGAAACCTCATTTTATAACTCGTTTCGATTTTCCACTGATACAAAATTTCTCTAAAAATTTGGTTTTTGCGGGATTTTAAGCTATATAATCATGAATAAAATTTACAATTCCCATTGGATCTCTCTGCTTACTTACATAAATATCAAATTCGTGTGTACACACACATTACTATCCAAAGTTTCATCTTCGCGTCCTGAAATCTATGCATTTGCTAGTGTAATGTAAAAACTGGAAAAATCGTGGTTCCTCGGGCTAGAAATGCGTTTTTTCGTATATACATTAATAAAACCTACAAATTGAAACCGATTGTACTAATTCTTTATAAATGGCTTTAAAATTGACAATGAAACAGCACTTTTTCACTCGTTTCGATTTTCCACTCATATAAAATTTCTCTAAAATTTGGTTTTTGCGAGATTTTAAGCTATATAATCATGGATAAAATCTACAAATCCCATGGGATCACACTGGTTTCTTAAAATAATGTCAAATTCGTGTGTACACACGTGTTTCTATCCAAAGATTCATGTTCGCGTCCAGAAATATATTCGTTTGCTAGTGTATGGCAATAAGAGGAAAAATCGTCGTTTGTCGGGCTAAAAATGCGTTTTTTTATAACATTAATAAAACCTACAAATTACAAGCGATTGTGCTAATTCTTTCTCAATGGGTTTAACATTCACAATGAAACGGCATTTTATCACTCGTTTCGATTTTCCACTCGTTTAAAATTCCTCTAATAATTTGATTTTTGCGAGATTTTAAGCTATATAATCAGGAATAAAATCAACAAAGCCCATCGGATCTTTCTTAATTCATAAAATAATGTCAAATTGTTCTGTGCACACCTATTTCAATCCAAAGATTCATGTTCGCGTCCAGAAATATATGCGTCAGCTAGAGTATGGCAAAAAGTGGAAAAATCGTCGTTTCTAGGGGTAGAAAGGCGTTTTTTCGGATATACATTAATAAAATCTACAAATTGAAACCGATTGTGCTAAATCTTTCAGAATGGGTTTAACATTCACAATGGAACCGCATTTTATCACTCTTTTAGATTTTCCAACCATACAAAATTTCTCTAAGAATTTGGTTTTTGCGAGATTGTAAGCTATATAATCATGAATAATAACAACAATTCCCATCGGATCTCTCTGCTTTCTTAAAAATATATCAAATTCGTGTGTACACACGCATTTCTATCCAAAGTTTCATCTTCGCGTCCAGAAATATATGCGTTTGCTTGTGAAGGCCTATTGTAAAAAGTGGAAAAAATCGTGGTTTGTCGGGCTAGAATTGCGTTTTTTCGTATATAAGTTAATAAAAGCTACAAATTGAAACCGATTCGGCTAATTCTTTCAGAATGGGTTTGACATTCATAAAAAAGAGCATTTTATCACTTGTCTCGATTTTCCACTCATACAAAATTTCTCCAAAATTTTGGTTTTTGCGAGACTTTAAGGTATATAATCATGAATAAAATTTACAAATCCCATCGGATTCCTCTAGTTCCTTAAAAATATGTCAAATTCGTTTGTACACATGTATTTCTATCCAAAGATTCTTGTTCGCGTCCAGAAATATATGCGATTGCTAGTGTATGGTAATAGGTGGAAAAATCGTCGTTTCTCGGGCTAGAAATGCGTTTTTTCGTATATACATTAGTAAAAGCTACAAATTGAAACCGATTGTGCTAATTCGTTCTGAATGGGTTTAACATTCACAAAGAAACCGCATTTTATCTCTCGCCTCGATTTTCCACTCATACAAAATTTCTCTAAAAATTTGGTTTTTGCGAGATTTTAATCTATGTAAAGATAAAAAAATCTACAAAGCCCATCGGATCTCTCTGGTTTCTTAAAATAATGTGAAATTCGTGTGTACACCCGGATTTCTATCCAAATTTTCATGTTCCTTCCAGAAATCTATGCGTTTGCTAGTGTAATGTAAAAAGGGAAAAATCGTCGTTCCTGGGGCTAGTACTGCTTTTTATCGTATTAACATTAATAATGCCTACAAATTCCAAAATATTGTGCTAATTCTTACTGAATGGCTTTAACATTTACAATGAAACCGCATTTTATCACTCGTTTCGATTTTCCACACATAGAAAATTTCTCTAAAAATTTGGTTTTTGCGAGAATTTAAACTATATAATCATGAATAAAATCAACGAATCCCATAGGATCTCACTGGATTCTTAAAAGAATGTCAAATTCGTGAGTACATACCTATTTCTATCCAAAATTCATGTTCGCGTCCAGAAATATATGCATTTGCTAGTGTATGGCAATATGTTGAAAAATTGTCGTTCCTCAGGCTAAAAATGCGTTTTTTCCTATATGCATTAATAAGACCTACAAATTCCAAGCGATTGTGCTAATTCTTTCCGAATGGTTTTAAAATTCACAAAAAATCAGCATTTTATCACTCGTTTAGATTTTCCACTCATATAAAATTTCTCTGAAAATTTTGGTTTTGCGAGATTTTTAGTTATATAATTTTGAATAAAATCAACAATTCCCATCGGATCTCTCTGCTTTCTTAAAAAAAATATCAAGTTCGTGTGTACACATGCATTACTATCCAAAACTTCATGTTCGCGTCCAGAAATATGTGTGTTTGCTAGTGTATTGTAAAAAGTAGAAAAATCATCGTTTGTCGGGATAGAAAAGCGTTTTTTCTGATATACATTAATGAAACCTACAAATTGGAACCGTTTGTGCTAATTCTTTGTGAATAGCTTTAACATTCACAATGAAACCGCATTTTATCACTCGCCTCGATTTTCCACTCATACAAAATTTCTCTAAAAATTGGTTTTTGCGAGATTTTAAGCTATATAATCATGAAAAAAATCTACAAATCCCATCGGATATCTCTGGTTTGTTAAAAGAATGTCAAATTCGTGTGTAAACACGCATTGCTATCCAAAGTTTCATGTTCGCGTCCAGAAACCTATGCGTTAGTTAGTGTAATGTAAAAAGAGGGGAAATCGTCGTTTCTCTGGCTAGAAAAGCGTTTTTTCATATATACATTAATAATACCTACAAATTCCAACCGATTGTGCTAATTCTTTATGAATGTGTTTAACATTCACAATGGAAGAACATTTTATCACACGTTTCGATTTTCCACTCATACAAAATCTTTCTAAATATTTGGCTTTTGCGAGATTTTAAGCTATATAATAATGAAAAAAATCTACAAATCCCATCGGATCTCTCTGGTTTCTTAAAAGAATGTCAAATTCGTGTGTACACACTTATTTCTATCCAAAGATTCATGTTCGCGACCAGAAATATATGCGTTTTCTAGTGTATGGCAATAAGTGGAAAATTTGTCGTTTCTCGGGATAGAATTGCGTTTTTTCATATTTACATTAATAAAACCTACAAATTCCAAGCGATTGTGCTAATTCTTTCTGAATGGGTTTAACATTCAGAATGAAACAACATTTTATCACTCGTTTCGATTTTCCACTCAATTAAAATTTCTCTAAGAAATTGGTTTTTTCGAGATTTTAAGCTACAAAATGAAGAATAAAATCTACAAATCTCATGGGATCTCTCTGGTTTCTTAAAAGAATGTCAAATTCGTGTGTACACACCTATTTCTATCCAAAGATTCATATTCGCGTCCAGAAATATATGCGTGTGCTAGTGTATGGCAATTAGAGGAAAAATCGTCGTGTCTCTGGCTAGAAATCCGTTTTTTCGTACATACATTAATAAAACCTACAAATTGAAAGCGATTATGCCAATTATTTCTGAATGGGTTTAACATTCACAATGAAACCACATTTTATCACTTCCCTCGATTTTCCACTCATACAAAATTTCTCTATAAATTTGGTTTTTGCGAGATTTTAAGCTATATAATCAAGAAAAAAATCTAGAAATCCCATCGGATCTCTCTGGTTTCTTAAAAGAATGTCAAATTCGTGTGTACACACACCTATTTCTATCCAAAGATTCATGTTCTTGTCCAGAAATATATGCGTTTCCTTTCGTATGGTAGTAAGTGGAAAAATCGTCGTTTCTCGGGCTAGAAAAATGCGTCTTTTCGTATATAAATTAATAAAAGCTTCAAATTGAAACCGATTGTGCTAATTTTTTCTAAATGGGTTTAACATTCACAATGAAACAACATTTCATCTCTCGTTTCGATTTTCCACTGGTTTAAAATTACTCTAAGAATTTGGTTTTTACTAGAATTTATGCTATTTAATCATTGATAAAATCTACAAAACCCATCGGATTTCTCTAGTTTCTTAGAAAAATGTCAAATTCGTGTGTACACACGAATTTCTATCCAAATATTCTTGTCCGCGTCCAGAAATATATGCGTTTGCTACTGTATGTTTATAATGGAATAATCGTCGTTTGTCGGGCTAGAAATGCGTTTTTTCGTATATACATTAATAAAACCTACAAATTGAAACCGATTGTGCTATTTCTTTGTGAATGAGTTTAACATTCACAATGATACAGCATTTTATCACTCGTTTCGATTTTCCAACCATACAAAATTTCTGTAAGAATTTGATTTTTGCCAGATTTTAAGCTATATAATCATCAATAAAATCTACAAATCCAATCGGACCTCTTTAGTTTCTTAAAAAAATGTCAGATTCGTGCGTACACACACCTATTTCTATCCAAAGTTTCATGTTCTTGTCCAGAAATATATGTGTTTCCTTTCGTATGGTAGTAAGTGGAAAAATCGTCGTTTCTCGGGCTAGAAAAATGCGTCTTTTCGTATATACATTAATAAAACGTAAAAATTAGAACCGATTGTGTTATTCTTTCTGAATGGGTTTAAAATTCACAATGATACTGCATTATATAACTCGTTTCGATTTTCCACTCATATTTAATTCTCTAAAAATTTGGATTTTGCGAGATTTTAAGCTATATATTCATGAACAAAATCTACAAATCCCATCGGATTTCTCTAGTTTCCTAAAAAAAATGTCAAATTCGTGTGAACAGACGTATTTCTATCCAAATATTGTTGTTCGCGTCCAGAAATATATGGCATTGCTAGTGTATGGTAATGAGTGGAAAAATGGTCGTTTCTCGGGCTAGAAATGCGTTTTTTCATATATACATTGATATAACCAACAAATTCCAACCGATTGTGCTAATTCTTTCTGAATGGGTTTAACATTCACAATGTAACAGCATTTTATCACTCTTTTCGATTTTCCACTCATTTAAAATTCGTCTAAAAATTTGGTATTTGCGAGATTTTAAGCTATATAATCATAGATAAATTCTGCAATTCCCATCGGATCTCTCCGGTTTCTTAAAAAAAAAATATCAAATACGTGTATACTCACGCATTTCTATTCAAAGTGTCATGTTCACGTCCAGAAATATATGTGTTTTTTAGTTCATTGTAAAAAGTGGAAAATCGTCGTTTCTCGGGCTAGAAATGGGTTTTTTTTAATATTCATTAATAAAACCTACAAATTGAAACCGATTGCGCTAATTCTTTCTGAATTGGTTTAACATTCACCAGGAAACCGCATTTTATCACTCGATTCCATTATCCATTCTTTTAAAATTGCTCTAAATATTTGGTTTTTGCGAGATTTTAAGCTAAAACTTCATGAATAAAATCTACAATTCCCATCGGATCTCTCTGCTTTCTTAAAAAATATCAAGTTCGTGTGTACACACGCATTTCTATCCAAAACTTCATTTTCGCGTCCAGAAATATATGCGTTTGCTAGTGTATTGTAAAAAGTGGAAAAATCGTAGTTTGTCGGGCTAGAAAAGCTTTTTTACTCATATACATTAATGAAACCTACAAATTGGAACCGATTGTGCTAATTCTTTCTGAATAGGTTTAACATTCACAATGAAACCGCATTTTATCACTCGCCTCGATTTTCCACTCCTACAAAATTTCTCTAAATATTTGATGTTTCGAGATTTTAAGCAATATAATAATGAAAAAAATCTACAAATCCCATCGGATATCTCTGTTTTGTTAAAAGAATGTCAACTTCGTGTGCAAACACGCATTTCTATTCAAAGTTTCATGTTCGCGTCCAGAAATCTATGCGTTAGCTAGTGTAATGTAAAAAGTTGAAAAATCGTCGTTTCTCTGGCTAGAAATGCCTTTTTTTCGTATATGCAATAATTAAACCTACAAATTCAACCGATTGCGATAATTCTTTCTGAATGGGTTTAACATTCACAATGGAACAACATTTTATCACTCGTTTCGATTTTCCACTCATTTAAAATTCGTCTAAAAATTTGGTATTTGCGAGATTTTAAGCTATATAATCATAGATAAATTCTGCAATTCCCATCGGATCTCTCCGGTTTCTTAAAAGAAAAATATCAAATACGTGTATACTCACGCATTTCTATTCAAAGTTTCATGTTCACGTCCAGAAATATATGTGTTTTTTAGTTCATTGTAAAAAGTGGAAAATCGTCGTTTCTCGGGCTAGAAATGGGTTTTTTCAGATATTCATTAATAAAACCTACAAATTGAAACCGATTGCGCTAATTCATTCTGAATTGGTTTAACATTCACCAGGAAACCGCATTTTATCACTCGATTCCATTATCCATTCTTTTAAAATTGCTCTAAATATTTGGTTTTTGCGAGATTTTAAGCTAATAATTCATGTATAAAATCTACAATTCCCATCGGATCTCTCTGCTTTCTTAAAAAATATCAAGTTCGTGTGTACACACGCATTTCTATCCAAAACTTCATTTTCGCGTCCAGAAATATATGCGTTTGCTAGTGTATTGTAAAAAGTGGAAAAATCGTAGTTTGTCGGGCTAGAAAAGCTTTTTTACTCATATACATTAATGAAACCTACAAATTGGAACCGATTGTGCTAATTCTTTCTGAATAGGTTTAACATTCACAATGAAACCGCATTTTATCACTCGCATCGATTTTCCACTCCTACAAAATTTCTCTAAATATTTGATGTTTCGAGATTTTAAGCTATATAATAATGAAAAAAATCTACAAATCCCATCGGATATCTCTGTTTTGTTAAAAGAATGTCAACTTCGTGTGCAAACACGCATTTCTATTCAAAGTTTCATGTTCGCGTCCAGAAATCTATGCGTTAGCTAGTGTAATGTAAAAAGTTGAAAAATCGTCGTTTCTCTGGCTAGAAATGCCTTTTTTCGTATATGCATTAATTAAACCTACAAATTCCAACCGATTGTGATAATTCTTTCTGAATGGGTTTAACATTCACAATGGAACAGCATTTTATCACTCGTTTCGATTTTCCACTCATAAAAAATTTCTCTAAAAATTCGTTTTTTTTATGCGAGGTTTTATGCTATATAATCATGAATAAAATCTACAATTCCCATCGGATTTCTCTAGTTTCTTAAAAAAATGTCAAATTCGTTTGCACCCACGTATTTCTATCCAAAGCTTCATGTTCGTGTCCAGAAATATATGCGTTTGCTTGAGTATGTTAAAAAGTGGAAAAATCGCCGTTTCCCGGACTAGAAATGCGTGTTTTCTTATATACATTAATAATACCTACAAATTCCATGCGATTGTGCTAATTCTTTCTGAATGGCTTTACCATTCACAATGAAACAGCATTTTAACACTCGTTTCGATTTTCCAATCATACAAAATTTCTCTAAAAATTTGGTATTTGCGAGATTTTAAACTATATAATCATTTATAAAATTTACAAATCCCATCGGATTTTTCTAGTGTCCTAAAAAAAATGTCAAATTCGTGTGTACCGACGTATTTCAATCCAAATATTGTTGTTCGCGTTCAGAAATATATGGCATTGCTAGTGTATGGTAGTAAGTGGAAAAATCGTCGAATCTCGGGCTAGAAAAATCGTCTTTTCGTATATAAATTAATAAAACCTAAAAATTAGAACCGATTTTGTTATTCTTACTGAATGGGTTTAAAATTCACAATGAAACTGCATTATAAAACTCGTTTCGATTTTCCACTCATATTTAATTCTCTAAATGTTTGGATTTTGCGAGATTTTAAGCTATATAATCATGAACGAAGTCTACAAATCCCATCGGATTTCTCTAGTTTCCTGAAAAAAAATGTCAAATTCGTGTGTACAGACGTATTTCTATCCAAATGTTGTTGTTCGCGTCCAGAAATATATGGCATTGCTAGTGTATGGTAACAAGTGGAAAAATCGTAGTTTCTCGGGCTAGAAATGCGTTTTTTCGTAACATTAAAAAACCTACAAATTGAAACCAATCGTGTTAATTCTTTCTGAATGAGTTTAACATTTACAATGAAACAGCATTTTATCACTCGCCTCGATTTTCCACTAATACAAAATTTCACTAAAATTTGGTTTTTGCGATATTTCAAGCTATATAATCATGAAAAAAATGTACAAATCCCTGCGGATCTCTCTGGTTTCTTAAAAGAATGTCAGATTAGTGTCTACACACCCATTTCTATCCAAAGATTCTTGTTCGCGTCCAAAAATATATGGCATTGCTAGTGTATGGTAACAAGTGGAAAAATCGTCGTTTCTCGGGATAGAATTGCGTTTTTTCATATTTACATTAATAAAACTTACAAATTGAAACCGATTGTACTAATTCTTTCGGAATGGGTTTAACATTCACAATGAAACAGCAATTTATAACTCGTTTCGATTTCCACTCATTTAAGATATTTCTAAAAATTAAGTTTTTGCTAGATGTTAAGCTATATAATCATGAAGAAAATCTACAAATCCCATCGGATTTCTCTAGCATCTTAATAAAATGTTAAATTTGTGTGTACACACGTATTTCTATCCAAATATTCTTGTTCGCGTCCAGAAATATATGCGTTTGCTAGTGTATGGCAATAAGTGGAAGAATTGTCGTTCCTCAGGCTAAAAATGCGTTTTTTCCTATATAAATTAATAAAAACTACAAATTCCAAGCGTTTGTACTAATTCTTTCCGAATGGTTTTAAAATTCACAATGAATCAGCATTTTATCACTCGTTTAGATTTTCCACTCACTTAAAACTTTTCTAAAAATTTGGGTTTTGCGAGATTTTAAGCTATATAGTAATGAATAAAATCTACAATTTCCATCGGATCTCTCTGCTTTCTTAAAAAAATATCAAGTTCGTGTGTACACACCCATTTCTCTCCAAAGATTCTTGTTCGGGTGCAGAAATATATGCGTTTGCTAGTGTATGGCAATTAGTGGAAAAATCATCGTTTCTCGGTCTAGAAATGCTTTTTTTTCGTATATACATTAATAAAACCTACAAATTGAAACCGATTATGCTAATTGTTTCTGAATGCGATAAAGATTCACAATGAAACAGCATTTTATAACTCGTTATGTTTTTCCACTCATTTATAATTTCTCAAAAAATTTTGTTGTTGCTAGATGTTATGCTATTTAATCGTGAATAAAATCTACAAATCCCATTGGATTTCTCTAGTTTTTTTAAAAAAATGTCAAATTCGTGTTTACACACGTATTTCTATCCAACGAGACTTGTTCCCGTCCAGAAATATATGCGTTTGCTAGTGTATGGTAATAAGTGGAAAAATCGTCGTTTCTCGGGCTAGAAATGAGTTTTTTTCGTATATACATTAATAAAACCTACAAATTGAAACGGATTCTGCTAATTCTTTGTGAAAGGGTTTAACATTCACAGTGGAACCGCATTTTATCACTCGCTTCGATTTTGCACTCATGCAAAATTACTCTAAAAATTTGGTTTTTGCGAGATTTTTACGTATAAAATCATGGCTAAAATCTACAAATCCCATCGGATCTCTCTGGTTTCTTAAAAGAAAGTCAAATTCGTGTGTACACATTTATTTCTATCCAGAGATTCATGTTCGCGTCCAGAAATATATTCGTTTGCTAGTGTGTTGTAAAAAGTGAAAAAAACGGTGCTTCTCGGGCTGGAAATGCGTTTTCTCCTATATACATTAATGAAACTTACAAATTCCATGCGATTGTGCTAATTCTTTCTGAATGGCTTTAACATTTACAGTTAAACCTCATTTTATCACTCGTTTAGATTTTCCACTCATACAAAATTACTCTAAAAATTTGGTTTTTGCGAGATTTTAAGCTATATAATCAGGTATAACATCAACAAATCCCATCAGATCTCTCTGGATTCTTAAAGGAATGTCAAATTCGCGTGTGCACTCCTATTTCTGTCCAAAGATTCATGTTCGCGTCCAGAAACATATGCGTTTGCTAGTGTATGGCAAAAAGTGGAAAAATCGCCGTTTCTCGGTCTAGAAATGCGTCTTTTGAATATACTTTAGTGAAACCTACAAATTCCAAACGATTGTGATAATTCTTTCTGAATGGCTTCAACATTCACAATGAAAGCTCATTTTCTCACTCGTTTCAATTTTCCAATCATACAAAATTTCTCTAAAAATTTGGTTTTTGAGAGATTTAAAGCTATATAATCATGAATAAAATCTACAATTCCCATCGGACGTCTCTGGTTTCTTAAAAAAAGTCAAATTCGTGTGTACACATCTATTTCTATTGAAAGATTAATGTTTTAGTCCAGAAATATATGCGTTTGCTTGTGTATGGTAATAAGTGTAGAAATCGTCGTTTCTCGGGCTAGAATGTGTTTTTTCGTATATACATTAATAAAACATACAAATTGGAACCGATTGTGCTAATTCTATCTGAATGGGTTTAACATTCACAATGAAACCCCATTTTATCACTCGCCTCGATTTTCCACTCATACAAAATTTTTCTAAATATTTGTTTTTGCTTGATTTTAAGCTATATAATCATGAAAAAAATCTACAATTCCCATCGGATATCTCTGGTTCCTTAAGAGAATGTCAAATTCGTGTGTACACACGCATTTCTATCCAAATTTTCATCTTCGCTTCCAGAAATAAATGCGTTTGCTAGGGTAGGCCTATTGTAAATGGTGGAAATATCGTCGTTTCTCGGGCTAGAAATGCATTTTTTTGTATATACATTATTAAAACCTACAAATTGAAACCGATTGTATAATTATTTCTGAATGGGTTTAACATTCACAATGAAAGAGCATTTTATCAATGGTTTCGATTTTCCACTCATATAAAATTTGTCTAAAAATTTGTTTTTGCGAGATTTTAAGCTATATAGTCATGAATAAAATCTACAAATCCCATCGGATTTCTCTAGCTTCTTTGAGAAATGTCAAATTCATGTGTACACACGTATTTCTGCTCATAGATTCTAGTTCGCGTCCAGAAATATATGCGTTTGCTAGTGAATGGTAATAAGTGGAAAAATCGTCGTTTCTCGGGCTAGAAATGCGTTTTTTCCTATATTGATATTGATATTGATATTTATTTGTCATTCAACTTTACAATTCACAGTTATGGTGGACCTTCACATTTCTGTTTTTCGATCCACCATCCCTTTATACATATAACTCTTTTCTATTAAGGTAATCTTTGCCGAGAATTTCTTGATTACTTTCTAATGCTCTGTTATGACTGAATTGCTATATGTCCTTCCCCCTCTATCCTCTTCTATTCTGTCCCTCCTACCTAGACTGTTTCCCTTCCATTCCTAAATTTCCTATTTTATTACCCCTATCCATATATTTATTTCGATAATACTCCTACAGTTATACTACTCCCAATCCAAAACATCGAAAAACATCAAATATCTAATTCACTTAAATTACACTTCCAATTTCTCTCTCATTCCTCTTCACATTTGTTCAGATATATACAGTACACACATATATATATTTTTTTCTCCACTTTAATTCTCATTGTATTCATTGTTTGATAGTTTATCTTATTACACTCTTACCCTATCTTCTTACACTTAACACTTTCTTCTCTGTTCTTTTTCTTACACTTTTGCCACCCTTAACTTTCCTGCACTCTTCTTCTACGCTATAACCTCTCCAACGCCCTATCTATTCAGTCCTCACAATCACTAATATCTGGTAGTCGCTTCATTCCTTCACTCGTTCTTCTCATGTCTTCTCTTGCATTTCCTCCATTCATCTTGTCTATGCTCCTGACCTCAGACACTACCAGTTGTTTCCCTAATCCTTCGTCCGCAGTATTTTATATCTGCCTCACGTTATGTTTTCCTCCTTGGTTTATTCTGGTCAGCTGTTTCGTACTCGAAGTAGACGTCAGGTATCGTCATTGTCCATCTCTCGTTTCATTTATATTGAAGTTTTGTGTCGTATGCATTTTTCCATTCTTCCTAGCGTGCTGCCTTGACGTACGCATATTTTCTCGTCCATTGAACCTCCGTTTCACTGCGCCTTGATTCACCTGGCTTTGCTAGATTTGAGTCCAAAACTCTGGTTTGTCACAATTCTTTCCACAGTATTCGAGAACGTACATTTTATCATTGATTTTCAATTTATCTGTGCCTCAGACTAAGCAGATCTTTCCTCTGGTTCACTTTTACACTTCACACGTCTTAGTTTGCACTTCCTTGTTTCTTTAACTATCACATGACTCGCTGAATTTTTTATATAGTTTCACCTATTTTCTCTCACATCTTTTTTTTTTTTAGTTCCCTCTCCAAAACCTCCACGATTTCTGAACTTGACCCTCTGCGCTCTCGTTGACAGTTGTCCTTAAATATCACATAACTCGCTGTATTTTATATAAGTTTCGTCTACTTTCTCGCGTATCTTATTTAGTTCTCTCTCAAACATCTCCACGATTGTTGATCTTTGACCCTCTGAACACTCGTTGTCAGTTGTATTCTCGACTTCTTTCTTCTCTTCCCCGCAGTCCCTTTCGTAACTTGCACTTTTATCTGCACTCGCAAAGACTCCTTTCCTTATACTCTCCGTATTCCCCTTCAATGATTCTCCTATTATTCCCAACCCTGGACTTCTCTCCTTCTCTTTCCTTCTTCTTACCTCTATTATCCGCTCACACGATTAATAGCCATCAGTAGCTCCCCTTCTTCACTAGACTCATCCATCATTACACAACTTAAACCTTTCTTTATCTTCTCATTCGCATATTTCTTTGCCGCTGTAGCCTTTATGCCACTCTTCTTAGAAGTGTACTTCTTCCTGTCTGTTAGCTTGGTGATCCGTTTTTTGCTCCCTGGTTCAATGTCTTCTTTCTGCGTGTGACGCCTTCTTGCTTCGACTCCTGATTCATCATTTTTCGCCGCATGCTTCTCGTATTCTACATTAGCTCCAATGTTTTCTTCCGAAGCCAGTTGAACTGTACGCTTGATTTCATTCTCTACTCCTGCTTTCGATTCCCGCTGCGCGTGTTTGTCAGTCTGCCTCTGATGTTTCTCTACCACGTTATTTAATCCAAATTCCGGATGATTTATATTCTTCTCACAAAACTCCAGGTCATAGTATCTCCCGTTGACTTTCAGTTTATCTTCATATATCTTAGCAAAATTTCCCTTATTTCTAGCAGCTATCATAAACGGTATCAGCGCTTTGCGTCTTCTTCTTGTTTCATAGTTTACGTCTTTTTCAACCCTTATTTTCGTCATTCTTAATTTTCTTAAGTTCCTTAAGATAATTTCTCTTGTTCTCATGCTTACGAAAGAAATTAAAATAGGTCTAAATCTTCCTTTCCCAATTTTATAAGTCTGTTCAATGTGGCCCACTCTCACATCGATACCAAAAATCTTATCGCACACGTTGCATACAGTCTCATATGTATCCATTTCATATTCATGACCCTCTTCTTCCACCCCGAAGAATATTAAATTCTTCTTTGTTTGCTTTCTTCATAATATTTGATTTTCTCTTTCATTTGCTCATTATCCCGTACCAGATAATCAATCTTCGCACAGATGTTATTTATTCTGCACGTCAGGCTTCCTGATGTTATATCCACTTGATTATTCGAGTTTCCTGTACTGTTCTGCATTTGTAGTCCTCCATTCCTAGCTTCATTTCTCCCCTTCTTTATCACTTCTCGTTGTAGCATTTTTTCCATTTTCTAATGTACCTTCCGCTCTATCACTCGTTCGTAGGTAAATGCCTCTATACGCTGTTCAGACTCCGCTCCTTCAGCACCCGTCCTTACTCGGCTAAAACTCGTTGATGACTGTTTTTGGTTTTTGCGAGATTTTATGCTATAATCATGAATAAAATCTACAAATGCCATCGGATTTCTCTAGTTTCTTAAAAGAATTTCATATTCGTGTGTACACACGTATTTCTATCCAAAGATTCTTGTTCGCGTCCAGAAATATACGCGTTTGCTAATGTATGGTAAAATGTGGAAAAATCGTCGTTTCTCGGGCTACAAATGCGTTTCTTCGTATATAAATTAGTAAAACCTACAAGTTCTAAGCGATTGTACTGATTCTTTCTGAATGGCTTTAACATTTACAATGAAACCGCATTTTATCACTGGTTTCGATTTTCCACACATACAAAATTTGTCTAAAAATTTGGTTTTCGCCAGATTTTAAGCTATATGATCATGAATAAAATCTACAACTCCCATAGGATCTCTCTGGATTGATAAAAGAATATCAAATGCCTGTGTACACACCTATTTCTTTCCAAAGATTGATGTTCCCGTCCAGAAATATATGCGTTTGCTAGTGTATGGCAATAAGTTTGAAAATCGTCGTTTCTCGGGCTAAAAATGAGTTTTTTCCTATATTCATTAATAAAACCTACAAATTCCAAGCGATTGTGTTAATTCTTTCTGAATGGGTTTAACATTCACAATGAAACAGCATTTTATCACTCGTTCAGATTTTCCACTCATTTAAAATTTCTCTAAAAATTTGGTTTTTGCGAGATTTTACTCTATATAATCATGAATAAAATCTACAAATCCTATCGGATTACTCTAATTTCCATAAAAAAAAAAAAAAAATGTCAAATTCGTGTGTACACACGTATTTCTATCCAAAGAGACTTGTTGGCGTCGAGAAGTATATGCGATTGCTAGTATATGGTAACAAGTGGAAAAATCGACGTTTCTCGGGCTAGAAATGCGTTTTTTCGTATATACATTAATAAAACCTACAAAATGAAACGGATTGTGTTAATTCTTTCTGAATGGGTTTAACATTCACAATGGAAAAGCATTTTGTCACTAGCCTCGATTTTCCACTAATACAATATTTCTCTAAAAATTGGGTTTTTGCGACATTTAAGCTCTATAATCTTGAAAAATATCTACAAATCATATAGTATCTCTCTGGTTTCATAAAGGCTGTCAAATTCATGTGTACACACGCATTTCTATCCAAAGTTTCATGTTCGTCTCCAGAAATATATGCGTTTGCTTGTGTATTGTAAAAAGCGGAAAAATCGTCGTTTCTCAGGCTAGAAACGCGTTTATTCATATATACATTAATAAAACCTACAAATTGAAATCGATTGTGCTAATTCTGTTTGAATGGGTTTAACATTCTCAATGATACAACATTTTATCTCTCGTTTCGATTTTCCACTTATTAAAAATTGCTCTAAAAATTTGGTTTTTGCGAGATATTAAGCTATATAATCATGAATAAAATCTACAAATCCCATCGGATATCTCTGGTTTCTTGAAAGAATGTCAAATTCATGTGTACACACGCATTTCTATCCAAATTTTGATCTTCGCTTCCAGAAATAAATGCGTTTGCTAGGGTAGGACTATTGTAAAATGTGGAAATATCGTTGTTTATCGGGCTAGAAATGCAGTTTTTATATACATTATTAAGACCTACAAATTGAAACCGATTGGATAATTCTTTCTGAATGGGTTTAGCACTCACAATGAAAGAGCATTTTATCACTTTTTTCGATTTTCCACTCATATAAAATTTCTCTAAAAATTTGGTTTTTGCGAGATTTTAAGCTATATAATCAGGGATAAAATCTACAAATCCCATCGTATCACTGTGGCTTCTTAAAAGAATGTCAAATTCGTGTGTACACACGTATTTCTATCCAAAAATTCATGTTCGCGTCCAAAAATATTTTCGTTTGCTACTGTATCGCAATAAGAGGAAAAATCGTCGTTTCTCTGGCTAGAAATGCGTTTTTTTTATAACATTAATAAAACCTACAAATTCCAAGCGATTGTGGTAATTCTTTCTGAATGGGTTTGACATTCACAATGGAACCGCATTTTATCACTCGTTTCGATTTTCCAATCATACAAAATTTCTCTAAAAAATTGGGATTTTGCGAGATTTTAAGCTATATAATCATGAATAAAATCTACAATTTCCGTCGTATGTCTCCGCTTTCTTAAAAAAAAATATCAAATTCGTGTGTACACACGCATTTCTATCCAAAGGTTCATGTTCCCGTCCAGATATCTATGCGTTTGCTAGTGTAATGTAAAAATTAAAAAAAAATCGTTGTTTCTCGGGCTAGAAATGCGTTTTTTCGTATATACATTAATAAAATCTACAAATTGAAACCGATTGTGTTAATTCTTTTTGAATGGGTTTAACATTCACCATGAAACAGTATTTTATCACTCGTTTCGATTTTCCATTCCTATAAAAATTCTCTAAATATTTGTTTTTGCGAGATTTTATGCTATATAATCATGAATTTATTCTACAAATCCCATCGGATTTCTCTAGTTACTTAAAAAATGACAAATTCGAGTGTACACACGTAGTTCTATCCAAAGATTCTTGTTCGCGTCTAGAAATATATGCGTTTTCTAGTGTATGGTAATAAGTGGAAAGATCGTCGTTTGTCGGGCTAGAATTTGTTTTTTCGTATATACATTAATTAAACCTATAAATTGAAACAGATTGTGCCAATTCTTTCTGAATGGGATTAACATTCACAAAGAAACCGCATTTTATCAATCGCCTCGATTTTCCACTGATACAAAATTTCTCTAAAAATTTAAATTTTTTCGAAATTTAAGCTATATAATCATGAATAAAATCTACAATTCCCATCGGTCCTCTCTGGTTTCTTAAAAAAAGTCAAATTCGTGTGTACACACCTATTTCTGTCGAAAGATGAATGTTCTAGTCCAGAAATATATGCGTTTGTTTGTGTATGGTAATAATTGGAAAAATCGTCGTTTCTCGGGCTAGAATGTGTTTTTTCGTATATACATTAATAAAACATACAAATTGAAACCGATTGTGCTAATTCTATCTGAATGGGTTTAACATTCACAATGAAACCGCATTTTATCACTCGCCTCGATTTTCCACTCATACAAAATTTTTCTAAAAATTTGTTTTTGCGAGAATTTACGCTATATAATCATGAAAAAAATCTACAAATCCCATCGAATATCTCTGGTTTCTTAAAACAATGTCAAATTCGTGTATACACACGCATTTCTATCCAAATTTTCATCTTCGCTTCCAGAAATAAATGCGTTTGCTATGGTAGACCTATTGTAAAAGGTGGAAATATCGTCGTTTCTCGGGCTAGAAATGCAATTTTTTGTATATACATTATTAAAACCTACAAATTGAAACCGATTGGATAATTCTTTCTGAATGGGTTTAACATTCACAATGAAAGAGAATTTTATCACTTTTTTCGATTTTCCACTCATATAAAATTTGTCTAAAAATTTGGTTTTTGCGAGATTTTAAGCTATATAGTCATGAATAAAATCTACAAATCCCATCCGATTTCTCTAGCTTCTTTAAGAAAAGTCAAATTCATGTGTACACAATTATTTCTGCTCAAAGATTCTTGTTCGCGTCCAGAAATATATGCGTTTGCTAGTGAATGGTAATAAGTGGAAAAATCGTCGTTTCTCGGGCTGCAAATGCGTTTTTTCCTATATATACATTAATAAAACCTACAAATTGAAACCGATTGTGCTAATTCTTTCTGAATGGGTTTAACATTCACAATGAAACAGCATTTTATCACTTGTTTCGATTTTCCACTCATTCAAAATTTCTCTACAAATTTGGTTTTTGCGAGATTTTATGTTATAATCATGAATAAAATTTACAAATCCCATCGGATTTCTCTAATTTCTTAAAAGAATGTCATATTCGTTTGTACAAACGTATTTCTATCCAAAGATACTTGTTCGCGTCCAGAAATATACGCGTTTGCTAGTGTATGGTAAAATGTGGAAAAATCGTCGTTTCTCGGGCTAGAAATGCGTTTCTTCGTATATACATTAATAAAACCTACAAGTTCTAAGCGATTGTACTGATTCTTTCTGAATGGCTTTAACATGTACAATGGAACCGCATTTTATCACTCGTTTCGATTTTCCACACATATAAAATTTCTCTAAAAATTTCGTTTTCGCCAGATTTTAAGCTATATAATCATGAATAAAATCTACAACTCCCATAGGATCTCTCTGGATTGATAAAAAAATATCAAATTCGTGTGTACACACGTATTTCATTCCAAAGATTCATGTTCCCGTCCAGAAATATATGCGTTTGCTAGTGTATGTGCAATAAGATTGAAAATCGTCGTTTCTCGGGCTAAAAATGAGTTTTTTCCTATATTCATTAATAAAACCTACAAATTCCAAGCGATTGTGTTAATTCTTCCTGAATGGGTTTAAAATTCACAATGAAATAGCATTATATCACTGGTTTCGATTTTCCACTCGTATAAAATATCTATAAAAATTTGGATTTTTGCGAGATTTTAAGCTATATAATCATGAATAAAATCTACAATTCCCGTCAGATCTCTCTGCTATCTTAAAAAAATATCAAGTTCGTGTGTACACACGCATTTCTATCCAAAACTTCATTTTCGCGTCCAGAAATATATGCGATTGCTAGTGTATGGTAACAAGTGAAAAAATCGTCGTTTCTCGTGTAGAAATGCGTTTTGTCGTATATACATTAATAAAACCTACAAATTGAAACCGATTGTGCTAATTCTGTTTGAGTGGGTTTAACTTTCACAATGAAACAACATTTCATCACTCGTTTCGATTTTCAACTCATTTAGAATTTCTCTAAAAATTTGGTTTTTGCGAGATTTTACTGTATATATTCATGAGTAAAATCTACAAATCCTATCGGATTACTCTAGTTTCCAAAAAAAAAAAAAAATGTCAAATTCGTGTATACACACGTATTTCTATTCAAAGAGACTTGTTCGCGTCCAGAAATATATGCGATTGCTAATGTATGGTAAAAAGTGAAAAAATCGACGTTTCTCGGGCTAGAAATGCGTTTTTTCGTATATACATTAATAAAACCAACAAATTGAAACCGATTGTGTTAATTCTTTCTGAATGGGTTTAACTTTCACAAAGAAAAAGCATTTTGTCACAGGCCTCGATTTTCCACTAATACAATATTTCTCAAAAAATTTGGTTTTTGCGAGATTTTAAGCTCTATAATCTTGAAAAAAATCTACAAATCCCATGGGATCACACTGGTTTCTTAAAAGACAGTCAAATTTGTGTGTACACACGCATTTCTATCCAAAGTTTCATGTTCGTGTCCAGAAATATATGCGTTTTCTTGTGTATTGTAAAAAGTGGAAAAATCGTCGTTTCTCTGGCTAGAAATGCGTTTATTCGTATATACATTAATAAAACCTACAAATTGAATCCGATTGTGCTAATTCTTTCTGATTGGGTTTAACATTCACAATGAAACTTCATTTTATCACTCGTTTCGATTTTCCACTACTTTAAAATTTCTCGAAAATTTGGTTTTTGCTAGATATTATGCTATTTAATCACGAATAAATTTTAGAAACCCCATCGGATTTATGTAGTTTGTTAAAAAAATGTCAAATTCGTGTGTACACACTTATTTCTATCCCAGTATTCTTTTTCGCGTCCAAAAATATATACGATTGCTAGTGTATGGTAATAATGGAAAAATCGTCGTTTCTCGGGCTAGAAATGAGTTTTTTCGTATATACATTAATAAAACCTACAAATTGAAACCGATGGTGCTAATTCTTTCTGAATGGGTTTAGCATTTACAATGATACAGCATTTTATCACTCGTTTCGATTTTCCACTAATATAAAATTTCTCCAAAAATTTGGTTTTTACGAGATTTTAAGCTATATAATCATGAATAAAATCTACAAATCTCATGGGATCTCTCTAGTTTCTTAAAAGAATGTTAAATTCGTGTGGACACACCTATTTCTATCCAAAGATTCATGTTCGCGTCCAGAAATATATACGATTGTAAGTGTATGGTAATAATAGAAAAATCGTCGTTTCGCGGGCTAGAAATGCGTTTTTTCGTATATACATTAATAAGACTTACAAATTTAAACACTTTGTGCTAATTTTTTCTGAATGGGTTTAACATTCACAATGAAACCGCATTTTATCAATCGCCTCGATTTTCCACTCATACAAAATTATTCTAAAAATTTAGATTTTGCGAGATTTTAAGCTATATAATCATGAATAAAATCTACAATTCCCATCGGACCTCACTGGTTTCTTAAAAAAGTCAAATTCTTGTGCACACACCTATTTCAGTCGAGAGATTAATGTTCTAGTCCAGAAATATATGCGTTTGCTTGTGTATGGTAATAAGTGGAAAAATCGTCGTTTCTCGGGCTAGAATGTTTTTTTTCGAATATACATTAATAAAACATACAAATTGGAACCGATTGTGCTGATTCGATCTGAATGGGTTTAACATTCACAATGAAACCGCATTTTATCACTCGCCTCGATTTTCCAGTCATACAAAATTTTTCAAAAAATTTGTTTTTAGAGATTTTAAGCTATATAATCATGAAAAAAATCTACAAATCCCATCGGATATCTCTGGTTTCTTAAAAGAATGTCAAATTCGTGTGTACACACGCATTTCTATCCAAATTTTGATCTTCGCTTCCAGAAATAAATGCGTTTGCTAGGGTAGGCCTATTGTGAAAGGTGGAAATATCGTTTTGTCTCGGGCTAGAAATGCATTTTTTTGTATATACATTATTAAAACCTACAAATTGAAACCGATTGGATAATTCTTTCTGATTGGGTTTAACATTAACAATGAAAGAGCATTTTATCACTTTTTTCGATTTTCCACTCATATAAAATTTGTCTAAAAATTTGGTTTTTCGAGATTTTAAGCTATATAGTCATGAATAAAATCTACAAATCCCATCGGATTTCTCTAGCTTCTTTAAGAAATGTCAAATTCATGTGTACACACATATATCTGGTCAAAGATTCTTGTTCGCGTCTAGAAATATATGCGTTTGCTAGTCAATGGTAATAAGTGCAAAAATCATCGTTTCTCGGGCTAGAAATGAAACCGATTATGCTAATTCTTTCTGAATGGGTTTAATATTCACAATGAATCAGCATTATTTCACTCATTTCGATGTTCCACTCATATAAAATTTCTCTAAATATTTGGTTTTTGCGAGATTTTAAGCTATATAATCATGGATAAAATCTACAAATCCCATCGTATCACTCTGGCTTCTTAAAAGAATGTCAAATTCGTGTGTACACACGTATTTCTGTCCAAAGATTCATGTTCGCATCCAAAAATATATTCGTTTGCTACTGTATGACAATAAGAGCAAAAAGTCGTCGTTTCTCGGACTAGAAATGCGTTTTTTTTATAACATTAATAAAACCTATAAATTCCAAGCGATTGTGCTAATTCTTTCTGAATGGGTTTAACAATGACATTGAAACAGCATTTTATCACTCGTTTCGATTTTACACTCATTTAAAATTTCTCTAATAATTTGATTTTTGCGAGATTTTAAGCTATATAACCATGAATAATATCTAAAAGTCCCATCGGATTTCTCTAGATTTTTAAAAAAATGCCAAATTCGTGTGTACACATGTATTGCTATCCAAAGATTCTTGTTCGCGTCCAGAAATATATGCGTTTGCTAGTGAATGGTAATAAGTGGAAAAATCGTCGTTTGTCGGGTTAGAAATGAAACCGATTGAGTTAATTCATTCTGAATGGGTTTAACATTCACAATGGAACATCATTTCGTCACACGTTTCGATTTTCGACTCATACAAAATCTCTCTAAAACTTTGGGTTTTGCGAGATTTTACGCTATATAATCATGAAAAAAATGTACAAATCCCATCGGATCTCTCTGGTTACATAAACGAATGTCAAAATCGTGTGTACACACCTATTTCTATCCAAAGATTCATGTTCGCGTCCAGAAATATATGTGTTTGCTAGTGTATGGCAATAAATGAAAAAATCGTCGTTTCTCGGGATAGAATTGCGTTTTTTCATATATTCATTAATAAAACCTACAAATTCCATGCGATTGTGCTAATTCTTTCTCAATGGGATTAACATTCACAATGGAACATCATTTTATCACACGTTTCGATTTTCCACTCTTACAAACTCTCCCTAAAAATTTGGTTTTTGCGAGATTTTAAGCCATATAATCATGAAAAAAATATACAAATCCCATCGGATCCCTCTGGTTACATAAAAGAGTGTCAAATTCGTTTGTGCACACCTATTTCTATCCAAAGATTCATGTTCGCGTCCAGAAATATATGCGTTTGCTAGTGTATGGTAATAAGTAGAAAAATCGTCGTATCTCGGGCTAGAAATGCGATTTTTCGTATATACATTAATAAAACCTACAAATTGAAACCGATTACGCTAATTCTTTCTGAATGGGTTTAAGATTCACAATGAAACTGCATTTTATCACTCGTTTCGATTTTCCACTCATTTAAAATTTGTCTAAAAATATGGTATTTGCGATATTTTAAGCTATATAATCATGGATATCATCTGCAATTCCCATCGGATCTCTATGGTTTCTTAAAAAAAAATATCAAATTCGTGTGTACACACGCATTTCTATCCAAAGTTTCATGTTCGCGTCCAGATATATATGCGTTTATTAGTGTATTGTAAAAAGTGGAAAAATCGTCGTTTCTCGTTCTAGAAATGCTTTTTTTTTTCTGATATTCATTAATAAAACCTACAAATTGAAAGCGATTGTGCTAATTCTTTCAGAATGGGTTTAACATTCACATTGAAACCGCATTTTATCACTCGTTTCCATTATCCTTTCTTTTAAAATTTCACTAAAAATTTGGTTTTTGCGAGATTTTATGCTATATAATCATGAATAAAACCTACAAATGCCATGAGATATCTGTAGTTTCTTAAAAAAATTCAAATTCGTGTGCACACACGAATTTCTATCCAAAGATACTTGTTCGCGTCCAGAAATATATGCGTTTGCTAGTGTATGGTAATAAGTGGAAATATGGTCGTTTCTCGGGCGAGAAATTCGTTTTTTTTATGTATATTAATAAAATCTACAAATTGAAACCCATTGTGCTAATTCGTTTAGAATGGGTTTAACATTCACAATGCAACCGCATTTTATCACTCGCTTCGATATTCCACTCATACAAAATTTCTCTAAAAATTTGGTTTTTGCGAGATTTTAAACTATATAATCATGAAAAAAATTTACAAATCCCATCGGATCTCACTGGTTACATAAAAGAATGTCAAATTCGTGTGTACACACCTATTTCTATCCAAAGATTCATGTTCGCGTCCAGAAATATATGTGTTTGCTAGTGTATGGCAATAAATGAAAAAATCATCGATTCTTGGGATAGAAATGCGTTTTTTCATATATACATTAATAAAACCTACAAATTCCAAGCGATTGTGCTAATTCTTTCTGAATGGGTTTAACATTCACTATGGAACATCATTTTATCACACGTTTCGATTTTCCACTCATTCAAACTCTCTCTAAAAATTTGGTTTCTGCGAGATTTTAAGCTATATAATAAGGAAAAAAATCTACAAATCCAATCGGATCTCTCTGGTTACATAAAAGAATGTCAAATTCGTTTGTACACACCTATTTCTATCCAAAGATTCATGTTCGCGTCCAGAAATATATGTGTTTGCTAGTGTATGGCAATATATAGAAAAATCGTCGTTTCTCGGGATAGAATTGCGTTTTTTCTTATATACATTAATAAAATCTACAAATTGAAACCGATTGTGCTAATTCGTTTAGAATGGGTTTAACATTCACAATGGAACCGCATTTTATCACTCCCTTCCATTTTCCACTCATACAAAATTTCTCTAAAAATTTGGTTTTTGCGAAATTTTTAGGTATATAATCATGAATAATATCTACACATCCCATCGGGTCACTCTGGTTTTTGCGAGATTTAAGCTCTATAATCTTGAAAAATATCTACAAATCATATAGTATCTCTCTGGTTTCATAAAAGACTGTCAAATTCATGTGTACACACGCATTTCTATCCAAAGTTTCATGTTCGTCTCCAGAAATATATGCGTTTGCTTGTGTATTGTAAAAAGCGGAAAAATCGTCGTTTCTCAGGCTAGAAACGCGTTTATTCATATATACATTAATAAAACCTACAAATTGAAATCGATTGTGCTAATTCTGTTTGAGTGGGTTTAACATTCTCAATGATACAACATTTTATCTCTCGTTTCGATTTTCCACTTATTAAAAATTGCCCTAAAAATTTGGTTTTTGCGAGATATTAAGCTATATAATCATGAATAAAATCTACAAATCCCATCGGATATCTCTGGTTTCTTGAAAGAATGTCAAATTCATGTGTACACACGCATTTCTATCCAAATTTTGATCTTCGCTTCCAGAAATAAATGCGTTTGCTAGGGTAGGACTATTGTAAAATGTGGAAATATCGTCGTTTCTCGGGCTAGAAATGCATTTTTTTATATACATTATTAAAACCTACAAATTGAAACCGATTGGATAATTCTTTCTGAATGGGTTTAGCACTCACAATGAAAGAGCATTTTATCACTTTTTTCGATTTTCCACTCATATAAAATTTGTCTAAAAATTTGGTTTTTGCGAGATTTTAAGCTATATAATCAGGGATAAAATCTACAAATCCCATCGTATCACTGTGGCTTCTTAAAAGAATGTCAAATTCGTGTGTACACACGTATTTCTATCCAAAAATTCATGTTCGCGTCCAAAAATATTTTCGTTTGCTACTGTATCGCAATAAGAGGAAAAATCGTCGTTTCTCTGGCTAGAAATGCGTTTTTTATAACATTAATAAAACCTACAAATTCCAAGCGATTGTGGTAATTCTTTCTGAATGGGTTTGACATTCACAATGGAACCGCATTTTATCACTCGTTTCGATTTTCCAATCATACAAAATTTCTCTAAAAAATTGGGATTTTGCGAGATTTTAAGCTATATAATCATGAATAAAATCTACAATTTCCGTCGTATGTCTCCGCTTTCTTAAAAAAAATATCAAATTCGTGTGTACACACGCATTTCTATCCAAAGGTTCATGTTCCCGTCCAGATATCTATGCGTTTGCTAGTGTAATGTAAAAATTGAAAAAAATCGTTGTTTCTCGGGCTAGAAATGCGTTTTTTCGTATATACATTAATAAAATCTACAAATTGAAACCGATTATGTTAATTCTTTTTGAATGGGTTTAACATTCACCATGAAACAGTATTTTATCACTCGTTTCGATTTTCCATTCCTATAAAAATTCTCTAAATATTTGTTTTTGCGAGATTTTATGCTATATAATCATGAATTTATTCTACAAATCCCATCGGATTTCTCTAGTTACTTAAAAAAATGACAAATTCGAGTGTACACACGTAGTTCTATCCAAAGATTCTTGTTCGCGTCTAGAAATATATGCGTTTTCTAGTGTATGGTAATAAGTGGAAAAATCGTCGTTTGTCGGGCTAGAATTTGTTTTTTCGTATATACATTAATTAAACCTATAAATTGAAACAGATTGTGCCAATTCTTTCTGAATGGGATTAACATTCACAAAGAAACCGCATTTTATCAATCGCCTCGATTTTCCACTGATACAAAATTTCTCTAAAAATTTAAATTTTTTCGAAATTTAAGCTATATAATCATGAATAAAATCTACAATTCCCATCGGTCCTCTCTGGTTTCTTAAAAAAAGTCAAATTCGTGTGTACACACCTATTTCTGTCGAAAGATGAATGTTCTAGTCCTGAAATATATGCGTTTGTTTGTGTATGGTAATAAGTGGAAAAATCGTCGTTTCTCGGGCTAGAATGTGTTTTTTCGTATATACATTAATAAAACATACAAATTGAAACCGATTGTGCTAATTCTATCTGAATGGGTTTAACATTCACAATGAAACCCCATTTTATCACTCGCCTCGATTTTCCACTCATACAAAATTTTTCTAAAAATTTGTTTTTGCGAGAATTTAAGCTATATAATCATGAAAAAAATCTACAAATCCCATCGAATATCTCTGGTTTCTTAAAACAATGTCAAATTCGCGTGTACACACGCATTTCTATCCAAATTCTCATATTCGCTTCCAGAAATAAATGCGTTTGCTATGGTAGACCTATTGTAAAAGGTGGAAATATCGTCGTTTCTCGGGCTAGAAATGCAATTTTTTGTATATACATTATTAAAACCTACAAATTGAAACCGATTGGATAATTCTTTCTGAATGGGTTTAACATTCACAATGAAAGAGAATTTTATCACTTTTTTCGATTTTCCACTCATATAAAATTTGTCTAAAAATTTGGTTTTTGCGAGATTTTAAGCTATATAGTCATGAATAAAATCTACAAATCCCATCCGATTTCTCTAGCTTCTTTAAGAAAAGTCAAATTCATGTGTACACAATTATTTCTGCTCAAAGATTCTTGTTCGCGTCCAGAAATATATGCGTTTGCTAGTGAATGGTAATAAGTGGAAAAATCGTCGTTTCTCGGGCTGCAAATGCGTTTTTTCCTATATATACATTAATAAAACCTACAAATTGAAACCGATTGTGCTAATTCTTTCTGAATGGGTTTAACATTCACAATGAAACAGCATTTTATCACTTGTTTCGATTTTCCACTCATTCAAAATTTCTCTACAAATTTGGTTTTTGCGAGATTTTATGTTATAATCATGAATAAAATTTACAAATCCCATCGGATTTCTCTAATTTCTTAAAAGAATGTCATATTCGTTTGTACAAACGTATTTCTATCCAAAGATACTTGTTCGCGTCCAGAAATATACGCGTTTGCTAGTGTATGGTAAAATGTGGAAAAATCGTCCTTTCTCGGGCTAGAAATGCGTTTCTTCGTATATACATTAATAAAACCTACAAGTTCTAAGCGATTGTACTGATTCTTTCTGAATGGCTTTAACATGTACAATGGAACCGCATTTTATCACTCGTTTCGATTTTCCACACATATAAAATTTCTCTAAAAATTTCGTTTTCGCCAGATTTTAAGCTATATAATCATGAATAAAATCTACAACTCCAATAGGATCTCTCTGGATTGATAAAAAAATATCAAATTCGTAATACACACGTATTTCATTCCAAAGATTCATGTTCCCGTCCAGAAATATATGCGTTTGCTAGTGTATGTGCAATAAGATTGAAAATCGTCGTTTCTCGGGCTAAAAATGAGTTTTTTCCTATATTCATTAATAAAACCTACAAATTCCAAGCGATTGTGTTAATTCTTCCTGAATGGGTTTAAAATTCACAATGAAATAGCATTATATCACTGGTTTCGATTTTCCACTCGTATAAAATATCTATAAAAATTTGGATTTTTGCGAGATTTTAAGCTATATAATCATGAATAAAATCTACAATTCCCGTCAGATCTCTCTGCTATCTTAAAAAAATATCAAGTTCGTGTGTACACACGCATTTCTATCCAAAACTTCATTTTCGCGTCCAGAAATATATGCGATTGCTAGTGTATGGTAACAAGTGAAAAAATCGTCGTTTCTCGTGTAGAAATGCGTTTTGTCGTATATACATTAATAAAACCTACAAATTGAAACCGATTGTGCTAATTCTGTTTGAGTGGGTTTAACTTTCACAATGAAACAACATTTCATCACTCGTTTCGATTTTCAACTCATTTAGAATTTCTCTAAAAATTTGGTTTTTGCGAGATTTTACGGTATATATTCATGAGTAAAATCTACAAATCCTATCGGATTACTCTAGTTTCCAAAAAAAAAAAAATGTCAAATTCGTGTATACACACGTATTTCTATTCAAAGAGACTTGTTCGCGTCCAGAAATATATGCGATTGCTAATGTATGGTAAAAAGTGAAAAAATCGACGTTTCTCGGGCTAGAAATGCGTTTTTTCGTATATACATTAATAAAACCAACAAATTGAAACCGATTGTGTTAATTCTTTCTGAATGGGTTTAACTTTCACAAAGAAAAAGCATTTTGTCACAGGCCTCGATTTTCCACTAACACAATATTTCTCAAAAAATTTGGTTTTTGCGAGATTTTAAGCTCTATAATCTTGAAAAAAATCTACAAATCCCATGGGATCACACTGGTTTCTTAAAAGACAGTCAAATTTGTGTGTACACACGCATTTCTATCCAAAGTTTCATGTTCGTGTCCAGAAATATATGCGTTTTCTTGTGTATTGTAAAAAGTGGAAAAATCGTCGTTTCTCTGGCTAGAAATGCGTTTATTCGTATATACATTAATAAAACCTACAAATTGAATCCGATTGTGCTAATTCTTTCTGATTGGGTTTAACATTCACAATGAAACTTCATTTTATCACTCGTTTCGATTTTCCACTACTTTAAAATTTCTCGAAAATTTGGTTTTTTCTAGATGTTATGCTATTTAATCACGAATAAATTTTAGAAACCCCATCGGATTTATGTAGTTTGTTAAAAAAATGTCAAATTCGTGTGTACACACTTATTTCTATCCCAGTATTCTTGTTCGCGTCCAAAAATATATACGATTGCTAGTGTATGGTAATAATGGAAAAATCGTCGTTTCTCGGGCTAGAAATGAGTTTTTTCGTATATACATTAATAAAACCTACAAATTGAAACCGATGGTGCTAATTCTTTCTGAATGGGTTTAGCATTTACAATGATACAGCATTTTATCACTCGTTTCGATTTTCCACTAATATAAAATTTCTCCAAAAATTTGGTTTTTACGAGATTTTAAGCTATATAATCATGAATAAAATCTACAAATCTCATGGGATCTCTCTAGTTTCTTAAAAGAATGTTAAATTCGTGTGGACACACCTATTTCTATCCAAAGATTCATGTTCGCGTCCAGAAATATATACGATTGTAAGTGTATGGTAATAATAGAAAAATCGTCGTTTCGCGGGCTAGAAATGCGTTTTTTCGTATATACATTAATAAGACTTACAAATTTAAACACTTTGTGCTAATTTTTTCTGAATGGGTTTAACATTCACAATGAAACCGCATTTTATCAATCGCCTCGATTTTCCACTCATACAAAATTATTCTAAAAATTTAGATTTTGCGAGATTTTAAGCTATATAATCATGAATAAAATCTACAATTCCCATCGGACCTCACTGGTTTCTTAAAAAAGTCAAATTCTTGTGCACACACCTATTTCAGTCGAGAGATTAATGTTCTAGTCCAGAAATATATGCGTTTGCTTGTGTATGGTAATAAGTGGAAAAATCGTCGTTTCTCGGGCTAGAATGTTTTTTTTCGAATATACATTAATAAAACATACAAATTGGAACCGATTGTGCTGATTCGATCTGAATGGGTTTAACATTCACAATGAAACCGCATTTTATCACTCGCCTCGATTTTCCAGTCATACAAAATTTTTCAAAAAATTTGTTTTTAGAGATTTTAAGCTATATAATCATGAAAAAAATCTACAAATCCCATCGGATATCTCTGGTTTCTTAAAAGAATGTCAAATTCGTGTGTACACACGCATTTCTATCCAAATTTTGATCTTCGCTTCCAGAAATAAATGCGTTTGCTAGGGTAGGCCTATTGTGAAAGGTGGAAATATCGTTTTGTCTCGGGCTAGAAATGCATTTTTTTGTATATACATTATTAAAACCTACAAATTGAAACCGATTGGATAATTCTTTCTGATTGGGTTTAACATTAACAATGAAAGAGCATTTTATCACTTTTTTCGATTTTCCACTCATATAAAATTTGTCTAAAAATTTGGTTTTTCGAGATTTTAAGCTATATAGTCATGAATAAAATCTACAAATCCCATCGGATTTCTCTAGCTTCTTTAAGAAATGTCAAATTCATGTGTACACACATATATCTGGTCAAAGATTCTTGTTCGCGTCTAGAAATATATGCGTTTGCTAGTCAATGGTAATAAGTGCAAAAATCATCGTTTCTCGGGCTAGAAATGAAACCGATTATGCTAATTCTTTCTGAAAGGGTTTAATATTCACAATGAATCAGCATTATTTCACTCATTTCGATGTTCCACTCATATAAAATTTCTCTAAATATTTGGTTTTTGCGAGATTTTAAGCTATATAATCATGGATAAAATCTACAAATCCCATCGTATCACTCTGGCTTCTTAAAAGAATGTCAAATTCGTGTGTACACACGTATTTCTGTCCAAAGATTCATGTTCGCGTCCAAAAATATATTCGTTTGCTACTGTATGGCAATAAGAGCAAAAAGTCGTCGTTTCTCGGACTAGAAATGCGTTTTTTTTATAACATTAATAAAACCTACAATTTCCAAGCGATTGTGCTAATTCTTTCAGAATGGGTTTAACAATGACATTGAAACAGCATTTTATCACTCGTTTCGATTTTACACTCATTTAAAATTTCTCTAATAATTTGATTTTTGCGAGATTTTAAGCTATATAACCATGAATAAAATCTAAAAGTCCCATCGGATTTCTCTAGATTTTTAAAAAAATGCCAAATTCGTGTGTACACATGTATTGCTATCCAAAGATTCTTGTTCGCGTCCAGAAATATATGCGTTTGCTAGTGAATGGTAATAAGTGGAAAAATCGTCGTTTGTCGGGCTAGAAATGAAACCGATTGAGTTAATTCATTCTGAATGGGTTTAACATTCACAATGGAACATCATTTCGTCACACGTTTCTATTTTCGACTCATACAAAATCTCTCTAAAACTTTGGGTTTTGCGAGATTTTACGCTATATAATCATGAAAAAAATGTACAAATCCCATCGGATCTCTCTGGTTACATAAACGAATGTCAAAATCGTGTGTACACACCTATTTCTATCCAAAGATTCATGTTCGCGTCCAGAATTATATGTGTTTGCTAGTGTATGGCAATAAATGAAAAAATCGTCGTTTCTCGGGATAGAATTGCGTTTTTTCATATATTCATTAATAAAACCTACAAATTCCATGCGATTGTGCTAATTCTTTCTCAATGGGATTAACATTCACAATGGAACATCATTTTATCACACGTTTCGATTTTCCACTCTTACAAACTCTCCCTAAAAATTTGGTTTTTGCGAGATTTTAAGCCATATAATCATGAAAAAAATATACAAATCCCATCGGATCCCTCTGGTTACATAAAAGAGTGTCAAATTCGTTTGTGCACACCTATTTCTATCCAAAGATTCATGTTCGCGTCCAGAAATATATGCGTTTGCTAGTGTATGGTAATAAGTAGAAAAATCGTCGTATCTCGGGCTAGAAATGCGATTTTTCGTATATACATTAATAAAACCTACAAATTGAAACCGATTACGCTAATTCTTTCTGAATGGGTTTAAGATTCACAATGAAACTGCATTTTATCACTCGTTTCGATTTTCCACTCATTTAAAATTTGTCTAAAAATATGGTATTTGCGATATTTTAAGCTATATAATCATGGATATCATCTGCAATTCCCATCGGATCTCTCTGGTTTCTTAAAAAAAAATATCAAATTCGTGTGTACACACGCATTTCTATCCAAAGTTTTATGTTCGCGTCCAGATATATATGCGTTTATTAGTGTATTGTAAAAAGTGGAAAAATCGTCGTTTCTCGTTCTAGAAATGCGTTTTTTTCTGATATTCATTAATAAAACCTACAAATTGAAAGCGATTGTGCTAATTCTTTCAGAATGGGTTTAACATTCACATTGAAACCGCATTTTATCACTCGTTTCCATTATCCTTTCTTTTAAAATTTCACTAAAAATTTTGTTTTTGCGAGATTTTATGCTATATAATCATGAATAAAATCTACAAATGCCATGAGATATCTGTAGTTTCTTAAAAAAATTCAAATTCGTGTGCACACACGAATTTCTATCCAAAGATACTTGTTCGCGTCCAGAAATATATGCGTTTGCTAGTGTATGGTAATAAGTGGAAATATGGTCGTTTCTCGGGCGAGAAATTCGTTTTTTTTTATGTATATTAATAAAATCTACAAATTGAAACCCATTGTGCTAATTCGTTTAGAATGGGTTTAACATTCACAATGCAACCGCATTTTATCACTCGCTTCGATATTCCACTCATACAAAATTTCTCTAAAAATTTGGTTTTTGCGAGATTTTAAACTATATAATCATGAAAAAAATTTACAAATCCCATCGGATCTCACTGGTTACATAAAAGAATGACAAATTCGTGTGTACACACCTATTTCTATCCAAAGATTCATGATCGCGTCCAGAAATATATGTGTTTGCTAGTGTATGGCAATAAATGAAAAAATCGTCGTTTCTTGGGATAGAAATGCGTTTTTTCATATATACATTAATAAAACCTACAAATTCCAAGCGATTGTGCTAATTCTTTCTGAATGGGTTTAACATTCACTATGGAACATCATTTTATCACACGTTTCGATTTTCCACTCATTCAAACTCTCTCTAAAAATTTGGTTTCTGCGAGATTTTAAGCTATATAATAATGAAAAAAATCTACAAATCCAATCGGATCTCTCTGGTTACATAAAAGAATGTCAAATTCGTTTGTACACACCTATTTCTATCCAAAGATTCATGTTCGCGTCCAGAAATATATGTGTTTGCTAGTGTATGGCAATATATAGAAAAATCGTCGTTTCTCGGGATAGAATTGCGTTTTTTCTTATATACATTAATAAAATCTACAAATTGAAACCGATTGTGCTAAATCGTTTAGAATGGGTTTAACATTCACAATGGAACCGCATTTTATCACTGCCTTCCATTTTCCACTCTTACAAAATTTCTCTAAAAATTTGGTTTTTGCGAAATTTTTAGGTATATAATCATGAATAAAATCTACACATCCCATCGGGTCACTCTGGTTTCTTAAATGAAAGTCAAATTCGTGTGTACTCAACTATTTCTATCCAGAGATTCATGTTCGCGTCCAGAAATATATGCGTTTGCTTGTGTATGGTAAAAAGTGGAAAAATTGTGTTTTGTCAGGCTAGAAATTCGTTGTTTCTATATATATTAACAAAACCTATAAATTGAAACCGCTTGTGCTAATTCTGTTTTGAATGGGTTTAACATTCACAATGAAACATCATTTTATCACTCGTTTCGATTTTCCATTCATTTAAAACTTCTATTAAAAATTTGGTTTTTGCTAGATTTTAATCTTTATAATCATGAATAAAATCTACAAATCTCATGGGATCTCTTTGGTTTCTTAAAAGAATGTCAAATTCGTGTGTACACACCTATTTCGATCCAAAGTTTCATGTTCGCGTTTGCTAGTGTATGGCAATTAGAGGAAAAATCGTCGTATCTCGGGCTAGAAATGCGTTTTTGTGTATATACATTAATAAAACTTACAAATTGAAACCGATTGTACTAATTCTTTCGGAATGGGTTTAACATTCACAATGAAACAGCAATTTATAACTCGTTTCGATTTCCACTCATTTAAGATATTTCTAAAAATTTAGTTTTTGCTAGATGTTAAGCTATATAATCATGAAGAAAATCTACAAATCCCATCGGATTTCTCTAGTATCTTAAAAAAATGTTACATTTGTGTGTACACACGTATTTCTATCCAAATATTCTTGTTCGCGTCCAGAAATATATGCGTTTGCTAGTGTATGGCAATAAGTGGAAGAATTGTCGTTCCTCAGGCTAAAAATGCGTTTTTTCCTATATAAATTAATAAAACCTACAAATTCCAAGCGTTTGTACTAATTCTTTCCGAATGGTTTTAAAATTCACAATGAATCAGCATTTTATCACTCGTTTAGATTTTCCACTCACTTAAAACTTTTCTAAAAATTTGGGTTTTGCGAGATTTTAAGCTATATAGTAATGAATAAAATCTACAATTTCCATCGGATCTCTCTGCTTTCTTAAAAAAATATCAAGTTCGTGTGTACACACCCATTTCTCTCCAAAGATTCTTGTTCGGGTGCAGAAATATATGCGTTTGCTAGTGTATGGCAATTAGTGGAAAAATCATCGTTTCTCGGTCTAGAAATGCTTTTTTTTCGTATATACATTAATAAAACCTACAAATTGAAACCGATTATGCTAATTGTTTCTGAATGCGATAAAGATTCACAATGAAACAGCATTTTATAACTCGTTACGTTTTTCCACTCATTTATAATTTCTCAAAAAATTTGGTTGTTGCTAGATGTTATGCTATTTAATCGTGAATAAAATCTACATATCCCATTGGATTTCTCTAGTTTTTTTAAAAAAAATGTCAAATTCGTGTTTACACACGTATTTCTATCCAACGAGACTTGTTCCCGTCCAGAAATATATGCGTTTGCTAGTGTATGGTAATAAGTGGAAAAATCGTCGTTTCTCGGGCTAGAAATGAGTTTTTTTCGTATATACATTAATAAAACCTACAAATTGAAACGGATTCTGCTAATTCTTTGTGAAAGGGTTTAACATTCACAGTGGAACCGCATTTTATCACTCGCTTCGATTTTGCACTCATACAAAATTACTCTAAAAATTTGGTTTTTGCGAGATTTTTACGTATAAAATCATGGCTAAAATCTACAAATCCCATCGGATCTCTCTGGTTTCTTAAAAGAAAGTCAAATTCGTGTGTACACATTTATTTCTATCCAGAGATTCATGTTCGCGTCCAGAAATATATTCGTTTGCTAGTGTGTTGTAAAAAGTGAAAAAAACGGTGCTTCTCGGGCTGGAAATGCGTTTTCTCCTATATACATTAATGAAACTTACAAATTCCATGCGATTGTGCTAATTCTTTCTGAATGGCTTTAACATATACAGTTAAACCTCATTTTATCACTCGTTTAGATTTTCCACTCATACAAAATTACTCTAAAAATTTGGTTTTTGCGAGATTTTAAGCTATATAATCAGGTATAACATCAACAAATCCCATCAGATCTCTCTGGATTCTTAAAGGAATGTCAAATTCGCGTGTGCACTCCTATTTCTGTCCAAAGATTCATGTTCGCGTCCAGAAACATATGCGTTTGCTAGTGTATGGCAAAAAGTGGAAAAATCGCCGTTTCTCGGTCTAGAAATGAGTCTTTTGAATATACTTTAGTGAAACCTACAAATTCCAAACGATTGTGATAATTCTTTCTGAATGGCTTCAACATTCACAATGAAAGCTCATTTTCTCACTCGTTTCAATTTTCCAATCATACAAAATTTCTCTAAAAATTTGGTTTTTGAGAGATTTAAAGCTATATAATCATGAATAAAATCTACAATTCCCATCGGACGTCTCTGGTTTCTTAAAAAAAGTCAAATTCGTGTGTACACATCTATTTCTATTGAAAGATTAATGTTTTAGTCCAGAAATATATGCGTTTGCTTGTGTATGGTAATAAGTGTAGAAATCGTCGTTTCTCGGGCTAGAATGTGTTTTTTCGTATATACATTAATAAAACATACAAATTGGAACCGATTGTGCTAATTCTATCTGAATGGGTTTAACATTCACAATGAAACCCCATTTTATCACTCGCCTCGATTTTCCACTCATACAAAATTTTTCTAAATATTTGTTTTTGCTTGATTTTAAGCTATATAATCATGAAAAAAATCTACAATTCCCATCGGATATCTCTGGTTCCTTAAGAGAATGTCAAATTCGTGTGTACACACGCATTTCTATCCAAATTTTCATCTTCGCTTCCAGAAATAAATGCGTTTGCTAGGGTAGGCCTGTTGTAAATGGTGGAAATATCGTCGTTTCTCGGGCTAGAAATGCATTTTTTTTGTATATACATTATTAAAACCTACAAATTGAAACCGATTGTATAATTATTTCTGAATGGGTTTAACATTCACAATGAAAGAGCATTTTATCAATGGTTTCGATTTTCCACTCATATAAAATTTGTCTAAAAATTTGTTTTTGCGAGATTTTAAGCTATATAGTCATGAATAAAATCTACAAATCCCATCGGATTTCTCTAGCTTCTTTGAGAAATGTCAAATTCATGTGTACACACGTATTTCTGCTCATAGATTCTAGTTCGCGTCCAGAAATATATGCGTTTGCTAGTGAATGGTAATAAGTGGAAAAATCGTCGTTTCTCGGGCTAGAAATGCGTTTTTTCCTATATTGATATTGATATTGATATTTATTTGTCATTCAACTTTACAATTCACAGTTATGGTGGACCTTCACATTTCTGTTTTTCGATCCACCATCCCTTTATACATATAACTCTTTTCTATTAAGGTAATCTTTGCCGAGAATTTCTTGATTACTTTCTAATGCTCTGTTATGACTGAATTGCTATATGTCCTTCCCCCTCTATCCTCTTCTATTCTGTCCCTCCTACCTAGACTGTTTCCCTTCCATTCCTAAATTTCCTATTTTATTACCCCTATCCATATATTTATTTCGATAATACTCCTACAGTTATACTACTCCCAATCCAAAACATCGAAAAACATCAAATATCTAATTCACTTAAATTACACTTCCAATTTCTCTCTCATTCCACTTCACATTTGTTCAGATATATACAGTACACACATATATATATTTTTTTCCCCACTTTAATTCTCATTGTATTCATTGTTTGATAGTTTATCTTATTACACTCTTACCCTATCTTCTTACACTTAACACTTTCTTCTCTGTTCTTTTTCTTACACTTTTGCCACCCTTAACTTTCCTGCACTCTTCTTCTACGCTATAACCTCTCCAACGCCCTATCTATTCAGTCCTCACAATCACTAATATCTGGTAGTCGCTTCATTCCTTCACTCGTTCTTCTCATGTCTTCTCTTGCATTTCCTCCATTCATCTTGTCTATGCTCCTGACCTCAGACACTACCAGTTGTTTCCCTAATCCTTCGTCCGCAGTATTTTATATCTGCCTCACGTTATGTTTTCCTCCTTGGTTTATTCTGGTCAGCTGTTTCGTACTCGAAGTAGACGTCAGGTATCGTCATTGTCCATCTCTCGTTTCATTTATATTGAAGTTTTGTGTCGTATGCATTTTTCCATTCTTCCTAGCGTGCTGCCTTGACGTACGCATATTTTCTCGTCCATTGAACCTCCGTTTCACTGCGCCTTGATTCACCTGGCTTTGCTAGATTTGAGTCCAAAACTCTGGTTTGTCACAATTCTTTCCACAGTATTCGAGAACGTACATTTTATCATTGATTTTCAATTTATCTGTGCCTCAGACTAAGCAGATCTTTCCTCTGGTTCACTTTTACACTTCACACGTCTTAGTTTGCACTTCCTTGTTTCTTTAACTATCACATGACTCGCTGAATTTTTTATATAGTTTCACCTATTTTCTCTCACATCTTTTTTTTTTTTAGTTCCCTCTCCAAAACCTCCACGATTTCTGAACTTGACCCTCTGCGCTCTCGTTGACAGTTGTCCTTAAATATCACATAACTCGCTGTATTTTATATAAGTTTCGTCTACTTTCTCGCGTATCTTATTTAGTTCTCTCTCAAACATCTCCACGATTGTTGATCTTTGACCCTCTGAACACTCGTTGTCAGTTGTATTCTCGACTTCTTTCTTCTCTTCCCCGCAGTCCCTTTCGTAACTTGCACTTTTATCTGCACTCGCAAAGACTCCTTTCCTTATACTCTCCGTATTCCCCTTCAATGATTCTCCTATTATTCCCAACCCTGGACTTCTCTCCTTCTCTTTCCTTCTTCTTACCTCTATTATCCGCTCACACGATTAATAGCCATCAGTAGCTCCCCTTCTTCACTAGACTCATCCATCATTACACAACTTAAACCTTTCTTTATCTTCTCATTCGCATATTTCTTTGCCGCTGTAGCCTTTATGCCACTCTTCTTAGAAGTGTACTTCTTCCTGTCTGTTAGCTTGGTGATCCGTTTTTTGCTCCCTGGTTCAATGTCTTCTTTCTGCGTGTGACGCCTTCTTGCTTCGACTCCTGATTCATCATTTTTCGCCGCATGCTTCTCGTATTCTACATTAGCTCCAATGTTTTCTTCCGAAGCCAGTTGAACTGTACGCTTGATTTCATTCTCTACTCCTGCTTTCGATTCCCGCTGCGCGTGTTTGTCAGTCTGCCTCTGATGTTTCTCTACCACGTTATTTAATCCAAATTCCGGATGATTTATATTCTTCTCACAAAACTCCAGGTCATAGTATCTCCCGTTGACTTTCAGTTTATCTTCATATATCTTAGCAAAATTTCCCTTATTTCTAGCAGCTATCATAAACGGTATCAGCGCTTTGCGTCTTCTTCTTGTTTCATAGTTTACGTCTTTTTCAACCCTTATTTTCGTCATTCTTAATTTTCTTAAGTTCCTTAAGATAATTTCTCTTGTTCTCATGCTTACGAAAGAAATTAAAATAGGTCTAAATCTTCCTTTCCCAATTTTATAAGTCTGTTCAATGTGGCCCACTCTCACATCGATACCAAAAATCTTATCGCACACGTTGCATACAGTCTCATATGTATCCATTTCATATTCATGACCCTCTTCTTCCACCCCGAAGAATATTAAATTCTTCTTTGTTTGCTTTCTTCATAATATTTGATTTTCTCTTTCATTTGCTCATTATCCCGTACCAGATAATCAATCTTCGCACAGATGTTATTTATTCTGCACGTCAGGCTTCCTGATGTTATATCCACTTGATTATTCGAGTTTCCTGTACTGTTCTGCATTTGTAGTCCTCCATTCCTAGCTTCATTTCTCCCCTTCTTTATCACTTCTCGTTGTAGCATTTTTTCCATTTTCTAATGTACCTTCCGCTCTATCACTCGTTCGTAGGTAAATGCCTCTATACGCTGTTCAGACTCCGCTCCTTCAGCACCCGTCCTTACTCGGCTAAAACTCGTTGATGACTGTTTTTGGTTTTTGCGAGATTTTATGCTATAATCATGAATAAAATCTACAAATGCCATCGGATTTCTCTAGTTTCTTAAAAGAATTTCATATTCGTGTGTACACACGTATTTCTATCCAAAGATTCTTGTTCGCGTCCAGAAATATACGCGTTTGCTAATGTATGGTAAAATGTGGAAAAATCGTCGTTTCTCGGGCTACAAATGCGTTTCTTCGTATATAAATTAGTAAAACCTACAAGTTCTAAGCGATTGTACTGATTCTTTCTGAATGGCTTTAACATTTACAATGAAACCGCATTTTATCACTGGTTTCGATTTTCCACACATACAAAATTTGTCTAAAAATTTGGTTTTCGCCAGATTTTAAGCTATATGATCATGAATAAAATCTACAACTCCCATAGGATCTCTCTGGATTGATAAAAGAATATCAAATGCCTGTGTACACACCTATTTCTTTCCAAAGATTGATGTTCCCGTCCAGAAATATATGCGTTTGCTAGTGTATGGCAATAAGTTTGAAAATCGTCGTTTCTCGGGCTAAAAATGAGTTTTTTCCTATATTCATTAATAAAACCTACAAATTCCAAGCGATTGTGTTAATTCTTTCTGAATGGGTTTAACATTCACAATGAAACAGCATTTTATCACTCGTTCAGATTTTCCACTCATTTAAAATTTCTCTAAAAATTTGGTTTTTGCGAGATTTTACTCTATATAATCATGAATAAAATCTACAAATCCTATCGGATTACTCTAATTTCCAAAAAAAAAAAAAAAAAAAAAAAAAAATGTCAAATTCGTGTGTACACACGTATTTCTATCCAAAGAGACTTGTTCGCGTCGAGAAGTATATGCGATTGCTAGTATATGGTAACAAGTGGAAAAATCGACGTTTCTCGGGCTAGAAATGCGTTTTTTCGTATATACATTAATAAAACCTACAAATTGAAACCGATTGTGTTAATTCTTTCTGAATGGGTTTAACATTCACAATGAAAAAGCATTTTGTCACTAGCCTCGATTTTCCACTAATACAATATTTCTCTAAAAATTGGGTTTTTGCGAGATTTAAGCTTTATAATCTTGAAAAATATCTACAAATCATATCGTATCTCTCTGGTTTCATAAAAGACTATCAAATTCATGTGTACACACGCATTTCTATCCAAAGTTTCATGTTCGTCTCCAGAAATATATGCGTTTGCTTGTGTATTGTAAAAAGCGGAAAAATCGTCGTTTCTCAGGCTAGAAACGCGTTTATTCATATATACATTAATAAAACCTACAAATTGAAATCGATTGTGCTAATTCTGTTTGAATGGGTTTAACATTCTCAATGATACAACATTTTATCTCTCGTTTCGATTTTCCACTTATTAAAAATTGCTCTAAAAATTTGGTTTTTGCGAGATATTAAGCTATATAATCATGAATAAAATCTACAAATCCCATCGGATATCTCTGGTTTCTTGAAAGAATGTCAAATTCATGTGTACACACGCATTTCTATCCAAATTTTGATCTTCGCTTCCAGAAATAAATGCGTTTGCTAGGGTAGGACTATTGTAAAATGTGGAAATATCGTCGTTTCTCGGGCTAGAAATGCATTTTTTTATATACATTATTAAAACCTACAAATTGAAACCGATTGGATAATTCTTTCTGAATGGGTTTAGCACTCACAATGAAAGAGCATTTTATCACTTTTTTCGATTTTCCACTCATATAAAATTTGTCTAAAAATTTGGTTTTTGCGAGATTTTAAGCTATATAATCAGGGATAAAATCTACAAATCCCATCGTATCACTGTGGCTTCTTAAAAGAATGTCAAATTCGTGTGTACACACGTATTTCTATCCAAAAATTCATGTTCGCGTCCAAAAATATTTTCGTTTGCTACTGTATCGCAATAAGAGGAAAAATCGTCGTTTCTCTGGCTAGAAATGCGTTTTTTATAACATTAATAAAACCTACAAATTCCAAGCGATTGTGGTAATTCTTTCTGAATGGGTTTGACATTCACAATGGAACCGCATTTTATCACTCGTTTCGATTTTCCAATCATACAAAATTTCTCTAAAAAATTGGGATTTTGCGAGATTTTAAGCTATATAATCATGAATAAAATCTACAATTTCCGTCGTATGTCTCCGCTTTCTTAAAAAAAATATCAAATTCGTGTGTACACACGCATTTCTATCCAAAGGTTCATGTTCCCGTCCAGATATCTATGCGTTTGCTAGTGTAATGTAAAAATTGAAAAAAATCGTTGTTTCTCGGGCTAGAAATGCGTTTTTTCGTATATACATCAATAAAATCTACAAATTGAAACCGATTGTGTTAATTCTTTTTGAATGGGTTTAACATTCACCATGAAACAGTATTTTATCACTCGTTTCGATTTTCCATTCCTATAAAAATTCTCTAAATATTTGTTTTTGCGACATTTTATGCTATATAATCATGAATTTATTCTACAAATCCCATCGGATTTCTCTAGTTACTTAAAAAAATGACAAATTCGAGTGTACACACGTATTTCTATCCAAAGATTCCTGTTCGCTTCCAGAAATATATGCGTTTTCTAGTGTATGGTAATAAGTGGAAAGACCGTCGTTTGTCGGGCTAGAATTTGTTTTTTCGTATATACATTAATTAAACCTATAAATTGAAACAGATTGTGCCAATTCTTTCTGAATGGGATTAACATTCACAAAGAAACCGCATTTTATCAATCGCCTCGATTTTCCACTGATACAAAATTTCTCTAAAAATTTAAATTTTTTCGAAATTTAAGCTATATAATCATGAATAAAATCTACAATTCCCATCGGTCCTCTCTGGTTTCTTAAAAAAAGTCAAATTCGTGTGTACACACCTATTTCTGTCGAAAGATGAATGTTCTAGTCCAGAAATATATGCGTTTGTTTGTGAATGGTAATAAGTGGAATAATCGTCGATCCTCGGGCTAGAAATCCGTTTTTTTCGTATATACATTAATAAAACATACAAATTGAAACCGATTGTGCTAATTATTTCTGAATGGGTTTACCTCTCATAATGAAACCGCATTTTATCACTCGCCTCGATTTTCCACTCATACAAATTGTCACTATAAATTTGGTTTTATCGAGATTTTAAGCTATATAATCAAGAAAAAAATCTACAAATCCCATCGGATCTCTCTGGTTTCTTAAAAGAATGTCAAATTCGTGTGTGCACACGCATTTCTGTCCAAGGCTTCATGTTCGCGTCCAAAAATCTATGCGTTTCTTGTGTAATGTAAAAAGTGGAAAAATCGTCGTTTCTCTGGCAAGAAATGCTTTTTTTTCGTATATACATTATTAAAACCAACAAATTGAAACCGATTGTGCTAATTCTTCCTGAATGTGTTTAACATTCACAATGAAACATCATTTTATCACTCGTTTCCATTATCCATTCTTTTAAAATTTCACTAAAAATTTGGTTTTTGCGAGAATTTATGCTATATAAACATGAATAAAATTTACAAATCCCATCGGATTTCTCTAGTTTCCTACAAAGAAATGTCAAATTCGTGTGTACACACTTTTTTTTCTATCCAAAGATTCTTGTTCGCGTCCAGAAATATATGAGATTGCTAGTGTATGGTAACAAGTGGAAAATTCGACGTTTCTGGGGCTTGAAATGCGTTTTTTCGTATATACATTAATAAAACCTACAAATTGAATCCGATTGTGTTAATTTTTTTCTGAATGGGTTTAATATTCTTAATGGAACAGCATTTTATCACTCGCCTCTATTTTCCACTAATACAAAATTTCCCAAAAAATTTGGTTTTTGCGATATTTGAAGCTATATAATCATGAAACAAATCTACAAATCCCATCGGATCTCTCTGGTTTCTTAAAAAAAGTCAAATTCGTGTGTACACACCTATTTCTGTCGAAAGATTAATGTTCTAGTCCAGAAATATATGCGTTGGCTAGTGTATGGTAATAAGTGTAAAAATCGTCGTTTATCGGGCTAGAATGTTTTTTTTCGTATAAACATTAATAAAACATACAAATTGGAACTGATTGTGCTAATTCTATCTGAATGGGTTTAACATTCACAATGAAACCGCATTTTATCACTCGCCTCGATTTTTCACTCATACAAAATTTTTCAAAAATTTGTTTTTGCGAGATTTTAAGCAATATAATCATGAATAAAATCTACAAAACCCACCGGATCGCTCTAATTTCTTAAAAGAATGTCAAATTCGTGTGTACACACCTATTTCTATCCAAAGATTTATGTTCGCGTCCAGAAATAAATGTGTTTGCTAGTGTATGGCAATTAGAGGAAAAATCATCGTATCTCGGGCTAGAAATGCGTTTTTGCGTATATACATTAATAAACCTTACAAATTGAAACCGATGGTGCTAATTCTTTCAGAATGGGTTTAACATTCAAAATGAAACAGCATTTTGTCACTCGTTTTGATTTTCCACTCAATTAAAATTTCTCCAAAAATGTGGTTTTTCCTAGATATTATGCTATTTAATCACGAATAAATTCTACAAATCCCATCGGATTTCAGTAGTTTGTTAAAAAAATGTCAAATTCGTGTGTAGACACGTATTTCTATCCAAGTATTCTTGTTCGCGTCCAGAAATATATACGATTTCTTTTGTATGGTAATAATGGAAAAATCGTCGTTTCTCGGGCTGGAAATGCGTTTTTGCGTATATACATTAATAAACCTTACAAATTGAAACCGATGGTGCTAATTCTTTCAGAATGGGTTTAACATTCACAATGAAACAGCATTTTATAACTCGTATCGATTTTCCACTCATTTAAAATTTCTCTAAAAATTTGGTTTTTGCTAGTTGTCATGCTATTTAATCACGAATAAATTCTACAAATCCCATCGCATTTCTGTAGTTTGTTAAAAAAATGTCAAATTCGTGTGTACACACGTATTTCTATGCAAGTATTGTTGTTCGCGTTCAAAAATATATACGATTGCTAGTGTATGGTAATAATGAAAAAATCGTCGTTTCTCGGGCTAGAAATGCGTTTTTTCGTATATACATTATTAAAACCTACAAATTGAAACCGTTTGTGCTAATTCTTTTTGAATGGGTTTAACATTCACAATGGAACAGCATTTTATCACACGTTTCGATTTTCAACTCATACAAAATCTTTCTAAATGTTTGGTTTTTGCGAGATTTTAAGCTATATAATCATGAAAAAAATCTACAAATCCCATCGGATCTCTCTCGTTTCATAAAAGAATGTCAAATTCCTGTGTACACACTTATTTGTATCCAAAGATTCATGTTCGCGACCAGAAATATATGCGTTTGCTTGTGTATGGCAATAAGTGGAAAAATCGTCGTTTCTGGGGATAGAATTGCGTTTTTTCATATATACATTAATAAAACCTACAAATTCCAAGCTATTGTGTTAATTCTTTCTGAATGGGTTTAACATTCAAAATGAAACAGCATTTTATCACACGTTTCGATTTTCCACTCATTTAAAATTTGTCTAAAAATTTGGTATTTGCGAGATTTTAAGCTATATAAACATGGATAAAATCTGCAATTTCCATCGGATTTCTCGGGTTTCTTAAAAAGAAATATCAAATTGGTGTGTACACACGCATTTCTATCCAAAGTTTCATGTTCGCGTCCAGAAATATAAACGTTTGTTAGTGTATTGTAAAAAGTGGAAAAATCGTCGTTTCTCGGGCTAGAAATGCGTTTTTTCTGATATTCATTAATAAAACCTACAAATTGAAACCGCTTGTGCTAATTCTGTTTTGGGTGGGTTTAACATTCACAATGAAACAACATTTTGTCACTCGTTTCGATTTTCCACAATGAAACAACATTTTATCACTAGTTTCGATTTTCCACTCATTTAAAATTTCTCTAAGAAATTGGTTTTTGCGAGATTTTAAGCTCTACAATGAAGAATAAAATCTACAAATCTCATGGGATCTCTCTGGTTTCTTAAAAGAATATCAAATTTGTGTGTACACACCTATTTCTATCCAAAGATTCATGTTCGCTTCCAGATATATATATGCGTTTGCTAGTGTATGGCAAGTAGAGGAAAAATCGTCCTCTCTCGGGCTAGAAATGCGTTTTTGCGTATATACATTAATAAAACCTACAAATTGAAACCGATTGTGCTAATTCTTCCTAAATGGGTTTAACATTCACAATGAAACAGCATTTTATATCTCCTTTCGATTTTCAACTCATTTAAAATTCCACTAAAAATTTGGTTTTTGCGAGATATTACTCTATATAATCATGAATAAAATCTACAAATCCTTTCGGATTACTCTAGTTTCCAAAAACAAAATGTCAAATTCGTGTGTACACACGTATTTCTATCCAAAGAGACTTGTTGGCGTCCAGAAGTATATGCGATTGCTAGTATATAGTAACAAGTGGAAAAATCGACGTTTCTCGGGCTAGAAATGCGTTTTTTTCGTATATACATTAATAAAACCTACCAATTGAAACTGATTGTGTTAATTCTTTCTGAATAGGTTTTAACATTCGCAATGAAAAAGTATTTTGTCACTCGCCTCGATTTTCCACTAATACAATATTTCTCTAAAAATTTGGTTTTTGCGAGATTTCAAGCTCTATAATCTTGAAAAAAATCTACAAACCCAATCAGATCTCTCTGGTTTCTTAAAAGACTGTCAAATTCGTGTGTACACACACATTTCTATCCAAAGTTTCATGTTCGTGTCCAGAAATATATGCGTTTGCCAGTGTATTGTAAAAAGTGGAAAAATCGTCGTTTCTCGGGCTAGAAATGCGATTTTTCCTATATGCATTAATAAAACATACAAATTGAAACCGATTGTGCTAATTCTTTGTGAATGGGTTTAACATTCACAATGAAACAGCATTTTATCACTCGTTTCGATTTTCCATTCCTATAAAATTTGTCTACGAATTTGTTTTTTGCGAGATTTTAAGCAATATAATCATGAATAAAATCTACAAACCCCTTTGGATATCTCTAGTTTCTCAAAAAAATGTCAAAGTCGTCTGTACACACGTATTTCTGTTCAAAGATTATCGTTCGCGTCCAGAAGAATATGCGTTTGCTAGTGAATGGTAACAAGTGAAAAAATCGTCGTTTCTCGGGCTAGAAATGCGTATTTTCGTATATACATTAATAAAAAATACAAATTGAAACCGATTGTGCTAATTCTTCCTAAATGGGTTTAACATTCACAATGAAACCGCATTTTATCACTCGCCTCGATTTTCCACTCATAGAAAATTTTTCTAAAAATTTGTTTTTGCGAGATTTTAAGATATGTAATCATGAAAAAAATCTACAAATCCCATCGGATGTCTCTGGTATCTTAAAAGAACGTGAAATTCGTGTGTACACACTCATTTCTATCCAAATTTTCATCTTCGCTTCCAGAAATAAATGCGTTTGCTAGGGTAGGCCTATTGTAAAATATGGAAATATCGTCGTTTCTCGGGCTAGAAATGCATTTTCTTGTATAAACAATATTAAAACCTACAAACTGAAACCGATTGGATAAATCATACTGAATGGGTTTAACATTCACAATGAAAGAGCATTTTATCACTGGTTTCGATTTTCCACTCATATAAAATTTGTCTAAAAATTTGGTTTTTGCGAGATTTTAAGCTATATAGTCATGAATAAAATCTACACGTATTTCTATCCAAAGATTTTGTTCGCGTCCAGAAATGTATGCGTTTGCTAGTGAATGGTAGGCTTAATAAGTGGAAAAATCGTCGTTTCTCGGGCTAGAAATGCGTATTTTCCTATATATACATTGATAAAACCTGCAAATTGAAACCGATTGTGCTAATTCTTTCTGAAGGGGTTTAACATTCACAATGAAGCAGCATTTTATCACTCGTTTCGATTTTCCACTCATTCAAAATTTCTCAAAAAATTTGGTTTTTGCAAGATTTTAAGCTATATAATCATGGATAAAATCTACAAATCCCATTGTATCACTCTGGTTTCTTAAAAGAATGTCAAATTCGTGTGTACACACGTATTTCTATCCAAAGATTCACGTTCGCGTCCAGAAATATATTCGTTTGCTGGAGTATGGCAGTAAGAGGAAAAATCGTCGTTTCTCGGGCTAGAAATGCGTTTCTTTATAACATTATTAAAACCTGCAAATTCCAAACGATTGTGTTAATTCGTCCTGAATGGGTTTAACATTCACAATGAAACAGCATTTCATCACTCGTTTCGATTTTCTACTCATTTAAAATTCCTCTAATAATTTGATTTTTGCGAGATTTTAAGCTATATAACCATGAATAAAATCTACAAATCCCATCGGATTTCTCTAGATTCTTAAAAAAATGCCAATTTCGTGTGTACACACGTATTTCTATCCAAAGATTCTTGTTCGCGTCCAGAAATATATGCGCTTGCTAGTGTAATGTAAAAAGCGGAAAAATCGTCGTTTCTCGGGCAAGAAACGCGTTTTTTCGTATATACATTAATAAAACCTACAAATTGAAACCGATTGTGCTAATTCTTCCTGAATGTGTTTAACATTCACAATGAAACAGCATTTTATCACTCGTTTCGATTTTCCAATCATACAAAATTTCTCTAAAAATTTGGTATTTGCGAGATTTTAAGCTATATAATCATGGATAAAATCTGCAATTCCCATCGGATCTCTCTGGTTTCTTAAACGAATGTCAAATTCGTGCGTACACACACCTATTTCTATCCAAAGATTCATGTTCTTGTCCAGAAATATATGCGTTTGCTAGTGTATGGCAATTAGTGGAAAAATCGTCGTTTGTCGTGATAGATATGCGTTTTTCGTATATACATTTCTTAAAAAAATGTCAAATTCGTGTGTACACACGTATTTCTATCCAAATATTCTAGTTCGCGTTCAGAAATATATGCGTTTGCTGTGTATGGTAATAATGGAAAAATTGTCGTTTCTCGGGCTAGAAATGCGTTTTTTCGCATATACATTAATGAAACCTACAAATTGAAAGCGATTGTGCTATTTCTTTGTGAATGAGTTTAACATTCGCAATGATACAGCATTTTATCGCTCGTTTCGATTTTCCACTAATATAAAATTTCTTCAAAAATTTGGTTTTTGCGAGATTTTAAGCTATATAATCATCAATAAATTCTACAAATCCCATCGGATTTTTCTAGTTTCTTAAAAAAATGTCAGATTCGTGTGTACGCACGTATTTCTATTCCAAGATACTTGTTCGCTTCCATAAATATATGCGTTTACTTGCGTATGGTAATTAGTGGAAAAATCGTCGTTTCCTGGGATAGAAATGCGTCTTTTCGTATATACATTAATAAAACCTAAAAATTAGAACCGATTGTGTTATTCTTTCTGAATGGGTTTAAAATTCACAATGAAACTGCATTAAATAACTCGTTTCGATTTTCCACTCATATTTAATTCTCTAAAAATTTGGAATTTGCGAGATTTTAAGCTATATAATCATGAATAAAATCTACAAAACCCATCGGATTTTTCTGGTTTCCTAAAAAAAAATGTCAAATTCGTGTGTACACACGTATTTCTATCCAAATATTGTTGTTCGCGTCCAGAAATATATGGCATTGCTAGTGTATGGTAACAAGTGGAAAAATCGTCGTTTCTCGGGCTAGAAATGCGTTTTTTCGTAACATTAAAAAACCTACAAATTGAAACCGATTGTGTTAATTCTTTCTGAATGTGTTTAACATTCACAATGAAACAGCATTTTATCACTCGCCTCGATTTTCCACTAATACAAAATTTCACTAAAATTTGGTTTTTGCGATATTTCAAGCTATATAATCATGAAAAAAAATGTATAAATCCCTTCGGATCTCTCTGTCTTCTTAAAAGAATGTCAAATCAGTGTGTACACACCCATTTCTATTCAAAGATTCTTGTTCGCGTCCAGAAATATATGGCATTGCTAGTGTATGGTAACAAGTGGAAAAATCGTCGTTTCTCGGGCTAGAAATCTTTTTTTTCGTAACATTAAAAACCTACAAATTGAAACCGATCGTGTTAATTCTTTCTGAATGTGTTTAACATTCACTATGGAACAGCATTTTATCACTCGTTTCGATTTTCCACTCATACAAAATTTCTCTAAAAATTTGGTTATTGCGAGATTTTTACATATATAATCATGACTAAAATCTACAAATCCCATCGGGTCTCTCTGGTTTCTTAAAAGAAAGTCAAATTCGTGTGTACACACCTATTTCTATCCAAAGATTCATGTTCGCGTCCAGAAATAATTGGTTTGCTAGTGTTGTAAAAAGTGAAAAAACCGTCGCTTCTCGGGCTGGAAATGCGTTTTCTCCTATATACATTAATAAAACCTACAAATTCCAAGCGATTGTGCTAATTCTTTCTGAATGGCTTTAATATTTACAGTGAAACCTCATTTTATCACTCGTTTCGATTTTCCACTCATACAAAATTTCTCTAAAAATTTGGTTTTTGCTAGATGTTATGCTATTTAATCATGAATAAAATCTGCAAATCCAATCGGATTTCTCTAGTTTCTTAAAAAAATATCAAATTCGTGTGTACACACGTATTTCTATCCAAATATTCTTGTTCGCGTCCAGAAATATATGCATATGCTAGTGTATGGTAATAATGGAAAAATTGGCGTTTCTCGGACTAGAAATGCATTTTTTCGTATATACATTAATAATACCTACAAATTGAAACCGATTGTGCTAATTCTTTCTGAATGGGTTTAACATTCACAATGAAACAGCATTATGTCACTCATTTCGATTTTCCACTCATATAAAATTCCTCTAAAAATTTGGTTTTTGCGAGATTTTAAGCTATATAATCATGGATAAAATCTACAACTCCCATCGTATCACTGTGGTTTCTTAAAAAAATGTCAAATTCGTGTGTACACACTTATTTGTATCCAAAGATTCATGTTCGCGTCCAGAAATATATTCGTTTGGTAGTTATGGCAATAAGAGGAAAAATCGTCGTTTCTCGGGCTAGAAATGCGTTTTTTTATAACATTAATAAAACCTACAAATTCCAAGCGATTGTGCTAATTCTTTCTGAATTGTTTAACATTCACAATGAAACAGCATTTTATCACTCGTTTCGATGTTCCACTCATTCAAAATCCTCTAATAATTTGATTTTTGCGAGATTTTAAGCTATATAACCATGAATGAAATCTACAAATCCAATCGGATTTCTCTAGTTTCTTAAAAAATATCAAATTCGTGTGTACACACGTATTTCTATCCAAATATTCTTGTTCGCGTCCAGAAATATATGCGTATGCTAGTGTATGGTAATAATGGAAAAATTGGCGTTTCTCCGGCTAGAAATGCGTTTTTTCGTATATTCATTAATAAAACCTACAAATTGAAACCGCTTGTGCTAATTCTGTTTTGGGTGGGTTTAACATTCACAATGAAACAACATTTTATCACTCGTTTCGGTTTTCCACTCATTTAAAATTGCTCTAAAAATTTGGTTTTTGCGAGATTTTAAGCTATATAATCATGAATAAAGTCTACAATTCCCATCGGATCTCTCTGCTTTCTTAAAAAAAATATCAAGTTCGTGTGTACACACACATTTCTATCCAAAACTTCATTTTCGCGTCCAGAAATATATGCGTTTTCTAGTGTATTGTAAAAAGTGGAAAAAGCGTTGTTTGTCGGGCTAGAAAAGCGTTTTTACTGATATACATCAATGAAACCTACAAATTTTAACCGATTATGCTAATTCTGTTTTGGGTGGGTTTAACATTCACAATGGAACAACATTTTATCACTCGTTTCGATTTTCCACTCTTTTAAAATTTCTCCAAAAATTTGGTTTTTGCGAGATATTAAGCTGTATAATCAAGAGTAAAACCAACAAATCTCATGGGATCTCTCTGCTTTCTTCAAAGAATGTCAAATTCGTGAGTACACACCTATTTCTTTCCAAAGATTCATGTTCGCGTTAAGAAATATATGCGTTTGCTAGTGTATGGCAATTAGAGGAAAAATTGTCGTGTCTCGGGCTAGAAATGGATTTTTGCGTATATACATTAATAAAACTTACAAATTGAAACCGATTGTGCTAATTCTTCCTGAATGTGTTTAACATTCACAATGAAACAGCAATTTATGTCTCGTTTCGATTTTCCACTCATTTAAAATTTCTCTAAAAATTTGGTTTTTGCTAGATGTTATGCCATTTAATCATGAATAAAATCTACAAATCCCATTGGATTTTTCTAGTTTCTTAAAAAAATGTCAAATTCGTGTGTACACACGTATTTGTATCCAAATATTCTTGTTCGCGTCCAGAAATATATGCGTTTGCTAGTGTATGGTAATAATGGAAAAATCGTTGTTTCTCGGGCTAGAAATGCGTTTTTTCGTATATAAATTAATAATACTTACAAATTGAAACCGATTGTGCTAATTCTTTCTGAATGGGTTTAACATTCACAATGAAACAGCATTATATCACTCATTTCGATTTTCCACTCATATAAAATTTCCCTAAAAATTTGGTTTTTGCGAGATTTTAAGCTATATAATCATGGATAAAATCTACAAATCCCATTGTATCACTCTGGTATCTTCAAAGAACGTCAAATTCGTGTGTACACACGTATTTCTATCCAAAGATTCATGTTCGCGTCCAGAAATATATTCGTTTGCTAGAGTATGGCAATAAGAGGAAAAATCGTCGTTTCTCGGGCTAGAGATGCGTTTCTTTATAACATTATTAAAACCTGCAAATTCCAAGCGATTGTGCTAATTCTTTCTGAATGGGTTTAACATTCACAATGAAACAGCATTTCATCACTCGTTTCGACTTTCCACTCATTTAAAATTCCTCTAATAATTTGGTTTTTGCGAGATTTTAAGCTATATAACCATGAATAAAATCTACAAATCCCATCGGATCTCTCTGGTTTCTTAAAAGAATGTCAAATTCGTGCGTACACACACCTATTTCTATCCAAAGATTCATGTTCTTGTCTAGAAATATATGCGTTTGCTAGTGTATGGCAATTAGTGGAAAAATCGTCGTTTCTCGGGCTAGAAATGCGTTTTTCGTATATACATTTCTTAAAAAAATGTCAAATTCGTGTGTACACACATATTTCTATCCAAATATTCTAGTTCGCGTCCAGAAATATATGCGTTTGCTAGTGTATGGTAATAAGTGGAAAAATCGTCGTTTCTCGGGCTAGAAATGCGTTTTTTCATATGTACATTAATAAAACCTAAAAATTGGAACCGATTGTGCTAATGCTTTCTGAATGGGTTTAAAATTCACAATGAAATAGCATTATATCACAGGTTTTGATTTTCCACTCATATAAAATATCTCTAAAATTTTGGAATTTTGCGAGATTTTAAGCTATATAATCATGAATAAAATTTACAAATCCCATCGGATTTCTCTAGTTTCCTACAAAAAAATGTCAAATTCGTGTGTACACACTTATTTCTATCCAAAGGTTCTTGTTCGCGTCCAGAAATATATGCGATTGCTAGTGTATTGTAACAAGTGGAAAAATCGTCGTTTCTCGGGCTAGAAATGCGTTTTGTCGTATATACATTAATAAAACCTACAAATTGAATCTGATTATGTTAATTCTTTCTCAATGGGATTAACATTCACAATGAAAAAGCATTTTATCACTCGCCTCTATTTTCCACTAATACAAAATTTCCCTAAAAATTTGGTTTTTGCGATATTTTAAGCTATATAATGATGAAACTGATCTACAAATCCCATCGGATCGCTCTGGTTTCTTAAAAGACTGTCAAATTCGTGTGTACACAAGCATTTCTATCCAAAGTTTCATGTTCACGTCCAGAAGTAATTGCGTTTGCTAGTGAATTGTAAAAAGTGGAAAAATCATCGTTTCTCGGGCTAGAAATGCGTTTTGTCTTATATTCATTAATAAAACCTAGAAATTGAAAACGATTGTGCTAATACTGTTTGAATGGGTTTAAAATTCACAATGAAACAACATTTTATCACTCTTTTCGATTTTCCACTCATTTAAAATTTCCCTAAAATTTTGGTTTTTGCGAGATTTTAAGCTATATAATCAGGAATAAAATCTACAATTCCCATCGGATCTCTCTGCTTTCTTAAAAAATATCAAATTCGTCTGTACACATGCATTTCTATCCAAAGTTTCATTTTCGCGTCCAGAAATATATGCGTTTGCTAGTGTAGGCCTATTTTAAAAAGTGGAAAAAATCGTGGTTTGTCGGGCTAGAAATGCGTTTTTTCGTATATAAATTAATAAAACCTACAAATTCAAACCGATGGGGCTAATTCTTTCAGAATGGTTTGACATTCACAAAAAAAGGGCATTTTATCGCTTGTTTCGATTTTCCACTCATACAAAATTTCTCTAAAAATTAGGTTTTTGCGAGACTTTAAGGTATATAATCATGAATAAAATTTACAAATCCCATCGGATTTCTCTAGTTCCTTAAAAAAATGTCAAATTCGTTTGTACACATGTATTTCTATCCAAAGATTCTTGTTCGCGTCCAGAAATATATGCGTTTGCTAGTGTAATGTAAATAGGGAAAAATCGTCGTTCCTCTTGTAGTAAAGCTTTTTTTCGTATAAAGAGTAATAAAGCCTACAAATTCCAAGCGATTGTGCTAATTCTTACTGAATGGCTTTAACATTTACAGTGAAACCGCATTTTATCACTCGTTTCGATTTTCCACTCATTTAAAATTTCTCTAAAAATTTGGTTTTTGCGAGAATTTAAACCATATAATCATGAATAAAATCTACAAATCCCATGGGATTTTTCTAGTTTCTTAAAAAAATGTCAAATTCGTGTGTACACACGTATTTCTATCCAAATATTCTTGTTCGCGTCCAGAAATATATGCGTTTGCTAGTGTATGGTAATAATGGAAAAATCGTCGTTTCTCGGGCTAGAAATGCGTTTTTTCGTATATACATTAATAATACCTACAAATTGAAAGCGATTGTGCTAATTCTTTCTGAATGGGTTTAACATTCACAATGAAACAGCATTATGTCACTCATTTCGATTTTCCACTCATATAAAATTCCTCTAAAAATTTGGTTTTTGCGAGATTTTAAGCTATATAATCATGGATAAAATCTACAACTCCCATCGTATCACTGTGGTTTCTTAAAAAAATGTCAAATTCGTGTGTACACACTTATTTGTATCCAAAGATTCATGTTCGCGTCCAGAAATATATTCGTTTGGTAGTTATGGCAATAAGAGGAAAAATCGTCGTTTCTCGGGCTAGAAATGCGTTTTTTTATAACATTAAAAAACCTACAAATTCCAAGCGATTGTGCTAATTCTCCCTGAATGGCTTTAACATTGACAATGAAACCGCATTTTATCACTCGTTTCGATTTTCCACTCACAAAAATTTCTCTAAAATTTGGATTTTGCGAGATTTTAAGCGATATAATCATGAATAAAATATGCAAATCCCATCGGATTTGTCTAGTTTCTTAAAAAAAATGTCGAATTGTTGTGTACACACGTATTTGTATCCAAAGATTCTTGTTTCCGTCCAGATTTATGTACGTTTGCTAGTGTATCTGAAAAACTGGAAAAATCGTCGTTTCTCTGGCTAGAACTGCGTTTTTTTGGAAATACATTAACAAAAACCTACAAATTCCAACCGATTGTGCTAGATCTTGCCAATGGCTTTAACATTCACAATCAAACCGCATTTTATCACTCGTTTTGATTTTCCACTCATACACAATTTCTCTAAAAATTTCTTTTTTGCGAGATTTTAAGCAATTTAATCATGAATAAAATATACAAATCCCATCGGAGTTCTCTACTTTCTTAAAAAAATGTCAATTTCGTGTGTAGACACCTATTTCTATCCAAAGATTCATGTTGGCGTCCAGAATTATGTGCGTTTGCTAGTGTATTGTAAAAAGTGGAAAAATCGTTTTTTCTCGGGTAGAAATGCGTTTTTTCGTATATACATTAATAAAACCCACAAATTGAAACCGATTGTGCTAATTCTTTAATAATAATAATAATAAAGCGCACAAATTGTGCATAAACGAAAGTCACTTGGATTGAACAAAGTTAATGACTGATAGCTGCCGATTCCCACAGACTAGGATATGGTATCTATCACATGTCTTGTGCATAGGACACACCCACAGTTGTCGTCCGGTTCGTGGAAACACTGAATTCTGCATATCTTGTGGTGGTATCCATGAACCGCCAGCGATGTCACGAAGTGGCGGAGCTTCTGGTTCGTATCTGTCCAGGTCCGGTTTATCATGGCCTCCGTTGTGTAGAAATCCTCCCAGATGTCTTCCCTCTTCCTTATCCTCTCGTCTAGAGCTTTCTTCCAGTTGGAAGTGGAGGGCAGATCGAGTTTTGTTCTGAGTTCTTCTATCAAGAAGGTCTCGTGGGCGAGCACGTACACCAGCCTGGATAGAGTGTGTTTTGATACTCCTAGTGCAGCCTTCAAGAAGCGAGCCTTGACGTTCTCTAGGGTATGGAGGTCTTTCGTGCGCAGTTTGTCCCACGTTAGATCTAGTCCGTATGTAAGTATGGGGACTATCTTGGTGTGGAAGATAATCATCGCTGTTTTGAGAGATAGCTTGGATAGTTCTCTGATGTCATGAATGGCTTTTGTGGCTGCTGTAGCTCTTTGCTTGGTGTGTACCCTGAATGAATTTGTTGTGGTCTATAGGGTCAGACCGAGGTATTTGGCCTGGTTTACTGTTTGTAGAGGTTCTTGTTTCAGGAAGATTTTGTCTTGTTGAGATATCTTCCCCCCTTTCCTGAATATCATGTGTTCGGTTTTCTGCATGTTTATCTCCAGCTCATTTTGGTCAGCCCACTTTTCCAGCGCGTGGGTTGCTTTTTGGAGTTCACTCCTGTCATGAGATCCCAGGACCATGTCATCGGCATAGATATAAATCTTGACATCTGTAGATTCTTCTCTTATTGATTTTACGACGTCGTGGGTGGCGATGTTAAATAATAGAGGACTGAGGGGGTCTCCCTGCAGAACTCCATTTGTTTGAGTGATGTTTGTTGACAAGGTTATACTGTCTGAGTTCTGTACACTGTTACTACTCAGAATGTTGTGGATCAGGCATGTGAGGTCTTTATTTTCCATGGCTATGGACTCTAGTTTTGAGGAGATGATGCTCCTGTTCAGTTTATCGAATGCTTTTGAGAAATCGATGAATACTGCATGGAATTTTCCTCGAGGGTGTCGTAGAGCGGTATCTATGTCGTCCAGTAGGTTTCTGATGGCTTGGATTGTGTTTCTTCCCTTTCTGAACCCAAACTGCTCTTCTGGGATTGATTGTTCTAGCTCTTCCGTAATCCTTTGTGTGATCAGCCTTGTCAGTATCTTCAGATGGTTATTTTCTAGGGCGATCCCTCGATAAGAGTTAGGGTCGCATGGATCTCCTTTGCCTTTGTACATTACTTTAATTGTTGACGTTTTCCATGTTGTTGGAATGTTTCCCGTTCGCAGGCATGCATTCAGCAGGTTTGTTAGTGTTGGAAGTAGTATCTCGGCTGATGACTTGATGTGCTCGTTAAAGATGCCGTCGGGTCCGCAAGCTTTCCTGTCTTTGAGTTTTGATAGGGTAGCGCCTATCTCTTCAGAGGTGAAAGGGTTTTGGGGACTGTTTGGCTCTACGGACTTTATTGGGTATGCTTGTAAGGATCTTTTCTGGTTAAGAAGATCTGTGAAATGCTCTTCCCATATATCCATGTCTATTTTACTAACTGTTTGTGTTTTTCGGGGCTTTAGTGCTCTGTACGGGTTTTCTCTTGTTTCCTCCACCATCCTGATTGCTTCCGATTCGATGTAGTTATTTCGGGTGTTTCTGAGGAGAGTTTTGTATTGCTTTCTGAGAGCACTGTATGTAGTTAGGTCTTCACGAGAGTTACTGATCCTTGCCTTGTGCAGTGCCTGGATGACTCGCTTCCTTTCCAGGTAGCATGTTCGGTCGAACCACTTTTGAGATCTTCGTTTCTTTATTGGGGAAGTTGCACCTTTGATAATGTCCTCCATGATCTCGGCGGCAGCATCTATGTCGTTTTGTTCTATCTTCTCTTGTAGGTCCGTTATTTTTGTTTGCTGTTGTGAGAGAGAGTGGACGTCGAACTTCCTCGATCTGGGCTTAGTTATGCTACGTTCTTTTGTGAGGAAAGCTTGTTGTTTTATACTGAAATTTGCTGTTACAGGAATGTGTTTCTTCAGGTGCGCCTCTTTTATTGAGTAACCTACTTTGTGGCTTATCAAATTGATTTCTGAACCCTTGTAGAAAATTAGATCAATTGTACTGCTTCCATTGTGAGCAAGGTAAGTCTTGTCGTTTTTATTGTTTATTAACGTAAAGCCTTCTTCTGCCATCAACTGCAGTAGTTCTCTGCTCCTGTTGTCGTTTACGTCCATTCTGCAATTCATTTCTCCGGCTATGATTGTGTTGCATCCAGACGTTATCTTTGTGAGGGCTGTCATAATTGTGGCTATTATGTCTTCTATCGGTGTGAGTGGTTTCATGTATATTCCTATTACGGCGAGCCTTTCGGTTTCGATAATTAAGTAGTCTTCGTCTCGTTCGGTTGTTAAGATTTTCCCAATTTTGGGTTTATAGTAGCATGCTAATCCTTGTGAGGGTCTTCCTCTTGGAGCTTGTGTGGCGAGTATTTGTTCTGAGTAGAATCCCGGTATATCTATGGTGCTAGTCGCGAAGGTCTCGTTTAGGATCAGGATGTCGTACTTGTCTAGCCATTCGCTCGTGGTTAGTTGGAGGGAGCTTCTTAGCCCCTCGACGTTCCATAACAATAGGTTAATTTTCGAGTCTTGCTCCCTGACTTTGTGGGCGAAAAAACCGATATCGTCTGACGATGGCTCCCTCTGGCCATGATGCCGGGTTTGTGATGTTATGTAGGTCTCTGAGAGGTATTCCTACCTTGAAGGCTTTTAGTGAGCCTCTCGTTTGGATTTCTTCGCACTCCAGTATTTCTGTTACGTTTAATTTCTTCAGATGTCTCACTAACTTCTCCTGGGTCGAGTTTTGGTGCAGGTGGCCTATATATAGCCATGCTCTGTGACATGCCGCTTCGAGCTCATTGTCGGGTGCTGCTGTTGTTGCTTCAGAGGTGTGCTTGGTGCCTACGATTGTTGGAGTCTGGATGAGTGGTGATTTGGGGCTACGTCTTCGATTTACGACTTCTGTCCATGTTGACTCGTCGCAGTTTTGTAGCGCTGGAGTTGGTTTCCGTTCTATGCTGGGGCGGGTGAGGTCTTCCCCTCCCCCTATGTTCGGCCTGTGTGATTCTCTTTGTATACTGGTTTCGTCTTCATTTGTATCCATCTCCGTAGGATTCTGTGCCTGTTGTGTCGCGTTTTTTATTTCTTCTTTTATCAGTTTTTTGACGCTGAGTGATAGCTTTTCCATCATTGCTTGGATCTGGTGGTTTACTTTCTCTGTGATATTCTTTCTTCCATTGTCTCCACGCGGTTTTCGATACTGTTCTGTTTTCCTCCGCCAGGTGCCGTTAGTTGCTGGCATCTGCTTGATGTTTCATGATTTGGGCCGGTAGATGGCGCCACTTGTCCCTTTAGGATATTGTCGTCTTGCTCTTGTGTGATCTCCAATCTACCTTCCTTAACCTCGTTTTCATGTTTGGTCTTTTCTTTGCTGTTAATTTCTAACACACTTTTCATTTTCGTAAAACAGTTTCTGATAAAACTTACAGCTTTCTGCATGTCTTCTCTTGAGTCCTTCTTCAGGAAGCCACCTGCTTCCGAAATATTTTCTATGATTTTGAGAGCGCTTTCAACACGTTCTTCTAACTCGTCCGCCATCTTGAATTCTTTCTGAATGGGTTTAACATTCGCAATGAAACAGCATTTTGTCACTCGTTTCGATTTTCCACTCATATAAAATATCTCTAAAAATTTGGTTTTGCGAGGTTTTAAGCTATATAATCATGAATAAAATCTACAAATCCCATCGGATATATCTAGTTCCTCAAAAAAATGTCAAATTCGTGCGTAGAAACGTATTTCTATCCAAAGATACATGTTCGAATCCAGAAATATATGCGTTTGCTAGTGTATTGTAAAATGTGGAAAAATCGTCATTTCTCGGGCTAGAAATGGGTTTTTTCGTATATACATTCATTAAACCTACAAATTGAAACCGACTGACATAATTTTTGGTGTACGGGTTTAACATTCACAATGAAATAGCATTTTATCACTCGATTCGGTTTAGCACTCACATAAAAGTTCTCTAAAATTTTGGCTTTTGCGTAATTTTAAGCTATATTATCAAGAATAAAATTTAGAATTTCCATCGGATCTCTCTGTTTTCTTAAGAAAATATCAAATTCGTGTGTACACACGTTTTTCTATCCAAAGATTCATGTTCGTGTCCAGAATTATGTGCGTTTGCTAGTGTGTGGTAAAAAGTGGAAAAATCGTCTTTTCTCAGGCTAGAAATACGTTTTTTCGTATATACATTAATAAAACCTACAAATTGAAATGATTGTCCTAATTCTTTATGGATGGGTTTAACATTCACCACGAACCAGCATTTTATCAGTCGTTTTGATTTTCCACACATATAAATTTTCTCTAAAATATGACTTTCGCGAGAATTAAACTATATAATCATGAATTAAAACCACAAATCCTATCGGATCTATCTGGTTTGTTAAAAAACCTCAAATTCGCCTTCCCACACGCATTTCTATCCAAAGATTCTTGTTCGCGACAAGATTTCTATACGTTTGCTAGTGTAACGGAAAAAGTGGAAAAATCGTAGTTTCTCGGGCTAGAAATGCGTTTTTTCGTGTATAAATGAATAAAACGTACAAATTGAAACCGATTGTGCTAATTCCTTTAGAATGGGTTTAATATTCACAATGAAACAGCATTTTATCACTCGTTTCGATATTCCACTCATATAAAATTTCTATAAAAATTTGGTTTTGCGAGAATTGAAAGTATATAATCATGAATAAAATCTACAAGTCACATCGGATCTCTCTGGTTTTTTAAAAAAAATATCAAATTCGTGTGTACACACGTTTTTCTTTCCAAAATTTCATGTTCGCGGCCAGAATTGTGTGCGTTTCCTATTGTTTGTTAAAAAGTGGAAAAATCGTTTGTCTCGGGTAGAAATGCGATCTTTCGTATATACGTTAATAAAACCTACAAATTGAAAATGATTATGCTTATTCTTTCTGAATGGTTTTAACATTCACAATGGAACAGCACTGTATCTATCGTTTTGATTTTCCACACATATAAAATTTCTCTAAATATTTGGTTTTTTGAGATAATTAAGCTATATAATCATGAATTAAAGCCACAAATCCCGTCGGATCTCTCTGGTATCTTAAAAAAATATCAAATTCGTCTGTACACACGCATTTCTATCCAAAGATTCTTTTTCGCGACCAAATTTTTATATGTTTGCTAGTGTAACGTAAAAAGTGGAAAAATCGTCGTTTCTCGGGCTAGAAATGCGTTTTTTCGGGTATACATTAATAAAACCTGTAAATTCCAACCGATTTTGGTAATTATTTCTGAATGACTTTAACATTCAAAATGAAACCGCATTTTATCACTCGTTTCGATTTTCAACTCGTACAAAATTTGTCTAAAAATTTGGTTTTTGCGAGATTTTAAGCTATTTAATCATGCATAAAATCCACAAATCCCATCGGATTTCTCTAGTTTCTTTCAAAAATGTCAAATTCGTGTGTAGACACGTATTTCTATCCAAAGATTCATGTTCGCGTCCAGAATTATGTGCGTTTGCTAGTGTATTGTATAAAGTGGAAAAATCATCGTTTCTCAGGCTAGAAATGCGTTTTTCCCTATATACATTAATAAAACCTGCAAATTGAAACCGATTGTGCTAATTCTTGCTGAATTGATTTAACATTCACAATGAAAAAGCATTTTTTCACTCATTTCGGTTTTCCACTCATATAAAATTTCCCTAAGAATTTGGTTTTTGTGAGATTTTAAGCTATATAATCATGAATAAAATCTACAATTCCCGTCGGATCTCTCTAGTTTCTGAAAAAAATGTAAAATTCGTGTGTACACACGTATTTCTATCCAAAGATTTATGTTGGCGTCCAGAAACATATGCGTTTGATAGTGTATTGTAAAAAGTGGAAAAATCGTCGTTTCTCGGGCTAGAAATTCGTTTTTTTCGTATATACATTAATAAAACCTTCAAAATGAAAATTATAGGCCTAATTCTTTCTGAATGGGTTTAAATTTCACAATGAAACAGCCTTTTATCACTCGTTTTGTTTTTCCACTCATATAACTTTTCTCTTAAAATTTGGTTTTTGCGAGATTTGAAGCTATGTAATCATGAATAAAATCTACAAATCCCATCGGATCTCTCTGGTTTCTTAAAAAAATGTCAAAATCGCGTGTACACACGCATTTCTATTCAAAGTTTCGTGTTCGCGACCGGATTTATTTATGTCTGCTAGTGTATCTGAAAAATTGGAAAAATCGCCGTTTCTCTGTCTAGAAATGTGTTTTTTTGGATATACATTAATGAAAACCTACAAATTCCAACCGATTGTACTTATTCTCCCTGAATGGCTTTAACATTCACAATGAAACCGCATTTTATCACTCGTTTCGATTTTCTACTCTCAGAAAATTAATCTAAAGATTTAGATTTTGCGAGAAATTAAGCGATATAATCATAAAAAAATATGCAAATCCCATCGGATTTCTCTAGTTTCTTAAAAAAATGTCAAATTGGTGTGTACACACGTATTTGTATCCAAAGATTCTTGTTCCCGTCCAGATTAATGTACGTTTGCTAGTGTATCTGAAAAACTGGAAAAATCGCCGTTTCTCTGGCTAGAACTGCGGTTTTTTGGACATACATTAACAAAAACCTACAAACTCCATCCGATTGTGCTAATTCTTGCCGAATGGCTTTAACATTCACAATCAAACCGCATTTTATCACTCGTTTTGATTTTCCACTCATACACAATTTCTCTAAAAATTTGGTTTTTGCGAGATTTTAAGCATTTTAATCATGAATAAAATCTACAAATCCCATCGGATTTCTCTAGTTTCTTAAAAAAATGTCAAATTCGTGTGTAGACACGCATTTCTATCCAAAGATTCATATTCGCGTCCAGAAATATATGCGTTTCCTAATGTTTTGTAAAATATGGAAAAATCGTAATTTCTCGGGCTAGAAATACGTTTTTTGGTATACACATCCATTAAACCAACAAATTGAAACCGATTGTGATAATTTTTGCTGCAAGGGTTTAACATTCACAATGAAACAGCATTTCATCACTCGTTTCGATTTTTCATTCATAAAAAATATCTCTAAAAATTTGGTTATGCGAGATTTTAAGCTATATAATCATGAATAAAATCTACAAATCCCATCGGATATCTCTAGTTGCTTAAAAAAGTGTCAAATTCGTCTGTAGACACTTATTTCTATCCAAAGATTGATGGTCGCGTCCAGAAATATATGCGTTTGCTAGAGTATTCTAAAATGTGGAAAAATCGTCATTTCTCGGGCTAGAAATTCGTTTTTTCGTATATACACTCATTAAATCTACAAATTGAAACCGATCGTGATCATTTTTGCTGTAAGGGTTTAACATTCACAATGAAACAGCATTTTATCACTCGTTTCGATTTACCATTCACATAAAAGTTCTCTAAAATTTTGGCTTTTGCGAGATTTTAAGCTATATCATCAAGAATAAAATCTAGAATTGCCATCGGATGTCTCTGTTCTCTTAAGAAAATGTCAAATTCGTGTGTACACACGTATATCTATCCAAAGATTCATGTTCGCGTCCACAATTATGTGCGTTTTCTAGTGTATGGTAAAAAGTGGAAAAATCCTCTTTTCTCGGGCTAGAAATGCTTTTTTCCGTATATACATTAATAAAAACCTAAAAATTGAAATGATTGTGCTAATTCTTTATGAATGAGTTTAACATTCAACACGAACCAGCATTTTATCAGTCGTTTTGATTTTCCACTCTTAAATTTTCTCTAAAATATGATTTTTGCGAGAAATAAACTATATAATCATGAATTAAAACCACAAATCCTATCGGATCTCTCTGGTTTCTTAAAAAAATGTCAAATTGGTCTGTACACACGCATTTCTATCCTAAGGTTCTTCTTCGCGACCAGGTTTCCATACGTTTGTTAATGTAACGTAAAAAGTGGAAAAATCGTCTTTTCTCGGGCTAGAAATGCGTTTTTTCGTATATACATTAATAAAACCCACAAATTGAAACCGATTGTGCTAATTGCTTTAGAATGAGTTTAATATTCATAATGAAACAGCATTTTATCGCACGTTTCGATATAATCCACTCATATAAAATATCTCTAAAAATTTGGTTTTTGCGAGATTTTAAGCTATTTAATCATTCATAAAATCTACAAATCACATCGGATCTCTATGGTTTCTTAAAAAACATATCAAATTCGTGTGTACACACGTATTTCTTTCCGAATATTCATGTTCGCGACCAGTTTGCTAGTGTAACGTAAAAAGTGGAAAAATCGTCGTTTCTCGGGCTAGAAATTCGTTTTTTCGTATATACATTAATAAAACCTACAAATTGAAAATGATTGTCCTACTTCTTTCTGAATGGGTTTAAATTTCACAATGAAACAGCATTATATCACTCGTTTTGATTTTCCACTCATATAACATTTCTCTAACGATTTGGTTTTTGCGAGATTTGAAGCTATATAATCGTGAATAAAATCTACAAATCCTATCGGATCTCTCTGGTTTCTTAAAATAATGTCAAATTCGGGTGTAAACACGCATTTCTATTCAAAGTTTCTTGCTCGCGACCGGATTTATTTATGTTTGCTAGTATATCTGAAAAAGTGGAAAAATCGTCGTTTCTCTGCCTAGAAATGTGTTTTTTTTGGATATACATTAATAAAACCTACAAATTCCAACCGATTGTGCAAATTCTTTCTGAATGGCTATAACATTCACAATGAAACCTCATTTTATCACTCGTTTCGATTTTCCACTCTTAAAAAATTTCTATAAAAATTAGGTTTTTGCGAGATTTTAAGACCTATAATCATGAATAAAATCTACAAATCCTATCGGATTTCTCTATTTTCTTAAAAAATATCAAATTCGTGTCCACGCACGTATTTCTATCCCAAGATTGATGTTCGCGTCCAGAATTATAAGCGTTTGCTAGTGTAATGTAAAACGGGGAAAAATCGTCGTTTCTCGGGCAAGAAATGCAATTTTTCGTATATACATTACTAAAACCTACCAATTGAAACCGATTCATCAAATTCATTGTCAATGGGTTTAGCATTCACAATGAAGAAGAAATTTATCACTCGTTTCGATATGTCACTGATATCAAATTTCTCTAAAAATTAGGTGTTTGCGAGATTTTAAGCTGTATAATCATGAATGAAATCTACAAATCACATCGGATCACTCTGGTTTCTTACAAAAAATTCAAATTCGTGAGTACACACGTATTTCAATCCAAAGTTTCATCTTCGCGACCAAAAATATATGCGTTTGTTAGTGTATTGTAAAAAGTGGAAAAATTGTAGATTCTCGGTCTAGAAATGCTTTTTTTCGTATATACATTAATAAAACCTACAAATTGCAAACGATTATGCTAATTCTTTCTGAATGGGTTTAACATTCACAATGAAACAGTATTTTATCACTTGTTTCGATTTTCCACTCATATAAAATTTCTCTAAAAATGTGGTTTTTGCGAGATTTTAAGGTACAGTATATAATCATGAACAAAATCTACAATTCCCATCGGATCTTGCAGGCTTCTTAAAAAAACTTCAAATTCGTGTTTACACACGTATTTCTATCGAAAGATTCCTGTTCGCGTCCAGAATTGTATGCTGTTTGTAGTGTATTGTAAAAAGTGGAAAAATTTTAGTTTCTCGGGCTAGAAGAACGATTTTTCGTATATACATTAATAAAACATACCAATTGAAACCGATTGTGCTACTTGCATGTGAATGGGTTGAACATTCACAGTGCAACAGCATTTTATCACTCGTTTCGATTTTCCACACATTTAAAATTTGTCTAAAATTTTGGTTTTTGCGAGATTTTAAGATATATAATCATGATTAAAATCCACAAATCCCATCGGATTTCTCTAGATATTTAAAACCATGTCAAATTCGTGTGTAGACACGTATTTCTATCCAAAGATTCATTTTCGAGTCCAGAATTATTTGCGTTTGGTAATGTATGGTAAAATGTGGAAAAATCGTCGTTTCTCGGGCTACAAATGCGATTTTTCGTATGTACATTAATAAAACCTACAAATTGAAACCGATTGTGCTAATTCTTTGTGAATGGGTATAACATTCACAATGCAACAGCATTTTATCACTTGTTTCGTTTTCCACTCTTTAAAAATTCGTCTAAAACTTGGCTTTTGCGAGTTTTTAAGATCTATAATCATGAATAAAACCTACAAATCCCACCGGATTTCTCTAGTTTCTTAAAGAAATGTCAAATTCTTGTGCATAATCGAATTTCTATCCTAAGATACTTGTCCGCGTCCAGATTTATATATGTTTGCTTGTGTATCTGAATAAGTGGAAAAATCGTCGTTTCTCTGGCTAGAAATGCGTTTTTTTGGATATACATTAATAAAAACTACAAATTGCAACCGATTGTGCTAATTCTTGCTGAATGGCTTTAACATTCAAAATGAAACCGCATTTTATCTCTCGCTTCGATTTTCCACTCATACAAAATATCTCTAAGAATTTGGTTTTTGCGAAATTTTAAGCTCTATAATCATGAATAAAATCTACAAATCCCATCGGATTTCTCTAGTTTGATAAAAAAAATTTCAAAATCGTGTGTAGACACGTATTTCTATCCAAGTATTCATGTTCGCGTCCAGAAATATGTGCGTTTGCTAGTGTATGGTGATAAGTGGAAAAATTGTCGTTTCATGGGCTAGAAATTCGTTTTTTTCGTGTATACAGTAATACAACTTACAAATTCCAACCGATTGTGCTAATTCTTTCTGAATGCCTTTAACATTCACAATGAAACCACATTTTATCACTCGTTTTGATTTTCCACTCATAAAAATATTCTCTAAATATTTGGTTTTTCCGAGATTTTAAGATGTATAATCAAGAATAAAATCTACAAATCACATCAGATTTATCTATTTTCTTAAAAAAAATGTCAAATTCGTGTGTACCCACGTATTTCTATCTAAAAATTCATGTTCGCTTTAAAAATTATATGCGTTAGATAGTGTATTGCAGAAAGTGGAACAATCGTCGTTTCTCGGGCTAGAACTGCGATTATTGATATATTAAGAAAACCTACAAATTGGAACCGATTGTGCTAATTCTTTCTGAATGGGTTTAACATTCACAATGAAACAGTATTTTATCACTTGTTTCCATTTTCCACTGATGTCAAATTTCTCTAAATATTTGGTTTTTGCGAGATTTTAATCTATATAATCATGAATAAAATCTACAAATCCCATCGGATTTCTCTAGTTTCTTAAAAATATATCAAATTCGTGTGTAGACACGTATTTCTATCCAAAGATTCATGTTCGCGTCCAGAAATATATGCGTTTGCTAGTGTAATGTAAAAAGTGGAAAAATCGTCGATTCACGGGCTAGAAATGCCTTTTTTTCCTATATACATTAATAAAACCTACAAATTGAAACAGATTGTGCTAATTCTTTCACAATGGATTTACCATTCACAATGAAAGAGCATTTTATCACTCGATTCGATTTTCCACTCATACAAATTTTCTCAAAAATTTGGTTTTTGCGAGATTTTAAGCTATAGTCATGAATAACATCTACAAATCCCATCGGATATCTCTAGTTTCTTAAAATAAAAAATGTCAAATTCGTGTGTAAACGCGTATTTCTATCCAAAGATTCAGGTTCGCGTCCAGAAACATATGCCTTTGCTAGTGTATGGTAATAAGTGGAAAAATCGCCGTTTCACGGGCTAGAAATGCGTTTTTTCGTATATACATTAATAAAACCTACCAATTGAAAACGATTGTGCTAATTCCTTCTGAATGGGTTTAACATTCACAATGGACCAGCATTTTATCTCTCGTTTCGATTTTCCACTCTTATAAAATTTCTCAAAATATTTGGTTTTTGCGAGATTTTATGATCTATAATCATGAATAAAATCTACAAATCCCAACGGATTTTTCTATTTTCTTAAAAAATATATCAAATTCGAATGTACTCACGTATTTCTACTCAAAAATTCATGTTGACGTCCAGAATTATATACGTTTGATAGTGTATTGTTAAAAGTGGATAAAAATCGTCGTTTCTCGGGCTAGATATGCCATTTTATGTAAATACATTAATAAAACCTACCAATTGAAACCGATTGTGCTAATTCTTTGTGAATGGCTTTAACATTCACAATGAAACAGCATTTTATCACTCGTTTCGATTCTCCACTCATACATAATTTCTCTAAAATTTGGTTTTTGCGAGATTTTAAGCAATATAATCGTGAATAAAATCTAGAAATCCCATCGAATTTCTCTAGTTTCTTAAAAAATTGTCAAATTCGTGTGAACACACGTATTTCCATCCAACGACTGTTGTTCGCGTCCAGAAATATATGCGTTTGCTAGTGTACGGTAAGAAATTGGAAAAATCGTCTTTTCTCGAGCTAGAAATGCGTTTTTTCGTATATACTTTAATAAAATCTACAAATTGCAACCGATTCTGCTAATTCTTTCTGAATGGCTTTAACATTCACAATGAAACCGCATTTTATAACTCGTTCCCATTATGCACTCATATAAAATTTCTCTAAAATTTTGGATTTTGCGAGATTTTAAGCTGTATAATCATGAATAAATTCAGCTAATCCCATCGGATTTCTGGAGTTTCTTAAAAAAACTCAAACTGGTGTGTATACATGTATTTCTATCAAAAGATTCGCGTCCAGATTTATGTACGTTTGCTAGTGTATCTCAAAAGTGGAAAACCGTCGTTTCTCTGGCTAGATGCGATTTTTTGGATATACATTAATAAATCCTACAAATTCCATACGATTGTGTTAATCGTTGCTAAATGGCTTTAATATTCACAATGAATCCGCATTTTATCACGCGTTTCGACTTTCCACAGATAGAAAATTTCTCAAAAAATTTGGTTTTTGCGAGATTTTACGCTATATAATCATGAAAAAAATCTACCAATCCCATCGGATTTCTCTAGTTTCTTAAAAAAATGTCAAATTTGCGAGTAGACACGTATTTCTATCCAAAGATTCATTTCGCGTCCAGAATTATATGCGTTTGCTACCTTATGGTAATAATTGGAAAAATCGTCGTTTCTCGAGGTTGAAATGCGTTTTTTCGTATAAACATTAATAAAACCTACCAATTGCAACCGATTGAGGTAGTTCTTTCTGAATGGCTTTAACATTCATAATGAAACCGCATGTTATCACTCGTTTCGTTGCTCCACTCATACAAAATTCCTCTAAAAATTTGGTTTTTGCGAGATTTTAAGCTATATAATCATGAATAAAACCTTCAATTCCCATCGCATTTCTCTAGTTTTTTTTTAAATGTCAAATTCGTGTGTATACACGTATTTCTATCCGAAGATTAGTGTTCGCGTCGATAAATATATGCTTTTGCTAGTGTATTTTAAAAAGTGGAAAATCGTTGTTTCTCGGGCGAGAAATGGGTTTCTTTTATCGTATATACATTAATAAAACCTACAAATTGAAAACGAATGTGCTAATTCTTTCTGAATGGGTTTAACATTCACAATGAAAATACCATTTTATCCCTGGTTTCGGTTTTCCACTCATATAAAATTACTCTAAAAATTTTGGATTTTGCCAGGTTTTAAGGTATATGATCATGAATAAAATCTACAAATATCTTCGGATCTCTCTGTTTTCTTAAATATGTCAAATTCGTGTGTACACACGCATTTTTATCCAGAGATTCTTGTTCGCGACCAGATTTCTATACGTTTGCTTGTGTATATATTTTTAAGTAGAAAAATCGTCGTGTCTCGGGCTAGAAATGCGTTTTTTGGTATATACATTAATAAAGCCTACAAATTCCAACCCATTTTGCTAATTCTTTCTGAATGGCTATAACATTCACAATGACACCGCATTTTATCACTCGTTTCGGTTTTCCACTCATAAAAAATTTCTCTAAAAATTTGGTTTTTGCGAAATTTTAAGCTACATAATCATCAATAAATACTACAAATCCCATCGGATTTCTCTAGTTTCTTAAAAAAATGTCAAAATCGTCTGTAGACTCGAATTTCTATCCCAGGATTCATGTTCGCGTCCTGAAATATATGCGATTTCTAGTGTATGGCAATACAGAAAGTGGAAAAATCGTCGTTTCACGGCCTAGAAATGCGTTTTTTCGTATATACATTAATAAAACTTACAAATTCCAACCGATTGTGCTAATTCATTCTGAATGGCTTTAACATTTTATCACTCGTTTCGATTTTCCACTCAAAAAAATTTCTCTAAATATTTGGTTTTTGCGAGATTTTGAGCTCTATAATCATGAATAAATACTACAAATCCCATCGGATTTATCTAGTTTCTTAAAATAATGTCAAATTCGTGTGTACACACGTATTTCTATCCAAAATTTCTGGTTCGCGTGTAGAAATATATGCGTTTGCTTGTGTATTGTGAAAAGTGAAAAAATCGTCGTTTCTCGGGCTAGAAAAGCGATTTTTCGTATACACATTAATAATACTTACAGATTGAAACCGATTGTGCTAATTCCTTGTGAATGCGTTTAACATTCGCAATGAAACAGCAGTTTATCACTCGTTTCGATTTTCCACTCTTATAAAATTTCTCTAAAGCTATGGTTTTTGCGAGATTTTGAGCTTTATAATCATGAATAAAATCTACAAATCCTATCGGATTTCTCTAGTTTCTTAAAAAAAATGTCAAATTCGTGTGTACACACGTATTTCTGTCCAAAATTTCAGTTTCGCTTCCAGATTTATATATGTTTGCTAGTGTATCTGAAAAAGTGGCTTAATCCTCGTTTCTCTGGGTAGAAATGCGTTTTTTTGCATATATACTCTAATTACACCTACAAATTCCAACCGATTGTGCTAATTCTTGCTAAATGGCTTTAACATTCACAATGAAACCGCAATTTATCACTCGATTCAATATTCCACTCATACAAAATTTGTCTAAAAATTAGGTTTTTGCGAGATATTATGCTTTATAATCCTCAATAAAATATACAAATCCCATCGGATTTCTCTACTTTCTGAAAAAAATGTCAAAATCGTGTGTAGACTCTTATTCCTATCCAAAGATTCATGTTCGCGTCCAGAAATATATGCGTTTGCTAGTGTAATGTAAAAAGTGGAAAAATCGTCGTTTGTCGGGCTAGAAATGCGTTTTTTCGTATATACATTAATAAAACCTACAAATTGAATCCGATTGTGCTAATTCTTTCTGACTTCGTTTAACATTCAGAATGAAACAGCTTTTTATCACTTGGTTCGATTTTTCACTCATATAAAATTTCTGTAAAATTTGGATTTTGCGAGATTTTAAGCTATATAAGCCTCAATAAAATCTACAAATCCCATCGGATTTCTCTAGTTTCTTTAAAAAATGTCAAATCGATATGTAGACACATATTTCTATCATAGGATTCATGTTCTCGTCCAGAAATATATGCGTTTGGTGGTGTGTGGTTATAAGTGGAAAAATCGCCGTTTCACGGGCTACAAATGCGTTTTTTCGTATATACATTAATAAAACCTACAAATTCCAACCGATTGTGCTAATTCTTCTGAATGGCTTTAACATTCAAATGAAACTGCATTTAACACTCGTTTCGATTTTCCACCCGTATAAAATTTCTCTAAAAAATTGGTTTTTGCGAGATTTTAAGCTCTATAATCATGAATAACATCTGAAGTTCGCATCGCATCTCTCTGGTTTCTTAAAAAGAATGTCAAATTCGTTTGTATACACGTATTTCTATCCCAAGATTCATGTTCCCGTCCAGATTAATATGCGTTTGCTAGTGTATTGTAAAAAGTTGAAAAATCGTCGTTTGTCGGTCTAGAAATGCGTTTTTTCGTAAATACATCAATAAAACCTACCAATTCCAAACGATTGTGCTAATTCTTTCTGAATAGCTTTAACATTCACAATGAAACCGCATTTTATCACTCGTTTCGATTTTCCACTGATATAAAATTTCTCTAAAAATTTGGTTTTTCCGAGTTTTTAAGATTTATAATTATGAATAAAATTTACAATTCCCATCGGATCTCTCTGGTTTCTTAAAAAAATTATCAAGTTCGTGTGTACACACGCGTTTCTAACCAAAGATTCTTTTTCGCGACCAGATTTCTATACGTTTGCTAGCATACGTTAATAAGTGGAAAAATCGTCGTTTCTCGGGCTAGAAATACGTTTTTTCGTATATACATTAATAAAACCTACCAATTCCAAACGATTGTGCTAATTCTTTCTGAATGGGTTTAACATTCACAATAAAACAGCATTTTATCACTTGTTTCGATTATCCACTGATGTCAAATTTCTCTAAATATTTGGTTTTTGCGAGATTTTAAGCTATATATTCATGATTGTGCTTATTCTTTGTGAATGGGTTTAACATTTACAATGAAACAGCATTTTATCACTCGTTTCGATTTTCCACTCTCATAAAATTTCTCTAAAAATTTGGATTTTGCGAGATTTTAAGCTATATAATCATGAATAAAATCTACAAATCCCATCGGATCTCTCTGGTTTCTTAAAAAAATGTCACGTTCGTGTGTACACAGCGTTTCTAAACAAAGATTCTTGTTCGCGACCACAATTCTATACGTTTGCTAACGTATGTTAATAAGTGGAAAAATCGTCATTTCTCGGGCTAGAAATGGGTTTTTTCCTATATATACATTAAGAAAACCTACCAATTCCAAACGATTGTGCTAATTCTTTTTGAATGGCTTTAACATTCACAATGAAACCGCATTTTATCACTCGTTTCGATTTTCCACAGATGTCAAATTTCTCTAAAAATTTGGTTTTTGCGAGATTTTAATTTATATACTCATGAATAAAATCTACAAGTCCAATCGTTTTTCTCAAATTTCTTTAAAAAATGTCAAAGTCCTGTGTACACACGTATTTCTATCCAAAGATTCATGTTCGCGTCCAGAATTGTACGCTGTTTGTAGTGTATTGTAAAAAGGGGAAAAATTTTAGTTTCTCGGGCTAGAAACACGATTTTTCGTATATACATTAATAAAACTTACAAATTGAAACCGTTTGTGCTACTTCCTTGTGAATGGGTTCAACATTTACAGTGCAACAGCATTTTATCACCCGTTTCGATTTTCCACTCATTTAAAATTTGTCTAAATATTTCGTATTTGCGAGATTTTAAGCTATACAATCATGCACAAAATCTACAAATCCCATCGGATCTCTCTGGTTCCTTAAAAAAATATCAAATTCGTGTGTACACAAGTATTTCTATCCAAAGTTTCAAGTTCGCGTCTAGAAATATATGCGGTTGCTATTGTATGGTAAAAAGTGGAAAAATCATTGTTTCTACGGCTAGAAATGTGTTTTTTCGTATATATATTAATAAAACGTAAAAATTGAAAATGATTGTGCTAATTCTTTCTGAATGGGTTTAACATTCACAATGAAAAAGCATTTTATCTCTCGTTTCGATTTTCTACTCACATAAAATATCTCTAAATATTTGGATTTTGCGAGATTTCAAGGTATATAATCATTAATAAAATCTAGAAATCCTATCGGATCTCTCTGGTTTCTTAAAAAAATGTCAAATTCGTGTGTACACATGCAATTCTATTCAAAGATTCTTGTTCGCAACCAGATTTCAATAAGTTTGCTAGTGTATCGTAAAAAGTGGAATAATCGTTCTTTCTCGGGCTAGAAATGCGTTTTTTCGGATATACATTAATAAAACCTACAAATTCCAACCCATTTTGCTAAATCTTTCTGAGTGGCTATAACATTCACAATGAAACCGCATTTTATCACTCATTTCGATATTCCACTCCTACAAAGTTCTCTAAAAATTTGGATTTTGCAAGATTTTAAGCTATATAAACATGAATAAAATCTACAAAACCCATCGGATATCTCTAGTTTATTAAAAAAAAATGTCCAAATCCTGTGTAGACACGTATTTCCATCCAAAGATTCATGTTCGCGTCCAGAATTATAAGCGTTTTGTAGTGTATTGTAAAAAGTGGGAAAATCGTCGTTCCTCGGGCTAGAAATTCGATCTTTCGTATAAAGATTAATAAACCCTACAAATTGAAACCGATTGTGCTAATTCTTTGTGAATGGGTTTATCAACAGCATTTTATCACTCGTTTCGATTTTCCAATAATTTGAAATTTGACTAAAAATTTGGTTTTTGCGAGATTTTAAGCTATATAATCACGCATAAAATCTACAAATCCCATCGGATCTCTCTGGTTTCTTAAAAAAAAATATAAAATTCCTGTGTACACACGTATCTCTATCCAAAGTTTCATTTCGCGTCCAGAAATATATGCGACAGCTAGTACTTGTTAATAAGTGGGAAAATCCTCGTTTCTCTGGCTAGAAATGCGTTTTTCCGTATATACATTTATAAAACCTACAAATTCCAACCGATTGTGCTATTTCTTTCCGAATGGCTTTGTCATTCACAACGACACCACATTTTATCACTCGTTTCGATATTCCACCCATAAAAAATGTTGTAAATATTTGGTTTTTGTGAGGTTTTAAGATTTATATTCTTGAATAAAACCTACATATCCCATCGGATTTCTCTATTTCCTTAGCAAAATATAAAATTCATGTGTACACACGTAATTCTATCCAAAGATTCATGTTCGCGTCCAGAATTTTATGCGATTGCTAATGTATCGTCTTTTCTCGGGCAAGAAGTGCGATTTTTCGTAAATAAATTAATAAAACCTACAAATTGAAACCCCTTGTGCTAATTCTTTCTGAATGGCTTTAACATTCACAATGAAAAACCGCATTTTATCAATCGTTTCGATTTTCCACTGTTACAAAATTTCTCTAAATATTTGGTTTTTGCGAGATTTTAAGCTATATCATCCTCAATAATATCTACAAATCCTATCGGATTTCTCTAGTTTCTGAAAAAAATGTCGAATTCGTATGTAGACATGTATTTCTATCCAAAGATTCATGTTCGCGTCCACAAATATATGCGTTTGCCATTGTATGATTATAAGTGGAAAAAACGTCGTTTCTCGTGCTAGAAATGCTTTTTTTCGTGTAAACATTAATAAAATCTACAAATTCCAACCGATTGTGTTAAATCTTTCTGTACGGCTTTAACATTCACAATGAAACCGCATTTTATCACTCGTTTCGATTTTCCACTCATAAAAAATTTCTCTAAAAATTTGTTTTTTTTTCGAGATATTAAGCTATATAATCATGAATGAAATCTACAATTCCCATCGAATCTCTCTGGTTTCTTAAAAAATTGTCAAACTCGTGTGCACACACGTATTTCTATCCCAAGATTCATGTTCGCTTCCAATAAATATATGCGTTTGTTTGTGAATTGTAAAAAGTGGAAAAATCGTCGTTTTTCGACCTTGAAAGAGGTTTTTTCGTATATACATTAATAAAACCTACAAATTGCAACCGATTGTGCTAATTCTTTCTGAATGGCTTTAACATTCACAATGAAACCGCATTTTATCACTCGTTTCGATTTTCCACTCATACAAATTTTCCTAAAAATTTGGTTTTTTCGAGATTTTAAGCTGTATAATCGTGAATACAATCTACAATTCCCATCGGATCTCTCTGTTTTCTTAAAAAAATGTCAAACTCGTGTGTACGCACGTATTTCTATCCAGAGATTCACGTTCGCGTCCAGATATATATGAGGTTGCTCTTGTATGGAAATTAGAGGAAAAATCGTACTTCCTCGGGATAGAAATGCGTTTTCTCGTATATACATTTTTAAAACCTTACAAATACCAACCGATTGTGCTAATTCTTACTGAATGGCTTTAACATGCACAATGAAGCCGCTTTCGATTTTCCACTCATACAAAATTTCTCTAATACTTTGGTTTTTTCGAGATTTTAAGCTATATAATCATGAATAAAATCTACAATTCCCATCGCATCTCTCTGGTTTCTTAGAAAATATCAAATTCGTGTGTACACACGCATTTCTATCCGTAGATTGATGTTCGCGTCCATAAATCTATGGGTTTGCTAGCGTATGGTAATAAGTGGAAAAATCGTCGTTTCTCGGTCGGCAAATGTGTTTTTTCGTATAAAAATTAATGAGACCTACTAATTGCAACCGATTGAGGTACTTCTTTCTGATTGGCTTTAACATTCATAATGAAACCGCATTTTATCACTCGTTTCGTTGTTGCACTCATACAAAATTCCTCTAAAAATTTGGTTTTTCCGAGATTTTAAGCTATATAGTTATGCATAAAAAGCACAAATCCCATCGGAATTCTCTAGTTCCTTAAAATAATGTCACATTCGTGCATACACACGTATTTCTATCCAAAGATTCAGGTTCGAGTACAGGAATATATGCGTTTGCTTGTGTATTGTAAAAAGTGGAAAAATCGTCGTTTCTCGGGCTAGAAATGCGATTTTTCGTATATACATTAATAAAACCTACAAATGGAAACCGATTCTGCTAATTCTTTGTGAATGGGTTTAACATTTACAATGAAACAGCATTTTATCACTTGTTTCGATTTTCCACTAACATAAAATTTCTCAAAATATTTGGATTTTGCGAGATTTTAAGCTATATAGTAATAAATAAAATCTACAAATCCCTTCTGATATCTCTTGTTTCTTAAAAAAATGTCAAATTCGTTTTTACACACGTTTTTCTACCCAAAGATTCTTGTTCCCGTCCAGATTTATATGCGTTTGCTAGTATATCTGAAATAGTGGAAAAATCGTCATTTCTCTGGCATGAATTACTTTTTTTTTTGGGGTAGATATTAATAAAACCTACGAATTCCAACCGATTGGGCTAATTCTTGCTGAATAGCTTTAACATTCAGAAGGAAACAGCATTTTATCACTAGTTTCGATTTTCATCTGATACAAAATTTCTCTAATAATTTGGTTTTTACGAGATTTTAAGCTCTTCAAACATGTTTAAAATCTACAAATCCCATCGGATTTCTCTAGTTTCTTAAAAAATATCAAATTCGTGTGTAGACACGTATTTCTGTCCCAAGATTCATTTCGCGTCCAGAATTATATGCGTTTGCTACCTTATGGTAATAAGTGGAAAAATCGTCGTTTCTCGAGCTAGAAATCCGTTTCCTTCGTATAAACTTTAATAAAACCTACCAATTGCAACCGATTGAGGTAGTTCTTTCTGAATGGCTTTAACATTCATAATGAAACCGCATGTTCTCACTCGTTTCGTTGTTCCACTCATATAAAATTCCTCTAAAAATTTGGTTTTTGCGAGATTATAAGCTATATAATCATGAATAAAACCTTCAATTCCCATCGCATTTCTCTAGTTTTTTTAAAATGTCAAATTCGTGTGTACACACGTATTTCTATCCGAAGATTAATGTTCGCGTCCATAAATATATGCTTTTGCTAGTGTATTGTAAAAAGTGGAAGATCGTCGTTTCTCGATTTAGAAATGCGTTTTTTCGTATATACATTAATTAAACCTACAAATTGAAAACGAATGTGCTAATTCTTCCTGAATGGGTTTAACATTCACAATGAAACTACCATTTTATCCCTGGTTTCGATTTTCCACTCATATAAAATTTCCCAAAAAATTTGGTTCTTGCCAGGTTTTAAAGTATATAATCATAAATAAAATCTACAAATAATTTCGGATCCCTCTGGTCTCTTAAAAATATCAAATCCGTGTGTACACACGCATTTTTATCCAGAGATTCTTGTTCGCAACCAGATTTCTATACGTTTGCTTGTGTATATTATTAAGTGGAAAAATCGTCGTGTCTCGGGCTAGAAATGCGTTTTTTCGTATATACATTAATAAAGCCTACAAATTCCAACCGATTTTGCTAATTCTTTCTGAATGGCTTTAACATTCACAATGAAACTGCATTTTATCACTCGTTTCGATTTTCCACTCACACAAAATTTCTCTAAATATTTGGTTATGCGAGATTTGAAGCTATATAACCAGGAATGAAATGTACAAATCGCAACGGATTTCTCTAGTTTCTTAAAAAAATGTCAAATTCGTGTGTACACACCTATTTCTATCCAAAGTTTCAGGTTCGCGTCTAGAAATATATGCTTTTGCCAGTGTAATGTAAAAAGTGGAAAAAACGTCGTTTCTCGGGCTAGAAATTCGATTTTTCGTATATACATTAATAAAATCAACAAATTGAATCCGATTGTGCTAATTCTTTATGAATTGGTTTAACATTCACAATGAAACAGCATTTTATCTCTGGTTTCGATTTTCCACTCGTATAATATTCTCTAATAATTTGGATTTTGCGAGATTTTAAGCTCTATAATCATGAATAAAATCTACAAATCCCATCCGATTTCTCTAGTTTCTTAAAGAAAATGTCAAATTCGTGTGTACACACGTAGTTCTATCCAAATATTCAGGTTCGCGTACCAGATTTATATATGTTTGTTAGAGTATCTGAAAAAGTGAAAAAGCCTCGTTTCTCTGGCTAGAAATGCGTTTTTTTTGGATATACGTTAATAAAACCTAGACTTTCCAACCGATTGTGCTAATTTTCCCTAAATGGCTTTAACGTTCACAATGAAACCGCATTTTATCACTCGTTTCGATTTTCCACTCATACAAAATTTCTCTAATAATTTGGTTTTTTCGAGATTTTAAGCTATATAATCATGAATAAAACCTTCAATTCCCATCGCATTTCTCTAGTTTTTTTAAAATGTCAAATTCGTGTGTACACACGTATTTCTATACGAAGATTAATGTTCGCGTCCATAAATATATGCTTTTGCTAGTGTATTGTAAAAAGTGGAAAGTCGTCGTTTCTCGGGCTAGAAATGCGTTTTTTCGTGTATACATTAATAAAACCTACAAATTGAAAACGAATGTGCTAATTCTTCCTGAATGGGTTTAACATTCACAATGAAACTACCATTTTATCCCTGGTTTCGATTTTCCACTCATATAAAATTTCTCTAAAAATTTGGTTTTTCCAGGTTTTAAGGTATACAATCATGAATAAAATCTATAAATATCTTCGGATCTCTCTGGTTTCTTAAAAATGTCAAATCCGTGTGTACACACGCATTTTTATCCAGAGATTCTTGTTCGCAAATAGATTACTATACGTTTGCTTGTTGTATATTAATAAGTGGAAAAATCGTCGTGTCTCGGGCTAGAAATGCGTTTTTTCGTATATACATTAATAAAGCCTACAAATTCCAACCGATTTTGCTAATTCTTTCTGAATGACTATAACATTCACAATGAAACCGCATTTTATCACTCGTTTCGATTTTCCACTCTTAAACATTTCTCTAAAAATTTGGTTCTTGCGAAATTTTAAGCTCCATAATCATCAATAAATACTACAAATCCCATCGGATTTCTCTAGTTTCTTAAAAATATGTCAAAATCGTGTGTAGACTCGAATTTCTATCCAAGGATTCATGTTCGCGTCCTGAAATATATGCGATTTCTAGTGTATGGTAATACAGTAAGTGGAAAAATAGTCGTTTCACGGCCTAGAAATGCGTTTTTTCGTATATACATTAATAAAACTTACAAATTCCAACCGATTGTGCTAATTCTTTCTGAATGGCTTTAGCATTCACAATGAAACCGCATTTTATCACTCGTTTCGATTTTCCACTCAAAAAAATTTCTCTAAGAATTTGGATTTTGCGAGGTTTTAAGCTATATAATCATGAATAAAATGTATAAATCCCGTCGGATTTCTCTAGTTTCTTAAAATAATGTCAAATTCGTGTGTGCACACGTCTTCCTATCCAAAATTTCTGGTTCGCGTCTAGAAATATATGCGTTTGCTTTTGTATTGTGAAAAGTGAAAAAATCAATGTTTCTCGGGCTAGAAAAGCGATTTTTCGTATATACATTAATAAAATGTACAGATTAAAACGGATTGTGCTAATTCTTCCTCAATGGGTCTAACATTCACATAGAAACAGCATTTTATCACTCGTTTCGATTTTCCACCCGTATTAAATATCTCTAAATATTTGGATTTTGCCAGATTTCAAGGTATATAATGATTAATAAAATCTAGAAATCCTATCGGATCTCTCTGGTTTCTTAAAAAAATGTCAAATTCGTGTGTACACATGCAATTCTATTCAAAGATTCTTGTTCGCAACCAGATTTCAATAAGTTTGCTAGTGTATCGTAAAAAGTGGAATAATCGTTCTTTCTCGGGCTAGAAATGCGTTTTTTGGATATACATTAATAAAACCTACAAATTCCAACCCATTTTGCTAAATCTTTCTGAGTGGCTATAACATTCACAATGAAACCGCATTTTATCACTCATTTCGATATTCCACTCCTACAAAGTTCTCTAAAAATTTGGATTTTGCAAGATTTTAAGCTATATAAACATGAATAAAATCTACAAAACCCATCGGATATCTCTAGTTTATTAAAAAAAATGTCCAAATCCTGTGTAGACACGTATTTCCATCCAAAGATTCATGTTCGTGTCCAGAATTATAAGCGTTTTGTAGTGTATTGTAAAAAGTGGGAAAATCGTCGTTCCTCGGGCTAGAAATTCGATCTTTCGTATAAAGATTAATAAACCCTACAAATTGAAACCGATTGTGCTAATTCTTTGTGAATGGGTTTATCAACAGCATTTTATCACTTGTTTCGATTTTCCAATAATTTGAAATTTGTCTAAAAATTTGGTTTTTGCGAGATTTTAAGCTATATAATCACGCATAAAATCTACAAATCCCATCGGATCTCTCTGGTTTCTTAAAAAAAAAATATAAAATTCCTGTGTACACACGTATCTCTATCCAAAGTTTCATGTTCGCGTCCAGAAATATATGCGACAGCTAGTACTTGTTAATAAGTGGGAAAATCCTCGTTTATTTGGCTAGAAATGCGTTTTTCCGTATATACATTTATAAAACCTACAAATTCCAACCGATTGTGCTAATTCTTTCCGAATGGCTTTGTCATTCACAACGACACCACATTTTATCACTCGTTTCGATATTCCACCCATAAAAAATGTTGTAAATATTTGGTTTTTGTGAGGTTTTAAGATTTATATTCTTGAATAAAAAATACATATCCCATCGGATTTCTCTATTTCCTTAGCAAAATATAAAATTTATGTGTACACACGTAATTCTATCCAAAGATTCATGTTCGCGTCCAGAATTTTATGCGATTGCTAATGTATCGTCTTTTCTCGGGCAAGAAGTGCGATTTTTCGTAAATAAATTAATAAAACCTACAAATTGAAACCCCTTGTGCTAATTCTTTATGAATGGCTTTAACATTCACAATGAAAAACCGCATTTTATCAATCGTTTCGATTTTCCACTGTTACAAAATTTCTCTAAATATTTGGTTTTTGCGAGATTTTAAGCTATATCATCCTCAATAATATCTACAAATCCTATCGGATTTCTCTAGTTTCTGAAAAAAATGTCGAATTCGTATGTAGACATGTATTTCTATCCAAAGATTCATGTTCGCGTCCACAAATATATGCGTTTGCCATTGTATGATTATAAGTGGAAAAAACGTCGTTTCTCGTGCTAGAAATGCTTTTTTTCGTGTAAACATTAATAAAATCTACAAATTCCAACCGATTGTGTTAAATCTTTCTGTACGGCTTTAACATTCACAATGAAACCGCATTTTATCACTCGTTTCGATTTTCCACTCATAAAAAATTTTTCTAAAAATTTGTTTTTTTTTTTCGAGATATTAAGCTATATAATCATGAATGAAATCTACAATTCCCATCGAATCTCTCTGGTTTCTTAAAAAATTGTCAAACTCGTGTGCACACACGTATTTCTATCCCAAGATTCATGTTCGCGTCCAATAAATATATGCGTTTGTTTGTGAATTGTAAAAAGTGGAAAAATCGTCGTTTTTCGAGCTTGAAAGAGGTTTTTTCGTATATACATTAATAAAACCTACAAATTGCAACCGATTGTGCTAATTCTTTCTGAATGGCTTTAACATTCACAATGAAACCGCATTTTATCACTCGTTTCGATTTTCCACTCATACAAATTTTCCTAAAAATTTGGTTTTTTTCGAGATTTTAAGCTGTATAATCGTGAATACAATCTACAATTCCCATCGGATCTCTCTGTTTTCTTAAAAAAATGTCAAACTCGTGTGTACGCACGTATTTCTATCCAGAGATTCACGTTCGCGTCCAGATATATATGAGGTTGCTCTTGTATGGAAATTAGAGGAAAAATCGTACTTCCTCGGGATAGAAATGCGTTTTCTCGTATATACATTTTTAAAACCTTACAAATACCAACCGATTGTGCTAATTCTTACTGAATGGCTTTAACATGCACAATGAAGCCGCTTTCGATTTTCCACTCATACAAAATTTCTCTAATACTTTGGTTTTTTCGAGATTTTAAGCTATATAATCATGAATAAAATCTACAATTCCCATCGCATCTCTCTGGTTTCTTAGAAAATATCAAATTCGTGTGTACACACGCATTTCTATCCGTAGATTGATGTTCGCGTCCATAAATCTATGGGTTTGCTAGCGTATGGTAATAAGTGGAAAAATCGTCGTTTCTCGGTCGGCAAATGTGTTTTTTCGTATAAAAATTAATGAGACCTACTAATTGCAACCGATTGAGGTACTTCTTTCTGATTGGCTTTAACATTCATAATGAAACCGCATTTTATCACTCGTTTCGTTGTTGCACTCATACAAAATTCCTCTAAAAATTTGGTTTTTCCGAGATTTTAAGCTATATAGTTATGCATAAAAAGCACAAATCCCATCGGAATTCTCTAGTTCCTTAAAATAATGTCACATTCGTGCATACACACGTATTTCTATCCAAAGATTCAGGTTCGAGTACAGGAATATATGCGTTTGCTTGTGTATTGTAAAAAGTGGAAAAATCGTCGTTTCTCGGGCTAGAAATGAGATTTTTCGTATATACATTAATAAAACCTACAAATGGAAACCGATTCTGCTAATTCTTTGTGAATGGGTTTAACATTTACAATGAAACAGCATTTTATCACTTGTTTCGAATTTCCACTAACATAAAATTTTTCAAAATATTTGGATTTTGCGAGATTTTAAGCTATATAGTAATAAATAAAATCTACAAATCCCTTCTGATATCTCTTGTTTCTTAAAAAAATGTCAAATTCGTTTTTACACACGTTTTTCTACCCAAAGATTCTTGTTCCCGTCCAGATTTATATGCGTTTGCTAGTATATCTGAAATAGTGGAAAAATCGTCATTTCTCTGGCATGAATTACTTTTTTTTTTTGGGGTAGATATTAATAAAACCTACGAATTCCAACCGATTGGGCTAATTCTTGCTGAATAGCTTTAACATTCAGAAGGAAACAGCATTTTATCACTAGTTTCGATTTTCATCTGATACAAAATTTCTCTAATAATTTGGTTTTTACGAGATTTTAAGCTCTTCAAACATGTTTAAAATCTACAAATCCCATCGGATTTCTCTAGTTTCTTAAAAAATATCAAATTCGTGTGTAGACACGTATTTCTGTCCGAAGATTCATTTCGCGTCCAGAATTATATGCGTTTGCTACCTTATGGTAATAAGTGGAAAAATCGTCGTTTCTCGAGCTAGAAATCCGTTTTCTTCGTATAAACTTTAATAAAACCTACCAATTGCAACCGATTGAGGTAGTTCTTTCTGAATGGCTTTAACATTCATAATGAAACCGCATGTTCTCACTCGTTTCGTTGTTCCACTCATATAAAATTCCTCTAAAAATTTGGTTTTTGCGAGATTTTAAGCTATATAATCATGAATAAAACCTTCAATTCCCTTCGCATTTCTCTAGTTTTTTTAAAATGTCAAATTCGTGTGTACACACGTATTTCTATCCGAAGATTAATGTTCGCGTCCATAAATATATGCTTTTGCTAGTGTATTGTAAAAAGTGGAAGATCGTCGTTTCTCGATTTAGAAATGCGTTTTTTCGTATATACATTAATTAAACCTACAAATTGAAAACGAATGTGCTAATTCTTCCTGAATGGGTTTAACATTCACAATGAAACTACCATTTTATCCCTGGTTTCGATTTTCCACTCATATAAAATTTCCCAAAAAATTTGGTTCTTGCCGGGTTTTAAAGTATATAATCATGAATAAAATCTACAAATAATTTCGGATCCCTCTGGTCTCTTAAAAATATCAAATCCGTGTGTACACACGCATTTTTATCCAGAGATTCTTGTTCGCAACCAGATTTCTATACGTTTGCTTGTGTATATTATTAAGTGGAAAAATCGTCGTGTCTCGGGCTAGAAATGCGTTTTTTCGTATATACATTAATAAAGCCTACAAATTCCAACCGATTTTGCTAATTCTTTCTGAATGGCTTTAACATTCACAATGAAACTGCATTTTATCACTCGTTTCGATTTTCCACTCACACAAAATTTCTCTAAATATTTGGTTATGCGAGATTTGAAGCTATATAACCAGGAATGAAATGTACAAATCGCAACGGATTTCTCTAGTTTCTTAAAAAAATGTCAAATTCGTGTGTACACACCTATTTCTATCCAAAGTTTCAGGTTCGCGTCTAGAAATATATGCTTTTGCCAGTGTAATGTAAAAAGTGGAAAAAACGTCGTTTCTCGGGCTAGAAATTCGATTTTTCGTATATACATTAATAAAATCAACAAATTGAATCCGATTGTGCTAATTCTTTATGAATTGGTTTAACATTCACAATGAAACAGCATTTTATCTCTGGTTTCGATTTTCCACTCGTATAATATTCTCTAATAATTTGGATTTTGCGAGATTTTAAGCTCTATAATCATGAATAAAATCTACAAATCCCATCCGATTTCTCTAGTTTCTTAAAGAAAATGTCAAATTCGTGTGTACACACGTAGTTCTATCCAAATATTCAGGTTCGCGTACCAGATTTATATATGTTTGTTAGAGTATCTGAAAAAGTGAAAAAGCCTCGTTTCTCTGGCTAGAAATGCGTTTTTTTTGGATATACGTTAATAAAACCTACACTTTCCAACCGATTGTGCTAATTCTCCCTAAATGGCTTTAACGTTCACAATGAAACCGCATTTTATCACTCGTTTCGATTTTCCACTCATACAAAATTTCTCTAATAATTTGGTTTTTTCGAGATTTTAAGCTATATAATCATGAATAAAACCTTCAATTCCCATCGCATTTCTCTAGTTTTTTTTAAAATGTCAAATTCGTGTGTACACACGTATTTCTATACGAAGATTAATGTTCGCGTCCATAAATATATGCTTTTGCTAGTGTATTGTAAAAAGTGGAAAGTCGTCGTTTCTCGGGCTAGAAATGCGTTTTTTCGTGTATACATTAATAAAACCTACAAATTGAAAACGAATGTGCTAATTCTTCCTGAATGGGTTTAACATTCACAATGAAACTACCATTTTATCCCTGGTTTCGATTTTCCACTCATATAAAATTTCTCTAAAAATTTGGTTTTTCCAGGTTTTAAGGTATACAATCATGAATAAAATCTATAAATATCTTCGGATCTCTCTGGTTTCTTAAAAATGTCAAATCCGTGTGTACACACGCATTTTTATCCAGAGATTCTTGTTCGCAAATAGATTACTATACGTTTGCTTGTTGTATATTAATAAGTGGAAAAATCGTCGTGTCTCGGGCTAGAAATGCGTTTTTTCGTATATACATTAATAAAGCCTACAAATTCCAACCGATTTTGCTAATTCTTTCTGAATGACTATAACATTCACAATGAAACCGCATTTTATCACTCGTTTCGATTTTCCACTCTTAAACATTTCTCTAAAAATTTGGTTCTTGCGAAATTTTAAGCTCCATAATCATCAATAAATACTACAAATCCCATCGGATTTCTCTAGTTTCTTAAAAATATGTCAAAATCGTGTGTAGACTCGAATTTCTATCCAAGGATTCATGTTCGCGTCCTGAAATATATGCGATTTCTAGTGTATGGTAATACAGTAAGTGGAAAAATAGTCGTTTCACGGCCTAGAAATGCGTTTTTTCGTATATACATTAATAAAACTTACAAATTCCAACCGATTGTGCTAATTCTTTCTGAATGGCTTTAGCATTCACAATGAAACCGCATTTTATCACTCGTTTCGATTTTCCACTCAAAAAAATTTCTCTAAGAATTTGGTTTTTGCGAGGTTTTAAGCTATATAATCATGAATAAAATGTATAAATCCCGTCGGATTTCTCTAGTTTCTTAAAATAATGTCAAATTCGTGTGTGCACACGTCTTCCTATCCAAAATTTCTGGTTCGCGTCTAGAAATATATGCGTTTGCTTTTGTATTGTGAAAAGTGAAAAAATCGATGTTTCTCGGGCTAGAAAAGCGATTTTTCGTATATACATTAATAAAATGTACAGATTAAAACGGATTGTGCTAATTCTTCCTGAATGGGTCTAACATTCACATAGAAACAGCATTTTATCACTCGTTTCGATTTTCCACCCGTATTAAATTTCTCTAAATATTTGGTTTTTGCGAGATTTTAAGCTCTACAATCATGAATAACATCTAAAATGCTCATTGGACCTCTCTGGTTTCTTAAAAAAACGCAAATTCGTTTGTATACACGTATTTCTATCCCAAGATTCATGTTCGCATCTAGAATTATATGCGTTTCCTAGTGTATTGTAAAAAGTGGAAAAATCGTCGTTTCTCGGGCTGGAAAGGCGATTTTTCTTATATACATTAATAAAACCTACAAATTGAAACCGATTGTGTTAATTCTTTGTGAATGGGTTTAACATTTACAATGAAACAGCATTTTATCACTCGTTTCTATTTTCCACTCATATAAAAATTTCTCTAAAAATTTGGATTTTGCGAGATTTTAAGCTATATAATCATGAATAAAATCTACAAATCCCATCGCATCTCACTGGTTTCTTAAAAAAATTTCAGGTTCGTGTGTACACACGCGTTTCTACCCAAATATTCTTGTTCGCGACCAGATTTCTATACGTTTGCTAGCGTATGTTAATAAGTGGAAAAATCCTCGTTTCTCGGGCTAGAAATTCGTTTTTTCGTATATACATTAATAAAACCTACCAATTCCCAACGATTGTGCTAATTCTTTCTGAATGGCTTTAACATTCACAATGAAACCGCATTTTATCACTCGTTTCGATTTTCCTCTCATGTCAAATTTCTCTAAAAATTTGGTTTTTGCGAGATTTTAAGTTATATAATCATGAATAAAATCTACAAATCCCATCGGCTTTCTCAAATTTAAAAAAAAATGTCAAATTCTTGTGTACACACGTATTTCTATCCAAAGATTCATGTTCGCGTCCAGAATTGTACGCTGTTTGTAGTGTATTGTAAAAAGAACAAATATCGTTCTTTCTCGGGCTAGAAATGCGTTTTTTCGGATATACATTAATAAAACCTACAAATTCCAACCGATTTTGCTAATTCTTTCAGAGTGGCTATAACATTCACAATGAAACCGCATTTTATCACTCGTTTCGATTTTCCACTCCTACAAAGTTCTCTAAAAATTTGGATTTTGCGAGATTTTAATCTATATAATCATGAATAAAATCTACAAACCCCATCGCATCTCTCTGGTTTCTTAAAAAAATATCAAATTCGTGTATACAAACGTATTTTTATCCAAAGATTCATGTTGAAGTCCAGAAATATATGCGTTAGCTAGTGTATGGTAATAAGTGGATAATTCGTCGTTTCTCGGGCTAGAAATGCGTTTTTTCGTATATACATTAATAAAACCTACAAATTCCAACCGATTATGCTAATTCTTTCTGAATGGCTTTAACATTCACAATGAAACCGCATTTTATCACTCGTTTCGATATTCCACTCATAAAAAATATCTCTAAAGATTTGGTTTTTTGTGAGATTTTAAGATCTTAATCAGGAATAAAATCTACAAACCCCATTGGGTTTCTCTATTTTCTTTAAAAAACATAATATTCGAGTGTACACACTTATTTCTAGCGAAACTTTCATGTTCGCGTTCAGAATTATATGCGTTTGCTAGTGTACCTGAAATAGTGACAAAATCGTCGTTTCTCTGTCTAGAAATGCGATTTTTCGTATATACATTAATAAAACCTACCATTTGAAGCCGATTGTGCTAATTCTTTGGGAATGGGTTTAACATTCACAATGAAACAGCATTTTATCACTCGTTTCGATTTTCCACTCATATTAAATTTCTCTAAAAATTTAGATTTTGTGAGGTTTTAAGCTATATAATCATGAATAAAATCTACAAATCCCATCGGATTTCTCTAGTTTCTTAAAAAAATGTCAAATTCGTTTGTACGCACGTATTTCTATCCAAAGATTCTTGTTCGCGTCCAGATTTATATATGTTTGTTAGTGTATCTGAACAAGTGGAAAAATCGTCGTTTCTCTGGCTAGAAATGCGTTTTTTTGGATATACGTTAATTAAACCTACAAATTCCAACCGATTTTGCTAATTCTTTCTGAGTGGCTTTAACATTCACAATGAAACATGAAGCTGTAGTCGGGTGGTAAAGTGATAGGAAGATATTTTTCTTTTATATAAGTCATAGTATAGCTTCATGTTAGATATTTCTCTATTTGTTTGAGGTGTTTAACCTACGCGACGGGGATCAACGAAGCGTGTAATAGGCACTTTGTTCTCACAGTCTGGCAGGCGCACATCGCATTTAAACCAGTAGACGCGAGGTAGATTATTGAACTTTAGCATAGCATAGGCTTTTGAAGCGGGGGGTTTTCGTTGTCAAGGAACGTGCTTGAGGCGTTGTCTGAGGCTAGCAAACAATAGTAGCGTCTGGTGAGCGCGTCACCATAGCTAGTATTTTAAAAGGGCGGCGTAACGAGACGCGTCCTCAGAATATTACCGGCCAGTGAGCCGAGCGCGTGTTTACTCAGAATATTACCGGCCAGTGAGCCGATCGCGTGTTTACTCACCAGCTTACCGGCATTTGAACCGATCGCGTATATCATACAATTCTCGGCTTTCCAGCCGATCGCGTACGTAATAAAGTTCTCGGCATTTTGAGCCGATCGAGTTTCTGACATAGTTCCCGGCCATCAAGCCGACCGAAGTGATAAAGTGGAGATTTCGAGCTGTTTAGTTTGTGATTTACTCAAAAAAGTAGTGACAGCGATTTTAAACAGGCGTTAGACGAGATAATCACGTTGCCGAGATCACACGGAAGACAACAGCCAGTATTCCGTCGCTTGGACTCAAGTAAGGGACGTGATCCGAATAAACAAACTTAGTGGAACTTTATTCCTTCCTTTCTTTTCGTGTGAATGACAAACATCACATTATATCCTACACCCACAAAACCACAAGGTCCCTTAGAAGAGATCACCTCTACCGGATGACAACATCTTTCACCGACGTCCAACTGAGCAAACCGACTTCTACTCTATCAGCGACGTGGCAGAGGAAGGAGAGGGCAACAATCACAAATCGGGGCAACCAACTCGTGGCACCAGGTAAACCATCGCAAACAGCATTTTATCACTCTTTTCGATTTTCCACTCACATAAAAGTCTCTAAGAATTTGGTTTTTGCGAGATTTTAAGCTATATAATCATGAACAAAATCTGCAAATCCCCTCGGATTTCTCTAGTTTCTTAAAAACATGTCAAATTCGTATGTACACACGTATTTCTATCCAAATATTCATGTTCGCGTCCAGAAATAGATGCGTTTGCTAGTGTAATGTAAAAAGTGGACGAATCGTCGTTTCTCGGGCTAGAAATGCGTTTTTTCGTGTATATATTAATAAAACCTACAAATTGCAACCGATTGTGCTAATTCTTTCTGAATGGGTTTAACATTCACAATAAAACAGCATTTTATCACTCGTTTCCATTTTCCACTCCTGTAAAATTTCTCTAAAAATTTGGTTTTTTGCGAGATTTTAAGCTATATAATCATGAATAAAATCTACAAATCCCTTCGGATCTCTGTGGTTATGTAAAAGAAATGTCAAATTCGTGTGTACACAATTATTTCTATCCAAAGATTCATCTTCGCGTCCAGAGATATATGCGTTTGCTAGTGTATGGTAATAAGTGGAAAATTCGTCGTTTCTCGGGCTACAAACGCGTTTTTTTCGTATTTACAAAATTAAAACCTACAAATTCCAAGCGATTGTGCTAATTCTTTCTGAATGGCTTTAACATTCACAATGAAACAGCATTTTATCAATCGTTTCGATTTTCCACTCATACAAAATTTCTCAAAATATTTCGATTTTGCGAGATTTTAAGCTATATAATCATGAATAAAATCTACAAATCCTTCCGGATTTCTCTAGTTTCTTAAAATAAATTCAAATTCGTGTGTACACACGTATTTCTATCCAAAGTATCAGATTCGCGTCTAGAAAAATACGCGTTTGTTAGTGTATTGTAAAAAGTGGAAAAAACGTCGTTACTCGGCCTAGAAATGCGTTTTTTTGTATATACATTCATAAAACCTACACATTCCAACCGATTGTGCTAATTCTTGCTAAATGGCTTTAACGTTCACAATGAAACCGTATTTTATCACTCGTTTCGATTTTCCACTCTTACAAAATTTCTCTAATAAATTTAGTTTTTGCGAGGTTTTAAGCTATATAATCATGAATAAAACCTACAATATGTCATCGGATCTCCTTGGTTTCATAAAAAAGGTCAAATTCGTGTGAACACACGCATTTCTATCCATAGATTCTTGTTCGCAACCAGATTTCTATACGTTTGCTAGTGTATCGTAAAAAGTGGAATAATCGTCCTTTCTCGGGTTACAAATGCGTTTTTTTCGGATAAACATTAATAAAACCTACAAATTCCAAACGATTGTGCTAACTCTTGCTTAATGGCTTTGACATTCACAAGGAAACCGCATTTTATCACTCGTTACGATTCTCCACTCATACAAGATTTCTCCAAAAATTTGGTTTTGCGAGATTTTAATCTATATAAACATGAATAAAATCTACAAATCCCATCGGATTTCTCTAGTTTCTTAAAAAAATGTCAAATTCGTGTGTACACACGTATTTCTCTCCATAGATTTATGTTCGCGTCCACAAATCTATGCGTTTACTAGTGTATGGTGATAAGTGGAAAAATCGTCGTTTCTCGGGCTAGGAATCCGTTTTTTCGTATACAAATTAATAAAACCTACAAATTGCAACCGATTGTGCTATTTCTTTCTGAATGGCTTTAACCTTCACAATGAAACCGCATTTTATCACTCGTTTTGATTTTCCACACATACAAAATTTGTCTAAGTATTAGGTATTTGCGATATTTTAAGCTATATCTTCCTCAATAAAATCTACAAATCCCATCGGATATCTCTAGTTTCTGAAAAAAAATGTCAAATTCCTGTTTAGACATGTATTTCTATCCAAAGATTCATGTTCGCGAACAGAAATATATGTGTTTTTTATTGTATGGTAATAAGTGGAAAAAACGTCGTTTCTCGTGCTACAAATGCTTTTTTTTTCGTATTTACATTAATGAAAACTACAAATTCCAACCAATTGTGCTAATTCTTTCTGAGTGGCTTTAACATTCACAATGAAACCGCATTTTAGCACTCGTTTCGATTTTCCACTCTTACAAAATTTCTTAAAAAATTTGGATTTTGCGAGATTTTAAGTTGTATAATCATGAATAAAATCTACAAATCCTATCGGATTACTTTTGTTTCTAAAAAAAATGTCAAATTCGTGTGTATTCACATATTACTATCCAAAGATTCATGTTCGCGAACAGAAATATATGCGTTTGCTATTGCTTGGTAATAAGTGGAAAAAAAGTCGTTTGTCGTGCTACAAATGCTTTTTTTTTTCTATATACATTAATAATATATACAAATTCCAACCGATTGTGCTATTTCTTTCTGAATGGTTTTAACATTCACAATGAAACCGCATTTTATCACTTGTTTTGATTTTCCACTGATGTCAAATTTCTCTAAATATTTGGTTTTTGCGAGATTTTAAGCTATATAATCATGAATAAAATCTACAATTCCCATCGGATCTCTCTGGTTTCTTAAAAAAATGTCAAATTTCTGTGTAGACACGTATGTCTATCCAAATATTCATGTTCGCGTCCGGAAATATATGCGTGTGCTAGGGTATGGTAATAAGTGGAAAAATCGTCGTTTCTCGGGCTAGAAATGCGTTTTCTCGTATATACATTTATAAAACCTACAAATTCCAAGCGATCGTGCTAATTCTTTCCGAGTGGCTTTAACAATCACTACGGAACCGCATTTTATCACTCGTTTCCATTTTCCACTCCTAAAAAATTTCTCTAAAAAATTGGTTTTTGCGAGATTTTATGATTTATTATCACGAATAAAATCTACAAATCCCATCGTATTTCTCTATTTTCTTTAAAAAATGCCAAAACATTCGTGTGTACACACGTATTTCTATCCAAAGATTCATGTTCTCGTCCGGAATTTTATGCATTTGCTATTGTATTGTAAAAAGTGGAGAAATCGTCGTTTCTCGGGATACTAATGCGATTTTTCGTATATACATTAATAAAACTTACAAATTCTAAACCATTGTGCTAATTCTTTCTGAATGGCTTTAACATTCACAATGAAACCGCATTTTATCACTCGTTTCGATTTTCCACTGATACAAAATTTCTCTAAAAATTTCAATTTTGCGAGATTTTAAGCTCTTTTTAGTCATGTTTAAAATCTACAAATCCCGGCGGATTTCTCTAGTTTCTTGAAAATATCAAATTCGTGTGTAGACACGCATTTTTATCCAAAGATTCATTTCGCGTCCAGAATTATATGCGTTTGCTACCTTATGGTAATAAGTGGAAAAACGTCGTTCCTCGAGCTAGAAATGCGTTTTTTCGTATTATCATTAATAAAACCTAACATTTGCAACCGACTGAGGTAGTTCTTTCTGAATGGCTTTAATATTCATAATTAAACCGCATTTTATCACTCGTTTCGTTGTTCCACTCATACAAAATTCCTCTAAAAATTTGGTTTTTGCGAGATTTTAAGCTACACAATCTTGAATAAAATCTTCAATTCCCATCGCATTTCATTAGTTTTTTTAAAAATGTCAAATTCGTGTGTACACACGTATTTCTATCCGAAGATTAATGTTCGTGTCCATAAATATATGCGTTTGCTAGTGTATTGTAAAAAGTGGAAAAATCGTTGTTTCTCGGGCTAGAAATGCTTTTTTTCGTATATACATTAATAAAACCTACAAATTGAAAACGAATGTGCTCATTCTTTCTGAATGGCTTTAACATTCGCAATGAAACGGCATTTTATCACTCGTTTCGATTTTCCAAACGATTGTGCTAATTCTTTCTGAATGGCTTTAACATTCGCAATGAAACGGCATTTTATCACTTGTTTCGATTTTCCACTCTTATCAAATTTCTCTAAAAATATGATTTTTGCGAGGTTTTAAAATCTATAATCATGAATAAAACCTACAAATCCCATCAGATTTCTCTATTTTCTTAAAAAAAATATAAAATTCATGTGTAAACACGTATTTCTATCCAAAGATTCATGTTCGCGTCCAGAATTATATGCGTTTGCTAGCGTATTGGAAAAAGTGGAAAAAAACGTCGTTTCTCGGACTTGAATTTGCGATCTTTCGTAAATACATTAATAAAGCTTACAAATTGAAACTGATTGCGCTGATTCTTTGTGAATTCACAATGAAATGGCGTATTATCACTCGTTTTCATATTCCACTCATATTAAATTTCTCTAAAATTTGGATTTTGCGAGATTTTAAGCTATATAATCATGAATAAAATCTACAAATCCCCTCGGATTTCCCTAGTTTCTTAAACAAATGTCAAATTCGTGTGTAGACACGTATTTCTATCCAAAGACTAATGTTCCCGTTCAGAATTATTGGCGTTTGATAGTGTATTGTAAAAACTGGAAAAATCGTCGTTTCTCTGGCTAGAAATGCGTTTTTTTATATACATTAATAAAACTTACAAATTCCAAACAATTGTGCTAATTCTTGCTGAATGGCTTTAACAATCAAAATGAAACCGCGTTTTATTACTCGTTTGGATTTTCCAATCGTAAAAAATGTCTCTAAAAATTTGGTTCTTGCGATATTTTAAGCTTTGTAATCATGAATCAAATTTAAAAATCCCATCGGATTTCTCCCGTTTCAAAAAAAAAATGACAAATTCGTGTGCTGACACGTATTTCTATTCAAAGATTCATGTTCGCGTCCAGAAATATATGCGTTTGCTAGTGTAATATAGAAAGTGAAAAATTTGTGGTTTCTAGGCCTAGTAATACTCTTTTTTCGTATATACATTAATAAAACCTTCAAATTGAAACCGATTATGCTAATTCTTTCTGAATGCGTTTAACATTCACAATGAAAAAGCATTTTATCACTCGTTTCGATTTTCCACTCATATAAAATTTCACTAAAAATTTGGATTTTGCGAGATTTTAAGCTATATAATCGCGAATAAAATCTACAATTCCCGTCAGATCTCTCTGGTTTCCTAGAAAAATGTCAAATTGCCGTGTACACACATATTTCTATCCAAAGATTCATGTTCGCGTCCGGAAATGTATGCGTTTGCTTGTGTATGGTAAAAAGTGGAAAAATCGTCGTTTCTAGGGCTAGAAAAGTGTTTTTTCGTATATACATTAATAAAACCTAAAAATTGAAAATTATTGTGCTAATTCTTTCTGAGTTGGTTTAACATTCACAATGAAACAGCATTTTATCTCTCGTTTCGATTTTCTACTCATATAAAATAACTCTAAATATTTGGATTTTGCGAGATTTGAAGGTATATAATCATGAATAAAATCTAGAAATCCCACCGGATCTCTCTGGTTTCTTCAAAAAATGTCAAATTTGTGTGTACACATGCAATTCTATCCAAAGTTTCTTGTTCGCAACCAGATTTCTGTAAGTTTGCTAGTGTATCGTAAAAAGTGGAAAAAAAATTCTTTCTCGGGTTAGAAATGCGTTTTTTCGGATATACATTAATAAAACCTGCGAATTCCAACCGATTTTGCTAATTGATTCTGAGTGGCTATAACATTCACAATGAAACCGCATTTTGTCACTCGTTTCGATTTTCCACTCAAACAAAACTTCTCTAAAAATTTAGATTTTGCGAGAATTTAAGTTCTATAATCATGAATAAAACCTACAAAACCCATGGGATTTCTCTAGTTTCTTAAAAAAAATGTCCAAATCTTGTGTAGACACGTATTTCTATCCAAAGATTCATGTTCGCGTCCAAAATTATAAGCGTTTGGTAGTGTATTGTAAAAAGTGGAAAATTCGTCGTCTGTCGGGCTAGAAATGCGTATTTTCGTATATACAATAATAAAACCTGCAAATTCCAAACGATTATGCTAATTCCTTCTGAATGGCTTTAGCATTCACAATAAAACCGCATTTTTTCACTCGTTTCGATATTCCACTCATAAAAAATATCTCTAAAGATTTAGTTTTTGCGAGATTTTAAGATCATAATCATGAATAATATCTACAAACCCCATCGGTTTCCTCTATTTTCTTTAAAAAATATAAAATTCGAGTGTACACACTTATTTCCAGCGAAAAAAACATAATATTCGAGTGTACACACTTATTTCTAGCGAAACTTTCATCTCCGCGTTCAGAATTATATGCGTTTGCTAGTGTATCTGTAAAAGTGGCAAAATCGTCGTTTCTCGGGCTAGAAATGCGATTTTTCGTATTTACATTAATAAAACCTACCTATTGAAGCCGATTTTGCTAATTATTTGGGAATGGGTTTAACATTCACAATGAAACAGCATTTTATCACTCGTCTCGATTTTCCACTCATATTAAATTTCTCTAAAAATATAGATTTTGCGAGATTTCAAGCTATTTAATCATGAATAAAATCTACAAATCCCATCGGATTACTCTAGGTTCTTTAAAAAATGTCAAATTTGTGTGTAGACACGTATTTCTATCCAAACTTTCATTTCGCGTCCAGAATTATATGCGTTTTCTTGTGTATTGTAAAAAGTGGAAAAATCGTCGTTTCTGGCTAGAAATGCGTTTTTTTGGATATACGTTAATTAAACCTACAAATTCCAACCGATTGTGCTAATTCTTGCTAAATTTCTTTAACATTCACTATGAAACAGCATTTTATCACTCGTTTCGATTTTCCACTGATACAAAATTTCTCTACAAATTTGGATTTTGCGAGATTTTAAGCTCTTTAATCATGTTTAAAATCTACAATTCCCATCGGATTTCTCTAGTTTCTTACAAAATATCAAATTCGTGTGTAGACATGTATTTCTATCCAAAGATTAATTTCGCGTCCAGAAATATATACGTTTGCTACCTTATGGTAATAAGTGGAAAAATCGTCGTTTCTCGAGCTAGAAATGCGTTTTTTCTATTAACATTAATAAAAACCTATCATTTGCAACCGATTGAGGTAGTTCTTTCTGAATGGCTTTAATATTCATAATGAAACCGCATATTATCACTCGTTTCGTTGTTCCACTGATACAAAATTCCTCTAAAAATTTGGTTTTCGCGAGGATTTAAGCTATATAATCATGAATAAAAACTTCAAATCCCATCGCATTTCTCCAGTTTTTTTTAAAAATGTCAAATTCGTGTGTACACACGTATTTATATCCGAAGATTAATGTTCGCGTCCATAAATATATGCTTTTGCTAGTGTATTGTAAAAAGTGGTAAAATCGTCGTTTCTCGGATTAGAAATGCGTTTTTTCGTATATACATTAATAAAACCTACAAATTGAAAACGAATGTGCTAATTCTTTCTGAATGGCTTTAACATTCACAATGAAACAACGTTTTATCCCTGGTTTCGATTTTCCACTCATATAAATTTTTTCTAAAAATTTGGCTTTTGCCAGGTTTTAAGCTATATAATCATGAATAAAATCTACAAATCCCATCGGATCTCTCTCGTTTCTTAAAAATGTCAAATTCCTTTGTACACACGCATTTATATCCAGAGATTCTTGTTCGCGACCAGATCTCAATACGTTTGCTTGTGTATATTAATAACTGGAAAAATCGTCGTTTCACGCGATAGAAATGCGTTTTTTCGTATATACATTAATAAAGCCTACATATTCCACGCGATTTTGCTAATTCTTTCTCAATGGCTATAACATTCAAATTGAAACATCATTTTATAACTCGTTTCGATTTTCCACTCATACAAATTTTCTCTAAACATTTGGTTAGAGCGAAATTTTAAGCTCCATAATCATCAATAAATACTACAAATCCCATCGGATTTCTCTAGTTTCTTAAAAAAATGTTAAAATCGTTTGTAGACTCGAATTTCTATCCAAGAATTCATGTTTGCTTCCTGAATTATATCCGATTTCTAGTGTATGGTAATACAGTAAGTGGAAAAATCGTCGTTTCACGGCTTAGAATTGCGTTTTTTCGTATATACATTAATAAAACTTACAAATTGAAACCGATTGTGCTAATTCTTTCTGAATGGCTTTAACATTCACAATGAAACCGCATTTTATCACTCGTTTCGATTTACCAATCTAAAAAATTTCTCTAAGAATTTGGTTTTTGCGAGATTTTAATCTATATAATCATGAATGAAATGTACAAATCCCGTCGGATTTCTCTAGTTTCTTAAAATAATGTCAAATTCGTGTGTACACACGTATTCCTATCCAATATTTCAGGTTCGCGTCTAGAAATATATGCGTTTGCTTGTGTATTGTGAAAAGTGAAAATATCGAAGTTTCTCGGGCTAGAAATGCGATTTGTCGTATATACATTAATAAAACGTACAGATTGAAACCGATTGTGCTAATTTTTTCTGAATGGGTTTAACATTCACAATGAAAGAGCATTTTATCACTCGTTTCGATTTTCCACTCATATAATATTTCTCTAAAGATTTGGTTTTTGCGAGATTTTAAGCTCTATAATCATGAAAAAAATCTACAAATCCCATCGGATTTCTCTAGTTTCTTTAAAAAAATGTCAAATTCGTGTGTACACACGTATTTCTATCCAAAAGTTCATGTTCGCGTCCAGATTTATATATGTTTGCTAGTGTATCTGAAAAAGTGGCTAAATCCTGGTTTCTCTGGCGAGAAAAGCGTTTTTTTGGATATACTTTAATAAAACCTCCAAATTCCAACCGATTGTGCTAATTTTTGCTAAATGGCTTTAACATTCACAATGAAACCGCATTTTATCACTCGTTTCAATGTTCCTCTCATACAAAATTTCTCTAGAAATTTGGTTTTTGCGAGATATTATGCTTTATAATCCTCAATAAAATATACAAATCTCATCAGATTTCTCTAGTTTCTGAAAAAAATATCAAATTCGTGTGTAGACACTTATTTCTATCTAAAGATTCATCTTGGCGTCCAGAAATACATGCGTTTGCTAGCGTAATGTAAAAAGTGGAAAAATCGTCGTTTCTCGGGCTAGAAATGCGTTTTTTCGTATATACATTAATAAAAATTACGAATAAAATCCGATTTTGCTAATTCTTTCTGACTGGGTTTAACATTCACAATGGAACAGCATTTTATCACTCGGTTCGATTTTCCACTCTTATAAAATTTCTCTAAAAATTTGGTTTTTGCGAGATTTTAAGCTATATAATCCTCAATAAAATCTACAAATCCCATCGGATTTCTCTAGTTTCTGTAAAAAATGTCAAATTCTTGTGTAGACACATATTTCTATCCAAGGATTCATGTTCTCGTCCAGAAATATATGCGTTTGCTAGTGTATGGTAATAAGTGGAAAAATCGTCGTTTCACGGGCTAGAAATGCGTTTTTTCGTATATACATTAATAAAAGCTACAAATTGCAACCGATTGTGCTAATTCTTTCTGAATGGCTTTAACATTCACAATGAAACCGTATTTTATCACTCGTTTCGATTTTCCACTCATACCAAATTTCCTTAAAAATTTGGTATTTGCGAGGTTTTAAGCTATGTAATCATGAATAAAATGTACAAATCACATCCGATTTCTCTAGTTTCTTAAAAAAAATGTCAAATTCGTGTGTTCACACGTATTTCTATCCAAAGATTCAGGTTCAAGTCCAGGAATATATGCGTTTCCTAGTGTATTATAAAAAGTGGAAAAATCGTCGTTTCTCGGGGTATACATGCGTTTTTATCGTATACACATTAATAAAACCTTCAAATTGAAACCGATTGTGCTAATTCTTACTGAATGGGTTTAACATTCACAATGAAACAGCATTTTATCACTCGTTTCGATTTTCCACCCGTATAAAATTTCTCTAAAAATTTGGTTTTTGGAGATTTTAAGCTCTATAATCATGAATAACATCTAAATTTCCCATTGGATCTCTCTGGTTTCTTAAAAAAAATGTCAAATTCGTTTGTATACACGTATTTCTATCCCAAGATGCATGTTCGCGTCCAGAATTATATACATTTGCTAGTGTATTGTAAAAAGTGGAAAAATCGTTGTTTCTCGGGCTAGAAATGCGATTATTCGGATAAACATTAATAAAACCTACAAATTCCAACCGACTTTTCTAATTCTTTCTGAATGGCTATAACATTCACAATGAAACAGCATTTTATCACTCGTTTCGATTTTCCACTCATACAAAATTTATCTAAAAATTTTGTTTTTGCGAGATTTTAAGCTATATAATTATGAATAAAATCTACACATCCCATCGGATTTCTCTAGTTTCTTTAAAAAATGTCAAATTCTTTTGTAGACACATATTTCTAACTCAAGATGCATGTTCGCGTCCAGAATTATATACGTTTGCTAGTGTATTGTAAAATATGGAAAAATCGTCGTTTCTCGGGCTAGAAATGCGATTTTTCGTATATACATTAATAAAACCTACAAATTGAAACCGATTGTGCTATTTCTTTTTGAATGGGTTTATCATTCACAATGCAACAGCATTATATCACTCGTTTCGATTTTCCACTCATTTAAAATTAATCCAAAAATTTGGTTTTTGCGAGACTTTAAACTATATAATCATGCATAAAATCTACAAATCCCATCGCATCTCTCTGGTTTCTTAAAAAAATATCAAATTCGTGTATACACACGTTTTTCTATCCAAAGATTATTGTTCGCGTCCAGATTTACTTGCGTTTAACAGTGTATCTCAAAAAGTGGAAAAATCGTGGTTTACCTGGCTAGAAATGAGTTTTTTGTTATATACATTGATAAAACCTACAAATTGCAACCGATTGTGCTATTTCTTTCTGAATGGCTTTAACATTCGCAATGAAACCGTATTTTATCACTCGTATCTCTTTTCCACTGAGACAAAATTTCACTGAAAATTTGGTTTTGCGAGATTTTAAGCCATATAATCATGAATAAAATATACAAATCCCATCGGATATCTCTAGCTTCTTAATATAAAAATGTCAAATTCGTGTGTAGACGCGTATTATTATCCTAAGATTCATGTTCGCGTCCAGAAAAATATGCGTTTGCTAGTGTAATGTAAAAAGTGGAAAAATCATCGTTTCTCGGACTAGAAAGGCGTTTTTTCGTTTATATATTAATAAAACCTACAAATTGCAACCGATTGTGCTAATTCTTACTTAAAGGGTTTAACATTCACATTGAAACAGCATTTTATCACTCGTTTCCATTTTCCACTCATGTAAAATTACTCTAAAATTTTGGTTTTTGCGAGATTTTAAGCTCTATAATCATGAATAAAATCTACAAAATTCCTTCGGATCTCTCTGGTTATGTAAAAAAATGTCTAATTCGTGTGTACACACGTATTTCTATCCAAAGTTTCAGGTTCGTGTCTAGAAATATATGCGTTTGCTAGTGTATTGTAAAAAGTGGAAAAAACGTCGTTTCTCGGCCTAGAAATGCGTTTTTAGATATACATTCATAAGACCTACAAATTCCAATCGATTGTGCTAATTCTTGCTTTAACGTTCACAATGAAATCGCATTTTATCACTCGTTTCGATTATCTTCTCATGCAAACTTTGTCTAATAATTTTAGTTTTTGCGAGATTTTAAGCTATATAATCATGAATAAAACCTACAAAATCCCATCGGATCTCTCTGGTTTCATAACAAAGGTCAAATTCACGTGTACACACGCATTTATATCCATAGATTCTTGTTCGCAACCAGATTTCTATACGTTTGCTAGTGTATCGTAAAAAGTGGAATAATCGTCGTTTCTCGGGCTACAAATGCGTTTTTTTCGGATAAACATTAATAAAAGCTACAAATTGCAACCGATTGAGGTAGTTCTTTCTGAATGGCTTTAACATTCACAATGAAACCGCATTTTATCACTCGTTTCGATTTTCCACTCTTACAAAATTTCTCTAAAAATTTGGTTTTTGCGAGATTTGAAGCTATATAACCATGAATAAAATGTACAAATCCCATCGGATTTCTCTAGTTTCTTAAAAAAATGTCAAATTCGTGTGTATACTCGTATTTCTATCCAAAGATTCATGTTCGCGTCCACACATCTATGCGTTTGCTAGTGTATGGTGATAAGTGGAAATATCGTCGTTTCTCGGGCTTGAAATGCGTTTTTTCGTATATACATTAATAAAACCTGCAAATTGCAACCGATTGAGCTATTTCATTCTGAATGGCTTTAACATCCACAATGAAATTTCAATTTAGCACTCGTTTCGATTTTCCACTCATACAAAATTTCTCTAAAAATTTGTTTTTTGCGAGATTTTAAGCTATATAATGATGAACAAAATGTACAAATCCCATCGGATTTGTCTAGTTTCTTAAAAAAAATGTCAAATTCGTGTGTACACACGTATTTCTATCCAAAGATTCAGGTTCGAGTCCAGGAATATAGTTATGCGTTTACTTGTGTATTGTGAAAAGTGGAAAAATCGTCGTTTCTCGGGCTAGAAATGCGATTTTTCGTATATACATTAATAAAACCTACAAATGGAAACCGATTGTGCTAATTCTTTGTGAATGGGTTTAACATTCACAATGAAACAGCATTTTATCATTTGTTTCGATTTTCCACTCACGTAAAATTTCTCCATAAATTTGGATTTTGCGAGATTTTAAGCTATATAATAATGAATAAAATCTACAAATCCCTTCGGATATCTCTTGTTTCTTACAAAAATATCAAATTCGTTATTACACACGAATTTCTATCCAAAGATTCTTGTTCTCGTCCAGATTTATAAGCGTTTGCTAGTATATCGGAAAAAGTGGAATAAATCGTCGTTTCTCTGGCATGAAATGCTTTTTTGGGTAGACATTAATAAAACCTACGAATTCCAACCGATTGTGCTAATTCTTGCTGAATGGCTTTAACATTCACTATGAAACAGCATTTTATCACTCGTTTCGATTTTCCACTGATACAAAATTTCTCTAAAAATTTGGTTTTCCCGAGATTTTAAGCTCTTTAATCATATTTAAAATCTACAAATCCCATCGGATTTCTCTAGTTTCTTAAAAAAATATCAAATTCGTGTGTAGACACGTATTTCTATCCAAAGATTCATTTCGCGTCCAGAATTATATCCGATGGTACCTTATGGTAATAAGTGGAAAAATCGTCGTTTCTCGAGCTAGAAATGCGTTTTTTCGTATAAACATTAAAAAAACCTACCAATTGCAACCGATTGAGGTAGTTCTTTCTGAATGGCTTTAACATTCATAATGAAACCGCATTTTATCACTCGTTTCGCTGCTCTACTCTTACAAAATTCCTCTAAAAATTTGGTTTTTGCGGCATTTTAAGTTATATAATCATGAATAAAACGTTCAATTCCCAGCGCATTTCTCTAGTTTTCTTAAAAATGTCAAATTCGTGTGTACACACGTATTTCTATCCGAAGATTAATTTCGCGTCCTTAAATATCTGCTTTTGCTAGTGTATTGTAAAAAGTGGAAAAATCGTCGTTTTTCGGACGAGAAATGCGTTTGTTCGTATTTACATTAATAAAACCTACAAATTGAAAACGAATGTGCTAATTCTTTCCGAATGGGTTTAACATTCACAATGAAACAACGTTTTATCCCTGGTTTCGATTTTCCACTCATATAAAATTTCTCTAATAATTTTGGTTTTTGCCAGGTTTTAAGCTATATAATCATGAATAAAATCTGCAAATCCCATCGGATCTCTCTGGTTTCTTAAAAATGTCAAATTCGTGTGATCACACGCATTGTTATCCAGAGATTCTTGTTCGCGATCAGATTTCTATACGTTTGCTTGTGTATATTAAGAAGTGGAAAAATCGTCCTTTCTCGTACTAGATATGCGTTTTTTCGTATATACATTAATAAAGCCTACAAATTCCAACCGATTTTGCTAATTCTTTCTGAATGGCTATAACATTCACAATGAAACCGCATTTTATCACTCTTTACGATTTTCCACTCATGCAGAATTTCTCTAAAAATTTGGTTCTTGCGAAATTTTAAGCTCCATAATCATCAATAAATACTACAAATCCCATCGGATTTCTCTAGTTTCTTAAAAAAATTTCAAAAATCGTGTGTGGACTCGAATTTCTATCCAAGGATTCATGTTCGCGTCCTGAAATATATGCGATTTTTAGTGTATGGTAATACAGTAAGTGGAAAAATCGTCGTTTCACGGCCTAGAAATGCGTTTTCTCGTATATAAATTAATAAAACTTAGAAATTCCAACCGATTGTGCTATTTCTTTCTGAATGGCTTTAACATTCACAATGAAACCGCATTTTATCACTCGTTTCGATTTACCACTCAAAAAAATTTCTCTAAGAATTTGGTTTTTGCGAGATTTTACGCTATATAATCATGAATGAAATGTACAAATCCCGTCGGATTTCTCTAGTTTCTTAAAATAATGTCAAATTCGTGTGTACACACGTATTCATATGCAAAATTTCAGGTTCACGTCTAGAAATATATGCGTTTGCTTGTGTATTGTGAAAAGTGAAAATATCGTCGTTTCTCGGGCTAGAAATGCGATTTGTCGTATATACATTAATAAAACGTACAGATTGAAACCGATTGTGCTAATTCTTTCTGAATGGGTTTAACATTCACAATGAAAGAGCATTTTATCTCTCGTTTCGATTTTCCACTAATATAAAATTTCTCTAAAGATTTGGTTTTTGCAAGATTTTAAGCTCTATAATCATGAAAATAATCTACAAATCCCATCGCATTTCTATAGTTTCTTTAAAAAAATGTCAAATTCGTGTGTACACACGTATTTCTTTCCAAAGATTCAGGTTCGCGTCCTGATTTATATATGTTTGCTAGTGTATCTCAAAAAGTGGCTAAATCCTGGTTTCTCTGGCTAGAAATGCGTTTTTTGGATATACTTTAATAAAACCTGCAAATTCCAACCGATTGTTCTAATTCTTTCTAAATGGCTTTAACATTCACAATGAAACCGCATTTTATCACTCGTTTCAATATTCCTCTCATACAAAATTTCTCTAGAAATTTGGTTTTTGCGAGATATTAAGCTTTATAATCCTCAATAAAATATAAAAATCTCATCGGATTTCTCTAGTTTCTGAAAAAAATGTCAAATTCGTGTGTAGACACTTATTTCTATCCAAAGATTCATCTTCGCGTCCAGAAATACATGTGTTTGCTAGTGTAATGTAAAAAGTGGAAAAATCGTCGTTTCTCGGGCTAGAAATGCGTTTTTTCGTATATACATTAATAGAACCTACGAATAAAATCCGATTGTGCTAATTCTTTCTGACTGGGTTTAACATTCACAATGGAACAGCATTTTATCACTCGGTTCGATTTACCACTCTTATAAAATTTCTCTAAAAATTTGGTTTTTGCGAGATTTTAAGCTATATAATCCTCAATAAAATCTATAAATCCCATCGGATTTCTCTAGTTTCTTTAAAAAAAGTCAAATTCTTGTGTAGACACATATTTCTATCCAAGTAATCACGTTCTCGTCCAGAAATATATGCGTTTGCTAGTGTATGGTAATAAGTGGAAAAATCGTCGTTTCACGGGCTAGAAATTCGTTTTTTCGTATATACATTAATAAAAGCTACAAATTGCAACCGATTGTGCTAATTCTTTTCTGAATGGCTTCAACATTCACAATGAAACCGTATTTTATCACTCGTTTCGATTTTCCACTCATACAAAATTTCTCTAAAAATTTGGTTTTTGCGAGGTTTTAAGCTACGTAATCATGAATAAAATGTACAAATCTCATCCGATTTCTCTAGTTTCTTAAAAAAAATGTCAAATTCGTGTGCACACACGTATTTCTATCCAAAAGTTCAGGTTCGCGCCCAGATTTATATATGTTTGCTAGTGTATCTGAAAAAGTGGCTAAATCCTTGTTTCTCTGGCTAGAAATGCGTTTTTTTGGATATACTTTAATAAAACCTACAAATTCCAACCGATTGTGCTAATTCTTGCTAAATGGCTTTGACAATCAGAATGAAACCGCATTTTATCACTCGTTTCAATATTCCACTCATACAAAATTTCTCAAAAAATTTGGTATTTGCGAGATATTATGCTTTATAATCCTCAATAACATATACAAATCCCATCGGATTTCTCTAGTTACTGAAAAAAATTTGAAATTCGTGAGTAGACACTTATTTCTATCCAAAGATTCATGTTCGCGTCCAAAAATATATGCGTTTGCTAGTGTAATGTAAAAAGTGGAAAAATCGTCGTTTCTCGGGCTAGAAATGCGTTTTTTCGTATATACATTAATAAAGCCTACAAATTCCAACCGATTTTGCTAATTCTTTCTCAATGGCTATAACATTCACAATGAAACATCATTTTATAACTCGTTTCGATATTCCACTCATACAAATTTTCTCTAAAAATTTGGTTTGAGCGAAATTTTAAGCTCCATAATCATCAATAAATACTACAAATCCCATCGGATTTCTCTAGTTTCTTAAAAAAATTTCAAAATCATGTGTAGACTCGAATTTCTATCCAAGGATTCATGTTCGCGTCCTGAATTATGTCCGATTTCTAGTGTATGGTAATACAGTAAGTGGATAAATCGTCGTTTCACGGCTTAGAAATGCGTTTTTTCGTATATACATTATTAAAACTTACAAATTGAAACCGATTGTGCTAATTCTTTCTGAATGGCTTTAACATTCACAATGAAACCGCATTTTATCACTCGTTTCGATTTACCACTCAAAAAAATTTCTCTAAGAATTTGGTTTTTGCGACATTTTAAGCTATATAATCATGAATGAAATGTACAAATCCCGTCGGATTTCTCTAGTTTCTTAAAATAATGTCAAATTCGTGTGTACACACGAATTCCTATGCAAAATTTCAGGTTCGCGTCTAGAAATATATGCGTTTGCTTGTGTATTGTGAAAAGTGAAAATATCGTCGTTTCTCGGGCTAGAAATGCGATTTGTCGTATATACATTAATAAAACGTACAGATTGAAACCGATTATGCTAATTCTTTCTGAATGGGTTTAACATTCACAATGAAAGAGCATTATATCACTCGTTTCGATTTTCCACTCATATAATATTTCTCTAAAGATTTGGTTTTTGCAAGATTTTAAGCTCTATAATCATGAAAAAAATCTACAAATCCCATCGGATTTCTCTAGTTTCTTTAAAAAAATGTCAAATTCGTGTGTACACACTTATTTCTATCCAAATGTTCAGGTTCGCGTCCAGATTTATATATGTTTGCTAGTGTATCTGAAAAAGTGGCTAAATCCTGGTTTCTCTGGCTAGAAATGCGTTTTTTTGGATATACTTTAATAAAACCTGCAAATTCCAACCGATTGTGCTAATTCTTTCTAAATGGCTTTAACATTCACAATGAAATCGCATTTTATCACTCGTTTCAATATTCCTCTCATACAAAATTTCTCTAAAAATTAGGTTTTTGCGAGATTTTAAGCTATATAATCCTCAATAAAATCTACAAATCCCATCGGATTTCTCTAGTTTCTTTAAAAAATGTCAAATTCTTGTGTAGACACATATTTCTATCCAAGGATTCATGTTCTCGTCCAGAAATATATGCGTTTGCTAGTTTATGGTAAAAAGTGGAAAAATCGTCGTTTCACGGGCTAGAAATGCGTTTTTTCGTATATACATTAATAAAAGCTACAAATTGCAACCGATTGTGCTAATTCTTTCTGAATGGCTTTAACATTCACAATGAAACCGTATTTTATCACTCGTTTCGATTTTCCACTCATACAAAATTTCTCTAAAAATTTGGTTTTTGCGAGGTTTTAAGCTATATAATCATGAATAAAATGTACAAATCACATCCGATTTCTCTAGTTTCTTAAAAAAAATGTCAAATTCGTGTGTTCACACGTATTTCTATCCAAAGATTCAGGTTCAAGTCCAGGAATATATGCGTTTGCTAGTGTATTGTAAAAAGTGGAAAAATCGTCGTTTCTCGGGGTATACATGCGTTTTTTTCGTATACACATTAATAAAACCTACAAATTGAAACCGATTGTGCTAATTTTTACTGAATGGGTTTAACATTCACAATGAAACAGCATTTTATCACTCGTTTCGATTTTCCACCCGTATAAAATTTCTCTAAAAATTTGGTTTTTGGAGATTTTAAGCTCTATAATCATGAATAACGTCTACATTTCCCATTGGATCTCTCTGGTTTCTTACAAAAAATGTCAAATACCTTTGTATGCACGTATTTCTATCCCAAGATGCATGTTCGCGTCCAAAATTATATACGTTTGCTAGTGTATTGTAAAAAGTGGAAAAATCGTTGTTTCTCGGGCTAGAAATGCTATTATTCGGATAAACATTAATAAAACCTACAAATTCCAACCGATTTTTCTAATTCTTTCTGAATGGCGATAACATTCACAATGAAACAGCATTTTATCACTCGTTTCGATTTCCACTCATACAAAATTTCTCTAAAAATTTTGTTTTTGCGAGATTTTGAGCTATATAATTATGAATAAAATCTACACATCCCATCGGATTTCTCTAGTTTCTTTAAAAAATGTCAAATTCTGTGTAGACACATATTTCTAACCCAAGATGCATGTTCGCGTCCAGAATTATATACGTTTGCTAGTATATTGTAAAACGTTGAAAAATCATCGTTTCTCGGGCTAGAAATGCGATTTTTCGTATATACATTAATAAAACCTACAAATTGAAACCGATTGTGCTATTTCTTTTTGAATGGGTTTATCATTCACAATGCAACAGCATTATATCACTCGTTTCGATTTTCCACTCTTTTAAAATTAATCAAAAAATTTGGTTTTTGCGAGACTTTAAACTATATAATCATGAATAAAATCTACAAATCCCATCGCATCTCTCTGGTTTCTTAAAAAAATATCAAATTCGTGTGTACACACGTATTTCTATCCAAAGATTCTTGTTCGCGTCCAGATTTACTTGCGTTTACCAGTGTATCTCAAAAAGTGGAAAAATCGTCGTTTACCTGGCTAGAAATGAGTTTTTTGGTATATACATTGATAAAACCTACAAATTGCAACCGATTGTGCTATTTCTTTCTGAATGGCTTTAACATTCGCAATGAAACCGTATTTTATCACTCGTATCGCTTTTCCACTGAGACAAAATTTCACTGAAAATTTGGTTTTGCGAGATTTTAAGCCATATAATCATGAATAAAATGTACAAATCCCATCGGATATCTCTAGCTTCTAAAAATAAAAATGTCAAATTCGTGTGTAGACGCGTATTTCTATCCTAAGATTCATCTTCGCGTCCAGAAAAATATGCGTTTGCTACGGTAATGTAAAAAGTGGAAAAATCGTCGTTTACCTGGCTAGAAACGCGTTTTTTCGTGTATATATTAATAAAACCTACAAATTGCAAACGATTGTGCTAATTCTTACTGAATGGGTTTAACATTCACAATGAAACAGCATTTTATCACTCGTTTCCATTTTCCACTCATGTAAAATTACTCTAAAAATTTGGTTTTTGCGAGATTTTAAGCTCTATAATCATCAATAAATCCGACAAAATTCCTTCGGATCTCTCTGGTTATGTAAAAAAATATCTAATTCGTGTGTACACACGTATTTCTATCCAAAGTTTCAGGTTCGTGTCTAGAAATATATGCGTTTGCTAGTGTATTGTAGAAAGTGGAAAAAACGTCGTTTCTCGGCCTAGAAATGCGTTTTTAGATATACATTCATAAGACCTACAAATTCCAACCGATTGTGCTAATTCTTGCTTTAACGTTCACAATGAAATCGCATTTTATCACTCGTTTCCATTTTCTACTCATGCAAACTTTCTCTAATAATTTTGGTTTTTGCGAGATTTTAAGCTATATAATCATGAATAAAACCTACAAAATCCCATCGGATCACTCTGGTTTCATAAAAAAGGTCAAATTCGTGTGTACACAAGCATTTATATCCATAGATTCTTGTTCGCAACCAGATTTCTATACGTTTGCTAGTGTATCGTAAAAAGTGGAATAATCGTCGTTTCTCGTGCTACAAATGCGTTTTATCGGATATACATTAATAAAAGCTACAAATTGCAACCGATTGAGGTAGTTCTTTCTGAATGGCTTTAACATTCACAATGAAACCGCATTTTATCACTCGTTTCGATTTTCCACTCTTACAAAATTTCTCTAAAAATTTGGTTTTTGCGAGATTTGAAGCTATATAACAGTAAATAAAATGTACAAATCCTATCGGATTTCTCTAGTTTCTTAAATAAATGTCATATTCGGGTGTATACTCGTATTTCTATCCAAAGATTCATGTTCGCGTCCACACATCTATGCGTTTGCTAGTGTATGGTGAAAAGTGGAAATATCGTCGTTTCTCGGGCTTGAAATGCGTTTTTTCGTATATACATTAATAAAACCTGCAAATTGCAACCGATTGAGCTATTTCATTCTGAATGGTTTTATCGTTCACAATCAAAATTTCAATTTAGTACGCGTTTCGATTTTCCACTCGTACAAAATTTCTCTAAAAATTTGCTTTTTGCGAGATTTTAAGCTATATAATGATGAACAAAATGTACAAATCCCATCGGTTTTGTCTAGTTTCTTAAAAAAAATGTCAAATTCGTGTATACACAAGTATTTCTATCCAAAGATTCAGGTTCGAGTCCAGGAATATAGTTATGCGTTTGCTTGTGTATTGTAAAAATTGGAAAAATCGTCGTTTCTCGGGCTAGAAATGCGATTTTTCGTATATACATTAATAAAACCTACAAATGAAAACCGATTGTGCTAATACTTTGTGAATGGGTTTAACATTCACAATGAAACAGCATTTTATCATTTGTTTCGATTTTCCACTCATAAAATTTCTCCATAAATTTGGATTTTCGAGATTTTATGCTATATAATAATGGATAAAATCTACAAATCCCTTCGGATATTTCTAGTTTCTTACAAGAATGTCAAATTCGTTTTTACACACGAATTTCTATCCAAAGATTCTTGTTCTCGTCCAGATTTATAAGCGTTTGCTAGTATATCGTAAAAAGTGGAAAAAATCGTCGTTTCTCTGGCATGAAATGCTTTTTTGTGTAGACATTAATAAAACCTACGAATTCCAACCGACTGTGCTAATTCTTGCTGAATGGCTTTAACATTCACTATGAAACAGCATTTTATCACTCGTTTCGATTTTCCACTGATACAAAATTTCTCTAAATATTTGGTTTTTGCGAGATTTTAAGCTCTTTAATCGTGTTTAAAATCTACAAATCCCATCGGATTTCTCTAGTTTCTTAAAAAATATCAAATTCGTGTGTAGACACGTATTTCTATCCAAAGATTCATTTCGCGTCCAGAATTATATGCGATGGTACCTTATGGTAATAAGTGGAAAAATCGTCGTTTCTCTAGCTATAAATGCGTTTTTTCGTATAAACATTAATAAAACCTACCAATTGCAACCGATTGAGGTAGTTCTTTCTGAATGGCTTTAACATTCATAATGAAACCGCATTTTATCACTCTTTTCGTTGTTCCACTCATACAAAATTCCTCTAAAAATTTGGTTTTTGCGAGATTTTAAGTTATATAGTCATGAATAAAACCTTCAATTCCCATCGCATTTCTCTAGTTTTCTTAAAAATGTCAAATTCGTGTGTACACACGTATTTCTATCCGAAGATTAATTTCGCGTCCTTAAATATCTGCTTTTGCTAGTGTATTGTAAAAAGTGGAAAAATCGTCGTTTCTCGGGCTACAAATGCGTTTTTTCGTATATACATTAATAAAACCTACAAATTTAAAACGAATGTGCTAATTGTTTCTGAATGGGTTTAACATTCACAATGAAACCGCATTTTATCACTCTTTTCGATTTTCCACTCATACAAAATTTCTCTAAAAATTTGGTTCTTGCGAAATTTTAAGCTCCATAATCATCAATAAATACTACAAATCCCATCGGATTTCTCTAGTTTCTTAAAAAAATGTCATAATCGTGTGTAGACTCGAATTTCTATCCAAGGATTCATGTTCGCGTCCTGAAATATATGCGATTTCTAGTGTACAGTAAGTGGAAAAATCGTCGTTTCACGGCCTAAAAATGTGTTTTCTCGTATATAAATTAATAAAACTTAGAAATTCCAACCGATTTTGCTAATTCTTTCTGAATGGCTTTAACATTCACAATGAAACCGCATTTTATCACTTGTTTCGATTTTCCACTCAAAAAAATTTCTCTAAGAATTTAGTTTTTGCGAGATTTTAAGCTATATAATCATGAATAAAATGTACAAATCCCGTCGGATTTCTCTAGTTTCAAAAAATAATGTCAAATTCGTGTGTACACACGTATTTCTATCCTAAATTTCAGGTTCGCGTCTAGAAATATATGCGTTTGCTTGTGTATTGTGAAAAGTGAAAATATCGTCGTTTCTCGGGCTAGAAATGCGATTTTTCGTATATAAATTAATACAACCTACAGATTGAAACCGATTGTGCTAATTCTTTCTGAATGGGTTTAACATTCACAATGAAACAGCATTTTATCACTCGTTTCGATTTTCCACTCATATAAAATTTCTCTAAGGTTTGGTTTTTGAGAGACTTTAACCTCTTTAATTATGAATAAATTCTACAAATCCCATCGGATTTCTCTAGTTTCTTAAAAAAAAATGTCAAATTCGTGTGTACACACGTATTTCTATCCAAAAGTTCAGGTTCGCGTCCAGATTTATATATGTTTGCTAGTGTATCTGAAAAAGTGGCTAAATCCTCGTTTCTCTGGCTAGAAATGCGTTTTCTTGGATATAATTTAATAAAACCTACAAATTCCAACTGATTGTGCTAATTCTTGCTAAATGGCTTTAACATTCAGAATGAAACCGCATGTTATCACTCGTTTCAATATTCCTCTCATACAAAATTTCTCTAAAAATTTGATCTTTGCGAGATATTATGCTTTATAATCCTCAATAACATATACAAATCCCATCGGATTTCTCTAGTTACTGAAAAAAATTTCAAATTCGTGAGTTGACACTTATTTCTATCCAAAGATTCATGTTCGCGTCCACAAATATATGCGTTTGCTAGTGTAATGTAAAAAGTGGAAAAATCGTCGTTTCTCGGGCTAGAAATGCGTTTTTTCGTATATACATTAATAAAACCTACAAATTGAATCCGATTGTGCTAATTCTTTCTGAATGGCTTTAACATACACCATGAAACCGTATTTTATCACTCGTTTCGATTTTCCACTCTTACAAAATTTCTCTAAAAATTTGGTTTTTGCCTGATTTTAAGCTATATAATCGTGAATAAAATGTACAAATCACATCGCATTTCTCTAGTTTCTTAAAAAAAATGTCAAATTCGTGTGTACACACGTATTTCTATCGTAAGATTCAGGTTCAAATCCAGGAATATATGCCTTTGCTAGTGTATTGTAAAAAGTGGAAAAATCGGTGTTTCTCGAGCAAAAAATGCGTTTTTTCGTATACACATTAATAAAACCTACAAATTGAATCCGATTGTGCTAATTCTTTCTGAATGGGTTTAACATTCAGAATGAAACAGCATTTTATCACTCGTTTCGATTTTCCACCCGTATAAAATTTCTCTAAAAATTTGGTTTTTGCGAGTTTTTAGGCTCTATAATCATGAATAACATTTAAAATTCCCATTGGATCTCTCTGGTTTATTAAAAAAAATGACAAATTCGTTTGTATACACGTTTTTCTATCCCAAGATTCATGTTCGCGTCCAGAATTATATGCGTTTGCTAGTGTATTGTAAAAAGTGGAAAAATCGTCGTTTCTCGTTCTAGAAATGCGATTTTTCGTATATACATTAATAAAACCTACAAATAGGAACCGATTGTGCTAATTCTTTGTGAATGGGTTTAACATTCACAATGAAACAGCATTTTATCACTCGTTTCGATTTTCCACTCACATAAAATTTCTCTAAAAATTTGGATTTTGCGAGATTTTAAGCTATATAATCATGAATAAAATCTACAAATCCCATCGGATCTCTCTGGTTTCTTTAAAAAAATGTCAAGTTCGTGCGTACACACGCGTTTCTAACCAAAGATTCTTGTTCGCGACCAGATTTCTATACGTTTGCTAGCGTATGTTAATAAGTGGAAAAATCATCTTTTCTCGGGCTAGAAATGCGTTTTTTCGTATATACATTAATAAAACCTATCAATTCCAACCGATTGTGCTAATTCTTTCTGAATGGCTTTAACATTCACAATGAAACCGCATTTTATCACTCGTTTCGATTTTCCACTCATACAAAATTTCTCTAAAAATGTGGTTTTTGCGAGATTTTAAGATTTATAATCATGAATAAAATCTAAAATTCCCACGGATTTGTCTATTTTCTTAAATAAATATCAAATTCGTGTGTACACACGTATTTCTATCCAAAGATTCATTTTCGCGTCCAGAATTACGTGGTGTGTCTAAAAAGTTCGGTGAATGGTGTCATAGCTGAACGGCAACTTGGCGCATGTGCTTGCGCATGCGCATGGTTATTCAGAGACTTGGGGAAAATAGATACGCAGCATGCAATGCATGTGACTGGCAGTGTAAACAGACTGCGACCAGTTGAACGTAGTCAGTGTGAGAGGTAGTGTCACAGCGCAATGGAGCAACGTGTAAACATCAAGTTCTCCTACAAATTGGGGAAGACTGCAACGGACACACATGGAATGTTGGTGCAGGTGTACGGGAGGGAAGCCGTGAGCAGAAAATATGTTTACGAATGGTTTAAACGCCTCCGTGAAGGGAAGGAAACAATTGAAGTGAGCCACGTTCAGGTCGGCCATCGACAAGCAGAACCCCAGAAATGATCGAGAAAGTGCGACAAATGCTGGCACAAGATCGGCGACTGACTCTAAGATCGATTGCGGAGGAATTGGACATTAGCAAGAACACGTTGCACACCATCGTCCGCGATGATTTGGTGAAACGGAAGATCTGCTCCCGATTTGTGCCGCATAAGCTCACAGACGAGCAGAAAGCAAAACGGATGGAAACTTCTGGTGATTTCATTTCCATGTGTGACCAGGATCTATTGCTTCTGAAAACCATTGTCACGGGTGATGAGACCTGGTGCTACCAGTTCGATCCGGAATGAAAACGGCAATCGATGTCATGGTGTTCACCGACTTCCCCGAGACCAAATGAAAGCCGTCTGCAAAAATCCAAGGTGAAAACACTATTGATCGCCTTCTTCGACAACAACGGCATCATCCACAAGGAATTTGTTCCTGCAGGTCAAACCATTAATGCTGCATTTTACCAGTCCGTTTTGAACCGATTGCTACAGCGTATCCGGCGGGTTCGTCAAGATTTGCACAGGACTGGAAAATGGATGCTGCTCCATGACAATGCCTCTGCACACTGTGCGATCCGTGTGCGCCAATTCCTGACTAAAAGTTCGGTGAATGCTATCAGAAAACAAACAAAACAAAGATACAAACAAATTTTTTTATTGTCCTTCAAAATAGTCGCCACCCGCTAAAACACACTTTTGACAACGTTCGTTCAGCTTCTGGAAACTATCAGCAAAGGCCTCCTGTGGAATCGATCACAGAACGGCTGTCACGCGATTTTTTTATGGCATTCACGTCCGCAAAACGTTCACCTTTCATGGCCGCCTTCAAGTGGGGAAACAGGAAGAAGTCCGCAGGAGCCAGATCAGGGGAGTACGGAGAGTGTTCAAGAACAGTTACCATCTTCTAAGTCAGGAATTGGAAAAGTTCAGTGAATGCTATCAGAAAAAACAAAACAAAGATACAAAAAATTTTTCTTTATTGCCCTTCAAAAAAAATAGTCGCCACCCGCTAAAACACTTTTGACAACGTTCGTACAGCTTCTGGAAACTATCAGCAAAGGCCTCCTGTGGAATCGATCGCAGAACGGCTGTAATACGATTTTTATGGCATTCACGTCCGCAAAACGTTCACCTTCCATGGCCGCCTTTTAGCGCGGAAACAGGAAGAAGGCCGCAGGAGCCAGATCAGGGGAATACGGAGGGTGTTCAAGAACAGTTACCATCTTCTGAACCAGGAATTGTAAAAGGTCGGTGAATGCTATCAGAAAGCAAAGAAAACAAAGATACAAACAAAATTTCTATATTGCCCTTCAAGAAAAATATTCGCCACTCGCTACAACACACTTTTGACAACATTCGTACAGGTTCTGGAAACTATCAGCAAAGACCTCCTGTGAAATCGATCGCAGAACGGCTGTCACACAATCTTTGATGGCATTCTCGTCCGCAAAACGTTCACCTTTCATGGCCGCCTTCAAGCGGGGAAACGGGAAGAAGGCCGCAGGAGCCAGATCAAGGGAGTACGGAGGGTGTTCAAGAACAACCATCATCTGAGCCAGGAATTGGCGCACACAGATCGCGCAGTGTGCAGGGGCATTGTCATGGAGCAGCATCCATTTTCCAGTCCTGTGCAACTCTTGACGAACCCGCCGGATACACTGTAGCAATCGGTTCAAAATGGACTGGTAAAATGCAGCATTAATGGTTTGATCTGCAGGAACAAATTCCTTGTGGATGATGCCGTTGTTGTCGAAGAAGGCGATCAATAGTGTTTTCACCTTGGATTTTTGCAGACGGTTTTTTATTTGGTCGCGGGGAAGTCGGTGAACACCATGACATCGATTGCCATTTTGATTCCGGATCGAATTGGTAGCACCAGGTCTCATCACCCGTGACGATGGTTTTCAGAAGCAATGGATCCTGGTCACACATGGAAATGAAATCACCAGAAGTTTCCATCCGTTTTGCTTTCTGCTCGTCTGTGAGCTTATGCGGCACAAATCGGGAGCAGATCTTCCGTTTCACCAAATGATCGCGGACGATGGTGTGCACCGTGTTCTTGCTAATGTCCAATTCCTCCGCAATCGATCTTAGAGTCAGTCGCCGATCTTGTGCCAGCATTTGTCGCACTTTCTCGATCATTTCTGGGGTTCTGCTTGTCGATGGCCGACCTGAACGTGGCTCACTTCAATTGTTTCCTTCCCTTCACGGAGGCGTTTAAACCATTCGTAAACACATTTTCTGCTCACGGCTTCCCTCCCGTACACCTGCACCAACATTCCATGTGTCTCCGTTGCAGTCTTCCCCAATTTGTAGGAGAACTTGATGTTTACACGTTGCTCCATTGCGCTGTGACACTACCTCTCACACTGACTACGTTCAACTGGTCGCAGTCTGTTTACACTGCCAGTCACATGCATTGCATGCTGTGTATCTATTCTCCCCAAGTCTCTGAATAACCATGCGCATGCGCAAGCACATGCGCCAAGTTGCCGTTCAGCTATGACACCATTCACCGAACTTTTTAGACACACCACGTATTTTAAAACAATGAAATTGTTGATTCATTCTCTCGCAATGGCGAACTTCTGATGTTGAAGACGAAATAGTATTACATTTGTATAGAAAGAGATAGATTTCATGGCCTTCGGATATGTAGTAGGCTGTGTGATTGTTTTGCTGGTTGTTATGAAGTTAAGTGGAGTTCTGCTTGTTATGTAATTTGGAATATACAATTATTACAACGAAAGTGATTAATATAATTAGAAAAGTGAGTGATTCGGAAGTGAATAATTTATGTATGAAATTTCCAAATGAATTTCAATTTTAAATAATTGTGTTGTGAATATTTATAATAAATTAATAATTGGAATTTACGTTTTCAGTATTTCTAAGTAGCGTGCTTAAAAGTACTTCAGGCATGGAAATTTACTTTTTATTCTTAGTAGGTTATTTTATGATGCTTTGTCAACATATCAGGTTATTTAGAGTCTGAGTAAGATGAAGGTGATAATACCGGTGAAAATTTTACTTTGTAAGCACGCTACTTTATGAATGCAGAATTCAATGAGTTTTTGATGCTAAAATGAGAATCGAAAAGTCGTCATCATGAAACGAATGTCTAAAAAATAATTATTTCTGAGATATGTAAGCCCAAAGGAATGATATAGTAGAGAACTTTTTCCAGTTACACTATGCTCAGGATTCGTCTCTCAAAGAACTATCACCGAAATTCTTTCACTCTGTATAAATTTTACTCATTTTTACATTCAGATAATATCTCAGTAATAGTTTTCAATTTAGTGTTTAAACTTCACAAAATGTAACAAGGATAAAAGAAGCAGAAACACACACTATTAGCAAATTCCATTAAAGCAAGGGAATATACCGGGGACAGAACATCTAGAAGCTTGGAGACGATTACTTTTAAGCGGTCCGACCACCCCCTCTTGCCGCACTAGCAGGTACTGTACCATTCAGCTGCAAAACATTTTCTGAACAGAAGTTATTGTATTGTGAGACAGCAGCGGATCAGTGAAAGTAAGTGGTCAACGTTTTCAGTTTGTTGTGCAACGAACAATTCTGCTGTGTGTGGGTTCTTCTGTAGTGACGTCACTGAAGCCTCTAGTTGTTCTGTCCCTGGTATAACAATATTTCAGTTTCTTCAGAAAAAATTACATTGAAGTATGATTAGGGTAACTCTACAAGATAAAGAAAACCTTCAGAATTGCTCCTTGGCTCCTCAGGATAACAAGTCAGCATATATACTTTACACATTCAAAAAAAAAAATTTGGGCTTCCAATCATGTAATCAGAATTAATTTATTAATCGTTTAAGAATTAATTGCTGTTGTATTTTCCATTCTTAAAATCACGTTTTGTAAATTGAAGGGTTCTCTACTGTACTAAGTCTTTCGTGTCTTGCTAGCTAGTGTCCAATTGTTTGAATAGCCAAATGACCTGGGAGATTAAGCAGTCTTCAGTTTTTGGGAGCATGGTCCTTTTGATAGTACCAGAAAGTATGCCCTAATTCTGAATCATAAGAAATGTTAAGTGTCTGCGTACCGTCGAAAGCCAAGCTGAGGAAACCTAGAATAACATCAAATGCATTAAAATTTATATTTGAGTTTTGGCTACCGGCTAATACTAGTGGATGGTACTAATTTAATAAGCCATACAAGTGTTAAATCTATTACGGTAGTCCTAAATTAAGGAGAGGAGGAATGGAAAAACGACGAAAAGAAGATGAAGAAAGAATTACTGTGGAACTGAATTGTTCATAGAAATCAAAGCCACACTTGCTTTGTTCAGTACAGCCCTCACAGAATTTGCTGCAGATTGATTGCTGACTCTTCAGGTGAGTAACTACTAGCTTATTTTTCTGTACTGTACTTGCACGTGTAAGACAAGGTGTGTTAAAGCTGTTAAGGAGAACACAACACAAAAATCAAACTTGAGTTTATTACTGATTCGAATAGAGAAATGTATTATAAGACATTCTGTGAAATTTCCGTGTTTCTATTTCTGACAGCAATGCTGCTACCCAGTTCAACAGCTGTGAACTGTGACATTACGTAGCTCACAGTTGTGCCGAGCAGTAAGCCGTATTTAGCGCCTTGTCTGCATGTTTTAGAGATAAAAACAATCAAACAATTAATGGCTTCGTGTGATATTCTACCTTACCAGTTAGAACCTCAGAACGACTTGTTTTGTGATTGTGAGGACGAGAGTGATCATAGCGAGTCTGATGTAGTGGTGACAATAGGAAGATCTCACACTAAATGTAATGAAATGCCACAGGACGAATAGTGTGTCTACTGCTGTGAAATTGATAATGTAAAGGTGCTAAAAATTGACAATGAAGCGATGTAGAAGAGAAATGAAACCAGTGTTGTAAATGTTCAAAGCAACTTCATTTCTTGTATTATAGATTTATTAATTTGTCCTACAGAATAATATATAATATTGACAATTAATATTTGAGGAGAAAAATTCGCTTTGGCACTAGGGATGAACCCGGGTCCTTGGTTCTACGTACCAAGCGCTCTGACCACTGAACTACGCCAAATTCAATCCACAGCACCGGACCGAACCCTCCTTCAATGTTTCCCTTTGTGGCCTGACTCCAAGTTAGGCATATATGTTGACGTATATGTCCAATGTCAACTGCCATTATATTAGGAGCGCACTCATTTGAGTGACTTGTTTGGCCGGGATTCTGCAGTTAAGTGGACAGTAATCTGTACAGACATATGCACTGCAGCTATGAGAATATTATAGATTTATTAATTTGTCCTACAGAATAATATCTGTAATATTGACAATTAATATTTGAGGAGAAAAATTCACTCCAGTGCCGGTCAGAGCGCTTGGTACGTAAAATCAAGGATCTGGGTTCGATCTCTGGCGCCAGAGCGAATTTTTCTCCTCAAATATTAATTGTTCATTTTTTGTGTTGTGTACTCCTTTAAGTAAACAATAAATTCATTCTGTACCTACACTAATGTTTTAACACTTCACATCAGTGACTGAAGACTGAAAACAAAATTAAAAACTCAGAGATTAGAGATTATTAAAGTAGGTTTAAGATTAAAACATTGGCCTAGAGTTCCAATTTCTTAACTTCAAATTGACTTGAATCAAATGAAATTTGATATTTGTGATTATGTAGTCTACAGTTGGCAACACTTACTATTATCTTTGCCATCTATTTATAGAAGTAATAACTGAAGAAGCCACACTTACACCAACAAATTATTATCGAATACTATCGATTAGTAGGGTCAGATGAAGACCGTCTTCAATACTCTGATAATAATACAGAAATAAATATGGCCACCACAGCGGTCCAACCATTCCGATATATTATAGACTGTTTCGCCATATCCTTGTGTCAGAAGAGTTATATTTTTATTTTTTAATATGTTGAATTACTAAATTGTGCTGATAAATATAATCCAAATGAGTGGAGGTTATTTATTGATTCCAGTAAAAAAAAGTTTGAAGGGCATGCTGCTACATAATCAATCAATCAATCAATCAATATTTCCATCATTCCTAGGTGGAACATAGGGCTCTCAGAAAGCTTCTCCATCTGACTCTATTCCTGGCCAACACCTTAATCTCACTCCATGTCTTCCCCATCATTTTTGTTTCTGTGAGAACAGTTCGTTTCCATGTTATCTTCGGTCTGCCAATTCCTCTGCTGCCCTGTGGATTCCAATCCAATACCTTCCTGGCGGGGTCATCTGGAGGTCGGCGAAGTGTATGTCCCAGCCATCTCCACTTCCTATGCCGAATTTGAAGTTCAACTGGTTTTTGTTTAGTTTTTAACCATAGGTTTTCATTGGATATCTGGACCGGCCAGAATATTTTTAATACCGGTATGTTTCTCAAACATCTATTAATAAAAACTTGTAGTTGATTGATGATAGTTTTAGTTATTTTCCAGGTTTCACAGCCATATAAAAGCAAGGATTTGACATTTGTGTTAAAAATTCTCAGTTTAGTATTTATTGTATAGGCAGCACTCTTCCATATAGACTTTAGCAGCTCGAAGGTATATCTTGCCTTCTTTATTCTTACTCTCACATCGCTATCTGTACCACCATTCTGGGAGACTATACTGCCTAGATATGAGAATTCCTTCACATTTTCAATTATGCCGCTGCTTAGAGTTAGAAAAGTAGGTTGATTGGTACCTATGCGCAATTCTATGGTTTTATTAATATTGATTTGAAGACCCACCTTTTGTGCTTCCTTTTCCAATTGTTGCTGTTTGGCTTTCATATCTTTAAAGGAATGAGCTAAGAGACAGATATCATCCGCATAGTCTAGATCTTCTAGTCTACCGGAGAGCCCCCAACGGATTCCTCTAGGAGAAACATTCACTCTTCTTAGAGTTGCATCTAAGACCAGGTTAAAGAGGAGCGGTGATAACACGCAGCCTTGCCTTACACCTATGCCGACATGAATGATTTCTCCCATATTATTCTTATGAATTACTCTGCAGCTGGCATTCCGATATAATTCTTTAATGATGTTTATAAGTTTGATAGGAACTCTTATTTCTTATAGAGTCTGCCAGATGGCTGTGTGATTCAGAGTATCAAACGCTCTTACAAAGTCAATAAACACCAAGTACAAAGGTGAGCGGAATTCTAGTGACTGCTCAATGATAATTCTCAGTGTGTTGATTTGATCGACACATGCCCGGTGAGGTCTAAATCCTACCTGCTCCTTTCGAATTGTTGGATCTAATATGTCATGGATACGCTGATATATTATTATTGATATTAGTTTATTAATTATATTCAATAGTGTAATCCCGCGCCAGTTACAACAGTTGCTCAGATCACCTTTTTTAGGAATTTTGATGATGAATCCTTCTTTCTATTCAGCGGGGAAAGTTTCCTCCTTCCATGCTTTTTGAATTAATGGAAGAATTATTTTTGCTATCTTATTTGGGTAGGCCTTAAATATTTCTGGCAGAAGATTATCTGGTCCAGCTGACTTGCCATTTTTTAGTTTGGAGATAGCTGCTACATAATGGCACTGCTATTTCTTCAGTTCCAGTAGCACACTCAGTGCAACTGAAGGAGAAGTATGAAAATCTGAAGCATGTTTTGGAGAAAATTAAATATGATGATCATCAGTAGTTGATGTGTGGAGATTTAAAAGTGATCTGCTTGATATTAGGCCAGCAACAGGGATTTACAAAATATCCAAGTTATTTGTGCAAGTGGGATAGTAGGGCGAGAGACAAACATTGGAAACAAAGACAGTGGCCCAAAAGAAAACCTTGAACACCAGGTAGTAAGAACATAATAAGGGGTAGTCTACTGGATCTTAAGAAAATTCTTTTGCCACTTCTACATATAAAAGTTGGTGTAATGAAACAATTTGTAAAAGCACTTGACAAAGATAGAGACTGTTGTAAATATCTCGCCAACAAATTTCCTACTCTTTCAGATGCAAAAATGAAAGAATGAATTTTTGTAAATCCGCAAATCAGAGCTGTAGTTAAAGACAGGCAATTTGAAAATAATATGACTCCTAAAGAAAAAAATGCATTAAAGAAATCATTGCACATTTTCTAGGAATCAATAAACATCCTGATTATGTTAAAATTGTGAACAACATGCTATAGGCATTCAATACTTTGGGATGCAACATGAGTCTCAAATTACGGTACATTTTATCTTTTTACATTTGGATGTATTCCTGACGACCTGTGGGCATCAGTGAGCAGCAAGGAGAGAGGTTCCACCAGAATATTCGAAAAATGGAAAGGAGATACCAAGGGCGATGGAATGGACCCAGTGGCGTATACTGGTTTAAGGTCTTGGGCTACCACTGACCCTATTATTACACAAAATATATTTTTAAAACCCTATAATAAAATTCCTTACCTATTTATATGTGAATTCCAGACGTCTTGATTGGGACGAAAATACTTGGATGACTTCGTCATTGAAATTACAGTTGGGCCGCTTGCGAAGTTTCTGTAGAAATGACTTTTCAATTGACATCAGTGCCAAGCCGGATAAACGTTCTTGTGTATGAGTTCATCTACAGTAGGATTTTATTCTCTTCAACGCAGAAAATGTTCTTTCTACTGATGCTGACGTAGCTGGTATTGTCACAATGTTGCCAATTTAAGGACTTCAGGAATAACTTGGTTCAGCTGGTTTTCATATATGGCAGATAATATTTCATGGATAGGTTTGTTCGAAAAATCAAAGACTTCTGCTGAATATATTACACTTAATTCATTTTTCAAGCGTACTTGATCAAAGTGACTATTATAGGACTGAAATAATTTGTTTAGTGCCTCATTCGGCAAGTTTTCTCTATAAGCAGAAAATTTTTGAGAATTTAGAATATATGAACTGAAGCTTTCCATAATCAGAAAATCTGTCAGTAATTTCCATGTGCATACGATCTAGTATGCTGTAGTACAGCTGCCTGTATTTCAATTCATCATCTCCTTTTCTTCGCTTTAATGGTGGTACCATTGTATTCCATATTACTCCATATGGACGGAAACCCACTACGTCTGAACTCGAATATAGTATTTTTTAACTTTGATACCTCTTGCAAGCAGTATGCTATGTCTAGACTTTTTGTCTGAAGAATATTGTAGAGCACATCTGTATGTGCGAACACTCTAGCATAGACTTCAAGAAGAAATATATTCTGAAACTGTGTGAAAAAAATACAAATATCCTTGAGTCTGCACAATTACATCATCAACCCAGTTTTCTTCAGAGTCATTACAAATGATATTTTCAAAGAAAGCAGTCAGTTGTTCTCTGTATTCCTTTACTGTATTTACAAGCCGAGATGTAAAATCCCATTTAGTTGGTGCTACTTTTGGGAGTTTCTTTTTCATAAATTCTTGAGTTTTTCTGATCTTTTAGGAGATGATGAGAAAAATGCAGCTAAACCCGACAGTGTTTTGAAAAAAAAATGCGGCATTCTGGAATGGATGAAGTAGTTTGTTGCAAAACTAAATTGAGAACATGGCTGTAACAATGGACAAATAGTGCTTGAGAATACTTTCCTTGAACTTTTGTTTTTAAGCCATTAATATTTCCCGCCATAACTGAAGCACCATCGTATGTCTGTGCAATTAACTTATTGCAGACATTGTATTCTGCTATAACACCTTCTACATGCTGAAACCAAGCAGCAGCAGTTTTGCCCGAACTGACATTTGTGAATCCTATTGTTCTTGAACATTGGCAGTACCATCGACGTATCTTAAAACAGTGGACAATTGACTCTGATTAGAGCAGTCACTTGTTTCATCAACAACAATGGCCGCAAAAGGTGCTTCTTCTATTTCAGATTTTATGTTCTTTATCATAACCCCACTTATAGCGAATATTAAGTCATTATGAATTGCGGGAGAAGTACCACGAAATACTGTTGAACTCTCAAGATGATTGGCCAGTAAATGGTCAAATTCACTTAAGGAACTTAAATATTCGATATAATTTCCTCTATTCTCTGATTCCACACTCTCATTATGATCCCGAAAAGCCAATTCTTGTTTTCCTAGAAAGCAGACTGCGTTAATAAGACGCAGTAAAATCTCCCGATTTTTTTTCCACAGGAGCATTGTGTTGGTTGATATGTAGAGCTTTTTGCTTATCTAGCTGTAAATCAATTCTTGTCTTCCCAAAGTTTGCAAAGTTCATGCTACTATAAATATGAGCTTTTGATTTGTCGTGTTTTAGGACTGCCGTTCGAAGGGAGTTGATATTAAAAAAACCCTCTTTTGACCACACATTAGTTTCGCGGCTAAATAACAAACATGGCCAGAAAAATAGTTTAGACAGTTTAGAACTACCACACAACCAATTCCACTTACCATATGATGTTGAAGTGAAATGGCGTGTGTACTCACGCTGTTTTTCTTTTACGTCCATGGACAAATTTAACTCAGGAGTTGGTCTTTCCATTTTCACAATTTCAACTTCCTCGTTGCATGTACGACAGTTAAAAGGCACTTTTAATAAACCTTCTATTACACAGTCATTTTCAACACAAACCTCTCCAGAAACTTGTTCTGCCACATTTTTCTCAATATCACTTAATTGGGAAATTAAAAACTTAATAATTCACAATTAATATAACTCTTAGACACTCGAACAAATCACAAATTTAAAATACTGCACTGCAAGAACACAATTACATTCATGAGCTAGCGTGCTAAGCGTATTGTTGCTTCGCGCCTGCGAAGAAACCGATCACGAGAGCAGCAACTCACCCGGCCTACACTCCACGATGGAAACAGAAGAGAGCAGTTGTGCGAAGGACAGCGTGCGCGGTACGGTCACAGGCTACCTCACGTAGCAAGCGGTTTCTCCAGCGATGCCGCCTTGACAACTTGTTTCTTTTCGAGAGCAGAGAGCGCATATAAATCTAACAATTACTTTAATTTTAATTACTGTGGTAAAACTAATAATACAAAATTATTACATTATGTTATATTATAAACTTTTTCTTTTATAATTTCCTTGGGCTACCGCCGGTAGCCCCGGTAGTCCGCAAAATACGCCCCTGAATGGACCAATGATTGCAGATTACTGCTATATGCTGTGTAGGGATTCTATGGAAACACACAAGAGAAAATCCAAGAGACAAACATTCCTGACCAAACGAATAAGATTCTACTGATGTGCTGTAGAACTAAAATGTGAAATAGGGTAATAAAAAAAACTCACAATTTCGTTTGTAACTTTTATGTAGGTTAGGTTAGGTCAGGTCAGGTCACATCACAGTGGCTATGGGCGGATTAGGACGACCGTTAGCATGTTGGCCTATTGTGCACCCCGAATGTTATGGGATGCATGAGGATGAGGGTGTACCAGGCCACCAGCCACATGTGACCCCTCACCTGCTCACGCAATGGGAGCTTCCTAGCCTCTCCCGCTCTAAGTTCTTCCGCCAAGGTGACCAGGCAGCACAGGATCCATTCCAACGGCCCTTCCAAGGTGTCGAAGTGCTCTTGGAAGTGCTCTTAAGGAATGAATCCTGGCAGAGATATTGCGGAAGGCTGGGAACCCAGGAACAGTTACGGAGAGGATGCCCCCTCCCGTAAGTGGATGAAGACATGTGTCTTGACCTGAATATGTATTTTGAATGAGATGGGGAAGATGAATGATATGAAAACTAAATTCTCTTTCTACACAGGAGGGGAAGGAAAAATGGACTGTGGCTTTTGCCTAAGTAACTGTGGAAAACACAGAAAAACCACAATCAGGTTGGTCGGTCCTGGAATCGAACCATGGACTTCCAAAATGCGAGTTCCATGCGATACACATGAGCCAACTTTACTCGGTTAACTCGTATGTAAATCTTGAGCTACCGATATGTACATTTCTAAAAAAAATGTGAATATTTATTCTTGATTTGTAAAAAATCCTGATGAGATGGAAAAAAAACGGAAATCATTTTTGAAATCAGCGGCACTGAAATATTCAGAATCACTTTTCAAATATAAAACAGCTCTCAACAAATTTTAATTTGTAGACTTTTGTTTTTAGAGCGAATAGCTCATGTTGCATGTAACAAAAATTCTAATCCCATATTGATGGAAAGTTTATAGTTTTCTCAGAAAAAAATGTTTTTCCCAAATGTTTAACAATGTTTAACACCCTCTTATTTAGCAACTATTGCGAATTGGATCGTGATTTTTGTCCATATTAATAGATATTCTAATTAAGAATCATTTATCCCTCTGTCGTACTTCAATAATGTGGGCAGTTTTCGTGTAAATCTAATTTTAAAAAGCACTAATTTCAAACCACTGAATGATGCAATCCACATCGCAATGTTGTAGCTAGAGAAGGGAGCACAAGGCAGTACACATATGCTGAAGTTCATTGACGCCTTACATCTGTATTGCGATATGAAAGGATACTTAGCAGTGATGTTGCCAGACTGCTGGAACTTACAGCAGAGCGTTTAGAATAGAAAGTGTGGTAACTCGGCAAGGGTCTAATGGGACTTTTAAACCCCCTAGTGTCGCCGCGGCAACTGAGCGAAACATTGGCGTGGCGATCGTTCTAAGATTGCAGTTTTCCTCTTAATACTGTGGACAGAGCATGTAGAACTCGTTCTGCTATGGAATTAAGAAGATATTTCTTGTGATGTTCGGGTGATTTTTATTGTGCCGTTTATGTGAGCGAGTAGTAATAAGCCTAATTGTTTTGTTCTTGATGTAAATCCAATTATAGATACTCTATAATCTGTAAGGAAGAGACTTTCTTTTATCCATCCATAGACTAGACTATTTTTCAGAAGTGGTGTAGAGCAATTCCACGAACACAGAAAACTGTATGCTCGTTCTTATATCTGTGATATCCATTTTTCTGCGGTTTTGATTGTGATTTTTTTAAAATTATGGTTTATTTAACTACGCTCGCAACTGCAGAGGTTATATCAGCTTGGCCAGTGTGTCGGAATTTTGTCCCACAGGAGTTTTTTTTACATGCCATTAAATCTACTGATATGAGCCTGTCGCATTTAAACACACTTAAATGCAATCGATCTCGGCCGGGATCGAACCCGCAACCTCGAGCATTGAAAGCCAGCGCTATATCAACTGCGCTACCGAGGGCGACTTTTGATTGTAAGAGCCGATAAATTTATTATTGCCAGTAAAGAGGTAGGACTTCCACGCAAGAACTGGCGACCAAAACCGTATGCTATAACACATATTTTCCCAAACTTGCCTCGATATCTTAAAAAAAGAAAAGAAGAGAAAATATCCAACGAAGAGGACATCAATCCGTTCTCATAACTATGTATCCTTACCAAGTACCATCTGGCTATGACCAATTCCATTGACGCTAAATAATCCAGCAGTTGATACAGCATCGTTAAATATCCGAGTAAAAAATAATTGGATGTGACACCCGAAAATCAGAAGAACACCTTAGTTGATCATGCGCTTGTATGCATTTATGTACCATTACTCCACACCTGAATGCCCAAAATTATGTCTAGTTACATTGACCGTAATTCCTTCCAATGAACTAACTCCAGACCAGCATTTCAGCTGTTTGGTGTGAGTTTTTCAAAATCGATACATTTTTTAGAGTCATAAACTGTGATGGGTTCGAGGAAAGTGAAAAATACAAAAGAATTCAAAGATGAATGAACGACCTTGCAGATACGCTGAACTCAAAGACTCTCTCGTCTGCCCTGTACAAAGGATTCTAGCATTACACGATTTTAGAAAATATATGACACGTAATTGACAATATAAAGAACACGTTTGCCTAAGAAAGAACCCTTGAATCATTTAGAGTGACAATTCAGAGCACTAGCGAAATATATTAATTCTTGTGGGATAGCAGATTTAAATATATTCAGACAGAAAAAAATTAACTAGGATCCTCTAGAGCGATATTTTGGAATTAGAAAATGATTGTCTTGTGATGATTACGATAGACTTTCTACATGTGAAGATTTTTCAATCAATGTGCCGGTTAAAAAATGTGCTGTATTAAAGTGCTAATTGTGAACTCCTAATTGAATCCAAGCACCTAGCTTCTACTTCATTAAATATACATGTTTAATTATTAATTATTTTATTTTTAATAATAGCACTTTAGTCGTAATTATCGTAAAAGTTATTTAGGTAAGAAAAGTACAGTATAATTCTACTTTGCATCTAGGCTAGAACTTAATCTGGTTTACAATTTTATTACAGTTGTTTATTACGTTTCCACATCATAAGAGATTCCTAATCGAGCATATGAGAAAGTAATAGACCTCATGGAAAAGTCGTTAATTTAATATTCTTCAATAAGTAGCATACAACTACTTAATACAGTACTACCAAATTGTTTTAATTTTACAAAACACAAAATAACCTAGGTATTTCAAAAGATCAAAACTTACATTAGCATAGATATAATATCGAAGCTTAATTTATGAGTCTAAGTTGCACGTAATATTTTTTGTTCCCCTGAATTACGTATAAACCAGATACAACTGCAACAAATGACTAAATAGTAGATAAAAACTATTGGTGAAGATAAAGTGTCTCCTTTATTATATTACAATCTTTCTTGTGTATAAAAACTATAATTTCATGTCAATGCGTACTTTATAATGCCATAAAAATTTTCAGTTTTGCGATGCTGTACTTTTTTTGCGTATTTCTGGCTGAAGCCGGCACAATGTTCCATTTTTCTGTTAATTATTATATTTACTATTCAGGGTTGTGTTATATAACTCACAATTTGTTAATATAGTAATATTACATTTTTAAAGAAGTAAAATATTGTAACTAAGTACTTTACAATACATTCTTATCTAATGGGTTATTTTTAAAAACCTTTTTCATTCACTTGAATAGCGATCTTGAAACTGGGCACTGAAAATAGGGCTAGCGCCACTCGTCTACGTTTCACCGAACTAGAGGAAGTAACGTCTTCTACCCAACGAGTTAGAAAGAGAAGACTATAGAGTGACCATGTTGTCCTGTACAGCGCTCTTTGCGGTGCCACCGCTAAACACGGCAGATCTGAGCTAAGCGCCCACCTTTGTAAAAATTCGTCTGCTTACAATGTTGTATAACGGAGGTAAGAAGTACAAAAAAACGAAGAAAAAACATGCCTGTTGTGTGTGCTGCATATAACTGCAATGTCAAAAGGAAAAAGACAACTGATATATCATATTTCATGTAAATTTTACGAAGTTAAGTCCATAGTTTTGTTAATTAGCAGCATTTTTTTTCATGCATAAATGTGTAACAACGCCCGGCATAAACAAAATAAATGGTTCACTGGTAATGCACTTAAACTAAATACGGATAAAACCAATACAATTCCGTTTCAGACCCAGTGAAAAACAAATAGCAATACAATATTAAAACAGTATTTCGACACCGGCATCCTTTATTTCTGCTCCTTCTGTCCTTACTGCTTATACAAGAAGACGATGAGCTGTAGCTTATAAGAAGTAGGCCTATTTCGAAGACAAACGATTAATCAAAGAAATGGTTCACTAGTAATAAAGTTAAACTAAATACGGATAAAACCGCTACAATTTCGTTTCAAACCTAGTAATAGCAATCAAATATTAAAATTGTATTTCGACACTCGCATCCAAAATAACGCAAAACTCTGGGATAGGTCGTATTGTTAGTATTTTGACTGGAAGGACATGAAAGAACATAATTGAGCACCCACGTGCAATAATGGGGTAAGTATGAATATATTTCGTAACTACTTACCCCATTATTGTACCAGGGTGCTCAATTATACACTAATAATTATCTGTGGTGCCACAGCCCTTGAAAGGCTCAGACAGACCAGCCGGCTGTTGGCCTTACGTTCACATTTCGATAATAATTATACTTTACTGTAACAAAAAAACTGAAAGCGTGTTTTGTCATGTTTCACCCACGTTACAAGCTTGGAGGTAAAGGTTGTTTACTACAGATAGGGCCTACTTTCATTCTATATCTTATGGTATAGTAAATAGTTTTGCAACGTGTAGAGACTGGGAAAACAATTTAATAAATTCATCCGAATCATACTCGTTCATTTTATAGGCAATCTTGCAGGTCGCATTTAAAAGAACCTAGGAATATTAACATTTTCTTCAGTATATGTATTTGCTAGGACTTCTTGTCATACTACATGACAATTTTGCTTAGGTTATTCTTTTAAGCATTCCTTCTAGGAATAGCTCAAGTGTTTTAAATTTAGCGTACATAAGTTTAGATTAAGTTCCTAGCACGTATTTGACGAAATACTAGGTTTTTCACTTCAGTTTAACTGATTTATGCAAACGAAATTAAGACAGCTGACGATTCTAATGTCAGTTATCGCCACGCCCACTTTGTTTTGGGCGCATAAGTTCATTACCGACGGTCGTCCAATTTTCTTCAAACATGGCGGCGCAATGACCACTCTATATCTTTCTCTTTCTAACTCGTTGCTTCTACCCGCACTGGCAGTAGTAAAAAAGTATTGGTGAAAATATAATGTTCCATTTGATATATTATATTATACTTTCTTGTACATCGAAAACTATAATTTTGTGTCAAAATGTACTTACAACAACACAAAAATGTTCAGTTTTGCGAAGCTGTACTTTTTTTTTTTTTTGCGTTCTTCTCTCTGAAGCTGACAGAATGTTCCAGTTTACTGTTGATTATTATACTCGTATTTACGATTCAGGAGTGAATGATATAACTCAAGAGTAGTTAATGTAGTAGTATTACATTTTTTAAATAAGTAAAATATTGTGATAAACTATAATATACTTTTATCTAGTGGGTACTTTAAAAACATCTGCATTGACTCGAATAGCGCTCCTGAAACTGAGAACAGAAAGCAGAGCGAGCGCCGCTCTGCGACGAACCGCTGGACTAGTGGAAGTATCGTCACTTTCTCTTCTACCCGCTCTGCTTACAGCTTAATTTTCTAATTAATCGTACATTTAATCACAAAACATAACATACGTTTTCTATTCATTTAAGCGTACCGCATTGTCCCTTTCAATCTGCAAGGTTATTTCACTTCCACTCTGTATAAGTGATCTTGGGATTCCATATATGTTTACACACCCAATTAGAAAGGGCAGCTAATATTTTTATATTTGTTCATCTGCTGTGCAGAATTGTGTGCACAGTTTGAGGGATAGTTTCGACGTAATTACCATTTTCCTTGTCAGAAATTAAAAAAGAGGAAATCTAGGAAGCGATAGATAAATCATAAAGTACAGGAAATATTTAGGAGGTGGGAACAAAACAAATATTATGATGCCTGTATTAGCCTATTCCATGAATTTATATCTAATATGAAAGTATTTATGTATTGTAAATATTTCTCTTAGAATCGTGCAGTTTGGTAGTGTGTACTAGAAAGTTGGATATGAAACACTTACTTCATTGTTTTATGCTTGAAAAATAGGTATTCATCTATACTGAGGTAGATTTTATCATCAGATTTAATTTATAATAAAATTTCTTCTAGCGATTAGAGAAGTCAATTGAATTATAAGTTATAGGGTAAAGGTGCCTAATTTCGTGATACCCTAATCCTGTGATAAAATTTCAATTGATTGCCATGGAGTTGTGGTCTCTGACTTTTAAGTTTTTGAAATACCTAACTGATGCCAAGAGATATCTTCTTTTCAATTCTATTGACTATCCGCCTTTCGAATAGAAGCAGTCGACTACAGAAGATTTTATTCAGTGAAAGGTGGTTGACCAGTAAGTTTTTCTTTCTCTCGTGACCGCTCCTGAAGAAACATTTTATATTTGAGGTAAGAATTAATGCAGCATTATAAAAATGATATATTACTGTAGATTATAGTCAGCTGAATCAGTGTGTATGATTATTTAAACATTGTGAGACAATAACAATGATACAGGAGCTTTCCCATTTTCGGATTTATTTTCATATTTCTCCTTCCTGGCTCACTCGACCAGTGATGGCAACGCAAAATTGTGAAAATTAATGTCTATGAAAGAAAATAGTTCGTGGAAATAATAATAGAAATAAGTTATAGAGAACATCAATTATAATTATAATAAAATAATAGGGCATATATTTAACTTAATTACTGCTGTTAGGAATATAGATAATGAGAAATGATTGTGTTATAAACTTATAATTCAGTTTATTCAAATTTAATTTTGTATTGAATTTAACTTTCAGTTTATTTTGTTTATAATATATTAATATGTAGGCTAATATGTATTTCTGTAGTTACACAAGTATTTTTTATGAAATTTGTCACTTAGGCCCTTTTTCTATGCTGTAATTTCTTGCTTAATCCACATTAAAACAATATATCATGACTTTAAAGTGTTTTTCCAAATACACGTTTGTTTTCTGAGCAGTTAATGAGGATTATTTTAGTTTCACGGAATTAGGAAACCACTATCACGAAATTTGGATCCCTGTCACGGATTTAGGAGCCACTGTATAACAATGAAGAATCATATATTATATATAAAACTTGTGAAACTGTTGACACTGAATGTTGTAAAAACTGTAGCTAAAGGTCCAAATAACGTCATTTAGGTGCTATTTGAAAATTTTTAGTACAAGTTTGGCATAAATATATCTTTATTAAATATGCCACAGAATTAGGCAACCTTACCCTATAAGAATTCACTATTCAGTGTTTCTTCTTACATTTCAATGAAGAAAGGAAACGTCTAGGTAAAGATTTACATTATAAGTAAACATTTACTGTGATGAAACGAAGTGGGAATTAAAGTAGAGAGGTAATATGGACAAGGACAAGAAGTCTGTAGGCTGAATGCAACCAGGGATGAATAGGGAACAGGTCTCGAAAAAAGAAAACATTATTATGCTCATGTAAAACAGAAATTTAAAATGTCACTTAATTACTGTTATATGAAGTCGATTTAAGGCACAGACATTTGCTTTCTGTTATTCTGGATGGTTTCCAAAACTTCATCGTTGAAGAGTGTCTTCACATCATTTGCCCACAAGAAGTCCATGTGAGCGAAAGATGACAGTGGTACTCTGTACTCACCCAGGGAGTTACCCAAAGCTGTGTTCAGCTCGTGGACGTCCTGAAAGAGAGATTACAACTCTTTAGAGCTATGACTGTAATAGCAACTTTTCTAAAGCTGCAGTACCATATCTAGCTCAAACATCTGTATCAGCTTTTGACAGGAGAAGTGAACAAATCTCCACTAAGGTATGAGCGAAAGCATGTGACTGTGAAAAGCAGAGAAGGTGATACATTACTCTTTAATATCTTTTCCACTTTTATGAACTTACTCGTATACCCTGCATACGATTCTGAACCAGTTGATATAGGTACAGTATACAAATAGTGAACATCTGCTCTTAGAGGTTCTTTATGACCTTTAAATGGACGATGCTTAAGTAAGATATGCGAGTTCTCTCTTCAAAACCTGTTTTCTAAGTATATTTTTTTATGAGAAAAGATTATTTTTAAATTTTCTCAGTTTATTGCGATCAACATGCATTATGCAAGTAACACAAGAAGTGATAATAGCCTAATATTAATATCGTTGAGTGTAAAAATTAAAGAAAAAATAAGTGTTGAAAATTAAAGGTGTATAATCTCCAAAATGTTTTATATAGCGTATGAGACCTCATTACTACAGATTTTGTAGATATACGAGTATACTTCATTATCTCATTGCTCAAGTTCTAAGTTCCTTTCAGTGTTCTATGTAAAACATATACTGGCAATTAAAAATTTTAATTTTACTCTTTTATTTGTGTGATATGAAACTACAAAATATCTCGATATATTTATAGCTGTTTTCTCAGTGCTTTATAAATGTGCTCAAATTTGGTAACAAACGCTAATTAGGTGTAAATTTTTCTGACATTTTGTATATTCGATTCCCTAACCATTTCAAATGTATATAATTTTATCTTTTAGGGTGTGTTTCCAAATTATATGTAATACTCTTTGTCAAATCTGGCAACCTTTTCATAAGGGAAGCTAAATTTATATAATTTATATTTATATTATATTTTTATTTATATAATTGTAAAAGCTTGCAAGCCACTGTTTTAAAAACTGGATTCACTTAATGAGAATTGCAAGAACTCCGCTAGCTACTTTTATCTGTAGACCTACTTCTATCATTTGTCATTTCAAGAAGATTTTATAGCAACAGGCTCAGAATTCAGTCCTTGGCAGTTGTAATATTTATGGTGAACGAAGCTGTGGGGCAGATTAAAATTGCTGTTTTTATTATTTTTATGTGTTTTTTTTTTTTAGTTATTAGATGATGATGATGATGATGATGATTATTATTATTATTATTATTATTATTATTATTATTATTATTATTATTATTATTATTATTATTACCACCACACGTAACACTAGGCCTATGAGCTAATGATCTAGTTCGTATAAATACACCCATAGTCAATCATATTGTCAAATATATTTCTTACTCAGGAAATCACTAAATTATAATTTACTAGCGTGAATATAGTTACCTTAATTCCAAAATCTCGTACTCGCTATGATGTCGATTTTCACTTTTTGCGCACTTTTGAAAGTATATCCACAGCTCCATGTACTGACAAAGCAGTAAACCTTAATTTAGAATACCAGCACTAATATTGGACTATTACGAAACCATTTACTTGTCTCTCTGTATTATGTCCACCGAGTTAGCTATGTGGTAGTGTGCCTGCCTCCAGACTAACCGACCTGGGTTCGATCTCACCTAGGGACTAGGAGAGATGGCAGTGCACAATTTCTAACCACTGGATTGTGCAGCGATATGCCTGGATTAAACCCCAAATCTCTCTGCAGTACTTATGAAGAGAAAGCCTATGTCACTGTTGATAGTGATTCGTCCATCAGATTGGGATGTTAAGTCTGTCGGCCCACTTGGTGCTATTCGAGAGAAGCAGGCTGCATGCCAACACCGGGTTTCCCCTTCTCCCTTCCTCATCTTCATCATCATTCAATCCATACATGAACATTTATACATATACTCACTCTAATACACTACATAACTCTCTACAGATACACATCATGTACAGCGTAGCCCACTGAGTGGTGTGCAACTACAAAATGGGTCACAGTCCTGCCATCTATCCACAATATGCGGAACCCGAATCGCGTAAAGTGGAGTAGGTAGGCATTAGACATACATACATACATACATACATACATACATACATACATACATACATACATACATACATACATACATACATACATACATACATACATACATACATACATACACACATACTTACTTACTTACTTACTTACTTAATTCTCTCTCTGTGAATATACTTTCAGAAATGCACAAAAGGTGAAAATTGTCATTTGAGCAAATTACGAGTTATAGTATTCTGATAAAATTAATTGGTTTTAAAGATTTTTGGTATACAACTAACTTGATTTTCTTTGCTCCATAGTTCTCCTGCATCAAAACAGTTTTACGATGGAATGTAACTTTTCACATTTTTGCATTTATATATGTTTTGCAGTCGACAGTCTTTATATTGGTTGGCACAAAAAAGATTTAGTATGTAAATTTGTAAAATGTTGAAATCTTGAAGGAAAATTAGGCTGATATTAATAAGTTTTATTAAAGATGACTAGTGCACATCTTGTTACCATAGTGCACGAATGTTATCTCGCCAAAACTTCAACAGAAGACTGCGATGCCTTAGGGAACCCTCTGTATATTTAAAAAAAGCACTGGTGTAGTTTTTACTTACAGTAGGGTCTCCAAATAGATCATTGTCGCTGTAGAACAGTGACACTGGTGTGCTTATGGAAGCTAAATCATAGGATGGTGGAAACAGACTTCTGTATTCTGCCAAGTTACCAGCGTAGAAATCCCACAACCTGAAGCCTCCTTCAACTGGAATGGGTGAAAAAAAAAACAAAATAATATATTCGTTGTTACATTTTCATTAGCTCTCCTGCATTAAATTTTACTTATTGCGACTTCATACAAGATTGTAAGGCATTTAGTTCTGTAAATTTAACAAGCAGATGAAATATATATACCGCCCATGGGATTGGGTGTTCGTCCATTGTCTTGTAGTTGTCCTGTGAATCCTCAGCGGTGGTCTGAGTCGTGCCAATCCCATGACCACGTAGACAAGCAATTGCGAGATATCTAATGTGCGATTAGTTGAATCTCCCTCTTCTATTCGCAGTGGTGTGTATGGTTATAATATTGTGTTTTGTATATGCCACTTGCTTATTAATCTGTGTGTTTTGTGGAGAGTGGTTGGATTTCAATCATAGGTGAGGAGGGTAAAACCTACAAAGTAGGACTGGATGTGCAAAGCACATAGGCCTACAGTCAAAAGATGCATGCTCTCCATTTAAGGACAAATTTTGATAATGTGATGCATTTGTATGTATAATTTCTGAATAAACCTACATCTACTTACCAAGTCTGACTAATGGGGAGGTTAAGCAGATAAAAAAGATGGAAAAAGATTTATCTATCAGTGAGTGTAATTAAAAGGAGATTATGGTTAAATTTGACTTTTTCCCTAATTGATCTACAATTTTAATTTTTTGTATGTAGAAATATCATTATTACAACAACTCAAATTTGAGATTACTTAAAAAAATTGGCCCCAAAAATAAAAAGAAAATAGCAGGATACATTAATTCAGTAAAATGGATATATTTCAGCCATTTTGAAAGATAAATTCAAAATTTATAAGCACGTTCTTTAAAATGTCTGTAGCACAATATTGGTATTTTCAAGATAAACAATTACATTTTAAGAATTAATTTTAGAGGTACTCGGCATCCCTCACAGAATATTAGGTCAAATTATTCTTATTATTAAGGACTCACTGTGTATTTTATTGTCAATATACTCATAGTGTATTTGTGTAAGTTATTGTAGTAATTGTGTCACTTTTATACTACACTGGACTCTTGCTAATCTCGCTATTCCTTACACAAAAGGATGCCGGATTAGCGAGAGTGTCGGATTACTGAGAGTGCTTAAAATGACATTAAATGTATTGTTATGTTGTGGCAACAACTCCACTTGCACTTTTAAGTCGAAACTACACTTGGCCGGCGCCTGTGTACCCATTATAAGTATTTACAGGCCTACGTGTAGAAGTAGTACACATAAATTTTTCAGAAAACTGTTACAGCACAAGTGATAGAAACTACACTAAAAAGAGGCTGGATAATTGAGAGGCCGGATGACTAAGAGCTTGATATTCACTTAGGAGTTACCGTAATGGCATATGACATTACATTAATCTAGAGAAACTACACTTTCAAGTAGAGAAGGAATTATCCAAATTGGTTAAGTAGCTTTTTGTTTTTTGCCCCCCAGGAGAGCTATTTCAATTTGTCGACTGTGTAACTTTTACTTAAATTGATTACTGTCCTTCCTCCAATATTAGATTTGTTCCAGCAAGAAATTCAAGAATGCATTATGAACTAATACCAAACATTTTTCGACACATACGCTAGTTTAGTACATTTTCGGGATTTTACGTTGTTGGAATGTTTCTTGAACTGTTCTTTCACAGCCTTTGGAGCTTCTTCTCATACTAAAATTATATTTATCTTCCGAATTTAATTAATCATAAAATATATCACTACCACCTTCCAAATCACTCATGATCGACTATTTTTTTAATTTTAACCTGCCCAGTCTCAAAGCAGTTTAACCTCAACCTCAGAGTAAGCCACCTGTGCATGCGTCTGCAGTTCAGAATTTCCAGTTCCTGCTCTTAATCGAAAACCAGTTTCACTCATTCCGAATGAGCTCGAAAGCACATTGGAACAGAAAACTGGGAGTTTAGAATCAGTTCAAGTCTTGTTGAGATACTGCACATTGAGATACTGCGCATGAGCAGACAGTTCAGAATCGATTCTGAACCGTGCTGGAATAAACCTATTGTCATATGATAAAAGCTTTCAACATCGTAGAATAAGTGTATGTAATGTAGAGGAAGATATTAAACAATACACTAGTGATGAAGCCAATCAGTAACTATGACGAACCTACAAATATTCGTATGTATGTATGTATATTTCCAAAAGAGGAATATCTGACCGACACCTTCAGTTAAATATACCAAACGTTTAAAATGATAAAGAAGCGAGTAATCCATTCAGAACTCTAGGTTGAAATACCTGCAGAGACTTCCTGACCATAGTGGGCCACTGTCTTGGTCATACATCCTGCCAGAGTATGAGAAAGGATGACTGGCAAAAGAGTCTGTAATGGAGAAAGAAGACTTCAGTACAGTATATACTTACTTTCACTTTTACTGGCTTTCCACTTTACAGCAGTTCACCTTTGATTCCTGCTTTCCAGAGCTTTCTATTTTCCCACTGTCCCTCTTCCATGCCCCTCTTCACCATGTATGTGTGTATTCCTTCATACCATGTCTTTCTAGCTCTTCCAAGCTTTCTTCTTCCTGGCACTGTCCAATTGAGGATACATTTAGGTCACCGTTCCTCCGACATCCGTTGTACATGTCCATACCACTGTAAAGACCTATTTTCTATTTGTCCATAACAGTTTCATCTGCTTCCATTTCTTTCCTAATATATGTGTTTCTTACATGTTCTAGTCTGGATATCCTCATAATTCTTCGTAATCCGTCCATTTCTGTCGCCAACACCCTTTTCTGCATTTTTTCACTTATTGTCCAACTTTCTGAACCATATGAAGGGTACACGGGAATAACGAACAAGGTCCATTCAGAATAATTTTGAGATAAATGAAATTTAAAGTTTGAGGACTTGAAACGTATAGTTTATTGTTAACTTATTGTTATTTTTTATCACACAAGAATGTACCATTATAAAGCAAATATGTGACAAAATATTTTTTTTGATTTTATGAATTACAACAATGCAAAACTGCAAAAAGTCTACTTTGCTACGTTTTATAAACGGGAAGAACGAACACTGTCACAATTTAATTGAATATTTGTTGGGAATAGAATCAGGCATAATATTTTCAAACAATGTAGCACATGTTTACTTTCGTGTAGGGTATTCTTTTTAAAGGGTATAAATATTGTTGGCCAATTATAAATATTTTTATTTTTGAGTGTTCATTGTTCCAAACAATTATTGAAAAACAAATCTACAAACTAATCTAATTGCACTGAATTTTCCATTATGAATGAATAGATTGAACTATAAAATCGTCTCATTCACTGTTATGGACTTCTTGTGACTCGTCATTGGTGGGAGGAAGACTAAAATATTCTCTAGCAGTTGGAGAACAAACATTTTTTCAAAATTTGTAATTCCTTGTACTTTGCCTTGTAGCTGTTTACAGCTTACAATGGTGAATAGTTTGGTTTCTTCCTAGAATTCGCAATCTCTTGCCTCCAGTCATCGGGTACTTCACACCTTGCTCTCTGATTGACATGTTTTTGTCACATTCCAGGTACGAGTGGCCTCGAGTGGGAAATGTGATCCACTGAGCATCAAACCTCTTCTTAGTATGTACTACATAATGACAAAATCTAAATACCGTGAAGTTCCTATTTTGTCCGAAACAAGAATCGTAGAAGATACAGAGTTCACCAACGCAGCTTCGTACAATATTTATACAGTGGTGCCATAACTTACGTAGAGCAAACGTCATCAGAGCCTTTACTTTAAATATTTTGGTCATACATGTAGAAAACAAATCTTCCTGTTGACAGCGTATGTATGTTACAAGAATAAAAGGGCAGCTGTCGACGATAATAGCCCTCAATAGTTGAAAAGTTTGGAACTGGTAATTCTTTTGGAAATCCATGCAGTTAACCTCTTTATACTCTGACTTCCTGGATTTTAGACGTTCAGCCCGTTTTACTTCATAAAACTTCTGTCCTTTTCTCTTGTGCAATTCATTCTTTCAAATCAAATTTTGTTTTTCCTTCTCAAAATTATCTAATTTACTTGCATCTTTTTCATTGGAAATTTCTGATTTAATGTGTGAAATGTCAGCTAATGTTGTATTTAGTGACAAAAATTACTGTATATTGCTCGTAAGACACAGGGTTCGCAGGAAATTTTTCTAAGTGTAACTTAAGCAGCTTAGAAATATTCAAGTCCTCTGGAAGATACTACCTTCGGCTATCGTGACGAGATTAGTGGACTTTCTGACCTCTAAGTGATTGAATGTGCTGACAAATTTTAGATAAAATCTCTCCTTTCATTTGGTGAGGCCTGTTTCAATGTTTAACTCTTGTTTCTGTATGGGCTTTTCCAGTAGTAGCCAATGACGTTTACAAAGTGACTAAATGTCTGCCTGTTATTCCATGTAGAGCAATAAATGCTTTATAGCAAACGGGAACATCAGTATTTTGCCCATCTTTGTTTATTCGCATTTTACATCTGTAAGAAAAATTATGAAAATCAGCTTCGGCTTGTGTTTTTCTGGATCTTCTTCTTTGCACAGGAAGTACCGAAATTAGTCCTGAAAGGTGAGCATTTTGAGTGTCATATGATGCTAATTCATTGAAATGTTTAATAAGATCGCTTCTTTCACTTTGGCTTATTTTCTGAAAACTCGGAAAACAAGAACATTTACAGTCTTCTCCCATAATATGACTAATAGCACGAATTTTTATGCATCTGTAACACGTCCTGTAACTTTTCTCTTCCTTGAATTTACAGAACATGGAATGGGTCCGGATAGGCTAATTCATTTTCTCTAACGTCAGACATTATAAAAATAAATTGCACTAACCACAAACACTACAATATGTACCATAAACGTATAATAAAGGAAATAATCAATACCCTACCACAGACATCTGAACACTGGAATAGTACAGCTGTTTGTATTATGCTCACAAGTAGTTCTAATGAAAATTAAGAGAATTTATTGTCACATGGAATAACAGCTAAACATCATACAGTCATTTAATAATATTATTATTGTATAATACAGATCGTATTGGCATATGTAAAAATAAACTAACCAGCAATGTGCTATGACTCTAAGATCAAGTTTGTAACAGTTGTCTGCATTAGTTTCTGTGTTTAAAATGGACATTGTTCGTTCTTTCTTGGGATGAATGTGACATTGTTCATTCTTCCAAAGTATACAGAAATTTTAACGCAGAATACTGAGGACAATTTTCGTTCTTACGTAAAACCAATGCAGCCACATGAAAGTACTCCCCTACCATTATCAGATGGCACTATTAACTCAATTTCGATTTTTGATGGACCTTGTTCGTTATTCCTGTGTACCCTCCATATGTAAGTATGCTTTCGATTATTGTTTTTAGAATATACTGTTTTGTATTTCTACTCCACAAAACACAATTCAGGGATATAATCGCTTTCCTAGCACAATTTACTCTATTAATAATATCTTTTTCGCATGTTCAGATTTGTCAATAATGGATCCCAGGTATTTGAATTCCTCAACACATTTAATTGTGGCATCATTTATCTGTAGATTTTCTGTAATTCCTCCAATTACCATGTATTCTGTTTTAACAATATTTATTTTCAATTCACCTGCTTCAAATGCATCCATTAATTTACAGATCATATATTCTATGTCTTCTTTGTCCTGTCCTATTATAACCTGGTCATCTGCAAATAATAAATTGTGCATTAACTGACCATTGATATTCACTCCCAGTCCTCTGCATGACTTTAGTATATCTTCTAGAAATATCTTAAACAGTGTTGGTGACATCCCGCATCCCTGTCTTAATCCTTTTGTTGTAATGAATTCTGATGATAATCGATTTCCTACTTTAACAAATGCCTTACATCCATACAGCTTTTTTATAAAAGTAATGAGAGCTTTAGGGATTCCAAATTGCTCCATTGACATCCAAAGTCTGTTGATAGGTATAAAATCATAGGCCTTTTCAAGATCAATAAATACCTTATGTACTTCCTTCCCTTTTGCCACCATTTTTTCAATAATTTGATCACAAATATATTGTTCAAGCATGATTTACCAGTTGTGAAACCTGCCTGATCTTCTGATATTTTATGTCCTATTATTTCCTCCAATTTAATTTTAATAATGGTACTTAAAATCCTACTAATTGTTGCCATGACGCTAATGCCTCTATAATTTGCTGGATCTCCTTTATTCCCTTTATTTTTATATATTGCACTAATGTATGACATTTCCAGTCTGTCGGGATTGGATCTCCCTCATTTACCTGATTAAAAAGTCTAGTTAAAATTCTTATAATATTTGGACCTCCACATTTAATTAATTCCATTGTTATCCCTCCTGGACCAGCAGCTTTTCCATTTTTGGCTGTCTTCAAAACGTTCCATAACTCATTTTCTTTTATAGGACTTCAGTATGTAATCTTCTATATAAGATTATATCAGTTACAACATGAGTAGGCCTACATATTATGAAAGCAATGAAAGCTTCGTTACATAATCATAATGAAAATGTTACACATTTTTCATACATATATCGTCGATCTGGTTGGCAAGTTGGTATAAAGCTGGCCTTCTATGCCCAAGGTTGCGGGTTCGATCCTGGGCCAGGTCGATGGCATTTAAGTGTGCTTAAATGCGACAGGCTCATGTCAGTAGATTTACTGGCATGTAAAAGAACTCCTGCGGGACAAAATTCCGGCACATCCGGCGATGCTGATATAACCTCTGCAGTTGCAAGCGTTGTTAAATAAAACATAACATTTTTTTCATACATATAAAAGGCCAACAACTTCTGATAATGCAGGATGGCTATGATTGATATAACACAGTTCTCATTATTGCTTCAAATGTTGTTTTTGATGTTTTCTAATGCCAGACGTTTGACAATAAAGTTATTTGTCCTCTTGCAATCCAATATTTTTCAAAGGTATTGTCATGGTCAGCCATTGAAGCACAGATTTTGAGGTGTTCCGAATCCATTTCTTGCTTTGAGTTGTATAATAAAAGACTGATATACTCCAGTTCTATGAAGGTGCTTGGCCAAACAGTCATGACCTGTTGCCAATCTAAATCCAGCTACAGACGATTTTCGTAGTAAATCGGGAATTAACTGCGGATTATGATGCAAGGAGTTCCATTTTTTCCCTTGAGATTGTGTTATCAAATTTTGTTTGTTGAAGTCTAAGTATGTAGATTTAATAAATCTTTTCGCAGAGTAATATGTAGATTTAGTAACAGGTCTGTAAGTAGCAGTGCTGCCCTCCTTTGCCAAAGCATCAGCATTCTCATTTCCCAGAATACCGCAATGGGATGGTATCCATTGGAATACAATTCTTTTATTGTGTTAGTTGAGAGAGCATTTTAGTTATTTCGGCTGTTTGAGATGAAGGTGTATGTCTAGAGACTATTGATAGAATAGCTGCTTTGGAGTCTGACATAACTGTATTCTTAAATTTATTGATGTGGCATAGAAGATTCCTGAGACTTTCACTTATTGCAATGATTTCTCCATCAAAACTTGTTGTTCCATATCCAAGAGATCTATAAAGTGAGAAGAGACAGCACGTAACACCTGCACCAGCACCTTGTTCCCCTGAGATCAAGGATCCATCGGTGTATAAATGAAGCCAGTTTTGTGAAGGGTACCTAATATTAATTGTCTCTAAAGACAATTGTTTCATTATTTCAGTGTTTACTTCTGATTTCAGTATTTCTTCTATTAAATTTAGATTCTACTTCATATTTATTAGGGTTAAAGGGTTTGGTTTAATTTGTAAGTTTTCTTTTAATATACATCTTGATTACACAACTTTTAACACTATATCACTTCGGAATATGTATTATATGTCTTTCTCGTGTTAAATTTTACTGTATCTGGTTAACAGGCCGAAACATGTTAACCAGGTACAGTAAAATTTAACACGAGAAAGACATATATATATATATATATATATATATATATATTTTCTTTTAAATTCGGGATGTTGATTTTCTGTTTTAATTCTTGAATCATGGGTATGAAACTTTTTTCAGTTTTTAATCTACAGAGAGGACTGTATGAATGCCAATTGTTTCCTGGTAATCTGACAAATTTTTCATATTGAATCAGTGCATTTTCTTCTATTGTCATTTTGATGCTATTAGTATTAGTGAGGAATCTCATAGAGTCTATTGGAGTTGTACCGGTAATTTAAATTTCTCTGTAATATGTCAGCACTGGCTATATAAACATTTTGTATGTAGTGTTCAAAGTGTTTATAGAGCATCCCCATTTCTTTCTTGCTAGTCTTTTTAGAGGGGAGAATCTTTTACAAGCTTTTTCAGAAATATATTTCAAATGGTTGCTCCATGTTAACTTACTGTCGAAAATAACTTCAAGATATTTGGATTCATAAGTCCTAGGACGGTGTTTGCCAAGTGGAAATATTTGGTAGTTACTTTTGCTTATATTTAGTGTCATCAAATTTTATGTGTTCCATTCATGTAGTTGATTTAGAGCTTTAATAGCAGAATTTTGAATTTTGTCTCTATGTCTGTGAGATCCGGAAATCCACAAAGTTTGATTCCTTTAATAGGGAAGGTCAGTCATCTATACAGGATGTTTTAAGAGGATTTACCGTTCCTTATACTAGTGACAGACTACAGTCACTAATTGTGAGCGGGGTTGTAGACTGTCACCGTCCCTATCACTATCAGGAGCTTAATCCTGTTTCCAGAACTAGATAATCATGCTGAGACATGGCCCAGTGGACGAAAGTAACATTTTAGTAATCTTTGGTTTCGAATCACCTTGATGTATATTATTTAGGAAGTCGTGAAAGCTTCTGCTGTGAAATTTTGTTACCCCTTCCATTGTATTATATGAAAGAGAAACGAAAATGAATGGCTAGAAAATATCATTTGTACTAAAGTTGTACTACAATCGATAATTGATAGCCGTAGCATAGATAAGGTCGATATTTATGGTCACTAGTATTGCACATTCGATAGTACTAAATCTGTTTTAGTTCAAATACCTGGTCTGAATACACTTCTGACGTCATATCCGACATATGTAGCAATGTGCGAGAATCGTATCGTAAGCATGGTAAGCGTTGTTAGCCTGCTTTCCTTTGTTCATATTATTTTGGAGCGTGTTTTATTTGTTTATAGTGTTGCGCATAGGCGAAAGAATGTTAGTGTCCCTATGCAAGTAAGGCTACAAGAATGCCTAATAATAAAATTTCTGCAAGGGACAGAGCTTTCCAGTATAAAAAACATGGGTTTTATTGCACAAGCAAAAGTACAGTCATGTATCGAATTCTGTTCGAATTTGTGTGACAATGCAGTGATAACAGGCTACAGTGAATTGCAGAGAGTGGTGAAAAACAAGCTGAGCCCTGTGAAGAAGTGGACATTATTTCTGTGCTGCAAGGAATGACCATAATCTATCTATGGCTCTTCGGCCCGTTTTCAAGCCATGACCTCCTCGAATGATCATAAACTATCCTGATTTTGAACAATCTGTGCTTCTAGTTATATGGATGTCATGTGCAAATGCAGACTGTGAACACTTCTTTTCATCATACAATAATATTTTGTCTGAAAAACGCCAGTGTTTGTCAACAGAAAATGTCAATCATTTTTTCTGAAAAGTATTTTGAAAACCAGGGTATTTATCGTGCTATTAAAGCTGTGTATTTTTAAAATACCGAAAAATTCAATTGAAAACACTGATTTTCCCATTTGAAAATCCCACATTTTGTACTTTGAACTCAACAAAAGCTTCCAATCTCTACCAGAGACATTGTGCAGAGTGCACCATAGGAAGCTAGTCAATGAGATGAGATGATGATGGAGATTTGTTGAGATGCCACAGGTGAATCAGAGCTCCTGGAGAAAACCCCTGTGTTACCTGTACCATCTGCTTGTCCAGCACGTCATAAATGTCACAATATGACGCGGATCAAACCTAGGTCCACAGGATTATGAGTCCAGCTTCTAGCCACTGGACTACTGTGGTGGCGTATATTTATGTATATACCAACCCATATACCCAGTATTTCCATAACTATTGTGTGGAAAACTTCGAGCGACATTAACTAGAGAATGGAGTGATACTGACCATGTGGAAAACCACAAGGCACGAAGTTCATCTTATATTTCTGTTTCATGGTGCTACAAGTGACATCAGAGTAAATCTTTCATGTCGAAACATTATTACTTTTTTCTCTTGTAGCTTGAACATGTTCTACGTGAAAAATAAAACATTCCATGTTGGCTATATGGTAAAACAGTATTTTTAATAACAATTTTTTCAGTATTACATTATTACCTACACATCCTTCAGTAATTCGTGTAAGATTCATCCTTGAGCATTGAATATTAATTTTCTTTCGTGATTTACACAATTGGCAAATTTGTACGTTATAGTATTTTTGTCATTTACAATTTTATAATAATTTATAAAGTCCTGCTTAGTGAAAATACTGATGAACAATGTAAGCCTTTACATACCGTACATGTAACTTAAGAATTTTGTTACTTCAGCGTGTAAATATATTATTTTGGTCTTCTTAGTTCTATGTAATGTGTTTTAGTCATAGGAAATTTGACTATTTTATTACTTATAAACGGTTTGTGATTATTGCTGTGTTAGAATTGTGTTTGACTTAGGAAACTTATTATAAAATTGTAATTGCAATACAGTTCTCATATCTAAGACTCAATTAACTTCAAATATTACATTATAAATGACAAATTATTCATCGAATTATTTTCAATTCATAAATATATCTTCATTAATTTTTTCGAAACACATAGGTAGTGTTTGTTATGTGTTTCAATATTTTGGACTAGTCCTTATGCATTAGGATGTTTTAACAAAGGATCTATGATCAGTCCAGTTATGTATTATACACTGAAGTGGAATATCCACTTCATGTAATTGCACTATTCGATTTTTAATGAATATAATTGAGAATAAAGCTATAATAATGACTGAAATAGGAATTGTACTCTACTCTATTCCTGATCATAAATTACAGTACATACGCTTCTCGTATTTACTACTAGATGGCATGAAATCTAAATACAAATAAAGCAATACTGAACAGATCTGTATTAAAATTGGCCATTCCAAACTATTTTGTCATTGTTAGAAAATATCTTTTCGATTGTGAAAGTGTGATATAATGTAGTCAAATAGTATTTCTGTTATTTCTGGAATGTTGATAACTTTATCCTAAATTTTATCTCGCACATTTCACATAATATGCTTTAAACAATATCAAGTCTGCTTTCATTATTCTGTGACTAATAAGATGTCAAAATACTGCATTATGTCTACTACATGGCTGAATTAGCGTGGAATGTGTTGGGGAGACTTCAGAAACAACCAATTGCATTCTATAAATTGTAGTGTATAAGTACTTCATGTTTTATGTTAATAATTATATATCTTTAAGATCATGAAATGAAGAAAATGTTTGTTTGTAGTCAACCCCTTTCTCTTTACAAGCAAGATACCTACTACTGTACTGGTACCTAATTTACATCATTACATTTTGGACTATCTGATATTCATTTCCTATAAATAATTTGATTAGATTAATTACGGTATTTTGACAATACATAACCATTTAACGTAAATTACAAGCATGATTTATTTTATTACTTTAAAATATTGGAAATTCTATTATTTTATTACACCATAAAACAAACATATATTTTCTTCAGGTAGTTGCTACAAAATGTAAAGAGTTTTGATTGAAAAAATAAATTACGGTGCAGTATTTAATTCTAGAACTAATCAGCGTATAAATTCTATTATGTACTATATACGCTTCTGCTAGCAGTACTGAGTTCCACAGTAATTTTATTGTGTTCCAGTATTAAAAGACTCACATTGCTGATAATGTTTAAAAGTGTCATAGTAACTAGGTCATGACACTTATTTTCTGACAGTTGTAAGACTTGTCTGTGGAAATAATAACTACCGTACATTGAATTATAAAATATTGTTACCTAATTGATAATCGTACATACCTACCTAACAGTACTCTATCTGAAGATAGAATTCATAAGAAACTTTTGAAATAATTATTTTTATTTATTCCACAATACTGAATTGAAGGACTTGGTGGAAGAAGGGTCTATCCCACTCTTTCATTAGGATTTTTTTTTTACAAAATATGATAGCAGGCACTGTATACATTCACGGTTTTTTTTTTTTTTTTTGTAGGATATACCTAACTTTGTTATTTTTGTTATTGAAGTAAAGGAGAGCATACCTTCTTGGTAAAGAAGAGTCTTTCTTTCTCTCAGAAGTTTAAAAACGTGGGATAGCCCTTTTTCCACTAAGCCCTTCAATTAGTAAACATTTATTCAATTGCTGTTATGTCAGAAAAATAAAATGTATTGTATTATATTACATTGACATGACTTTGTGGCTACTAAAATAGCACAAGCTTTAACAACAAATAAGCTTATTGTTGTACATTAAGGTGACCAGATGTCCCGTTTTTAATAGGATTCTCCCTTTTTTCAGCCTCTTATCCCCTGTCACGAGAAAAGTATGCTTGGGACGCCAAATATCCCGTTTCCCAAAATTATTGTTGAAATATTTTTTTTTTTCTTTATTTTATTTAATAATCACGTAAAACAATGATTAATTCTATATTGTTTCCATCAGATGTCACCGTAATGAATTCCATAAAGGCAATGTTAAACACAAAATGTCATTTCAAAAATGTGTCTTACATGGACTTCTATAGTTTCCTGAAGGAAAGGCCAACACTTCTATAGCAAATTCACTCATAAAAGAAATATGATGCTGATTGTACAGTTCATCTTCATGGAGAATGTTAAAATAGTAAAGGTAATATGAGCAAAAAATTTTGTTATGAAACAAGTTCAGAATACAGTGACATGGATATAATGTAAGGTCCAATTAACCTGAAGTATTTTTAAACAGATAAGTTAACCTAATTAATCCAAACTAGTTGCAATATAAAAAATGGTTAACAATGACTTATGCCAAGTATCCATGCTATTCTATTATGCACAATTATTAGGCCTATGGCCTAGTTATTATAAACAGTGTAGGATTTATTACTTTAAAATAAATAAAACTGGACCTTATTGCTCACTTACATTATATAAACACAAGTAATAATGAATGTTTAGATAAAATGTTGATTCGTGTCAACTTTAACAAGTATCCCGTTTTTTATTATTATTATTATTATTATTATTATTATTATTATTATTATTATTATTATTATTATTATTTTGGGAATCTGGTCACCCTAAATATAACACATATTTTCCTACGACTGTGTAATGAAAGACTTGGGTATCCTGAGTATAGGTCTCACATGAAATACAAATCATGAACCAGAATTCATGAGAACAAATGAATGCACTCGGTATGTAAGATTGGTTTGTAACTGCAGTTTTGAAAACTAGGAATACTCAAATTGAGTGTGTGAGAATTATAGACAAGGCAGAATCCGCCCTTCTCCTCCTCCCCAGATAAATAATTTATAAGTGGAGTTTCAACTAATATTAAAGTATGAATGTAGCATAATGACAAAATAATAGGAACCATTCATGTAGAGCATACACTAAAAGGTAGGTTTGTGAATTGCATTTATATTTCTCACAGTACCAGTAATACTATTTTCTCTTGCGCATTGGAAAAATTACAAGATCACTTTGAAAGTAAGTGAAATTTTGCTCATTTGAAGGATTGATTCAATCATGTTAAGTTGCAAAAATGTCTTCTTAGTTACATCTTATTAGATTTGTAATTCCTGAAAGAAAGATCTCTAAACACCGAGTTAACCAGGAGGATTTTGTATATCTCCTCCTCACCTTCTTTCCTGTTTCGAGCTTCTCTTCTTATTATAAGTTATTATATGAGTTCATTAGCATAGTGCCATAGAAGGAATTATCGACAAAATTGTCAAAGATTTCTTTGCTAAACATTTTCCGGCAAGTAACCTATAATTTCAGCAGGCACTTAAGGTAAAGTATAGTTTAGTCTGCTAAGTCATGTTGTTCTAAATGAAACTTTAATTAGGCCTATGAAAACTTTTTGAAAATCAGGTTCATAAAATTTTACTACCGTACTCATAATTGACGTTTTTGGTAAAATATATTTTAATACAGCACAAAAATAAATGAAACTATAATTCAGAGTGATTGACACATTTCATGGTGTATAAATTTTATGTAATGCTCAAATCTTAACTTCATTGATTTATGCTATGGTCACGAATCAGCTGATCATTTTAAGAATTTACAAGTTAATAACATTGTGTTTTTATTTACAATGAATAGCCTAATGTAAATACGTGGCGTATTATGCAGAAATCTGTTAGTATTTGCTATCATGGTGATAAAAATTAAAAAGGAACCTTGAATATTTTCATAATATTTAGATATAAACTTTCAGTCTTACAACTGCTACTCATAATGTATCTTTGTGAGAGGCAGCAATTGTCACATTCATTCTTTACTCACAAACTCCCTAACGCTCACTGTCTATAAATGACTGACTTATTCATAAAGAATTTACAAAAATATTGAACAACTGTCCCTTCTTAAAAAAAGTTGTTGAATTTACAATGCGTATACGTAATGAATTATGTGATGTCTACCCAAGATCTCATGTGGTTTCTCTCTTGCTGGACAATAATTCATAAAGTCACTAATTGTAATCATGTTTGTGACCTTGAGAACAACCTGTTTCAATGGGTTGATATGCAGCATCTGCTGCGCAGTTTCAATATGCCGTGAGTTGTGTGTAAGTAGGTGTCAAGAAAGTGGTTCCCGAGTTGTGTTTGGTAATATCAGGCAAAGTAGACCTCCACCTGAAACAATAAACAATTCTTTACTATATACTCCTATGTTTCATATTTTCTACATCTGATTATTATATCTAGGCTGTAAGGTAAAATTTTGGTACTGGTCTCTGAAAGTTGATTAGTGTTAAAAGATCTACTTTTAAAAATGGCCTCTAAAACGGTAATTTACTGTATGTGTTTTAAAAATAAAGAAACAACAGGATAGAGTTCGATTATATATGAAATGTTTAGTTATATTATCGTTAGTTTACTGTAACATAAACGTATCATTTTCGATGTCAACTTTTGTACTCTTCCATGAATTTAATTTACTAGCCGCCATTGCTAACACCACAGGAGTATCTTTCTCAATATTTACTGTTAGAGACATTATCATTTTTGTCTTTTGGTCAAGTTACAATTGGACGGCCATCTGCATTAACAAACTATGCGACATTCTGTTAGTTTCGAGAAAAACGCATTAGAAGATTTTGAAACATTTTTAATCCTGGAGACCTATACTTAATTCTTGCGGACTGGATAACCACAAATATAATTGTTTCATGTACTGATTCATACTATGTGCATACAAGTGAGTTATACGCACTATTATAGCCGATATTCCAATATTACACTTAGTCAAAATAGAAATGATCACATTATAGTTACGCATCAATCAGTTAAGTGCCAAGTTATGGCACTTACATTGTTAATGCATATTACTGTGGCACATTTTGTTACACATCAGTCATTTAAGAGTCCAGAAAGGGTGTGTGTATATGGTTAATGTACTAGGCTATACTTAGGCATATAAACAATAAATAAATTAATGCCCAAATACACTTTAATAGTGCAATAAGCTTTATACAAAGTAATTGGAACAATAATACTGGTAGGACAATAGTGTGAAGAATTTTATAGTAAAACATTTTGATAGGCCTGTAAGTGAAATATATTAAGACATTTTCCGAAACTTCTACTCTATATTCTAATGAACTGTAAACTATATTTTTTCTTCATTTCCACCAGGGGCGGCTTTTATTAAGGGGCACATGGGCACGTGCCCTCCCAGTGATGTTTATTATCGTATTATGACTATATTATAATACAATTTAATTGCATTATGAAATAATAACTTAAAGAGTGTCACATTTTCATTGCTACGAATGTTTTCAGAATGTGTAGTAGTCTACGAAACCCAAGTTTTCTGAACAGGTAATAAAATGGGCTCTCTCTTCTCGTGCCCAGCGATGGACGAGGAAGGGATGGGGGTGCGAGTTGTAGGAAGGCGGAGCTCTTTGCCTCAGACCGTGTGCTTTGGGCACTGTATTTGCCTTGCCCACTCTTTAGTTTAGGAACAGTCCAATTAGCTGCGTGCCATTTTTAGGGGTGTTGATACTTGGTGAATAGCAATGACATTTTACAGCTGAACTTGACATGAAAAACGTTAAATGTAAGTTTACTAATTTAGAAGCTCGACTCATTGTGTAAATCACGTGTGTATGTATATATAGATACAGTATTCATTTGTCACAGTTATGTTGTTAATGCTCCCTGTAAACTTTTATGCTTCCATCGTATCCAAAAAGGAAAGTTTACATTACAATTACAATACAAGAAGTTGGCAGTTCTCAAAAAGCTTTGCCGCCTTCAGTGCACACTGACCTTAAATTCAAAAATATTGATCTTTCACATTTTTGCAAAGACAGGGATTTAGAAATTTGTGCTGTTAAATTAGAAAATGAAACATATAATTTCATTATAATATGTCTATATAGAGCGCCATCTGGAGACTACGAAAATTTTATTCATTTATTGGAAAAGGCACTAGAATACTTACAGAAACTGAAACGTGAATGCATTATTTGCGGAGACATCAATGTCGATTATCTAACAGAAAGCAATAGGAAAGATCAACTAAATTCATTGCTAGCATCTTTCAATTTAATTTACACAGTAAACTTTCCGACCAGAATACAAGGGGATTCAGCTACTGCAATAGACAACATATTCATCGGAAAAGAAAAAATAGGTATATCTCAAACAACCCCAATAATTAATGGTCTTTCGGATCACGATGCTCAACTCCTAAGTATAAATATTAACACATCATCAAAAAAACCAACTAAAGTGAGATTCAGAAATATAAACAGGGAATCATTAAATGATTTTGAAATAAATCTTAAAAATGAAACATGGGAATCAGTATACAGTCAAAGTGATATGAACAGTAAATTCAACGAGTTTCATAAAACATTTCTAAATATTTTTGAATCCAGTTTTCCTGTAAAGTATAAAAGTGAAACAATATGTAACAATAGATGGATTACACAAGGTATTAAAATCCCATGCAAAACCAAGAGATCATTATACATACAGAGCAGAAATAGAAATGATACAAACTTAAAACAACACTATAAAAATTATTCAAAAATATTACACAAAGTAATTCAAAAAGCTAAAGAATTACACTATAATACAACAATACAAAACTCTGATAATAAAATCAAAACAACTTGGAACATAATTAAAAAAGAAAGTGGACGATCAAAAAGTAAAGTAACAAACTATACCCTTATATCTAACAATACAAAAACGTCAGACCCAAATGAAATTGCAAACATATTTAACAAATATTTTCTTACAATAACTGATAACCTCAACTTCTCCCAAGATAATGTTACTAACAGTTTAGATTCTTTAACACAATATTTTCCGACAAAATTCCCAAATATTCAAATATTTCCAACAAACAAACAAGAAATAATTGCAATTATTAAAAATCTAAAGTCAAAAAACTCCTCAGGGTATGATGAAATAACAAGCAAAATATTAAAAGCGAGTTCACATATTATAGCTGGACCATTAAGTTATTTATGTAACTATTCAATGTTCAATGGTATATTTCCCGAGAGATTAAAATATTCAGTGGTTATTCCTATCTTCAAAAAGGGAGAAACAACGTCTCCAGAAAATTACAGACTCATATCACTTCTACCAGTCTTCTCCAAAATCTTTGAAAAAGTAATGTATAAAAGATTATATCATCATCTAGAAAGATACAACATTTTAGTCCCAGAACAATTTGGATTTAGGAAAAATAAAGGCACAGAAAATGCAACATTTAGCTTAACTGACAAAATTCTGGAGGCAGTAAATAAAAAATTATAAGTTGGAGGAATTTTCTGTGATTTATCCAAAGCATTTGACTGTATAAATCATAAAATGCTGCTAGATAAATTAGATTATTATGGAATTAAAGGTGTTGCACACCAATGGTTTCACTCATATCTCATAGATAGGAAACAGAAAGTTGAAATCAATACAACTATGAAATCTGCATCGACATGGGGAACTATTAATAATGGAATTCCTCAAGGATCAATATTAGGTCCCCTACTTTTTCTAGTGTTTATAAATGATCTTGCCCCCCTTATAAAAGATGTAGGTCATCCCATATTATTTGCAGATGACACAAGTATAGTAATTACAGCCAATAACTCCAACACATTCCAATCTTCAACAGAGGAAATTCTCTTCAAAATATGTGACTGGTTCTCAGTCAATGAATTAGTATTAAATTGTAACAAAACTAACATAATTCAATTTAAATCCTGTCCAAATTCAACGTCGCAAATTTCTAGCGCAATAATTAACAATATATCCCTATTAGAAACAACAACAACCAAATTTCTTGGCTTAAAAATCGATAATGTGTTAAATTGGAAAAATCATATTAAAGAAATTACCCCCAAACTAAATTCAGCTTGTTTTGCTATTAGATCTATGCAAAAGATAGTAAATATCAATACCTTAAAAACAATATACTTTGCATACTTCCACTCGGTAATGAGTTTTGGAATAATATTCAGGGGAAATTCCACAGATAGTAACAATATATTTCTATTACAAAAAAGAGTAATTAGAATAATGGTAGGTGCCAAATCTAGGGAATCGTGTAGGACTATTTTCAAAAAACTACAAATAATGCCCATGGCTTGTCAGTATATCTTTTCATTAATAGTCTTCCTCGTATGTAATCGTGAAAACTTTGTAACTGATTCAACAGTTCATAGCATAAATACACGTCAAAAAAATGACTTTCATACTCCATCGGCAAGTCTATCATGCTATCAAAAAGGAGTGCGTTATATGGCAGTAAAAAATTTTAATAGCCTCCCTATCGATATAAAAAATGAAACTCAAAACATAAAATTATTTAGGGCCAAATTAAAGAAGTACCTAATTTCTCACGCCTTCTATTCTGTAGGTGAATTCATGACATTCAATAACACTTCATGAAATTGATACTAAAACTATGTGTTGTATTAGTAGACTATATTGTAAATCTCGTCTGTATATATTTCATCTAGACTGTGACTATAAATTAAGATTTTATAATAGTATTAAGTTTTTTGACTTGTTCCATATTCTAGCTGTAAGCATGTATGAATACCATGGAATGTTAATAAATACAATACAATACAATACTACAGTTTTCAACAGAGTTTCCCCAAGTCTAGTGCTGCGGTAGTAAGAAGGCAGGCAGTTCCGTGATCTGTAAGTACGAACGAGTGAGAATCAGCGCATTTCTGTGAATTACACTTAGAATTCCATTTAACTTTCCTCTGGGCGTAGCAGTGCTCTCAATTGAGAGAAAGATGGTACATTCTATTCCGAACTTCAACAATAGAGTTATAGAGGTTTTTCTCGCAGAAAGAACCGAAAAATGGAGCTCATCTACAAGAATAATTAGAAAGGTTAGTGTACATAAATTGGTTTTATATGTTTTTAATTTTCAGGGTTCATCATTAAGGTTGTGCCCCACTTGACAGAATGGCCTTCGGCCGCCACTGATTTCCACTAAAGAAAACAACGTAATTATATGTATTGCTATCAGTTTTAAACAACACGAAATCCTACATCAATCATATTTACAGTGAGGCATCATTTGGGCTATTATGCATAAGTGATTTTATTCAATCCATTTTGCGCTAAAGGCAATGTTAGTATGTGTATCACTCGCAACTCATTCTTTTCTCTGGTGTACTTATCTCTTATTGCATTCATCTAGCCATGGGTATTGCATTGGTGTGTCATTTGAGGACCTTGATCTTGACAGAGCTTATCGCGTTATGTGACATCAGCTTTTGTTTAGAGGAGAAGAAAGAACATGCTGAATTAAAAGGTATGAGAAATTAAATTTTGTTTGTACATACTACTTCCGAAGAAAATGTATGAAACAAAGTGTAGAATACTAAATACGATTTTTTTTTTTTTTGTAATTATCTTCAGTTCCAGAACGTAATCTTAAGAAATGCCGTTCAAGAGAATAAATGCGGACATGATGGACTATTACTGGCTAGTTATGAAATTTCTTAAGAACTCGCCCATGATCCAAAACAGTTCAATGACGGAGAAACAATAAAGAGATGCGTGATTAAAGCTGCCAAATTAATCTGTCGAAGTGAAATAAACAATTTTAGAGTATTACGATATCCTGGCGTGCTCCTAAAATCTGCCACTAATTGCATTGACGATTACGATCAGTGACACAGATCACAGTGCATATTTTCCATTCTCCTCTGCCCTCCTAGTAAACAAAGTAGAGCTCAATGCATATTCTGTGCCTCACGTAACGGAAAATTATATCAAGAGATAATTTGTATAAACAAAAGCCGCCCTAAATAAGGGTTCGATAGATCGGCCTACTAATCAATTCATAAAGAATAATAAGTAAACAAAACAATTTTGTGACACTTGGAAAGAAAAAAAAAACATTAAGATAAGAAAACATAGGAAATCATTTACAATAAAAATTTTGTTGGGTACAAATGATTACTAATTATAGCTAAGGATGATTTTAACACATGAGATCCTATGGCATCAATCGCATCAGAAATTTTATATTGTTTAAGTTGATTTAAAGTTTCACGTTACATTGTTACGTGATTAAAGCTGCCATACCTGTAATCAGCTGAAAGTTTCTTTTTTAATTCCAGGGAGATTCTTAATTAACATGTCTGTAATATTTTGTACTCTGCTTGTCATTATTAGTTTAGAAATTTGTACTCCAATCACTACACTTCAATATTTATAATATTAACAAAGTATTGACGATCTTCTTCAAGTGACGAACTCCACAATTGAAAGTATATTAGATGCATTAACATACTGCTTAGCTGCTTGATGTAGAACTACGTTGAGTATTTATAAAGATTTAGGTGCATAGCCGTTTGATGCTAAACTTGCAATCTCAGATTCGTACATTTTTTTTTTTAATAATAAGGGTATATTTCAAGAAGGGCGACAAAAGTGTGCATACTCTTAGTTTATCCTCCAGTATGACAGTACAACAGCTGGCATCAAAATCTCAATTTTGAAAAAAGTGGCGCTTAGCCATTTGATGTATATCGCCGTCCAATTGTAATGATGTGGATATCTTTACCTATAAGAAGTCCAGCTACAATGAATGTAGGAGCAGGACAATACATATCTAGAAGAGTTGCTATTACAATATTGCCAATGATTCCACCAAGTCTTGCAGCAACCATGGATATAGCTACACCAGTTGCTCTGAAAAAAAAAAAGTAAAATATCATTAAAGATATTGTATAAGTTCTGATGCCAAGCAGTGAAATAAGACCTCATATTTTGTTTAGTCAACTGTCAGAAAACAGGTTGGAACTTCATAAGTAATTATGCCAGGAGATAGTGGAGTAGGATGGTCAGTTTCTTCCCCCATTGCACACATCGCTGACTAGTAACATATTCCACTAATCAGACTAAAGATATGTACAAACAATTTTTCTTTCTCTGACATATTTCGTCAAGTGAGATGTGCTGCCTGATAATAAGATGTACGTACATATCAGCCAGGATGTCAATCAGAGGTTGGTACTTATGCTTATACCGTACCTATTTATTAACATATCATCAACATCATCATCATCATCATCATCATCATCATCATCATCCAATTCAAGCACTAGACCTAGTGGTCTGTTGCGATCTGAATGGTCTCATGCCATCTTTTCAATGGTCTTCCAACTTCGTTGTCCAGAAGGGCGGTAATGTAGCACTGCCTTTGGCCATCTTTCTGTTGGCATTCTTTCGACATGCTGTTTCCAATTAACTCTATAGATTTGAAGAAAATTTAATATAGGTTGAACGTTCAATTCTTCCAAAATTTCTGTATTTCGTTTTCTATCCCAAAGTGTATCACGCCGTTTTCCTCATGAATTTCATTTCGTTGGTAGTTATACGTTGAACATCTTTTTTTTGTCAAAGTCCGGGCTTCTGATCCATAGACTAAAGTAGGTCGTGCTAAAATGTTGTACATTTTAATCTTGTATGTTTCTGTACTAAATTAGATTTTAAAACTGAATTGATAATGCTGATAACTTTTACACAGTTATTTTAGTATCGAATTATTATTATTATTATTATTATTATTATTGTTCTTATTAATATTAGTAACAGAATAAAAGACAAAAGTTCATTCTACTCATTACTATTATATCTATTTAGTTTCATATTCTTTTTTCGCTTTTGAATGGATGATGTATGAATATACTAAAGTAGGTATTTACCGGAATTAGGTTTAGCATGTTTTGAAAATTATATTGTCTAATTAGATAATGACATCACCCTTTAAGCGATTCTCTCTATACAGCATCTTTATAAACCACCACATTAACATATTTCAGCATTCATATCAATTTTAAATGCCGATTTTCGTAAATAAAAATAAACTATTAGAGATGATCACCTGTTAAAGCTTTATTGCCATGGCATTTTTTAAATATTGTAATATTATAGGTTCTTATCTTTTCCACTTAACTCGTAATGAAACTACATTAGGACACTGCCTTCTTAATTCGTTGTTACACTGTGTTGTCATGGTTTTTAGAGAATAATAGTCTATAATACTATAAAGAAGTTCTACCTCTGATTGAGGATCTGGCTGATAAGTAATGTACATCTATTATGAGACAGTACACCTCACTTGACGGTATGTGTCAGAGGAATTGTTTGTATACATGCTGTACATCTGAAGCCTAGTGAAATACAGTACTGTTCGCGCAACTTATCTGGGCAGCTAAAAGAGCGGGGAAGCGGGGTGTAGCGAGGTTGCTTGTAGCGGTAGCGTGGTAGGAGAGGGAAAGAGAGGGGCAGCGAGAGAGCACTAGGGAACCCAAGTGCCTAGATAAGTTGCGCGGACAATATGTTACTAGTCAGCGATGTATGCAGTGGGGGGGGGGGGGGAGAAGGAACTGGCCACCATATCCCATTATCTACTGGCTTAGTTGCCTCATGAGTGATGCCTTATGAGATCTTAGGACATTTGACTAAACAACAACAACAATGAAGAAGGCCGTGACTCAAGCATGTCAAAAGTTCCTAGTGTGTAATTTACTAGTCAGCTAGTTGCTAGTCTCTAGCATAGACAAATAAATAGAGGTCACTAATGTGTAGTAGCCTATAGACTTGAGCTTTGGAACATGGCCTTGAATGGAATCTTGGTACATGCAGTCACAGATAGAGAATTTCAACATTACGGTTTTCCTATCAACAGTATATTAAGGAAATATTCTTACTGATTTTTCTACGTGATCATCTTACCTTAAATTTGTTGGAAATATTTCTGTGATGAGACAGTCAAGGGCTGCATTACCACAACTAATAACACTGCTGAATACGGCGGATACTATAAGATTTTGTTTTGTGTTTGTGACAAAATACATTCCGCTGGCGCAAAGACCGGAAGAAAAAGTGCTGAAAACTGTAAAAACAAAAGTTTATCAGTCGGTTTATCCTCTATGATAAATGTACAACTAATATTAGAGTGTATAATTGAATCTATTTGTTTTGAAAGGGCATCAGTCACTAATTTTCCCATTTTTACTTTTTTGTTATGTTGGTATCTTCAGACATAGACTCATTCATTTGTGTTGAAAGGGCATCATATAGTCGGTTTCAAAGGTAAAATACTTGCACACAAAGACTAAGATTGGTTTTGAAAAGGCATCAGTCACTGACTCATGCCGTTTCAACACAGAAGATGTCACCATATGGCAGCTGAGTAGGATTTTATTTTATTTTTTTTTTGTGAGTTCCTTTTTAAAACTGAAGATGGTACTAGTTGCTCACAAAGGATCAACAAGATTTATATCTTCAGGGGCTTATTGATGTGCAAGAAATGAAACAGAGGCGCCCAAGATCGGAGTCAAGTAGATTAAACTCAGCCTCTTTCAAGTATCATTTAAAAATTGGAACTCATCGGAACGAGGTGTGTTTTGATGCAATGTTATCGGTTTTTGGCATTAGTGTAAAATGAGTACGAAGGGTTCGTGATTTGAAAATAGTAGGAAAAACACCGCAAGACTGAAGCGGTAGAGGTGTTTCCAATTCCACACCACATGATGTTGAAATGATGATTCGAGAACATATTGAATCATTACAAGTTAAAGAGTCTCTTTATTCGGGGAAAAAATCTACTACTTAAATGCTGATCTCAATATTATTCTGATGTGGAAGTGGTTTGTACAAAAACATCCTGATGTTAAATGTTCTTGCTGGAAATACTGTGACTATTTCAGAAAACACTTCAACTACAGATTTGGGAGGCCACAAGTGGATACATGCTGTATGTGTGAGAAGCTAAACTTAAAAATGAAATCTCCTCATCTCAACGAAGCAAAAAAACGTACAGCAGTGGCCGAGTTGATGGTTCATAGGAGAAAGAGCAAGAAATTTTACAATGCTCTACAATATTAAAGTTCAAAAGAAGGTCAAAATGAAACACATGTTTATCATTAGCATTTGACTTTATGCAGAATGTTTCTCTTCCCAAAGTACCGGTACAAGATGTGTTTTATCGCAGACAATTGACAGTTAATCTTTTTCGCATAACCAACATAAAGAAAAAGACAAACACTCTTTATGTGTATTATGAAGGCAATGGACGTAAAAGCCCTGACGAAGTTTGTAGATTTTTTGAGTGACTACCTAAAGGAGAATAAACATTACTGAACTCAGGCAGACAATTGCTCAACTCAAAACAAAAACCAGACTCTCTGTAGATATCTTTTATCTCTCACAGATTTGGAATAATTAATCAAAGTAAAGCAGTTTTTTCTGTCAGGGGACACAGTTTTCTGCCCTGTGACAGAGATTTTGGGGCCATAAAACGTAGACTACGGAGACATGATAGGATATGCACTATTTATGATGTAGTTGAACACATCATTCTTAGTGCTAAACCAGGAAAATTTACTGTTAAGGAAGTAGAAGGATCAGAGATCTGTGATTACAAGCAGTGGTGGAAAGATTACTACAAGATGCCAGTTTCGATTGAAAGTGAGCATAAGTCAAGGAAAGAACAGGTGTTATTTTCTATCTCTGAATAGTTTCACTTCATTTTTGAGAAGGATTAAAAGGGTTATGTCACAGGTTACACCACTATCAATGGCCTCAACATTCATACTTTTCAGATGGCACTCCAGCGGCATCAAGTGATCCAACCTGCACAAAGAAAGGGATATCCAGCAGAGAAAGTCCCTATTAAATCAAGTAAAATGAGTGATTTTTTAAGATTGAAAGACTTTGTACCAGAGGAAAAGACTGAACATTATAATGATATTTTGAACTGGCCAGTGACAACAGCAGTTCTTAGACAAGATGACGACTAGCCTGATATAGTGTGTTCATTTTCACAAGAAAACCAATTTTGTATTTTGTACTATACTATCGTATATCATTTTTCACAAGTATTTGGTTTAGGTTTATTGCAATAAATAACTTCACTGTTCATTCAATAAAAATATATTTAATTTACGTGAAGATAATTTTTTTTGGTCCTACAGAATACGTCTGTTACGGTAACAATATTAGAGAAGAAAAATTCGCTCTGGCACCAAGGATCGAATCCGGGTCGAACTTCGGCGTAGCTCAATAGTTACAGCGCTTGGTACATAGAACCAAGGACCCGGGTTAGATTCCCGGCGCCGGAGCAAATTTTTCTCCTCTAATGTTAAAAATTTAATTGTTTCATGCATTAAATCTTCAATTTGTGTTGAAAGGGCATCATTTTCAAAAATTTAAAAATCAATAAAAAAATAAATACGAGGCGTGTTCTTAAGGTAAGTTCCAAAAGGGTGTAGAAAGTAAACGGGAAAATATTTACAAACCATTTTTGTAGCATTGTATTCCTCACACTTCAATTACTTCTCACAATAATCTCCACCATTATTGAGGCATTTATCGAGTCGTGGCACAAGTCTTTCTATCCCCTCATTGTAGAATTCACCCGCCTGCGAACTACTCCGCAACATTTGTGGAAAATTCAAGGAAAGCGAAGAAATTGTGAACCTCCTGTCCTCATGAATTTTTTCATCGACAGCACGCACCAAATCGTCATTGATCAAAGATGGCCGACCGGTATGCTGCTCGTCATGCACAGAGATGCAGCCCTCGTTGAACTTTCTAACCCATCTCCTGACCATTCCATCACTAATGGCATCATCACCATACACCTCACAAAGTTGATGATGAATGTCAGCTGGTTTGATGTTTCTCGCATTCAAAACATGGACAACAGACTGCATCTCACAGTCGGCGGGGTGCTCGATCACTTTAAACATTTCAACTGATCACAACTAACCACACACATGGACTGAAGCTCTGAAACTGCATGCACAGCTTGCCTGAGGACTGAAGAAGAAAACACGTATGCGCAAAATAACGATTACAACGATGCGACAGCTATAATTGAAAACGGAACTTACTTTAAGAACACGCCTCGTAATTAATGCAACAATACAAATTATTCCCAAAATGTAAGGTACATGATGATGAAACGGAAAAATAATAAAACACATATTTTATAAACATCTGCTTCAATTAATACAATTTTTTGCTGTTTTCTTAATATTTACGTTAGGTGACTGATGCCCTTAAAAAAAAAAAAAAGAGAGATTCAATTAGTGTCTCCTAGGAGATATTCAGTGCTTCTTCTACATATTTTACAAATGAAGAGTGTGATTCCAAAATTCACTCAGTCCATTTGGCAATTTTTGTGATTTATACATGTATATGATTATGTTTGAAACTTTTATCATATTTTAAGCATGTTTACTTCTAAAACAACGCCAATCTTTGTCTAAAAGGTTGTGTTACTGTGCCAACTGTCCGGAATTTTTCCAGATTGTCAGGAAATCAGTTGTTTATGCAGGAAAAAAAAAATAAATTCTTTTCAGGATGCTTAATGTCCGGAATTTTGCTCATTGCAATATTATATTCTGAAATTTCATATTGAGTGATTCTGATGTGCATCTCTTTAAGATGGAAGCATTGAATGTTTATCAGAGGGTCATTCACTATTTGCAAAAGTGGTCTGATTACGATTCTTCAGTTATTAAGAAAATCACTTTTCTAAGTCTTACTGATACTTTCACATTCAGCATCCTTACTGAAATTGTGAATATATTGCGTGTTAATATAAAACTGGACTTTGAAAATGGTGATGCATTGTACCAAGAGTATTGCCTATTGAAAAAGATGATGCCAATACTGAAAGATCTACCAACTCCTCAAGAATGCTGGGATACTGTTTTGAAGACACGTAGTGTGCCAAACCTAAAGAAAATTACTGAACACATACATGCTCTTCCAATTACCAATGCTCATGTGAAGCGAGTTAAAAAAAAATGAATCTTTGGACTGACGAGAGGAAGCGGATGAGGCCAGAACTTGTAAAATCAGAATTCTTGGTAAAGACGAACTTTAATATGTCATGTAGAGAATTTTTTTATTATGTTTCAACAAACAAAGAACTATTAAACAAAAACAAAGGAAGCAACAAGTATTCTTTTAAACATTGTTAATGTAGTGAGTGTAGGGACATGTATATCAATCCCTGTGCTTTTCAATGTGTAGAGGCTTATGGCATGTTCTTTAATGTAGGACTACACCACTACAACCAAATAATAACACGAAAGTAATTCTAATTTTAATTCAGCGTCAAAATACAAGTGTATTTACATTGAAATTCATTATAAGTTTATGTGCTTTTTTATTTTTTAATGTGTCCTGAATTTCCGTCCTCTAGAGTTGGCAACCCTATTGTGCATGTCACTTGAAAACTCGCTCAGTCCGTAGACTGGTGGATACAAGAACTAGACTAGTCCTTTCATAATAATGGACTTAAAATTTTGGGATCACACTCTTCAATTTCACAATATGGTTCTAAAATTATTAGTAATCATTCCGGATTCTCGACGAAATTATTCCGGAAATGCCTGGTTTCTCCCGTGTTTTGCCCTAGTTATCATAAAGAAGTATGAAACAATAATTACTTACATGATGTTTTATATATATATATAGACAAATTATTCATGTCCAGAAAGTCGAATATAAAATAGGTAGTTCTGTTTCATAGTTGTTTATATCACTTTTATTTTGTAACTGTATAAAGTAACTTACACAATGTAAATTTTCATAAATATTTCAGACTCATTGAAAAATCAATAGTGACACTTGTGGCAGATGAAGTCGCAGTTGGAGTTTTCTCGGAATTCTCCTGTTTTCCCATATTAGGTATCTACATAATTCCGTCAACATTTCTCTATTTCGTCATCATTCCATGCCATTCCCAAATGCCAGCTGGCAATCAATGAAGGGGGTTGGTCTAGGGACCAGTGGGGTTGCTGCTCGAGATCTGGGTATGCAGCGAACCTTAATGTAGTCAGCTGGTTTGAGTTTGGGAATGACCTAGTTTGAGGGTTAATGCAATAGATCTTGAAAGATCGCAGTGTTGGATCATAACGGCGCTCCTGAATTTCCGTTCCATTCAATCTGTTTGGTTGGCAGTGCTCTAATTTGTGTTCATGTCGAGTAATTAATTCAATTACGTTTCGTGCGTAGCTCAGTCGGTAGAGTGTTGGCGTGCTCAGCCATAGGTCCGGGGTTTGATACCCGGCCCTGTAACAATTTTTCTTTTGAAATTATTCAAGTCAACTTTACAGGGAGCAATAATATATTTTGCATACTTCCACTCGGTAATAAGTTTTGGAATATTAATATTCTAGGGAAATTCTACAGATAGTAACAGTATATTTCTACTACAAAAAAGAGTAATTAGAATAATAGTAGGTGCAAATATAGGGAATCGTGTAGGACCATTTAAAAAAAACTACAAATAATCAGTGGCGTAGCATGAAATTTTGAGCAGGGGAAGCTAACTCAAGTTGTCTTTCATGCATTACAAAAATAGTCTTAAAATAAATAGTAGTCAATGTCAAGTCAGCAGTCGAAGATTGGTTGGAACATCTAAGTAACACCAATAAGGCATAATATGATTTCACGATTTACACATAGGCCTATCTCTTAACAAATAGACACGTATAAGTATAACATTAGCTAACTCCCTGTCATACTTAGAGAAATCACAGTATTAGTATCATTACGTAAGTATGCGTCTGTCTTTTGGTTGTGTCCTTCATTGACAGCAAGGGAGTCGGTCATTTCTTTTTTTAAATCACACTTTTGTTCGTAAGTCAGTCTTGATAATACAATTGTCCTAAAAAATTCAAGTAAATTAGTGTCAGGAACTGTTATTTCGCTCATTATTTATTATATCAGCCACAATGCACACTAACACTTCAACTGAACACAACTGACGAAAAGGGATAGCTCGGAAACTACTTATTTTAAATGTTAAAGCTAGCTTTCTTGCGAGCCTTGCGACTAGGGTAGTTTAGTTAGAAAGGGATGGAAAATCTGCGGGGTGGATTACACAGAAGAAACCAGTCTGCTTGGAAGCTGGTGTGTGCAGGCTTCTTGTTTACTGCTGCATCACAAATCATCCTGAGCTGCCGCATCACAATATTTAACGCGTAAATATAAATTCTATTAAAATTAATAAATAATTTTGTCCATAAACTGCAGGTTTATTATGCAATTATTATTAACTGGGGAAGCTAAGCTTTTTAGCTTACATTGACGCTACGCCACTGCAAATAATACCCATGGCTTGTCAGTATATTGTTTTTAATAAACTTCCTCCTACGTAATCGTGAAAACTTTATACCGGTACCATAACTAATGCAACAGTTCATAGCATAAATACTCGTCAAGAAATGACTTTCATACTCCATCAGCAAGTATATCGTGCTATAAAAAAGGAGTGCGTCATATGGCAGTAAAAATGTTTAATAACCTTCCTATGAATATAAAAAAATCAAACTCAAAACATAAAATTATTTAAGACCAAATTAAAGAAGTACCGTCATTTTCCATAACTATGGTCCTGGAACACAACTATGGTCCATGATACAACCATTCAAAGAACATTGTAGAAGTAACATGGACCGTTCGTAAATAGCTGCAGTGACTTGACTCAAACTACAGTACAACAGAAATATAGATAAACGAGGTACTACGTTATGGAGTACAACATTTGAATGGTTGTATCGTGGACTATAGTTGTGTTCCAGGACCATAGTTATGAGAAATGACGGAATCTAATTTCTCATGCCTTCTGTTCTATAGATGAATTTATGACATTCAACAACGCTGCATGAATATTTATCTTGTATTAAGTATCGATACTAACGCCTTGTGTTGTAGTCTACTAGTACATTGTAAAACTCTTTTGTATAGGCTATATTTCAACTAGGCTGTGACTACAATTAAGACTCTGTAGTAGGTTTACTATTTATATTTTTTTTTGACATGTTCCATATCCTAGCTGTGAAGCGATGTCAAAATACCATGGAATGTATATAAATACAATACAATACGATACATTTTCTCGTCCTATCGCGATAGCCGTGTTAGGAAGGAATGGTGGTCGAGAAATCTGATATTGTGATCCATAATAATTATAAGATCCGTGGACTCACCAATAAAAGAAAGGCCAATTCAGTGGATCTTTGAGTGTTGTCGTTAGTTTACTTCACAATACTCCGACATTTATCGAAATGATGATAATTTAATCATTTAAACCCGTGCTATAGTGACAGTTCGTTCCGAAAATAAAACATAATCCCATACCCGGTACATCTTTCTTTTGAGCTATAACTCTGAACAAAGTTGTCTGTTTTAAAAAAAAGTAGGCGTACAGTCCCTCAACACTATCGCATTACTTCAACTTAATAAAAGTGATTAAATATGTTACACTTATATATGAGTAGAATTAAAGAAAAAGCATAATAACACGGTAAAATTAATTTAATACCGAATCGCGCATTTTCATGAGATACCATGTTTTTTTTAACCAACTTTGACATTTAATGAACAGCTGACACACTCCTAGATGCCTACGTCACAAGGACATTAGGTCTAGGAAACTAAATACGTGATCTCAGATGCTTGACTAGATTCTCGAGTGTGTGCAAATATTATCTAGCTAAAAGAAAAGTACGATAGTCGAAGACAACGATAACTGAAGCTTCACTATACCACTGTCTAGTATATACAGTCATGAAGCTTGAGTTGTTGAGGGTACTAGGAACAATAGACTGTGCCGGTACTGTTTCACATTGTATGTGATGAGGCGATAGTAGCGATCCTAGTGGTTAGCAACTACCTATCTATGGATGCATATTCCCTACGTATTGAACTTCATGACTGTATACAGTATACTAGACTGTGACTATACGTTGACTTTCGACATGTTCAAATTCTGACGAATTCTGCCAAAATTGGTTATGTAAGAAATAGTGTTGGTTTAAAAAGTTTTGAGTTGGTTCCGTTTTCCGTAAGATCATTTCATCAAATTACTATTTTCACTTCATTATCATAACACCATGAGCAAATATTTAATCTTACCCGTCAACACTTTTACATAACTTGTAGCACAAAGCACGAACTTCTTTTTTGACAACTGTTTCAGTTGAAAACGTATTCAGGGTAAAATATTATATTTTAAACAGCAGTATTACATTGGCTAAAGTCTTAACTTACCAAGAAAGAATTTCCTACCAAGCCTGTCCATAAAAAGTACTGCTAGAACATTGCTTGGGAATGCAGCTGCTACTGTAATGAGGGACTCCATGAACACATCACTTTCAATTTTTTCATTGCATAATCCTTCATCTGCATCCAAGCCAGCTTTTACAACGTAATCCGTAACTTCACACACAGACGCTTCTTGTCCTTTATGAGCCTGTGCATACTCATTAAATCTATTAAACAGCTCTGGAAACCACATCAACAACCCATAATACCTGAAAAATATTGTAGATAGAAATGATCACTAAACTATATTTGAGTGTTCTATAATGAATACTTACATAAACAAAATTACACTTCGAATCTGAATGGTCTTTTCTGAGAATTTACTAAAGATTTTATTAATTGGTCCAACAGAATAATATCTGTTATTGTAACAATTAATATTTGAGGAGAAAAATTCGTTCCGGCGTCGGGGATCGAACCCGGGTCCTTGGTTCTACGTATCAAGCGCTCTGACCACTGAGCTACGCCGAACTCAATCCACAGCACCGGATCGAACCTTCGTCCTACAGTGTTGTTTCCCTTTTTGTGGCCTGACTCCAAGTTGGGCATATACGTTGACGTTTATATTTCAAGTCAACTGCCATTATACAAGGAGCGCACTCAGCTGAGTGACTAATGGCCGGGATTCCGCAGTAAAGCGCACAGCAATCTGTACAGAATAATGAACTGCTAGCTAGACGAATTTACTAAAGATGTTATTAATTGGTCCAACAGAATAGCCTAATATCTGTTATTGTGACAATTAATATTTCTGTTGGACCAATTAATAACATCTTTAGTAAATTCGTCTAGCTAGCAGTGCATTATTCTGTACAGATTGTTGTGCACTTTACTGCGGAATCCCGGCCATCAGTCACTCAGCTGAGTGCACTCTTTGTATAATGGCAGTTGACTTGAAATATAAACGTCAACGTATATGCCCAACTCGGAGTCAGGCCACAAAAAGGGAAACAACACTGTAGGACGAAGGTTCGATCCGGTGCTGTGGATTGAGTTCGGCGTAGCTCAGTGGTCAGAGCGCTTGGTAAGTAGAACCAGGGACCCAGGTTCGATCCCTGGCGCCAGAGCGAATTTTTCTCCTCAAATATTAATTTTTTGAGAATGACTGGTCAAGAAAAGAATAAGATACATTGGTTCAAATCTCTTCAGAAACTGTATCGTTCCTTCCTTCATATTGTTTAATTCAGAACAGGTTCAAAGATAATTCCTGATAAAATACGAGTAAGCTTATATTTGTTAAATCTGGAATGTTTCATATCAAGTGCAATATATTGCAGGAAATGTGAATTATTTACAAATATAAATTCGTAAAATATTATAAAACAGCCTACCCAATATGAAAGGTGAAGTTTATTGTAATTGAAATAAGTGTGAATTTTAGTATTGGTGAAACAAAAAGTTGTCTGCTGTTGTCCACAATGTCACTCAACATATTCCGACATTGTCCGACTTTTTCATCTTCCTTTTCCTTTTCTTCTTCTGTTTTAGGAAATTCGTCAATCAGATCCTTTACCTGCAAGCAAATAGGCAATTATCTATACATGATTATGTCATATTGACAAGCAATGGTTGACGGATTAAGCATATTCCTATTAATTCAATTCATGAAATTTTCTGTAATTTAATTAACAAAATTATGAAAATGAAGTACTTACTTACTTACAAATGACTTTTGAGGAACCCACAGGTTCATTGCCGGCCTCACATAAGCCCTCCATCGGTCCCAATCCTGTGCAAGATTAATCCAGTCTTTATCATCATATCCAACATCCCTCAAATACATTTTAATATTATCCTCCCATCTACGCCTCGGCCTCCCCAAAGGTCTTTTTCCCTCCGGCTCCCAACCAACACTCTACATGCATTTCTGGATTCGCCCATACGTGCTACATGCCCTGCATTGTATTAATGTATGCAGTTCTGCATTGTGTAACTTTCTCCATTCTCCTGTAACTTCATCCCTTTTAGTCCCAAATATTTTCCTAAGAACCTTATTCTTAAACACCTTTAATCTCTGTTCCTCTCTCAAAGTGAGAATCCAAGTTTCACAACCATACAAAACAACCAGTAATATAACTGTTTTATAAATTCTAACTTTCAGATTTTTTGACAGCAGACTAAATAACAAAAGCTTCTCAACCGAATAACAACAGGCATTTCCTATATTTATTCTGCGTTTAATTTCCTCCCGTGTGTCATTTATATTTGTTACTGTTGCTCCAAGATATTTTAATTTTTCCACCTCTTTGAAAGATAAATTTCCAATTTTTATATTTCCATTTCGTAGAATATTATGGTCACGAGACATAATCATATATTTCGTCTTTTCGATATGAAAATGGAATAAATTGAATTGAAAAGGATTTTACTATTGATATTTAATATAATAATAAATATATTCTTGAAAATCATGTATTTCTTCGAAATGTAATTATAATTAATTAATATAATATATTTGTTTCTATTGTGAATTTTTTTTTCTTGCTCAGGATAGCGACCGATGACGGGCTTATGTGAGGGTGGCAATGAATCTCCAGGTTCCTTAAAAGCTGTAAGTAAGTATTGTGAATTTTTAGTAAACATTAGACGTTTGGTTAAGACTAAGGTAAGAAGTGCTATAAAAGTGTTTGAAATAATAGAAAAGCTAATTTTCTCTATGATATAATGGGAATTATGTTTGTAGTAGTAATAGATCTAATAATCATAATCATTATGAAGACACAATTTTCACTGTTTCATTACTGAGATAACTGTTTTATTATTGAAGGTAAGAGCTAAAAATAAACTTACGGGATATAGATCTCTTGGTTTTCCTGTGTTCATGCCATAAATTTTTCTGAAAATATTCATAGCTGATTCACGATCTCCTTGTGACAATAGAAATTTTGGACTCTCGGGAAGAAATATGAGTAAAATAGCGACTACGAAACTAGGTAAAGAACACATTAAGAGAAATATACGCCACGAATTATATTTAAACGCTGGTGAGAAATATCCAATACTGCTCGGAATAATTAACCATGCCAGACCTGGAAATAAAAAAAGTACAAGTTTGTTAATGTGCTCACTTGACAGAAACACAATTTTATTTTAGTATAATCATACTAATTTTAAACAAACTTTTTGTAAGTGTCGTATATATAATATATAATTATCAGTTATTTTGGTCAGGATTTCAAGTGCTGAATATTTTCATATGGAAGTCAAATACCGGTAAGTTAATATTTAAAATTTTCGAACTTATCCTTAATTTTTATATTTTTTAACTTACATGCTACAAAAAGATTTCCTAATGTCCAAAAGGCAGCCATAAAGCTCAGCATTGATCCTCGTTTGGATTTTGGCTGGAATTCAGCAAAGTAAGACCATATAACTGGACCACTTCCACCAAGTCTAGAAAAAAAAAAGAGCAACAACTAATGAAGATTAGTGCTTATGTTAATGAACACATAGTGGGCTATATGAAGTATCGTAGCAAAACAATACAATCTCTCCTACCTTCACTGTTATACAAACTTTAACTACAATGAACAACCTCATATATAATTGAAGGAGTCAGAGTCATTGTGGGCCAAGCGCCTTACATTAAAAATGGAGAAAACAAGGGTTAAAATTAAGTGCTTACCATAATTTAATGAAACATATAGTAAATAATATAAAGTGTGCACATTAAAACTAAATTATATGTCAATCTTCATTAAATTATGGTATTCGTTTAACTTTTCGTCGCATCGCAATCTTTGTCGTGACGTCATAATATTCTGATTTCCTATTGGTCCATAGTTTGTGTAATGTCGCGTCATTGTAAACCCAGCAACTCCGTTTTTTAATAAATAGCACTTGGCCCACTATGGCTCTGAACCATTCAATTATATGCATATTTACTTTATTCCCAATAACACATTTCAAATTTAATTACAATGATTAATTAATAACAGATGATTAAAATCTTTTCCTGTACATTCATGGTCCATCTCTCCTAATGTATAGACTCTAACATCTGGACACTAACAATAAGTATGATCCATTGGCACCAATGTTATACGTACATTAAGTACAGAAAAGAATACAACAGGTCAGGATTACCGGTATTTAGTGCAGAGATTCTCAACCTATGGTACGCGTAGTACTGGTGATACGTCAGCCACTGTTGGGTGATACTTAAAGTATGAAATGAAAATACAAATTAACATAAAATATAAAAACATATAGGTAGCTGTTTTCTGTATATTTTCATGAATCACTCCAGTGAATAAATCCGAAGAGTAACTGTTTCAATACATTATTGGGACCGGTATTGGATCATAGAAACGTTTATTATAACACTAGGGGCGATACAATGACGTTTTCACAAACTTGATTAATGATACAGCTAATGTCCTAAATTAAAAATAGTGGTATGTATTTGAAAAAGATTGAGAACCGCTGATCTAGCAGGACATCTGCATCGATTAAAAATAGTTGCCTCACCAAATAACATTTTGTGCAATGGAAATGCAATTATGAATCATGACCATATTAGGAAGTGTAGTCAGGGTGCGAATTAACAGGGAAGATGGTGGGGGGGATCCCCCCCCCGTTGGAAAGTTATCCCCCTCTCATAAATTCACATTAACATCCCTGCCAGGGATAACTTCTATCCCCCTCACAAAATATAATTGTTTTAATTCGAGTATACTTTATCTAGTACAGTATAAAGTAAGCAAAGAAAATAATATTGATATCACCAGCAAGCTGACAACAATCAATAACTTAGGAATTACACATCTTATTTTAAACCTGCTCATGGATATAATTATTATTATGATCAAGATGCAAGACAAGCAACTCAGTGTGACCAAGCGTTGAGCCATATCGAATGAGGATAATAATAATAATTTTATGTGTGGTATTCTCTGTTTAGGATTCTATTCCCCCTCATTAGAAATCTTAATTCGCACCCTGAATGTAGGGCACTTCTTAAATACTGAACAATATCAAATGGACAATATTGGGAAGCTAGAAAACAAATGGCAAATGTTCAGAGTGTTATCTAAAGCATTAGTTTAAATAAATATATAGCAGTGTTCTCCGTACCAGTATTTGTTATGCAGTGGTAATCGTGAATGTATTTAGGTTACATTGCTATATACCCATTTAAGTGGGAGTAATTATTATCCTAATAATAAATATGAAGACTTTATTACAAAATATTGAGTACAGTAGTACTGTTGTACTTACGCTGCTCCGTTGAGAAACCTGAAGAGCATAAAGAGTTCGTATGTTTGACAAAAACTTGATGCAACAATGCAGACTGCATTCATTACTGATATAGCAATCAGTACTTTCTTTCTACCCAGCGAATCTGCTACTGAACCCCATGCGTAAGCACCAGCCATCATACCTTGAAGAGAAAGGAGTGGCGTTGTAAATGTGTAATTTTACGTACAGACATTTCCGAAGCAATTTATGTTCTCAAACATGCTCAATACAAGTTTATTCACCGCATTTGTTTGTAAACAACCCTTTCGTTGTATTAGATCACCACATGTTCCCACGTCCTTAGCAATAAACAAACAGCTTTGCTTTGTTTCTAGATAATATCTCTCCTGCAAAATTTTAACATCGACATATCACCTTGTCTGGAAAAGCCAACCTAGTTACTCACCAGAAAATTTGAGAACCGTGAACATCTATTTCTCTCTTAATCCACAGAAGTTAGCTAGTATTGACCTAACTGCCTGCCTCCAGGGAAGAAATTCAGTTATATAAGCGTCAACTAGAAGAATTAGAACCTTGAACTGTAATTTGGCTATGATTTGCGAGCCTTTTAAGCTCCTAGACTTCGAAACATTTTAGATTCGTGGAGTTTAAAATTTATAAACATCATTGACTAGTTAGTCTAGGAGGAGGTATAGTGAAGCTGTTTTATCAATTGAGCACTGTATTTCCTTCCACAACTAACGTGAATGGAGGTAATGGCCGTTGAAACCAATATAAGCAGAGTCTCCTTTCAACTGATGACTACCAATGTCACCTGGCCACGCTCATCGACCGGAATATTGACGTAGTAAGAAGCCTAGGTAGTTTTGTAGTCGCCTGAGGAGCTGGAAATGTGAGCATCCCTATTTGAAGTGCGACAGACAATAAGTTGAACAAGAAATAACTACGTCGTAATGGTCCCTCAGGACGTCATGCACGTGTCGGATTCTGCTAATCGTCTCCTACATATTTGGATATCACCCAGGTGAAAGGTCTTACAGCTAGGGCGATATTAACTACTCTGGGTGATCTTCCATCTGATCATCTATTGATGAGCATGAAGATTGTGCACATAGCCGACACCTTCCCGTGTGCAGTGAAATGGGCGCTCTTTGAAGACTAAAGCCCGGTTCAAACGGTGCTTGTTTTCTTGCGTGTTCTCTAGCTGGCTAGCAAGCTGGGTGCCTTGGTGGGTACGATGCAGGCTTCCGTGTTGGCTACGGTGATGGTTGTTGTTCTCACGGAGCTGGCTCTTTTCACAGTTCAAATTGGAAAATGATCTGCTTTTCTTCTGTTGCCAACACTCATGGTCAAAAAGAAACTGAACCGTGAGTAGAAAACAACTAAAGTCCTACACTAACAATAGTAAATGTCGTAATAAGGTAATTAAGCCATAAGTGCAAAACAGCTAAAGTCTGATATTTAATTGCTGTTTCTTAGAAACTAAAGAATATAGATAAAAACAGGTTCAGTTGGAAAACAACGAATATGGCAACATGGTTTCAGTGGATATACTATATCATCATCGTTGGTTCCAGTCTGCAAATCAACACGAAAAATAGCAAGGAACCTACCCTCGAAATCCAGCAAGCTTGCCACCAAAGCAGCCACCAGAGCGCATTACTTCAAGCAAGTGAGCACGCAGGGTAGCCATCAGCGCAGGCACCTTGGAGTCCATCACGGAAACAAGCACGTCTGAACCGGGCTTAAGTGGTTGCTGTTAGTCCACCACCCCCACCTTCGAGGTCAATTAGCGACCTGAAGAAGTGCATTTAGAAGGTAATGGATGACTGAGTTACGAAATGGTTTACGTAACCAGGAAGGATGCAACTACATGCCACATTACCGGCCTAATTATCGCCTGCAATAGGGTCTGGACCACAGTCTAGTATATACAGTCGCGAAGCTCAATACGTAGTAAATATAGAAACATTAGGTAGTTCCTCACCACTAGGATTGCTAAAATCGCCTCATTACAGGCGATGCAAAATAGTACCGTCACAGTCTATTGTTTCTAGCACCCTCAAAACTCAAGCTTCGTGACTGTATATAGTAGACTGTGGTCTGGACATTGTACAACGCACTAGCTTAAATGAGTATAGGGCTTAGGTGAAAAATATGTGCGCTGTCGAATCAGTAAGGCGGTCCATGAGCAAGCTGTGGATGATTAGTAAGCCCGGATTGCAGTAATGGACACCAGAGATATGTTATAAGCAGGGAAAGGATTTATATGTAAATACATATTTACTTATAAAGCTAATATAATTTATATTTTGCATTATCTTTATGTTTCACAATGTGTAGGGTTGAAAAATCCTACTTTTATTTTCCATATTTTTCCATATTTTAGAGTTTAGTACATATTTTCGTTAATTTCCATATATTTTCCATATTTCATATAAAACAGTCCATATTATATTAGGTTTAACAATAAAACAAAACAAAATTCCATTAACTTTTAAAAATACATTTCAACAATAGAGATTTAAACACATGTTCAGTAATCCCTTTAACATCAGAGTTATTTGAAAATTAGCAGTCCTATCAACAATGGGAAAGTAAGTTACAAAACTGTATTAATTTAATTTAAAATTTTTAACAGACTTCAGTTGTGCAGCTCAACAGTTAAATGCCAGTCAGAGTACACATAGGTTCAGTTTTGTAAATCATACTATAAAGACGGTAAATATGCCAAAAGTACGTCATTCAGTCAATTTAAAATCAAAACTAACAAGTTACATTTCAGAATTTAAAGAAGATGGTTTATCAACTGACAATAAAATATTATTTTGTAATTTGTGTCAGTGTGCAGTATCATCTACACAAAAGTTCCTGGTGCAACAACACATTACAACTAGTAAACATCAGGCCAACAAACAACTAAATTCCAAGCAGAGACAATTGTTTTTAACACAACCAACAACATCGAATGTAAGATCTGAGTTTAACATCGACCTGTGCCGTTCTCTCATCTCTACTGATATTCCTCTCTACAAACTAAAGAATAAGGTCTTCAGGGAATTCCTTGAAAAATATACTCAACATACAATCCCGGATGAGTCAACACTTAGGAAGACGTATGCTCCATCCATCTACGATGAGACAATACAGAAGATAAGAGATGAAATTAAAGATAGTTCAATTTGGGTTTCCATTGATGAGACTCCCGACAAAGAAGGTAGACTTGTTGGTAATGTAGTTATCGGTTTGTTAAGTGAACAATATTCTGAACGAATTCTTTTACATTGTGATGTTCTAGAAAAGAGCAATAACAAAACTATAGTTAAACTGTTCAACGAAGCTATGGGTATCCTGTGGCCAAAGGGTATTATGTACGATAATGTGTTATTCTTTATTAGCGATGCTGCCCCTTATATGGTCAAAGCTGGACAAGCATTATCTGTTGTATATCCTAAATTGACTCATTTTACTTGTGTGGCGCATGCATTTCATCGTGTGGCAGAAGTGGTCAGAGACAATTTCCCTAAAGTAGATTTGTTGATTTCATCAGTGAAAAAAGTATTTCTCAAAGCTCCCAGTAGAGTTAACGTGTTGAAAGAAATGTACCCTGAAATTCCATTGCCACCAAAGCCAATTTTAACTAGATGGGGTACATGGCTAGAAGCAGTTGAATATTATGCCGAACATATAGACTCTATTAACAATGTTCTCCTTGCATTGGACTCTGAAGATGCAGTCTCAATTGATACTGCGAAAACAGTTACCTGTGACATAAGTGTGAAGAATGACTTAGCTCACATTCAGCATACATTTTCATGCATCATAAAAACGCTCAAAAGTCTCCAAAATAGGCACCTTTCACTATCTGAAAGTTTTGAAATTATAAATAGTACTGTGGAACAACTGAATCGTGGTAGAGGTAAAGTTGCAGATGCAGTAAGAGCTAAGGTGGACACTGTACTTTCAAAAAACCCTGGATATGAAGAACTACAAAAGGTTGTTGCTGTGATGAGTGGTGAATCAACAGTGAAGATTAACTTGGACTTATCCCCAGCAGACATTGTGAAATTGAATTATGTACCAGTTACTTCTTGTGACGTCGAACGCTCTTTTAGTCAGTATAAATCTATCCTCAGAGACAATAGAAGAAGATTCACTTTTCAGCACTTGAAAGAAATGTTTGTAACCTATTGTTATGGTAACAGACAATAAAAATTGTGTTTTGTTGAAACTACATTGGAAGATAAGGTACGTCCATTATATTTTTTGTTTAGTTTGATTAAAATGTACCAATATTTAACGTACATAGTCATTTTTTTATAATTTTAAGTCCATATTTAATTCCATATTTTGGTAAAAATCCATATTTAATTCCATATTTTGGTAAAAATAACTACATATATATTTACATATTTCATATATTTTTAGTCCATATAAATCCGTTCCCTGGTTATAAGTATGATACATCCCTAGATCTTTGTCCAATCTGTCGTAATCTATTCGCCCATTGAAGGTCAGCTAAATGTCACTGCCTTTATTCTGACCGAGAAGGCCATGGCACTGAGTGCCGTTCTTGAGACCACTTCTCAAACAGTGGATCAAAATTAACATTTTCCCCACAATAGAACTGTTGAAGATCAGAAGCTGATGTAGGCCTAGACCAGCAAGTGTTCAAGAGGTGGTCCTTTTCAATCGACGCGACACCTTGCAAAGCTCCTGGCGCCGGTGTCCTAAGTCCGGTAAGAATAAATCAAACCAAAGTACGGGTAGCCTAGTTATAAATTACGGGCGCGATATCGATAATTATTATCGCCCTAGTTATCTGAGTAAGCAAACTGGTAGGTCGGGCCCTACAGAGTCGTCTTCCTGAGGTAATATTGTCCCCAGGTTAGGAAAGAACAATTTTGTGTTCATGTGACTGAAAGATATTACCTGGGGACTGAGGACAAATCGTCTCGTAACTGCAGCTTACTTAAACATTGAGGGCGTACGAGGGTCTCCTGATTAAAGTTACTAGACTCATTTACTCATTTCTTTCTATAAAAGGTATTCCGTGAGAAGATACATAAACTATTTGGCTAACATATCCCACGTCAGATTTATATAATAATTCACCTCAGCTAATTAGGTGCATTATTACCCACAGCAGTTGACTAAACTAAGATCCGCTGTACACCCAGGGTTCGTGTAGGCAACACCACACGCCCTTAGTCTTCCCTCTCCTTGCTTCACCAGCCGGCGATCGGAGAATGATATGAAATGAGAACTAAGTGGAGAGTTGGCGGAAAGATGTAGGTAAATAGGCCTACCTACAGAGTGGAATTATTGAAATAACCCTGCAGATTTTCAGAGCGAATAGCTCATGTTATATGTAACAAAAAACTGTAATACTATATTGGTGGAAAGTTCATAGTTTTCTCAGAAAAAAATATTTCTCCCACCCCCCACCCCCAATGTTTAACACCCTCTTATTCGATAACTATTGCGAGTAGGATCGTGACTTTTACCCATATCGATAGAAAATCTAATATAGAGTCATGTATCCCTCTGTCACATTTGAGTAGCGTGAACGGTTTTCGTGTAAATTTAATTTAAAAACCACTAATTTCAAGCCATTGAACGATGTGAACAGACTGCAACGTTATAGTCAGGAAGGAAGATGGGAGGTAGTTCACCTAGGCAGACAGACCTGAGGTATTACGAGAAGAAAGAGGAGTGTGTTAGCGGCGATGTTGTCAGACTGCTGAAACTTCCAACTTAATTTTCTAATTAACCATGCACAAACAATATGAACGACAGAGGAGCAATATGGATGAATGAATAGGCCTACCATAAAATTGTAATGGCAGGGCTAATTAAACGAAGACAGAAATTGTGTGAATGAAATTAAAAAATCGATGGGCCTTTGTTTTTAAAAATATACATAATTAAATTTTCCGAGTCTAGTACAGTTATATCACAAAGTAAAATACGAGTAAAACAATCCAGTTGTACTGCGGCGAATTTGCTAGACTATGAGTTCGGCTTAATCATCATGTCGTCTGATGTGAGTTGTTGCTTGTTGTTCAGTCAGCTGTCCGAAGACAGGTCTGATACCAACATGGTACCATTTTTGAGGCAACTATGTCAGGAGATAATGGGGTAGGGTGACCAGTTCCTTTTCCTCTCCATTGCATACATCGCCGATTAGCTACATATTCCACTAATTAGACTTCAGATCGATGTCAGTTCTACAAGTTAAATATACTTACAAAATTTAAGTAAATTACTTAATCTTATTCGTATAAATTCGCTTGCTTGATAGAAATATAATTATTATAGATGTAGTATTTATATATTTTATTTTAAGCAGTGTTTTTGTCAAAAATAGTAATCAAATCATTGAGTTTTGTTAACTTTGTAGCAGAAAAATGTACTTCTCAAAATTACGGGCGGAAATAATTGCTTCTGTCTAGTAAATTATGTGTTTATTAAGTGTAAATGTAAATATACTATATTTTAAATTTCGTTTTCTCCACCTACTTACCAATGAAAATGATGCAGTTGAGCCAGCCCTTGGTATGAGTGTTGAGATTCAAGTCACATTGTGCCGAGGGAAGGATGAATGACATGGAGATCACATCCATTTCTTCACTAGTACTCACGAAACCACAAGTAGCCAATAGAAAATAGTGAAATTTACCATATCCTGCAATATTCCATTAGTCTATTAAAATTTTGAATCTAAACCAATAATAATTATATTTACAAGAAACCATACTTACTCACATTAGGTTGCAATAATTATTTTTAATAATAACTGTCCATAAACGTATTTGAAACTTCAGAATCTCATTCAGTTAATAATCATAACACTAGAGAGCCTTCCTTGATTCAAGTAACACAGAGTGCGGTCAACGATTAATAGGATTTTGACTTGCTCCTTATAAAGCTTCGGTTTTTCTCAATCGACGCATGCGACGTGCGGAATGCGAGGCTCACCTCGCACAAATCCGGACTACACGAGAGATAATGAGTGGTTTCTACAACTGCGAAATGCGAGGTCTGCGCACCTCGCAGTCATAGAAACCACTCACTATCTCTCGTGTAGTCCGGATTTGTGCGAGGCTGGCCTCGCATCTCAGACGTCGCATGCGTCGATTCAGAAAAACCAAGGCTTCAGGCATTCTTTGGATTATTGTGAGCCATATATATGCGATGTTTGTCCAAGTTCGACAGATAGCTTAGGTGGCATTCGTGAATCCGATGTTGACAGATGGCTATCCTGCCTGAGTCCCTGATAGAGCCAGGTCTCATTCGCAGACGAGTAGTCTGATAAGCCCCAGGGATGCGGAGCCCCAAGCCCTTTCTAGATCAACATCGAAAAGCCGTACTATCCCCAAACTTCACTTGAGCCTAATTTTACTATTGTAGATGATAGAGAAGAAGCGGCCCTTCTGCCAAATTGTAACTAAAGCTCGGAAGTTCCGATCTTCTGTCCTGTGCGCGTGGCTGAGGCTTGAGTAAACAAACTCACGCCTTGAATCCGATTACAGTCGCGTCTATATACAAAATCATGGGTGGGCAACTCGTGCTTTGAAAGTGTCAACACAACCTCAGTGCGATAGAACGGACTCCGTACTACCTATAGTGTCTGTATGCGGTTCTTGCAAAATGCAAATTCGCTCGCGTCTGCAGTAAATGGCACTCGTTTTAAGTGAAAAACAATATACAGTAATCCCCAGATCATTTCCCTTTGGTGATGAGTCGAGAGAGAGATTTTTTTTTATTAAGAAAACTTGTATAATGTTCTATTACACTTTCTTACACATGACATTTTATGTTACAAATAAACACAGTGAAGGTTTCAGTAAAGAAATTCTGTCTAGAACAGCTAAAGGTAAAAATGGGATATCAACAAGGTGAGACTGATATCAAATATCGTTAGCACGTTGTGCGTGCGAGTTACAGAATTGCACGATATATGATCGACTAGCTACGAGCATTTATGGATAAATTTGAAATGTGGCAGTATCATGTAGAATATAAGGCAACTTCACTCTCTTTGACTATAAACTATCTTGAAGAGTAATAAGAAAATCTTCTTATCAAATCTGCAGTGCTTGGGAAAAGTGACATAAGTCAGTTTTCACAAACATTTTTTGATAAATTATTGACAACTTACACTGGTTTATGTCGATTTGATTTTTTCTGTATGAATTATTGTAATTGGAGGAATACCTATGTATTTTTTTTTTTCCAAGCGAACAGATGTTCCGTAAGTTGTCAATAAATTATCAAAAAAGGTTTGTGGAAACTGACTTGTGTCACTTTTCCCGAGGATTACAGAAATATAAGACCCTACTTCAAGGCCTACAGCAGAATTCACTGGTAAGTTTGGAGAAACAATGACAATTGACAAGGAATCGAGATTTTTCTAAAATACTTTTGGCTTACAGCCGATAGAAGATCCTGAAAGTTTATAGCTTGATTTGATAAATCTATAGAACAGCACTCCACTCAGATTCCAGCGAAATCAGGAATCGAACTGTTCGTAATGCTGCCTAAGTCAAATATTTCCAATTATACTCTTTGCTTCCATATACTTATTGTATGCGCTTGAGGCAGAGTTTAATACAAGAAAGAAGTGTAAAAGCTCTCAATGTAGAGAAAGAGTTCAGAAAAAGTTTATTCATTCGCCGTGACATGTAAAAATTACTTCCTTGAATTTGTGATTGTTTGCGACTACAGACTATTACCTTTTTGAGAACAGAGGAATACTCTTTAATGTATAAAGACTTGTAAATTCTCGCGTTTTATGTTTCAAATAACACATAATAAGAAATATTAACAAATAATGTAATAACAAATAATTGTTGCAGCCATATTTATTGTATCTTGAAAAGGTTGTATTCAGTTTGTGTTTCCAGTACTAAACTAATTTACAAAGCTAGGAAATAATATAATTTTGTTATGTGTATTTAGATCAGTATGTCTAAAATTACTATAATTATTGTACCATGCATCTTTCTGAAATTCAAATCATGGAGTAGATATCACGACACCTGCATGAGCCGCCAGAGCGCACCGTGGCAGTGAACTGTTTTTTTTGCAGCGAAACTACAAACAACTTGTAATTGCTGCGGCTGGCTCCGTCTATCTTTCTCTCTTTCAACGTTCGTTAGCACTTTGTGAGCACGAGTTGCCCATCCATGGACAAAATTGTCACTGCCTGAAAAGGTTATTGAAGACATGTCAGCAACACGACGTAGCTTGAATTGTGTCGGAAGTATGCTGTCTCATAGTTTAGTTCATACACAACCAGGCCCCAGTCCAGTAAAGCCTATGAGCTGAATCACAAGACCGACGCGACTAGTAAATAGTTATGTTAAATCCAACTACTCATACATTCAGAGAATTAAAGGTAAATGTTTTTTTATGTATATTTTAATCGATTGGGGTTTATAAATATTGAAATCACGTATTTTGAATTGTAAGTAAATTAATTTCATAGAGTAACTTGAAATTAGATTTTTTCCTTCGAATACGATTACATTTGTAACTTGTACCAAACTAGAGGATGGAAACGCAGATTCAGTGAAGAACACTGTAACACCAAAAATCATCTTAACCCTTAACTGACATGTCTATTATTTCTCTCGTAACTGACTTGGTGCTGTCTGTCAGACCCCATTGGTTATATTATAATAAATATAAATCAGTACGCTAGATCACTACTCTCTAATTGGAAGGAGATAGAAGAGGAAAGTTCTAGACCATAAAATTCGTAAAGTGGAGGGGATGGAGGGATGACGGCGGTCTGTGAGACTGCTTCATGTCAGTTAACGGTTAAATATGTAGCATTGTTGGAGCAACAAGAGGACGAAATGTATTCGCTTTAAATTAAAGAAGTCGGGAGTTTTTTCCATATGGTCTGCAAAATGATGGAGGGGACCAACGTTCCAGTTCATAAAGTAAATAGGTAACTCCTTTTTTCAAGCAATTCGTACAAAAATATACCTACAAAAACTTCATTTAGATTCAACACTTCGCAAAAGGTAGGTCTATTTGAAAGTTTGTTATACTGATGTTTAGCCGAAAAAAGTGAAACAGTGGCAGACAATAAGCTTTGGGTTTCTTTAGACGACCAAATAAGGAGGTTCGTTGCACATTTTTTTTATTGTGGGAGTCCTCTCCTTCCCAGCAGCGAAGCGTCAACAGCGTGTATCTTTTAATATATCTCTAAAAATGTATTATTATATTTTTTTAGTTGGTTATTTAACGACGCTGTATCAACTACGAGGTTATTTAGCGTCGATGAGATTGGTGATAGCGAGATGGTATTTGGCGAGATGAGGCCGAGGATTCTCCATAGATTACCTGGCATTAACCTTACGGTTGGGCAAATCCTCAGAAAAAATCCAATCAGGTAATCAGCCCAAGCAGGGATCGAACTCGCGCCCGAGCGCAATGTTAATATAGGCCTAAAAGTAAAATAAAGTGTGCTGTGTGTAATAATAATGTATTTATTTATTTTACTTTTTTAGTTACATCGCTAAATTCCTCGCTATGGCAGAGTTGGTGAGAAAAGACGACCTGCTATGCGTCTAATTGAAGAGTTCAGAACCATAGTGGGCCAAGCGCCATTTACTAAAACCGTAGAAAACAAGGGTTAAAATGAATTTATTACCATAATTCAATGGAAACATATAGCAAGTAATATAAAGTATACACATTAAAACTAAATGATATGTCAATCTTCATTAAACTATGGTATTCACTTAACTCTAACCCTTGCTTTCTCCGTTTTTAATAAATGGCACTTGGCCCACTATGGCTCTGAACCCTTCAATTGTAAGTGAATCGCGATCCTTTCCCAAATCCTGTTGAAAAAAGTAGCCGATCTGGTACACAAAACTCTGCTCCCTCAAGACTGTCAGCACATGGTATGACGCTCAAAAGATGTCTTCAGTGATATTATTGGCTTATTTCTTCGCTCATTCCTCCACGGCTGCACTTCAGCTAAACAATCTGGTCACTGACATCAAGCTTTCTAAGTAATCCGTTAGTTTTCATAAATTTTTGTGTGAAACTGGTTTTGAAATGGCTTGTGATTAAAGAGCCTTAATTTTGATTGTGTCGCATTTATTGAATACTCTAACATCTGAATAAAAGATCACGTATTTAAAAGTAAAATAAGTAATGTAAAAATTCAAACACAAAAATTACTGCGTTTCCTTTTGCTAAAATACTTAGAATCTGTGTAGCAAAGTAAAATGTAATTGCACTACTGGTACTAAAAAATACATTATAGGAGTAATCACAATATATAATAATTATAATTAGTAGTAGTACTAGTATTAATAACAGTAATAGTATTATTCTTCTTACTGATCAGAATTATAATTTTATTGATAGGGTAAAATTGTATGCTCGAAAATTTGAATTACATAAAGGTATTATGAAGAAAATTGCAATAGATATTACTAAGGCAAGCACTCCTCCAAATTAATTAGGAATTAATCGTAAAATAGCATATCAATGGTTAAGGAGAAATACCTCGTACCTACAAAAATTACCATTTAATTTAACTACATTATTAATTAGATTATCTACGTTATTATTAAGTTCACAAAATTGAACGGTTAACTAATAATTTGTCCTCGAATAGAGAAAGCAGAAATACAGGGTTGTTTCCGATCTCTGATAACGAATTCGAATGACATCATGTGCGTCAGGAGTCACACGACAACTGAACTGTGGCAGACCAGTAGTGAGTGATCTCATAGTCAGAGTGCACGGCGACTCACAGCAGAAATTCCCAAGAAAATCGAGCCTTTTTGGGAGGAGTACATAACAACCCTTTCCGATGCCAAGTACAGTTAAGTGAAAATGAAAGAAGCCCTCAATAAACAAGGTTTCGTTATTTCCAAGAAAGGCATCTCTTTGTACTTAATAAGATTGGTAAAGCTCGAATGGAATTAATTTGTATCATCTCGTGAGGTGCGACGTCTTGTGGCGGGGAGTGGATTTGCTTGCTTTTCCACTCTGGAATTAATCCCATCCGAGCTTTGCCAGTCTTATTAGGTACACACAAGATACCTTTCTTGGAAATAACGAAACCACGTTTTTAGCAGGCTCCTATGATTTTCACGTAACTGTACTTGGCATCGGAAAGGGTTGTTATGTACCCCTCCCAAAAATGCTCGATTTTCTTGGGCATTGCTACTGTGATACACTGGGCACTCTGATTATGAAATCACTCACTACTGGTCTGTCACCTCTCGCCGCAATTCAACTGTCGGTGTGATTCCTGACATTCAAATTCGTTATCAGATATTGGAAACAACCCTGTATATATAAAAAGCTTGTCAGTTTGAGAAACATTAAATTTTAAAACAGTTGTTTGATTCACTTGCATATTTACAGATTTGAGATATCACTTCTTAGCCATCGATACGCAAATAAGAAATATAGAAATAGTACCTATAAACATTTGTACTATTAATAGACTTTACTAGTGATGCTGCACTATATTATAATATATTTAGTAATGATGGCAAGATAAACTAAAATGCTACTGCCTTCCTCTGCTTCGCCTCTGCTAAGATTTATTTATTTTAAATATGTGCTGCAATGTAGCTAGGCTGTATAGGCTAGATAGCCTACTGCAATAAACTTTACGGGATGAAATAAAAATATTAAACTTATTTATTATTCTCGTTTATTCATGCATGTATTATGTATTGTTAATTTTACTCAACCTGGCATGATATCAATGATGTGTTTTAGGAAGTGACCGCATTTTCAGTGAACCCGACTGTACTTCCGTGTCGGAAGCGCTCGTTTGTTTATATTGAACTCCTGTCCCAGCTACGTGTACGGGGCAGAAGGTCAGAACTTCCGAGCTTTATTATCATTCTTACCGCACTGTGAGAAGATGGCAGTCATAGTGCCCGCTCCATAAAATAAAATTGTATTTAATTTATTCCAACAAATGAGTTACCCAGATATGAAATTAAAGAGATAGCACCAATCTTTATTTCAAATTAAATATGTCTGTTGAACCTGTGCAATGATGTGACTATTAATTTATTATTTATAATAAGATCTAATGCCTGAATTCGACAAAAAATTGTATAATTTTCGTAAAGAGGTAAGAATTTCTTACACTACACAGACCTACCTGCAAGTTCAATTGCTTTTTCGAAGCCAACTTTCTCGAAGTTGTTGCCCTTCTCAACGTCACTTTTTCTGGTCGCCGTTACAGACACTACTGCAAAGAATAAAATTACGCCATTTTGGGTATGCGAAATTAAAGTGCACTGGTAGATATGGTTAATAATGGAGTCTAAATATTTAGACACACACTGCGTAAAGTATGCAGGAAGAAGGAAGTAGTAAGATACTGTATAAATTAATTCATATTTGAGCAGAACAAATTACCATCTTACTGGTTGTCCATTAAAAGGTGCAGTTTTAAGCTCTCTGTGATCAGACTGTGTCTCCTTTCTAAAATATCATATTTATAATGTAGAAGGATCTTCCATCTGGCGCAACCAGGATTGCGAAGTTACACTTAAAAACTTTATTTCAACACTACGCGTAACAATAGAGTAAAAATACGTAATTTATGTCATAAACATAGAAATATAATACATTCAAAACTTGCTGTAATACATTAAATAAGAAAAGTGTTAAATTGTTACTCGAGTTCTCAGGTTACTAGCATGCATTGCTTGCGGCTATTAAGTATTCGTACATTTGTACGCATGGAACAGGAACGAAGGAAACTGATAACACTTGTAACTTAATTTAGCATTTAAAGCCGTACATTTATACGCATGGAACAGGAACACAACAAACTAGACCAGGGGTCGTCAAGAGAGTGCATGCTCGTGCTAGCGTCTCTTACTCTCGAGCCCTCTTGTGCATTTATGGGAGCGGACGGGTAAGCAATATTTCAGTGGCGGCTTTTCGTTCGGACCATAAATCACGTAACTCAGTGGAATTCAATAGTACTAATAGTATAATGATGCATCCAATGTTCACATGTGTATTTAAGTAAGCATATTTTACATAGTTAATAAATAGTCAGGATTTCCGTTTTTAATGCCAAATAACTTAAGAAAAAAGTCACCTCTGAAATTGTGGAGTCCAGTCAAAGGAGGAGACAAGCCACAAATCCTTGTATTTCACTGGAATGTGAGGAAATAATTTCTCTGGACTAAATTCTATGACATATTATTCTAATGGTAGGTTATATTTAAAATGTGTAAAATTTAGAATTTATGAGCACACACGGCAGGATATTTAAATTTATGTAAATATTTTAATTGTGCTTTATTCTCTTATCTGACTGTGCCTCTCAATTTTGAAAAAAAAAATATATATATATATATATATATATAATTAGGAGAAACCTAATATATAAAGTACAGGAAGAAGTTTTGAAAGAAATGTATGTACTTATAAAACTAAGTACATAAATTTTTGGATTTGGAAGATGTATCGAACAAATTTCAATTTATGTGATCTTCTTCTATTAAACGCATAAAATAATCGATCATTATTACGATTTTATTGTCGGCTGCTATCAGGTCGCAATTGAGAATAGCAATGTATGGAAAACAAACTACTTACGTCGTGGCGAACTGTTCGAGACTGTCGACAGTTCTAGAAAGACCGAAACAGTCTTGTTCAGTATCAGACGATCCGAGACGAAACTTGTCTCGTCCAAGACACGATGTCCGATGCAGTATTTTGCGGGCCTAGGGAAACGTTCTCTAACTGCATATCAGTATCGGAATTATTAATAATAATATTGATATTAATAATAATAATAATAATAGATAATAATAATAATAATAATAATAATAATAATAATAATAATGATGATGATGATGATGATGATACCCGTCTTATATTGGTGTTTTTTAACTGCTCCATCATTTCGATCCTTTCGTCGTCTTTTAATTTGTCGTATTCATTAGCATGACAGTTGTCATAGTGACGCTGCATTATTTTCTTATCACATTGAGTACCTTAATGCAAATTAAACATCTTGCTGCCTTTTCAAACTCTGTTAAAAAATGACTTCTCCCATTAAGGGTTAAACAACGTAGGGGTGGAAGACCTACGTAAATCACTATTTGAACTTTCTGCCATCGTGTACGTACACAATCCACTCACAAGTGTAAAGTATTTACTACTCTAGTCTCCACTGATCGTCCGCATCAGCTAAGGCCAGATTCCTCCCTCTCCCTCCCTCGAAGCATGCACGGACGTGCAGGGCAAGAGGACTAATATAGGCCTCTTGGTGCAGGCCTCCCTGCTCTCTTTACCCAATACCCATTTCAGCGAGTGCTGACGACCACTGAACTAGACAATGGCTTCAGTGCGACTACTATTCACTCACACAACCTGCAAATCTTATGAGCGGGCGGCGAGAGTCCCAGCTGCGGGGATTGTAACTATTTCGGCGGGAATCCGAGTTGCTGCGGCCAACGTGCGAGCCGGCCGCAATGTGAAAGAAAAGCACTGTAGCAAACCCATGTAACAGAAATCGCGTGATAATATCACTGTGCTTTAAATTACACTTTAAAATACTGTATCCCTGAAACGACACTTTTCTTTTTAAGTTACTTACACTTTCTGTTCCAAATATCTGTATCTTTCATTATCTAGCATTTCACAAAATACTTTTGTATCACTATGTCACACTTTGGAAAAAAGAGGACCACAAGTGAAAATATTTCATGAATTGAGATAAAACTGCTGCCTAATAAAAAAAAGTTTCTTTTTGTTTCAATATGAAAAGCGGAAGGTTAAAATTAAATGCGAGGCGTGATTGTGTCCGTATGGTATTACAGTAATTAAAAAGGAGACATTGAACTTTATTCATCTCAGAATAATTAAAAATTTTATTTTTTCACTTGTGGCCGTCTTCTTCACAATGCGATATGCAGGGTGTTAAAAACAAGTATTCAATATTTTAGGAGGTGATAGTATGCACCAAAACAAGAAAAAATATCTAATAAACATGGGTCCTACAACACATACTTTCTGAGATCTGAACACTTGTTCATAGGAGGTGCTCAATGTGACGTCCATTTATGGCAATGCATTTTTCTGCCCTACAACACAACAGGCTACCAGATAATCATACCGTAGTTGACATCCTTGGCATGGAATACTGATACGTTCCAAGGGATACTGAAAACAAAAGTTTCGTTGCGGATATGAGCAGGGTTCAGCGGCTATGGTGTTGTGAATTTTCGTAATTAGCATGTGAGGGCTGATGAAAATCCCCATGCAGTTGAAGAAACAGGGCATCAGCACTGATTCTCAATCAACGTATGGGCAGGCGTTCTTGGCGATATATTAAGGGCCATACGTGCTGCCACAGAGATTAACTGGGGCTCGTTATCAGGACTTTTTTATTAACGTGTTGCCTACCTTGCTGCAATATGTACCATGTCAGCCGCTGAATCCTGCTCATATGTAGTTCATGGATGATAGGACACCAGCACATTGTTTCCGCAATGAGCGTGAACACCTGACGCTGACATTTCAGGACTGCTGGATTGATTGGGAGGCCCCACACCTTGGCCTGCTCGTTCCCCAAACCTAAATCACCTAGACTTTTGGTTATCAAGAACAACCAGGTCAATTTCAAAGAGTGCGGGATTCCTTATTCCGAAGGGCAGAGGAATGCACTGCCATGAGTGGACATCACATTGAGCACCTCCTATGAACAAGTGTACAGATCTCAGAAAGTATGTGTTGTAGGATCCATGTTTATTAGACATTATTTTCTTGCTTTGATGCATACTAAAATATTGGATAGTTTTTTAACACCCTATATGTTTATAGTATATAATTTTATACATGACAACTATTAGCTTTTGAACTTTTTGAAGTCTAGACTATTGCACTTATTTACTGTTGCAGAAATAAGTACGTTTGAAATAAATTTGAAGTAGCTATACATTTTTAAAAGTTAATATGCGTATCGTGAATTAATAATCATATCTTGAAAGGACGCGCAAATTAATACGCTGAATGTTCGCAATTCTTTCACATGACTTTTCTAAGCATAATTAATTGATTGAATTTTAAAACTAGCATACGAAGATTTGACATTATTCCTTTTACTTAATCGCTGTTTGAAAATATAAATTGTTAGTGTCATTAATTTTAAGGTAATAAATATACATTTACAAACTAAAATTACTCAATGAAGTTGAAGTTAGAAGCTAAAAGAAATGTGTAAATTGTCAATTTATGGCCTGTTAGTGGACTCATTCATATGTTTAAACTTTTTGTTATACAATTAAGGACGTCACCCTAATAACGGCGTATAGCACCATACGCCCTTTTAGGACGATTACATTTTCTTCATCTACAGATGTTCTTTTATCAGTTGACGAAAAATGGTTTCAATCCTAGTTATCTAGATGACACAAAACAACAGCGACGTGACGCACCACGCCCTTTCAGGTAATCAGTTGGCGCAGATTGTATTTGTGTTTTGCTTGGGTTAGTGAGTGGTTGTGTGTGTGCAAAAGTAAAGCCATGGAAAGCAGCAAGACTTCTGTGGTTTTACGTCTTTAATGTACATCTGCATTTTAGAGATTCTAAGAGCTACATGTATACATTTTGCAAACAGAAGGAAAAAAGAAAACTAATTGTGTCATTTCATTTGTGCACCTAACTCTAGTGAATTTGATGAAATCTCATCTCTTCAAGAATATTGTGATGTTCTCTAATGGTGCAGGGGAACAAAATAAAAATGTCAAATTTCTATCATTTATCTCATGGTTTTCTAAAATATATAATGTGAAAATGTTGCATATATTTTCAGTAAGAGGACATAGCTACTCGCAGTGTGACAAATTTTGGACTATACAGCATGAAGATTAAGAAAATGTCAAATGTTGAGACTGCTAAAGAGTATCTTGAAGTTATTTCGTTCTGTCGCGAGATGCCACGGTGCTATGGGACAGCTCCGTTTTGAAAGACTGGTCTGGAGCACTGAGTATTTATTTTCTGGAAAAAAAAAAAAAAAAAAACAAAAAGCAAGCAATCTGTGTTTCAAATCCAGAAACACCGTCAAATGTTTCATGAGCCTTCAGGAAAAGTATTAACTTTTAAGAACTATTCCAATGTGTTCAGTGAGTTTACATTTTGGAAGAAAGACTATGAAGTCAATGAAGTGAGGAATCCAACCTCTCCTTTAATGAAATGTGTTCCCCTTAATCAAACTAAAGAAAGGGATATTAGAGATTTATTTCCTTTCTTGAATGAAGAAGCAAGAAGTTGGTACGAAGATGTACTGGAAGAAGCAAAAGAAGGAAGCCTTGCTGTTGTACCCGAAGATGAAATTCTGATTCATGCTACAGACCAAAAGTGAGTTTGCTGGAATATTCATTTTTTTTTTTGTAATAATTTCATGTCGTTAGTAGCATTAACAGTGGCTATTATCTCATTTGGAACTTTACAAGTCAAGATGTATGTTAAGCTTATTTATCTCTATTGACTCGAGTATTAACAAGCATGTTTAATTTTTGTGTATTTAGGAGTAAAAGTCAAATAAGTTCTCATTTCTCACAGTTTAGCTCAGTATACTTATAATATTTCAGTCAAATTTATTAATATTCATATGAATTTAATGAAATTAAATGTTCACCTTAAAAAGGGCGTATGTAGAGTTGAAAAGAAACATGTCTTATCTCCCTCTTTCGTACTTGCTTACTGGCTTTTAAGTTACTCGGAGGTTCATTGCCGCCCTCACATAAGCCCGCCATTGGTCCCTCTTGGTCTCCCTCTTTCGTACTTTTTAAAAATCTATTTCCTTGTTCTCGATATACTTTCAGTCATAATATGTAAGGAATATATATCACTTCATATACAGTAATTGGTATTTACATACAGAAAGTCAATTAACTTTTAAACTCAATTATCTCAGAACATAATTTTCAGTTATACGCCCTTGTTAGGGTTATGTCCTCAATTGTTTAAAATTATTAATATTAACATTATTTTTACAAGTGGTAGATTATGAAACTTTTAATTACAGTAGGTCTACACATGAGGTATGGTATGATACGATATTATATTGTTTAGAATCAGATAAATATTCACTTAATATTTGTACCTACCTGAGAGTTCGATGTCTTTCGAGCCACCGTTTACTTGTCCGTCCTTTACATCACCGACTGAAATGAAACAGCAAAACTTACATAACATTATGACTCTGCATATTGCAGCAGGATACTTAATTCTGACATAAAAGTACTGTATTTCATATTATACATTCGAAGCATGACTAACGTGTGGTGGTTTTCAAGGGGCAATACTGGGTTAGAAGCAGACTCTGTGTATTCCACCGTGTGCTGGAACTTAACATTTCCAACGTTTCCGAACTGCATGCAAGTTTTATCTTCAGGAAAAAGTAGTATAAGCCCTGAAGAATCACTACTTTGTTGGGTCCGTTTTGAATGTCTACTCCGAACAACTGGACATTAAGATATTGGTAATGGTAGGATCTAATTCGTCTATTGGTTTATTGACATTGTTTGCTTTAAGTCAGCGGCCGTTTTGGGTGTTACACACGCAGGATGCCCGCTCCAGCAGCCATTGTACATAAATAACTATATAGACAGACAGACAGACAGATAGACAGATAGTCCGCGATGTACGTATGCAATGGAGGGGGAAAGGAACTGGCCACCCTACCCCATTATCTCCTGGCCTAGTTGCCTCATAAGTGGTGCCTTGTTATCACTTGTGAGGTTCAGACCTGTCTTCGGACAGTTGACTAAACAATAGAAAATGAGAAAATTGAGATTCTGATGATCATAGTAAGATATTAGGTAACAGACTGTCTCTGATTGAGGTTCTGACTGATATGTACATAATAAAGCAGTACATCTCACTTGATGATGTGTCAGAGGAAGAACAATTATTATTTGTATGTATCTGAAGTCTGATTAGTGCAATATGTATCTAATCGGCGATGTATGCAATGGAGGGAGAAAAGAACTGGTCACCCTACCCCATTATTTCCGTGCCTAGTTGCCTCATAAGTGGTGCCTTGTTGGTATCACTTGTGAGGTTCAGACCTGTCTTCGGACAGTTGACTAAACAATATGAAATGAGAAAATTGAGAATCTGATTATGATAGAATTAGGTAACAGACTGGCTCTGATTGAAGTTATGGCTGATATGTACGTCTATTATCAGGCAGTGCGAGTGTGCCGGATTATTAATTAACCAATCTTATTAAGTGTGCCGTGTTATTAATTAACCAATATTATTGCGAGTGTGTTTGGTTATTAATTAACAAATCTTATTAAGTGTGCCGTGTTATTAATTAACCAATCTTATTGCGAGTGTGCCGGGTTATTAATTAACCAATCTTATTAAGTGTGCCGTGTTATTAATTAACCAATCTTATTGTGAGTGCGTCGGGTTATTATTTAACCAATCTTATTAAGTGTGCCGTGTTATTAATTAACCAATTTATTGCGAGTGGGTTGGGTTATTAATTAGCCAATCTTATTAAGTGTGACGTGTTATTAATTAATCAATCTTATTGCGAGTGCGTCGGGTTATTAATTAACCAATCTTATTAAGTGTGCCGTGTTATTAATTAACTAATCTTATTGCGAGTGTGCCGGGTTATTAATTAACCAATCTTATTAAGTGTACCGTGTTATTAATTAACCAATCTTATTGCGAGTGCGTCGGGTTATTAATTAACCAATCTTATTAAGTGTGCCGTGTTATTAATTAACTAATATTATTGCGAATGCGTCGGGTTATTAATTAACCAATCTTATTGCGAGTGTGCCGAGTTATTAATTAATCAATCTTATTGCGAGTGCGTCGGGTTGTTAATTAACCAATCTTGTTGGGAGTGTGCCGGGTTATTAATTAACCAATCTTGTTGCGAGTGTGCGGAGTTATTAATTAACCAATCTTATTGCTAGTGCGCCGGATTATTAATTAATTCATTTCATTTCGTGTTCTGCCCAAGGGCAGGTCTTTCACTGCAAACACAGCTTTCTCTAGTCGTTCCTATTTTCTGCCTTCCTCTTTGTTTCCTCATATATCTTAATGCCGTCTATCATCTGATATCTTCTTCTACTCCGAACTCTTCTCTCATTCACCATTCCTTCTAATGCATCCTTCAGTAGGCAGTTTCTTCTCATCCAGTGACCCAACCAATTCCTTTTCCTCTTCCTGAACAGTTTCAACATCATTCTTTCTTCACTCACTCTTTCCAACATAGCTTCATTTCTTATTTTGTCTGTCTACTTCACACGTTCCATTCTTCTCCATATCCACATTTCAAATGCTTCTATTCGCTTCTCTTCACTTCGTCGTAATGTCCATGTTTCTGCCCCATACAGTGCCACACTCCATATAAAGCACTTCACTAGTCTCTTCCTTAGTTCTTTCTCCAGAAGTCCGCAGAAGATGCTCCTTTTTCTATTAAAAGCTTCCTTTGCCATTGCTATCCTCAGTTTGATTTCCTGGCAGCAGCTCATATTACTGCTTATAGTACACACCAAGTATTTGAAGCTGTTCACTTGCTCTACTGCCTCATTTAGAATTCGCAAGTTTATCTTCTGTATTTTTCTTCCTATGACCATGCTCTTCGTCTTATTTGCATTTATCTTCATCCTATACTGCTCATAGCTGTCATTTAGCTCCAGTAGCATATCTTTTAGTATCATTTCCTCTTCTGCTAACAACGCCATATCATCAGCAAATCTTACGCACTTTATTCTTTTTCCTCCTACTATCACTCCTCCCATGTTCTGAAAACAGCTATTTACTAAATACTGCAAGTAGATGTTGAACAAGGTAGGACATCCCTGACGTAATCCTCTCCCAATTTCATTTCCTTCTGACATTTCTTCTCCTATCCTGACTTTCACTAGTTTCATATAAGGATTACTGAAGAGTTTTCTCTCTTTCCAATCTACTTCAATTTTCTTTAGGATCCCTATCATTTTATTCCAATCCACTCTGTCAAAAGCCTTTTCTAGGTCCACAAATACTACATACACTTTTTTGTTATTCCCTAGGTACCTTTCGCCGATTGTCCGTAGCAGTCAATTGCATCTTTCGTACCTTTTCCCTTCCTGAAGCCAAACTGCTCTCTTCCAACTGTTATTCCACCTTAGAATATAAACTTCGATTCAGTATTCGCAAGAAAATCTTCGCCGAGTGCGATATTAGACTGATACTTCTGAACTCCTTACATTTCTTGGCATTATTTTTCTTCGGTGTTGGAATCAACGCTGTCTCCGTAAAATCTTCACTCCATTCGTATTTCTCATATATTTCGTTGCATAATGATAGAATTTGCTTCTTGTCTTCACCGAAGCATTTCATTAATTCAATGGGGATTCCATCAACTCCTGTTGCTTTTCCATTCTCCATTTCCTTAAGCGCTAGTTCAACTTCTTTCCTTAAAATAGAAAATACTTTTTCGTCTTTTGATACGGCTTCTTCGTCTTCTATAGCTAAGTCATCTGGACGATTACTTGTCTCATATAACTCTTCTACATATTTCGTCCATCTGTTTAATATTCCTCGTTTGTCTGTTATTTCATTTCCGATGTCGTCCTCTATCAACCACATGGATTTCCTGTTCTTATTTGTGAAGTCCAAACGTTTTACTTCGCTATTGGCGAGAGATGTCCAGCTAAGTTTCAGTCATATTGAATCTCACTGCGGCTCGGAAACTAGTTGCATTATGGGTTTATTACTACTGTAGTCAAATAGCTACTGTTTTCCAACAACTGAGACCTAAAGATTAGAATATTTATTTTCCGTGGTAACAAATACTGTATTACTAATTTTTAATCGGTTATTTAACGTCGTTGTATCCGCGCTATTTAACGTCGATGGAATTGGTGCTAGCGAGATGGGCGAAATGAATCCTAGCTTTCACCATGTGATTACCTGACAATCACATTACGATTGGGGAGAACCTCGGAAAAACCCAAATAGGTAATCAACACAAGCGAATATTGAACTAACATCCGAGCGCAGATGAATTACATTTTTCTCTATTGCATATGCCTACATCCATATTATAATACAGTAATAATATACTTTCATCTTCTTTCGAGTGATTTATTTAACCCCAGTTGAATAGCCGGTAGGTACTTTAAAAAGAGAAAGTCTACAGGGTTGTTTCCGATTTCTGATAACGAATTTGAATGACATCATGTGCGTCAGGAGTCACACGACAACTGAACTGTGGCGCCAGGTGACAGACCAGTAGTGAGTGATCTCATAGTCAGAGTGCACAGCGGCTCACAGCAGAAATTCCCAAGAAAATCGAGCCTTTTTGGGAGGGGTACATTACGACCCTTTCCAATGCCAAGTATAGTTAAGTGAAAATAAAAGAAGCCTGCAATAAACGAGGTTTCGTTATTTCCAAGAAAGGCATCTCTTTGTACTTAATAAGATTGGTAAAGCTCGAATGGAATTAATTTGTATCATCTCGTGGGGTGTAGCGACTTGTGATGGGGAGTGAATTTGCTTACTTTTTCCACTCTGGAATTAATCTCATCCGAGCTTTGCCAGTCTTATTAGGTACACACAAGATGCCTTTCTTGTAAATAACGAAACCACGTTTTTTGCAGGCTCCTATGATTTTTACGTAACTGTACTTGGTTTCAGAAAGAGTTGTTATGTACTCCTCCCAAAAAAGGCTCGATTTTCTTGGGTATTGCTATTGTGATACACCGGGCACTCTGATTATGAAATCACTCACTACTGGTCTGTCACCTCTCACTGTAATTCATCTGTCGGTGTGATTCCTGAAGCACATGACGTCATTCAAATTCGTTATCAGAGATTGGAAACAACCCTCTGTACATGGTCCCGCCGTATCTGTGGCTGGTTTTCTTCCATCCAGGAGGCCCCGGATTCAATACCCGGCCAGGTTGTCATTAAATATATGGTGAAAAAAACAGACATTGCAGAAGGTTGTTTTCGGTGTACTCCCGTTTCCCTCGACCATCCCACCAAAGCTCTGTACCTTCCCCTCATTTCAGCAACCATATGCAATTGTCTGAGGATAGAATCTGGCTGAAGCAGGGTGACCGACCTGTCAGGATCAGATACACGAATGCCACCGGGATCACATGTCCGACTTGGACAATCACCGCAAGTCAAGCTCAGTATAACTCAACAACCAGTAAATTGTTTTGAGTGGCCATGCGCAACGGGCTTAACAGAATGGGTGACCTTAAGATGGAACATGTGTGCAGTGCCGAAACAGTGGGGATGTTAAGTTCCAGCACACGGTGGAATACTCAAAAGTCTGTTTCTGAAGTAAATCGCCGTGAAAACCTTAAGCCTTGGTTTTTCTGAACCGACGCATGTGACGTAGCAAGTGCGAGGCCCGCCTCGCTCAAATCCGGACTACACGAGAGATAGTGAGTGGTTTCTATAACTGCGAGATGCGAGATCTGCGTACCTCGCAGTTATAGAAACCACTCACTATCTCTCTCCTAGTCTGGATTCGTGCGAGACGAGCCTCGCACCTCGCAACTCGCATGCGTCGGTTCGGGAAAACCAAGGCTTAACTCTCGTATAGTAGGAGGGCAAGTTAATACTTACTCGGATGATCCTTTCGGCCCAGTTCAGATTCTACCATTCTATGTAGTGCCGAGATATCGACAATGGGTCCGCTGTCGCAGATCAGTCAAGTCTTCAGTCTGAAATTGAAAAGAATATTAATTAATCTGCAAAAATTGTATTAAGAGAGACGCGATACGCTATTCGTTCTCTGGTTTCGAGAACGGAATCTTAATTTGTATTGAATTACATTTCTCATTTCTATTGACACTTAAAATAATCAAATCTAAAAACTTAACATGGTCATCGATACAATCGTCGATTGGGCCCTTTGACCCATCTCTCTTTTGTGAGAATACTGAACTAGCCTTTGAAGTTATTTGTTATGGCTAGAGAGCGGAATTTTAGGCCCTAAAAAGTGATATTTTAGGCGCCTAATATAGGCTCTTAAACTACTTTATGTAATCTCTATAAAATAAAAAAAATAGGTTTTTTGGTTAAAGAATGTCACTAATATAAGATTCACCATTTATTTAATGCAAAATTCTAGGACTAAAAGAAACTTCCACACATTTCACATTTTACAAGGATACACATGCATACACAAATGAAGACATTCTGTCTTTAAGTTAGTGTTTTTCATTCACCAATCACATTTCCAAACTTTGCTTCACAGTAGATGATCAGCACCTATTGTGGCTATTGTGTCGCTCACTGTTGCACTTACAATGGTGAGGAAAAAGGAAGAGGTTGTTATCTGTCTTGGACTGTAAGAGAATGCTTATTCGGGTACAACCCAGTAAGTTTGTGTTAAATTGCTGGCAGAAAGAGGAAGATATAATAATAATAATAATAATAATAATAATAATAATAATAATAATAATAATAATAATAATAACAATAATAGCCTAATAATAATAATAATAATAGCCTAATAATAATAATAATAGCCTAATAATAGCCTAATAATAATAATAATAATAATAGCCTAATAATAATAATAATAATAATAGCCTAATAATAATAATAATAATAATAATAATAATAATAATAATAATAATATTTTGTCTGGCAGGAGTTCTTTTACATGCCAGTAAATCTACTTACATGAGCTTGTCGCATTTAAGCACACTTAAATGCCATTGACCTGGCCCGGATTCGAACCTGCAACCTCGAGCACAGAAAGCCAGCGCTACGCTATCCAGGCCGACTGAAAATTGGAATTTTAGGATTGAAATATTGTAAGAATGAGAAGGGGTGGCCCGGAGGTACTTCTCTATTGTGTTGTTCATTGCTAGGAAGGAGTTGTTTTCCGTCTTGGAATGTAAACGGTACAGGATGTTAAGAAAAATAGTAAACAGTTACGAAAAATGATGCAAAAATTAAAAATAGGCACTAACGTCGAAATAGGCATTTTTAGGCATTATAAAACCCCTTTATTTATACCTATATATCCATGAAAAATGTAAATATTAAATCTCAAGCCTGTATGTATCAAGAAAAAAATAGGTTTTTGCCTAAATTCCGCTCTCTAGTTATGGCGCATAGTCACTGCTAAAGATACAAACACAAGACAGTGAACAAGCAACCAATATCTGTAAAGGAAATTTACAATGAATGTAAAAGATCACAATACACCTATTAAAATAACATAAATATGTCTTAAAGAAGCGTTTTATAACCTCAGTATACTAATTTATAATAAATAGAATATATTGAGGAATAGATACAAATATAATACAACGTATAAGAAAAGAAAAAAAAATAATTTCAGTTCGTTCCGTTAAAAAAATAGAAACGTAAAGAAACATTTCAAATCAATGCGCAAAAAAGCCTTCATACACAACTAAGTATTCCTCTAAAACAGCTGTACCTCTGCTACAGGTAGAGGGTGGGAGTAGTGTCTGTTCAGTTCATGGTACATCCAGATACACCCGTGTCTTAGTGCAGGCCGCATTTGTGTCTGTGTTGAAGTAATATAGCAATATGAAGTGAAAACGATGCGAAACGACTGACGAGGAGAGAAGAATTATAATGAATTTGCATAACAAATGTAAGTCTCTCTCCGAAATATAAACAATTGTAGGAAGGCCTAGAGCAACCATTCAGACAATAATTGACAGAATTGGTAAGTCAAAATCTTTCAAAATCGAAGAAGATCAGGTCGTCCAACAAAAGTGAGTAAACGAGCTGAATCACTGATACTCAGAAAAGTAACAATAAATCCAATATCAGTGCTTCGAAAATAGCTAGTGAGCTAAATCATGAAATTCACTTAAATGCCAGTCCTTTAACAGAAAGAAACTGCCTAAGAAATAACAATTTTCACGGCAGAGTAACACATAGAAAATTTATGTCAATGAAAGATATAGAAAAAAGAGGTTCTTGTTTGCTAAAATGAATGTAAACATGACAAAGGAGTTTTGGGATAGTCATATTTACCGACGAAAGCAAGTTTAATGTATTTTCGTCGGATGGGAGGACACTTGTATGAAGGAAAAGCAACACAGAGCTACCGAAAAAGAATCTGAAACCCACTGTTCTTGTTTGTGGGTGTATGAGCGCTGCTGGTGTTGAATCCTTGCATATTATTCACGGTAAACAGATATAAATCTCCTAGAGCATATTTTGGTGTTTAAAGATTTTGTATACTCACTATATTTCCATTTTTCTACTACTGTGTAGAGTCGTGAATAGTTTAAAGAATATTGTTAATGTATATCAATATTTTAGGTTCTGAACGAAGTGAACTATTCTGTTATTATTGCATTATTTATGTAATGTTAATATTATGCATGATTCCAACAAAGTAAACTCATCTGTTATTAAATATTTATGCAAACAGGAGTGTGTTACACGTTTATTTTTTATCGGATTATTCTTCTTTAAATGTTGACGTCTCGTACTGCTATGCATTCGGTTGCGTTACAGTCCAAGTTCAACATCGGAATTACGATACGAACTTCCTAGCTGCTATTACAATAGAAATGAAAAGTTTTCTTAAAACAATTTTATTATGGGTTTAATATTATGTGCCACATACCAGATACATTATTAGATTCACAAAGTAGTTATTCACCTGATGATAGTAAGATATACTGCATCATATTTAAGATTTTCTCCAGTAACGTCTTGTGACGTAGAACGAATATTTTCAGATTACAAATATTGTTTCTTTTTTCTGTACATAAAAAGAGTATTTCTTTTGATAAAATGAAAATGTTCATTCCTATTTATTCTAATGAGGCTAAAATCATAATTGTATACTTTGTATGTTATTTATGTATGTATGAGTAAATTATTTTAGTTTGGGAGTTACGAAATGTATAGTTACAAATTATTATTCTTTATATTATTCGTTTGTTATATTCTCGCTCTAAGGCTGTGGACGATTAGGGCACATGTTTGGTTACCAACCAGGTGTACATGTTTGTCGTTCTGGTTCACTGACATTGAGGGATGCGTTATCACTTTTCATCCGGTAGAGATATAGTCCAAGCTCACACAACATAACAGTTTTGGTACCAACTTCCTAGCTCTGGTCATAATATTGTACGTATTTATTCTTTCCTGATGGGAATTGAAAATGGTGATCGTATTTTACACAACACTGCTTTCGGTAACTTTTTAAAAGTGTCTTACCTGATGCACTTAGCTTCGACCACTCGGTACGGACGGGAGACGTCCTAGTATTGCTATACTAAAGCAAGAATGCTGCTCTGAAGGAATGTGAATAAAAGTCACGTGGCTCTGCAAGTATCATTTTTACATGAATGCAACTTTTTATCTTTCAAAAGTAAGGATTGCTATTATCTCGTCACATTATCATGAAACAAGGTTGGCAACTTGCTGACCCCACGTGATCAGAGGAAGAAAGGATTTCTCATTGCGAACTACGTTTTAGATGGCAAACAGAAAATCGATTGTTATCGTCATCCATCTCATTTCTCTCTTTATCAACGTCACCATCATCATGATGTCATCATTACCACTATCATAGCCACCGACGTAGCTCAGACAGTAGTGCGTTTGCCTGCTGATCCGCAGTTGCTCTAGGCTTGGGTTCGATTCCCACTTGGGCTGTTTACCTGATTGGGTTTTCTCTCAGATTTTCCTCAACCGTAAGACGAATGTCAAATAATCTATGGTGAATCCTTGGCCTCATCCCGCTATCACCAATTTCATCGACACTAAATAACACAGTAGTTGATACAGCGTCGTTAAATAACCAAGTAAAAACTACTACAAGCTCAACTGTACAGCAATCAGCTGAAAGTTTCTTACTAGGGAATATGGGATCGATCCCGGGCATATTCTGTGGTGGACAAGCTGACTGGGAGGCAAGCTTTCGTCATGTCTCTCTATCGTTATTCTTCTCCTTTCTTGCTTCATTATCGCTATAATATTTTTATTTTATCGCTTTTTTAGATTTAAAAGGGATATGATACTTTCAAATGTGGATATCGAGAAGCATGGAGCTTGTGAAATGGACAGACAGAATAAGAAATGAAGCTGTGTTAGCAAGAGTGGGTGAAGAAAGAATGATGCTGAAACTGATCAGGAGAGAAAAAAGGAATTGGTTGGGACATTGACTGAGAAGAAACTGCCTACTGAAGGATGCACTAGAAGGAATGGTAAACGGGAGAAGAATTTGGGCCAGAAGAAGATATATGATAGACGACATTAAGATAATTATATGGTTCGTATGGGGAGACTAAGAGGGAGGCAGAAAGTAGGAAAGATTAGAGAATGGTGGGTTTGCAGTGAAAGATCTGCCATTTGGGAGAACACTATGTAGGCCTATGTATGTATGTATGTATGTATGTATGTATGTATGTATGTATGTATGTATGTATGTATGTATGTATGTTTTATTTAACGACGCTCGAAATTGCCGAGGTTATATCAGCGTCGCCGGTGTGCAGGAATTTTGTCCCGCAGTTCTTTTACATGCCAATAAATCTATTGACATGATCCTGTCGCATTTAAGCACACTTAAATGTCATCGACCTGGCCCGGGATCGAACCCGCAACCTCGGGCATAGAAGGCCAGCGCTATACCAGCTCCACCAACCAGGGTATGTATGTATGTATGTATGTATGTATGTATGTATGTATGTATGTATGTATGTATGTATGTATGTATGTGATACCTTTAGTTTCCAAGAATTGGTAGCTACCACTCCTTTCATGCTTTAATGCATATTGTCTGGTAGAATTTCAGTAAATTACAGATTTCAATATTATGTGATAAGAATTGTGCTGGAACTTCACACAGGAGGAATATAACTCTCTGATGTTCGTGATGGAAATTTAACTCAGGATGTTTAACGCAATATTCAATTCACTAGCGTCTCATACCGATAAACATGACTAGAATATATACTATATATATATATATATATATATATATATATATATATATGTATAATTTTTTACATATTGTGACAATTTGTCTCTTTGTAAGAAGAGTATATAGGCTTGTTTTTCGCTTTGACGGCTTATCTATAAAGGCTGTAAGGCTACAATGTTACTACTTCACTAATTTTTGGAATAATAAAATAAAGAATTTAAATCATTCAGAAATAACTATCCTTGAACTCTATAAAACACTTGGAGTTTCATTGTTGGATAGAGAAATAGACGGGTTGTGCTCTATTTGAAGCCGTGTCTTTGGCTCAGGCGTCGGAGTTCGATCACAAGCCAAGTCGCGATAGAATTTGTGGTGGAAAAATCTGACGTTGACGATGGGTTTTTTCGGGGTAATAATAATAATAATAATAATAATAATAATAATAATAATAATAATAATAATAATAATAGTTCTATTTTTCCTGGCAGAGTTAAGGCCATCAGGCCTTCTCTTCCACTCAACCAGGATCAAATCACATACAAAAAATACATACCGGGTACTTCCATTTCTCCTAATTTTATCTATAATCTGCAGTATTTAAAAATGTGCTGAGCTGAAATCTTGAGAGTAGCATGAGTTTTAGATCCTGATATAGGAAGTAGTGTCGTGCACTTCAAGCGCTATGTTCGGTTCAAGTTTTTTGAGCGTGACAAGAACCGACGTCTGCTTTGAAGAAGCGGATCTGTCCAGCTCGCTCGAATTTGCCTCTTCAAGTTCGCTGGTTTCTCCTGCCCTCCTTCCACCCCTTCATGTTTTTAGCTGCGTAATGATTTTAGTACAAGTCTTATGAAAATTTATTTAGGACAGATAATATTTATTCCAAAAATATAATTAAACATCCAGAAAAAATATGAGTACATAAAGGTAAATCTCATGTTTTAAAAATCCATGACTGTTGTTACTATACCAATTACCGACAGAAAATAGCTATAATTACATTCTTTACATAATATTAAAATAAATCACACAATATTTGTGTGACTATACGGATGATGAAAGTATTAGCGACGTGCATTACAGACGCTATGTACTTACAGTTCAATTTGTCGAGTATGGCGAAGTTCGATATTCGCCAATGTTGGCTCTGCAGAAGTAAGCCTATCGTGTTTATTCCACCTTGTTATAAAAACATTTGCTGTCCTCCTCTCCCACTTCATTATGTTTTAAACTCTATATTTTAACCGCTTAGGGATTTTAAAACAGATCTCGCGATTGGCTTTTCATATGGAATAAGACGAAGTTTGTAATGTCTTGGTTGTCACTCTCATGTTCGAATATTGCAGGACACAATTTTAAACCACTTAAGGGTTTGAGCACATATCTTGCGATAAGTTTTTCATCTGGAATAAGATGAAGTTTCGTTTCTCATGCTTGAACGTTGCACAATATTAGTCGGTACTATGAACATTTACGTTTTTTAATTATTTTGTTAGATTTAGGTTATGTATATTTTTGTGAATGTTTAGTCATAGCCTATTAATAACAAGAAAAAATATCTATACTCATTACCAGAGACCGGAACTTTGGCAGAATGCCTTTTTAAATGTGTTAAATCTATCTTTACTTTGAAAGTAAGTATGTACGAATTATACCTTTGTGATTGAAACGTCACAGTTTTATGTTGCCCTTTTCTGCCTTTTTCAATATAAATGCTTAATTTACAAAATAAATGCTTTTGTTGCCTTTATTTGATTATTTATCTACTATTTATTATTAAACATTGCCTACAGGTATATTTTAATTTATTTCTATAACCGCTAAAATGAAAGTGACTTCACCGAATGTATATTATTGTCTTTCAGTCAGTTCATATTCTCTTTGCAACAATGAGTGCTGAGTGCTGCCGTGCAAAAATGTGTAACAGTAAGCGTTTTAATTATCGCTTGTGTTTATTTGACAACGCAACAATATGTGTGGGTATAACGTTATTTTTAACGGTTATTTTTCTTTCAGTTTTCATTGCGACGTTGTTGTAGCTAGCTAAATATTTCATATCGCAACATTTCAGTACAACCAAACACAAAAATGTACTTTCCAAGGCTACTGGGAAGAAGATTTCTTTGCTTCCAACAGTAATTGCAATATCGAGTCAAAAATCTCAATTTGCATTCGACTTCTGTGAAGCTTTTCTTGCTGCCGAAATCCCTTTGTGGAAAGTGCAAGGTTGTGGGTGTAGTGCAAGGTTTTTGTAATTGCCTTTTATTGCGTATTTTAGCTATTTATAATGCCTTTTTGCCTGCCTATTTTAATAATTCATAATGCCTAAACTTCCGGTCTCTGCTTATTACAATGCATAACTTCGCACGGTAGGTGCCTGACATCCTTATGTGGCTAAAGCATAAAGGCGCAGAGAGCCGAGAAACTAGCAAGTAGAAGGCACCGAACATATGTAAGGAAGGGGAAAGATTGAACAAACTTAATGCGAGCTTCGGTTCTATAGAGACTCGGCAAACATAAACCGAACATAATGTCTCTTACCTGTTTTCAATCGACCCGATTATTTTAGTTATACGTGTTGTTGGATGCCTAAGGAGTAGGGCGAAATTTGTAGTATCTTGATATCCCTTTTCATGTTCGAACATTGGACGACATTGATAGGAAGGGCTTGGAATTCCGAGCACTGGGGCTTATCAGGTATTCGTCTGAGGATGGGACCTTTCTATGTCGGGACTGAAGCAAGATAGCCCACATGCCAGCATCGGATTCATGAGCCAATGAACCCTAGGCAAGCTGTATTTGGAAAGTTAGCTACGAGTGTGGGGGAAGAGATAGCAAACACTGTCGTAGGCATTGGCTATTGTTTTCTCAGCCCAGCGACTGACAGTCATAATCCAGAGCGTTTAACATTGCGGAATTTAGCTTCTCTATTTTCTAACGTTTCACATTCTGGCATTTTAGAAACCTTCTACCAAAATATTACTCTGAATTTTTGTAGAGTTCGGGCTTGAAAGTGGTTACAAATAAAATAAATATTTAAAATAAGTCCTACTGGTGAGCTGAATCATGTGGCAATAAAACTCAGCCTTCCTGAAAGGAAATAATATGAGCCGTCACTGATTGGTTGTGTGATAATTGTGTGAAAGAATTGAAAATATTATTACTTTATTATTATTATTATTATTATTATTATTATTATTATTATTATTATTATTGTTGTTGTTGTTGTTGTTAGCGTCATTCGTGGATTAGACGCCGCCTTCGACTACAATTTCAATTTATTGAGTGTCTTCGTACATACAGTATATCTTACCTTAAGTTTACAGGAGGAAATATACTGTATAAGATTAGAGAGTTTTCGCACCCATCTGGGTCACTAAAATGGTTAACGCAACGTTGACGTCATTGATGAAAGAACCAATCAAAGTCATTCACCTCACGTTATTTCAATAGCGGACCCGCTATCTCTAGATGGATAACGTGGAAATTTACCGTGGGCCTAATTCGGTGTTAAAACATGGCATGTCATTTGAAATTTACCACTGTGGATGATATTCAGTTCAAGATGGATACATTATTCAGGCCGAAGTACAAGAAGGCTCAGGGAAGAATTTTTCGTTGAGATTCCAGCAGATAAAAGGTTGAATCGTGATTACTACACAAAGCGAAAACTCCCCTTTGTTTAAGTCGCCGTAACTCGGAAATCAGTGAAGATTTTGAGTCGCGACCACTGTTAAAATTGATTTCCATTCTTTCCTAACATTTCTCTCGCTTAACGCGAAAAATAAAAAAGTTTGCCGCTTACCAAATTTTGAAGGCGTAAATATCTATTCTGAACAGATCACATCGAAGTTAAGTTTTTTCCTCACTTTTCAAAAACTATTTTCATTTCGAATTTTTCGAATTTTTTTCTATGCTTTCCTTAAACATTGAGCTATCAACTAAAAAATTAAAGCGCGATTGATTGACTAGCTATCATAGGAACTACGACATGATACGTCTTTAACGGAAAATATCGTTAAAGGAATACGTACACTGATTCTTTGCGATCGAACGTGAACATACGTCACTACTGGTGTCGAAATACCTTTAGCCGTATAGCGGACGACGAGGGTGCGAAAACTCTGTATTTATACCATAACGATACTCTTTAAACGTTAACAATATGTTATTTTTTAATACACGATCAATTCGTGAAGCAACATTAGGCTACTTCCAACGGATGAATTTTAAATAATTAAGCTATCTTAACACACATGTAAGAAAAGTCATATAGACTAGCGTCGTGCATTACAGGCGCAATGTTCGGTTGAAGTTTGTCAAATATGGCGAAGTTCGATATTCGCCGATGTTCGCTCTGCAGAAGGCGGCCTATCATGTTTGTTCGGCCTTGTAAGGAAAATGTTCACTGTCCTCCACTCCCACTCCTTCACGTTTTAACCGTTTAAGAATTTTAGCACAGATCTTGCGATTAGATTTTCATATGGATTAAGACAAATTTTGTAATGTCTTGGTTGCCTCTCTCACGTTCGAACGTTGCAGAGCACTAACAGAGACATAATCGCCGATTTGCGTTCATGCTGATTAAATAAAAATGAACTGCACCGTATGTTTAAGCATATCAGCTTTTACGCCAGTATAGTAGTGAGATTTCTTGTCTTGTGCATTGTCATTTTCAAGCAGAATTATGGAAAAATAGTCTGAATATATAAAATCTAAAATTCATTTCACTGATAAAACTTGTGCTAGTTGATTTCAGTTTAAAGTTAAATTCAAGCTGAAATAATCTAATGTGTGTCAAATTTTCATTCAAAGATATGTTAAACCAAACTTACTTCTTTCGATAGCCATAGTACTCATTAAAACTTGCTATCATTGTCAAGCTTTGCTAGTTAAATTGGGTGACTAGGCTTTTTGTGAAACTAGCAAGCATCAAGGTAGCGTGCTGGTTTAATATTCAAGGTTTTATTTCTGAACTTCGCTACTGCCAGTGTTTGAATTGATAAAAATGTAGAGGGGGAAGTTTTTTCGTTGATATACTATTTTTTTATGATTAATTTTTATTTTTTAAGTATTTATTTGATTACAACATAATTTGGTTTCGAAGTTTATTGTTATAAAGTTATGTTATTGATTATTATTATGATTATGATTATTATTATTATTATTATTATTATTATTGTTGTTGTTGTTGTTATCGTCCATTTTAATTTATGTGACACCTGACAAGGTATTTTAAATTTCTGGTATACTGATGTTTAACGGTATCTGACCCTACTAATTGATACTGATCGATAATTTGTTGGTGTAAGTGTGGATTCTTTAGTTATTATTTCTATGAATAGATGGCGAAGATAATAGTTCTTGTTGCCAATCGCAGATAGAATTCAATTTTTCATCCCAGTCTACTAATTGTAAAACAACACTGTGTTTAGTTGGAAATCGCTGATATTGTCAATATTATGAGAATAATTTATGCTTAATCTACATAGGCTAATCATTTTCCCTGACACTTTTTAACAACCCAATAATGGTGCCACCTATTGAGAATTAGCGGTACTCTTTCATAGTTTGTCAATTTTTTTTGTGTATTTGGTTCTGACTTATCCCGTGGTTGGAAAGTTCGCTTACACGATCATAAAATCGTAGGTTGGATATCTTTGAACGTCAGTGTATCATGATAATTCTTCTATCCTACAGTATGACTTAATTGATACTTACTTACTTACTTGCTTACTTACTGGCTTTTAAGGGACCCGGAGGTTCATTGCCGCCCTCACATAAGCCCGCCATTGGTCCCTATCCTGAGCAAGATTAATCCAGTCTCTACCATCATATCCCACCTCCCTCAAATCCACTTAATAGATACTACAATAGATAATTCACAAATCAATTACAAAACCGTATTATGAAAACAACAATAGCAACAAACGTGTAGTCTATCGCGCTAGAGTAACAGCACAGTCTGACTGTGAAACTAGCCGGCCCGAGTTCAAATCCTGGTTGAGACAAGTTATTTAGTTGATGTTTTTCCCTGGTTTTTCCCTCAACCCAATAACCGCAATAATGCTGGGCAACTTTTGGCCCTGGACCCTGGGCTCATCTGGCTAGCATTTGATAAATTGTCGTAAAATAACCGAATAAAAATAAAGCAAACGTCTATGAAAACAACAGCAAACGTATAGTATTACTCGCATAGTTCTGAAAAAAAAAACACAGTCTAAAATGTTTTAATATACCTACTATTTTTATATTAAAGGATAGGCCTAACTTTTTTCTTAAATGTTGAAATCCAGGTGATAAATTGCAAACGACATTCAGAATAAGCTCATTGTAGGAAATTCACTCTAGAGACGAAAATGTTTTAGCCACCAAGCAAAAAATAAAAGAAAGTTTTCGGAAATGTAATTTGAGGAAAAATATCGCTATTCAAGCTAGTATGGCACTGAATGAATGAATGAATGAATGAATGAATGAATGAATGAATGAATGAATGAATGAATGAATTTAGCCATTATGTCCGGTGAAGGGCAAAGGCCTCCTATAAAAGGGGTGACTCGTTATTACTCGCCTGGTGAGCCAATCCAGGCGAGATTTCTCTTTGTTGGTCTGTATACCTTTAAAATTAATGCATGCTATATAGCAATAGTCGTCATTGTAACCTATTAACACTATACGAGTACATTGTAACATTCCTATTTCTAGTTCGTATTAGTCCTAGTTCTTTTTACTTAGATCTGTCCCTTGCTTTTCTTGACCACTGTTTGACCGTCGTCTTCACAAACATATCCGGCCCATCTGAGTCGTGGTCTTCCCTGGTTCCTTCTTCCGATGTATGGGTCCCACATGGTGGTCGCGTGCGTCCATCTTGAGCACTCCATTCTCGCCACGTGCCCCCCCCCCCCACTTCCGCTTCGTCGTCACGGCACGTTCTGCTACATCGGATGTGTTGGCCAGTTTTGTAGACTGTCATTAGGGAGCTTGTCTTTTAGCGTGACTCCTAATATTTTCCTCTGCATCTTTCTCTGACAAGTTTGGATCGCTGCACATTGCGTCATAGACAGAGCCTATGTCTAACACCCGTATAGGATTACTGGTAGGATGCAGGTCTCTAGAGTCTCAAACCTTAGTTTGCGGCTGATTGCTTTGTCCAACAATATGCATTTTTAACTCCAGAACGCCTTCCAAGCCTAGGAAATTTTCTTTTCTGAATTGGAAATGTACACAGGAATGCAGAAGTTGGAAAAAAATCCAGATGGAGGGAAATTCCTCGGCTATCCCCTCCTTTAAATTTGAACACTGGTTACTGCGACTAAACATTTTGGCAGTTTTGTACAATATCCTTGTGAAAGTTCTTGCATTGAACCCGAACGAGACTTTCAAACTATTTCTATGTAATTTAACGCTAAAAATTTTGATTCTAAGATTTAGTATCTCACTCATAGTGGTCAACGACTTGACAGCTATCATAAGAGTTTAAACTTCTGAACCAGTTTATTGATAATGAAAGTGTAGAACGTCAAAAGCAACGTTAGATTGCAAAGGATGAAAATGAGCATGAGAAAGAAAAAGACAAAGACGGCGATGACGACGGTATTGGTAATGGTGAAGGGCGTGACGATATCATTGGTAGTAATAATTTAATCATTGTCGGATATGGCTATAGGTAATGTAACAAGTTTAGAATCATTAAGTCCAATGCCTGATTTTAAATGAAGTGTTTGTCTGTGAGAAGATCTGTAATAGAAACTTTAAAGATGGGTGTAATTGAATGAATAAAAGAATTATCTTATTGTAAGAACTATACGGTTCAGAAAATTAGATATAGCAGACCAATTATTTTAAATAGATTTTCTTAAATAAAAGTTGCCATAATTGTTCTGAATATTTTAAGAAAATTCTTAATTTTGTTGAACAAATATTCTGGTTTCACATATTTCTGACATAAAAACTTTCATATTCGTTATTAGCAGGATTAAAATGGCCATGCATTTTTAAATTTATTTTTAAAAGATTGCTATTAATATGCTGATAGTTATCTGTGCGAATCACACTTTTTCTAGCCTTTTAAGTAGATTTTATTGTTCATATAAATGTATATTCTTGAACTTTATATAACTGAATCACGTTTTAATAAATGTATTCTAAAACCGTATATTAAGATTGGCTTCGTAAAGAAATAATTAAAAAATTTGGTGACTTCATAGAAGTCGTTCACCTGGTTGAAATTTTATTTATTGAGTATGATTTTCCGTTGAGAGATTTGGTGATTTTTGTTGATAGTGGAATCGATTTTAAAAAGATCCAACAGAGATCTATAGGTATTCATTTTAACCTCTGCCTTATTTGTGATTTTAACGTATCCGTTGCAACGTCAGTTGAGTTCTGAACTTCGTGGCGGTCGGCTTTCCACATAGGTTACCTATAGTATGTACTAGTTTTGGACCACGCTTTCATCTCGTAGGCATTACTGTAACACTGATATAGGTATGTTTGTTTGTTTGTTATGTATTATGTTTCCTCGATAATGACATTATATTTCGATTGTACTCCGAAATAGTTGGTACTTTAAAATTTGAACTTTGGTATATATGGAGTAATCAAATCGATTTGAATACGTTTACCGTATTGAAACTTTCATAAAAACGGGGATTGAAAACAATTAGTCTCAAGGTCGATACACCTAAAAAGTGGAATGGGATCAATACGGATTGAATTGCATGAAAACTGGAATCGTATTCAAAACGATCTCAATACGTTAAGCGCGTGAACGATCGTAATTTGTTTTGATGTCTCAGCTGTTTTACCAAGAGCTAGTGCAATTATGTATGTTGAAAAGGCGTATTATAATACGTAATATTTTGTATATTCCTGAAAGGCATTATTATTCTTCATTAACAGCCAGAGTATTAAGTTTTCATGCGCCTTATTAAGAATATTCAACATTGTTCATAGCGAAGGATTACTGAGTGACCAACATGCTAACATGTCGATTACATGTTAACCAACATAACTACTTTAGAAACTTCAGCTTCTGTATTCACATCGTTTCAATACGTATCGAAAATTGCATGAAAACAAGGCCAGGAGGATCGTACTAAGTGTGGTAAACTTATTCAGATCGATTTGAATACTCAGTGAAAACGTAGTGAGAGTATTGAAAGCTGATAAACGTCAATTGAGGCCTAATACTATAAATTATGTCTCTTCGATTTAATTCTATACGAAAAATAGTAATGTGACACGTGGCCAAAAAAAGAGATACACAGTGGTGCAATTAATTTTCTGTACAAGATTTCATTAGAGAAGTTGTTTATGAAATCTAGAAGTTTATAATTATTAAAATTTTATCAAACCTATATAATTATACTTAATCAAAATTCAGTTATTAAGAATTTATCTATAATAAACGAGAAGAAGACGGTCGGGGATTTTTCCACACAAATTCTCCAGAATTGTTATCCACAAAATGCAAAGATACCAGGGATTGCATAAATGAACCATCAGCAATAACGTTTGGTTCACTCCAAATTTTCTTACACTGAGTGTGACCACTACTCCCTGCAAAGCCCCAGTTATTGAAATAGAGATATGATTTTTTCTCTATTTTCAGTTATTTTTCAAGATTCTAGCCTTCCAGAGCTCGTATGATTAAAGTAAATTCAGAAGTTATATTTCGCACTAGCAATCGGTAATTAATATTTATATTTTCAGGGTCAGCAGCTTTCTTAGGAAATAACACAATGCGTTAAGATGAATAGAAATTGTGGTTTTGATTTCTTGCAATAGACCTACGGTATATATTTTTTTAATTTTTATATGCTGCCTTTCCGACATTTTCGTGGGACGTTTCTTTCTCAACTTAAAAGATTCACAAACTTTCTTCGCTCTAGGAGGTGTAATGTTTGTAATTTTTGTCAATAATTTTGTGGCTTCTTCGTACCTTCATCATCGCTGCGTAAGTTAATTTCTTAGGTGTTACATTCTTATTCAGTTCTTCTGTTTCTATGCGTTTACTTCTTTCGCTCAATTCTTCAAACTCTTCTTATAGTCGGCCATGTATTTCAGCACTATAAGATGTGCTTGCCGTGTGTATCTAGACATGTCCGAAGGCAAAATATTTCCTCTTTTTTTAAACCAACTTGAATGCCCTCTCGGAAACACAGTAGATATTTGTTTACACCAATAAAATTAAAACTACGATAATAGGGCAGGGCCAATCTTCGATATCTCTCTACTAGCACCATGCATTACAGGCGCTATATTCGGTTCAAGTTTGTCGAATATAGTGACGTTCGATATTCGCCGATGTCCGCTCTGCAGGAGGAGGCCTGTCGTGTTTGTTCCATCTTTTTATACAAAATATTCACTGTCCTTCACTCCCACCCCTTCGTGTTTTAACCGCTTAAAGATTTTACCACAAATCTTGCGATTAGTTTTTCCTATGAAATAAGACGAAGTTTGTAATATCTTCGGTTGCCTCTCTCATGTTCGAAAGTTGCATGATACCACTCCCCACACCACACACTGGATTGAGTCTGATTTGCGTTTCGTTATGGGTGAGATGGGTTAACGAGGGTAATAGATAAGTGACATGAGGCCGAGTTACGTGACAAGAGGTTAGTGGGTTAGTTGAGGGGATATTTCTATAAACATAACTTTTAACCTAAACCATCCAATAAAAAAAGAAAACATATAAAACTATACCAAATTTCTAGGACTTTTTATAGACTCCAGTTGAACATGGGAAAAAACTTATCGAATATATATGCACAAAGTTATCAAGAGTTATATATTTATTAAAGAAATTAGTGACTTGCGTTTCTCGAAATTATTTAAAATGTGCCTGCTTTTCGTTCTTTCAGTCGATAATCCTATATGCCTTAATTTTCTGTGGAAATGGTATCAAAATTGGGAGTGTCTTGATTTTGCAAAAGAAAGCCAATAGAATTCTATGTCAATCAGACTGTATACCTAGTTCTTTACACTCGACATAATATAGACAATCACTCGTTAGTAGCCAATATACATGATCATGAAATTAGAAATAGTGAACAAATTAATATTCCATACTGTAGATTACATAAGACTATTATAAATTTTTATGTCATGGGGATGAAATTATATAATAAGCTTCCCAGTCATTATTATAAGTTAGCAACCAATAGTTTCAAGACTAGATTTTATAATTGACTTTTAATTCATATTTTCTACTCAGTAGATGAGTTTAACATAAATTCATATTAGTTTGTTTTTAATAAACAAAGTTATTTACATTTAGTTGCAAATAATACATTAAGAATGAAGTGTGGTCATTAATTTTTAGTTTCAAAATATTTTGCGTTTTCATTGTTCTGATTAAACGTCACTGTTTTCAATTACATGTGAATTTTCAGATTTATGGTTCAAAGCAAATAAGTTAATTTTAAACGAGGAGAAGACTCAAAAATTAATTTTGACATTGAAAAAAGAAGGGTCTGAAGAAAAGGCAGTAAAATTACTTGGTATCAATCTTGATACAAAACTAACCTGGGATTGCCACATTGAATATATCTCTCGGAGACTGTCCAGAGTCCTGTACCTCTTAAGAGTAATTAGAGATAAAATACCTGGGCAGTACCTAAGAAGTGTTTATTTTGCTTTTTTTCATAGCATATTGAAGTATGGAATCCTAGTGTGGGGAAACAGCAATAAACTTATTGAAGTCCTACTGATTCAGAAGAAAGCAATAAGAATTATCACAGAAGTACCAAGCAAATCACACTGTAATTTTTTTTATTTTATTGGGTTATTTTACGACGCTTTATCAACATCTAGGTTATTTAGCGTCTGAATGAAATGAAGGTGATAATGCCGGTGAAATGAGTCCGGGGTCCAGCACCGAAAGTTACCCAGCATTTGCTCGTATTGGGTTGAGGGAAAAGCCCGGAAAAAACCTCAACCAGGTAACTTGCCCCGACCGGGAATCGAACCCGGGCCACCTGGTTTCGCGGCCAGACGTGCTAACCGTTACTCCACAGGTGTGGACATCACATTGTAAACCACTGTTCATACAGGAGTCCATCTTAACAGTTGTTAATGAATATATTCTGGAACTCCTTCTTTACATCAAGAAAAATCTTTATGACTTCACCAGTAGGATGGATAAACATGAATATAATACTCGGAATTAAGAAAAACTGGACATATCATTTTGCAGACTATCCAAAGTTAAAAGTAGTCCTAACATGTTTGGCTGAAGGATGTTCAACATGCTACCACAGGAAGCACAGGAAGTGTCACTTGACATATTCAAAGTCAAAGTGAAAACGTGGCTTCTTAGAAACCCATTCTATTCTGGACAAGAATATTTTGAATTAGAAAATCAAGCTGTAGATATTTTTTAGGTTTGTTTCTCTGAATTTTATTATTATTTTGTAATATACTAGGAGATTCTCATAAATTAAGTTAATTCTTGTTTTATTCTATATAAACGGAGTAAATCAAATAATATTTGTGATCAGTGTGTTACAATTTTCATCTAGATATTGTGCCGTTTTAGTTTCGGCACTCTGTGTTTCTTTCTTTCTTTTCTTTTTTCTTCCTTATTTATGTCATTTTTCTTGTTGTTAGTTACGCTTACTTCTCATAGATGGCATTCTATTCCGCCATTTTAGGTCTCTTTCTTCCTTTTATAGATAGCTTGTTTTCTTTCTACCATTCATGGTATCTTACTTCTCACGTATAAGGAGCGAATTTAAGTTATCACATGACATGGGCTTTAGGTTTTCATTGGAACTATTCACATTAATTATTAATTAGCGTCGGTTCTCCTGAGAGGGACGCTTGTCGCGGGCAGTCTGGGGTCAACACTCGAAGAGTAGCCTATGGTTGTGTGACAGTCGTGGAGAGCTGAGGGGTTTTTGTTTAGCGGCTATCTGTGATGGGATCACGGATAACCCAGTCCGGGCAGGGACGTGTAATGCTGTAGTCGGGGCTCGATCGGGCATAGTGTCTTACTACATGTAGAAGCGTGGCCGAGCTGTGGTGTGGTCCGCTGTGTGATAACGGAGGCATGAGAGTTGAAGAGAGACCATTGTTGTTTGGTTTCGAGACTGGCCTACCAGGGATCATAACAGGTTTTTCTACATCAGTAATTGTATGTTTCTTTTGATTAGTAGAAGTATATTTGATTTCATACAGAGTATTAGGTAATTCACGTTTGTTTAAAGAACAAGCTCGCATTCGTCGAGTGTATATTTTACATTGGTTGTGTTTGGTTTCGTATTAGTGCTGTCTGCCACATCCGACAAGTTTGGACTTGTCTAGCAAGTTACTTATACTTATAATCTGTGGGTATAGATGGTGTTACTATTGTGTGTAATGGTGAATGCCAGTTGAGCGACGATTAGTGGCAAGCCAGTTTCGATGCATTGGTGGAGTTATAGGTGGCTGTATTTCTACAGCATCCTTTTTGTTTATCTTCCAATTACCGGAAGTGCTAATTAATAAATGTAAACGGATAGTTGATTATTTATGCTGAGTGTTTTCTTTTGTACCACCTCACCCATGAGACAATCGACCCTATCATACGATTGACGGCAGGGCAAAACTTTATCGTTTAAGTATTATTTACTTATTATTTATACCAACTATTAAAATTAAACAGAGGCCCACCGTTGCAATATTAGCCTATTTTTGATAATCTTGACTCTCAATTGTAAACTCTAAGGAGTATTTGTGATCATTTTGTTTTATGTTTAGTGTTGTAATAGAATAATTTTCATTTTTGCACGATAATTTCACACGTGTAATTTGACAATGTCATTAGCTTTTGCTACAACGACAGCTAATAAATACTATACTACTATACTATACTTCCCCTTCTGTATTTGTGATGAAGCCTATCACTTTGTCTAATGGCTTAATAAATTGAATTGAAATGATAGCTCAGTGACGGGAGACTAAGGAATGTGAAAATATTTCAATGATTTATCTAAGTTTTCTCTTCCGTGTGTAGTGTGGGGAAATATCGAAATTTCATCCTGTATCAAATAATTTACAATGAAATCATTTTTCACGTTTTTCCTTCATAATTTTCATATGACGCTGTTCATAACGACTCACTGTCAGTTTCATTATGAATACATTGTCCATATAATTTCTCGCTCGCTGAAAGAATATCATTACCTCCACGCACGATTGGACTCCAACTAGATTTAACCACAAATCATTGCGTGGCCTTGTCATGAGGAATCCTTACAAACAACACTGAGGATATTAATATTTATGACTGACGCGAGGGTTGTGACTGGCTTATCGCGCTCTCACGTGTGCTTTTGTAAATATTTCACAAAATAGCAATGTTTAGCAGGATGGAACGTTTATCAAAGTGTTCTTTTAGTTAGTTATTTACAGTCATGTCAACTGATGCCCATAGGCGCAAGCGCGAGCCTCAGAGCTCAGGAGGGCCTGAGCGTTTCACAGCGAAAAGGAAAGAGATAAACGAAAGGGGTAGTATATGCCGCTTCGTCGAGCTATACAGGTGTCCCGTTTATCTTGTGCACCTATTATAACTTTTTTGTTTGGATAGGTACTGGAATATTTGTTTTTGAGAGTTATGTTAGAACGAGGGGCTAAGATGAGTGTAGAGATTTGGTGCATGTAAATACATTATGGTACAAGATACACGTGACGTGATCAGTTTTTCAAATAGCACTACATAATTTAATCATGTTATATACATTACACACATTAAGACGAGTTCAAAAATGTATCACAATATCACCTTCCCAAGAATGTAAGTTTTAATTTTAATGCTCATTTTTCACAAGTTTGCTTTTTATTCAAGAATATTTTCTAAACTTTTTTTACAGAAAAGTGAAATTTTCAGGTACGTTTATTTAATAGCCTTACAGGTATTGAAACGATGTTTTCGTAAATTTAATATATCGTAAATATGTATTACTGAAGATAGTGTATTACAGACATAGAAACTTAGTACTCGAAAGAAACGGTTAATTATGACAAGGATAATATAGACAGTAAATTCAGAGATCATCCGAGTCAGTGAGTGGACAGGCACTGTAGCATGACAAAAAAACAGTACTTAGATTGTACACTCAAGCAAAATAATATGTTGGTGATTTTGGTTTATCTTATTTTTAAAACAAATGACAAAGAATGTTGCAATATTTTATATAGACTACAATGTATACACTATATACAACATGAGGTGAAGAACATACTTGATACACAATGTATAGCATAAAATATGCATGTTATAGCCGATCTCTATTAACTCTAGTTTATTTTCATTTCTCTTTTTTTAGCTTATGTTTACAGTGTTACAATGAACCGCAATAGTCATTATAAGTGTGTCAAATGTCAGTTTGCTCCTCTTCTCTGTAAAATAAGTTTTGTACTGCGAAAAACTTCGCTCAACATCATACGACGCGATTGGAACAAAACGAAAATACGGTACATTATTGATATTTATGTGAGATATTTTGTTGTCTGCCACGACTTGCCTTATTTGGTCTAATGTACTTTCATAGCATATTTTTAAATAGCTATTCCTTAAAGTAGCATCAGACGGAAGTTTTCTAGAAGTACATTTCTTTATCAAAACTGTGATGGGGACTGTTTACTTTATTGAAAGGGATATTAGCAGCTACCATCATTTCGGAGAGATCAAGAAAAAAATTGTGATTATTTGAAACTGGTGCAGAAACTAATGGTAACTCGTCTTTTGATTGTTCTGAAAGAAGTTTAAGATTTTACGCATGTTTTTGCTGTTACAATAATCCCTTACGAATCGACGTTTATCCTCTCGTATCTCAGCATCACATGTGATGATGTGCCCATTTAACTGAGTGACGCGGAACTCTAAATCAGCAGGCCTGCCCAACAAGCGCCAGGGGAGCAGTGCCGCTAAGGCTCTGTCATAGCCAAACTAATGCTCTGGACGTAGTTAACCTGAACCAACACGTATTCTACACGTTCGGATATTAAGATTCTAAGTCTGATTACAAATTTTGAAAATATTCGCATGGAAAATGTTTGTAAGAAAATGAATTAACAAAGCAACTACTGTTACATCATAAACAAAAGATATGTGCCCATGGGTTGTAAAAACGTCAGCTCTATCTTCAGCAGATTTCGAGAAAATAATTAAATATTTTGATGATAGAAAATTGCGCATCAGTATTACTTTAAAAGTATAATGCGATAAGAGTTTTGTTATGTGATATTAGTCACAGTTAAAACATGTACCTAGGTAACTTTGCTTTGCACTATAATAATATTATTGTTTTGATTAGTTTATTGATTACTTTTATAAGGCTAAAGATACTATCAATATAAATTCCAACTTATCATGTCAATCTCTTTCTTTGGAATATCACTTTCTTTATGAATGATGTGTTTCATTCACTTAGTACAGTATATACTACTATGAAATTTATGCGAATACTTCTTCTTAACTCTTTATTATGTCATTAACGTTTAAAACACAACTGCAATATTAAAAAAATTGGTGTTAATACTTTTGTTTTACAGACAATATAGAAAATATCAAATAGAAAGAAGCCATATAAAAATGACATAACATTTCACGTACGTTTGAAGTTTGTGCACCACTCTTTTCTTAATCCATCAGGCTGCTTATTCCTCCTTACATACCTAGCGCTTGATGCCCGCGCACGACGTCAAGGTCAGAAAAATGCGCTTGCTTTGACGTCACTGTGTTAGAGGAAGTCGCAGAATAAATATCATCGTGTCCTTTTTTGACTTCTTTCTTGTAAGGTAAAAATAAAAATTGAAAGTATTATTTTTTCGATATAATTTTAAGTGAATATTAGTTATGTATTATATAATAATGAGATCAGAAATACATAGTAGACTTCGGAATACAGAATTTTGAAATGTATATAATATCGTTGAGAAACTGCTACAAAATTCGCCGACTAGGTAACCTTCTTCGAGGAAAACGTTGACGGTACATCCTTTTTGCCTCGCTTGAATTACGACGACTTTCTCCATAAATCAAAAACATATGAAATTCCTAAACTGTGAATGACGTTATAAGTTGTTTATCGAATACCCTGTACTGAACTGCCATCTGCTCGGCAGTAGAGCTTTGGACAGGAAGCTTGAACTCGGCTGACTCGTACTTACGTCTGTGGAGAGTATTGCCCGCTGAACGTTGCCACGTCTCTCACGCCAGAATATTAACAAATTTAAGCAACAATTTTATTTAATTTCACGAAAACGTAATAGAACACACAAATATGTATTTGAACTAATATTAACTCTTTGCTAGATATATCTACTGATGTAATTGTTTTCGTAATTTTACTAACGATATAAGCAGCATAACGCGAATAAAATAAGAAAATAATTTTTTTTTCCGGAAAACTATCAAGTTTTGACCCTATGTTGTATGTACATTTTTTTTATTCATTGGGAGTTTGTCTCAAGCAGACGTGCAGTCGATGAGGATCTTTATTGTCAACAGCTAGAACGAGTTCATGAAAATCTGAGAAAGAGGTACCCAGCATTAGTTGATCGAAATAAACTTCTCTTGTACCAGGGCAATGGGAGACACCATACCGCTCGAATAACCGATTGGGAAAATCCATGAATTGGAAGGAATCGAATAGTTACCAAACCTGGCATTTAGTCCTGATCTTGTGCTTTCACACTACCATCTGTTTCGATCTATGGCCCACTTCCTGCGTGAAAGAAATTTCCAAAACTTGGAATTCGTTGAAATGGGTATCGCGGAATTCTTCGCATCAAGAACCAGAAACTGGTTACCGTCGCGGAATAACAAACCTTGCTGAAAGGTGGCTCAAGACCATAGAATCAAATGGACTTTACTTCGAAGATTAAATTAATTTCTTGTCACAACATACTCCAAGCAAGATATTGCACCAAAACCAGCATTACTTATTAGACAATATCTATAACTACAGAGAAGTAAATTTAAATTTATTGGCATGTCTTTGTAACCCCACAATTAGATTGTAACTGATTGCTTATAATGTATATTTACTTTTTTTTTTTTTTTTGCTTATATAAGCAGACTATCTGTACTGGGAAGATGTTAATTCGTTACGCGCTAACTTTGATCAAACTCAATTTCCGTATTATCTTGTCAAGTGTTCTTTCTAATTCAACACATAAAAGGCTCCAAAGATCCAGATGCTTAGAAAAGTCCTCTCTTGTTGTATCTTCTTTAAGTGCAATGATATCAAGCAAATATTCTTATACAGAGAGATCCTTCGTAACTCCGCGGATGAACATTACCAATTTTATTCTATCAAAATCTGTGTTTCCACCTAAAGCGTGACATTAGACCACTGTTTATGCTTATTTGATTTTAGTTCTAGTTCAGCTAGTGTTTCAATATCCCTCATCCTTCTTGTATTGTCCGTGTGGATAATTTCATACTGTTGAAAACATCAGATTATTCGAGACAAACAATGTTAGCAACTTTATTCAGACATGTTTTAATGAACTGTCCTTCATTATAGGACTTGGATGATTTTGAGATTTCCAGAGGAATAACATATCTTTCACGAAGTTCCCTTTGACTCATAGCTTGTTTCATCATATTTTAGTACCGGAACTGTTATTTCAATTTAGTATTTTTATGTTTTCATTGTTTCGCTCCGTCCAGCTCTACGAAAATAAAATTAAGTTTATACTTATTTTCTATTGTATACTTTTCCGTTTACAATATCTACGATTTCGTGATAATCTTAATATGATGTGCCGTAATGTCACTAGATGTTGGATTTATAAGTACACAAGAGGCGTCTACATTGTCACCATGTGCACAATAAATACTGTTCCTCCCATTCTTCCTTAAACACGCGTTTCCGAACAGACGTTGAAAGTTTTGAGAAAGAAGCAATTTAAATCTAATGAGGTAACCCGCCACTGATAGATGCCTGTGAACTGGAGTTGTAGGAGAGTTGGACGGAAGGGAGGGGGTGAAGCAAAGACAGTTTACAGCACTGCCCCTGCGACGTCACTATTGCTAGTGATCACAATGACATTTCTGCTGATCCCTGAAAATAAATTGAGCTCAGTAAATGCCCTCCAGAACATGATTCGAAGCAGTAGCTTCCAGCACCGAGGATGATGATGATGATGACGACGGTATGATATATAATGATTACCTATGACATTTCCGTGTTTTTTCTTTTAAAAAGTGATACTGCACGGAGTACGCACATTATAACGAAAATTTTATTTCACGTTGTTCTACACATCTTGAAATAGATTACTATTATTCATGTTTTTTTGACAGATCTTGTTTAATGTTTGCTTTAGAAAATATAAAGTAGAAAATTACATTGTTTTCATTTTTATTTCAAATATCACAACAATTTTCTTTAATTTTCATTCATTTACCTTTTAATATTTAGTAAGTTTATCATCACCGTCACCGTCATCAGTCTTAGTCTTCGTCATCATCTTAAAATCGCTGCCGAAAAATACCATTTTGATTCGCATAAAAAACCAACTCCACAAATTTTAAGTATATGACAGAAAAAATTACAGCGTCTTTGATGTACCTAGAAAAGCATTAAGCATTGATATGTTAGAAATATATCCTTAGAATAGAGAAAAAAGTTATTATTTTGCCAAAAGTTATTTTTTAATTTTCTAGCAACTATTGTTATACAAATTATTTTTTAAATTAAAAAGTAATTGATATATAAAAAATCTGATATTCTAATTTGTTAATCACAGTATATAGAACATGCAGTAAAAATTTCATGTTTCTAGCATCAAAATTGTAAGAGCATTTACACTTCGAACCTGACGGAATGTGCTGAAAAAAAAGTGCGAGAAAACAGCTTGTAAAATCTGCATGGAATTGAAATTCAAGGGTGCAGCTATTTAGATATTGTGTTACTTTATGCTTTCCAGCGCGGCAGAGCATTGAAACTTGTTCAACATATAAATAAGAGATTGCTGATTCAATTTTTACAAGAAAACGAAAATGTGATCTTTGACTGAAAATGAACCAAATTTCTATCCGTCACCCCCCTTAATTCTAACACAGACAAATTTTTACGTGAAAGAAACTGGCTAGTTACATTTCCTTATAGTTGTTCAATCAGGAACACGTTTCTTTTATGTTTCTTAAACTAACGATTCTGATCTTGCTGCTTTACTTCTTTCCGAAGAACGCCATGCTAGACAATTTTATTCTGAAAAGTTAATTACCTTCAGACAGATTTGAACTAAGCACTGCAAGTACAGTCAGTGTCCCGAGAACGACTTCCAGCGTGAGCAGTTGAATTTCAGCTTTAACCATTATCTTAACGTCGCGGTTTCTGAAAAGTAACTCACATTTACAGCTAGTTTACTTATAAGTTATACCTATTGATAACTGTATTGAATTTTCCACACATAAATAAATCACGCTGAGAGTGCATTTTTGAAAAGTAACACCAAAATTCCATTCATTTTTAATGTATTCCATTGTTTTTAACCGTTAATAGCGCCTCTAAGGTTTGACAGATAACAAAGTATAAAAATCAGAAACATGTTCGGTCACATTTCCCATTCACTTAACAAGTTAACCTTGAAAATACTACGTGAGTGCAGTATTAAAATGTTGAGATATTGCCACATTATTTGATAATAATGTGTTTAATTATAGCAAATAGTCACATTTAAACCAAGCAGCGTGAACGCGATCTACGGACCTAACTACTAGTCGAACTTGAAGCCATGTGATATTGCAAATGTGACATCCGACGCACAGTGGACCGGATTAGAGAAAAAGCCGACAAAACATTTATTCCTAACTTCTGAATGTGAAATTTCAAAAGGTTTCGTGATGTTATATTGAAGTCAGTTTTTCACGTAAACAACATTTTAGCTATTTATAATTACATTGTTTAGGTTTATAGCTTTCGAAGGTTGACTATTCTGTTCGCCCGTTCCCTCTTTAATCAATAAGTATACTTTAAAATATCTGTAAAAGTTATTTCTGTAATACAATGAAGTCTCTAATATTAGAAACTAGAAGTCTCTTACCTCGTTTCGAAAATCACACAACCAGAAATTTGTTTAAAAATGATACTATTTTACGGAAGCGGGAGAGATTAAAGTGTTGCAATAGGAAAAGAAGTTCGTGTGATTTTGTGCAGAAAACCATTATTGTTTATTTTTTAGATGTACAATTAAAAATGGAGCAATATTGTTACATAAAATGTAAATTTACTATAATGTTCTATTAATGAGATTGAAAGTTTGTATTTGCTGCTAGTTTTATATAAACAACAGTATTGTCATTGTCCGCTCCTGCATTAGAACAGAGCATCTGTTTTGTAGCGGTATATTTGCACCTGCTTGAGCTATACTGTGTACGTACTTCTGAACATAACATTACTTTAGGGTCGAACCACAGAACTGATTTTGTTTAACGACGACTTTGGCAGGCTGATGGGGCTCGAGCCATTGTTTGGTGATGTCAGGGTTGCGGTAATATACAGACTCTTCATCACATGTGGTAGTTCAGATAAATCGATCATCCATGGGATTAGAGGTAAGCTGATGATATATCCATGCTGTGTTGAGTCTATTCAGGCACCAATTCATAAGGTGCGGTTCTAAAACTTCTATATTATGATCTTCGAAGCATCTTAATGTGACCATTTATTGCATCTTTTGAAGGACCAAGTTCTTTTGATATTCTACGAAAACAGTTTTGTGGATTTTCTTAAAAAAACTCTGCATATATTCTCAATATTCCACACACCTTTCTCATGTTTTCCAGGACATAATAAATCTTTAATCTCTCCTTCTCCATGATTGAACCTCTGGAACCATCGTTGTGCTGCACGCTCACTAACGACACCTTCACCCTTGATTTCATATATTCTTCGAGCTGCGTCAACAATCTCGTTTCCAGTAGGGTTTTGAAGAACTCTATTTTCAAACTTTATCACCTCCATTTCATATTTTTTATATTACAAATTGAAGACCGTCACATGCTCACAATACGCAATACACATAGCGTCCTGTAAGTTGCATTGCCCAACTCAAAGTCTCCAAAATGTTACAGAACACTAAACTTAAGAAGCCGACAGTATACTTAAGAGATAACAGAATATTAATTGCGACAGAATTGTGTGCAGAAATAAATGCTGAAATAGCTGTGCATTTAATTAATGCGAGGAATTTATTAAAATATGAACTTTTTGTGAAAATAAGGAAATGTGTATTACATAACATTTTATCATTGAAGTACGCATTTATACGCATAACAATGAACAACAAGAATTTTGCTTCGACTTAAAACAATGTGTCCCTTATGATTTGGTGTGCGCTGAATCCGAAAATGCATCTCTTTTCTTCGTATCACGTAAGGTTTTTAAGATAGACTATGATTTCACTTTTCGATAAGAGCTCCTCAAGTAAACATCTGGTGCGGGTTAGGAGTTGTAAACCAAAACAAAAGCAAATGCATTTTTATGCGTTTGTCTTATTTCCGGTTCCTTATGGTTGTTGGCATGTTCTTTTGTACTTCTAATAAATAAACAGATATTGGTCCCTTCTATTCAGTAAATTTCATAACAGTTCAAAGTGAGGTCTACACAATGAACAAACAAGGGTGTGGTTTTCACTATTTAAAAGAAAAATTTACCATTTTGAGTGAATGAAAATTAAAATAAGACATTTTAATCGGTCCACAAATTCACAAAGTTATGGCTGACTCTTTGTTTGAGGAAAAACTTTCCGTTACAGAAAAAATGGCACGGTGCGTTTTCAAACATGTTTGCTCAAATTTCCTTGGAAATTCTAGGGCAGACAACTACATAGAACTTGTTGTGGAAACCATGTCAAGTGCATATGAGAAAATGGGGTGTAATATATGTCTCAAAATACATTTTTTTACGTTCTCGTTTGGATTTCTTTCCTCTTAACCTTGGAACGGTAATCGACGAGCATGGGGAAGGAAGATCATCATCCAGCATTCTTGCAGACTATTGTTGGTTCCTTGTAAAAGACAGCCCCGGGTCTAGTTATAAACGGAAGTCATTCAGAAAATTCTTTTAATTATAAGTTTAAATTCCGACATTTTATCTCATTATACGCATGAAATATTTTTATTGTTGTTGTGTTTTAAACTAGGTAACATCATTTTTGTATCCAGTAGACATTTTTCAAGTATTATGAGGCATTTTGAATCACTAGTGTGTTGTAATTTTACCAGTAGCAGTGATAAATAAAAAAGTAGTTTTTCATAAAAAAATTAAATTCATTTTTCCCGGAAAATGGTACGTGATGAGGCAATTTGGATTTTAAATTCAGATTTAGGGCACATATTAGTAATATGCACCTATTTTTATTTCGGAGTAAGACGAAAAGTAAAAATTAGTTATTCAGTAAATTAAACGCATACAAATACTCGACCATGCCGGTAATAAAAAAGTACACTTTCCTATACGCTCAAGAATATTACTACAGTATATAACATGCATTCCGGGATGGAGTTCGTGTATTTTTAAGCCGTTTGAACACAAGTTGTTTCCCACTACTGCCGTCAACTACGTAGTTACGTGACAAGGTGACATTTCAAATAGGATGTTTTCATTTTAAAATAGCAATAACACCGTTCAGACTTTCTTCTTCGGGTTTACACGAACTTATAATAAATAGTGTGTGACATGACACGCAACGTCCATTGAAGTATCCGACGACAAACGAGGCCATGCTAATGAAGTAGGCCTGCCAGACAAAAGCAATCGGAAAGAAGGAAGTTAAGTGTTTAAGAGCAACATGACCTTTCATCCAGTAAACAAATCAATCCACGTGTAAACTTGGCCAGGGCGTGTGTCAAGTTCAAGACTAACTGGCATCCAGGAGCTTACGAAGTCCTAGGCGTGCCTTTCAGTTTGTTATTGTGCTTGGTAAAAGTAAAGACCATGAAGGTCCAAGGAGAGCGGGGCTTTACAGATTCCTTGCATTCACAATCTGGTGCGATGTGCGAAGAGAGCACAATAGAAATGCTTCATTTTACATAATTCGGAGTTAGCTACTAGGGTTGCCAGGTGCCCAGTAGAATATTATAGGAATGTCTCGTATTTGTTATTTGAAAAATTTGTCCTATGAAATCCATACGTGGCATCAAAAATCCCGTATTTACGGACATTGTCATAGATAGCCAATGTTTGTCTTCTTTTTCATTTATTTTTTTATTCTTTTCTCTTATTCTTTGTACAGCTACCTTGTTATAGAATTATAAGAAACGCTTATTTTTATTAACATCAATTATCTTTAGAAACGTGACAACAAAGCAAATAAATCTAAACCTCTAGCTGCCTCTGTTTCAGTTAAAGGTAATTTTATTCCCAAGCAACAGCTGTACATGTTTATTGCTATAGTAATTAATAAATTATTGTTGGATTGTATGTGAAGAGGCAAAAAGTGTTTCAAGCCAATATGAGTGATTCTCCTCCGCATAAAGGATAGAGGACGTGTTTATATTTAAAATAATTTGTGTGAACACAAGCTTCACAGTTACACCTTCCCAATAAAAATCTCAGACATCATTAATGTAGCTTGTAAATTTTAATATTAAAAATAAATTAATTGTTAATAATAATAATAATAATAATAATAATAATAATAAATATAACAGCTTTAATGGTGTAAGACTAAGGTAATTTTTCCCTTACACTGTGTTTTAACATTCTTGTACATGCTCTGAAAAGGTTCTCATTGATCTCATTCTCTCTCTCTCTCTCTCTCTCTCTCTCTTGTATGTTCCTCATATTTTGCTCGAGTTAAATATTTCAGCTGTCCCTTATTTGCATTCTGAAAACCTGGCAACCCTAATAGCTATTATAGTAATACTGTATATGTAGGAGTAATATTCTTTAAAATTTGTACCTTAACAAACGATTCCACATATACTGTCATGTATTTCGTTCATTCCCTCTCTTAGTAGGTTAGCGGACAAGATCCCAGTTGGGGTTTTTCTCGGGGTTCACCCTTTTCTCGCATCTACATAATTCTGTTATTTCTCCATTCCGTCAACATTAATAGAATTCCTTGAACGCCGGCTGGCGACGCACGGAGGGGGCTGGCCTAGGAAGGAGTGGGGTTGTCTGCTCGAAACCTGGGAACGCAGCGAATCTTAATGTAGTCATCCGGTGTGGGTTTGGGAATGCGTCTCGCTTGAGGATTAGCGCAGCAGATCTAGAAAATTCGCATAAGTTATACAGAGTGATTTACGAGGATTTACCGTCCCTTACGGAGCTTATTTCCAAAGACATTCTGAGGAAAAACTGTCATATAAACATTTGTCCTAATCTCAATATTTTCGAAGTTACACTAATTTGAAGTTGTTAGTAAAATACCTTTTTTCTTTAGTTTTAAGGGTAAAAGAAATTACAAATAGAGAATAAATTATTCAGATGTGTCATTTCTTCAATTAGCTAGTGTTTTGAAGCTAAAAATGTGTTGATTGTTTTGCACAGATTTCATTTTTCAATTTTTAACTAAAAATGACATCATTCTTACGTACTCGTCAAAAAAATGTTACAAATCATATGATTTTAGGAACTTGATTCTTTACAGTTTAATTATCCATCCTAATGTACGCACTTAAAGAATTTACAGGAGTGGCGTGATTTGTAATAATTGTTATGATAAATGCGTAAAAATGTAATTTTGTAGTTAAAAATCGAAAAAAAATTCTGTACGAAGCAACTGTGGCATTCACAACACATTTTAGCTTCAGAATACTGGCTAATTAAAGAAATGATATTCCTCAATAGTTCATTCTTTACCTGTAATAGTTTTTTACCCCTAAAACTCAAGAATAATGGTATTTTACAAACAACTTCAAATTAGTGTAATTCTGAAAATATTGAGATTAGAACAAATATTTATGACTTTTTGCTCAGAATGTCTTCGAAAATAAACTCCTTAAGGGATGGTAAATCCTCGTGAATCACTCTGTATCTGACTCTAGAAAACCAAACCAATAATTTTAAAACATGGAGTTTTGCAGGGATCTCTTTTATCACCATCGCTATATGGCATCTATACCAACCATATTCTGAATGAACTTTAGGAAGATTCGATAATTTCACAGTATGGTTACTTACTACTTCTAGACTAGCCTCAACTAACTGCAGAGAGTTTTGCAGATAACACAATGGCAAAGACCCTACAGGAGCAAGAGAATTAACAAGAATGATCATTCAATGTTTCCAAGAAATTTGTCTCGAAATTAATGTTTCCAAATCATTAGTTCCTTCAATTCGTGAAGGTAGTTTATATAATGATAACCTAGTTCTTCATGACAACTGTGAAATCCAAGCTCATGGCGTAACTGACACGATACGTTATTTGGGTGTTAACATTACAGATCAGGTCCTTAAAAATTTACGAATCGAAGTTTAAAGACTCATTATTTTTCTGCTACTACGCCCAGGTCAGAAATTTTAGTCTTAAATTATTCAATATCTCCAATCATAATATATGCTCTGCAAATAATTCTATCCAGTAAAATTCTTAGAATCTTAGTGACAAAAGTATGAAGAGTACACTTAAAGAAATTTTATATCTTTCTACGGACGTCCCTGACCACATGTGTACACTGAACGCATTCTTAAAGAATTAGGACTCTTATGTACAGCCTGGGAAACAACACAACAACATATTAACATTAGTTCTTTACCGCGACAATAATATACATTGATCACTTTCACAACCTCAATGAAGACTGCATAAGTTATCTACAAGATCTTGGTATTCAGGTTACCACCGCCAGTCTCAATTCTCGCAGCCCTCTACCTGAGACAAGAAGAATTCGACGGCAACAAGAAGCAATAAAATTCTGTGAAGCTAACTTTCTCACAAAGGCAAAGGTTTTGTGCGATATGGGGAGTACACCAGCGAACTAGTGGATTCGTGATCACAAGAGCTTATCGTGCTCCGAATGAACAGAAACAATTAAAATGACAGCAGGTATGTTTGCGGTGCGTATCCTGCGGGCCAAGTCTCAAGTCCAGGGATGCAAAACTGTGCTACAATTGCTGCAGACGTCACAAACCGGAACACGTAACTCATCCCTTCCCTTCAGCCCTCGCGTCATTGGATATGGTAGGGAGAGAAGAAATACATATTCAATATGCTTGCCAAACGTCACTGATACGTCATTGAAGGCTCCGGCGTTGTCATGAATGGACGTCACATTGAACACCTCCTATGAATAAGTGTTCAGATCTCAGAAAGTATTGTTATAGGAACCATGTTTATTAGACATTATTTTCTTGTTTTGATGCATACTAGCACCTCCTAAAATATTGGATACTTTTTTAACATCCTATATAAAATTTAATGCTTTTATTCTTACTATTTGCTTCTACCTTATTCAGTTTTGGTTTAAAGTAATCTCTCTTTTCATTCCTAAACGTATTATTATTATTATTATTATTATTATTATTATTATTATTATTATTATCCTGATGAAAAATGAAGTCACAGCAATAATTAAAATTATGCTAGACATTGATCGATATTAGCAACAGTAACACTAGTGACATAATAAGTAGAAAGCCAAGATGTTTGTTATTCTTGAATTGAGTTCATTTATTTGCGTCGAATATGATATTAATATTAAGTTAAGCACTATCGGCATTATTCACCCATGAAAATATAATCTCAATTAAATTACTTTGAACGCTACATCCATTAACTGACGACTTGTAAAAATGTTAATAGTTTTCTCGGAGATAACTGGACAAACTTGCAGTCATCGCTAACACGGGTTAGAATAAACTCTACCTCTGACAGTTGAAGTTAAATTTTAAATACTTTCTCAAATTTGAGACGCAGAAATTAATAATTGATGAAATGGCGATGTTATTCGTGTTAATTATGTAAGCATGTGCGGCTTACACCGTCCTCAGAGCCTTCTGTGTCTCGGCGCCATCTCAACTTCTCTGCCTGTTGTGTGGGTGCGTTCGTGTGATGAAGAGTTGTGTCAAACAGTGTATGTGTTCTGAAATTGATCTGTGTGTTGAGAATTTGATTAGGGTGTGTTTTAGTGTGTGTAAATTTCATATTGTTCTAATGTGTTGAGTAGTAGCACCGAAACAGCTGCAAGCCGCACATGCTTACATAATTAACACGAGTAAGATCGCCATTTAATCAATTATTTATATTCAAGTGTTAAAAGTAGTGTACGAAAGATTCAACATGGACGCAGAAATTGTACTATAACGTGGGAAAGTGAAATCTGAACTAAACACTGAACAATCCATGATGACATCATCGAGACGCTTGTGTTATCGTCATCACGCACGCCTTTTGAAAACAGTTGGGCTCTTAACTCTGCAGTAGATTGTTTAAACTTTAAGGGTGCTATTCATAGACATTTCGCAGCACGCGCTACGAGCGTACTAAGCTAGCCCCGGCTATCCACTGGTTACTAGTACAGAATTCAAATCATATCCTATCGCTAACACTGGTTTATGAATACGAAAAACGCTGATCATCCACCGGAAGCCCGCGCTAAAAATGTCTATGAATACGGCCCTAAAGCACTGGAAGACTAATAGTAATCATGTTACAAAGGCTGGGATAGTAAAGTGATTCATAGTTTAAATAGGAATATAATGTGTACTGTAATGCAAATACATAACTGAAACAGTAAAACAGTAATGGACTTGGAGCAATTACTCAATTCAACAGCCTGTTTTTTAGGCTACGGGCGTTTAGCAGTATTATGAACTTGGTTATTTTCCTACTAAATCTGGTCTTTTTGAATAGCAGTTTAGTTGGGAAAATACCATATTTAATTGTTTTTAGAAATGTTAGGAATGTTATGTTTTATTCAACGACGCTCACAACTGCAGAGGTTATAGAGGTTATATCAGCGTCGCCGGATGTGCCGAAATTTTGTCCCGCAGGAGTTCTTTTACATGCCAGTAAATCTATTGACATGAGCCTGTCGCATTTAAGCACACTTAAATGCCATCAACCTGGCCCTGGATGGAACCCGCAACCTTGGGCATAGAAGGCCAGCGCTATACCAACTCGCCAACCAGGTCGACAATTGTTTTTAAAATGCTACCTAGTTGAAATCAAGGCATGTAGAATGAGGAGGTTATCTTAGTCAGCTACATTTGGGCAAGGAAAAAATGCGGGTGAGCATGGTAGTGTGACGTCATTGATAGACATGGTTTCTCCGATAAGGGTATGTGTATGTGCGCGTGTATACCACTGAGTTCAAATGTTTTCTTTTCTCAGCCTAAACCAATATCCTAATATCGCGCAAGTGGTCACACGTTGTGACGTATATATATGCAATAACAGCAGAGAAAAGGCTAAAAATGAAGGAAAATAAATCATTTCCCCCACTTTTGAGAAAGATAAAATTATATGCTAGAAATGGGTTCAAAATTTTCGCAGAGGTGGAAAGTGGAATCCACTGAATTATCTTAAACTACAGTTGGCTACTCGGGAGCAGTGAAACTGAAAATACTTACTTGTTCTGCCCTATTTAATTTATGAATACAATATTATCCAATGTTACTCAAGCGCACATGAAAATGGACGGCATTTTCTGCTTGATTCATACGATGTCAGTGAAAGTCTGAAAAGCCAAACAATACTTCGTTTCATAATATCTGACAGGAGATGTAAACATTCCCGACATAGGAGGAGAGAAGTATAATAATTTCTATTCAACCAATGACAGAGGTCTTATTCCACGCTTGTCTTGAAGTTTGGCGATCTGAAGAGTTCTGTCCCCGCCAAACTTAAAGACAAGCGTGTAATGAGGCTCTCTTATTGGTTGAATAGCGATTATACTTGTCTTCTCTCCTCCGCTGCCGACAGTGTTTACTTCTCCTGTCAGACATTATGGAACGAAGTACTGTATAGATGAAAATCCGTCAGGCTTGAACGAGAATTACAAGATGCAATAATTCTTCATGGACGTTAAAATTAGAACCAACTCTTCTAATAAATATAATAAACTGTGAAATGTTGCTAATATCAGTGCTTTCATCAAATGCAAATTAAAAAAAGAGAAAGAAAATGTTTATTTTAATTTGTAATTGACTTTCAATATCAAACCCCATTTCTATTACTCTACTTGTCACTCAGTGTCATTTTTAAATAAATTGAGTTTGTAAGGTCTATTTCGTAGGTGCTACAATGGGGCACTTTCTGAAAATTCATCGCTCACATTGGGGTTTCATATTTGTTAGAATTTGCTGTGAAATTCGATAACTATTAAAATGTTTTTTCTATAATCACTTCAGGAAGCTTATCGTCAAATGTTTCAGATCTTCTAGCTTCGTTAATTTTGTCTTTCTTAAAGATAATGATAATTGAGGGCTATGCCGGAAGAAAGACGGATATACCTATACGCCCTTCTTCGGGAAAATGGTTTAAAATGTAGTGAATAATTATAGTAGCGAAATTTTGTTTTGATTGTACTGTACATACCTGCAGGACAGGCCTGCGTGCGTGTATAACATTTTATTCAGGTGCGTTTTAAAATCTTAGATTGCATGTATCTCAATTCGCCATATTGACGTACACGCCATTTTTTCGCAAACCCCTCAATTATTATTGCATAATATTCATATAGGTAGCCTAAAATGTCGTCTTAGACATTTTAATTTCTTACAGGTTTAGTTATAGATATGTAACATATCTGGCGCTATGGTGAACGAAGAACTTAATATTGCTCTTATGCCTTGTGGAAATTGTAGCGCGATCCATGATGAGCGTGCCTTACACAATCCGTCACTGAGCAACGGTTACCTTCCTGTCTACTCGTATCGGACCGAAATATTATTGTCTCAGCCGGAGAAGGTGGAGTGGAAAGTCAAGGTGTCAGTGCCATGGCCTGTTTTATAGGCTTTTATTCTTGTATGTTTTTGGACAAGAATAGGTTTGGAAATATTATGAAGGGAACTTCTTCTTCTTCTCGTGGTACTACAGCCGTTTGCCAACCTTGACCGCCCCAACAATTGTCCTTCATCTCATCCTATCACTTGCTGCTCTCCTCCATACCCCCACACCACTCCTCAACAGGTCATCCTCTACAGACTGCAACCACCTCATGAAGGGAACTAGGTAATGATTTTATGTGAAAATCATTTTTTTTATAGTACAACACATGCCCTTCAAAATAATATAGGCTATAAGTTATACTACCTGTCGAAAGTTATTGGACACTTTGAATTTTATTAATTCGAGTTTATATTGTAATAGAAAGACAGAAAATAAGTAGGAATAAATGGCAAAATGTTTCTGAGGCTTTACAGACGAACCCCGTTCTAATCCAAGAATTTCACCGTTCTTGGTACCATCCCATCTCGACAGTAGTTCGCTGCAGGCGCTGTTAGCCTTGCCTACCGTTCAGTGAGGGGTTTCGAACCCATTACTTATTATTATTATTGTATCTCCAATGGGGGGGTAGCCCTATTTTACATATGTATGCTAGGGCTATAGTTTTACACAAAAAATAGGCCTAAGCATAAAACAAATTGAAAAGAAAATAAATTAGCTTATACAATGGAAATAAGACCTAAACATTCCGTATTTTAAACATTGCGATTGCAAATCAAACATCAGTCATCAATTGAGACATACAGAAAACAGTTACAACACATAAACAAAACATTTCTTATAGCGGTACTCTATAACACAATTAAGCAACTTTCCCTAACATACATCATAAATTACTTACCCATTACTTACCACAGATCAAAAACTAACCCTTCAAGAGCGAACTACAATCACTCACAGGCCGTCCATATAGCCACAAATAGTCAACCGAGGCCTGGCCAGAACCTTCTGTTTTCGTCGTTACATCCTTCATATTAGCAAAATTTAGCTTACTCGTATCCTCGAGCGGTAGAAATTGCACAACTATTGCAAAGTTTTCAATATACATCTTTTTCTTATGTTATGTGTATGATACTTGTACCGTATTCAAAAACCTGTAGGTCTACTTTGTAGGATACAGACTGCAAAAAACTCTGTAAAACGTTCATATAAATAGATTCAGTAGTTTCGGATAACAGTGTACTTAAGTTTTAAAAATCTCAATTACAGTACGGAAAATGAAAGAAAACGAAAACAATGGGATCTCAATTTTATTTGTATAGAGATGTTCATATACTGACTCCTATTTTATTATACGATTAAGTCATTCAAAAACTCTCATTTCGAAGAGAAAAATATACGGTAAATTAGTTTATTTTACGAAGGAATATACGTGTGTGTGTGTTTTTTTTTTTGGTAAAATTGTTAATCAAATTATAGATTTTTTTCTACGTTTACTAAGGATGAAATATTTAAGTAAAAATGGCTTGACAATTTACAATATACATTATTTAATATCCTAAAACATTTTGAAGAATGTGATTGAATATTGTAAGAAGTAATATACACTTTAAGTGTGAGGTACATTTAGCAAAGTGAGATCACAGATTATATTAGTTATGAAATATTTTGCACTTGGATAAGAAATGTCTTTTTTACCATTGAATGCAGAATGAAATACATGTATAACCATGGCAATATTTATTTCATTCTGAGCACTAAAGGCCTAAAAATATTTTACTAAACTTTTGTACTAACCTTCTTTAATCTTACAGTAATCACTACCCTTTAATCTTACAAGAGTTACTACTCAGTTCCCTTATTAGTATTCATTGCATACTTAAAGCAGTTCACTTTGTAGAAATATCTTTTCCGATAATAACTTAAATGATAACCAATATATTTATAACATGAGACTTGTTCTACAGGTTTATTATTAAGGCACACACACCTGTGGAGTAATAGTTAGCGTGTCTGATTGCGAAACTAGGTGGCCCAGGTTCGAATCCCGGTCGGGGCAAGTTACCTGGTTGAGGCTTTTTCAGGAGTTTTCCCTCAACCCAATACGAGCAAATGCTGGATAACTTTCGGTGCTGCATTGCAGACTCATTTCACCGGCATTATCATTTCATTTCATTCAGACACTAAACAACCTGAGATGTTGATACAGCGTCGCAAAATAACCCAATAAAAATCATAAAGGCAAATTTCGTTGCGGAGATTTTTCCGATAAAGCCCATTACTTGAGTTTTATCAACTGAAATTTCCATCCTGTATTTGTTAGAAATGATTTGTACCATAAATTAAAAAGAGCGCTGGACCATCTTCAGAATCTACCAATAACATCACACAATCTGCAAAAAGTAGTAGTCCTATATGTAGCTTTAAATTTCTATTGATACTCAAATTATCGTGTTGTAGGCCTATTCTTTTCCATAATGACGATGATGATATTATACTTACTTACAAATGGCTTTTAAGGAACCCGCAGGTTCATTGCCGCCCTCATATAAGCCCGCCATCGGTCCCTATCCTGTGCAAGATTAATCCAGTCTCTATCATCATATCCTACCTCCCTCAAATCCATTTTAACATTTTAATATTATCCTCCCATCTACATCTCGGCCTCCCCAAAGGTCTTTTTCCCTCCGGTCTCCCAACTAACACTTTATATGCATTTCTGGATTCGCCCACAAGTTCCACATACCCTGCCCATCTCAAACGTCTGGATTTAATGTTCCTAATTATGTCAGGTGAAGAATACAATGCATGCAGTTCTGCGTTGTGTAACTTTATCCATTCTCCTGTAACTTCATCCCTCTTAGCCCTAAGTATTTTCTAAGCACCTTATTCTCAAACACCCTTAATCTCTGTTCTTCTGTTAAAGTGAGAGTCCAAGTTTCACAACCATACAGAACAACTGGTAATATAACTGTTTTATAAATTATAACTTTCAGATTTTTGTGAGAGCAAACTAGATGACAAAAGCTTCTCAACCGAATAAAAACAGGCATTTCCCATATTTATTCTGCGTTTAATTTTCTCCCGATTGTCATTTATATTTCTTACTGTTGCTCCAAGATATTTGAATTTTTCAACCTCTTCGAAGGATAAATCTCCAATTTTTATGTTTCCATTTCGTACAATATTCTGGTCACGAACACAATCATATACTTTGTCTTTTCGGGATTTAGGTCTACTTTCAAACCTATCGCTTTACTTGCTTCAAGTAACATTCCCGTGTTTTCCCTAATCGTTTGTAAATTTTCTCCTAACATATTCACGTGATATGTTATAATAATAATAATAATAATAATAATAATAATAATAATAATAATAATAATAATAATAATAATAATAATAATAATAATAATGTAGGCTTATTATTATTATCATCATTATTATTATGGTTAATACAAATTGAAATCAATAAGCCAGACATTATGTTTATCGATAATAAAGGAAGGGAGGCCATTCTCATGGCTCGATATTTGAATCAATAAATTTGGTTTTGAAAATAAAAGAGAAAGTACCTAGATTAAGAAATAATGCTATAAAAATGGGGGGAAAATAATAAATATCAGGAAATTCAAATTGAACCATTAATTTTATTATAGCCTATATTAGAAACCCGAAAACGAAATTCACTAGACACTCCACAAAGTAGAATATAATAAAACTGAACTATTATTATTAGTATTATTTTTATTACTACTACTGCTGCTGCTGCTGCTGCTGCTGCTAATTAGAATCCTAGACAACAACGCTGAAATCTGAACTATGTATGTCTAACAATATAAAAAATAAATACACCGAATATGAAATACATCATTACACGCACTTTATTACAAAAGGATGCATTGAATATTGTATACCATAAGATTCTAGCCTCAGAATATTTCTTCTAATTGTGTCAAAAAATGTTACTTTCGGTTTCTGTTATTTTTCCAGCTTGAAATTGTGAGAGAGCTTAAAACTTAATCACGATCTTAATGGTAATAATAAAATAAGATGATAATGATAATAATAAAATAACTTAATATTATGTACAAATAAATAAATAAATCCATCAAATATACTGCACACATTATTATTTAGTGTCAATAGATATCGATATGTCGTGCTTGCATCTTCTTATGACAGCTGACATATTAACCTTCAACTCTGCTTACCCAGTATCAACAATGATGAGGACCGGAGTTGGAATACGCCTCTACTGACTCAGAGAGGAACAACAGCGTTTTCCACATGGATGTTCGGACAGGCGAAGTAATACAAAGCAGTCCTCAACGCGTAGTAACACACTAAATGAACTTGTTTTCATATCTTAAACACTCGATACAGAAGCTGGTTCAGACTGATGTAATCCATAGCATAAGAACGTACTTGTTACTGATAACTCTCGTGATTATTACTCTTTATGAGGCTCGCTTGGCTTGGCTTTACGGGCTGGACCCGGGAAAGTCCGTACATTTAAGGCACGCTTTGGCCTATTGTGCGTCATATATGTATATGCAATGATTGTCAAAGTCCGGCACGTGGCTTGGGTCATATTAGTCAATCCCATGCTGACAGGTGGGGCATTCTGCCTCAGCTCCTAATAGAACCACGTCCCATTTCGCGGACAAGTATCCTAATAGGGCAGGCATGGTTGCGCCCCATGGTCAGGTACGATGCAACAGATAAAAAAGGGTCCCTGTTTTGTGGGCATAGTTATGCCCCGTTCCCATCAGGTAGAGAAAAGGGGCATGGCATAGTTGCGCCCCGATGAAATAGGTACAGAAAAAGACATTACAGGAACTCGAGCCTCGTAATCAACCAACCTTATTGATTTCTTATTCGATTTCATATTCATTATCGATACCGTTAAAACGAACACCATGAAGTTGGCAGTACTTTATTAACTGTTTTTTTCTACTGTTTATGCAGTGATTATCGATAGTCTACCGTTAAAACGAACTCCACGAATTTGGCAGTACTTTATTAGCTGACATATTCAAATGAGTGAGTCGTTGGAATATGGGGCCTTAGCAATCTTGACATTTTATTAGTGATTTTCACACCGTCTGTGGCGTATAGTGAGGTTAATTTAAAATGAACGTTAAGTTTAGTGGAAAGGGTAAAGGAGTTAATAATTCACAATAGTTCTAAGTTTCGATTTGCGAAACCCTGTACCGTAGGGTTAAGATATCGGTATACAAACAAAAAATGCAGTTCATTTAATGTGTGTTATCGATAAAAAAAAGTGTTATTATAAATAGTAAAATTGATCATATGCTACGTGATTTCAGTGCAACTATCACTATAATATTTTTAAGTAGTCCTAATTTATTTATGTTATGACAATCACTTTCGTAGGTACTATGCCCATCGGGGCGCAACTATGCCATGTCCATTCTGCTACCTGACTTCTTCGGGGCGCAACTATGCCATGTCCATTCTGCTACGTACCTGATTTCTTCGGGGCGCAACTATGCCATGCCTAGGCCTCCCAATTGACCGCGAGGCGCAACTATGCCATACCGGCCTGATAACCCCCAGGTACCCGGAACCTCAAGCTCTTTCTATATCAGTATCGGACTCCGAAGACTTCACACTAGTCAATTTTTACTACTGCAGTGATAGACGAAATGAGGAGAGTGTTGGTGGAATGATAGAAGGAAATGGGAATATCCCGAGAAAAAGCCGTCTGCAATGTCTGTTTTGAAAGTTATTTTATTTTATTTTATTTTCAGATAAGTTATGTGAATACTTATGATTTAATGTAATATTTCCGTCATCAAACTTTTCATAACAACTCATGAATTTATTATTCATAAGGTAATTTAATTCACTAAAGTTTTTGACCAATTGTTGGTTATCTTCAAGTAGATATTTTGAATACGAAAGTCGTAAGAATACGGTGTACCATGTTACAAATGTGGAATCATATGTTTCCACAAATTTAAAATCTAGAAAACACACTTAATGAAAGAATACATATTGAAATGGATAACAAATGACAAATGAATGTCAATTTATATAACACATTGTTTTATCATATTGCTTGTGGAATATTGATCACACTGTACCCATGTGTTTACGAAGTCTCGTAATTAAAAACTATTTGATACGAAGAAACACGTTGAAATTAGTGTTACACGAAATTAGTGTTAGGTGGAGAGTAGAGGACTGATTGATGTAATATGTAATTAGCGAGTTTAGGTATCTCATCGACAGATTAATAAATACACAAATGAGCAAACATTTGTACAAAAAATAATATAATTACATTTTACAATACGGCTTCAACAAAAAATTATACAAAATTTTATAAAAAAAAGTATCAGAACACACAAAATAGGACACACCACTCTCTCTTTGACCTATGTCGGGAAAATAAGTAATACGAGTAATTTATCTAGCTTTTAAAAAATAAAACATCAGCGTAACAAAGCTGCAGCAGTTTCTCAGAATGTCTTAGCCCACCTTCAGTTTTGAACATAGTTTGTAGAACATTTTTTTGTTTTGATAACTTAGATAACATTACTTTCAATGTTTTTGTTTTATTGCAGTCTATCATTCTTAGACCGTGTAAGAAATTCGAACGTATTACAGTACAAAATAAATAATGAATTTAACTCCAAGTGTTAATGTAAAAAAGGCATCACGAAACTGTTTGTGTTTGGATATACTGTACGTTGAATAATAGGTTACCTATTACAGCACAAAGTCCTTCATGGTAAGCCTGGATCTCTGCGTAATTAGCCAAGCGTTCGTATGAAAAACAAATCGCCTAGATATATTAACGGACCTAAAAGTCATAGTATTTTTTCATGTCTAAAAGTAACTTAAAAACTGAGAATTTCTTTACATAAAGCGGTTCGGTATACCATAACCAATTACCTCAAAACATATTTGCTCTATACCAGAACATACGAGTAGTACGAAGTGGAAATACAAAAATTGGAAATTTATCCTTTGAAAAGAAGGACAAATTCATATACTTTGGAGTAACAATGACAAATATAAATGCCACTCGATAGGAGATTAAACACAGAATAAATATGGGAAATGCCTGCTATTGTACGGTTGGAAGAAGATATTGTTATTCAGTCTCCTCAAAACAACCGAAAGTTAGAATTTATAAAATAGTTATATTACTGGTTGATTGTGAAACTTGGATTCTCACCTTGAGAAAGGAACAGAGGTTAAGGTGTTCGAGAATAAGGTGCTTATGAGAATATCTGGGGCTAGGAGGGATGAAGTTACAGGAGAATGGAGAAAGTTGCACAACGCAGAACTGCACGTATTGTATTCTTCACCTAACATAATTTTATTAGGAGCATTAAATCCAGACTTTTGAGATGGGCAAGACATGTAATGACTTTTGCATTGTTGTCAATCAGTAATAAAAGTATTAGCAGAGAAGCCACTGAACCTTCGGACAATTATAAGCTAATTATAAACCATAAAAGCCTAATATCAAATATTAATAATATTAATTGGGAATCTATATTCTACAATGAAGACGCAGATACATGTTTCGATAATTTTTATAAAATACTCTGTAACCTAATTTGTAAATATTCTAATCATGTCCCTCTCAAATTCTCAAGTAAGTACAAAAAAATTAAACCTTGGATTACCACAGGTATTGTTAAATCAATACGATCTAGGGATAAGTTAGCTAAGCAAGTTAAACGAGACCCACAAAACAATATTTTATTAAATTACTACAGAAAATATAGAAATATTCTCACTAATGTAATAAGAAATCAGAGAATCAAATATTATTCTGAAAAATTTAACAAAAAAAAATAATCCAAAGCAATTTTGGAAGACCATAAACGAAGCTACTGACACCCAATGTAATAAAAATAGTATATTAAAGACAATTATAAGTCGAAATGGAATAACAATTGAAAATAAGGAAACTATCGCAAATAAATTTAACGATCATTTTACTAATGTAAGTCATGACATCGTATCTAATATAAAAAAGAAAGTATTTGGTACTCATCACTATAAGCTTTATAATAAAAGTATATCATCTATGTTTATGATTCCTGTAAACGAATGTGAAATCATTAATATTGTAAACAGTTTAAAAAATAATGTGACTCCTGGTATTGATGGTATTACAACAAATACCCTGAAACTTATTATCGAAGCTATTTCTAAACCACTTGCCTTTATATTTAATTTGTGCATATCTCAAGGTGTATTTCCCTCAGCCCTAAAACATGCTGTGGTGATACCAATTCACAAGTCTGGTGACAAAAGTAATCTTAATAATTACAGACCCATTTCACTATTACCCAATCTCTCTAAGGTATTTGAAAAATGTATAAAAACACGGTTAATAACATTTTTAGAAAAAAATAAACTACTAAATGATAATCAATTTGGTTTCAGAAAAAATTTGTGCACTGATGATGCTATTATGGCAGTTACCTCAAAAATAATTCAAGAATTAGATGTAGGAAATAAATGTCTAGGAATTTTTCTAGACTTACAAAAAGCTTTCGATACGGTCAATCACAGTATACTTTTGAATAAAATGGATAGATTAGGAATTAATGGAATTGCTTTAAAATTATTTAAATCTTACTTAAGTAACAGAACTCAAGCAACTAAAATAAATGATCACCTTAGTAAATCACGTAACATTGATATAGGTGTACCTCAGGGGACGATTTTAGGTCCTGTTTTGTTTTTAATATATACCAACGATTTACTTAAAATTGACATTGAGAAATATTCTGGTACTCTGTATTCTTATGCTGATGATACTGTGGTTACATTTAGCGGTTCGAGTTGGAATGAAACTTATCAACATTCTAGCAGTGGTATTAATATTATTAAAGAATGGCTGGATGCTCACTTACTTTCTTTGAACGTTTCTAAAACAAAATTAATACCATTTTCATTAACATCACATGGCCTTGAGCAACTAGAAATAAATAATAATATAAATATAACTATACATGATTGTACCCTACCTACTTGCTCATGTAACGCTTTGAGTATATCCTCACAAGTTAAATATTTAGGCATTATTATTGACCAACATTTAAAATGGGACAAGCATATCTCCTTTCTGTGTAACAGATTGCGTAAAACAATCCACAAATTTTCCATTCTACGCTCTTATTTACCTGTTTATGTTCTGCGTACTGTGTACTTAGCTCTGTTTCAATCAATAATTCAGTATGGTATTTTAGGTTGGGGAGGAATGGCAAAATCGACTCTCCGTCCTTTAAATCTGCTCCAAAAAAGAATTATCAAAATTTGTCTATATAAACCTTTTGATTACCCAACAAAATTAATTTTTCAGGAATTTGGCGTATCAAATCTAGAACAAATTTATAAACAAACATTACTGATTTACTTCCATAAAAACCACAATAAATTTAAATATGATCCTCATGAATACCAGACGAGACAAAACTACAGTTTCTTTCTAAATACTCCCAAATGCCACACAACTGCTGGATTAAAACACAGCAGAAATTTTGGACCCAAAATATATAATACATTAATTAGAGCTTACCCTGAGCTAAGTACACTTAACACACATAGATTTAAGAAACAAATCAGATTAATTATTTAATTGTTTAAGCTAATTGAGTTAAAATTGTTACTCTAATATTCATATACTTCTGTATTTTCTATTTGTATATAGACCCTGTTATTACATGCTGTATGTATTTTACCATTTATTAATGTGATTGTGCTCAATGAACTCTCGTAATTTTGTGATATATTTTGTATAACTGATCTGAACTGCGCCCGAGCACGAGCTTCTGCTCTTTCGGGCTGCAATGCCTAATGTAGCTCAAGTGTATAGTATTAATAAATATTATTATTATTATTATTATTATTATTATTATTATTATTATTATTATTACATATGGGTGAATCCAGAAATGCATAGTGTGTTATTTGTAAGACCTGAGGGGAAATAGACCTTTGGGCAGGATAATATTAAAATGGATTTGAAGGAGATGGAATACGATGGTAGGGACTGGATTAGGGACAGATGGCGGACTTATGTGAGGGCGGCAATGAATCTTCGGATTCTTCAAAAGCAATTTTAAGTAAGTGTACTCTTCACAGTCTGTATATGTACAATTCAGTGATTGGCAAAGATTACGTTATATACAATGCAGCCTGCAGGTAGGAAGGAGAGGGCTTAACATTGAATGAACAAGTAATGGCTAAGGAGAGGGAGATCATGCTTTACCCTGGGTCCTGCTTGTGTATTAAGGGATTGACTCGCGAGTCAAGAAATATCGACCACTGATCTACATATTATGTGTACATACGCACCCACAGTTCTATTATGAATGGAACTCGGTCTACTATAGTCGCGACGCTGTTATTCCCGGCGTGACTCCTCCTCTTTTCTTACGTCTTAGGAAATGAAGGCTCTATAAAGTTTAGGTAGGTAGTATCGTTCGCTATTTTTGTTCTTTCATTGCCGAGCTACCAGACGAGGAATCTATTTGTCACACTGTTAAACATTATCATATCATAGCTCCTATGATAATAAATCAAACGCACTACAATTCAGTAAATAATTGAGCGGCAAATAACGTCTTCGTGTGCTTTCTGCGAACGCCAACGAAAGAATCAAAATGGCGGGCGATTATATTAAGTATTTATCGAGCTTTAAGAAATGAATAACGTCTTCATCAGCGAACCATAAGACGCACACGTATAAATGTAGCCGACCTGCAACGTGATAGGCTGCCGGAAATTAGAGCGACGGGACTTATAGTTAGGCCATATTGCCATATTCACCTGGGTTTTCCGACTTTTATTTATTTCTAACGACTTTCACGGAAAACACATTTAAGGTATATGTACACCCACAAAACACAAAAAATGATGAAAAATTAGAATTTTCAAAATATAACTATTTTATTAGAAAATTTTCTCCCCTTTAATTTGATATAAGAATTTTCGATTTATGCCTTATGGTTTTTCAGCTAAGTCCTATTTTCCAAAATTCTGCGTCATCAGCTACGGTCACTTCTACGATCACTCCAAAAGCAATGCACAACATTTTTTTAAATTTATTTTTTATTCTAAACCTTTGCAATTTATAGAGGTCATAACGCAATGATGGCACTTCTTCAAGATGGCTGCTGCACTTGAAATTCGTCAGAAGCAACGTGCTGTTATTGAGTTCCTTTGCTGTGAGAACGAGACAGTGGGAAACATTCACAAGAGGTTGAAAAAAGGTGTATGGAGATGCAGCTGTCGATCATTGTACGGTTAATCGGTGGGCAAGCAGATTATCTTGTGAAAGAAGCCACGCCAATATTCGGGATACTCTTTGCAGTGGAAGACCCTGCACTGCACGAAGGCCTGACAACATGCAGCGCTTTAACAACATGGCTGTGGCTGACAAACGCGTAACAGTGAAAGAATTGTCACTCCAATTTGGAATAGAAGAAAAAATTGTGTGTAGAGTATTGAAACAGTTGGGGTTATAACAAGGTTTGTGCCAGGTGGGTTCCGAGGATGTTAACAGAAGCCCACAAAGAAACCAGGAAAAAAGTGTGCAGCGAACTTTTGGACTAGTATGAGAATGGTAGAGATGAATTTCTTGCAAGAATTGTGACAGGAGATGAAACATGGCTCCACGATTTTGATTGGAGATAAAGAGGCAGACAATGGAGTAGTACCGTGCAAATTCACCGAAGAAAAGAAATTCAAAACTGCGCCTTTGACAGGAAATATTATGGCTACTATGTTTTTCGATTCAGAAGGACTCTTGCTTGTGGACATTATGCCACACGGAACCACCATTAATTCTGATGCATATGTGACAACTCTCAAGAAACTTCAAGCTCGACTGAGTCGGTCGTGTTCGACCACATTGGGAGAAGCAGAATGTTCTGCTATTGCACGACAACGCATGGCAACATGTCAGTCACAAGACCACAGACCAGATGAGAAAACTTGGATGGACAACACTGAAACATCGGCTTTACAGTCCTGATCTGGCACCATGCGATTACCATCGCTTTGGTAAACTGAAGGAACGAGGTTTGAAGATGATGACTTCCTCGTGCACGCTACTGAAGAGTGGCTCAGACGTGTTGGTCAAGACTGTTATCATGCAGGTATACAGGCCCTCATCCCAAGGTGGCGTAAGGTAGTTGAAAGGTGCGGGGATTATGTGGAAAAGTGACGTATTGTTCCTGAAGGATGTATCTACATTCTATGAAAATACCAAAGCTGTAGGATAAAAATGTAATTTTTAAATAAATATTGTGGATTGCTCTTGGAGTGATCCTCGTAGCAGTCAATCCCCTCGTCCAGCATTGCTTGTAAAATAAACTTCGTTCTAGTCCCAAAATAGAAGCATATATATCAGGGCATAATCATTAGATTGAAAACACGCTTTAAGTAATGAATTTATAATCTTTTACTCTTAGTCATAAAACTGTAAATTTGTGTGTCAGTGATGTACGTCATTTTAATAAGAGTCCAAAAGTAGAAATTAAAATTCTGAGGAGGATGGACATAAACCCTGGGACAAACACCATCGCAGGATTTGTTGCGTCAATGGAAAATAAGGACAAAAATGCAAAAAAAGAAAAAAAATTCAACACCTGAAGTTAAAACAGGGAAAAGGTATTTGAGAGGCAGAAAGAAGCTGCTTAAGGGGTGACATATGATGATGGAGTCTTCTAGGCTCTGAAAGTTTGTGGCTCATTTCCTGTAAATAGTAATTTTAGAATATTTAATTCTTTTACACACGATATCTCAACCAAATATGGCGATACCAAGATGATATTGGTGTCATTCTGAAGCTTGAAATGTCCCCTAGTGCCTGACACTGAGTAAAATAACATTAATATAGTTACCGTAATAATTATCTTTGGATTTTTTACATGATATATGCAACATAAAATATTAGTATAAGTTACATGGTAATATTTAATTAAAGTAAATAAAAATAAAAAATAGCTCTATTTATTTATTTATTCTGGTGTAGTTAAGGCCATCAGGCCTTCTCTTCCACACCACCAGAAATACAAATACAATAACAGAAATAAAAAGGAAAAAAAAACACTATAAACAAAGTAAAGTCACACAAGAATATACACAGGTTGCAGTCACACAAACTTTAAATGAGTGATTAAGTATAATTAATTATATCCTAATTAACTAACATAAACAAGAAAATTGCGATTTTAATCTAGAGTAAAAAACCCAAATCAACATTTCTAGCAATACCTAAAAAGCATTAAACAAGAAAAAATTGAGGAGCTTTCTGGAATATAGACCTATAGACCTATGGGTCATTTTCCGGGAAATCGTTTTAAGTGATCCGCCATATTGTATAGAATATTCCCTCCAAGTTTAGTTTCATACTTTCGCCATTTGAGTGAATGGCAGCACTTGTCGTGTCTGATGTGCAGTTGTCTGGAGCCTGTGCTGTGCACTAGATCTGTTGATGTTAGTTTATGTAAGTTTGTTTTTACATAAAACGAAGTGAAATGGAACCCAATGGAAGTAAAAGGAAAAAGATTTACTGCAGCGCCAGTTTGAGGAAGAGAGATGCTAAAAGGAAGAGGTCAAGTGGTGATACATATGTAAACAGTACCGGAGTTGAGGTGAAGAATAAGGAGTTTGTGCCAGTGAACGAATGTTGCCAGACAAAGTACCATCTAAAAGTGTCACAAATCCAGTAGAAGGAATTATATGAATTATTTTATAATGGACAAAGTAAGGAACTGCAAGATTCTTATTTAGCACGCGCCATGGAACTAGAAGGTAAGAAACCAAATAGAAAGAAAACCGAAAATCCAAAGACCTCTCGAAACAACACATGGGAGTATATGTTATTTATAGCAGGATCTAAGATTAAAATTTTCCGTCCAGCTCTCTGTAAGCTTTTCCAAGTGTCAGAAAGGAGACTGAGGGTAAAAAAAAGGTAGGCCTATTACATAATGAAACCTTTGAAGAAAGAAGGGGCAGTCATGACAACCGTCCACATAAATTGGAATCATATGTCTGAGTTAAATTAGAGGAACATTTAAGCATGATTCCAAGTGAAAAGAGCCATTATTGTGCAGTAAAACAAATTTAAATTACTTTCAGAATCCAAACTTAAATGTCAAGACATTATTTGAAATGTTTTCCAAATACTTTTTTGAACAAACTGGTAAAAAGCTTACTATGAAATATGTAACTTACTTCAAGTTTTTAAAGAACATTGCAACTATGCCTTCAAGCAGCTGAAGACAGACATTTGTGACTTTTGCTCACAATATCAGAACACTTTGAGAAGTGATCCAACAGGTGTTTGTAAAGTAGAGTACGCACTGCACCAGAGGAAGGCCGAGAGATACCTATCCATGAAGAGAGATTTTAGCCTTAAGAGCAAAACAGACACTTCTTATCTTGTTGTTGAGTTCGACTATTCTCAAAATCTACCAGTTCCGAAGTTGAATTTAACCAGCCAATTTTATAAAAGGCTCGTTTCTCGTTTATGTACTGTTTTATGAAATGGAGGCGAAAAAAAGATTCAAATTCAGCTGCCTTATTTCTAAACTATGCTTTAAAAAAGAAGCTTAGTTGTTAAAAAATGTTATGTTTTATTTAACGACGCTCACAACTGCAGAGGTTATATCAGCGTCGCCGGATGTGCCGGAATTTTGTCCCGCAGGAGTTCTTTTACATGTCAGTAAATCTACTGACTTGAGCCTGTCGCATTTAAGCACACTTAAATGCCATCGACCTGGCCCGGGATCGAACCCGCAACCTTGGGCATAGAAGGCCAGCGCTATACCAACTCGCCAACCAGGTCGATAAGAAGCTTAGTGAATTCCCTAATGTGAAAAAAGTGATTTTCCTTTCTGATGCCTGCAGAGGGCAAAATAAAAATTTAGTTATGACTTCATTTTCTTCATGGTTAGCCAGAGTCTGTCAAGTGGAAGTTACACACCTATTTCCTGTCCGGGGACATTCTTTCGGACAATGCGACAGGAACTTCGGACTAATTAAATCAAAATTGAAGAAAGTGGAGACAATCCCAACTGCGTTACCATATCTCTCAGCCATGGTAGAGTGTAGAACCTATCCTTCGCCATTTGAAGTTTGCATGGACAGAACAATAATAAAGGACTGGAGAAGTGATCTCAACGAATATTGTCTCCCTAAACCCATTGCAAAAGGGAGTGTATTCAAGATACAATCACACACACAACTGAAATATACAACTAATGGAACTATACTTTGCTCACCAACTTACTTCAGTACATTTACCTCGTTTCGTCTGTGGAAACAGAAATATAGTACCCAACAGCTAAAAGATATTGAACTTTCAACTGTGAATCAAGCACCAGTAAAATCTGTGAAAGAAGATGATATTCGTGGCTTGTATAAATACATGGATGAAGAAAGTTGTATTTGGTTGGATAGGATGTTTGATGAAAGCAAAGTATAAAATGTAAGACACAGTAACAAATAATAAAATATAATAATTGTTAATTGTATTTTATTATGTTATTATATTTAATTATTATTATCACTACCGGTACATCTGAAATTAAACATATTACAGTAATACTAACTCTTATAAAACTCATTTACTGTCGATTTATGGAAAAAGGACTCATAGGCAAGTTCACTATTATCGTTTTATTTTCAAGGCTGTGGTACCTTTAATTTTCAAAATAACATATTTCTTGTTACGAAATGCAAAATTTGTTAAAAAGTTGACTTGCATATATATTACATGTAGTTTTTATTAAGTTATACATTCTAAAATTCTTTGATTGCAAATATCTCAATTCGCCATATTGCCTTATGGGTCCTTCTTCCAGAAACCTCCTCAATTATCCAATTTAATTTTGAATTGTGATAAAGTCCGGCAGTTCCTGACGTCATTAGGTAACGAATTCCAGAGACGTGGTATTTCTACAGTGTAGGAGGATGAGTATAGAGACGTTCTATGATGAGGGATAGAAAGAAGTGCTTGATGCCGGTTTCGAAGAGTTGTAAGAAATTGAAAGCGCGATAAGAGATAATTCGGCGTAGAAGTATGCATGATTCTAAATAGAAGAGACAGTGAATGTATTGTTCTTCGTTCCTTCAGACGCACCCATGAAAGTAACTGGAGGGAAGGTGTTATATGGTCAAATTTACGAGTATTGCAGATGAATCGTATGCGCACATTATGAACACGTTGTAGTCTCTCAGCTAAGAGTGAACTTACATTAGTTAGTAAGGAATCGCAATAATCAAAATGGGGCATTACAAGCGTCTGAATAAGATTTTTTTAGGCTAAGTGGTAGAAATTCTTTCATATGAAACAGAGTGAAGTTGAGAAAATATTGTTTTGCAAGTGTGTGTTACTTGAGTGTTCCAATTTAGATCGCTATCCATAAAAATGCCGAGATTTTTAACTGTTTCACTGTATTTAACAATAATCCCATTCAATATTATATGTGGTATAGTACCACTATCAAAAGTACTTCGTAGACGATTATGTCCCATTAAGATTGCTTGCGATTTCTCTGGATTTAACCTTAATCGAAATTTGTGTGCCCACAGTGAAATCTTCGTTTATTTTATTTACTGCGTCACTAGTCTCGTCAGGGTGGAAATGCAAATAAATTTGCAAGTCGTCAGCATACATATGGTATTTGCAGTGTTTTATCATTTTAGTCACGTCATTAATATAAATCATGAAGAGTAAAGTTCCGAGAACTGATCCTTGTTGAATTCCAGATTTCGCGACACACCATTTTGAAGAATAATCGCATGCAATGACACATTGTTGACGTTCGCGAAGGTAGGATTCAAACCAAGTAACAGAACTTTCAGAAAGATTCAGAAGTCTTAATTTACATAATAGAAGGTCCGTGTCAACTGTATCAAATGCCTTACTGAAGTCGAGTAATGTCAGTAATGTTAATTTACGTTCATCTGTGGCTTCACGTATATCCTCATTCACTTTTAGGAGTGCTGTAGTCGTACTATGTCCATTTCTGAACCCGGATTGGTATTCGTCCAGTAAGGCATGTTCGGTTAGATAGTTCATTAGTTGTTTGTGAACAATACGTTCCAGAGCTTTTGATAGGGCAGGTAGGATACTAATTGGACGGAAATCATTTGCACATAATGGGGTTTTAATTTTAGGGATCGGACGGATAAAGGCTTTCTTCCAGAGGTTCGGGTAGGTAGAAGTTATGAGTGAGGCGTTGAATATATGTGCTAACGTCGGCAGTATTATGTCCAATATTTTCTTCAATAATATTATACTAATATTATCCACACCTTCAGCTTTAGAAGTAATACGTTTTATTGCCGCTCTTACGTCAGTTTCTGTGGCATAAGTGAAGAAAAATATTTCTCTATTCGGAATTGGAGTCATTTGTAATTCGTGAATTGTCTGCTGTTTGTCGACCGTATCCAAGGTTATTGACTGTACCGTTGCAAAATGGTCATTTAGTTCATCAAGAGAAACTGCCACACTGTCTATCTAAGTCCTGGGATTCCCTAAACCAATTGTCCGTAAGTTTCTCCACAGTTTGGAAGGGTCAGCTCCCCCCTTCAAGATGTTATGAAAATGTCTCAGTTTTGCGTTTCTAATGGCTTGAGTAGTTCTGTTACGTGAGAGTTTATAATAATTATAAGAGATTTCTGTCTTGTCATGTTTAAACGTTTTGTATACAGCGTTTCTGTCCGTAATCATCCATGGTGCTGGTGTCCTTTTTACGCGTTTAGATTTGATAGGAGCATGCTTGTCATATAAATTTATAATATACTCATTTAGTTTAACAAGTTTCTCGTCAACAGTATGTGAGGTTCATATTGAGTCCCAGGGAATTTTTATTGCGTCTTCAAGCAGTTTGTTTCATCAACACGTTTCAAGTCACGGTACCTTATGAGTTTAGGTGTGGGCTTGGGACACTTCAAAGAATATACTAGATAAATAATGTCGTGGTACGAAATTCCCGAAGCCGCACATTGTCCATGTTTTTGTACTTTGTCTGCATTCTTCGTAATAATTAATAGGGATTCTGAAGATTGGGTATGGTGGGTGGGTTCAAGGGGAAGGACTGCTAGATCAAGAGCCTGGAGCATGGTCAATAGATGTCTAGTGTAGTTCGAATCAGAGGCTAACAAATTTGTGGTAAGATCACCCATTATTAAGACGTGTTCATAATCTGTGATTATGTCAGGCTCTATGTCAGGCACTAAAGAATAGTTTTAGCTATAGAACAGTGAAAAAAAAAATGTGGTTCCATCTTAAAAACTGCATGAGCTATCATGTTTCAAGTTGTATGTCAAAATTATAAACAAAATAATTTTTATAAACAATTTAGACATAATTTCAAGAGATCTGTTCACTTCATTCTCTTTCTGGTACCATTCTCAATTGTATAAAAATTTTACAGAGCAAAATTGTGCAAAACAAAATGTTTTGTATGTAAATGTGTACATATACATTACCCAATGTTGCTTCGCAGTGCCTACCACTATTAAATCTCTTGAAGATCACAGCTAATAAGAAATGGGGATCAGATATCACGACAATGCGTCTGTTTTATAATGCTTATATAGATCAAAATTGACCTATGGATGTGAAATATGGGGAGGAGCATCAGCAACTCATCTACAAAAAAATATCTATTCTTCAAAACTCAGCCTTAAGATTATGCCTAGGAGTACCAAAAACCACATCAACTGTTGCCCTAGAAATTGAATGTAATATTCAACCAATCAGACACTATGTATTACAAAAGGATCTAAAAATACATTTAAAATTGCAAGCCTCATCCAGATCTCAGATGCTCTTCAATCTGTCAGATAATATCCTGTGTACTTTCTATAAAATAAAGAAGAAATACCAGTCTATATCATAGACGCACTCATTGCTAAAACTCCAGTTGTGAACGAACCATGGAAATGGGTGATTCCAGAACATAGCATACAAATTCCAGGAAATCATTCCAAAAATGGTCGTCTACACATTCTTAAATTAGATGCCATGGAACTAATCTGCAGCACATATAAGAATCATCTTCAAGTTTATACAGATGGATCTCTAAACCCTGATGATGGGAGATCAGGAGCAGAGTATTATATTCCAAAAAATCAAGAAAGTTATTTCATACCATGTTCATCCTCCTCCAGTCTTGACACTGAATTGCTAGCTATTGATGTTGCTCATCAGTGTGTTACTCAAATTTCTGAAAAATCTATTTGCGTACTTACCGACTCCAAGATTAAATATGTACCAATCCTATACGCACATAGAATTATTCTAATTCAGAAACAATTAAGTAAAATAAAATAACTCCAAAAGGAAATAACATTTCAATGGATACCTAGTCATTGTGGTATACCTGGAAACGAGAAATTCGATAATATTGCAAAACGGACAACATATTTGCAACCAAGACCTCTTCAGGTGATATATCCATCCAGTGCTTTTGCTTCAGTAAAGTCTCATTTTATAAACCTATGGATCAACAATTGCCTCTCTTCTGACAAAGGAAAAATTTTAGTCTGTACAAAAGAAACCAAATGGCCTGGAAATGTACAAAGACTTGCCCAGACATGTTCAAACATTTTTAACAAGAGCCAGAACAGGTCACGTTGTCACACAATTGTACCTACACCGATTTCACATTTCTGATAATCCTACTTGCCTGTGGTGTAATAATCATGATGAAGATCTGGAACACATTCTTCTATACTGTCCATTCATAAACCACAAAAGCAGTAAATTAAAATCATCAGTACCAGTTTCAGAAGACACAATCCTGCAGTATATATTGACTACACCCCAACTCTAGCTGCTAACAACAGCATCTATAATGAACACCGATCAAAATACCCCTCATTTCTCGTGAAAAACAACTGAATAGACTACAGTGGACTATAGTGGACTTTATGTTGTCAGCAAACAGCTGGATACATTGATAGATTTTTTGTCTCCGCATGTGAAGCACTCTTCCCATATCTAAACCATTAAACCTTTGTACAGTAGTGGCAGAAAGAACCGGACCGATCCTTGTAGCTGATTTCAAAGCCTTGTTCACTCCAGAGCACGCTAGACTGGTAACTAAGACTTTCGTGGTTCGACTCCTGCCTGGGAAGGAAAGTTTTTTTTTGTTCCTTATTCAAATTTATTCCCATATTTAACTTCTCGATTGCTGGTAAAATTCATGTTCTGGGAATAGTAAGTTAATTAAGTAGTAAAATATCGCTGCAATCGAAAATTATTTGGAAAAAATTTGCATAAGGAACAAAAAAAGTTTCCTTCCCAGGCAGGATTCGAACCACGAAAGTCTTAGTTACCACTCTATCGTGCTCTGGAGTGAACAAGGCTCTGAAATCAGCTACAAGGGTCGGTCCGGTTTTTTTTTCCACTACTGTACATCAATATCTACAGAAAAATCTATAGAAAGGTTTCCTAATTTTTCTAACCCATATGATGTTCTGAAAACTCTCTGATGTTTCATGTTGGTTTTCATACATGTTATCAATATTAGTTTCTATATATATGCCTATTATTATTATTATTATTATTATTATTATTATTATTATTATTAAATTGTTTTCTGTATTGCTGTTATTTATATTTCCTATGTTTTTAATACTGATCGAGTGGAAAAGAAGGCTTTAACTCTGTCATTACAAATTAAATCAAATAAATGAACAAATAATTTAAATTGTAGGAAAGGTCATTGTACTATCAACCTTCATCAGTAGAATGCATTTTCAACAGTCTCCGAGGTCAAGTTTTAAATCGTTAATAGAACGCCAACTGCAGCACAAGATGTTAGTGTCTCCTTAGGGTACGTAAAAGACGAATCCTAGCTGGTTTCAGAGCTCGTCGCTGGTAATCTAAGTGATCTTTGGGCAGAAAGTCGAGGTGATCAAAACGAAGCTTGTTAGTGCTTGCCAGTCAATGTAACTGAACTTAGGCTACTCTGCTTTTCAAATTTTTTTTAACAATAATTTGTCAAAATGTCAAGATGGATTGTACTGGTCTTCAGGATCTCCTAAACGTACCTTAGATATTTGGACACTTTCAGTACGGAAGGAAATAACCACGTAAATAATTCCACTTTTCTGGAAAACGTCTTCTGTCATAATAAAACCCTTTCATTAAACACCATGTCGTTCATTGTAATGCAAATAGAACATTGAGAAAATAATATGCATTAATTTCCAAAAGGTCAGAACCGATAATTATACATATTAAGTTTCTAAAATCGTCACTTTCTGTAAAACCTCAGTTTTTCATTCAGAAATTTACTTATTATTGGTATCCATTTCACACCACCTCATTCTAGTGCAGAGGTCAAGAAAACATGGGGCACTACCTCAATGTCCCACGGCATGTGAAGGATGTGAAGGGACTACCTGTACTTTTATTAGTATCCATTTAAACTCCTACTTCACCTCACAATTTACAATAAGATATCTGCTTTGGTGGTCGGGTTGAGCCTGATTCCAAAAATTGCAAACATTGTTTATCCTACCGAAAAATTGTTTTAGTATTTAAAGTCTTTAAAATACATAATATTTTTATCATATTTTATACATTATAAAATTTTTATACCTAAAAATCACACATATTTCAAATCATAAGCACACAAAAAGAAAACCTAAGACATGGATACAATACGTTTCTTTGAACTCAAGTGTTTAATGAGTACTGCTTTCAACCATAGTACTAATATCGGCCATAGAATTTATAATAAATTAATAAAGAAATACCTATTTACCTCCAACAGTTCGAAATGTAAAAATGTATATAAGCAATTTCTTATGAGTAATTATTCATTTTTAGGTATTATTTTATTGTAGTTTAGGCCTATGCATATAAATTTATTATGTATGGAATTCTCCCCTGAGCACGAGCACTTTCCTTTAGGGGAGTGCAAGAATTTCGTAAATTTATAATTTATTTTTATTGTATTTTTCTGGCAATAACTTATTATTATTATTATTATTATTATTATTATTATTATTATTATTATTATTATTTGAAATTAATATTTTACAATACGTAAAAATTTGTATGAACCATAATATATTCCTCGTCCAATGTGTAAATAAATACAGATGAAGAATATTGATGCCCCATTTGCATGTCAATTTTTTTTATAATATTGTTGCTATTATTATGGTAATTGTTGATAATAGTATAATTATGATAATAAAATATCTTGTCGCGTCGAAACGAATAGGGCAGTAAATGTTTAGCACGTGGGGAAGTTCTATGAACTTTCAGGATGCATGCACAATAAAGGCATTTAGGTAGCTGGTAGCTGGAAAAATGAGGGGATCTATTCTACCAGTTACCAGCGGACTAACAGGCTAGGTAGCAAACGACCGAACAGTCTTCGTCTTGCACGACTCCATTGCGTATCGTTTAAGCATTCCTTCTAGCAAGGTAAACAGTCAGGCTACCAGCTACCAGCCAGGCTCCGTCTTGTAAGTACCCATATAATAACTGTGTCACCCCAATATAGTCTATGAACAACTAATTTTATCTCCGTACGCCCTGGGACATATTAAATGGATGATATTTTGTAGTAAAATATTATCTTATTTGCGTCACTCAGCTTTTCACTTCGACGTACACCATATCAAATACACTTGTATCAAATTCAAGCTTTCGTACCAAGGTGAGCAAGCACAAAGTTATGTAAAATGTTAACCTTGCGTACGGTATCTTACAAAACAATTTTTCTGAAACTGTAATGTGTTCATTATCTCCATGCACGTGTTTGTCCTTTCATTATTATTTTGCATCTTTTCTTCGTATGTTAATGAAAGCATAGAATTCCGTGCACAAATCAGATTTAACTCAATACATAATTTGGAAACCCGAATTCATTAGTTTGTGTTTTTGACATTTGATAGAAACTCATTAGTTCTAACAGTTTAAAACTTAAATCCTCTAACTACTTCTATTTTAAAGAAGTACTCAGAGCATTTATGCACTATTTTTTCTAACAGTCAGCCATGTGACTCTTCAAGTTTATTCTTATTACCAACTAATATGCTATCATTTATTTTTGTCACTTCTGAGTTCGTCAAATTATTCGTCGCGAAAATGCAAAGTTTCGAACTAGCATTTTAAGTATCTGTGTAATATCTGAATTGCCAATATATAAGAAAATCTAAAAAATCCTTTGAAAATACAGGAATTTACTGAGAAAGAAGAAATCATTAGGCTAAATGTTTTCGTTGAGTATGATGAGTATATTAACTACAGTAATATTTGTAGTTCACCACTACCACCACGAACAAAAAAAGAAACAATAATTCACAGATTAGGTTTCAATATTACTTTTTATTCGCTCTTGTTTGCTGCCTTTTTTCTGCTGGAATTATTATATAGTGCGTCTAGAGATAGAGTGGACTTTCCGGCTGTTTACATATAAATCTGGCAGTAGCACCTATGTACTCTCGCCCAGTCCAATGCCGCCGCGATCCACTGTCTCCAGACCAGGCGGGAGAGCCGTCTAACAGGTCGCCGGAAAGGTACGTCGGAATGACGTAGGCCTACTATGGGTAGAGGATAGTCCACGCAGCTATCTGGTGTAGTGTGTATTATCAGTAGCTATTTCACTTTGCCTATCTACGGCTACATAATGGACGAATCTAAAAGATAGAAAAGTGATCATCAGCAAAATTCTTTCAATATTGCGTGGGAAAATGCTTATTTTTTCACAGCAGCTGGAGTCAATACTTACTGTATATGCCACAAAAGTTTGAAAGAAAGAGGAAAACATAATATAATGAGTCATTACTGGTTCACACATTCAGATACGATGGTTTTGTTGGTGAAGATCACAGTAAAAAGATTCAAGAGCTGAAAGTTGCATTATTACCTGAGGTAGGGTATGTTAGAATTTATTAATCTTCAACAATTTAAATATCTCTCTTCAGGAAAAAGATCAGCTTATTGTTGATATGTTGAATAAATTACGGGATTTCAGTCGTAAACTTACACTTTTCGTAAGTCAGTTTCGGGAAGATAATATGGCTCACTTTACAACGATAGAAACTGCTCGTGATGAAGCCATGTTAAACGATTATGTGCAAATATTAATTGAATTTCAAAATGAACTTAATTCTAGGTTCCAAGATCTTGTCTTAGTTGGAAAGAAGTTTAAAGGTATCATAATAAATTCCTTCAACACCAGTTGAAACAGTGTCATACGATTTACAGCTTGAACTTATTGATCTTCAATGTGGCCTAAGGGCTAAAGACAGTTTGAATAATACTACTAGTCTGGTTGAGTTTTACAAGACTAAACCTCAGCATTAATATCCACGACTACACAAGCTGGTTGTGAAAATGATTGCTATGTTTGGCTGAACATTTATATTTATGAACAACTGTTTTCTATTATCAACTTTAATAAAGGCAGGCATCGAATATCTGTAACTGATGTTTCATTAGGATCAGTACTGGTTTTTTCAATTGCCGACAGCATAAAACCCCGTTTTGATGTACTGATAAATAAAAATATACCAAAATGATATTGTATATTTAAGTAGCTATAGAGTTTCTATTATTTCTATAAAATAAATATTTCTTTAATAATTACTAATAGTCCAAGATAGTTTTGTAAACACTGAACGGGAATTCATTAATGAACACTCGTACTAGTACTTTTGTGTACATTTTGTACGAGATTACCCCTTCTTCCAGTCCACCCTGTTACAAAGCGCAGCCAATATCTGCATTCCGCTCTCGAGTTGTGAGTCGACTCGGAGAGCGCAAACCTTATGCATGTCTGCTCTTGGCGCACTGTATCTACGTTCAATCCCCCATGTCATAATATGACATTATGATCTTCAGTAAGTTATACTGTGTGAATGCTTTTATTAGTGATCTCACTCTTACGTAATTTTTTATTTTGCCAATTCTTGAATATTTTTTCATAGTTATGACGAATTTGCATTTTGTTGATTTTTGTCACATATTTCACTTCATACTGGAAAGCTAAATTAGCCATTATCTAATACTTAGAATCATAATATTATGTTTGTCTTTTTTAAAGCCTGCTGTTATGGATCGTTCCATCTCTCAATAATTTCTATTCCAATACTTTATAGTATATTTATAGACTATTATTACACTGAACAAAAAACTTTTACTTTTTGTCTTGCTCCGAAGTAAAAATAGGTGAATATTACTAATATGTGTGCCCTAAATTTGAATTTAAAATCCAAATTGCCTCATCACGTACCATTTTCTGGGGAAAGTGAATTGAATTTTTAAAGAAGAAACTTCTTTCTTTTTTAATTTTTCACTGCTACTGTTAAAATTACAACACACTAGGGATTCAAAGTGCCTCATAATACTTGAAAAATGTGTCCCGGATGCAAAAATGATGTTATATACACTAGTGTCCAAAAGTTAAATATATTTTGTTCCCAACCTATCAGAATGGCACCAAACTTTACAAATGAATCACACAGGATCTGGTATGCAACAGAGTAACACATATCAGCAAATTTTGTTTTATTGTGGCGTAGAGACACATTTTACACAATTACGGTACAAAATCTGACTATCGCTTCCACAACAATGACGGTGCTGAGCGGTTAATATGGGGTGTGGTTACCCCTCATGGCTACACAGGCGTCGCAGCGCCGTGGCATGCCCTCTATCAGGTGGTTCAAGAGCTCTGCAGACAGCTGTTTCCATTCCTGACGAAGAGCATTGCGAAGCGTTGAAAGTGTCCTCGGTGGAGGCTGGTGGGCTGCAACTCGTCTTCCTAATGTATCCCAGGCATGCTCTACAGAGTGCAGATCTGGGGACATCGCTGGCCAATCCATGCGCCGGATATCTTCCCCCTCATGATACTCGTCCACCAGGTTGGCTCTATGCGGACGTGCATTGTCGTCCATAAAGATGAAGTGTGGACCAACTGCACCTCTGAAAAGTTACACATGTCATTCCAATACCTCGTCTCTGTAACTCTGGGCATTCACAGTACCAGCTGCGAAGATATGCAGATCTGTACGTCCATTGAACATTATGCCTGCCCGCACGAGTACGCCACCACCACAAAATGGGTGATTTTCCACAACTTTTGTGGGATGAAACCTGGTTCCACGTTCCCTCCAGATTATTGTGCGACGGGAATTATTGGTCAAACTGAATCTGGACTCATCTGTAAACAGCACATTCCTTCATTCATCGAAGGTCCAATGTTGGTGTTACCGACTGCACTGTAAACGGTTCCTTATGTGTTCTCGAGTAAGCTGGAAACGCACTGCTGGTCGTCTGGCACAGAGACCGCCTGCCCTGAGCCTCCGGTATACAGTTTGCCTGGAAACTTAAACGCCTGAGGCAACTGCAAGCTCAGAAGACAGTTGTCTTGCAGGCATCGTCCGATTACGTCGTGCTGTTAAGGTCAAATATCGGTCCTCTTGCGGTGTTGTGACCTATGGGCAACCTTGTACAGGCATACGACGAACATCTTCTGTGTCTCTGAACCGTCGCCAAAGCCTGGAAATGACACTTTGTGCCAAATTCAGGGCTCGAGAGACTTCGGTCAGTGTCTGATCTGCTTCCAGACGTCCGATTATTCTACCCTTCAAAACAGAGTCAGTTGGCGTCTCTGTGGCATGTTGCTGCTATCCTGTATACACTGTGATAAGAAACTACCCTCTGTTCACAATGAGAGAACAAGAACGAATGAGCCGCACTGGGTCTGTTTGCTTACCTTCGAAACACGTGTTTATTCGGAGGGGAGGCGGAGGTTGAGGTACCCCCTCCCTATGCATAGAGCACAAGTATGATGCGACACACACTGTGATAAAGTTTTATAAGGATTGCTCACCGTTTTCCCTTTCATTTCTTTGTTTTACGAATTATGCTTAACTTTTGGACACTAGTGTAGTTTAAAACACAAAAAACAAAACAACAATAAAAATATCTCATGGGTATAATGAGAAAAATATCGAAATTTGAACTTACCATAAAAATAATTTTCTGGATGACTACAATTTTTAACTAGACCCGGGACTGTCTTTTAAAAGGAACCAACTATAATCTATAAGCATGCGGGATTATGATCTTTCTTTATATCTTCTTTCCATTTGAGATAATTCTTGATGAAATCTTTCCCCACGCTCGTCGCTTACCGCTCCGAGGTTAGGAGGAAAAAATCCAAATGAGAATGTAAAAAGTGTATTTTGAGAGACATATTACATCCTATTTTCTCATATGCACCTAATATGATTTCCAAAAGTTTGATATTGTTGTCTGCCCTAGAATTTCCAAGGAAATTTGAACAAACATATTTGAAAGCGCACCATGCCATTTTTTTCTGTATCGGAAAGTTTTCCCTCAAACAAAGAGTCAGCCATAACTTTGTGAATTTGTGGACCGATGAAAATTCTCTTTTTTTTTTTTTTTTTTTGTTTTTCCTTCACTCAAAGTCGTAAACTTTTCTTTTAAATACAGAAACCATACCCTTGTTTGTTCATTGCGTAGACCTCACTTTGAACTGTTATGTAATTTACTGAATAGAAAGGACCAATATCTGTTTATTTATCAAAAGTACAAAAGAACATGCCAACAAACATAAGGAACAGGAAATAGGCCATAAACTAATAAAATGCATTAGCTTTCGTTTTGGTTTACAACACCCAACTCTCTCCAGATGTTTCCTGGGGTAGCACTTATTGAAAAGTGAAATAATAGTATATCTTAAAAACCTTACGTGATACGAAGAAAACAGATGCATTTTCGGATTCAGCGCACACAAAACCATAAAAGGACATTATTTTAAGTCGGAGAAAAATTCATGTTGTTCAGTGTTATTCTTCTTCTTCCTATTATTATTATTATTATTATTATTATTATTATTATTATTATTATTATTATTATTATTGAGCGCATTCAATTCAACTGCTGCTTCCTTTTAAACGCTTATCAGTGGTTCTTTACATTAGACATTCACTCAGACGAGTTGGGCGTGTCTGCTGGAACACTAGCAAAAATATAATCTGTGTAGCAGTCAGACGACCTTATTTTATCTTGTTCTGGCTTCCTTGACCTCTCAACTCACTCCAATTATCAGGTAGTACGTTGACCATGGTCAGAAAGGTTTTTTTTTTAATCTCAAGCGTGAAAACGAGAAAGCGAGTTTGAAACATTAAGAGATATTAAAGTCTTCTGTAACATTTTTGTGAATATGTTCATATTGCACTGTTACCGTGTTTGAAGTAGTATACGAGTTCAGTTCCAGTGGTCTTTTTTTTTTTTTGCAAAACTGTTGAGTATTTATGCTGCATTAAAACATTACAGGAGTGTTATTGTGTATTCTGTACAGAAACTAAGAACGTGTTCTCGCAGGAAAAGGATTGCTACTGTTGTTTAGTCAACTGTCCGGAGACAGATCTGAATCTCACAAGTAATACCAAGAAGGTACCACTTATAAGGCAACTAGGTCAGGAGATAATGGGGTAGGGTGGCCAGTTCCTTTTCCTCTCCATTGCATACATCGCCGACTACCTACATATTACATTAATCAGACTTCAGAACCTCAATCAGATGATGATGATGATGATTATTATTATTTTTACTATTATCATTATTACTGTTAATATTGTCATTATTATGATTATTACGATTATTATTATTATTATTATTATTATTATTATTATTATTATTATTATTATAGCGTGGACTAAGAAAAAAGAATTGATAAAATGAGATGATGATATAAAACAGATAATACAGGATAAAGGCAAGCATATAATAAAATACCTTTCCATTAGGTTTGAAATTGATTACCATAGAAAGCGAGTCATAGCGAAGAGGAAAGTTAGGAAGAAACACAGGCAGAATTGGGATGGATTTGTTGCTTTTTTTTTTTTTGTAAGATAACCTCACAATAAAGTCGTCTCTTAAGTAAACTGGTTACGATACTTTCAACAGTTATGGTCTCATACAAAACAACCTCTCGAACTCCCTCTTTATGATAACACTGTTGAGGAACACATTTCTTTTGATAAATTGAAACACACTCCAGATAATCTATGTGATCTTATTATCAATAACACTAGCCTGCGAATTTCAACTTTGTGTTTGTTGCCTAAACTAAGTAATGTGATTTTATATAATGTCGATGTGCTGAATCCAAATTTTCAATCCGTTTGCTTCTATCACGTCAGGTTTGTTTGCAAAATCACTTTAAATATATTTTATAATTACGTGAATTTCATAACAAACTTTTTCATTTCACTTTTTTATTTCAAATTCAAAAACAATTTTTAAAGGACACAACTTGCTGAAATTATGTGTATGGTTGTTCATACATGTCACTAGAGTGTTTTTGCTTTGTTTTGTCTTCTTTACTTCACTATTGGATGGATAAATTAGCACAATGTATCAACCAAAAAATTACACCACTTGCTTCTTAGTTGAGAAAGTCCTCCTGTTCCTCTTTGTTTTATGTTTCTCTTCAGGTATTTCACGCTTTAACATCCAACAATAATCACCAAGCATACTGATGCTCCCACGTCCCTGGTACCTTCTTTCGAACTCCTGCAGATCCTTGTGAAATCGTTCATCTTCCTCTTAGCTGAAAAATCCTAGATTTTCGGCGAGATGATCTAGCTGAGAAAACAGAAAATTTTGATACTCATGCTACAACCAAATTCCTTGTATGCTTCAAGCATTTTAGCCATAATGTTTCGTAATTAGGATCCTTGTTGCCAAGAAATTTTAAAACAACTTCACAAAACAACATCCATGCTGATTTCTTCTTTTCATCCATACTGTTTTAAATGCTGCACCAGACATGTTTTCTTATGTCAGGACCATTTTATATATATATATATATATATATATATATATATATATATATATATATCTTCTTTCAATTTGCTACATATAGTAGTGGAAATTTCTCTCATATGTATTTAAAACAGTCTCCTTCCTTATTTAAAGCTTTTACAAGCTGTTTCATTAAGCCAAGTTTGATGTGGAGGGATAGCAGCACAACTTTAGAAGAACTACAAGCTTTGGCGCACAACATTCTTACAACCGATTTCCAAATTTTGTCGAGGTGGCCAGTCTTTCATAGTCCAGTGATCAACTCGTGCCCTACTATCCCACAGGCAAAGAATGCATGGAAATTTAGTAGAACCAGGTTGTTGACCCAGCAACATAGTAAGAACTTTGAAATCATCACAAACTTGCCAGTTGTGTTCCTATAGTCTAGTCGCAATAACAGCAGTTGCAAATTTGTGTATGATTTTTTTAGGATCACTGAATAGGCAACAGGCACTGAACCAAACATGTTTCCGTTATGAAGGAGGTAATCCTTTAAACTTCGCCTGGAAGCATCAATGAACAGTTTCCATTCACTTAGGTCATAGTTTTGAAGTCCAAGTTTTAGCATAAATTCTTTCACATTACTGCAATATACAAGATTATCATCTTCGGAGAAAAAGTATTTTAAAACCCATTTCACGTTGTCAGTACCAATAGAATGATGTTTGTTTAAGATTTTCTGGTCGCACAAGGATACATTGATACATTAGGCACAGATAAAATGGCTGACCGAACAACTGAATACACGATTTGATTTTTATGTTTAGAATCATACCCCTTCACATCACACGAACAGGAGTAGCAGTCATTACTATGGTTCGACTGCTCTCTCCAAACCATAGGTACTCCAAAAGATAGCAACGGTCTTCTCCAATTGATCAAATGACGAAGTTCTTCAGTGCATACTCTACATACTTTGTGTGGTGCCCAAGCTTTACTTTGGTCTCCAAGTTTGATTCCAAAATAGGCAAGGTCTGACTTTTTCACAAAATCTGTAATATTACACCTCTGCTTAGGCAATGTGTATATCCTACATAAGTTATATAACAAAAATGGTCTGGATTATTTAGACATCCTCGATGCAACATGGTAAATACTTTCTTACTAAACTAAAAACTTTCAACATTCTACTCCATAATAAAGCTTCAAACTGATTTCGTTTCGTTTCCAGATGAAACGCAGACTAATGAAATGTGAGAGAAACTAGACGAGTTGAGTTCAGTCTCTCACCAAGGAGTGGCTGACATTTCTGTCTTTCACAAATAAAAATAATGACAAGGCTGCACGTTATTTCGCCCTATCTTCCTTATGTGCTTGCACCCCCTATCTGCTAAGAAACATCCAGTGTCCTTGGCGTTCAATATAAACACCTTAAAAATATGTTGAATACATTTGGTTTTCATATCCTAACATACTAAACCTACATATGTTAAAGTATTACAGTTTAAATAATTACGCTATAAATTGTCGTAATATAGTATAAGAAAATTAAAATAACAAAAAAATGGTACGTGATAGGAACTTTTTGGTTTTGAATTTGATTTCAGCATGCTAAAAATACCCTAAAAACATTAAAACTTTGGAGACAGGAATTTAATCGCAGACTAGTGTTATTGATCCTACAGAATTCTCTGTAGAGAGGATTTCGGAGGAAAATTCTCTCCGGCGCCGGGGATCGAACACAGAACCCCCAGTTCTACGCACTAGGCGCTCTGTCACTGCCTCGGCGTAGTTCAGTGGTAGAGCACCCAGTGCGTAGAACTGACAGTACTGGATTCGATCCCTGGCGCCGGAGAGAACTTTTCTCCGATGTTAAATAACACGCTAGATAAAGTGAAGAACCACAAGCCAGAAGAAGATTCAATCAATTTTTAATTATTTAAGAATTCTAATCTCAATTTTTAACAAGATTTTTTAGATTTTTCAATCTGCTTTGAAATGGACAAGACATTTCAGAAAAATTTAAGAGGGCTGTGTATTATGACAATAAATAATTGAAAGAATTTTAGTTTTGGAAATAATTAAATTACGAAAGTCTCTATTCCTGAAAGGTTTGATATTTTCGATAAAACAGTAGCCTATATGGTGTTTCCCCGCAAGAACAAATTTACGCTATTTATAGAATCCACTGAAAGATCTTAGACGTCGAATTACAGCTTAGAATCGACATTTCCTTGTCGTGATTGTGAAACTCTTGATATGTTTATATTTGTTTATGCATCAAAATACTTTTTTAATCTGGTGAATGAAAAATTAATTGTGTATTTCGTGACTTTATTTCTTCTTCATATTGTAGGCTATGTGAACTATAACTCTATTTTCACACATCTAGAAACACGGTCGTTTACTTTTAATTAAGTTGCACTCTTCCATCTAACTCCTGGTTTCCATCTGTAGAAGGTTTTGTGAGATCTTATCTTGGATAGGAAGCGACTGAAAAAATTCACTTGAGTACTCCGTTATACTCGGAAATCTTTTCAAATCACTTCTATAACAATGATAATTATTAAGCCGCCATGGTGATTCAGTGCCTAGAGCGCTGGATCCGACTCCGATCCCTGATGTACCCCCGATTTATAACTTATGTTGGGCAAGCCAATGGCCAGATAACACAGGTTTTCTCCGAGAGCTCTGGTTCCCATTTGGTATCCCAACTCATCATCATCATCATTCATCATCATAATCGTAATCATAATCATAATAATCATCTTCATCATCTCACTGCGGATGTACCGTAGACCAGCTTCCTACGGTGCACCCTGGGCAACGACTCTGTCGGGAAATTGATCTACACAACTGGCTTCTTATGGATGAACGACGAACAGTTATGTGTCCGCCATTAGTAAAAAAAAAGATTATCGTGATTGGCGTCGTTTTCATCCTCCTCTTTATCGTCGTCGTCATCATCATCATCTCATCAACGTCGTCTTGGTCATCAATCTATCACTGCTGTATGTTGTAGTTGCAAAAGATTTCTGTCTTCTGACGACTTATCTCCAAAGAAACGTAGCTTTGATCGTCAGTAATCTGGAGCTGTGTGGAACCCCAGCGAGGAGAACTGAACTCTGAACAATCTCTAAATTTCACGTGCCGTTTCCGCGAATACATATGAGTCTTATATGAAAGCTCTTTGTGGAATTGATAAATATGGCATTTTGCTCAGTTCAAAATTCACTTAACAAAGAAAATCTAGACACAAGTCATGAACAAACGAAACGATTCTTTTGACTGAGTAGCCGTTGTCTTGTGCGTGTACAGTACGGCTTTGTCCTGGCTCCATCGTCAGCGTCAGTGTGCTGTGTGGCGGTCGATTGCCGACTGGATCACTCAGTATTTTCAATATCTTATACTTGATGGCACTGAACGTCTTATCTTCTATCGATAGGTTATGATACTTAAGTCACTTTCTTAATTAACAAAAATATGTGATATATCAGCTTCAATAAACTATTTTATTTTACCATATTACATTGTTATATGTTCACCGCTTTGGAGTAGTGGTCAGCATATCTGACTGCGAATCTAGTGGGCCCCGAACCGAATCCTGCTTGGGATAAGTTGCCTGGTTGAGATTTCTTCCGGAGTTTTCTTTCAACCCATTAAGAATAAATGCTCGTAACTTTCGGCGATGGACCCTGGGTTAATTTCGCCGCCATTATCACCTTCATCTTCGTCCATCCTACCTACTTCCATACTCATGTCATCCTATCATAAGGGGCGGACAGAATCTGTCCTAATGGGTGCCTCAATCTCAGAACAGGATTCTTCATCATAATCATTAAAGCGTAGGCAGAGGCACAAATAGGCCTAATGGTTACATGTCGATTTGCACGGCGTTAGTAAAAATGCATAGTTGTATTGTATTCCATTATATTGTATTACATTTTACTACAGTTACTACGTTTCAAAAGGAATAGGGTTATGAGATTTGGTACTTGGAGGGAGGCCAGAGGGAAAAATACCTTTTGGGAGGCCGAGACGTATTTGGGAGGATAATATAAAAATAGATTTGGGCGAGGTGAGATATGATGGTAGAGACTGGATTAATCTTGCTCAGGACAGAGACCGATGTAAGGGCGGCAATGAACCTCCGGATTCCTTAAAAGTCATTTGTAACTTATAAGAGTTACGTATATTATACTAATTTATTTATTATATTTTATTCAAGAAGTAATAGCAACATTACTACTATTACTCCTAATTGTGATAAAATTATTGCATGGATAAATAATTATTTTACAGGCTGTTAGGGGTATAAGTGTCGTTATTTTAAGTGATGATTATTCATGTCATAAGAAAAAAAATGTTCTTACAATTTTTTTCTAATTGCAATATTTAACTAATTATTAAATTTTACAATATTAGACGTTTTGCAATGTTGCTCGCAACTCAAGCGGGTACAGGCATACTGGTACAAAACAGACGATCTGTTCTAATGCAGGAGCGGACCATGACAATACGGTTGTTTACATAAAACGAGCAGCAAATACAAACTTTCAATCTCATTAATAGAACATTATGGTAAATTTACATTTTATGTAACAATATTGCTCCATTCTTAATTGTAGGTCTAAAAAATAAACAGTGGTTTTCTGCACAAAATCACACGAACTTTTTTTCTAATGCAACATTTTAATCTCTCCTGCTTCCGTAAAGCAGTACCATTTTAAAACAAATTTCTGGTTGTGTGATTTTCGAAACGGGGTAAGAGACTTCTAGTTTCTAATAATCGTTGAGAAACTGCTACAAAAGTTCTCCGTTTAGGTAACCTTCTTTGAGGAAAATGTTGACGGTACATCTTTCTTGTCTCACTTGAATTACGACGACTTTCTCTATAAATTATGATATTTATAAACTGTGAATGACATTGTAAATTGTTTATCGAATACCCTGTACTGAACTACCATCCGCTCGGCAGTAGAGCTATGGACAGGTAGCTTGAACTCAGCTGACTCGTACTTACGTCTGTGCAGAGTACTGCCTGCTAAACGTTGCCACGTCTCTCACGCCAGAATATTAACAAATTTAAGCATGCATTTTTATTTAATTTCACGAAAACACAAATATTTATTTAAACTAATATTAACTCTTTGTTAGATGTATTTACTGAGGTCCACACCTGTGGAGTAACGGTACTGCGAAACCAAGTGGCGCGGGTTCGATTCCCGGTCGGGGCAAGTTACCTGGTTGAGGTTTTTTCCGGGGTTTTCCCTCGACCCCATATGAGCTGAGTAACTTTCGGTGCTGGATCCCGGACTCATTTCACCTTCATCTCATTCAGACGCTAAATAACCTAAGATGTTGTTAAAGCGTCGTAAAATAATACTGATGGAATTGTTTTCGTAATTTTAGTAACATTATAAGCAATATGACGCAAATAATATAAGGAAGGAAATAAGGAAAACTATGGAATTTTGACCCTATGTTGTATGGACATTTTTTGATCCTGTAGACCGTCCCCGACGACTGTGAAAAGGACGGCACTTATACTCCTTACATTCTGTATAACGATTACTTCTTTAACTTTAACTGATATCATTATTATTAATAGCTACGCTTTTCCTGTTTAAGGAGCTACATCTCCTAAATGGATAGTATTAAATTAACTTAAAAATCTAATTCCAGGTCTCTCTTAAACCCTAAAAACTTTTTATTCATTTTTGGCGGGAGGCATAACTCGAGATAATTTCTAGAATGCAATAATTTTTTATTAGTATAGTTTCATTGGCTTTATATTATATGACAAAGTTTCAAGAAGAAAATCGTTAGGTGTATTTTGAATAAATCATCATTTTGTGCTTTTTTATTGGGTTATTTTACGACGCTGTATCAATATCCAGGTTATTTAGCGTCTGAATGATATGAAGGTGATAATGCCGGTGAAATGAGTCCGGGGTCCAGCACCTAAAGTTACCCAACATTTGCTCGAATTGGGTTGAGGGAAAACCCCGGAAAAAACCTCAACCAGGTAATTTGCCCCGATCAGGAATCGAACCCGAGCCACCTGGTTTCGCAGCCAGTCGCACTGACCGTGTGGACTTTTGTGCTTTCAATCAGTATTCAATATCTTTTTACTTTTATTTATTTCATGTGCGCAATTCTGATGTATGGACTCATTGATACTGTATAATGAAAAAAATCCGTCAAATAATTTCAAATAGTTTAAGAGACGCCGTTATTCATAAAAGCACACCATGGATATACACCTTGTTTATAAAAATCACTTTTCGGTATCAAGAATGCTGAAAATTGTACTTTAAACATTCGAAATTCGATTTTTACAACATAATGATAGATTCTTTTTCCATTAATTTCTCTAACAAGTGAATGGACAATTTAAAGCATCTTTAGCATCCCTGTAAGGCCTAAACACCGCTGTGGAGAAACGGTTAACATGTCTAACCGTGAAACGAGTGGGCAAGCACGGGTTCAAATCCTGGTTGGGACATGTTCTCTGGATGGGTTTTTTCCGAGGTTTTCCCTCAATCACGTGAAGCAGAATTGTTCGGTAACTTTCGGCGTTGGATCTCAGATTCACTTCGCCATCATTAATTCAAATGTCATTATCATGACCATAGCATGGGTTAAGTTCACGGTTCAGCGTGCTATAGACGTAGAAAAGCGCTGCCGTTCGGCGAAAAAATAATTCACAGAACAGAAGTGGTAAGTACAATAAGCCTCAGGCTGCAGTGCAACCCTTTGGGCCCCCTCTGTAAAAAATTTAAGGTCTACGACATTAGGCACACATTCTCATAGTACACGTAACAAGTTTGAGTGAGCTCCTCTGCCTGCCGATGCCTATTTGGTGTAAGATTTTTTTTATGAATAATGGTTGAAATTACGAGCGACGAAACAGGTATTTTGCAGGTATTTCCAAATTTTATTTTGTAGGGTATAATATCAGAAAAATGTTCTATGAGTAATAAGAATTTAAGTAAACCGAACACGAACATTTAACTCATTCTACCTAAATTAAGCATATTGAATATTTAAAAATGTTTTTGATTTCGATTTCCTCATCAATAAGAATTATGTTAAGCAATTACTATCAACATGTCATTAGGAAAGTCCAAGACATCAGAAAGGCTTTGGAATTGAACGGGTTACATCAGCTGCGGATGACGTAAATATGTTAGGAGAAAATACACAAACATTAGGGAAAACACGGGAATTTTACTTGAAGCAAGTAAAGAGAGAGGTTTGGAAGTAAATCCCGAAAAGACAAAGTATGATTATGTCTCGTGACCATAAATATAAAAATTGGAGATTTATCCTTCAAAGAGGTTGAAATATTCAAATATCTTGGAGAACAGTAACAAACATAAATGACACTCGGGAGGAAATTAAACGCAGAATCAATATGGGAAATATCTGTTATTATTCGGTTGAGAAGCTTTGGTCATCTAGTCTGCTGTCAAAAATTCTGGAAGTTAGAATTTATAAAACAGTTATATTACCGGTTGTTCTGTATGGCTGTGAAACTTGGACTCTCACTTCGAGAGAGGAACAGAGATTAAGGATCTTTGAGAATAAGGTGCTTAGGAAAATATTTGGGGCTAAGAGGGATGAAGTTATTACAGGAGAATGGAGAAAGTTACAGAACGCATAACTGCACGCATTGTATTCTTCACTTAACATAATTAGAAACATCAAATCAAGACGTTTGAGATGGGCAGGGCATGTAGCACGTATGAGCTAATACAGAAATGCACATAGATTGTTAGTTGGGGAACCGGAGGTGAAAATACCTTTCAGGAGGCCGAGATGTAGATGGGAGGATAATATAAAAATGGATTTGAGGGAGGTGGGTTATGATTGTAGGGACTGGATTAATCTTGCTTAGGATAGGGACCGACGGCGGGTTTATGTCAAGGAGGCAATGAACCTCCGGGTTCTCTAGAAGCCATAAGTACGTAAGTAATTACTATCAACGATTAATTAGAAATGTGTACACCTATTACTGAGTGGATGTAGGATATGAATACAAAATAAATATTTCTTGTTATTACGGAATATACAGTATATGTCCATGTTTGGTAGTAATAACGCTATGCTTAGTCGAAGTACCGAAAACTTACCAACAAGAAACCCCCCCCCCCCTCCTGTTAGTGATCTTAGATTGGCGTTGCTGTACTCAAATTAATCGGTATTATGTCATCTTACCTGCAGTGCTGCTCTTATACTACATTATTCGAAAAGAGTGGTGAATGTAGCCTATGTATTGTATGTAACCACTTATATGCTGTTCATACTGTGCGTATGAAGAGAGAAATAAAAAACTGGTTTTAAATATTCAATATGTTTAATTTAAGTAGAATGAGTTAAATGTTCGTTCTTCTTTGGTTTACTTAAATTCCTACAACTGTAGGTCTACATGCCCTCACTGTTATTTAGCAATACGAAGATAAGTATGATATTTATTCTTGTATTTATCTCGCATATTCTGTGAAACCCCTTGTATCCTCACAATATAGTTGCACAGTAAATATTTGTTGTCCCTATCCTCATGAACATTAACTAGCATGCATCAGATAGGCCTACTAGTAGTTTTGTTTTCAGTAGAGACCGGATTTTAAAGGGAATCCCTTTTTTTATTTCAATACGGAACACGAAATAATTACGATGTTCAAAACTATCTTCCACCGACCAAATTATGTAGTTTTGACTTCGTTTTTTTTCCCCCTTTTTTAGTCCATATTCCCTTTTTTCCCCTTTTAAAAAAACCTCTTCTTTTGGTCCTTTTTTGACAGAATATCGCAAACATTTAAGCCTACATAATTTTCCTACATTTTTTTTTTCGTTAGGCCTATAACTTCCTGAGCAAGCGAAAATAAATATCGTTCTTCTTCCCATTCCAGACATTGAAAAACTAATAAACTGTGCTGATTTATTTATTTATTTACTTAGTTACTTATTTACTTATTTCTCTCTTTTTTTTCTATATGTATTTATTTATTTATTTATTTATTTATTTATTTATTTATTTATTTATTTATTTATTTATTTATTTATTTACACCACCAACAGAAGCAGGCTTCCAATTACAGGTAGCTTACAAAGATATATACGCATACAAACACATAATACCTCTGGTTTCAGTTGATGTTGAGCAGTCATTTTCTGTTTATAAAGACATTCTGCATTTAAAGAGGCAGAATTATATTGAAATGTTGAATGTGATCAATACAACACTTTCCTTATGTTGTGAAGCGATAAATATAAGCTTGTGTGTGCTATTTGTATCATTGAATGTGCTGAAGTGTGTTTTCAATTAAAATAGCACCCTTTTGAGGGAGTAATATAGTCCTTTTTGAAATCCTTTTTTGACTATCAAATACAACACATTCCTTATGTTGTGAAGAGATAAATGTAAGATTGTGTGCGCCATGTATATCTATGAATGTGCTGAAGTGTGTTTCGAGGAGTAATATACGAGGCGCATCCAGAAAGTAAGTTTCCCTATTAAAAAAAAAGAGCACACACTTTCAGGAAAACATTTATTGGCAACAGGTACAGCAATGTTTCAGCTATTATTCAACATAGCCACCATCAGAATTGAGATCGTGGATCAATGTTTGTATCCCTCTGTCGTAGAACTCTGCCGCCTGTGAATGGAACCAGCGTGTGACAGACGTCTTCAGCTCTTCGTCGTTGCCAAAACGCTCACCGACGGACAGGAATTTCTTGAGGTGCAAGAAAACGTGAAAATCGCTTGGAGCAAGATCAGGACTGTAGGGTGGATGATCAAACAACTCCCAGCCAAATTCCGTCAAAACAGCTACTGCGCCGAGCCGTATGTGGACGAGCATTGTCATGGAGGAGCACAACACCTGCAGTAAGCATTCCACGCCTCTTGTTTTGAATGGCACGTCGCAATTTTCGCAGTGTTTCACAGTAACGGTCAGCGTTCACTGTTTCACCTCTTGGAAGGAAGTCAATGAGCAGAATGCCCTTCCTGTCCCAGAACACCGTGCACATCACTTTCCGTACCGACAGCGTCTGTTTGAATTTCGTCCTGACCGGAGATCCACTATGCCGCCAATGCATTGACTGCTGCTTGGTTTCCGGGGTGAAGTGCGAAATCCAAGTCTCATCACCCGTGACGATCCTGTCGAGAAACTCGTCGCCGTCATCGTCATACCGTTGCAGAAATATCAGTGCTGCTCCTAAACGTTGCATTTTGTGTTCGGGTGTCAGGTTTTTCGGCACCCACCTGGCACACACTTTTTTGAACAGCAGGTGCTTAGTGACAATCTCATGCAACAAGGATCGCTATATCTGCGGAAAATCGCTGCTCAGCTCCGTAATCGTGAAGCGACGGTTCTCCATGATGCACTGCCGCACCAGCTCAACACGATCATCATTGATGAGGGACGGTCGCCCACTGCGCTCTTCATCATGGACACTTTGACGACCTTCGGAAAACTGCCTACACCAGCGACGCACCATCTTCTTACTCATGATGTTCGGCCCATAGTCTTGACAGAGCTGCCGATGGATTTCAATTGGCGCAATGCTTTGTGCATTAAAAAACTTTATCACCCACCGAACCTCGCAGGCGGCGGGAGAAGGAATAAGAGCTTCTATTTCGGACCACTGCTGCCACGCTACTGGCACCAGGCGGGACCTGTACGGCTGGCATATGGTTGATACGTCATAGATCTGTTACGCATGCTCAATTGACACGGCTAATTACGTTTACTTTCAAGGGGGAAAAATCGGGAGACTTACTTTCTGGATGCGCCTCGTAGTCTTTTTCAAGTCTTTTTTTTTTTTTTTTTGGCTATAACGTTCCCTTTTTTGTCCTTTTTTGATGACAATTTTTCCCTTTAAAATCCGGTCTCTGGTTATCAGTGTCTCCAATGGGAATTCCGATCTTATCTCGGTGCTGTAACGAGGTTAGCAGTTGGAATGGCATTGAAACAAACCATTTATATCTACCATACGTTCAGTTTACTTAATTTGTAGAGAGGGAATTATGTGCAAAAGTTTATTCAAACAACAAGCTACTATCGCTATACACATAGCCTACCAGATAGAGCTAAATCATCAAATATTGTGAGAAAGGTACAGTATTTGAAATGTTACTTGCAAGCAATGTCTATCGTCAGATCTTAGTAATGGTTTATGTTTACGAAATTCCGAGTGCCATTCAGGTTTCATCGTCGGCGAAAGAAATTACTCAAAGTTGGCATACATTGCATACTTGAATTGAATTTACGGGAGGGGGGCACTATGGCCCAGCACTGCGACCTGTTACGGTCTATTGCGCTAATCCTCAAGCTAGGCGCATTCCCAAACCCACACCGGCTGACTACACTAAGGTTCGCTGCGTACCCAGGTGTCAAGCAGGCAACCCCCTTCGTTCCTAGACCAGCCCCCTCCGTGCGTCGCCAGCCGGCTATCGGGGAATGCCTTGGAATGATGACGAAATGGACAAATGGTGACGGAATGATGTAAATGCGTAATATGGGGGGAGAAACCCCAACTGCGACCTTGTCCGCCAGTAGTGTCACTAGGATTTTCAACGAAAAATCCCAGACCTAACCGGGAATCGAACCTGTGTGACAGGTCAGACGTCTGACCACTCAACCACCGCAGGATTATAGGCCTATAGAATACTTAATCAGTCTTCGCCTTCAGGTGAAAAGAAAATAAACTTGATACATTGGTATCGTTATAAATGAGTCAGTCAAGTAGTTTTAGGCATTTGTAACAGCCCATACAAGTAGTCTAAGTTGCTTGTTTTTCCTTATTTTTTCACTTATAGAGTTAGTAGCTGTATTTTAATTAACAACACGTTAACTGCAGAGGTTATTTAGCGTACAACAAATTTTTATTAAAGTGATTTAATAAGATTTTCGGATATAAGCGAGTGATCGAAGTAAACTTGTTTCTCTGTCTCTTCGTAGTTCAAATCAAATATCACGGAACCTTTTACACGAAAAGCTAGACACACTCATATCTTGTCCATATGAAATCACATGTTCGACTGAATAGCGCCGAGACCAAGGTTGCCAGATTGTTTTCACAGAAATTCGCAATTATGTCATTAAAACTCACCTTTTAGAGGAAATTTCACACTATCTTCTATCTTAATGAGAAACAAAAATCCTGTTTATTATAATAACTACAATATATACCTGGCAAAGATGTATAATACATGCAACATCTGTAGATTCGTTAATAATAATTAATGAAAATGGTGCTTCTTTGATATCTTATACATGCTCCTTTAGGATATTAGTGGCTATGATAGTCGTAATTATTGCAGTGCACTTTGTTCTATGAGGTTGGAGATAGATGTACAGTCTTAGAGGAAAGTTTGTCGCACAGATACTTTTTTAAGTCCCAGAAAGTATGCAGTGTGCATGATCAGACATACAACGAAACAGAAGCAGTTTTATTATCTCAACTAATCGTTCGCTTGTGAATCAGGTCGCTCGTCCTCTGATCATGCGCATTGCCTCCTTTCTGGGACTTATCTAGGTTCTGTGCGACAAAACGTTTTTCCAAGACTACATTCCTACACTTGGACAATTTAAACCAATAATTTCGCTTAAGTGGTCAACAGATTTTACCGTGGTATGACTAGTCACAAAACTGCCAACTTAGAATTCTGTTAATGAATTAGAAACTGGAAATACATGTGAAACTGAATAAAACAATCATCCCGTTTAGCTCTGCCGTCAAAAATCTCGGAGTACATTTCGAATCTAATCTCAATTGGGATACGCATATTAAATATACATGTAAGAAGGCATTCTCTATTCTCCATTCATTAAAAAGATTGTATCATTATCCATCTAAATTAAAACAGACGCTGGTACAGACACTCATTCTACCTCACTTCGATTATTGCGACGTTTTGTTCAGTGATCTCAGGATTGATTCCGCTCAGAAACTACAGCGTGTTCATAACGCGTGCGTCCGCTTCATTTGTAATGTTCGATACTATGATCATATCTCACCTTCTTTCAAGAAGTTATCATGGCTTAGGTTACATGAGAGGAGAAATCTGCACTCACTTTCTCTCTTATATCGAATTATGCACTCTTCATCCCCCTATTATTTATTCGCTCGATTTCATACTCTCTCTCGCTATCATAATATTAATACTCGATCACAACGCGATAACACGCTAGAAATTCCACTTCACGCATCGTCTCTGTATTCCTCATCCTTCACTGTTGCTACCTCTCGTCACTGGAACTCTCTGCCGCCTGAAGTCAAGGGCTGCCGAACATTGAATTCTTTCAAATCAAAGTTAGAAAATTATCTTATGACGAGTTGCCAAACTAACTTACTATTATGACAAGTGTTGTATTGCATGTTTCCACGTTTTCACATTTTTTTTATGTTCTAATGATATTCAACTTATTTTATATTTTTGTTTTCATATTTTCCGATAATGTTATATCTCTAATGTGATAAGTTGAGCTATATATAATCTTAATTTTCCTTATTGTGTGTACTTAGAAATATTGTATTCACTGTATACTTTGTACTGCACTATTTTATTACTAATATTACTATTATTATTATTATTATTATTATTATTATTATTATTATTATTATTATTAATTGTCTTTTTTTGTATGCCTAATTTATTTTGACCTGCTGTTCACATATTATTATGCTTTTTTCTTTCTTTCTGTATGTTATATATTATGTCCGATTTTTTCTTATTTGTTGTTTATTTATTATTATTATTATTATCTTATTCAATTTTGTGTGTAAAATTGTAGTGTAATTTGTAAATTTGTAGTGTTTTTGTAACGCAGTCTTTACTCCTGGTTGAGTGTTAGAGAAGGCCGTATGGCCTTAACTCTGCCAGGTTAAATAAATCATTATTATTATTATTATTATTATTATTATTATTATTATTATTATTATTATTATTATTATTATTATTTTGAAGTTTAGATTGGGAGTAGAAAGAAGCTTAATTTTCTTTGCATTTTGATGAATCTACATGTTGTTTTCAAATCTGTTTTTTTGTGCCCTTAGTTCCATTCGACAGTTGTTACTGAACTTTTTCACTTTCCAATTGCAATTATATAAAATATTAATAATATCGCAGAAACAAATATTACAAAACGCAGTGTGAAAGGGGCAGTGATGGACTTGTTTTTATAGCCATCTTATGTTGTGAATAATTAAACACAAAATAAAAATGAATAACTTTTTACATTGATTTATTTTACGATGCTTTATCGACTGGGATGATTATCTAGCGTTTGAGTGAGTTGCAGGTGACAATGCCAGCGAAATGAGTCCAGGGTCCAGCGCCGAAAGCTATCCAGCATTTGCTCTTAATGGATTGAGAGGAAACCCAGAAAAAACATCAACCAATTAACTTGTCCCAACCAAATTTGAATCCGGACCCACTCGTTTCACGGTCAGACATGCTAACCGTTACTCCACGGTGGCGGACAATAAGTAAATTATAATCACTATTGCAGTAAATAAAACTCGCACTGATAGCGAATAATAGAGAAAAGAGTTTTTCAACTACAACAAAGTTTCCTTGCCAAAACTTAAATAATTGCAACTTACATTGCGTCTCATCTATGCACTGGAGTTTCCTCAGATAAGTGATGGAGTGGGGCTGGGAAAACCTCTTCAAATACACGTGGAGGCGTAATACTGTGATTTAACATACTGTAGGTGATGATTCACGTGGATGTCATTTATCGTATAAGTTATTAGAAGAAATCATTGATTCAGAGATCAAAAACCCATGTGATGCTAAATATTTAAAAAGCGAAAGAAAAAGATAATAAAGAAAATGACAAGGAATTTTCAACCGCCCAAAATATCTAGTAGCCCAAAAATTCGCAAATCGCCTGAAGTAAAAATCAGTCGCAAACAGGGCTTCGGAATAGCCCAATCGGCGACTTTTCGCCCAATCTGGCAAGCCTGCTCCAGACCAGGTCGCGTCTGTGGCTCAAGTGGTAATGCGCCAGTCTTCCCATCCAGGCTGCCCTGGATCGATTCCCAGCGAGGTTGTGATAGAATTTATAGTAGACAAAGCAGACATTGCAGAAGATTTTTCTCGGAGTACTCCCGTTTCCCTCTATCATTCCACCTCCACATCATTTCTTATATCATCTGCAATTAATAGGCTGGGGAGGGGGTAGTACGGGTTTCCGATGCTGATATAAGAAGAGCTTGTAACTCCGTGCCCTGGGGCTTATCAGTAAAGCCCGTTTTCTTAGTCCCACACATTGGAATGAGTATTAAGTGTACACGGACCACAACATGGGAATGTGTGTAATTGTGCACGGATATACAATACGGCACGTGCCCTTCAGTCACAAAAATAACACATACTACAGGGTCACTCTATAACAGGTTCTCTGCTCCTAAACAAGTACAGTTTGGCAGTGTTTATGATATTATGCACTAATAGCTGAAATTAAGGTAGAATTATTTATTGTATGTTTGTCGTGTGAATAGCTTATCTTGTGCTAAGTGAATTACTGTTCATTAAATTAGCATGATGTGTATTGACATATATAACATAGATTAACGTTTTCGGCAAGTTTGCCATCTTCAGATCAATTAAATATAAATATAAATATAACAATATATATGAACACATTGCAGGCATAAAATACAAATGATGTTAAAAATTAAAATATAATTAGGCTACATGTAAATATAGTTTAAATAATTATTGCTAAATGATGGGTTGTTTGAAATGTAACACTGAAGAAAATAGCTTCAATTAATAGACTGTTGTGACGTAATATAAAATGTGCAACTATTTGGTAGTTTTCTTAATAATGTTTTGTGGCTCTTGTAACAAAAATTATTAACAGTCTTCCATGAGGAAGGTCGTTGCGAGTTGTGTGTATCAATCGAGCCATTAGAATTCAAATGAAAAGAAATTACTGTTGCCCGGGTGGCGTGGGTCGTGTAATTAGAACCTAAAAGGGAGAGGTTAAACTAAGGGAAAGAAGAATAAGAAATTACTGTTATGGTTAATTATTACCGATTATTAATGAATTTAATATTTGGAATGTTTGTGTGTACACAAAACGTAGTGCAGTGTTGGAAATTGTGAAGTTATGTGACTTCAAAATCTCTGTAATTGCTTCAAGAACTAGTGGAATGAACTTCGAAATAGTGCTTTGTGGTATACGAAATAAATATTCAAGAGTTTTGAAGCTATCACCGGCTGCCAAATAACGCAGTGTTACTTCCAGTTTTGTCCTCGGATTGATCACCATCCTCATGACGATTTTGTGTTTTTGTATTTTACCCTCTACCTCTACCATTTCCAATAATGTATTAAAATCTTTCATTGTCATTCTTATTATATTCTGTAGGCAGGATCTTCAAAAGGCTATTCAACTTAAAAGATGAATTTGCAATACTGGCCAATAACATTTCAGAACAGCTTTAAAATCAACCAATCACAGTTGTGTTTCTTGACAAGACGCTTTGTAATGGCCCGCTCCAACTTAGCGAAATCGAATCGAACAGAATTTCTCTTCACAATGTATTTAAATGAAAGATAGCAAAAAGCAGCGCGTTGAATCAAATCGAATAGAAATCATGAGCTAGAATATTTATTCCATTCCCAGAACAGAATTTGTTGTTTCGCATATGATCCTATGTTCTCGTGAAGCCTTCGAGAAAAAACAAATGAGCTATATCAATTTTCGGTAGAGTAATTTGTTTATTGAAATTTATTGCTGAAATAGTACGCAGATTATACAGAAAATTACAATTTAATAATGTAAACTAAGGAAAATGAATAATATTGTTGAGAATTATCCGCTACTGTTTGACAAAATACCCTGCTGTAATAATTATTCCCATAATAATGCTTGAAGCGAAATTAAATTAACGGAAACATGATGTAAAAATTAAAATCCAAAGAAGCTCTATAGAACGACATTTTGTTTCATCTCTCGGAATATAATGAAATAAAGTGGGGAAATTCTCCATGTAGGCCTATATCTCTAGTTAAAAATATAATAAATCCAGTATTTCCTTTTCTTGTTTTGGATATCTATTTCTTCTCTGTCCGCTTCATCACATAAATATGCTAATGTTTTATGCGATTAATTTACACTGCAACACGCTTCGATTCAGTGCCATTCGATTCGATTCGATTCCATTCCATTAGATGTGAGCGGCGGCAGAAGTTTCGTTTCGATTCGGTTCCATTCCGCTAACAATCAAACATTCTGAAGGAGACAGATAAAGTTTTTTTTTTTTTCACCATGTTAAAAATGTCAAAAGAAGTGTTTATATAAATTTTGGCCACTTGACCGCAATTACGACGGCGTAAGAAAATAAGTTCGCCAGGGGCCGTTAACAGAATGAAAACACAATTTCATTGGAAACATTTATTGAAACAGACACAGCAATTGTTGAGTTATTTTTCAACACATTCTCCACCGAAATGGAGACATTTGTCACATCATGGGATCGGCAGAGAGATGAAGACTGCTGTTAAACGCTGGTTCCGATCCCAGACGGCTAACTTCTACGACACAAGGATACAAAAGTTGATTCCATGGTATTACAAATGTTTCAGTTTCAGTGGGAGATATGTTGACAAATAACGCAACAATTGCTGTATCTGTTTCAATCTTTCCATGCAATTGTGCTTTTTTTTTTTCTCTAAACGACCCCAGGAAAAATCACTTTCACCTCGTAATTGCGGTCGAGTGGCCAAAATTTATATAAGCACTTCTTTTGACATTATTAACATGGTGGAAGAAAGAAATTTAAATTTTTTATCTGCCCCCATCAGAATGTTTGCTTGTAATTGGGAGTGAGCCTCAAGGAAGCGTCCTATCTGATAAGACGTCTCGTACAATACTGAACTTGTAATTCCACTGCTATTCCCTCTACCTCCAGTCCACTTCAGTGTCAATAACAGAAAATTAAAAAAAAAAATCCTACAAAACTTAACTTTGAAACTTGAATTTTCAATAACTGTAACTTTAAGTACCTAATAAATAAACGTCTGTAAAAACCTTTCGTGTTTTTATTCTGTTCATGTAACATTTCAGCTTATCTTACTTTTGAGGTTAAGTATTGTTGTTTTATATTTCCGCTCTGAGTAGTTGGCAATAGTATTGGCCGTGTCTCAAAGCTACATTTTGAGCTGAAGTGAACCAGCCGGATGTGACGTCAGAAGTCTTGCTCCAAAGTTACATAGTGTACATAGCAATTGAGTTCGTAATAGCTAGTGAAAGAAAACGCTTGATTGATTGATGACTTATTCACTAAACAAACATGGATGCCTCATCAGCAAATGTGGTTAGGATATCTGAAAATACTTAGGAAATGAAATATTGTAGAATAACACGTTCACTTTGAACATAGGCATTTTTAGTAAATTCTTTACAATGTTTTAAACATTATTATAATATATAGGGTCCGTATTCCAGCTACCTATAAACTGGAATGAAATTGCCTGATTCGAAGTATATGCGGCGTCACAGCGCATGTACAAGTTCGTCCGTATACAAAATAGTTAAGCATCCTCTACCCTCTTCCTCTAGATCAGTCATATCAATTGATGCCCATAGGAGCAAGCGCGCGCTTTAGAGCTCAGGACAGCCTGAGCGCTTTACAGCGGAAAGGAAAGAGACAGACGAAAGAGGTAGTATATGCCGCTTGGTCAAGTTATATTCAGGGATGGCCAGCACTGATTCAATGGATAAAGGGAAGAGAACTTCTTAAAACTGTATCCGTGTTAATTTTTAGATTTGTCTGAGAAGTATAAGTGCATTACAAGAATGTAAGTTTTAATTTCAATGCTCATTTTTCATAAGTTTAATTTTTTTTATTCAAAAGAAATATTTTATGAACTTCTTTTTATAGAAAAGTGAAATTTTCAGATATGGGCCTATTTATTTAGTAGCCTTATATACCGTAAATACGTATTACTGAAGATAGTGTTTTGAAAATATTCACATGGAAATTATTTGTAAGGAAATGAATTAACAAAGCAACTGCTGTTACATCATAAGCAAAAGATACGTGCACATGTGTTGTAAAAATGTCAGCTCTATAGCTTTAGCACATTTCGAGAAAATAATTTAATATTCTGATGATAGGAAGTTGGTCACCAATATCATCTCAAAAGCATAATGCGATAAGGGTTTTGTTATGGAATATTAGTTACACTTAAAACATATACAGTACCTAGGTAACTTTGCTTTGTACTGTAATATTGTTTTGATTGGTTTATTGATTACTTTTATAAGACTAAAGGTACCATCAATATCAATTTAAACTTATCATGTCATACTCAATCTCTTTTTTTGAGATATCACTTTCTTTATTAATGATGTGTTTCATCCATTTAGAACGGTATAGTTGTACTACTATGGCCTTCTTAACTTTTTATTATGTTATTAACATTTAAAACAGGACTGCAATATTGTGAAATTGGTATTAGTAGTTTTGTTTTACAGACAATATAGATAATATCAAACAGAAAGAAGCCATATAAAAATAACGACATAAAATTTCACGTTCCGTCTGAAGTTTGTGCACCACTGTTTTCTTAATCCAACAGGCTGCTTATTCATACACACAACACTTCCTCTTTCCATACTTAGCGATTGATGCCCGCGCACGACGTCAAGGTCGTGCTTGCTTTGACATCACTGCTCTAGATTCTAGAAAGTAAAAATCGGGTCGCAGTCATATTGAGTAGTCTTATCGATCACTGCTCTTACTAGTCGTATTATTTAAATATCTACATCTTTGATTGAAGGTTTATTACACAGGTAAAATGCCTTAGTTAAGACGCTCAAGTGTGTAATTTTGCAGGGCATAGTTGAGGATATTTTAATATTTTCACGGTCAATATGGACAACATGACATATAAATTGTGTAAAATAAACTTAAAAGTGACAAAACAGTGCACTGAAAGACACTGCAATAACAAAAGCAACAGAAATTGTGTTGAACGTAATCCATAAGAACCAGTATCATCAAAATCTGAAAATTATGAAGATATTAACTCGAGTTTTCAGTGATGAGCGACATATGCAATATCCTAATGAAACACGGAAAGATATCAGACAATATGCATATCTTGTTCTACATTATGCAGCAATAACGTCATGTGCTATTGAAAGAATTTGTTGCAATATAAAATCCTTTGAAGTGACATCCGCATAGACCTATGTTCGAATTCCCTAACTTCCGAATGCACGTCATTATTCACTGCAAAGATCACGACGAAAATGAACATCAAGGCTCAAGCATGTGTTCACTAGTATAGCTTCAAAATGTCGGGAGTTGACTATGCTCCCCGAACACGCAGCGACGATCTGTTTGTTTATATCCTTATCTGTTGCATTACCTGTGTTCGGTGTACTATATACCCAATGTGCCTTTAACTTCAGTCTTTAGATAGCTGGAATACGAAGCCTAGTAATATATTAGGCCCTTTTCTTTTCCACATTATTCGTAATGAAACTGCATTAGGACACTGCCTTCTTAATTCAGTGCTGCACCACAGTCTAGTATACTCGTATATAGTCACGAAGCTCAATACGTAGGGAATATGCATCCATAGATAGTTGCTAACCACTAGGATCGCTACTATCGCCTCATCACACACATTGCGAAATAGTACGGGCACATTCTATTGTTCCTAGTATCCTCAACAACTCAAGCTTCGTGACTATATATACTAGACTGTGGCTGCACCGTGATGTCATATGTTTTAGAAAAATAGTCTAGGAAGAAGGTCTTGTTTCAAGCATACATGTTCAAAGTTCCCTGATGTGTAGTTTACAAGTCACCTAGTTGCTACTCATTAGTGTGTAGTATGGACTTGAGCTTTGAGACACGGCTATAGAGTATTCCACCTTAAGAAAAACGCATTGGTCTTACGGGTCTTGGCTAGTACGCTGTTGCCTTCGTTAGTAGAACGAGTGAGGTATAGTATCTCTATCTCACTCTCTTCCTAATACGTACAGCGTTCAAGCAAGTTTATCGCACAACATAGGTACGTTGACTCCGTTGAAATGCCACAATGATGCCTGCAAAAACATACGGCATATTTTATATATATTATAACTAGACTTCGGATATTGTGACAGCCACGTGAGATTCGATCTCACGACCGACAGAAGAAGGGCAGGGTCGGCCATAGTTCGGCGCGGAACTTGCGCGCGCATCTGCTTCCTGGGGCATGTGCTGTGGCGTAGAGAGGAGAGGAGAGGAGAGGAGAGAGAGCGACCGCGGCAGAGAGGGGAGAAATCCAGAGAATTCGAGAGTGCCATCTCTGGACATCCGTGGAAATTTCTAGCATCGTACATTCTCGAAGTTATAGTTTGGTTATAAATTACGACAAGCGAGTGAACTTGAGCAGTCGTTGTAATCGTTGGACAGCAAGCCAGCCAGTCTTGCGTAGCAGTGAAGCCAGCTTCTAGACCGGAGTTCGACTTGAGTGTGTCCGCAGCTGTGTGAGCATCCGAAGCCCTGAGTTCGAGTGCAGTGGACCGCAGTTGGGGACCTGAGTTTGAAGTTCAGTGGACTGTCTCTGAAGGTCTGGGGTTCGAGATACTGTGAACTCGAGTGACTGAGCTAGAAGAATTAGCCAAGGCAAACGAACTGTGAACTGAGAACTGACAGTTCTGATTTGTAAATAGTGCTCTGTGAACATTAGTTAAGATTAACAGTTCATTGTTGTTCTCAATAATCCAAGTAAATTGTCATTGTCGTCTGTGGAGTGCAATAACGAATACTGTGTTACTGTGTGGAGTGGAAATCCCATTATTGACGGGAGTAAAATTAAATTGTAGAAAGTGACCATTATTGGTGTCAGAATAAAATTACATTACTGTTTTGTAATAAAAGTTAACAATATTTAGGCCATTAACCAACTTTCAGACCTCAACTACAGTCTGTGTGATGTATCTTGTCTCACTGTGAAAAGAGAGAGAAAGGAGATATGTTTTACTTCGTCTGTATTGTTATGGCGATGGGGGAATGGAGCGATGCCGTCCATCCATCCAGTGGCGGAAGGGACCAGTTGATAGATTCTGTAGCGCAAAATAAAATTACAAAATATCTCTCTTTGTACTGTGTAGTTCCGTCACTGAGCTTGTCTTTCAAGAAATTGAGATCCGGTAGCCTGTCCAATAACAAGGTTTTGAAAGGAATACTGAAAATTTACAACCTTCCTATAATCTCCACCCTCATTTGAAGGGACTTGGTTTTATTGCTACTGAGAGAAGATAAACCTTACCAGGTATAGGCTCCATAATGATCGAAAATACGCATTAAAATACAGTTCTAGGAACCTAAAAAGTTACTGCAATTACAAATAATAATAATAATAATAATAATAATAATAATAATAATAATAATTCATTCATAGTGTTCTGTCCAAGGGCAAGTATTTCACTGCAAACCCAGCATTCCCCAGTCTTTCCTATTTTCTGCCTTCCTCTTTGTCTCCGCATATGATCCCTTATATCTTAATGTCGTGTATTATCAGATATCTTCTTCTGCCCCTAATTCTTCTCCCGTTCACCATTCCTTCCAGTCCATCCTTCAGAAGGCACTTTCTTCTCAACCAGTGACCCAGCCAATTCCTTTTCCTCTTTCCGATCAGGTTCAGCATCATTCTTTCTTCATCCACTTTTTCCAACACAGCTTCTTTTTTTATTCTGTCCATTTTACACGCTCCATCCTTCTCCATATCCACATTTCAAATGTTTCTATTCGCTTCTCTTCACTTCGTCATAATGTCCATGTTTCTGCCTAATACAATGCTACACTCCACACAAAGCAGTTCACTAGTCTCTTCCTTAGTTAAGAAGCGCTTATAATACAAATTTAGGATTATGTACAGCACACTTTTTCCATTATTAACTTCACACTATAATCAAAGGCTCCTAAAGATTGGGAATTGCTGAGGTGTTTGTGGGGATGAGCTCCTACAAACTATAAAATACCTCCATAGCTTGCGGCTTATAGCCTCTTCCCATTAAACTCCTATCACCTACCTGCACGTGGTGGAGCTGCTTTTACTGAAGGTGAAGGTGTGTCTGGCGAGTTTTCGGCGCCATAAAACCGATCAGCTCAGGGAAGGTAGATCTCTTTAGCCTTGGTAGGCAATCTACCTAGGAGAAGGTACTCCGAAATAAAACCCGGTCCTCCAGAGCGGAGGTTGTGCAGTGGGCTGGTTACCCACTCACGTAAAAATTTACCAACTCATAAGTCTCTAAGGAATCAGCCGGATAGCAATCAATTAAGACGACAAGGCCATAATAAAGGACAACGAACTGGTATTAAAGATATTTTACATGTAGGAACCTGGAATATAAGAGGAGGATTCAATATAAAGGAACTGGAGCTCATAGAAAACTTGAAACAACGAAATATCAATATTGCCGTTATAACAGAAACTAAGAAGAAATTGAGAGGAACAAAAGACTTAAAGAACTATACTTTGATCTACAGTGGAGTTGAACAAACACAACGAGCAGTGGGTGGAGTAGGTATCCTAATAGATGAAAAATGGAAAAGAAAGATAGAATCTTAAGTCTACATAAATGAAAGAATAGTGATTGTTAGATTTAAAATCGATAGAGGACATTTGTGTGTCATAGGGGTATACGCACCTGAGGAAGGAAGACGTGAAGATACTGAAATATTTTATGAAGAATTACAAAAACAAGTGAATAAATACAATAAAACTGATCACATGTTAATATTAGGAGACTTGAATGCCCGAGTAGGAAATGTACCAATAGTAAATATAGTGGGAGCATTTGGTGAAATTACCTTAAATGAAAATGGTAAAACACTACGAGATTTTGCTACTTTTAATCAGCTTAAAATTACCAACACCTTTTTTCGAAAGAAAGACATAAATAAATATACTTGGAATGCAAGGGGCTCACGCTCAATAATTGATTATGTAATAGCCAATAAGAAAATGTCTTCCCAAATTCGAGATACCCACGTATTTAGAGGCAATGATATAAGCTCCGATCACTTTTTAGTTACTTCAAAGGTTGAAATATGGGCAAGATGGAAGAAACTAAAATGTTCAACGAAACTTCAAAATCAGAATTTTAAATTTAAGGTGCATCTTCTACAGGAAGAGAGTATAAGGAACTTATACCAACAAAGACTCACACGTGAACTGCAAATGGTTGAAACTAAAGACAATATTGAAGAAGAATGGAGTAGGTTAAAATCAGCAATATTGAAAATAGCTAATGAGGTACTTGGAAAAAGTAAAACATCAAATCGGAAAAGGGGTCTGAAAATATGGAACACAGAAATAGCTAATAGTATTAAAGAAAAGCAGGATGCTTATAAATCGTACTTACAAACACGAACGGATGAAGCTTGGGAAATATATAAACAGAAAAGAAATAAAACAAAAAATTTGATAAAAAGATCTCATAGTGAATCTTGGGAAAGATTTATTGCTAACATTGAACATGACATCCACGGAAGACAGAACGTAGCCTTTAAGCTTATGAAACATTTGAATAAAGCAGAGAAAGATACTGCAAGTATTAACATTATTACAGAACACCAATGGATACAACACTACAGAAACTTATGGTATGATGAAAACTGTGAAGAGAATTATTATGTAGAAAGTGACAGTAGTTCTATAGATCAAATAGACATAAAAGAATTAGAAGCGGCTTTAAAAGTAACAAAAAATAGAAAAGCTACTGGATTGGACGGAATTAATGCTGAACTAATTAAATATGGTGGAATGATATTAAAATTCTGTTTCCTTCATTTTCTGAACATGTGTTGGAAAAATTGTTCAGTGCCCATGGAATGGAATACAGCCAAAGTTATTTCCCTATTCAAGAAAGGTAATAGAAATGACACAGGAAACTATAGAGGAATAACCTTATTAGATGCAGGATATAAAATCTATGGAAAAATTCTTAATCAAAGATTACAAGCTATTGCTGATGTAGTAATATCAGAGGAACAATCAGGCTTTAGAAAAGGACGCTCATCTAGTGATAATATATTTATAATGAGGCAAATTATTGAAAAACGTCGAGAGTTTGGTTTGGAAACCCACTTAGCATTCATTGACTATGAAAAAGCTTTCGATAAAGTGAAAAGACCCCTTTTATGGAAAATACTGGAAATAAGAGGCTTTCCTAAGCACCTTATTAGTGCCGTTAAGAGTTTATATGTAAATACCAAAATAGTTATTAGCTCAGGTTTTAAAGTGTCAGAAGCAATTTTAACAAATTTAGGTGTTCGACAAGGGTGCAGTTTATCACCCACTCTGTTTAATTTATATATTGACGATCTAGTTTTGAAGTGGAAAGATGAAATACAGACTGCGATTAAAATAGAATCTAACACACCTTTAAATACTTTACTATACGCTGATGATCAAATAATTATCCGGGAAACAGAAGATAACCTACAAAGAGCAGTGTATAGATTAAGCCAAAACGCAATATTTTACAATCTAACTATATCTGCAAACAAAACAAAGATAATGGCCTTTAAAGGGAAAAATCCTGTTAGATCTAAGATAATAGTAAATGGAAACATTTTGGAACAAGTATCCCACTTCAATTATCTAGGATGTGATATTAGTTTTAATTATGAGAAAGATATTGAGAAGAAAGTTAATAGATTTCAGATGATATGTGGAACAATTGGAAGAACTTTAGGAAGAAAAGCGAGAAAAGAAACTCAAATGAAATTTTATAAAGTTATGGCTGTACCTACTCTTATATATGGCTCTGAATCATGGACTATAACAAAAAAAGAAGAATCACGTATACAATCAGCAGAGATGAAATTTATGAGATACGTAAGAAGATGCACTAAAGCCGATAAAATAAAAAATGAAACAAGATCAGATCTCAATATTTTCTCAGTACACGACATGGTAGAAGAAAATAAAACAAAATGGAAAGATCATGTTGACAGAATGGCAGAGAATAGGCTACCAAAGAAGATAATGAATTATCGCCCGATCGGGAAAAGGGATCTGGGTAGACCTCGCAAGAGGTGGCTGGACGATAGAGACCGGAACAGGTGATATCACCTAAACCTTGAAGGGAGAAGAAGAAGAAGAAGAAGAAGAAGACTATAATCAAACAAGAACCTAAGATACATACCTACTGCCTTTGTTGTTTTGCTGACAGTTAAATTTTATGTACTTTTTCAAATAAGTGTGTTTTTTCAATGTGAAATCTTAGCCTTAACTGTACCACCCCTACTTGTCTGTTATGTTTTTCAGCGGAGATCTTTGGCAAGAGAGCGGAAGTCTAATCCATCAATTTAGCTGTTACCCCATTATTCGTAAATTAAATATATGGTAATTTTAGAGGTGTAACACAATTTTAGGGTACGAAATCGATCTAGTTCTCAATGAAATTATGTTCTATGAATTAAATGAAACTGATTAATTCCCAGTTCTTAAGAAAAATACATATGAATAGTTTCTGGAACAGCCTCCATATGTTCAATGCTATTTTCTTAAAGTGGAATCCTCTATAGCATGCCCTGATACATAGTAGTTTGTTTTTTAACTTCATTAAAAATGTCTTATTGCTGTGTTTTATAAAAAAAATCATTTACGTAAGTAATTCGGTTTTGTAAGTTATTGAATTTTATTCGTTGAATAATCTTATTAAATTGCACTCTTGGTTTAATCTTATTAACATAATTTCACACGTTTTTCGGTCTTGTGAAATTATCAATAAGATGAGACAACACTTGTGCAATTACTACAAACAATATCTTCAGACGGTTTCTAGAAACACCACATTTTTCTCCCCTTTCAATATATTTCCTTAGCCATTTTCTTTTATTTTTCTCTATTCTACTATTCTGTTGAGTCCTTTGTTCTCTTAGAAATAGTAACAGTCACCGGCGTGGCTCAGTCGGTTAAGTCGCTTGCCTGCCGGTCTGAAGTTGCGTTCGGGCGCGGGTTAGATCCCCGCTTGGGCTGATTACCTGGTTTAGTTTTTTCCGAGGTTTTCCCCAACCGTAAGGTGAATGCCAGGTAATCTATGGCGAATCCTAGGCCTCATCTCACCAAATACCATCTCGCTATCACCAATCTCATCGACGCTAAATAACCTCGTAGTTGATACAGATTCGTTAAATAACCAACTAACAAAATAGTAACAGTTGAAATGTCATGTCTATACGAGTTTCAAATTTGTCGACCACTTGACTCATTCCAGGCCTCATCATCTCACTGTAAAGTTGCTATGATTTTTACAGGAAACATCCGAAAAGAGAATGAAACCTACTAGAATATACAGTATACAGATAGAAGATTTTTTTTTTTTTTACTAAGCAAAGTTTACGAAGAAGTATGAATTCCTCACTAGCAGGACCGGTTGCGCCATGGCTCACACTTACAGAATATCAAACTCGGGACTTAGATGAGTTCCCTCTCTCAGTAGTACCTAGATTAATTTTTATAAGGATCTCAAACATAAAAGTCCATCCAGTGCGAATCGAGTTGTTTCTTATAAAGTAATAGAGAGACATGACGAAGACAGAGAGAAATGTTTGTGGAATGCATCTAACAAAGAAGTAAAAGTCCAGTTTTTTGCTGCATAAATTATGGTCGAATAGAAGTCTGTGCCCTTAAGCTTAACCGAATTAGTCCGGTACGTTCCGGTTACGGTACTTGTATTATAAAAAAATAATTATACTTGTAGACAAGGATAATTCCACGTTACCTTGTTAGTGTGATGCAATTGAAACAACAAATAGAGACTACGTTTTGTTTCTATTTGAGTTAAGAAATAAGTTGAGTTTATGGCAAATCCAAGAACTTATATTACACTACAACTTAAACAGCACGTTGCTTCAAATTATTCTCAACATAAATAACCTTTCATAGGTCAGTATAAAATGCGAACTTGTGTTCGATTCTGTCGCTTGCTGAGGTGAACAGGATGGTGGATTGCGTTTGCGCAAACTATTGTTTATAAGGACTATCATAAGCGCTAATGACGACATAACTAAAGCGCCAACGTAAACATAACAATAACGATAAATGCAATCACCACTAAGAAAGATCTGCCGGTAGGCCTATAGTGCGAGAAAGTTGCAATTATCGAAAAATGCGTGTAGCGGTGAAATACCATGGAGGTATATTTTTGTAATGTTTCTTCAAGTAGAATTTTAACTAACGAAAAATTACATATAGGCTACAGAATGTATCAAAATTAATAGCGAAAACTGAAACGGTTGAAAGTATACGATAATAGAAGCAAAAAAGTTCCAATGAACATGGGTCCGCAAACTGGCCGCTTGCGAGATAATTGCGAATAGCCTAATTGGTTCCAAGGCGCCTCTGACTTCACTATAAAATATCGTCCTAGTTAATACAAATTTATTTGAAATGTAGACTTTTCGTTTAATTCCCCATCTGATTTGGCTCAAATTTTACTCATGGCTTATCTTAACAAGCTTAACAAGGAATGCAACACTACTTCAGTACTACTTACATGTTACAATTTATGTACACTCTTACCTGTTGAAGGTGGTATTCCACCTCTCGATAATGTTCAGGTTTGTAAACAAGAGCACATCGCGGACTGCTTCTTTTGCGCAACGAGTAAAACATATGATGTTTACAACGAATTAAATCAGTGGCGGCTTGTAATCAAATATTCACAATTATTTCGCAAACGGCTCATTTGCGGACTCATGTTTTCTGGAACTCTTTTTGCTTACATTATCATATACTTTCAATCGTTTCAGTTTTCGCTATTAATTTTGATACTCTCTGGATTTTAAGCGAGTCTGGAAATCATGCACATGAAGCATTGAACGTTCAGGTAAGTCTACTACAAGCTATATTTTACGAAATACAGTAGTTGTAAGCGTAAAGCAGAAGATCAGTTAAATGAGAAACTCAGCAAGCTAACATGACAGGAGTTAAGTGCGATAGAAGAGACTTCGTTGAATTCGACAGACATTTTGAATGTTTGAATGGCTGTGTACAGAAAAGAAACTCATGTTTATGAGATTTTTTCCTTGTTTTGTTGAATATTACCTCCTGTCATAGTATTGAATGCTTTTTAATTATCTTGTATAGAGCGCACAATGGACAAAAGCGTGTCTAAATGTAAGGACCCGACCCGAGCCTGGCCTCGAAAAGCTAAACCAAGTCCCGTCTCCTTTGCAATAATTTCAAAATTATTACCATCATCATCATTACCTTGATAAAACGACAGTACATCGCTGGAAATCCAGAAGACAGCAAAGTAATGTAGTACAGCTCCAAAACAGACTTTTCTGCTAGAGGATCACTCAACTACTGTAGGCCTACTTGCCATTAGCTAATGTAAACATTTATAATTATTTTTTTAGTCCTGTTGAAACGTTAGCGACGTTTGTCTTTCATGTCAAAACCTCATAATTATCACTGTTTCAAATCCACTGCACAAACTGCGATTGCCTACGCTCATAGCTTCGTTTATGCCGTTCTCGATGATGATGATGATGATGATGATGACGATGACGATGGCGACGACGATAATTTAATGTTATCTCTCATGTAAATATAAAAAGGTAAATACAATTAAAAAAATATCTTAGCCTACAGCGAATTTAATTTGATTTCATGATAACTATTGCATACCCTATATGAAGACGAATTTTTGTTTTGTGTCATCTTTCGCAGAATGTTCCGTGTAAACAATTTATGCTACGTCATTTCCTATATTCTCACGGTTGTTCTTTCAGTAGCCGTCATATACAGTGATGATCAGACTCGTGAAATACAAGGTCCCATATTCAAGCCTCATTTACACGAATAATTTCATCCATTATTATTATTATTATTATTATTATTATTATTATTATTATTATTATCATTATTATTATCATCATCATCGCTACCAGTAAAATTTAATGTTGATGAGGCTTTTGGGTGTGTTTTGTTTGCGGCCCGGGATATTGTGTCATGTGCATAATTTTTGTTCTAATAATATCTTAACTAAAACTTTTCTTTAAAACATTATCAGTGTTATATTTTTAATTTGGTATGTCTACTTTGCGATAGTACTCACTGTCAGTACTAAGTTTTGTTACTAGATTCAGTTGTGGATCTAACATTTTAAAAATCTTCTATATGTTTAGAAATCAGTAGAGCTTTGATTTAATGTAAATTTATTTTTATGGACAACATTCTGATATGTGCAGCATGATTTCCGGTCATTCTTCCGAATGGACAATTTTCCGAACGACATTGTTCCAAAATGCAATTTCCGAAATTCCGAATAGATGCAATTCCGAAAGCCAAATTTTCGAAAGGGACATTTCCTAAAAGCCAATTTATTCCGGATTGTTTTTCGGAGGTGTAACTGACATAATTCGGTTTTTATGTTTTGATACTTTCGTTGCAAATATTCTTATAACGTTTATTGGAATTTTGCAAATTTATTTACAATATTTATATTTAACACTTACTGGAATTTTGCAGAACTATTTACAATAGCCTACTTAAATTATACTTTCCTTGGATTTCTTTTTACAATTTTCTGAGCGAACAATTTGCAAGTACTGTAGCCATCTGGTGTGTTCTTTGTGTGTGTGTGTGTGTGTGTGTGTGTGTGTGTGTGTGTGTGTGTGTGTGTGTGTGTATCCAATGCCTACCCACTTCACTTGCGTGATTCGGGTTCCGCATATTGCGGAAAAATGGCAGAACTGTGACTCATTTTCTAGTTGTACACCAATTCGGCGGGTGACACTGTACATGATGTGTATCTGTGGAGAGTTATGTCGTGTACTAAAGTAAGTGTTCGTGTCAGTGTAGTGTCTGGAATGAGTGATGGTGATGAAGATGAGGAAGGGAGAAGGGGAAACCCGGTGCCGGCACGTAGCCCACTCCTGTCGAATAGCACCAAGGGGGCCGCCAGGCTTAACGTCCCCATCCGACGGACGAATCACTATCAAAAGTGACATATGCCTTCTCTTCATAGCCACTGCGGAGAGATTTAGGATTTAACTGAGGCATATTGGTGCACAGTCCAGTGATTAGAAGTTGTGCACCGCCATCTCTCCTAGTCCCGAGGTAGAAATTTTACATGAAAATTTCTGACCCCGCCGGGAATCGAACCTGGGCCGGTTAGTCTGGAGGTAGACTCGCTACCACAGAGCTAACTCGGTGTTCTTTGTATGTACCGTAGTTTTGCGTAATGATGATTATGATGGTAACGCACTTCGTGCAAATTACTGCGTAGGCTATATGAAGTTGCCTCGCTATCTTTAATTGGCTACAGAAAAAAAAACTTTAAAATAGTTTAGCAACACACGCGGTGGGCTGGTATTATAAGCCATCATCCAACCCAGTGCGTATTTACTTACCTAAAGGCTCCCTTTCCATCTTGGTGAAATTTGCTAGTATACTAGAAACGCTTCAATATTGATGTTCTATTATATCTATACGTAGAAGTTGTAATTCATGCGTAATTAATACGTAATTTCGAAAATATGCATTCGAAGAAATGGAATCGGAAAAAGGATACGGGAAAACGATCATTCGGAAAATTTGATTCAGAAAAAGGGCAGGAGGAGTACAGTATACAGGGTGATTCACGAGGATTTACCATCACTTACGGAGCTTATTTCCGAAAACATTGAGTAAAAAATGTCATATAAACATTTGTCCTAATCTCAATATTTTCAAAGCTACACTAATTTGAAGTTGTTTGTAAAATACATTTTTTTCTTTAGTTTTGAGGGTAAAAGAATATTACAAATAGAGAATGAACTATTCAGACGTATCATTTCTTTAATTGCCTAGTGTTCTGGAGTTAAAATTGTGTTGTTAGTTGCTTTGTACAGATTTTGTTTTCAATTTTTAATAAAAATGACACCATTCTTACGCACTTATCACAAAAATTGGTACAAATCATACGACTTTAGGAACTTGATTATTTAAAGTTTAATAATGCTCCTTAAGTACAGTCTTGAAGAATTTACAAGAGTGGCGTGATTTGTAACAATTTTTGTTATAAATGCGTAAGAAAATGTAATTTTGTTGTTAAAAATCTAAAAAAATTCTGTACGAAGCAACTATGGAATTCACAACACATTTCTAGCTTCAGAATATTAGCTAATTAAAGAAATTATATTCCTGAATAGTTCATTCTTTATTTGTAATATTCTTTTACCCTTAAAACTCAAGTATAATGGTATTTTGCAAGCAATTTAAAATTAGCGTAACTCTGAAAATACTGAGATTAGGACAAATGTTTATATGACATTTTTTGCTCAGAACGTCTTCGGAAATAAGCTCCGTAAAGAACGGTAAATTCTCGTGAATCATCCAGTATATACAGAGTAGAAGGGAACTAAGTAGGGTTCTTTTGAGAAATAAATCAGGACAGTAAGTTAAACATAAACGTCTAATAACATTCTGGTCTTTTGTGAATGAGTTTTGAGAAAAGTAACATTTTCAGTTTAATTTTGGAATGCGTATTCTAGGAAAACGGGAGAAGTTGAAGAGGTGATATTGAGGGATTTTGTAGAGCAAATACCAACAAATGTGTCCTTTATTGATTTGTTGCACATCACTGATAATTTGGTCGTGATTTCAATGACTATAAGTAACGAACTTCGAAATTTCTTCTCGTAGGATATAGAAAGACTTGAAAATAATCTTAAATACTATAGTAAACTGAAGTGAAGTTGACTGCCCGGATTTAGGTTGGCCACAAAGTATAGAGAGTTGTTCTGCATTACTGTGTTAGAATTAGGTCTACAGTAAACCTGAGTTGTATGTAACTGAAGGCGAATTATTTAAATTACGCAGAATTCAGAATTACTTATTAATAAAGTTTGAATATAACATATTTTTCGAATGACTAGGAATCAGTTCATCAGAACACACCTGACTACCCTCGACATTGCGGTGCCTAATTTGAATGAGCTAAAGAGGCTCAAAAGAGAGGAGTGCCCTATGGCCTCCTACACTACAGACTCCCCGCGGGATGCTCCCCGTACTCCCCTATAGCCTGCATAATCCCTTTTACTTTTCCACATGGGCATCACCGCCGTTCCTCAACCCTGATCCCACGAGCTATCATGAGTGAGCCCATGGTGCATAGCACTATCGCCAGCAGCTAATGACCGCATACCACGGGGCCCAATTTCGCCTTACCTGACTAACCCTGTCGATCCAATCTCTAATACAATCGGAGGTTAAGGGATATCGTCATCCGAAGTCAAAGACGTGTACTAACAGGCGGAGTCGTGAACTGAACATTCCCAAGTCTGCAGTGTGGAAAGTGGTGCACTACACTTTTAAGGTAAGGGTCCACCGCTGTGGAATAACGGTTGGCATGTCTGACAATGAAACGAGTGGGCCCGGGACAATTACCTAGTGAGATTTTTTTCGAGGTTTTCCATCGACCAACTGAAGCAGAATTGTTGAGTAAATTTTGGTGTTGGACCTCGGGCTCATTTCCCAATCATAATTATACTTCCTTTCTCTTATCATCGTCATCATCATCTCCGTTTCTTTTCCATATTTCGGGCTTGCTCCGATGTAGAATCGGCTGCGGGCCGTTGTTAGCTATGGTTTGGAGTTCAGCATAGTTCAACGTCATTCTACCATTGCGATTTGTTCAGCAATGAAACATTAGGACATGTCTTCAGTGGACTACGAGAGAAATGAGCCATAGTTATGCTTTCCGTGAAATGTATAGTGGCTTTATTGGCACCTGTATTTTATATCCATTTCGCTTACTGCTGGATTACAGATTCGCTGGATTTGATCCGGGCAACAGCTATGCCATTTAAGAACGATAAAATCCTTAGCATGGTTTCCCCGGGAAGGAAAGTAAAACTTTGCATATTACAGAATTTTTTATTTGTGAATCAGCTGTGCCACAAATTTCTAAGCATTTCTATTAAAGTCAATTGATTAAAGGAAAAAAAAAAAAAAACAAAATAAAATTGTAAACTTCTTACGCACATAACGAGAAAAAAAATCTGTCTTAATTTGCAAAAAAAAAAAACTCATTCGACAAAACAAAACAAAAACACAACGTGAGTCAATTCAGTAATGTGTAGACATTCCTGGACACGACGTGGCATGCTATAAACCATTATATTATGAGAAGTATTGGACAGTTGCCTCCACCTGTGAGATCCATGATTACGAGAACATTATGCGCTACCCCGCAGTCAGGCTGTTCGGCCATGTTTCACTTAAGTCATCTCATAAGTATTTCGTGTTGTACTGTACCTACACAGCCTACCCAAACTACATCACCCAAGTTTATATTACCGGATGGAGTCGATAGAAGAGATTCAGGATGTAGAAGAAACGAAGCGTAACTGTAGTTATGAATTGTCTGGTATATTAAAGTGTAGCGTGAAAGAGAGCGGTAACGTGCGAAATATTTTTCTTCAGAAAATATACTCGGAACTCAGACATTAAAAAAATATATCAATAAATTTTTATTTCATGTGCAATGATGCCTGTGATAGCTAATAAGAATTATATTTTAGGTTAAGTGTTCCTTCGTCAATAGATATAATTCAACAACCAGTAATAGTAAATACAATATGAGATTATTTTTACTCACACGAGGCCATCACCTTATTGAAACAAACATTGCCATTTCTCACTTTCTTTGAAGAATAAAAATTGGTGTCATTTGTACATATTCTTTTTTCAAAATGAACTGTACGTATAAATGCTGTTGCTTTTAAGAAATATCATCTATTTACTAATCCTCTGAATTAAGAGGTCGCGTGTGAGCTTCAGCGCTACCCTGCTCGTCTCCTATTCAAGCAGGCCGAATCGTAATGAATGTGTAGCAGACGTAGCAAAGGACTTTTTTCGGAGTACTTTAATTTCCCTCCTCCTCTCCATCACCACTCTTCACATCCCTCATATCACCAATCATCTGCAATCGCTAAAAAAATAGGCTGGGGTGAAGTCTTGAGCAGGTTTGCAGAACTGGGCGACAATTGTGGCGTTACGTCACTCATCAAAATACGTCACTTACCCCTTCCTTCCACCACCGCGTCATTGACTTGGTAGGGGAAGGGATTTGTTTTCAGTGTCATATGTGATTGCGTATGGATAATAGATATGTCATTCAACGCCGTTGGACTGTGGACGGGGAACCAACACTTTCCCCATGCTTTCCACCCCTCTCTCGCCAGTTCTGTATTCCTGGTCTTGAGGGTAATATGGGTTTTCGATGCTGAAATAGGAAAGACTTGAGGCTTCTGGTCCTAAGGCTTATCACTCGTCTGGAGAAGGAACCTGGCTTTGTCAGGAATGAGGCAAGATGACCCCCTTGCGAACCAACAATCTTCGCGTATGTGCAGCGCAGAGGGTCATTGTAAGCCTAAATGCATCGATCCATTTCGGGTCCGACCCTTGAAAAGTTAGCCAGCTAGACATGTTAAGTGCACACAGCCAGTTTCTATGTAAATGCATAACAGTTCTAACATTACGTAGAATGTACATACAGTATATAATACATACATAGATCCTACATACTGTAACGGTATATTTGAGTGGTTCTTTTTTGTAATCCGGCAGAATGTAATCATATGTATCACTGGTGTTTCTTTATTATCTTTGAATATGTGTGTTCAGAAAAGAAGGACTTTCGATGCAGCAAATTCTGACGTTTTCTCGTTTCTCTGCGCATGCGTCGATCGCCTTTCGCCCCACCTAGATGGTGGATGCAGGGAGAGTGGAGAGTTGAGGACGATCGGAGCGATCAGCTCAGATAGTAAGGGGCTTTGATATTGCTTGCTAACAAGGTATTCAAGCAATGATTGGAGGTTGGTGATGATATACAGGATTCTGCTAGGCTGGAATGAAGCTACATTCATAATTTAAATATGTATGTAACTTGTACTGATTAAGGCTGGTTGAGTGGAAGAGAAGGCCTTATGGCCTTAACTCTGCCAGCGAAAATAAAACATTCTAGGCCTATTCTATTCTACATCAGATGTCTGTATGCTGTAATGGTCCGTATAGATTATGATTTAATTGATTGAGTATTAATGATCATGTGCTAATTGTGTTGAGATATGAGATAAAGGAAATCCTGAAGGACTGAATTCTAATTTTACGGTTACTATTTAAATCCAAAGATATTGTTGTCAATTTTTTTAAGTTGTCAAACAGATATAATTTCGTATAGGCCTACTTTGGTTGTTTAATTGTTTCAAATATTATGAGGTTGTTTAACTGAAGCTTATAAAATTTAAAGGGAATTTGTTGATTTTAAGGATGTGATTGCTTAAAAAAGGGGGGAGAAATAAAACTGATACAAACTTCATATTCGGAATTTATTAAAGGTTCCAATGAATTAGTAATATAGTGGGTCATCGCTTCAATACATACATTCACACACATACACATACATTTGTTTCAAAAGTGACGCATACTTTCTGCTACAGCTAAATGGAAATATTTTTCGAAAAGCGCTCGGATACGTCGAACAGTATATTTTAAAAGATGTTGTGCGAGTTTTGACGTCATCGGAAACATTTTTAAGTGACACCCTATATTTTTTGTATACCACCTAAAAGATTTTATTATTTTTTATGGTTATAAAAGCTATCAATTGCTTTATACAACAAACTTTGCTATGGTAACAAAATAAATAGTTAAAATACATGTGTTACAGAAGCAAATGTTCCATTAATTAAATGTTTAAAATGTTGCCCATTTTCGACCTAGCAGTGTGAAAGACGCAGAACAAATTCCTGTTTAACATTTCCAATGACTGCTGGTGGTATTTCTCTACATTCCATTCGTTTCTTCTTTTCAAATCATCAGTATCAGCAGGCTTCGTAGCAAATAGCTTACACTTCAAATAACCCTATAGAACGGCAATGGCTGGCATTAACTCTTCACGCAAACATTTTTAAATACCGGTTCCCATTAAGTGTATAGTCAAAAAAGTAGGGGCCCGCAACTCTGCATCCTAGAATCTCTGCCCATACATTTATCTTCTGGGGAAATTACTGTTCTCTCAATTTCACTTAATAACATCGTTATTTTCTGTTAATTTCTACGAATAAACTGCTTCTATAACACCAGGAAATCCAATTATGGTTTTTTGAAATGCACAGTATACGCGAAAAGAACACTTTTGCAAAAGCAGTAATGAGACCTTTGAGACACAGACTAGTGTCGTGCAATGTTCGAACATGAGAGGGAATATCACGATACTACGAACTTCGCCCTACTCCATAGGCATCCCAACAGTACGTGGAAGTGAAGCATGTAAACTAAAATAACAGATTCTGTTGACAATTGGTCAGAGGCCTTATGTTCGGCTCAAGTTTGCCGAGTCTCTGTAGAACCGAAGCTTCCTTTCCGTTTTTTCAGTCTTTCCCCCCCTTACATATGTTCGGTGCCTTTCTTATTAATTCCTCCTCTCCTTGCGCCTATATATTTTAGCTGCGTAAGGATGCCAGGCATATGTCTTGCAAAGTTACGCACAGTAATGAGTATAGATAATTTTCGTTATTATGAATATTACTAAACATTCACAAAAATATACGTAGCCTATAAATAAATCAAAATCCATACTAATAATAAAACTATAACTTAAATGTTTCTGGTAATTTTCGCTTTGGAAAAATAATTATTGTTAACATGTATAACGAACGATTCTGAGACCGAAAATAGCATTTCTGAAATTTTTGTTTGTAAGTCTGTATGTGTATTACCATTTCACGCGATAATGGCTGAACTGATTTCTACGAAAATTGATATGTAAAGTAAGTTGTATCCCACTTAGACTTTAGGCTGTAAGGCATTCAAAATACTTTCTTTAAAACGGGGGTTATAAGGAGGACTGAAGTAAATAAATCGAAATATATCGCTTATTATTGATTTTTTAGGATAATATTACATAACAAACGTTGCTTTAAAAATGTTTCCGATAAGTCTTACGCTGAGAAAAATTTTTATAGGGCTGATATTTAACGAAATATTAGTTTTAAAATAACCAGAGGCGCACACAAGGGGAGGTTACCGGATTTGAATCCCCCCCCCCCCTTGAACTAAAAAAAAAAGACCCATATTCATAGACATTCTTAGCGCAGGCTTCCGGTGGATGATCAGCGAACTAACGTTTTTTGTATTCATAAACCAGTGTTAGCGATATGATATGATATGATATGATATGATATGATATGATATGATATGATATGATATGATATGATATGATATGATATGATATGATATGATATGATATGATATGATATGATATGATATGATATGATATGATATGATATGATATGATATGATATGATATGATATGATATGATATGATATGATATGATATGATATGATATGATATGATATGATATGATATGATATGATATGAATCCTGTACAAGTAACCAGTCGATAGCCGGGGCTAGTTTAGAACGCTCGTAGTGTGGGCTAGCGAAATGTCTGTGAATAGCACCCTTAGATTTGACTCTTTTTAATCTATAATCGTTGTTCCTTCTCTAATATTTCACTGTTAGAGTAACAAAATTTATATCGACATACTCTCCTTCAATAAATTCATCATATTCATTCTTCATCCTTGGTGAGTTCCATGTTCCATTATCGTTTTTAATTGAATTTATTTCAATGTATTTGACTATCTCCATGGACTTTTCTATTAAGTAAAATGTGTTACCTATCATATACAAATAACTGTTGACTAAATAAGTATAGGCTATATAAGCCTAAATGATTATTGTGTAAATGTAATAAAGACACAAATATTTTTTATTATACAAAATTAAACAGAAATTAAAATTTTTTAAAAATTGGATGGCTGTGAAAAATTTAAGTTTCAAAGATTTTATAAGGATATTCATGAATATGTTCTATTAGAATATAATATAATTAATTAGGGATATATCGTAAAATAATAATAATAATAATGATAATAATAATAAATACACAAAATTTAAATGCCGATAATGTGAATTGTAAACAATTTTAATACTAACCTCCGCCTTGACAAAATTCTGCGTGCGCCACTGAAAATAACGTTGCGTTTTATATCCAGTAAATTCCAAACTCAGCAAAGTAACAAGTAGATGTTTACGATTAGAAGAAAAAACTTTCATCATCGGTATAGTCACACATCTATTGTTACCGAGCAACTATGATTTATTTGAATATTTTGTGAAGAATGTAATTATAGCTACTTACTGTCGGTAAATGGTATAATAAGAAGTGCCGTATAGACTATTTAAAAAAAAATGTGATTTACCTATATGTACGTATATTTCTGTTGCTGTTAATGATAATTTTGTAATAAAAATTACATATCCTTACATCTAAATAAAATTTCACAAGATTTGTTCTAAAAACCTTACGCAGCTAAAAGCTGAAGAGTTGGGAGGGGAGGATAGGAGAAGCCAGCGATCTTGAAGGGTCAGATTCGAGCGAGTTGGATAGAACCGCTTCTTCAAAGGAGACTTCGGTTCTTGTCACACTCTACAAACTTGGAACCGAACATAACAGACGAGTTTGCAATATTCCTGTGGTCAAAATGTGATCGATTGTTCGTGCACCGTACAAATACTGTTATTGGAGTATTGTGAGATTTTTTAATAATTATTATTGATCAGTTCATGCATAAATTTTGTAAATGAAATGCAGAATTTTGGTTATAAAAATAACTGTCTATAATAGGAAGTTTCGGGCTTAATGTTTATCAATTGAAACTGGTGTTCCTTTTACTTTGACTTTGCTCGACATAAGTATCCATATGTAGAATAATGTGGCTATAGAATTATCATTAATAAAATTTCAAATTATGTGGTTGCTGTGTGATTGAGAAAACTTTCTCTGAAACCTATCACATTTTCAAAAGAATATAACCATATTATTTCTCTATTAACATATGAAGAACAGCCACCACGGTGGTCTAACGGTTCCGAGAGTTCCGGTTCCCCTGTGGCACCCCAACAAATCATCATCATCATCATCATCATCATCATCATCTTTTAGCGTAGACCATCCTCCTATGGCGCACCCTGGGCGACGACTCTATATCGGTAAATTGGTCTACACACTTTACACAGTTATTGGCTTCATATGTGAATGATGAACAGTCAAGTACCCGGAATTAGTAAAAAAAGATGTTAAGGACAGATACAAAACATAAAGTAAAACGATGATAGAAGTCATAGAAATTACTTGAGCCTTTTGTAACGTTTTTAAACACTGCACTCTCCACTTGACAATCAATGCCATCATAAATATGTCCCAATATGTTATTTTTAAGTTCGATCTTGATCATGACGAGCAGTGGTTGGACAAATAAACAGCAAAAAGTTCCTACTTTCTTCGTGCATTGTCTAGGACATTCGTATATTGTGTTAAACTAATGTTTAATTAGACAAGAAGTACCTACACCTTGACATTTAAAAATTAAATTTTAAAGACTCGTATATTTATTTAAACTCTTATGCGGAAGCAGTATATGCTACTGATGTACTCGAACTTTGCTCTCAACGGTTATGTTATTTTTTACTTTATAGCTCAGTAAAAGCCAATGGAGTCATGGCAAACTTTGGAATTTCAACGCTGATCGTGAATCGGAAGAATAATAAAGTTATTCACGAACAAGCCTATCGGAGACGATAATCATTCACTTCTTTGAAAAAAAATTTGAAAAAATCTAACGGAGATTAAAAGTTTTAGACATTTCTATTGTAAATCTTACTCAGATTCCCTAAAATTGTATCCAGGAACTCTAGCAATGCGCCACAGTCGAGAATACAATTTAATTAATCTTCGAGACAAAATAATATTAGCTAGCTGACATATTTCATTTTTAATTCATTTACCCCATAGTTTCGGAGTCGGAACATAGGTACTTCTCTAGCGGAGGTTTCAATACCTACAAGGAATTTAGTGACACTTATTTGCCGACAGGGGGCAGAGGGACAAGTGATAAGCTCATTGCCCCAAACGTCACGTAGTATCAATAAGATGCGAGAAAGGAGAAATTAATTTAATTTATAGGCTCTAATTTAGGCTTGGAAATCTTTAGCATGTCGGAAAAGTCCGACACGAGACAAACGGTTTAAAGTTCCTCTAGGAGGACTTACGCTCCGAATTTTTGCGTCCAGAAAAATCCATCGACTCCAACCCGGTTTGAGCCCGCATATTTATGAAACACTAGTTAAAGCCACAAAAAATAAATTTAATCGCCTTCTGGTGCAGTAGCAGTAGTACTGTAGTAGTAGTAGTCACACTTACCTTACTTCACTTTGAATTAGAAGGCCCCAGTTCAATTTTCGATTATACTCAAATATTTCGAAGTTATAGTGTCAGGAAAAGCACCCCCCTAACCTTGTAGCCGGAAAAATTGGGGAGGCAGGCTCGAATTCGGAAATTGGAAAGTTTCTGGAATCTTTTATTTACGATTTATCTTCCAATTGTCACCAGTTAATCACTTTTCTGGACTATTTACTTGATAACAATTCAAGTGAAGAAGCAAATTACCTCATATACTTTGGGCCGGTGCCACCGGCGGCGTGGCTCAGTCGGTTAAGGCGCTTGCCTGCCGGTCTGAAGTTGCGCTCGGGCGCGGGTTCGATCGCCGCTTGGGCTGATTACCTGATTGGGTTTTTTCCGAGGTTTTCCCCAACCGTAAGGTGAATTCCAGGTATCTATGGCGAATCCTCGGCCTCATCTCGCCAAATAACATCTTGCTATCACCAATCTCATCGACGCTAAATAACCTTGTAGTTGATACAGCGTCGTTAGATAACCAACTAGAGGAATTTCGAACTACAATATGATGCGGAGTCATGACAATTATACAAGCCCAATGCCTCTGTCTTTGAGCTTACAGATGTTCTAAGGAATTTGCAGAGTGAAATTGATCTATTTTAACATAATCCATTAAAAAGAAAAACAAGTAGATGCGACAAGAAAAATCGTGTACAGTAAAAGTATCAAAGGGGTGAATTATTATCATTACTGGAGTGAGAACTGCTAACCGGTTACAGCTAGTTTCACTCTTAGGACAAGCACTGGAAATATAATGTGCAACGTTGCCAGTTTCATATTATTTTATTTGCGAAATGACATGTCTTAAGGTTATAAAAGCATGAAAACTTGCGGTATAGACGTGCTGTTTTGCGTAAATGAAAGCCAACAGTCCGTGAGACAGAAAGTGTAACACCTGCTGTACGTGTGGATGCAGGTCGTCTAAGAAATGTCAACGAAAATTTCTTAGTTGCTTCTATGAAACAGAAATCATGGCGAAGCTCGCACATTTTCGCAAGAGCATTAGGTCTGATTAGTTGAGAGTCTTTCGAATATTTCATGATGAGCGCATGTGTTCGTACTCTCAATATCAAGTGTATTATCTGTTTTCAATATTATCCTCAAAGAATGCAATTTTGTAAATTATTGTAATCTGTTCCAGGCGATGGAATTCATTGTTTTATTTATTGTAGCCTATATTCCTCCTCTTGTGTTTGTCATGTTTTTATCTCAAGTGTGGTGAACATTGAAGTAGAAAATATTTAATATCAACCTACTCTAAGTGCCAAATTTTAATTGTTATGGGAACACAATGGGCGTTAAAGACCCATTACATAGATGTGGTGATGTGACGATTGTGGTGATGATGGTGATCTTCCTCATATTATTTTCTCTTTATTTGTGTACGTTCCTTCCCTTCACTCACTTACTGTCCACACAACGTATCGATATGAACTATAAACAAACCGCTTTCATCAAGAGAGCTACAAAGTACGACAGGACACATAAACAACCCTCCAGTATTTCCTCCTTTTGTGCCGCATGAGATAGTTCAATTCCTTTATCTCTGACCTCTGACTCATTCCGATCTCCTAAGTAAACACTAGATCGTGCCTAGTTCTCGCATTATTCGAAACTGCTGGCAGACGAGTATCAGTATTATTTCATAAGACGGTAACAAATTCACTAGCTGGTCAGAAGTCACTTCCTTCAGTGGAAAGACACATACCGATGTGACATCATTGCTGTGGCTGAGTGGTATACTACTACTACTACTACTACTACTACTACTACTACTACTACTACTACTACTACTACTACGATGGCATCACAGCCCAAAGTCGAGCCTTAGCCTCCTCAATTTTCTTCCTCCAATTGTACTAATCTTCTCCAGGCAGTTGTTCCGAGATAGTTCTGAGAATCGATCGTTACCGCACCTATCCACCTATTTTTGGGACTCCCAATTGGTCTTTTACCATGTATTTTCCCTTCTAAGATCTTCTTTGGTATTCTATTTCCTTCCATCCGATAGACATGTCCAGCCTATTCAAGCCTCCTTAATTTGATGAAAGTAACAATATCGAAACTTCTATATAATTTATATAGCTCTTTATTATAACATATTCTCCATTGCATATTTTCTTGCACTGCACAGTGGGCCAGACTCAGTAAAAAATGGGACAAAATTGAAAAAATGAACTTTTTTTTACAATACTTTTGACAGTGTATACTCATAGTAGGGATCCTGGTGAGCACTAAACTCATGATGCATCATCGATAACATGTTTTAACAGCTATGGCTAGAGCCTTGAATGAGAGCTATTGTAACCAGGCGATAGCGCACCAGTCAGTCCTAGGCCGTGAGCTTGAGACACTGGTGTGTGTTACGTGGTCATATTCGTGAATAAAGAAATAACAATGGCTGAGAATGTTAGAACAAAGGGTAGGTTTTATTAGGAATACATGTAATTTTGAATTGGTTTATATAGAGTGTAAATATTTGTGATAACTCGGAGGAATGCAATTTAAGCTAATATATTTTAGTTTTCAATATTTAAAGAGGGTTATAAAGTGCGTGTCACTCGATGTTACGAAAAAATTTGTGTCGATGGTTTAAACAGACTCTCTAGATTGCAGAAAAGTCGTATTCAGCTGCAGCTACTTGCACTTTTCTGTTTAATGTGCGAAAATTCAGATATCTACGTACAGTATTATTCATTACTATTCCAGATGACCGCTGTTTTTTACATCGTGAAATCATGGAAGCCTTGCTACAAAATAATAATGATAAGACAGTTGTTCTTGAGTTTGTTATTTTATAATTAGGATTACGTGAAAATTATCAACAAGATTTTTCTTCAGAACTAAAGAAAAAAATAATTCATTCTGCAGTAATTTGAATAAAAGATAGCAGAATTGCTACAGAATGGAAAATAAATAGGAAGAAAAATATGGCAGTTCGTTGGATCAAGAATTTAAGCTGCCCCCAAGTAATAAATTTCATGTTGAACATGTGGCTGGATGTTCATAGTTGTATAGTCATTCTGGTCATCCAAGAAAATTGTTCTCTGAATCATCTCAGAAGACCAAGAGGAGGAAAACTGAACATCTCAGAGAAGCTGCTGATCCTGCTGCGCTTGCTCTTGCTTCTCAAATAAGTCTGAAGGCTTCTTGTAAAAAGAAGCAGCTAAACTAATGGAAAATGCTGTAAGTACACCAACCCGTGCGGCAAAAATTCCAACTGCATATAACGAGATAGTGGTTCCTGCAAAAATGTTGCAAAATATAGTGGTGATGACGTTTTAGCCCTGATAATGGATAGGCCTACGAAATTATCTAAGTACCAGTACACTTTATTGCGACTACAAGCAAAATGTAGAAATGTAGATTTATAGCCAGCGTACAATGAAGTTCGAGAAGCAAAGCTGCATTGCTATCCATGTGATATTACTCTGACAGAAATAAGTGCAGAAGTGAAGTTACAGAGTTTGTTAGATCATACAGCCAGACGAATTTATGAAAAGGAGAAAGGAAGAAATTCAGAGTCGGTTTCCAAATGAGATGGGACTTCTTGTGGACAAACCTAAACCAGGAGGGAGTGGAACCTCAAACAACCGGAATACTCCTAGAAGATTCTTCTCAAATCCCGAATTAACATATCCATAACCGGGATAGATAAAGACTTAATTATGTTTTGCAGTTGTTCTTCGAGTAATTTCTAGTGGACGAGACATTAAAATTAATTCTTTCAATCACTATGCGCTAGAAAATGCAAAATTGTTCATTCAGAAGTATCCCTAGTTTAACCTCCCAGCTAGCGTACACAAAATTCTCATCCATGGGTCTCAGATTATTACCTCAGCTCTGCTTCCAATTGCACAGTTATCTGAGGAGACTCAGGAGGCTCATAATAAAGATATTAAAATGATATATCGAGAGCCCCACACGAGGAAAAGTTCTCGTAAAAATACAATTTAGTCAACAACCTTCTCATATTTTCCGATCCTCTCATTTCAAATATCAGAAAGTCACATAAAAAACACAAAACTCCCTTGTGGAAGGAAGGATTACAGCTATTGAAAGACTCTAGTGAGGAAGAAGAAGAAAGTGCCATTCATGAAGAAAATGTCAGTAATGAAAATGTAATGATGAGGAATCAGATATTGAATAAAAAACTATTATGTTGTGAAAGTGCTTTTAACTTAAAGAAAAAGTGAAAACTATTGAATAACTATTGATTTTATGCATCCAAGAAAACAATAGAGACATAAAATAATTTTGTCCCATTTTGAGTCGATTCTGGCCCACTGTGCACTGGTCCAAAAATTCTTCGAGTATTTTGTGCTCAAATATGCCTAGTTTTGCTTCTCTCTCCTTAGATAATGTCCAAGTTTCGCTTGCATAACAGAGAGCACTTATAATAATCGTTTTGTATATTCTAAGTTTTGTTTCCTTGTGCACACAGTTAGATTTCAATATTGCGCTTAATGCAAACTAGGCCTTATTGGCTGCAGTGATTCGACTCTGTACTTCAATTAATTCGTTATTGTTACTTGTCATTACTGTTAAAAGATATTTAAACTTCTCAGTTTCTTCAAACATGTTTATCGTCAAATTGAGAGGGTTGTATACATTCTATTTGTTTCTTATTTCTGTCATCCGTTTGGTTTTACTTGCATTAATCTGCAACCTGATTTTAGCGGCTCCTTGTTCCAGGTCTTTATACACTTCTTCTATTGCTGTCAACGACCGTCCCATAACATCCAAGTCATCTGCATATCCTACTATTTGAGCGCTCTTGTAAACTAAAATGTTGTTAGGATCTACTCCTGTCTGTGTTATCACCCAATGTAAAGCAAGATTGAAGAGCATTGGTGCTAGAGCTTCCAATTGTTTCAATTCCTTATCAATATTAAATTGTTCTGTTGTACCATCGTATATCTTCACTAGGGTCATGGTTTCTGCCATGGTCATCTTGACGAGTCTGATTATCTTTGGATGTATCCCTTGATGAATAATAATTTTGTATAATCCTCGTCTATTAATGCTGTCATAAGCTGTTCTGAAACCTACAAACAAATGGTATAAGTTGAGATTATTCTCCCAAAATTTTTCTGTCATGTCTTTAACAGTGTAACAGTGCAAATTTGATTTATGCTGAATGGCCTAGACCATCAATCTGTCAATTAGGCGATCTGGGTTCGAGTCCCTTTTAGGACTAGAAATTTGCAGTGAATTATCAATAAGCAACACTTGTGGCGGATAAGATAGCAGTCGAGGGTTTCCTCGGGTTCTCCTGTTTCTCTATGTTGGGCAATTACATCATTCCAGCCAAACTCCATTCCACTTCCATTCTGAAGCATTCTCCGATCCCCGGTTGGCGATGTGCGGAGGAGGGTACTGGTGTAGGACGAGCGGGGTTGCGAGCTTCAAAATCTAGATACACAGAAAACCTTAGCTTAATCAGTTGGTGTAGCCTGGAAATGCGCACAGCTAGAGAGTTAGTACAAAAGTCGCAGTGCGGGTCGTAGTGACTCTTCCTACAGTATCAGTACTCGTATCAGTGATATGGGATCAATGGAATGAGTTTGTAACTCTAGCAGCATGCCATTAGCAAAGAGGTCTCACTCAAGGACACAAGATTGCTCGTGTCTTAAAGATATAATTTTACACATCGAATGGCAAAACAATAAAATGGCTTTCAGATGCAGAGAAAATATTTTAAAATGATGAAGGAAGAAATAAAAGTGATGCGATCAAAAGTGATCAGATATCAACATGGGAAAAATAATTTCACGAAAATAACACATTTTTCTCACAACGTGTTTTACGCGTTTCGCAATAGGATGCTAAAGTCTTGGTTTTTCTGAACCGAAGCATGCGACGTGCGAGATGCGAGGCGGACCTCGCACGTCGCATGCGTCGGTTCAGAAAAACCAAGGCTTTACCGTTACTCCAACACGATGGACGAGGAATCTTCTTAAAATGCTAAGAAACTTTCGGCGCTGGACTCTGGACTCATTTCGCTGGCATTATCACCATCTCATTCAGACGCCGGATAACCATAATAGGTGATGAAACGTCGTAAAAAACCAACTTAAAAAATAAGACTCCTGCGTTACTAACCAAGAGGCAAACGATATGTTGATCGAAGACAAGGAGCTGGATCGAGACCGCAACAAGCCTAACCCTTGACTGAAAGAAGAATATGATAGTAATATAATCATTTCAAGATGAAATGGGGTTGGGAAGATCGTACTTATTGCTTAAAGACAAACCTTTATTTTACATAACTGAAATAAAACTAACGCCTTGCAAGTTTTTATTTAAATTACTTTTATATCTAAATCCCAAGTTCCTGAGATATTTTTAACTCAAAGCTGTGGGGTTCGTTTCACTACGCCATCATCTTCATAACTTCGAAAACTATCTTGATAATCATGGCTACTCTTGCTAACTTCTTGGAGAGTTTTGAATTTTCTGCTTCGTTGAATTTTATGTTAATTTTCGTTATTCGTAGGAGAGTGCGAACAAGTTTCACCTGCATCAGTACAGATTAACTATGGCACATATCAACAATGGCTCAGCGCTTCAATAAATGCAAAATAATATTGAATGCAAACAATATTTTATGCACTTACATGTCGCTTGCAAGCTAGTTTTAGTTGAAAAAAAATGAAACTCGAAATCGGTCTTAATGCATTGTTAAGACTATCTTGACGCTATGTAAAAGATAATTTGTTCGTTTAAAATCCTGAGCAGGACATCTTCGTTGTGCATGTTATGCTCTGTGCTGTAAGTCCGTCACCATACCGACCTCATGTTACAAGATTCCCAACTTGCTCGCCTTCTGGTGAAAAATCTCAGAAATGAGTTTAGGGCAAAACCTCGACAGGATTATGAATTTCCTTTGTAAAGAGAGATAGGTAGAATAAAGAGAGAGAAAAAGAATCGGAGGAAGGAAAGAAAGCTAAAGAGAGATATTAGAAGGTAGAAAGAGGTACAGAAAGACGTGGAGACAAAAAAAAATAGAAATTGATACAAATATACGAGACAGAGAGAAGATACAGAAAAAAGAGAGATAGAAAGACAGGGATGAAGAGAGAAGTGTTCTGATGGACAATCGATAAGACGACATCAGGATCCTTGGTCATCTTCTCACATCTCATTGTTCTTAATGACTTAATTACCTTTCGCTTGCAGCGCACAGTAAGTCTGAGTATTTAATAACCGTCTATTATATAATTAATAAGCTACGCTCGTTCAGTATTGCTAGAAGCATATTTTCTAAGTTGCGTGGTTTTTATGAACGCCTGGAATTCCTTGTAGTAAACATTAGTATCAGTGATTACTGTAATTGGCTCATCCTCTTTCGAAAGAAGACTTTGCAATTGCTTCGTGGGTGTCATGTGAAGATGCAGAAACAGATCCGAGCAGGGCGCTCATTCACTGCTCGTAGAATAGACTGCTCCTGCAGTACATTGCTTTACACATTACTGATTCCGATATTTGGCGTAGAACTAGTCTTTCTCCTCACTAGGTATCTACAGAGGGATAACTTCGGAATTGACATTCATATAACGTATTTGCGCACTTTTTAATCTATTTTCGCTGTTTGAAAAATTGGGGCGCGAATTTTTAAAATTAGACTTCTTGATCTGGGTTTTATTAAAGTACTAGCCGTACCCGTGCGCTCCGCTGCACCCGTTACAAATAAATATAAAGTAATTACGTAATTAAAATAGGAAATTTGATCCAGGGAACATTCGTGTTTGATAGAAGGATAAATCGTTTATTATATTACTTAATTTAAATTGTATTTAAAAAAATTAAAATGCGATCATTCTGATCCAGAGACCACTCATTTGGTCATAAAAATTATTTTAGGAAATACAGGAAACGAATGCCTATCAAGTTTTCTGTGCATAAGAAGCTATTTTAATCTTACCTGTCCTCGATTCACTCAGAAGTTACTGTAATAACATTGTAGCATTATGTCCATCTAGAGAAACTACACTTTCCAATGGTGAATTAATAATTAATTATACAAATCGGTTAATTTAGCTTCCGATATTACTTCATACAAACACAGAAACATTCTCTGTAAGCTACCGTATGTTTCATAGCTTTCGATTGTTGTTGTCCAAGGCCCCTTATAGACGAAGTCATTTGTTTTTTATTTCATTACACCGCCTTAGATGGCGTTGTTATTGTAATTTTGAAACTCATTTATCTCATTAAATATCAGTCCTATCAAAATTTTGCATAGAATAGAACTTATAGGAAATTATTTTTAAAGAAACTTTTGTTATGTAATATTTTTCATGGAAATTAATAATAAGGGAGATATTTCGATTTATTTAATTCAAGCCCCCTTATAACCCCCCTTTTAAATAAAATATTTTGAATGCCATATAGCCTAAATTCTAAGTTACAACGAACTTAATTTATATTCCAATTTTCATATAAATCTGTTCAACCATTATCGCGTGAAAAGGTAACAAACATCCAGACAGACAGACATACAAACGAAATTTCAAAAAAGCGATTTTCGGTTTCAGGGTGGTTAATTATATATGTTAGGACCAATTATTTTTGGAAAATCGAAAATTACCAGAAAAATTTCGGCTACAGATTTATTATTAGTATAGATATAGTAATTAAGAATACAGTACTTTTGTCACCTAAGACTACCGGTAATTTTGAATTATAAATAATAATTAAATTGGGTATATGACAATCATAATGAACTAGTACATAGCAGACATAGCATTCTCAATAGGTAGTCTTTAATTGAGCACATTGTACGAGTTTATAGGCCTATAGGTGGTTGATCGATGCATTCTTCATGTTGCGATGACAACTGCACGATACCTGTTAAACAGTAAAACTTGTCACAGTCACTGCTCTTAGGAGTAATTTACAAGAACAAGCATCAGTTGAAGTAACGTTATTTATAGTGCTGTTGATCGATCAAAAAATTTAATCGATTAACTACTTCTGTTTAATCGATTAATCGATAGAATAATCGAGTTTTGATCGATTTGAAAAAAAAAATGTTTTAATATACTGTAATAGACAATTATTGTTAAATTTAACTTGTGTTCGGTAATAAGCATAGGTATTAAATGTTGTATATCTGTGTATGTATATATATATATATATATATATATATATATATATATATATATATATATATATATATATATATATTGTATCGTTATATTAAGTACAAAACAACTATTTTAATTTTATTTACTAACATATTTATTATGAGGCTTATAATTTATTGTGTCAATTTCTCCGCGAATTTTTGAGACAAACATAAATGACAAAAAGTATGAAGACTCACCCAGTTAATACTGCTTCATTCGTAATTTTAAAAATGTGAGTGCAGTCACATGCTCTGAATTAAGTGCCGCTCTACGTTTAGTAAGTAACAATGTTTCCTGCATCACTAAACACGAAAAAACTGTTTTTTTTTTTTTGTCAATCACTTCTCCTCGATCGTTCAGTTTAAATCCAAATGTTTCACTGAGTTTACCTATCAAATTCTCATATGACATAATGGAGTTTACACTTTTCACAGACCACAGAAAACTAATTTTTTTCTTTCTCAAACTAAACACGCAACCTTCATATACAAACTCAGTACTTCAACTGCAAAAGTACAGCGGTCGAAACAGAAGACTGGCCTCTATTGTAATCGAAATACCAGATTTTATAGAAAGAGAAGATAGTTACGCTCTCACTTGCACACAGTGTAGACATGGCTATTTTATAAAGGATGAGGGGGACGAATTCCAGAAAAATATGTATTTCATATGCTAGGAAGATGAGCTGACAACAAGGTGGAAGTTTTCTTGGAAAACCATAAAACTTGATAAGGATTTGGCATTGTGTTTCAACTTTCAATAGAGATAGACTAGGTCACTATCCTCATATCTCGATCTCTTCCTGAAGTGTTTGTGCAAAGATTTTTCCTACGCTACCTGCTTTGTAGTTGGACAATAACAGTACTGTTGTGCTTTGAAGTAAGCAATTTCCGAGAGAGAAATATTGTCGGAATTTTAGTATGAGTTTGTATTAACAAACTAATAATTAATATCAACTACAACCGATTAATTTTAGTCGACTCGATTATTCAATTAAATATTTTGATCGATTAATCTTACAACAGAAATTGATCGATTAATCGATAACACTAGTTATTTAGGGTTTCTTTGTAAAGCAGGTAGTCGAGTTGGTCAATGAACAATGCCGTGGAATGCCGTGGCAATGGAATTTAGAGAAGGAAAATTCATATTTCACTGAAACAAATGTACATAAAATATGTGCGGAAAATACACGGAGCAAAATTAAGCTTCAAAATAATCCTTTAAAAATTAGGGTGCGTAAAATACACGGTGGCGCAAAGTAAGCGAGCAAATAGATACAAATGCAACTTCCTCTCATCGCTACTGCTTGTATTGCCCTTGATCTTCTTGTCTTCCTCTTATTTTCCTTGTCCTCCCCTTGTTCTCCTTGTCTTTCCCTTGTTCTCCTTGTCTTTCCCTTGTTCTCCTTGTCTTTCCTTGTTCTCCTTGTCTTTCCCTTGTTCTCCTTGTCTTACCTTTGTTCTCCTTGGCTTCCCCTTGTTCTCCTTGGCTTCCCCTTGTTCTCCTTGGCTTCCCCGTGTTCTACTTGGCTTCCCCTTGTTCTCCTTGGCTTCCTCTTGTTCTCCTTGGTTTCCCCTTGTTCTCCTTGGCTTTCCCTTGTTATCCTTGGCTTCCCCTTGTTCTCCTTGGCTTCCCCTTGTTCTCCTTGGCTTCCCCTTGTTCTCCTTGGCTTCCCCTTGTTCTCCTTGGCTTCCCATTGTTCTCCTTGGCTTCCCATTGTTCTCCTTGTCTTCCCCTTGTTCTCCTTGGCTTCCCCTTGTTCTCTTCGTCTTCCCCTTGTTCTCCTCGGCTTCCCCTTGTTCTCCTCGGCTTCCCTTTGTTCTCCTCGGCTTCCCCTTGTTCTCCTCGGCTTCCCCTTGTTCTCCTCGGCTTCCCCTTGTTCTCCTTGGCTTCCCCTTGTTCTCCTCGGCTTCCCGTTGTTCTTGTCTTTTCCTTGTTCTTCTTGTCTTCCCTTTGTTCTTTGTTTTCCCCTTGTTCTCCTTATCTTCCCCTTTTTCTGCTTATATTCACTTTATTCTCCTAGTTTTCCTTTCGTATTTTCCTCGCCTCTTTGTCGCGCCCTTGTGCATCTCTTCAGCAGGAACATATTGTCATAATAAAATATGTTTATAATGTCTGCACAACAAGCAATTGACAAAATTGTAACTACAAAGGGTAGAGAAGAGTTACTGCAAATGATTCGAATACATGAGTTTGTGATATTGTTATGTTATAGCTAATGTCACAACAATAAATTTTTCGCTTTCGAGATATGTGAGATTTTAAAATTCTTATCGTATTTTATTATTGTACTTTAATCCTACAAAATAAGTTTTCTAGTATGTATTAAAACATTGTAACATATTTCCTACTCAAAAATACACTTTCGTTGAAAACTAAAATATTGTTGAAGAGAAAATAATAATTGGCCCTGCAATGATGATTATGATAATGACATAATAATAGTTGCTCCATGAATATTTTGTTTCTTCCATTTTAGTTTCTGTATGTTGAGGTTCCATATTTTCTCTCTCTCACCATTACTGGCATTTGTGATTTCTGCATGAGACGTCTTTACCTTAAAAACAGCAAGTCATTCATGATATGATTTTTGTACTTGCAAAATTGCTATGAATAAACAATTACTATTTTATCTCATCGAGAAATGATTTGCATTTAACCAGTGGCGTAGCCAGACTAATTATTTTGGATAGGCCAGATATGCAGGGTTTAGAAAGTACCTGACCCAACTCCTGACAATGCCGCTGCCGTCAACTCTCTTGAAACTCATTCTCGGAAGTCTTATTTAATAACATACAAAATTATGATAAACAATCATGAAAGTCATACCTATACAAACGTTTCATAAGGTGAACTGGAGCCGTCGAGATTTTCTAGCAACGAATCTGTTGATCGCTGATGATGGGTCCTTCAACAAATCCCAACTTTTCTCTCTCTCAATGAATAGAATTGCTAGATTACAAAGCCTTGTGCTTGACATGATTGTCGAATTTTTCTTCGCTTCAGAGCTTGGCTTAATGAAGGACGAACATTTACTAATATCCATTTTTTCTAGCTGATGTAACAATTCAGTAGCCTCCATGGCTTCCTTCTTTTTATAGGTGCCAGACAATTTTTTAGACCTAATTCAACTCGGTTAAATTGGCTCTTGAAGAAATGAACGCATTTTTGACTTCTTACCTTAATGCTATCGACTGTAACTATTGCTCTGTATCCATGTTTAGTTTTAATGTTGAGTATTTTCCATAAAAAACGCAAAAATTTTCGTATTTTTTGGGTGGGCCTGGGCCCACCTGGCCCACCCGCTGGCTACGCCACTGCATTTAACCAGTAAGCCATCCCGTTAGAAGGACGTCCATTAGTATAAATACCTAGTAGAAACTGGTTCTGTATCAGATAATACATTATCAATTCTCTTACAGAGATAAAAATGAAAACAAATCAGCGTCATGTTTGTTCTATTCTTGATTTCAATCTATGTCAAGCATTTAAATATCAAACTCTCAAACGAGATGGATTATTATCTCCAGATAAGACACTACGTCCTTAGACATCTAGACGATTGCAACTTTTGCAGATGATTTTGCACATCAACCTTCATTTTATATACTATATATCGCAGTCACCTCAACATCTAAGGTATCGTGTTCTATGCGCCAAAGTTAGGTTCTGTTAACGATATCTCTGACGTTGTCAAACGATGACAGTGATGTTGAATATACTGATGCAGTACTACTGCTAGAATTCAGTGATTCCCAAACATTTAAGCTTGCATATTTTCGTCTTCCTATACAAGTTTGTGTCTCTAAAGAATGGCCTTAGCTTGGCTTTTCCAGAGCTGAACATACGCTTGTTCTGGTCCATTTTTTTGTTTTGTTAGCTGTCCGAAGACAGGTTGGGACCTCATAAGTGATATCCATAAGGCTTTACTTATGAGGCAACTAAGTCAGGAAATAATGGGGTAGGCGGCCAGTTGCTTTTCCCGTCCCTTGCATACATCGCGACTAGTAGTGCTCCTTATATGAATGAGATGATTGTTGAAGTTCAACAGTTGACCTGGGTGACATTCGTGTATCCGATGATGATAGGTGGGCCATCCTACCTCAGCCGTGATAGAACCAGGTCCCATCCGCAGACGAGTAGCTCATAATCCCCAGGGGCTCGGAGCCCCAAGCCAGACCTGAATAGCAACAGACAGCCGTACTATCCCAAGACTTGTCGCCAACCCATTTTCAACTATTTTTCGGATAATAGTAGATGAAATGAAGACAAGGTAGGAAGTGTTGGTGGAATAGCAGAGGTAAATGAAATTTCAAGTGTTTTTTAGAGAATATTTCAGTTTTGGCTTCTACGCGGAAATCAAATTTCTGTTTCAATTAATTCACAATGTAATCATTTTTCACACGTTGCACTGCACTTTTTTCCTTCATTTATTTTCATATGAAGTTCCTAACGACTCTGTCAGTTCCATTATGTATACATTGTGTGATATAATTTCTCACTCACTGAAAGAATACCATAAACTCCACGCACGATTTTACTGTATCTGGCGTTAACCACAAGGCTTCAAAGCATTTCCAGGTCTTGTCATGAGAAATCCTTATGAACAACATTGAGGATATTTATGACTGACGCGAGGGTTGTGACTGGCTTATCGCGCGTGCACATGCGCCTTGTAAATATTCACTAAATGGCAATGTTTATCAGAATCTTTTATTTTTTCAAAGCGTTATATACTGTTAGAGGAAGTCGGAGCATAAATATCATTGTGTTCTTCTGTGCCCTTTCAAGAAATTTGAAACTATATTACACATTTTTAATATGATTTTAAAGAGAAGTTAGTTATAAATTATTGTTGTTATTATTATTATTATTATTATTATTATTATTATTATATAATTATTTTTAATAGAATTTATCGTTACTTCCCACATATTATTTTCTTCTATTAATTTCCTGACCATATACTCCATATCTTTCTGATCCTGACCTATGACTATTTGGTCATCGGCAAACTGAAGAGTGTAAATAAATTTGTCTGAAACTTGTATACCCATCCGTGAACATTCTCTTCTCCAAACTTGGAATTTTTTTATGTATATACATTTTAAATGAAGTTATACAACAACCTTACGTAATCTTTTGGTGACTAGAAATTCATTACAAAATTGTTTTCCTATTTTAGTTTTTGACACTGAATCCATTAATAAATTTTTATATCTTGAATAATTCGCCCATATTTCGAAGTACATTCCATAATTTTGCAACTAGAACACTGTCATATGCTTTTTCTAAATCCAGAAGTGTTATGTGAAGTTCTTTTCCATATTGTATTGGTTTTTCAATTAATTGATTTATAGGCCTACAAAACAAATGATTTATTGTTGATCTTCCTGCTCTAAAACCTGATTGTTCTTCAATCTCCAATTGCTTATATTCTTCTTCCAGGAAATTAATTGGAGACACAAAAATACAAAATTTATAAATTGGAGGAAAAATAATTATAAAATGTTACGACGAAATAGAATACTTAGGAGTAAAATAAATAAAAATGGAAATGATGATGAAGATATTAAACATAGGAATAAAGGTAAATTTGCTATATCAACTTTAAAAGGAGTATTGTGGAATGAGAATATAACATCAACACAAAAGAAATATAACGCAGTTCTTAAAACTGTTACCCTTTACGAAGCAGAAATTTGGTTATTGGAGGAAACAAATAAAATTAAATTATTGGCAATAGAAATGAAATTTCGGCGTCGAGTTTTCAGAACCCCGAGAAGAGAAAAAATTAAAAATGAAGTTATTATGGAAAAAATGGGAGTCAAACACACAAATAACAGATCTGTTGAGATGGTATGGACACGTGCAAAAAATGAATGGGGACAGACTTCCAAAAAGTGTGTTCGAGTGGATAACAGAAGGAAGAAGGAAGGGGGAAAGACCTAGAACTACCTGGCAAGATGGGATAACAGCAGTGATGACAACAAGGAATTTGGAAGATGATCTGTGGCGCGATAGTGAGAAATTGAGAAGGGCAATCGGAAGATGTCGAAGACATTGAAATCCACATACACACACACATAATTTTTTTAGTTACTTAACGACGCTGTATCAATTACTCGGTTAGTTAGCGTCGATGGGATTGGTAATAGTAAAATTGTATTTGGCGAGATGAGGCAAGAATTCGCCCTAGGTTACCTGATATTTGCCTTACAGTTGGGGAAAACCTCAGAAAAAACCCAACCAGATAATCATCCCAAGCGGGAATCAAATCCACACCCGAACGCAACTCCCGATCGGCAGATAAGCGCCTCAGCCGACTGAGCTACGCCGGTGGCTATATATAATTATCAGGGAACGGATTTATATGGACTAAAAATATATGAAATATGTAAATATATATGTAGTTATTTTTACCAAAATATGGAATTAAATATGGATTTTTACCAAAATATGGAATTAAATATGGACTTAAAATTATAAAAAAATGACTATGTACGTTAAATATTGGTACATTTTAATCAAACTAAACAAAAAATATAATGGACGTACCTTATCTTCCAATGTAGTTTCAACAAAACACAATTTTTATTGTCTGTTACCATAACAATAGGTTACAAACATTTCTTTCAAGTGCTGAAAAGTGAATCTTCTTCTATTGTCTCTGAGGATAGATTTATACTGACTAAAAGAGCGTTCGACGTCACAAGAAGTAACTGGTACATAATTCAATTTCACAATGTCTGCTGGGGATAAGTCCAAGTTAATCTTCACTGTTGATTCACCACTCATCACAGCAACAACCTTTTGTAGTTCTTCATATCCAGGGTTTTTTGAAAGTACAGTGTCCACCTTAGCTCTTACTGCATCTGCAACTTTACCTCTACCACGATTCAGTTGTTCCACAGTACTATTTATAATTTCAAAACTTTCAGATATTGAAAGGTGCCTATTTTGGAGACTTTTGAGCGTTTTTATGATGCATGAAAATGTATGCTGAATGTGAGCTAAGTCATTCTTCACACTTATGTCACAGGTAACTGTTTTCGCAGTATCAATTGAGACTGCATCTTCAGAGTCCAATGCAAGGAGAACATTGTTAATAGAGTCTATATGTTCGGCATAATATTCAACTGCTTCTAGCCATGTACCCCATCTAGTTAAAATTGGCTTTGGTGGCAATGGAATTTCAGGGTACATTTCTTTCAACACGTTAACTCTACTGGGAGCTTTGAGAAATACTTTTTTCACTGATGAAATCAACAAATCTACTTTAGGGAAATTGTCTCTGACCACTTCTGCCACACGATGAAATGCATGCGCCACACAAGTAAAATGAGTCAATTTAGGATATACAACAGATAATGCTTGTCCAGCTTTGACCATATAAGGGGCAGCATCGCTAATAAAGAATAACACATTATCGTACATAATACCCTTTGGCCACAGGATACCCATAGCTTCGTTGAACAGTTTAACTATAGTTTTGTTATTGCACTTTTCTAGAACATCACAATGTAAAAGAATTCGTTCAGAATATTGTTCACTTAACAAACCGATAACTACATTACCAACAAGTCTACCTTCTTTGTCGGGAGTCTCATCAATGGAAACCCAAATTGAACTATCTTTAATTTCATCTCTTATCTTCTGTATTGTCTCATCGTAGATGGATGGAGCATACGTCTTCCTAAGTGTTGACTCATCCGGGATTGTATGTTGAGTATATTTTTCAAGGAATTCCCTGAAGACCTTATTCTTTAGTTTGTAGAGAGGAATATCAGCAGAGATGAGAGAACGGCACAGGTCGATGTTAAACTCAGATCTTACATTCGATGTTGTTGGTTGTGTTAAAAACAATTGTCTCTGCTTGGAATTTAGTTGTTTGTTGGCCTGATGTTTACTAGTTGTAATGTGTTGTTGCACCAGGAACTTTTGTGTAGATGATACTGCACACTGACACAAATTACAAAATAATATTTTATTGTCAGTTGATAAACCATCTTCTTTAAATTCTGAAATGTAACTTGTTAGTTTTGATTTTAAATTGACTGAATGACGTACTTTTGGCATATTTACCGTCTTTATAGTATGATTTACAAAACTGAACCTATGTGTACTCTGACTGGCATTTAACTGTTGAGCTGCACAACTGAAGTCTGTTAAAAATTTTAAATTAAATTAATACAGTTTTGTAACTTACTTTCCCATTGTTGATAGGACTGCTAATTTTCAAATAACTCTGATGTTAAAGGGATTACTGAACATGTGTTTAAATCTCTATTGTTGAAATGTATTTTTAAAAGTTAATGGAATTTTGTTTTGTTTTATTGTTAAACCTAATATAATATGGACTGTTTTATATGAAATATGGAAAATATATGGAAATTAACGAAAATATGTACTAAACTCTAAAATATGGAAAAATATGGAAAATAAAAGTAGGATTTTTCAACCCTACACATTGTGAAACATAAAGATAATGCAAAATATAAATTATATTAGCTTTATAAGTAAATATGTATTTACATATAAATCCTTTCCCTGATAATTATGATATCGATCGTAGAATATGTCCGTTGATAAGTCCCCCTATGCCAGTGATGTCAAAGCAAGCGCATTTTTCTGACCCTGATATCGTACGCGGGCATCAAGCGCTAGGTATGGAAGGAGGAAGGGTTGTGTATTTGAATAAGCAGCCTGTTGGATTAAGAAAACGGTGGTGCACAAACTTCAAACGGAACGTGAAATTTTATATTGTTATTTTTATATGCCTTCTTTCTGTTTGACATTATCTATATAATAATAATAATAATAATAATAATAATAATGATTTATTTTAGCTGGCAGAGTTAAGGCCGTAAGGCCTTCTCTTCCACTCAACCAGCAAAAAGTGTATATACATATTCATGAACTTACAAAGAATTCAACAATTTGATTTAGATGAGAGTTACATGTATACAAGAGTTATTTACGAATTAAACAACAAAATACTATGAACTATTAATTAAACACTGAAATAAACTGTGTAGCAGAATTAAACTAAAATACATAGAATGTTAATACATTTCAAATGATATTAGATAATAGAAAGAGATTATTATGAGACAATTTTGAAAATACAGCACAATCAGGATGATGTCTAAAGAAAAAAGTAACAGTGTAGTCAGTGATGGTTTAAATCAGTATGATTGGAGTGAAATGCTAATAAGGTTATCTTTTAAGCTGTTCTTAAAGGTGTTTGTTGTCTTGCAGCCCCTAATACTTTGTGACAAGGAATTCCATTGACGCGAGGTGGATATTGTAAAAGATGAGGAATAACAAGATGTTCCATGAAGAGGTATATTTAGCGTGCCACAGATAAGTGATCTGGTATTTACGTCGTGGTTAGAGTATAGATAAGAGAAACGAGACGAAAGGTAATTTGGTGTTGAGGTGTGCAGAATTCGAAAGAGTAAAGACAACGACTGTAAAGTTCTGCGTTCTTTAAGTCGGAGCCACGAGAGACTTGCGAAGGACGATGATATGTGATCATCAGACATCGGATTCTAGGGCAAATGCCTATTTTGTTTCTTTAGGAGAAAAGTAAAAATAATTATTAATATTTGTGTTTCATGGAAATTGAAAGGTATTCAAAGAGTTTTATAGTGCCCTAAAATGCCCTAAAACGGTTATTAGAGCCTAATTTGTTAATATTCGCCTAAAAATGCCTAACTCACTGTAAAGTTTCGCATTTTACTCTTACTTTTTATAATGTATACATGCATTCACTGCGAAATTTAAGGCATTTAAAAAGTGGAAAGTTTGCTTCACACCGGCCATGAAACCATTGATAAAGGAAACAAAATGTTTTGAATCTCACGACACTCGCAATAGATTTCACCGAATTTAACATGTTTGGAGGCATAAATGCCGACAAAGAACCAACCTTAGTTTTGAAGCAGGCAACAATCACAACATGTGCTGCTACCGATTCAGGAGATATACTATACTATAAAAATGACTGTTTTCGGTCTGAAACCGATTAGCTGTACTGCCCTTCAGAGTGTCATAAAATCACAATTTTTGGAGAAAGAGTGTTTTTGAAATATTTACGAAAAGTCGTAAAACTGCGAATTAGTAGGGTAAACCGTTACAAAATATTTAAAAGAATGGCCCTCCTAGTGTTAACACTACCAGGAAATGCAACAATAAGTGGAACTTTGTATTTTTGTCCAATTGAATCTCAATAACAACGGTTCATTTGAATGCTCGTTAACAGTTGCTCTTTCCCTCACCTTATTTGTGTTGAGAAGTTTTGAGCGGCAGGACGTTTTCCTGTGGAGTTTAACGCGATAATGCCGAAAAATATAAGTGCAAAATCTACATTGATCCGGCAATGGCTAACAGAATATTCAGAATTCACTTATGATGGAAAAATAATATTCTGCAAGATTTGTAGCAAACAGGTATGTAACAATAGTTGAAATATATAAATTCTATTAATTTTAATGAGTAGGACTATAATATTTATACATTGACTGAGCTATCCTGAGGTATAATTCTTTTTAAGACCACTACACTTTAACCTTTTAAATTCCGATAGTTAAAGTATTTGCAGGTCATTAAAATTTTGATTGTTCGAATCCACTAATTTGTGATAGAAATACGGCAATACAACAATTAGGATTTTATTTTAATTCAGTTTACTTTACATTTTTAGATTTCGCAAGAAAAGAAGTGCCACCTAAAGCAGCATGTGCAAGGAGCGGCTCATAAGGCTAAAGCTCAGCAGAAAAATCAACTGCAACAAACTTTACTACCACAGCCTACTTCATCCAATCTCAGCAGCAATTTCTATGCTGATTTAACCAGAGCGTTTGTTGCTGCTAACATTCCCTGGAATGCAATTGAAAATCCGGTTTTAAGACAGTTTTTACAAAAATACTGCAAACAAAATATCCCATCTGAGTCGACCCTAAGAAAAAATTACTTAGACAGAATATACAATGAAACTTTAGCTTCCATTGGGAAGGATATAGGTGATTCTTACATATGGGTCTCTGTGGATGAAACCTCAGATCCTATGAATAGGTATATAGCAAATATGGTAGTAGGAAAACTTAGTCCTGATGGACCTTCGATTCCACACCTCGTATGTGTTAAGGAACTTTCGAAAGTGAATAGCCAAGCCATTGCTTATTTTGTAAATAAAGGCCTACAGTCTTTATACTCAGGTAATATAGACGATTCTAAAGTTCTGTTGTTTTGTACTGATGCTGCCTCATACATGGTTGCTGCAGCTCCACTTCTTAAAACATTTTATCCTAACCTCACGCATGTAACCTGTCTAGCACATGGCCTTCACAGGGTTTCTGAAACAATCCGGAATGAATTTCCTCTTGTCAATTCGTTTATTTATAACACAAAAAAATGTTTTTGTAAAGCCCCATCCAGGATTTCAATATTCAGAGAGAACTTTCCAGATATCCCACTCCCACCTCAGCCGGTTGTTACACGATGGGGAACCTGGATTCAGTCAGTGATGTATTATTCTAAGTATTTTAAAGAAGTGGTCACAGTTATTGATAAATTACCTGAAACTGATAGTGCAGCGTGTGTGAAAGCAGTGAAAGATTGTCTGAATGACTCACGAGTGAAAAACGATATTGCCTACATAACATCAAACTTTTCTTTCATACCTGCAAGCATTGAACAATTAGAACGTGAAAAACAATCTCTTTGTAGCCAAATAGCAATAGTAAAGGAAGCTCAAGTGAACATACATTCTGCTTTGGGCGAAACTGGGAAAAAAGTTAAAAATTAGTAGGACAACGTATTAAATAAGAATGTAGGATTTTCATTGTTGGAAAAAGTATCAAGAGTGATATCGGGGGAAAGTGTAAATGTTTCAGTAAGTATTGATGTTTCTATTGTACCTAATTTAAAATTTGCGCCTCTCACAACAGTTTCGGTTGAAAGAAGTTTTTCTGCTTTCAAAATGATTCTCAGTGACAAAAGGCAAAGGTTAACTGTGGAGAATTTAGAAAAAATTCTGGTGGTGTACTGTGCAGATAATTATAATAAAGTCTGAGCATGGAACTGAATTTCAATAACTTAAAATGAGGAATCTTGATATCAATAATCATTATTTCATTAGTTTCAATATATTAAATTTGTGCAGCTCTGTTTATAAATATAATATAGTATTCTTTTTTAATGTTTAAACATACTTTTTTGTGCGTATTTTAGTGTATAACTAAAAATTTCAGTGAAAGAAATAAGTATGATACCTTGATGTGCCTAAAATGCCTATTTTCATTAAAATAGAGCCTAATTTTACAAATTTTGAGCTTATTTTAGGCGCCTAAAACTGCAATTTTTAGTGCCTAAAATCCGATGTCTAGTCATGAGTAATTTTATGGCATCGCACATCCAAGGCGCAGGGCGCTTACCAACTCGTCTGGTTTTCAAGGGTGCGTGTTTATCGTATAACTGAATTACTAGGTCGTTAAAGTCGACCTGGTTGGCAAGTTGGTATAGCGCTGGCCTTCTATGCTCAAGGTTGCGGGTTCGATCCCGGGCCAGGTCGATGGCATTTAAGTGTGCTTAAATGCGACAGGTTCATGTCAGTAGATTTACTGGCATGTAAAAGAACTCCTGTGGGACAAAATTCCGGCACATCCGGCGACGCTGATATAACCTCTGCAGTTAAATAAAACATAACATTAACTAGGTCGTTAAATTTTTCGATTTTGTCGTCAATGTCTGGTAAATTCCACACTTCAGTCCAAGGCAGGCTAAGTGCATTGTTGATTAATTCATCATGCTCAATATGCTTCAAGTCACGGTATGATGTGATGTGAGGTTTATATTTTGGACAATACAAGGAATATTCTAGAAAGATTATGTCGTGTGCTGAGATACCCGGCGCTGGTAGTTGTCCATTCGTTAATGCTAGCTGAGGATTAGTCGTGGCAATAATGTCAAGAAGTGTCTCCGATTCCTGGATGTGGTGGGTAGCTGCGGAAGGAAGGATGGATATATTGTAAGACTCAAACATGTTCTTGAGTTGAATTGTAGCGTAATTACTTGAATTTAATAAGTTTGTATTGAAATCGCCTAAAATAACAGTATGGTCATAGTGAGGCACAAGATTAAGCAAAGGTGTTTCAAGATCACTTAAGAATCCTGATTTAGGGGGTTTGTATACAACTCCAAGGAGGCACTGTATTGTCTGTAAAACAAAAGTACTAACACCAATTTCTTAATATTGCAGTTGTGTTTTAAATGTTAATAACATAATAAAGAGTTAAGAAAGAATATTCACACAAATTCCATAGTAGTACAGCTATACTGTACTAAGTGGATGAAATACATAATTCATAAAGAAAGTGATAAAAAAAAAAGAGATTGAGTATGACATGTTGTTGGAATTGATATTGATGGCATCTTTAGCCTTATAAAAGTAATCAATAAACTAATCAAAACAATATTATAATACAAAGCAAAGTTACCTAGGTATAGCTATGTTTTAACTGTAACTAATATTACATAACAAAACTATTATCGCATTATGCTTTTAAGGTGATATTGGTGCGCAACTTCCTTTCATCAGAATATTAAATTATTTTCTCGAAACATGCTGAAGCTATAGAGCTGACATTTTTACAACACATGACCAAATAACTTTCGCTTATGTTGTAACATTAGTTGCTTTGTTAATTGATTTCCTTACAAACATTTTCCATGCGAATATTCTCAAAATTTTAATACACTATCTTCAGTAATACGTATTTATGGTATATTAGATTTACGAAAACATTGTTTCAGTACCCGTAAGACTACTAAAGAAATAGGCCTATATCTGAAAATGTCACTTTTCTATTTATAAAAGTTGAGAAAATATTCCTTTTGAATAAAAAAAAACAAACTTGTGAAAAATTAGCATTACAATTAAAACTTACATTCTTATAATGCGCTTATACTTCTAAGACAAATAGAACATTTAATACGAATATAGTTTTAATAAGTTCTCTGCCCTTTATCCATTGAAACAGTGCTGGTCATTCCTGTATAAAGCTCGACCAAGCGGCATATATTATACTACCTCTTTCGTCTATCTCAGGGATGTCGAACAGCGCTCTCAAACTGTGCAACGATTAATACTGTTTCCTACCGTAGCTGAGCTGAAACGACAGTCAGCTCGCTGTAGCAGTGTTCTGTACGTAGTGTGTTTATAAACTCTGGCGGCTGGTATGGATATGGAACAACGATTCAATAGTGAGTGGACAGATAAATATTTATTTATCTTAAAGGATAGAAAGGCACATTGCTTAATATGTAGAAAATAACTTGGATACATTAGCCATCATAATATTAAAAGGCATTTTAATTCTACACATCATGCTGAAGCTTATGGACCAGAAAAGTTATGCGGTTTCAGTCGTGAAAAGGCTGTAGAAGAATTAAAATCAAGATTGAATTCAGAAAACCTTCCATCATCATTGGGTGTTAGTAGAATAAGCTGGGTTCGTGCTAGCTACAAAATTTGTGAAATTATTGCAACGGCTTCAAAGCTATTTACTAACGGAGAATTTGTGAAAGGCTGTCTCATAGCTGTTGCAAAAAGGATATATCCGGAATACGGTAATAATTTTAAATCTATATGTTTGTCTCGTAATATTTTTGCAGAGCGCATATCATAAATGGGAGATAACTTGGAGGAAAAACTGATAGCAAGAATGAAAACTTTCACTTATTACTCACTATAGCTCTTGATGAAAGTACCGAACGGAAAGATACGGCGCAGCTAGCTACAGTATATTCATAAGGAGTGTCGATTCAGATTTAAATGTTCATGGAGATCTTGTAGATGTCATTTCACTAAAGAATCGAACTCGAGGAGGAAGAGATATTTTTGAATCTGTAACAAAAACTATGAACAAATTTCAAGTCACGCGAAAAGTAATACATTTTATACATCAAAACAGTTTATGTTTCTGAACTTGGAGTTGCACTGCTACAACACATACACACAAAGTTGATATTTTAAACATGATATTAACAACATTATTATTATGATTTATTTCAGTCGCTAACGAACAACATTCATGGAATGACTCAGTAGATAAAACATTATTATTATTATTATTATTATTATTATTATTATTATTATTATTATTATTATTATCGTCATCATCATCATAATCATCATCATCATCATCATCATCATCACAATTCATCCTCATGTAGGCTACAATCTTTGTTTATCAGAGTTCATCAAGTGCAAATCTAAACTGAGTTCCTAATCAATTGGTAAGATGTATAAAAGTTATCAAAGTACCAGCCGCCGCAGTTACGCTTTTGTTTACGATCATTCGGCCGGACTGCCTGCTACCTGTGTTCAACCGTTGCACGGTAAGGGAGGAGTGAAGGCTCTGCAGTTCACAGCTCGAGAGCGCTGTTCGACATCCCTGGTCTATCTCTTTCCTTTCCGCTGTAAAGCGCTCAGGGTCTCCTGAGCTCTAAAGCGGCCGCTTGCGCCTATGGGCATCAATTGACATTATAAGAGAAAGAATGTAAAAATAAAGTATTCAGTCCATGTCACAACAGTGGCGAAGTCAACACCAAGGCATGCGCTATGCAAATACTTTAATTTTTCTCAAGAAATTGGGCGTGGCTAGACATCATTCCTTGTTTTATAATAATATATATTATTATTATTATTATTATTATTATTATTATTATTATTATTATTATTATTATTATACAGAATAAACTTACATTGTTTAACTTTAAAATGTAGTTCTGTGGACTTACCAGTATATTTGAGTAGCTTAATATCAAAGACGGACATCTGACTTCAATCGAAATTTAGGTAGCTGTGGTTTTTTATACAATTTTTCGTGCTCTTTCCAGTTACAGTGATACCATATGCAAACTCTAACACTACATTTATAAAATAAATTGTGTTAAATATTACAAAGAACACTGTGAATCAAAAAATTGCCTCTAGATCAAAACTATGGAGACGACAGATGTCCGTCTTTGATATTAAGCTACTCATTTATTCTTTTATAATCCAATCGCTGTTAATTTAATCACTGGTCGATCCCGAGAAAATACCATTTGCTTTTCCTCAAAGTTCGAATGTTGGAAATGTTTTAATTTAAATTTACACACACTGACACACCTCGTTACAGTCACACATTTTTCATTAAATGAAACAACAAATTCAACTTTATCATATCACTGATATAGACGAACCTTGAGTACTGCACGTGTCACGAAATCAAGCTACACCGAAAGTTAAATTGTGAAAGGTATGGATCTTCGAATGATACGTAACAGTGTCGATTTTGCTGTTGTGCTGAAAAATATCACTGTCGGAATAACCATACAACATAAACGGTCAAACTGGCAGAAATCCTTAAGACAGTCCACCACTGCTGTATAGCATGCATCCCTACTCTCAGCTTTTACGGCATCTAAACTGACTGGTATTTCATCCTAACATACCTTTTCTATGCTCGGCGCTTTTCTCAGATCTATAAACAGTAATACACCCCGCGGCTTCAGAAGGCATATTTGTTAAACGCTGCATACAGGATATATAACTGCATGCAGTCTAACCCGTTATATTTAAACTAAATGCAGTAATATTTAACATTTTGCAGGAAAATAAAACGCGAAAAATACATGTAAATAAAATAATAATAGTGTTACTAATAACTATAATAATTTGAATTATAGAATATGTTTTTTTAAAATAACAGGTTATGCAGTGCATGCTAATCTCATAGTACTCCTGTTACCTCCACAGCCATTCTAATAATCCGTTTACGTCTGACCGGAAGGACCGAAACTAATAGTAGGAATTGAATATTTTGCGGTATTTCACGGAGGATTATGGAGGTGTAGTTTGACGTCATATCCGTCGCACGGATTGCAAGCATATTTTCTTGGATTGCTCCCACCTTTCTTTTTATCCTCTCAGTGTCGCTACCTGATATCAAATATGGGAGGCTTTATTGTTCCAAATGTGACCGAGCTCACACAAGATATCTATTGAGAAGCACCAGCATCTGTGCATTTCGAACTGGCGACTCAAGGTGTAATGGTCTGCATTTGCCACGTGTGCTTACGCCAATCCTGGATCATTCTTCTGAATTAAAGTCAGGTGGGACAGCCGGAATTACCAATGCTTCAGTTCAGTGACTCGTGCCTGGTTTGTACGTTTGTACGTGATCTTTAGCCGCCAGTTCGAAATGCACAGATAATTGGTTTCTGTTCCCTACTGTCTAAAATAGCGGAAGAACTAGAAAGAAAGTAATAATATGGAATGTATGTATTACGTAATTCTTAAAGACTTTTGTTATTAAAGGACTTCTTGGCTTTCAAGGAAGGAGATTAGAATCAAAGCCGCATATTATAACGATAAATATCTTTTTCGATATGTCAGACCTTGAATACTTAGGAATGAATGGACTTGTTCAGATGATAAAGTGAGAACGACTTCTTTCGCATTCAGTTTGTATAATTTGATCGCAATAGAAGTTGAAACGAATTGAATAGAGTAGCTACACAGATAAGCATCTGCTAAATCTGCATGTCACATAACGTATACGCAATTATTTACTTTTAAAGGTTACAGGAAAAGATAAGTGAAGCGGCATGTCTGAGTCAAATACAATACAGGTGTAGTGCAAATTGTAGTTACCTCATTCACACATACTTCAAACGTCTTATCGATAAGTTTAAGAAAAAATAATAACTATTTTGAAACATTGAGTTGGAATTTTCCAGCAAAATGTTTGTCAGGTATCTTGTATCTTGTACGCTACTGCATCTGTAAATGTGTGTGAATGTATCAGTAACAAATATTAAGTCGTATGCACAATCTGAATGGTTGAATGAGTGCTTGAATGGTGACATCTTGGTGTTGTTGTCTTTAAAAGAATTTCACCTCAGTATAGCTCAGTCAATGTATAAATATTATAATAGGCCTAGACCTACTCATTAAAATATATTTCAACTATTATTACATGCCTATTTGCTACAAATCTCGCAGAATATTATTTTTCTATCGAAAGTGAATTGTGGAAATTATGTTAGCCATTACAGGATCAGCATAGATGTTGCACTTTTATCTTTCGGCGTTAAGCTACACAGGATAACGTTCTACCACTTAAAATTTCTCGACACAAATAAGGAGAGGGAAAGAGGAACAGCTAACAGACATTCAAACTAACCGTTATACAACATTGTTGTTGAAATTCTATTTGACGAAAATACAACATTCTATCCAGCGTTGTATTTCCTGGTAGTGTTAATCCATGAAAAGCTGACCTTTAATATTGCTTACATGTGTGAGCATGTGAGTAAATAGTGAAATAACGAAACTTTGCATCGATTTAGGCATTTTAAGCCGAATATTAACGAATTAGGCTCTAACAATCATTTTAGGGCATTTTAGGACACTATCAAACGCTATGAATAGCTTTCAATTTTCTTGAAACGTAAATATTAATCATTTTTTCCTTTCCCCAAAAGCAGCGGTCACCAGCACAGTGCACCCGGACTAGCGTCTCTCACCCGCGGATAAAAGATGCATCAGCGTGCATCTGTGACTGCTGGTATGCTTTCTCCCTCTCCCGTCTGCACGACGATGCATATTCCGATACATTCCTTACCGTTACCCATTTCTACGAGTGCTGACGACCACTGTCCTAAAGGAACAAAATAGACATTTGTCCTAAAATCCGATATATGATAATCAGATATCATGGAACTAATGTTTTATGGTTGTGGAATAGAAACAGATCATGTAATAATAATAATAATAATAATAATAATAATAATAATAATAATAATAATAATAATAATGTTTTATTTTAGCTGGCAGAGTTAAGGCCATAAGGCCTTCTCTTCCACTCAACCAGCCTTAATCAATACAATACATATTTAAATTACAAATATTTACACTACACTTAAAAGGTTCTCCAGCAATATTCTTCAATTTTAACGACTAGTAGACTACATATGTATTTATCTAAATTTAGATAAACCTATAAGGTAAAGTAGTAACTTAATTTATGAGCTAATTTAATTCAATCAATTATAATTAATTTAATATTTGAGATAGCTAGCAAAATGATGAAAATTAATTTAATATAAGCTTACTAGGACTATGTTAAAGGGAGAAAAAAATATATATATAAATCTAAAATATATTTTTATAATGAAAATATTAATGTAATTGCCATTAGAGGTTTTGTAAATCTATTTAGAGAAATTAATGATAATAATAAGAATGGACAGATGTTAGTTTCATTATGAGTAACAAATATTAATCAGCAATTAATCTGTTAAGTAAGAATTTATGTAATTTTGACCTAAATGAAGTTATTGTCCAACAACCCCTTACATCACTCGGAAGCGAGTTCCAATTTCTAGCAACTGAAACTGAATAAGATGAAGAATATAAAGTTGTCTTGTGGTAGGGTATAATGAGTAAATTGTTATGATGAGATCTTGTACTTAGCTGATGATATGCGGATAAATTTTGAAAACGAGAAGCCAAATAGATTGAGGTAGCTGTGCGCAGAATTTGAAATAAGAGAACAAGAGAATGCAGGGCTCGTCGATCACTTAGCCTTAGCCAAGACAGAGTTTGGAAAGACGGGGAAACATGATCATACTTACGAATATTACAAATATAACGGACACACGCATTATGCACACGTTGTAGCCTGCTGCTCAAATTTGCATTGAGGTTACTTAATATAACATCGCAGTAGTCAAAGTGTGGCATCACGAGTGTTTGTACAAGGATTAATTTTAATTTATCGGGAAGAAAGTGCTTCAGTCGCTTTAATAAGTGAATAATAGAAAATATTTTTTTGGAAGTGTGATTCACTTGTTCATTCCATTCCAGGTGACAATCCATATAAATACCAAGGTTCTTCACATTCGAACTGTATGGAATAATAGTATTATTTACAATTATCGGTGGCAAATTTTGTTTGTCACACTTCGATCTTTGATGTTCTATTAAGATTGCCTGCGATTTACTTGCATTTAAATTAAGTCCGTGCGTTTTCGACCATATAGTTAGTGTTGAAGGCAACTTTTGTCCATCTTCGAGGGTTTTACAGTTCTCGTTGGGGATACATCCTAGAAAACCCACATTCGACCTTACAGTTAAGAATCTAAAAGAGATTTCATGGATAAATACTCTATTTCATTGGGGAAGTTGAAGAAATGTAATTTCCAGCAGAATCGATATTCCCTTGACCACAGTAACTTCCAAAGGAGTGGTAAATCACAAAGGCAAAGCGACCTGGCTTTGAAAGATTGGAGAGGGGTGCAGTCAACAACGGAAAAACGCAAGAATTGAACAATGACTTTATAATCCTGAACACATTCCCGCACATCAATTTAACGTTTACTACTACAATTACCAGAAGGTAATACTAATGCGAGAAGATTTACAAGGGATCATGCACTGCAGCAATAGTGCCCAGAATCTCTGTCAATCTGAGGGACAAACTAACGCAAGGAATGCTCTCTTTCCCCTTCTCATAATCCTTTATGGACTTGCGTTTTTTTTTTCCAAAATTTGTTAACGTCGTGCTATAATAATTTATTTTCTTGCTATCGTGTCTTTTACTGTGTAATCTGAAAATACCTTGTAGTTTCTGTTGATGTTTCTTTTATTATCCAATGTAATAAACCCTATTTCACCCTGAGGTATATTTGGGTTATAGTTGGCATCAAAATACATATTTTATAACCAATAAACAATAGTAAAGTGATAATACAAAATAGAGGTCACAGTTACAATTCAAATGAATTATGTAGAAGCATGCACATTAGTGAAAGTATTGTTGATGGTTTTATTTTGCTGTCAATGATGACGATGACGATGACGATAATGGTGGTGGTGATCATGATCATTATAACGATGGTGACGATATTGATGCATTTAAGTTGATTTTACTTAATATTTTTAGAGATTTGTTTTATCCTCAACTGAGGCATAAGTTAATCTTCTGTTCGCCTGAATGCTATGAACTTGTGAATAAAAACATGCAAACAAATTAATATTTAGGTAAATACTTTCGCTTGCTTTCAAAATGCGAAAATAGTAATTTACAGCAAAATCTGTAGAAATAATTTTTTCGTTAACCTAACGCCTTCTTCGGACATGAAAGTTAAACTCCGAGACTGTCGGTGTTGTCATCGTCGCATAATCGTTTTTGTGCGCGTACGGACGGTCTTGTGAATGGACTCGTGTGAAGGCCACAATGTCGTCACTGGCATTCACTCCACTATTAAAATTGTCGGCCAGTGTCATTACGTTGCGCCTACGACTTGATAAATCGCCTTATGATATTCGGTGTTTTTTTTGCTGTTGCCATGTGGAATGCAATGGGTACTTACAAATTTGAACATTACTAAAACATATCAGCTCGGCCGTAGGGATATTCTGTAACTAAAGGCTGGTTCACAATAAACCGGGAACGAAAATGACAACGAGAACGAGAACGGAAATATTGTTAAAATGTATTTAAATGTGAGCATTCACAATTAACTATTCTGAATGCTCACATTTAAATACATTTATTTTAACATTATTTCCGTTCTCGTTCTCGTTTCCGTTCCCAGTTCATTGTGAACCAGCCTTTAGTAATTGAAGCGTCTCGCACCGTAGCGTCGTGGTCTTAGGCAACATTCCTAGGACTTGCGTTACGGAATGTGCGATGGTTCGATTTCTGATTGAGGAAGGAAAGTTTTCTCATGAAATTTATACCAATGTATGGGACCGGTGCCTACCCAGCATCGTGATGAATTTGAGGAGATAAGAAGTATTATGATTTATGGATAAAAAGTGTGGATTTTTAAATCAAACGTCAGAAAAAAATTAACAGCAGCAGAGATGTGGATTTCTAAGAAGATCTGCAAGGGTGTCTCGGCGAAAAAAAAAAAATAAGAAGTGAGGTTATAAGACAAAAAATGAATGTTCAAAATTCAATCATACATTTCATAAAAACGATTTCCGCCTATAGTTATGGAATGGATACCATAGGGACACACAAAAAAAGAAAGACCTGCGGAGCGGACGCTTGGATGAAAGGAATACACGGAGAGGAGCATTGATGCAAATTTATGATCTGATAGACAAGAATGGAGGAAAGTTATTAAACATACATTCATTGTAATCATGGGCTCCGGAAAAAATGTAGCAACATTGTAAAACCGGAAATATATATGTACATTATCATTATTATTATTATTATTATTATTATTATTATTATTATTATTATTATTATTATTATTACATACGTGTTCTGCCCATAGGCAGGTCTTTCACTGCAAACACAGCATTCTCCAACCTTTCCTATTTTCTGCCTTCCTCTTAGTCTCCGCATATGATCAACATATCTCAATGTCGTCTATCATCTGATATCTTCTTCTGCCCCGAACTCTTCTCCCGTTCACCATATTATTATTATTATTATTATTATTATTATTATTATTATTATTATTATTCATGCTGGCCTCATTCTGCAATGCTTTTACGTCAGCTCCCTAGCATATTACGCCTGATAAGTCATGAAGTGTCGACTCCAATGGATTTGCAAAAGACAGTGTTTTATTCTTTCATATATTACGTTTCATGTTTCGATATTTACGAAATAGTGCAGAACGGTGTAGGATCAATGACGAAGGAATTCGTGGAATATTCCTTGGTTTCAACATTAAAACACACGAATTAAAGCAACATGCATGCTGTGAGACTCGAGCCCGCACCCTTACCATGTGTATCAGACACATTGGGTCATATTCAATAACGTCACTTGAACTTCAATTCATCTTGACTTCCTCAAGTCAGAAGTTAGATCATATAAATAATAAAGTGCCGAATTGCATTCAGAGACAATACTTGATTGTATTTCCCATATAAAGTCTACTGTATGTGTAGGTATTCAGAAAGCAAGTGAACTTGGTGTTGCACGAAAATAATTCCGTTTCAAAAATATCTATTGAAATGGAAGAAACGGCAGATAAAGGTGAAGGCCTGCATCATGAAAGAATTTGCTTAAAATATAAAGACATGGTGGAAAATAAGAAATCAAATATCGTTTAGGTTTCGCCAAAGAGAAGAAGAAATTAGCCTGCACGAAATTTAAAGGACAAAAAATATTAAGTAATACTGGTAATATTAAGTACATGAAAATTGAAATAGAATATTTACTTTATGTCGAATAAAGTTTATTAATGTAACACTATAAGTAATTTTTATTCCAAGGTGAAAAAATTATAGTCTATTGTAGATATTTTTTTTCGAACTCGTATTATATTATATAAATGGTTACAAGTTAACGAATTTAGAAATCAAATGTTTCTTCTTCGTTGATTTTCAGATGAAAGTAATAATAATAATAATAATAATAATAATAATAATAATAATAATAATAATAATAATTAATAATAATAAAACAGTGATGCGAAATTTAAAATACACTTCGTAGCTACATAATTTGGGAATAACAAGTTAAACTGGAGATAACTTGTGAATAAAGAAGAAAATAATATGACACAGAACGCATAATCAATTAATAAAATTCTTGGAAATTTCCATCTCCTAAATCCATTTCAGTCCATACACTTAAATGTCTCATTAGTTGATGTTCAGAAAAATATAGCACTAGGTGAGGTATGAGGTTGGTCATCATGTATGTTGAATCTTGTTAGCTTTTGGCTAAGTTACGACAAAGGTGTAAGTTCAGTAATTGTGACTCTGAGCACAAATTCTACGTTTTCCATCAACCAAAGACGGATGCGATTGAAAGTGAAGTTGAAGGGACGTTCCCGAATACGGTCTTTTGTTTTCAGATCTGATCTTTGATACTGGGTTTAAGGAATCGTATATAGGCCTATGTGGGATTGTATAACTTCCACAGTCTAATATATACAATCATGAAACTTGAGTTGTGAGGGTGCTAGGAACGTTAGACTATGCCGGTACTATTTCGCATTGTCTGTAATGAGGCGATATTAGCGATTCTAGTGGTTAGCAACTATCTATGGATGCATATTTACTACGTATTGAGCTTCGTGACTGTATATACTAGACTGTGATAACTTCTGTAACGAAGGTGTAGGTAATCTACGTGGTATATACAGTGCGTGTATAATTCTTTTGATTCGATATTATTTCTAAGCCTTTATTATCATCCACATTTTGCAATGTACAGTTAAAATGTTCATGTCTACTTTCATTGTCTGCATTTTAGTGTCAGTCCATTATGTTGCGTCAACGAATTTCTTTTTTACGGCCGCTACCTGTCATAGTAACATCGTGTTCTTCTTGACTTTTTATGGTCAAGACATTAATAACAACATTAACCACGTGTTTTTTCCTATTTCAAAACAGGACAGTAATTCTATGGGAGGTAATTTCATTCGTTAAAGTGAAGGCGTACAGGTACGTATGTTTCTTTTTTTTAAATATAGACCTAAAATGTTTACGATTTTTCGTGGTTGTATATGTATGTATAATTATTATCGTCAAAATTAGGTACAATTTGTTATATCATTCGTTAATGATGGTTCTGTTACATTTCTTTTCCACGAACCCACCCTTAACACTATATTTTACTATTAATAACTATTACTATACTCCATACTAGGTGCGATCATTCTAGTTATTTCTTAATAAAGAATATTTTTCTTTAATTACTGCTTATTATTTATATACATATGTTTATACCTTAGTTTTTCCTTCACCATCTTTCTTTATTATATACAAAAATTGTCCGAGTTCCTTCAATTTTCTTCCGTTTACTATTTTATGTAATTTCTTATATGATATTTCTGCATTTAGTTTTAGTAATGGATCCCCAATAAATATTTTCTTGTTCTTTCATTTTATGGGCAAGATAGTAGAATGTGTATCTTGTCTTCTTTTTGGTTATATAAAGGACATATATCTTTTCCTATATCTCCTCTTCTATTTTTTTAATCTCCAAATTACCAATCTCCACCACGCTAGTCCCCACTTTTGCATATTTTTCCTGTCCCCATATGATTTTCATTCCTTTGTCATCTATTAATGATTTTAAACTATTTCATCTGCTAAATATTTTTCGTGATTTATATGATATAAATGATTTTAATACGAATAAGTTAATATATTATTACTATTATTATTATTATTATTATTATTATTATTATTATTAAAATGTGGCTTTAAAACAACTAAACAAAATACTTGTTCCTGACAGTTTCTATTAACAACCCCCCCTTCTTCCATAGCTACCCAGTTTCATCAATAAGTGACAGGCTTATCTTGGCTAGCTGGTTGCAAGTTTCAAGTTTAAAATATGAAAAAATGTAGTTTGCAACATTTACAAATCTAGGACAAAATATTACACTTCTGAAAAAACAAACACGGTGTATTAAAAGACATTTATTAGCTACACATGATTATTGAAACATTTATTAAAACAAAGTCCAATTTTTTTTAAACGTTATGAATGCTTTAGTTTTTTTATTCCATGCATAGATCAACGTTAGAAACCCACGAACACAAATTGTTTTCAAAAAATAATAGACGATTCGTGTTTTAGTTTTCTGTAGTACTGTAGACGAAAAGCTCTTTTCACATTGGCAAGATGTGACGAAAGCTATTAATGTTTTCAAGGCTTCTGTGACTCATTTCATTTCAGTATTCACTTAAGACGGGTAAGTCAAAACTTACATATCTTCCAATGTAATTACAATTGTAGTTGTAATGCTTTATCCTTTATCGGCTGATGGTTCGATGAGTTGGACGTGTGTCTTAACTAGTAAATTTGTTGCTGCAACGATGTTATCATGAAACGGTACCCGTCACTTCGAGAAATCATAGTTATTGTGACAACTGAATTTCCAGCTTTTATAAATGAGTCTTCATGCTCTCTAGCAAGTGGTCTATAACTGTGTTTTCCTAGTAAGCATATTTCTCATTACAGTCTTAAATCAGCGTCAGGGTTGGGAGTTGTACGTAAATAATTAATTTTACACGACGCGTAAAATAAATTTAAATGCGTGATTTCTGGTAAATGTAAAAAAATAAAACAAATTCAAAATTTGCTGCAGATTAGTAAGTAAACAACGTGTTAAATTGTTACTCGAGTTCTAGTGTACATATGTGTATTTTTTCGTTAGTTCATTCGAGCTCTTCATATTAAGACTTCGTTCCTTCTATCCTTTGAAATGATATGCCGACAGTGTGTCCGCTTGTTGCTTAGCTACTCGCCGCTTCGATACAAATTCCATAGTTTACTAGTCCTCAAAGGATAGCGATGGTTTTAATCAGTTTGTTCTTGTTTTTCCCATGGCTCCCACTGACATCTTTTTTCTCTATATTTTTTGCTGAACGTCTTTGTGCGTAATGCCAACTTCATTAATTTTCCTTTATCCACTGATCGAAGAAGTCGCCTTATTCAGAGAGGCTAATATTGAAAGAAAAAACATAAATTGTTCGTTTGAAAAAACTCATCTTTGACTTTCACTACACACTTCTAGATTGTTCGTGATGATATTGTGATCTGACAGTCCAGAAATTTTAAAAGGATGGAATGACAAACAACTTCAGTTCGCAGCATGGTTCCGAAGCGTTCTGAAAGAGTTTATAATCAGTGATTTTCAAGTCAGTAAGATCCTGTATTAAAAATAAAAGTTGAAGATGACATGGACTCAGAAAGACCTTTGCAAGCAGGTATTAGGCTGCGGTTACGGACCAACTAGCGGCTAGTTGCGCGACCTAGCTCTAGCTAGCGCTACTTTATATTAACATTACTCTGAATGGAAGTGTTTTAAATTCTCATTTTTCAACGCGCTAGCTGGAATTACCTAGCGCTCGCTATTTACGTACCTTATGAGCGAGTCTTTAGGTCTGAACGGGTTTGCTCGCGCCAGCTGACGGCTGTAAGTAGAGAGGTAATCATGGATTGTGAAAAATTAGTAAGCGAAGTGCAGAAATGACGCTCTTTGTGTGACATGAGGGACAAAGAATACAGTAAGAGAAAGAAAACTGCAGAAATGTGGGAAGAAATAGTTAAAGAATTGTGCAGTACATTATGCTAATTATATTAAATTAAATTATAAACACTTTCATTTTTCACATTTAAATATTGCGCTTAGGCTACTATATTGCTACAGTGCACAGTCCTTTGAAGGATTCAAACCATTTTTGTTTACACTTGGAAAACATTATGAAAATATTTAACATTGTCTTCCATAACGATGTTGAAAAAAAAATTTTAAACAGCATTGTCTTCCATGACGATATTTGGTCATGGAAGATAATGTTAAATGTTGTCATAGTTGAAGATTATAATTTCTTGATAAGCTTTCTGCCTATAATGAACCAAATGCATGATATTCAAAAGTTAAATATAGGATGAAAATGAGTGCATTTGATTTGGAAATAATGATGGATCACAACCAGTTTCCTCGCCCAATAAATAAGTAGTAGTGTACAATCATTTCATTCACCTCTTCTTCCAGTAAGAGTATCTAATTGAGAAAGTAACAACCAAGAGGGAAGTAATAATGATAGTGAAAATTTGACGAGATTTTGGAATTTAAAGTAAACTATCTTCACTACATTATCTGAAAGAAATTTTTGTTTTACTTTATTTTATTTTATTCTATTTTATTTTATTACTCTTTATAATTTAAAGCAAACTACCTTGTGCTATATTTACTGTATAATATGAAAGAAAATTTTATTTGATTTCAGTTTGGTTATATTTTAGAATTTATAGGAAACTATTTTGGAATAAGTCACATGAAAAAAAATTTGATTTTATTATATTTTAGAATTTGAAGAACACTATTTTGGACTATATGACATGAAAGAAAACTTGATTTGATTATATTTTAAAATTTAAAGCAAACTACCTTGTACTATGTCGACGGAGTTTAGGTAAAAGTGCTTAACCCTAATTTCTTTACATGTGACGTTTTTTTGCTGTAACTAGTTAAAATTTAATTACAAAACGTGAAAATATGTTCCTTGACAATTATGTTTACATTACTTCATATAAAGTAACCAATAATAGTGTGTTAAAATTTAATTATAGTTGTTTCTGAAAAATAAATTATTTTGTGGGATAAGCCCTTTTTCTGAACACCGTCGATATAATATGGAACACATTTTCATTTTATTTGGTTAAATTTTAGAATTTGAAGGAATCTAACTTGTACTATACAATACGAAAAAAAATTTTACACATCATTTGAGTTAGTTGTAAAATGAAAGATTTTATTTGATTGAGTTGCTTATATTTTAGAATTGAAAGGAAACTGTCTTGTACAGACCCAGAAACAAAATTTGGGCCACCTGAATTTTATTTCTGGGTTTGTACTGTACAGAGTGAACCATAAATAATGTCATTAATTTCAAGGGGTTATTCTTTGAGGTATTTCGAACGAAAATGTTTAATACAATTTTACTTGTTTTTGCTACCTTTTCGAGATAAAAATTGTTTTATATGAGACATTTCATAGCGTGTTTTGGGAGAACCATTGATTTAATTCCCAATATGCTCAGTCAATTTAATAGAGACATTATTTACTATAATATTGAAGAAAATTCTATTTGATTAGAATTTAAAGCAAAATACCTTGTACTGTGCAATATGGAAGAAATTTTTATTTCATTTGGTTATATTTTAGAATTTAAATGAAAGTATCTTGTATTATATAATATGAAAGACTTTTTTACTTTATTTTATTTTATTCATTTTATTTTATTTTATTTTATTTTATTTTATTTTATTTTAGAAGTTAAAGGAAACTGTATAAGATGCAAGAAACTATTATATTATCAAATAGTTAAATTTAAAAAAAAATCCCGTACCTCTTTGTTAATGCAAGTTTCTCTTCTGGTGAAATGGGATGTTTTCTATTTCTTGTAATATTGTTTTTTTTTATATATAATTTAAGGTATACTAAAATGTAACTGGTTTCATCCTATAATATTCGAAAAATATTTGTTCGTCGTCTTTAAGAATTCTATGCAAATGATGAAATTCACCTAGTTCACGTCGCTTTTCATAAATTGGATGCACGGAATACCTTCGTCTATGTAAATATCTCGATTTCAGAAAACTACTTTCATATAAAAATAACTCTTCACTTACAGAGAAATTCATTGCTTGTACACTATTCAGTGACATCAGGTGTCTTTTGTGCGATGAAGTGTTGGTTGTGTATAGCAACAATTGAGATAAGAGGTCAGAAGGTCTGTGTTATCTGTGTATTGAGTAATTGAACTGCCGAGAATTCGCTCATATAAACATCCAGTCTGCTAACGAAAACAAGCGCAAAAGCATCTACTGACTACTAGCACGACAAGTCTCTAGTAGAAGCGAGTTGTTTCGTAAAGCTCGATTCACATTATATGGAACATCAACGTCACGGACCATCACCGTCACCATCACGTCCAATGCAAACTCATTCACACTTAACGGCAAGTGACCGTCAGTTTGCATGCGTCATCAAGAATAGAGACGTAGTCATTACTCTCAAACAATGTCGTACCTCCTATGAGAGACAATCAATTGCACTGTTTAATTTTTATGATTCATACATAAATGTCTAAGGAAAGCATAGAAGAAAATTGGAATCAAAAGCTTTTATGGACAGTGAGAAAAAAAAAATACTAACTTCGAAGTCACTCGTTCAAAATAGGCATTGACATATCGAAAGTTGATAAGCGACAAACTTTTTTATTTTTCACGTTAGATGTGGGTTCAAAGCGAGAGAAATGTTTAGATAGAATGAAATTATTTTTAAAGGTGGCTCATATTCAAAACCTGTATCGGTTTGCGAGTTGCGGCGAGTTTAATGCGGGAGTTTGCGTGGCGGACTTTCTTATGCAGAGCGACAACTTTTATCAGTTTGAACTGCGGATTCTCATAGAAATCATCGCTCTGATTTCAAATTTGTTTTCAAAATAATAATAATAATAATAATAATAATAATAATAATAATAATGATTTATCCTTCGAAGAAGTGGAAAAATTAAAATATCTTGGAGCAACAGTAACAAATATAAATGACACTCGGGAGGAAATTAGACTCAGAATAAATATGGGAAATGCGTGTTATTATTCGGTTGAGAAGATTTGTCATCTAGTCTGCTGTCAAAAAATCTTAAATTTAGAATTTATAAAACAGTTATATTACCGGTTGTTCTTCATGGTTGTAAAACTTGGACTCTCACTTTGAGATAGGAACAGAGGTTAAGGGTGTTTGAGAATAAGGTTCTTAGGAATATATTTGGGGCTAAAAGGGATGACGTTACAGTAGAATGGAGAAAGTTACACAACGCAGAACTGCACGCATTGTATTCTTCACCTGTCATAATTAGGAACATTAAATCCAGACGTTTGAGATGAGCGGGGCATGTAACACGTATGGGCGAATCCAGAAATGCATATAAAGTGTTAGTTGGGAGGCTGGAGGGAAAAAGACCTTTGGAGAGCCCGAGACGTAGATGGGAGGATAATATTAAAATGGATTTGAGGGAGGTGGGATATGATGATAGAGACTGGATTAATCTTGCACAGGATAGGGACTGATGGTGGACTTATGTGAGGGCGGCAATGAACCTGCGGGTCCTTAAAAGCCATTTGTAGGTAAGTAAGTAAGTAATAATAATAATAATAATAATAATAATAATAATAATAATAATAATAATGACAGTAATACAATAATAAATTCTTTCTTTTTTTTTTTTTCTCAATTTCAAATTATGCCATACTAGTGTTTAATCAACATAGATGTTATTTATATACTGTACTAAGAATATTTTAATTAAATTTCAAAACTCACGATTAACTCGAAAACCTTAAGCAATGGAAATATTTTGAATACAAATTTCGAATCAGAGCGATAATATCTATGAGAATCCGCAGTTCTAACAGATAAAAGTTGTCGCTCTGCATAAGAAATTCCGCCACGCAAAACCCCGCATTAAACTCGCCGTAACTCGCAAACCGGTACAGGTTTTGAATATCAGCCACTTTTAAAAGTAACTTTCATTCTTTCTAAACATTTCTCTCGCTTTGACTCCCCATGTAACGTGAAACGTTTGTAGCTTATCGCTTTTGAGAGTGTCAATGTCTATTTTGAATGGGTGACTTCGAAGTTAGTAATTTTTTTCTCACTTTCTAAAAACGATTTTGATTCCAAATTTTTTCTATGCTTTCCTTAGACATTTATATATGAATCCTAAAAATTACAGTATAATTGATTGTTTCTCATAGCAGCTACGACATGTTAATGTGTAACGGTGCTGCTAGAGTCTAGTTGTCTAGCAGAAAAAAAAACGTCCATGTACAGGTTCCATCCCATCACGTCAAAACATTCTCCTCGAGAATCCCAGACGGTCCGTGACATTGATGGTCCGTGACGTTGCCTGTATATGTGAACGCTACCATACAAAACGCGTTGTACAATGTTTGGATGTAACGCTGCTGGTCTGTGACGCGACGTTGATGTGACGTATAATGTGAATCGAGCTTAACCGTACCCTTAGGAATTCAGTTTCATTCCTACAATACATGGTAATAAGAACTGCGCGAAATGTAAGGCTATACTTTATGGCTCGATAATAAAATTAAAATCACAGCAACATAATGTCTTCGAGCACATAGAAGTGTATGTAACTTATTAACTTACCTACATAAAAATAATTGATTATGCTGCGTAGAAAATCGTATAAAAATTAGAAATTACATTTTTAAAGGTGGTAATCTAAATGCCAAGCTTTCTAATGAAAGCAATGATTTTTGTCTGCCAGAAAGTCTTTTTATGCCCTTCTAAATTCAAATTCTGCTCATTTAAATGCGAGAATTTATTAGATAACTAAGCCAAAATCAACATTGACTCATTATATTTTTAAAAATCTGTGAATAACGTTTGTTGGCACAAAAAATATATTATTAATAATTATCTTGCAATTGAAAAAGCCTAGTTAACAGTTTTTCTCGCGATGGCGTTTTGTTAGTTCCCGCCATCGATCAGTGTAACAAGCAGCGTACTTTATAACGTTCGACATTTAATAAAATTAATCATTTTTATAGCTTTTCACAGAATATTTTTGAGATTGTTCAGCATAATTTTTGTGTCATGCGCAGTCTGTGCCCTTAGCATTAGATGTTTTAATTTTACTGTAATTCCTGTTCTTTCCTGTCATCGCCTTTACACTATCGTTACACATTGCTATATATATACAGGGTATTTAAAAAATACGGGGCATAATTTCAGGTATGTATTTCCCACATGTAGACAATCAAAATAGTTCATTACAACATGTGTCCGGAAATGCTTTATTTCCGAGTTATGGCCTTCACAACATTGAAATTCACCGGAACGTTTTTCTTTCCGCAGGTCGTTGCCGTCAAAGGAGACATTAAGAGGGCACTCTGACAGTTCATTCCGAGGCGAAGGTTACATTCAGTGTTGTGTAGACGTTAGACTGTGCGACATGTATTCAAATCAAGAGCTGGCAGAGATACACTTCATGTACGGTAAGGCGGACGGCAATGCTGCGCTGGCTCGTCGTTTGTACCAGGAGAGGTACCCACAGCGACAATGTCCAGATCGGAAGACATTTGTACGTCTCCATTACCGTCTGTGCGAGTATGGAAAATTTAACGCTCCTGGTTTGGGAAGGGGACGACCAAGATCTACAACTCCAGAAGTACGGGAGGAGATTCTGGAGGCTGTGAACATGACTCCTTCTATCAGCACACGAAGGGTAGCGTTGCAAGTCAATGTTCCTCATACGACTGTCTGGAGACTGTTGAAAGAGTATCAATTGTATCCTTATCATTTGCAACGTGTACAGGCCCTGTCACCAGCAGATTACCCTGCACGAGTTAGGTTCTGTCAGTGGTTCTTGCAGCAGTGTGGTGTAAATCCGAAGTTTCCTGCCTTAGTATTATTTACAGATGAAGCACAGTTCACACGAGATGGCATAACAAATTTCCACAATCAGCATGTATGGGCGTATGAAAACCCACGTGCAACTGTTCCATCTCATCACCAGGTGCGGTTCACCCTCAACATGTGGGCCGGTATCATTGGTGATCGATTAGTTGGACCCCATGTACTTGTAAACAGACTTACGGGGCAGGCGTACACAAACTTCCTGGAAAACACCATACCTCATGTTTTAGAAGACACTCCACTGATCAATCGTCAACACATTCACTTCTTGCATGATGGATGGCGCTCTGCACACTTTAGTCGTACGGCTCGCCTGTACTTGGATCGAAGGTCTCCTGATCGATGGATAGGTAGAGGTGGCCCAATTGCTTGGCCTCCACGCTCAAATGATCTGAACCCTCTCGATTTCTACTTGTGGGGCCATTTAAAATCATTGGTTTATTCGTCTCCGGTGCCTGATTTGGAATCCCTTCGGAATCGAATTGTGGCATGTTCTGAGGACATACGCAATACTCCTGGAGTTTGGGATCGTGTTCGCAGGTCAATGAGACATCGATGTGAGGTCTGTATTCAAGCAGGAGGTGGACATTTTGAACATCTTCTGTAATGACAACGACCTGCGGAAAGAAAAACGTTCCGGTGAATTTCAATGTTGTGAAGGCCATAACTCGGAAATGAAGCATTTCCGGACACATGTTGTAATGATGAACTATTTTGATTGTCTACATGTGGGAAATACATACCTGAAATTATGCCCCGTATTTTTTAAACACCCTGTACATATATATATATATATATATATATATATATATATATATATATATATATATATATTGTCCAGCCCATGTTTTTGTTTTTTTGTAGGTTCGTTAAAAAAGCCATTTTTCTGATCATTACCAGGTATTGATATGCAAAACGACATATTATTTCCTTAAACTGTCCCATCATATTCATACCTGACAAAAGATAAAACCTGTGAAATGTTCGACACATCTGTTGATTCATCAAACTGAAGAGCAAAAAATTAACTTGATTTCACCTTGAATTAATTTGATTGCGAACGTGGGCAGCCATATCATTGATTCGCCTTGACACAGTGCCCTTCGAAAGCGGAATAGTTTTCAATCTTTCTTGTAACGTATTAAAAATTGACAATATCGTAGCGACAGGAGGCAGTATGTGGTTTTTCCGCAGTCATCTGGGGCTTACACATTTTTAGCTACTCTTAAAAGCTAAGCGATAGGATACTTCAAATGTTACATTATCACACTGGCTACTTAACAAGTAGAAACTTATATATTATTTTAATGTACCGAAGTACATATGATATTTCCATGCAGATATTCTGCTTCATCATGTAGAGCTGAAAACCCGGGTTCAAATCCCGGCGCCGGAGAGAATTTTTCTCCGTTCCATTACTCTTTCAAAGTAGAAACTTGTTAATTTTTCAGATAATGCGAGCATAATTTTATTTCGAAAAATTCCACGATTTGTTTTTAATAGACTGGAGTTTTGTTTCTAATTTTCGAACTTACTTCGATGACTTCACACTGAGCTACCGTGTAGCCACAGTCTAGTATATACAGTCACGAAGCTCAATATGTAGGGAATATGCATCCATAGATAGTTGCTAACCACTAGGATCGCTACTATCGCCTTATCACATACAATGTGGAACAGTACCGGCACAGTCTATTGTTCCTAGTACCCTCATCAACTCAAGCTTCGTGACTGTATATACCAGACTGTGGTGTAGCTCAGACTGTGGCAGGTGTCTGCTGATCCGGAGCTACGGGAGTGGGTTAGATTCCCTCTTGAGCTGATTATTTGGATAGGTTTTGTCCGAAGTTTTCCCCAACCGTAATGCGAATATCAGGTAATATCCATGGCCAATCCTCAGCCTAACCTTGCCAAATGCCATCTCGCTATCAAAAAGTTCATCGACGCTAAATAACCTAGTAACTGATACAACGCAGTTAAATAACCATCTAAAAATACATACTTCAGGCAGGTAGGACTTAAAGACAAAAAGCAAATTGTAACTTATCACCAGACATCGGATTCTAGGGCAAATGCCTATTTTGTTTCTTTAGGAGAAAAGTAAAAATAATTATTAATATTTGTGTTTCATGGAAATTGAAAGGTATTCAAAGAGTTTTATAGTGCCCTAAAATGCCCTAAAACGGTTATTAGAGCCTAATTTGTTAATATTCGCCTAAAAATGCCTAACTCACTGTAAAGTTTCGCATTTTACTCTTACTTTTTATAATGTATACATGCATTCACTGCGAAATTTAAGGCATTTAAAAAGTGGAAAGTTTGCTTCACACCGGCCATGAAACCATTGATAAAGGAAACAAAATGTTTTGAATCTCACGACACTCGCAATAGATTTCACCGAATTTAACATGTTTGGAGGCATAAATGCCGACAAAGAACCAACCTTAGTTTTGAAGCAGGCAACAATCACAACATGTGCTGCTACCGATTCAGGAGATATACTATACTATAAAAATGACTGTTTTCGGTCTGAAACCGATTAGCTGTACTGCCCTTCAGAGTGTCATAAAATCACAATTTTTGGAGAAAGAGTGTTTTTGAAATATTTACGAAAAGTCGTAAAACTGCGAATTAGTAGGGTAAACCGTTACAAAATATTTAAAAGAATGGCCCTCCTAGTGTTAACACTACCAGGAAATGCAACAATAAGTGGAACTTTGTATTTTTGTCCAATTGAATCTCAATAACAACGGTTCATTTGAATGCTCGTTAACAGTTGCTCTTTCCCTCACCTTATTTGTGTTGAGAAGTTTTGAGCGGCAGGACGTTTTCCTGTGGAGTTTAACGCGATAATGCCGAAAAATATAAGTGCAAAATCTACATTGATCCGGCAATGGCTAACAGAATATTCAGAATTCACTTATGATGGAAAAATAATATTCTGCAAGATTTGTAGCAAACAGGTATGTAACAATAGTTGAAATATATAAATTCTATTAATTTTAATGAGTAGGACTATAATATTTATACATTGACTGAGCTATCCTGAGGTATAATTCTTTTTAAGACCACTACACTTTAACCTTTTAAATTCCGATAGTTAAAGTATTTGCAGGTCATTAAAATTTTGATTGTTCGAATCCACTAATTTGTGATAGAAATACGGCAATACAACAATTAGGATTTTATTTTAATTCAGTTTACTTTACATTTTTAGATTTCGCAAGAAAAGAAGTGCCACCTAAAGCAGCATGTGCAAGGAGCGGCTCATAAGGCTAAAGCTCAGCAGAAAAATCAACTGCAACAAACTTTACTACCACAGCCTACTTCATCCAATCTCAGCAGCAATTTCTATGCTGATTTAACCAGAGCGTTTGTTGCTGCTAACATTCCCTGGAATGCAATTGAAAATCCGGTTTTAAGACAGTTTTTACAAAAATACTGCAAACAAAATATCCCATCTGAGTCGACCCTAAGAAAAAATTACTTAGACAGAATATACAATGAAACTTTAGCTTCCATTGGGAAGGATATAGGTGATTCTTACATATGGGTCTCTGTGGATGAAACCTCAGATCCTATGAATAGGTATATAGCAAATATGGTAGTAGGAAAACTTAGTCCTGATGGACCTTCGATTCCACACCTCGTATGTGTTAAGGAACTTTCGAAAGTGAATAGCCAAGCCATTGCTTATTTTGTAAATAAAGGCCTACAGTCTTTATACTCAGGTAATATAGACGATTCTAAAGTTCTGTTGTTTTGTACTGATGCTGCCTCATACATGGTTGCTGCAGCTCCACTTCTTAAAACATTTTATCCTAACCTCACGCATGTAACCTGTCTAGCACATGGCCTTCACAGGGTTTCTGAAACAATCCGGAATGAATTTCCTCTTGTCAATTCGTTTATTTATAACACAAAAAAATGTTTTTGTAAAGCCCCATCCAGGATTTCAATATTCAGAGAGAACTTTCCAGATATCCCACTCCCACCTCAGCCGGTTGTTACACGATGGGGAACCTGGATTCAGTCAGTGATGTATTATTCTAAGTATTTTAAAGAAGTGGTCACAGTTATTGATAAATTACCTGAAACTGATAGTGCAGCGTGTGTGAAAGCAGTGAAAGATTGTCTGAATGACTCACGAGTGAAAAACGATATTGCCTACATAACATCAAACTTTTCTTTCATACCTGCAAGCATTGAACAATTAGAACGTGAAAAACAATCTCTTTGTAGCCAAATAGCAATAGTAAAGGAAGCTCAAGTGAACATACATTCTGCTTTGGGCGAAACTGGGAAAAAAGTTAAAAATTAGTAGGACAACGTATTAAATAAGAATGTAGGATTTTCATTGTTGGAAAAAGTATCAAGAGTGATATCGGGGGAAAGTGTAAATGTTCCAGTAAGTATTGATGTTTCTATTGTACCTAATTTAAAATTTGCGCCTCTCACAACAGTTTCGGTTGAAAGAAGTTTTTCTGCTTTCAAAATGATTCTCAGTGACAAAAGGCAAAGGTTAGCTGTGGAGAATTTAGAAAAAATTCTGGTGGTGTACTGTGCAGATAATTATAATAAAGTCTGAGCATGGAACTGAATTTCAATAACTTAAAATGAGGAATCTTGATATCAATAATCATTATTTCATTAGTTTCAATATATTAAATTTGTGCAGCTCTGTTTATAAATATAATATAGTATTCTTTTTTAATGTTTAAACATACTTTTTTGTGCGTATTTTAGTGTATAACTAAAAATTTCAGTGAAAGAAATAAGTATGATACCTTGATGTGCCTAAAATGCCTATTTTCATTAAAATAGAGCCTAATTTTACAAATTTTGAGCTTATTTTAGGCGCCTAAAACTGCAATTTTTAGTGCCTAAAAATCCGATGTCTACTTATCACCCAATGAAATAAATCCGCATTTTAAGTTAATGTCGTTGTGCAACCTCTTCCTTTTATTTACAGATTGACCGGATGTAGAGGGATCACTTCGTTTGTCACATATTTCTCTATTTTGTAATGCTAATTGAAGAGCATTGTTTCGTGAATATTTATTGGACTCACACTAGAAGTCGAAACCTCATTTCGCGCTAAATTACACTTCTGTCGTCGTCTGAGCGGAGCTCATATAGCCTAAAAGCATGATATCGCGAGAATACGTTGCCATTCACACGTCTTAAGCTCATCAACTGAAATTCTTCTTATTTCATGCCCGGTATTAGTCTGAAGTTCCTCTAATGTATGCGGATTCGTGCAAAACCAGCCACAAACCAACACTAATTACTCTATCATCGAACACATCTCATATTTTATGTAATGATTCCTGTACCGCATATACGGTCGCAATGTGAATTTTCTCTCTTCTGTCAACTACTGAAGAAACGGCGTTAAGATTAGTGTTTGGTATCGATCCGCATTTATTGTTTCACGGAAAATATTAGACTTAGACTATCCTTCTTGCAATTATTACACACTACACACCAATTTTCTGGTATTAATGAGAGGGGTTTCATGCAAAATTACAGTTTTTTTTTTTTTCGGAAGACCAATATCGACAATTTTGTGAGTTCACATGCCCATTTAGAAGTAACCAAGATTCTGAGAAGAAAAGGAGCTGCGGACCAATTTCACCATTCTGAGCTAAATTCAGAAACCAATTGCAATGCTGCACTCTTTATCATCTTTTCGCAAAGCTTGAACACGTGTGTACTTTCTTTCACTTCTTGCAGAAGACTGAGAAACGTTTCTCTGTTGTGCAAGTTTAGCTATTGATTTTTGTGGTGAAAGCTCTTGACTGGCTCGGATTTTATTCAGTTTTCCCGTTGTTAAAACTGTTGTGAGCTTAGACGAGTGAGTGACAACATATTCGCTTTTATATGAGCGGAAGGACGGCACTTTAAACATCTACTGTAAGGTAGCCTAGGTTTCATAATTAATTTCCGCTTCTACCGTTGTATGCATACATTTTACCGGCTGATGCTTGACCTGTAGCCCGGGAGTCAGATCCCGTGCTACGGCAGCCATATATATATTAAGAACCCTGTGTGCGTTTATGCAAACATATTCAAGTTGAATAATCACTGAACGTTTCCACAACGTTGTCAGAGTAAGTGAAAATACGGTATCTGTAAATACAACCTTGCTTTGTAACTCGAGTACTCCATAAAAAGAAATGGAACAGAAAGACAACAAATTACATAAAATCTGGAGTAACATCGTCCAACAATGCTACTGACGGAATTGGTGGTGCTTCACAACGTTCCTCTCTTTGTCGTAGAGCGAGAGCAATCATCTACCGAACCAATTCGTTAATGAATAGAAGGCTGTGGCTCTTATTTAGTGCTTACAAATTAAATAAGCTCCTCCTAGTCTTTGAAAAATGAAGGATTTTAATCCAATCAATTGACCGACTTATCACTTAACTATTAATATACTTATCAACAATCTACTCCTCCATAACACCACAGTCTAGTATATACAGTCACGAGGCTTGAGTTGTTGAGGATACTAGGAACAATAGACTGTGCCGGTACTATTTCGTATTGTCTGTGATGAGACGATAGTAGCGATCCTAGTGGTTAGCAGCTATCTACGGATGCATGTTCCCTACGTATTGGACTTCGTGACTGTATATACTAAACTGTGATAGCAGACTTCTGTTAGTCAAGCTGCAGACATACAATCGTTCTCAGTGGTCTAGTAATGGCTATGCTTGCCATTGAACCCGAGTTTAATGGATTGAAATCAAGGGCCGTGCATTTTAATGGCTCTCTTCGGAAGTGAATTGGAGTCGAAAGTCTCACCTTCAAAACTGCGGAACGCAAAGTAACCGTATCCCAGAACAAGGAGGCTTCAAGTATATTATCGCTGACAGTTCCTCGGCCTGATTTCTTTTTGTTCATAGCCTATAGGCCTACATATCTCTTCAATGATCGAATCATGAAAATAAACAACAAAATCTAAATTCAAATTCATTTATTTTATGCATTAGTCATACAACATATAATATAATTATAGAGAAGAATTTCAAGGACTTTAAACATTTCTGAAGGGCGCGAAACTGGCCCCAAAGAGCTAGTACCCGTTCAGACGTAAAGGAATTTCTCGAAGCTTGCATTTATTCGAATCGACTTCGTGCTGACAGCAATATACATGCAGTTCAATTTTTTCTCGTGCATAAGTTAAATTTCATTAAGTTCTTCGTAGACAATAGATGTGAATGCGTTTCTGGTTCTGCATTGGTATCACCGACCAATTAAACTTATGAAGGAAAAAAAGCGAACCTTGTGTACACTACTTTCAGCACGAAATTGATTCGAATAAATGTCAGTTTCGAGAAATTGCCGTACCGTCTGTGAAGTCCAAGTCACATGGACGAGAATTTCTCAAAACTGGCATTTATTCGAATCTATTTCGTGCGGACAGCAATGTACACACAGTTCGATTTTGTTCCCATATATATATATATATATATATATATATATATATATATATATATATATATATATATATCGAACCGTGTGTACATTGCTGTCCGCAGGAAACCGATTCAAATTAATATTCGTTTAGAGTAATTTCCATACCGTGTGAACGGGCCTTAGATACTCTTACCAAAATGTAATTCAGGATTGTTTCCGATCTCTGATAACGAATTTGAATGACATCATGTGCGTCGGGAGTCACGTGACAGCTGAACTGTGGAGCGAGGTGACAGACCAGCAGTGAGTGATCTCATAGTCAGAGTGCACGGCGACTCACAGCAGAAATTCCCAAGAAAATCGAGCCTTTTTGGGAGGAGTATATAACAACTCTTTCCAATGCCAAGTACAGTTAAGTGAAAATTAAAGAAGCCTGCAATAAACGAAGTTTCGTTATTTCCAAGAAAGGCATCTTCTGTGTACTTAATAAGATTGGTAAAGCTCGAATGGAATTAATTTGTATCATCTCGTGGGGTGCGGCGACTTGTGACCGGGGGGGGGGGGATGGATTTGCTTGCTTTTTCTACTCTGGAATTAATTCCATCAGAGTTCTTCATTTGAAATAAAGGCTGTATTGAATGTTCTAATTTAGTAATTTACCTAAATTACACATTATATTGAAGCACATACCTGAATTTACAAATTCCATGTAAAGAAGACAAGAAAATACAATTTACTAGCATATGACTTTCAACAAAGCACTCTCAATTGCGACTGAGGAGTTTGGATTCAACCCTCTGCAGATAGCAATGTTTACGCTACTGTAAAACAAATAAATATCCGGGAGAAAGATCGCACATTGTCTTTACAAGATGCCTTGTGCAGTTAGGAACATAAATTCATAAAAATATAGAGTGAAATTATTAATTCGAAAAATGAATTTTGTCCAGCTAGATTAGGAAAATTGCACACTCTGCATCGGTCTGAAACTGAAGTAACTTTTCCGCGTTCAGTATTTGTACTCGTACTGCAATAGCTTTTGGATGAGGCGCTTTTAAATATTTTGATCCTGACTGGGAAAATCTGTTCTAAGTGAGAAATGAAGTTTTTGCTTTGTAATCAAATACTACAAATAAATATAATATAATATAATATAATATAATATAATATAATATAATATAAGGAATCATTATGATCAAGACTAAGATTTATAGGCACGAAAATGGCTAAATACTTGCATATGAACTGAACATTATCAAAATATGGACTAAGAGTTTGATTAAAAAATTACTAAAATAATGCAAATAAAGTCCGTATTTTAACGGTTTATCATGAACAGTTTTCATGCTATCAAATTATACAAAAAGAATTAAAGAGCTTATTGCGTAAACATGAAAAGTTATAGAACATAAATTTAAAATAAGGTAGTTTGAGATTAAGATTATTGGGATATTTTCTGTGCAGTAACTAAAATAAAGCAAAGTCTGCTTTCCACATTAATGGAATGACCAAAATCTTTGAAATTCTGATTCTAGTAGAGCAAATTTTAAATATTACGTGAAAATAATTTCGAAAGCATAAAATATGAAAACAAAATATTGAAATTTGTAGAAAGAAACGAGTTTTCCTCCGATATGTGAAACATGCACTACATCCATATATGTGGCCTAACATGGAGAATAAAATATGTTTTACAGTTAATTCATTCCAAATATCATTAATTCATTCCAAATATCATTATTTGTAAATATATTGTAAAATTTTAATGGAAACGAGTAAAACAAATAATTAGTGTTGTGGGATTTAATCGATTAATCTAATCGATTAATCGATCAATTTCTGTTGTAAGATTAATTGATCAAAAATATTTAATCTAATAATCGAGTCGATTAAAATTACTCGGTTGTAGTTGATATTAATTATTATTTGTTAATAAAAACTCATACTAAAAATACCGACAATATTTCTCTCTCGGAAAATGCTTGCTTAAAAACACATTACTATTATTTTCTAACTGTAAACCAGGTTGCGTAGGAAAAATTTTTGCATAAACAGTTCAGAAAGAGATGGAGATATGAGGACAGTGACCTGAACTACCACTATTGAAAGTTGAAACACAATGCGAAATCCTTATTAAGTTTTATGGTTTTCCAAAAAAGCTTCCACTTTGTTGTCAGCTCATCTTCCTAGCATATGAAATACACACTTTTCTGGAATTAGTCCCCCTCATCCCTTATAAAATTACCATGTCTATACCGTGTGCAAGTGAGAGCGTAACTACCTTCTTCTCTTTCTAAAATCTGGTAATTCGATTACAATAGGGGCCAGTGTTCTGTTTCGACCGCTGTACTTTTTTAGTTGCAGTTTCTGTACTGAGTTTGTACATGAAGGTTGTGTGTTTATTTTGATAAAGAAAAAGAAATCAGTTTTCTGTGGTTTGTGAAAAGTAAACTCCATTATGTCATATGAGAATTTGAGAGGTAAACTCGGTGAAACGTTTGGATTTAAATTGAGCGATAGTGGAGAAGTGCTCGACAGAAAAAAAAGTTTTTTCGTTTTTAGTGATGCAGGAAACATTCTTACTAAACGTAGAACGGCACTTAATTCGGAGCATGTGAATGCACTCACATGTTTAATGTCATGGATGAAGCAGTATCAACTAGGGGAGTCTTCATACTTTTTGTTATTTATGTTTGTCTGAAAAATTCCGGGAGAAATTGATACACTAATTATAAGCCTCATAATAAATATGTTAGTAAGTAATTAAAATAGTTGTTTTGTATTGTAACGATACAATATATACAGAAATACAACATTTAATACTTAAGCTTATCACCGAACACAAGTTAAATTTAACAATAATTATTACACTATATTAAAACACTTTTTCAACTCAATCAAAACTCGATTAATCTATCGATTAATCTATTAAATTCAAATAGTTAATTGATTAAATATTTTGATCGATCAAGGGCACTACAATTAATGTATTCACATATAAATCCTAACCATGAGTGTGATTTAAAATATAAAAATGGTTATAAACACTTGGTAGTTGTTTAAAGTATTGATTAATGCGGTTCAGAGAATAACTTCCTCAGTAAGTAACATTTAATATTATTTATCTCGCAAAATATGTAATGTTTTGTTTTTACAACTTTGGTAATTTAACACCTATGGTTAGAACGAAAATTAGCATTACTGATATAATAATCGATTGTTTATTAATTATTAGTTATGATAAAATTATTTATTTATTAAATTTATTTTCAAACCATGAACGACTGTACATCTGAAGTTGTATTAAGGGCTAATTATGAAATGTTATATAATAATAGCTTCGGATATCATCCTTTCACAGGCGGGCATTTTCTGTTACGGATGAGTTAAAAAACACAGTTCTATTAATTTGAAAAGTAGCCTACGAATTTTCACATCTGACATAAAACTGATTTCATCAATATAGAAATAACGAAGAAATTTAGGAAGTAAAAAGAAAAGAAATTCAGAACAGCCGTGTATCTTCCACACAAAACACAGTGTAACCAGGTCCTATTCCCGTGCAGTGCCATCTATGCCACAGTGCCTCGCTGGTAGCAGCGTCCTTGATATCCCTGAGCTAAACTTAACGCAGCATCAGATATAGGGTTCCCAAGATTTTTAAGCCAAAATGTGGGATACTTTAAAACTTATTACAATTAGTATATAATGAGGCTTATTCACTATAAATGTCACTTCGGTTGTACCACTTGCTGCCTCTACAGAGTCTAAGCCCTACAATAAATTGTATTTTGTAGACCCATCAATCACATTGAATACTTATGATTTTTTAAGAAAAAGTAACAGAAATTCGTGCTCTTACACCCAGCGAAACGATGTTTCTCAATAATTACAACTTTCAGTGTATCGATGTCTAAACTACGTAAAGAAAAGAAGCGCTCCATATCGGCGTTTGTTCCCGGAAGCCAAAATAAAAATTGCAGCTATCTTTTTAAGGTTTTCATGCGGTATATCCTCTTCATCATATACAGTTTATTCCCTTCCAAAAATACTATATACTTTCCTGCTGTTCACAGAGAGCGAAACTCATTTTCATTAAATGAACAATTAATTTTCTTGTCTATTACAAAATGGAGGGAACTTTGTGAATCTTCACATGTAGGCCTATAAAGAGAAGTCCATGACAAGCAAGCTGTCACCAAATGGATAACTTCACTCCTTAACGTGTTATATAAATATGTTACGATGAAAGAGTCAAATTTTTTGGATTACCTAGAAGTTTTATCTCTTCCACTATGTAAAATTTGGTCGCCTTTCCATTATCTAGTTTCCTTGATCAAGTATTTTATTTCCCATTGTACAGGGACATCATTTTATTTATACTTGAATTTTTATTGTGCCTGAGTTTTTTAATGTACTTCACTCCCATCTCCTCTAGTAGTAAACTTCCAACCGCCCTCCACACAGAACCAAGACCGCAGTACTGAGTTAGTGAGTATAGTATGTTCCAGAAGAATGTTCGCGTTTTCCACTAACGAAAGAGCTTTCAATATTGAATCATATTTTCGCACAGGTACTGTCGTCCGTTTGCGTACGTCGCATCCCGATTTCCCCCACCTGCTTCTGCTCGCCCCTCTATGAAGACTAGTGGCTGGGCTGTTGTAGCTCTTGTCTGAACTGTTAGGAATTGGACGTCTACGTAATATTATACAACTGTTTAAAATAACTTAAATAAAAGGGCCTCGTTAAGTAATTAACTGTCACGTGATTTCCTTCCTTTCTACTATCCTGCGACATAACCACTTGGACGGACAGTAGATAGCATGTTTAAGCAATTTTATCTGTACGAGTCGGGTAGAAGTGAAGATTGAATTTACAGTACGTAAGGTACTCTTTTATAGAGTAGAATTATTTCAACATGAGTTACTAGTACGAAGGACGAAACTGGAAATTGGAATTAAATGCAATAGTCTATAGTGCGATACTATGCACAAAAGAACCGAAGCCTGTATCGAAATGAACGGTTACAATTTTCAAAAATTTGTTTAAATACTGGTATCCATATTATGATTATTTTTCAATTTAACTTCATTCTCTATATTGTACGCTAATGTGCTGTAACAGTATAATATACGCTGCATAATGAATACGTTCGCATGGATAACTCAGTTCGTGAGTAAAAACACTTATTGTTAATACTGTACTGTACTTTGATTAAACGAAAACCTAATGAAAATTATCAAACTCAAAATTGCGATATTTCCTAGTTTACGTAAATGGATGAACTGCTTTGCTTACCTCCTATACCTAGTAAAGTGATTTGTTTGTATTTTACGCCAGTATCATTGAACTCCAGTCGTGGAAGGGGGTAGCAAACGGTATTTCCGGTTCTCAACCATTAATCCATAGGTATAGCCAGGTTAATATTAAAAACGTCTGTAAAAATAAAATGTTGTCCCTGTACATCGGCTCCCAAAATCTGTACAATATTTTATAGCTCTTTTATTACATAATCTAACAATTGAAATTGGTTATACAAAAATAATGTATTTTCAAACTCAAAGAATTTTTTTAACATTGTGTTATATGCCTACATACAGTGACTATTACACTTTTACTGCGTCATACTGCTTTTGGCTCAATAAAACGGTAGGAAAGGACATATTTTAACCAATTATGGCTGTTTATCACTACAATTTCATCATTTCCCTAACATTTGTTTCTTTGTTTGCCAACATTTCATACCGCAAATTCTTTACGGCACTATGAAACATTCTTTGCGATGTTAATTTGTTCCCCACATAGATAGTCAACTGAAAATGGCTGCTCCATTCAAAGTTTTGGTGAAGCTAACATTAGTGAAATAGAATTTTAATAAGTCAATTAATATTTTATTGTATTAAAGTACTTTATTTGAAGGGTTCAGAACCATAGTGGGCCAAGCGCTATTTACTAAAACCGTAGAAAACAAGGGTTAAAATGAAGTTATTACCGTAATTCAATGAAAACATATAGCAAGTAATATAAAGTATACACATTAAAACTAAATTATATGTCAATCTTCATTAAACTATGGTATTCACTTAACTTTAACCCTTGCTTTCTCCGTTTTTAATAAATGGTGCTTGCCCCACTATGGCTCTGCACCCTTCATTTCTTCTAATCTTTATATACTTTCTTCTACTCTTGTAATAGTCAATTAAACCCCACTTGAGTTTTTATTTTCTCTAGCTAAATCAAAACCTCTAGTGAGATTACTGTTGATAATAAATAGGCTACACTATAAGCCTAGGTCCATATCCATTATTCTCTTAATAGCAGATTTGAAGGAAAACCATTTTATTTTAGGGTGGCTAAATATGTTTTTTACATTCCAGTTCTACGAAATCTAAAAATTTCATCAATGTAGATGTGGAAATGTTGAAACAATCTTCTCGCAATATGTTGAAGGTTCACCGATAATAGTAGGCAGCTATGTACACAAGATAATGTAATGTATGCGCTGCACAACCCACACCAATTTTAACCCCCTTCGTCTTGTTTTTAAGTTTGTGGTATACAATATGTCTCTGTTTTGTTTCTACAACTCCACATTTAGAGTTCGTATAATCTGCTGAAAATTATATTATTTTACCTGTTAGCTGGAATTTTGCGATCACTTTTATTGTGAGATCCGTCAGTAGTATATCTGACGTTTTATCCGTCAGGCTTGAGAAGACTATTTTAGTTTCGATTCCCCCGGATGAAATATAGAATAACAGACCAACACTGAAACAACCATACTGTGCTCGTTATTAGTCCACGATCACAGATACAGTAGTCTATAGACCTTATATTCGGACCTTAAATTGCAGTAGAGCAAAAAATGGAAACTTTTCGTCTCTTTCCTTGTCATGAATTTCTCCATAAGCGCTATCCTTTTCTAATCTAACGAGGTTGCCACATTTTCGTAAAATATATAGTAATCGATTAAAACACATGAATATATAGTTACATAGAGAATTTGAAGCTGCTTCTGTTGGCTTTAGTGAAGAATGACTTACGAAGTAAGGGTTAAAATGTGAATACAATGAAAATTTATCCCAAATGCAAAATCTTCGCTACACGAAACATATCTCGTCATAACTCCTATATTAATTCGTTAGAAACTTTTTCTTTTTACTGTTGGTAAAGAAACATTCACTCTATACGTACGTAAGTTTAAATCTACATTTGAATGATAAAAAAATGCAGAATGACTCTTTCTTTTAGTAAGTCAGAAATTTTTACACGAAAACACGAGAAAGTAAGCCAGCGGAAAACTTTTTATCCGTGTTGTCTATACATGGAGTCAAAGCGGGAGAAATGTCCTTCGAAGATGGAAGTTATTTTTAAAACAAACCCCAAGTCTGTAGCTCATTTAGTTCCAGATTTATGACTTAGGAAAGGATGGATATCTGTTCTGTTTCGTTTTGACGCGCCGAGATAGCTCTTGCAGCTATCGTACAACATACACACATTCGAATTTTCCCTCATGGAAATCACGGAGTTACATATATTTCAATCTTGAGACGGTCACGTGCATCGACGATCATAAGTAATTTTATAGTGTAATATATCTAGTAATTTTATGTGTGCGTGTATTAGTGCTTGTGCGTAGAGTTTTTTAAAGTAAAACTTGTGGAAGATAAAATAAGATATAGGCCTATATGATATCAGAGTGTAAAATGGATTCTCAAATTAAGCAGAAACGTTTCATAGATAAGCTTATGTAGTTGTGACGTTTCTCTTAAGCCACTCTTACGCGCATTCTTCTGCAGTTGACCTCGCAACAACGCACTTCATAAGCGCTGTAATGCAATTTAAGGTCCGAATAATATGTAACTTCTGCATTTTCCTCCTTTATTTGAGTGTATATCTACTGTGCAAGAGAATTTACCAATATTGCCTTCACCATAGTTTATAAGCACAAGTAAATATATATTCAAAGAACTACCCTATCATTGAAGATATAATCCATTAAATTGAAACATTGCTTTAACATATTGTCTGAAAGAAAAGTCGCATCGTTAGCCGAACGGCTAGAGCGTTTCTCCTACCGGCATTTCATCGTTGCTATATCATTCCTTGTTATAATCATTGTACTGGTGCACAAAACCATCTCCCATAGTGCACCAAGGCCTACAACGCTTTGTGATTAAGGGGCGTGAATAGCACATGCTCTAAATTGAAGGTGTAAGTGTATTTCACTTCGCAAAAAATTTCGTTACCATAGGACATGACATTTCACTACTGTAAAACTATAATGCACAATGTAGCATCGATGTCGTGTTGACGTTATATTTTATATTGTTATTCATGTCGTTCTCCTGTGACTTAAGGGGCGCGGTCGTGTTGACGTTATTCATCTGTTTTTCCTGATGGTAAAAGGGGCGCTGCATGTTCACGTTATTAGAGTCCCTGACACAATGCAACTAGATATGTCCTACCTTAATAAATACTTCAGTAAGCACGTGCAACGACTTTGTTTCTAGTAAATATAAGGTAACAGATTTTGCTTATTCTTTAGTGATAAGGTAGCTGTCCAATAATAATTACACGTAATATAATATTATAAATGAGGCGCTCAGCGCACAAATGGGCCAACCCATAAAATTTGCATATAGAGTTTATTGCTTTAAAGAGCTTCTTATATTGTTTTTTTTTTCAAAGTGTAAATCGGCCTAATCATAATTCCCAGTTTTTTCATGAGATTTCAGCACAAGTTTCGTTTGTGTGTCGCATTTTGCGCACAGTTACAAAGAGGTAGGCCTAAAATGGAAATATAATTTTCTGAGTTCGGCATTTGTGCGCTGAGCGTCTCAGATTATATTATACTATAATATGTGTTATACGTATAGCCCCTTTGAGGCGAACTCATGAACAAGAAGTAGCGACATGAGTAGGAAATAAAAGAAAAGAGAGTGAAACATATTGCAAGAATGAAAATGGAAGTTCGTATAAAATTATTTATACAGGGTGATTCACAAGGATTTACCGTCACTTACGGAGCTTATTTTCGAAGACATTCTGAGCAAAAAATGTCATATAAACATGTGTCCTAATCTCAATATTTTCAGAATTACACTAATTTGAAGTTGTTTGTAAAATACTATTATTCTTGAATTTTAAGATTAAAAGAATATTACAGATAAAGAATGAACTATTCAGTAGTATCATTTCTTTAATTAGCTAGTATTCTGAATCTAAAAATATGCTGTGGATTCCATAGTTGCTCCGTACAGAATTTTTTCCAAGTCTTTAACTACAAAATTACATTTTCTTACGCATTTAGGCCTATCATAATTGTTACAAATCACGCCACTCTTGTAAATTCTTAAGACTGTACATTAGGATGCATAATTAAACTGTAAAGAATCAAGTTCCTAAAGTCGTATGATTTGTAACAATTTTTATGATAAGTGCGTAAGAATAATGTAATTTTTAGTTAAAAATTGAAAAACAAAATCTGTACAAAGCAATTAACAACACATTTTTAGCTTCAGAACACTAGCCAATTAAAGAAATGATACTTCTGAACAGTTCATTCTCTATTTGTAATATTTTTTTACTCTTAAAACTAAAGAAAAAAGGCATTTTACTAACAACTTCAAATTAGTGTAACTCTGAAAATATTGAGATTAGGACAAATATTTATATGACATTTTTGGCTCACAATGTCTTCGGAAATAAGCTCCGTAAGTGATGGTAAATTCTTCTGAACCACTCTGTATACTACGCGTTCAATGTTACATGACCGCTGAGTGCTGATGTCGCCGCTGTCGTATACAAGGCATTGTAGGCGATTACGGAGTATGGGACACTGAGGGGATCACAGCATTCTTGGAGGGATATAACCCACTCTATTAGTTCGTGAAATCAAGACCGATCAATTTACAACGGACGGGTAGTATTTATAATGTAACTACTACGGAAAACATAATACTGTATATTAAAACATTTTGTCCAGTCTAGCAGTTGAACTACAGGCTTTTTCAGAAGTACGAAGTAAATTTAATCACTAATATTTTCTTCATTTTGTACATAATCTTAAAAATTCTTGCACTGCCATATTACACAAGAAATGGAATATTCTGCATCACCACCAACTGGCAAATCTTCTTCACAGATATTGTATATGTCCACTATTTTATTCTTGTTCAAGTAACAACCTCTCTTCAATGCTGTGTACAGGAGCTCTGAGTTTGTGTTCTGGAATATCTGCTAAAGTCTGTGCGATGAAGTCAGTGATGTTGCTAGGATCATAGCAAGGGGGGTTCGGATGGGGTGCGAGCTATAAAAATATGGTACATAAAAATCCAAAAGTTCTCTCTCATGAACTTGCGTGCATACTATATGTCTGTTTATTATTGTTATTATTATTATTATTATTATTATTGTTATTATTATTATTATTATTATTACTTTTTGTTATTATTATTATTATTATTATTATTATTATTATTATTATTATTATTATTATTATTGAGTTTCCTAATGTAAAGCTATACGTCGATTACCATGGGCAGCGTCAAATTTGTCAATTAGATCCTCAATTTCCAGCGCCTTTGCGATACCCTGCTCTACAGCAAGGACTGCGAGATCGCTGAGACGTTCATGGCCCGTTCTGTTCCGCAAGTAAGTTTTAATGCGACTTAAACACGAAAATGCACTTTCACATCCCGCACTAGATGCTGTGTTACGATAGATATTATGGAAAGTTTGTGAATTTTATGAAATACCAATTTATACTCCTGAAGAAAATTAACAAATTTTAAAATGTCAATAGTGACATCATGTTCATTCCCATAACGTTCAATTGTTTTAGGGATTAGTTTCACTTCGGCTTCCATACTTTGTTCACCACATCCGTAATGATGCACTAAGGGATGTAGTTTCACATCCAAGAAATTCTTAGATCCGGGTTGCAAACACTTCATGCCTTTAATGATTGAGCTATGTTCAGAAAATGTGTTTCAACTCATTTAAAATTGTATCAAGAATTGGCAGAAAGGGATGCGCATAATAATCATCTTCTGACTCAAGTTTCTCTTTATGACAATGCTGTACATAAACAAATTTGGATAATGGCTAGTTTTTATTTCTCGCTTTTAATAAAATTTGTTTTACACTCCTACAGGAATTTTGTTTTTGTTCTTCAAAGTAACTTATGCAGAGTATTTTTTAATAAATTGCCCAAATCACGACTTTAAATGTATTTTAGGGTGCGGAAAAGGGTGCTCCGATTTTTTATGGGGTGCTTGCGCACCCTTTCGCACTCCCTAGCGTAGTCTCTGAATGAAGTACTTCATCTCATCAATTGTCGTATGCTTCCTCAGGAACGCTATTTCCTTCAGATAGCTCCTCAACTAAGAATTGATGGATTAATATCTAACGATTTTACAAGCCAAGTTACAGGAAGTGCCTACTGAAAACACGACCACCAGAAGGATCAGAAACAAAGAAACTCGTCATGGTGATGCAAAAAACAAAATACCATTTCTTGTATAATAAACCAGGGATCCCCAACTGGTGTGTCGCGCAGCCCTTGGAGTGTGTCGCGGAATTTTGGAATTGAAAAATAAATTTTATGCCATCCAGAAAGTCTCTTTACAACGCAGTTTTTATTTACAAAGAAGTTTTTGATATGGTACATTTTATTTTGAGACAGACTTTACCAATGAAACGCGAACACCTGCAACAATGCTCAGTTTAATTTTTTTGCCTGGTGATAATTCGAATGAAATCTAACACCTTTAACAATGCTTTGTAATTTGTTTACTCTTCCCACTTAGTAAAAAACAGTTCTACTTAGTAAAAACAGAGTTTAGAATCGTCAGAATATATTGGTCAGTTTCAGTAGGCCTATATACAAGTACGTACGTGTAAGCGGGTGATAGTGAGACTATTTTATCAAAAGTGATTTATTTAGATTTTGTCAAGGACAAATTTTTAATTCGAAAAAGACAATCTGAATCAAAGTCTGGGTTAGATGACAGCAGTGCTAATTCAAATAATGTGAGCGAAAATTTCCTTCAGGATTCACAAAAAAGTACTGCATTTCGTAAATATAGTGATGATTGATGAATATTTGCAATATGGTTTTACGTGGCGTGGAGATGAAAATAAACAAAATCCCGAGTATCATATGCTGAAACGTTTTGTCAGCTCAGTCCATGGTGCCGAATAAACTAAAAATTTATTTTGAACTGCCGTTTTCAAATTTATACTTGTGTGAAACAGCATTTTTCTACTATGAAAATAGCGAAATCTAAAAAAAAAGAAAAAAAAACAGACTGTTGTATCTTGAGGATGATTTACGTGTTGGCCTGTTAATCATAAGGCCACGTATAGAGAAACTCTGTGCAACCCACCAAATGCAGACTTCACATTAATTTAAATATTGTAGGTGAGTTTTAAAAAATTGTAATAAAAATCTTTTATGGGACATTCAGTACAGAAAGGTTGGGATTTTTGATACACAGGTACCTTTGTTCTTTTTCTAATGCTACTTAAGTTACTGCTTGTTTTTTTTTTTCCTATTTTTATTTTTAGAAATTTCGATTGCGTGTTAACATCGACCTATCTACAACAATGCATGTCCGACACTACATAGAAGTTATCAGTGCTTTTGTTCTGGCGGAACGTGCTGAAATGGCTTAGACCTTGAAAGTCTTAGTTGGACGAAAAGGTGGTTAAAAACAGTAAAATTCACGTGCAATGAACAGTAATCATCCCTCCTTCGCTATAATATATTCTACATAGAGTTCCACCACCTTTTTCTCCAGAAAACACTAATTGTTGTTATTATTATTATTATTATTATTATTATTATTATTATTATTATTATTATTATTATTAATTTTTAAACAAATACATACAGTATGTCGCGATATCGTCGGCGTTCGGTAAAGTGTGTCGCCAGTCAAAAAAAGGTTGGAAACCATTGTTATAAGCAGGGAAAGGATTTATATGTAAATACATATTTACTTATAAAGCTAATATAATTTATATTTTGCATTATCTTTATGTTTCACAATGTGTAGGGTTGAAAAATCCTACTTTTATTTTCCATATTTTTCCATATTTTAGAGTTTAGTACATATTTTCGTTAATTTCCATATATTTTCCATATTTCATATAAAACAGTCCATATTATATTAGGTTTAACAATAAAACAAAACAAAATTCCATTAACTTTTAAAAATACATTTCAACAATAGAGATTTAAACACATGTTCAGTAATCCCTTTAACATCAGAGTTATTTGAAAATTAGCAGTCCTATCAACAATGGGAAAGTAAGTTACAAAACTGTATTAATTTAATTTAAAATTTTTAACAGACTTCAGTTGTGCAGCTCAACAGTTAAATGCCAGTCAGAGTACACATAGGTTCAGTTTTGTAAATCATACTATAAAGACGGTAAATATGCCAAAAGTACGTCATTCAGTCAATTTAAAATCAAAACTAACAAGTTACATTTCAGAATTTAAAGAAGATGGTTTATCAACTGACAATAAAATATTATTTTGTAATTTGTGTCAGTGTGCAGTATCATCTACACAAAAGTTCCTGGTGCAACAACACATTACAACTAGTAAACATCAGGCCAACAAACAACTAAATTCCAAGCAGAGACAATTGTTTTTAACACAACCAACAACATCGAATGTAAGATCTGAGTTTAACATCGACCTGTGCCGTTCTCTCATCTCTGCTGATATTCCTCTCTACAAACTAAAGAATAAGGTCTTCAGGGAATTCCTTGAAAAATATACTCAACATACAATCCCGGATGAGTCAACACTTAGGAAGACGTATGCTCCATCCATCTACGATGAGACAATACAGAAGATAAGAGATGAAATTAAAGATAGTTCAATTTGGGTTTCCATTGATGAGACTCCCGACAAAGAAGGTAGACTTGTTGGTAATGTAGTTATCGGTTTGTTAAGTGAACAATATTCTGAACGAATTCTTTTACATTGTGATGTTCTAGAAAAGTGCAATAACAAAACTATAGTTAAACTGTTCAACGAAGCTATGGGTATCCTGTGGCCAAAGGGTATTATGTACGATAATGTGTTATTCTTTATTAGCGATGCTGCCCCTTATATGGTCAAAGCTGGACAAGCATTATCTGTTGTATATCCTAAATTGACTCATTTTACTTGTGTGGCGCATGCATTTCATCGTGTGGCAGAAGTGGTCAGAGACAATTTCCCTAAAGTAGATTTGTTGATTTCATCAGTGAAAAAAGTATTTCTCAAAGCTCCCAGTAGAGTTAACGTGTTGAAAGAAATGTACCCTGAAATTCCATTGCCACCAAAGCCAATTTTAACTAGATGGGGTACATGGCTAGAAGCAGTTGAATATTATGCCGAACATATAGACTCTATTAACAATGTTCTCCTTGCATTGGACTCTGAAGATGCAGTCTCAATTGATACTGCGAAAACAGTTACCTGTGACATAAGTGTGAAGAATGACTTAGCTCACATTCAGCATACATTTTCATGCATCATAAAAACGCTCAAAAGTCTCCAAAATAGGCACCTTTCAATATCTGAAAGTTTTGAAATTATAAATAGTACTGTGGAACAACTGAATCGTGGTAGAGGTAAAGTTGCAGATGCAGTAAGAGCTAAGGTGGACACTGTACTTTCAAAAAACCCTGGATATGAAGAACTACAAAAGGTTGTTGCTGTGATGAGTGGTGAATCAACAGTGAAGATTAACTTGGACTTATCCCCAGCAGACATTGTGAAATTGAATTATGTACCAGTTACTTCTTGTGACGTCGAACGCTCTTTTAGTCAGTATAAATCTATCCTCAGAGACAATAGAAGAAGATTCACTTTTCAGCACTTGAAAGAAATGTTTGTAACCTATTGTTATGGTAACAGACAATAAAAATTGTGTTTTGTTGAAACTACATTGGAAGATAAGGTACGTCCATTATATTTTTTGTTTAGTTTGATTAAAATGTACCAATATTTAACGTACATAGTCATTTTTTTATAATTTTAAGTCCATATTTAATTCCATATTTTGGTAAAAATCCATATTTAATTCCATATTTTGGTAAAAATAACTACATATATATTTACATATTTCATATATTTTTAGTCCATATAAATCCGTTCCCTGGTTATAAGCTACTGCTAGAATTAAGATTGTGTGTAAAATGAAGAAAACGAACAATTTAACTTACTTTTACTTTTCAAAAGCTTATACTCGTATACAGTCCTCTTGGTTCGCCTCGCCTGTTGACAGGAATGACATAACATTTCTAAACTCGATTTACAGTTAGAGAACAATAAAACGAATAAAGTTTTAAACGATAAACATTTCTTCTATGTGAAGTGAAAATAAACTACAGGAGCAATCATTGCGAAGAAAAATGTACACTTTGACGAAATTATAATTATTCGTAATCTTGAAATCACGGTACTATTTCATACCATATACAGTATCATGTATCATGCGCGTGGGAGCGCATCGATCGTTAGTTAAGTTTCCGCTTCGTCGTAAGGATTCTACGCACACAGTATTTTTTCTGTTCATTAATTGTGTTCTAAGTTCAATCGATTGAGGTGACGTTGCGATAATATGGCGATGGCAGAAAAAGCTGAACAACTCTGAGACAACTTGTCCCACAGCTGCCCCGATATTTTAACTAGAAATAATCAGCTGAGTTATGAGCCATCCCTTAGTACTTTGTTATCTTCAATAGTCTAGTGCTTTAACTTTGGTGATACTCCATTTTGGAAATTATAGCTCTTGAGGAATATTCAACATACCTATTGTTTTTCGGGATTTGCATAAAAAATTTGTATACTGATATTTAATCCTTCAGTACTCGCGCGGCATACATTTGTAATTCACTGCTGTTTATTACGTCATTACATCTCCCTTTTCAATGCTGATATGTTACAGTCTAGCTCAGATGTCTGGAGTGTTTGGATTTAATTGTGACTTTTTTCTGTGTAGCAATATATACAGGGACATTATTTTATTTTTACTAACATTTATAATATTAACCTGGCTATACCTTTGGATGAACGGTTGAGAACCGGGAACACCGTTTGCTACCCCCTTCCACGACTGAAGTTCCATGATACTGGCGTAATATACAAACAAATCACTTTACTAGGTATAGGGGGGAAGAAAATTAGTTCATCCATTTACGTAAACTAGTAATTATCACGCTTTTGAGTTTGATAATTTTCATTAGGTTTTTGTTTAATCAAAATACAGTACAGTATTAATAATGAGTGTTTTTACTCACGAACTGAGCTGTCCATGCGGACGTATTCATAATGCAGTGTATATTGTACTGTCTACAGCACATTAGCGCCGTACACTATAGAGAATGAAGTTAGATTGAAATATAATCATAATATGGATATTTAAACACATTTTTCAAAATGGTGGCCGTTCATTTCGATACAAGCTTCAGTTCTAATGTGTGTAATTCCAATTGCCAGTTTCGTCCTTCGTACTAGTAACTCATGTTGAAATAATTCTGTACTTACTCTGTAAAAGACTACCTTACGTACTGTAAATTCAATCTTCACTTCTGGTCGATCCGAAAAGATAAAATTACTCAGACATGTTATCTACTGTCCGTCCAAGTGGTTATGTCGCAGGATCGTAGAAAGGGGGGAAATCACGTGACAGTTACTTACTTAACGAGGCTCTTTTATTTAAGTTATTTTAAACAGTTGTATGGGTATAATATTACGTAAACGTCCAATTCCTAACAGAAATTAATGTTCTCAGAAAAGAGCTAAGACAGCCCAGCCACTAGCCTTTACAGAGAAGCGAATAGAAGCAGGTGGGGAAAATCGGAATGCGACGTAGGCAAATAGACGACAGTACCTGTGCGAAAATAATGCAATATTGAAAGCTCTTTCGTCACTGGAAAACGCGAACATATTTTTGGAACGTACTGTTTACTATGGCCGTAAGGCTACTATGACTGTATATGCGGTCTTGGATCTGTGTGGAGGACGGTTGAACCACAGTCTAGTATATACAGTCACGAAGCTATATACATAGTAAATATGCATCCATAGATAGTTGCACACCACTAGGATCGCTATTATCGCCTCATTACGGACAATGCGAAATAGTACCGGCACAGTCTATTGTTCCTAGCACCCTCACAACTCAAGCTTCGTGACTATATATACTAGACTGTGGTTGAACTTCATTAGTAGAAGGGGTGGGAGTGAAGTACATTCAAAAACTCAGGTACAATAAAAATTGAAGTAAAAATAAAATGATGTCCCTGTATAAAATGCACTACAATAAAATTATAATCTGCGCGAATGCTAATCTCAGTGTTTTAAACAGATGAGAATAGAAGTATGCCTACATATTTTCTATTTCCTTATTTGTAATGTGATTTACTCCTGTAAATCGTTTAAAAACATTTTACACGTATTTTCAATTGTTGCAATGTTTATTTTTTACTGCACAATGACATTACGAGGACATTTCGTCGCTTATCTGACGAAGTGACGTAAGCGCCAAAACCAAAAATTTGGAGATACTTCGCCAGCACACTTCGTTGGACCATATCTATATTCTGACGAACTGGCGTACATCCATCTCTAATGGTTACTTGGCAGTGAACATCGTGTTATCGTCGTAAACGCCATCGCTCTTTCATTCTTTTTCAGACGAACTGGCGTATCAGACTCGCAAGTCGCTTACGTCTCTTCGTTAGGTATTACCATTTTTAAAATTGGTCGTTACGTCTATGTGTGCAGTGTATTGCTAGGCTCCCTATAATCCATGGATTGCCACGTGATGCCAAAAATGAACATTTATTTATAAATTCAAGAAAACTAACCATTTCAACATTATTAAGCTGTCTAGAGTATGAAATTGGCACAAAAAGAAACAGATTGAATGGACTACAGTCAGAGAAGTCAGAGTGACCAAAGACGACTCTAACTGCGTTTTTGTAAAAACCAGTCATTTGGACGAACATTATGAGCAGCTATCTCTGAAATCACGGAATATTTCTGAAATTTTGAAGCTTCCTCTGCCTCTTCTTAATGTCACCTCTCCAAAGATTTCGGTTGAGAAGTACATCGATTTGCAGCAGCTATGCAAAGGGTCAACACCAATAATAAGAGATGTTGTTTATAAAACGTTCTACAAGGAACTCCCACCTTAATTCTAGGGTACAATAATTATTATTAACCCACGAACACTTTCAATACTTGTTTGTGTTTCTTAAAATTGTTTGTAAACAAATAAATACATTGAATAATTTCAAGGGAAAAATTGTTCCGGGGCCGGGTATTGATCCCGGGACCTCTGTTAAACGTACCAGCGCTCTGCCAACTGAGCTACCCGGGAACTCCAACCGACACCGTCTCAACTTTTCCCTTTATATCCACATAACTCGCGTGGGCTGACGAAACGCCAGAGACCCACATCGAGTGCACACAATCTCTGTGTGACTTGGAATTGTGGTTTTCTGTTAACGTACACAGTAACGTATATATTATGCAAATATAATCTTTCAGGTAAAGCTCCCTGTAAAGCCGATTTGAATAATTTCAAGGGAAAAATTGTTCCGGGGCTGGGTATCGATCCCGGGACCTCTGTTGAACGTACCAGCGCTCTGCCAACTGAGCTACCCGGGAACCCCACCCGACACCGTCTCAACTTTTCCCTTTATATCCACATCGAGTGCACACAATCTCTGTGATTATGTGCACTCGATGTGGGTCTCTGGCGTTTCGTCAGCCCACGCGAGTTATGTGGATATAAAGGGAAAAGTTGAGACGGTGTCGGGTGGAGTTCCCGGGTAGCTCAGTTGGCAGAGCGCTGGTACGTTCAACAGAGGTCCCGGGATCGATACCCGGCCCCGGAACAATTTTTCCCTTGAAATTATTCAAATCGGCTTTAAAGGGAGCTTTACCTGAAAGATTAGTTTTGCAAATAAATACATTATTCATTAATTTTATGTAATTTTAAAAAAATCTTGATTTTGCTTTATTGAAATAAGTTTATAATCCTCTTTATTTCCTAACTTTCAAATAATTATAATGTATAATAAAAATAAAAAAATAAATAAAATTAGTCAAAAAATAAATAAAGAATAATACAACTTAAAGAATAGCATAAATTAGTATTATACGATCAGTCATGTGTATGGCGTAAGTGCCTTCCTATTATGAGTGAAATCTTTCGAACAGACGTATCTCCAATTAAGGCCTTCTTGGCCTATAAGGTATCAAAATTTTAGAGTTTGCCATTAGTCCTTATTAAGAGAAACAATAAACGAACTGAATCAATGTATTATCTTTGACGTGTCAATTTATTACTTTGAGTTGTAGGTCCGCATATAAATACACTTTTCTTTCAACTGCTCTCCTGTAAAATTACACATTTGTCGCTTACGCCACTTCGTCTTTTTAGCGACGATTTGATAAGACAGAACACTGACTCTTTCTTATTGAAGCAGACATACAGGGCCTACTTGAGCCGAATAGTGACTTTAATTTTAGCAGTAGGAAAATATAAGTCTACAGTGTAGTTTATACAAATTAACAATTAAGCCTATATAATAAGAATAGTAAAAGCAGAGTTTTTAATTTCATTGTTTGCATCATAATGCCACTCATTAAATTTATCGACATCACTGATTTAAATATTAAAATTCAAATAGTGTTAAACAGTTGTATATCACAAACAGTTTAATAAAACATTAAAGTAGTGTTAGGTACTATTATTATATGCTGAAAAAATTACATTTTCATATGTGTAAAAAACTGTTTATTAAAAGAAACCGATCGATTACAAAATGTAATCCGCGCGAGTACTGATGTCACAAATTATGGCGCGAGCACTGAAGGGTTAATACCTCTTTTTATATTAAAGTTAAGGTTGAAATACTAGTCTAATGTTTATCCCGGAAAGTATTATTAGGCTAAATTTTGTGACTTAAGCGTAGTCTATAAATGCAATAGGTCCAACACGGGACATTAATACGTAAATATTAATGAATAAAATTAATAAAATTCCCCAAAATTTATTTTGTATTATTAAAATTTGACAAAGTAATTAGGATAATAAATATGAAAGGTAAGATAAAAAGGAACTTTTCTCGAATTTCCATATCATATTGGTTAAAAATATGATGTGCTGATAACATTTTGCTCTACATATATAAAATTCGCTCATAGACTCAAGAGTATTGTAAGGAAAATATATGGGCCTATTCAGCACAATGATGAATGGAGGTTAAGGACGAACATGAAGTTGTGCATGATGTAACTTATAGTTCACGTGATATTGTCAATTAAAATTCGGAGACTGGAATAGCTAAGACACTAGATAATGATAAAAGAAAGAACTCTCACAAAAGTGTTGCAGGGTAAATCCAAGGGTCGAAGAAGGAGAAGAAGTGGCAAGATGTGGAAGAAGACAACAGAAAAATTATTGGAGTCAGAAGGTAGAGAACAGTAACCAGGGATAGAGGACAATGGGCACCAGTTGTGCAGGAAGCAGTGGCCAAACTGGTGGCTGTGTGCTAAAGAAGAAGAAGAAGACTTATAAGAGTTAATAAAGGATATACTCTCAATATGCACAAACATCATACTACATTGTGGTCTTACAAAACTATTTACATAACCCGTCTACACTGTGTAAAAATTGGGTCTTTTTAAAAGTATCGTGTATATAATGTAGCCAGAAGGACTTGAACAGCTCAAATGCAAAACAAATTATATCCATTTTTTTTAATTCGAGTTCTTGCTGCTACTGCTACTTTAGGGGTCCGCTGCGTCTATACGTGTGATATTCTGTGCAGAAAAAGTTATAACCTCCAGATGACAGGATGATACGTAAAAACCTGAGCTTGACTGAAAATAAGTTACATCCAAAAAACTGTTTGCTCCAGTTTAAGTTATATCCATTCTTTCATTTTATTAACGCAATGTGCAACAGATTTTTTTTTTTAATTTTGCTACTTCAAATAATTTTAATCGTTGTTTACCTTTGTAACAGTCGATGCGGTGAGAGCAAACTGAATTTGCTGTATTTAACTTATGTGAGTGGCAAGAGAATGGGAAATATGAAAGATATGGTGACAGTTGGGGAAGGAAATGTGGTTTCCAGGAAGAGGAAACGTAATGAAACAGACAGGCAAAGGATAAAGAAAGCCAGTTCTAGTGATACATTTGCTTCTTTAACAGTAAGCAGAGAAACAGTACAGGAAACTATCATAACCGTTTTTCTTCAGTGACAGTGGCTCTCCTGTTTCACTACTTAAGAAAAAATGTGGTCATTTGCAGCGTCCGCCTGCAGCGACAAATACTTTGAGGCTGATATCTGCACTCAAGATAAGGGATATTCATAATCTTCTAGCAAGAAGTGGACGGAATTTTAGAGAAGATCCTAGACTGACCTACAAGGAATTACTGTCAACAACAACAGCTAGGAAAGACCATGATGAGCCCGATGAGAACTGTTATTGTGTTGGTCTTGAACCTCCTGTAGACCATGTGTATAAATTCCCCAGAAGAATAGAATATTGGTTAAAGTCTGGAAAGGACTTTCTTTGTTACTCATTTTTAAAATGTATCCAAAATCAGGTCTGTATTCGTCTGAAAATTTCAGCAGGCAGTATTAAAAATGTTATATTTTTCAGTAATTTTGTATTTTATGAAAATAATATGTATAATTTGCAATGATAACAACTATGTGTATAATTTTCATTGGTAATCATAAAATTAGGTCTTTATTCATGTGAAAATTTCAGCAGGCCATCTTAAAATATATATATATATATTTTTTTTTTTTTCAGTAATTTTGTAAAATATTATGAAAATAATGTGTATAATTTGAACTGATAACCATAGTCTTTGTTCAATATTTTACAGTACTAGTAAGTTCAAAATTAATATCTGCTCACATCACGATTAAGTGCAAAACATGTTATACACGCTGATCTGTGCAAATCAAGTTATATCCACTTTTTACATTTAAATAATTTGATGAAGGAACAATACTGAAGGCCAATATTTGCTCTAAAATCTTGTTACTATAGAAGGAATTGGATGATGAAAAAGAATTATAAAATACATTGTAAATATACTGTGTGGCACATTTTGCTCATTTCTGAGAAGACTTTTCTGGGGATGTAACTTGTTTTGCATTTGAGCTCATCTTTTATGAAATTTGTTAGGCGTTTTAAACTTCTAATAATGATAGTAGAAATTTCATGAATGAGAGCGGTGTAGGTCAAAGAGTGTAGTACTTGAAGATAAATGACGAAAATGGTTCTTTTGTACTCAGAATGAAGGTCGATAACTCCTGTTTTGAATGTCATCCTACAAAATTATCACAAGGTAGGTGTTAAAAGCTCGTTATCTGCTTGTTACTCCGTATTGATCGAAGTCCTCGTTTGCTATGTTCTTGTGAATGAGTACATTCAGTGTGTACAGCAATACTTCATTTCTTTGTATTGGCTACACGCTTCTATAAGCTATTTACAGTAATATCAATATAACGGTAAACGTGCTAAAGTGCGAATGAGAAGCGTTCAGAGCATTAATTTGTTTATGTACTTAAGACTAACCTACTAAAATACTGAGCGTTAGACTCAAGCCTCTACAGCCGAGGCTGCACAGAAGTTTAAAGTAGGGACAAATTGAAGCTTGCGTCCGCCGCCATGTTTTGGGAGACGCACAGGCTAGCAGACGGCTGTATTATGCAATGTTAAATGTTTAATATATATGTCTGGTGTATCTTATAAATCAATCTGAATGGATAAATGAAATAAATCCTATTAACATTAAAACGACTACGTTATGGACATAATGAAGCTTAATTACCGTTAGTTTGACATGAAATGAAAGAAGACTGGAACAATTTGATACCGTAACCAAAGATTTTGTGTAGTTATTTGACAACATATAGAGCGAATAGAAACACAAATGCATGTTTTAATAATAGTTCAGATGAAAGGAAAAATATTAGTATTAACTATTATTAACAAAACGATTCCAGTTTTGTAAGGCATGACATTAGGCCTATATTGTAAACACATGTTTGCTTTGATGTGGACGAGAAATGAACAATTATTACTTATCTGTTTCCAAATCACAGAATATACACCTGTAAAATAAAAACATGTACCGTACTTAATGTTTTAGTTTGAAATAGGCTATAAGTAGGCCTAACATGAATTAGCTTATTATCACAGTTTTAGTATGAAATAAGCGTCATACGTATGAATTAGTCATATAATAGAACTCAGGCCTTGTGTACAGAACATATTGTCTATTGATTCATTATTATTATTATTATTATTATTATTATTATTATTATTATTATTATTATTATTATTATTATTAACTTAAATGTTGTCTTTCAACTTTTTTATATAAAGTCTGGTACCGGTAATCTTAAGCTGTGTAGTGACATCTGCTCTTTATGTAGTACTTTCTTTTAGTTGGTTACTTAATAACGCTGTAGCAACTACTAGATTATTTAACATCGATGGTATTGATGATAGCGAGATGATATTTGGTGAGATGAGACCATAGATTACCTGACATTCGTCTTACGGTTAGGGATATGGGAAAAAAACCCAACCAGGTAATCAGCCCAAGCGGGAATCGAACACGCACCTGAGCGCAACTTCGGATCGGCAGGCCTTAGTCGGCTGAGTTACGCCGGTAGCTCTTTATGTACTTTTATGGTCAGTTTAACGAGTTTAAAATGTGATTCTCGGGAGAATCTGGGGACATATTTCCTAAAATATGTTCCTATAGTTGTAGAAAGATTGTACAAGTGTTCTACTGTTAGATCATATTGTTTTTCATACGATGTAAGACAGCCCTTTGGTGGTAATATGTCATTATTCTCTATCAACATCTGTATAATCGCTCTTTCACTTAAGCGGCATATTTCTATAATCTGAGATGATGGTATGACAAGACTGCTATTATTCTTCCGTTAAAAAGAAGAAAAGAGATTTTGTTTACTGCTGGTACGTGCCATAAATTGAGTCTTAATTTATTATACCATATTTTCGTAATGATTTAACAACAAAGCCAGCAATGCATACAATCACATTTTCACAATATTCTGTCATTGAGAGTGATGTCAGAATGAGGGAACTGTAATGATTATCTGCAGTTGAAAGTTCTAAAGTGTAATATCGCCTCTAATTCTCAAAACACTGAGGATTATTATTACAGTGCGTTAGGTGTTTGGAAAATACCATTGGGTATGTAGGCATCTTTTTAGCGGACATCCCCCCTCTTCGTAATATAACTTTAAGTTATTAACGTATTTTCTAACGTATATAAAATAACATAAGTAAAAATATTCCATGTATTCGGTCATTTGAAATAAAAATAAACTAATAAATACATTTATGAGCAAAATAAAGCGTTTATATTTAAAGCGATGCTTAGTTACAGTATTTAGATTTACTTATTATACGTTACAAAATACATAAATAAGTTTAGTTATATTACAGTGAAGGGAGTGTCCGCTAAGAAAACTCCTATATACCCAATGGTATTTTCTAAACTCCGAATCCTTTATAGAAACAATCATTTGTGCTTTCCAAACATGGCGTCATGCGAACTGCGAGAGAGGTTTCAAATTTGTACACGACACCAGCGCCAGTTGTGTGTCTTGATATATAACTACAACGTCTTTGGTTAGACTCGACATATAAGATTTACAGTTCTCGACCAGGAGAATAATTTCGTTTTCACTAGACACTCTGCTTATCACAAAAGGTAACATAGTTTCACCTTGACAAGCGTCAGCTGTCTTAACTGCTATCAGTGCCCGCGACAGTTTGGTCAATGTCAATTGTCTCCTATATTTTTGTCAAATTGATGGTCAAAGTTGACGGGGAAATTTTGGTTCACCACATTCGTCAAATGAATTAATTGTTGGGTCATTCCATGCAAAAAAATATGTTTTTGAACCATGATGTCTCAAAAGTTAAAAATATTGTAGTAGGTTATTTTGTATGTTCTAAATATGAATTTCAAGCAATACTATATTTATATCTTTCATAGTTTGGCAGCAATCAGAATTTAAAAATATTGGTTTAACAAAGAACACGGTTTCATTCATTGAAGTTTTTTACTATATATATATATATATATATATATATATATATATATATATATATATATATAATTTTTTTAAATAGTTACCCACCGTAAAATAATTTTAAAAAGTATAGAACACAAAATGCAATTCATTTTTACAGACGAAAAAACGTGTGTCTAATTCTTTAGGGTATATTGATTCCACTGTGAAAATTTCAGAGTAGTGACTTAAATATCATGTCAGTTTTTAATAAAAATAACTCACCGGAACAAAGGAGCTCAGCAGATAGGCTCTCCCGTCGTACAGAATGTTGCGCGATCAAGGTCAGGGAGACGGACGTTTGAGATTACTCATCGTTATGAAGTCTCGCGAACACTGCGACCTCCACACGTGGCAAGCGATTTTCGACAATCGGAACAAAAATTAATAATTTCATTAATTGAATTATTCACAGGTTTTTTTGGGATAAAGTCATAAAACTTGGGAGATGGATTAGGAATAAGATTTTCTTTAATACGAATAAAATTCGCATGAATTTAATTTGTTGCATTCGAATATAAAACTATTTCTTTTCTTCAATGAGGTGTTTTTATGAGCATGCCTTAATATTATTCGGATTAGTCTTTAAGGTTTTAAAATATGGTTATTCAAGTTTACAATGGCGTCTGTTTAGTTTCGATGACACTTCATATAGAGTGTCTAGAATATTTTAAATGATGGATAACATGTAACTGTCACCCATTTTTCAGTTATCCGTATGACTAAAATATTAATGATATGGCGGTCATAGTTGGCAGTTTAATTTGTTTTCATAATGACATTGTTATATTAAAAGCCCCCAAAAAAATCATGACATCGCTGGCATATTCTTAAAATTTTGTATGGAATGACCCTGTTCTCAATTCATTGCCAGAACATTACTCAGGTATATTTTGTTTATTACACTAAAATAACTGTTGTATAAAATAATACTCTCAACAAATTAGGTGTAGAAATTCTTGTGTAGATTATTATTCTTATCATGCACTTGGAACTACTTAAGTTTCGGCCTAATCCGGTAATCACATCGATTTACTTCTACCACATCTTACGGACGTTTTTAATCTACTATGTATCTTTTCTTCTACAGCTCCACCTCGAATACTGACTGCATTGTTTTTTTTTCTTTTTTTGTTAGTCAACTGTCCGAAGACAGGTAGGAATTTCATAAGTGACACCAATCACTGATGAGGCAGCTAAGCTAGGAGATGAGTTAGGATGGCCAGTTCCTTTTGCTACTGGCTGTATATTGTTTGCAAAACCTCGTAAGTTATATATTCATGAAAGATATATTTCTACATTGAAATCATACATTTTAATAATAATAATAATAATAATAATAATAATAATAATAATAATAATGTTACCTCTGATTGAGGTTCTGGCTGATAAGTACATCCATTATCAAGCAGTACAGCTCACTTGACGATATGTGTCAGAGGAAGAACAATATTGTTTGTATACATATGAAGTCTGATTAGCTTAATGTGTAGCTAGTAGGCAATGAATGCAATAGAGGGGAAAAGAAACTGGCCAACCTACCTCATTATCTCCTGGCTAGTTGCCTCATAAGTTGTGCCATGTTATCACTTGTGAGCTTCAGATCTGTCTTCGGACAATAATAATAATAATAATAATAATAATAATAATAATACTTACTTACTTACTGGCTTTTAAGGAACCCGGAGGTTCATTGCCGCCCTCATATAAGCCCGCCATTGGTCCCTATCCTGAGCAAGATTAGTCCAGTCTCTATCATCATATCTCACCTCCCTCAAATCCACTTTAATATTATCTTCCCATCTACGTCTCGGCCTCCCTAAAGGTCTTTTTCCCTCCGGCCTCCCAACTAACACTCTATATGCATTTCTGGATTCGCCCATACGTGCTACATGCCCTGCCCATCTCAAACGTCTGGATTTAATGTTCCTAATTATGTCAGGTGGAGAATACAATGCGTGCAGTTCTACGTTGTGTAACTTTCTCCATTCTCCTGTAACTTCATCCCTCTTAGCCCCAAATATTTTCCTAAGCACCTTATTCTCAAACACCCTTAACCTATGTTCCTCTCTCAAAGTGACAGTCCAAGTTTCACAACCATAAAGAACAACCGCTAATATAACTGTTTTATAAATTCTAACTTTCAGATTTTTTGACAGCAGACTGGATGATAAAAGTTTCTCAACCGAATAATAACAGGCATTTCCCATATTTATTCTGTGTTTAATCTTTTCCCGAGTATCATTTATATTTGTTACTGTTGCTCCCAGATATTTGAATTTCTCCACTTCTTCAAAAGATAAATTTCCATTTTTTTATTATTATTAATAATAATAATAATAATAATAATTTTATTGCTAGAAAAAAAATTCAAGAAAATTGTAAATGTACAAAAATTCCAGCAATCCCCTGAAAGAAAGTGATGCGCTCAGGGGAACTTTCTCAGGGGCGAACGAGATTTTGTACTTTTGCCAACGTTTATGTGTAATTAACCTGTTTTAGTTATTTTGATTTTAATGTATAGTTCATGATTGCATAGATTCATCTCATATCATTGTGCATTTAGTCAGTTTTCTGTCTTTTGCAACTTCAGGTAAATATTTTCCGTTGCCTGACTATTTTACGCTTTTATTATTCAAGGCGTATTTGCATTATTTTCCACATTTAAGTTCGATACTTAAAGTGACAGAATACCCTTCCAAACTCAGTGCTTGTCATATCACGTTCCAGGACACGGTGGAATACCCGAAGGCCTAATTCTGATCAGTCACCGTGAAAGCCTAAAAACTCAGCACTTCTATTGTCCATAATTTTAAAGTGAAAGCTGAGGGTTGTAACCGCATGTTCGACTTTAAAATCTCAGACGTGATTGAGTCAATCAACTGAGGACACCTTATAAGATATTTCTTCTTTAATTTAGGTACCTTGGATTGTTATTCGAATTTTGTATTCTGGTTTATGAAATTTTAATTCTGGCATCGTGAGTGAGAAATCATATTCTAATGAGCTTTCGAATCTTATGATTAGAGCTCGGATTTATAGTTAATATGCATACAATACATTTTCGAAATATATGTAAATATGATATTCTTTTGAAATTATACATTGGTCGATGATTTTACAGCCCTATACCATAGCATAATATTTCGATGTAAAAATTTGCAGGCTTATCTTCACACTTCTCCATAAAAATGCATTATTTTATTCGCATGCTTCCCTTTCAAATATTCACTTTTAATAACAAAACAACATTTTGTGTTAAGATTATGGTCACTTGAAGACAAATTTCAATACTTTAGTGCTTGATGCTTAAATAAATATAGTAAATCTCTTTTTTCCGTTTCTATAGCATTTTTATTGCTGAGACTTTCTCACGTCAGTATAAAATGGACGGAGTTACGCAATAAGAGACCAGCGCCAAAAACCTGTTTCGAGATATTGGCCATTGAAATAAATCTGTTTTTTTTATAAAACATTTTATACAAGAAGTATTATAACATTCATACTATTACAAAAAATAACACAAATAATACAAAAGGGGCTAACCGATTTTTAATAAGAGACCAGCAGTTGGATTGATATTTCAAACCAAAATAAATAAATTAATATTATGCAATAAACGAATTTTTGTTTATAAATAGCAGCAAAATACAGATATTGCATTCTTGATTTTTTCAGAGTTAAATTAGCCTCCCATCAACAAATTTGTGCAAATATTTTTTTTCAAATTGTCGGTTGGTTTATTATTGCATAACTCCGTCCAAATGATCGTAACGGACATAAGCAAAATCTTCGCCTAGAAAGGTATTAAGCGTTTCATTATATACTTCAAGAGCAAGGAATAAGATGAACACAGTAGCATGATTTCTTTTGTATTGCTATTGTTAGTATAATAGGCATAATCCCTATAATTGCGAATTTGGGCCGCTGGGTAGTTCCGTCTTCAAATTTAGCCGAGTTTAAAATTCGTCTCTACAGATGTCCTTTTATCTCATATATTTCGTTTTTTCTAAATATATGAATGTACGTATGTTTAAAATGAAATCCCATCTTCTGGATTCGTCTTCAACTATTGCTGTATATTCTCATGTTTCTGCTTGTAGTATATAACTATTTCTTATTTCTTTAATGGTCAAAATGTAATCAGTAGGGTTAAGAGTTACATTGCTCTTCATGCGCCTCTGACTTTAGGTACAGTACGTAATTGCGTTGGGGTGAGGGATTTCAGTCTGTTTCGTTCAGCAGTGAACTTTAGTTGATCGGTTACATAACGACCGAATACTGCTATTCGTAACAAGCAACATTCAACGTTTTCTAAAGAAGAATAGTAGCAAGATGCCGAGGACGAAATTTGTGACTTAATTTCAAATGAAGAAACTTGTTATAATGATACATATTTTGAGATAAATAATGCTTGTGTAAAATATTTCAAATATTCCCCCATTGTTTCTACAGAAGTGGAACGAAGTTTCTCTAGCTATAAGGCTGTGTTTTCTAGCAACAGGCAATCACTCTTCTTTGAAAATTTGGTTTGTTATTCACTGCAACAATATATGAAATGAAAAGTTATGTAGAACAAAAAAACGTAATACACTATATTAACATAAGGCTGATACTTGCCATAGTCATATTAGGTGTATTTTCTACAGACATAAAGTAGCATGTAGTCAGTGATATTGTGACGAACCGAATACTTGGAACACGAAATAGGAAAAAATGTAGCAAACAAGATGAAAAAAATACTAGATAAACATTATGGAGGTTTAGTTCTATGTAAGATTTGTGACAATTTCAATTGAGGAAATCTGTAATAATGATACAGATTTTGAGATAAATAATGCTTGTATGAAATATTTCAAATATGTCCTCTTTGTTTCTGCAGAAGTGGAACGAAGTTTCTCTAGCTATAAGGCTGTGTTTTCTAGCAACAGGCAATCATTCTTCTTTGAAAATTTGAAAATGTGGTTTGTTATTCACTGCAACAATACATGAAATGAAAAATTATGTAAAAGAAAAACATAACATGCTATCACATTAACATCACAGTCTAGTATATACAGCCACGAAGCTCAATATGTAGTAAATATCCATCCATAGATAGTTGCTAACCACTAGAATCGCTAATAGCGCCTCATTACAGACAATGCGAAATAGTACCGGCACAGTCTATTGTTCCTAGCACCCTCACAACTCAAGCTTCGTGACTGTATATACTAGACGTGTTAACATAGTGAAATAATAAGGCTGATACTTGGCAATGTTATATTAGGTGTATTTTCTACAGACGGAAAATAAAATGTCTTTAAAATAGTGCAATTTTTCTTTAACAAAGAAAATGATGTCTTTAAATTTTTCTTTAGCAGAAATTTGTGTTCCGAAGTAAGAGGAGTGGCTTTCAACCACCCAAATGCTAAGGACTAACTTACCGTGATGATAAGCATGAGTTCAAACGAACGAAAGACACTGCGTTAACTCACCCCAACTCTGAGACGTACTCAAAGCTAGAGGCGCACGAAGCTCACTGGTAGTAGGCCTATAGCGGCATATATTTCTCAGGCCTAGTAATCAGCAATGATTAAAGTATTTTACTTCTGCTGAATCAAAAGATTATATTTTTGTTGATGAATTTGTATTTTCGAACCATACGGCAGTACAACAGAAAAACTTTGTGCCTCTTAATTTTAATGACATATTCATAGCGTACATTTTAGTAGCTACATATTTGTAAATATATTATGCATGCATAAATCGACTTACATATCCGAAGAACTTTACTCGTGAATTACTGCTAGAATGATTGAACATTTAGAATGGAGTATATAAAGAAATCGTGCTAGAAAATTAACGTTACTCCTTACGTTCTGCCACAGCCAGATGATGCGCCATTGTTTCTGTGAATCTTGTCAAGGTGTCAGCTTAATACCTTCACTGTCTTCCAACCGATATTATCCTTCACTGCGACAGTCACTCTTCGGCGCCAGTTTACAACTCGGATCTGCGATGCGTTCCTCAAATGTAATAAAGACGACAACGACAACGATTTGGTATTTATATCAGCGATAAATATGTAATTTCCATTTAGAGGCAGAGATAATGTGTCTGTATTGGCATAATACCAACACGCTTCAGCATAATATTTCCTCGCAATAAGAAGTGCTTTCCATGGACACATTCGCTAGGATCAAGTAACCTCAAAATTCTACGAGGCCACCATAATTTAGTTTGTTCAATATTTCGCTCAACGACTTCTTTGTCTACAGAGGACATTAAATGTTTGAGAGACAACTCTTGTAATATTATTGTTATTGATTAATAGGAGTGATAGTTTGACTATGAATACTTCAACCATAATGAAACCATGAAGCCTACCTCTTTTGCATCGATGTCTTAACACTGAACTGAATTGTATTCATTTCTTCATATTTTAGTGATCTTTTAGAAATCTTTAGAACCTTTGGAACGATATTAGATACCGATTTTTTATATTTTCTTAATATGAACATCATAGACGGCTGTATTCTCAACTGGCCTGCAGGCCATTTCCCCGCGAAGCCTGAAATATGGGCGAGGAAATAATCTTTAAGGGCCGTATTCATAGACATTCTTAGCGCGGGCTTCCGGTGGATGATCAGCGAACTAACGTTTTTCATATTCATAAACCAGTGTTAGCGATATGATATGGTATGAATCCTGTACAAGTAATTAGTGGATAGCCGGGGCTAGTTTAGCACGCTCGTAGCGCGGGCTAGCGAAATGTCTATGCATAGCACCCTAATTATCTGAAGTATAGATGAATAAATCTGCCGCTCTTGCTCGCTGTGTTCGCAGCATTTGTCTTTCGAGTCTCGGTTCGTCATTCTCGCTGCGCTTCGAGTCTCGCTCATCATTCTCGAAATAGCATTTGGTCGGCGTGGAAAGATTTCGTAACTTTGAATAACATACATCATTAAAATAAATAACATAAATGTTTAAATGAGACAAAAAGATAAAACAGAACAGTGTCTATCTTAGTTATCAAAATGTTCTGGTTCTACTGTATTATATGATATTACCTATGGCTATATAAATAATTGATTAAATGGCGATCTTACTTTTGTTAAGTAGCACCGAAACAGCTGTAAGCCGCACATACTTACATAATTAACACAAGTGATATCACCATTTAATCAATTATTTATTTATATTCAAGTGTTAAAAGTAGTGTACGAAAAATTCAATATGGATTATGGCTATATAAATAAAAAAAAAACAATTCTCAAATAAATTTGCATTTCTAAGAAATATAAAACATGACATTAATATATTTTTACTTGAGATTGCACACTTGATCTTAAACATATGGAAAGAAAATTCCTAGCCTTTTAATGAGGGCCTAGTAATTAAATAAAGACTGGAGAGGGATTATTATACACTGAAAAGTAGAGATGTTTCAAATAGACTACTTGACTGTTTTTATATATATATATATATATATATATATATATATATATATATATATAACAGTTGCCAAAGTAGATAAAAGTTCAGTCAGGTATAAACAACTGCTGACTTCGGAAGATGATCAATATCGAGTCTCGGGACACTCACCAGTCTTTACGTCAGGCATGTCAGAAATCAGACTCTAAATGTGCAGTTATGTGCGCGGATCGCCAGTCTGTGCAGGTTGCATCAATCAAGCGTTGCTCTTACCCGTTCTTAGCTGGAGGGATGTACAATAATAAATTCTGCGCTCCTAGGGTTGGATTAAATAGACATTTGGACATTATAAACATAGTTAGCAGAACGAAAAAACACAGTTATTATCAGTGTCTATATTTGACAATTGTAACACAAGAAACTTTAGGCTTACTCAGTTATACATCACAAAGTAGTGGTTTGTAAAGCATAGTTTATTAATATGATTTTTATACAGTACATATTTGAAGAAAAAAATTGCGGTAATTTCGAAACAACAAGAAACGAACAAATATTTCATTTTACGTAGTATGTACTAATTATTTTAAAGTAATATACCCTACTCTTTCATTGTTGGTCAAGCATTATTATTTACTGTGACCATTGGTGCACAAATGTTGAAGAAAATATTATACTCCCAATTAATTACATGCAGTAGAACATTGTGAAGTTTTTACACTGAAATCATTTCTTTGCTGTATGTCAATATAAATTAATATTAATATTAATATTAATAAATAAATTAAGTTTAGAATTTAAATTCACATATAGTTTATTTGAAAACGTTGAGAGCAAGTATCGAAAAGTTGGGAGCGTTACTCAAAGAAATTAAAAGTGTAGTTCGCAATCTGTGAAGCGACGATATTCTCTTTATGTCAGATTTAAAGATTTATTAATATCAGTATATTGAATTAATATTGTAACGTGAGGTGGAAAATTTGCCATTATATATTTTTTCCAGAAAATTTTTCCGCCTTGCAAATAGTTGTTTTCTTCCTTCCTTACGATTTCAAGAGCCTCACATGTATTCCTCACTATATTCTCATCACTTACCAGTTTATGAAATGAAAGTCGTAAGTCGTCTAACCTTTGATGGCTGTGTTAGTACAGACTCCAAAACAACGCCATTGTCAAGTACTTTTGCCGTGAGAGTACTGATTAAGAAATAAGCGCTGGCAATATCATATTTTGAGAACTTTACTAATCTGATCTAAATTGTCACCTTACAACACTATTACCTCGACATAGGCTGATGAAAGCCTTTCATTTTAAAATAATTATTGTTGGCTGAGGAAAACATTATAACAATTATGTTATATTATTCGTAATTTCTCTTCTTCGTTATCTGTGAACTCCTCACTTTATTTATCATACACAACTCATTCACAGACACAGCCAAATCGGCACTCGTACTGAAACTGTGTTACTGAAACAAAAGCTCCTGCAGGTATTGTATAGCCCTGTCGCGTTCCCCTCCAAAGCGATTCACTCCATCCAGGTAGGCGAATAGAGAGTGCACATCGCACAGAGACAGTTGCACAATGTGCAGGGTTTTGACATGCCTGCTTTACGTCAAGGACGCGACGTAATACAACATTGTCTTGCGGGTTTTCGGCTATGCGGGCGCTGTTAGTCTCGTTTTCTCAATCGTTGTTCATCTCTAGTCTGAAGTCCACATATTCAAAGAAAAAGATCTTCTTATAGTTCAATAAAGTGTATAGCTATTAGCTCATCATCGATGCCCGAAGAAGAGACCTGTCTTTCCACTTTTTTCAGGGGCCTTTCATTCAGCTTTCATTCGTGCAGCAAGCTGGACATTTCTTAATACCTTATCGAGTCGAATTCATCTGCTATTAGGAGTATATATACCTTCACAAATTATATCACGTAAATACAAAGGTGTAAGAATGGAGGGTAGACGATCTCGAGAACGACTCTGCAAAACATAGGAGGAAGGTGTGAAGGAAACTTTACAGAGAAGGGGTTGCGATATAAAGAGGACAAAGTGTGATTTAGTAAAACACTGAAAAAAAATGGCGATCTCTAATTTCTTCTACAACTTACGGTATGTGGGACAGACTTTTTTCGTTCGTTTTAGTTTAACCTCCTCTTATTATACGATTTACACAACAATGCCTATAGGGAGGAAATGATTTTCTCTGTACCAAACACTAGTCACCGATACATATGTGCCCCCCCCAACCTGGGGTTAGCAGAGCGTAGGGGCCTCCACAGAGACACACACATGACAGCACATGAACGAAGGACACCAATCCATGTCCACAAACCTTCGGACCGCGCAGCCTAATGGTCTGTTCACACGGTAAGGGAATTTCTCTAAACGGACATTTATTCGAATCGATTTATTGCGGACAGCAGTGGATATACAGTTCGATGTTTTCCCGTGCTTAACTTAAACTTCATTATGCACGAGAAAGAAAGTCGAACCGTGTAGACCTATATGCTGTCAACAAGAAATCGATTCGAAGAAATGCCCGTTTCAAGAAATTCCCGCACCATGTGAACGGGCCTAGACAGCGTACCATCCGGCCCAGTGAAGAGAGATTAAGAAGAAATATGAAGGTATTCTGGAGTCCAGGTTAATGTGATGGTTTACTCATGTCTGTAAACTGCGAATTCTTGTCATTTCTAATGCAAGATAAATATAGGATGTCACCTGATTTGATAAGGGTTTACTTTCTCTTCACGCGAGTTAAAGATAAAAATTACTTCATATTACTATTTCATTGACTGCCGCAAACAAAATATGGGAAGTGAATGCAGTTTTATAATTCGGAAATATCTATTCATATTATTATAAAAACACCAGCATATTTTGCATGGCATTGCTCTTTCAATATAATTATTGCAATTTATTATCGCAAACGCAAAAAGTCGTGTTATTCGCAGATCTAATTCTATTATCAGTTTAAGTACGAAGTAAACGACTACAAGCTGTGGCAAGTCGAGTTACAATAGCCTATGAGTACGTTACCGATTCCATTGTGGATCAAATCAGCGGAATATCCGTCACAGCTAGCGGATTGCGACTTTAATATAGGTGGAACATTTTCTATCTAGCTGACAATGGATTTTCTAGCGCTTTTCAGTTTCGTTCTAGCTTTGTGCTTACGGCTTTATATTTTGATCTCGAACATCAATTTTTTTTAAGTTGGCAGTTATATTTCTGAACAATAGCGATAGGCTACATGAAGGGTTCAGAGTCATAATGGGCCAAGCTCCATTTATTAAAAACGGAGAAAGCAAGGGTTAAAGTTAAGTGAATACCACAGTTTAATGACAATTGATATATCATTTTAGTTTTAATGTGCATACTTTGTATTACTTGCTATATGTTTCATTGAATTATGATAGTCACTTAATTTTAACCCTTGTTTTCTCCGTTTTTAATATATGGCGCTTGGCCCAATATGACTCTGAACCCTTCATATTTTCGCCAGTCATTTAGAAGCGTTAATGATCAAACAAACTGACCAATCATTTTCGCCAGCCTATAAGAAGCATTGAATGAGTAGCAGCAGTAGCAGCAACAGCAGTGAGTAGATAGGGGTGGGTTAGGGACGACCCTTCAGCACGTCGGCCTTACATTTGCCTATTTATTGTTGTTGTTTAGTCAACTGTCCGAAGACAAGTCTGAACCTCACAAGTGATATCAAGAAGGCACCACTTATGAGGCAACTAAGCCAGGAGATAATGTGGTAGGGTGGCCAGTCCCTTTCTCTCTCCAGTGCATGCATCGCCGACTAGCTACATATTACAGTAGCCAGACTTTAGATGCATACAAATAATTGAGGGGTCGGAAGCAAAGAGATACAAGTGAAATTTTGAAGAACGTGAGTTTAGTTCATCCAGGGCACGCTAAAGCATCCAACATTTTATTGGCAAAGGGTTATATCTTTTAACAACATCACACGCTAAAATTGAAATAAACAATTTCACGGAATTTACGAAAGCTTAAGGAGTTAAGTACAGCTTACAGCAGTAAAATTTTGGAAATATTCAACTTTTTTTTCCCTCCATTACTGTATCTTGTACAATAATGAAAATTAGTATGTGTAAAACACTGTCCTTCTGTTATGTGAAAAAAAATATTTTTATGATTAAAAAACTTATTTACATTTTTTTTTTCAAAATTCAGTTCACTATGCAGTCATCAAGCGTTTTCCACATAACTCAAAAGCTATCCAACATTCTGTGATGACATTTTTTGTGCGTATTTATGCATGTCATATCTACAACATGATGCAAGATCACTTCTCTTCCTTTGATAGATTGTCTGATAAAAATAAATTCATTTAAATTCTTCTAACATAAAAAATATTATTTATTAAGGAAAATAGTTGAAAGAGCATGAAAGAGCATGATATTGTACACTTGAGTTTCAGCACTAAAATAAAAGAGAGAGAACATGAAAAATTTAGCAAGTTTATGAGTTATTAGAGAAACGCTTCATCACTGCACAGTGAACTGCCATCATTTTGAATTTTGAGAAAAAATGTATATAAATAAATAATTTTTTAAATCGTAAAAATATTTTTTTCGTATAGCAGAAGAACAGTATTTTACACATACCAATTTTCATTATTGTACAAGATACAGTAATGTTGAATATTTCCAAACATTTACTGCTGTAAGCTGTACCTAACCTCTTAAGTACTTTCAATCATATTTTCTCACAAATAAGTTAAATACACTTATAAGGCCTCCCCATGTGCCGCATGAGATCCCTCACCCACTCAGCCAAAGGCCCCCTACACCCCCGTCTTAAATTCATACCGCCAAGGTGATCAAGCAGCACAGGATCCGTTTCGAGAGCCCTTCTAAGGAGTCGAAGCACCCTGTGGGAAGTGCTCTTAAGGAATGAATCCTTGCAAAGATATTGCGAAAGGCTCAGAACCCAGAGGCGGTTTCGGAGAGGACGCCTCTGCAAGCGAAGACATGAGTCATGACCTGATCATGCTTATGGAATGAGATGATGAAGATGAATGATATGATATAAAATCTAAATTATTTTTCTACAGGGAAGGGGAAGGGAAATGAACCATGGTAATGAAAATTCCAACCCGACATTTGCCTAAATAACTGTTGAAAACGACGGAAAAACCACAGTCAAGTTCGTCGGTCCGGGGATTGAACAGCGGACCTCCCGAATGCGAGTCCTGTGCTCAAAGCATGAGCCACCTCGTTCGGTATTGAATGAGTAAATCTACCATTTAGGTTTAGGTAAATGTATCGGTTGTGGTAGATGTATTTGAACAGTGCATTTATTTGAACAATTTTATCTTTGATAACATATACCGTAAAGTAAGTATATTGTAATTATTCTATATTTAAAATAAATCCCTTTTTAATTTTGTTTCTAGACATCAATAATTACTGTAAAATAATAGGCCTATTCCTGAATTTATTATATTTATAGATGTTCAAACCACAGCATTAACAGAAATAATAATAATAATAATAATAATAATAATAATAATAATAATAATAATTACAGTAAAATATCCTAAATGTATTATATTTATAGACCCTCAAACCACAGCATTAACAGAAAAAATAATAATTACAGTAAAATAATATCCCTAAATTTATTATATTTATAGATGCTTAAACCACAGCATTAACAAAAAAAATAATAATTACAGTAAAATAATATCCCTAAATTTATTATATTTATAGATGCTTAAACCACAGCATTAACAAAAAAAAATAATAATTACAGTAAAATAATATCCCTAAATTTATTATATTTATAGATGCTTAAACCACAGCATTAACAGAAAAAATAATAATTACAGTAAAATAATATCCCTAAATTTATTATATTTATAGATGCTTAAACCACAGCATTAACAAAAAAAATAATAATTACAGTGAAATAATATCCCTAAATTTATTATATTTATAGATGCTTAAACCACAGCATTAACAAAAAAAATAATAATTACAGTAAAATAATATCCCTAAATTTATTATATTTATAGATGCTTAAACCACAGCATTAACAAAAAAAAATAATAATTACAGTAAAATAATATCCCTAAATTTATTATATTTATAGATGCTTAAACCACAGCATTAACAGAAAAAATAATAATTACAGTAAAATAATATCCCTAAATTTATTATATTTATAGATGCTTAAACCACAGCATTAACAAAAAAAATAATAATTACAGTAAAATAATATCCCTAAATTTATTATATTTATAGATGCTTAAACCACAGCATTAACAGAAATAATAATAATTACAGTAAAATAATATCCCTAAATTTATTATATTTATAGATGCTTAAACCACAGCATTAACAAAAAAATAATAATTACAGTAAAATAATATCCCTAAATTTATTATATTTATAGATGCTTAAACCACAGCATTAACAAAAAAATAATAATTACAGTAAAATAATATCCCTAAATTTATTATATTTATAGATGCTTAAACCACAGCATTAACAAAAAAAATAATAATTACAGTAAAATAATATCCCTAAATTTATTATATTTATAGATGCTTAAACCACAGCATTAACAAAAAAATAATAATTACAGTAAAATAATATCCCTAAATTTATTATATTTATAGATGCTTAAACCACAGCATTAACAAAAAAATAATAATTACAGTAAAATAATATCCCTAAATTTATTATATTTATAGATGCTTAAACCACAGCATTAACAAAAAAAAATAATAATTACAGTAAAATAATATCCCTAAATTTATTATATTTATAGATGCTTAAACCACAGCATTAACAGAAATAATAATAATTACAGTAAAATAATATCCCTAAATTTATTATATTTATAGATGCTTAAACCACAGCATTAACAAAAAAATAATAATTACATTAAAATAATATCCCTAAATTTATTATATTTATAGATGCTTAAACCACAGCATTAACAGAAATAATAATAATTACAGTAAAATAATATCCCTAAATTTATTATATTTATAGATGCTTAAACCACAGCATTAACAAAAAAAATAATAATTACAGTAAAATAATATCCCTAAATTTGTTATATTTATAGATGCTTAAACCACAGCATTAACAAAAAAATAATAATTACAGTAAAATAATATCCCTAAATTTATTATATTTATAGATGCTTAGACCACAGCATTAACAAAAAAAAATAATAATTACAGTAAAATAATATCCCTAAATTTATTATATTTATAGATGCTTAAACCACAGCATTAACAGAAATAATAATAATTACAGTAAAATAATATCCCTAAATTTATTATATTTATAGATGCTTAAACCACAGCATTAACAAAAAAAATAATAATTACAGTAAAATAATATCCCTAAATTTATTATATTTATAGATGCTTAAACCACAGCATTAACAAAAAAAATAATAATTACAGTAAAATAATATCTCTAAATTTATTATACTTATAGATGCTTAAACCACAGCATTAACAAAAAAAAATAATAATTACAGTAAAATAATATCTCTAAATTTATTATATTTATAGATGCTTAAACCACAGCATTAACAAAAAAAATAATAATTACAGTAAAATAATATCCCTAAATTTATTATATTTATAGATGCTTAAACCACAGCATTAACAGAAATGATAATAATTACAGTAAAATAATATCCCTAAATTTATTATATTTATAGATGCTTAAACCACAGCATTAACAAAAAAAATAATAATTACAGTAAAATAATATCCCTAAATCTATTATATTTATAGATGCTTAAACCACAGCATTAACAGAAATAATAATAATTACAGCAAAATAATATCCCTAAATTTACTTCATTTATAGATGCTTAAACCACAGCATTAACAGAAATAATAATAATTACAGTAAAATAATATCCCTAAATTTATTAGTTATATTAATGCGTTAAAATGGATTTGAGGGAGGTGGGATATGATGGTACAGACTGGATTAATCTTGCTTAGGATAGGGACCTATGGCGGGCTTATGTGAGGGCGGCAATGAACCTCCGGGTTCCTTAAAAGCCAGTAAGTAAGTAAATATTAATGCGTAAACCACAGCATCAATAGAAATTTCGTTCTGCATGGCTGCACGATTCGTTGCTAAAAATGATTGAATGTGTGTCGGAGTGAGGCTGGTGAAATAGCAAGGTGCGAAATTTGTAGGCGTAATAAAACACTATCCAATAAATTTGCTGACTCAATTTCGCCAAGACTTCAGCCATTGAAAAGTTAAAAGATTGCGGAATGCCAATGGTATTTTGCTAAACATGGTAGTATTCAGAATATACCTAGATCAGTGTATAAAAAAATTCCCTGGTGAAGTAAGTAATAATTAGGCTTGTAATACTGGGGACTGATTACACAAGTTGACTGCAGCATAGTACATAGACCGGGGACGTGAGCTAGTACGAAGACATTGATCTTGATTCTGCGATCGATTATGAGAATAATAAAGTGCACATAAACAAATCTGGGCAACTCTGAGTGTAAATATACTCTACATAGCATTACAAAATAATATACATTTTTACATACCTTTCGTTATGTGCAGAAGAATTATCATAGAATTATTCGTGGGTTTGTGTTTTGGCCTTTCTTTTCTTGTGCTATAATGTATCTGTATATAATATCGCTTGTCACCTCGTATGTTTGTATTACATAATGAACATGTAATGTTCCCGTAATGCACTTCAAAACACTCACCAAATTCCGTTGCAAAAATATGCGCCTGAGAACCTTTAATCTTCGACATTATTATTCAGGAGATACACTGTTTACGTATGCTACGGTAGTGACTGGCGAACGGAGTGTTCAGCAGGTACACTGTTTACGCATGCTAGAGTACTGACTGGTGAACGGATAGTCAACTTGAAACCAACGTAACGCACCCTATCTGTCCCCAAAATTACAACCCTAGTGATAACATTCAGCTTAAAAGAACAAAATGCTCGACAACTATTCAAAATGCGTTGGGGTAATTCTTCGTACAGGAATTGACAGGTAGTATTTCTGATAGCCCATACAGTTTATTATTGGACAAGTCAAACGACATCTCAGTACATGAATATTTAGGCTCTACTATTATTATTATTACTATTATTATTATTATTATTATTATTATTATTATTATTACATTGTTTCAGTATTTCTATTATTTGTAATATTTGCTATGTATTTTTATACTGGTTGAGTAGAAAAGAAGGCCTAAAGCCTTATCTCTGTCAGTAAAAGTAAATCAAATAAATGAATAAATAATTAAATTATAGGAAAGGTCATTTCAGTATCATTCTTTATTACTAGAATGCCTTGTGAACAGTCTGCAGGGTCTAGTTTTGAATCATGAATAGAACATGGAGCACAAACAAGGTGCACGTGTTCCCAGTGGCATGTGCCAAACATGTCGTCATGTCAATATAATCTATGAATAACTAACCTTATCTCCGTACGCCTTGGACCAGAATTAGTTCGCTATTAACCACTTTTCTGTCACCTAAGAAGATCACGTGACATAAAAGGACACTACTGTTAATCTCATAGCTTGATTTACCTTCATTGAGCGGAGCCTTTCTCTGCCGATGTTACTAAAAGCTGATGACACAATAGGTTGATGATGGTGGTGATGGCGCTGAAGAGTGAACTCCTACTTTCATTACAGCCACTGTGCACACCACAAGTTTCTCAGGACTTGAAACACCAACTTCGCTCGCATGTGGTCGTTATCTTATTTAAGCCATGACTGGGACTTCTTGTTACTGTACACGTATAACGAACGCCTTTAGTTGGCCTGGTTTCACTTTGATAAACGCCTTTTTGAACGAGTCACTGACAAGCATATGCGTAAATCAGAATTTCATTATGCACAGTGGGCCAAAAAAAAAGGCACCACAAATTAGAAAGACTTTATTTTCGGAAATGCATAATATTAATTTATAATGAATACACTGTTGGAATGAGTAGACTTTAAAGATGAGCAGGACTTATATTATGTTTTTGAGGCTCAATTAAAATCTTATGGAGATCAATACACAATGATGCGAAAAATGTGATTTTTGAAGACAATTTATTACTTCAAAATGCAGAAACTGAATGTTGATAAAAATAATAATAATAATTAATTATATTTCAAATAATCAAAATTCAAAATGATATTATATGTGACCGCCATTTGTCCGCACAACCGTTTACATTGAAAAAATCCATAGTGACACTTGTGGCGGACAAGGTCGCAGTTGGGGTTTTTCCCGAGGATCTCCCGTTTTTCCCCAGATTAGGCATTTACATCATTCCGTCACCATTTCTCCATTTCGTTATCATTCCGTAGCATTCCCCGAACGCCGGCTGGCGACGCATGGAGGGTGCTGACCCAGGGACGAGTGGGGTTGTCTGCTCGAACCCTGGGTACACAGAGAACCTTAGTATTGTTAGTCGGTGTGGGTTTGGGAATGCGTGACCAGAGGGTTAGCGCAATAGATCTTAACAGGTCGCAGTGCTGGGCCATAATGCCCCCCTCCGTTAAATTCAATTCAGACTACTTTCTGTAGTTGACTCCATACAAAATAGTCCATAGGATTAAGATCTCGTTTGAAACTCCAGCGGAAACTATCAGAGAATCTGAGAAATGAGATCTTTCACGCAATAATCTCTCAGGAGGGATATCATGTCCGTATCTTGCTAATCAATCGTTGCACACTTGAAACAGACCATTCTCGCTGAGCGTAGTTTCTTACAATTTGACGGGCAGATAAATAAAATTATCATATTAGTGCAAATGTTTAATGAAAATCTTGTCTTCGTTCGTTAAGCGACCCATTATTCACAAAATGAGAACTCAAAACGGAACAAAACAAATGATGATAGCACAACAAACGGCTTGGCTTGCTGAACTCGTAGGCCTAAGACCATAATGCATAGTTCGGCATAAATGATCGATTTTGTACTGCCTTACAACAAATAAAAAATAGTGTTTAATAAAGATAAACAATTAAATATTACAGTACTTTCTCGGTCTGCAAGGATTGTGAAATTTGCCTGTGAAATAAACTTTCAAGTGAAATCATTAGCTACTCGAATGTAACTATTTAAATTGTGTGCCCTTTTTTTGGCCCACTGTGTAGATGCGAGTATTTTGTCGCACAGAACAGTAGTTTGTCATATAATGTAGTTTAAGGTAATGGTTTGACAGGAGAGCTATGTTAACTCAGATGTTGTTAGTAATCGACGGTCTGGAGGTTGGTACACTCGCCATTTAATCCGAAGCTCGAGGTTTAAAATTCGAACATGGGGATGGATTTTGAAGAGCAATAACAGTTCTTGGCATAATTTCCTTCGGACTGCAAGTAAAGCTAGGATACCCGTGTCTTCGATTTTTGTCAAATAAGGAAGCAATATTTTTGTAACTATGAGAAAGCTAAAAGCAAAATTACTAGTCATTTCCCCTGCAAAATTTTCTGTCTTACTGACAGAAGTCTTTCTTATTTCAAACAGTAAAATAGAAAATTCAGTTTCTAGCATCGTGTCGATCATCCTGAAGATTTTTACAATGTCGGTAGAACTTGTGGAAAGGAACGTAATTGGGTTAAACGTATTATGAATCTGACTTTAAAGCTGAGAACACAGTAAGCTCTGAGTCTAAAATGAATCTAACCGACCTTTACCCTTAATGTAGGTATCTTAATTAACATACTTGTTACTAAATTTTTTGTGAAATCTGTGCGTTCGAACATATTACCCTCAAACTAAATTCAGCATCTTTTGCTATTAGAACTATGCAAAAGATAGTAAATATCAATACCTTAAAAAAATATACTTTTCATACTTCCACTCGGTAATAATATTCTGGAGAAATTCCACAGATAGTAACAGTATATTCCTACTACAAAAAAGAGTAATTGGAATAATAGTAGGTGCCAAATCTAGGGAATCGTGTAGGACTATTTAAAAAACTACAAATAATGCCCATGTCTTGTCAGTATATTTTTTCATCAATAATCTTCCTCATATGTAATCTTGAAAACTTTGTAACTAATTCAAGAGTTCATAGTATAAATACGCGTCAAAAATGACTTTCATACTCCATCGGCAAGTCTATCGTGCTATCAAAAAGGAGTGCGTTATATGGCAGTAAAAATTTTAATAGCCTTCCTATGGATGTAAAAAAATGAAACTCAAAACATAAGAATATTTAGGGCCTAATTAAAGAAGTGCCCAATTTCTCACGCCTTCTATTCTGTAGGTGAATTCATGACATTCAACAACGCTTCATGAACTGGATACTAAAACTTTGTGTTGTACTAGTATACCATATTGTAAACCTCTTCTGTATATATTTCAATTAGATTGTGACTATAAATTAAGACTTTATAGTAGTATTAAGTTTTTTGACTTGTTCCATATTCTAGCTGTGAAGCAATGTACGAATACCATGTAATGTTAATAAATACAATACAATATCAGAGAGCAAATGGTTCTTATGAGCTATGAAATAATATAGGTACCATTCCTTTGGAAGGGGAATAATCCTCAGTTCTGTATGGGACGCGGAATGTTCCTATCCCTGACTGAAAGTATTTCAGGCAAAATTTGGTTCATTTTATCTCCTAAAGATTCTGACTCATAATATAAGCACGAATCGGTACAAGACAAACCGATTCCTAGCATAGTTTCGAAGGTTGTGAAGATTTACACTAGATCAGGCTAGGCTATACGTTCCCTCCACGTATAATTTAACCCAATCTTAGGTAATGTTACCTAATCCAATTTAATAGCGTGTAATAGGTAAAAATGCCTGCATGTTGGCTCGAAGGACGCAGAGTTGTTTCCAGATGGACACAAGATATTCTTCTCTGTATTATTTAATGGCCATTCACATAGGTAATTCCTTTTACGAGGCTAAAACGATACGTTTCGCTTATCTAAGAATTCAAATATTGTGATTACTTCAAGCCTTACTGGAACGAAAGTTGATGATGACTATGACGATAACTATAGAATCTCAATTTGCCTAAGCAGTTTCATTTTAAAGTACTAGTGAATTTTAGCTATTAGAGATTGTGCTAACGTTGAAAATCTCGTATCATACAATTTTTTACGTTATTAAAGACCAATTAACAGAAAAAAGATGCAAAACCACTATATTAGAGTTGTACTTGTACTTATTATATAAGCAGGTAAACGTGTATTTTATCACTAGCGAGAATGTTTATCATACCAGGCGTATGTGGAGTGTGATAACTCCTAGGAGAGAATTGAATCCATTTAAGCATGTGAATGTAATACAGCGGCGGCCAAAGCAGGTGTCGTGATTACATCATGTAATCACAGACATTCAAACGGGCACGAGGAGTTTCCTGTACTTTGCCGTGTGTTTCATTCAGGTACTGAAGGCAAGCAGTGGCGGTATCATGTTGTTCTACAAACTCTGTCTCTGCAAGCACTAAGAGGTGGTTTCGTAAGAATGAGAAGGAGAACTTTTTTGTTCTTCTGTCGGACAAAATGTAATATCTTTATTTTGCTCAACGGTTCAATTACGAGTATATAGAAACATTAATTGCCACGCTGAATAATGTATTATTATTATTATTATTATTATTATTATTATTATTATTATTACTGACCACAAAGTATGTGTTTCTATAATTCTTCTATACGTGCATGAATATTGATATTTTTAGATCTCCCTATAAAGTTAAAATTATTAGGTTTTATCTCAATTTTAATCCTCTTAATCTTTAGATGAGGGTAACTATTTATTAGTTATTCATTTAATAATAATATTGTAGAAAAACTGATTCAATATTATGTGCCAACGAACTGTTAAACGCCAAGAATTGACATGTCTTAAATCATAGCCAAGAAGAGAAAGATGAGATAAATAAATGACGAGTCACTGCAAGAATAATGGACGTCACTTTTTTGTCGAAAATGAACCAAGACTGTCAATGCATTGCTTAAGACATATAGAATGTAAGTAGAGAGTTACATGGCATTAACACTGGTCTAGGCTGCCCTCAATTCAGTGTCATATATTATATTTATAATTTTTAGAAATGATCTGTATAGCGCTAAATGCGCTGATCGATCAATAAATTTAAAAAAAAAAACACTGATAGTCATTGTCCAGTAATGATCGGAAAATCACAGTTAAGCTTTGATCGCTAAGCATTTCAAACTTTCAATCGCTTCTTCTGCAAAATGTATTCCAAATGACATCCATCATACTTGCAGTGGATTCTTCAAATGTAAGGAAGTCAGCTACCTAATGGGGTTTGAAATATCGCATGCTCTAAAGCCTTTCAAATGGAACAGAATTTCTCAAAAGAGTAATGATTAAAATATCTCAAATAATATGTCCGTAAGAAGTTTTTATTTTGAAAAACTACGAATTTCTCGACCAAGTATCGAGAGAAAATTTAGAAAATTCCTGATTATATTCAAGAGGAAGGTTAAAAAAGGAAGCAAGAAAAATCGTATATTATTCACTGACTCTTGATGACAGCAGTGATATTACTGGTACAGCAACGCTTGAGATTTTTATCCGCGGGATTGATCAAGATGTTTGTAGGCCTACAGAAACCACCACTGGTTGTAGTTTTCATGCCAAGTAACTTTCCTCCGTCTTCTTACTTCATAGGCTGTCTGTCGCATGTAATCACTGCAGCTCGAGTTTTGGTCACAACTGATGTAATACCAAATTTTATCTATATCTTCTTTATAACTCGTTATAACAAATAAATATAATACATTGATGTTAAATGTTGTGACTGTTAAATTTATTCCTTATACACGATTTAATATCTAGATCATAATGTCACGTGTATAGAATCTTTTGATTTAGTCTATCAGTAGACCGTGTGCTATTGTGATTTTTTTGTATTGTCATAATGTTATAAATGGCTTCTATTCATTCTAACTGATTTCAATTTTTAATGATTATAACAATGGTGATTAAGTCGGTGATGAAAATTTCCAATGCGGTATTTTCCTTTGGGACTGAGAGAAACCATAACAAGTCTCATTCAGTTTAGCCGGCCATGGGGTTTGGACCCGCGACTTCCCAAATGTGAGTCTAGTGTGTTACAACTGAATCATCCCGCCCTGTATTATGAATATCATATAACAATATTCCTTACAAGTCGGTTTGCTATAGTTTCATCTATGACTCCCTTTATCATTTCATGAACGTTGTTTGCTTTTGCATATTAAGGAGTATGGCGTCCGTTTCGGTAAAGTGCAGATGTCAGAGGATATAATTATTTGTACTTGCTATTATCTGTGAATTTTGAACTGGTGGATCAAGTTCATGTACAAAAGTACAAACCACGCACGAGTCACTGAACTGAAAACTGTGAACTGAAGCACTGGTAATCCCGGAATGTCTCAGCTGACTTTAGTTGAGGACAATGGTCCAGGATTAGAATAAACACACGTGGCAAATGCAGTCCATTGCTTGACCTTGAGCCACCAGTTCGAAATGCACAGATAATAGTAATATATTAATGATGAATGTTTTTACATGTCAGTATCGTTATACTTACATATACTTATTGACAGTAGTATTTTGTATACTGATAGTGATTTTTGGTTTTCAAATAGAAATTAACGCAGACGTTAACATTTCTAGCCATATAGGTATTTAAATAAGTGAAACAAAACCAACCTACTTTTACATTTTTGGGTTAATCAGTCGACGCAGCAACGAGTGAATTTTGTAAACTTTTATCCACCAGTTCCTAGAAATACAGTGCGTTCGTAGCTCGGCCGGACCGTTCCGCGGCGGCCTTGGACTGGATGAAGATTGGCGCGCCTGCCGCTGTAGCTACCGCTGACGCGCCAGTCAGTCGAGTTGGACCTGTCGTGAGGGAAAGACGTCTGTGTGCGTGTTTTGAGTAAAATTGTATTGTCTCGTGGTGATAAAGTGTCTATTAATAATGGTTGAGTACATTTTATAACAACGTATTTTCCTCTATGATGCGTATTTGAAATACTCTTCTGCAAGAAGGTGTCGAAGAGAATTTGAACATCGGTTTGCAGGTGTTCGAATTCCTAGCAGGTCAACTATTCATGACCTTGTCAATAAAGTCAGACGTAGGGATCTTTTTTGAACAAGAAACGTGTTCAACAACGCCGTGTACTGACAGAAGAGAAGCTTGATGAAGTAGGGCCCGGTTAGAGCACTCACCCCGCAAATCACTGCGACGTTTAGCACAAGATGTTAACAATTCCAAGACGTCAGCTTTTGTGGCAACGAAACTTCTGAAACTTAAGCCGTACAGGGTAACTGTAGTTCATGCTTTACAACCACAAGATCCTGTAAGTAGGGTTAATTAATTGCAATTGGTTTGTGCAGTCCGTTCATAATGGCGACGTGAACCCACTTTTAACGTTCTTCACTGATGAAGCGTGGTTTCATCTTCACGGTCACGTTTCTACTCAGAATAATAGGCCTAGATACTGGGCTACCGAAAATCCCCATATTTTTCATGAAGTTTCTCACTTCGCTGCAAAGGTTGGGGTTTGGTGTGCAGTGAGTGCGAGTAGAATTATCGGTCCCATATTTTTCGACACAACAGTTGATTCACACGTTTATGTAACTTCAATTTTAAATAATTTTTTTCGGCAGGATTCAGCTACAGTGTACACCGCTGCGAATTCTGTGCATGAATTGCGAAGTGTGTTTGGTGACAGAATTTATTAGTCGAGGATTGTGGCCACCTCGTTTCCCTGACCTATCTCCATGCGATTTTTATTTATGGAGAACGTTAAAGAATAAAGTATACGCATCAAATCCGCACACGTTACAAGAATTGAAGGACATCACGAGAGAAATACAGGCAATCAGTCAACATGAACTTTTGCGAGTGAACCAGAATTGTTTTCGGAGATATAGGGAATGTGTTCGAGTTGAAGGCCATCACTTTCAACATCTGTTGTGATGCAGGTAAGCCTAATGTTAGTAGAGTAGTTAGTGTTCCGTACCCATGACTTGCCAGTCGTTTACGTGTAACTCTGTGGGCAGGCGCCAATCTTCACCCAATCCAAGGCCGCCGCGGAACGGTCCGACCGAGCTACGAACGCACTGTAGTAACATGAATAATATAAAGGACAACTTTATATATATATATATATATATATATATATATATATATATATATATATATATATATATTAAATATCTACATGGCAACGGGATAATTTATTATATGGTGTTAATAAAATTATTTTTTATAACTATAAGAATGTTTATCTATCTATGGAATTAGCTGTCACTATCTTCAGGCGACCATGGGAACACGTCCAATGAAAACATAGTCACAAATGACGGCACACAGTATATACTGTATAGGCTTACTCCTGCATGCAAGACTGCAATAAATTATTATTGTTACATATATCGATGGTCGTATTTTATGGGACATAATGTAAACATTCAAACAAAACGTAGCATGCACTTAAATATATTTTAATAGCTTGCTTCTTATCGATCATATCTGAATTACCTCTGCTTTCAGATTTAAAGGTGAGATAAAAAATATAAATTCAAGTTTTTTTAGCAACCGCTGCGTCACTATATTGAGTACATTCCCAGCTTTTGGCTGATAAAGTAATATTACCACTATTTCGTCATATTTGTTATCACAAACCCATTCATCGCTTAGGTCGTGGATTCACTGATCAATCTATTGTAGAGATTAATTTTTTTGGTCTTACAGAACTATATGTGATGGTTACCATAGATTATCCGCCTAACATTGCATATATTCTAGGAGTCCCTGCCGCCATCTCCTTGTGTAATGAACTGATATGCCATAGGATCTCATGTGTTAAAATCATCCTTAGCTATAATCAGTAATCATTTGTACTCAAGAAACTTTTATTGTAAATGATTTCCTATGTTTTCTTATCATTTATCTTAATGTTTTTTCTTTCAAATTGTCACGTAATTGTTCTTAATGATTGTTCTTTGTGAATTGATTAGCAGGCCGATCTATCAAACCCTTATTTAAGGCGGCTTTTGTTAATACAAATTTATTATTATTTATTATCTGTTGACTTAAAATATACCTACTATGTCAATATACTGTATATACAGTAAGTCGCACATGGAGAAAGGCCACTAAGGGAATAGAACCAAAGGAGAAGGATTCGATTCGGAGGGGTGGATTGAACTTCGGCGTAGCTCAGTGTTTAGAGCGCCCAATGCATAGAACTGGGAGACCTGGGTTCGATCCTCGGCGCCGAAGCGAATTTTTCTCCATTAATAGCAAATGGTTCACTGATCAATTTCCAGTCATAATAATAGTTACGCATTTATGAAAAGTTTGGGCCATTTAACATGTTCACACGAACATGAATAAAATTTATTCATAAAAGTTGGAAGTTACCTCTAGCAGTCGTAGCTATTATCACTCTGTTGCCCGCCAAGAAAATGGTACCTCCCTTCCATTGGGACTGAGTGTGCACCTCCTATTCTTAAGCGGTGGTAATTAATAGAGACCGGATTTTTATGTAATATCAAGGTGTGAAATATGTACATATTTATGTAAGAAAAATGAGCTGAATATGTACCAAAATATGTAAAATCATGAAAATATTTAATATCATTATCTGGCAGGTATAGTGTAGGTAAGACTCTCCAGTTGTGATTTCATAGAGCACCCGATTTTTTTACCGCACACTTGACACATTACTATTTTTCCATCTGTAGTGAAAGCTTCGTCCATCGCAATCCATGATTTTATTTTTGTCGTTAGAGTTGAAGATACAGGGGCCATTTTAGTTAGTTAAAAACGGTAGTTAAACTCACTTGCATTTTATACTGTAAGTACTAAAACTAGAGAACTGAGTGAAATGAAATACATAACAGTACTGCAAGCACCGTTTCGTTTTACTGGATTAGGAAAAAATAAGAGAAGATGTGGGACACATGCATTTTAGCTGCTCCCTGTGAGAAACAAAGTACCTACTAAAACCTCAAACTCTAGGCATTTACAAACTGTTGTTTGAAAAGTGACATTCCTGTCTCATTCAGAAGGGTAGGATTATTCCAGCCGAGAACCATATTTCTAATTGCTCGGAAAATCACATTTTCGTATAGGTCTACTAAATTTAAAGTATAGAGGTCAAGCAATAATCTGAAAAGCTATTTATTTTAATCTTTCAACGTATTTCCAGTTTTTTCCTTTACTTCAGCTTCTTTTCAAAAGTCGGCTACTTTATTGCGGCTCATGCCAGACTTGACACGGGTTTTCCCTGAAAGGATTAGGAAGAGGGTGGGTAAGGTTGTAAATTGCATGGGAACGGCTTGTTAAGAGGTTTGCAAAACAATTATAGTTCGAGACAAATCATGTCGTTCTCGTCCCACTCCACCGCATGAAGGCAACGCTACTTTCTGAGTGATTTTTACAATACAAGGTAATTGTATGAGAAAGGTTGCCTTTTGTTCACTCATATTTACAGTGGGTGGTATGGGGTTAGTGCCTCTATTACTTCCTGGAACTAAGAATGTTATGTTTCGTCCCGAAATATATCTTTTCTTGGGTGGGTAAAAAGGCTTTTTAAATCTGTGTATTTCAAATTGTAAACTTCCCCAGCAGAAGTTTTTTTTTTTTTTTCCTTTTAGAGAAGTAAAAATGAATAAAAATCCTAAATATGTAGATTTATGTAATAGCAAGCCATAATATGTAATGTGGGGTAAATATGTAAAAAATCTAGTATCAAATTTTAATATTTTCATGGTAATTACAAGATTCGCAAAGATTTGTTATTTATATATGGTTAGGTTGAAAGGAATATAATATGTAATTACATAAAAATCCGATCCCTAGTCATTAATCATGCTGACCACACGATCGAAGAATTCTGTTGTTTGTGGATGTCTAATGTTTGTTAGTAACTCTACTAACAGTAGTAAGTCCGGAACAGACCAAAAACCCAGTTCCTTTTATATTTGGCAATTACCCCCTAATAATTTATCAATAGTTTTATTTACGCTTTACGTTGAATTATGAGAGCATGAACTTTCTCTCTCTCTCCCTCTCCCTCTCTCTCCCCCTCTCCCTCTCTCTCCCCCTCTCCCTCTCCCTCTCTCTCCCCCTCTCCCTCTCTCTCCCCCTCTCCCTCTCTCTCTTCCTCCCCCCTCTCTCTCTCTCCCTCTCTCTATGAGGCCGGGAGGGGAACATCTCTGTGCACCGCGACCTGAGGTCTATTGTGCGCTCCTGGGATGAATTGCAGCCCAACGACCGCACCCACGCCGAACCGACCTAACCCCCAACACTCTAACGACCAGTCCCACCATCCCTCTAAGTCCGTGTACCATACCACCCCAACAGCCCCTCCACATTCCCACCTCAAACGGTCTGAGGTGTACGTCACCCCTCCCGTTTGGCCAACGGTCTAAGGTGTAGGCCACCCCTCCCGTCGGGAGGGGAGTGGATTCCGCTGCTGGGCCACCAACTGCCATGTTTTGGCATATCCATGGAGGACGGCGAGAGCGTCAGGAGCTTCGGAGGGTAGACGCAGACGCGATCTGAAAATCAAGAAGACAACCGGAATGATAAGGAAAGGATGACGGGGGGGGGGGAAGGAAGTGGCGAGAATGAGTGGGGTTCCATACGCCTGATAAAGTTACCTGATATTCATCCATAGGAGTGAGGGAAAAACCTCGACAGAACATCATCCAGGCAACTCGTCCCAAGCAGGGAATCGAACCCAGTAGGGTTCGGGAGCGAACACGCTACCACGAGACCACAGCAGTGGACGAGCGTGAACTTAATCCATTTTTTTGATAAAGTTGATACTACATTCTCTTTCGGTAATTCCATTCCAAATCGTGGTTTTTTACCAACTGTTCCTTTTCGTTTTGGAATTCTAAACCCTGGGAACCTGCCTACTAGTTTTTCTAGTTAACTTGAGTCATTTCCACAGTTACTGTAACGCATGAAATCAGACTTGTAGAGTCGTACTAGAATTATCTCTGTTACGTCCATGGAGTATAACTGTATCCAAATTTTATATCATACTATCTTCTTGATTTCGCTTACTCTTTTCCCTCCTAGGCCTACGCCTTTAGAACGAAGTTAATCCTGTTGTGGTGTTATCTGTTTTTAATTTAAATAATGATGTAACAAACTAAATTTCCAAATACACGATTTTAAAAACGAATAATTGTTCAAGTATCCGCACAAATATGTGGAAAATATATTGGCAAGGCTTGTGGAAGTGTGTGGTAGCTCATTGGTATAACGTTTGGCTACCTACCAAACAAAAGTTACCGTGTTTTAGTGTTAAGTTCCCGCTCATGGCTTGCTTTTTTATTATTCTTTTTTCTGTAAGTTTGCAGTTAGTATCCCGTGATATTAATTGTGGCTGTCGTAATATTTTGCCCATATTATGTCGTAATAGTATGGCAACGTAATGACCTACCCAAAATAAAAAAAAATATGTATTATAAACAAGCTCGCATTTGACTAACACTGTTTTGTTTTATGGTGCATTTGTTATTGTTAGCAATCAGCAGTTTATTTTTACGCTCGACGAGAATTTAACTTCAATAAAAGGACTTGTGCTATTGAAGTCCGTCGCTATAGAACAATAATGTATATTTAAATGATAATATCATCAAATAAAGACGATAAATTACTTTCAAGTGGCAATGCCAATTTTGCTTTAACCGACGAGTACACTAATAGACTTTGATGGGGCGTTACTTATCGAATAATACCGCCTCCACCTCGTGGTGTACTGGCAAGATACGAGTTTAAGGATTATTCCCTCGTGCATTGTCCATATTCAGGCCCCTTGAGGATATAAAGTTTATGAGTTACATTTTGTCATTCGTCCATAATGTTATAGACAGAAATTATTATAAAATTTTAGCAATTAAATATATGTTACTTTATAATAGGCATTTTATTTTATTCAATATTCTACCTTTAACATATTTTTAAAGTTAAACAACAATAAAATTCGGGTTGTAAAAAATACGAAATAAACTGAGAGTTCCATTTAAAGAAAAATAAATTTTAGCAAGATGTACATTAAAAAGATTAACTATTTTATTTAATTCCAACGTTTTAAATATTTTGTCCGTATTTCCATCCTTCATTGTAGAGTAGAACACATAGTGATAACATTAGCCATATATTATAATAAATAATCCGTGGCGCTACAGCCCTTGAAGGGCTCAGACCGAGCATATATTATAGTTGACAATTGTAAGTTATTGTTCTCGTCTATACAGGGTGTTTCCGAGGTGGTGTTACAAACTTTCAGGGATGATGCCGAAGGGCACATGTATCAATTTGAGATAAGGAACCATGGTCCGGAAATGACTGAGTCGAAAGTTATAAGCAAAAATAGTTGTGTGGAAATGGAACAGTGATTTCGCACCATGTGCCCTCCTTCCCTTAAGGTACGTTTTACTCGGAGCGACTATTGCGATGATCGTTCAACGATGATTGTGCAACGATAATCGTTGAGCACTATTTCTTTGTATTTCTTATGGAGCTGTTTTCCTTCGAGCGACTGCCGCTAGAGTCGTTAACGACGATCGTACGTCTTGAATAGTCGTTCAGGAAAAGGTTGAATATAATCGTCACTCACTAATGTTTATTGTGAGAAAGACGTGTATCATGGCTCCTTCGTTTTCTGACGCGGATGACGAAATTCTTCTCGAGGAAGTGGCGAATCATCCCTCACTGTGGTGTCACATGCGTCCTACAAGGATCAAAAGGTCAAGGACAATATATGGGCTGAGTTTGTGAATAAAGTTGTAAAATGAAGTTATTAAGTTATTTAAATTTTTTATACAGTCTCTCTTCATTATTGAGCTCAAGCAGACGGTGTTTTTTTGGCTCTTTTCACCCCATACGTATGGAGAAGTATTTCGTCGTCTTCCATCTTCTCAATCAAAGGCATTTAAGTAATCTTTTACGTCTACTCATTAAACTCATTCTGTTAAACACAATCTTCCTTTAGAACAGCCGTGGCGAAAATGTGACTCACGAGCACATTGTGGCTCGCAATGATAGCTATGCATTTCTCTTGGTTCCTATCTTCTCCAACTCCCACCCTCTCACTCACTGGAGTCAAACTCCGTTCCATTTGTATTTGTCTCTGACCTGCGAGTGGCGTATCGTCGCAATGTCTCTTTCGAAACCATGTACCTCTACAAAAACGAAAGTTTCAAAGTACGATGGGAGGACGCATTTTTTTGCTGTCAGTATGATGAGAATATTAAATGTGTGATTTGTTCACAAGTATTACGAGGAAAACGGTTGTATAACATAGAACGACATTATACTACATGTTACTCATGAAACATTAAAAGGTTAAGTGTTATTATTATTATATTATTATTTTATTATTCTATTATTAATTTATTATTATTATCATCATCATTATTATTATTATTATTATTATTATTATTATTATTATTATTATTATTACCTCTGTACGTCAATTCTTTTTCAGCAGATGTACGAATAATACGGTTTGATCTCCAATTTAAACTCACAGATTTACAACGTGATGTTAAATGAAAGTTATATGTAAGGACTTGAAAAATGTTCAACTTTTCAAATCTTTGCCAAAAAAAAATAAAATACACTGGTCAAAAAAAGTTAAGCATATTTCCAGTTTACCCAATAATACCTGATATTTATGTTTCTTTTGGTTTTATGTGGCACGTATTATGTTTACCAATTCAAAATCTTCCACTTGTTTTATTCTGCATCACTAGGTAACGTCCAAATCACGGCTAATAAACAAAGCCTGTAATTCGAGCAAAGTTGAATCAGTGTCGTTTTGCTTCATAGTGCTTTATAGTGCAGTACAATGGCTCGGAACACCCTTACAATGGCAGACCGCATCAAAATCATCACTTTGATGGAACAAAACAGGAGACAAGTTGATGTTGCTAACATCCTTCATGTGAATCAGAGTATTGTCTCCAGACTGTGGAGAAAGTTCCAGGAAACCCAGTCAATAGCAGACCGACCTCGCGAGGGCCGTCCACGCAAAACAACACCAGGTCAGGACCGGTATGTAAGGTTATCTGCACGTAGGAACCCTATAGCCTCAGCTACAACTCTGCGCCATGACCTGCGCGAAGCCACTGGTGTTGTTGTAAGTAGCCAAACTGTGCGCATTAGACTTCATGTCATAGGGTTGTATGCTCGAAGACCACTCAAGACTCCAGCACTCCGTCCACATCACAGGGGTGCTCGTGCAAGATGGGCTAGAGCACATGAGAATTGGACACGAGACCAATGGACCAGAACTTTATTCTCAGACGAAGTGAGAATGGGCCTACACCCTGACAACAACTCTATTCGCGTATGGAGACGAACAGGGGAACGAAATCATCCCTCAATGGCCGTGGAACGTCACCAACAGTTTGGTGGTTCAATCTTGTTTTGGGCAGGTGTCATGTTTGGCCGCCGCACACCACTGGTTTCAATAGAGGGAAACATGACTGCTGCCGTGTATGAGAACAACATCCTCCAACCCATAGTAAGTGGTTTTGCAGAGACTGTAGGAGAAGGGTTCACTCTACAGGACGATAATGCTCGGCCTCATCGTGCTTATAGTGTGCAGCGGTATCTGGTAGAACATGGGATCCGAAGAATGGATTGGCCAGCATGCTCACCGGATATGAAATGCATAGAGCATGCATGGAGCTTTCTCAGGAGAGCCATTTCCAACCGTCCACATCACCCATTAACGATTCAAGAACTCAGGAATGCTGCCTTGGAAGAATGGGACAATTTGCCTCAGGAGAGCTTAGATGCGTTGGTACTGAGTATGCCCCGTCGCATACAAGAGTGCCTCAGGGTTCGTGGAGGACCAACACGTTATTAAACAGGGTACTGAAAGCACCATTTCCTTTTCTTTGATGATGTACGAATTTCAACTTCCCTTATCTTTTCCGTTGTTTCCAAACAATGCAACTTTTTCATTTCATATTGAGTCCATTGTTAACAAATAGTGTATTTATACTTTTAAGTTTATTCTGTGGAACCAAGAAACCCAATTATAATTTATCTATTTTATTTAAATTGATAAAAACCGTTATATGCCTAATTATGCTTAACTTTTTTTGACCAGTGTAATAAATATCCGAAGCTTCGTTCATTCGTTTGCTCTGTTGAGGCCATGTTCGCTATAATTTATGTTTGTGAAAAATTATTTTCAACAATGAAAATATTAAAAACCAAATTTAGATCACGACTGACAGACATATACCTTCGTGATCAACTACGACTGGCAGTAAGTGACATAATTCCTGATTTTGAAACTCTGTCGCAGAGACATTCTGAAGACAGTTAATTTTAGGTTGTGATAATGTGTCCTATGTTTTCTTGTTCATTTCTTTCTTCGTTACACGTACTAAACATCAGTTTGTAGCCTTGTATTGTATAAAATTATATTTGAGTGCTTGACTAAGGAAAATGAAAATCCGTTAATACAGTAAGTCAGACAGTTGCTTCACTTCCCCTTCGGGTGTCCGCCTCCCTCCATAAGTGCTATGCACGTCGCAGGTTACACAGTGTCTCGGCGCACGATCACATTTTCGCTACGGCTGCTCTAGAACGATGCGATTGCAAATGAAAACACGCGACTAGGGAAAAATCAACAAATCGTAGACGCTCCGAGCAAAATGGTAACCAACGATTATCGTTCAATGTTTCATCGTTCAACAATAATCGTTGAACAATCATCGCAATAGTCGCACCGAGGAAAACGTACCTTTAACCTTTGAAACAGTCGTGGAAAAATGGTATGGGTCGGATGTCTCCTATGTGCGTATTTGGCCCGATACAATCTGTGAGTTTATCTACTGTTCCCATTGGCTCATCCGTATTCGAAAATTAAGTCTACATATTCCACTCTCGTGTACTCCTCCATTTCACTAGGACTCATCGACTGGACGCTGTTGAGGCGAAATGTCAGCTATAGAGGACAGAAAAGCTTGATTTTCATGTGAATCAGTCGGTTATTAATGTGATAATGTGCAACGGCATTACCAAACAAACAAACAAAGTTTGGTGCAGATCCAGCCAGCGGGTCTACAATCCATAAATGGTGCACTGATTCTAAGGCTAGATTTTCCGCAAACCAGATAACAAAGTGTTAAGAAGAAAATGTTGCATAATTATGCAGACTTTAATTGAAAACGATGATGAATTTAATCGTTCCGTGGTGTTTTCTGACGCAGGCACTTTTCATCTTTCTGATAAGGTGAACAGACAAAACCTCAGAATCTGGGAGTCGGAAAATCCGCTTACCCGCTTGATGTATGCCGTGTTATCAAGGGGGGACACATTGAACATCTTTAAGGTAAGGAACTAAACTTTTCGAGTTTCTCTTTCCATTCGTACTATTTTCATGCACCTTAGATTCATAGAACGTAAATTATTTACGTTCGAAACCGGAAAGTTCTTTTGTGGAGCCCTATATTTCAACTTCACAACGTCTGAATAGGTTAAGTATTCATAAATATGCGATTATTAACATTTTATGAGCGAATTTGAGGGATTTATTATCTATTTATTTCTTATTATTTGTTTATTTATTATTATTTATTCGCCGGTATTTATTTATTTTGTTTGTTTGTTTGTTTGTTTGCTTATTTATTTATTTACTTATTTATTTATTTATTCATTCATTCATTCATTTATTCATTGGTTTGTTTATTTATTTATTTGTTTATTTATTTATTTGTTTATTTATTTAGTTATTTGTTTATTTATTTAGTTATTTACTTATTTATTTATTTTTGTTTATTTGTTTGTTTGTTTGCTTATTTATTTATTTACTTATTTATTTATTCATTCATTTATCTATTTTTTTATTTATTAGTTTGTTTATTTGTTTAGTTTTTATTTATTTAGTTATTTGTTTATTTATTTATTTATTTATTTAAGTATTTATTTACTTATTTATTTATTTATTTATTTATTTATTTATTTATTTATTTATTTATTTATTCATTTATTCATTCATTCATTTATTTATTTATTTATTTATTTATTTATTTATTTATTTATTTATTTATTTATTTATTTATTTATTTATTTATTTATTTATTTATTTCACAGGTTTACAATGTGTTTGACATCTTCCTGTACCCATTTCAAGAATTTATAATCACTCGCCACTCATCTCTATTCTCCCAATCTCCCTCCTCTAAACCTTGAAATATATTATTTACATTTTTATTTTATTCACGAAATAGTCCTAATAAATGCCACTCGAGGTCTAAGATTACTATAGATCAGTGGTTTCCAAACTTTTTGAAGGTGCTAGCCACTTTTGGGTGAGACATTTGTTTGCGAACCCCCCCCCCCCATCAGTATCAGTAATTAACCCCATTCGAAAAATACAAATGTAAGATCGCGAACAACGATAATTTTACTCAAAACCAGTAGATACCACCCAACGCCTAATGTGTCGATACCTGCAAAACAAGAAACGCAATATGCAAACCTATTTTTTGCACGATTATGTTTTTTACTGTATTTACAGATATTGTTGTTAGACCTTGAAAGTTACAATTCTCACACAGAAACTTGTTGCTAGGGAAACCATTCTTCATAACATAAAACTATACTGAAATAGACCCATTACAGTGCACATCTTGTTGTTACTTAGTTACCATTACAGTGCAGTTTTGCGAAGGCTTTGGTATAATAATGCTCTAAATTTTCAATGTAAAATATATTGTATTTACAGTTTTAAAAATGTGAAATGCATTACAAAATCTCGGAAAATGAAATACTTGCTCTGCTCGTTTTTCAAACTTTTTCTCGATTTTGTTAAAAGCACTTCCCAACCTTGTATCGTAATAAACTATTTCAATTCTTTTTGGTTTTTTAGACTGACATTTCTTTCTGATATATTTTTTTTTTCCAAACACTTAGGACACATACAACATAAATGTGTTAATAAGGCGACTAGGGGGTCGCGACCCACACTTTGGGAAATGCTGATATAGATAACTGCATCGTTTGGCGTTCAATTAAAAAAACATGGCCGGCGACTTAGTTTTCGTGGCTGCACCTATCTGATTACGAACGGCAGGCGCAACAATAAGTTGTTAATATACTTTACTCGTACATTTAATTCAATTTTCTAGTAATAAATCACAGTACAATTATCAATAATTAAAATTGTTTGTTAAACGATCTTAGTTTAAATTTATTGAAAAAGAACTTCTAATAAAGTTCACCATCATGTCATCGGCGTAGCTCAGGCGGTTGCGCGTTTGCCTGCTGATACGGAGTTGCGTTCGAGCGTAGATTCGATTCCGGCTTGGCCTGATTAGCTACCTGGTTGGTTCCCCCCCCCCCCACCCGAGGTTTTAAGAAACCGTAAGGCGAATGTCAGGTAATCTATGGCGAATTCATCTCATCAAATTATCATCCCGCTATCACCAATTCCATTGACTCTATATAACTCAGTAGTTCATATAGCATGGTTAAGGAACCAAGTACAAAAATCACCATCATCATCATTATAATCATCATCATCATCGATGGTAGATATTCGTAACTCAAAATTAAACAGTTAGCACTTTATAAATCAGATTTAACATTTTATAGAATTTTTAATGTTAGATTTATCATTTTATAGCGCTTTTGGATGGAAATATGTATTTTATGTAAAGTTTAGTGGTAGAAATTTAATGTTATCAATACGGTAAGAGGTGCATTTTCTAGATTTTCCAGTTAAAATTCTTGAAAGTAATAAATAAGTAAAGGGATATATAATATTACAGTGAATTCATGGACATTAAGAAACTTGCCAAAATATATAATGTGATTTTATCCGACCCATCGTATTATTGCCCAATCAATCACCCGCTAACACATACTTCTTTGTGAGTAATATTAAATCTAAAGAAGTGATATTCATTATTAGTTTAATCTTACCGAGCGAGGTGGTTAATGCGGTCCGTATGGAACTCTCATTCGGAAGGTCCGTGGTTCGATTTCCGGACGACTAATCTGACTGTGATTTTTCTGTGGTTTTCCACAGTTACTTAGGCAAATGCCAGGTTGAAATTTTCATTGCCAGGGTTCATTTCCCTTCCCTTCCCGTGTAGAAAAAGAATTTAGATTTCATATCATTCATCTTCTTCATCTAATTCCATACACATATCCAGGTCAAGACGCATGTCTTCGTCCGCTTACGCGGGGGGGGGGGGGGATCGTCCTCTCCGCAACCGTTCCTGAGTTCCCAGCCTTCCGCAATATCTCTGCCAGGACTCATTCCTTAAGACCACTTCCAAAGGCGCTTCGACACCTTGGAGAGGCCGTTGGAATGGATCCTGTGCTGCTTGGTCACCTTGGCGATATGAACCTGGGGGGGGAGGGTAAGAAGGCTCCATTGAGTGAGCGAGTAAGGGGTAACATGCGGCCGGAGTCCACACCTGTGGAGTAGCGGTTAGCGCGTCTGGCTACAAAACCAGGTGGCCCGGGTTCGATTCCCGGTCGAGGTAAGTTACCTGGTTGAAGTTTTTTCCGGGGTTTTCCCTCAACCCAATATGAGCAAATGCTGGGTAACTTTCGGTGTTGGACCCCGGACTCATTTCACCGGCATTATCACCTTCATCTCATTCAGACGCTAAATAACCTATGATGTTGATAAAGCGTCGTAAAATAACCTATTAAAATAAAAATAGAATATAGCATGCAGCCGGTGGGCTTGTACACCTCATCCTCATTCATCCCATAAATTCGGGGTGCAAAATAGGCCTCAGTATGGCCGACGTGCAAAGCGTCGTACCTAGCTACAGTTACCTAACATAAGCTAACCTAAGCTAACCTACTTACTTACTTACTGGCTTTTAAGGAACCCGGAGGTTCATTGCCGCCCTCACATAAGCCCGCCATTGGTCCCTATCCTGAGCAAGATTAATCCAGTCTCTACCATCATATCCCATCTCCCTCAAATCCATTTTAATATTATCTTCCCACCTACGTCTCGGCCTCCCCAAAGGTATTTTTCCCTCCGGCCTCCCAACTAACACTCTATATGCATTTCTGGATTCGCCCATACGTGCTACATGTCCTGCCCATCTCAAACGTCTGGATTTTATGTTCCTATTTATGTCAGGTGAAGAATACAATGCGTGCAGCTCTGCGTTGTGTAACTTTCTCCATTCTCCTGTAACTTGATCCCTCTTAGCCCCAAATATTTTCCTAAGAACCTTATTCTCAAACACCCTTAATCTCTGTTCCTCTCTCAAAGTAAGAGTCCAAGTTTCACAACCATACAGAACAACGGGTAATATAACTGTTTTATAAATTCTAACTTTCAGATTTTTTGACAGAAGACTAGATGACAAAAGCTTCTCAACCAAATAATAACACGCATTTCCCATATTTATTCGGCGTTTAATTTGCTAAGCTAACCTAACCTAATTTAATCTACAGTTCCAGAGTCCTTAGCGAAGGTTTCAGTACTTACTTACTTACTTACTTACTTGCTTGCTTACTGGCTTTTAAGGAACCCGGAGGTTCATTGTCGCCCTCACATAAGCCCGCCATAGGTCCCTAACCTGAGCAAGATCAATTCCAGTCTCTATCATCATAACCCACCTCCCTCAAATCCATTTTAATGTTATCTTCCCATCTACGTCTCGGCCTCCCCAAAGGTCTTTTTCCCTCCGGCCTCACAACTAACAGTCTATATGCATTTCTGGATTCGGCTATACGTGCTACATGCCCTGCTCATCTCAAACGTCTGGATTTAATGTTCCTAATTATGTCAGGTGAAGAATATAATGCGTGCAGTTCTGTTTTGTGTAACTCTCTCTATTTTCCTGTAACTTCATCCCTCTTAGCATTTTGAGGGGTAACTGTAATTACAAACCTCCTATCAGCAATTCCATACTTAGGTATTCATTTAGTACAATGAGTATGAGGTGGGTTTACTGTAGATAATGCAACACTAAATCGATTCTTTACATTCCATTTTCTTCTTCCATTTATTGTAATTGCATCTGTAATAGTACCCCAAATACTTTCCTAAGCACCTTATTCTCAAACACTCTTAACCTATGTTCCTCTCTCAAAGTGAGAGTCCAAGTTTTCACAACCATAAAGAAGAACCGGTAATATAACTGTTTTATAAATTCTAACTTTCAGATTTCTTGACAGCAGACTGGATGATAAAAGCTTCTCAACCGAATAATAACAGGCATTTCCCATATTTATTCTGTGTTTAATTTCTCCCACAAAGTCTATTCTATATCTAGCTAGTTCTTTTGCTACTAATGTTACCCCTCCTGTTGTATTCAGACTTGTAACATTCCAAGTACCAAATCTCAAAAACTTATTCCTTTGCTGTGGTCGTGCCATAGAATCAGTCCCATTCCGAGGCTTAGTTACTTATTTTCGACAAGGGGCAGAGGGACAAGTGGTAAGCTCATCGCCTCAAACGCCACCTAGTATGCTATTAAGGCATTACTAGGGCGCAAAAGAGGAGAAATTCAGTCCAGAGACTGTAATTAAACTTTGAGGTCTTTAACGTGCCGGAAAACTCCTACAATGCTCTCACAACTTAAAGTTCCTCATGGAGGACTTGCTCTCCGGATTTTTGCGTCCTGAAAAATGCATCGATTCCAGCTGGGTTTAAACTCGCAACCCTTATGTCTAGAGAAGAGCGCTTTTCCCCTAGACCACTGAGGACGACAAAGAGATGGCATAGGCTACCCATATTCCAATATTCTACCACCAGCACTAGACAGATTAGTCGAAAACTCGAGGTAGCGGCACAGATAACAACAAAGAATGTATCAGAGAGGGTTCTTGTGCTATTCATATAAAAGCTGGAATAGAGAGAGTAACAAAACTGTTTTAAAAAGTTGTGAAAGCTATATGAGGCGCTCAGGGCACAAATGGCCTAATCCACAAAATTGTTTCTCGACTTTATGTACCTCTTTACAACAATGTGCGAAATGCGACAGGCCTACACAAACGAAAACTGTGCTGAAATTTCATGGAAAAACTGGGAATGATGATTAGGCCGATTTACATTTTGAGGAGAACAGTATGAGGAGCTCTTTAAAGCTATAAATAAATTCAATATGCAAATGTTGGTTGGGCCATTTGTGCTCTGTGCGCCTCATATGTGGGGAGGTCTTTAGATAGATTTTAATTTTTTACAAGAACACAAAAATGTCTCATAAAATGTAATTTCCCTCTTATTTCGCAGAAACACTTATATTTAGCATTTTGTATTTAATTTCGCATTTTATCGCCTGTAAAAAACTACACTAATAAACTTAACATGCTTTTAAACATAAAATTACTAATTTTGACAGCATTTGGACATATTTCGGATTTATCGTGAATGCGAAAATATACCATCTACTAATCATCATCATCATCATCATCATCATCATCATCATCATCACCATTTCTTACTTTTGACAAGCACTATTTGTTGGAACTCCAGTCTGCATCCTCATGTCCAGATCCAGAGTGTATGATTTTCTGATCGAAGAAAGATAATTTATGAGCAATTAAAATATTAATTAATACATACAATGTTTTCTATTTTTTAAGTTTTGTCCGTCAGCTTTTATAGATTTTGTATTCACTTTCGTGCTATATATGCAAGAGAGCGATTTGTATTTGGTACAACCTTAGTTTTCACACCACATATTCGGGCCACATTAATAATTCTTCTTCAGCTAGGTTTTTATATAATTGATATTTCGGGTTAAAAATTGAGTAAAATCACAATTATTGGTCAGTACTTAAGTAAAATAAATTGAAAGTACTTCTGATTCTGTTCTGTGTGTGGATAGCGTTGTTATTGCAGACTTTATTATTATTATTATTATTATTATTATTATTATTATTATTATTATTATTATTATTATTGTTATTATTATTGTTGTTGTTGTTATTATTATTATTATCATTATTATTATCATCATCATCTTGTTACGCCTGTTGTTGAAACTCAAGGTCAAATTGGCTCAATTTATGTTGACTTTAGCAAAGCGTTTGATGTTGTTCCTCACAATATTTTGATAAATAAATTTAAAAAATTTGATCTCTCTTCTAAGTACGTGAGCTGGTTAGAAAACTATTTAACAAATGGACAATCTTGTGTTCGACTAGGAGGTTCTCTCTCGGACCCATTTTATAGTTAATGTGGAGTTCCCCTAGGATCTACATTGGGCCCTCTGTTATTTTTATTATTTATAGATGACATTTGTAAAAGAATAAGTACAAACTACGTGTTATTTGCTGACTATCTCATAATCTTTCGCGCAATAAATAGTCCGGCCGATTGCCAAACTCTTCAAAATGATATTAACTCTATTGAACTTTGGTCTGACGATAATGGAATGGAAATTAATGAAACGAAAACTTGTGTCATTTCGTACTCACGAAAAACTATTTCCATAAAATTCAATTATTCGCTTAATAACGTCCGTATTATTAGGAAGAATTGTATTAAAGATCTTGGTGTATTACTTGATTCTAAATTATATTTTCATGATTATGTTCAATATATTTATAATCATTCAATAAGAATCCTTGGTTTAATAAGGTCTATAACCTATTCTTTTTCTACTCCTGCGTCTCTACTAATTCTATACTTTACTTTGGTTCGATCTAAACTTGAATATGCAGCCCCTGGAATTCCATTACTTCAACTGATTCGGTGAAATTGGAAAATATTCAAAGAAAATTTATTTCCTTATGTGCTCTTCGATTTATACCCAATTTTTCTGACTTTAATTGTGAGATTACCTGTAAATATTTTAACTGTTGTAGCCTTTATTCTAGACGTCAAAATCTTGATTATCAATTTTTTTGCAAAGTTATCAAGGGTGATATTGATTGTGAGTCTATCATAAACAATATCATCCTTCATATTCCTGCAAAGGGTTTAAGATTTCAAAAAATGTTTCACAACAGAAGTTCAAAATCTCTTTCTCCAGTCTGTAGATGCATAAAGTATGCCCATTTGCATGGGAACAATTTAGATCCTTTTAAACGAGCATTAAACAAAATAGATCTAGCCACTGTACCAAATACAAAAATAAGTAATGTCACAATTACATTTAGTAAGACAGTAAAAAATGTATGAGTATATTTAGATTCAAATTTAAATTTTCAAAGTCAAGTGACCTACATATGTAAGAAAACTTTTTCCATAATTCATTCCCCCAGACACTTAACCAACGTTTTACCTCTCAGCCTTAAAAAGAACCTGATCCAAACTTTAGTGATGCCCCACTTCAATTATTGCGATTCCCTATTCACGAATCTAAATTCTGTTCTTGCCCACAGATTATAGCGTGTTCACAATATCTGCTTTCGTTTCGTTTGTAACATTAGAAAATTCGATCATGTAACACCATCACTAAAATTGTTGTCTTGGAATCCACTTAAAGAAAGAAGATTCTTGAACTCCCTCTTGTTACTATTTAAAATCATCTACACCTCCACACCCTCTTACCTAGCATCTCGTTTTGTTTACCTTTCACTACTGGTACCTCGAACCCGGAACATGTACCTTCTGTCTCTTCCTCTGCACGAACATCCTTTCAGCATTTCGATTCCACGCCTGTGGAATTCTCCCCCTGACTATGTCAGAGACTGTCGGACAATATTAAAATTCAAATTTAAATTAAAAAATCACATTCTAGTTCCTGGAATTGCTTGCTGAACATCTGTCAGGTTGCGCAACTTCGCCTTAGCTCATGACATATAATAAATATTGTAACTATGCTGCTGTAAAATTGACAATTAATATGTAATATTATTATTATTATTATTATTATTATTATTATTATTATTATTATTATTATTATTATTATTAGTTATCATTATTATCACTGCTATCTCTGTTTTTCTTTCTTTTTTTGTTTTTCTTGTATTAGCTCGATGAAGCTCTATAGTGTTCTTTTGACCCTGTTGACCTTCTACAAGGCTTTAATTTAATTTGTATTATTTTGATCAGTCTTTGAATTTCGTTTTTTTATTTATACGTGCTATCTGGTAGGATGGAAGAGAAGGACTTATGGCCTTAATCCTGTCAGATTAAATAAATAAATATTTACTGTCTTTGTTCTCAATTTTATTTATGTATGTTTTTCTTGATTTAAGATATTATTATTTTATTTATTCTTGCACCTTTGTATCTTCTGTTTGTGTATTGTGCTGAACTATAATTGACCTGTGGCTGTTGTTCAGCACACAAATATTATTAATAAATTAATAATAAATTAATAAATTACTATTATTATTATTATTATTATTATTATTATTATTATCATCATCATCAGTAATTTACTTGTACATTCTAGCGTTAATTAATAATCCGGTCGTGCATGACAAACAACAAAACGTTGAAGTAGCCTAATGGAGTTCCATGGACATGATATTATTATACTGTAGTTAGCAAGGTCACGGACAGAAGAAGATAAGCGAAACACGCTAAGTCCCTGTGGGGAGAAAAAATATCGAACCCGTGTTCAGAGGCGTATTTAGACATTCTGCCGCCTGGGGCAGCTTATATTTTGCCGCCCCCTTCTTTAATTAATTAATTAATTAATTGCAATGGAAACTGTCAATAGGGTCATTACTTCGAAAATTCTAGCAGTCATAAATCATGCGTACAATTTCAAACAGAGCGGTTCTGCTGTTGGAAGAATTGATTAAAATAACTTGACAATCACAGAGCATAACTTGAAAATTTTTTAAAATTTTAAATTGATATAAAAACGAGTTTTAAATAAAAGTTCACTAAATTTTAATAATACTAATAAATAATAAGGCATAAAGATGACATATTTTGATTGCGCATTAAGATAATTTTACGGAAATACGAGTTTTGAGCATTCTTAAAAGCGGAAAAGGGGTTTTGAACAGCCTGGTTGTTCATTAGTAGGCCTGAACAGGGATTTCTCCTGAAGTATTGGTCGAAAATAAAGTGTCACTATTATTTACTAAGAATTGTTTTGGTTCACAATAAAATTGTTTGATCGAGTATGCTATATTAAACCTTAAGTGCACAACGAGTAACTGTGTGTCAGTCCATTTGTATGATTGTTTTAGAATATTAAATGTAATTATTGTCGCTATTTTCAACATAATTCCATACAAATATAACACTGTTGTAATGAATGCTACATGTTTGCTGTTGCTTCGAAAATGAGAACAACACTGCGCACCATTCCACAGATGAATGGGTGGTAATCTGGATCACTCTTTGTTATAGCAAAAGTATTCTTTTCTTCGCTTCGATTTTCTTCGGACGTCTTATCATTTTATTTTTTTTTTCGGAAAGAATTACATGACAGAAATTTTAAATGTCGATTTTTTTTTTATGTTTTTCCCTCACTCATAACGAAATTCACAAATGTTTCGAAGATCCTTCGGGCAAAAAATATCTATAAGTAAATATAGACCTGCCCGTGTCAACAAAATTCGTAGTCAAAAATACAAACTTCAGCCATAAAATAGAACGGAGCATAATAAGGAGAAGATAGACTGTTACAAGTGACAAACACAATACTTAGAACATAACATGCTTTGGCTTTCTATGAGAATGCCATTCGAATAATTGCGTGTACTTACAGGAATACTGGGGCTTAATTAGTAGAAAATACGATCCGATGTTCACTCCCCGATACACTCGCGTTCCCGCCTAGATTCCTACTGACAAGTGATGAAGCCGCTGCGACCGCTGTCGTCTCAAGCGAGAGTGAAACTGTCCGCAATAACACTTGGGGCTCCAGCAGAAGCAGAAGTAATGAGTGTTACGCCCCACTACCGGCTTGCTACTCGTCGAAATGCTGCGATATATATAGATTACAACCAGTTAGGCACACGATCAGGTCGTCAGCTCTGATTTAAAACCCTCGTGTAGTGAGTCAATATTAGATAACGTGTGAAGAATGGCGGCACTAAACTATGATATCAGTCCTTGTTTTTGTTCCAAATAATCTGACGACAGAGTTTACATTTAGACATTTCTTAAATCATCATAAATTAATGTACTCAGTTGCCTAATATAATACCGTTATCCCTATGGCTGGATCGCCTTCCCACACAGCAGATGCAAGTACGAGTACAAATTCCCTGAGAGTCTAACGGCCGATTTCACCAAATATATTTAACTTTAATTATTGTTATTTAAAGTGTTTTAATTGACATTTAAAGGGACAATACATTTCATCACACAAATTGGGCTTTAAGCTTTCATTAAGCTACATTTAAATTAATTGGTCAATAAAATAATTAATCCTGCATTAATGGCGATGATTTTCATCATAATGAGAACAATGATGAACTTTATATTTTAAGATGTCGATTTCGTAGCAACATGGGCGAGGTTAATTTCCGAAATAAAATATTATTTTAATACAAATGAGGAAAGTGGTTTGCAAATGAGCAAAACATCAGTATTGTATATTTTGAATAGTACAGAATGTGATTTAGAATTTAGAACTGATAGTTAAGTAGATACTTCATAATTATTTAAATGATACATCTATTGAAGAAACGTTTAATCAAATTTTTATTGCCTAAAATACAGCAACTAAAGTAATATGAATAACGAATTTATCTTGTAGGCCTAATATTATATTTGAAGGCATTAGAATAGCACAAATTCATGAAGTCTTTCCATTTTGCTTGTTTCATGATATTTCCTTGCATATGTTTTCATATTATCCCATTTTGTCTTCAATATACCTGAAGTCATTGGGATGAGGTTTTTTGCACTGAAATATCTTTCTACATATTTTCAAACTTTGTTCTTTTCTTCTGAAGTCTGCGCATCCGTCTTTTTGTTTACGAAGATTTTAATATATTTTAAGGTTACCTCTGCTTATGACATTTTATTGTTTACGAGTATAAAGGTATTTTATTGTCACTACAGAGGTCACTACTTACATTAAGCAAGGCACATGGGCTTAAAAATTACGATTGTACTGTAGTATGACTCCAAAGGCCGTGATTACTTAATTGGGAATTAAATTACAGTAGAGCATCGATTATCCGAAACAATTGGGAACGGGAGGTGTTCGAATAACTGATTTTTCGGATAACCGATCATTTACGAAAACAAATTGTACCGGTGTATGAAACAAAGAAACACTGGTATTAAACACAAAACTGTACATACAGTGCTGTATATATTTTGTATCATACGTCTTACAAATTACACAGAGAAAACTGACTAGCTTAGTTTGACAAGTTCAAAATGGTCATTAAAGTGAGCATACAGTTTAGGAAAAGAAGTTTTTTTTTTTTTCAGAGCTGAGTGTTTTTTTTTTTTGCCGCTAAATCTGCAAACAGCGCTAGCAAAACTTCTACATGGCGCGCGCGCAAATTTGAATTTGCCGACTGGAACTGTTTCGGTTGATCGATATTGGGATAATCGATGCTCTACTGTAATTGGCTTTATTTTAAATGCCTATTAGTTTGGTGAAATGCAAACGAATTATATATGACTTAACTTCTGTATTTAAGTTAAATTACAATTAGTTAATTGTGAGTTAGTAACATGTTGGTGAAATCGACAATAGACTAAGGAGAATTTATAGTTCACAGAAAGAGTGTTACGGACGTTTTTTTCAAGGTACATGTGTTTTCCTTACGATCATTAAACAGTTTACCCATAATTATTCAAATAATAATAATAATAATAATAATAATAATAATAATAATAATGATAGTAATAATAATAATAATAATAATAATAATAACAACAACAATAATAGCCACCGGCGTGGCTGAGTTGGTTAAGTCGCTTGCCTGTCGTTCTGAAGTTGCGCTTGGGCGCAGGTTTGATCCCCGCTTGGGTTGATTACCTGGTTGGGTTTTTCCGAGGTTTTCCCCAACCGTAAGGTAAATGCCAGGTAATCTATGGCGAATCCTCGGCCTCATCTCGCCAAATACCATCTCGCTATCACCAATCTCATCGACTCTAAATAACCTAGTAGCCTAGTTGATACAGCGTCGTTAAATAACCAACTAAAAATAATAATAATTATTATTATTATCATCATCATCATCATCATCATTGTCTACTTTCGGTACTTCGGTTCCTTTCTCACTCCTATTACGACTAGGGACCAACTTCAATCACACGGAATTCCCTACTCATTTTTAGACTGTGACCGCAAGACGGTATTTGCCGAGATGGGAACCGAGGATTTGCCATATGATTACCTGACATTCGACTTATAGTTGGGGAAACCTCGACAAGAACCAATCATGTAATCAGTTCAAGTGGTAATCGAACCTACGCCCGAGCACAGCTACGGATCACCAGGTAAACCCTCCTGCCGCCTGAGCTATGTCGGTGGCTTCTCTGGCCTTGTGGTCGGCATAAAGTAAGGTTACTACTTTACAGAACATAAAACAAAGGGGCACAACCAAATCACGTGGAAGAGAGAGAAGATTGTGCGTCTCTGTTCAGAACCGAGTCCATTGAATCAATCATTCAGAGCATTACTGCAGTAGCAAGAAGAAACTATTGCACTGCACCTTTTCTCCTTCCGATACATACAAGCATATTTTTTACTATTGACCAAATTAGAATGTAAAATTCTTGAACTTGACGTAGATGTCTGACAAGGGAACCTTCCAAGGTCATGGTGCTTGAATTTAATGTGAATGTATATTTAAGCTAATTTTCTTTCGTTAAGAAACGTGGTGATAGTCTTCGTTTCGCTTTTTCCTCGTTTACGAAACATAAGGACTTGAAAATCTATGCTACTTATGCCGCTTCTTGCCCGCACTCGGATCCTAATAGTTCCGCAACACTATATCATAGCTCCTGCATTAATATTCTAGTCTATTTTCTTTTTCTCTTAACTCATATTAATGCAGTACTCTTGCTGAAATATAAATTAAATTTGAATTTGAAATATGTATTAACTTTGTGACTCACCTTAAATGTGATAGTGTGAATTCGAAATGAAGTGGTCGGAACAAAGAGCTATTGAACAGTGTAAACATTTTATATAGGCCCGGTTTCTTCAACTTTTGTTAAAATGCACCTAACATAACGTTAATTAACTGTAAGTTAAAAGTATGAATTACTTTTAAAAATATTGCGTTTCTTCAACTTTACATTTCACATTTTAACATTCTGTTTGTTAACTCTCTGTTAGGACCAGAGATTCTAGAGTTTAACCATAACCTATAACCAAGTATAGGCTCACTTCTGTTTTCTGAACTCTGACAATTGCGATTCTCGCTTGTTTCCGTTGTTTGATTCAGAGAGGATAGAAGTCTTTCTATTCTCTCAGGTTTGATTTCTGCTTCTTTCCTCGTCTGTATCACAATAGCGTGGAGCGGCGTATTGGTATTGCTGTTGTGAAATAGAAAACACTGGAACAAAAAGAAATCTTGGGACTAATTTCTCTTCGTTCGAAAGAGGCCTTCTGCTGGAAATTATTTCGCAGTATAAACCAATTAATGAAAATAAATAAACAAACAGATCTAAGTTGAAAGCGAAAAATGAGGCTTGGCAGAAAATAGCCTATACCTTTGTATGAACTTCTGGTCTGTCAAATCACAGAAATCAACCCCTCTGTTTATGTATTCATGGATATAATTTTCTAAATAATCCAAATATATAAGTTCAGCATCTAACGCACCAGCCATATTGGATACCGGTACTTATATGCTAACAGAGAGTTAAATGATTTAACTGCATGAAATTGGGCAGTTAAATTAACATGGGTTTTAACAGTCTGTTACTACTAACAGTAGTTGAAGAAATGCTTCAACTGTTAAGTTTACAGTTAAAATGGAATAACACACTGTTATAATTTAACAAAGGTTGAAGAAACCGGGCCATAGACTAGTTTTTCACACTTCTGTAACACAGATACTGTTTTCAACATGCAAAATTGTTGCAAGAACGTCATCAAACTTTCTCACATGTTTCTCTGTCACATATCCGAACCCCTGCTACAAGTGGATGAAACTGGTGATACACAACAGAATGTAACATCATTATGAAGCCCCAGTCGTGGAATGTGTCGGAAATGTTTTCACATACGAGTATAATTTTATGTCTGAAATACTCTTCTATCCTTCAGGTTACAATTTTATATTGCCTGAAAAAACACATCCAATAGTTGCACAAATCTTGTGGTTTTTGGACGGATAATTTGTGTTTTAATTATCTTACCATATATTGTTTACTTCTTCATCAGTATTTACGAGTCCACCATTCCCTATTATTTAGAAAAATATAAATTTAGAGAAATCAAAGTAATAAGCCTTATGATAGGAACCAGAGGAACTATTCCTCATTTCGTAAAATTATTTTGGCAAACACATAATCTAAGACTCAATAAATTAACCCTTTCAGTCACGACATTTTTCTAATGGAAGGATAAATCCCATTTTTTGCCAGTCATCATTTTATAATACTAAAGATATTTGTACAAAGTTAGAAAAAGATAGGTTTTCTATTTTGGGAGATATGGGGTGTGCACAATTGTAGACAAAATTACTCAATGTTACCAAAATTCAGTTTACTACAAATGTGTACATATTTTACATTGTTTGTTCACATAAAGCCAACACTTATTTTCAAATCTGATTTATAATTGAAATCAACTAATTCTAAAAACCATCTCAATCATTTTTTGCCGTGGAAGTCGGTAAAGCAATTTCTATCTTTATTCAAAGATATATGTTGCATTTATGGCATCGCCAACGTGACTTTCCTGTACAGTTGCTGTTTTTGCATCTACCTGGAAAAGTTGCCTCACTGTGTACTGGCAAATGGTTTACAGCATCGAATCTCACCTCATCGATTGGCCTTACTTCTGTTTTCAGGATTTTTGTAGTTTGAGATTCTTTCGGGTCGATGTTCGAAGCTCGGCCTCTTTTGGTAGGTATCTTCTTCCCTTGCTTTATAAGAGCTTCTCCAACCCTCATTCTAAAATGAAGGAGATCCAAAGTCTTGTTCTTATGAATACCCAACTTTTCTGCATCTGCTTGATACTCAAGCTAGCTGTTACATACCGCTATATCCACAGCATGAAAAATTAGTTTCAATGTCCATTTTCGAGTTTTCATGAATATCTTGTAGAGGCTAATGAGGAAATCAAGTTTATCCACTCTACCCATTGATTGATTATACAATTTCACTACCTTTGGTCTTGACACATCAATATACTTTTTGTTTTTGTTGTCCCATCTTCGCACCTTGTCTGTGTCTCCAATACCAACAAAGTTGGAGGTCATAAGTACAGGCCTATTATCTTGCCATTTTGTGACCACCACATTACCATCGCGGGAGCAGACCTGATCACAAAAACCCCGATTTTTTTTAAATCTTTGTCAGAAATTAGAGGTGGGTTCCCAAACCTGTTCAATCTTATAGTACCAGCTGCTGAAATCCCTTTCATTTTTAGCGCTTCAAAAATATTGTAAGTAGAAAAATAATTATCGAAATACAATTGGTGACCTTCAGCTGAAAGTCTATCACATAAATGGAGTACAACAGAAGCTCCAAGGCCGAATTTATTCTTCAGTGACTTTTATTTCTGTAGTGGCACCCTGATAAAGTATAAAATCATAAGCAAGCCCACTTTTTCCACACAGTAAGAATAATTTGATTCCCCAAGGATTGGGTTTTCCTTTCATGTATTGTTTTACATCAAGCTGGCCTTTGAAAGGACAAATTTGTTCATCAATATATACTTCATGTTCTACAACAAGTTCCTTACACCTAGTTCTCAGTGAATCATATAAAGGTCTAATCTTCCAGAATCTGTCTGTTGAATCTATTGGTTTATCTAAAATGTTGACACAATGGAGAAACTTCCTGAGTTTGAAGAACCTATTGACTGACATATTGTTTGTAAAAATGTTTACCCCTAATGCTGTGTCCCAATACATTCTTAAACGGGGGAATCTTAGACTACTGGCTATTATGTGTAACCCAAAGAGAGTAGTAAGTTCATTCAAATTGGTTGCCACGTACCTACATTCTCCAAGTTGTTCGCATATCAGTCATTCCACGAAAAGTGGGAATTGTAGTTAAAAATATAAAAATTAGAAAGAAGTATTATTTCATACTACAAATAGTTTAAAACACATTAAATTTTAAGGTTCCACCTTGATTTCCTCAATTCTATAGAGGCAAAATAAGTTTTAGGCACCTTTCTTGTAGATGTTTGTCATCTCTACAAACTTTTCAAACATTGAAATAGGAATGTATCTTGAAAAATATGTTATTGGATAAGGTAAGTCCAAAATGTCATCACCACCATTATTAACTTCCCAGATTGGGATGGTTTCTTGGAATAATACACTGCGCCGCCACTGAATTTTGTCTTTTGATGTCAGATTCATCCAATCATATTCATCCTCTGCCAAAGGTTCATTCTCTGGTTGTTGATTATACTCAGCATCAGCTCCTGATTCTGCACCATTATCTTCTCTTGGATCTGCATCATCTGCACCATTCTCTTCTGTTGGTTCTGCATTATCTGCACTACTTTTATTCTCAACTCGGTCATATTTTTCTGAAAAGAATAATACATGGCCTATAAGTATGATATATACAGTATACGCACTGTATATGAATAAACATAAACATAAAATAAATAATGTTTAAATACTAACCAGACACGTTATTGGCTTCAAACAATACGTCATCACGTTCTTCCCGTTCTCCTTCACTCTCAAGCCCTTCGAGTTCGGAACGGTCGCCCTCATCAATCAGATCTAGAATTTGACTTGGTCCTAGCCCTGTTAAAAAGGACACAATAATTAGTTACACAAACATTCATTTAGAAATTTCAAAACACTAAACGATTATACTACCAATAAAATGTAGAAAATAAAGTGGGGTTATGTTTTCCCTTGAACATACACCACACAGACAGTATGTCTACAATTGTGCACACGGTATTTTGTACTGTAATTTTACATAAAACCGGAGAATTTAAAGCTAAAGTAAACAATTTAATTTTAAGATGCAACATATGTGTTAATGTTTTAATAATTATTTTCACGTAATATACTATATAAATCTATAAATAGCAAAATATGTAACAGCTTACCTTTCCTCCGTTTCTTACACGGTTTCATGGCTAGTTTGTTTCCCTTGAAGTACACCAAATCGTCCATAGATCGCATCACAAGTGATATCAGTGAACACAGTAACACTGGACCAATATATAGACACAGTGAACAAGAGATTACTACATGGAATACTAAATTTTATATGGCATTGAAAAAGGCATCTACAATAGCTCTTCTAAGAAATCATTGTTACATCTGATAGCTTTAAATTTTTACATTTTTCTATTTGTATAGTAAAGTTTATAATAATAATAATAATAATAATAATAATAATAATAATAATAATAATAATAATAATTATTATTATTATTATTATTATTATTATTATTATTATTATTATTATTATTATTAATAATAGTGTCCTCTATCTGACCACGCACTCTAGTAATCCAGAAGTAGTAGTGAGTCTTTCTTAATATCCGGGAGAAATACATCTCTTAAGCTTAACCATCTTCTCGCGTGATTTTTTTGTCAGTTTACCGGAACTACTTGCATCGACCACGTAATGTCGGGACCTTTGGCTAAGAGCGTCAACGCTCTACCATTGAGCTATCCGGGTTCGTTACCGGTCCCGGAACAATTATTCCCTTGAATATTATGCATAACATTTGCTGATGATATGACGTTACTACCAGAAGAGGAGATGATACTAAGGAATATGCTACTGGAGCTAATTGATAGATGTAAGCAGTATGGGATGAAGATGCAAACAAGACGAAAACATAGTTATTGGAAGAAAAATAAGGAAGGTAAAATTGCGAATTCGAAATTAGGTAGTGGAACAAGTGAACAGCTTCAAATAGACGTACTTGGGGTTTACTATAAGCAGTAACATGAGCTGCTGCCAGGAATTAAAAAGAATAGCAATAGTAAAGGTACCTTTTGATAGAAAAAGGAGCATATTCTGCGGATCTGTGGAAAAGGAATTAAGGAAGAGACTAGTGAAGCACTTTATATGGATTGTGACATTGTGACAAAACATTTACTTAATTGGAAGTGAAGAGTAACGACTATAAGTATTTGGAATGTGGATATGGTGAAGAAGGGAGCGTTTGAAAAGGACAGAGAAAACAGAAAAATGAAACTGTGCTAGAAAGAGTGGGCGAAGAAAGAATAATGCTGAAACTGGTGGGGAAGAGAAAAGGGAATTGGCTGGTTCACTGACTAAGAAGAAACTGCCTATTAATATATGCACTGTTAGTAATGGTGAACGAAAGAAACGTTCGTGGCAGAAGAAAATATCAGCTGATAGGCAGCATTAAAATGTAAGGATCGTATGTAGAGACTAAGAGGAAGGTAGGAAATAGAGAAAATTGTAGAATGCTTCCAATGCAGTACCTGCCCTTGAACAGAAAACTATGAATAAATTAATTACTCCTACAATTCACTGAGTCGTACTATCGCCTTAATGGAAGTGATTTAATTTTCTACATATTATAAATGTACACCTATCGGCAAAAAGAATGGGCCGACTCTTGGTCGATAGAAATGCTAAGTTCTATCGCGCGGTTCACTCGTGTAAACACACGCACTGCAAGGCATTGCTGTGGTATCTCTTCATTGAAAGTCATCCGTCTATAATGTAGAGAACCTTATGAGCTGTGTGTGGCCCAGTGGTAAGATATCTGACATACTTACGAGAGTTTGTGAGTTCGCCTCCCGGCACGGTAATTTTTTTTTAATTTTAATTTTGAATTGATTTATTAGTTTAAATGTGAAATGGTATTTGTTAACAAACTTCGTTATGCCTGACTTGTAAAAATATTATTGCCCACCACCTGTGGGCTATTAATAGGTGAGACCTGACCTTTATAAACAAAAATACTTGTTTCACATCCTAAAATACCGGACGCATATCAAACACAAATAGATAATTAAATTAACAAAAACAAACAATTTGTTAATATAGGCCTATTAATAAAAAAAGATCTGTAGTGGGGATTAGTATCTCGTCCACAAATCACCTGCGTCAACAACTGCCCTAATTCTGTGCAGCATGGAGTCCAAAAGATTATGGAACAGGTCTAAATTCTTGGCCACCTCCTTCCACGCATCTAGAACTCTGTCCCACAATTCCTCAGGTGTCCGAACGGGTGGTTGCTCTGCCCATTTGACAGCAGCCCAAAATTTTAAATCGGATTCATAACTGGTGATTTTGGAGGCCAGTCGACTGGGTCGACATCACGCCTCCTCGTAAACCATCTTTGAATCCGGTTGGCGGTGTGTATCGGATGATTATCCTGCTGGAAGAAAAGTGTTCCTTCTGGATATCGTTTTCGGGCGGAAGGGATCATTACATTTGCCAAAATGTGTTTGTAGACTTCTGCCATAAACCAACCGTGGATGCGTTCCAGAAATCTTGCCCCATCATATGACATCCACCCCCAACGCGACCCTCACGCAACCCGACCTGTTAAGTCGTCTCACGAAGCTTTCATCGTATCGATGGCCATCCATACGATAAACTAGGGCAGGACTATCGTTGCTACTGGAGACAATTACCTCGTTGGAGAAAATGACATTTCTCCAATCGAAGTCCTGTCGGAGAGTAGCATACGCAGAATAACCTATGCGAACCAGGGCAATGAGTTATTGTCTCTCTGCCATCTTCAAGCGTATTGACGAGACAGAACGTTGTATTAACAGATAGGAGTATTGCTTGAAAAAGAGAGAGAGATTTATTATTTATTAGAGTTTGGGCATATTCTAAGAGATATCGCCACATAATTATAGCTTTGCGAGACATATATGATAGCAAATTTGTAATTAAAAAAGGAAGATTGTGGGAGGTTCGAACCTTGAGCTACTACTATTAACTTATTCAATAGACCAATGCTCAATAGACCAATGCCGTAACGACTTACGCTATTGTGACTGTTAATATCGTTTTGGCACAATACGTGGTGTTCCTGTTCATATTCGCTTCGGTTGATTTTGTATTTATCAATTTTATTATTATTTCACTCTTCAAGAGCCCTGATGTATCTAGAATCAACTCTACATTCGATTTTATGACATATTTTAGACTCTTAAACAAAATAAAGCAAATTTAAATGGTTTAATTATTGTGTTACCTGGTGAACTACGGCTTTGACGAGACGAGCATGCGCAATGTTATGTGTCTGGAACTTAATAAATTGTCGCCGGCTCATTCTTATTGCCGTTAAGTGTACGTAGTAGATATAGTGAAAGTAGTGTAATATTGCAAAAAATTATTTTTGGAAAATCTCACGATAATGCAAGTTCCCATTATCTCTGATACCGGAAAAGTGTTTTCCGAATGCTGTTCTGTCAGTTTGTTCGTATAGGTCTGTCAAGATACTCGCAATGTGCAGTACGGGAATAAAGTTTATGTGGAGGGGGTAGGAGTAGAAGGGAAAGTCGGGCGTGTGTCTACCGAGTTCAAGTTAAAGACTAGCCTGTTCCCCTATAATTCGTAAGTAGACTCATCCGATCTCGTGCGCAGCTTTGTAGGAAGAGTGGGGGAGTGTCTGGACATAATGCATGAGCTGTATGTCTCTTTGTCCCTCTGTGTCGAACGATTTTTCAAAACTACTGAGCGGATTTTGTTCACATTTTGTATACCAGTATTCTGGAAACTATTCATCCGACAATTAAACATAAAACTAAAAACTGTCGGGGATATGAGGAAATCTCAATGACTGCATGTAACTTCCATACAAGAATTAGGGTGGTAATACGATTTACTGTAAGGTTTAAGTGAGTCTAATAAATGGACTGAAATAAACTATAACAGTCAAACCTGCAATAATAATAATAATAATAATAATAATAATAATAATAATAATAATAATAATAATAATAATAATAATAATAATAATAATAATAATAATAAAATAATAATAAAATAATGGCCACCTCTGTGGTGTAGAGGTCAGCATGCTGGTTTCTTACGCAGAGGGCCCGGGTTCGATTCCCGGTTGGGTTGAATTTCCTGGTTGAGGTTTTTCAGGGTTTTTCCTCAACCGTGAGGCAAATACCAGGAAATTCGGACCACAACATCCCTGAATATCATCGGTCTCATTCATCACCAAAATCATATTCATAACAAATCAGTAATACAGTCGCCATCTAGTTCACAACAATAGAACCAATCTCAATAATAGTACACAGGCCTTCGGATTCATCCAAAAAAATTAACTTGCGATATGACCAAAGATGTTAAAGCGAGTTCGATAATAAAGTTTTCTTTCTGAACATACGAGTATTTTAATAATTGCTTAATTTATATTATTTTTTTCTATTTATAAATTTATTTACTTAAATGTGATAAAACTTATAAATACTGAAAAATACAAGTGGCTTATTGTGAGAAGTCTTATTATCTTATTTGTTAAATACCCAATAATAGTGTGAGTGAATTTGAAGGAAAAGCTGTGGGACTAAACATCACCTACCTATAAGAAAAAACATTAGTGACTGCTAATCATTTAAGAAAGAGCGACCTTCGTATGCTTTGCCGTTTTATCTCACTTCAAATTACCTTGCTAGGAAGGTGTAATTTCTGTGAGCAAACATACGACTTCCGATAACTAGAGCCTTCACAAAAGAAAAATATAGTTATTTTATTTATCTCTATTTCTTTAACGCGAAGGGTTAAACTAATTTTAAAAACGTGTACCACGATGTTGACATATACTTTCTCATTACATGTTTTACGACTTCCATATGAATCCAGTTCATTTGCTGTATTCGAAGGATATTACTATTCATTGTATATTTTCTGGAACGAGATATATAATTATTTAATATGCATCCAAATAAGATGAACTTTTGTTTACTGGCTTGCATACAAAAACAGTGATTCACTTACACACAGGGCCGCCGAGAAGGGGGGGCAAAGAGGCCAAGTGCATATGGGCCCGTGAGCATTGGGGGCCCGTCAGATTAAGTGAGTCTGATTACTTGTTATTATGACGAATAAGTATTCACAGATACATACCGGTACTATAAAATTTTGTAAAAGATTTGTTACATGAATCTGACATATTAACTGACAATAGTAGAATTAATACAAATTACCACTCCATTATGTAAATGTTTAACTTTTATGTAATAAAATATCGGTTTCCCAAGTTAACAATCATCGACACGACACTTGAAGGCTCTGGGATTTGCCTGAAATATGTTCCCGTCGCTTGTACGTTCAATTGGCTTGTCCTCTTAACTACCAACCCCTGCCAGCCCACCACAATATGCTAGTGGACTCTCCCAAATCCAAGCCGGAGGATTACGTTTCCTTTTCAGTAGGGCCTACATAGTATGTTTCGTCTTTTCGTTGTCGTGTTTCTAGTAAATTCTGTTCATTAGTGTTACCAGTGGACAATGGACAAGTAGAAGCATAAATCAGGAGCTGAGAAGCGCAAGGAGAGACAGAAAAATTGGAAGATATTAAGAAAGGGAGTAGAAATTTGTTTGAAGTTGGTGTGAAATTGAGCGAACTTGGAAAACTAAAAAGTAGCAGACAAATTGTGTCATTGAATGTGTTGTTTGAAAACAAGAGCCTTTCCGAAAACAGTATTACAGTATTTTCAAAACTCAAGAATGGAGAATGTGTTTCCAGAGACTGGCTAGTGTGGAGTGAAACAAATAAGGGAAAATAGTGCAGTGACTGATTTGTTTCACTTCACACTAGCCAGTCTGGGGAACATATTCTGTATTCTTGAGTTTTGAAAATAATACTGGAAAGGCTCTTGTTCCGTCACTTAGAAAGTTATTAGGCAGGTTGGGGGTACTTTTTCGAACAACGCATTCAATGACGCAATTGAAGGGTACACGGTAATAACGAATAATGTCCATTCAGAATAATTTTGAGATAAATGAAATTTAAAGTTTGAGGACTTGAAATGTATAGTTTATTGTTAACTTACTGTTATTTTTTATCACACAAGAATGTACCATTATAAAGCAAATATGTGACAAAATATTGTTTTGATTTCATGAATTACAACAATGCAAAACTGCAAAAAGTCTACTTTGCTACGTTTTATAAACGGGAAGAACGAACAATGTCACAATTTAATTGAATATTTGTTGGGAATAGAATCAGGCATAATATTTTCAAACAATGTAGCACATGTTTACTTTCGTGTAGGGTATCCTTTTTAAAGGTTATAAATATTGTTGACCCATTATAAATATTTTTATCTTTGAGTGTTCATTGTTCCAAACAATTATTGAAAAACAAATCTACAAACTAATCTATTTGCACTGAATTTTCCATTGTGAATGAATAGATTGAACTATAAAATCGTCTCATTCACTGTTATTGACTTCTTGTGACTCGTCATTGGTGGGAGAAAGACTGAAATATTCTCTAGCAGTTGGAGAACAAACATTTTTCAAAATTTGTAATTCCTTGTACATTGCCTTGTAGCTGTTTACAGTTTATGAATGGTTTGGCTTCCTCCTAGAATTCGCAATATCTTGCCTTCTGTCATCGGGTACTTCACACCTTGCTCTCTGATTGACAAATCCCATGTTTTTGTCACATTCCATGTACGAGTGACCTCGAGTGGGAAATGTGATCCACTGAGCATCAAACCTCTTCTTAATATGTACTACATAATGACAAAATCTAAATACCGTAAAGTTCCTATTTTGTCCGGAACAAGAATCGTAGAAGATACGGAGTTCATCAACGCAGCTTGGTACAATATTCATACAGTGGTGCTATAACATAGAGCAAACTTCCTCAGAGCCTTTACTTTAAATATGTTGGTCATACATGTCTTCCTGTTGACAGCGTATATATGTTACAAGAATAAAAGGGCAGCTGTCGACGATAATAGCCCTCAATAGTTGAAAAGTTTGGAACTGGTAATTCTTTTGGAAATCCATGCAGATAGCCTCTTTATACACTGACTTCCTGGATTTTAGACGTGCAGCCTGTTTTACTTCGTAGAACTTATGTCCTTTTCTCTTGTGCAATTCATTCTTTCAAATCAAATTTTGTTTCTCCTTCTCAAAATTATCTAATTTACTTGCATCTTTTTCATTGGAAATTTCTGATTTAATGTGTGAAATGTCAGCTAATGTTGTATTTAGTGACAAAAATTACTCTGTATTGCTCGTAAGACACAGGGTTCGCAAGAAATTTTTCTAAGTGTAACTTAAGCAGCTTAGAAATATTCAAGTCCTCTGGAAAATACTACCTTCGGCTATCGTGACGAGATTAGTGGACTTTCTGACCTCTAAGTGACTGAATGTGCTGACAAATTTTAGATAAAATCTCTCCTTTCATTTGGTGAGCCCTGTTTTAACTCTTGTTTCTGTATGGGCTTTTCCAGTAGTAGTCAATGACGTTTTCAAAGTGACTAAACGTCTGCCTGTTACTCCATGTAGAGCAATTGCTTTATAAACGGGAACATCAGTATTTTGCCCATCTTTGTTTATTCGCATTTTATATATATAAGAAAAATTACGAAAATCAGCTTCGGCTTGTGTTTTTCTGGATCTTCTTCTTTGCACAGGAAGTACTGAAATTAGTCCTGAAAGGTGAGCATTTTGAGTGTCATATGATGCTAATTCATTGAAATGTTTAATAAGATCGCTTCTTTTACTTTGGCTTATTTTCTGAAAACACGGAAAACGAGAATATTTACAGTCTTCTCCCATAACATAACTCATAGCACGAATTTTTTATGCATCTGTAACACGTCCTGTAAATTTTCTCTTCCTTGAATTTACAGAACATGGAATGGGTCCGGATAATTAATTTTCTCTAACGTCAGATATTATAAAAATAAATTGCACTAACCACAAACACTACAATATGTACCATAAAAGTATAATAAAGGAAATAATCAATACCCTACCACAGACATCTGAACACTGGAATAGTACAGCTGTTTGTATTATGCTCACAAGTAGTTCTAATGAAAATTAATGGAATTTATTGTCACATGGAATAACAGCTAAACATCATACAGTCATTTAATAATAATATTATTGTATAATACAGATTGTATTGGCATATGTAAAAAAAAAACCAACCAGCAATGTGCTATGACTCTAAGATCAAGTTTGTAAAAGCTGTCTGCATTAGTTTCTGTGTTTAAAATGGACATTGTTCGTTCTTTCTTGGGATGGATGTGACATTGTTCATTCTTCCAAAGTATACAGAAACTTTAACGCAGAATACTGAGGACAATTTTCGTTCTTACATAATACCAATGCAGCCAAATGAAAGTACTCCCCTTCTACTATCAGATGGCACTATTAACTCAATTTCGATTTTTGATGGACATTGTTCGTTATTCCCGTGTACCCTTCAATTTGTCTGCCACTTTTTAATTTTCCAAGGTCGCATATTACTTGCCATGACTCAGAGTTAGGAACTGGTGTGGGTAAATTTGTTTCGCTTGCACATATTAACATCATTTTTACTATTGTTTGCTTGTTCTGATTCAATACTACTGTTATCAGAATTTTTTTCTAAACAGTCACAACCATCAGTATTCACTTCTAAGCATGAACTGTCTTCATTTTTGACAACCTGAACAGACGGGCTTGAGATTGGTTTACTTTCAGCACCTTCACTAGCAACGCTCAATTTCACAACAACTTCAAACAAAATGAAGGAAATAAAAATGTATTCAGAGTAACAAGTGTCAAGAAAGACTGAATAACCTTGGCCTCCTTAGTCTGGAAAGTGATCTTACTAGGTCTTTAAATTTTGATGATATAATTAATGATTTTGCATCGATGAAGTCAAGGAGAGTTGTTTGCTGATGTTGGCCTGCAAGTCAGAAATTACAGCTGTTTAAGAATAATGTTTTATGAAAACGAATCGAAAAAAAGAACAACGAAAAGACGAAAGTTTCGTCACGAAACATACTATGTAGGCCCTACTGAAAAAGAAGCGCGATGACTATAAAATATTTGCTAAATGTTTTTAATGTAACAAAAGTGTATATTTTTAGTTTCGTATTTGTCTAAGGGGTTATTTTATTTATTTTGCGAATAATTATTATGGTAAGAATAATTGATAACTTGTCATTTTTAACTTTTTTCAACGGGGTCCGAGCACAATATTGCACAGGGGCCCATTAATCCTGTCGGCGGCCCTACTTACACATAACAAAGGTGATTATGACAATGGATGATAATCTTATAAAAAAGAAGACATCTTCTCTACGAAATGACCTAGTGTCTATCTGGATTGGCCTGGTAAAAGAGGATTTTTTTGGGATTCTGACACAGTTCGCAACGGAAAGTAGATAAATATAGTAGTATGCATAATCATTAGAGTGTAGTTGGAAGGCCAGAGGGAAAAATACCTTTGGGGAGGACAAGACGTAGATGGGAGGATAATATTAAAATTAATTTGAGGGAGGTGGGTTATAATGATAGAGATTGGATTAATCTTGCACATGATAGGGACCGATGGCGGGCTTATGTGAGGGCGGCAATGAACCTGCGGGTTCCTTAAAAGCTATTTGTAAGTAAATAAATATATATGAGCCGTTCAGAACAGAAGTGGTGTAAGTTAAAATTGGGTAATGAGGTTTAAAGTAAAAATTCTGTAAAATATAGCAAAGTAGCTATTTATATTCAATTTATTTAAACTATTAGTAGGCTATTCAGTGGATAGGACATATTAATTGCTATTTTGCGCTGTATTTTACAGAATTTTTACTTTGAACCTCATTACCCAATTTTGACTTACACCACTTCTGCTCTGAACGGCTCATATATTCATTAATTTCTTCCAAACATGATCATGTGGGAACATACTGGAGAACTCATTTCACTTCTCTCTTCATCTTAGGCAAGAAACAAAATAAAAAATATCATTAGGTTAGGTTTCTAGTTCATAGTAATTTTGTGTGTTTAATTTCAAATAAGGATATATAAATTCTTCATAAAGTCATATCTTCTCATATGCATAATTATTGTATATTGAAATTCAGATAACTGATTATGAACAATATCCGCCTAATAGTTCAGAATATATCTCCGTACTGAGACGGGCGAACAGACAGACAGATGGCATATCCAAAACCACTTATTTGGAAGAAGTAGGAATGGTGAAAACATGTATTTCCGAGAAAATTTCGGAATCTATTTTTTTTGCAGCTACAGAATACTTTCTCTAATTACAAAGTAAAAAATTATATATATATATATATATATATATACATACACGTGGCTTTTAAGGAATCCGGAGGTTCATTGCTGCCCTTACATAAGCCCGCCATAGGTCTCTGTCCTGTGCAAGATTAATCCAGTCTCTATCATCATATCCCACCTCCCTCAAATCCATATTAATATTATCTATGTCTCGGCCTCCCCAAAGGCCCTTTTCCCTCCGGCTTCCCAACTAACACTCTATATGCATTTCTGGATTCGCCCATACGTGCTACATACCCTGCCAATCTCAAACGTCTGGATTTAATGTTCCTAATTATGTCAGGTGAATAATACAATGCGTGTAATAAGTTTGTGGAAATATATTTTCGCCCAAAGAAGTTAACTAACTGAAGGCATGGTACTGTAGATAGTAACTACTAATTTTTACAGTTTTATCACCTTATCTACATAGGTACTTCCATAAAAATTAAGCATACTGTCCTTCATTATTACCAGGGAACGGATTTATATGGACTAAAAATATATGAAATATGTAAATATATATGTAGTTATTTTTACCAAAATATGGAATTAAATATGGATTTTTACCAAAATATGGAATTAAATATGGACTTAAAATTATAAAAAAATGACTATGTACGTTAAATATTGGTACATTTTAATCAAACTAAACAAAAAATATAATGGACGTACCTTATCTTCCAATGTAGTTTCAACAAAACACAATTTTTATTGTCTGTTACCATAACAATAGGTTACAAACATTTCTTTCAAGTGCTGAAAAGTGAATCTTCTTCTATTGTCTCTGAGGATAGATTTATACTGACTAAAAGAGCGTTCGACGTCACAAGAAGTAACTGGTACATAATTCAATTTCACAATGTCTGCTGGGGATAAGTCCAAGTTAATCTTCACTGTTGATTCACCACTCATCACAGCAACAACCTTTTGTAGTTCTTCATATCCAGGGTTTTTTGAAAGTACAGTGTCCACCTTAGCTCTTACTGCATCTGCAACTTTACCTCTACCACGATTCAGTTGTTCCACAGTACTATTTATAATTTCAAAACTTTCAGATAGTGAAAGGTGCCTATTTTGGAGACTTTTGAGCGTTTTTATGATGCATGAAAATATATGCTGAATGTGAGCTAAGTCATTCTTCACACTTATGTCACAGGTAACTGTTTTCGCAGTATCAATTGAGACTGCATCTTCAGAGTCCAATGCAAGGAGAACATTGTTAATAGAGTCTATATGTTCGGCATAATATTCAACTGCTTCTAGCCATGTACCCCATCTAGTTAAAATTGGCTTTGGTGGCAATGGAATTTCAGGGTACATTTCTTTCAACACGTTAACTCTACTGGGAGCTTTGAGAAATACTTTTTTCACTGATGAAATCAACAAATCTACTTTAGGGAAATTGTCTCTGACCACTTCTGCCACACGATGAAATGCATGCGCCACACAAGTAAAATGAGTCAATTTAGGATATACAACAGATAATGCTTGTCCAGCTTTGACCATATAAGGGGCAGCATCGCTAATAAAGAATAACACATTATCGTACATAATACCCTTTGGCCACAGGATACCCATAGCTTCGTTGAACAGTTTAACTATAGTTTTGTTATTGCACTTTTCTAGAACATCACAATGTAAAAGAATTCGTTCAGAATATTGTTCACTTAACAAACCGATAACTACATTACCAACAAGTCTACCTTCTTTGTCGGGAGTCTCATCAATGGAAACCCAAATTGAACTATCTTTAATTTCATCTCTTATCTTCTGTATTGTCTCATCGTAGATGGATGGAGCATACGTCTTCCTAAGTGTTGACTCATCCGGGATTGTATGTTGAGTATATTTTTCAAGGAATTCCCTGAAGACCTTATTCTTTAGTTTGTAGAGAGGAATATCAGCAGAGATGAGAGAACGGCACAGGTCGATGTTAAACTCAGATCTTACATTCGATGTTGTTGGTTGTGTTAAAAACAATTGTCTCTGCTTGGAATTTAGTTGTTTGTTGGCCTGATGTTTACTAGTTGTAATGTGTTGTTGCACCAGGAACTTTTGTGTAGATGATACTGCACACTGACACAAATTACAAAATAATATTTTATTGTCAGTTGATAAACCATCTTCTTTAAATTCTGAAATGTAACTTGTTAGTTTTGATTTTAAATTGACTGAATGACGTACTTTTGGCATATTTACCGTCTTTATAGTATGATTTACAAAACTGAACCTATGTGTACTCTGACTGGCATTTAACTGTTGAGCTGCACAACTGAAGTCTGTTAAAAATTTTAAATTAAATTAATACAGTTTTGTAACTTACTTTCCCATTGTTGATAGGACTGCTAATTTTCAAATAACTCTGATGTTAAAGGGATTACTGAACATGTGTTTAAATCTCTATTGTTGAAATGTATTTTTAAAAGTTAATGGAATTTTGTTTTGTTTTATTGTTAAACCTAATATAATATGGACTGTTTTATATGAAATATGGAAAATATATGGAAATTAACGAAAATATGTACTAAACTCTAAAATATGGAAAAATATGGAAAATAAAAGTAGGATTTTTCAACCCTACACATTGTGAAACATAAAGATAATGCAAAATATAAATTATATTAGCTTTATAAGTAAATATGTATTTACATATAAATCCTTTCCCTGATTATTACATATAGTGCGGTCAAGGGACGAGCCGTATCGGAATTAGGTCGCTGCTTGTTATTGTTAATTTATTTTGAAATGTCCTATTCAGAGTGACGTCTCAATGTGTGTTGTCATCAGTTTGAAGTTAAATAACACACCTGCCAACTTTCGTGCATAATGCGCGAGTCATTCGTAATTTAGCTTACGATTTTCACTCTCCAGCATTGTCACGATAATCTCTGAGATTTAGAGATGTTTAATTTCGTTTTCATCCCATATTATTATTATTATTATTATTATTATTATTATTATTATTATTATTATTATTATTATTATTAATATTATTATTAGTATTATTACGAGTATTATTATTATTATTATTATTATTATTATTATTATTATTATTATTATTACGAGTATTATTGTTATTATTATTATTACGAGTATTATTGTTATTATTATTATTATTATTATTATTATTATTATTAGTATTATTATTATTATTATTATTACTGCTATCTACTGATGTTCCATGTATTACATACATACATACATACATACATACATACATACATACATACGTGTTCTGCCCGTGGGCAGGTCTTTCACTGCAAACCCAGCATTCTACAATTTTTCCTATTTCCTATTTTCTGCCTTCCTCTTCCTCTCCGCCTATGATCCACATATCTTAATGTCGTCTATCATATGATATCCTCTTCTATCCCGAACTCTTTTCCCGTTCACCATTCTTTCCAGTGCATCCTTCAGTAAGCAGTTTCTTCTCAGCCAGTGACCCAACCAATTTCTTTTACTCTTTCTGATCAGCTTCAGCATCATTCTTTCTTTACCCACTCTTTCCAACACAACTTATTCTGTCTGTCCACTTCACACGCTCCATTCTTCTCCATATCCACATTTCAAATATTATATTTTTTTGTGGTGTGTGAGTTTTTTCTTCTAATCGTAAACATTTACTTATTACATTGTTAAGTATAGAATTTATTGTTTTAGTATTATTTCTCTTCATCTCGTCGTAATGTCCATGTTTCTGCCCCATACAATGCCACACTCCACATAAAACACTTCAATAGTCTCTTCCTTAGTTCTTTCTCCAGAGGTCCGCAGAAGATGCTCCGTTTTCTATTAAAAGCTTCCTTTGCCATTGCTATTCTCCTGTTGACTTTCTGGCTGCAGCTCATGTTATTGCTTGTGGGTCTGTATCACCAAGGCATGGTGCGTCCTCAGGTTGCGGATAGAGGAGACGGCCCCCAGCTATGGAGGGCAACTGCGAATATATTGAATAAGTAATCGCGGACAGCCGATAAGGGATGGTCCTTCAGCTTGGGGATTAGGCGAAAGGCTAACAACCCATCATCGTAATAAAACAGCTTGTTACGAAACCCCAAAATAAGACTCTCAATAGGACCGATTCTCTGGCTTGACCACAGCAAAGAGAAGGATAATATTATAATGTATTTGAGGGAGATGGGATGTGATGGTAGAGACTGGATTAATTTTGCTCACGATAGGGACCAATGACAGGATTATATGAGAGCGGCACTGTACTGCCCGCAGTGGAAGCCGTAAGTAGGCCTGTACGCCCTCTCGCGATCTTGACTCGACCTGGCGGAGTCTGTTCTATCTTCTTCGCGGGCTTGGATCATATTACGTTTCTGATTAAGGCGATGTACAGGCCAGTTACTTTATGGTGACAACTCTGGCCTGGCGACGCAGTGGTTTGGGCGAGTTCACTGTTTGTTCGAAGGGGTGTTCATTTTAGTCTTCCCCTGGCTGCGCTAGCGGTCACATCTCGGGAGCGTTAGTGTGGGCGTACAGTCGCTCTAAGGACGTACTACATCATCACTGTCTTGTATATTACAATTTAGTGTGTTTGTTACGTACATTTCATTTAGTTACTTAAATAATTGTAGTGCTTCTGTTTTGTATTGTTTAGTGTGTGGTATTTATTGTCTAGATTCACTGATATTTTCTGTTTGTGAAAATGCTGCCTGTTAGAAGTAAACTGAAAGGTCGGGTATTGCATTCGCAGTCGCGAGAAGTCGTGAGCAGCGTGTAGCGCTTTATGAAAATAGCGTCGGAAGAAAAAACGTAATAAATGTTGGAAAACTTGTAGCAGAGTTTACCGCTGTGTCTGAGAGCTGTGTTAGCCAAATAATAAGGGAGACTAAAGACATTGATAAAATCTGCGCCTAAATCAACTGTGGACAACTTTAATGAAGCTGTCATAAGACAAACCATAGCACGAGTTCTATATTTCACAGAACAGCGGCCCACACTTAAAAAAATATATATATTATTGAAATTGAAAGACTATGGACTTTCAGGGAGGTATCTCGACTTTGAGGAAAATTGTTATGAAATTAGGATTTTATTAGAAAAAAACACAAAATAATCGCTAAATTCTGGTGGAGCATCACAGCATTAGGGCCAAAAGTTTGCAGTATTTGAGGAAAATAAAGAAGTACAGGGAAGAAGGCCGCTCCATCTTTTACATGGGTGATTATGATGATGATGATGATGATGATGATGATGGGAAGGGTAACAGTGAAGCACTGATGAACATTACCGGTATTTCCGCATAGTATATTTCATTGTTAATTAGTGATTAACTGTTAAATATAGTGATTCGATTGCTGCTCATTGTATTTCCACATTAGTGTGTATTAGTGACTATTGTTCCGCACTGCTGCTCATTGTATTTCCACATTAGTGTTTATTAGTGACTATTGTTCCGAACTGCTGCTCATTGTATTTCCACATTAGTGTTTATTAGTGACTATTGTTCCGCACTGCTGCTCATTGTATTTCCACATTAGTGTTTATTAGTGACTATTGTTCCGGAGTATGAAGTGAACAAAGTCACAGAAGCTCAAAATTATGCAGACGCTGCAACGTGAAACTTCATTTCTGATATGACCATATTTCCCTCCCTCCATTCGCTCCGGCTCGGATCGGTCTCCCTCCCACAGTCGAACCTTCTCCTTTCTCGCGTCGACGAGCTGTCACCATAAAATAACTGAGCTGTACTCGCTGACACTGTTCCTGGATTGTTTCAAATTTAACACCCCACAGGAAATCATCTTACAGGGCGTACTTAAGCCCTGGGGCATAACAAAGATCTTATGACAATTTTATTCCGAAATTAGTTCTTGTTTCTTTTGATAAGTAATATATTGTGCATTTTTTTTACAAGGAAGTCAATTGCTTTCGTATAGATCTCAATTGATTGAAAGTAAAATTTAAATTTGTTACTATCTATGGTAATGTGTTTATAAAATACGTCAGTGATTTCTTTATTGAGATCCTTTTATATTGGCAATATTACTTACATATTGTATTGAAGCGATCTCGGTAATGTTAATTTGTCGTTTTTTGTGCTTAAATTGAGATATTCTGTATCATTGGGTAGACTTGTCAACGATTAAATTGTAGCGAATGGTGATAGTTTATAATTATTATTAGACTCAGAATTTTTCCGTTTTGTTGCAACATTGATGTTATCATAATTTTTATTAATGATGAAGTTAGATTATTACTATCTAATCTATTCAACTTAGCACTTAACTGATCTCGTTCCTAATGCTTATATAAAGACTAGAAATATACTACGTAGTATAAATATTGCTACTTGATTCTCTTATTTAAAAACCTCTATAATTTGGTTTGAAAATTTTCCACTCGGAGATGTAATTACGTAAGCAATGTAATTAAGAACAAAATCATGAAAATAAATCATAAAGAGACGATTTGGAGTAAATCGCTACTTTGTTTTATTTTTTCTCAAATATGCATTATTATTTTATTAAAATTATTATATTTCACATGTGTCAAGCCTGGATTAACTGATTTCTAAGTAAAACATATGAGCAAAACCGTCTACATATACAAAGACATAGGGCATGCTGGAAACAATTCTTTCGGTACACAGATGCATAGGTCGCACGAGCATATTTTCACAAAAACGTGGAACTCTGCTTCTAATACATCTTTATTTAAAAAAATAACATAAATTGGTGATGAATTCAATGTCTGATGAGAAGATTTTTCCGTGATTTTATTCTTTGCGTTAGAATGAAATGGTGGACTATAGATAGTATGTATGCCTTCAGAACTTTCTTTCAGAGGAAATTATTAGTATGTGGATAATTAAGCCTCCAGTAGAAAATTTCTGCATATAAATAATATGTTGCCACTTAATGATGTCATTTTTTTTATTGGGTTATTTTACGACGCTGTATCAACATCTAGGTTATTTAGCGTCTGAATGATATGAAGGTGATAATGCCGGTGAAATGAGTCCGGGATCCAGCACCGAAAGTTACCCAGCATTTGCTCGTATTGGGTTGAGGGAAAACCCCGGAAAAAACCTCAACCAGGTAACTTAAAGATGTCATTCGAACGGCTATTAACGTATTCTTTCTTGGTCGTTGCGAAAACAAAACAAAGGATAATTTTTCTGTAAATATTAATTGTGTGAGTAGAAATTATGTCTCCATGAAAATTCTTCGGAAATAATTCTTGATTCGGACTATATCTTACGAGAATTAATTTGTGAAATTAACCAGTATGAAATTACAGAAAATAAAGAGATGGTATTTTTATGTTAAAACATCTCATTTTACGTTTTCGTGAAATTAAATAGAATGGATGCTTAAATTTGTTAGTATTCTGGTGTTCAGCAGGTAGTACTCTGCACAGACGTAAGTACGAGTCAGCTGAGTTCAAGCTCCCTGTTCATAGGTATATTGCAGAGCGGATGACAGTTCAGTACAGGGTATTCGAAAATCAACTTACAATGTCATTTACAGTTTAGGAATACCATATGTTATTAATTTGTGGAGAAAGTCGTCGTAATTAAAGTGAGGCAAGAAGGATATACAGTCATCGTTTTTGTCAAAAAAAAAGTTACTTAATCGGCGAAATTTGTAGTAGTTTCTCAACGATTTTTAGAAACTAGGAGTCTCCTACTCCATTTTTAAAATTACTCAACCAGAAATTTGTTTAAAAAATGATAATGCTTTACGGAAGCGGAAGAGATTAAAATGTTGCATTAGAAAAAAAGTTGGTGTGATTTTGTGCAGAAACCATTATTGTTTATTTTTTAGACGTACAATAAAAAATGTAAATTTACCATAACGTTCTATTAATGAGATTGAATGTTTGTATTTGCTGCTCGTTTTATGTAAACAATAGTAATATCATGGTCCGCTCCGCATTAGAACAGAGCATTTGTGTTGTACCGGTATGTCTATACCCTCTTGAGCTGTACTGTGTATTTATAAACTTCCTCCTTCTCATCCAGCAACGTTGAAAATGTCTAATATTGTAAACTTTAATAATTAGTTAAATATTGCAGTTAGAAAAAAAATTGTAAGGACATTTTTCTTCCTTATGACATGAATAATCATCAGTTAAAATAATGGCACTTATACCCCTTACACCCTGTATATAAAGTAGGTTATATTTACGAATATAAGAATATAAAGCGTTTATATTTCAAGTATTGCTTTGTATTTATTTAGGAGCAGAACTGCGACGTGCGAATCAAAATGTGTTTAGAAGCTACAACGCGTGCTTCCCAGCAAATGGGGAGCCCTTCCAACATAGACTTTGAGAAGGTAAGCATTTTTTACAATTTGAAATTGTAGGAAAAAGCTCCCCGTTCCACGTTTTATCTTGCGCGTCTACCCCTCTGTGAGCTGCGTGTGGGAAGCTGCGCTGTTCAATGCCATATATATATTCAATTTCCGCGAGCGGGCCCTAACAAAATAAATGCACTGAATATTTTTTAAGGATTTGGAAGAGTCAGTGGCAGAAGTGAATTTTGTACAGATTATGATAAAATGACTTCACTTTAATTTGATAAAGTCTTCCTCTCTAGAGTGAGAATGTTCTTCTATCCACTTATATGTTAAGTTAAATTAATTTTTATTTCAATTGTTAAAATAACATTATATTAGTTTTAATCTTAGTCTTCAACTTTGTTTGTAACTTTATTATTGTACTATTGCATTCTGGATCCCTCAGTGGAGGGCAGATGATTTTTTTAAATCTTTCTCTCTCTACAATCATAATCTGTCTTTTGTTACAGTATGTATATTGAACGATTGCCACTATGGACCATTTACCATATAATCAGTATTTATTTTTATTCAAATTGATTACAAAAACTACGTTAAAACTGCACTTTGGTTGCCTCATTTATTCCAACATTAACTATCTAGTGCATGTCTACAAACACTGCATTGGACACACCAGAAATGGAGCTATGTAACCAAGCTGCAGTAGAATCCATCAATAATAACACTCGTTACTAGAAAGAGTAAATTTAAAATGCCTGAAATACTAGTGGACTAGAATAAAGTTAATAGAAACAATGTCATTTTGGAGATATTCTGAATAAATAGCTACTTTGATTTATTTGCAACAAAACCCAATAACTGTTCATGAGATCGTATTGAGATCTAGAATTAGACATCCTGTGTGGTGCCGTTGACATTATCCTCCTGTATTTTGTAACTGACATTAAAAAACAAGTGATAACACATATGACACGTATATATGTAGATTTCAGTGTGTACGTAAAAACTCACATTCAACGATTTCTCAAGGTTCCAACTCGTAAGTCAATGCGATAATTCTGAAGTTGCTGGCCTAATATTTACTTGCTAGTCGTAGGTAACTTAAATGTCCATTCTAAACAACTAGTTGTTTTAGTTAATAGAAATGGAATAAGTAGGATAAGTTGCCTAATTCCGTGATACGTTTCTTTCACTGAATGTCACGGGATTGGGTATCTTGCTTGGAAGTTCACCGATGTCTCAAAAGCAGGCCAAAAATGCACTGTCTCGAGAATGATGTCTGGCGCTAGGACGAACGCAAATCTTTGACTGACATTCAATTTAAAAAAAAGTATCACGGGATTAGGAGTATATCACAGAATTAGGCAACTTTACTCTACTTACTAGCCTCTTATTTTAGAAATTTTCTGCTAAAGCATATTCTGCAGACATGTTTTCGGAATAATAAAATTAATCTTAATTTTAATAAACAGAAATAACTTTTCAAAAGGCTTCGTGCAGGAATTAAAATTCCTATTTTTATATTCTACATTCACAGTGGCTCAGGTGGTAAAGCTTTCTGCTTCAAATGCAACAGACCAAGGTTGGTTCACGTAGGAATGTGGAGATTTCTACTTCCCATATAGATTCGGTTTGTGTTAGTTATTTTACCCTTATTCCATATTGTGTTTTGCGCCAAGCTGAACAAAGCAGACGTCGCATAGGGTTTTTCTCGGGGCACTTACGTTTCCCTTTATCATTTCACCAACACTCTCCGCCTCCCTCTCATTTTATTCATCATCGGCTGATCGGGAAGGGCTTGGGGCTCCGGGCCCCTGGGGGTTATTAGGCTACTCGTGTGCGGAACGAAACCTGGCTCTATCAGAGGCTGAGACAGGATGGCCTACCTGTTAGCGTCGGATTCACTTATACCACCGATGCCACCTATCGGACTTGAACAATCATCGCACATATAGAGGGCACAATGGGTCAATAAGTGCCTAAATGTACGGAACCGTTCCGGGCCCAGCCTCGTAAAGCCAACCAGCCAGTACTAACCCAAAAAGGAAAGAAGACTAGAGAAAATAGCGGAGAAACTGAGCCAAAAATTAAAAAAATTAAAGACTCTCTTGTACTTCATGATGGTGATGTTGATATATAATGATTTATAAATTTTCGCCATCGCCATATTCTAATGTTAGGTAATATGATTTAATTTTATTTCTGCAGCAAAATTTTTATAAGTCACGTGCATCTTTAAAACTAGCCTTACCCGCGCGCTTCGCTGCACTTGTTATAAATAAATATAATTGACTTAAATCTGCTATATTTTCAAATACAGCTTTGTTATTGTTAGTTAATACTTAATTTATTATCAATTATAAATCATTTGCTCCTGAATTAGTTTCAAAGTTGTATTTATAACTGTGAATGTAACTGTTATTACAATGCAATAAGTTCTGGAGTTGTTCGATTAATTCTACTTTTAAGCTTGGTATTATGTTAGACCTAACAGCGTCTGAAATAGAATATATTTGTAAGAACTGAAGGTTGTTACTCTCAGCTGGAGGAAGGCTTTGTTACAGAACGATACCATTTCAAATAAGGTGCTGTACTGCCCTGTATTATTTAAAACGTGTGTTGATAACGAATGTACTACTATAAGTACCTACCTAAGTTTTTAATTGGTTGTGAGGGCTCTTGAATCTCAGGAACAAAAACTTTTCCAGCAGCGCAACATATTCAAGACTATTTACAAACATGTTAAACGAATAATTCTTGCAACGAAAACAGATGCTCCCTAGACCAAATAGTCGTATTTCAATAAAATTATGTAATTACTTCATAGTTTCATCTGGTATTGTATGACGTTATGACTGAAATACCTTATGCTGTTAATTGTTTTTATTGTAACATTCGGCCATAACTGACCGAATATATAAGATCTCGCGCTCAGAGGGGTGGAGTTTGGGGTTTGAGATGGCCTACAAACCACAAGCCATGCTAAAGATGTTGGTTTGTTAATTATTCAATATGGAGTATTGTGCACTACATAGAACTATTACCTCCTATACGTTACCCTAGCTCACTCAAATACGTAATTAAGCAATATGTACTGTTATGTTCCTGAATAATTAATACTTAATATGTGCCGCGTATATATTTGTAAAATAGCAATGAAAATTTTTTCTTAGTAAGTGTTTCTTTATCTTTTCGATTTTGCTAATTTTTATAATGGTACGAATGTAATTATACATTTTTCTGAAAAATTTTCCCGTGTTAAGTATGTTTTTTGTTATTGATTTTATTAAGTGTTATAATTGTACTGATTTACGTCTTATTGTGACCAATAGATGAAAATAATCTATGCTAAAATAGCCGTAATTTACACAACACATTTTTTGTATTACACAGTTACACGAAAACTGTAGTCTACACGGGCAATTCGAGTACTTCCGCGTTTATTTTGGAAAAAATGAAAGATGAGTGCAAGACCAGCAGCTGAAGGAGTATGTAGATTGGAAGGTGGAGTAGTAAGATGAAATGAAACTAGTTTAAACAATTCAATTGTGGATACTTAAGCTTTGACGATAAACCTCGCTCAAGAAGTGAACCTAATGTATAAAATGAGGTTGTATCCACAAAACTGAGGGATGGTTATGATAATGATGTGATGATGATGATGATGATAATAATAATAATAATAATAATAATAATAATTCATTCATTCATTCATCCATTCATTCATTCATTCATAGTGATGTGTCAAGGACAGTCTTTCACTGCAAACACAACATTCTCCAGTCTTCCCTATTTTCCTCCTTCCCTTCGTCTCCACATACGATCCATATACAGTGGAAGCTCTTAAGTTCGATAGAAAACAAGTTCGACATCCTATAGTTCGACTGCTTACATAGGAGAATTAGACACGCCCCTATATGGGAACTAAGAAATGAGTTTGTAATTTGAATGGGAATTGGTTGTGTCTTGTAGTGATACTTTTGTTAAAGGAAAACAGATATTTTATTGATTAGGACATCCATATTTAATCACTGATTTTTAATTAATAAACTCTTATTTTCTATTTGAGAATTGTGCCGTTTGTGAGACGGAAATGTCGAAACCCACTGTGGTACTAGAAGCGCATACACAAGACTCGGGGCGGGCAGGAAATGTAAGTACAGTACTGTATTCGTTGATGGATAACCAATAAGAATTTGTATTCATTTCACCTGCCACACCTACTACCCTTATTGGACTGAACTTTCAATTCTGTTTAGTCGAACGTAGGAGAGTCCACTGTATCTTAATGTTGTTTGGCCCAAACAGAAGTGTTGATAGATTTCTTTGCGCTCGCTAACCTCGAAATTTCCCGCTTGTCAACAATAATATACTAGGTCCGATAGTGCAATTTTCTGTCTTCTACTTGCCGTGACAGATCAGAATATTTCATTGTATTATGGTGACAAGTCAGAGAAAATTCGATAGTGTGTAAACTGAATTGTATTTTAGAATAGCTTAGCTGCAAGAAAATGAAAATATAATTACTGTAATGTGTTTTAATGTCTGTTTCTTCTGTATTCCATTTTTGTAATCACTATTGGACAAAAATTTAAACCAAAGACGTTACAAGACAACACATGAGAAGAAGTAGCTAACATTTCGAAAGCAGAACTACAACGTGTGAATCAAAATGTGTTTAGATGCTACAACTTCTTTCGCTGCAAACCCAGCATTCTCCAATTTTTCTATTTTCTGCCTTCTTCTTAGTCTCTGAATATGAGCCATATATCTTAATGTCGTCTGTCATCTGATATCTTCTTCTTCCCCGAATTTTGCCCCGTTCATCATTTCTTTCAGCGTGTCCTTCAGTAGGCAGTTTTTCTTAACCAGTGACTCACCCAATTCTTTTTCTCTTTTGATCAGTTTCACCATTATTCTTTTTTCACATAGTCTTTCTAGCACAGATTCATTTCTTATTTTGTCTGTCCATTTCATATGCTTTATTCTTCTCCATACAATATTTCTAGTCGTTTCTCTTCACTTCGTCGTAAAGCCCATGTTTCTGGCCATACAATCCTCACTTCACAATGCACTTCACCGGACTCTTCTTCAACTTTTTTTGTTACAGAGATCTGCAAAAAATGTTCCTTTTTCTATTAAAGGCTTCCTTTGCCATATAATAATAATAATAATAATAATAATAATAATAATAATAATAATAATAATAATAATAATAATATGAAATCTATAGTACACCTAATGGCATCAGGTACTAAGTTTGGAAGCCTACTCATAATATCAGTTAAATTTCCCAATTACTGCACCGTGTATACTTTCAAGTTGCAAAATGTACGGAGAGAATTCCTTCCACGCCGCCGATAATTACAATACAGGGAGGATTAGTTAAATGGGTAGCTCTTTGGAATAAAGGATTTACTTGTTTTTCACAGTCAATTGAAAGGACAATTTTTGTATTCGAGAAAAATAAATTTCTCGATGAATTATTTTGAGTTTAAGGTTTGTTGTCATAATTTTGTCCCCTCTTGACAAGTAACATTGTTAGAATTTTTTACAAGCGACTAATTTTATTCCATACTTCTGTCAATATTAAATATTGATTTTCGTCTTGTTAGAATGGAATTGAGTATACGGAAATCAATGCTATGGAAATTTGTTCAGATCCAATTACATGCATCTGTCTGAACCGTTCACTTATAATAATTATAATCCGATATACAGAGTGAATCATTAATGTGATTAATTTCAGGGGATTATTCTTTGAGAAATTCCAAAGAAAAAAGTTCAATGCAATTTTGCTCGTTTTTGTTAGCTTTTCGAGACAAAAATTGTTTTATATAAAGCATTTCATAGCGTATTTTTGGGAAAGCTATTGATTTAATTCCCACTATGCTCAGTCAATTTAAGGGAGAAGTGTATTATGGTAGTAAATTATTGAAATAATTTTAGTTTTGTCCTTTAAATATGCAGAACTTTGATCGGAATAAATGTGACTTTTCGTTCTGGAAAGGAATTTTACAATGTTGCATTTGTTCGGATCGAATTTCTGCACATTTGAAAGACGAAACTAAATTTTTTAAATACTTTATTATAATATGCTGTTCTCTTAAATTGACAGAATTAAATCAATGGCTTTCCCAAAACACTCTATGTAATGGTTCATATAAAATAATCTTTTTCTCGAAAAGGCAGCAAAAGCGAGCAAAATTGTATTAAATGTTTTGGTTTGAAATGCCTCAAAGAATAACCCCTGAAATTGATATTACTTACGGTTCATTCTGAATAGTATGTTGTTTTGAGATTACGAAAAACTTCCTCGCGTGAAAAATATAAAATTTATTTTCTTCTTTACCTGCACAGTAAAGGTATTGATTTCATTTCTATATATTATCTTGTAAATAATATTACAAGAAAATGAACGAAAATCGGAAATAATATTCGCAGTTGATAAAGAACCGAACTGTTTCATAATGCATAGAACTTATAAAGAGAAAGTATGTGTCACCTTCATGACGCTGGTTTTTATTACATTTCCTGTAAGTTTAGTAGTTCCACCTTGAAAACCTATTAACGGATTTTTTTTACTAACACCGCGCTTATTGGCGTTTGTTAACTGTCTTATTTTAATAATATTTCGTAATTATTATTTTTATAATGTAAAAGAATTCTTTACTTTAGGAGCCGTGCTTCGCACTTCATGTTACCTAACTATGCACTTACATAAAATCAGTGCTGCAGCGGTGTGCGCAGCACGTTTATACAATATTTTCAGATTTCATGTTAACAGCAAGCGATATTTCACACTTGTATAGAAATTATAGTGTACCATGTCTCAGATGGCCATGAACATACAATGCTCTGTTGTTATGAAGCAATTGGCGCTTGGTACTAAAAGACAGTAATGTTCACAAGCGTGGTTCCTGCAATTAAACAAGTGACCATCAAATCTCTTTTAAAATGTTTGCATTCCTGAAAAATATCGCACAGTGCTGACCACTTAGAAAGGAAATAAACTAAATATGAATAACTATAGCCGTTGCAACATAACAGGTGCTAGTACGAGCGATGATAATGGAGATTCGGAACGCACACACACATTCCTGTATGTGTAAAAAACTTGAATCCTCTCTAATGGACAGCTTTTGGCTTACGAGTTATTGTGGTCATTTAATTCAAAATTTTAGGAACTTGTATGTCTGCGCCTTTACACTGCCATACTATCATTTTAAATAATTGAAAATAATAAGGAAACATTGCAATAACGAGCTATGAAATTCTAAAGATTATTTCTGCAGTGTTCGGGAAAAGTGACAGGTCAGTTTCCACAAACCTTTTTTGATAATTTATTGACAACTTACGGAACATCTGCTCGCTTGGAAAAAAATACATAAGTATTCCTCTCATTACAATAATTCATACAGAAAAAAAATCAAATCGACATAAACCAGTGTACTGTTGTCACGCCAGGAGAAGGCGGCTGAAGTATATATTTAGATGGGGCGGAGGGGAAACAGTCGCGCATGCGCACCGCGCTGTTCACTGCAATATTCCTGTTTCACAAACATCTAGTGCACGTGTCTATGAATCTTTGCGACTTTGTGAAAATAATAGTGGGGTTTTTACTGTAGTGTTTTATTAGTTTCAACAAGACAATTGTTTTCAGTATACCACAAATCTTGCATTGCTTTAGTTATCCTTTGCTTTTCGTGTTAATAGTGTTGATAATAATATAGTTAATAGAATTTATGTTATTGTATACTGTTATTTAGGTTTATAGCAGTTTTATGTTTATTATAAATATGTCGACAAAGAGGAAACAAGGATTGACAATCTATAGCGAAGAAAGGAATATTATTAGAAGTGCAAAATAATTCTGTGATGAAGAAAAAGAACAACAGTGCCTTTGCATTCCTCTTACGAAACCTACAGCAAAGGTAGAAAAGTACTCTAATCTATCCACAAGAACAATACAGCGTATAAGAAATGAAATGAAAGACTGCACAGAAGAAAGTGCGTTGTCGACACCTGAGGGAGAAAAAAAATGTAAACGTCCAGACTACCGAAACGCAAATGTAGATGACTTCGACGGGAGATTTACAAAAAAGATATAATTGAGAATTTTTATTTGAAAAAGAGGGCCACCGGCGTAGCTCAGGAGGTAGCGCGTTTGCCTGCTGACCTGCAGTTGTGCTCGGGAGTGAGTTCGATTCCCGTTTGCGCTGACTATCTGATTGGGTTTTTTCCGAGGTTTTCCCAAGCGGAAGGCGAATGTCAGGTAATCTATGGCGAATCCTTGGTTTCATTTCGCCAAATACCATATCGCCATCATCAATTCAATCGACACTGAAGAAGCTAGTAGTTATTACAGTGTCGTTAAATAACAAGTAAAAAAATAGCTGCAACAAATGTCTACCCTTTTACAAGAGAAAATTGATTTGAAATGAAAGACAACATTAAGACGAATACTGAAGAAAAAGGATTTCAGGTGGAAGAAGTGTGCAGCAAAAAAAATTGAGGAAAACACTGTAAATTAGAATACGTGAAGATATCTACAGCAAATAAGAAACCTTAGGAAAGTGGAAAAAACGATTTTGTATCTGGACGAAATGCGGATAGATAGGCCTACCAATTTAACGTTTCCCAAGTTCTGGCACGATAAAAATGTTACGGGAGTTTTGACTATCGTAAATGTGTCCAGAACACTCGTTGTTCATCAGGATGGGGGCGGTGGGGCTAATGGCTTTGTTGAGAGATTCGAATTAATATACACGCCTGGAACATAAACAGACGATTATCATGGACAGATCATACTCCAGAAATTTTGAAAAATGTGATAATGATAGTCATAGCGACAACACCGAAGATGCGGAATCTTTTATGTCTGACTCCGTTCCCTTGTAGCCAAGTAAGTGGACTGAAGTTTTCAGGTCAGAGTGTAGCGTAAAGTTCCCCCGTCCCGCCTATCTACTCCCCGCGCCAACTCGTAGCGCGAAGACAGTAAGTTGTCAAGAAAGTACCAAAAAAGGTTTGTGGAAACTGACTTACGTCACTTTTCCCGAGCACTGCAGATTTAAGAACGAATGTTGCTAACTACATATCATGCAAAGGCATGTTATAACTAGAGCCCGGATGTTAGGCAAAATGCCTTTTTAAACTGAGAGAATGTATGAAAGACCTATTAGAGATAAACACGTTTCCACACATTTGGGGACGATAGGCCCAATTTTTATTTTGTCATTTTTGCCTATTTTAGCTCCCGTTGCCTATTGTAAGGTTAAATGCCTTTTTTTTTAGCCTTTTTACGTCGTTATTGTACATTTGCTATATTTTTTAATGCATTTAAAATAAACCGCATATAAATTATGTCAAAAGACCAAAAAAAAGAGCGGTTGTACAAATTAAAAATATATATTCACCTCACACATATTTGCTGAGAATCTTATTCTCCAGCATTACATATGTTTCTAAGAAGTTGTAAACTTTTCTCCCCTACGGATTCCATCTTTTATGTCACTTAACAAATATGTCTCAGTGCTCAGGTCACTTCGGGGTTTACCACGAAAGAAAGGGGATGAGGGAAGTATTAAAAGCAAGTCTCCAGGTCCCGTTACTGTTGCTTGCACGCACAAGTCACGCGTACTTTGAAGTCTCTAATCCCTCCTCACACCCCTCTTTTTGAGACAATACACAGTCCACAGTCGGGTCAGTCGGTTTTTCTCGATCTCTGAAAGAATGTAAGAGACAGTCCTTCTGAAATATGTTGTTTTAAGTTTGCTCCAATCATTTCAGTAGAAGTATAATGATATTTTCCCACTATGAAAAACGTTCTCTCAGACAGGTGGCTCACTATGATAGCTGAAAACTTAAAAAGCATCTTGTTGTGACATGTAACTAAGGAAAGTGAGTACCGTGTGGGATAGTTTATTAAGTATTTGTCTATTTTTTGTCTGTTTCCGTGAATAATAAATGCCTATTCCACTGCCTATTTTTACTATATTAGTGCTTATATGCCTGCTTATTTTAACCAAAATAAATGCCTAAACATCCGGGCTCTAGTTATAACACTTGAATCGAGTCTTGAAATTGTAATATTACCGAAAATCACTCAATTGTTTGTGAAGGATTATTCAAACTTACATTTTTGTGTTTATACATGATGTGAAACGGCTCTAATAGTTTGTGAACTTCATTAAATATCAAAAATCAAATTTTACAATCAACATATCCGAGTGATCTTATTCATTGGGCGTTATCACGGTATCCTTTGTTTCCTATTGAATGTTATTTCTGATTTTAACATGTAATTCGAGGCACGCTTCACGTGCTGACACATTTATTTGAAAACACTTAAGGGAATCAGCATGATAAAACAGAGATTGTCTGCGATTTAATTAAATTCCACAGAAGAAACATCATTCCTGGAATTAGTTATTTCAGTATTAATCCGAAAACTTTCCACCGTAAGTGGACACTAAAAACTATGTGACCAATTTTAATTATGTTTTCATAGTAATTACAGAAGTAATACAGGGTTGTTTCCGATCTCTAGTAAGGAATTTGAATGACGTCATATGCGTCAGGAATCATACCGACAGCTGAATTGAGGCGAAAGGTGACAGATCAGTACTGAGTAATTTCATAATCAGAGTGCACGGTGTATCACAGTAGCAATGCCCAAGAAAATCGAGCCTTTTTGGGAGGAGTACATAACAACCCTTTCCGCCCCCAAGTACAGTTACGTGAAAATCATAGGAGCCTGCAAAAAACACTGTTTTCGTTATTTACAAGAGAGGCATCTTGTGTGTACCTAATAAGACTGCCAAAGCTCGGATGGGATTAATTCCAGAGTGGAAAAAGCAAGCAAGCACTCTCCGTCACAAGTCGCCGCACCCCACGAGAGGATACAAATTAATTCCATTCGAGCTTTACCAATCTTATTAAGTACACAAAAGATTCCTTTCTTGAAAATAACGAAACCTCGTTTATTGAAGGCTTCTTTTATTTTCACTTAACTGTACTTGGCATTGGAAAGAGTCGTAATGTACCTCTTCCAAAAAGGCTCGATTTTCTTGGAAATTTCTGCTATGAGTCGCCGTGCACTCTGACTATGAGATCACTCACTACTGGTCTGTCACCTCGCGCCACAGTTCAGCTGTCGCGAGACTCCTGACGCACATGATGTCATTCAAATTCGTTATCAGAGATCGGAAACAACCCTGCAATAATAAGTTTTATATGTCCAGGATAAACGATTTCACATCTTAGGCTTAAAGATTCAACCCTATTTTTTCAAGTTAATATTAACTTAAATTTAGCTTCCGTGTCTTGGATTTGTTATAACTTGTCAGAGAAACAAATTCAAGTAGTAGCTTTTCATATATTACTGTTACTGAATGAATTTTAACTCTGATATTATTTCCATTTGTAAATGTAATTCTTGGAATCATTGACACATGAGACAAGTAATATGTAAAAGTTTAAGAAGTAACAGTTAATGTACGAAGTGGAGGTAATACGAGTATAACAGTGTATATTATAACATCTTATCCCTTGGATAGAGTACTACAAAAAATTTTAAGGGGTTGAAACAGGTTACAGCAATAAAAGTTTCGAAATATTCAACATTTTTTCCTCCATTACTGTATCTTGTACAATAATGAAAATTAGTATATGTAAAACACTGCCCTTCTGCTGTATGCAAAAAATATTTTTATGATTTAAACAAAATTTACATTTTTTTTTTTTTTTTTTTTTTCAAAATTCAAAATGGTAACAGTCCACTGTGCAGTGATGAAGCGTTTCCCTCATAACTCAAAAACTATCCAACATTCGGTGATGACTTTTTTTGGTGTGTATTTATGTATGTCATTTCTACAATATGTCGCGAAATTACTTCTCTATCTGTGATAGATTGTCTGATAAAAATAAATTCATTTTTAAAAATGGTCAAATATCAGTATTTTCTTCTAACAAAAAATAAAAAAAAAAATATTTGTTAATGAATGTAGTTGAAAGAGGATGATATTGTAAACATGAATTTCAGCAACAAAATAAAAGAGAGAGCACATGAAAGAGTTAACAAGTTTATGAGTTGTAAGGGAAACGCTTCATCACTGCACAGTGAATTGCCACCATTTTGAATTTTGAAAAAATGTATAAATATTCCTTTTTAAATCGTAAAAATGTTTTTTTTCATATAGCAGAAGGACAGTGTTTTACATATACCAATTTTGATTATTGTATAGGATACAGCAATGGAAAAAAAAATGTTGAATATTTCCAAACATTTTGCTGCTGTAAGCTGTACCTCACCCCTTAATACCATATTAGTTCCAAATGAATATTTTTCTAACATTCTTTTACTCGACAAGTGCTATCCTTACGATTTTGATCTTTACTCCTATCATTAGAGAAATAAAATGGATGGTTTTCTTGCAAATTAAATAAAAAGATTAACACTCATCGTTGTTTCTTGTCATTAGGAAGTCTCGCAATCCTACTGCAATGGCGAAGGGACGGAGGCTGCTATTCAGACCGAGTCAGTGTGTGTATTCGTAGGTGAGCCGGCGATGTGTTATTGCCAAACTACAGACTTTCAGCCTAATTTTCTAATTAACTTTGCACTTAATTACAGAACTCATAATAGATTTTTATTTATTTTGATGTATTCTATTACTCCCTTCATTATAAACAGTTATATCACTTCCGTCCTGTATAGCTGAGATGTTGTCGTTGTTGCCTAAATGCTGCATCTAACATTAACGTCATTAACAGTCTTGTTCTCCAATACTTTGAGGTCTTGGAATCTTCACAAAGAGCTGAAGTTAAACTTAAGAAAGAAATTTTACTGAAAATTAAATTTAAAATTTTAACCGCTAACCCTTTGACTTGCTTCGGCATGAAAAATATTTACCAATAATGCATTTACAATTCGAATGCAATCAAATGCGTTTGTACAGTTTCCAAACGAAAAAGTGGCCGCTCTCTAGAAGCAAGTTCCCTTCGGGTATCTTCGCTACAATTCGGAGACAGGCGATGTTGCGTGTTGTTGGACCACGTTGCCTGATATCTACAGTTACAATTAAAACATTTTGTGTGTTGCTTTAGAGCGTATTGGTAGCGTTGTGGCCTCGTGTTCGTGAGGTCCTGCATTCGAATACAAACTAGTGCTTTTTATGTTTTTATTTTTGTGTTTTTTGGAGAGAGAGATTATTTTAGTAATTAACATCAGGGGAATGTATTATGCCATGACTTTATCATTATTTATTATGACATTGTGGCTGCAAATGGAAAGAAAAAAAAATTTATTCTCAACAAAAATATCTTTCGTGGCATAAACAAAACAAACTTACTGGCATCTGCCTTAGAACATTCAAACAATTAAGCGTTCAAAAAACAAAACAAAAAGCTACGATTCAATATTTAGTCTATCTTCCCCATATCTCGATCACATCTTCCAGTCCATTGGGCATGATATCGACTAATCTTTGCAAATAGCCACTGTTCTAAGATACGACATTCCAGGCATCCTGGACATACATTAATAAGTGTTCTGCCCATGGGCAGGTATTTCACTGCAAACCCAGCATTCTCCAATTTTTCCTATTTTCTGCCTTTCTCTTAATCTCCGCATATGATCCACATATCTTAATGTCGTCTATTATTCTTCTCAACCAGTGGCCCAACTAATTCCTTTTTCTCTTTCTAATCAGTTTCAGCATCATTCTTTCTTCACCCACTTTTTCCAACACAACTTCATTTCTTATTCTGTCTGTCCACTTCACACGCTCTGTTCTTCTCCACATCCACATTGCAAGTGCTTCTATTTGTTTCTCTTCATTTCGTCGTAATGTCCATGTTTCTTCCCCATACAATGCCACACTCCACACAAAGCACTTCACTAGTCTCTTCCTTAGTTCTTTTTCCAGAGGTCCGCAGAAGATGCTCCTTTTTCTATTAAAAGCTTCCCTTGCTCATGTTTGCAGTGTTTCTTGGGAAGGATAAATGCAGTAACTTCCCGTTGCTTTCCGCACACCACTGTTTCTTTCGCATCTTATTATATCCCAGGGGGCCAAAACGTGAGATGAGGAGAGTGGATTTGACTAGTTGGGCCCTTCGGACTTCACCGAAATTCACCACAAGGGTTAAATATTAGTTCTATCAGGATTTGTGACCCTATCAGAGACCGGGATATCCCAATTAGCCTTTGCCCCTCGCATCCTGGACTAGCTTCTATAAATCATCAAAAAATCTTGGAGGGGGATTGGGCCAATTTTTCCGCAAATGTTTCTATACTTGTGCCCTCGTAGCTCAGTCGGAAGAACTTTGGAATTTAGATGTCAACGTCGTAGGTTCAATTCCTCTTCACTCCTTTTCATTTCACAGTGTTTTAAGATAGTATAATGTAATAATTTAAAATTAAAAATTAACACCAGTATTATGCAACTCTATTGTTCCAAACCTAATATTAAACTCGTGTTATTTATATCCCTAAAGAACGATAACTGAATATAAATTATAACTTGAATATTATTTATATAGCTGAAAAACAATAACAATATAAATAACTTGAATATCATTTATATAGTATCACTAAAGAACGATAACAGAATATAAATGATAAATATCGGTTTCTTTAATTAATATATTATAAAATATATTATTAATTATTTAAATAAAATAGCCTATTTTACAACGAAAAATGGTTATTTATATTGTAACAATTACATAAAATACAGATGATTTATGTCGCGAAAGAACAATAACAGAATATAAATAACTTGAATATTATTTATAACGCTGAAGATCGAAAACAGAATATAAATGACAATTTGAATATTATTTATATTGCTAAAGAACGATAACAGAATATAAATAACGTGAATATTATTCATATTGTTAAAAAAAGATAATAGAATATAAATGATGACTTGAATATTATTTATATCGCTAGAGAACGATAACAGAATATAAAAAATTGTAACTTGAATATTATTTATATCGCTAAAAGAACGATAACGAAATATAAATTTCTTCAATATTATTTATATCGATAAAGAACGATAACAGAACATAAATGATAATTTGAATATTATTTATATCGCTAATGAACGATTAAAAAATAAAATGAAAATTTGAACAAGGCCCGAACTCACAACCTTCGAATTACTAAGCGAGCACTGTGCCGCTGGTCTACGAGACATACACATGGAACAATTCCATAGTTCCGGAACTTCTTCTACAAGCACATGCATCGTGTAACATCCCCGTGACTGAAGTGGACTTAGAAAATATTCGCTATTCACGAATGCGGCCACTTTTTTTTTTTTTTTTTGACAACTGTACAGAAATAAAATATAGAAGAAGTAAATCACCGAAATCAGTGTTGTATCTGATGAGTTCTTTTGAAGGATTGATCATTCAAATAAAACGTAGCAAATATTTTTAAAGGCTGTGAGCGCCTTTCCTCTAGGCAATCCACCTGACGATCTAAGTGAGAGGGTTTCATATGCTCTAGGCTTGCTTACGATAACATTGGACTTGTTAAATAATGCAAACTCAAAACACCATTCGCCATACTCAATCACGTGCACAGATCAGATACAAACCACGTGTCCCCATCAAATTCAGATATGTAATAGTCCTTTAATCTATGGAATGAAACCATATTAACTCCATGACGTTGTTCGCTAGATAAAGATAAGAGTCGCAACACTTTATGTGACAAACACGATGATAATGAATTAGGGAAAAATAGTGACAGCATGAACAAAACTATACTTACTTACTTACTTACTTACTTACTTACTTACTTACTTACTTACTTACGTACTTACTTACTTACTCACTGGCTTTTAAGGAACCCGGAGGTTCATTGCCGCCCTCACATAAGCCCGCCATCGATCCCTATCCTGTGCAATATTAATCCACTCTCTATCATCACATCCCACCTCCCTCAAATCCATTTTAATATTATCTTCCCATCTACGTCTCGGCCTCCCCAAAGATCTTATTCCCTCCGGCCACCCAACTAACAACTCTATTTGCATTTCTGGATTGGCCCATACGTGCTACATGCCCTGCCCGTCTCAAACGTCTGGATTTTATGTTCCTAATTATGTCAGGTGAAGAATACAATGCATGCAGTTCTGCGTTGTGTAACTTTCTACATTCTCCTGTAACTTCATCCCTCTTAGCCCCAAATATTTTCCTAAGCACCTTATTCTCAACACCCTTAACTTGTGTCCAAGTTTCACAGCCATAAAGAACAACCGGTAATATAACTGTTTTATAAATTCTAACTTTCAGATTTTTTGACAGCAGACTGGATGATAAAATCTTCTCAACCGAATAATAACAGGCATTTCCCATATCTATTCTGTGTTTAATTTCCTCCCGAGTATCATTTATATTTGTTACTGTTGCTTCCAGGTATTTTAATTTTTCCACCTCTTCAAAGGATAAATTTCCAATTTTTATATTTCCATTTCGTACAATATTCTCGTCATGAGACATAAAATAATAATAATAATAATAATAATAATAATAATAATAATAATAATAATAATAATAATAAAATAATAATAATAATAATAATAATAATAATAATAATAATAATAATAATAACAATGATAATAACAAAAACAATAATAATAATCTTATTATTATTATTATTATTATTGTTATTATTATTATTATCATCATCATCATCATTCTCTGTGGCGCTACAGCACTTTAAAGCCCAGACCGACCAGCCGGCTGCTGACCTCACGTCCAAATACCGAAGCAGAGGTACACGATCATCCAACCAGAATGGAGGTATCATGTGGTTACCACGATGATCTCCCCAACCGTTACAGCTGGCTTTCGTAACCGTATTTCGCTACCTATCGTAGCTCCCCAAGTGCATCACGATGCTGATATTGCCATGCACTGCTTACCCATAACACATTTCAGCGAGTGCTGAAGACCACTGTTATAGAATATCGGCGTTGTTCCTGCAATAACTCCTATGTGCAAAATATAAAATTGTTCAGTAGGAAGGAAAACACATATATTCATTCTATATCAGTAGTACATAGGAGACTGTGAATTCTTAAATTTTCGATAAAAAGAAATATAATTACATATAGGAGATTTTATTATTTGCTGTATAACTGTTTAAGTTGTTTAATAGAACAAAAATATGAAAAGTGATAAGTATGTCGCATAGGAGTTATTGCAGGAACAACGACGATATGAAATACTAGCATTAATCGAGTTATTGAAAATGTTGTAGATGTTTTCTCGTAGAAAGGAAATGGTTCTTCTAGTACAAAAGCAAACTGACATTCAAAAATGTAGGTAAATGTTTTCTGTAGGTAGACCTGTTTATATTTTTAATATAAAATAGGCATACCGGCACTAACTCGCTCTGTAGTTTAGACTCAAATTAAAATCATGACTTTGGTGATTGATATAATATATTTACTATATTCAACTTGTTTTTATAGGTTATTTTTTTCTACTACGATAAAATATTCTTCGAATTTCATTTCTTGTAACAATAATATTAAGAGTAGTGTACACACATAAAGGCTACCGGTATTGAATGCACTGAATTGTCATGAAACTTAAATTTGTTACAGATCAATAATAACAGAAAGTTTCACTCTAGAGAGCATTAAGTTACACACTGACACTTCACTGATCTTTTGCGTATTCATTCATTGACTTTGATCGTTTGGTACACTTTTCCATGTGATAACGTTTACATTTGTGATTACACAGTTCTCAGACACATGTTTCTCCCGGCTCGTGATATTTCTTGATTGAACACACTTTGTGATGGAACCCATGTATGGCGTATCGTGTGGTGATGTGTCGCTGCTCCTGATTCTCTTTCGTCTAGTTCCTATCAATCATAGCGCCGGTTCCGTAGAACTCGAGGTCAATTTCCCTCCTTTTTTTACTCTCTTCCATCTGCTTGTCGTATGCTGCGGTGGATGGCAAGTGTATTTTTAGTCTGATGTCTTCGGTGTGGAACTATTCTTTGGTCAGTTCGTATACTAGCCTCGATGGTGCATTCATGTCTACTCTTAGTAAGCATTTCAAATATCGGGATTTTATTTTCTCAATTTTTTCTATATCATTCCTGGTCATCTTTCCTCATATCAGGTCTATACCATATGCTACTATTGGTGATATTGAGGTATTGAACTGCATCATTGCTGTGTCTAGTGATAGTTTGTAAAGATCTTTGATGCTATAGCCTTAAGGGGTTAGGTACAGCTTACAGCAGTAAAAGTTTTGGAAATATTCAACATTTTTTTCCACCGTTACTGTATCTTGTACAATAATGAAAATTTGTATGTGTAAAACACTATCCTTCTGCTATATGAAAACAATATTTTTAAGATTAATTTTTTTTTCAAAATTCATAATAGTGTTAGTTCACTGTGCAGTGATGAAGCGTTTCCCTCATAACTCATTAACTTGTTAACTTTTTCATGTTATCATTTTATTGCTGAAACTCATGTTTACAATATTATGCTCTTTTAGCTATATTCCTTTATAAATAATATATATTTTTTATTTTGTGTTAAAAGAAAATACTGATATTCGACCATTTTTGTAATGAATTTCTTTTTTATCAGACAATCTATCAAAGGTAGAGAAGTGATCTTGCATCATATTGCAGATATGACATGCATAAATACACACAAAAAATTTCATAACAGAATGTTGGATAGTTTTTGAGTTGTGTGGGAAAAGCTTCATCACTGCAAAATGAACTGAACATTGAAAATAAAAATGAAAATATTTTTATCGGTAAAAAATATATATATAATATTTTTTTTCCATATAGCAGAAGGACAGTGTTTTACACATAATAATTTTCATTATTGTACAAGCTACAGTAATGGAGCGAAAAATGTTAAATATTTCCAAAATTTTACTGCTGTAACCTGTACCTAACTCCTTAATAGCTGCTGCTGATCTCTCTTGTATATGATAGCAGAATGATCTCACTGTTGTTTGCAGTGTAATGCCAAGAAATTTGAGTCTATTGACGACCTCTAAGGGTTCGTCGTTTAGATTCAGCGTATCGTTCTTGGCAGCTCTTCCTCCTCTTCTGAATGTCATCTGGACGATTTTATCAGAGTTTTTATGGAGGCCGTTTTCTTTGACCAATTTCTCCAGTTCCCGTAGGATTTCTTGCAGTTCCGTTTTATTTGGTCCATCCAGGATCATATCGTCCGAGTACATTATATCGTCGTTGGTCCTGCAATAACTCCTATGTGCAAAATACAAAATTTTTCAGTAGGAAGAAAAAACACATTTATTCATCTTATGGCAGCAGTACATAGGAGACTATGAATTCTTACATTTACGAAACAAAAAAATATAATTACATATAGGATATTTTATTATTTGCTGCATCACTATTTAAGTTATTTAATAGCGCAAAAATCTGAAACAATCGATAAATATGTCACATAGGAGTTATTGTAGGAACAACGACGATATATCGTGTTGACCGGAAGTTTTTGAGGATGTCTATGACGTTAGCAGTGGCTACGTTGAACAGTAGCGGACATATAGGATCCCCTTGTAACACTCCGTTTGTTTGCCTTATAGATCAGCGGTGACCAAAACTCGAACTGCAGTGATTACATGCAATAGACAGCCTATGAAGTAAGGAGACTGAGGAAAGGTACTTGGCATGAAAACTACAACCAGTGGTGGTTCCTGTACTAACATCTTGATCAATTCCGCGGATAAAAATCTTAAGCTTTGCTGGATCAGTAATGTCACTGCTGTCATCAAGAGCCAGTGAAAAATATACGATTTTTCTTGCTTCTTTTTATAATTTCCTCTCGAATATAATTAGGAATTTTGTGAATTCTTCTTTCGATGGTTGTCGAGAAATTCGTAGTTTTTTCAAAATTAAAAACTTCTTATGAACATGTTATTTAAGCTATTTTAATCATTACTCTTTTGAGAAATTCTGTTCTATTAAAAGAATTTAGAGCACGAGATATTTCAAACCCCATTAGGTAGCTGACTTCCTTACACTTATTTATGTCCCCTTTCTCTTCCTGGCTATGATTTAAGACATGTCAATTCCTGGCGTTTAACAGTTCGTTGGCACATAATATTGAATCAGTTTTTCTACAATATTATTACTAAATGAATAGCTAATAAATAGTTACCTTCATATAAAGATTAAGAAGATTAAAATTGACATAAAATCTAATAATTTTATCCTTCTAGGAAAAAGATCTAAAAATATCAATATTCATGCACGTATAGAAGAATTATGGAAACACATACTTAGCGGTCAACAACAACAACAATAATAATAATAATAATAATAATAATAATAATAATAATAATAATAATAATAATAATACATTATTCAGCTTAGGAATTAATGTTTCTATATACTCCTAATTGAACCGTTGAACAAAGTAAACCTGTTACATTTTGTCCGACAGAATAACAAAAACGTTCTTCTCATTCTTTACGAAACCACCTCTTACTGCTTGTAGAGACCAAAGACGTTGTAGTTATATATCTAGACACATAATTGGCGCTGATGTCGTGTATAAATTTGAAACCTCTCGCGCAGGTTCGCGCGACGCCATGTCTTGAGAGCAGAAGCACTTTATCAAGCATCAACACATGGAGATTCACGTGTTCATTTGTGTTGTTTACTTTCAATAGTGTGTTGATTTGTGTTGTCTACTTTTAATAGTGCATTAAAGTTAAAGTTAACAGCAAGTTTAGTTTTTAGCGATTGATGGAGTGCATTAATAGTCATTTCTAATAATAAAATTAGTGTATTTTAAAAATGCGTAATATCTTCGAAGTGTGAATGCGTTCCTACAACTTAGAGATGCACGTTCCTAACGTGTAGATGTTATTAATTGAATTTAATTGGGTGACTAGTGCCATTCTTTATGGTGAATTCGTGTACAACGTTTAATTGTACGTATACGTACAAGGAAGGATCTGGAAGTACTTTATCAACACATGGAGATTCACGTGTTCATTTGCGTTTCCTTTTAATAGTGTGTTAATTTGTTTTTTTATAGTGCATTAAAGTTAAAGTTAATAGGAGGTTCAGTTTTTTAGTCAGTGATGGAGTGCATTAATAGTCGTTTCTAACAATTAGTGTATTTTAAAAATGCGTAATATGTTCGAAGTGTGAATGTGTTCCTACAAGTTAGAGATACACGTTGCTAACGTGTAGGTTTGTTATTGTTTAATGAGTTCTACGCCTAAGTAGTAAATTTGAGTGTGCCGTTCACTATGGTGAATTCGTGTGCAGCGTTTAATTGTACATACACGTACAAGAAAGGATCTAGAATTTCTCTGCACAAGTAAGTACAGTAATATAATTACCGTACAATTTATTTCTTGCTTGCTTAGCCTAGTTGGACATGTACCGAGATAATAGCTACAGACGAAGACGAATATCTAACTCAAAAAAGCGTTGTTCTGAATATTAGGTTTTCAAAATATCGCTGATAAACTTATTTAAACTTATAACTTAGTGCTACTAATTACTAATTCAAAATTTGTTTGACAGAGTAATTAATGCCTGTAAAGTATATTTTATAGTCCTATTACTGCTATGATGGGCGGCCGGGTAGCTCAGTTGGTAGAGCAGCTGGCTACGGACTGAAAGGTCCGGGGTTCGATCCCAGGTGGTGACAGGATTTTTTCTCGTTGCCAAACTTTCAGAACGGCCCCGAGGTTCACTCAGCCTCCTATAAATTTGAGTACCGGGTCTTTCCTGGGGGTAAAAGGCGGTCAGAGCGTGGTGCCGACCACACCACCTCATTCTAGTGCCGAGGTCATGGAAAGCATGGGGCTCTACCTCCATGCCCCCCAAGTGCCTTCATGGCATGTTACGGGGATACCTTTACCTTTTACCTATTACTGCTATGATAATAAGCTAAGCTACTTACGCCAATATTTTCAAAATAAAACAATAGGCTTACATATTTTTTACAGGTATGGAAGCAGAGATATTAATATTTTTAGACGTGTTAAATTGACCATAATGACCATATATACATAAAGATCAGATGTCACCATACACCTAAGAGTTCTAACATGAATTTACATAAATTTGTAAGAAATTTAAGGAAGTCCATCTTATTAATTAAGAATTAATAGGTAAGCTCTTATTCTGTACACTAGGCCTAAAATTCATATAGCCTATAAGTGTTCAAGTACCTATATTTGACGGAGTAATTCCTGCATTTAAAGTTTATTTTATATTACTATGATAATATGCTAATGAATGGTATTTATATCTTAAAACTAGAACATTAGTGTACATGTTTTTATTTTACAGATGTATTATACTATACAATATGAAAGCAGATCAAATTGTTCGTTTCTCCTCTACATCAAAGGAAACATATGTACATAGTAGGATATATATATATATTATATATATATATTGTTTTATGTAATGTACAATACATAGCTGGCAGTGTTTTACGAATAACAGGTAATAGACTACTAATACATAACTTTATTTTCACCTGAACTGGCTTACAATATGCATTTGTATTCTTTATTCGCTCTAAAATGATGTCAAATAACTACAACGTCTTTGATAATTATCAAATTGTTTCCGTCATCTTTCGTTTCACGTCATACTAACGGTAACTTGAATTATGTCCACAACGTAGTCGCATTAAATCTCAACAGGATTTTGTTTCATTTAGTTACTCCGATTGGTTTATAAAATATAAAAAACATATTATTTTAAACCTTAAACATTGCATATGTGGATGTCTGCTAGCCGGCGCTCTCCCCAAACATGGCGGCGGGCGCAAGCTTCAATTTGTCCCGACTCTAAACTTCTGCGCAGCCTGGGCTGTAGGGGCTCGGTAGAGACATAGTTTATAGAGCGACATGATACCGCCACTGCTTGTCTTCAGTACGTGAATGAAACACACAACAATGCACAGGAAACTCCTCGTACCCGTTTGAATGTCTGTGATTACACCATGTAATCACGACACCCGCTTTGGCCACCGCTGTTGCAGATCAATGCTGTGATGATAATTGAGTATTGTCGTCGCCGTCAGTCGAACTAGGGAAAATTGCCAGATAATATATTATTGGAGAAAAGCATCTGATAAAAGATCACAAAACAACCTAATATCTTTACTGTCATAGCAGACTGCATCAAGCAAAGATCTGCAAACATGCTTATGTTGGAGAAAAATAAGATAATCGAAAAAAAACCTCTCTGCGGCTAGGTTAAAAGTGCTTCTAAGGACGTCAAATTTGTTATGCGAAGTGTTGGCACCATTACGCAACTTTTGCGAATCTTAAACTTTCAATTTCGGAAAAAACAATTTCAGCCTTTTTCTATATGCCCAAATGTACAAAGTAGTAAGTGAATTGCTTGATTAGGGGTTAGAAAAGGCGAATTCTAAGCCAATATGAGAACAGAAAGTTTCCCTCCCATGCGAAATGTTACATTAATTATTGTCGAAGATTTTTATTCAAATATTCCAGACAGCTTTTTATACTGCTGGTAATTTTAAAATACTTCTTTCCTATTTATTTTTCTTTACAAGGCGTTTTATTCCTACCAAAGTTTCATTTCAGCTCCTATAGGTAATTTAAACCTTACCCATAAAAAAGGAATGTGGCAGGATTTCCTCGAAGTTTGTTAAGCACAAAGCCCGGTCTCTGCCTAAGGCAAACCAAAACCAAATGTCAACACCACATGTGTGGAGTTCGAACACACGATCTTCACGTAAGAACTGCGTGCATCAGCCGCTGAGTACACATATTTTTAATTTCATGGACGGAGAACAATGAGCCTAATGAACTTCCAACTTTTATTAGAACATAAACAGCTTCAATGCCAGCGTGTATTGCTACACAGTTTCTTCACAAGGGAGAGCGAAGTGCACTTAAATACGTCTTTCGTAATTGTGTACATTTACTCACTTTGAGTTGTCTCGCCTTACAAACAATAAGCAATAAATCCAGTTAACCACATTTATAGTTATAACGTTTTATAGCTGACGTGGAGCGACACCGTCTAATATCAGTAATTTATAATAATATATGGATCACATACACTATGTGATCAAAAGTATCCGGACACCCACCTCAAAATGAAGTACAATTTTGGGCAGCGCTTCATTGGAAACACTCGCAGTTAACACGGTGTTGGCCCAATCTTAGCCTTCATGACAGCCTTCACTCTCGCAGCCATACTCTTCATCAGGCGACGAAAGGTTTCATGAGGAATGGCAGCCCATTCCTCCATGAGCGCCAAAATGAGAAGAGTTGTCGATGTGGGTCGGTGTGGTCTAACACGATGTTGGCGTTCCAAAACATCCCAGAGATGTTCTATCGGATACAAACCAGGACTCTGCGCAGGTCAGTCCATTAGTGCGACGTTATTGTCAAACCACTCCCCGACAAGCTCTACAGTATGGATGGGTGCTCGGTTGAGTTGAAAGACACAATGGTCATCCCTGAACTGGTCTTCGACGGTAGGCACTATGAAAGTGGTTAAAATGTCAACGTAAGCTTGTGCCGTGACATTACAAGGTAAAACAACTAGGGGGCTAAGCCCCTCCAGGAGAAACATGACAACACTGTAATCCCACCATCCCCGAATTTCACAGTCGACACTATAAAGTCTGGTAGATATCGTTCACCAGGCATTCGCCATACCCATATCCTACTATCGGATCGCTACATTGTATATCGTGATTCATCACTCAACACAAAGACTTTTTACTCTTCTAGGGTAGAGTTTCGACGCTCCTTACACCATACGAGATGGCATTTGACATTTGCGTGTGTGATGTGTGGATATGGGCAACTGCTCGGCCATAGAAACAAAGTTTACGCATCTCGCGCCGAACAGTCATGGTGCTTGAAGAAGATCCTGATGCAGTTCGGAATTCTGTGTCGTGGTGGCAGTGGATGATTGACGATTACGCTGTACGACTCTCTTCAACACTCGACGGTCTCTGGAAGTCATGGGTGGTCGACCTGCAAGCTTTTGGATTGTACATGTCCCTTCACGTTTCCACTTCAGTATAACATCACTAGCAGTGGACCTAGGGATGGTTATTAAAGTGGAAATCTCGCGCACAGATCCTGGAGCTATCAACCTACTCGTCCGCGAAACGGGACCTGGCTCTATCAGAGGCTGAGGCAGGATGGACTGCCTGTCAACATCAGATTCACGAATGCCACAAGGGTCATCTGTCGGACTTGAACAATCATCACGTATATAGGACGCTAAATAGGCCAAAACGTGCCTAAGTGTAAGGATTCGTACCCAGTCCAGCCAAGCAAAGGCAGAAGGAATAGGCTGCTTCCATATTAACCTTAACGCTATTCCTTCTAACTAATCCTTGTTTCTCCTCAAAACCAGCTGTAAATAATCAAGTCCCAAACATTATTCTGTATGAAGGTATACACGATAATGGATCCCAATTTTTTTCGCCTGACATATTTTTTAGGTTTCAAAACACACTCAGTGAATGTCATTACTAGAGACCGGATTTTAAAGGGAATCATTTTTTTATTTCAACACGAAACATGAAATAATTAATTACGATGTTCAAAACTATTTTCCACCGATGAAATTATGTGGTTTTGATTTCCCTTTTTTTCTCTTTTTAGTCCATGTTCCCTTTTTTTCCTCCTTATTTGAAAACATCTCTTATTTCGGTCTTTTTTTGACAGAATATCGCAAACAGATAGATAATTTTCCTATATTTTTTTCGATAGGTCTATAACTACCTGAACAAGCGAAAATAAATATCATTCTTCTTCTGATTTCAGACATTGAAAAACTAATGAAGTGTGCTGATTTAGAGTTCAGGATAAAAAGAAAATTTTCACCTCTGGTTTCAGTTGATGTTGAGCAGTCATTTTCTGTTTTTAAAGACATTCTGCATTCAAAGAGGTAGAATCATATTGAAACATATTGAAATGTTGAATGTGATCAAATACAGCACTTTCCTTATGTTATGAAGAGATAAATGTAAGATTGTATGTGTCATGTATATCCATGAATGTGCTGAAGTGTGTTTTGGGGAGTAATATAGTCCTTTTTCAAGTTCCTTTTTGGCTATAACTTTCCTTTTTTTGTCCTTTTTTGATGAAAAATTTTCCCTTAAAAATCCGGTCTCTAGTCATTACTATATTAACATTATTTTCAAAATAAACAAACACCCAAAATGTTTGGAAACAATAATTGAACATACTTCTTTATTTTTCCTGACAAACAAGAGTACAATATACAATGAAATATTATCAGAATTTATTAATTAATTTTCGCATTTTATATTTTAAATTAAAAATTGACTGAGGATTCCTAGAATGCCAGTAATTGCATGAAACTTTTATGTTTGCAGTTTGGTGTAATTGCGATATTTAGACTTTAGATAATTTATTCTTATTTATAAGGAATGTGAATATCATTGAGAGTGAAGTTTAATGCTATTTGTGTGTTGTATTATTATTTTTATTTCATTGAATAGGCTTTATACCGTGTACCTGTGCAGGTATTTACAATGATTTTTATTCTCCTCCATTATATTTATGTTATTTAATTCTATAAATTATTTCTCATATATAGGAATATACGGTTTCTTATTATTTTTGTTGAATTTAATTTTTAAGTTAAAAAGCTTAAATTTATTTATGGGACGAGAAGACCCTATAGAGTTTATATATATTATCTATTTGTTTTGTTTGATTATTTCGTTTAGTATTTAATATATTTTACTGTGTTTCATATGAATTGGTTTGTTAGAAAACTATTAGTGTGGATCTATGATAAGAGAAATTAAAAATATAATTCACGCAAGAAAGTAAATCCATTCCCATAGCAAACAATCATATGAATGCAAGAGTCTCAGCCGTTGTTAAGCAAGTGGTGACGCCAGGAATAGTGTGACATAACTCATTGACGTTGCTAAGATGCTGACGTCAATTGTTCAAACTTTCGTAACATTTTACACAATTGGCAATCGTGCATAAACATTTCACTTTAAAACCAGAAGGATATCACGTAATATTAATACTTTCACCATCATCTGTAACAGGCCTGCACAAACGGCGCTCATTAAGCGCGACCGCTCCTTCAGAGCGGGAGAGCTGTCTTAACAGCTCGCCGGAAAGGTACGTCGGAATGAAGTGGGCCTACTGTAAGTAGAGGATGGTCCACGCAGCTATCTGGTGTAGTGTGTATTATCAGTAGCTATTTCACGTTGCCTATCTACGGTTAGATAATGGAGGAATTTAAAAGCTGGAAAAGTGATCATTAGGCAAATTCTTTCAATATTGTATGGGAAAATGCATATTTTTCACAGCAGCTGGAGTAAATACTTATCTGCCACAAAAGTTTGAAAGAAAGAGGAAAACATAATATACAATGTGTCATTACTAGTCCACACATACAGATCCGATGGTTTTGTTAGTCAAGATCGCAGTAAAAAGGTTCAGAAGTTGAAAGTTGCATTACTACATGAGGTAGGATACGTTAGAATTTATTAATCTTCAACAATTTAAATATCTCTCTTCAGGGAAAAGACTAGCTCATTGTTGATATGTTGAATAAATTACGGGATTTCAGTCGTAAACTTACACTTTTCGTAAGTCAGTTTCGGGAAGGTAATATGGCTCACTTTCCAACGGTAGAACCTGCCCGTGATGAAGCCATGTTAAACGATTATGTGCAAATATTAATTTAAATTCAAAATGAATTTAATTCTAGGTTCCAGGATCTTGTCTTAATTGGAAAGAAGTTTAAAGTTATCATAATAAATTCCCTCGACACCAGTTGAAACAGTGTCATACGATTTACAGCTTGAATTTATTGATCTTCAATGTGACCGTTTGAATAATACTACTAGTCTGGTTGAGTTTTACAAGACTAAACCTGAGCAATAATATCCACGACTACACAAACTGGCTGTGAAAATGATTGCTATGTTTAGCTCAACATTTATATTTATGAACAACTGTTTTCTATTATCAACTTTAATAAAGACAGGCATCGAACATCTGTAACTGATGTTTCATTACGATCAGTACTGTTTCTTTCAGCTGCCAACAGCATAACGTACCGTTAAATAAAAATGTAACAAAATGATATTGTATATTTAAGTAGCTATAGTGTTTCTATTATTTCTCTAAAATAAATATTTCTTCATTAATTAATAGTAGTCCAATATAGTTTTGTAACCATTGAACTGGGATTCATTTCATGAACACTCGTACTAGTACTTTTATGTACATTTTGTACGAGATCACACCTTCTTCCAGTCCACCCTTATACAGAGCGTAGCCAACATCTGCATTCCGCTCTCGAGCTGTGAGTCGACTCGGAGAGCGCAAACCTTGTGCAGGCCTGATCTATAATCTATTCATTCTCAGTTAGCAGTGAGCATGCGCAGTATGTTATAACTGGAACTTGGAAAATTCAGGTGGCCCAAATTTTGTTTCTGGGTCTGTGAAATTTCGTTTTCCTTAAGAACTGGGTTTAAGATCTCTTTTAAAGACCACGTGAAGAAACAAAAGTGAAATGAACTTCAAAATAACATTCAAAATAAAGGATGGTAAAATGTATACTAATAAAATAAAAATAAATTTGTTCCATAAATATCATAATGAAAAATATTCAGATAACAATTATTATACAACCAAATCTAACAGTATTTTTTTACGTAAGTACTCATCTCAAAGAAAAAATGTTAAATTAATTTTGGGAACCTAGTACTTAAAGCGAAACAATACAAGACACAGTTTGGGCGACATGTCGCATACAAATATTAGATGAGCGTTTCAACTCTTCTCTGTTCTGTTTGGATGAGAGTTTGGTTTGGTTATATGTTTTTGGGAGTTGAAATCTTTCAGAATGAAACGCCAGAGACAAGTATTTAAGAATTTGGTCTTTGCCCTTATTTGATTCCTTATCTATAAACAAGCGCTCGCACACCTAAGTCCTTACAAAGAAACTTCTAGCATTCTTCTTATTGTTAAACTGCATCTTATGGCGCACTTACGATCCGCTCACCTGTTTGAAGCGCTATTTGTGATATTAGTAGTGAATTAGTTTATCTTCAATATGTAATACGAAAATAATGATAATAATGATAATAATAATAATAATAATAATAATAATAATAATAATAATAATAAAGTAGATATTAGACGTAAACATGCAAAAATAATCTCGAGACATAAACATTGGACGAATCCAACAAGGCGTGATATTTGAAAAGAATAAAAAACATTATTGTAGTGATTGCAATTATTGGGGTTATAAAAGAAACTTATAGGTTAGTTGAACACAAAATATGGAAGTGCATGCTTTTTTTCTCATTTCTGTATCTCCAAAATATTCATCCAGTATGTTTTTAAATTCCTTTAATTAATCGCCAGTTGTGTGAAATGAATTGGAATTTAAAGTTTCAATTACATACAGAGAGAAATGGGAAAAATGAGAGAAAGAAGAAAAGAAGAGAGAAGAAACGGAAAAAGTAAAAATAACAAAATATATAGAAAGGGATAAGAAAGAAAGAAAAAGAATGTAAGAACCGGAAAAAAAGAAAGCTGGGACGAATAAGAAGAAACGAAACAAACAAATAAGGAAAAACGGGAAGAAAGAAGAAAAATGAAACAAGCGACAAAGAGATAAGAATAAAGAAACGACTAAGGAAAAACAATTAATGAAATGAAGTAGAGCAAGAAGCGAAATAAAAATACAAAAAGAGAAAGAAGAAACCAATAAAAATAGAAAAAAACGGAAAGGAGACGAAGCACGAAGAAAAGAAAGAGAGAAAGTAAAAATAGAAATAAAGGGAAATAGATAAAAATAGAAGGGAACAGGTAAGAGAAAATGGTAAAAAAAGAACAGATTGAAAGAAAAATTTCATAGATAATTTCAATGTCTCCTTCTGCTGTGTCAATGGAACCTACATTCTGCGCATGTGCGAATTTCACTGTCGCAGTGACGAGACCGACAAGGGTATTAGATGAATCATTAGCTGCGAAATTAGAATCGGGAAGTCTTTGATTAGTAAAGTAGCATCCTCCACAATTTACAGCGTAGGCACTGTTTGTCATCCACACTGAGAAATGGGCCCCACTCGTAACTGCTGTTGGCGGGAAGGGGTCATGCACAGGAAGACTTGCACTGTGTGCTTGCCTATCATTGATGTATGGCAGGAAAAAATGGTCTTCACTTCGACATTGTATTAATATAAACTCCTGCATCTTGTGAGTTGACTTTGTTTCTCTCGAGGTCTGCCCTATCAATTTTCATTTGTTCTCTTCTTTTGTGCTCCTTGTTTCGTCTCCCATTTGTTTCTGAGTCTTCAGAACTGTCTGCTCATCTTAATCGTTTACCTTATTCTTATCTTTCCCTGTCCATACTGCACACTTCTATTAGTTATGTTTATACTTAATTGGCAAATTTATGTGTGTGAATGGATGGAAACTGGACAGGCAGACGGACATTTCTTATTCTGATTTTAAAATAAATAATAAATCATTCGCTATCTCGTGAAACCAAATGCTTACGTGCGACGTAGCTCGTAGTAAGAACCTTATATGGTAGGAATAAGCGAACTAGTTAACTACAAGTGGAAGCGTAGCGAGGGAGGGAAGCTCTCCACTTCACTTTCTTCTCCTCACGCGCATGTAGGTTTCACGAGATAACGACTGACCTGTACATCTGAATATGTATCTGAAATTTACATTTTTCCTTATATATTTTATACAAATTTTATTTAAATTATAATTAAATATTATTTGTTAATATCGTGATTGTATTTAGACAGTGAGCAGACACAAGGGGCCCTATTCATAGACATTCTTAGCGCGGGCTTTCGGTGGATGATCAGCGAACTTACGTTTTTCCTATTCATAAACCAGTGTTAGCGATATGATATGATATGATATGATATGATATGATATGATATGATATGATATGATATGATATGATATGATATGATATATATGATATGATATGATATGATATGATATGATATGATATGATATGATATGATATGATATGATATGAATCCTCTTTAGCACGCTCGTAGCGCGGGCTAGCGAAATGTTTATGAATAGCACCCAAGCTGTTTAAAGTAGTAGGTTTATACAATGTACGACTGTGAATACATTAATAAAGCGGTTAATTATTGTAGATACGTTATAGCATATTAGGCTATATGCGAAGGAAAATTGGTAAATTTGCCAAATCCGTCATTATTCATAATTATATACATGTATTCATTTATTTACTTACATTTATTTATTTATTTATGTATTTATTTATTTACCCTTGTAGCATCAATAAAGAACACGTATGCATTCAGTGTTTTAATTTATTTTAAGTGGCACAGTCTTTGTATTTAAGTATAGTTACGCGGTATTCTGAAATTCAAATAAAATATCATTTCGGATTCCGTAATAAATTATGTACATCAATACACAGCAGTGGCGGTCGGTTCATTGAAGCGAGGGAAGCTGAGGGAAGCTGAGCTTCCCTCCTCTTCCCTCCTCACCATGCACGATTATGTGCACAATAGTATAATAATTGTAATCTATTAAAAACTGCAAAAGATTCAATTGTTGAACGATTATGCTCTTGCGCTCGCTCAGTCGCGCTCGATCCGCCGTACATGAAGTGTGCTGCTTGTGCCTTTATCCCAGCGTAGCCGGCGCATACCATACCCTGCCTGCTGCCGCGCTTGCGCATTTGAGTGACAGTTGTAGCGCTACTATGCAGTGAAGCTACGTCAGGTTGAGATTCCGTATGATTCCGAGAGAAAGTTAAATATTGTGTATTTTTATGCGTTTCTTCCTAATTGGTGTGGGTTATTGAGTTGTGCAGTATGTTATTATGAATTGTACATTGAATTAAAAAGTATATATTCCACCGATATTACTGTTATTTTGTTTTAAGTCCAAATAGCCTTCCATAATGAATTATTCGCCTAGCACCTCAACTGCAAGCGATATGCGTGAAGCTAATCCCGACACGGGTTCCGTTCTCCACGAACATCCTTCGGAAACCTCCGGCGGTAGTCGTGATGTGGCTGATGACGTGAGTGTCTCTGCTGTTTCTTCAGCGAGTTCAAGTGCATGTTGCATTATTGATAGCTTAAGAAAAGTGTCGTTCGGATCACATAATTTTGAAGATAAGAAACTAATAATTATAAATGGTAGGCCTATGCCGAAAATTGATGATTTGAAGACAAAGACGAAATCATGTTTCAAACATTTTAGAGCAGATGTTTATTATGATAAATTTAAATGGCTCACTGCATGTGCAGATTCAAAGAAATTGTATTGCTGGCCATGTTTAATATTTAATACGGACAAAAACGTTTGGAACTCCCAGGGATTTTCGGACATAAGCAATTTCCATAGATCTGCACATCGCCATGAGATAACCCAAAGTCATTTTATTTCTATGACGAAACTTAAAACATTTGGGTTAACAAGAATTGATTTACAGATAGACGATCAATTGAGAGCTGACGTTTTAAAACACAATGCCTTAGTGAAGCATAACAGAGAAATTCTTGCACGCCTAATTACTGTAACATGCTTCTTAGGAAAGAACGAATTGTCATTTAGGGCTCACGATGAATCAAGAGAATCGTGTAATAAAGGGAATTATGTTGATTGTTTGAATCTATTAAGTGAATATGATGAAAAATTGGCCAACATATGAAAACCTCTACTTTTACAGGGCTGTCCAAACACACGCAAAATGATTTGATAAATGCGATTGGGGAAGTTTTAATTGAACACATTAAATCAGAAATTAAAAGTTCTCCTTTCATAGCAATTATGCTGGACGAATCTACAGATATTGCATGCAAGTCACAACTAAGTACAGTTGTGCGCTATGTGACAGAAAGTGGTAAAGTCCAAGAAAGATTTTTAGGATTTACCGACGTCAGTGCAGACAGAACAGCAGAAGGGCTTGCTAAGATAATTTTCAGATGTATTGATGAATATGATATCGGCAGTAAACTAATAGGGCAAACATACGATGGAGCGGCAGTTTTTGCAGGACAGGTTAGGGGGCTACAAGCAAAAGTAAAAGAAAAATATCCAGAAGCAAAGTTCGTGCACTGTTACGCCCATAGATTAAATCTTGTATTGTCGCAGGCATTGTGTGCAATCAAGGTTTGCAAAATATTTTTTCAAGCGATCTCAGGATTTTCATCCTTCTTTTCTAAGTCAAGTAGAAGGACCAATGCCTTGGATGAAGAAGTAAAGAAAAGATTCCCAAAGGTAGCCCCAACCAGATGGAATTACAATTCTCGACTAGTTCATACCATATATGACAACAAGGAGGCCCTTAAAGATTTCTTCACTCACATTCGAGAAAATCCTGATAATTGGGATCAAGAAACATTCAATGCCGCCCGCGGATTTCTGTCAGAACTAAATGATTTCAACTTTAATTTCATGCTATTAGTATTTGCACAATTATTTCCATTGACAGACACATTATTCAACATTCTGCAGAAGAAATCCTTAGATATTGTTTACTGCTCATCAAAGGTGCAGCAAATAAAGAATTAGTGAGAAATCAGAGAGATAAATTCAACGCACTTTGGGAACAAATTGAATCGAATGAAGAGCCACTCAAAAAAAGAGCCCGCTCGTCCGCAACTGAAAATGATCGCGACGTTTATAGACATCTCTACTATGAAATTATTGATAACATTTCTGAACAAATGGAAAGTCGTTTTCTGGACCTAGAAGCATTATCTTTTTTTTGAGCTCTTGGATGTAAGCAAACGGAACACTCATCCCCAAATGTTTCCTGAAAGAGCTTTCACTAGTTTGAAAGATGCCTATCCTAGGCATTTTGAGTTTTCTCGCTTAAGAAGTGAACTGACTGCAATATTTAATATAGACGATTATGCAACCAAATCTGTCAGTGATCTCTTGAAATTTTTGAAGCAATTCCAATTAGACAGTGATACATTCCCGGAAGTTTATAAACTTTGCACACTTATTTCAACGCTTCCTGCAACTAGTGCTTCTGTAGAGATATCATTTTCGGCAATGAAAAGGATCAAAACATACTGCAGGAATACTCAGGGGCAGGAACGACTATCGGCACTTGGACTGATGTCGATTGAAAAGGAGCTTCTGGTGTCCTTGAAACAGACTTCAAACTTCATTGACAATGTAATAGACATTTTTGCCAGGAAAGGAAGGAGAATGGACCTTATATACAAATAAGCAATAGAGGTGAGATTTTTATTTGCTAGCATGAAAATAATGTTGTAAATTATTCTATTAATGAATTCCTGCTCATAATTATAAAGTAAAAACGCATTTTGTTATTTACTCGTATTTTGACAGTATTCAAAATATGTGAAGCAATTTACTCATCGCCTGTCCGATAAAAGTGTCTCATTTTGATATCAGTGGTGTTGTTCTTCTCAATACTGTAAACTATTGAATTAAGGCGCTACCCCAACATTTGTTTAAAACATTGGTTTCCAAACTTTTTGAAGCCGCGATCCACTTTTGGGCGAGATTTCAATTTGCGATCCTCGTACCCTCACTACAATACCAGTTCTTGACTCCATTTCAAAAATAGAAATCCCTGTAAAATTTGAACAACTGTAAGCAATATTTTCTTGCGTATTTTCCGGAAAAAAAACTCAAAACAATCACGATAGCCACGGATGGATACTAAATCCGTTGCGTTCAACTGGTTGAAATTCTAAAAAAAATATGTAGGATAAATATGATGGGATGTTGAAACTATAGCCTTTTTCGCAGAGCTTGACTAGTTTTGCATGAAAATAATATCTCGAGCTTGCAAAAGAAGCTCTTATATTTTTTATAACATTTGCTACACCTCATAATTCATGGCAATTAAGTTTCTCGTCTATGATTGCCATCAAAACAAAAGCAGAAACCTCAAATTTGAAAATGATATCACTGTGTGTGTATTCAATACATAGTCCAGATTTGAGAGGCTACGTTCTGAAAAACAGGCACAGTTAAATTAATTATTTTTACTTTATTATTGCTGAGGCTTTTTTAATTTTTATATTCAAAGTTGTTTAGGTTTATAAATGCAAAATAATTGTATGTTAATAAGGCGTTCTTTTTATTTTGTAAATCAACTCGCGAGCCTCATCACTCTTTACACGACCCCCACTTTGGGAACCACTGGCTTAAAGTAAGTGTGGAGGTCACCTTCTGTTCCTTAAAACAATGCTTTTTTAGTAGCTTCCCTATGTTCCACAGTCACCGACCGCCACTGATACACAGAATCCTCTGATTGAGGTTCTGGCTGATATGTACATTTATTATCAGACAGTACATCTCACTTGATGATATGTGTCAGAGGAAGAACAATTGTTTGTATGCATCTGAAGTCTGATTAGTGTAATATGTATCTAATCGGCGATGTATGCAGCGAAGGGGAAAAGGAACTGGCCAGCCTACCCCATTATCTCTTGGCCTATTTGCCTCATAAGTGGTGCTTGTTGGTATCACTTGTGAGGTCCAGAATTTTGTATAAATTAATGTCGAAAATGTACACGTGACAACAAAACCAAAGCACTATAATGTCAAACTGAAAAAACCGCTTTCAAACCTCGTGCTCTATTTCGCATCCGCTCTTGTCTCCGCTCAGAGTTGCTAAACGTGCCAATGCTCAGGCTTGTAACTGAAGGTGGCTCTGGATGAGGGCATAATATTTTACAATAGTATTTTTAAAAATGTAAAGACGGTACTAACCATGTCAATATTCAAAATTAACGTCTTATTCTACTTATATTTACATTATTTCACTTCCAAACCATCTTTAGATTTCATAACTCCTATTGCTGATGATTTATTTAGTTTACAAATCATCAATCAAACAAGCATTTTCGTTTACTAGTTATTAAGGAATTGATTACTATGCACTATGCAGTTTTGAATCATGACTTCTGAAGTCACATCCGGTTATTTAGTCGACTGTCTAGTTTACTTCAGCTGTAAATGCAGCTTTGGGACACGGCCTACGTCTGTTTGGTAATAATTAAAAGAATCATGTTAATTTATGTACCGGTATTTTAAAGCCGATCATGATAATGCGTCTGCATTACAAAATACGTAAATTGTACGATTACAGTCACGAATATTAGAACTTACAAGTAACTATATATTTCACTCACCATTGCGACATTTTATAAAGATAAATATTAAAATTGAAGGGTTCAGACCCATAGTGGGCCAAGCGCCATTTATTAAAAACGGAGAAAGCAAGTTAAGTGAATACCATATTTAATGAAGATTGAGATATTATTTAGTTTGAATGTGTATCTCTATATTACTTGCTATATGTTTCCATTCAATTATTGTAATAACTTCATTTTAACCCTTGTTTTCTATGGTTTTAGTAAATGGCGCTTGGTCCACTATAGTTCTGAACCCTTCAATTGTCATTCCTCTTTTCTAGGCCTCCCGTTGCACATATTTGACTGGCATGTTTTTGATTCTGACTTTAAGTTTTCAGGAAAATGTTTCACGTAACTTATCATAGTATAACTTGTACCTAATTCAACGATATTGTCGGTGGACCTCATTAAACTTCTAAGTTTTATTCTTCTCCTATAGCTATATTATGACTTAGGCCTATTTCATTATGAATCTTGAATTTATTTCTTAAGTTACAAATGTTGTCTGCAATTTCGAGTGTTAAAATTTAAAGATTATATTCATTATTGTCGTCGTTCTCCTACTACTCCTCCTCCTCCTCTCCACCACCACCACCACCACCACCACCACCACCACCACCACCTAACTGCAATGTTTGTATCCTATGTTCCGTTCTCTCCATTGAGTCATTACGGAATCTTATGGCCAGCATGTTGCAAGATCACAGCTTTCTATTCCTATAAAAGAGCGCTTCCATCGGGGAAATTCGGGCTGAGGCTCACTGAAAATCCACAAAAACTACCACTTGAGTTTCAGCGAAGATTATACAGAGCCCGGCTGAGGAACGGACGATTTTAAGGAGTGTATGTCTCTCACAGCACAGTTGAAGGGAATAACGTGCGCGTATATTCTGTTGTCAATATAGTGAAATGTCATTTAGTCATCATGTATAGCTGGAGCGGTGCACAGCATGATTTCGCAATTAAAGACTTGTACAAGAATCACGACAGTTTTGAGGCTATTAGGCGTGAATTTCGTCATTTTAATGTATGGCGCCATGATCTCGTTCCATCTGCACATGCGACGTACATTTTCATCCATACTATATTCAGGTCGTAGGCTACATCAATCAAACATCGCGATATTCTCAACCGAAGGGCGTTTTGTGAGGAGATTTTAAATCGTGTGGATAAAGATGAAGACTTTATTGATACTTTACGGTTGTTTGACGAAGCACATTTGATCTCAATGGTAGTCAATTAAAGGGCGTTATTTAAAATAATAAATAAATAACAGACCATATACTTTATGATTTCGCGTATATAATTAAAAAAAATTAGTTCTCGAGCCAATAATCAACTACAGTAGAGTCTCGTTAATACGAACTACGCTAATCCGAAAATCTGGTTAATCCAAACAAAATTATTTTAAGAAAAAACCAAATTTATTGTAATAATACAAAGTAGCGAAAAGAAAAAATGTATAAATTCACTCAATTTCTTTTACTTTAAAAATTATGAAAATAGCACATTCAAGGGTACTTACAACAATTAGTGTTTTCTGTACATAATTTACACATCCGTCATGTTCATAAAATCAGTAATTTTCTGTCGTTGTAAAGAAGTTGGCTGTGGTTCTAAAAATTGCAACAGCGTACTCCCACCACCGTCTCTCAGCGCTCGTGAATAGCATGCATTGCATTACAGGAAATATTTTGGTTAATCCAAAAATCTTGTAATCCGAATAGGTCTTGGTCCGAATTAGGATTAGCGAGACTCTACTGTTTTTCTAATCGCACATTCCTCTGCTAAATCCTGTACATTTTTATCAGACTCTTTTGTTGATATTGAGAACCTAATATTAGCCTTTTTACTTTTTCTTTACACCAAGTCTAGAAGAAATTTGTGATTTTACAAAAAAAAAACAATTTTGATCATTTTACTGAAATGCACGCTTTTAGTTTCCGCCATACCAAGAAAGCGGTTTGTGTCATGCTGTCTGTTCTTCCGTCCACTTGTCAGTGTACATCCTTTCCTCCTAATTCCTGGACGGATTTTTTCTTGCTCAATATATAATATATTATATCAATTCGTCCTAGAAGAATATATATGAAATTTAATAATTTTTATTTGAATGCCTCATAGTATATTGTATAAAAAATGACTTACTTAAAATCGTCTCTAACGGTTTCTCTTCGCTTTTATTTTACAATAAATCTATCCAAGTGAAATAGTGGGCTATAGTTCGCACGACACCAAAAATGAATTAAAAGTACAGAAACTAGAAGATACGAATAAAAAACAATGGATGAAAAATGCATCTGAAAAATACTGATCTATAAAAATTATAAAGTAAATAGACTACATTCTGGGATTCTTGATTAGCAAAACAGAGAGGCAAGAATTGTAGTGGGAGTGACATTCGTTTACTGTGTACTATAGATATCTGGAATAAGGACTGTGACATGTAAAGAATCCCGGTAGGGTAAATGTTGGACATTACGAATAAACTGGTCTGTATGAATGTAATCGTAGATAATAATTCGATAGTATTTATTTCAAGTAGTACTTTTAATTGCTGCTTAATATGCATGCATATGAGTCATTTAATATCACGCATTATTATAAGATTGTTTTAATACTCACTCATATTTCAGAGAAAAGGGTACCACCCTCGGTTTCCTCATAGGCAGCTGCGTCCGTCCGGGAGCTCCTGTACGTACACATTGTACAACACTTGAATGGCGAGGCGACACATCTCAATTGCTTTCTAGCCCTTCATCTCTAAATTGCTTCTGATTTGGCAATCATTCCATTCCTACATCAAGTCACGTCAGCTCTCTAGTGAATAGGCCTAGTCATCAGTGAATTAGAGTCCGTCATCCTAAGAGCTGACCAGCAACAGAGCACGCCCACCACTTCGTGTGGCTTGGCCAGTCAACAAAACTAATGCGCTTTACATCCACTTCATTAACGAGGGTTGCCATGAAAACAATACCTTCGGTTTTTTGCTTTAAATATTATACTAATAGGTTACAGGTATGTACGGAGTTCCCGAACATTAAGATTTGCATGATCTGGTGATCCAATCTGTTTTGGTCAGTTACTGGACGCTGAAGTCATAATTTGCAGGTGCTCGTGTAAAGGGGGTTAAGTAAGAATTGGCTAAAGCGGGATAAGTAAAGATTTGAACCCTCCACGATTACTTCTGTCTTGTGTTAAAGTGGTTAAATCATTCTTCCATCCATGATGCAGTTACAGTGCTCCGTATTTTGTCACAAACGGGTTTTATTCAGTACCAAAGGAGAGAAATTTATATATCTTACAATTTGACTTAACTCCCTTTATACGAGCACCCGCAAATTACGGCCAGGATTTAGATGCACAAAATCTGAAATATGCATAATAGAACAATACATTCACACAGAAACATTCAAAACGTAATTTCTAGGGTTTATTATTTTCCTAAAAGAATGAAATGTGGATGATATATTAGGTGTACTGTACGTTGGTCTACTATAGCTATGCTTTTTTTTTTTAATTTGACATTAAGTTCAATATGTACACTTAATTTCTTTGTTTACTTTATTCTTTCTGGTTGGAAAACACAACTTACAAATTTTCAAGTTTCTCTATTGCTATACTTTGTTATTTACAAATATATTTTAAATGCTGAAAATTGTCGTTCAGCATCACATGATATTACTGGACAAAATTTCAGTGCTCAAATTGTGAGTTTGTAAGATCCAGGTTAAACTATTTTGACACAAGACCTTCACAATGCTGTAACTAGAATTTTCTTTTGTAGCACCATGTCTAGTTTTATCTTGACAGACCCCACCAGTGGGCCCTAGTGCGTGGGAAATGTGTTCTGTTAAGGTGCATCTACACGGTTCAACTTTCCTTTCAATTTTACGCATTCAAGCAATGCATGCAAGATTGATATTTAATATTGATTCTTATACAAACTGATTCAGAACTTATGTTACAGAAGAATATAGTAGATAGAGGATACTAAAAGAAACATTTTTCATTCAGCAATGTGTGTCCTATCTCTCACAAGTATGGCGCTACACTTGTTTTAGTGTTGTGGCTGTGTGCCATGTTGTGATTGTTTGTTGTTGCTATGCGCATTGATGCGTCATTGTCTCAGTCCACATGTCATGGCAAATCACCTAAAGCGAGAAAATTACAGGGACTTTCTGGAAAACACCTGTTTGCCCGTTTTATTGGAAAAGGTACCACTTGCAGTATGCACCAAGATAATATGGTTCCAAAATGACGGAGCTCCTGCGCACTTCAGTCTTGCAGTAAGGCAACAGCAGACAGCAACATTTGGTGACAGATGAATTGGTTATCAAGGTCCCGTCCCATGGCCAGCAAGATCGCCAGATCTTAATCTGCTTGACTTCTTGTGGGGACTTCTGAAGATTCTAGTGTATGCCACATCTGTAGACCAGGTCGATGATTTTCTTTCAAGGATTGTCGACGCCTGTAACACCATCTGTAGGCCTACTACACCTGGCATATTTCAACAGATGCAGCAGTCAATGTTTCGGCGATGCCAGTATTATTATTTTGTAGTAGGAATCCAAAACTCGTAGTCATACAGTAGCATAGGGACAGTCATCTTTTTAGAATTTTAGTGTTTTTCCTTGTATTTTAAAAAGTACTTTTAATCGTGTCACAGACAGCTGAATTCATTACTTTTCTTTAAAATAGCTTCGTTTTTTGTGTAAGAAATTTTAAAACCGGAATAATTAAAATAATCCTTTACGAATTTATCTCATATCCATATCTTTAAAGCTCAAATGTTTTTTTTTTTTCATACCGATACTCAATATTTTTAAAATGTATTGTTTCCTTATTTTATTTAACTTAATGACTCTCTGCAAATAATCCTCTAAACTCGTGATTAAGACTGATCGTCACTAAATTGGGTTGTTTCTAAAATGTCATTATTAATTTAAAAATGTATTTTCGCTTTCTATCTATTAATTCTGCATGATGTCAATGTGCAATTTACGTATGACTGAAAAAAGAGACGGTGAAGGATGACACGTACAACAGCGTTGTAATTAAACATATATTGATCAAGTAACATTGATAAAACATAGTGAGATTAAAGATCTGTTTCGATTTGTAAAATGTTTTGGACAAGAACTTCTTTTGGTAGGTACTTGAAAATTTGTGTTATTAGAGACGTGATAACTGATTGCAAAACTAAATCTATTAATTCTCTAATAAAATGCTTTCTTGGTATCACTTGTGAGGTTCAGAACTGTCTTCGGTCAGTTGACTAAATAACAACGGTCTATTTTGCATTACCTTCTAATACATTAATCAAAATACAACAAACAAGGACAGAAAAGAAAACAAAAGGTTATTATAATCGAAATTGTATTCTTTGGTTATTTAGTGTACCTACAGTGGAATGGAAAGACTGCAGAAACTACTTAGATAGTTGAATTTATTATATTATCTACTACTTTACAATATATTCAACAACACTATTTTATAAGGTCCATAAACATCACTGTTTAATCATACACTGCTTATACACACGTACCACTCATACCCACTTCTTTGCATGTTTCTAGCTGCCATCTTGTCTTCTCAACCAATTTTTCTAACGGATAAGCAAATATCTTACTATAATAATACCGGACAGCTGTATACTAGCAGCATTGACGTGAGTGCGAAATATCGCGGACTTGACATCTAGCGGAGCGGCGTGGAATTACGTCCACAAATACAAATATTAACATAGCGGGAATCGGACTATTGTTTAAAACGTGAGGTATTAATGTGGAATAATATACGAGACACTTAAGAAATGTTGAATAGTATTTAATGTAACATTATTTTATATCAAAGCTGCACATATGAGGAATATTGCATGCTTCATATTATTCTCCGTAATTGTTGCGTATTTTTTCTTTGTTTTAGTGCAGCGTTGTCAGACAGGGACTAAACGGAGCGGAGAGCTCCACTTATAACTCGTTGCGTGCTCCGGTGTTTCCACAGACATACGTTCACGCTCCGACTGCACTCTCTAGCTGCACAACCGGTTTTGGAGCTTACAACTCTGACACTACTGCTTTAGTGAGAGAAAATTAATTCTGACATGAAGAATGAATTTACATAACACTTTATATACGCATTGCTGACAATTGAAAAGATAAATTTTGTAGTAATATGATGCTTCTAATAATTGGTAAAGGCATGTGGACAACAATAAAACTTAATTTGCTAAAACCTTGAAATTTCCAATATATTTTAACTTCTATTCATTTATTAGGCCTAAATTAAAAAGCTAATTTTTATTGTGCTATGAACACAGAGACGAAGGCATTAGGCCTACTAAAGAATTTTCTTGACTCACGTTTTATGATCCCACGGAAATCAAAAGTACGATTTGGAGCAGTTTGTAATACTGTAATTGTAGCGGTTATAAACATCACATAGACACCCTGACATTTTAACACAGCACTAATTAATAAAACTATCTACTAGCCCAGCAATAATCTACGTTGCAGCCTAGATCATATATACCCAGATTGCTCGGCGTTATAGGCTTTGACAGTAACAACATTTGTCATGTAGGGCTCTGAGTTCTGCAGTCACAACTGGCCTACGTCTATGTTCATGATACAACGGAGTGGGCTATGGAAATTCAGCTCTCCTTGGCAACGGTTTTGTTGTGAATTGTTTTTGTATCTTTCTGACGAGAAATAAAAACTGTTCTTGAGTTTCACTTAATCAGTATATTGTATTTTAGCTACAATATTGGTGACCCCGATGTGATATGAACACGCACGAAGATACAGAGCAAAGTTTTTTACCAACTAGTAGTGGTGACAGAGTCGTTGTGTGTGCACAACATATTGAGAAGCCTCCTCCATTCTACAAGGACGATCCAGAGCTATGGTTTGCAGTGGTGGAAAATGCTCTCAGTTTCGCAGGGATTACTCGAGATCAAGCAAAATTCCAATATATAGTAAGTAACGCTGATCATACGTTTATTCCAATTATAGCTGATTTAATTAAATCTCCACCAGCCACGGGCAGGTATGACGCTATTAAAACACGTATCATTGCCGCTTTTGCTGAACCAATCAACAAAAGACTCAATAGATTATTGAGCGGCATACCTATAGGAGAGAAACGACCGTCCCACTATCTACAAGAGCTCAGAAGTTTAGCTTCCGGTCATTTAGGTGAAGAAGTCCTCAAGTCACTCTTCTTAGCACAACTAGCACCCACTATTAGAATGTCCTTGCTTTGCAGAGAAGAGGATAGTTTGGACAAGCTAGCATTTTTAGCTGACAAGATGCAGGAGACGAACGTAACAACTCAAATGTCAGTAGCTCGGCAAGAACCCTTTACATTATCGACTATTGTTGACGAGGTTACGGAATTGAAAAGCAAAGTAGACGAGTTATGCAAATTGTCTAAGTACAAATCTCCTCATCTTAAAAATAACGGCGGGTCGTCATCCGATACCCAACGAAGTAAACTTTACAAACAGAAGAAAGATAAAGTTTGCTACTATCATTTTAAGTTTGGAGCTAACGCGAGACGATGTATACAGCCTTGTTGCTGGAGCTTAGAGAAAAATTCGGAAAACTAGTGACGTCGTCTGGAGTCGAGGCGGTCCATGACGAGAGATTTAAAAATCGTCTCATTGTTACAGACAAGATTAATCACTTGGACTTTCTCGTTGACACGGGAGCTGATTTATCTGTTCTTCCCCGTTCTAAGGCAAACTTCATCGGTAAGCAACCAGCTGATTTCAAACTATATGCAGCGAATGGGTCAGTCATAGATACCTATGGCGAGAGGCTCATTACACTGGACCTTAATCTAGGACGCCAATATCCATGGAAGTTCACAATTGCTAACATTTCTCAGCCTATACTTGGAGCTGATTTTTTGAAACATTATGGTATTCTAGTTAATCTCAAGCAGCGAAAGCTTACAGACTCTTCAACGGCCAGAGCTACAATTGGCAAGTTAACCACAGTTGCTTTGTCAACCTTTTCTACGATAGCTAGCGGAAAATACGAGCTGTTATTGCGAGAATTTATTGACATAACTAAGGTTCCGCCATTTATTGCCCAGCAAAACATGGTGTGGAACATCACATCAAAACGAAGGGCTCACCTATCAAAGAACGTGCTCGACGTCTTACGTCTGAGAGGCTTAAGGTCGCTAAAGCGGAGTTTGATTATATGCTATCTCAAGGTATCTGTACTCCCTCGAGCAGTCCCTGGGCTAGTCCTCTTCATCTCGTTTCTAAAAAGAACGGAGGATGGAGACCCTGTGGGGATTACCGTCGTTTAAATGCTACAACTATCCCTGATAAGTATCCAGTTCCTCATATACATGATGTAACTCAACGGCTAGACGGTTGTACCATTTTCAGTACTCTTGACCTTACCAGAGCCTATCACCAAGTACCCATAGCTCCAGACGATCGCGCCAAGACAGCAGTAATAACGCCCTTCGGTCTTTTCGAATTCAACGTCATGACCTTTGGATTACGCAATGCTGCGCAGACTATGCAACGTCTAATGGATAGCGTACTTCGTGGACTTGAATTCTGCACGTGTTACATCGACGACTTATTGATAGCATCGAAAGACGAGGAACAGCATGAACAGCATCTTCGTCTTGTTTTCCAGAGGTTGCGTGAACATGGACTTTCTATTAACTTATCCAAGTGTTCTTTCGGCAACAGTGAAGTTAACTACTTAGGCTACACAATCAATGAACATGGTGTTAGGCCGCTTGAAGATCGTATTAAGGCAATTGCAGACTACCCCAAGCCTAAGACCATTGCCGACTTGCGCAAGTTTCTCGGTATTATTAATTTTTACAGGCGTTTCCTCCGCAATGCGGCGCAGATACAAGCCCCACTACATATTCATCTTCACGGTGCAAAAAAGAATGACAAGCGTCTTATTACGTGGGATAGAGAGGCTGAAGAAGCATTTGAGCTATGCAAACAACAATTAGCAAAAGCAACTCTCTTAGTTCACCCACGGGACAATGCTACTTTAGCTCTTCGCACGGATGCTTCTGATATTTCTTCTGGGGCTGTGCTCGAGCAGTACAATTTCGGTCGTTGGGAACCTTTGGGTTTTTTCTCTAAGAAGCATACCAATGCGGAAATTAAATACAGCACATATGATCGTGAACTGTTAGCAATTTACAAAAGCCTTAAGTATTTTCGTTGTATGGTTGAAGGACGAAGACTGATTATCGTAACTGATCACAAACCATTGATTCACGCTTTTAATCAAAGTGCAGACAAAGCTTCGCCTAGGCAGCTCCGTCACTTGGATTTCATTAGTCAATTTACGACGCAAATCGTCCACGTTAAGGGTGCAGACAACACTGTAGCAGACTGTTTGTCACGTATAGGTGCCATAGACATGCCGACGCTAATATCCGCAGATGAACTCATAGCCGCACAGGCTGCTGATGAAGAACTTCAACATCTTCTTCAATCTAATTCGACCAGCTTAAAATTAACAAAAATTTCGCTGACTGAATCAAAGGAAGAAATTTATTGTAATGTTTCGACGCAGGTCATTCGACCTTACATCCCATCTTGTCTTCGCAAGAAAGTTTTCGATAACATTCACAACCTGTCTCACCCTAGCGGTAAAGCAACTAAGAAACTTATACAGCGCAAGTTTGTTTGGCCTAGAATGAATAAAGAAATTATGCTGTGGGCTCGTATGTGTCTTCAGTGCCAGAGAAGTAAAATAAGTCGTCACCACAAAAATGTGCCCCTACACATTCCTATGCCAAGCGCGCGGTTCGCTCACGTACATATAGATATCATTGGTCCGCTTCCAGTTGTCAAAGGTTTTCAGTATTGCCTGACAATGATTGATAGATTCACAAGATGGCCTGAAGCGGTCCCGATATCTGAAGTTTCTGCAGAGATATTGTAGACGCATTCTTCAGGACTTGGATCGCAAGATTCGGCGCACCTCCACTATTACAACAGACAGAGGCTCGCAATTTGAATCTGCTATTTTTCGAGCGTTTTGTAATCTCATTGGTTCTACAAAAATACGCACGACAGCCTTTCATCCCGCCTCAAACGGCATGATAGAGCGTTGGCATAGGTCACTGAAAGCCGCTATCATGTGTCACACGGGATCTAAATGTTGGATCGATATCTTACCGGCTGTCCTACTTGGATTGCGCTCCAGCATCAAAGAAGATTGTGACGCTTCGCCCGCAGAAATGGTTTACGGAGCGACACTAAGACTTCCAGGACAGTTTTTCGTCGACGATCAAACCGAACTGTCGCAGCGAGCCTTCGCTGAAAGACACAGACAGTTAATGCGCACTGTCAGATCGACTCCCGCTGCTCACCACTGCAACAGAAGAGCTTTTCAGCATAAGACATTATATACGTGTACGCATGTCTTTGTTCGTGTGGCAACTAAAGGATCCCTTGTACCACCGTATGAAGGACCGTATAGAATTCTTCGTAGGATATCTGACTACGTGTTCGAAGTCGATATTCACGGGAGCCCTAAAACCATTTCCACAGAAAGACTTAAGCCAGCTTTCTACGAATTCTTCTCTGAAGATGATGGGAACAAGACCTCCGATCATCAACGACCAAGTTCTTCACATCCCCCACCATTCAGAACTTATCCTGGTGCAAGAAAAGTTTCGTGACTCAGCGTCACTGGGAGGGGAGTACATGTAGGGCTCTGAGTTCTGCAGTCACAACTGGCCTACGTCTATGTTCATGATACAACGGAGTGGGCTATGGAAATTCAGCTCTCCTTGGCAACGGTTTTGTTGCGAATTGTTTTTGTATCTTTCTGACGAGAAATAAAAACTGTTCTTGAGTTTCACTTAATCAGTATATTGTATTTTAGCTACAGTCAGGTTTACTATGCTGCCATCTAGTTGTTACATAAGGAGTCACGTCATAACTCCCATTTGAATTGGATTAGCGACTGTACTGCCATCTCGTATTCGTTTACTGCGGACGGGTGGCGATCCTGGCGGTTGTTCTCTTCAAAGTGCAACCGATTTTAACATAGGAATGAGCAATCTATGTGTAATCTGGAATTGCAGTTGATTACAGCTTGTTTCGCGGGTTTCACAACACCGATCGCCTAGGTAGCAGCACCAGCGTCGTTCGCGCGCAGAACTGCTAGCTGTCCGGTATTATTATAGTGAGGTATTTGGGATAAGTAGAGAACTCTGGGTAACCTACCCATCGCGTAGTTCTAATGTTCACCACCTACGACGTCGAGCGCTGATCATCTTATTTTGGTCCGTCAGCATAAGATGGTGCTGACCGTAGTTTCGCATCCTATTATATACAGGGTGATTTCGTTCAAAGTGTACAAACTGCAGGAGATGATTCCTGAAAGGATTAGGAACAAAAATTGTATAATGAACGTAGGTCGGGGATGCATGCTTTCCTCACTAGAGAGCGGTACTGTTCCCCATGACGGTAGCGAGTATTTGTATCGGTAACATTACGTAGACATCCGCTTCAGTGGTAGTGGCGACTAAACCTAACGTGGACGTGTTTGTGTAGGTAGTGCAGCGCTAAGTTACGATGTTCAGATACACCAATCGCGAACAGACTGACATGGTATTTACATACGGACAATCACATGGCAATGGGCGGGCGGCTGCACGGCTGTACCGGGAAAACTACCCCCATCGACAGCACACGCAACATACAACGTTTGCAAGAATTTTTCGTCGTTTGGGTGAAACAGGTTCGTTTACGAGACTGGGTCACCATGAAGGACGGGTGCGTTCAGATACGTACCCCAACCTTGGAGAAGATGTGATAAACGCTGTGGAACAAGATCGCCGTATCAGCACCAGGCAGGTGGCTCGCCAATGTGGGGTAAGTCAGACGACCGTGTGGAATATTCTCCATGAGAACTGTTACTAACTACCCTTATCACGTGCAACGTGTGCAGGACTTGTTACCGAGGGACTTGCCTCTGCTGGAACGGATTTGTCGCTGGTTCCTTGGACAGGTCACCCGTATTCGGAATTTCCTGTCATCCATCCTATTCACAGATGAGATCACGTTTACGAGGGGCGGTATCATCAATCTCAACAACAATCATGCATGGGATATGCAGAATCCCCGTGCTATGATGGAAGTGAACCATCAGCACTAGTTCAGCCTCAATGTATGGGCGGATATTGTTGGCGACCGTCTCGTTGGACCAGTCGTCCTTCCAGGACGCCTCGCAGGCGAGGCACATCTCAACTTCTTGCGGGTGACTCTCCCTCCCCTACTGGAAGACGTTCCTTTTGCAGTACGAATGGTTATGTGGATGTTACATGATGATGCTCCATTCCATTTCCATAATACCGTGCGGAGACATCTCAACATCATCTTCCCCGATCGATAGATCGGACGAGGAGGTCCAATTCCATGGCCTCCTAGGTCACCTGACTTCAACCCATTAGATTTATACCTGTGAGGGCATCTCAAAGCAGTTGTGTATTCTGAACCCATCCCGGACGTGCAGACACTGGAGCAACACATTCGCACTGCCTGTGACGCCATCCGGATGCAGCCTGGAATATTTGAACGTGTGCGGCAGTCTCTGCTACGGCGCGTCCACGCATGCCTTGAGGGCCGTGGGAGTCGCTTTGAACACCTCTTCTAACTGTGGCCTCATGACACTGTGTCGTGCATTGCATTGTAGTATTGTTGAAGGAATGAATAAATAAATGCTTATAGCACAGAAACTATGCATTTCCAGACGTATGCTCATTATACAATTTTGTTCCTTATCCTTTCAGGAATCATCTTTTGCAGTTTGTACTCTTTGAATGAAATCACCATATATATATTGCGTGTTCAGTTCAAAGTGTGTCATGGCTCACTGTATGCCATCATGTGGCTAGCCAATGAGCCTAGAGAATTCAATCTTTCTACACTTCCGCAAAGGCGTATTGCCAATGTGCCAGAGAAGTTGCTTAGCAAGTATGGCGTTCATTCTGAAGAGACTTACCGATACGTACGGTAACGTCGGTAGTGGCAGGAATGTGAACTGTTTGGAAACACGTACTGAGGTGAGATTTTTGTTATTTTCGGGATATGGGGAGAGGGTTAAGACGATTACTTACGTATTTGTTGACATTAACTTCGACGGTCAACATGGACACGGAGCATTTGATTTGTGTTGTGGAATTTTGCAGTACGCAACCGATCATAACAAATACCCTGCGTACGACTTGCCCGCGCAAAACACAGTTCGAAAGAAGTTATGGTAGCACACAGACCGTACAGACCACCATCTGTTGCTACGACATTCAATTATACCTTACACGTTCTTAAGTTCAGATTGAACGCCTTGATTAATAGGCAACTTCTCTGACATAAAAGCTGAAACTCGCTTCAAATCGCTGACTCACAACAGTGACGTCATGACACACTTTGAAATGAACACCCAGCGTGTGTGTGTATATATATATATATATATATATATATATATATATATATATATATATATATGTATATATATACTGCTCAAAATAATTAGAGGAACACTATGTATTATTTAAATATTTTTACATTGGAGAAAAGGTATAGACATGAAATTAATAAAATATGTTATTTATGGCCACAGTTATCCCCATGTCAATAAAAACAAATTAATAATGTCGACAAACAACTTTTTAAAACATTGCACTATAAAAGAAATTGAATCCTGTCCTTACATATCAAACTTAAACGCCCGTTATAAAGGTCTAGTATCGTGTATGGCCTTCACGACATTCGATGATAGCTTGGCGCCTTCGTGGCATGCTCCCTATGACATTCTGTATTTCCTCTTGGGGAATATTCTCCTATTTCTCCTTTAGAGCATCTCCAAGTTCCTGCAGGGTTTGTGGAGCTTGGTGTCTGTTCCTGACTTTCCTATCCAGAAGAACCCACAAGTGTAAGATTGAGATTTGGGCTGATCGCTGGCCACTCCATTAACCTCAATTTCATTCTCCCTTAGGAAATCTCTGGTGGCAGCTCCTACAGAAAATCTTTCCCTTGGCCATTCCCACACCCTTAAACGATCATCACAACGTGTAAGACGATTCGTCCGAGAAGACCACAGACTGCCACTGGTTCAGGTTCCAATGCGCATGGGTTTCAGCAAACGGAAGTCTTCCTGCCTTATGGTCATTTGTCAAACGCTGATTTTTAACAGAACTTTTTGGACGAATATTCTCTTTCCTTAATCTGTTCCTTACCGTTTGGTCTGAAACCCGGATTCCCGAAGCCATATAGAGGTCATTCTGCAGGTCTTTTGCAGTTTTTGTACGCTGTCGAAGAGCAGATAGGACAATGTATCTGTCGTCCTGGGGGGCTTGTTTTACATTTACGGCCCTGGCCAGGTCTTCTACAATACTGACCTGTCTCTCTGTGCCTGTTGCGTAACCTGGATTTCACGGAAGGAGAAATCTCAAGCTCTCTAGTCACTTGTCTCAATGATTGAACTTGTCGTAAAAGAAGTAGAGCATTATACACTTCAAACTCATTTAAATGCCCCATTTTATCAGAGACTTTAATAAACAAGGCAATAATCAGCATTCGTCACTATAGCAACGTCAGAGAGCTTACCAATTATAAATTGTCAGTGCCTTCCATAATCAAAGATTTCTCTATATTTGTTATATCAGGTAATTAATCTGTATTTAGGCCATGCATCTTTACAATTTGTATCCATATATTAAATTAATGTACCAATTTTCATATTGTCCAATTTTCAGCATCACAGCTTCAAAAAACATTAACGTATTCAATTTATTACAAGTGTTCCTCTAATTGTTTTGAGCAGTATATATACACACACACACACACACACACACGCAGAACGCACAGGATGGATACAGTACACAGCATATATATATATATATATATATATATATATATATATATATATACTTACTTACTTACTTACTTACTTACTTATTGGCTTTTAAGGAACCCGGAGGTTCATTGCCGCCCTCACATAAGCCCGTCATTGATCCCTATCCTGAGCAAGATTAATCCAGTCTCTATCATCATATCCCACCTCCCTCAAATCCATTTTAATATTATCTTCCCATCTACGTCTCGGCCTCCCCAAAGGTCTTTTTCCCTCCGGCCTCCCAACTAACACTCTATATGCATTTCTGGATTCGCCCATACGTGCTACATGCCCTGCCCATCTCAAACGTCTGGATTTATTGTTCCTAATTATGTCAGGTGAAGAATACAATGCGTACAGCTCTGCGTTGTGTAACTTTCTCCATTCTCCTGTAACTTCATCCCTCTTAGCCCTAAATATTTTCCTAAGAACCTTATTCTCAAACACCCTTAATCTCTGTTCCTCTCTCAAAGTGAGAGTCCAAGCTTCACAACCATATAGAACAACCGATAATATAACTGTTTTATAAACTCTTTCAGATTTTTTGACAGCAGACTAGATGACAAAAGCTTCTCAACCGAATAATAACACGCATTTCCCATATTTATTCGGCGTTTAATTTCCTCCCGAGTGTCACGTATATTTGTTACTGTTGCTCCAAGATATTTGATTTTTTCCACCTCTTCGAAGGATAAATCTCGAATTTTTATATTTCCATTTCGTACAATATTCTGGTCACGAGACATAATCATATACTTAGTCTTTTCGGGATTTTCTTCCAACCCTATCGCTTTACTTGCTTCAAATGTTTTCCCTAATCGTTTGTGGATTTTCTTCTAACATATTCACGTCATCCGCATAGACAAGAAGCTGATGTAACCCGTTCAATTCCAAACCCTCTGTGTTATCCTGAACTTTCCTAATGGCATATTCTAGAGAAAAGTTAAAAAGTAGAGGTGACAATGCATCTCCCTGCTTTAGCCCGCAGTGAATTGGAAAAGCATCAGAAAGAAACTGGCCTATACGGACTCTGCTGTAAGTTTCACTAAGACACATTTTAATTAATCGAACTAGTTTCTTGGGAATACCAAATTCAATAATCTGATCAATAGTCGATCTATTACGCCTAAAACCACACTGATGATCCCCAATAATTTCATCTACATATGAGTTAATCTTCTCAAAAGGACATTCCACAAAATTTTATACAACGTCAACAAAAGTGATATTCCTCGAAAGTTACTACAGTTAGTCTTGTCCCCCTTCTTAAAAATAGGTACGATTATGGACTCCTTCCATTGTTCTGGTACAATTTCCTTTTCCCAAATTGCAAGTACAAGTTTATAAATTTTGCTAGATAATGCGCTTCCACCCTCTTGTATTAATTCTGCTGGAATTTGATCAATACCTGGAGACTTGTACTTTTTTAGATTTTCTATTGCTATTTCGACTTCAGAAAGTGTGGGTTCCGGTATAAATGGCTCAGCAGTTTGTATTTCAATTTCGTCCCGATCATTTCTTTTTGGCCTATGTGTATTTAGTAGTTGCCCAAAATAGTTTTTCCATCTGTTCAAGATTGAATGAGAGTCCGCAAGCAAGTCACCATTCTCATCCTTAATCAAGTTTACTCTTGCCTGATATCCATTTTTAAATTCCTTTATACCCTTATATAAATCTCGAATGTTTTTATTCTTACTATTTGTTTCTACCTCATTCAGTTTTTCCTTCAAGTAACCTCTCTTTTTATTCCTAAGTGTACGACTTGCTTCTCGTCTTTCATTGAAATAATTATCTCAATTCTCCTCAATTGGATCCTGTAAGAATTTCAATTTTGCCTGTTTCCTTCTATCTACTACAATGGAACAATCTTCATCAAATCATGGTTTCTTTTTCTTAGTTTCATGATAGCCTATACTCTGCTCAACTGCAATTTTGATATTATCTCGGATATTGTCACACACGCTATTAACGTCTAACTCTTCCTTAGCTTCGTCGGAAGTTGCTAAAGCAGCAAACCTATTTGAAATTTCGACCTGATAACGTTGCTTAGTTTCGTCGTCCTTTAATTTCAGAATATTGAATCTACTAATATTAGCTTGTTGTTCTACTCGCTTGGCTACTAAGTCTTTCCCTTAATTCTCCAATTACCAAATAATGGTCAGAATTACAGTCTGCCCCCCTGAAAGATCGAATGTCTATTATACTAGTATGTCTCCGTTTATCTATCTAAGATGTGATCTATTTGGTTGTGTATCATTCCATCCGGAGAAGTCCATATATATTTATGTATATCCTTATGGGGAAATGTTGTACTCTTGACAATTAATTTGCAATTCATTTTATATTTCAGATGTGTCTAGTAATTTCATAAAATAATGTTATAAATTTCAATCATGTGTATATGGAAGAAATGTTTTTACAGAATTCTTCCATATACACACATTTTTCTTAATTAAACACAGTAATTCATCAATGATATGCATTATAAAAGATAGATTATTTAGATCTAAAGGATCAAGGATAACCACTATTTGCATCGAAACTAGACAACATTTAGATTACAATCAAGCAAAGTACTCGTAAGTAATCTTAACACCTTTTCACATCTCCAAAACCAAAATAGACTTCTATCCCATTTGATCACTAAATAATGCTCATAATTTGTATAAATAAATCATACTTCTATGTTTACAGTATATGAATGATAATTTATACGCACATCACAATCAACCTACAACATCGATTACTGCAAACCTCGGTATGATACACAGTTCTCCAAGACGTGTCATTTTCTAAACATTGAATAACTTTAACCCAAGATTTTATCCATTTATTCATTTGATTTTAACATGATCATAATTTGCATAACATTATTTGATAAATATGTATTATAATGTAACATGAGTTATATGTACACACAATTCCAATTTTAATCATATTTGAATTTACACTACATTGAAATTCATCATTTTATCTTATTTCTTGTTACAATTAGTATACATATAACTCATGAAATTTTATCACCATGTATTACACACTGTTCGTATTTGTTTTTATAAATCTAATTTAATCTAAGTTCAGATCACATAATTTTAATATATCTGATGATGCCCCACAAGGCGAAAACGTTCATATACCTTATATTCATGTAGCAAATAAACATTTGCAGATAGTTGTATCTTTGATTGAAATTTATAACATTATTTCTTGGCAATTAAATTTTTTGATGTGGCGAAGTTGACTAACCTAACTCCATTGTAGTTACTACTTATGTGTAGGCTCTCTTTTCCAATTGTTGGTTTAAAAATATCCTCCCGTCCTACTTTAGCGTTGAAATCCCCCAATAAAACTTTCATGTGATATCTAGGCAAATGATCAAAAGTGTGTTCCAATTCCTCATAGAAGCTGTCCTTATATGCTCGTCTTTCTCTTCTGTAGGGGCGTGAGCATTTATAACTACGATATCACACCATCTACCCTTAAGTACTAAATACGATAACCTGTCACTGATAAATTCGACCTTTTTTACTGCTGATTTTATTCTTTTATGTACAAAGAATCCTGTTCCTAATTGGTGATTAAGGTTTCCTTCCCCTTAATACAACAAGTAATCGCCTACTTGTGATACGCCATTCCCATCTAACCTAACCCCTTGTACTCCCACAAAGTCTATTCTATATCTAGCTAGTTCTTTTGCTACTAATGTTACCCCTCCTGTTCTATATAGACTTGTAACATTCCAAGTACCAAATCTCAAAACCTTATTCCTTTGCTGTGGTCGTGCCAGAGAATCAGTCCAAGTCCGAGGCTTATTTGAAGGATTCGTAACAAGCTGTTTTTTACTGTGATGGGTTGTTAGCCCTTCGCCCAACCCCCAAGCTGGAAGACCACCCCTTATCGGCTGTCCACGACTGCTTATTCAATATATTCGCAGCTACCCTCCATATCTGGAGGCCGTCTCCTCTATCCGCAACCTGAGGACGCGCCATGCCGTGGTGATAGGGACCCACAATACATATCATATATATATATATATATATATATATATATATATATATTATATATATTATATATATATGCTGTGTACTGTATCCTTCCTGTACGTTCTGCGTGTATGGTTTGATTACAACTTCACCTCTCAGCAATGTTCTGTTTTGTAAACAAAGAGCATAGGACCGCTTCTAGTGCGCAAGGAGTAAACCATACGATGTTAATGGTGGCTTTTAACCGTACAGTCGTAATTTTCTCGCAAACGGCTCGTTTGCGGACCCATGTTTACTGGGAATTTTTGGCATCTATTATCGTGTACTTTTAGACGACATTAAGATATATGGGTCATATGAAGAGACAAAGAGGAAGGCAGAATATAGGGAAGACTGGAGAATGCTAGGTTTGCAGTGAAAGACCTGCTCTTGTGCAGAACACTATGAATGAATGAATTTCAACCGTGTAAGTTTGCGCCATCATTTTGATACGCCCTGTATATAGTCCATTAACTCTAATCTTCATTCCAGGTTTGTGGGACAAAAAAAATTGATACAAAAGTGTACTCTTTAATTAAATTCATTCTACATATTAATACGAAAAACAGTGAGTAAATCGATAACAAAGTATTATGCCACAGGCATAGTTACTTGAACATTCAACAAATGGCTTGAATTTAATTAGCTCAAAACAGTGGCGGTTCTAGGATTTGCGAGACCCTAGGCAAAACTATAATCAAGGTCACATATTAATATGATGATGATGATGATGACGATGATAATAATAATAATAATAATAATAATAATAATAATAATAATAATAATAATAACAGAAGTAGTAGTATATTAACACTAGGAGGACCGGTCCCGTCATTCTGCTGGGTTCCACGAAAGCTTTTCACCCTATGACTCCCATGATTTACGACTTTTATTTTATCTTTATGATGTGTGATTTCTGAAAATATTGGACTTTTATGATTCTCAGAAGGATGTTACAAGCAATTACTACTAGACACATCATCGCCCGTCATTTAGACGAGTGTCAAGTTTCAGGCAGGCTTTCAACTTCTCTTGACAACACTACTTGTAGCTCTTCTGAGGTCGTCTTGGCGTTCTTTTATGAGGGCAGCATTATTCATAATCCGAACGATTAAATCGGCTCTTGTGTTTACTTTTTCTTTGTAAACTTCGCCTTTCAACCTTCCCCACACGCAAAAATCTAAAGGAGTAAGGTCCGGGGACATTGGTGGTCAATCCATCTTCCGGGGAATGTTAGGTTTGGATGATGTATCACCTGACGACTAGAATGTGCAGGGGCTCCGTCATGCTGGAAGAACAGACCCATTCTTGTAGCCAAAGGAACCATTACTGCTGGAAGCCCATTTTGAAGGAAGTCTAGATAACGGGCCAGCGAATAGGGATTATAAAGAATGGACACTGAGCGAATTTTCCTGTGTTTTGTTTCTCTGTGCGCCAGCGGCTAGTTCCACTTTCAAGCGCTAGAGGTAGTGTAATCGAGCATATGCTAAGATAATAATTGAGAATAGAATTAAGACACAGGATCCAAACATCGCCTACCTTATTGCATAATCCAGTAACGCTTTGCTTCAAATAAATTCAAGTTAACAGCTTTTCCTTATTTCTCAGTGACAAACTAGTTGTAATAATAATATTTTATATTTCAGATATCATAAATTATATTATAAAATAATATAATACATTATAAAATTAAGTATCGAATTCGTTTAATATTTGTATATAATATAATATAGGTATATGGTTTTACTTCTCGTAAGAGTTTTGTTTTTCCATTTTCAGCGCTATCAAATCATTACCGGTACATATTTTAATTGTTGTTGGGGTCAACGTCTGAACTCTCATTATAAAAGAACTCTAGAGTCTAGACATTACAGTTAATGAAGGATTTATTATTTTATGGATCCAATTTATTTTATTTGAGTACATAATGTACCTAGATGTATTAATTGTGTTATATTTCCGCTGTGTCGATTGCTAGCTGGTGTGATGTCAGCGCCAACTCTAGGGAGAAAGCAGAATCTGACGCTCTAGTAGGCTTGAAGGTCATTGAAATCGGTCCGGCTACATCAAAGGTACCGATGCGAAGTGTCCATTCTTTATAATCCCTATTCGCTGTAACGGGCCTTGTAAGACGATGCGGTAACACAACAGGCCCAAGCAACTGATATCTATCATACCACACTACACATTTACAGAGAAGCGTTCTTGAAAATGTGTCTCCACAATGGCATGTGGGTTTTCTTCGGACTACTGATATGAGTTACGAGTGTTATTGATGTCGTCATGACTGAGTGAAAGTGGCTTCATCAGTGAAGAGTAAGAATGGGATTACTCGGCGATTTACAGGTAACCAACGACAAAATTCCCATCATGTACCTTCATCTCCTGCTCGAAGGTGTTAAATCCGCTGTAAATGATAAGGATAGAACCTGTGCATACGTAATGTCCGCCATACTCTTGTATGTGGAACACCAACACGTGCAGAAACTCTGCGTGTGCTTGTTCCAGGACTACGTTCTATCAACTGAATAATGTCTTCTACTTCATCCACATTCTGTTCATTTACACGTTCAGATGAAATATGACTGCTGGGCACTTCACCAGTCTCACGCAGTTTAGTGAAAACACGAGTAAACGCTCTTGAATCTGGAACTCTGCGGCATAGGCGGAGTTATGGGGGGTCACTGCCCCCACAAACTTGTCTGAACTCTTTTTCTATTAACATTAGAAGATAGTAAAATAGTTTACCCTTGATGAACTTTATCTTGCTGAAAGTCATTTCACAAATATATATGTTGATCTAAAAAGACACAAAATTTTATATGCACATGACACCAAGTTTTCGAACTGTTTTTCTGAAACTGTATTCCAAAACTCTAAAACTGAATTTCTTTTTTATTTCTCTTGGAAAATACATTCTAGTTCTGAACCCTGCTGGAGGTCAATAAGTTCATTTTTTAGATTTCTAATCTCAGGGCCAAAAATTGACAATCCAGTTACATCTGCTGTTGTTACTGACCAAGGATTTTAGACTAATTGAAATGAGTTTCCAAACTTTCTAAAATCATTAAATCTCGCGCTGAAATCATGGCGCAGTACAGTGAGCAATTCTATCAAGGTTTGCAAGTTTATTTATTTCTCTGAGTTTTCTTGAATAACATGTTGGAAGCATGGGAAACTAGTAAAATCATTATTACTCAGTTCTTCTGTAGAGAATTTCAATTTTTCTTCTAAAGAAAAAATTGCACTTGTCAGCTGAGTAATAAGTTTATTTGTACCTTGCATCTTAATTTGGACATCATTCAGTATTCCTGTTACATCAGCTAGGAAGCCAACTTTTAACCACCATGAAAAAGAGTCTAGTTCAGGTATTCTTTAACTCGTTCACTTAAAAAGAGTTTTATTTCATGGCGAAGATTAAAAAAATTGTTCAGAACTCTTCCTTTATACAACCATCTAACCTCACTGTAATAAATAACCTCATTATACTGTGAATTAAGCTCTTTGAGGAATTCTATGAATTGCCTATGATTTAGTTCACGTGATCTAATGAAATTAACAATGTTAATTACTTTCTTCATCATAGATTTGAAAGTTTCGTAAAATTTAGCAGCAAGATTTTCTTGATGTAAAATGCAATAGTATGTTAATAACTGATCTCTATTTAAATGTTTCTTGACAGAGAAATAAATCCCGTGTGACAGCCTACAATAGAGGGACAATCGTCAGTAATATACATACTGATAAAAATTTGTTCAGGTCAATTTTGTATTTGTCGAAAAATGATTTAACTGCTTCAAAAAAATCCATTCCCCGTGTCTGACAATACAGAGGTACAGTTAAAAATTCTTCCTTTATAATCGCTATCTTATTACGATATTTGGCAAATAAAAGCAACTGAGAGGTGGAACGAATCCAGAGCAAGGCTGAAATAGTCACATTCAAGAACTTCATCGAGAGTACAAAGCAGCATGTCTCTCGACATTTCGTTAACTGTCCTAACATTAGTAGAGTCAGAGAAAGTTGTAACTTTAGTATGTTACTTTTTATTTGTTTTGCATTTGGAAATTTAGAAAATAATGTGTCACATACGACTAGAAAACACTCCTTAAAAATCTCTGCATCAGTAGTAAACGGTTTCATTTTTCGTGTTAAAATGTCTGCTACTTGATACGATGCTTTTGTTGTCAATTTATTTTCACTTACGATAACAAATACCAATTTGTTCAGGCACTATTGACATTTTTAATGTTTTTAGTTTTTCTGCTCTCAGTTTAGAATCTTTAGGATACTTTCTGTCAAAATTTGAATTATTATAATGTCTATAATATAACCTCGAACTATGTGACGACATAATAAACATATGGTATGAAGAAAAATATCATACTCCCAACTATCTTGAAAACTCTTTCTTCCTCTTCCAGTTTTCTTTCTTTTTTTCTTTCTAAAAACACCAGTCAGTATACTTACCACTATCAATTAAATGTTCAACCGAGTATTCAGTCGCTTGTTCATAGAAACTGAGAAAAATGTGTATTTTATTTTGAAAGCTTCCGACGACAATGAACAAATTCAAACGGTCTGCCAAACAAACGTATAACTCATCAAAACCAATAAGGCTGAACATAGAAATTTAATACATATTGCATTGTTGAACACGTGCGCTACTGTACAAGGATATCCAAAGTTTTGTAGAATTTCAATAAAAATATATTTATACTTAGAATTTAGATTTTAGAATTTAGATGTAAATGTAATGGAAGTAAAATTATTCCAAGAGCCACAATAATTGTCCTCGAGAGCCGCACGCGGCCCGCAGGCCGCATAATGAGTACCGCTCTCTAATTCGTTTTAATAGCTGAAAGTGAACTACTGGTATGTCTTCCACTTTCATACATTATTATTATTATTATTATTATTATTATTATTATTATTATTATTATTAAACTAGTATAGTTCTTAGTTTGTCTTGTCGTAAGAAAATCAGTAGTATTATTCAATACTTTCGAGGAAAAGAGTATGATTAAAAATCATCTGTAATGGCGAAATATTCTACGGCAAGCCTGCACAAACAGCGCTCAACGAGTGCGCACGCTCCTTCGGAGTGGGAGAGTGGTGTTTACCGCTCGCCGAAACGGAGAGGAAGACACGTCAGAATGACATAGACTTGCTATAGGTAGAGGAGAGGGAAACGACCACTCAATTATCTAGTGGAGTGCAGTGTAGGCCTATTCTCAGTAACTGTTTCACGTTACTTACCTATGCTACAGTACAATATGGTGGAATCTAAAAGACGGAACATAACATTTAACGATTTACAGCTCGAATTCATTGTGACCTAAGGGCTAAAGATCGTTTGAATAATACTACTAGCCTGGTTGAGTTTTACAAGACTAAACATTAGCAATAATATCCACGACTACACAGGCTGGCTGTGAAAATTATTGCTATGTTTGGTTCAACATTTATATTTGTGAGCAACTGTTTTCTGTAATCAACTTCAATAAAGGCAGACATCGAACATCTAACCAATGTTTCATTACGACCAGTAGGCCACTATTCCTTTCAGCTGCCAACAGCATAAAACCTCGTTTTCATGCACTGATAAATAAAAATATAACAAAATGATATTGTACATTTAAGTAGCTATAGAATTTCTATTATTTCTGTAAAATAAATATTTCTTTATTAATTTATAATAGTGCAAGATAGTTTTGTAAACACTGGACGGGAATTCATTTCATGAACATCTTGTGTACATTTTGTACGAGATCACCCCTTCTTCCAGTCTACCCTTATACAGAGTGCAGCTAATACCTGCATTCTGCTCATGAGCTGTGAGCCGGCTCGGAGAGCGCAAACCTTGTGCAGGCCTGTTCTACGGCAATGATTACTACTGAATATTGACATACATACGATTTGCTTTCTTTAGGATGCAACATACGCAGTAAAGCAATTTCAGTGTTGCGCGTGCTGAGTTTAGTGTAACATGCTCCTCATCCTCAAAGTCAAATCAAATACTGTATTATTACGACATTACGAGTAATCAATAAATAAAAAATAAATTATTACTACAATTATTTGTTGTGATAAGGTACAACTATCCCGTAAGGTGTATCAAAGATTTTTTTTTTTAATTAAATTTACAAGTCATGAGTGACGAAAGAAAACATTTCAGGGGAGCGAGATGCAGACATTAACAAAAGAGAAACAGGGATCGGGGGGAGCAGATGCGCATATACTTGTGGGCGGCAAAATTCTAAGAAAACATCCCTGAGAATCCTGAAAGATTTGTTTATGTTCTGAAAAATCCTCAAATACGGGCGGTACCATATTAGGAAGCAAACATTTTCTTATTTTTCTAATGCTATAATAAATTCGGCTTCTTTGAATTTTCTGCTGCAGAAACGTGATTCTTTTCTTGGAGACAAATGGCTAAACACTTCTTCCTTAATCCACCATATTGTGGAAAATAATGAAACAACAAATCATATTCTTTACTGTGGTTCGATTTGCAGAATGAGACACAACAGTAAACCATTTCTAATCATATATATTGCAGACTCACGTCCTAATTTAATTTAATTCTAACTTCTAATTTAAAAAATGTTTACAAACACTAAAATATATATAACAACATTTGCTATTTCTGTCCACTGCAGATTAATCAGCAGGCCTATTAGATATTTATTTCACTATAAGATCTGCAAGAAAAAATCGCGCAATTGTACTTCTCATGCATTGTAACTGCAGTTTCCTATCAATCAGTAAAAATAATAACACTTCAACGTCAATCTATTTTTTAAAAAGAGAGAGAAAAGTTAGGCCTACTTACAAATGCTTAAATTATGAATTTAGGGAAATGAGAGCTACTTTCTTACTTACACACTTACTTACTTATGGCTTTTAAAGAATCTGGAGGTTCATTGCTACCCTCACATAAGCCCGCCATTGGTCCCTATCCTGAGCAAGATTAATCCAGTTTCTACAATCATGTCCCACCACTCTCAAATCCATTTTAATATTATCCTCTCACCTACGTCTAGGCCTCCCCAAAGGTCTTTTTTTCCCTTTGGCCTCCCAACTAACACTCTGTATGCATTTCTAGATTCGCCCATACGTGCTACATTCCCTGCCAATCTCAAACGTCTGGATTTAATGTTTCCAATTATCTCAAGTGAAGAATACAATGCGTGCAGTTCTATGTTGTGTAACTTTCTCCATTCTTCTGTAACTTCATTCCTCTTAGCCCAAGATATTTTCCTAAGTACCTTATTCTCAAACATTCTTAACCTCAGTTTCTCTCTCAAAGTGAGAGTCCACGTTTCACAATCATACAGAACAACCGATAGTATAAATGTTTTATAAATTCTAACTTTCAGCTTTTTTGAGAGCAGATTGGATGATAAAAGCTTCTCAACTGAATAATGACAAGCATTTCCCATATTAATTCTGTGCTTAATTTCGTCCAGAGTATATCATTACAGTACTGTGGTGGTGGTGGTGGTGGTGCTCGCGGCGGCGGTGGCGGTGGTGGTGAAAAAAGTAGGCTACAGTAATCATGTAAAATGTATTAAGTTTCATTCATGAATTATTTCCGAAAATGTATGGTGTATGAATTGAACATGAGGAAGGTAGTGCCTAGGTTTATAATATGAATCGTTCCTTGTTGAAAGGAACTAAGTCCACATTTTTGTCAATTCCACTTTTTTATCGATTTGTAATGTAGAAAGCAAGCTGCTTCTGTTGGTGTTGGAACTAACTTATTACTAATATTCCTTGTGCTTTATTTGAGGCGGCCAATCTTGTCATTCCGTGTTGAAAGGAACTAACTCCTGTAGTTAGTGCTTTTCAACACGGAACTACGAAGGTTCCAGGTTGGCGGCCCTGTGCTAACAGTGTATTCTGCCTCCAATATTTCGCGGGTTTTATAGTCTGCAGAGACTGATTGTTGAATACTAGTTGTTTGTCGCATTAAATGTTCAGATTTGATTATTCTGTGCTTGATAACAGTATCAGATAATGGAAGACGGAGTACACGAGGCCATGAAAAGTAGCGTCAACGTCACCATGAAATATACCTTAGGAATATTTGTTGATGTAAAATATAATTTTTATGTTCAATATTTTAATAAGAATTTTGCATATCGATTTGTTAGGCCACAAATTGACATTTGTAGTAAGTGTGAAGAACTTGAAGCAAAAGAAAAATCTCTACACTTATCGCAAAACGTAAAACTAGTAGCACTTAGTGAATTACAAGTTCATAAAAGAAGAAGTAAAAAAATTGTATTCCAACTTACACTCAAGCTCTGAATCCTGTAACTCTTGATGAAACACTATGTATAGCATTTGATTACATGCAAAATCTTCCCCTTCCTCATATACCTGTTCAGGAGATTTTCTATCTCAGACAGCTCTGATTAATGTTTTTAATATTCATAACCTTAATGACAACAGTTGCAAAGTATACATGTGTCATGAGGGAGAGGCCAAAAAGGAGCCAATGAAGTATGTTCTTTCGTTCTGGACTACCTCACTAATGAGTAAAACAAAATGTTACGAAACTCCATCTTTACTCAGATGGGTGCCCAGCTCAGAATAGAAATCATTCATTCGGCTTTGCATGGGTTTAGTTGAGGATAAAATGTTTGATGAAATAATTAACCGATTCCCTATCAGAGGGCATTCCTTTTTGCCCTGTGATATGGATTTTGGAGTGTTCAAGAAAACAATTCGGCAATGTGATAGAGTCTGTACATGTAAAGAATACTGTAACATCATTGCTAATGCAAAACGCAATGTTAGTGTAAAAACAGTAATATATTTTATGATGTAAATAAATGATAGCCCACATTTTATAAAAAGACCACGCTCAGTGATGAATCAGCTGGGCGGAATATCCCTCGGAATATGAAGATAACATTTGCTCCTGCATCATTCTCAGAGTTTGTATATTCTGCTGATCACCCTGGTACGATTGTAACTCATCCTTTTATTGACAGTCCAGTCAGTCACTCTTTCCACCTATCAAACCCTGGCACAAGAAATTGTAATCTTATTAGCCAATTACAGAAAGCCTATCCTGAAGGACGAGTTCCAATCAAAACAAGTAAACTAGACGATGTGAGGAATACTTTATTGAAAACAGTAATTATTTGAACTGTTGCTCTGTATTTACCCAAGAATAATAATACATTGGTTAATTCAATCAAATAGTATGGATATTTTAAAATCTTTGTTTTATTTTCTGAGTTATTCTCATTACAAAGGTGTATGACTACTGTAAACATTCTATGTATATTGTGAAAATAATGTATGTTATACTGCACCATGCAAGTAACAGGTTTCATAGTTATTTTTTTTCTTAAGACATGTATTACAGGTGATTTACTAAATTCCTAATTTATTTTTATAGGCCAAAATATGTTTACATTCTTATAAATAGAGCATTTCCATGTTGAAAGGAACTAAGTCCAGTTACGTGTTTTGTAGATTAGAAAGATTCTAATGATTGTGCGAATATTTTTATGAGTCTAAACTAATTCTGTATGCTTATATTTTATGTGCACAATATATTTTGGTTTAATCTTCGATAGATTACTCACAAAACAGTTTTTTTCGATTATCTCAAAACTTTAAAAAGTGGACTTAGTTCCTTTCAACAATAACCGATTCATATGTAATATATTTTAAGACCAAGAATGGCAACCATTTATTTTAATATAATTGTGACACAGAAGTTGGGAAATGGCATCTTTTATCCATAAAATACTGATGCATTTAATAAGCAATGGTGAGTTCTTTAAATGCCCCAAATGTCAATGAAATTTAAGTATTCTCTTAGAACTGAAGAGCACTTCTAGTGATGGAACTGGCATTATGCAGTAATTACTTGACAGCTGAATTTGAAGCATATGATGAAGCATATATATGTACTTCGGTACATCATAATAAGATGAATTTGAAGTGCTATGTGCCAGTTTGTATAATCACATAAGCTTAAGCAACGGTAGTAAGACTTGATGAATAGGACCCAGATTCTTATGTAATCAATTACATATTGCATTCCTTTACTTACAGACTACTCAAAATTACAAATGTCTGCGATTTGTGGCTCTGATATGATTATAGTTAAGTTTCACTTTACATATTTTTACATATCTTAGTAACGTATATTTTACATATTATGCAAAGAATGTAACATTCTTCTACATATTTAGGCAATTATTGAGTTTTAATATTTTTTATTAAACTCGTTTTATTTTACAGAGTACAGAATTGAATTTTCTTTCATATATACTCGAATACAAATCTTAATGTCCCTGTTCCATAACACCGCCTGGTGGGCTGCCTTTTGTTCTCACTATATTGCACAATGCTGGTAAAGAAGGAGGGCCCAGAACTGACTTTAAAAATAAAAATAAACCTAAAACCGGGGATTCCAAGACTTTGTCTGTAAAACACAGTAGTTCGGAGTGCCTCAACTCTATACATTTGGACTAATGCTTCCTCGGAATCTGGGATGGTCAGGCGCGCCAGCTATTTAACTTTGTTATAAATTGAAAGTAGGCTATTAGCGAGGAGTTTGGGTCAGGTGTCAGGTAAGTCAAAATACCATTATATGTGCGACACAAAAGTATTTTTCTAGAAAATCTAAAGACACACAAGAAAAAGCATAGATAGCGGAGACAAGTTGTATTTGCAAGCTATACTATGGAGTGGAAATGGCAAATCTACTTTCCAGGCTGCATCCTCCCACTTTCAACTGACCAGTTAAATTGTGACGATGCTTTTGTGAATTTAATGCATTAAAAATAGTGATTTTAAATTACATACTTTATTAATATTACATATTTAATTACATATTTCCCCAATATTTACTATATTTACTACATACTTTTGTCAATAATTTTAAATGGTAACTTAAAACATGTAAACATCTTATGCGTAACTGAACATTGGTTAAAAGAACAAGAAATTAGTTATTATAGGAAAAATAATAAAAATTGTGAATCAGCTATCTTTGTAAAAGAAAATATCTTCTGCAAAGAAAAGTTACATACAGTCTACTTAAATGAGGAAAAAAATTTTGAACATGTGGTGTCTAAAGTTCATACAGAAAATTAAAAAATATTGATAGCATGTATATACAAGTCACCTGATGATTGTGTAGAAACTTTTCTATATAAATTTGAAGTTCTGATAAGTAAACTAAAAAGTAAAAACAAACCTCTAGTTATATGTGGAGATTTCAATATAAACTTCTTAATAAAAGATAACACTGTATCAAAATTAAAATCATTATTTCAATCACATAACTTAACAGATATCATCGACTCACCCACTCGCATCACAGCCAAATTCCAAACTTGTCTGGACCAAATAATTGTAGATAAACTATTTTTCTCCTTCACAAAAGAAAATGTCAACTTAGGTTTATCAGATCATAATGGAGTTCTTCTACATTTTGCCTAGAGAAATTCTCAGACACTTTAGGGAAATCAGTGACAATGAAAAGATTATATAAAAAATAAAATAGGGGCATTCCATGTCAAACCAACACAAAAAAGTGGACTTTTCAACCCGACCACCTCAGATTTTCATTAAATTTGGTAGGATGGTAAAGAACCTTAAGTTAAGTAATTATGTAAAATTTTAGCCCTCAATAATGCACGATATCCCTACAGCAATTCTGTCAATACGAGAAAAAATGTAAAAATGTCTCATACTATGTCAACAAAAATAATTCATAACTTCTCTTCTAATTGAGGTAGAATCTTAAACTTGGGCTTATTTTAAAGCTAAGGGATCATACGTTTCAATAAAAATAGGTTTGCATCAAAGTAATGAATTCTTTATTGAATAGTCACGTGAAACACATTTTAACATTGAATATCTATAAATGCGGGACATAAATTATTTCGCGAAAAATGTATGTTATAGAGGTAAGAGTATTTTCGCCTTGGTGTAAGTTTCATTTTGGAAACGTTTCAGAAATATTAGTAAAAAAATATATCAATGTATTGGTTTGTAGCACTTAACCCCGTCTTACACCAACACTGCATGCGCACGAGTTCCTACTTGTCTGATAAGCTGCGTCATCGATCTGTCAGGCCGTCATGAGTGGCAGTTTATACAGTCTTCAATTTATACAAAACATGCAATCTGTTTCAAGTGCAGTGTCGTTAGTTTTCGTAGTATGTGGTAGTTTTGTGGGATGTAATGGAGTTGCGTTTAAAGTTACAGGCCTATGTTTGCTGCAATCCTTTTGAGAAATCAGGGCACTGTAATTAGAGGAAAAATTTAAGAAGTGTTATATCGTGGATGCTTAATGTATTTCCTGATTTAAAACAGGAACAAAAGGTGTGCACTATGTGTCGCAAAGAAATAAAAATATAATATGATGCTATTACACAGAATCCTCATAATGACTCTAGTAATGAAGAATACGTCGACTCTACAGCAAATGTAAGTTCATTAAATACAAGTCTTTATGACCAAGGTGTGTTCCTTATTAAACAAGAAAGGCTACAACAAGAGAAATATAAGAGACAGAAATTTGAAAATATTGTAAAAGACAAAGTCTTCGATATAAAGATGCCGAGGAACCAGGACCTTTCTGATTCTGAAATTTTGTCTCAGTTGCAGGAAAATTTTCAAAATTCAGGTAAAAGTGAGAAATCACCATTTTAACACTACTACCTAAAAGCTGCAGCGTAAATAATATAAAAAAGAGTTTCTTTCAGCTTTCGAATACATAATTCGGAAAGCCAAAGTCCTGGCAAAGGGAAAGGGAATTTTGTGTTCACCAAATCCGAAACCTGTAAAACCCTTGCTCACGGCTGTTGCCGGTAAAGTTAAAGAATTCTGTTGTTCTGACGAGATAAGCAGAATGATGCCTGGTAAGAAATATTTGTTGTGATTAAAGAATCAGGGAGTAAATCACATGAGCAGAAATTAATTATATGCAGTGTTTAAAAATTCTAACCCTGACCAAGAAATTGTATTCTAGCTGGAGTTAGTGGACTATACTGTCTGTGTTTGTGTCCTATCAGAATGTAAAACTTATGCCGGAAGCAATTTATTAAAGTTTCAGGTCTGCGTGGATTTCAAGAAAATTTTTCTTTATACTTTCCAACTTAACATTTCTTGGCTACTATGGTGTGCAATCCTCCTCATATAAATTGCTTGTTCAGGAAATATACAGAATGTCCTGAACCATTCAAAATAAGAGAGGGTTTAGAGAAATGTTTCGTATAAAACTGCAGTGAATCAGTGACCTACAAGCAGTGGATGACGACTGACCGATCAACGCTTGAGACTATAATGAAACCCACAGACAAATTTTTCGACTGTCTCTTGGAGAAACTTGGTGATTTACTGACTCACTCATTTATATCATCTGAACAAAGTAAGTTTCTACGTGATATGAAATCATTTCTACAGCCATGCCTGCTTGTTGTGTTATGCGACTTTGCTGAAAACTATTATTTCGTAATCCAAGATGAAATTCAGTCATATCACAGGAATAATGTGCAGACAACCATTCATACTTTCGTAATATATCATAACGAATCGTCATCCGATACAGTCTCTATTAAAAATCTGGTAATAATTTCACACTGCCCGAAATATGACACTACAGCTGTAAATCTGTTTCAAAAATATCTAATGGAGTCATTAAAACAAACATCTGTAATTCACCACAAAAATTATGTATTTCTCCAATGGATTCTCTGCTCAGTATAAAAATAGAAAAAAATTTCCTGAACCTCACATTACATGAAGAAGATTTTGGATTTCCAACAGAATTGCATTATTTTTGCATATCACATGGCAAAAGAGCATGCGAGGTTGTAGGTGGGACACTTAAAAGGTTTGCGGCTTGTGCTAGTTTGCAGAGGCCATCCGATAAACAAATAACTACACCTAGGGAATTGTACGACTGGACAAGGCATCATCTCCCAAACATTAATACCGTTTATGTGACTAAAAAAGGCTATACTGAAGAGGAAAAAATGCTTGCTCTTCGATTTGCAAAATCCACAGCAGTGCCTGGAACACAAGTTTCATACAGTCCTGCTGTTTAGGATGGGTATTATACTTGCTAAGCAGTTTTAAAATGCAGTTGAAACAACGCAGCATCCTGTCCGGAAAGATGATCAGGCTATTTCATCTCAGCAATGAAAGGTAAGCATTTCTTACAGAACTTCAGGTTTAACAAAATCCATGTGACAATAATTTATTTCAGGTAATAATTTTAAAAATTCGAATTATGTACTACATGTTAAATTAAATAGCGACATTCAAGAATATGATCAAATATAATTAAATACAACGAATGTGTGGGACATAATTATCGCGACTTATACGGTTAGCTTACGCTTGCTGTGACATAATAATTTTTATCTTTATAACCTATGAAGATTCCAAGTTGAAACTTATCAGTTCATTATATCACTAATTGAGGCGTACTATATATTTTTTTCATTAAAATAGAACCCCCGCATTTTTAAATATGAATATATGAAAATTGTTTCACCATGTTTTTTTAGTGTAATTGAATTCAATGCAGAAAACAATATAAGTAATAAAAACTATCACATATTAAGAATGTATCACCCAATTTTTGTAAATTTATCTGGAGACGTTGAGATATATAATTTTAATTGAAGTGGCGTGCTTACAAAAATGTGATTTTTCTTCATGTTTGAAACGCCACTGACAGAAAACGAAAAGCACAGGACATATGAAACTCGGCAGTTTTAGTTAGCGCGGCAGGTCAAACAAACCCTCAAATTTTGAAAGAAATCTGAGTCGGTTGGGTTGAGTGCCTTGTTGATTTGATATGGAATGACCCAATACTGAATACTTTAAACACCTTCTGCAAAAGGAGAGTTGGGACAGTATACTCCATGAACCAGATGTTAATCTTAAAACAATAGAATTCTTGAACATAATAACTCACTATTTCAACCAGGCATTCCCAAAATTAAAAGTTCATCAAAACAGCAAAACTAACAAACGAGGTACCCATAAAACATGTAATCCTAAAGTCCTGTAAGAGAAAAAGATTTTTAAGTAACACTAATAAAACTACAAATAACCAAGAATTTAAAATATACTTTAAAAAATACACTGCTATCCTCAGAAAAATTATCCTAGAAGTAAAAGAACTGTATACTAGTAATTTTATTTTAAAAGCAGAAAATAGGAGTAAAGTCATTTGGGAAGTCACAAACAAAGAAATGGGTAAAAACCGAAAAAATAAGGATAGAAGATATCAAAACAAGCGTACATAACAACACAATAACAGATCCAAAGGATGTGGCAGAAAAGTTCAATGAATATTTCACCAATACGGCAGAAAACCTAAATCAAAACATGGTCCCACCATTAAATTACAAATCTGTGCCAACAGGTAGCCTATAGCTAAAACAATTTTTCTATCCCTTGTTAATAATGAAGAAATCACTAAAACTGTTCAGTGGCTAAAAAATAAATGCCGATGGAATATCATATTCTATAATGAAAAGTTGTGCTCCCCTCATTTCTGTGCCCCTAGCAGATATATGTAACAATTCCTTATCAACAGGAATCTTTCCAGAATGTTTAAGAAAGGTAACAAACAAAACATGGAAAATTATAGACCAATATCATTGCTCTCAGTATTCTCAAAAATCTTAGAAAAAATCATGTATAACAGGCTAGTTCCTTTTCTTGAATTGCAGAATGTTTTTTCAAACTTCCAATTTGGCTTTCGGAAGAATCAGACAACAAATGATGCTCTCTTTTCCTTCATTGAAAATCTTCTCGAAGAAAAGATAAGAAAGAAAATAGTCTTGGTCTCTTTATAGACATCAATAAAACCTTTGACATGGTAAACGATGATCTATTAATAGTTAAATTAGAATCGTATGATATAAGAGGCCTAGTAGGTAATTGGTTTAAATCATATCTTGACAGTCGAAAACAATATTAATTTATATAGTGTAAACATCGATTTTCGGTTTGCAAAATTGACCTATGATGAAAATATGGGACATTTGTGTGTCCCAACAAAAATTACAGGGATGCAGGACACCTGTGCCAAAAAGGGGGTTGGCTTAAATTGTATGAGATAGGAAACGCTAGTAGCTGTTGACACAATTCAGATAGCTGAGTTTGCCGGCTGATCTTGATTGTTTCAACTCTAAACCATCTGAATTTTCAGTATTTTCTACAGTTAGGAAGTCAGATGTGTTGTGTGTTTATTGGCGTAGTTTTCAGAATTAATTTTATTTAGCAAACATTAATCATCTTTTCGAAAATACGTAGTTATAGCATATTCAGTAAATATGATACGGTACTTGTATAAATACAGTATTTAAATGTACAATGGATAAACAAGTGATGTTGTTTACTTTTCTTAAAAAGAATATAGGTATGTATTGAGGAGTATGGAAAGCTCATCCGTTGCATTAATATTACTACTTGTACAAAATGTAGGAGGTTTATGTAAAAGGGACACTTAACACCGGCTTTATGACAGTTTTACACAGAAGAATAGTTCGGAATGTGTATTATGTCTTTCTCGTGTTAAATATTACTGTACCTGGGTAACATGTTTCGGTCTGTTATTGACCTTCTTCAGTTCTTCAGTTCTGAAGAAGGTCAATAACAGACTGAAACATGTTAACCAGGTACAGTCATATTTAACACGAGAAAGACATATAATACATATTCTGAAATGATATAGTGTTAAAAGTTGTGTAATCAAGATGTATAGAAGAATAGTTACCGGTACTCAGTGGCACCAATTCATATGGGCCCGTGGAGCCTGAGCCCACCCAATAATTCGTCGTGTTGTTGTTATTATTATTATTATTATTATTATTATTAACATAATCACATCGTCGTCTCATTTTAGGTAAATGATTTATTAAAATCAGTGAAGACAGATTTTTAAATACGTAAGTTAAAGTAAGGAAGCATTGTTGGGCCCTTGTATATAAAGAGTTAACTAGTTAATAACAACAGTCAACTCATGTTTTTAAATCTTTTAATCAAAGAAAATACATCTTAAGAACAATGAACAGTTTAATTTTTCTTCGTTGAGTAGCGGTGCTTAGTAAATAAAAGAACGAAAGAATCAGTTGACTTTAATTTTAGTTTGCGCAAATGTTGCTGTGATATGATGAGTGATTGCGATGTGATTTTCTTGTGCTGTTAATCAAGACCATGGATAAATTTTTAATTAAAAGAATGCGGATAGATCTTACCCAACATGAGTGGGAACCCAATGATCATTGACAACGATCCTGTTCCAATACAATGGATTTGAATTCCGTTAAAAAATCAGCTGATGTACAAAGTTCGCCTTCACATATTTCAAAACTTTTCGATTCTCTTTTGTCGTGCAAAAGCGAAATAAAGGGTACTGATAAGAGTAAAATTTTCCAAAATTCATGGTAGGACAAACATCCGTGGATGTTGATTAAAGTTCTCGTTAACACTTTGTTAAAAACATAAAATTTACTTAGCCTTACGTTAAAAAAGTGTAAAATTGTTAAAAAAGGCATATACCTTCAAGGCTAAGTAAATTTTATGGTATTTTGTAAAGTATGCAAGGAAGCTAATCATAAAAAAACTATTAAATTTCTCCACCAAAGCAGATCCTAGTTTCATTTCCTTCTGTTTTTCCAACTGGAAACATTCTTTAAGAAAATTTAGTTCCCATGAAATATCCCAGTGCTACAAAGAATCATGTTCCAAAGTACTGACAGTGCAGAGTGGAATAAATGTTGCATCTAGTTTGAATCTTGAAAAGTTGCAAGATCTTCAACATTCTCGTGTCGCCTTACATAAACTATTTTCATTGTTGTTATATTTATCAAAGCAGGGAGTAGCAACCTGCAGGCATAAGGACAAAGCAAGTAATTTCCATCAGCTTTTGAAATTGCGATGTAAAGACTCCCCAGAACTCAGGAGATTTATTGATAAAGATACCTTTAGGTGGATGTCACACAGCGCAGAAAACGAAATGCTCGAAATCATGGCATTGAAAGTGCTTCGTTCGTTGGCTAATGAAAATCACGAAGCGGGATGTTTCGGTCTGCTTATGGATGAAATAAGTGACGTAGCGAAAACAGAGCAAGTGTCGATATCTTTGCGTATTATTTCTAAAAAACTTGAAATTCAAGAGCATTTCATCAGTTTCTATGAAACGTCAGCAACAGATGCGACTAGTCTCTACAATATTATCAGTGACGCCTTATTAAGACTAGGACTAAATATTCATAATTGTCGCGGACAATGTTATGATGGTGCTGCAAATTTAAGTGGAAAATACAAGGGAGTACAGGCAAAGATTTTACAAATAAATAAAAAAGCTAGATATTTGCATTGCTTCATGCACTCATTGAATTTAGAGGCACAAGACAGTGTGAAGTACATTACAACTTGCAGAAATGTGATCAATATAACTCAAGATCTAATAAATATGATAAGAGAGTCCCCGAAAAGGTTGAACTGGTTTAATTCTTTAAGAAATACAAATGCACATGGCTCAGAACAAAATTTAAGACCATTTTGTCCAACACAATTCACTGTCAGGGTCCTTAGCTTAAAATCTCTGACAGATATCTATCAAGACGTTCTTTCATTCCTTTCAGATAAAAATGATGCTGGTACTAAAGTTTCCAGTTACCTAAAACTACTAGAGTCATTTGAACATTTTGCTTACTTAAACATGATGACACAGGTATTTACCACCCTGGATACAACAAATATAAAATTACAAAGTGTAAACCTTGATTTCCATGAAGTAAATTGTCTCATTCACAATTTGATAAAAACATTCCAAACTTTTCATGATAACTATGAAATGTTATGGGACAAACCTACAAGAGCAAATGAGCTGGACCTGTCAGAACCAAGGACCCAAAGCAAAGGAAAGTGTCTCGCCATCTAGACGATCGTCAACACACACAGTATGAATTTAGTGACGCAAAGGAATATTTTAGGAGTACCTAAATTCTTTGAACTTATAGATTGTGTGACAGCATTCCTTAAAGAGCGTTTCAAGGAAAGCAAAATTTTAAATACAGTGGAAAACTTTGTTATTGGAAAAGAAAACAATATCAGGATTGTCAGGTGTGTTTTTGATGACGACATAAATGACTATGAGATCTTACGGTTGCAGAGAAATATGGTGTGTGATAGTGCTGCAATGTTGTGTGTTGAATTAAGAAACTTTGGAGATGTAGTTCGATTCATGTAAGAGAGAATTTGATATTTTATTGCAATTCAAAATTTTGAGCCCACCCAAAATTTTTCAAAAGTTGGCGCCACTGTCGGTACTTGTTCATATTCGCCATGCTTTAACAATATTAACATTTTAAAATTAATGTATATCAGTGGTCGTCAACTCGACCAAAAACAGGCTCAGGCACTCAGCACTGCTTCCGTGTGGGGCAAGTGTGCATTACCTCGTGCTCGGCATTATACAACCCTATCTCCCGTTCAGTAGCGGTTCTTGGCAGAAGCTAGCTGCAATGTTGAATAGAAGTAGTATGTCTCAACAGTCGTCAGGAATTTCATTCACAATTTTCAAGACTTGAACATATGTCAGATTTCAATATTTTCATAGCCTAGCATTGGGAAAAATCGTTCTTATTCTGGAACTTTTCCAAGAGTTACGTTTCCAAGAAAGTACTAGTTCCAAAATGATAGCAAGCGTCTGACATAACGCAGGGGCGTATTTTGCGGGCTACCGGCAGTAGCCCAAGGAAATTGCAAAAGAAAAAGTTTATAATATAACATAATGTAATAACTTTGTATTATTAGTTTTACCATAGTAATTAAAATTAAAGTAATTGTTAGATATATTTTGTGTAATAATAGGGTCAGCGGTAGCCCAAACCCTTTAACCAGTATACGCCTCTGACATAACGTAATAATCACCAAAATTTTATATTGTTTCGGAACTAGTTCCGTTTTCAAAAATCTTACACCATAATGCAATTCGAACTACGACAGCTGTTACAGTCAGGTGTAACAGTAATTTATACAAACCACACAACATCGCAATGATTTGATCATTCCTTCTGTTAAATAAGGGATATCACTACTACGTGTTATTAGTCTTCATTGAAGCTTCATAATTTATTTGTAATAAATATTGAGATTAGTTGGGCTACATTTGCACTGTTATGTTACCATTCATTCATTCATAGTATTCTGCCCAAGAACAGGAATTTTACTGCAAGTCCAGCATTCTATAGTCTTTCCTATTTTCTGCCTTCCTCTTAGTCTCCGCATATGATCCATATAATATTTTAATGTCTATATCATCTGATATCTTCTGCACCGACTCTTCTCCCGTTCACCATTCCTTCCAGGGCATCCTTCAGAAGGCAGATATGTTACAATATACAAATTTTATAACACAATACAATGCGATATATAAATTTGTATAATTTTTTCTTCATTTGATATAGTAATATTAATTGTAATTATGATCGTAATTGTATTCTTAATATTGTAGTTGTAATCCCCTGGTAGAGGGGAAGAGAAGGCCTGATGGCCTTATCTCTACCAGGTTAAATAAATAAATAAATAAAACAGTGACTTTGAAATAGTAGTAGTAGTAGTAGTAGTAGTAGTAGTAGTAGTAGTAGTAATAATAATAATAATAATAATAATAATAATAATAATAATAATAGGCACAATCTTACAATTTCATTTTTTTCATTCTTATTGCTATATTAATAGCAAACAATGTAACTGAAGCGGATTGGCCAATCAGATTGATTATGTAATATTGAAACGCACCCTGCAAATTCATTGTAGTAAAAGGTTTCGTTCTCCTTCCAACATACTCAACTCTTAAGGGCCCTTACACACGAGCGACTTTTCGCCGCCAAGGTCGACTGCAAAAAGCAGTCGGTCTGCCGCCAACATGAGCGGTTTTTCGACGGCAGAAGCCGTCGACATGGGCGACTCTGCAGTCAACACGGGCGGTGTGTGTCGTCGGTTCCGGCGGCAGTCTAACTGCAAAAGGTGTGTCATGTCATTTTTCACTCGTAATATAATAATGCACGTCGAGGAAGAACTAATTGTATTATTTCTTCTCCATCCTAGAAAAAAACGTGTTAAATGTAGAAAATATTGGAAACATCGGATTGTCTTTCAATGAGCGCAGTATGGCCAATTTCACTGCCTTTTTCACGAGCTTCGTGCCTATGAAGATAATTTTCTTCACTACTTCAGCATATCAGGGCTATCATTCGATCAACTGTTGGAAAAAGTGACAGACGATGCAGACCTAGGAAAAATTTATCTAATCTCCTGAGAGGTCTGAGAGAAGGAAAGCTAGAAACATACTGCAGGCCACCGGCGTCATTCGGCTAAGGTGCTCGCCTGTCGATCCGGAGTTGCACTCGGGTGTGGGTTCGATTCCCGCTTGGACTGATTACCTGGTTGGGTTTTTTCCGAGGTTTTTCTCAACTGTAAGGCGAATATCAGGTAATCTATGGCGAATCCTCGGTCTCATGTCGTCAAATAACATCTATCACCAATCCTATAGACTCTAAAATATCTAGTGGTTGATACACCGTCGTTAAATTACCACACACACTGTAGTCTCAAAAAAGGAGTAATTTCTCTGACACAGATAAGCTTGACAGATCAGGGAAAGAAAGATGCTACTAATTTTGTGAAGGAAATTACAATTACTACACCGAAACGTGTCACAAAATAAAAAGAGCGTACATGTCAGCTGTTATAAAGCCTATTCCACTAACTCCTGAGAAATCTTTGCCTCTTGTTGTAAAATAAATATTTTACCTCTAAATACTGTACAAAGTTTGATCATAATCTGGTAGATAGAAGGAAACTTATTAAATTTGTCTAAATTCACCCCTATAATGGGATAGTTTCCTTTGCACAAATATAATTGGAGCTTGTACACAAAACAAATAGCCTATGTTACCCTTAACTACCGTACAATTTGGATGAAAATCTGTTTCGTATGAGAAAAGGTATTAATTTTATCTAAATTCACCCCTACAATTGTACAGTTTCTTTTACACAAGTATAATGAGAGTTTGTATACAAAATAAATATACTGCCTATAACTACTGTGCAAATTTTAATGAAAATCTGTTAGATAGGAGAAAAGTTATTAATTTCCTCTAAATGCACCACTTTCTCTCAAACGTAACAAGAGTTGCTATACAAAACAAATATACTACCTGTAACTACCGTACAATTTGGATGAAAATCTGTTTCGTATGAGAAAAGGTATTAATTTTATCTAAATTCACCCCTACAATTGTACAGTTTCTTTTACACAAGTATAATGAGAGTTTGTATACAAAATAAATATACTGCCTATAACTACTGTGCAAATTTTAATGAAAATCTGTTAGATAGGAGAAAAGTTATTAATTTCCTCTAAATGCACCACTTTCTCTCAAACTTAACAAGAGTTGCTATACAAAACAAATATACTACCTGTAACTACTGTACAAAATTTCATGAAATCTGTTAAATAGGAGAAAAGTTAATAATACGAGTAGTTGTTAATTTTTCTATAAATTCAGCACCTATAAGGGGTAGTTTCCTTTATACAAACGTAATCGGAGTTTGTATACAAAACAAATATACAACCTATAACTACTGTACAACGTTTCATGAAAATCTGATAGATAGAAGAAAACTTATTAATTGTTCTCTAAATACATCTCCCGTAAGTGTAGTTCCCCTTGTACCAACGTAATCAGTTTGTATACAAAACAAATATACTACCCGAAACTATTGCACAAAGTTTTATGAAAATCTGTTACATAGGAGAAAGTTAATAATTTTCTCTAGATGCAACACATAAGGGGTAGTTTCCCTTATAAAAACGTTGTCAAAGTTTGTATAAAAGACAAATATACTACGTGTAACTACTGTACAAAGTTTCATGAATATCTATTAAATAGGAGAAAAGTCTCTAAACGCACCCTTTATAGCGGGTAGTTTCGTTTATACAAACGTAATCAGAGTTTGTATACAAAAAATGTACTACTTGTAACTACTGTACAAAGTTACATGATAATCTGTTAAATAGGAGAAAAGATATTAATTATATCTAGCTAGATGTAATGTTTTGAACCACTGCGTGTCGCCGACCTTGGCGGCTAAAAGTCGTCCGTGTGTAAGCAGAAAACGCTGTCGCCCGTCGCGGGGACCGACTGCAAGACAGCGGCTGCAGTCGGTCTGCCGTCGGGGTCAGCGCTCGTGTGTAAAGCAACCGGCGTTTTCCATTTAAAGACATTACCGACTGCATCCCCACGACAAGCCGCTAAGGTCAATTGCTTTTTGCAGTCGACCTTGGCGGCAAAAAGTCGCTCGTGTGTAAGGGCCCTAAAGGAACTACTGTATATCCAAGGAGAACATTTAGGATGGAACTGTTATGGTCTCTGAGAGAGTACCTGAAATGTTCCAGACAAGACAGTTAGACGGTACGTTACACAGTACTCCAGTTCCCATGAGGAACAGTCTGTCAGAAACTCTGTCTGTTATTTTGGAACAGTGTGTTCCGACCTACAGTTCTTTTTTTGGAACTGTTATTTTCCCGAACTGTTCCGAAAGTACTGTTATGTTATTTTTCCCTATCTCTATCATAGATCCATCTACTGTGGATGTAGATTGTGCTCCTACTTAGCTTCAGCTAGAAATGACAGACTGATTGTGCGATAATGAACTGAAGGTGATATACTGTATAAAGGCAGGAAAAAGTCTGTGTGATTTTTATTCACATTTTCCATTAGATTTCTCGGGCTTCATCAGCAGCTTTCGACAGACTGTGCATGTTCGGATCCAAATACATATATGAACATTGTTTTCTTTCATGAAAATAAGTAAATTTCACCACAGAAGTAGCTAATTCATCTGAATACAATCTGCAAGATTTCTTCAGTTCATGCACTGCCCAGAATCATAATGCATAATACTAGGCCTAAGAAATTAGTACGCAATAAAGAGGCTAAGAAACCCCGTAAAATTACCATAACAGATCAGAAAATATATTTACTAATGGTCCATTAATGTATTAACAAAATGAAAAGAAAAAATAGAAATCTAAAATGCAGTATAATATTTAGGTCTACTTTTATCCAACTTTCATTTCATCCCTAACTTATCAACTAATTGCTTTCATAAATGTAAATACTAGTATTAGGCATTCACATTACTTTAAGTTTAATTTGATCACTATGAGAGACATTTATTATCACGAAAAAGGAGCCACTTTCGCAAGCCTCCGCTGTGCCCGCGGCAGCGAAACGTGAGCACAGTGGGCTTCAGAGCTGCCTGAAATGACGTCACAGGGCATCGAGTTGATGATCACTGATGTATATTAACATTTAGTAGTATCTGAAACAAATATTAACGAATGAAAGCTTTATGTCTTTGATTGACCCCATTTTCTATGTTCCCGTTTTTACCTAGATAGTCTCTACTTTTGTTAGGTAGGTAAAATCTGAATTATCATATCGGTACCGGTATTGTTTCTCTTGCTGTCAATTCTACCTCCCTCTCTGTATAGTATAAATCCCTCACCAGGGAGAAAAGGTCTGAATTCAACACTGATTAACACCATTACTTACATACTGATAATTGGGTATATGATAGTATATGTATATATTACGTAAGCAGTGGCACACACACACACACACACACACACACACACACACAAGAAGAGATTTAATAACAAAAATCGGGGATTCACCAGGTAGGCTATTCATGTTTCACGTGATCTATTTCTTACATAGAATGACGAAACGTGGCTTACGATCTCCCCCCCCCCTTCCCGGAGAGAACGAGAAATAGGGTAGCCAATGTCCAAGTAATTGTTTTGTTACGCGTGGCGATCAAGTATTATTTAAAAATATATCCTAGATTTTTCTCCGGAAGCTCAATAATCCCATACAAGTCGCTAATCATAAATTTAATACGAAATTTCGTCCCCACCCTGATCAGAGGTCCCCATTGGAATGCCCTAGATTTAGTGACTTTCCTCCATATTGGCGGCACTGCAAGGCACCGTTGCCAATAATGCGATAAATTATCGCGTTATGCCGTGGTTATGAGATTTTTTTTAACCCTGATGCGAAATGTGATAAAACTTATAGAATAATGCAATCATAAAATTCCTCAGAATTCATTTCACTTTGTGGAAAATCCGATAAATTTTAGACTACAATTCCTTAAATTTGTGTTTGGAAGTTGGCGACAACTGCGAAGGCGTTGTTCATAAAATTATCAGCGTCGCAGTTATGTTGCCAATTCAGCGGTTTTCAGTGTTAGTTTAGCGGGTACAAATTTATGAAATTTGTATTGCTAATATAGGAATTTAGAGGATATTTTTAGCACTTACAGGGCAAAATAATCTCATTTTACGTTGACAATATAGCAATCTAGCGGTTTCTGCACTGTTTTATAGCGGGTTTTTAAGATTCACATTGGCAACACTGTAGGGTGCATCAAGAAATTTTGAAGTGAACATACCTTGTGAACATACCGTGTAGAATATGTTTTAAATCAAGATGTTGGAAAGCGTCTTCTTAATTCAGAGTTTATATTAAGTGCACCATTTAATCAATAAGAATGGCAGGAATAACTTATGTGGATTGTGTGGAAGAAATTGGTGAACGTTTGGCCTTCGAAGTTGTGCAATATATGTTAGGGGAAGACCATTTGTTACGCCAAGATAAACTGTCGCAGTGCTTGAGAAGTTGTGTTGTAGAAATGTTAGATAAACATGCGATTTTATTTACTAGTTTTGCAAAGCGCTTGGCTATCGAGCCGAACAATATAGGACAAGCATTTTTGGTCATATCTGATGAATTATTTCAAGACGGTATAACATGGAGTCGTATTATAGCTCTTTATGCACTTGCTGGCCGATTGGCATTGTTTTATAAAGAGAGAAAAATGAATAGTAATGCTGAAGAAGTTCCGTATCATCTTAAGAGCTGTATAAGAAGAATCTCACCATTTGTACGAAAACACGGAGGCTGGGTAAGAGTCCAGGCATGATTATGCTAAGAACAGATAACGGACCATACACATTACTCATACCCATTGTTACCAACTCTCACAGTTGAGCTGGATAAAAATAACACAACAGGTATTTTGGAACTATTTTGCAAAAATGAACAGTAGGTCGGAACCTATTGTTACGAAATAACACTGTTCCGACTCAAGAGTTGCTCACTTGTCCAGCTGTTGCGTGTCCTTGGTACTATGTTGTGCAAGTCCATCTTTATACTACAGTGCTGATCACAAAAACAACATGGCCGCCAAAGCGGGTGGAGGAAACCGCTGATATTTCTTATTTCTTTCGTGTACTTACCCATTGTCATTGTTAATAGTTGAGGCTGTTCAGATGGGGTTAAAACAAAAATAGCAGAAAATGGCTAACAGGAAGGAAATAATTTAGGGACAAAGAAAAAAAAATTAAAAGCAAATCATAAAATCAATTTTATTTTCGACCTTCAAATGATGAGAGAATATTTATGTCGAATCCAAACTCATTTGTAATAAAAGTCGCAGTTAGGGACACTCGAGACATAATCGCTCATTAGATACAACAACGTCATATCAAAAAAATGACGATTTTTCAGGAGAGCAGTTTAAAGATTTCATTTCTCTATAACTATAGTAAGAAATGCATTTAAAATGTGACAGGAATATATTTGGGTGAAGAAACTTATTGTTGCGTGGTGATAAGTAAGACTGGAGTCGAATGGTTGTCAAAATTTCGTTTGCATAAATCAGTTAAACTGAAGTGGAAAAACCTGACTTATGTGCTAGTAGGTTAACTTAATCTAAAATACAGAACTTATGTACGCTAAATTTAAAACACTTGAACTATTCCTAGAAGGAAAGCTTAAAAGGATAATCGAACAGACCAAAATAATTGTCATGTACGTACGACAAGAGTTCCAGCAAATATACTGAAGAAAATGTTAATATTCTTAAGTTTTTTAAAAGACGACCTGCAAGACTGCCAATAAAATGATCTTCCATAGTTGTCATTCTGTTTATTCACTTGAATGACTAATGTTTACTGATACTTGTTCCAACTCCCACTTTCTTTATTATATTTGTATTATTACTTACAGTTCCTGGCTATTACTTGTATCTTCCTCATCCTTTTTGCCTTACCGTCTTTTCTGTCATCATCACCATTTTCAATTTATCACTTTCCTACATTTTGTCACTCATGCACCAGTCGATCTGGTTGGCAAGTTGGTATAGCGCTGGCCTTCTATGCCCAAGGTTGCGGGTTCGATCCCGGGCCAGGTCAATGGCATTTGAAGGTACGGTCACACGTCGCTACTTTTATACTGCAGCTGCAAAAGTTGCGTGTCGTGTTCACACGTAAGCCAAAAGTAGCGCGCTGTACGCTACTTTTCATGCTGCACAATCAGAGTGCTGCAAAAGTTGCAACTGGAGGTTGCGAGTCTGTTCACACGCAAGCCACTACTTTTGCAACCGCAGTCATGCTGCAGGTTCCCATCTCCGTGTTGACTTCTCAATATACATTTTGTGGTTATGTTCGCATTATTAAGAAACTCATGCGAAAGCTTCCTTATCTATTATTTGCTTTTCTGTCGTATCTAGTATTCAGAAATTGACATTATTATTACTATAAAGCTTTTAAAAACGCCTGTATACTTAAATGATAACCAACAGTATATTCACGTAATCAATGTTGGCAACCCTCCTGTTTGGAACTATGCTAAGGAAAATTTAAAAAATGAATTATATCGTCACCAATTATGCTCAGACTGTGTTGTGTATTTAATAACTGTTACAAATAATTTATTTTCATCACATTTAACATTAAAATATATCCAAACAATAAAAGTATCATTGACACAATTGGGTGGTAACACTGGTTGCAACCTCAGCAAAAGTTTCAACAAAACCGATATCAAAAATGCTGCGGCTGCAACCCTGAGAACCCTGTTCACACGTCGCTACTTTTAAGTTGCACGCAGCATGGAAAAGTAGCGGGCAGCAGGTTCGGCAGCTGCTACTTTTCGGGTTGCACCGTTGTTCACACGTCGCAGTACAAGAGTTGCGCAGTTTTTTGTACTGCAGCGTTGCAAAAGTAGCGACGTGTGATCGTACCTTAAGCGTGCTTAAATGCGACAGGCTCATGTCAGTAGATCTACTGGCATGTAAAAGAACTCCTGCGGGACAAAATTCCGTCACATCCGGCGACGCTGATATAACCTCTGCAGTTGCGAGCGTCGTTAAATAAAACATAAAATCTAAAATCTCATGCACCAACCTCTTAAGTTATAACTTTTCTCTCCCTTCTTCCCACTGACATACCTCTTTTGGTGTTCCTAATGTTGAATTTGAATTGAATTTAATGGAAGGGGGCACTATGGTCCAGCACTGCGACCTTGTTCAGAGCTATTGTGTTAGCCCTCTGATGACGCATTCCCAAACCCACACCAGCGGACCACACTAAGTTCTCTGGTCCAGGTTTCGAGCAGGCAACCCCACTCGTCCCTAGGCCAACTCCCTCCATGCGTCGCTGGCCGGTGTTCGGGGAACGCTACAGAATGATAATGAAATGGAGAAATGGTAACGGAATGATGTAAATGTCTAATTTGGGGAAAATGGGAGAACCCCGGGAAGAAGCCCAACTGCGACCTTGTCTGGCACAAGTGTCACTATGGATTTTTTCAATGAGAAAAATCCCAGACCTGACCGGGAATCGAACCCGGCTCACCTGCGTGACAGTCTGAAGGTCGACTATTCAGCCACCACAAAGATAGTCGCTAATGTTACTTCATCCCTTTCACTTCTTGCAGAATCTTGACTTCTTATCTTAGTTTCTTTTTCATCTCTCAATCCCTTTTGTACTTGCTGATCCATATTTATTCTTCCAGCTGGATTCACTGAATTCTTTTTGCTGTTCTCAGCTCCTGTATGCCGTCTTCGGTTCTCCCCTGTCTACATGGTGCCTTCATCACTATTTTAGTGCAAGTCTCTTGTTTCTTCCTCAATCGTTTGTTGACATCCTTGTCTGCCACTATTGCTGTGCTTTGCATTTTTACTCTTGTTGCTGGCCTCTCTTCCTGGTCCCTGTGATTTGCTGTTTCATTCCATCACTTGCTGTTCTTTCCTGTGTGATGACCTCTCCATTATCTAATTTTCCAAGTAGTTCTCCTGTCGTATGTTGTACTACAATGTTCCTTATCTTCTCCTCCAGGTCTCTTTTTTTTTTTTCATTTCATTAACATTTTTTTCCTATCTCTGTATGGTTCAAATTTTCCAAACAGAATTCCAAATCAAACATCTCTCCATTTACCTTTAATTTGTCTCTGTATAATCTAGTGGAATGACCATTTTTCCTTGCAGTCTTCATAAAAGAAATCAATATTCTTCTCCTGCATCTTACTTCATACTCAGAATCGTGTATACCTCTTTTATTTGCCCATCACTCACATCAATTCAGAACCAATCCTAGCCCACTTTCATTACAGTCTCGTATGTTTCCAATGCCTATTCCTTCTTTTCCTCGATTCCAAAAAATATTAAGTTCTTTCTTCTCTGACCGTCTTCTAAATATTTCACCTTACTTTTCATTTATTCGTTTTCCTCTATAGAGTTTCCAACTTCTTGTAGATCTCTTCAATGTTTGCTTCAAAGTTTACTATTGCTTGACTATTTTCTTCAATATTCGCCATTATTACACTGTTGCGCGATGTCGCCTTTACTACAATGTTTTCCCACTGCTGAGGTCCCTCTGCACACATGTATACTGATCCGCTGTTTGCTGTGGACTGCCTACAGTATATAGTTACTACCAAATATTATGCAGTTCTTATTTTCCTATGTCTTCATTAATGATAAATAAATAGAGTACACTTTATTTTACTTTCACATTAATGGTATTGAAGAAGAATCACAAAGGTTAAAAAAAAAAAAAAAATCATCACTTATGTAGTGTTTTCACCAAACACATAGTTCATAACCCTAGTTCAAATGTCGCGAGTTCATGTTGAAGGATAAATGTAGTGCAACCTCATTCCATCTTTTGTTCATGTCAATAATGCAAAGTGAATGAGCAGCCGCTCGAGTTAAAAGACAATCTCTGTCTGCATCAGTGGTGAATGTGATTTGATAGAATTGACCATTTTTACAACTATGTCCATTGACATTTTTTATATTTGCAGATGCTGCACATAGGTTCTCCCAATGTATCCTATAATATATGACTTTAAACTCATTTTATTCACACCGGTTTCATTTAAATGCCTTTTTTAAAAGTCCAGCAAAACCATTCTCCTTCGCTATCTTTGTGCATGCCCCATCAGTAACTACTGAGACTAAGTTATACCACAGTCTAGTATATACAGTCACGAAGCTCAATACGTAGGGAATATGCATCCATAGATAGTTCCTAACCACTAGGATCGCTACTACCACAGACAGTGTGAAATAATACTTGCACAGTATTGTTCGTAGTACCCTCAACAACTCAAGCTTCTTGACTATATATACTAGACTGTGGTTATACCATAATGGTTCAGATTTTGCTGCAATATGCAAAACAGCTTCAAAAATATCACTGCCAAGTGTTCGATTTTTAAGTTGTAGGCCTACTGTATCTTCTTACTCTTCTGTCACAGTCTTGTTTTCATCAGCACCTCTGTTAAATATTGCTAATTGAGTATCTTTAATATCCATGCTTTCATCTAGTTTGTATTTTATTAATTAATCTACATCAGAACTCATTTCCACTATTTTTTCAGTGCCTGCGTGAGGTAACAGACTGATGCACTGAAATATCTATACAGTCTTTAACATTCTTCTTCCCCCCCCCCCTCCCCAATTGCGAATGGCTTCATTTTTTCCACAATAAATGTGTTAGCCATAATGAATAAGTTTTCATCTTGTTTGCGACCTTGTGAGAGTTCTTCTGTTTTTGGTCGTTTAGATTTTCGAACAACTGTTTTCTCTCATCCCTTATAGGCTAATAGATAAAAAATTTCGATGTTGGTACAAGGTCTTGTAGAATTACATTATTCTAATCACTCTAAAATTATTAGTAAATTATAATTAATGCAGCTAAACATTAAGTGATAAATCAATTAAATAATTCCACAAATTTTAAAAACAATACTAGTACATGAAATGTTACTTTATCCATACTCTTCTGCATGCTTCCTACTGAAGGTCATCTTGTCATCTGATGTTAAATGTGCAATAAAGTGAATTGGTACAGAGCAGAACAAACAAAATGCTTTTTCATTTTCTTCAATACAAAAATTATCTTAATTCCCATCCCTTATGGAAAGAGGATTTTCTTTCAAACTGTGCCATAATCATTAAATATCATACACCACTGATGGCTTCAAAGCTCTGTAATGTCATGGAAAGAACGTACATAGTGGGGTGAATTTGAGAGGATGGTGAGAGTGGTAAGAGTGTAGGCTCCCCATGGGTGCAAGCTCGCCCTATGGTGCTCTAATGCTGACATGAATTTGTACCATAGGTTAGGGTAGAATTTTCGTAATTGCTTAGTAATCTACAAACTAATATTTAAGGTATTTCAGAACATAAGATTGTGATAACCTAAGTAAGATAACTTATATGAATTTTTTTTATTCCAATTCTGCTGCTGCTGTCATGCTTTAATTTGCTGTAAAATGTGCAATTTCCTCCCCCCCCCCCCCAGCTCTGAAACATTTTACAATGGTAAAGATATACTAGCAACAGTTGTGACATAAAGTAGTGGACAACAAATGATCAATAAGTAGATGAATTTCAACTCTGCTCGAAGTATTATAAAGCAATTTTAACTTTTTTTTTTTTTAGACTTTAATTTAGCCAATTATATAACACTGTATGGAACTAAACATCCATATGAATTTGTTTAGTTTATTTTTGTATTCAGTAGCTGTAAGTCACATTTTTCTGTTACAGGAACAAATTTGTGTGGAGTACCCATTGAAAGATGACATTAGTGGCATAATCAGAACATGTCTGATGCTAACAGGAGCTAGTCTTGGAGTAGTGGCTGGGCTCTTAGCCGTATTTTCATATTTCCCAAACAAATATAGATGATGATAATCCAGCGGAAGTAACTGCACACAACAGGTATGACTGCTGAATTGCTCTGTATACATCACACTTCTTTCAAGTTTGTATTGACTTCACTGGCTTATGTGATGTATTCTGTAAGCTATTATTTTCTGATTAAGAGGAAGTGTATGTAGTGTTAATTGGCACTTCAGCTTTGTTTATGTCAAACTTTGAAGAGAAGTAAGAACTTTATAAAGTTGTGTTACAAGAAAGAGAACAGTTATCTTGGTTGTCATGCACTGATGATTCATGAGTAAAACAAACAAGAATTGTTTTAAGATGTATCTTTTTGTGTCCATATTAATTATTTTATCTACCGTTACCATGTAAGGAATTACAAAAATATCTGCACATGCCCTGATATATACTGTAGGAAAAATTACAGTAATGGTTGTGGTTATCATTATCATCATCACTTCACGGATTAGAAAACTTTCCTGTTTCAACTTAGCTTTTCATCTATGTCTCAGACAGTCAACATTTCTTCCTGTTGCTTTGTAAAAGAATGCCTGTTTTGGAATCCATTCATTTTTCATTCTTGACATGTTCGATCCAGCAAGTTCTATAATCTTGAATCATTTCTTCTATGGAAAATATACCTAGTTCTGTTCTTATTTGGTAATTTCAAATCATGTCCAGTCATGCACATTTCTTTACTGTATTTGAAATGCATATCTTTGTTTTACTGTTCATGATACGCAACCATACAAAAAAAACTGTACTACAAAAATATCATATGATCACACAGAGGAATGGTCATGTTTAGTTGCTTCACTTGTTAGTGTGTTTTGTAATGTGTCCTCATGTGATTTAGTGCATGAGTTTTCAGTGTTCTGAGAAAGAATTCAGGCCTATGTTAAGCACTTCACCACTGGAATCATTTCTCATCCAGAAAATCAAGATGATATCACAAGGAAAAGTATGTTTCAAGAAAAAATTTGCAGAAAAGCAGCTGTTAGATTCAAAACATGCCACAAAGAATGTTTTATCGCAGAATAATTTACAGATAATGTGTAATTATATACACATAATATGGTTCAGATCTGACGTTTTCGAAAAGGAGGAGTTGAACAGGATGGCATTACAGACAACCCACTTCATATGTTGACACCTCTGCTACAGTAGGTCTATCAGAAAGATGAAATCAGTGTAGATATAATTGCGTGACAGTGTGACTTGTTCTGACTCTTGTTGATTCTACATTATCATAAATATGAAAAGTCATGAATTCACCTTTTATAATGCAAATTTCTTTGTAAAATGTGGTATAACAAGTAATTTCCATATACCCAGCACGATGTAGCCTAAAGGTGTTGCAAGCAAGAAACCGACTTCTGACATTTCCATTACATCTTTTTTTGAACTCCCTTCTACCCACATGGCATTACCATATTAGATTATTAACTTAGTGTTCATAATCTAAACACTTCCTTCCAGGCTTAAGAGTAATGTCCTTCTATTGTCTGCCTGTGGGAGAGAGAAGGTGAATGCTGCTAGCTGCAACATTGTGCTCTAGCCCTGTACCTTCCACGTGCTTCGCTAGAGATGTCAGAAGTTGCTTCTTCTTTGGTTGTAACAGCTGTAATATGTGCATTTACAAAACAAACAAAAATTATTTCCATAGAAGTACACACACTGATTTTCAGGAAGATTTTGATAACATAATATTAATTTATTGTTTGAGAGCTACAGTGAGAGAATTTGGTATTTCACATACAGTAGACATTTGATTATTCAGACTAATCACCGGGTAACTGAAAACATGGATAATACAAGTTTTGCTTTTTACTGCAGAATTAACCCTTTTATACATATACTAGGCATACAGTGCTGTTTTAAAATGTAATATTACAAACATTTAGCCTCCTATGGCGCACCCTGGGCAAGGATTCTTTCCATAAATTGGTCTACATAACTGGCCACATACGGATGAATGACTTAAGTAAGTATCCACCATTAGTTAAAAAATAAAAATTAACACACCCGATTATTACTTTTGACAGTAAGCTTTGGAGTGTGTTATATACTAGTCATACAGTGCTGTCTTTGAAAGTAATATTTCAAACTTAATGATTGTCAATTGAGAAATATACACATAAGCCTTAGTTATAAATATGTTAGAATCAGATTTGCGTCAGGAAATAAATCGGGGAAGAGGTGGCTTGTTCCAGGGTGATTACTTTTATATCAAGATCACTTTAAGACTTGTGCATTCGAATTCCAAGCTCAGTTTACATGAATTCAAAATTTCGTGACAAAATTAAAAAATAAACTTCAATGGTGCATGGATAACCCACAAACCAGATAATCCACACACGGATAAAATGTTGAGAGTTTGCTGTAAATTGAATAGCTTAGTCAAAATGTGTTCAGAGAATGCTGTATTTAAGGTTATATTTGAAAATGTTGTTGTCTAGTGCCTTGCATCTGGCAATGAAGCCATGAGCAGTATATTTGAAAATGTTCTCTCATGTAATTTTAATATGCAGTACAGTGTTAAATAGCTGGTTTTCAAAACCAGATTTCGCTACCTAGCATATGAGTCATTCCACATCAAATCGCACAAAATTATACAAATTTTGACCTTCATATTTCTGATTGCGTTTATATTTTTTTTACCAACTCTATGGGTCTAATAAACCAACAAGTGTATTTTTATTTCCTCCTAAGTCCACATGTTTTTAAAATATTACATGTTAAAATTCGTTAAAAATGTCGCACAATGCAACATTTAAAGCATCATATTTCTGACGATATTGATGTTAAAAATTTTTTGAAAAAATGCATTTAAAAGCTTAAAGTACTGTCTTTTATTAAATATTTACTAACTAATTTTAATATAATTATTACAAATATTTTTTTATAATTCAATGTTTAAAACATTTATATCAATGTGAAATAGCCCTATTAAAAATCTAAAAAAATGCCTACTAGGTGCACTAAAGTATTCTTAATAACTCCAGAAAAAATCAGAATGGGATCTCCAATAGTTTAATGGAAATTTAATTACTTACGGCACAATGTGTAGCGGTCGGCGCAGCTGCAGTGGACTGGAAGCGTTAAAGCGCGCTGGGAGGTTTATCGGCACTGGATGATTGACTGAACGTTGGAACATTACACCCAGTACGGATCAAGTCACTCGAGGAAACACTGCTAATTTACTTATCTTCAAATAATTGTACATTATGCTTTTTAAATGTTTCTTTTCTTTCACACTTTAAATTTTCATTCGCCTACCTTCTTTCTTGAAAGAAAATTGTTTTACTAAATCTTCAGTTTTTGACAACAGAATGAAAGAATGTAATTTTAATGTACCAGTTATTGGTTTTAGATTATGGTATCTGGCCTGCAAATTTTCAGTGTGGTTTTTGTGCTTATTCAATGTACAAAATATAAATGACACGTTAAAAATATTTATTGTGACCAATCAAACAGTTTTTTTTTTTGGTGTTGTTATAGGATCTTGTATAGGCTAACTCTCGTGGCAAGTCTTTTAACAGTATCTCCAATGCCATCACATGGACCTTTACCATGCGACGTTGCAAAGAAGTGTCATTCAGTACTAATTCCATACTTGTGTTCATGTAAGCAATTATTTTTAAAATTCTCTCTCTCTCTCTCTCTCTCTCTCCCTCTCTCTCTCTCTCTTTTTTTTTTTTTTTTTTTTTTTTTTTTTTTTTTTTTTTTTTTTTTTGTATCGTGAACTTCATCCATTGGAAAAGTAGATGACTTTCTTCATATAGTTGAATTCTTGCTTTAAGAAATTGATTGGTTCAGATTGAAAAAAGTGAAAGGGATCGGTGTCCTGTTTCATGGTTTCTGAGACGGCTATATTTTTCTAACGAATTTCTGTATCTCCTTTGAAATATATTACGAAAGGATTTATTTATTTATTTATACAGAATAAAGAATATAATTACAAACGAGAGAAATAGAAATAAAATAATAAAATCAATATAAAAAAGTAGATACAGTAGTATTAACAAAATTTGAGACCGAATGAGCAGTGAAGTTCAGATATAATATTAATAGGCCTATAAGAGAATATAAAATAAAATAAAATAGGAAGTAAAATTAAAATTGTACTGTATTGTGGCTTGGCATATGTTCCAATGCACACCTTGTATTGAATCTTGTATTACAAATTAATAATTTTCAGAAAAGTCTGCAATAACTATGTAATTTTCAGGTTGTACATTTCTTTGCATTCCATCAAAAATAGAATATGGCTGACTTTTGAAGGGATGACGATGCATCTTCTACATGAAAAACTTTACATCCTAGGAAGCCTTTTACTTTTTGAAACTTTTCACTGGGGTATCGTTTTTGTTGTAACTTTCTTTTCTTGATAGGGGATTCTATTGACATCAAACTCTTGTTTAATTCCTCAATATTCGTGATTTTAGCACTGTGTCCATAGAACTGCTAGAAGAAGAACTGGGATAATCACTTTTCCTGTCTGCACTTTCATTTGATTCATGGTTATTAATATCACAAGAACTACTGGCTTCACATATAATTTCACCTGACCTATCCTGAAATTGATTGATTTTTACGGAACAAATCACATATTTGCACATTCAAAGACTACTTTAAATTGAGGTTTATCAATAAGTCGCGACTTACGCGTCTTAGTGTACTTTTCTTTTTAAAAGCGTGATTAGGAAGGTAAATGGATTTAAACACTTGTTATATATTACGCAATCTTTACCATCACTCATGTTGTATAGAAGTCACATCACTGCGTGAAATTCAAACCCAAACTGATTATTTTTCTCTTCTATATTTTGTCTCCTGCCATCTGTTTACTGTCATAAAGTTTACTGCCTTACCCAGCCTTGCTATCATCAAACACTTGGCTATATTACAGTATAAACATATAGCATTGAGAAGGGATTCCCCTCTTAGCTGAGCTGACAATAATAAAATAATTTTAGATAAGATATTTACTGTTCCTTAAGATATTAATCATTTGATGATTAGTATGGTGACATCAGATGCATGGGGGGATTTTGTAGATCTGACCCCGGGCAACCTACTAGCCTATGGCTGCAAGCAGTTCATTAGCTGGGCATCGCGAGCGCGTGTATGCCTCCGGAAAATAAATTGTTACAAATGTATGGATACCGATCCCATATTTATAAATGCAGTAGTTTACAGATAATACATCAGTGAACAAGGCTATATTTTTTTCAGATTTTTAACGTGGCTATTTAATACAGTAATTTGCTTTGAAAAAGAAATGATTAAAAAAATAGGCCAAATTTTACATTTATTTGTGATAGGCCTAAAGTAATAAAAAGTGTTGTATTTAGTCTTTCAAATGCGCCAAACTGCAAATCTCAATTATATGTAGACATAGAGTTCCAAGTGAGTTTATGTAACAGTGCGCGCATAATTTGCGTAACTTCAGATAGTCATAACTACACAAATAATTAATAATTGTGAAAATAAAACAATACGGGTCTCCTTATTTGATGTCTGGAATTCATGAAAAAAAATTCGACCATTTTCGAGAAGGTCGTGTTTTATTGCTGTGCGATTTGACGTGGAATGACTCATATCTCTCCAAATTCATCACCAATCCTATATACTGGCCGAAATTTCATAACAAAATTTCTTCCAGCATGACTTGAACCAGTGCTCATTCTATAATATGGGTCTAAGCAGTCTTAGACCACAACACTATGGTGCAGGACATTTTATTAAAAATACAAGTAGTTTTATAAATATTCATAAAAACCAAATAAAGGGGCAAATCTGAGAAATGAAATTCTTGTTTAGATATGCTAATGACTTCGTATTATTTGGGGAGAACAAAAATGAAATAAAAGGTTTTTCTTTGCAGTTTTCCTTTTCTTTCCCTCCTCCCTCCCTTCCCATTATCTCTCTTGTTTTCTGACAGAAGGCAGTATCTTCGTCCATTTAAGTATGCTACTTACTACATAAATGCTGGTCTGTTATAGAAGATGCAGTTAACATTAAATCTTGAAATCGTTCAGCTTTCATTGTTTATTTTTTAAATATAAAAATATAATTGTTGTCCGGTTCTTTACAAATTTATGCCTATTGTCCATGTTTAGGTTGGATGAATGCAGTACCTTTTGGAACAGTTTCACAGACCTTGGTGTTCGAGATTAAATGTCGGACCTTCACTGCTCTTTCACCTCTGCAAGAAATATATTAAAATTACAGAGAAATATGTTTAAGATGTGTAGTGGATGATCAAGGCCGTCCATGCAATCTGCTTCAATGTATTTTGACAGTGATTCGTGGGTTGGGACTGGGCCTTGTCATGCATCTGGACGTTGTCATGAGACAACATTTTGTGATGCTTGTTTTTAATATTGTGTATTGTATTTTGAAGAATTCATCGTCTTTCTTCATTGTTTCTATTGTGAAATGATTTTGCATGCTACCAGTTTTTTCAATTTGTACAAGGTGTACATAAACTTGTGAAATATTGAAATATCTGTCTAAACAGTGATTGCACCTATGTATAGATTGACAACATTGTTTAAATAAAAAAGAACATTGATAAGGTCTGTTTACTGTACTATTAATTCTGATGTCAACAAAACAAATTATATTCATCCACAATTAATAGCTGTGATTGGAATGCAGGATATTGGTACTACTTTGAAGTGCTATGTGGCAAGGTGTGTACTGCATCATTGAAATAGTCCACAAGCAAAATAAAACTGTGACTATGTAAGATTAAGATTACTGTAACAATTCTAAATTATTTAAGTTAGCAACTGTTAATGTAAGTAATGTTGTCAGATAAATAATGGAATGATACCTTCTAAATCTGTGTCAGGTTCACTCTCCACTTTTGAATGGTTTTGTGGCTTATAGTGTTCTAACTAGCTACTGCGTAGGACATTGCACTTCACGTATTCAATTCTTAAACTGAATAAACTTGTGTGTTGAGATATAGCACATTGCTGATTTAGAAATGTTAGAACACTATAAAAAAAACAAAGGACGCCAGTGTTTCTATGGCTTCCTTTGTTTCTAGATGTAGATTATAGTTGTGAGTTACACACTAAACAACTTGTCAAGCTGCAGTGATGGGGTGAGGTCTTGGAAGTTCTGATGCTGATATAGGAAGGGTTTAGGGCTCTAGACTTGGGGCATATCAAGTACTTGTCTGAGAATGGGACCTGGCTCTATCAGGACTGATGCAAGTTGGCTCATCTGTCAGCATAGTATTCACGAATGCCACACAGGCCACTTGTTTGATTTGGATAATAATTGCATATATAGGGCGCACAACTGGTCAATGCAAGCCTAAGTGCAAAGACAAGCCAAAAGTTGCAGTGACATACAGAAAGGTATCATACATTACAAATAGCTTCTGCCTGAGTTGAAATTCTCGAAGCATTGCTTTATACAAGTGCCTGTACTCCGAAGTAACGTATTTTAAAATGTTATTTCCATTTCCTGATATATCCCTTTCTGTAATATGTAATTTTAAGTAAAATTTATTTATCTGTGGAAATAGATATATGCTTAAATGGAAACCTGGAACTATACTTTTACATGTTATGTTACCAAGTTATTTACAGAATTCATCCAATCAATGACATAGGAGTGGGTACAAGTTGAGAAATACACATCAGGATTAAAAATACATTGAACAAACTTGAATCTGCTTCATCTGGACTATCTTTATTAATTTCATCACATTGATGTGTCATATAAGAAGACAGAGAGTAATATTTTCATGTGGAAGACAATATATGCAATATATGACTCTCTTGTTAACAGACCACTGATAAAGAACTTTCACTGTAATATTTCCATGTGGAAGACAATATAGCCTATACAATATATGGCTCTCTTGTTAAGGGGTTAGGTACAGCTTACAGCAGTAAAATTTTGGAAATATTCAACATTTTTTCCTCCATTACTGTGTCTTGTACAATAATGAAAATTAGTATGTGTGAAATACTGTCCGGCTATATGAAAAAAAAATATTTTTATGATTTAAAAAAAATTTATATATATATATTTTTTAAATTAAAAATGGTGGCAGTTCACTGTGCAGTGATGAAGCGTTTTCCTCATAGCTCAAAAACTATCCAACATTGTGTGATTAAATTTTTTGTGTGTATTTATGCATGTCATATCTACAATATGATGCAAAATCACTTCTCTACCTTTGATAGCTTGTCTGATAAAAAATAAATTCGTTTAAAAAATGGTCAGATATCAGTATTTTCTTCTAACACAAATAAAAAAAATATTTATTAAGGAATGTAGTTGAAAGAGCATGATATTGTAAACATGAGTTTCAGCAATAAAATAAAAGAGAGAGAACATGAAAAAGTTATGAGGGAAACTATTTATCACTGCATAGTAAACTGCCATCATTTTGAATTTTGAAAAAAATATATATAAATATTTTTTTTAAATCGTAAAAATATTTTTTCATATAGCAGGACGACAGTGTTTTACACATACCAATTTTCATTATTGTTCAAGATACAGTAATGGAGGAAAAAAATGTTGAATATTTCCAAACATTTTACTGCTGTAAGCTGTACCTAACCCATAACAGACCACTGATAATCAGCTTTCACTGTTCAAAGAAGAGAGTGATTACACGTTTGTAAGGGCTATAAGGAATGAAGGGGAAATAATTTACTTTCTAACAATCAACGTTGTTTCAGTTCGTCATGTAAACTGAACATTTTTAATGAATAATGGTTAAACATAGTTTTACAATGGTACTTCAATACAATACAATACTTCTTCAATCAGAAAAGTCTTCAGAATGTGCTCTTTTATCAGGCATCCATGCTTCTACTCAGGGTTATGAGTGGAAGTCATCGTCATTACTATCATCCTTTCCCGTATTAGGTCATGAGCTCTGTTAAGATTTTGTATTTACCATCTGTCTCTTCTGAAGTCGACAGAGGGCTCTTTTCCAGCAGGGCAATATTTCAGAATTGCCTCCACATGATTTAGTCAGTTTGTTGATACTGCCCACTGTAGTTCATTACAGGTTCTGTGTAAGTTCCATCCTGATGTAATGAATGGAAGTAAAATTGGTAGTAACCAAAGAGGGTACTTGTCAGATTTTCTTGGGCTACATCCATTTCTTCTGTCGTGATCATTAACAGTCATTCTTATCATTGGTGCAGTAACAATGGGGAAATATTTTTCTAGGAAACCAGAGCTATGAGATCGAGCACTGCAAATATACATGGGAATTCCTGAAGCTGGTGCCAACATCTATGTAGTTATGGCAGCATTCAGCAAAGCAAGACTTTTTCTCCAGAATTGATAGAATTGTTACATAAAGAAATAGTTGCTAATGGACTAAGAGACAATAAAATCAGTGTTCTTGTGAAATATTGTTGCCTTAAATGTCAAATAAATTTTATTATGTATGTCTTACTAATCAACATTGCACAATATTTCGTAAAATTAAATACTAAGTTTAGGATAAGTGTTACAACAGTGTTTCTCAAACTTGACATGGGCTTATACCACAAACTAAATTACTTTATATAACCAAATGCTGTAATTTAAAATAAATTAAAACACTTTATACTTGCCAAAATCTGAGGTGGCAAATATCTCAGTGTACATAAATTATTTCTATAGTTGTTTATGATTTTAATTATAGTGGAAAGCATGCAGAGAAAAATGGCATGAGTAGCTTTATTGCCCAACTGAAAGTTTACATACTCATTTCTTAGTGATATCCAAAATGTTATTAAAATATAATTAAACAAAAATAGTTTTAATACTACATTCACAACTCCTTTCAGTTGATTGCTTTCTTAATTTTATTGGCATTGTAATTTTTCATTTTGAACATGTAAATGTGAATCTGTAATCTAACTGGATTTTCCGTAATTTTCTGAATAAGTAGTTTTGTAGCTGATTTTTTTAGGGTAGAGGGGAGTAAGGATGATACAGAATCAGAAAAATGGGGTTGAAAAGGATTCTAATGTTGATTGCTCTGTTTTGAAAATATATCTACCATGTTAGCCAATGTAAATAATACTGTGTACATACATACATTCATTCATTCATTCATTCAGGGCCCCTACAAAAGATCTTTCTGGTTTCGAACACTTGTAATTTATGTTCTATGAATCTGAGCGTGCATGAAAATAGTACCAATGGGAAGAGAAACTCGAAAAGTTTAGTTCCTTACCTTAAAGATGTTCATTGTGTCCCCCATTAGTAACATGGCACATATCAAATCTGTGGTCAAGTTCCACGTAAGTACGCGGATTTTCTGAACCCCAGATTCTGAGGTTATGTCTTAACCAAAAAGATGAAAAGTGACTTCGTCTGAAAACACTACAGAATGAATAAATTCTTCATCGTTTTCAATTACAGTCTGCATACTTATGCAGAAATTTCTTTGTAGCACTTTGTCCTCTGGTTTTAGGGCTTGCAGCAATTGTCAGTACGGATGAAACGCAACTGCTTGCGAAGAATCTTACCTTAAAGTCAGTGTACCATTTATGAATTGTAGACCCACTGGGTGGATCTGTACCAAACTTTGTTCAGTAGTGCCATTGCACATTAATATTCACATGAAAATCAAGCATACAAAAATCTTTTCTGTCCTCTGTAGCAGCCATTTCGCCTCAATAATGGACAAATTTGTTTATATTCGCTATTATGAGGCAGTGTTACCAACTACAAAAACAATGTTGCTACAATTAAACCTTTTGAGTGTCTCTTTCCATTGGTGCTATTTTCATGCACCTCAGATTCATAGAACTTAAATGACATGAGTTCAAAATCGGAAGATCTTTTGTAGGAGCCCTGTATTATGGACCCACACTGCATCCCAAATTAGCTCTACAATATAAACCTATGAGTAAGAGAGACTTGGGAAGACCAGGAACATTTTCAAGAGTTTTTATGGAATAGGTCTTGGAGGACCTAAGCCGAATTGATTCATGATGATGATAATATATATACATATATTTTTTAAGTAATCAATTGTCGCACATTTTGTCTTCATTTTTGTCAGATTCTGTATTTCATTGACCTTGGGGTCAGGCTTCAATAGAAGTCTTACATTTGGTTGTTATATTTTATAAGTTTCATAAATGGGTGAATCTGTTAAATGAAGCAAAGGTTTTAAATCTAGCATTACAATTTAAATGAGGCAAGACGGACTCTCAGGAAACAGAATAATATGGAACATAAATTTTGGAAGTTCAGAGTTCAGTCTGACGAAATTCTTACACATTCTAACGAAATGATGAGTTCAATTACACAATTTCAATAATATCAGTAAAATTCTTACTTATCATTACACCTCTCTCCTTGAGAGCAAACATATTGTTCTTAATGGACATTCCTGTTTGTAGACCTGAGTTCATAGTTAACTTTCATTGTTCATGTCACGTATTTTCGTTTACATATAATTATACACAAGAATAGCTGAAAATAGAAAAACAAAACAAGGATATATATATATATATGTAGAAGTTAGGTTACACTCAAAACATACAATTACTTGAGAACTGATATTTAAGAACTTGACTCCTTTTATTACTGTTGTCCTTAACATGTCCATGTTCAAACTTAAATGAGATTCACTTTGATTGTTTTTCACTTTCCCCCCCCCCCCCACATATTTAAGTTACTTTGTTTGATGAGAATGTGTACGATGTGCTACAGCATCGACCTTTTCCAACCCTTTGTCATCGGATGCCATCAGCGAAGTGCTGCAGTTTGAAGTGTTGACTTCCTTAGCTGTGATAGGTAGGGATATCATGCTCCCACGGTGGTAGTGGACATTACCCGTGTGAATGGTCTGTTGCAGAAAGCTATGTTTCGTCGAATTCACACAGTCTGAGTGCTGACAATTGCTTCACAGCCATGATCTAAGTCTTCTGCAGCAATAACAACTGGAGAGAAAGTAGTGATAAGAGGTACAATCATGACGACAGCAATTGTAGTTATCTATGATGTGTAATGCAATTTTTTCGAATGTTCCAGTCGCCATTTTTCATCATTGGTGATCTCTTTGACCACCTCTGTCTTGTGTGCAGTTACTTGCAATTCATCAGTGTGTGGTAGGACATTACTAATAGGAAGGTTTAATTTAATTTTCTCGAGGTAGGTTTGTTGACTTGCGGATAGGCAACAGTCAATGTCGTTAGTGTTCTGGATTACATTAGGGAAAGTGATATTAGATGTGATAGTTGCATAGGCAAAATGACGAAATGCACAGAATATCCTTTGCAGCCAGGCTGCATATGAAGGCGACCTCTGCCTTCTAAGGTAAGTGATTTATGCAATTGACTCTCACCACATAAAATCGTGAAGATCTCTGACTTAGGCGTCAGGTGTAGCCACTCATTTCCAAACAGCTTTATCCACAGTGTGTTTCTGATTTCTATCATGTGTTGCAAACATGTACTTGGCATCTCCGTATTCAAAGGATGCAACAACGTAGCTTCACAGTCCTCTCCTGACTTGTAGGACATAATTGGGAAGGCTTCCTTGCACACAAATTTCATCTCATTGAGCTGGTAACACCTTTCCACTTTGTATGATACCGTGTCATCTTCGTGAATCGTTGATGCAGGCTGTCTGTTATGATGAACTCTCTCAGAGATTCAAGGTAGAGGTGCTTCGTTGATGAAGGGGACAATTTGATCCAGTTGGAATTGTTGTGGAATTAAAAGAGACATTTTTAAAGTGTAAACAAGGAATTTACTTTATAGGTAAATTTGAGGAGTAATAATTTTTATCAGTTCTTGAGACGGGAAATTGACAGGATAATCTAAGCTTGTAATCGATTGCTCATCTTTCATTATGTTTTTAATTTGCATTGCAGTAATAATTTGTGGCTGTATGGCTCGATCCTGCACATGAATTAATGCATCTATAATCAATTCAAACATTTCTTTATATTCACTTATAACCCTTTCTATTTGAATTCCATGTTCTGATATCATAGCAAGTGCTTGCGTTTCATCATACAATGAACTAATGACCTTATTCACATGAAACATTAATTTTGCGAGTCCATCTTTTAAAACTCGTTCGTTTCTTTCGACGTCACGGATCGTAGAGTTGAATGAATTTACAGTGGATTTGACAGTCATCTGACCTTTAGTGATACGCAAAAAGTCTTCCTGATCCTGTTCTAATTCTGAAATCTTATTTTTATAGTAGATGGTGTCGTCGTCGAGTGTTCTGAAAAGTATTTTACTTATATGACCTATGAAATTTAGTACGCCTCGTTTTTGCCTATGAGAACTTGGCTCTTCAACAGTGTAATCAGCTACTATGTCTTTCAATCGTTCTACGTATCTAATACAGTTACCAATATACGAACGGAATGCGAGACATTCGGTGTAACCGAACTAAGTTTGATTCTCGATTCCATCACAAAATCGCGGCACTGACTGAACATGTTTTTTGATCTCTTGATTCTCAGTGATTCTCTTGCTGGTTCCATATTTACGTAAGTTATCAATTTATAGTGGGATGCGTACAATTGTACGTAGCACCATCAAAATATATATTCCATTGAGGTCTTTCAGGGTTGTGTAGTTGTGATCAGAACAGATGCTATAATGGACGATTAACAGGATGCACAAACTATATGTACTGTAGTTTCAATCCTCATGCTGTGAAGAGGAAAAGTAGAGTTTCACTCTATTAGCATGAACAATTTGTTTTTGTTTTCCATGTTTACTGTGGTTCTGTAGTGCGAGTGTGTCATTCTCATTTATTCTAGTTACCTCAAATGGTCCTATCCAAGGTGATGTCAACTTCCTTGACGTTCCTACCTTAATTGACTCGTTACTTAAAAGTACTTTTATTGCTTCATGAAACTGAACTGGATGAGCCCTGTGCTTATCAAATTTCTCTTTTTGTTCCACTTTAGCTTTAATTAAATTCTCCTTTGCAACTTCATGACTCACTTTAAGCTTATGTTTTGTGTTTGCAATCAAATCGTCATAATTATACAAGGGTGATATTGGACCTTTCTTCAGTTCACCAGGAAGATCAGCTACTCTGCCATACATTAACTCGAAGGCTGTGAACCGTGTCATAGAGTGGGGAGTTGTATTGTAAACGAAAGTCGCAACAGGAATCCACTTCTCCCATTCGGTTTGTTTGAACAAAAACAACGTAAGTATTCTACGAGAACCTTGGGTGACCTTTCAAGTAAACCATTACCTTCGGGGTAATATGCTGACATTGTGATCTTGTTAATTTTGAAAAGTTTGCACATGTGTTTGAATAGCTGACTTACAAAATTAGCACCGCAGTCCGTGAGTATAATTTGTGGAATGCCATGCACTAAGCATAATTTTGTCACAACTGTTTCCGCTACTGTACTAGCTTCTTGATTCGGAATTGGTATAGCAATTAGGTACTTTGTGAGATTGTCTTGACATGTTAGAATATATCTATTACCTTGCACATTCACAGCGAATGGACCAACAATATCTAATGCTACCTTGATCCAAGGTTCGTCTTGCGTATCTGTGACTTTCAACTCCTGTTTAGTTAGGGATCGTGTGGCTTTATTTCTTTGGCATGTATCACAATTTCGAATGAAATTTTCAATACCTTGTCTCATCGATGGCCATTGAACATATAATTTTATTCTTTCCGTCGTCTAGCAGTTTCTTGTTGTCCACCTATTGGGCAAATATGCATATCTCGAATTATGGCTTCTTTTCTATCCTGGGTCAGTTCATCGTCTCTACTTAACTCTACTTCACTCGTCCGTGTTAGTATTCATACTTCCTGCGTTGTAATGAATTTCGTACTGGTATTCCTTTAAAAGAAGATGCCTTGAACTAGGATCCTTGACACTGAAAATCCAGATAAGGGTCTGTGGTCTGTTACCATCGAAAACTGTTGACCTAGCAGATAGGGCCTGAAGTTAGGTATGAATCTTCTGTAATATCCACAACAACCTAGATATGATATTACTTCTGTTAGATTTGTGGGTGCAGGGAATCGAACCACTGCCTCTACCTTGTTTGGATCTGGTCTCATTCCATCTCTTGATACTATGTTCCTAAATAAGCCAGTTCTTGTTTAAAAAATTCATGCTTGTCGGGTTGCAATTTGAGATTGTATTTGCGCATTCTCTCAAAGACATCTCTTAATTTTGCATTGTGATCTTCTGTTTTTTCAGAAAACAAAACTACGTCATACAAATAAATTCATGCTTTTATCCCAATTAGACCTGCGAACACATTGTTCACTAGCCTCTGAAATGTCGCTGGTGCTGCTTTAAGTCTGAACAGCATACGCATATATTCGTAATGGCCTTGTGATGTACTGAATGTGGTTTTCATGTGGTCTGCTGAATCACAATAGGTATCTGCAGATATCCACTTGCACAATCAAGGGCAGTGAAATACCTAGACCTGCCTAATTTGTCAAGTATGTCCAGAATATTTGGGAGTGGATACTAGTCGCCAATAGTGACATCATTGAGTCTGCAGAAGTCCACACAGATCCTCCATTTTCGTTTTCCTTATGCATCTAATTTCTTAGGCAGAACCAATATAGGGAAGTTCCAGGGTGACGAACTCTGGACTATTATACCATCATCTAGCATCTGTTCGACTTGTTTATTCACTTCTTCATGATGCACTTGGGGTATTCGAAAGCTCTTTACATTTGTCGCTCTTTCTGGGGGAACCAGGTGTCGGGATCATATGAACTGCGCCCATGGTTTCAGTTAGTTTGTCGCCCGGTAAATACACAATATCGATGAATTGGTGACATGTTGCATACACTATCCTGACTTTCCATAATATACCCTAGTCTCAACTGAGTGTCTAATAACTTATTCTCGCGTATTGTCGTTAATGTATCACCTACGAATATACATTGGATTTCTTGCTTTATTATAAGCACATCGCCCTTTTCCTTCAGTGGAAATTCTACTATCGATTCGCATCTTGCTGGGATTTTAACGATTTACCCATTTGTTTTGAATGTCAACTGAACATAGTATTTACTAAGAAAATCCTGACCTATTTAATTATCATGTCTAACTTGTGTGGTAACTTGTCCACGACAAGAAATTTATGTTCATAGCGAATCAACTCATGGCACACTGGCAGTACTATTTTACCTCTCACATACAGCAAATCTCCTTTTACATCTGTAAACAAGCTTCACTGGAATAAATTCTGGAGGGATTGGTTAGTGATTTCTCTCTAACCAATGACACGACCCCGTATCTATCAAGGTTTCCCACCTCTTAACACTCTGCAATCCAGCTCTACCACTGAATTGTTAATTGTCAGACCCTGCTGACCTGAACTCTTTGCAGTCCAGCTCTACCACTCAATTGTTGTCAGACCCTGCTGACCTGAATTCTGTAATCCAGCTCTACCACTGAATTGTTGTCAGACCCTTGTGACCTGAACTCTCTGCAATCCAGCTCTACAACTGAAATGTTAATTGTCAGACCCTGCTGACCTGAACTCTCTGCAATCCAGCTCTACCACTGAATTGGTGTCAGACCCTGCTGATCTGAACTCTCTACCACTGAATTGTTGTCAGACCCTGCTGACCTGAACTCTCTGCAGTCCAGCACTACCATTGAATTGTTAATTGTCAGACCCTGCTGACTTGAACTCTGCAATCCAGCTCTACCACTGAATTGTTAATTGAAGCGTCGGCTGGAACAATGTTGTAAGTTACAAAATTTTCATTTGGCGTGTTTCCGTGTAATAATGTTGTATGTCATGTTTCTTTGCTATACTCCTTGGCTTGTAAATATCCATCAATGCAGTATGTGAAATTTGTCCACTCAAAAGTTTGCTACCCTCATAAGAACAACATTGTACGCATACACATTTTTGCAGCTCCTACAAATTTTACCAAATGTAACTTATAACGTTGTTCCAGCTGACGCTTCAATTGTCAGACCCTGCTGACCTGAACTCTCTGCAATCTAGCTCTACCACTGAATTGTTAATTGTCAGACTGCTGACCTGAACTCTCTGCAGTTCAGCTCTGCAACTGAATTGTTAATTGTCAGACCCTGCTGACCTGAATTCTGCAATCCAGCTGTACAAGTGAATTTGAATTGTTAATTGTGAGACCCTGCTGACCTGAACTCTCTGCAATCCAGCTCTACCATTGAATTGTTAATTGTCAGACCCTGCTGACCCAAACTCTCTGCAATCCAGCTCTTCCACTGAATTGTTAATTGTCAGACCCTGCTGACCTGAATTCTGCAATCCAGCTACCACTGAATAGTTAATTATGAGACCCTGCTGACCTGAACTCTCTGCAATCCAGCTCTACCACTGAATTGTTGTCAGACACTGCTGACCTGAACTCTCTGCAATCCAGCTCTACCACTGAATTGTTAATTGTCAGACCCTGCTGACCTGAATTCTGCAATCCAGCTCTACCACTGAATTGTTAATTGTCAGACCCTGCTGATCTGAACACTCTGCAATCCAGCTCTACCACTGAATTGTTAATTGTCAGACCCTGCTGACCTGAACTCTCTGCAATCCAGCTTTACCACTGAATTGTTAATTGTCAGACCCTGCTGACTTAAACTCTGCAATCCGGCTCTTCCACTGAATTGTTAATTGTCAGACCCTGCTGACCTGAGCTCTCTGCAATCCAGCTCTTCCACTGAATTGTTAATTGTCAGACCGTGCTGACCTGAATTCTGCAATCCAGCTCTACCACTGAATTGTTAATTGCGAGACCCTGCTGATCTGAACTCTCTGCAATCCAGCTCTACCACTGAATTGTTGTCAGACCCTGCCGACCTGAACTCTCTGCAATCCAGCTCTACCACTGAATTGTTAATTGTCAGATCCTGCTGACCTGAACTCTCTGCAATCCAGCTCTACCACTGAATTGTTAATTGTCAGACCCTGCTGACCTGAATTCTGCAATCCAGCTCTACCACTGAATTGTTAATTGTGAGACCCTGCTGATCTGAACTCTCTGCAATCAGCTCTACCACTGAATTGTTGTCAGACCCTGCTGACCTGAACTCTTTGCAATCCAGCTCTACCACTGAATTGTTAATTGTCAGACCCTGCTGACTTGAACTGTGCAATCCAGCTCTACCATTGAATTGTTAATTGTCAGACCCTGCTGACCCAAACTCTGCAATCCAGCTCTTCCACTGAATTGTTAATTGTCAGACCTTGCTGACCTGAACTCTCTGCAATCCAGCTTTACCACTGAATTGTTAATTGTCAGACCCTGCTGACCTGAACTCTCTGCAGTTCAGCTCTACAACTGAATTGTTAATTGTCAGACCCTGCTGACCTGAATTCTGCAATCCAGCTGTACCACTGAATTGGTAATTGTGAGACCCTGCTGACCTGAACTCTCTGCAATCCAGCTCTACCACTGAATTGTTAATTGTCAGACCCTGCTGACCCAAACTCTCTGCAATCCTGCTCTTCCACTGAATTATTAATTGTCAGACCCTGCTGACCCAAACTCTCTACAATCCAGCTCTACCACTGAATTGTTTATTGTCAGACCCTGCTCATCTGAACTCTCTGCAATCCAGCTCTACCACTGAATTGTTAATTGTCAGACCCTGCTGACCTGAATTCTACAATCCAGCTCTACCACTGAATTGTTAATTGTGAGACCCTGCTGATCTGAACTCTCTGCAATCCAGCTCTACCACTGAATTGTTGTAAGACCCTGCTGACCTGAACTCTCTGCAATCCAGCTCTACCACTGAATTGTTAATTGTCAGACCCTGCTGACTTGCACTCTGCAATCCAGATCTACCACTGAATTGTTTATTGTCAGACCCTGCTGGTCTGAACTCTCTGCAATCCAGCTCTACCACTCAATTGTTAATTGTCAGACCCTGCTGACCTGAATTCTACAATCCAGCTCTACCACTGAATTGTTAATTGTGAGACCCTGCTGATCTGAACTCTCTGCAATCCAGCTCTACCACTGAATTGTTGTCAGACCCTGCTGACCTGAACTCTCTGCAATCCAGCTCTACCACTGAATTGTTAATTGTCAGACCTGCTGACTTGCACTCTGCAATCCAGCTCTACCACTGAATTGTTAATTGTCAGACTCTGCTGACCCAAACTCTCTGCAATCCAGCTCTTCCACTGAATTGTTAATTGTCAGACCCTGCTGACCTGAACTCTGCAATCCAGCTCTACCATTGAATTTTTAATTGTCAGACCCTGCTGACCTGTCAGCCCAGCTGACAAACAACTTTACATATTCTCAACAAGGATAAGCCTATCCTCATTAGCTGTCGTTTTATGCACTTTATTCTCTCTGTTCATCTCATTACTTGTTAAGCTCACTGCATCTTCATTATTCTCACTGCAGCTTGTTCCGCTTCCTATAGGGGACCCCTTTTCACACTTATCTCTTGCAATCATCATATAGGACCCGGGTTGCGCGAATCCTATTATCTAACCGGCAGTCTCGTGGCTAAGCCTCACATCTGCCACACCTAGGAACATCTCTACACTCTCTAGCTAAATGCCTTCTCTCCGGAAAAATACAACATCTTCACTTGTGGGACATTTTTTTTCTTTATAAAGTTATCTTGATAGCCTTTACTTTTATTCATGTTATTATTCACTTGAACCATGATGTCTGAAGTTCGAATTCCGTATTTGAGGAAGGGACTGTTTGTTAAATCAGTGTGATAGTATCGCGCTTTCTGCTTCTAAAGCAATTTCAACTGCGTTAGGGTACGAACACGTTGACGATGGTAGACTAGCTGGTAGTGGTAGTGGGAGAAATGAATTGTTAGAATCATATGACACCGCACACGTTGACTCATGGATGGTCGCTTTACTTCTAGCTTTCTAGCAAGCTGTAAACTCCAAGAATGGTTTCAGTCATTCTTTCAAGCTTGTAGCGCAAGTCTCTGCGTGGAGTAGAGAGACATTGGAGAGGTGGTCTGTGGACCAGATGTGAATGATGACTTTTGTAATTAGTAGGGACGACTTTTATTAATTATATGTGCAACTTCTCAAGAATTCGTGCTTTTTCATTTACACAAATTTGTATTTTATTTTAAACTACGCGCGTTTGGTTTAGTCTTGACATTAATTGGCCATAACTCGGTAACCAGTAAAGATTTTGAGCAGTGATAACTTTTAAAACGAATTTCCATTCTTACTCAGCATCTTTCTTGCTTTGATCCCCCCATCTAACGTGAAAAACAAAAAAAATTTACCGCTTACTGTAAATTTTTTGGTTTGAGCAGATCACTTCAAAGTAAGTATTTTTTTCTCACTTTTAAAAACAAAAATTTGATTTCGAATTTTTTTTCTGTGCTTCCCTTGGACATTGACCTATCAATAAAAAAATTGCAACGCAATTGTTTGAATATTATAGATGCTACGACGTGATGATGTTAAACAGAGCACAGAATATCATTTTTGGCCACTCCGACTATCAGCTAGCGGCCTGTCAAGCTCCGCCTTGAGCATACCTCTTGCTTCATGCATGGCGGAAATCCTGTGTCAGTGGTTGTAAAGTTTTAAAAAACATTGCTCATGTGTTCGAAAGACCCGCCATGACATTAACTTTTCGTATAGATTCAAAACTGGAGGTAGAATTTAATTACAAACTACTAGTGAATTCGGACAAATGGACATTGTCGTTCTCCAATAGGCCTAATTGATGTAATGGGAGTCTTTGATCTCAATTCAAGAGTTTAGTCACTCTCTTCTGCATATACCTTAATACCACGAAAAATAAACAAATAAATAATAACTAATATCAATCAAATTATTGAGAATGTTCACTAGGCATTATTTTGTAAGAAATGTACAGTATTTACTTCAGTGTGAGTATAAGTCAGTCTTCCTGCAAAATAGGATTCCCATGGCAATTTTTCCAAGTTTCTGTATGGAATCTTTAGTTAAATAAAGAAGATAATCGAAAGTTTCGATTTCCATTCTCAGGTAGCTAATGAATTTTTCTGGGAAGTTCTGCAGATTTTTAAAAAGATGATTTCACCAAACACAATCCTTGCATTATTTATAGAGTGAACAGAACACACTCGAGAAACGGATTCTTGTAATATTAACTTCTTTGATCCTGTCTAATAAATCAAATACGTCCTCACTACTTGAATCTATTGTGATATCAAGTCTACACAGAGATTCCAAGGAGGTGACCTAATCAGCTGACAGATTAAAGCGGCCTGTAAACAAGCTCCACTGTGTGCACACCAAGCTTCCTTGTCTTTCATAACACTGATAGTGGAGTCTGCTAGCTTTAAAGCTAGGTGCCAGTGTGTTTGTACCCTTGTCGTGTAAGTAGCACGGGGTCGGTAGGCTGCCACCAGAGAGTTTAAAGTTCTCCCAAACTTGAGTCGAAGATACTGGGTTCGTCCAGAACCTAAGTCCTGAATTTCGAAATAAATTGATGTTCGTAGAGTATATGATGACATTTTATTACAAGTTCACAAATATGATTATACACAGCTGACAATGCAGACTTGTTGGCGAGTACAAGCAGAGTCACTCTCCAATACAGTATTACAGCTTGCTTATAAAGATTTCATACAGAAATAACTCCTCCTTTAGATACAGATCACCCAATTAAAAGAATCATGACGTAGTTGGTATCCAATTGAATGTGTACATACGTCATTTTAGATCATGGGGTGGCAATGAGTTACGTGACTTTTTGCACGCATTGCCTACATCTTATTCATTTAGATGCATGTATTTCCACATCACATGGGAAGATGGTGACATGCTCTAAAGAAAATGATTCACAGTGGGATGGGAATTAAGGAAGAGGAATAGATATGTGTCATCTCTTCTCGAACAATAAACTTACATGATAAAGGATATAAGTACTTTCAGGGGAAGAAGTGGAATATGTCACTTTTCTACCACACCCTTAGGGAGGAACATTTTCTCATCTCTCGCACATAACTACTGTTTCTACTCGCTCATCGTGTAGACCTTAAATGAAGCAAGCTTTAGAAATCTATTTCAAGAAAGCATTCATGCCTTCGCGGTGGCAAGTGAACAGCAATCTCATCATAGCTTCTGTCAAATCGGACGACATGGCATCAATCCAACTACCCCAGTTTGCAATGTCTTCATTCATGCCCTGTTTACTATTGAATGGCTTACACGTGAAGAAATCAATGGTGCGTCTGGTAGCATCATTTTCTTCGAGTATTGCTTTAGTTTGTTCCCAGCTGTTTCGTTCTGACCTGGATAGTAGTTTAGTTTTAGCTTCACCAGTGATTTTAGATTCTACAAACTTTAAAAACAACTGTCTTTGGTGAGGTGCTACGATTTCTATTGCAGTCTCAAAACTTGAGATAAACTCCCTTAACTCGGACTTGTTCCCATCAAAACGTTTCGGAAGTAGCTTAATTGCTTGGGTGACTGAAAGATAATTACAGTTTCCTTCGTCTGCAACCTCGTTCTCCATATCAGAATTATCTGATGGTTTGTTATGCATCATGTTACTTAATTTGGGATACAAATTTTCCTGAGCCACAGTGAACACTTAATTTTGCAAGGTTAATCAGCCAATTGAAAGATGAACAAAGATTATCCTTCTTACCTGTTGGTAAAAGGTAACCAGGAACTTCGGTTAAAGCTGAAGAGTCCTCTGCACCATAGCTGTCGCACAGGCTGTCAGAAGTACTGCAGGAGTGCGTGCTTCTCTTACAGACGATCTCCTTGAAGTCTGCTCCTCAGTCGAACCCGTGACTTTTTGCTAGCAGATTCAACCTGACATTGCCACCAATGAAGTTATGCCGCACGTATCCTTAGCCCTCTGGTTGACAGACAGACTGGAGTTGTATGTTCATTGCAGAAATTAAGTTCTCTGTGCGGACGTGACAGAACTGCTTTGTTACCAGATACCAGCGAGCAAGCCAGTTTACAATGTGTTAATGATTTATATAGACTCTCGAAAGATATAAGTTTCATAAATGGGCCGAATCTGTTAAATGAAGCAAAGGCTTTAAATCTAGAGTTACAATTTATATGAAGTAAGACGAACTCTCAGCAAATAGAATAATTTCAACATAAATTTTGGAAGTTTAGAGTTCAGTCTAACAAAATTCTTACACATTCTAACGAAATGATGAGTTCAATTACACATTTTTAATAATACCAATAAAATTGTTACTTATCATTACAATAGTACGAGAGCTTTGTGACCACCTTGAGAAATACTAGTGACTTGCGACCCATAGTTTGAGAATCACTGTTTTACAGCTTCGTTCTTTTCAGGTACTTTTAATATTATTGTAGTGAGAATGCACTATATAATCTTTTGGTTGTGTAATTAAGTCATAATAGTGTTCAATAATAATTCAGTCCGATTGCTTTTGTCAACATTACATGATATCCATTGATGAATTCTAAGAAAATATTAACAGTGGAAGCAATTACGTTTATTTTTATATAGAATGTTTCGAACCTTTAAATGGTAGAGGACTGTAAACTGAGTATTTTGAGAAAGGGAACCAATAGTCGGAATTGCATATTTAAGCCATAAACAGCTCAACAATTTACAGCTCAGAGCAAGTATTGAAAGTGGCGACCACCAGTTTCAATACATGCATGACAGTGCACGTGAAATTTTAAAGGTCCCTGGTATCTATTGTACAACAAGACAGGCAGCTAGGATCCTAGCAAACAGTTCCTCATCAGTGTTTACTGGGGTTTCGTACACCAACAACTTGATGTGGCCCCACTGGAAAAAAATCCAGAGGAGTGAAGTGAGATTCTTCAGTGATTGCACTGGCCATGGGACAAGACCTCCCTCTCCAATCCAATGATCAGGGAATCTGTTGTCCAGGTCCTCGTGGACATCACCATCGAAGTCAGCAGGCGCATAGTCGTATTGCAGCCACTTTCTCTCGCAGACAACAAGAGGTACAGCGTGCAACAATTGAAGACCTCCCTCAAAGAAGGTTGTATATCATATACTTTTTCATATGATATACAACCTTTTTTGAGGGAGGTCTTCAATTCTTGAACACATCACGAATAAACAACAAGTAATGTGGTCCATTCAAAAAGGGCGGCATGAAATAAGGTTGTGTTATGTGCTCTGATACAGTTGATACACAATCATTGCTGGTGACCAGACACGAGTGGGGCACGTGAATTGTCACTCCAAACATGGCTATTGCAGTTGTTGAAAACACCTTCACTGGATGAACCATTGACAGAACTGAACTTTGGATTCAAAATCATTTGGCCCCATTGCTTGCAGTTGTAGTGGATGATAGGGATGTAATTGCTGCTCCCTCAGTAATCTCCAGACATTATCCTTTGAAGTATGCACTTCATGGGCAAGTTGACAGGTGCTTTCTAATGGTGTTTTGCCACACAATCCAGCACCATCTCCTCAAAAGTCTGTATGCGAACAGTTCTTTGCTTAGCATCTTAGCCAGCTCTCTGTGGCTTGAACGACCCAGTCTCATAAGTTTCTATTCACGGTGAAAATGCACATCTGTTTGGCTTTCCAGCTACTATATCCTGCTGAACCATACATTACATGCATGTCTACAAGTTCCTGTGTGAGTAATGCTCTATCTTCGACAACAAGGCATAAACTGTAAACAGAAACAAATGTCACCATGGAAACAGAGGTGACCCTTTAGAGTACTGTACAATTGTTTAGCAAGCTAGATCCACCAAACTTCAGATAGTTGTTTGCTGTGAAACAAAAGCAGCTTGCAAAAACATTCCTGACACATATTACTCATTCAAGATCTCGTGGCACCTGAAATATGCATTTCTGACCATTGGTGTCCTATCTCATACTTAGTTTACAGTCCTCCACCATCTATAGAATTTTGGCCTCAGAAGTTTGAGACACTCTATACTAGGTGAAAGTTAAGGCATTGTTACTTTGTATAATGACTTGCTATCTTACACAGTCAATATTAAATTATTTTCTTTTCAGTTCCCAAAGGAACAACTTCTACTACCTTTATGACATGGGATACCAAACAATGTGCTTAAATAATTATATAACATATTATTAACAATGATTGTAGTATTAGTTTGCTACGTAACGCTTTAATTTATGAACTCTGCTATTTTTATTTTCTCTTCTTAAGATTATTATGGTAATGAAAACAATTAGCTGTCACTGAGTTGTAGAGTCTCTATATGACAGTGGCGTATATAAGTATATTTCTTGGAATGTAGAGAATCAAAGTTTGCCTAAACCAGGGGTGAAGAAACTCGTATTATAAACAGAGCAGTCAGCAACTGTAGCGGAAGAAGCTAAGCTCTCTGAGAGTGGCTGTTTCCCACCCCTGGCCTAAACATTGTACCATAAAATGGGGTGAATAGGAATGAAGTTTTATTATTTTGTATTTCTTTGTATCAAAGAGTAAATATAATAATGTTTATTTGTTCACTCATAATGAATGAAAACATAAACACTCTTATTATTATATTTAATCTTTGACACAAAGAAATAAACAATTACAAAACTTCGTCCCTATTCACCCCCTGCGTCCTTATTCACCCCATTTTACAGTAACATTTTAATTATGTTTCCATAAAATATTTCTATTAATTAAAAATATTGTAATTCCTGGGTTTTATTTTTATCATTTAATTACACCGTGCCAAGTCACTAATGCCTACAGCAGATGTAGGTGTACAGTACATGGACCAAAGTAACTCTCCGCTTCCTAGCTAGGTAGCTTATACTGGTAACCAGCCAAATCCATCTTGACCAGGAGAGACTTCAGTGTTGTTGAAGTGAACATGTAATAGTGTTGTGTGCTGATGAGCACCTTACATTGCTACATTATTGTGTGAAGTGTGACTATAGCTTCAAAAGTTTAAATTAGTATTTTGAAATTCCGAATGATATATCTTCATGAAGTTCAATTGAGGACGTAAAAATAAATGATTGGTCATATATAACTTACAGTGAGTCAGATTGAGTTAAATCAGTTTAAATTTAAAGTGCTAAATCTCAAATTATGGAGTCTTGTTTTTGATGGATGGACAATTGGTTGATGTGGTGTGTTGGGCTGTGGACCCTCGGACCTCAGGTTGATGTCCAAAACTCAATGACAGTCTGTGGGAATGCGCGCTCTTTCCATAGTGATCTGAAGATGCCTTCAGTCAAACTCAAACTTTTGAACTTCAACACAGAAATACCTGAAGGTGCCACCAGTTTTTGTCACGTTCTCGGTTATAATAATAAAGATTGCGAGAGTGAACTTCTACACAGAAATACCTAAAGCTGCCACCAGTTTTTATGTCACATTCTCGGACCTAATGATAAAGAATGCGAGAGTTCATAAAGATGCAAGTCTTCTTGTAGAAGTGTCAAGTATAAGTATTTGTTCTAGTTACTCTAATTTTTTTCTTATATTTTTTTGTAATGTGAATTGTTATGGTTATGCTTATATTAATAATTTAAACTTAGATAGCTTATAATATTAGAGCAGGGGTGGCAATCCTTAGCCCACAGGCCAAGTAATGGCCCATCAAGACATTTTGATTGGCCTGCCAATAGCTCAAGAACCGATACAAGACTATTTATCATTGCAAAGTAAACTGTCTCATTCATAGAAGCAGGTTTTCAAATATAGTTAATTTGATTCTATTGCAACAGATGGCACACTCAAGCCATTTCGGTTCTAAGTGACTATCAATGTAATTATGGTTAATTTTTATTTTTCTGTGTGAGATTCCTACACTGTATGTGCATCTTGTGTTGTGTAGTGCTAGCAGTTATTAACAGTGGAAAAGCATGTTAATACTGTAGTTAAGTATTGTGAATTAGCAAGAATGGTTTGTCAAAGAGTGAAAGTGAAGTGGATGTCCAAGCATTCAATGAAGAATGGAAAGAACAGTTTCTCTTTACAGTGGGAAATGCTTCGAAACCGATTTGTTTCATCTGTTCAGCAACAGTAGTAGTGCCGAAAAAGTACAACCTGGAAAAGCATTCCTGGCTTGTTCAAATTAAAATGCCTTTTTTTTTTTTTTTTGCGGTGAAAAATTATGTATCACTCAATCAAATTAACTTTCAATCTGGAGAGGGGAAACAGAGCATCGTCAGTTGACTCTCTTCTCGTTGGAGAAGCAATAAAGAATGAGGGGAAGTGACTGTAACATCGTTCAAGAAATGCTGCCACTCTACTAATACTAAACAGCAATCCATCATTATAGTGAGAGAGTAATAGAATCCAACATTTAATAGAAAATGTAGTAGAAAAATAGAATAGGCCTACTTACGTCTTTTCTATCAGGCGAGGGTTGCAGATCTGTTTGAACGCATTGTTATATGTCGTCAAGATGGGAGTCTGTGTCACTACACTTCTCTTCGACTTTTACCATCTCAAGTAATAATATGACTGGCCATGGTGTCATCAATGAGTGCTTCAGTTTGATAGTACTTTAAATTTTAATTTGATGGTCACATTTTTTCCATTATCATAACGACAGGTATCAGTGCCTTTTTAATGAGGCATGTTTCACGATGTAATAGGCTATCAAATTACAGGAAGAGAGAAAAGTTGATTGGACATCTCCTTTGATATGAAAGAGGAGGAGTAGATAGAGAAACTGAGAAATGATCTTAATTGAATGCTGTCACAGACGTTTTGTAGTCATACAAGACGAATTGATTTCACAGTACTTTAAATTTTAATTTTATGGTCCCATTTTTTCCATTATCATAACGACAGGTATCAGTGCCTTTTTAATGAGGCATGTTTCACGATGTAATAGGCTATCAAATTACAGGAAGAGAGAAAAGTTGATTGGACATCTCCTTTGATATGAAAGAGGAGGAGTAGATAGAGAAACTGATCTTAATTGAATGCTGTCACAGACGTTTTGCAGTCATACAAGACGAATTGATTTCATATTCAGATAAATAAAAATAACTCCATTCTTAGTGTCAAGATAGAATGAGTGGAGATGGGTGAAGAAGGTGTGGAGAGTACCTGATTTTTTTAATCATTTTACGTCACTGCCATATGAATATTTAAATGTAAATGTAACATAATCATATTGAATTGTATTTAAAAAAATTGTATTTTACTAACAAAAGTTTTAATATTGTAGATTCAATAATGTAAAGGAGTGAAATATTAAAAGATAATACCATGTCATTTGAACATTGAATAACATGGTTTGTTTGCTATACTTCAATAAAATGTAAAAGATTGAAAGAATATTAGAGCATTAAATAATAAGAGGCCTCATAAGAAAAGTCTTCATGAAGATATACTATAAGAGTAATAATTTTCTTTGCTTATTTGTAGTTCAATAACAGTGGTGATGCTTTTTTCAGTAAATTGTGGACATCACATTATGGCAGAGGTCTTTGAACATAATGCACATTGCTGTACTTGAGCAGTACTCACTCTATGGTTTCATTGGTATAAGACATAGAAGTTTTTCTTTCCCAAACAAAAAAATTTGTTTAGAAAAATAACATATGTACCATCTTGTTTAATGGCATTAATCTGGGACTACTTATGCCTATTGTTGCCACATGATAACTTCTGTGTTAGGATATACAGTAGAGTCTCCTTAATCCGAATTACGCCAATCCAAAAATCTGGTTAATCCGAACAAAATTATTTTAAGAAAAAACCAAATTTATTATAATAGTACAAAGTAGCAAAAGAAAATATATATATAAATTCACTCAATTTCTTTTACTTAAAAAAATTATGAAAATACCTCATTCAAGGGTACTTACAACAATTAGTGTTTTCTGTACATCTGTTATGTTCATAAAATCAGTAATTTTCTGTTGTAAATGAAGTGACCCTGTTGTAATTCTAAAAATAGCAACAAGGTACTCCTACACCACCATCTCTTAGCGGTCGTGAATAGCATGCATTGCATTACAGGAAATATTTCGGTTAATCCGAAAATCTTGTAATCAGAATAAGTCTTGGTCCCAATTAGTTCGGATTAACGAGACTGTACTGTATCTAACAAACATAATATTTCCGTTTGTTAATTTGTATTTGCATTAACAGATATATTACACACGCAAAGATTTTTGTACATTATTGTATCTATGTTTGTAATAATGTATATGCTTTACAATAAATATAAAATTTTCATTCACCAATGGAACTGTTTTTCTCTCATTAACAAAGTACAAATTTCTACATATATATCGTCCACACCTATGAAGTAACGGCTACGTCTGGCTGCGAAACCAGGTGGCCCGGGTTCAATTCCCGGTCGGGGCATGTTACTTGGTTGAGGTTTTTTCCAGGGTTTTCCCTCAACCCAGTATGAGCAAATGCTGGGTAACTCTCTGTGCTGGACCCCAGACTCATTTCACCGGCACTATCACATTCATCTCATTCAGACGCTAAATAACCTAAGATGTTAAGCATCATAAAATAACCTACTAAAATAAAAAATCTACATATATATATATATATATATATATATATATATATATACACTTTATTTCCCATATTAGCGTCCCAGAGATCTACAGATTTTTAAGTAAATGATTTCAGTAAGAATATTTAAACATAACACACTAGGATGAAAAAGGTCACTCACGCCCCTGTCTGCTGAACGCAGCAAATAGTGCCTCTCTTTGTTCCACATATCTGCTCTCTTATCTTCACGTCTTACGCAATGTGTGCCAATGCTGTACTGCCGCCAGCACTCCATTTACTTAGGCCATATGCCTTCTTATTCTGAAACTGCTATAATGTAGTGATCGTACCATGGAGCTGACCCTGTGTCCCCAAATTTCTTGTAAAAAATCTGATAACTAGTTTAAACAGACGAAAAATTACTTGCTCTCTTAATAGTGGCCGTTTGTGAAAAAGATACGAGGGTGGATCGGAAAGTAATGCACAATAATTTTTTTCTGCATTGGTATTGTGGCTAGGATGCTGACATTTCACTGAGATATAGTTTGAAGTTTGCACTACAGACACAATTTGTTTTGCATATGCAAGTCTAGTGAGAGAAGCATGAACTACGTAACAAAGATGGCGCGCATGTTACTGTCATCTGCTTATGAAGAGCAGCGAAGTGTTGTGCGATTTTTGTGGACTAAAGGACATAACCCTAGTGAAATTCACAGAGACGTGTTGTGTGTACGGGGAAGACTGTATGGACTGTAACATCTCCAGGTGGTGCGCATTCTTTGCAGACGGGCACGAGAACCTTTGTGATTTGCCATGTTCTGGGCAGCTGGTAATAACTGCAACCCAGTGGAATGTCACAGGCATTGAGGCAGCAATTTTGAACGACCGGCAGATCCAACTGCGAACTTTATCTCAGTTCAACATTTCAAGTGAGATAAGTGTATATTCTAAATCTTTAACGTCACTTCTGTTCAGAGAAAAAGTAATATAAGTGCAGTTCCAGTCAGTGCTGCTCCATGTTGGCCTTACTCTTGTATTACATTGCATACAGAGTTTTGGCTGAGAGGCAAACTAATACAATGCGTTGTTTACATAGTGTTGTTGCGTTTCTTCTGTTTATAACTAATGCATTTTCCATAATGGAGAGAGGTAATATATTACAGCGCTGACTTTTCGAAACATCTTCGTGGAAGAGCTACACACACTGAGCTGGACCAACTATACAGTGATCCAATAAGGATAACTTTTGCTAAGTGGAGCAATTTGTAATAGCTATAGTAATTCATCCCACCCGTACACCACTCTTTCTTTGATGACCTGAAGCATTAGGATGGGCCTATAATAAGGACTGCAGGACGTGGACGTGGATGTGGAAGAGTGCGTGGAAGATAAAGTTCAAGGTATACTCGCGGTAGGAGTCCTACAGATGTACTCCATGATAGAAACATGGATGTTGCAGCAGAGAGAGATGTGACTTCTTCAAATGAGGCTAGAGCCCTAATGGACAGCGACTAATTTCATTGAAAATTAAAAATTTTCTTAACCCTCTTCTTTCGGAGTACCAAAAACCACATCAACTGTTGCCCTAGAAATTGAATGTAATATTCAACCAATCAGACACTATGTATCAATAAAGGATCTAAAATTCATTTAAAATTGCAAGCCTCATCCAGATCTCAGATGTTCTTCAAACTGTCAGATAATATCCTGTGTAATTTCTACAAAATAAAAAAAAGTAGAAATACCAATCTATATCACAGGCACACTCATTGCTAAAACTCCAGTTGTGAATGAAATTCCTCCATGGAAATGGGTAACTCCAGAACATTGCATACAAATTCCAGGAAATCGTTCCGAAAATGATACTCCATACATTCTTAAGTTAGATGTCATGGAACTGATCTGCAGCACATGTAAGGATCACCTTCAAATTTATACAGATGGATCTACTGTATAAACCCTGATGATGGGACATCAGGAGCAGAGTATTATATTCCAAAATATCAAGAAAGTTACTTCATACCATGTTCATCCTCCTCCAGTCTTGACACTGAATTGCTAGCTATTGATGCTGCTCTTCAGTGTGTTACTCAAATTTCTGAAAAACATATTTGCATACTTACCGACTCCAAGGGGGCTATATTTAAATATGTACCAAACCTATACGCACATAGAATTATTCCAATTCAGAAACAACTAGTAAACTAAAAAAACTCCAAAAGAAAATAACATTTCAATGGATATCTAGTCATTGTGGCATATCTGGAAACGAGAAAGTCGATAATATTGCAAAACAGGCAACATATTTGCAACCAAGACCTCTTCAAGTGATATCTCTATCCAGTGTTTTTGCTTCAGTAAACTCTCATTTTATAAACGTATGGATCAACAATTGGCTCTCTTCTGACAAAGGAAAAATGTTACAACCTATACAAATGAAACCAAATGACCTGGAAATGTACAAAAACTTGCCCAGACATGTTCAAACATTTTAACAAGAGCCAGAACAGGTCACATTGTCACACAATTGTACCTACACCGATTTCACCTTTCTGATACTCCTACTTGTCTGTGGTTTAATAATCATGATTAGTCAACCTGAGTAGCGTAGTCGATATAGTGCTGGCCTTCTGTGCTCGAGGTTGCGAGTTCGATGCCGACCCACGTCGATGGCATTAATGTCAGCAGACTTACTGGCATGTTACAAGAACTCCTGCGGGACAAAATTCAGACACACCGGCAACGCTGATATAACCTTTGTAGTTGCGAGCGTCGTTAAATAAACCATATATTTTTTAATAATCATGATGAAGATCTGGAAAACATTCTCCTATACTGTCCATCCATAAACGACAAAAGAAGTAAATTAAAAGCATCAGTACCAGTTGCAGAAAACACAGCCCTGCAGTATATATTGACTACATCCCTACTCTGGCTACTAGCAACAGGCATCTGTAATGAACACTGATCAAAATAGCCCTGATTTCTCATAAAAAGAAGAACTGAATAGACTACAGTGGACTATAGTGGACTTTATGTTGTCTGCAAACAGCTGGATACATTAAGAAGATTGATTGATTCGTTCGGTTATACAGACACATTTTGTATTATAATATGATAATAAGAAAGCTCAAATGCTGTTAAGACAGGAATGTTTCAATGTTATAAGCAATGTTGTTGTTCTCCTTTTAAATAATATACAAATACTGAAAACCGTTGCACTTGCATTACTTCTCCATAAAAATATTTTCGTGGCAAAATAATACAAGTGACTTTAGGACCCTATTTTACCTAAACTGTTTCAGAATAGATAATTTCTATTTAGAAGTTAAAAAATTAGGTACCAACATATACAACTGTAAATTTACAGCAACATAGTCCTGTAACAGATTTTTTTAATTTCCTTTTCAACTTCAAAGTCATTTATCTCAAAACTTTCTAAACGTCACTTGTATTACTTTGCTTCTGAGTGCCTCAATTGTCAAACTTCTTCATGACAATGCTCGTCCCCATGTTGCGGCTTCTGTTCATGAGAAAATCAACACATTTGGTTGGGAGGTGCTCCAGCAGCCACTATACAGTTCAGATCTTTCACCATCGGACTTTCATCTATTTGGTCCCATGAAGAAATTCCTGGCCGGCCATCTCTTTGCGACTGATGCAGGAGTGCAATCAACTGTCCACAAATGGCTATACTCCAACCGAACGGACTTCTATGAACAGGATATACTGAAACTGGTACCACGATGGGAGAAATGTGTTGAGAAACTTGACGCCTATGTAGAAAAGTAGCTAAAAGATGTGAGTTGATTTGTGTATTTTTTACTTTTGTTTACCTATTAAACTTTTTTTTTTACCCCAACACTGAAAGATAAATGCCCCTTTTTTCTGATGCTTCCTGCATTTAGTGGGTTGCATTGTCATGTCGCAACTCTTGTCTTCATGATATGATAACCATTTTGCTGACCTCTGATGTTGAGGAGTCTTTTAGACTGGCCTCTATATTTTATGGCAATAAAATTTCTTATCAATTTAGAAAAAAAAGACATTTTGTGTAGTTGTTAAAGAGTTAATAATTATTAATGTGTCCTTATTTAATGGTTTTCTGTGTTTCATGTACGAAAAAATTCTGTAGTGAACACAATTTTAATTTTAAGAATCTTTTTCATTTTGATGATGGAAATATTTCCATTCCTGACGGCAAAGTTCCCAGAAATTTATCCATCACTAGTCACGACAAAACTCGTCTGAAAATGGCACCCTAATTCTAAACCAAATTTAAAGAAGTATTTACATTAAAGAAATGTTTAGATTCAAAGTATCCAAAACGATAAAATGTCAAGTAAGGTGTATTTTCAGTTTTCTTTTATTTTTACTTTTTAATTACAAAACATATCATGATGCAAAACGTTTCCAGCATTCCTGATGTCAAAGTAGTAGTTTTGGGCATGCTGTTAATCCATCCATTTTTGTACAACCATTTCTCTTTAACTGTTGCGTGGGTTTTGTTCATTCAGTATCTGGAATTGATGCACGTTAAATATATCTAATAACTTTAGTAAAAATTAATAGGACTTTATTTGAAATAATCACAAAATGCTGATGAACTTGAAATCAATTATAAACAATTTATTCCTCTATAAGTTGAATAAATGAATGGAACGAGTTGCTTAGTATGTCCCAGTATTCTTATTTCGGATCGTACTTCGTGGTGTAGCAGTTATACTACCCAGTGGATCTGAGATTCGTTAGTTCGAATTAATGCATTTTAAAGTCGATAAAATCCCTTGCATAGCTTCCTCCAGGAGGGGAATAAACCTGGAAAGTCTGTATTATGTATGTATTTATTTATTTATTTATTTATTCACACTGCAAATGGGTAAATACCCGGTGGCAGTGGTAAGTAATAGGTGTGTTCCAACAAGCGGTTCACGGATCAGTTGATGTACAGTTCCTGTACCATCTTATGCACATGCGCTAGTTGAGCATCTGCTATGGGATTGAAACTGGACTGGATGCTGTTGGAATGTTTTCACAGATCGTTATGTACTAAATCCAGAGATGCTATAACTGTGATCATCTTTGCTAAGAACGGAATGCTTTAATTATTATTGTTTCACAGCTAATTCTAATTGCAAAAAATAGAATTTCGATCATTTTCTATAAAAAGATGACAATAAATATGGAAGGCAAGAATTCCGCTAATTCAGTGTCGTGTACTGGGGGATTCTCTTCTAAAAATAGTTCTTTTTTTAATCATTAATTTATGTACGTTATTTATTATACTTTTAATCAAAGCTGCATGTTGAAATTGTATTTAACTATTTCAATACCAAAATAATTTCCAATCCCTTTCTTTTTAGCGAAAATTTAAATTAAATCTCTAGTTTTATTATTCGTATGCACTGTCACTTTTCATCTTAACTTCATTGATGTGAACAGTCGGTCATGTCTTTCTTCAGTATCCCGGAGACATTGGTGAGCTTATGCATATGTGCCTCAATCCGCTGACTACTTCTGACCGTTCCGAACCCATGTCAAAAGTTTGTTGGAATGCCTGACTGCAGTACATGTTTCTGGTTCAGGACTGGTTCAGATTGTGTTGGAATGCTTTTTCTGTACTGCGCATGCTCACGATAGTTACGGATGGTTCCTGACTGTTGTTGGAATGAACCTAATTACACTCATTAATGACAAATAATAATAATTAATAGTAATAATAATAATAATAATAATAATGAGCATCCTAAATTAAATGAAACACGGTCACTTAAAATAACATTTAAAGTAAATCTAATTTGTATCTTAACCCTAAGTTCGAACTAAAACCCTCGAGTATGATACGTTCATACATGCACAAGTACCTTTGAGCACTACACTCATTTTGCTGTCAACTCACTCACTGCACTGGAACTAAGACACATTTCACTGATACTATCCTGATTTCACTAACACTTCAAAAACATTTCACTGTTAAAATACTTTTGACTACCATTATAAACTATAAAACTTCACTGACACAAACACGCTGTACTTACACAACACACTTCACTGACAAAACACACTTCACTGACACAACACACTTCTTCACTGATACAATACTTCAAATAAAACATCAATTACACCTTTTAAATAGTGTGTATAATATACTACCGTCTATTAGTGAAGTCCTTAAGCCTATTTTTAAATACATTTTTGGTTATTGATAAAGCCTTTAGTAAGTCTGCAGGTAAAGCATTCCATTCCCTGATAGTACGATTGAGAAAAGATGATCCATATAAACATTTACTATTTTAATCAGTTATAACTTCCGAACAAAAAAAAAAACAGCAGACACTTGAATTTGCTTTTGAACCATACAAAAAATCAAACATATTTCCCTCCGTATCACAGCTTGTCTTCCACCTTCATGCAACCAGAATTACACCAATCATTAGTGCTGGTTATTGACCTTGTTATGATGTCTGCTGCAGTGTATGGTTGTCATTGCTATTCCTGATGTTTTCTGGGAGCTAAGCAAATGTCCTTGGATTATTTATGTATTCTCTGTCCATTGATCAGGGCACCACAGATTTTTTAAAATTATGCGATCATTGAAGCGAGTTTGATCTTCTTGGACTTGGTTGTACATATGGCTTGTAATACCATCTTGTTGAAGGTAGCCCTCAATGTTTAAAGACTTATGTAAATAAAAAATAAATAAATCACCTCAATATCGTCAACTTGTTCTACTAATTTGCAGTGGCGTAGCATGAAATTTTGAGCAGGGGAAGCTAACTCAAGTTGTCTTTCATGTATGAGGAAACATATTGCAAAAATATAGTCTTAAAATAAATAGTAGTCATTGTCAAGTCAGCAGTCCGAAGATTGGTTGGAACCTCATAAGTAACACCAATAAGGCATGACTTCAAATGATATGTAGTAAGATATGTTTTAATGGTTTACACATATCTCTAACAAATAGACACCTATACATTTAATTTAACGATTAGCTCACTCCCTGTCATATTTAGAGAAATCACAATATTAATGGTCAATAGATACAGTGTTAGTATAATTACGTCAATCAACGTTAAAATCTTTATCAGAAGATTATTTTTGACTACATAAATTAGTGTCAGGAACAGTTATTTCATTCATTTTATTTATTGTATCAGCCACAATGCACTTCAACTGAACACAACTCACGAAAGGGATAACTCGGAAGCTAAATTCTTTCCAATGCCAAAGCTAGCTTCTTGCGAGCCTTGCAACCAGGGTAGTTTAGTTAGAAAGGGATGGAAAATCTGTGGGGTGGGTTACACAGAAGAATGCGTGAAAGAAACGAGTATGCTTGTAGTGCAGTGGAGGGGATTGGAAGTTGGTGTGTGCAGGCTTTATGTTTACTGCTGCATCACAAATCATCCTGACTGCTGCATCACAATATTTAGCACGTAAATACAAATTGTATTAAAATTAATAAATAATTTTGTTCATAAACTACAGTTTTATTATGGAGTTATTAAATGGGGAAGCTGAGCTTTTTAGCTTAAATTGACTCTACGCCACTGCTAATTTGGTGAAGATGTGCCAGTAAACCTCAGTGTTCGTCTAATACTGTAGAAGGAAATGATTCTTCAGATAGGCACTGTGCATCAGACCAAATCTTTTTCAGAATGTAATGGTGTTTGAAAAATAACATGGGGGGCTTTCATTAATCCAGTATCATGACATAGTCTGCTAGGTAAAACCATGTTATGGAGAGAATCTTTGGACTTAAGGTAAGAAGAACCAGGAACCATTAGCAATATTGCACTCTCTGTACCTAGTCTGGTTCCTTAAAATTCTTGCACTGCATGTACTCTGTATGCTGCATGCCCACTTCCTTTCCTGCTCTCCGACATGTGTCATATGATTAGCCTATCTTCTGGTATAATTAGTGTAACAATTTCTGTGATGAGTGATTAAACGTTGTCGAGCATCATCTACACGATTTTGAGATATTGCAGGCCTATATTTACAATTCGGTGAAGAGTGACCTAGTTGTTTTCAGCTTTCTTACTAATAGAGAGTTATTGGCTTGCTTGGAACATAATGCACACCAAACTCTCTTCGAAATGGTGTTTGGATTTTAACTAAGGAATATGTACTACAGTAAGTTTTAATCAAATAAACATGCTGAACAAGAGAAAACTGCATGTTTGCAAACTTATCAGTACATATTATACTTTTCAACAATAGATAATAATGGACAATTGACAGCCATGTTATTTCAGCCATGACCACCTATACAAATTCTCCCAGAGCCACTACGATTTTTTTGTTAAATTTATTTATACCCCTTTTTAACATCTGTAGTCATATCGCGTGTTTAGGACCTGTGGGTATGCCAACAGGCCGTGTTTATTATTGTTGAGTTCCTGTTTCTGTTGTGTTGTAGATGGCTTGTGTTCATGTAACTGATCTTAGATTAATGTTTATGACATTGGTGATTGAGGTGGTGATGAATCACGGCATGAAACTTCCAATCCAGCATTTGTCTTTGTGACTGAGAGAAACCATGAAAAACTCCAATCAGATTGATCGATCGTGGGGTTTGAACTCAAGACCTCCAGAATGCGAGTCTCAAACCCTGTCTGAGCCAACTCACTTAGTTTATAATAAAATTCAGTTTCAAATTTACACTGACTTCTATAAGGAAGTCTGATTAGTGAATTATTTTACTATGGGTAGTCAGCTGTGTATGCAATGGAGGGGGAAAGGAACTACCTCACCTCCTGGCTCAGTTGTCTCATGAGTGATACCTTATTGAAGTTACTTATGAGCAGGGAAAGGATTTATATGTAAATACATATTTACTTATAAAGCTAATATAATTTATATTTTGCATTATCTTTATGTTTCACAATGTGTAGGGTTGAAAAATCCTACTTTTATTTTCCATATTTTTCCATATTTTAGAGTTTAGTACATATTTTCGTTAATTTCCATATATTTTCCATATTTCATATAAAACAGCCCATATTATATTAGGTTTAACAATAAAACAAAACAAAATTCCATTAACTTTTAAAAATACATTTCAACAATAGAGATTTAAACACATGTTCAGTAATCCCTTTAACATCAGAGTTATTTGAAAATTAGCAGTCCTATCAACAATGGGAAAGTAAGTTACAAAACTGTATTAATTTAATTTAAAATTTTTAACAGACTTCAGTTGTGCAGCTCAACAGTTAAATGCCAGTCAGAGTACACATAGGTTCAGTTTTGTAAATCATACTATAAAGACGGTAAATATGCCAAAAGTACGTCATTCAGTCAATTTAAAATCAAAACTAACAAGTTACATTTCAGAATTTAAAGAAGATGGTTTATCAACTGACAATAAAATATTATTTTGTAATTTGTGTCAGTGTGCAGTATCATCTACACAAAAGTTCCTGGTGCAACAACACATTACAACTAGTAAACATCAGGCCAACAAACAACTAAATTCCAAGCAGAGACAATTGTTTTTAACACAACCAACAACATCGAATGTAAGATCTGAGTTTAACATCGACCTGTGCCGTTCTCTCATCTCTGCTGATATTCCTCTCTACAAACTAAAGAATAAGGTCTTCAGGGAATTCCTTGAAAAATATACTCAACATACAATCCCGGATGAGTCAACACTTAGGAAGACGTATGCTCCATCCATCTACGATGAGACAATACAGAAGATAAGAGATGAAATTAAAGATAGTTCAATTTGGGTTTCCATTGATGAGACTCCCGACAAAGAAGGTAGACTTGTTGGTAATGTAGTTATCGGTTTGTTAAGTGAACAATATTCTGAACGAATTCTTTTACATTGTGATGTTCTAGAAAAGTGCAATAACAAAACTATAGTTAAACTGTTCAACGAAGCTATGGGTATCCTGTGGCCAAAGGGTATTATGTACGATAATGTGTTATTCTTTATTAGCGATGCTGCCCCTTATATGGTCAAAGCTGGACAAGCATTATCTGTTGTATATCCTAAATTGACTCATTTTACTTGTGTGGCGCATGCATTTCATCGTGTGGCAGAAGTGGTCAGAGACAATTTCCCTAAAGTAGATTTGTTGATTTCATCAGTGAAAAAAGTATTTCTCAAAGCTCCCAGTAGAGTTAACGTGTTGAAAGAAATGTACCCTGAAATTCCATTGCCACCAAAGCCAATTTTAACTAGATGGGGTACATGGCTAGAAGCAGTTGAATATTATGCCGAACATATAGACTCTATTAACAATGTTCTCCTTGCATTGGACTCTGAAGATGCAGTCTCAATTGATACTGCGAAAACAGTTACCTGTGACATAAGTGTGAAGAATGACTTAGCTCACATTCAGCATACATTTTCATGCATCATAAAAACGCTCAAAAGTCTCCAAAATAGGCACCTTTCACTATCTGAAAGTTTTGAAATTATAAATAGTACTGTGGAACAACTGAATCGTGGTAGAGGTAAAGTTGCAGATGCAGTAAGAGCTAAGGTGGACACTGTACTTTCAAAAAACCCTGGATATGAAGAACTACAAAAGGTTGTTGCTGTGATGAGTGGTGAATCAACAGTGAAGATTAACTTGGACTTATCCCCAGCAGACATTGTGAAATTGAATTATGTACCAGTTACTTCTTGTGACGTCGAACGCTCTTTTAGTCAGTATAAATCTATCCTCAGAGACAATAGAAGAAGATTCACTTTTCAGCACTTGAAAGAAATGTTTGTAACCTATTGTTATGGTAACAGACAATAAAAATTGTGTTTTGTTGAAACTACATTGGAAGATAAGGTACGTCCATTATATTTTTTGTTTAGTTTGATTAAAATGTACCAATATTTAACGTACATAGTCATTTTTTTATAATTTTAAGTCCATATTTAATTCCATATTTTGGTAAAAATCCATATTTAATTCCATATTTTGGTAAAAATAACTACATATATATTTACATATTTCATATATTTTTAGTCCATATAAATCCGTTCCCTGCTTATGAGGTTCCAACCAGTTTTTGGATTGTTGACTAAACGCATATGTTATATTCTGCAAGGAAGTTATAACTAATTAAAATGTTGGAGGTTGGTATTTATGTTGAGCAGTTGACACTGTCATTCACTCTCTTGCACTCCAGTATTTAGCAGAAAGAGTGGAAAATTGAGTAAATGGACAATGAAGAAGATGATCTTATCTTCATTAAAGTTACGGAATGCAGTACCAATTCTATGTAATGTTTATTGAGACAACCATGGTGTGTAACGAAATTTGTATGTTGCCAATGCATATTTTCGTGGAAGCTAAGTTATTAAATTCGATGTACCTACTGCATAATATCTCCCTTTTTTCCATTTGCTTCAGAAACATTGTAATTTGTATTAAATTGTTATATTTTGATTTTATTATTCTTTTCACAGAGTAGTATGACACAGGTATTGATGACTTTGGAGCAATTTTTCTATTTTTCTTGACCATGAAATCAGCTGCCTCATTACCTCCCACTCTGCAATGTAAACTAATGAGAAAAAAAAATGGCTGTCTTAGAGACGTCTTGATGGTGGCCATACAGTACAAATGTACTGAAATTTTTCATTATACTTTCTTTATGATTCCACTTACTGTTTTCCCTCCCACATCTTTAGAAAGAATCTAATTCTGTTTTGCCATTATCTGTTTCTAATTTAGATAATGGCATAACTCATGAAACTTTCAAATACACGAATTTAACAACAATTTTCGAGGTGCCTGCAAGGTTCACCATGTGTATATGTGGAAAAGACATTGGCAAACACTTGTTGTCAAAGTGTGTTGTAACTCAGTGGTATAATGTTTCACTATCTACGAAACAAAAGTTATTTTATTTTATTAGTTACATGATCGAACCCAGGTCTTCAGCTATATGCACTGAATAATTTTACCAACTGAGCTATGCCAGAAACCGTCCACAGTACCAGCTCGAACTCGAATATATGATATGATAATAATTAAAATCTGTAAGAATAAAAATATTGTAAAACTAATAAAATATTCATTCCTATGGCAGTAAGTATGTATTTAGTTTCATTGAATGGATTACATCAGCTTCTTGTCTGTGCAGATGACGTGAATATGTTAGGAGAAAATCCACAAACGATTAGGGAAAACACGGGAATTTTACTTGAAGCTAGTAAAGCGATAGGTTTGGAAGTAAATCCCGAAAAGACAAAGTATATGATTATATCTCATGACCAGAATATTGTACGAAATGGAAATCTAAAAATTGGAGATTTATCCTTTGAAGAGGTGGAAAAATTCAAATATCTTGGAGCAACAGTAACAAATATAAATGACACTCGGAAGGAAATTAAATGCAGAATAAATTAATATGGGAAATGCGTATTATTATTTGGTTGAGAAGCTTTTGTCATCTAGTCTGCTGTCAAAAAATCTGAAAATTAGAATTTATAAAACAGTTATATTACTGGTTGTTCTTTATGGTTGTGAAAATTGGACTCTCTTTGAGAGAGGAACAGAGATTAAGGGTGTTTGAGAATAAGGTTCTTAGGAAAATATTTGCGGCTAAGAGGGATGAAGTTACAGGAGAATGGAAAAAGTTACACAAAGGAGAACTGAATGCATTATATTCTTCACCTGACATAATTAGGAACATCAAATCTAGATGTTTGAGATGGGCAGGACATGTAGCATGTATGGGCAAGTCCAGAAATGCATATAGAGTGTTAGTTGGGAGACTGGAGGGAAGAAGACCTTTGGGGAGGCCGAGACGTAAATGGGAGGATAATATTAAAATGGATTTGAGGGAGGTGGGATATGATGATAGAGACTGGATTAATCTCGCACAGGATAGGGATCGATGACGGGCTTATGTGAGGGTGGCTATGAACATCCGGGTTCCTTAAAGGCTATTGTAAGTAAGTAAGTATGTATTTAGTTTCACTTGATATTAATTTTTATTCTACTATCACTGTCGTAATATTTTGCCCATATTATGCCTTATTACGATGATAATTTACTAACCTACACAAAACAAAAGCATTCATGATGTTTTATAAACAATGTCACATTTGACTGACACTGCATTCTTGTGCTTCTGAGCGACAGGTTTTGTTTTATTGTTAGCAATCTGCAGCTTGTTTTTATGCTCGACAAGTTTTAACTTTGATAAAAGGGCTTGTGCTTGTGCCCATCACTATAGAATAATAATATATACTTAAATAATAGTGTAATCAAATGTAGACGATAAAATACTTTGAAGTGACAATATCAATTTTATTTAACCTACTTACTTACAACTTACTTACAAATGGCTTTTAAAGAACTCGCAGGTTCATTGCCACCCTCACATAAACCCGCCATCGGTCCCTATCCTGTGCAAGATTAATCCAGTCTCTATCATCATATCCCACCTCCCTGAAATCCATTTTAATATTATCCTCCCATTTACGTCTCGGCCTCCCCAAAGGTCTTCTTCCCTCCAGTCTTCCAACTAACACTCTATATGCATTTCTGGATTTGCCCATACATGCTACATGTCCTGCCCATCTCAAACATCTAGATTTGATGTTCCTAATTATGTCAAGTGAAGAATACAATGCATTCAGTTCTCCTTTGTGTAACTTTCTCCATTCTCCTGTAACTTCGTCCCTCTTAGCCGCAAATATTTTCCCAAGAACCTTATTCTCAAACACCTTTAATTTCTGTTCCTCTCTCAAAGTGAGAGTCCAAGTCTCACAACCATACAGAACAACCGGTAATATAACTGTTTTATAAATTCTAATTTTCAGATTTTTTGACAGCAGACTAGATGACAAAAGCTTCTCAACCGAATAATAACAGGCATTTCCCATATTTATTCTGCGTTTAATTTCCTCCAGAGAGTCATTTATATTTGTTACTGTTGCTCCAAGATATTTGAATTTTTCCACATCTTCGAAGGATAAATCTCCAATTTTAATGTTTTCATTTCGTACAATATTCTGGTAACGAGACATAATCATATACTTTGTCTTTTCGGGATTTACTTCCAAACCTATCGCTTTACTTCTTCAAGTAAAGTTTCCATGTTTTTCCTGATCGTTTGTGGATTTTCTCCTAACATATTCACGTCATTGGCATAAACAAGAAGCTGATATAACCTGTTCAATTCCATTTTATTTAACCTACATCTACATTAATAGCCTTTGACAAGGCTTTCCTTGTGGAATGATTCTGTCGATTGTGCTTAGACCTGTTCAGCTTGATGTTCAGTGGTCTCGACGAGTCCATTGTCATATATGTTCATTTTGAGGAGTATTGAGTTAGTTGTAAAACGGTATTCAGTGTGGTCAGATCACAATCACATTCTACTCTCTCCTCCACTAATTTACTCTTTACTCACTCATGCTGAACTGATAGCTGGTCTAAATACACGTGCTAGTGGTGTACTGGCTAAGATACAACTTTAGAGATTATTCCTTCGTGCATTTTCAGTGTTCAGTCCTATGAGGATCGAACATTTTAATGGGTTATATTTTGTCTTTCGTCCATAAACTTATAAAAATTTCAGTAGTTAAATTTACATTACATGTTTATACATATTTTATTTTAATTTCTTTTATTAGGCCTATTTGATTTTTCATCATTACGTTTTTGTAATATTAACATTGTACAATAATTCTAGTTGGGAAAAATACGAAAAATTAAAAACAAATTTTAGCGAGAGACTGTAAATTATTATGGAATTTATAATATTATTTAACTGGAACGTTTTCATTATTGTCATTCATTCATTTTAGAGTAGAATATATAGGAATAGTGCTAGTCCTATATTATATTTGACAATTATAAACTATTGTTCTGGTCTTTGTAACTGTTTCAGTCTTATTATTATGCTTCTGCAAGTACTAACAATTAATGTATCCCTTCCCACTCGACTACAAGAAGTTGCTGACAACGGAGGTTATTGGTGTTCATACTGAATGGATACCCAAACACAGCCCTTTTCAGGGCTACATAATTTTCCAAAAATGTTTTTAAGAAACATAGAATTCAGAGTAATACAGGTTCAAATTGTTCGAAATTATTTATACAATCCTTTTTAATGTCGTTCTCATAAAATCTTCGGAACAACTTTTGTTACATGTTCTAAACATTGTTACATCATCTTTATTGTCACTTTGTTTTTATTAATCCCTGTAAATTTTTTTGTTTCAATTTTGTTATATCTTGTTATGATATGCTGTCTTTAATGGCAGCTCAAAATTGAGAAGTCTTAAAATTCATTCGTTCAGTGTTCTGCCCAAGGGCAGGTCTTTCACTTTAAACCCAGCATTCTCCAATCTTTTTGATTTTCTGACTTTCTCTTTGTCTCATATGATCCAATCATCTGATGTCTCTTTTTGCCCCGAACTCTTCTCCTGTTCACCATTCCTTCCAGTGCATCCTTCAATAGGCAGTTTCTTCTCAGCCAGTGACCCAACCAATTCCTTTTCCTCTTCCTGATCAGTTCCAGCATCATTCTTTCGTCACCTCCTCTTTCCAACACAGCTTCATTTCTTATTCTAATGCAGTATACTTACTTACAAATGGCTTTTAAGGAACCCGAAGGTTCATTGCCGCCCTCACATAAGCCCGCCATCGGTCCCTATCCTGTGCAAGATTAATCCAGTCTCTATCATCATACCCCACCTCCCTCAAATCCATTTTAATATTATCCTCCCATCTACGTCTCGGCCTCCCTAAAGGTCTTTTTCCCTCCGGTCTCCCAACTAACACTCTATATGCATTTCTGGATTCACCCATACGTGCTACATGCCCTGCCCATTTCAAACGTCTGGATTTAATGTTCCTAATTATGTCAGGTGAAGAATACAATGCGTGCAGTTCTGTGTTGTGTAACTTTCTCCATTCTCCTGTAACTTCATCCCACTTAGCCCCAAATATTTTCCTAAGCACCTTATTCTCAAACACCCTTAACCTATGTTCCTCTCTCAGAGTGAGAGTCCAAGTTTCACAACCATACAGAAGAACCGGTAATATAACTGTTTTATAAATTCTAACTTTCAGATTTTTCGACAGCAGACTGGATGATAAGAGCTTCTCAACCTAATAATAACACGCATTTCCCATATTTATTCTGCGTTTAATTTCTCCCGAGTGTCATTTATATTTGTTACTGTTGCTCCAAGATATTTGAATTTTTCCACCTCTTCGAAGGATAAATCTCCAATTTTTATATTTCCATTTCGTACAATATTCTGGTCACGAGACATAATCATATACTTTCTATTTTCGGGATTTACTTCCAAACCGATCGCTTTACTTGCTTCAAGTAAAATTTCCGTGTTTTCCCTAATCGTTTGTGTATTTTCTCCTAACATATTCACGTCATCCGCATAGACAAGAAGCTGATGTAACCCGTTCAATTCCAAACCCTGCCTGTTATCCTGAACTTTCCTAATGGCATATTCTAGAGCGAAGTTGAAAAGTAAAGGTGATAGTGCATCTCCCTGCTTTAGCCCGCAGTGAATTGGAAAAGCATCAGATAGAAACTGACCTATACAGACTCTCCTGTATGTTTCACTGAGACACATTTTAATTAATCGAACTAGTTTCTTGGGAATACCAAATTCAATAAGAATATCATATAATACTTCCCTCTTAACCGAGTCATATGCCTTTTTGAAATCTATGAATAACTGATGCACTGTACCCTTATACTCCCATTTTTTCTCCATTATCTGTCGAATACAAAAAATCTGATCAATAGTCGATCTATTACACCGAAAACCGCACTGATGATCCCCAATAATTTCATCTACGTACGGAGTTAATCTTCTCAAAAGAATATTGGACAAAATTTTGTACGATGTCAACAAAAGTGATATTCCTCGAAAGTTACCACAGTTGGTTTTGTCCCCCTTTTTAAAAATAGGTACAATTATGGACTCCTTCCATTGTTCTGGTACAATTTCCTTTTCCCAAATAGCAAGTACAAGTTTATAAATTTCGCTATATAATGCACTTCCACCCTCTTATATTAATTCTGCTGGAATTTGATCGATACCTGGAGACTTGTACTTTTTCAGATCTTCTATCGCAATTTCGACTTCTGAAAGCGTGGGTTCGGGTATAAATGGCTCAGCAGTTTGTATTTCAATTTCTTCCCACATAAGCCCACCATCGGTCCCTATCCTGTGCAAGATTAATCCAGTCTCTATCATCATATCCTACCTCCCTCAAATCCATTTTAATATTAACCTCCCATCTACGTCTCGGCCTCCCCAAAGGTTTTTTTCCCTCCAGTCTCCCAACTAACACTCTGTATGCATTTCAGGATTCGCCCATACGTGCTACATGTCCTGCCCATCTCAAACGTCTGGATTTTCTAATTATGTCAGGTGAAGAAAACAATGCATGCAGTTCTGCGTTGTGTAACTTTCTTTCTAATACAGTATAATAAAAAAAAAGTCACAGTCGTGGATCGAATGCTCTACCATTCAGCTGTCAAGGAGATATTGAGTGGATAAAGTTGGTTGGCATATATTAATAGTATCTCTAATATCTACTTTTCAATCATGAAGCATTTGAAGCGGTTGCCCGAAAAAGGGTCCATGAGTAAAATTCATGTTTTTTTGAGGTAGTACATAATGTGCAAGAACTTACTATTTTGTTAACAGAAATTCTTATGTAAAATGAAATACTGTGAACTATTATGGATCCTTAAAAGCCAGTAAGTAAGTAAGTAAGCAAGCAAGCAGTATTTTTTTAATGTGAATTCCTTTTAATTTTTTTACATAGTTTGGAAATGAATGCCACATCCTTTATGAAGTATTAAACCTTTCGATCATTTACATAACATTATTTTCAATGCTTATTACAGTCAACCATCCCTTACTTACTTACTTACAAACGGTTTTAAGGAACCTGGAGGTTCATTGCCGCCCTCACATAAGCCCACCATTGGTCCCTATCCTGTGCAAGATTAATCCAGTCTCTATCATCATTTCCTACCTCCCTCAAATCCATTTTAATATTAACCTCTCATCTACGTCTCGGCCTCCCCAAAGGTTTTTTCCCCTCCAGTCTTCCAGTCTCTGTATGCATTTCTGAATTCGCCCATATGTGCTACATGCCCTGCCCATCTCAAACGTCTGGATTTAATGTTTCTAATTATGTCAGGTGAAGAAAACAATGCATGCAGTTCTGCATTGTGTAACTTTTTCCATTCTCCTGTAACTTCATCCCTCTTAGCCTCAAATATTTTTTTTTCCATTCCGAGGCGTATTGTATGGATTCGTAACAAGCTGTTTTTTACGGTGATGGGTTGTTAGCCCTTTGCCCAACCCCCAAGCTGGAGGACCACCCCTTATCAGCTGTCCACGACTGCTTATCCAACATATTTACAGCTACCCTCCATATCTGGAGGCCGTCTCCTCTATCTGCAACCTGAGGACGTGCCATGCTGTGGTGATAGGGATCCACAATACATGGATCAACCATCCCTACGAGAATAAAAATGTAGATGTGTTCGAAATTCGAAACGTCTTACAGTACAAAATGAATGAAAGAATTAATTCATTCATAATTTTCTGCCCAAGGGCAAACCCAGTATTCTCCTATTTTTCGCCTTCCTCTTAGTCTTTGCATATGATCCATATATCGTAATATCATCTGATATCTTCTTTTACCCTGAGCTTTTCTCCCATTTATCATTCCTTTCAGTGCATCTATCAGTAGGCAGTTTCTTCTCAGCAATGACCCAGCCAATTCCTTTTTCTCTTCCCGATCAGTTTCAGCATTATTCTTTTTTCACCCACTCTTTCTAGCACAGCTTCATTTCTTATTTAGTCTGTCCATTTCACATGCTACATACTTCTCTGTATTCACGTTTCAAATGCTTCTAGCTGCTTTTCTTCACTTCGTCGTAATGTCCATGTTTCTGCTTCATACAATGCCAAACTCCAAACAAAGAATTTCACTAGACTCTGACCGGCCATATATTGAATGTAGCATAGGATAGCACAACACTGTTGGGGAATATAAAGCTTTACGAGCAGAAGAATGGGACAGGTAGCAATGACCACATATTGACGCCAGTCCAGGCAGAGCCTTCAAGAGGAATGCCAGGTATCCTGCTTCTTGGATTTGGAGTCCAAATCAGATGATGACTTGTTAAATTTTATGACTCTAATTAGTGGCCAAAAGAAAAGAAAACCTCGAGCGAGAAGTAGTTAAAAAAAAAAAAAAAGGGGGATTCTCATGGCGAATTTGTTTTGAGTAGTGAATTTTCTGATACAGAATTTAAGACATACTTTTGTTTAAACAAAACTCAATTCAATGAAATTCACAATTTCATTTAAAGCGATATGAAAGGAAGTGGATGCAATGCTCCGCAGCATATTGGAACAAAAGAAAATTAGGATTCTGTATGTGGTAAGTGTTATGAACTTTATTTAAACTACATAAACATTTTAGTAACTTTTAACTTGTGACAGTTTACAAAATTAAACATCATATGGCCCCACCGAATTGCCTGGCACACAGAGGAGGTTGAAAGTCCTGGGGATGGTTCAGTATTATAATTTCTTCTTTCCTCGAAATTGTAAGGAACACTTTCCTTTTAATTTTCAGTTGTGATGCAAGAGGTGTCCTCTTCGTCATGTTATACATCGACTTAAAAAATTGAAATAACATCATCTTGGGAAGTAAATTTTTTTCGTAGAACACCTCTTTCTAGCGATCGTTTTCTCATATGAATCATGGCCACTTTCATGATATCGGACACAAAAGATGCCTTCTGCTTTTTTTACTACAGGGCTATCACTCATCCCCTCTTGATTATTAGCATCCTGGTTCTCCACCTTTGCACTGTTTTCTCCCTCCTGCATAAAGTTTTTTCCAGCTCCACATTCTCTACAATATTGTTGACGACCACACTTTCAGTAAAATTAGTCGATGTTGGTCTGTTGTTCATATAGGGCAGGCATGTCAATTGATGCCCACAGGAGCAAGCGCGCGCTTTAGAGCCCAGGAGAGCCTGAGCGCTTTACAGCGGAAAGGAAAGAGACAGACGAAAGAGGTGGTATATGCCGCTTGGTCGAGCTATATTCAGGGATGGCCAGCACTGATTCAATAGATAAAGGGAAGAGAACTTATTAACCCTAGATGGACCAAGGGAGGGTCAATTTATGTCCACACTTTTTTAGAACTATTACTATTATAGTATAGAACATGTTCAGACCTTGCTGGTCTCATTTTGTGTCAGAAATAGTATAAAGTTAATGATTCAATAAAGACAATCAAGTTTTTTTGGTTGAAAACCTAATTATATGGACTAAATTTCGAAGTGGTCACAAAATAACCCTCCCTTGGTCCAACTTGTAACAATTTTTTTTATTCGAAATTATAAGTATATGTTACATCAAAAAAGTAAATCCATGGCGTTACAGCCCATGAAGGGCCAAGACCGACCAACTGGCTGCTGGCCTCACGTACACATGCCGAAGCAGAGGTGGACGATCATCCAACCAGAATGGAGGTATCGTGTGTTTAGCACGATGATTCCCTCAGCCGTTATATCTGGTTTGTGAAACCGGATTTTCGCTACCTACCGTAGCCCCCCATGTGCATCACGATGCTGGGTGGGCACCGGTCCCTACACTGGCCGAAATTTCATGAGAAAATTTCTTCCCCCATGAGAACTCGAACTAGCGCGCATTCCGTAACACGATTCCTAGGCAGGATGTCTTAGATCACGATGCCACGGTGCGGGACTATGTTACAACAATGAACTTATTATTCGAAGCTACAAACATATATTGTAACAATGAACTTATTTGGAAACCAACATTATATTACGAGGCGCGTCCATAAAGTAACATTTCCACTCGTTCCACAGCTAGCAAACCATATGTTGTGCGAAGCGACTGCATGTACGTGATAGGGTAATGTTCTGGCATGGCGCATGCACTAGCGGAACTTCCCGAGTGCTCTCAGTAGCTTCGTTTCATTGGCTGAAGATGGATGCTCCTATTCCAGCTCCCGCCGTGTGAAGTGCGATCAGTGACAAAGTTTTTGAATGCACAGGGCATAGCGCCGATTGAAATTCATCGTCAGTTGTGGCAGGTCATGAGCAAGCAGATGGTGCGTCGCTTCTGTAGACAGTTTTCAACAAGACGCCAAAATGTGAACGACGAGGAGCGCAGTGGGAGGCCAGCTATCATCACAGACGACCTTGTGGAGCAACGCACCATCTGCTTGCTCATGATGTTAGGCCCATAGTCCTGGCACAGCTGACGATAAATTTCAATCGGCGCTATGCCCTGTGCATTCAAAAACTTTATCACTGACCGCACTTCACACTCGGCGGGAGCTGAAATAGGAACGTCCATCTACAACCAATGCAACGAAGCTACTGAGAGCACTCGAGAAGTTCCGCTAGCGCATGTGCCATGCCAGGACATTACTGTATCACGTACACGCAATCGCTTCGCGCAACATATGGTTTGCTAGCTATGGCACGATTGGGAAAGTTACTTTATGGACACGCCTCGTACATTGTTGGCATTGCTCCATGGACTGAAAACTCATTTTATAAACAGTGTTATTCTGTCTCTGACCGTGGTATGATTCAGAAACACGAGCAGATAATTATATAATATGGAATGTGAAGCGGAAGCAGTTTCAGAACATTACGAGGAAGAAAGTTATGACATTTTTGATGAGTTTGTTAGTGGAAGTGTTAGTGTTTTGGAAAGTTCTTTACTGATTAAATTGTGTCTAAAATTCTGCAACACGTAAACGAGGAAGCAGATAGGAGTGTCGAAGAAACAACTCCAACTGAAATCCTCGCATTCATAGGTAGCCAACTCTCATTTTGATGGGCGCAAATAACGACAACAACCTAGATTACCATGACTTATGGTCCCAAGAGTTTGGAAGGCCAGTATACATAGCCAGCATGAGTCGGAATATATTTCGTAGTCTTCTGTCATCAGATTTGATGATAAGAACACAGGGCAAGTTGGAGATCTAATGACAAATTTGCTCCTTTACGAGAAATATTTCAACTTTTGAATGACATATTTCCGAAGTACTGTACAGCGGGTAAAAACACTACCATAGATGAAATGCTTACCCTGTTTCCAGGCAGATGCCCATTTAAAGTCTTTTTGAAAGAAAAACCGGGTAAATATGGGATCCTCATCAGACTTCTTGCTGACTGTGACTATCGATACGTTCATAGTATGGAAGTTTATGCTGACAAACAAGAAGGAACAACTCCTGAATCAAGAAATCCTAGAGAAGTTGTCAAAAGGCTTGTTGCTCCAATAAAGGACAGTTCGGAATGTGACTACTGATCGTTTCTATACATCAGTCGAACTTGCTGAAGATCTGTACGGGTGTAAAATTACTTTAGTTGATACCATGAAAAATAATCGCAAACATATTCCTGAAGAACTGAAACCATAACTGGAAGAGAATTTCACTCAAGCAAGTTCGTATTCACTGACCCTGCATTTGGAAAAGCACCTGTCACGTTAGTGTCGTATATTCCTAAACCTAAGAAGAACCTAATCATCCTGTCATCATATCAAGATGCCAAAGTTTCTGAAGGTGAAAAAAAATCAGATATAAATTTATTTACAGTATAACACAGCCAAAGGCTCTGTTGACACCATTGATCAAATGGCGAGGATGTATACTACTAAGAGAGGTACCTGTCGTTGGCCGCTATCAGTATTTTACACCCTAATTGATATTGCGTGCATAAATTCTTATACACGGTACATTATGACTTTCCCAGACTGGTACAAAAAGAAAACAAACAGGCGGCGTTTTTATCTACAGGAACTGGGGTTACAACTAATCAAACCAAATGTGGAACATCGTGCTGCAAACATAATTGGACTGCAGAACAATATCATCATGTCAATGGAAGCCATCCTGAAGAAGAAAATCACCAAAACAACGCAGAATCAGCAGCAACTATCAGGGAAAGGGAGGTGCCATAAATGTAGCAAACAGTGTCGCACCAAGAGTGAAAAACTAAACAAATTAGCAAAGGCAACCATTATTTGTGGAAAATGCAACTTCTATGTGTGTGGAAAACACAGTCAAAAGACAAAATTACGCTGTGAGTGTGTGAATGAGGTGGAAGAATCTCAATGAAGATGTGTATGAAGTATAAGAATTTGTTCAAGCATTAAGTTTCAATAATTAATTTAATTTAACAATTTTGAAGATATAAACAAATTTTCTTTCTTAATATATACTATTTCTTACTTAATTCACTCAATAAAGGAATAATACTTACGCAAAAATTGTAAACACAACCATAAGGGTAAAATATAGAGGTGGACATTAATTAGCCCTCCCTTGGTCCAGCATGTTACAAAAAAAAGCTTGGTCCATCTAGGGTTAAAACTGTATCCATGTTAATTTTTAGATTTGCCTGAGAAGTATAAGTGCATTATAAGAATGTAAGTTTTAATTTTAATGCTCATTTTTCACAAGTTTGATTTTTTATTCAAAAGAAATATTTTCTCAACTTTTCGTATAGAAAAGTGAAATTTTCAGGTATAGGCCTATTTATTTAGTAGCCTTACAGAATGTTTTCGTAAATCTAATATACCGTGTATACGTATTACTGAAGATAGTGTATTGAAAATTTTGAAAATATTCGCATGGAAATTGTTTGTAAGGAAATAAATTAACAAAGCAACTACTGTTACATCATAAGCAAAAGATACGTGCCCATGTGTTGTAAAAATGTCAGCTCTATAGCTTCAGCAGATTTCGAGAAAATAATTTAATATTCTGATGATAGGAAGTTGCTCACAAATATCACCTTAAAAGCATAATGCGATAAGAGTTTTGTTATGTAATATTAGTTACACTTAAAACATATACAGTACCTAGGTAACTTTGCTTTGTACTGTAATATTGTTTTGATTAGTTTATTGATTACTTTTGTAAGGCTAAAGATACCATCAATATAAATTCCAACTTACCATGTCATACTCAATCTCTTTCTTTGGAATATCACTTTCTTTATGAATGATGTATTTCATCCACTTAATACAGTATAATATTATACTACTATGGAATTTAAGTGAATATTCCTTCTTAACACTCTATTATGTTATTAAGATTTAAAACACAAGTGCAATATTAAGAAATCAGTGTTAGTACTTTTGTTTTACAGACAATATAGATAATATTAAACAGAAAGAAGTCATATAAAAATAACGACATAAAATTTCACGTTCTGTTTGAAGTTTGTGCACCACTGTTTTCTTAATCCAACAGGTTGCTTATTCATATACACAACCCTTCCTCTTTCCATACTCAGCGCTTGCTGCCTGCGCACGACGTCAAGGTCAGAAAAATGCGCTTGCTTTGACATCACTGATATAGGGCAAGAGGAACTTCATTTGTTTCTGGTATGTCTAAAGTTTGCTGACCGTACTGGCATCGCCACTCCTTTTCTTTTTGTCTTCTCAGTGTGTCTCTATGACAATCCCTAAGTTTCCGCCATGTTTCTTTACTGTCTCACCTAACAAAAAAAGAATAAATTATGAATAATTTGCATTTAATTTCAGTTTTCTTTTTCACTTTAATTAATTTATTTATTTTAATAAACTTTAATTATGAATACTGATAGTGATATCGATATTTAGCCAACTTCACAATTTTATTTTAGTTATGGTGGATCTTCACATTTCTGAAAACTAATTTATGAATATTTATGACATTTTCATACAAGTCTCTTTCTGACTTGAATTAATTAACTTAGCCTATCTATTTATTTCTTTAGGAATAAATTATGGACAAATTTACAATTAATTTTCTTCTTTATTTTAATTAATTAAATTATTTAATTAAAAGAATACATTTCGAATATATTATATTTTGTGTACTTACATATTCATTCATTTACTTCATTTATTTTTTTTAGTGGGTTATTTAACGACGCTGTATCAACTACGAGGTTATTTAGCATCGATGAGATTGGTGATAGCGAGATGGTATTTGGCGAGATGAGACCGAGGATGTGCCATAGATTACCTCGCATTCACCTTACAGTTGGGGAAAACCTCGAAAAAACCCAACAGGTAATCAGCCCAAGCGAGGATCGAACCCACATCCGAGCGCAACTTCAGACCGACAGGCAAGCGCCTTAACCGACTGAGCCACGCCAGTGGCTTACTTCATTAAGTATTTTAGGTTTCTTGCTACTGGGGATACTTTTCACACAATAGCTCTTAGGTACAGAATGGAAGAAAGAACTGTTTCTAATATTTTTTCACAAGTTCGCAAGGCAATTTGGAAGGAGATTCAATCTGTTTATCTACCTGAACTCTCACTGAACATATGGAAATGCATAGCATCAGAAGTCAATTCGAAATGGCAATTCTACAATTGTTTAGGGAGTATTGATGGCAAACATGTCATAATAAAAAAACCGCCAAAGAGTGGATCATCATTTTATAACTATAAACATTTTTCTTCCACTGTATTGATGGCAAATGTAGACGCGCATTACAGATTTTCCACAGTAGGTGTTGGCTCAATGGAAAGATTGAGCGACGGCAATATTTTTTCCCCAAAGCATTTTAGGAAATAAATTAAGTACCTCAACACTAGAGTTACCGGTACCTATACCTGAGAATTTGCCAGGACAAAATATTCCAAAACCTTTTTGTGTTCGTGGAAGATGAAGCATTTCCATTAATGAGAAATCTAATGCAACCCTACCCTAAAAGACAAACGAGTGACAACAATGAACACAAAATGTTCAATTATCGACTCTCTCGTGCATGTCAAACTATGGAATGTGTTTTTGGAATGCTGGCGACTAGGTTTAGGTTAGGCCTTTCGAATGTAAACTGGAGACAGTGGATGACGTTGTAAAGACTACATATGTGCTGCATAATTATTTAAGGACAGAAAATGAATAGGCCCCACATTGCAATTGGAGCTGGACAAGGACGTTATTGTGGATATATCAAGTGACAATCAATTATTTCCACTGTCGGCAAATAGAATTAGACAGTCCAATGAAGCTTTCCCGATAAGGAAACTGTTTATTAATTGAAGGACTCGGTGCAATAAGGTGTTAACCCACACGTAGTTACTTCTGAGATATGAGCATTTTAAAGTTTAGAAAAAGCCATAATTCCAAATATTGAAATTTAAATGCTGAAACTGCTTTCAATGTGAAGCTGTGACTCTTAAGTTACATTTATGTAATTTTGAAACATTTTACCGAATTTGGAAGACCTATATTACAGGCATATTTGATAATCGGGGATGTCTATGTGGGTTAGCACCTTATTGCACCAGATGCTTTGAGAGGGATTACGAATGAATTACAAACATAAATTTATTCTGAACACTTATACAACCTAACTAAATTATAATTATAATGAATAATATCTGATTTTGTCCTCTACACTTGGACATTCTAATTTACGTTGTATTATACTGTGTTTACAACAAGATTTGCTTATAATAATAATAATAATAATAATAATAATAATAATAATAATAATAATAATAATAATAATAATAATAATAATAATAATAATAATCCGAGGCACGAGAGTCCATGAAGGACCATGATCGTCCAGCCGGCTGCTGACCTCACGTCCACATGCCGAAGCAGAGGTGGACGATCATCCAACCAGAATGCAGGTATCGTGTCGTTAGCACGGTGATCCCCCCAGCCGTAATAGCGGCTTTCGTAATCAGATTTCGCTACCTATCGCAGCTCCCCTTGTGCAGCACGATGCTGAGTTGGCACTGGTCCCATACACTGGCCGAAATTTAAATGGCATTACAACAATTCAATTTTACCATGCACTATATATCATCAAGTATATCCACATTTTCAGGTTAATGTTCTTCACCGCAGTACCGTGAGTAACGAGATTCCTGTAGAAAACATGATGTACTGGTGGGATCTATTCCAGAAGTAACATTACATCTGCTAATTTTCGACTCTCTATAGGAAGTTGTGTTGAATATTTAAGTTGTAAATCACAAATTGAAATTGTTGAACTATGACGACCCCATTTCCTGAGAGTGTACTGAATGTAGTGACAGTTCATGCTAGTAAGTGTAACCAACCTCTAAAAAGCCTGGTAAAGCTGAGTCAATCTTTAAACAAAGAGGCATTTGAAAATTGGAGAGGTTTCTTTGAATCTGAAACTATTTTCTTCAGTATTGAATAAGTCAATGGACGAAAATTTTTAAAGTCCAACTGATACATCTTCGTTACTGTAAACTTATTTTTTCTATTAGCATTTAAGATTATACAGGGTGTATCAAAACGTTAGGTCAAGCCTTAAGGAGGTGATTCAGGACCCTATTTGTAACAAAAATCCTAATACAATATTCATCCCCGTTTCCGCGTTACACAAATATCACGTACCGTATCTATCCTCATTTGATTCCACACCTAATGGACCTGTCTGCTTGAGAGAAGGCAGGTTAATTGTCAGTAGTCTAGAGCAGATGCTCAGAATTTCCCCCTTTCGCACGAATACACACTTCAGCACGCCGTCTGACTGCTCGCTGCACATTATCCAATCCGTGCTGGTGTATCTCCATTGCAGTCGTGTTAATCTTTGCAACGAGCTCTTCCCTGCTTGCTACCTTCGTTTGGTGCATTTTCTCCTTCATGGAGCCCCAGAGAAAGAAGTCCAATGGTGTTAGGTCTGGGAACTGGGCTGGCCAGGCAATGGGACCACCACTTTCAATCTATCTGCCTCGAAAATGGTGATCTAACCACTGGCGTACTGGAAGTCTGAAATGTGGTGGAGTACCATATAGTTGATACTATAGTTGCCTGGCCAGCCTGGTCCCAGACTTAACACCATTGAACTTCTTTCTCTGGGGCTGCAAGAAGGAGAAAGTGTACCAAACGGAGATAGCAAGCAGGGAAGAGCTCGTTGCAAAGATTAACACGGCTGCAATGGAGATACACCAGCACAGATTGGATAATGAGCAGCGAGAAGTCAGACGACGTGCTGAAGCGTGTGTTCATGCAAGAGGGGGACATTTTGAGTATCTGCTTTAGACAACTGACAATTAGCCTACCTTCTCTCAAGCAAACAGGTCCATGGGGATAGATACGGTATGTAATATTCAAATGGGGATAGATACGGTACGTGATATTCATGTAACTCGGAAACGGGGATGAATATTGAAAAAGTGTACTAGGATTTTTTGTTGCAAATAAGATCCTGAATCACCTCCTTAAGGATTGACCTGACCTTTTGATACACCCTGTATATGACCAGTCTTCTGTAGTATAAACGGTGGAACAATATCTCCGAGAATACAACTCTAGTGTATGCGAACAAAATCACGATCGCTCTAGTTTGAATAACTTCTTTGTTGAATAGTGAAGTATATTGTTGTCCTTTATTTTTCCTTCTCTTGTGTTTAAAACCTTCCCAGTCTTGATGGTGACGCTTTCTTTTCCTGTTTGGAGGGAATTTGATGTGAGTGATCTCAGGTTCCCTTGATATGTTTAATTCACACTGAAACAGTGGAGTAAAATAAAAAAAAAAATATATATATATATATATATATATATATATATATATATATATATATATATATATATATTCATATATATGTAACTTTTATAACGTTTAACTTTGATGCAAGAAGGTGTCATCCCTCAATACTATTTTAATAATGAGAAATTAAAATAATCCTTACCTCTTCCGATGTGCCTTCATTTCCAGTCAGATATAATATAATCTGGGTCGTCGATGCTATCATCAGTGTAGTTACTCACGTCATCGTTTCAATTAACTTCTTTTTTTAGAATCTGTTCATTTGGCTACTTTCTCCTTTCAACTTGGTATAGGTTAGCGCCTTATTGCTCAAAACAAATGGCTCTTAACATTGATTAGAAGAAGGATATGCATTTACTGCTGCGAAATTTATACTCATACCAGAGCCATCTTTTGATAGAAAGTGCACAATATTATTCCACGTATGTTTGTGTATAAATCTCAATTTTCACAAAAGTGAGGATTAGCACCTTCTTGCACCGAGCCCTTCAATTGTTTCATTTCAGCTGCAGGTAGTGTTCCTTGGCAACAACAATCTCTTGAATGAGGACATTATTGATGTAGTGCAGTGATTCTCAAACTTTTTCTACCTTGGACTAACCTATAGTGTAATGGTGTAGAATGTAATTAATTCTCTTTGTTTTGATATTATTATTATTATATTTTCATTTATTTATTGAAGTGGGTATAACAACGAAATTGAAACTGAGTTAATACCAGTAATGCATATTCATTGTCAAAATCTTGCATTTTCATTGAAATATTACAGATTTGGTATAAGCAGTACCGGTAATACAAAATTGTATAAGAATGTTTTTAAAAAATCTTTATGATACACAATTTATTATATTTTTTTTAGTATTTAATAATTAACAAATATGGAAGCTAGTACCTCAAAAGTTCTGTTCAGTAGGATGAATGTGCTTGTTTCTTAAGCCTGCAAATTATTTTATGTCTGGCTTTTATGGCGGAAAATTGTAGCCCCATTTCTACTTCTGAATTTAGTCCGTTTCTGTACTTTCTTTTTAGTGGACACCATGGGCGTACGCAAGGGAGGGTTACAGGGTTAGAACCCCCAACCCCTTGAACTTTAAAAAAAATGACATATTTAGATTTGAGTTTCTTTTTTTTATCCATAATAGTTTTCCCTTCTCTAATTTTTCACTGTCAAAGTAACAAAATCTACATCGACATAAGACATAATCCTCCTATCCCTCCTTCAATATACTCATCATGCCAGTTTCATTCTACATCGTTAGCAGTTTCCATGTTCCGTTATTGTGTTTAATTCAATTTATTTCAATATGTTTGATTGTTTCCATGTATTTTCCTGTTACGTAAAAAGAAAGTGTCTATCCTATCATATAGAAATAACTGTTGACTAAATATATATGTGATTATTGCATAAGTGTAATAATGGCACAAGCATTTTTATTATACAAAATTAAACAGAAGTTAAAATTTGTTAAAAATTGAATAGCTGTGAAGATATTACGTTTTAAAGATTTTATAACGATATATTCATGAAAATGATAAATATACCGTAATATAATAATACTAATAATAATAATAATAATAATAATAATAATAATAATAATAATAATAATAATATGGGTACCGGTTACATAAAATATAAAATACTGATAATGTAAATTATAAACAATTATAGTAATAACCCCCCCTTAACAAAATCCTGTGTACACCACTGTTGGATACATACATAGAAAATCCGGTGATAAAAGTCATGCACGACATATTATTTTATGTTTTGTATGTTCGATGGCGATGATGATGATGATAATCATCATCATCATCATCATCATCATCATCATCATCATCATCATCATCATCATCATCTTCATTAGCCATACAGGTTATAGTCCCAGAAGGACTGTTACGGTCCACAAAAGTTTTCAGCTCATCTCTTCATTGAACGTCCAGTTGATCTCCTGCCTGTAGGTTAATAATGCAGGATTGCAAGAGAGATTCTAGTCCTAGACATATGCCTCACATGCTGACGCCATTTATCTTGATAGTGACATATGTCTGCTAGTATAGAGTTCATTTCAAGTTCCTTTAAGATGTCTTCATTTCTTTTATGGTCTCACTTAGTATACCCAGCTGTTCGGCACATGAATCTCATTTCACTAGCAGTGATTCTACTTGCGTCACATTTCCTTAGAGTCCATGCTTCACTTCCATAGTGCAGGACGGATGTCTCCCCTTCTTAGACATTCTCATCTCCAGGAAGCCAGATGGCACACTGGGTCACAGAGTATACAGGAAACCTACACATACTGATCTATATCTGAATGGACGCAGCCACCACCACAGGACTGGTCTTGATAGTGACGTATGTCTGCTAGTACAGAGTTCATTTCAAATTCTTTTAAGATCTCTTCATTTCTTTTGTGGTCCCACTTAGTATACCCAGCTGTTCGGCGCATGAATCTCATTTCACTAGCAGTGATTCTACTTGCGTCACATTTCTTTAGAGTCCATGCTTCGCTTCCGTAGTGCAGGACTGGTCGTGCTAAGGATTTATACAGACAAATGCAGGTATGTCGCTGAACTAGAGATGGTTTATGATTCTGTTTATGATGCCCATTGATTTATTATGCTGTAAAATTTTGTGATGAATGTCTAAATCTGCTAAGAAAGATAATTTGTAGCCAAGATATTTAAATTGTATAGCTCTTTCCAAAATACTTCCATTAATATAAATTTTGCTAGGAATGGGCTCTTTGCCACAAAAAGCCATAATTTTAGTTTTGTCAGTAGAAATTTCTATAGAGTATTTGTCTGCTGTGATTTTCAAATTGTATATGGACCTTTGTAAATCGCCCTCTGAACAGGCTAGCAAAGCTAAATCATCTGCAAATAACAATATGTCCAAATTTAAATTGCGTTTTATTGGTTTGTGACCATGTCATCTTCCAGGCTGACAATGTATCTGCAATTTTAATTGAGATTGAAGTATCTTTTTATATATATTATAAATATTCTGAACAATTTGTTGTGGGATACAATCTTCTACTAATATATTCAATAAGATGTTACGATTTACATGATCAAAAGCTTTTTTGAAGTCCACAAATGCAATGTGTTTTTCTATATTGAATTCTCGATTTTTCTCAGTCAAAAGTTTCATTGTGAAGTAGCCAATACAGCATGATTTACTTACTTACTTACTGGCTTTTAAGGAACCTCGAGGTTCATTGCCGCCCTCACATAAGCCCGCCATTGGTCCCTGGGTCCCTATCACCACGGCATGGCGCGTCCTCAGGTTGCAGATCGAGGAGACGGCATCCAGATATGGAGGGTAGCTGTGAATATATTGAATAAGCAGTCGCGCACAGCCGATGAGGGGTGGTCCTCCAGCTTGGGGGTTGGGCGAAGGGCTAACAACCCTTCACCGTAAAAAACAGCTTGTTACAAATCCTTCAAATAAGCCTTGGAATGGGACAGCATGATTTGCTTTTCCTAAATCCGTTTTGTTCTTCACCCAGTATTTAATAAACTAATTCTCCTCTAATTTTCACAATCCTAAATAATAATAAGACTATAATAATTATTAGTTTTCACACTATCATAATCTTTGGTGATGTTTGATACTTTGTATTCATGTTTTCGTAATTTTTGTATACGTTTATAGTAAATTCTTAAGTAGTCCTACATAATAAAATGTAAAACATCCCCTCCTGTGATTCCGCGGAACACATTTTGAGAAATGCTTACTGGTGAGTAGGATGAAGAAAACTAATTTGTTTGTTAAAAATTGTGACAACATTCCAGAGTGTTTTATAACTAGAGAGAAAAGAAATAATAACACAGTATGCTTGGTTTACAATGTTGTGTCAAATGGACAGTTTGATGTCAAATATGCCTTTCTTTTTAATAAATTTCTTTAAAACTTACCTTTAAGAAAATTAAGTTCTCTGGCTCTTTTGCTTTACATATCTCATCTTTTAGCTTCGTTCTCATATAATCTTCATGGGCAGTGCTATATAATGCTGGGTATTCTCTCGCAACTTCTATTAATCGCTCCATATTTGTATGTTTTCACATGAACTCTGCAGAAGAAACTGTGTACTTCACACAACCAGACCCAGGTTCTGTCTGCCTCCCCCTATTCTGTAACTGCACTGGGTCCAATCTGCAGTGCCTCATACCATCCTGTTTACAGATTTCTCAGCTAGGATGCCTTGTGGTGCACTGCACTGAGCTATCTTCAATATACAGTCAGCCTCTTCCATAGTTCTTTTTCCAGAGCTTTGCAGAAGATCTCCTTTTCTATTAAAAGCTTTCTTTGCTACTGCTATTCTCTTTTTGACTTGACAGCAGCTCATGTTACTGCTTATAGTGCACTCCAAGTATTTGAAGCTGTCCACTTGCTCTGCTGCCTCATCAAATACAAAATGAATAATGAACTTAATTGTTTGAGTTACTGTAAAAATGTATCGCAAAACCAATTTGTGTTTGGATACACATTAAATTATTTGGTTATCTGTTATGGTACCATGACAAGTCTGGGTCTCTGCATAACTAGCCAGGGATTCATAGAAAAAAAAATCGGAAGTATTAATGAACCTAACATGACATTTTTCATGTGTAAAATGTAACTTCAAAAAGTGAGAAATATTTTACAGTGTATTTTTTCTACTAGAAAAGGTGCCAGTACTCACCAAAATTTACAATTTATTATTACAAACTTACCATGCGTTCCATGGTCTGCCATGAGACAAAGTATACTGATCAATTACAAAATAAAATATGATAACTGAATTTAACAAATGTGATTGCAATTGGATATCAAACAAACACTAGAGATAACAAAATATGTAGAACAACATTCTTAGAATTTAAATACACTGACATTTTAATTAAGTTACAGTTTGGTATAGATGATTCCTTAAGATGGTGGGTGACCCCTTCAAGGCTGCTAGCACCAACTGTTCAATTAACGCTTTGGTAGTTCTTGCAGCTTCAGGAAGCGCTGAGTTGCAAGTGGGATTGTACCTCTTGCACCAATGAGTAGGCCTTGGACTGTGATTTTGGTCAGATTGTGTTTGTCTTTGTAGTATGGGATAGTTGGCGTATATATACCAGTCTTCTTAGCATTAACTTCTTCTGGTTGATTAGCATGGGACTCGAACTGCATGGCAAGATCAATAATGCTGGCAGTGGAAGAGCCAGGTAATATCACTATCATGTTAATATGTCTGGTGCTACCATTTTTGGCAATCCCATGGACTTCCTCATACACCGTGAGACCTTTTTCAATGAGAGCATTGGCTATTAAGCTTCTTGTGTGGTGATGTCTGGCATTACGCAGCATTTCCCCAAAAAGGCAAGATCCTAGAACATAAGCAAGGGTTTCTTGCTCGCTGAGGCAAAGCCTACAGCGGTATGTGTCCTGGGATCTGCCTGGTACGATTCTGACTGCACACACATTAGTTTGCATTTTAATAGCTTCCCTCTATTCCGCTCTACTCAAACCATTGGGTTGGCAATCCAACTATTGGCTGGTGTATGTGGAAGTGTGTACCATTTCTCGAACTGTCGCTTTCTTAGTTCTTCTCTAACTTTCTTTGTTGTAACGGGAATTTCTGTGCTTGGTGTGATGTCTAGATATTGTAAGCACTCTTCTATTTCGCTCTCCAGATCTCTTATATGATTGATGTGGTGGTTGCCTATTAACTGAAGTGTTCTGCAAATGTTCATATGCTGTAAAAAGGCCTCCTATTTCGCAATAAATGCGCCTAGCCGTTTATGTTTCATACTTGAATAGATCGTGCTATCAGGTACATCAGTTGGCAGTTGCAAGATTTCCTTAATGACATTTTTAATCATAACATCAGCATTACTAAAAAATTTTGTAGGAATTTTGTGAAGTGGAGTTGTTTGAAATAAATATATTAGGGAACGGCACATAAAATGAGAGTGAATGTTGAATTTTTGGTGTGGCTGGAAGAGTAGAGATGTCAGAATTTCAAATTTGGATTCAAGATCGTTCATAACAGTTTTACAATCAAATACTTGAGAACCATGGAATGGGACTCCTAGATACTTCATAGTTTCGCTTTCTGCTAAAAAGGGTATTTCTTCATCAGAATTCAGTTGTCAGGCTTCATAAGAAAGCACCCTGTGGCAGAGTGAGATGCACTTCGATTTTTGGACTTTTGTTTCAAGTCCAATCTCACGAAATCGTTCAATAGCGATGTTGGCAAGAATTTCTGTGAAATGTTTATTTTTCCCCACTATTAATGTATCATCTGCAAAACCTATAACCATAATAGAACAAGCATATAACCGTGTTCTTCAAGGGAGTCAGGTGTTAAAAGCTCGGATAAAATATGGTCAGTTGACATGTTATATATGAGCGGTGAAAGTGGCGAGTCCTGCATTACTCCTTGTCGTATTGGTATAGGCTCAGTTTTCTTGTGATTCACCTCAATTTGTGTTGTATTACCTCGTTGAAGCTCTATAATAAGTTTTGCTAATTTTTTGGGGAATTCCATGAGTAGAGAGTATTCTTTCTAAATGATAATGTCCTAAGTTATCAAAAGCTTTTCTTATATCGAGAAAAACCAGTGTGGCATCCACTTTGTTGACCTTGGATGAAGTCAAAATAGATTCAAGCAATGAAGAGTTTATAAATTCCCGGGAAGATTGGTGAATCCCCTCTGATGTTTGGAGATGTATTGTTAGGGACACCTTCTTCTCCATGGAATCATAGTTTGCTGTCTGTTTCCACTGCCAACTGTACAATTCATTTTGCTATTGTAAGACAGAAATGTTAATTAAAAAAAAAAAAATTTGAAAGAGAAAGGTATTGGTAATGCGTACTATTATATATCACCAGAGAAGAGCACTGATTTTATTGCAGTTTATCATCCTCTACTGAAGGCTCTTATTGATAATGAAAATAGCAGAACAAAGTCTAAGATACAAAATGAACATAGCTTTCTTCTATCGAACTTGGTTTAACAGCATTGATATAGTGATATAGTGGTGATTATCATGAATGTAAGATGTTTAGTCCAGTATTTCACCAATAATGCTGAAATGCTTGGTAGCACTATAAGAACTGCTGTATCAATTAAAAATATTTGCACATGAAAGTGCAATTGAGGACTGTTTTTGCAAAGCTTGCTAACTGAAAAAACTAAATTTTACAGGAGAGACAAAACACTATAGTAAGCAAGTTTTGTTGTATGTTCACTTACAGCAGAAAGAAAGTTTTGAAAAACCGATGACACTTTGACACATTACAATGAAGAGAAATAACCCAATTTTACTAAGACGCTTTGAACATCATGTAGAGGGCTGCCTTATGTTAACGAATCCATCAAAATCTCAATTTTGCAAATTTTGCAATTAGCAAGTTTTGCAAAAACAGTTCTCAATTGTACTGAAACAGCATTTTCATCTGTTAAATGTAAAAAACGCACTAATAGAATTATTGCAATAAATACTAGTTGTTTTTATGGAGGAGACTATGTTCTGAGAGACCCACAACTGATGGTGATCATGATGACTAGTGTTGTTTAGTCAACTGCCTGAAGACAGGTCTGAACCTCATAATTGACACCAATACACAAAATCCAACTGAAAGGACTGTAGTAACTGGAAAATTAAAGCATGATAAAACAAATGATAATAAATTGCTATTATCAACTTTAATTTTCAAGTTAAAACTCTTTTGGTGTATTGTGAACACCAGAGCTATACCATGTGATACTACTGCTACTACCACAGGTACTTTACGCTTGCAACATAAATTCTTCAACCAAGAAAATGAACCTGTTATCACTATTCATTTGTGTACAAGCAGTAGTTTCAGTAGAGTATTGCAACTTATTTATGAGGTGCCAATGGGATATCTTTCACCGGTACATTACTTACTCTTATTTCCTCAATCAAGAAATTTTTCGCACTTACAAGCATCTCTCAACTCTGTGGCCAATGATCATTACTACAGAGAAATTTGGCAAATTTATACATAAATATATTTTAGGACGACCTAAAAACGCTGGCATGAGACCATAACAGATCCACTGGGGTCTGATACATGAAAACTCATGATGATGTATTTTAATTTTGTCATGAAATTATATGTACCAAACTTTACTTTCATGCTATCAAAAGGTCCCATCAAATAATGTGTGAACATATAGCTAGTAGAGTAATAAAAATATATAAAAATTATAACATTTTGCTTTTGACGTGAATAAATCTTTAAAATGTGTACAGTACGATTACTTAGTCCTAACAGTCGCCGGCGATCTGTGCCAGGTCAGGCAAGTCCATTTAGTTACACCAAGGAGTGTTTGGGTTATTCACTTGCTTGCCTTCGGAGCGATGGGATGTCATGTATGTGGTAGAGCAGTATGTTTCCAGTACAATTAAGCTGTACTGCATTCCTTTACCGACCGCTCGCCCTTATCTCTACTCCGGAACTTTCCCCACTCATATTAATTTCCCTCTTTCACGTCACTGAGCTGTCAGGACTAAATAATTGGTCTGTACCTTCTAGAAAAAAAATGGACGAGCAAAGAAAGGGGTATAGAACTTTAACTAATCTCTCAAAAAGTATAACTGATAACCAAAATGTGAAAACTGACTTTGATAACCAAAGGATACAAGCATCTAACTATAGCTACTTCACAATCACATGCATGTAGAGGAGTGTCCGCGATTTTTCGGTCTTTTGCACTGAGCCATATGTTTTGAAGTTAGTATATCTCCAGACTTCATCATGGTAGGATGGTGATCTGGGGGTCTGAACCGAGATCTAACCACAAAATGCTGAAACATAAGCATTTAAATGGACAGTGAAAAGTTATGAGTGAGAATCCCAAAAAAATAAATGACAAATTGAAATGTCGAAATACTGGGTGTTCAGTTCAAAATGTGTCATGGCTCGCCGTATGTCATGTGGCTATCCGATGAGCCTAGAGAATTCAATCTTCCTACACTTCCGCAAAGGCGTATTACGTAAATGCGAGAGAAGTTTCCTAGCAAGTACGGCGTTCATTCTGAAGATTACTTTCCGATACGTACGGTAACACCAGTAGTGGCAAGAATGTGAACTGTTTGGAAACACATACTGAAGTGAGTTTTTTTTTTCTTACTGTTGGGATATGGGGGAGAGGGTTAAGACGATTACTTACGTATTTGTTGACATTAACTTGGACGGTCAACATGGACACGGAGCATTTTGATTTCTGTTGTGGAATGTTGCCGTATGACTTGCCCGCGCAAAACACAGTTCGAAAAAGGTTATGGTAGCACACAGACTTTACAGACCGCCATCTGTTGCTACGACATTCAAGTTATACCGTGCAGTTTGAACGCCTTGATTAATAGGCAACTTCTCAGACATAAAAGCTGAAACTCACTTCAAATCGCTGACTCACAACAGTGACGTCATGACACACTTCGAAATGAACACCCAGTATATGCAGTTAAAGTCTAAGTTGTTGTTATTGTCTAGTGCCTTGCATTTGGCAATGAAGCCATTAGCAGTCGTGATGCGCCTCCTATAGCCTCTCCTACCCAATTCCCAACCTCAACCTGCCCGTGGTACACCCTGCTTTTAACAGATGAGGATCTGGGGACCGAGTCACAGCAGTATAACTGTTTCATCTAAAATGGAGGAAATGCCATTTACATATGTGCTGGCCTATCACAGCACAACAGCGTCCCTCAGCGGCACATGAGGGAAAGGTCGGTGGATCTAAATAACATCTATTTAGTCCTCCCGGCTAGGTCCGAAGGACCCATTGACCAACGACAGGTGCAGTCCCTCTTCCACAATGGGGGTTTATGTCGGGTGATGTAACTGCCACATTGTAAAAACTAGTGCCCGTTAAGAAAACAGTTACATGAAAGCCACAACATACATGAGTATGAGTCCTAAAGATAAATATTCCGGAGTTAAAACTGTCCCCCAATCGGATCTCTGGGTGGGGACATCTTTAGGCAAATCTCATCATACCAATTCCAATACTTTAAGAATTCTACAGTTAAAGTTTAAGTCAAAATACAAGAAATACATTTCAGATGAAAGAAGACCTCAAAAGAAATCTATTAAGCCAAAAATGACCCAAGCCGAATGAAGCAGGACTTATAGAAAGGGGAAGAATGCTGAAACGGTGCAACTCTGAGAGTCCCAACTGAGCACCTCTACTGCAGTACATGTGAACCAATGGATGTAGACACTGAATACAATTCAATAGAAGCAGACACATATACCAAGCCAGTAAACGTGGTTAGATCTCAAGAAAAATATAACACAAATGAACTAAATGAAATTACAGGGCAATAAACCATTTTACTTCTCATATCACCATCCTTTAATAAATAAAATTCTACTATAGATAACTTGCCTTTCATATCACAGCCAACTTCTACCTCAAACCCTTACTGTACAACACAGAGCCATGTACAGAAAGCCCCATGGGTGTATCATTGACACAGCATATCCGAATTTTTATATATACAGTGTGTCTGGCTTAAACGTACATTTCATTATTTTATTACATGAAAAGTATTATTTACACTCGGTTTGCTTCTACAGGTAGGGTAACCCGAAATGTTTTTACATACCTAATACATCTCAATATGCGCACCATTAGTGGCATGGCAGACGTCCAATTTGTGTTCCACCTCTCTCCATGTGTTTTGGAGCACTACAGGCGTAACATTTGTGACAGCTGCAACAATGAAGTGACGCAGATCTGGTTGTGTTTGGTAACCTTTCCTGAAGTGTAGAATGTAGCCTCATCCGAGAAATAAACCATATCAAGGAATGCCTCATTTTCATCAATTTTTGTCAGAATTGTCTCTGCGAATACCCTCCATCACAGCTTGTCTTCAGGTTTGATTTGATGACGAATCTGAAGTTTGTATGCCCGGCAACCTTTTATGGACGACATCATGTACTGTTGAATGAGGTAAATTTAGTTCCCTACTTGCTAGTCAGATTGATTTACAGGGGTTCTGCTGGAAAGACGTATGGATTAATTCGACATCAGCCACTGGAACAGCGCGCTTGGTGTGGTGGCCCGACTTTGAAACCAAACTCCCAGTTCCACGAAGGCATCTGTCCCATTTCATGACTGTTACATATGTTGGAACATCGTCAGTTGGTTGCAGTTGATATTCACGCCGAAATCGATGTTGTACCTGCGTAACAGATTTCAACTCTGCGAGAGAAAGCACACAGAATGCCTTTTTCTGTGGTTACTGACGCTAATTGGCTATTTCCGCTAACGACGTAGTTTGCGCATGTGATATACTCTCCCGACATGCAAACACAGGAAACATTTTGAGTTACCCTACCCATAGAAGCAAACCAAGTGTAAATATCAACAATACTTTTCAAGTAATAAAATAATGAAATGTTATATGTTTAAGCCGGTCACAGTGTATAAATTAATTTTTATAGGAATATGCACCGTGGCAGCTCGCATTAAGGGACAATGGGCACATGCCCCACCAATTCGTTTTATTTTCCCACAAAAAAATACAGCAATTTTTGCTTAAAATTATCGGCTCAAAACTTAATGATGTAAGAGCTTCCATTCAGGCATGAACATACTGTGAAATGTAAATGCTTTCAGCTATGGTGAGCGAGTGGAATCATGGAATTATCTGGCTGGGGCTCTGTAGTTTTAGTGCCCATCCTTTGCACATGCACACAGATAACTCAGAGTTTCAAGTGCCCATCCTTTGCACATGCACACAGATAACTCAGAGTTTCAAGTGCAAGAAGAGGGGTTTGAGGTGATGTATGTGGGGTAGAGAAGATGAGAGGGGAAGCGTTGGCCAGGACTCAAGTCATTGGCGTGGTCATCCTGTGCACATGAGCAAATGGTTTTAAAACTATGTGTAGAACGCGATGAGAGCAAAAAGAAAGCTTACCGTTACATATGATGGTAACACTGCCATTACCCGAAGAACCAATTAAGTTGCCAGCTTAGCTATTCTGTAGCTAGATCTAGCTTTTTTTTTTTTTCTTTTTAGATTAGTTACTGTAATTGCTATATTTCAGACAGATCAAAGGCAATGCTTTACTACGTTTTCCGATTAATTTAGCTACTAATTAAACCTTTTAACATTGTTAATATAGAAGTTTAGCTATATTCAAAATTATGGTAGCTACTTTTTCTTTATTAAGAGTGTTGGCAACATTGACAACTGTTTGAAATACATGTTCTCGGTTCCCATGTTTGTATTCGTAGCAGCAATAATAAAATTCTGAGTGTTGCTAATAATTGTCTTTCTTCTTATTTTAAGTGTGAAGTTAGTTACATTAGTCTCCCTTGTGTACTTGTTCATTTCAATATGAATAAAGTTAGTGAACTAATTGGAAGGTAATTAGATTTCCACAGCAGAGTTCGTGCCAAGAAAGTCTTACAGCATTAGCAATGCTTTCAATTGAGAGTAAACTGGTGCGTTTGATTCCCAACTTCAACCAGCGAGTTATCGAAGTATTTGTTCGAGCCAAGGATCGAAGAATGACTTCATCTATAAATAAATGAAATTTTCAGGAATTCAGTATGACAAGCTTTTGATCATGTACTGAGGAACCTATGGATTCAATTAATCCAATATTAGTGTTTTAAGTTGTGCCCCGCCAAATAATTTGGTCACGAACTGCCACTGAATATGCACTATTTTTCCAAATTTTTTGACATTCTTTGTTTTTTCAATGGGCAAAAATATAGTCCGTTAATATCTGGTTTTCACAGGTTGTAATTGTATGGTAGGGTACATATGAATCAAACTACACATCAATTGAATGACAATTTATAATTAATAATTAATTTTACAAATTTACAGTATCACTTCTTTACCTTTTCATACTTGCTCAAGGCTCTAACATAAGACTGCCATGAAATAGGACTCTGTACTTAAGGATTACTATACAGCATTTGCTGGAGAAAATGAAAACTGGTACTGGGTATCTTTGGAACGTTTTCAATCCTCTCATTTCATGAGTACGGGATGAATTCGTGATGGGTATTTGATCTTCTTCAGAACACAGTACATAATGACAAAATATATGATTTAAAAGCACGGTGACATTTAAGGAAAATACTTTCAAACAGAAATAATGCACCAGATATAACTTACAAAGAATCTTTACACAATCCCTGTAATTGAATTCCATTAAGTTGCACGAAACTTAATGATCTATATATTTTAGGCATTTGTAGGCATCCATTAATGTTTCAAAGTAAGATTACAATTAAATGACTTCGAACAATGTGCAAGTACTTTGGTACATCACTAGAACAGTCAAATTCTGTTGAATGTATTATGTATGTGTTGTTAATATTACATGCAACAGGAAATTTCTGCTTATTTTGGATGCACTGTATTAGCATAGAATTTTAGAAACAGCATTAAGAGTAGTAATGTGGAAATTATGCAATCAAATTAAATGGTGCACAATTAAAATTAGTGTCCATTTCAGCACAATAATTGGCTTCTTTTTTTTTTTTTTTTTTTTTTTCAGAGTGCCATATGAATTCAGCATTCCGCATAAAATTAGGATATAATCAGAGTTAAAATTGTGTTCCTCGTTTAAAAAGAAAGAGGCTATGTACATTACTCACGAGTAAAAAGCATCTTCACTATATTATGATCAGGAACTTTGCACCTGATCCACCTTTGAACTCGTTTAATCTGCTTACTTCTTTAGGAAAGTCAGACAGTATTTGAAGTAATAACTATAAACTGTTAAAAATTTACTGAACAAATTTATTGGTATGTCAACAGTGATTTATTTCTCAAAGTAACTATTACTTCAAATTATATCAAAAACTTCCAAGAAAAGTGTGCAGATGTACGTTTATGACTTTCTTGGACAGTCAGAAAACATACCGTACCTGCAAAATTAAATAAATAGTTTGGAACAAACATTTGGAATCACTGCAATATCACATTCTAAGTTGGGTTATATAGCAGATATCTCTCAACAGACTACAACTCCGTTGAAGAGTACATCTGAGTCTTGATCCACTCGCATCTGCACACAACAACCTCCACTAACTGTAGCGGCCATATTTGCGTCTGCACTTAAGGCGCAGACTAGAAGCTCTGAACACCTTACTAGTAGTATGTGTTCTTATTTCGGTCTACAACCTAACGGTTGTAAAATCACGTAACACTTATCAAGGCAAGGCCTGTTAAGATGCTGTTTGACCACACGAAAAAAAATACAACAAACCTTTGAAGAAAAATATTAGTGGTGCCAATTAAGCAAAACTCATTAATTGATTGTAAACATAGGATTTATGTACATTTTAATATCGTCTAAGAAAAAAGTATATGGTATGTTTGGATGAATAAAGAATGTCCATGATGAATACTGACATCCAATGAGAATGTGTCACTTCATCACATTAACAAGTCTCTGTGAGCTAAACCTGTATTTGTTACATGCCAGTTCTCTTCACTTTACAATTTTCATGTGGAATTTTAACTTGTAAGATTCCCACTTCACGTGTGTGGTGAAGCTCACTGCTTCCATGAGGGCTTTCTTGTCGAGGTCGGATGCTGCTGCCTGGACCCACTAAAGGATTCTTTTTGTCAAGTAAATGGAAAGAGACCTAAAACCCAGCAACTTACATCACCAACCCTTTTAACCTGAGAACTCTACAAATCTGCTCACTGCTGTTCGGACGCACGCTCGCAAGCAAGCTAATAAAAAATGTCAACTGTTCCACATACGCATTCAATCACTATTTATTTATTCCGTGTACTCCCACCAATCCTTCTCATAGCCTTCATGGACATGTTCAAGCAAAACTTTCCTCCTACTGTCGCAGTATCTGAAATGAAAACAAAATTATTTTGTGAACACATATACTCAAAATTACGAAACATTTCATTTTCCTCATAGGAAAATGTAGTATTTGATATTACAGAAATTTGAGTAGCTATCTAGTTAGTCATTTCTTCTGACACACACTTCTTCTTTTATACAAAGTACAGCAAAATCCCTCGTAACCGGCAATACCAAAACAACAGCACTTTTAGCTAGGCCAAAAAAAAATGTTTAAATCTGCCACACTGCCACAGTCTGGGCCATCAGTTTTGCCACATTGGGAAGTTTGCACGAAACGAACTTTCGAACATTCGAACCTAAAATTAGAGTATTATTTATGTTGTGTGATGTGTTTTAATAAGAAAATCCACACAGCTTTTTATTATGTTCAGGCCGTCAATGTTGCCACATTAGAAAGTTGCACAACTTTCATTTTCAGTGAATATTCGAACCTAAAGTTAGTGTATTGTGTTGTGTAATGTGTTTTAATAAAGAAAATCCACACAGTTTTTATGTTTACTTAATTTATGTTTGAGCCATCAGTATTGCCACATCAGGAAGTTTGCATGAACTTTAATTTTCAGTGAATATTCGAACCTAAAATTAGTGTAACTTACTATTTGTGTTGTGTGATGTATTTTAATAAGGAAAATACATACAGTTTTTATGTTTATTCAGTTATGAGGAAGTGATTGAAAAATAAGCTTCCCATGGCTGCAGTTTCAATATTTGACACCATGAAATACAAACTATTCTTTGTATATACCGGTATTTATTCAGTTATCTGGCAAAATCTCGTATCCGGAACTAGTCTGGTCCCTTTGGTGCCAGATAAGAGGGATTCCACTGTAATTCTCTAGAGGCTAAGTTCCCATTTTAATATTTCATTGTGCTTGGCAAACTGTATTTGCATACAGCATTTGTAAAACAAATACCATATATTTATTGCTGTAGTAATCATGGTTTCATCATACCCAACCGGCATTGCTTTGATATGGAGCGTGTTTATATACAACACAATAGCTGCCAGCTATGTGTCAAGTATCACTATACTGTTTCACAAAACTGCACCCTTTCCCTTGCCTCACATCAAAGGTTCATGCTTCTCCCCTCCCTCTCTCTGTAATAAAGTAGAACGCACAAATGTTAATGTGTTTAACTTAATAGCCTGATAATGAAAGAAATTTTATCTTACATTTGTCTTTTTTTTAGACATGTTGGAAAAATTAAAAACTTGCCTGGAATGATGAATGGTCTGCCTTATTTAGAACTATTACAAACATTTAATTTTCTACAATAAAATATAAATTAACTTTAAAAACACAACATTCATATTGTCATGGCCAGCAATGTCAAAGCACCCGCAATGTGTGCTCTTAACAACTCACACAACATTTCCTTAAGAGCGATGATTATACTTTACTTTGCTAAAAAGTGAACCTTGTTGAATTTGTATTGCTTGTAATATGAGCAAGCACGCAGTGATCATGACAATCAGGCTTTGCATAACCAATGTTTTTTGTAGAGAGATACAAACAATTAGGCAATCAATCTTTTTGACCAACATTATGTAAAATTACGATCCTTTTCTCTCTCTAAAAAATTGAACTTTCAATGCCATTCACATGTACCATCATATCAGCATGGGTAGTGTGGTCGGTATACCACTGGCCTTCTGTGCTCGAGGTTGCGGGTTCGATCCCGGCCCAGGTCGATGGCATTTAAGTGTGCTTAAATGCGACATGCTCATATCAGTAGATTTACTCGGATGTAAAAACTTCTCTGGGACAAAATTCCAGCACACCCGTGACACTGATATAACCTCAGCAGTTGTGAGCATCGTTAAACAAACCATATTTTTTTTTGTATCATCTCACCCTCTTTTACTACATCGGACTATTTTTCATCGAAGTAAATTACTTGGTATGTTTTCGAAAGCAACTTTATAATTTTATAAAGATATTCATTTCACCAATCGGTAATTCTCGCACTTTGCATCATATCCTAATGAAGTCACTAACCAACATAGTGTTTTTTTACATGAGAATTTATTGATTTCCAAGCAGCATCCTTGTAGCTCTGTAATTGTTGGTTAAATCCTCTTGCATAAAACTTGTAGTTCCTGGCAAACTAAATCAGATGAAAAATTGGCAGTTTTTTGTAAAATTTCTTTTGCTGGTTTCTTTTTCTTTTAGGTGTTAGTTACTCCCTTCTTTACGATCTTGTTCACTGATTTCATGTTCAGTTTTACAATGTCTGCTGCTTCACTGATGGACACTTTCTCCCCATTCTTTCTAGCTACATAAGTCAATAACATTCAGCACTAGAGTTTGAGACTATTTAGGTAAATTAATTTCTTACACACGTTTCTTGATGTAATAGGTTCATTAATCATAATCGACGTAATTATCTAGAATTCATTAGTTTTAATTTTCGTTTACCCATGGTATCCAATGATTAGAACCATAATCTTTAAGCATGAAGTATAAGTAAGAACTGGTAACATTACAAAGTCATGTGGACTTAATGAATTGCTGTCATCTTCTGTAGTTATCTCTGATTGGCTGGCAAGAATTTGTCATTGGTTGAATTGTGGTATGTTATCAATGTCAAACAAATCCCACTTTAACATGTACAGTATGTTTATAGAAGAAAACTTTGTAGAGCCGAAGGGTACAATGAAATCATGGCTACTATACATCTAAATTACTAAGTTGATCACGAAAGAAGCACAATGCTTTTCCTTTCTAATGATAACCATATCTCTGCATCCAGAATGACTCAGAAGTAGTTCAATATAACTCACCTATATTTATCCTGCACTTTTTGTTTTATGTCAGCCAGGTTTTCTGAGGTAATGTCTCTTTCTAAATATTCGGATAAAGTTTCTGTAGCACTCTCCAGATCTTTTTGGTTCTCCTAAAACGACATCAACAATAATATTAATAATAATCGTATGAAATATTGAGAACATCTCACAAAATTAACCGAGATATTTTCATAGTTTTAAAGCTCAAAGTGTGGCTTTAGAGCAAGTGAACTTTATTTTCCTTTATAATTATCTAAAACTAAAATTTAATACCAGATTTGTGTTTGTTGACAAAAAAAAAAAAAAAAAAAAAAAAGTATTCAAAACAGCATTTAAAGCATTTAAAAAACAATGATCAGACAAATTTACTCCGTGAGTCCAGATCAAGCTGGTGAGGCTTGATCTTTGTAGATGATATTTTATTTGTATATAGTAATGTCAAAATATTATAGAATTTATAGGTTTTACCAGTATATGCTGCATTTGTACCCATTGTCCAGAGACTTGTTCCCTTTCAGCCCTGGGGTCTACTCAGTCTCTAACAGAAATGAGTACCAAGGGCATTTCTTTGGATGGCAGGCATGTGGTATCCCTATTGTGATTAAATTCCGACGATTGTCTGTAAAGGCAGAAGCCTTAACCTCTCGCCTTTGGGCTGTCACGGGGTTGACTTTACTTTGATTTGTTCAAATTTAAAACAGATGAAATATGATCTATCAAAGTCCCTTACCCTGCCTGTCATTTTTGTAACACATACGGGTAGTTAATAGGTATACTGTAAATTTTACATAATTATTAAATTTAGTATAATTTAAATTATATAACCCTTTAATTAATTTCCACTGATCTTCGTGTGTGTGCGTGTGTGTGTGTATATATATGTTGTTGTTGTTTTCTAATGCCAGGCATTTGACAATGAAGTCATTTGACCTCTTGCACTCCAATATTTTTCAAAGATATTATCATGACCAGCCACTGAAGCACAGATTTTGAGATGTTCTGAATCCATTTCTTGGTTTGAGTTGCACAATGGACAGTTAGGGGACTGATATATTCCAATTCTATGCAGGTGTTTGGTCAAACAATCATGGCCTGTTGCCAATCTAAATGCAGCTACAGACGATTTTCGTGGTAAATCGGGAATTAACTGTGGATTTTGATGCAGAGAGTTCCATTTTTTTCCCTTGGGATTGTGTTATTAAATTTTGTTTGTTGAAGTCTAAGTATGTAGATTTAATAAATCTTTTCACAGAGTCATACGTAGATTTAGTAACAGGTCTGTAAGTAGCAGTGCTGCCCTTCTTTGCTAAAGCATCCGCATTCTCGTTTCCCAGGATTCCACAATGGGATGGTATCCATTGGGATACAATTCTTTTATTGAGTGATATTAATTGAGAGAGCATTTTATTTATTTCTGCTGTTTGAGATGAAGGTGTGTGTTTAGAGACTATTGATAGAATAGCTGCTTTGGAGTCTGACAATATAACTGCATTCCTAAATTTATTGATGTGGCATAGAAGATTCCTGAGACTTTCACTTATTGCAATGATTTGACCATCAAAACTTGTTGTTCTATATCCAAGAGATCTATAAAGTGAGAAGAGACAGCACGTAACACCTGCACTGGCACCTTGTTCTCTGGAGATCAAGGATCCATCGGTGTATAAATGAAGCCAGTTTTGTGGAGGGTACCTAATATTAATTGTCTCTAAAGACAATTGTTTCAGTGTTTACTTCTGATTTCAGTATTTCTTCTGTTAAATTTAGATTATATTCTATATTTAATAGAGTTAAAGGGTTTGGTTTAATTTGTAAGTTTTCTTTTAAATTCGGGATATTGATTTTCTGTTTTAATTCTTGAACAATGGATATGAAACTTTTTTGAGTTTTCAACCTACAAAGAGGACTGTATGAATGCCAATTGTTTCCTGGTAATCTGATAAGTTTTTCATATTGAATCAGTGCTTTTTCTTCTATTGTCATTTTGATGCTGTTAATGTTAGTGAGGAATCTCATAGAATCTATTGGAGTTGTTTTGATTCCACCAGTAATGAGTCTGAGAGCTTGGGTTTGAACATATTCTATGTCGTTTATGAAAGGTGAAGTAATCAAAATTTCTCCACAGTATGTCAGCACTGGCTGTATAAACATTTTGTATGTAGTGTTCAAAGTATTCCTAGAGCATCCCCATTTCTTTCCTGCTAGTCTTTTTAGAAGGGAGAATCTTTTACGAGCTTTTTCAGAAATGTATTTCAAATGGTTGCTCCATGTTAACTTACTATCGAAAATAACTCCAAGATATTTGGATTCATAAGTCCTAGGAAGGTGTTGGCCATTGTATTGGATATTGAATTCTCTTTCTTTTTTACCGAGTGAAAATATTTGGTAGTTCTTTTGCTTAAATATATATAAGTAATTCACAATTCCAAATCTGTACAAGTCGAAGCAATCCATTTATTCACGGGTAGAAAATTATTCTTAGACCTCAAAAGGTTTCCGGATTACACAATCTGTTTAATTTTTTAATTCTTTATTATAATCCTAGAAAATCATGATCAGTGGAATGTAGGTACATACATTCTTTAGGTAAACACTGAAATACTAAAACAATTGTCTTTAGAGACAATTAATATTAGATACCCTCCACAAAACTGGCTTCATTTATACACTGACGGATCCTTGGATCTCCAGAGAACAAGGTGCCGGTGCAGGTGTTACGTGCTGTCTCTTCTCACTTTATAGATCTCTTGGGTATGGAACAACAAGTTTTGATGGAGAAATCATTGCAATAAGTGAAAGTCTCAGGAATCTTCTATGCCACATCAGTAAATTTAAAAATGCAGTTATAGTGTCAGACTCCAAAGCAGCTATTCTATCAATAGTCTCTAAACACACACCTTCATCTCAAACAGCAGAAATAACTAAAATGCTCTCTCAATTAATATCACTCAATAAAAGAATTGTATTCCAATGGATACCATCCCATTGTGGAATCCTGGGAAACGAGAATGCAGATGCTTTAGCAAAGAAGGGCAGCACTGCTACTTACAGACCTGTTACTAAATCTACGTATTACTCTGTGAAAAGATTTATTAAATCTACATACTTAGACTTCAACAAACAAAATTTGACAACACAATCCCAAGGGAAAAAATGGAACTCTCTGCATCAAAATCCACAGTTAATTCCCGATTTACCACGAAAATCGTCTGTAGCTGCATTTAGATTGGCAACAGGCCATGATTGTTTGACCAAACACCTGCATAGAATTGGAATATATCAGTCCCCTAACTGTCCATTGTGCAACTCAAACCAAGAAATGGATTCGGAACACCTCAAAATCTGTGCTTCAGTGGCTGGTCATGATAATATCTTTGAAAAATATTGGAGTGCAAGAGGTCAAATGACTTCATTGTCAAACACCTGGCATTAGAAAACAACATTCTTTAGGTAATAAAGGAGTACATATATTAATGATGAATGCAGTTACTTGATTTGTTTTTTTTAAAGTAGGTTATTTACGGTTCTTTATCAACATTTTAGGTTATTTAGCATCTGAATGAGATGAAGGTGATAATGCTGGTGATATGGGTCCGGAGTCTAGCACCGAAAGTTACCCAGTATTTGCTCATATTGGGTTGAGGGAAAACTCCGGAAAAAACCTCAACCAGGTGACTTGCCCTGACCGGGAATCGAACCCAGACCACCTGGTTTCACGGCCAGATGCGCTGTTACACCACAGGTGTGGACACTTGATTTGTTATTATATAAAGTTCTTCAATAAAGAATCTTACAACCAGAAATAGTAATCTGAAATAAAGTGAAACAATGAACTTACTTCAAATATAACAGACTGGTTGTTCTTCCGTAAGTAGTATGCGAAGACATAGGTGTACATTAATGTCTGCCGACATTGGCACAGGATATCAACAGCTTTCTTCAGAAACTGAACCTGATACATAAATATAAAGAGTATATATATCATTTTTCTCTTTTAATTTTCATTAACTCCTATGTAAAGTAAAATGTAGTTATGATCAAAAGTTACCTCAATCCATGACATGTTATGTTGCTGCATTTCTTCCATCTTTTCCTTAACTGAAGCATACAATTTATGTTCGAACTTGAGTGACTGCATGTGATTCATATACCTATTACAATAAAACAAATATCGCTGAAGTGCAGCTCGTGATCTTTCTTGTGCATCTCTGGCTGCCTTTGCTTCTTCTTCATCATATCGATTACAATTGTACCTGTTAACAAAAGGTAATAATGTTAAATGAATCTGCTGTGAGGTTATATCTGAAAATTATTTTCAGACAACTGAGATTGACATTTATGTATCACAGTTACACTCGAGAATTCAATATCACCTTCTTCTTGTACACTTAATCGAGAAACAACTGAATGCTGTGAATGTTGTAAGTACTGTTCAGCTCTCATGGAAATACATGAAGCATCAATACATATATGGACACAGTTTCAACATTGGGGCTCAAAATTTGATTTCCAGCATCTGACATCCCACAAGGCACATTGATCGAAAGAGTTCAACTTTAATCACTTTCTTCTGCAAGATAGCATTACCAAAAAATGGAATAATTTTGAATTCATTAGCTTGTTAAGTCAACTATTAACTTAATATTTTGCACCTCAAGGAGGCACTCAACTATTCTTTGATAAACTGTGCACTAACACCACTGCCATCTCCTTTTTCTTGCCCTCGTCCATCATTTCAGGGATTTAGATGATCACCTCTTGTGACTTCTATTTTCCATTCCAGTACAGCTAACAAGTGTCTTTTGAAATTTTTTTTTTCTTTTTCAATAAATTTTTTAAAATTTTCACAACTCTCATCCTTGCTGATTCTTTCATAAACGTTTAAGTAATTTAATCTGTACATTACCAATAATGTAACAATAAATAAACCTAAGAAATTAAATGTATTTTAATAAAAAAGAAGATAAACTTCACTTTTTCACTAATTATGTTTGTATTCTGATCAGTTTAAAACTACATAATTATAATTTTGATATAATTTTCGAGGTAAATATTAGAGATAAAAAAACACCTACACAAACATACGAAATTTAAATGACCCTATGAATGTGATGAAATGTAATGTAATGCATTCAAGTTTATAAATATAAAAAAAGAGAGATGAGAGAATGGATGCTGAGAAATCACGATGAATCATCTCTTCTCAGAAATGCAACTGGTAATAACTCAACACAAAAAGTAACAGATGAGTTGTTAATGTAATTTCACGACATTGTGCAATGTCAAAAAAGTCACTACAATGCAATGGGGAAATACCTATTACCAGATATTGCGCAATATCACAACACAAAGGAAGGAAAAACTAATTTTGTCGATTTTCGAAAAGGGAATTAATTCTTTAACATGATATAAGATTGGTGATCTTTTAATGCTTTTCAGTGAATAAATATACAAGTGAAATAAAACTATTCATAAAAGGGTAAAAATATTCTTGTTTGAGAACTAAATTATTTTTACCCTTCTGCATTTATTATACAATACAGCAATATTTTGCAAAATGTTACTATTGGATTAAGAAGGATGGCTCACAATACTCTTATTCAACAGTATCTATTTTGTATCATGGTTTACTGCAACTGAAAACTGATAACTATTAAGAGCATGTATGTATAAATACCATATGTTTTTAGAATACAGCGCTGCAAAATATTATCTTTTCTCGTATTTCTACTACAAACGATTAATGAAATATTTAGAAAATCTAAAAAATAAAATTTGATGTTTGTGCTTAAAAATGTTGTTGTTGTTATTTTCTAATGCCAGGTGTTTGACAATTAAGTCATTTGACCTCTCGCACTCCAATATTTTTCAAAGATATTATCATGGTCAGCCACTGAAGCACAGATTTTGAGGTGTTCCGAATCCATTTCTTGGTTTGAGTTGCACAATGGGCAGTTAGGGGACTGATATATTCCAATTCTATGCAGGCATTTGGCCAAACAATCATGGCCTGTTGCCAATCTAAATGCAGCTACAGACGATTTTCTTGGTAAATCGGGAATTAACTGTGGATTATGGATGCAGAGAGTTCCATTTTTTCCCTTGAGATTGTGTTATCAAATTTTGTTTGTTGAAGTCTAAGTATGTAGATTTAATAAATCTTTTCACACAGTAATACATAGATTTAGTAACAGGTCTGTAAGTAGCAGTGCTGCCCTTCTTTGCTAAAGCATCTGCATTCTCGTTTCCCAGGATTCCACAATGGATGGTATCCATTGGAATACAATTCTTTTAAATTATTAAAATTAAAAATGTAGTTTTCTGACAGCACCTCATTGCCATTAGAACTGGACATAATTGTTCATACAGCTGATATAAGCTAGCTTCGTGACAAAAGCTGTAGCCAGTCAAAAAGTAGCCACACTGAGAAAATTACTCTGTATCACCACTATGCCCAAAACTTCATTTTTCATTTCTATGATCAACGAAATCTAAGTTACATTATTCGTGTTCATGCTTATAAAAACTAACTTTTGGTCAGAACAGTTCAGCCAAGTTAAAATAATGCATTTATCTATCCTGACAATGAGGATGAATCTCTTGTATTATTTATGTAACTGCCACACTGCAGATAATCCTAACCCTGAAGTTATTAATCAATGGTTAGATGAAGTCTCAAATTAATCTCCTATTTACATGTAGTCGAAGATTGTATTGTATTTCCTATGTATTGATAACTTGAAAAGTCCATACATTCCTTCTCAGAAATTTAAATAGTTCAACATGTATATTTTCTTCAGGGTGTAAAACACTATCTAGATTTATTCCAATTTGACAAAGAAAGTGTTCTGCATATGATGTGTTCTATTTACGTTAATTTCAGTTCTCTTTGGAATATCCTCTATAAATATTATATACAGAAGTATAACTAAACATAGACGTATGTACTTACTATAGACCTATGTAGCTTGTGTTTATAGATAATTTTTAAAACTAATTACTCACCATGATGAACCATGTGGTTCCCATGGACCAAGACAAACCCAACAAAAATCAGCCTTACAATTTTGATTCTTGCACACCATATGGTTGCAACCACCATCTTTCTCAATGGTCACATTACATTTGGGGCATTCCTGAAAATAAAGTAATGCACATTTATTTATATTATTGATATTTCTACTTTCTAATAAGTAGGCTACTAAATTATCTAAAATAATTTATGTACTTACTGTATATATTTACATCTGACTTTAAAATCTATTTTTCCCAAGACTGTTACAATTAAATCAATAGAAAATGAAACAATGTGTATTAAGGTGTGTTTACACCTGTGAATGAAGCCAAATATTTCAACAACATTTCGGTTGAGTTTCTCATAGGAATTAAATCAAATCTTTTATATTAAATTAAAATACAATAAGCTCGGAAATATGTATCTTTTACAGGCTATTGCAGCGCAAGGCAAAGATGAGGCTTTCCCATTTATTCAGACTGCTGCACCCATTCAACATCGAATAGGGAGCAACCTTTCTCAGTTCTTTCTTACAGCTTAATCTCTGTCATAGACCTTTTCTTTGAAGCTAGTGAGGTGAAAAAATCCGCACTTTCACTTCTGATAGGAACAGGCTAGTTTATACGGAGTTTTACGCTTGTCAAACAGTTCTCATTTTTCCCTTTGAAACCTGTCTTTTGAAGAAGAAATCAAATGAGAAATGCATTCGCAATTTAAGAGGTGATATCTGAAGAACAGTGTGCTGTCAATATCGTGTGTTGTAAGATTGTTAAAAAAATGGAGAAAACTGATTCATTGTTAAACAGAAAGAGCCGTGACTCAAGAAAAACTTAGAAGATATGCGTGTAACATTAGAACTAAGCCATAAAATGTCAAGCCACTGTCTAGCTCAGGAAATCAAAATATCATAAAGATCAGTTTTAAGGAGACTGTCATTCACAGCTTGCAGTCTACCGATTTTCATGCGAGTTAATTTTTGTAAATGAATGCTCATGATGGAATTGGATTCATCGTGATTTCTCAGCATCCATTCTCTCATCTCTCATTTAAAGTAGTGGTGTACATTCTCAAAATTCAAGATTTTGGGCGACCAAAAACAACCATAGTGCACACAATCAAAAAGTAGAAATTTGGTCAATGATTATGGCAATCTCGTTCTGATCCAAGTGTGTGTGATTTTTATCTATGAGGAAACTTAAACAATATAACGTAATAAATCATCACATTTTACAGAAGTTAAAAACTGAAATAAGAAGAGTAGTACAAGAAATATTGCAGAATTTCCAACAAATACCTTAACATGATGGCAAGTGAAATATTTTATTTTTATTTTGCTATTATTTCCCCTGTATGCCAAAAACGATTTCACCCAATGGTTGCTGTTTGGCTGCAAATTAAATATATATATATATATATATATATATATATATATATATATATATATATATATTACGTAAAATGTGAACAATATTTCATTACATCTATAGCAATAATTTTTAAAGGAATTCCAAAAGACTTAAAACATTCAACTGAGAATTTTGGAATTGTTCCCCTTGCTCCGAACAATAATCCAAATACTTCAATCTGTTCTTGTATATGATAATAATCCCTAAAGTACATTGCAGCCAGAAAAACGAGAAAGCATTACCTCTGCTTTGCACTGTGTATATTGAACACAACAGAAATTGCAGACTTTAAATCCAAAAACATTTCTATCATTTTGTTCCACTAAAATACCAATAATGATAAACGGCATAACAAATTCTTAAATATTATATAGTCAATTTATCCTTTTCCTTTGTTTCACATAGACCTACTGCCAATTAAAGGTTTACTTGCAACAACAGACTGACACAGAATACAAATAATGGAAAAAGCTTTTATTTTAAGGCCTGATTGAAATATAGCAATAAAGAATAATTCTTAAAAATACAGATTATTACATACCTTTGTATTGGCTGCTATCCAATTGGAAGTCTCGGAGTCATCATCACATTTCTTGATCCACTTTCTGAGCAAATGGCATTTAACTGGATCATGCCAATTCTCGCCACAGGCAAAGCAGAAGGTATGAGTACACTTACAAGTTACAGGTCGAGCTTCTACATACTGGACTTTAATTGCATTATTGCAGTCTGGAGATGGGCACCACCTTAACAATCTATTACACTAAAATTAAAAAAGAAAATAATAATAATAAACAAAATTGTTACAAACAATGAGGTACTGGTTATTATATCAGTCCATAAAAACTTAATCATAATCAAACATTCACACACTATTACATTATACACACAAGAGGCTATTGAAAATGCAATGACCTCTACATACCATCTCAGACCACAGTAAGATTTAATACTTGAAGGATTGATAAAAAGTCAAGTCACAGACTGTAAGACAGAGAATGCTTACGAAGAATGGCTAAAACAAAAATCAATTAGCTTACAGTTTTAACAGACTGAACATATATTTATTGCACAAGTGATGTCTTCTATTTTCATTATCAATACTTAGGTCCTACCTATTCCAATTAAAAATGAGTACCAAATAAATCGAAGTCAAGTTGAGAAGAATCAATGACTTCATTGTCAAGAAGTGCTAGGTAATGGGAATCAGCCAAGCGACCAATATATTTAAAGTTCTGAAAATATTTATCTTTCAAGCACAGAATTAACAAGATTAAAAAATTCCTAAAATTGCTATGCAGTATTCCAAAATACCCCAACTCCTGAAACAAATATAAGCTGTTTACTGATGTCATACTTGCATAGGCCTATTCATAAAATATTATTTCTTCTTCATTATACTACAAAACCAGAACTATTCTTGTTGTAGGTCTAGTGACAGTTAGTTGTTTGGACTGATGAAGTAATGGATGTAGTCAAAGTAATTTCCTTCTGTAATGTCATGTTGTGTATGAGATTCGGTCGGCTATTCAATATAATAGATGTAAGATGGGGGAGAACTGAATAATTTGTCTTATTTATATCTGTCGTGTGAGAAGAAGAAGAGATAGCGAGAATGCATGTGAATATGTTTTCATTAAATGTATTTTTCAAATCAAAAAGTTGTAATACTTACTCTCCTCCAATTCAAGAGAGTTAATTTATTTTATTTATTTATATTTTTTTACTTACTGCGCCTTTATTTTGTGTTTCTGGGAAATATGTATTTTATTCTTTTGTCCATTAAATTAGGATTAGTTTGGTTTGCTGCTCTTTATATGATCACTTAATGAACAGAATACATTTTTTGAAAAGTAGTTATCTTTTATTTTGAATGTTTAGATGTCATTATGTTTGTTTTGTTAGGTATTATGATTTATTTTTAAATTTAGTATCTTGTCTATGGATTTAGTATTTTACGGTATATTTAAAGGTGTCCTGTTGGTGTCATTTGTGAGGTTCAGACCTGTCTTTGGACAGTTGACTAAATAACAATGTGTATTACTGTTATATACAAAAAATTATATTACCAGCATAATATATAAAATAATAATTACTCTGTAAAAGAAACTTTTTCTTCCCTTATCAATTTATTTGAACATATCACTGTTCTGGAGGAACAATGACATAAGTGCAACATGGAAAGTTTTTCAGAAACAAAAAACAGAATCTTATTTACATATAAATACATATGTAAATAAATAATAAATATTTGAAAAAAAAATTATTATGACAATCGAAATAAAGCAAAATATAATTTTGGGTTACTTTTAAATAGTAGGGATGTTTTTAATGTTCACCTCAATTTTAAAATTGCGTCATTGTTCTTCCGGAACAGCAATATATACATATCGTAAGAGTTCGACCTACTGTAACGATATGATTTTATCTGCACAATTTCCGAACTTCGGAATCACGTTGACATGTACATGACAGTAAAAATGACATCTGTCAGAAAGCGTAAGACCTATCTTTTTCTTACTAGTTAAATCTAAGTCTTACCTCAACAAAGCTGTTAGTTATAAGATGCTGGTACTTGAGCTTCACTTTGGAATCTCTGACAAGACGCATGACAGTGGCATCATCAACCAAGATGTCACAGCCATGAGCAGCACATGCAATAGTTTGTCCGACACCTTCCTCCATGATCTTTGTAGTGAGATATTCACCCCAACACTGTGTGCAGAATCTATGTCCGCACTCCAGCCCTGTCATCATCTTCAAACAAAACCAAAGTACCGGTAACTGATAATGCTAACGTAACATTTCGAAAAACATAACCTTTATTGTTTCTGACCCTTATAATCTCTATATATATTAGTGACAGAATTAAGATAATAAACATAAAATAGGCATAGTAATTCTAAAACAAAGTTTTGAACAGACTAAAAGCCTAAGAAGCCCTTTTCTTCTATGGCAGGATTACACAATATTACGTTTCATTACTGATTTTGCTATTTCTGAGTTACACCGTACATAAATTTATGACACCTTATCAATATGCCTTATTTTTATTCAGTGTTATTAATTACAGTATACGCATAAGCCTATACTACTTACTGAAGATGGAAGGACCATGAAACATATTTCACATTCTTCAGTACCAGTAGTTGATGTTCTTCTAGGTGGCTGTAATAAAAGATGCTACTTAATTATGATGCTAATATATACACATATATTTTATCACTGCTAACGCACAAAGCCCTTAATGCGAGTAGTAAGATATTACGTACCTTTACCTTAGGTCTATTAATTACAGTTGGCTTCCTGAAGGGGTTTATAACGCGTGCTTCTGAAAACAGCTGATCCTGATCTCCATCATAAAATCTTTCCATCAACTTTTCTTTGTCCCATTTAAAGTGGTTTAATAAAATGCGTGTTGTAGTCGCTGGAATCTGTATAAGTATATTACAAAATGATTACCAACCATTTACAATTAAAGGCGTCATATCTATTTCAGAACTTCACTGTCCTTGACAAATTACCTATTTCTAACCCCTTTTAATGCTATACAAGACCTATTTCTAGATTTATCGAATATTTAAGTTTATCTTACCTCTACTACAGTATTTACTTCTTTGATGGAATCAACCATATGTTGTACTATTTCCTCCGTTGATAGAACTTCAAATGGATATTCGTCAACTTCAGTTTGTCTTTCTCTTGGGTTATTGGTCTCAACTTCCATTGCAAAGTCAACATCATCCCCGCTTGATTCGTTCCCAGAGTCAACATCGTCGTAAAGTGTCTCCTCTTCTGAATCCATAATTTGGAAACAATTGAATGAAACCTCCCTCCGGAAGCACCGGGAGAACGCTTAAATTTTAATACGTAAATATATTACTCCACTGATTTGGATAAGGTCAGCAATCTAATAACTGGTGCACCTGTGCCCTGTGCCTCTGACGATGTTTAGCACATGACGTCAGCTCCTGTCTGGCGCAAAGGCTCATGGGTATAATATTGACAGTCAATGACAACATTTTTCATTTGAAAAGTCTGCGATGTTTACATGATATATAACAAATTCTGCTCAAAGTACAAGATTGATAACCCGCTATTCGTTTATAAGGAGAGAGTAAGCTGTTTCTGCTACATTGGGCCCCCAAACCATATATAGTTTCTAATTTGTAGGTGCTTCTGCCCTTCAGTTGTTTTTAACAGTTGAGTGCGGGTACTCCGAAAAAAAGTTTACGAAAATATACATCAGTGTAATCATTGTGATAAACGAGTCTTATGTATTCATTAAAGTATTATAAACTACAGCTACAACTATATACATATTCATTGTAAAATGTGTGAAGTTGCTCGACTTCATTAATGCTGAAATAGCGATGTCAGTGCCACAAATTAGAGATTATACGCTTGTGGAGAGGTTAGGTGCAGGTAGTTATGCTACTGTTTATAAAGCTTTTAAGAAGGTATGCCCATAATTTTATCTTATAACTGTATTGTAACTAAATTTATGTAGTTTTAAGTTATACTCCAGTATTCTTAAAACGTGGATATCGATTATAGGCAACTCTAATTTAAATGTTCATTATATTACAATCTAAATATTATGTTCAGAAATAATATTATATTAAAGAACGATAGTTATCTTTTTCATGACAGATTTGCACTTAACTATATGTTAATGTATTTCACATTTCCTTGAGCTTACTTCATATGTTTGTAACAGAATGGTCCAAGAGAAGTGGTTGCTGTTAAGTGTGTGGAGAAGAAACAGCTGTCAGGATCAGCAGTAGATAACATTATTACAGAAATAACGTTACTGAAACTGTTAAAACATGAGTACATTGTGGAAATGAAAGATTTTCAGTGGGATGAAAGGTTTGTGATACCTAGGTATTTATGTGGTAAATTGAAATAAGGTTAAAAATAGTATTATACTGTAAGCAGTACCTTATTACTATTAAAAATGCGTTAAGAGAAACAGTATTGAAATGACGTAAGAAACTATACCTATAATGAAGCTTTTTTTTAGTGTTACCAGCGTGTAGACCCTAACTTTTTTTTTTTTTTTTTTTTTTTTTACAGAATTGTGTCTAGGTTTCTAAAGCAAACTAGACTCAAGTCCCTTGTTGTAATCTGCATAGCAGTAAAATTTATATTATTATACAATCTTTTAACGTTAGTCTGTAAGCATTATCGTAATATTACGAATATTACCTTCAATACACAATATATGAAGATTCTAAGTATATTGGATAATACTTGCGATATTTGCATTGCTTGGTAACAACTTCCTGTAACAAGATAATTTGTAGGAAACAAAAGCCGCCCTAAATAAGGATTCGATAGATCGGCCTACTAAAGAATAATAAGTAAACAAAACAATTTCTGTTTTCTCGTTTAATGAAATCGAAAATGAGAAGGTAACAGTATTGTTACATGGTGCTTTATTTGTAAAATTGTAACTACCGGTTTAATTTTTTCTTTTGTGTGAGTAAGTGTTCTTTACTTATCATCTACCAGACTGATAATAAAAAAATTCCATATAGTATGTAGTGGACCAAACAGGGAAACATCAAGTTCCCGTCATGTTCCATTAAAAGAGTACTTCATATTAGCATTGTAACGATTTCATTCTTGAACTAAATGACCCAGTTGTGTACTTGATATTGTAGTAGTGTCCACAGCTGATAAAATTGGTGGTTGTAGATCTGGTTTAAGTTCAATTTCTGTCTCCCCTATATTCTACAGAAATCTTTTATCTTGAGTGTTAAATTTGTTATTCAGAAATCTACGAGTAATACTTCTCCATATGACTCATATATCTTACAGTGACATGATTAATAAACATTTTACAAATGGTTATCATTATGCAAAGATGTGTAAGATGATCGACTAGTCAGTAATCTCAGTTGATTCTGACAGCAAGATTTCCTTAGAAGTATTTATCATTAATGCTTTTTATTTTGTAATTGTTTGGTAGAAGCATCCATTCAAATTCACTGGATATTTACTACTATTTCTAGCTATTAGTAAGTAACAATTGCCTTGATTTCGTTGTATTGCTCAAATACTCGCTGTTCTTTTAATGAGTTCATCTGTCAATAGTACTATCACCTTTTTCTCTTGAATATTTCGCATGCGATGTCATTAGGTTATGTTAAAGCATCATATACTATTTATATAGTTTCCAAAACTGTAGGCCTAGGGATTTTAAAACAATTAGGCCTAAACCATAACATTCTTCGGAAATATGAGTTCTTGGAGTTTCATTGAAAATAATACTTGCTTGTTATTTAGACATTTAGTCAACTGTCCGAAGAAGGTTTGAGCCTCATAAGTGACAACCAATAAGGCATCACTCATGACATAACTAAGCCAGGAGGTAATGAGTAGAGTGGCGAGTTCTTCCCATCTCCATTGAATACATCGCTGGCTAGTAACATATTACACTAATCAGACTTCAGATGTATACAAACAATTGTTCTTCTTTTGACACACAGTCAAGTGAGATATACTGCCTGATAATAGATGTACATATTAGCCTGAACCTCAATCAGAGGTAAATACTTGCTTATGAACAAATATTAGATCCTAATAAAATTCAAGAATTCTCAGTAGGCCTACTGAAATATTTCAACTCTCCTGTTGACGGAAGTATCTAAAAGGCCCCATACATGCAAAGACTTATTGGAGACTTATCTCTACAGACTTACCTCAGGGATTTGGATTGGATAATTGTCCGTACACGCACAAACTTACCCCTTATAATTAGTTTGCAAAAAAGTCGTTAGAGGTCATTGAAATCAATAATTCCCCTTGGAGGAATGAGATCACTCGAGAAATACTATTACTTCACAGCTCTACGTTCGTAGAAATACGTGTGAATAGTTTCTTGTATCTATACTTTTATAGCTTGCTGCTATTTCGTTACAGAGAACTACTGCTTAAAATGTATCAATGACGAAATAACGACCACATGTTCGCAGTATCATTTGTTTCTATGTTTGCTTTTTCTCCCACTTAATTTGGAGAGTGCTACAGTTGGAAAAATTCAAGCAGCCGCGGAACTCTGAAGACTTAAAGACCGAAAGTTTCAATACTTTTCGTTCATACACCTGGGGTTTTGCCTGTGGATTTAGGTTTGTATTGATCCCCTGTGGTGGCTGTGTGGTCAGACCTCTGGCCTGTCACGCAGTTGACCCAGGTTCGAGTCCTGATCAGATTGGGATTTTTCATTCAAAATCCATGGTGACACTTGTGGCGGACAAGGTCGCAGTTAGGGTTTTTCTCGGGGTTCCCCCATTTCCCCATATTAGGTTTCTAGCCTTACCTCCAGGTAAGTTTCAGTAAGTCTCTGCATGTATGGGGCACTAAGTTGATGTCATTAGATGGCATATTGTTATATGTTCAGTTGTATCCACTTCACTTTTATCACTTCCTACATTATTGCCACTACTCCTCTTGAGCCTGAACCATTTAATAAAGACTGATTCCACGAAGTTATCATGCTGAATGATAAAATTTGAAATTAACGTTGGAAATCTTTATTGACAAAATATGTTTTCATAAGAAACTAGCCAAACTCTCCCATTATCTCCTGGCTTAGTTGCCTCATGAGTGATGCCTTATTGGTGTCACTTGTGAGGTTCCAACCAGTCTTTGGATCGTTGACTAAACATACATGCAGTCAGCCTTATTCAATAAGAAACTGTTTTAAAAACCCTATGGGTAACAGCATAAGTAGCCCTACTTGCTTCAGGTCTTGTGATATTCGAAGCACTGCGAAAAAGAATAAAAATATATATTTCTCGTATCAAACTTTTACTAGGTAAACATTTCATTTTAAATCACATTGGTTCTTCCTCGAAACAAAATGTAAAATAATATAGTCTAGGCCTAATTTTTTACGTTTCTAAATGTACACTTCAATTTATTTACTGCATATTATGGTGAATCACGTTAAATGCGGAAAAACAGTTCTACACAGTACAATAAATGGATGAATAAAATTTCCTCCTAGATTCAAATTAAGCTTACCTATCAAAAGTATTAAACCATTTTGTTCTGAAGTCAACTAATTTTTCACAGTAGCAGTGTGACTGACTGACATATTGCGCTCTTGGTAATGTTTCTCATAGTCTGAATATTTGCTTGGGAGATCTTGGTGTAGGTAGAAGTGTCTTGTGTTAATGTGTTCTTGTTAAATGGCAATTAAAAGTTGATTTGCATCATTCTTTCTCTAGCTTCCCAATAGAGTGCTTCAATATTGTTGTTCTTCCTATTATCGCAGTTCAGTTTGTTACAAATAAAAAGGTCTTGAAGGGAAGCTTGCCATACTGTAATTCTCTTAGCATTAACCAGGTGCACCACAAGGAGTATGCTGCACCCCTCTTGTGTTAGTGTAGCAAACAGTGTATGTGATCACCCCTCTTGTGTTAGTGTAGCGAACAATGTATGTGATAAGGTGGACTAATGACCAGCACAAAGACAATGTAGTAATTTATGAGAAGCTGCCACCCTCCTCTGTGTTGTTTTTGCTAACAGGATAAGTGTGGAAGTAGGGTTTTGGGTGGGGAGAAATTGTATTAACATAACGCAACATGAAATTTACGAAAAGAAATTTTTAGACCTACGAGCATATTTCTCTCGCTTCTCTTTTCTCTCTCTCTGGGGTGCAAAACAACTGAAGAAACCAGAAGAAGCAAGGACTTTACTATTTTTGAAGATGATTAACAATGCAGTCAAAACTAGTCAGCTACGGTAATTTACCACTTAGTTTTAAATTTAACATTAGAAAGTGTGCGGTATTATAATTTAATTCTTATGTGATAAATTTCAATTTTTTTTTAATGCAGAGACCTTTTCATTTTTAGTGTGAGTTTGAATTTCGAAGTCCCGCGCCGTGGCGTCGCGGTCTAAGGCATCCTGCCTAGGATTCGCGTGAAAGAATGCGCACTGGTTCGAGTCCACATGGGGGAAGAAATTTTCTCATGAAATTTCGGTCAGTGTATGGGACCGGTGCCCACCCAGCATCATGATACACTTGGGAAGCTACGATAGGTAGCGAAATCCAGTTGTGAATGCCAGCTATAACGGCTGGGGAGATCATCGTGCTAACCACACTATACCTCCATTCTGGTTGGATGATCGTCCACCTCTGCTTCGGCATGTGGGCGTGAGACCAGCAGCTGGCTGGTCGGTCTGGTCGGTCTAGGCCCTTCACGGGCTGTAGCGCCACGGATTATTATTATTGAATTTCGAAAATGCTCATCATGTCATCAATTATATCTATACTCTCAAACTTTTTACTTTTAAGCATTTGCAGAGCAAAGTTAAAAGACGTAAGTCAAAAGATAAAGCAATAGCATTTGTGGAGGTGTATCAAATTCTACAATTTGGATTCCTCGTTAGAGGTCTTTCCTTCTCCACTCTGTCCTACTGTCGATCACTATTCTAGGACAGAGTGGAGAAGGAAAGACCTCTAACGAGGAATCCAAATTGTATAATTTATTACTTCTGTTATTTCCTTTTTCCCCCCACAGTATTTAGTCTGTAAAATGATTTTGTGTTTTCATAATTCTTGTAAGTTCTTTAATTTGTTAGCATAAATTGTATCATTTTGATTGTAGGACACTATGTGGTATTTTGCAATTATAAATTACGCGCTCTTTTGCAATTATAAATTACTGAAATTATGGTTTTCCAAAACTTTATGTTGCGTAGACTACAATGACGTCACATAATGTTGCAATCCTGCTTCATGTTATGCATAAACCAAGGTTGTATTATGGGGAGAAATAACAAACAGCCAAAGATTCAGTCAGCATTATAACTCCCTCATATTTTTGGTTCAAATTTGACTGCATATGTTGGAAAATAAAATAAAAACACGATAATATAGGGTTTCCAATCTCGAGCACCCCTACTCTCCTGGAAACTCCAAATGGGGAAGTTTATTCAAGATTACTAGTACTTAGGCAATTGGATTGACACTGCGTCAGTGAGATTGAAACTCTTGGCCACGTTTTGGGTGCCTGTCCTTTCAGCGAGACACTGCGGAACTCTAGACATCACAGAATCAGGTCCATGATTGCCGAAGCCTTGAGGAAGAAAGGTCTCACTGTGCACGAAGAAGTCCATGGCATCTCTCAAGAGGGATCCTGTCAGTGAATTGACATGCTTGCCATTCCACCAGGCTCTATATCCGCCTACATTATCGACCCGACAGTCAGGTTCGAGGCACAGGAACAACAGCCCGCTGACATCCACGCAGAAAAATGCAGAATTTATGAGCCCACAATTCCATTCTATTTGGAGAAATATCACCTCACCTCCATTGAAGTAGTTGGGCTAATGATTGGCGCTAGGGGCACAATACCTCGCCTCTTTGCCAGTTTCTGCAAGAAGTTCCAGCTGAACAACGACTTCATTCGTGATGTTTCCCTTGCCGCTATCAGAGGATCACTTGCCATTTTAAAATACCATCTGTACTTTGTTTCCTAAACAGGGATACTTTTCCTCGAATGTCTAATCTGTTTGTTTACTATGTTTTAGGCCTGTTATATGCATGCTATTATCTTTCCTGTACTTAATTTTGCCTTTTGTTCGTTCCCCTCATTTCTCTTTTGTGGTCTGTTTTTGTTTTCACTCAATATGTTCATTATGCTTTGTCCAATGAGGCAGTCCCGTCATTGGGAAAGCTGAAAGAGTGTCTTTCAATGTGTAACACATGATTCTCGTCTCTCGAGTAATTAGCAGTGTTATTACATTCGAGTTAGGCTTTGAAACAAGTATGGTGTAGAATAGCACATATTATCGGTACTTTAATATAGTGAATACTTTTGCTAAGTACAGGTTGAATTGACAGTGTCGATTTTAAAGTTGTGAGATAATTGTTTGATGTGAACATTCCAAGTAAGTTAATTATAAATTGATTTTGTTTTAAGTTCGCTATTGGATCATTTAGCAGCATAGAGTGCAGTTCCACGTGAATCCACACAAACAGCAACAAAATTACTGAAATTGTGAATGTGTAATATTTCAATGGCCCAAACTCTGAGTAATCCCAACTCGGTTTTGTATTTAGTTTCTGTAGTTTGTAACGATATAGAGTATTAATTGGAAGACCTGAGGGGAAAAGATCTTTGGAGATGCGAAGGTGTAGATGGGAGGATAATATTAAAATAGATTTGAGGGAAGTAGAATATGATGGTAGGGACCAATAGCGGGCTTATATGAGGGCAGCAACGAACCTTTGGGTTCCTTAAAGGCCGTTTGTAAGTATGTAAGTTTGTATGTAACAGGATTGTAAATTCAGAACTATTTTTTTTTCTGACGAAACCTACCTACATTTATCAGCCAAAACAATCATTATTGGAGTTTGGAAGCACTTCATCAGATACATGAGCGTCAGTTACAGGATATATTTTGTACCTGTTTTTCTTAACATCACGTAAGATGAAAAGGTACAAGAGATGCAATTGAACTATTACGAACAATCGACGAAAGATACCTAGAGAAGAATAAACAAGTGTATATAGTATTTGTGAACCTAAAAAAGGCGTTTGTTAGAGTGGATTGGAACAAACTGATGGGCATCCTGAAGGAAATAAGTGTGGATTGGAAAGACAGGAGGCTGTTCAGCAACCTATAACAAGTCAAAGTCAGGATAGGAGAAGAAATGTCTGAAGGAAGTGAAATAGGGAGAGGAGTACGACAAGGATGCTCTTTACCATCTACCCTGTTCAACATCTACTTGAATGATTTGGTCAAGAACTGTTTTCAGAACATGGGAGGGTTAAAAATAGGAGGAAGAAGAATAAAGTGCATAAGATTTGTTGATGATATGGCGTTGTTAGCAGAAGAAGAGATGATACTAAGGGATATGTTGCTGGATCTAAATGACAGCTGTGAGCAGTATGGGACGGAGATAAGTGCAAACAAGACGAAGACCATGGTTGTCACAAGAAAAATAAAGAAGGTAAAATTGCGAATTCTAAATGAGACAGTAGAGCAAGTGAACAGCTTCAAATACTTGTGATGTACTATTAGCAGTAACATGAGCTTCAGCTAGGAAGTCAAAAGAAGGATAGCAATGACAAAGGAATCTTTTAATAGAAAAAGGAGCATCTTCTGTGACCTCTGGAAAAAGAACTAAGAGACTAGTGAAGTGCTTTGTGTAGAGTGTGGCATTGTATGGTGTAGAAACGTAGACATTACGACGAAATAAAGAGCAATGAATAGAAGCATTTGAAATATGGATATGGAGAAGAATGGAGTGTGTGAAGTGGACAAACAGAATAAGAAATGAAGCTGTGTTGGAAAGAGCGGGTGAAGAAAGAATGATGCTGAAACTGATCAGAAAGAGAAAAAGGAATTGGTTGGGTCACTGGCTGAGAAGAAACTGCCTACTGAAGGATGCACTGGAAGGAATGGTGAACAGGAGAAGAGTTTGGGGCAGAAGAAGATATCAGATGATAGACAACATTAAGATATGTGGATCATATGCGGAGCCTAAGAGGAAAGCAGAAAATAGAAAAGATTGGAGAATGCTGGGTTGCAGTGAAAGACCTGCCCATGTATGTATGTGTAAGATGAACTGTGGTTCGTGTTCAACAGTTTATTGAAGCTTGTTTACGAGCAGAGGGACATCATTTTGATCATTTGTTGTAATTTAAAGTAAGCTTAAACACTGTGATAGCATTTAATTACATTTTCAGTTTTGTAGTTTAATCATAGTGATTAGCCTGCCTGACTGCGAAACTAGCTGACCCAGGATCGAATCCTGGTCAGAACATGTTGCTTGATTGAGGTTTTATCTGGAGTTTTCCCTCAACCCATTAAACGCAAATGCTAAGTAACTTTCGGTGCTGGACCCGGCTCATTTCACCATCATTATCACTTTCATCTTTATCCATCATGCCTGCTTCCATACTCATGTCATCCTAGCATATGGGGCCAACAGAATCCGATCTAATGGGTACCCCATTCTCAGAACAGGATTCATTGCAATCACCAAAAAGTAGGCAGAGACGCAAATGGCTAAACACAGCGTTAAAAAAAAGTTTAATTAGAAGATTGAAGAGCAATCTCTGTATGTGTATTTCACAGTGGAAGCAAGTCTTTTTATGGCAGGTAAATAACTGGCAAAAGGTATGGCAAGTACGTGTTAGGGGCACTCGAGATTGGAAAACCTGTATCTACTCATGGTTGTATTTGTGCTTATTACCCCTTGTTACAATAATTCAAAGTTTTCACTACTTTCTTAGAATTCTTTTCGAAATCCTATATTATGTACTAGTGAGTACTGTTCCAGCTAAACTTATTTGTGCTCATACACATAAGACCAGTTGAGGAGTTCTATGTAAAAGGGGCCTATCCTCGGACAGGTCCTTTTTAGGGGGATAGCATTTTCTTATCTGCCACACATTTGTTGGTAAATCTGTAAATTTTGGTTTCGATAACTTTAATGTAGACAAATATACTACTAGGTTCAAAAAGTTCCCGGAATTTGCTAATATCATAGAAACAACGTACCTTAAACACTATTCTACAGCATTCCCTTCAAAATAGTTGCCTTCCGCAACAACACACTTTTGCCAACGCGTGTAGAGTTCCTGGAAGCAGGCCTGGAAGCCATTTTGTGAAACCCGTCTTAGTGCTCTCGTCGCGTTTGCGATAACCTCTTCAGCATTGAATCTCCGTCCTTTCAGATCACTTTTCAGACGGGGAAACAGAAAGTAATCAGGTGGTGAGAGATCAGGAGAGTATGGCGGGTGATCCAAAGCAGTTATGTTGTGCATGGCAAGAAAATTCTTTACAATAATTGCGCGATGAGCAGGTGCATTGTCATGCATAAGGAACCAGTTGTTTTCTACCCACTTTTCTGGACGTTTCCTTCTCACTGCGTCCCGAAGGCGACGGAGGATTTCTACGTACAATTCTTTCGTTACAGTACGACCTTCTGGAATGAACTCATGGTGGATGAGACCCTGAGAGTCGAAGAAAACTTCCAACATAACTTTGCCTTTGGAAGTGTCCCTAGGAAATTTTTGCTTCCGAGGAGATGTTTTCGATTTCCACTCAGATGACTGTCGTTTAGGGACTGGGTCGTACAAGTAGCACCAAGTTTCATCACCAGCAATAATTTTGTTTAAGAAATCACCATCTTCATCAGCCATACTGATCATGTTCCCAGCAAGAGTCATTCTTGTTTCTTTCTGTTCTGCCGACAACATTTTCGGAACTAACTTCTGAGACACGTAATGCATGTTGAGATGCTTGTGAAGAACATTGTGTACACTTCCGACTGATATTCCGACCTCTGCTGCTATCTCTTTTATGGTTTTACGTCGATCGTCCCTCACAACATTACGCACACGCTGAGCGATTGCTTCATTTGTTGCAGTTGTTGGTCGGCCGCTGCGTACATCATCTTTGATGCTATCACGGCCACCAGAAAAGCGTTTATGCCAGGCATACACTTGAGTTTTTTTCATTGCTGCTTCGCCATATGCTTCTTCCAACAATCTTAATGTCTCTGCAGGAGTTTTGTGTAACAAAACACAGAACTTGATGTTTGTACGTTGCTCTGTGGACATAATTACAAAAAGCGACGAACAAACAAAACACTATGATAAACAATTGCCTACAACTCAAAACCAACAATCGCCATTATCAACAAACTTTAAGGAAATGACATCATGAATGTTACCAACAAAACAAATGTATAATATCCCTTGTTATATATTAATACGAAAAATGGTAGTAAAATTCCGGGAACTTTTTGAACCTAGTAGTATTATCAACTGTTGTGTGTGTTGAACCTAGATCAGACGTCAAGATTGTTTCTGTGTGAGCTATAAGCTATACATGTTTATGTCGAGTTAAAAACAATAACAAATGTCTTTTGAGTTTGAAACAAGCAGTGATGATGCAGTTGCTACCTCAGTTCTTGATAGTAAAAGAAGAAAGCACCAGTCATTGAAAGACAGAGATAAAATGAAATTTAGGCTTCACTCAGGACAGAGTTAGTGAACAGCTTATTCTGAAAAGGACATACCAGGTAAATCTTTCACTTATGTAGGAACATGCAGTAGAAAAGAATGTTCTAAATGCAAGTTTCCAAAGAATGGGAACAAGACATATTTTCTCTTTTATGCAAGTGGTTCAAAACAAATGCAAGATGCTTATTTGGGTGGTGTGATGGTTGCCTGTAAGACTGTCACTCAAAAAAGTTGCATGTTGGTGAAAAAAGAGAAAATGAATGGTCATATTCTGTAAACCATAAAGGAATAGGCGTACCTGTATGAAGGGATAAGCGTACCTGTAATTTTTCTAATATCTCTCTACCAAGTATCAGTAAAACGAATTGGTGCCATACAGGACAAAATACAAAATGGAGGATCATTAACAAAGCTTCGTGATCATCGTAATAATCCACCTCATAGTATCAGCGAGAACATTTTGAAATTGGTTACAAAGCATTTGCAAGAAATACCCCATCGAGATTCTCATTACAGCAGTAAGTTAGTAAATTGAAGAAATTATATTTTGAAAATCCTAATCTGAACACTGTTACTTTATTTAAATTATTCAGAAAGTATTTTCAGGAAAGGTTTGAAACCACTGGAAGTGAGACTTTTAATAAGTTCTTCCACAAACATACTAATTTTGCTTTCAAAATGCCGCTCATAGATGTCTATGATTTTTATACTGAATCAGTAGTTAAACTTAAGATCAATCCAAGTGATCCTTGTAAGGAAATATATGATGTCCACCAAAGAAGCATTGCAGCACATTATTCACTGAAGAATAAAATTATACAGAATAGCAAGAATAGGCCTAAAGGTAGCCAAACATTAGTCTTAGAATTCGACTATGCCCAAATCATGACACTGCCAAAAATAAATGATATCAATATGTGATACAAATCAAAATGAGCAGGTTGATCTTTGGACTAGTTGATATTCTGTTAATGTGAAGAAAAAATATAATATATACAGTATGTTTGTGTTACTGTTCGACATCATGCTCATAAAAAGTCTGAGGTTTAGTTGTTATATTGGATATTTGTAACACTTGAACTTTTTATAATTCAGTATGTATTTAGTTAAATCTTATATTAAAATGTTCCCAAAACAAAGACAAAAATGTAAATCATTATTGTGACTCTACGCATACTGCCCGTGTCTCACTTCCTGAGCCGAGAACTCCCCAGAGAACGTGTGGCATGGTAGCATATTACTTATTCTGAAAAACATTATCCTATGCCATTCCAGGGGTCTTTACTGTTTATAATACTGGAGACTCTAATCGTGATTACCACTATCGTTATTATCTCTGATGGCGATTTCCGAAAATGTAATGTTCACACTAGACTAGATGGCAGTTCGGAAGGCGGTCGGCTGCTATATGCACCATAGCCTTTCTGGCATGTGACATCACAAGCTTGTAGAGTAGAACCAATCGAAATCAGTCTGTAACAAGTACTTTCCAAGTTCGTTTGTTCACGTGTGAGTGTTTCAATACACTGTATGTGTGTGTGTGTGCGTGTGCGTGTGCGCGCGTGCGTGTGAGATAAATAAATCGAAGAAGAGACTGTAAAAAGACAAGTATTGCACAGGCAGGTGCAGAATATATTGTTTAAGGTGTATAATTATTTTAAAAACGGTGACGAGCAGAACGCTGACGGCCATCTTGATGCTGGCTGCAACATTGCCAACGTGCAAGAAATGACTGCAGAAGCATGTGGTGTAGGATTGAGAACCGTGCAAAGAATATTGTTAGTGAAGGAAACAGGGTTTGTTTGGTGTCACGCTTACAGTAATCAACGGCTAAGTTCATTATTGTCTTTTGATAATTTAAATTCTCTCCTGCTCTATTTGTATCGCACATGCGCGTGAAGTACGATGTGGCAATGTTGTACACTGCCCTGGCCCCTCTATCTGTCTCTCTCGACGCAAATGCTAGCAGACTACCGCCTTCCGAATTGCCGTCGACTCTAGGCCACTCTTCGTTCAGTTTGGACAACTGCTGTATTACTATAGAGTAGCGTTTTTCAGAGTATGTTGCTGGGTTCCATGAACCCTATAAGATTTTAAATTTTATTGTATACTGTTTTTTTACTTGGTTATTTAACGACACTATATCAACACTAGGTTATTTAGCATGGGATGGGATTGGTGATAGCGAAATTGTATTTGGTGAGATGAAGCCGGTAATTCGCCATAGATTACCTGACATTCGCCTTATGGTTGGGAAAAACCTCGGAAAAACCCAACCAGGTAATCACCCCAAGCGGGAGCGCAACTCTGGATCAGTAGGCAAGCGCCTTAGCCAACTGAGCTGCGCCAGTGGCTATTTTATACTCAGAGGATACTATAAAAATATATAAATGTTATGAAAATATAAATCAGTAATAACATGAAACCACCGATGATAATAATAATAATAATAATAATAATAATAATAATAATAATAATAATACTTACTTACTTACTTACTTCTAAGGAACCCGGAGGTTCGTTGCCGCTCTCACATAAGCCCGCCATTGGTCCCTATCCTGAGCAAGATTAATCCAGTCTCTACCATCATATCCTACCTCCCTCAAATCCATTTTAATATTAACTTCCCATCTACGTCCCGGCCTCCTCAAAGGTCTTTTTACCTCCGGCCTCCCAACTAATGCTCTATATGCATTTCTGGATTCGCCCATACGTGCTACATGTCCTGCCCATCTCAAACGTCTGGATTTTATGTTCCTAATTATGTCAGGTGAAGAATACAATGCGAGCAGCTCTCCGTTGTGTAACTTTCTCCATTCTCCTCTAACTTCATCCCTCTTAGCCCCAAATATTTTCCTAAGAACTTTATTCTCAAACACCCTTAATCTCTGTTCCTCTCTCAAAGTGAGAGTCCAAGTTTCACAACCATACAGAACAACTGGTAATATAACTGTTTTATAAATTCTAACTTTCAGATTTTTTGACAGAAGACTAGAAGACAAAGCTTCTCAACCGAATAATAACAGGCATTTCACATATTTATTCTGCATTTAATTTCCTCCCGAGTGTCATTTATATTTGTTACTGTTGCTCCAAGATATTTGAATTTTTCCACCTCTTCGAAAGATAATAATAATAATATTAATAATAATAATAGTATATTTTAATATTATTATTTTTTAACATCTAAAACGGAAAATAATATTTATCGCTTTCATCACTGGATTCTCTACATATGTGTCCACTAAAACAAAATACCGAAACAGACAAAATGCAGAAGTAGAAATGAGAGTACAACTTTTCGCCATAAAACCAGATTGCAGGCTTAAAAAGCAAACACACTCGTCCCACTGGACAGAATTATTGAGATACTAGCTTTCATTTGTCTGTTAATTATTAAATACTAATGAAATATTACAAGAGTTTCGCAGTTACATTTTAGGTTAAAAGGGGTTTCATGGTGAAAAAAGTTGAGAAACACTGCCATAGGGGAAAGAGTTTATGGATATGTACACACGACAATCGTGATCGCGATTAGGTCGATAATCTCGAATAGACTGTAGTCTACCACTGGCATTAGTATTTAGATACAGGAATTGATGAGAAGGACATAATTTGTTTTGTGAGGGACAGCCTATAAATTCACTTTTTGATGGCTGATCTTGCTTCATAGCTGACGAAAGCAAACCTGAAAAGGCCAATGTGTTGAATGTAGAGTAGTAGACTACTAACTGCACAGGACCTCCCACTCTCCGTCTCTGCATCTTGCCCCACAAAGAAACAGCTCAGGAAGTGAGACATGGGCAGTACTTATGCACTGCTGAATGTGTTAATGCATCAAATCAGAAGTACACTAATATTGTCAATAATTTTAAGCCTCATAGTGACAAAATGTGAAGCAGAATCCCAAACTAAATTTTTCAACAATTTTTTCAAAGTAGCATATTCTGAGACAGGCCCCACTTACATAGAACTCAGGAATTGCTGCAAAACCTTCAATTATTAAATTTTGATGGTAATAAGTATCTGTAACATTCCCAATGCCTGATTCCAAAAAAGATGTTTTATAGCACCCACTTTGTGTACAACCTTTTGTCATAAACTCTCGGATTTATTTCTTTCATTTTCAATTTTTTTTAGAAGTGTATATCCCAGAAGTAAAAATTATTATACAAGTAAAAACCTTGAAGTAAATACGTAGTTTAGGGCATAAATATATGATAATAAATTAATTGGCATCAATGAATATTAGTCATCTAAGAGTTGGATCAAGAACAGCTTAAAGGCTGCCACTTATAACAGATAATCTTCACCTATCCACATAGGAAGAATATTTTGCATTGGCAGTAGTTCATTGGGCATCCTGTTTCACACAATTCATTTGTCGCAAATTTCTGTAAAATAGCACCTTGCAATGATATTGTGTATATCGTAACTACTAAGCATTTGCTATATTCCTTGCTGTAGGCCCTAATTATTTGTTTGTATCTTTTAAGAGACATTTTATGCCATGACATAATGATTTGTACCGTCAAATTTTTAGTTACAGTTCAGACTAAGTATATTGAGATCTTCATCACAATCTAGTATGATAAGATTAGTGTAATTCCTAATAATTCCTTTGCAATTTTTCCAGGTATATTTTCATCATAATGGAATATTGTGAGCATGGAGATTTGTCATGTTTCATACGTAAAAGACGGAAGTTACCTGAATCAATATGTAAGAAGTTTCTGCAACAGCTCGCCTTAGCCTTGAAGTTTCTTAGATCACATAATGTATGCCATATGGATCTTAAACCTCAGAATTTACTTCTTACCTCCAAACCAAATTTGACTCTGAAATTGGCTGGTAAATATCTCTTTATTAAGATGTTTTCTCTTTTATACAGTTTGCCCAAAGCAAGCATAATGCTATTTTGATACGATTTTTGTTTTTGTATGTCATTGTAAATATGAAATGATTAATCTAAAAAGTTATTTCTATTTAATTATATAATTATCTTAACCTTTCAAACATGATCAAGGTCCGATATATTTAATAATATAGTAGGAATAAATAGAAACGAATATAAGAGTCAATGATATAAAATTGTGTGTGTGTGCATGTGTGTTCTTTTTATGACAGAGTTATAAGGATAATATTCTTAAGGTTTAGGGTAAATAAAAATCGTGATAGTTAAGGAAACTGTAGTGCTGCTTCTTCTTCTTCTTCTTCTTCTTCTTCTTCTTCTTCTTCTTCTTCAATACGTGTTTCCAGTCTCATGAAGTACTAACTATACGATGTTTTGCATATATATATTTCTTCTGCCAATGACCAACGTTTAATGTTCTTTAATATTGAAATATTGGGGATTATTCCTGTGTTCGTCCATGGTCTGGAATTTAGGTTAAGTTTAGATTTAAGACCTCTCCTGGAACCACATTATCATAATCATCCTATCACACCATCGGGGTAATGTAACTCCGCCTTCCAGGCGCCCCAACCTCAGAAGTGAGTTACAACTAAGCCACAGCCAGGAGAGAAGACCAGAAATGTCGAAAAGACAACCTGGTGGCATTGGATTTAAAAAATATATATATATATATATTGAAATATTAGGTCCTAACTTTATTGTAAGATTTCGTTCCAGCCATAGTTCAGTCAGTTATATGACAGTTTATCACCTAAACAATTTGAACTTTCAACATCTAAATTAAATCTTAATCCAACAACATCGAGGTCGCAAACACAAACTTTTTTTATGTTTATTCAGTTTCAGACTGACTGAAAAGTCTAACAATTGCAATTCCACCAAATAATAACTGGATATGATCAGGGTTAAGAACAAAATTAACACACCACGCCGCTTCAGATCATACCTGTATAAATGAACAAATGCCCTTCACTACTCTGCAACTGTCCCAAAAAACCTCTGCAAACAGCCCTTCACCTGATAATGGAATGCTCACAATTCACAAGATTTCGACCTAAAGCACTACGGACTACTCCTCTGCATACGGTACTCAAACTCCACTTCAACACCATTGAGATCACTGTCTTCCTCAAGCACATCTTCCACACTCTGCAAGAATAATCTTATTATTACTGTATACTAAACTATAAATTTCCCCCTATGTTATGTCTCAGGTGAAACACGGGTTGTAACCAATTTCTTGAAAAAAAAAAAAACATGCCACAAACAGTACCTATTATACACAATACATTCTTGGGTGCCTAGTGGGCATTGTCAAGAGAAGTCCAACACGAAGCAGAATAAAATACTGGTCTCAATAGGGGAACGTGTGGGAATAGAGATAAAAGGTTTAATGAAGTTTTATAATGGTCATATTGATATTTCACATAGTGTTACTTATTTTGAGCTGGTCAGTTTAGTCTATTATGGTGGCCCAGTCATAAGGTTGACTTTTTGCTAAACAGATCAGAATCCTTAATAGGTCTTGTAAATTTTGGGATAGTAAGGAAGATTTACTCCGAATATTTAGATTTATTCATTCATACAAAAATCAGAATAAAAAAATGTTCTCATCATAGCTCAGAATGTATTAAAGGTGAATTCAAACTAATTAGATACTGCTTTCAAAGAAGTAAATGGGAATGAAAATGGAAACGAGATTTAAATCTTAACATATGAGTCATATAGATGCAAATCCTGACATTTCCATCTTTGTTAATTTTTCAGGAAATGATTTACTAACAAACTATTGTTAATTTTTCAGGAAATGATTTACTAACAAACTATGCTACATAAAGTGTCTAAACTGTACTAACCGTTTAAAGACAGAACTAACACCATAATTATTCCTTTAAATGGCAAGAAATGCTAGTTGTTGTCTATAAATATGACAAGATAATATGGAAATATCTGAGTTTACTTTTTAATGATTATCTTAATTTTTTATAATGTCCATTATAGCATTATTTTACAGCTGCTAATAACAAAACTGCATGAATCTGGCACTAAATTTATTTATAATATACTATATATTTCATACAGTATTATTGAAAAACCAAAGTAAAAAATTAATTCAGTGGCAGATCTAGTACTAAGACGACTTCAGAATTGCCACTACTTTTTATAGTTTTTTCTTTCTAAAAAAAATGTTTTAAACTTATTTGAAAGTATCCACAGTTAGTTTATATTTTATATAAAGTATTATAAACATTTTTATTTATAAAAAAGATACTTAGAACTACCACTGCACACAGTTCAAATCCTCAATAACACCCCTTCATTTTGTGCTTCACAGAGGCATTCTTCTTCCACTAGTAATGAATGACTTACTGTGTGCTGCATTATCAACCACTCGCCTGTAGAACTCAAGGTCACTTTGTTCCCTCCATTCATCTCTGAAATGACACTTTAGTAATGAATCAATATCAGAACACTTTTCCTTTTTAACTGGCACACCTAAGGACAAAATTTCAAGTTTGACCTTGTCAATGTTATTTTTTTTTTTTTAACAGTTTTCAAATCATTGACCAGATCTGTATGATTCAACTCCGATTTTCAGAATTCTATTTTCACGAGTCAGGATTATCCTCTTATCCTCGTTGAATTTGAAATGCCACTGTCCAGGAATTTTCATAAATTTAGCATATTTTTTTCAGTCATACTGCTGCGTCTCTACCACGTTATGTTATACCAAATTGCTGGAATATATCTTTATACTTGGGCACTATTAATAATCGTTTATCTTTTCCTTACATCTTTTTTGATTTGCCCGAAAATCCTATTGGAGGGAAGATAGTTATGGCCTGCTACAGGAAATACACTTTATTACTCTATAACATTTTAAGTAACACAGTCACATTATCCTATTCGTCAGCAACAAAGTACAGCTGATAAGTGACTTAATTCGCATCACGTATTGGCTAACAGAAATGTCGGGGATTGTATCTCACTGCTCCGAGGAAATGTCGGCATTTGAATCTAAACCCTGCATTCACAGTGTTCAAATGAATAGAAGTTGTCGCTATTTGCTTATAAATGATTAGTGAACATTTATATTTCAAAGTGGAGAAATTTTTTGTGTGAAATCTCATTTTCATTGAAAAGTTGAAATGTCAGGGTTTGCATCTATACAACTCATATGTCAAAGAATTCAATGTAACATCTAATTAAATACAGCAAGTGAACTTAACAGATAATCTCTCAAGAAAATTATAACAAAATTCAAGAGAATTAGCATTTTCAGAAACTTATTCAGTGTAGTAAAACCTACTCTTTCAATAAAAGAAAAGTCACACTCAAACATAGTTAATACAAGATCCAATAGAAATGAACAAAAAACAATTCTAGAATCATAATAGGGTATGAACATTCATACTTCTGAGAAGTGCAACTTGGAAGCAGTAACTCCTAAGTATAGCCTCAAGTGCCCAAATTTGAACTATATGAAACTGTAAAAAGATACTTTCTTGAAACATAACTTCATGGAACTGTTCTGAGGATTATTGGATTAAGCAAACTGCTGCTGCTGTTATGGTTTGCATCTAGAGTAAAATCCCTGCTTAGCCGAACTTCACTTAACCAGAACCCAGCTGAACCGAAATGGTTGAGTAAAAATATATATATCATATTTTTTGGACCATCACACGCACTTTTTTTTTTCCTTAAAAAATATTGTCCAAAATATAAATGTGTCTTATGTTCCGAAGGTCTGTCAATGCATGCTGCCAATGAGACAATTACATTCTTGTTCTCTCCCCAAAACAAGGTCACAAATGAGTGAATACCCTTTAAGGAACACAGTAAATAGTAGATAAATCTGTTTTCCATACCCTCAACTCACAAGTATCCATCAAGTGAAAGTTATTACATACCTTCTGTTCCACCTATCCCCTACTCCAAAAATTGTGGAACTAGTTAGGCTGAATGAGAGGTAACAATTGGCGCAGAAAGTCAGATCTTCAAGCTCATAGCAAGTATCCTCCGTGAAAACAAAATCAGAATCCACGATGGACTAATGCAATCCAAAGGAATCCTGCAAATGGAGTACTGCAGGGAGATTCTATAAGCCCCATTATGTTCAACGTACTTACTCACAACGTGATACACAGGATACAAACAGAAGATGTGAGGATGTGGCTACATGTCAATGACATGATTCTGATATCGGAAAGAAGAGAACCCCTGCAAGAAGCCATTAACAAACTGGAAGAGTGGTCCCAGGAAAATGACTTAGTCATAAACACGGCCAAGACGAAAGTAATGAAATTCAGAAAAGGAGGACCTATGGCAAACAGCAATAGATTCACTTGCAGAGAACAAGAACTGGAAATAGTTAAAAGCTACAAATACTTAGGACTTACACTACAAGTGACAGGCCACACCTTTTCCAAGCACATCGAAGACAGAGCAGTAAGAGCAATGAAAGCGACCTTCGAGATGAAGAAACTGAGCCTACTATCTGTCACGACAGCCTTGAGGCTTTTCAACATAAAGATTGTGCCCATTGCCACATATAGAATACAACTTATATGGAACCCCTTCACGTACTCAAATCTCAAATGGCTAGAGAGAGTCAAAGCAACCTACCTGAAAAGAATGTTCTGCATCTCAAAATACACGCAAAGCAGAATAGGATATATTTTAGCAGATACAACCTAATTCATAGAGGACCTGATGGCAACTCACAGCCTGGTACCAACACCACAGGTGAGAGAAAGCAAAAGACATTAACCACGGACTCTTCAGCACCCCAGCGATGACAAACAGTGAATGGAAGGAAGCCAACTACAACTTGCACCATCTATGCACAAGAGTAGCAGCCCATGGACTACATCACCAAATATGCCTAACCAAGGGATACCACAGCCCTACCGACAGATGTCAGTGCACCATATGTGAAGGACCCTGCGATACATATCACATCATCGAATGCAAAGAAAGAGACACTTTCCCACTATGCCAGTGATGTCAAAGCAAACGCATTTTTCTGACCTTGACGTCGTGTGCGGGCATCAAGCGCTAAGTATGGAAAGAGGAAGGGTTGTGTGTATGAATAAGCAGCCTGTTGGATTAAGAAAACAGTGGTGCACAAACTTCAAACGGAATGTGAAATTTTATGTCGTTATTTTTATTTGGCTTCTTTCTGTTTGATATTATCTATATTGTCTGTAAAACAGTAGTACTAATACCAATTTCTTAATATTGCAGTTGTGTTTTAAATGTTAATAACATAATAAAGAGTTAAGAAGGAATATTCAGTTAAATTCCATAGTAATACAACTATACTGTACTAAATGGATGAAACACATCATTCATAAAGAAAGTGATATCCCAAAAAAAGAGATAGAGTATGACATGATAAGTTGGAATTGATATTGATAGTACCTTTAGCCTTATAAAAGTAATCAATAAACTAATCAAAACAATATTACCACAAAGTTACCTAGGTGCTGTATATGTTTTAAGTGTAACTAATATTCCATATCAAAACTCTTTATCGCATTATGTTTTAAGGTGATATTTGTGAGCAACTTCCTATCATCAGAATATTAAATTATTTCTCGAAATGTGCTGAAGCTATAGAGCTGACATTTTTACAACACATGGGCACGTTCTTTTACTTATGATATAACAGCAGTTGCTTTGTTAATTCATTTCCTTACAAACAATTTCCATACGAATATTTTCAAAATTTTCAATACACTGTCTTCTGTAATACGTATTTACGGTATTTTAGATTTACGAAGACATTCTGTAAGGCTACTAAATAAATAGTCCTATATCTGAAAATTTCACTTTTCTATAAAAAAAGTTGAGAAAATATTTCTTTTGAATAAAAAAATCAAATTTGTGAAAAATGAGCATTAAAATTAAAACTTACATTCTTATAATACACTTATACTTCTCAGACAAATCTAAAAATTAACATGGATATAGTTTTAATAAGTTTTCTATCCTTTATCTATTGAATCAGTGCTGACCATCCCTGAATATAGCTCGACCAAGCGGTATATAATCTCTTTCGTCTGTCTCTTTCCTTTCCGCTGTAAAGTGCTCAGGCTCTCCTGAGCTCTAAAGCGCGCGCTTGCTTCTATGGGCATCAATTGACATGACTGCACTATGCAAAGGATGCTAACTTTACTTAATTATACTTATGTACACAGTGTGTTTAATAAATATATTATTATTATTAATGAGAGGTAACAAGTGATTCCTTGTGTATTCACTTCTATAATACTGTAGGTGTTAAGCTGTTGTTAGTGCATATTGTGTTAAATTGTTATAAGTGCATGCTTTATGATATCACTAAAATGTAAACATGTGATTATAACCGTAAAAAAAATTGAAGGTGTGAGATGAGTGAAAAATACCGCAATATTATGAAACGTGGCAGCAGATTATGGAGTTGGTATCACGACTGTCTCAGATTGGGTAAGATCAAAATCAAAACTTCTAGAGCAGTTGTTCTCAAACTTTTTAAGTCCGTGACCCACCTTGAAGGATATTAAACTTCACGCAATCCATTAGTTAAATTAGTAGGCTTACACTCTAATCACTGATGAAAAAGTAAATACTGTATGATTGTATGTTAATAAAAACATACTATATTACTCTAATTGAGCACATGTTGAAATTTTGTTAAAATATTCTCTACTGACCGAAGTAATGTGATGGATGGGCCTGTCATGTCTGCATAAGCTGGTCTATGTTGGGTTCAAGTGTAGTTAACTTGAGTCGTAAATCAGAGCATGCATCAAGTCTATTTCTGTATACATGCTTTTCACTTGAACTAAAGAGGAAAATCCCTTTTCACAAAGATATGATATTGTGAACAGCATGAGCAACTTTAATGTCCCATTTGAAAGTTCACGCCTTGGGGAAAGGAACTGGCCACCCTACCCCATTATCTCCTGGCCTAGTTGCTTATGAGTGATGCCTGATTGGTGTTACTTATGAGGTTCAAACTTGTCTTCGGACAATTGACTAAACAACAACAACAATGATATCCAAAAAGTTGTTATATCTGAGTGTAAAAATGTAGTCTTAATGTCAGAATCACAGCTAATATCACACAACTGTTCTCTTCATTTCACTGACAAGTTTGAACTTTCGAAATATAGGAATGGGTTTCGAATCCAATTGAATTCACTGTAATCTTCTGGAAAATAACTTTCAATCTCATTATTGAGAGCAGTGAGATGGAATACTACAGAATCACAAAAATAAGAAACTAAGGAAAAATCATTCTCACTTAGAAAATAATCTAAAGTTGGAAAGGCAGAAAAATGATTACTTTTGACGTATTCTAACCACAGATTGATCTTTTTCTGGAATGACTTGACTTTATCATAAGTAGGGGGTGGATGTTGATGATCTAAAAATCTACTTAAAATGATCATTAAATGCCCTTAGACTAATGGAAAAATTACATAAAATTAAAAGAAAATGACATTTAAATATTATTCAAAGTACTCGCACCACAACTTCTTAAAAATTAGTCACCTTGTTTCAATGACTGCCCTGCGAACCTCGGAGAGAGAAGGCAACTTCCTGGAATTTCGCTAAGATAAAGGAAAAGAGCATGCAACAAAATGAAGCTTTTAAGAGAAAACTATAGATTTTAATGAGGGTTTGCAGTGCGTTTCAATCAGAGGTAGTCCATGTCGGTGCCTTCATTCTCGGTCTCCTCCTCCTTCCGTTCTTCACTTTTGTTACAGATCTTACAGATGAGGGAGTGAGAATGACAAAACAAATTGTGGGCGCAATGTGCATTCTTGCAGTCTTTCTGTTAAAAATACTGTCTGCTACAGTACATCCCCTCCAAACCATGTTGGGGACACAACTTGCTGTCCAGGACACAGTGAAAGTTTCTCCCCTTCCAAACATAAATTCTAAAGAAATCCTCGTACCAGCAAAAGAACAGTAGTGGTCCAAGCCCTCACTTAAACTAAGGACTAAGCTGCTGTCAAACATTTTATATTACTTCCGTTGTGTGAAGTGAAGCTTTCAGTGGAATGAGGGATAAACTTTAGAGTTTGTTCCAAACTATAAAACTCAAACTTCTCTGTTATTCATTTATTCAGTAGATAATTACTACTGACCTATTTACTTAGAAAAAGATTTAACAGACCTATCATTAAAGAAGAAAGTAAAATGCATCCCAAATGATCTAAAAGTTCTTCAAAGTATTAAAAATGACCAAAAAAGCCGAAAAAATATAAAAATGACATATTAATTGAAAAAAGTTAAAAATGCAACACAAGAAATAATTTTTATGTTGATATTAACATAGAAAGAATTTCTATATTAATAGGCATTGTTCTGATGTGAAAAATAAGAAGATGACTTTTCATCAACATCCGCCCCCTAATCATAAGCTTTGAACACAGTGATAGTCGGGCCCTGAAGGGCCAAATTGAGTTCATTTAATTTAGAAAATATGTCTGCCATATAAGCCAATGTTGTCAGCCAATTGTTATCTAAAAACAAAGCCACGTACTCATTCTTACAATCATTAAAAAATAGTAAAACTTTTTGCCTAAGCTCGAAATGTCTTACAAGGATTTTACTCCTTGAAAGCCTGTGGACTTCTGTGTGAAGCAGTAGGTACTTACGTATGTTCACTATCAATTTCATCACAAAGCACAGAAAAAAGTCTCGCATTTAATGGGCGAGCTTTTACCACTTTAACTGCAGTGTTCGAAAGCTGTTTTCATATCACTCGGCATGGTCTTACCACAGTCTAGTATATACAGTTACGAAGCTTTAGTTGTTGAGGGTACTAGGAATAATAGACTATGCCAGTACTATTTCGCATTGTCTGTGATGAGGTGATAGTAGCGATCCTAGTGGTTAGCAACTGTCTGTGGATGCATATTCCCTACGTATTGAGCTTCGTGACTGTATATACTAGACTGTAGTCTTACTAGTCAATGCTTCCCCATGAATAAAGCAATGTACCCAAATAATATCTTATACTACTTTACGAATACGCACAAAAACACCATTGTGCTGTCTAAACGTCACTCGACACCCATTGGAAGTTACCCCAACACATTTTTTTTTCCAATCAATGCTGTGCTTAATCACATATGAATTAATAACTCCGAAAATACATTCTGCTGTTGTATGCGTGGATGAGTTTTTACGGAAAAGAAAATCTTCATTGACGATACCCTGATATTCATACCTAATAAAACAAATGAGATGAGATCAAATTTCAAATTTATTTATTTAATACATTACACTAGAGCTACATTAGGCATTGCAGCCCGAAAGAGCAGAAGCTCGTGCTCGGGTGCAGTTCAGATCAGTTATACAAAATAATAGATGAATTAACAATCTCTTTTGATTCATCAATTTGTAATGCTAAACATCTACTCTCTTTTATTTTCATGATCAATTGAGGGGCTTAAAACAAAAAGCAGGTAAGTGACGGAAACCTAGTTTTGAGGAAATTACAGTTAAAGTTCTACATGCAATGGAATATTATACACTAGTTTGGTGAAATGATGCCCATATAGCAGCACTGCACAGTGTGATCACTTACCTGATTTTATCCCAAAGAAACATCCTTTTGGGCTATCACAACATGCACTTACCTCATTTTTTTTAATAATGTCACTTACCTGCTTTTTGTTGTAAGCCCCTCAATTGATTGTCTATGTCACTAGCCATTTCATTGATACTGCGATGCACTGTATTGTAGACATGGGAATTAAATTTGCTTTGCTTCTTTTTCACCGAACATAACTTTAACAATATCCTTAACCACAGGAAGGATCAATTCCCCATCTATAGAATGAGGTTTTCCAGCGTTAGCAATACGTAAACTATCCAAATATGATTCCAAAGCCTTTGAATTCAGTGACCTACTTTAGATACAACAGATTTTTCCCATTTAAATCGCATTAATGCGCTAGCGAAATATTCTTCACTTTTATTTTTAACATCTGAATGTTTTGTTTCTAATGCCTTCGTAATTTATTCGGTTTCATGGAAGTATTTGAGAGAACTTACTAACATAATACACACTGTGGTTTGGGTTCGTCTTTATCACCACACCACGTAAATCCCAACCCAAATTGTTGGCATCATATTTACGTTGATATTGCTCCTTTCTTTTCGCGTCAATCGCCAAACTAATCGCACTTATGTCAGGGCTCGAAGCAGGGACACATGAGTCACTATCACTCCCAGGATTGTTAGTTTTACTCAAGTGTAGGCTACTTTTCTTTTTAATGTTCCCGATTTAAGCCACACATCCAAAGTGAAGTATTAAGACGGAAACACACTCACTAAATCTTGAACGAAGGCTAACTGAAGACTGAGTGTGAATAATAGAAAAATTATTATTATTGATGGTCGGAAACAAAAGAGACTTACCCGAAGAAATTATTTTGATATCTGTCCTGGCAGCAATCACAGTTATCACAAATCTGATTATCGGCAGAACATAATGACCCTATCACCGCATGTCAACTTCTTTGCGGTAGCTTTAAAGGCTGCCGCCTGTCAGTCATCATAGCGGTTTTGTTTTGTTGCGAAAACTTAACTAATTCTATGTACAATTACAAGCATAAGAAAAAAGACAGAACAGGAGACTACTGCGGAAAAAATTTAATCTTACTAGCAGTAACATTTTATTAGATTTAAATTTCAGGCTGATTAAAACTCATTGTTGACTTTTATCAGTTAGAATTACATAATACCAATACACCGCTACCCGCAATTGAATTAAAAAGAGCGAATGCACTCATATCTCCCATTGTTGCAGGTGTGCTGTATTAGTTTTGTTTTCAGTCTCATGTTCACTGAAAGTAGACAGGTTTACTACTCCCACGTTCACTGCAAGTTGAGAAGTTAATTGAATGTTGATAATGATAACTTAAAAAAAAAATGTTTTATAAACCTGACGGGTCATTCTGCAACCCACCAAACCTATGAAAAAGCTCAGTTGGAAAAAGTTAACAGATCCATATTGCTTTGGTTTACCCAACAATGTGCAAAAGGGATTACATTATCCGGACCTGTAATTCAAGAAAAAGCAAAATTTTTAGTAGAGATAATAGAGGAAGATGAAAAAGATTTCATTGCTAATTCTAGCTAGTGGGACAGACACTGCAGATATGTCATTTCTTCTAAGTGGAGACAGTAGGCCTATTATTATTATTATTATTATTATTATTATTATTATTATTATTATTATTATTATTATTATAAAGTGCATACTTTTGCTTTATACTGTTATTTGTATTCACTACCGAAAACAATACCCATGGACTGTAAAAAAATTGCTATCTGAAACAGCGTTCCTCTTTAGTTCGTATAGACAGGATTCGTCAATATTTGAATCATTTTGGCAATATAATGCTTGAGATGGAAGAGTAGTGTGTCTCCATGTTATGAAAATATCTTTTAGATATAGGGAAGGGGAATTATAAACATATAAAAAGTAATTATTTCTTAATCTTTAAATTGTAACAGACATTACTTATGGAAGTTTATTAACAGACATAATATCAATTTCAATAATTGTATTAATTTGTATTAGAATGTAACTCAACCATTCTGTGTTATGAAAGCTATTATTTTATCAATATATCATTGCAAATGAGTTTACAGTAGTAAATTGTAAAATTGTGCACTCGTGCAATAAAGCATATGCAATTAAGAGTGCAAGTCTTAATAAAAATATATGTAAGCATAAAGATTTATTGATATGCTGATTTTAAGATGAAGATTATATTTCATGAATATTATAGATTTTGGCTTTGCCCAGTACTTGTCTGCAGACGATCAGAACAGCTCTTTGAGAGGATCCCCTCTTTATATGGCACCTGAAATCTTGCTGAAGCATAAATACGATGCCAGAGTTGATCTTTGGTCTGTTGGAGTCATCATGTATGAATGCCTGTTTGGAAGAGCACCATATTCGTCAAATAACTTCAAAGAACTGGCAGAGAAAATCAAATCTCAAATGCCTATTCAGGTATGTATTGTTCTGGTAGATACTAAGCCAAAGACAAACAAAATTATATACCAAGAATTGGTTTTAGTTACTATATTCCTCAGTGATTTAGTTGGAGGAAAAAAAGTTTACAGGAACTCACCTAATCAATTTAACAGTCACCAAATGTACTCATACTCAGTGTCAAATTTGCCATCCTCATGTTTCCGACATGCATATATTCCAGTTTAACTAAACCACTGATGGTGAAAGAGTAGTGAAACAGAGAAAAATTCTCTCCGGCAACGGGATTTGAATCCAGGTTTTCAGCTCTACGTGCTGATGCTTTATCCACTAAGCCACACCGGATTCCCATTCCGCTGCCGGATTGAATCGTCTCATTTCAAGTTCCACCTCTTGGGTTCCCTCTAGTGGCCTGCCCTCTGCACTATGTCATAGATGTCTATGAACGTAGGACAATGTCCACATATGTGTGGAAGTGCACTCATTAAGAGTGACTGACAATTCGATCCGGCACCGGGATGAAATCCGGTGTGGCTTAGTGGATAAAGCATCAGCACGTAGAGCTGAAAACCCGGGTTCAAATCCTGGTGCCGGAGAGAATTTTTCTCCGTTCCACTGCTCTTTCATCGTACGATGATGCAGAATATCTAAGAAGGACATTGTCCTACATTCATAGACATCTATGACGTAGTGCAGAGGGCATGCCACTAGAGGGAACCCAAGAGGTGGAACTTAAACTGAGACGATTCGATCGGGATGGAAATCTGGTGTGGCTTAGTGGATAAAGCATCAGCACGTAGAGCTGAAAACCCAGGTTCAAGTCCTGGTGTCGGAGAAAATTTCTCTGTTCCACTACTTTTTCATCGTATGATGACGCAGAATATCTTCATGGAAACATCATATGTACTTCGGTACATTAAATAATAATATAAACCACTGATGTTCCTGTAATTTCAGTTACATTTTCGGTCACGTGGTTTGTGCATTTACTTTCCATGTTGGAGAGTTAAGTTCTTTCCTTGTGAATTGAAGGATGAGTTTGAATGGTGGGGGGGAGTGGATAGTGATTTCTTACTGTTATTATACCATTTCTGTATAATTCATAATTTTCCTGATAATTAATGCAAAAATCAATGTAAATTATTGGCTTATTAAAATTACATTATGGTTTATGTATCATGGCATGAGTGGTCGAAAATGTCTGGAAAATACCTCGTTAAAGTGATGGACTAGCTTGTGATGACCCTTGAGGTTGTTTGTCACAAGTTAAATTGGCAATGAGAGATTCTATTACCTGACAGAGAACACGAATGGAAATATTCTTGTTGGACCAGAATCTTTTTATGAGATCTCAGACAAGTCTGTATTCTTCACAGTGAAGATGTGGAAGGAGGCGAATCATGCTATGTCTTGACATTCTATGTGATTTCAAAATATAAAAAGTGGATTATTGGGAGACCTCTCAAAACATTACTTTCTAAGGTTTGAGCCTGAAAAGAACTGCTTCTGAAGAGTATTGTAGGCTACTACAGTGCCTTTCGCTGTCAAGTCACCCGTTGAACGGCAACCAGCGATAGCAACCGTTGATAACCAAGCTTTTGGCACTGTGGCCGATTTGAATCCCCTCTCCTTTGTAGGAGTGCGGGAGTCATTCAGTCAGTCTCACAGCAGTTTTGTTTCAGCGTGGTCGTGCTTTGAAGTGCTTCATATGAAATGTTATTTCTGTATTAGTGCTACGAGTGTTATTGTGCATGGTATTAAATGTGATTTATGTATTAGTGCCGTGCTATAGTTTACATAATGCCTCGACATACTTACATATTACAACAAAGAATTTTTATGTATGATTCGTATGGGTTAACAAATACTTGCAGGGAAGTTGTAAGGCAATTTTTAACTGAATATCCAGGTGTGCCTGCCCCACATAGAGATACTGTGCGAAAACTTGTCATTAAGCAGTTCTACGAGCACAACAGTTTTCAGCTTCATAAATAAATATGATTTCTGTTCTCTCTTGAAGGGAATACACCATTTTACAATAATTTAATACACGAACATAACTATTACAAGAAATGTTCAATGATATTTGTAGCTTCAGCTCTTAATACTTTCTTGGATTACGTTCTGACAGCTGTATCTCTGTATACCCAATAAAAATTGGACACATGTTATATGGCATTTTTTAACAGCTGTATCTCTGTACCCAATAAAAATTGGACACATTTTATATGTAATTTTTTATTCGAATTCCTCTATACTACCACCTCCTAAAACAGTGATCGTCAACTCGACTGCTTCCGTGCAGGGCAAGCGTGCATTACCTCGTGCTCGGCATTATACAACCTTATCTCCCGTTCAGTAGCGGCTCTTGATAGAAGCTAGTTGCAATATTGAATAGAAGTAGTAAGTTATGTCTCAACAGTCGTCAGGAATTTCATTCACAGTTTCAAGAGTTGAACGTATGATGTCAGATTTCAAGATTTTCATAGCCTAGTGTAGGGAAAAATCGTTCTTTTTCTGGAACTTTTCCAAGAGTTTCGTTTCCAAGAAAGTATTGTTTCAAAGAACAATTCACAAATAACAGCAAGCATCTGACATAACGTAATAATCACCAAAATGTTATATTGTTTCGGAACTATTTCAGTTTTCAAAAATTTTAGACTATAATGTAATTTGAACCACGACAGCTGTTACAGTCAGGTGTAACAGTAATTTATACAAACCATAAAACATCGCAATAATTTGATCATTCCTCCTGTTAAATAAGGGATATTACTACTACTTGATATTAGTCTCTATTAAAGCATCTCAATTTATTTGTAATAAACAATGAGATTAGTTGGGCTACATTTGCACTGTTGTTACTGTAGTCATTCATTCATAGTGTTCTGCCCAAGGGCAGGTAGTTCACTGCAAATCCAGCATTCTCCATTCTTTTTATTTTCTGCCTTCCTCTTAGTCTCCGCATATGATCCATATAATATCTTAATGTCGTCTATCATCTGATATCTTCTTCTGCCCCAAACTCTTCTCCCATTCATCATTCCTTCCATTGTATCCTTCAGAAGGCAGATATGTTACAATATACAAATTTTATAACAATACAGTGCGGTATATAAATTTGTGTAATTTTTTTCATTTTATATAGTAAAACAGTGACTTTGAAATAGTCATAATAATAATAATAATAATAATAATAATAATAATAATAATAATAATAGGCACAATCTCACAATTTGATTTTCTTTTCATTCTTATTGCTATATTAATAGCAAACAGTGTAACTGAAGCTGATTCGCCAATCAGATTGATTATTTAATATTGAAACGCACCCTGCAAATTCATTGTAGTAAAAAATTTCGCTCTTCTACCAACATGCTCAATTCTGAAGGAACTACTGTACACCCAAGGAGAACATTTAGGCTGGAATTGTTATGGTCTCTGAGAGAGTATCTGGAGTGTTCCAGACAAGATAATTGGACGGTACGTTACACAGTACTCCAGTTCCTATGAGAAAGATTCTGTCAGAAACTCTTACTGTTATTTTGGAACAGTGTGTTCCGACCTATAGTTCTTTTTTTGGAACTGTTATTTTCTCGGTATTGTTACGTTATTTTTCCCTATCTCTATCATAGACCTATCTACTGTGAATGTAGATTGTGCTCCTGCTTAGCTTCAGCTAGAAATGACAGACTAATAGTGTGATAATGAACTGAAGATGATATATGTACTATATAAAAGCAGGAAAAAGTCTGTGTGATTTTTATTCACATTTTCCATTAGTCAGATTTCTCAGGCTTCATCAGCAGCTTTCGACAGACTGTACATGTTCGGATCCACATACATATACGAACATTGTTTTCTTTCATGAAAATAAGTAAATCCCACCACAGAACTAGCTAATTCATCTGACTACAATCTACAAAATTTTCTCAGTTCATGCACTGCCCAGATCATAGTGCATAATATTGAGCAAACAGTACGCAATAAAGAGGCTAAAAAATCTCGTAAAATTAGCATTACATAAGATCAGGAAATATTTTTACTAATGATCATGCATTAACAAAATGAAAAGAAAAAGTAGAAATTAAAATGCAGTATAGTATTTAGTTTTATTCAGCTTTCATTTCATCCCTAACTTGTCAACCAATTGCTTTCATAAATGTAAATACCAGTATTAGGCATTCATATTACTTTAAGTTTAATTTGATCAGTATGAGAAACATTTACTATCACGAAAAAGAAGCCACCATTGCAAGCCTCCGCTGTGCCTGCGGCAGCGAAACACAAGTGCAGCGGGCTTCAGAGCTGCCTGAGAAGACGTTACAGAGCATCGAGTTGACGACCACTGTCCTAAAATATTTACCATTTCTCCTGAAACACTCTGTATATTACTGCGTCCTTGTGTATTTCTCCTCTAATAATTCGCATTGCTAAGATACTCACCAATGGTGTAGCTCAGGCAGTAGCGCATTTGCCTGCTGATCTGGTGTTGTGCTCTCATGTAGGTTCGATTCCTGCTTGGGTTGATTACCTGGGTGAGTTTTTTCCGCGGTTTTCTCCAACCATAAGGCGAATGTCAGGTAATCTATGGTGAATCCTGGGCCCCATCTTGCTATCACAACGCCATCAATGCCAAATAACCCAGTAGTTGATATAGTGTCATTAAATAACAAAGTAAAAAAAATACTTCTATTGTTGGTAACACACATATTTGCACAAATGTAATTAAAAATGTTTTATGTATTAGCAATGTTTTAAGCTCATATTTAGTATGCAGTCGGTAAAATTTGGCTCTCCCATGTAAATTACCATGGCCTGGATTTTTGTTATTTAAAAATACACATTTTAACTTACCTCTTTATTTCATCTATACTGAATGCAGGATCGTTATTTATCCACTTCTTATATAGAGAAATATGAGAAGATTGGCTCTTCAGCATGACTGCTTGATACCACTTACATACACAGAAGGAAAGTGGACCAACGAAAGTAAAATAAAACAGCTGTATTTGTAGTACATTTTCGACATTGCATAGTCAGTAATGGAATTAAAGTTATCGCCAAACTTATAATTATGGAACCTAATATGTAAGCAATAGCTTACAAGTTTACAGCATCTCAATTTGAAAATAGTTTCTGTCTGAGATTATCTGAGGTTAACAAATTTGTCATGTAATTTTATTTTATTTTCACTAAAGAATGGGCGAAGGAAAGAAATAAGCAAACAAAGTGTGAATAGGCACATACATTGATAATCTACTTAAGGAAAGGCACTAACCAGGCAAATAGGCAGTTAAAGGCATTATAAAATCCACTCATTTAGTTCCAATGATTATGAAACATATTAAACTATTCAGAACCTATGATATTGGATTCGAGAACAAAATAGGCAAATTCCGATTTCTAATTTATGACAGTCGTATGATTGTGAATAGAAGACTTCTCTAATGTTAACCTTGTCAACGAAATTACACCTTTTACTGCGATTTAGTTACTGAAGATGTTAGTCAAACAGTAGGTGTACTGTAACATACATATCTTACATTGGGATGAAAACCTCCGCCCTCAGTGTAGAGTGTTGATGCTGTATGTGTTAGCTATTAATGTACAGTAGTGGCAAAAAAACCGGACCGACCCTTGTAGCTGATTTCAGAGCCTTGTTAACTCCAGAGCACGATAGACTGGTAACTAAGACTTTAGTGGTTCGAATTCTGCCTGGGAAGGAAACTTTTTTTTTATTCCATATTCAAATTTAATCCCAATACTTTTCGATTGCTGGTAAAATTCATATTCTGGGAATAATAAGTTAATTAAGTAGTAAAATATCACTGCAATCGAAAAGTATTGGGAATAAATTTGAATAAGGAACAAAAAAAAGTTTCCTTCCCAGGCATGATTCAAACCACGAAAGTCTTAGTTACAAGTCTATCGTGCTCTGGAGTGAACAAGGCTCTGAAATCAGCTGCAAGGGTCAGTCTGGTTTTTTTGCCACTACTGTACTTCATAGTTGATACAAAATTCTATATTACGTCAGCAAACAAATATTAATTTCAAGTGATAGAAAGTTAAAAAAGAAAAAGGTTGTGCATTCTAAAGTACTAAAAATAAATCCTATTAATAATACAAAAAATTGCAAAAATTTGATGTTCTTATTAACTTTCGACATTAACATATTGAAAATGACTTTTACGTTAAATGTCTTCAGGAGGCAAAAGGCACTAACCCTTTTTGCTGGCAGTCTAATCTTGCAGGCTTTTAAATGTTGTATTTGTTTGAAAATTATGCTTGATATACTATTAATTAATCAACAAACCATCAGAGTAAGGAAAAATTTGTAAAAGAATTTTTCAATCTGTATTTGTTTATTTATCACCTATAAAATCATTTGTTTTCCTAACATGTTGTATATCAATAATATGTCTTTTTACAATTAAAAATACTCACTGGCTGCGTGTATTAACAGACTTTCATTCTTGAATTCTCTTTTTAAATACTATTTTCAATTTAAGAACCTCTCATTGCAACAGGCTGTCTTCCCATACGTATAGGATCTGAGAGACTATTATTTATGTTTATGTTGAAAGTGAGATCACAAGTTTAAAACTGCTGACGTTCTGAATATATTTAAGAATCAAATTTAATTGAAGGTTTATTTCCTGTGTTGGGTAATTTCATTGTAATGGCTAATATAAATTCCGAAAATATATTTTTAGTGATTTTCTATTGTATTATACATACATACATAAGTGTTCTGCCCAAGGACAGGTCTTTCACTACAAACCCAGCATCCTCCAATTTTTCCTATTTTCTGCCTTCCTCTTAGTCTCCGCATAATATGATCCGTATATGTCGTCTATCATCTGATATCTTCTTCTGCCCTGAACTCTTCTCCTGTTCACCATTCCTTCCAGTGCATCATTCAGTAGGCAGTTTCTTCTCAGCCAGTGACCCAACCAATTCCTTTTTCTTTTTCTGATCAGTTTCAGTATCATTCTTATGTGTATATATAAAATATAAGTTTCAGTATTATATAACTCATAGGTCATTGTCATACCATACCTAAAACATTTAATTGTATTATCTTTTTGTATATTTTAACAGGTTCCACCTGGATCCTGTATCTCTCCTGACTGCAGAGACCTGCTAATGTCTCTTTTACAACATGATCCAGATAAAAGAATAGATTATGAATCGTTTTTTGAGCATAGTTTTCTGGATTTGGAACATTTTCCATCACCTGAATCATATCAGAAAGCTATTGACTTAGTATGCAGTGCTGTTAAATATGATTCAGAAAAGAATTTTACGGAAGCTTTTAACCTCTACTGTGATTCGTTGCGATATTTCGTTCCATTAATTAACGGTATGTATAGTTTTTTCTGTAATAAACTATAATGAGAATGCCAGTCTTATTTTTTAATATAAATATATAAATTAGGTATTGTCATCTAGCTCATTTTGTTGCCCTCTTGGTAGACCATTGAGAATGAAGAACATACCTCCACTCTGTCACCTTGCTTATTACTCTGTTGTTCACACTGTCTTTCTGCTTCCCTTTCAATTGGATATTGACCTAAAGCAGTGGTGATCAAGTCTACTTTTCGCTGCACACATGCAATATGCAAGAGCAGATAATCCCACTCAAGTAGTTAACTACAGCAAACCAGATGTCTTGCTTGCAATGCCAATGTTGCTCTTCTTTACTTGTGAATGCACACTGCTTCTAAGAGCAGCTGAATTGGTCACCACTGGCCTAAAGCATTAATCTTCTTCTTCTGTTCTATTATTGGCTTATTATCTTTTCTTTCCTGGTTCAAGTATTGAAGGAAGTGATATCTGTTCATTGCTGCATTATTATTAAAGAAGGTGCATATTTTTTAGTTTCTGTTATTCACATTCTGTCGAGGCCTTGTTGGCGCAGTCATGGCCATCTTAAGTGTGTTGATTTTTTTGTTTGTTTTGTTTTTGTATAACTTAAATAACTGAATAATTTCGAGGGAAAAAATTGTTCTGGGGCTGGGCATCGAACCCGGGACCTTTGGTTTAACGTACCAATGCTCTACCAACTGAGCTACCTGGGAACTCTACCAGACACGATCCAATTTTTCCCTCTATATCCACAGACCTCAAAGTGGGCTGACAACCATCAAGCAACCAACTTCGAGTGCACACTAACTCTATGCGACTTAAATTGTGGTTTTCTGTTAACGAACAGTGACGTGTATTATGCGAATCAAGATTTCAGGTATAACTCCCTGTAAAGTTGACTTAAATAATTTCGAGGGGCCCGGCCCCGGAACAATTTTTCCCTCGAAATTATTCAAATCAACTTTACAGGGAGTTATACCTGAAATCTTGATTTGCATAATACACGTCATTGTTCATTAACAGAAAACCACAATTTAAGTCACACGGAGTTGGTGTGCACTCGAAGTTGGTTGCTTGATGGTTATCAGCCCACTTTGAGGTCTGTGTATATAGAGGGAAAAATTGGATCGGTGTCAGGTAGAGTGTTGGTACGTTAAACCAAAGGTCCCGGGTTCGATGCCCGGCCCTGGAACAATTTTTCCCTCGAAATTATTCAAATCAATTTTACAAGGAGTTATACCTGAAATCTTGATTTACATAATACACATCACTGTTTGTTAACAGAAAACCACAATTTAAGTCACACGGAGTTAGTGTGCACTCGAAGTTGGTTACTTGACGGTTGTCAGCCCACTTTGAGGTCTGTGGATATAGAGGGAAAAATTGGATCGTGTTGGGTAGAGTTCCCGGGTAGCTCAGTTGGTAGAGCGTTGGTACGTTAAACCAAAGGTCCCGGGTTCGATGCCCGGCCCCAGAACAATTTTTCCCTCGAAATTATTCAAATCAACTTTACAGGGAGTTATACCTGAAATCTTGATTTGCATAATACACGTCACTGTTCGTTAACAGAAAATCACAATTTAAGTCACACGGAGTTAGTGTGCACTCGAAGTTGGTTGCTTGACGGTTGTCAGCCCACTTTGAGGTCTGTAGATATAGAGGGAAAAATTGGATCGGTGTCGGGTAGAGTTACCGGGTAGCTCAGTTGGTAGAGCATTGGTACGTTAAACCAAAGGTCCCGGGTTCGATGCCCGGCCCCGGAACAATTTTTCCCTCGAAATTATTCAAGTCAACTTTACAGGGAGTTATACCTGAAATCTTGATTTGCTTACTTAAATATCTGTTTTTAATAAGAGCCTCTTGACTTTATTGTGTGTTTATTTTGTCTTGAGATCCCTTAATCTTCTGTCTGTTATAATGTTAATTGTTTTGGGTCTGTATAATAAAATTTTAGTTCCTTTATTGGCTGATAGATCAGCTTATTCATATTCAAATGGAATATTGAAATGTTATGTATCATTCTCGTTTAGGGATAACTAAATGTATCATATATCTGTTCTTGGTGGTGTGGTAAGTTTCAAACTTGCCTGTGGGCCTCTCAGGTTTTAACCTGGCCGATGGTGGATATTTCGAACGGAAAAATCTAATGTAATGATGCTCCAGGAGGAAAGTAAAGCTGGGAGTCGTGTATCACACTGAGTTTGTGGCATATAAAATAATCTTCCAATAGTCAACAAATTAATGCATAGGAAAAATTCTCAAAACTAGGCCTTTTATCACCTTCCTGCAGTTCCCAAATCAGTTGCAGATGGCACTGCTGACTAATTCTGGAGAGTGTCTTCTGATATCGAAAAGAACAACAAAACTGTTTGTAGCCCAGTAATAATATTGAAGATGCTCTGAGATTTACTATACCACAATACCACATACATCTCTGTGGATACTATCTAATCAGTTGTAACTAATATTTAAAGTCAACTAATGATACTGTTTTCTTTTGTTTTGTATAATAATTATGTAATATAGTCTTTACTACTGTTTCTGTGACTCGTAATTTTGCATCAGTTATAGGAACATGAAGTGCTAAATAACATGAAGAGTGTCACAGCTATATACTTGTTCCTGCACCTTCTGGATTTATTAAAGAACCGTGATTGTGTATTCTACAGAGTGATTAACGAGGATTTACCGTCACTTACGGAGTTTATTTCCAAAGACATTCTGCGCAAAAAATGTCTTTGTCCTAATCGCAATATTTTCAAAGTTACATAAATTTGAAGTTGTTAGTAAAATACCGTTTTTCTTTAGTTTTATGGATAAGAAAATATTGCAAATAGAGAATGAACTATTCAGAAGTGTCATTTCTTTAATTGGCTAGTATTCTGAAGCCAAAAATGTGTCGTTAATTGCTTTGTACAAATTTTATTTTTCAATTTTTAACAAAAAATGACACCATTCTTACGCACTTATCACAAAAATTTTTACAAATCATACGACTTTAGGAACTTGATTCTTTACAATTTAATTATGCATCCTAATGTACAGTCTTAAAGAATTTACAAGACTGGTGTGATTTGTAACAATTGTTGCGATAAATGCGTAAGAAAATGTAATTTTCTAGTTAAAAATCGAAAAAAAAAATTCTGTACGAAGCAACTATGGAATTCACAACACAATTTTAGCTTTAGAATACCAGCTAATTAAAGAAATGATACTCCTGAATAATTCATTCTTTATCTGTATTATTCTTTTACCCTTAAAACTCAAGAATAATGATATTTTACAAACAACTTCAAATTAATGTAAATTCTGAAAATATTGAGATTAGGACAAATGTTTATATGACATTTTTTGCTCAGAATGTCTTCGAAAATAAGCTCCGTAAGGAACGGTAAATCCTCGTGAATCACCCTGTATATTATAGCTATTAGCATATCGTAATGAGTCGGCCTGGTTGGCAGAGTTGGTATAGCGGTGGTTTCTATGCCCAAGGTTGCAGGTTCGATCCCAGGCCAGGTCGATGGCATTTAAGTGTGCATGTTAAAGAACTCCTGCAGGACAAAAATTCCGGCACACAGGCGACGCTGATATAACCTTGGCAGTTGCGAGCGTCGTTAAATAAAACATAACATTTTCAACATATCGTAATGATTTAAAAATATTATTGAATATACGAAAATTTGTGTTAAAATATTAGCGATTTATAATGAAGATTTAACTTAAGCATTTTTCTTAAAATTTCTTTCACAGATATGAAGCTAAAAGTTCATATTAAATTTACTGTAAGAAAAATGAAAAATATTTTTTTACCCTCGCAGGTGTATGTTTGACAAAATGAGCAGTACAGATTATTATTCATAGTTGGTATTGTGTTTGAATGGAAGGACATTTTAATGCATAATATGTCAATTTTATAACTCTCTTAAAATTTCTTTTCAGATATAAAGCTTAGAGTTCATATTAAATTAATACAAGAAAAATTATTTTTTTCATCCTCGAAGGTGTATGTACCCCCATAAATAATTTCTAACAGTCTGAATGTGGCCAGCTGCAATTTGAAAAGGATTCATTTTAACTTTCTATTTCTGTAACATTGAAATACCACTACCAGGTTTGCTCTGGATAGTACCAGGTGCCAGATAATTTTGAACCCATCTCCGAGCAGTTTGATCAGGGATATTAAGTTGCTGTCCAGCTTGAACAGCTAACAATCCACACCCACTAACAAGGTGGACTAATTTTTTTTTCTCTTTTTTTTTTTGCTACGGTGATTTCAATTCAAATAACAAATGAAATATGGCAGAGCTACAGTAGAGTCTCGTTTCTCGTTAATCCGAACTAATTTGGACCAAGACCTATTCGGATTACAAGATTTTCGGATTAACCGAAATATTTCCTATAATGCAATGCATGCTATTCACAAGCGCTGAGAGACGGTGGTGGGAGTACCCTGTTGCTATTTTTAGAACCACAACCAATAGGTTCACTTCATTACAACAGAAAATTACTGATTTTATGAACATGACAAATGTGTAAATTATGTACAGAAAACACTAATTGTTGTACAGTAAGTACCCTTGAATGTCCTGTTTTCATAATTTTTTAAAGTAAAAGAAATTGAGTGAATTTATACATTTTTTCTTTTCACTACTTTGTACTATTACAATAAATTTGGTTTTTTCTTAAAATAATTTTGTTTGGATTAATCAGATTTTCGGATTAGCGTAGTTTGGATTAACGAGACCCTACTGTATATTCATTCCACTGGTAGGAGGCGATTTTATAGCCTGTCATACTGATAGATGGCAAATGTGCATATGATTTTTTGGAAGATGGCGACTTATTCAGATTAGAAAGGTGATGAATTCATACTCATACTACCCGATAAATAAACAAGTAATTTTATAATGTCAAATGTTCATCATGGCTACTTGTAATCATATGTAAATGTAAATATAAAATCAACTAATTTTAGCAAATGTAACTGAAAATATTATATTAAAAATCATTTGGATATAAATAGTAATATATATATATATATATATATATATATATATATATATATATATATATATATATACACATACCAACAGTAACAAATACCAACTATTTGGCATGGAAGCCCAGTAGCCTAACCACTACTCTATTACAAGGATGCTATGCTATGCCTCCAAGAGTGTCTTGTATTATTGTGCAGAGAAGTTTCCTCTTGTGAATCATGCACTCATGGGAATAGGATGTTGACAGAATTCATTGCTTGAGAGGACAGCCAGTTTCATTTTGACTAATGTATATAAGATCATGGCAACATCTATTGTCATACGCAATTTGTTACTTGCAAATTGTATTAAGTGTGAAAGAATCATTATTTCTCATGTAAGTTAAATATCTACAAAATTACTGAATTGAATAGTAATATTCATGCTTCTGTCACAGTGGTTCCCAACCAGTGTGTCGTGCAGCCCCTGGAGTGTGTCACGAAATTTTGGAATAAATGTTATGCCATCCAGAAAGTTTCTTTACAACGCATTTTTTTTTATTTACAACGAAGTCTTTGATATGGTACATTTTATTTTGAGACAGACTTTACTAATGAAACGTGAACACATGCAACAATGCTTAGTAATTCGTTTATTCTTCACACATAGTAATAAACAGAGATTATAATCATCATAATATATTCGTCAGTTTCAGTATATACAGTATGTATGCGTGAGGGAGTGATAGTGCGACTATTTTATCACAAGTGCTTTATTTAGATTTTGTCATGGACAAATTTTTAATTCGAAAAAGACAATCTGAATCAAGTTCTGGGTTAGATGACAGTAGTGCTAATTCAAATAATGTGAGCGAAAACTCTCTTCTGGGCTCACAAAAATCCACCGTGTTTCGTAAATATAGTGATGAATACTTACTATGTGTTTTACATGGCGTGAAAATGAATATAAACAAAATTCTGAGTGTCTTATGGCCTATGCGGAAATATTTTGTCAATTCAGTCGATGGAGCTGAATAAACTAAAAATACATTTAGAACTGCTGTTTTCAACGTCATACTTATGTGAATCAGCATGTTCTACCATAAAATAGTGAAATCTAAACAAAGGAACAGACTGCTGCATCTTGAAGATGATTTACTTATTGGCCTGTCAACCATAAGGTCACATATAGACAAACTCTGTGCAATCTACAAAGCACAGACTTCACATTAATTCAAATACGTGAGTTTTCAAAAATGATAATAAAAATCTTTCATCGGACATCCAGCATACATAAGTTGGGATTTTTGACACAGACCTTTGATTTTTTCTAATGCCACTCAAGTTGCTGCTTGCTTTTTTAGAATTGTCGATTGCGTATTAACATCGACATATCTACAACACTGGATGTCCGACACTACAGAAGTTACTTGTTATTACTATATTATTAACAATAAAAACAAACAAGTGTGTTGCGATATCGTGGACGTTCAGTATAGTGTTCATCAGTCAAAAAAGGTTGGGAACCACTGTTCTATCATATCCCAGTAGCTATCTCATATGCAATGGGAGTTTTCTTCTTCGCTGTCTTTCTTGTAACAATAATAATATACTTAATAATATACCTTTTGATTATGTTAAGAACATTATCTGTTGGAATAAAGACTAGATTTTGTGTGTGCTTTAAGTGCATATAATTCTAATTGTGCAGTATCGTGGTTTGTTGAATTTGTGTCTTTAGTAAAGAGGGAATTTTAAATCTTGTGTTATTTTTCTGGCTGTTCTAAGAATTAGTGATTAATACAAAATCTTTTTTCATAGCTGAAGTAGATGCTAACAAAAGGGCAGCATTGCGAACTCGGGTCAATGATTATATTAAACGTGCAGAAGATCTCAAGAAGATAGTGTATGCAAAAAAAGGTTCTGGAACAGAACAACAACTGCACAATCAACAGAAGACCGTATCAGATTTCATCGAACTATGTATGTATATTTTAAATTAGGTATAAAATTGCTTAAACACTATTGTATTGATGTTACGCAAGAAAATGAACGACAGCTGGCACTACAGTTTAGTAAGATTATGGCAATTCCAGGATCTCAAAAGCTCCATGCCTTCATTCCCTCAAGGTGTAGAACAAAAGTTTATGCTAAGTAGTTTTCCTATGCTCCATTATCCACTACCTACCCAGACATCTCTCTTGGAGAGATGTTACACTTTTTAGTGAACTGAATGGTTATCTAATTTCTACTTGTATATACAATGGCAGATGGTGATTGAGTTATGGTTTAGGGAAAAATAGAAAATGTTACATTTCTTTACCCATCAGGACGTTCTCATATTTCAATTATCCCTCAACACCCAATGTGCTCTGGATACCTTATACAGATGTAATTAGTAAAGTGAATCCTTACAAGTTAACTTGTCTGGCTTATGTTCTACCTAAGATCATGAAGCATTTCCTGCACTAAACAGAAGACTGATAGACTTGAATTATTAGCAGTCACCACCTGCAGCATATCAAACAAATCGTTGGTTTACGAGCAAAACACACAAAGTAAGAAAAATATTACTTCTGAGAAAAAGGTGTTTTTCTTCTGACAAAACTAAGTCTTCAAAATATTATTATTTCTTGTAAGTTGTTTCTCTTCAAGTATATTTCCCTTTCCAGTTCTAAGTTTATACACATAATCATGTTCATTATATACGCCTTTTTCTCAGAAGTACTATTTTTTACTTAATGTGTTTTGCATGTAAACCTACGAAATACTGAGTTAATGTTTTGAAATAAGCTGATGAAAGAAATGTTTTCTTCTTGTAAATTGAATTATTATTATTATTATTATTATTATTATTATTATTATTATTATTATTTTATTTTTTTTTTATTTTAGTTGTCATATACCGTATTTAAAACAGAATTTATATTAACCAATATCATATTGCTTGAAACTGCTAGTAATAAGTCGGTTAGTCCACCACTATGGAGTAACAGCCTGCCTGACCATGAAATGAGTGGGCCTGGGTTCAAATCCTGATTGGGACAAGTTACCTGGTTGAGGTTTCTTTTCCGGAGTTTTCCCTCAACCCATTAAGAGCAAATGTTGGGTAACTTTCGGTGCTGAACCCTGGACTCATTTCACCAGCATTATCACCTTCATATCATTCAGATGCTAGATAACCACAACAGTTGATAAAGCGTCGTAAAATAACGCACAAAAAAAGTCAGCTAGATTTGTCTAAAGCTAGACTTTTGTCAAAAGCTAGAATAGATATGTTGGCTATTTCTCCTTACATATAAAACGTATACTCTATATCATATGATTCCGTTATGATCCCAAAATGAAACTTTCCGATGTGTAAGATGGTAGTATGAAGTAATTTTGTGATTTTTTTTTAATTTAAAAAATATTTTCTGAGAAAATTGAATTTTAAAATTTTATCTAATTTTTTTAGAAAAAAAATTATATTGCAACCCCTGCCATGCTACAAATCAAATTAAAGCCCTCGAAGGAACTCTAAAATGAGACATTGCCCAAGTCTTTCTTTTATCTGATACTGGAGAAAATGGTAGTTAAATATTTCAGGATTTAACAATTTTTGACAGAAAAAAAAAAACTTGACAACTATTGAACAGAAAACAAAAAAATTTCTTCTTGTGATTTCCATTCATAACTATGTAAAATCACTAGATATAGCAAGTTTCATCAAAATGCCACAACAACATTCAGAATCAGTATGTTGATTTGACATGAAATTACTAATCATTGATTACTTCCATTAAGTGAAGTGGAGTGCAATAATTTTCCATAGCAGTTACCTTCATGAAACACTTTAATCTAATCAACAAAATATTTAATTAATAAATAAATAGGATAAGTCTAATATTGTTCTTGTAGAAATTGGTTAGATGTTACTTCTGATAATGTGGTTAAGTAATGCTAAATTTAGAGATTCTTGGATAGCAAAGTGTTTGTGGTAGCTAAACATAGTAAACTTAGCAGAATAGATGAATCTTCCATATTTCAAGCGATGTTACGCTGAGAATGAAATCATGAAGTTGGAGGTTTAAATTATTACACATGGTTGCAAAATCCTAAAATGTGATCACAGTATTTATTTTTGTTTAGACAATTTGTGCAGCACAACTCCTGCCTTGGCAACAGCGCTTGAGATTGGTTCTGCTGCTGAACAATATGTCTCGGAAGGCCATTATCGGGCTGCTTTGGACAAATTTCAGTCATGTCTTGGAAGTTTGATTCCTTCACTAAGTAATGAACCTAGAGGTCATAGACGTGATCTTCTTCATAATCAGATTCAAGTTTGGATGAAAGAAGCTGAAAGTATAAAAGCATTGCTGTATGCAGTAAATTTAAAAGAAGCAGACATTGCAGAAACCAAAGGTAAATAGATCTTGAATACTATAATAAAATGAAATTATCCAAATATAGACTATGTTCCAAAAGTCATTGCGGGTGGAGTTTCGTATGATTACATCTATTAATCATAACCTGATACATTGAACATGAATTCAATTAAAAAGCAACTCGCATAGTTTTTTCCACATGTGTATTGAAGTTCTATGTGGGCTTCATTGGTGACGTTGCAAATGTTTAAACACTGCTACACCAGTGAACATTAATAATAATAATAATAATAATAATAATAATAATAATAATAATAATAAAATCCAAAGTTGTTATTACAGAGAGAGTGGAGGTCATTACTTCAATTCTGCGCCATTGTAATTCCTTTTTAAGAAATTACTTAACAATGCTGGCATAGTGTGGAGGAATGACTTCTTTCTGAAAAATCAATATGGAGATGGTAAATGACTGTTTCATATATTTGCCATCAGTTACTGCATTTATTCTTCTTCATTTCCCTTCTCTCTCTCACAAATTCCCCATCAATTGGAATATTACTGGCGCAAGGATTTGGGAACCATTCCATCAGTTCATTCACTGTTTCAAGTGTTGAGTGTTGTTAATATGAACACTAGACTGTTTGCTTCACATATCTCCAAAAATAAAAATCCATGCATTTCTTGCTCTACCCACTTCTCTACCTCCTCTTTCTCTTGCTCTACATAAATTTCTACGTGCACTTCTATCTCCTGGCCTTCTCATTTCTCTTCCTCCTCCGTTAAGTGTGTTTAAATGCGACAGGCTCATGTCAGTAGATTTAATTTAATCTTCCTCCTCCATCTCCTGCTCTATCCACTTCTCTACTTTTTCCTCCAATTGTTCTTTTCACTTCTCTACCTCATTCTCCTCCTGTTCTACCTACTCCTTTACCTCCTTCTTTTCATGCTTATTTTTACTGTGTCTTATTGTTTATCTCACTTCTCTTTCACCTCATGCTCACCAATTTCTGTGCCTGCTCATTGTACATCTCTTTCCATTTCTCTACCTCCTCTTCCTCCTGTCCCACAATTCCATCTCCTCCTATTCTTCCTATTCTACCCACTACTCTACCTTCTTTTCCCACTCTTCCCATTTCTGTACCTTCTTGTGGTGTAGATAAAAGTAGCCCATTTCTGTACCTTCTTGTGGTGTAGATAAAAGTAGCCCATGTAAAGACAGAGTAAATACAGAAGCGAAGTGCTGAAAAGGATTCACCTTTTATAGAAAATGTTGAAAGTTGCTCTCTGCAGCATCAATACACAGCTGTGCACGTCTAATCAGGTTCAAAGACACCCAGCCTCAATAATTTCTGGTGTGCGAACTGAAGGAACTCTTTCTCTTTTCGCATTTTGCACAGATCCAGTAGTGCGACACGTTTTAATCAAACCCTGTATTGCTCTCTTTGCTGGTTGTCCTCTGTCCGGAAACTTGTCCCTGAAAATTTCGTGGGTTTCCTTAATCGAACCTGTTCTCACATACACTTTCACAATTTCCACTCTTGTATCGAATAAGTCATTTTGCAGAATGCGAACAGACACGTGTAATTCGACTGATGACTGATGAAATACTGACAGAAAGAATGCCAACAATCGATTATTGCATAAAATTGTCCATTGTTGTAGCTGTTTATTTCGTTATGATATGACGCAAAAGAATGCAATAATGGAATTTCAAGCAGTCAAATATCGCATTTGCCTTCTAACTGGAAGTGGGTTACTTTTATTCTGCGCCACCCAGTAGTAGTCAACCCACTTCTCTACTTCTTTCTTTTGCTCTACCCGCTTCTCTGTCTCATTATTCTGCTGCACCCACTACTCTACTTCTGCCTTCACCTATTTTATCCACATCTCTTCCTCCTCCTCCTGCTATTCTAACTATAGCCCGGCAACATACAGTACATTTCAAAATGCACAGAAACCAAATGCTCTTCTGGTCAGACTGGAGTAGAGATTAAGTCATGTAAAAAGATGACGTCATGCTCGAGTTGAGAATGAAAGCGCTACCTATGTTTTGATTGTTTCTTGACTATAACTTTCATGCCTGCTCCTTCTCCAGGTCTTCCCATTTCTCTTCTTCCTATTTCTCCTGCTCATCCCACTTCTCTTCTTCTTCTTCTTCGTCTGCTGCTGCTCTATCCACTTCTGTGCCTTCTCTTCCTGCTCTCCACTTCTTTGCCGCCTCTTCCTTCCCCTCCTCCTGCTCTTTCGATTTTTCTATCTCCTCTTCCTTCTCATATTTCCACTTCCCTACCCCCTCCTGCTTCCTCTACCCTCTACTTCTTATCCCTTCTCCAACAACTTCTGTACCTTCTTTTACTGCTCTTCCTACTATTCTACCTCCTCATCATGCTCTACCTACTCTCTACCTCCTCTTCCTGTCCTACCCACTTCTCTACCTCCTCTTTTTTCTGTTCTACCCATGCAATCCTCTTCTACCTCCTGTTCTTTCAATTTTTCTACCTGTTGTTCCTCCTCCTCTACACGCTTCTGTACTTCCTCTCCTTCCCGTTCTAGCTTCTTCTCTACCTCTTCCTCCTCCTCCTGCTTTACCTATTTCTATACTTCCTTCTCTTCAAGTTCTACGCATTTCTTTACTTCCTCTTCTTCCTGTTCTACCCACTTAATTAACTCCCGTTCATGTTGTACGCATTTCTTTACCTCCTCCTCCTTTTCTAACTATTTCTCTACCTTCTTTTACTGCTTTTCCAAATTTTCTACCTCCTCCTTGTACCCACTTCTCTGCCTCCTCCTTCTCTATTCACTTCACTAACTCCTTCATCTCATGTTCTACCCACTTCTGTACCTCCTCTTCCTGCCTCACCCAGTTCCCTACCTTCTTTTTCTACTGCTCTTCCCACTTCTCTACTGCACCTTACGGTGCTCCTCCCACTTCTCTATATCCTCCTTCTACTGTTCTTTCCACTTCTCTACCTCTTTCTTCTTTGTCTTTACATACTTCTCTACCTCCTTCCATCTTACCAAATTCTTTACTTCCTCCTTCTACTGCTCATTCCACTTCTCTACATCCACCTCTTCCTGCTCTCCCACTTCTCTACCTCCTTCTCTTGTCCGACCCAGTCCTCTACCTCCTCTTTCTACTGCTTCTCCCACTCTTCTACCTCCTAATCCTGCTCTGTCCACTTCTTTACTCCTCCTCCACTACTCACTTTTATAACTTCTGCTCCATTCACATCTTTACTTCTTCCTTCTACTTTTCCCACTTTTTTATCGCAGCTTTGTCTAGTCTTCTCACTTTTCTACTTCCTCCTCCTGCTCTTTGTACTTCTCTACCTAGTCTTCCTCCTCCTGGTGTTCTCACTTCTCTACCTCTTCCTCCTGCTGTATCCACTTCTTTGTCTTCTCCTCCTGTTGCTATTCCCACTCCTCCTCCTCGTCTTTCTGCTCTTCCCAATTCTTTCTCCTGCTCTGGTCACTTCTCTATCTTTTCCTCCTGCTCTTGCCACTTCTCTATCTCCTCTTCTTCTACTGCTCTACTGACTTCTCTACATTCTCCTCCTACTGCTATTCCCACTTCTCTACCTCGTCCTACAACTTATCTTATTTGTAATCTTCATTATCTTCACTCCCCTTAGTGAATACGAAGCAATCAGTATCAATTTACTGTATTTCGAAGAATTTGCTCTGAAAGATTGTTGTATTATATTTGTATCACTCGCCACTGCCATTGCCATTTTTAATCCACACTTTCATCAATCCCACCCCAATATCTTTTGGCTTAGTTGCCAAATGATGTCTTATTGGTGTTACTTATGGGGTTCCATCCAGTCTTCGGACTGTTGACTGGACATTGAAACTTTCATCAGTTCATCTCTCCTTTTCAAAATACCCGCAGCCTAAGTTTTTTCTATTTCAAAATGTGCAACTGTCTTCCGAACACCACGTTTCTTCTTTTTCACGGACTCTAACAGTACAGTTTTTTCCTTTAAAGTCAAAAATTTTCATGCTATACTGAAACAAAGATGAAATAAACATTTATAGCGAACACACACAACTGCTGCTTAATGTTTCACACCGAAGCATTGACTGGACTAGAAGGCTTTGATCTATGTGGAAACAGTACAGGAGCTTGACCATGCCTTCTTCTCCTGCAATACTTTGTATGCTGTTGAAATTCTTTCTTTTGTATTTGCATCATGTACCAGCACATGGAGCAGGTAAGATTAATACTTTTCTCCTTACACATTATCTATATTACTTAAAGTTGAATTGACATAAATCGACGTGAGACTACTCAACGACATGAATGTGTTTGTTATTGAGAGCTAATAAATTTTACACAAGAGAGGAGAAGAGGCAAAATATCGTACATGTCAGTGTAGAATATCTGCTTTAAAGAGAAGATCGTGTTTGATATTTTCTATGTCTTGGGTTAGAAAATTCGTACTATGTGCATTGATGGAGGTGTTTATGAAGAGGTTTCACTGTACTGCCACCACCACTTCTTCGTCGTTCTACTCTTTGTGTTTATTCTCCTATTCTTGGGAATACGACTCAATAAATTGTCAAGTTATTTCGAATATTTGCAATAAATTTCATATTGTATTTGTACTACTCAATATTTCTTTCTTTTCAGAACCTTGTCGTATTCAGTGATTTTATGACAGCAAAGAAATGCAGTCTAGTCACCTTTTTGAGCACAACGCCACCTTGATAATTACACTAAAAGTTGAGGAAGTAATTGCCTAGAAAGGCTGTTTCACCCACTGAAGTGTATTGTAAGTTCACAGTCTATGATTAATTGATTGAAAACTGGTAAATAAGTTCTGTGATACATTTCTGTTACGATATTAAGATACAATGCATTGTTTTCTTATGTTTATTGTATCTCTTTTTCTTTATTTTGATTTGTATCTCTGTTTTATAGTTGTAACATAAATCTCATTAAGGTATATGTATGTAATACTAATGAGTGGCAGAAGTTTGAGATATATCAGTTCCTTATGTTTGTAAAGATTGTTTTATCTGTCTACCCCAAATAAGGCCTATAAGTTGAATAATTATTCAATTGTCTCAGAATCAGTAGATGAACTTGTGACTATATATAATGAATCCAATAATTAGGGGCTATTCCGGTATATAACATGTTTCAGTTAACTTCATTACCCTGAAGGTGAAAATAGTATGGAAACTACATCACAAGTAACAATATTAGAGGAGAAAAATTCGCTCCAGTGCCTGGGATCGAACCCGGATCCTTGGTTCTACTTACCAAGCACTCTCACCATTGAACTATGCCGAAGTCCAATCCACAGCACTGGATCGAACCCCTCACCTTCAGTGTTTTTCCTTTTGTGGCCTGACTCCAAGTTGGGTATGTATGTTGACATTTTTATATTAAGTCAACTGCCATTATACAAGGAGTGCACTCTGTTGAGTGACTTGGTGGCCGGGATTCCACAGTAATATGCACTGTTGCTAGAAGAATCTACGTAAAGATTATTATTTTTTGGTCCTACATAATATATCTGTTATGGTAACAATTAATATTAGAAGAAGAAAAAAAACAATCTTTACATAGATTCTTCTAGCAACAGTGCATATTTCTGTACAGATTACTGTGCATATTACTGTGGAATCCCGGCCACCAAGTCACTTAACTGAGTGCACTCCTTGTATAATGGCAGTTGATTTAATATAAAAATGTCAACATACATACCCAACTTGGAGTCAGGCCACAAAAGGAAAAACACTGGAGGAGAGGGGTTCGATCCGGTGCTGGGATTGGACTTCAGCGTAGCTCAATGGTGAGAGAGCTTGGTACATAGAACCAAGGACTTGGGTTCGATCCCCGGCACCGGAGCAAATTTTTCCCCTCTAATATTAATTGTTACCATAACAGATTATATTCTGTAAGACCAAAAAATAATAATCTTTACGTAAATACATCACAAGTGGATTTGGACTGTCTGCATCTGATTCTTTCTCTAGCAGCACACAGCATTAGACATATTTTGTGATAAGCTTATGGCAAGCCTAAAAACTGGTTTAATTTTTCACAGGAAAGACATGAACAATCCCACTGATAACCTTACGGCAATTCTAAAAATTTATTGCAGTTTTCACAGCTAAGAATTACACAGGCCTGCAATGAAAAAAATTTTTTTTTAAAATTTAGTTTCCTTTATATATTCTTGTGTGGTGAAGACAAAAATGGCACATCATGAACCATTTTTACACAAAACTATAATATTAATATACTGGTGATTTTGCTGCTCCCATAACCCAGTGCTGTAATGTAAAATTTTGTACTAACCTGTTGATGAACATCAGAAACATAATCTAGAAGGCTGTGTGATGTAGAGAGTGAAAGTCCTGAAGAGTTTACTCAATGATTTAGCAAGAGATGTAGGATTACCCATGGAAGAAGCTGAGTTCTTTGCTCCAGATTAAAAGAAATGAATTTGTTGACACCAGAAATATTTCTTCATTGGTACAGGTGTAGAGAAGAGAAATTTACTTCATACTTTTCACAAGAGGGTGCCTTAATATACTGCATTGATATTCCTGGTTTGATACAAAAGTTTAATGCTCAGTACGAAGTAGATGAACGGAGACTTTTATCGATTCCTCCAAAAGAAGTATGAAGGCAGTGATCAGTGATTTTGCACAATTGCAACAAGTATGCTTCGTTACCTGTTTGTCATTCAGTACACCTCAAAGAAACTTAAGAGAATCTTGAACTGATTCTTACAAAGACAACATATAAAGATCATAACTGAATGATCTGTGGACATCTGAGAGAGTTGTGCATGCTTCTTGGTCAGCAGGCTGAGTATTAAGTTTCCATATTGCCTCTGTGAATGAGACGGCAGAGCAAGAAGCAGTCATTGGGAACAAAAACACTGGCCATAAAGAACATAGCTTGAATCTCATACAAGAAGAAAAGCAACAAATGAACTTCACCATGAAGAGAAAAAGACAGTATAACGCATTTGACTAAATGTGAATTTATATATAATAAAGAATTGTTTTATAATTTCAGTTAATACAGGAAACAATTTTCTGTTTTTAAGTTTCACATCACAAGTTTATATATCCACAAATATTTTCGATTTTTTAAAAATCTGCATCTTCCTCTTAACATCGTAAGTATTAATAAAAAAAAAAAGCATAACTCTTGCTTTTTCTAATTATTGTTTCGTAAAATCACATTTCGGTTAATTTCAAATGTTACAATCACCTCATCAATTCGAGTGGCTGATAAACTTGTAGAACACCAATAATTGAAGAGTCCACTGCAAGAATGATGGATGTCATTTGGAATACATTTTGCAGGAGAAGCAATTGAAAGTTTGAAATGCTTAGCGCTCAAAGCTTAACTGTGATTTTCCGATCATTACTGGACAATAACTATCAGTGTTAATGCCATATAACTCTGTATGTACATTCTATATGTCTTAAGCTATGCATTGACACTCTGGGTTCATTTTCGACAAGAAAGTGACATCCATCATTCTTGCAGTGGACTCTTCAATTGTAACCATCGTCTGAAGACGGCATCACTATTGGCTTTGAAATTTCAAAATTTTAATTATCAACACACACATACAATTTTATATTTGAAACTTATTTTATAATATCAAGAGATTCAAATAGTGTGTTTATCACTTTGAATGACTGTTAACTTGAAATTTTATAAAATGTTTCATTATATAGAAATGACTTGGAAACAAATTTATGTCATGTTGGTTTTAAACAGTTTTATTAATAATGTGTGTGTCTGTATATATTTCTTGCATTTCACCTATGTTCAATTGGTCTATTTTGTATCTCCGCCTGAAGGTGATGTTTAAAAATTCGAAAATGTTTGTGGATATATAACCTTGTGATGTGAAACTTAAAAACACAAAATTGTTTTCTGTATTAATTGATAAGTTGTTGACTGAAATTATAAAACAATTCTTTATTATAATATATACTTTCAACTTATCTGAAATATTAACCTCAATAGACGTTTAAATTTAAATGTGAATTGTTAATTATGACAATCTAATATTTTTGTAAAATATACCTTTAATATTTGCCACAGGACAGGTTTCACTTCATCACTTTTTCACATTAAATTCAATAACTCTACATTCACATTACTAAAAGTGCCAATGCATGTTGCGGAAAAATAGTATGTGATAGAGAAAATCTGATTTAGATTTGGATTCAGCACCCCAAGAAACCATAAATGTAGCATACATTTTTAGAAAAGTTTTTGTGACCCTTAATTTTGTAGGCATATGTTATGTGACATAAAATGATTTTGTATTTACGTATTTTCAGATTATATTCTAAAGCTAAAATTAAAATTTAACATCACTGTCAATTTATTGAAAATGTTTAAGTTAATTCATCACATTTTGCAAGTGTTTAATGAGTAGAACATGATTACCAATATACATTACACAAAACATTTTGGGGATCCGTCAAAATGAACTATGACCTTCAAGGGGCCCATTACACTCAAAAGATTGGGAACCTATGCAGTACCTAGATCAACATGATTTTAATTTTGGGCAAACACACATTCCTGCAATATATTATAAAATATAATACATTTAAGAAGCTCATAAAACACTCGCCTCTTTAATTACACTGACTGACAAAAAAAATTACGCACCAAGAAAGAGTTGTCATTTTGCTGTAAACCTCGGCATACAGTTACATCTCAGGGAGATAGTCAAATGATTAGCATAGTAATGTAATTAGTTGAATGGTCTTCCTTCCAGAGGCCGTGAATCTGCTGTCATCCGTGGCCTATAAAAGGGCTCACATAGGCTACTCGAACGTAGTTGACTGTTGTTTCTGGTTGTGTAAAAGTCGTCGATCATTCGACATGTCTCTACGACGCAATCGAAAAGACTTTACCCAGTTAACAGAGTTTGAAAGGGGGCGCATTATTGGAAGTGCAAGGCTGGATGATCATATCGGCAAATCACCAGATACCTACGCCATTCTGACCAGACTGTCTGGTCGTGTTGGGATCAGTGGATGTGTGAGGGCATGCACACACAGCGATTGGGCTCAGAATGCCCTTGACTGACCACCGGGAGAAAAGATAATCGGATCCTGCGACAAGCCCGAACAGATCCAACTGTTTCGTCGCCCACCATCCTGAGACAGGTAGGACCATCATTACAGGCCCCTATGTCTGCCTGAACCATTTCCAAACACTTGGCTGAAGGAAATTTGGTCTCACAGTGCCCATTACATATTGTCCTGTCATTGACACCCGCGCACCGTCACCTCCATTTGCAGTGTTGTCGTGAGCGAGAAAACTGGACTGCTGAAGATTGTAACCGGGTTGTCTTCAGTGACGAATCCAGGTTCTCTTTGAGCTCTGACATGGTCGTGTTCATGTCTGAAGACCTTGTAGTGCATGTTTCAATCCTACATTTGCTGTGCATATGACACCGCTCCCACTGCTGGCGTGCTGGTCTGGGGAGCCATCACGTACGACAGTCATCACCCCTAGGGTCAATAACAGTGCAGCGATATGTGCAAGACATCCTTCGGCCACATGTATTGCTACTCATGGCAGGATTTCCAAGAGGTCTTTTCTAGCAGGATAATGCTCAGCTGCACACAGCAAGGGTGTCACAGGAATGCCTCCGCAACGTTGTCACACTTCCATAGCCTGCACGATAGCCAGATTTGTCACCAATCGAACATGTCTGGGATCATCTGGGACGCCAACTTCAGCTGCCTAGGAGTTAACAAGATATAGAGAACCTGTTGCAGCAAATATGGACAGATATGCTGCAGGATACCGTACGAAATGTTTATGCCTGCATGCCTGCCCGTATTACAGCTTGTATCCAAAGTAGAGATGGACAAATAGGGTACTAGAGTCTCAATTCAGAGGATCAGTTTTCAGCAATACAATTATTACTTTGATCTAATATTGTAATCATTTACATACATCAATGTTACGATCACCCATATCAGGTTTCATGCAATTCCCAGAACTCCTCTTGGTGCGTGATTTTTTTTGTCAGTCAGTGTATATTCACAACAAAATAGTATAGTTTCACTACTCCCTAATATGCTTGAACTTTTAAATGTTAGTTATTCCATTGTTATTGGGTGTATTAAAATTAATCAGTGTGACATAAAGGGATTGTGTCTGGCATAATCATTGACATCACAAACATTATACATTAATGTTTAACTGCAAATTGTCAACTACTTGTACAGTTACATTATTTACTGTTCCACTTTCTGATATTTCTTCAGACCTGTCACTTTGCCATTAGATTTCTTGCCACCATATTCAGTTTTAATGCTGTTCTCATGTATTGTTATGCTATGTAAGATGACAATCTCTACACTATACTGTGATCATTTGCGTACAGAAATGAAATGCAATTCATATCTGAAACCATTTTATTCTTATTCTTAGTTTTCCAAAGCGCTTTGTATGTATGTATATTACAGTACCTATGTATTTTAAGCAATATTTGAAATAACACGCATTCTTTTAAATTTGTTGTGTTATTGCATAAATCTCTTACATCTTTTTTTTCTGTACATTTTCTCAAGATATCACATAATTGATAATTAAAAAAATCATGTGCCTTTTCCAAGTTCGTAAATAATAAGTGTACTTATTGCATTCATTTTTGTTTCTTTCTGAATATGTGATTGAGACATAACTTCTGTGCCATAAAACAGGCTTGGTTTTCTGTTACCGTTCCCGTTCTGTAATTTTCAGTCATGTTATTACCTCTCCAAATAGTCCACTCATTGCTAATCACTGCAGTTTTGTAGTATATTGTTTAAGACAACATAAAACATGTCATTAGGCCTATCGAGCGCAAATGATATTATTCAATTATTCAGATTCAAAATATTGTTAAAATAAGAATACATAGTCCAGTATAAATTTCTTTACAAAATTGGTGCTTTAGGTAATGTGACCAGATGTCCTATTTTCCCAGGTGTCTCGTTTTCAACAGGATAGTCCCATTTTTTGACTTTGGAGGCATTGTTGTTGTTGTTTAGTCAACTGTCCGAAGACAGGTCTGAACCTCACAAGTGATACCAAGAAGGCATCACTTATGAGACAACTAGATCAGGAGATAATGGGTAGTTTCTTTTCCCCTTCACTGCATACATCACCGATTAGCTACATGTTACACTAATCAGACTTCAGGTGTACACATACAATTGAAGACATTATTACAAAAACAGCCCTAGTTATTTTTAATGAAATTGAGTTAAGGACACATTTGCTACTATTTTAAATGTTTATAGACTCCGAAACGGCCCAGGTCAAGTGCAATAGACACAAGGATAAAATACCAGCTGAACGGAAATAGCTGACATGTGTTATTCTTTTATTTTTTATTGTTCTGAAAAATAGCAATTTGACAAGGGTTGTTTTTGTAACAATGTCTTCAATTGTTTTTCCTCTAATACATTTCGTCAAGTGAGATGTACTGACTGATAATAGATGTACATATCAGCCAGAACTTCAATCAGAGGTGGGCATTGTTAGTAACAAAGTTAATTTTAAATCCAGTTCCCAATACTTCAGTTTCTTGAATGAGAATAAGAATTGTTTTATGTAAATTCAGTCATAAAAAATTGTTGCCCAATAGGAGTGTTATTAGTATACTAATGTAATTTTGTATTTTATGTTATGAGGAATATAATAATTTTTCACTTTTTTCCGATTTTGTAATTTTGTTATATATAGGCTTGTGATAAATTTCTAACAGTTATTGCCTACATTGCATTTATATTATTTTAAGATAAAATACTTTATTAAATTTCTATTTCCAGTATTGAATTTTGTAATATTAGGAGAGAGAATTTTTCGCGAAGCTGTAGTATGTATTAGTAAGTGTCCTGTTTTGAACTGCAGAAATTCTGGTCACATTACTTTAGATGCATATATCTTAATAAAATAAAACATACTTTTAAAATATTTCAGTAGGAATTATAATATTTACATCTTTTTCCTAGATAGTATTGTCAACTAAGTGAAAATGGTGGTATAATCTAAATTTCCCTAGTCCTGATACATCTTTTGAGAACTTGTGTGGATGCCACAAACTTACATGACATCATAGATAAATATTGTATTTCATCAGTAAATTGTAATGTATATATAATTTTTATGGTTGTGATTAAGTTTTGAAGGTAATTTTGAAAATTCTAACAATGTAACAAAAAAAACTAGCATAATATGAGCTGTTCAGAGCAGAAGTGGTGTAAGTCAAAAATGGGTAATGAAGGTTAAAGTAAACATTTTGTAAAATACAACGCAAAGTAGGAATTAATATTCAATTTATTTAAACAATTAGTAGTCAGTGGATAGCAAAAAGGGCATAATAATTGCTACTTTTGCGCTGTATTTTACAGAATTTTTACTTTAAACCTCATTACCCAATTTTGACTTACACCACTTTTGTTCTGCACAACTCATATGTTGATTAAACAGACAAAATATGAAATTTCATATTCTAAACCATTCCTGCTAATGAAATGGAAAGAAGAATTTTTCACAATTCATGATTTTTAGAACACGATTAAAGCCAAAAAAAAAAAAAAAAAAAAAAATCATATTTCATATTATTTTGGTAAAATTTTCATATTTCATAAAAATTTCTTTTTATTATTTTGTTTTACACGATTTAACTACCGCTGGATCGTCCTTTTGAGGTGTTATGAGGAAACAATAGAGAAGTTTTCCAGGAAGGACTTGGAAAAATTCAAACCATCCATTCTACCAATATTCCAGAATTCCCAAGGCCAAGTGAAATCTTCAAATTTCCCTTTAGAGTCATTGAACTCGTAGCTTTAATGGATTCGAGAGTCCAAAAAAAAATAAGTGGTTCCTATTTTTTTTTAATTTGCTCATTCTTTCAAATCTAGTGAAAGTATTTCCATTGTTTCTTTGTCTACTTACATATGTGTAAATGAATGCTTTAAATGGGTAAACCCAATTTTGCTGTCTACTTAATTTCTCATTTTGCAACTTTATGCATACAAAACTGTATTTAGTGACAGAAAGTGTAATATTTTGCTAGAAAATATAAAAAAGCTACTTGTATTATATCCTGACCAGTGTTGAGGCCAGCCAATGTAAGAAGTGTTTTATACACTATTGTCTGTAAAAAGTGCACCATGAAGGGACATAGATAGGCATGTGAGAATTATACTAAATATAATGCAGGGTATGACAAGCAAGTGATTAGTACTTCAAAATGATTTTGCATCTCTGAACTGTCGTGGTAGGTGCATAAATAGAGGGCAGTTGTGGAGCCAGACGAGCAGTGTATTAGAATCAACAGGCAGTAAACCTTTCTGTAAGAGTCACTATACCTAGTCGTGCTAAAAGGCCGCAGTATAAACAAACAACAGAGTTTGAATGGGGATGAATGATTGGCCTGCATGAAGATGAATTTTCGTATTGTGATATTATTGCTCGTGTGGAACATCATGCCACTACAGTGATGCAAGTGTGGAAGCAGTTGACTGGAGAGAATCGGACATATCGAAAATCTGGCAGTGGATCATGATCTGTGACGACACCATGGGATGACAGACATCTCGTCTGCATGGTAGTGATGGATTGTTCAGCTTCAGCGCAAGTGTTAGCGCAGTGGTGGAGCACTGTAACAGGTGTAACATTGTCTGCTTCCACTGTTCGAACATGTATGGGATATGGTTGGTCGACAAGTTGTCCATCAACAACCTCCAGCAGCCAGCTGCAATGAACTGTGGGCACACATACAAGGAGCCTGGCAGGCCATTCCCCAGGAAGAGATCCAAAGCCTCTTTGATTTAGTGCCACGGCATATAGCAGCTCTGATTGCAGCTCTTGGAGGTTTCACAAAATAATAATGATGTACTCATGTGTATTGGTCTGAAACATTAATGTTTTGTGTACATCAATATTAGTAATATGTAAAATAAATTTGATTCAGTTTTCATGATTCCTTCATGGTATTGTAATTTTCACAGACAATAGTGTATATTGATTTGTATCTTAAGGGTGCTTGTGAAATACAGGGCTATTCATAAGTCCGTGAAACATTTCAAAGGTTAATAATAAATAAAGTGTGCAACAGATCATGGTAATTGATATGCCATTAGAGAGAGAAACTCTCCAAGTTTTTTTTTAATAAGAAAAGCCCGTGCTTAGTTGCAGTGATTTATCGCTAGATGGCAGTAGTTATCAATAGTGGCAAAATGGCGTTTACTAAATATAAGCAATCATTTTGTGTGTTGAAATATGCCAGGACCTCATCAAAGATTTGACGGTTTCGCTGACTTTCTCATCTTTAATGACGAAGCAACTTTTCATCTCTCCGGAAAAGTTAATCGGCACAATGTGCGCATATGAGGGACTGAAAATCCCTGCACAGTTTTAGAGCATTTGCGAAACTCACCTTAAGTGAATGTCTTCTGTGAGATTTCGAAAGAGAAGATGTATGGACCATTTTTCTTTGTAGAGTCCACCGTCACTGGGATGATTTACTTGGACATGTTACAAAATTGGCTGATCCCTCAGCTTAATGAAGACAGCAATGATTGCATCTTTGAGCAAGATGGTTGTCCATATCACTATCACAGCAACATCCGAGAGTATCTCAATCAAAATTTTCAACAGAGATAGATTGGACGCACAGGACGAGAAGATGACACGTTAATGAAGTGGCCATCACGATCACCGGATTTAACTCCTTGTGACTTTTTCTTGTGGGGATTTGGGAAGGATATTGTCTATGTGCCTCCGCTGATCTCCAGGAACTTCGCCACCAGATTACAGCTGCCATGGTTCTGATTCACCGTGACATGCTGGAGCTTGTATGGGATGAGATGGATGTATGCTGTATTAGCAAATGTGGATACATTGAGCATCTGTGAGGTATGTAACAAAACTTGGAGAGTTTCTCTTTATTTTAGTGTTATCCATTGTGTAGTTTAGCAGTTACGAATTTTTTTTAATGTTTCACAGACTTATGAATAGCTCTGTATAGTGGCAGACGTAAGTATTTGGACAAAACTGTTACATCATTAAATGTCGTTTCACTTACATAATAAATTAAGAGAATTCAAATTCGAAAATTGTGATTAAGGCTAAAATCCTTCTGAGCTTTGATGTGCCACAGTGATTGATTGATTGATTGATTGATTGATTGATTGATTGATTGAAGTTGGAACTTTACTCTATTTCATATTAAAAAGTAACTTCTCTGCTCAGAAAATAAACCTACTACCGTCAAATGGGGTAACTTTGGACTTGCAGGGTAACTTTGGACAGATTACAGCTATTATCTTAATTCTCTCTGAAAGGTAAAATTCATCATTGGAAGAGGTACTTTTGTTTTTATTGTGTTACTGAACATGTAACTCTATGTTCTCTGCCACAGCCATCTTAATCTGTTGCATATCAGCGTATTCCGAATCTCAGCGCTGAGCAATCTGATGGCATCACGGTGTTCCAAATTTCAACGATGACGTCACTGATGCTCCACTGGTGTCGCACCGGTTCCATCAGCTTGTGGTGGCAGTCTCCATCAGCAGCCATCAGTGAATCTGATTGGTTCTTGTATAGGGCGGGAATTAGCAGGCGAATGACATCATGCACTGTTGTGTCATGGCGATGTGTTCTGCTGTATTGTTTGTAATGAGCATAACATAAAAACAATATGTTAATGGTTTCTGAACGAACATGTCAACGGACCAGTTATTATTAGCCTACTGGTTCAAGAAATAAATTTTTTATGCTTTCTTTTCTTTGAAAGAGATGACGGTATGGAAATTTCGCAAAATCTTGCTAGCGTAGCACAGACAACAACTTGTACAGCTGCCATGATAGCCATCGAACCTTCTAGCAGTTTTGTTCCTATTTCGCTGCAGTGACGTCATTGTTGTCCACTGGTCCGGTGAGATTCGGAAAACGCTGAATAGTCACTGTTTTGGAGGGGATTTCGAAGGTGTTTAATTTTGATAATTTCGAAGGTATGTCTAACTTTTCATATTATTTATATTATATTATGGTGTATAGCAATTAAAAAACAAGTAATAGCATTATTTAAATAGTGTACATGTATATTATAAAAAAATTTTTGTTGAGTATGGTACAGTTAGCTACAACGAGGTTAACAAATTTTGGGGGTAACTTTGGACACTTCGAATTCACACACACATAGGAAAATAATACAGAAAACTTAACCATAATTAATTTATCATTATGTTTATAGACAAACATTTTTGTGTAAGAGTCTTTAGCTCCTTCTAAGTTAATATACTATTAAACTTACGTTTTGTAAAAAGTTCTAGCAAATTGATGTGCCTAACATTCTTTTGCTAGGATATTAACATTTTTTTATAGTAATAAACTTATTAGCTCCTACTAAATTAATATAAGTCCATTACTAAATTAATTTTTAATTTTCTGAAACATTGCAGTAAATTAACATAATTCACTTTTTTGCTAGGATTTGTATGCTACAGTTGGGCCTATATCAATGCCACGCAATCCTAATTCTGGTCAACCAGGTACTAGAGCCTACAAAAACTTCACTGAAGATTCTATGAATGCAGCGATAAGTGCGGTAAAGAAGAAAAAGATGTCATTGTGGGAAGCTGCAAAACATTTTAAAGTTTCAAAATCAACCCTTTCATACAGAATTAATTCGAAAGATGTTCAGTCCAATGCTCCTGTTGTTGGGAGACCGTGTATCTTCACTCCTGAGGAAGAGAAGATGTTTGCTGAAAATTTAATCTTGGTGTCAAGTTGGGGCTTTCCATTTAGTAAAATGGACCTACGATATTTAGTGAAAGCATCTCTTGACAGTTGTGGCAAGACAGAAAGTCGCTTCAGAAATAACTTATCAGGAGAAGATTGGGTACAAAGTTTTCTGCTGCGTAACGCTGATATGTTATCATCCAGATTATACCAGAATATCTCCGCAAAGTGTGCAAAGATCACATCTGAAGAAATCCAAGTTTTCTTTCAAACTTCAAAGAAACATCAGACGGAATTCCAGGAAGTCATATCCTAAATTATGATGAAACAAATTTGAATGACGATCCCAGCAGACAGAAGCTGATTTTCAAGAGGGGCATAAAATATCCAGATAGAATCTTAAACAGCTCAAAAACAGCAATCTCGATCATGTTTGCAGGCACAGTTAGTGGCAATTTACTGCCACCATATGTTGTCTACAAGGCACAGAACATGTGGGAGGAGTACAGCATATAATCACTAATTAGGATGGTTCGATGAGATATGTTTCAGTGGCTGTTTTCGATCAATTGTAGTCCCCCTAGGCTAAAAACCTTGAAGGACAAAAAATTTTAATCGGTGACAACCTGTCCTCCCATTTTTCTAAACAAGTCTTGGCAGATTGTTGTGCTCTAAATATATCATTTGTGCCTCCCTGCAAATGCAACACATATCCTTCAGCCTCTTGATGTGGCCTTTTATGGGCCACTTAAAAGGTATTGGCGTGATATTCTTTTGCAATGGAAGAAATCATCTGGGAGAAGGTTAACTTTTGTCTACCAAAAGATCAGTTTCCAATGCTCTTAAACCAACTGATGTGTAAGTTGCATGAAAATGGTCAAGCCAGCAAAAACCTGAAATCGGGTTTCAGAACATGTGGACTCCATCTAATTGATGTAAACATTGTCCTGAAAAAGATACCAGATGCGTGACCCATTGTTAATTCTTCTGTAGTATACAATGCTGTTGAAGACATTCAGAAGAATATGAGAAATGAGACACCAAAAAGAGTAGTCCAGAGAAATAAAGTCAGTGTTCCACCAGGGAAAAGTATCACTAGCAATGACTTGCTGACAGGATCTTCTACAAATAGTACTAGTGCCTCAAATAACACACAGAAAAGAGTATCTATCTAACACAAATGCAGCAACCTTGACATCATGGGAAAGTAAACGTCCTTGTCGAGAAAAGCATCATGAACCAGTTTCTGCACCAGAACCAGAATATTCATCAGATGTACCAGTATACGAAGCAGGCAACTGGATAGTTGTCCAATATGAAACACCAAAAGAGAAGAAGAGTTATGCAGGCCAAATTATAAAGAAGTATGAGATGGTTCTTGCAGTTATCTTCCTTCGACATACTGCTGAAAATAGATTCAGATGGGCTGATCCCGAAGATGTAGATAATGTTGATATTAGCTCAGTTTACTGTCAACTTGATGCTTCTCTTACTCACTTGAAAAATAGCAGAATTATTTGTATTATTTTCAATGGTGAACCAATGAAAAATTTGAAAATATATTAAACCTTAGACTGTATATGTCAGAAAATAATTGTAATTTTGGTATTTGATGATATACCTCAGTTCTAACTTTCTCTGAATTCAATTTTTATGCATTCTGTTAATAAGGACAAAAAACATTTTACGCATTCATTTGTATTTTAACTCATAACTTTGTTTCTAGTGATCTGATCTATGTGAAAAAAATTGCATTGTTTACAGTAAAGAAGAAATAATTTTTCTGCATAGCTAATATTTGTTAATAGTTGCTTAAGTCTATTTTAAAGTATTGCCAATTTTATAATCTACTATTTGTGTTTCAAGTTTATTATCAGTAAGTATTACATTATTTTTTATTATTTGAAAATTAGTGTTTTGATTATTACTTTTACCTCAGAGCTAACTTCTGGTATGTCTAATGTTTCCCCAGCATCTAAAGTGCTACAGCCAGTGTGGATTTCTTACCAGTGTTCAAAGTTGCCCCATTCCTAGGGGAAACATTGGACACATTTAAATAATTTATATTTCAAATTGGGTTACTAATATAAAACAATTAGTGGCTTATGTGTTATGCTAAAATAATGATTAATTTCGTATAATAATTTGATACCTGTACCTGCAGTACTTCAACTTTTTCACAGAAAAATAAGTAAAATATGTCTAAAGTTACCCTGTTTGATGGTACTATAATGTCTAAAGATATACAAATGAAAATAATCTTTTATAAGATGATATAAGTGTCCAGACACGAACAATATAATTAATTCAGTGCCTTTATCAGTTCTTTTCTTCAGATAACTGATGTAAACATGTTTGGTATTGAATGAACATATTTCTTTGTCACTTCTGAGCTCATATTTTCCCATTCCTTCAGTAATGTTCTTCAGGTGTGTTTTAGTTCTTATATGTTTTCTCACCCTGTTTTTGAGCACATTCCAGAACTTTACCTTTGGGTTTAAATCTGGTGACTGAGCTGGGGTTCTTAAAGTGTGAGGTGTGCGTAGGTTTGCTATATCTAAGAAATATAAGTTATTTCCTAAGCCCAACCTTCAGCACTTATTTTCAGATGTTCCTTCAAAATGCTCAAATAACCAAAATTGTCTATTTATCTTCTGTAAATGCAAGATGTCCTATACAGCTTCAGGTCGCACAACTCCACATCATTACACTCCTCAAACCCATATTTGACTGGCTGTCAAGTTCTATAGTTCCAACTCATTGTTGAGCCTTCTCCACACTAATATTCTGCCATGATTATAGTAGATGTTGGATTTATTTTCATATGTCCACAGAACTTTGCCCTAGTGTCTGTACCCACAAATATTTTTGCAAATTCAAAATTTTTTTTTCTGGTTTATCTTGCTTACATAATTATGGTTTCTTTCTTAGTCTCTAGCATTATACCCAGCCTTATTAAGAACCCTCCAAACAGTCCTAAAATGAACGTCATTACAAAGCATCCTCCTCATAACTATACTGTTACCTATACTATAGACATAGTTATCGTGGGATTTTTCTTCACCAGCTTCACTACTTTGCTCTTTTCTTTGATGCTAAACTTCAATGAAAATAGTTGATCTACTTGGATATACTGTAACCATATTTTCATTATAGGTCTCCTCAAATAATTACATAAATTTCAAACAGTCTTTCTAATATTTGTGTAGTTTCTGTAGTTTGTACCCCATGTTGACTGTGGTCGCCAGTAATGCAGGGGGTAAGCATGTTTGTGTGTTAATGAAAAACACACCCTCACACTATTTGCTTTACACAAGGAATGTGTCCGAATATATCTGTCGTAGCAAAGGCAATTTTAAGAAAAATAATCAGCTGTATTGTCAGTAAAATAAGTAGGTTTGACAATATCCCTCTAGACATATGTAAGATGAGTAAAGTTTAACATCGTTTAACCTGGCACTTGTCACTGTACAAGCATTTTGTTAAGTATCAAATTCATATGTCAATCACATCACATCAAAATGGAACGGGTTGCAAGTTTGTCCCTCTTTGTAGCTTACATTATAAGTGTTGGTATTTGCTAGAAGAATTTTCTTCGATCAATATATGGTACTCTGTACATAAATTTTTGTTTGACCAGTAGCTCAGTTATGATGGAATAAATACTGTCAAGTCTTTGTAAAGTCAATGGATTTCTAATCCCCTCGGGTTTATTATTTCCTTTTAAAAGTTCCTAAACCTTTCCTTGAATGCAGATATTTCGCCAGACAACCTATCTCTTTCTCAAATAAAATAAAAACATGTACTTTGCAGTATAAAAGATAGTTGAACATAATAGGGCCGAGAAATATTAAAGCAGGTATGGACATTCTTTTCAAGGAAACTATATGTTGTGATAAATCAAAAGAAAGCCCCAAGTCTTAAGAAAACATGTGTTCTTACTTTAGCTCAATGTTTCAGCTCTCTCAAAAGTTATAAGGATATGCGCTAGTCTCAGCAAAATGCTGGGTATGCGACCACCCGAACAATACTGTATATTATAACTTCTTTCAGGTTAAATATGTTGTTGTTGTTTTCTAATGCCAGGCGTTTGACAATAAAGTCATTTGACCTCTTGCACTCCAATATTTTTCAAAGATATTATCATGGCCAGCCACTGAAGCACAGATTTTGAGGTGTTCCGAATCCATTTCTTGGTTTGAGTTGCACAATGGACAGTTAGGGGACTGATATATTCCAATTCTATGCAGGTGTTTGGCCAAACAATCATGGTCTGTTGCCAATCTAAATGCAGCTACAGACGATTTTCGTGGTAAATCGGGAATTAACTGTGGATTTTGATGCAGAGAGTTCCATTTTTTCCCTTGAGATTGTGTTATCAAATTTTGTTTGTTGAAATCTAAGTATGTAGATTTAATAAATCTTTTAAATCAGGTTAAATATAAAACAACTAATATCCCTTATTGTTAGTGTTTGTTAAATACACTGCTACACTGAAGGTCACATAATTCTGTCCAAAAGCTCAAGTTCGTCATTGTGTATATTAATAGAGTGTTTTTCTTATGAACTATTTTTGCAATTAAACTACATGTATGCCTTATGCTTGCTTTCTTTTGAAGGATTAATGCGCTTTAAATAAAACAATATACAGTATCTTTACCATAAAAACATATTTATTGATATGTATATCAATTATCCACTTCAACACTATTCTGTAGTTTCTCTAAATGATTTATTTCTTCATATTGAGGATAAGTTTTATTACGCAGCAGTAATTCAAAATATTCATTTTAGTGTAGCCATATTCTTTTGTTGTATGTATGTATATATGTATGTATGTAATTGCTTAATGTCACAGCTACAGGTATTCTTTCCAAGAAGAAACTGCGACCAATGTTTTGGGCTATATTTTAAAAATATGTTCTCAACTTGCATTATACGTTTTCTCTTTAATATTGTATATAATATAGTAACGTAGGTACAGTAATATAACTTAATTTATATCGATTTAATGTAAGAAATGTAAGATGCTGTACTGTATAATATTTAATTCTGAGATTAATTTTATAGAACATTCCCTACTTCTGTTACAAATTCTTATTCTCTCTTAATTTAAATGTGTAGATTTCACCATCTGCTTCATCCTCACTCTTGTGGAATATTGAACCAACACTAGATATTAGATGCATATTTTATTTCGAGAAATATATGAACATTCAAAGATATTCTAATTTTATTTAAAAAAATGAATTTAATTAATTTTATGTCATGTATAATATGCAGTGTTACTTTCTTATTGTGTGTATAATGCGAAATTGTTTTGGTACTGGTATTGTAAGAAATATATATCAAATTGATAGTATTAACTCTATTAAATATAGAATATAATCTAAATTTAACAGAAGAAATACTGAAATCAGAAGTAAACACTGAAATGCTGAAACAATTGTCTTTAGAGACAATTAATATTAGGTACCCTCCACAAAACTGGCTTCATTTATACACTGACGGATCCTTGATCTCCAGAGAACAAGGTGCCGGTGCAGGTGTTATGTGCTGTCTCTTCTCACTTTATAGATCTCTTGGATATGGAACAACAAGTTTTGATGGTGAAATCATTGCAATAAGTGAATGTCTCAGGAATCTTCTATGCCACATCAATAAATTTAGGAATGCAGTTGTATTGTCAGACTCCAAAGCAGCTATTCTATCAATCGTCTCTAAACACACACCTTCATCTCAAACAGCAGAAATAACTAAAATGCTCTCTCAATTATTATCACTCAATAAAAGAATTGTATTCCAATGGATACCATCCCATTGTGGAATCCTGGGAAACGAGAATGCGGATGCTTTAGCAAAGAAGGGCAGCACTGCTACTTACAGACCTGTTACTAAATCTACATATTACTCTGTGAAGAGATTTATTAAATCTACATACTTAGACTTCAACAAACAAAATTTGATAACTCAATCCCAAGGGAAAAAATGGAACTCTCTGCATCAAAATCCACAGTTAATTCCCGATTTACCACGAAAATCGTCTGTAGCTGCATTTAGATTGGCAACAGGCCATGATTGTTTGGCCAAACACCTGCATAGAATTGGAATATATCAGTCCCCTAACTGCCCATTGTGCAACTCAAACCAAGAAATGGATTCGGAACACCTCAAAATCTGTGCTTCAGTGGCTAGTCATGATAATATCTTTGAAAAATATTGGAGTGCAAGAGGTCAAATGACTTTATTGTCAAACGCCTGTCATTAGAAAACAACAACATTTTCTTGTTACTTTGTCCATGTATGCACCTCTTGTGGTAAACTATTATTACAATTTTTTTATTATTATTATTATTATTACTACTACTACTGCTACAATTTTTGCAATAAAAAAAACCTCAATAATAATATGCATTACAAGAGTGGTATGTTGATGTTTTCATGTTCGAGGAAAAGATTGAAAAAGCGAAACGTAGTTGAGCTTTTTTAATTTCTGAGAACATGAAAACAAACATACCGCTCGTGTATCGTACATTATTTTGTGCGAAGATCGTTTATACATACCTGAAAGAGGAATTTCTAATTAGTTGCAATGAAATCTCCATCTTGGTTTCTGTTCAATGACGGCAACTTTTAAAAACTAAAATATCTATCTTCAACATTGTTGCTATAAAATGTTTTCTGTGTTTACTATATTCCAGCAGGCCGTGATATACGTCTGTCTTTTTTTTCCCCCAATCTATAAATGCGAACTTAAAACAAACGGTAAGGTTATGTAATGATTTATTTTTCATTTTAATATTTTAACAATATTATTTATATAACATATTGCAGTAATAATATCGGCATCTGGAATCTTGTTGATTTTCTCACGGCTTCCTTAATGTTACTTGCATTACAAATGCAGTAACTTTTGTGGTGTTGTAGAGTTTACTTAATTTTTGCAAATATTTAAAAACAATAATTAACAGTGCAATTTAGGTGAAATTGCAGTGGTAAGTTTCCAATTTATAAGTATTACTATGTTAAACGTCTCTAAAAGTAATATGTTAAAAGCCTAAAGCAGTAAAATGAATATGGCGCTTAAGCGGTAAGAAGAGGGAAATTGTTATGTGTGTTAGGTTGGGAATACTGAATGTGGTATTTCACACTTACCTCGTATTGGTTTTGTGCAGATAGCAAGCAGATACGCACGATCTCGCACAAAAATACTTATTACATATAATAGAAACAAAGATACATAAAAAAATAAATAAAACAAGAATGAACATGTCAAATATTTAAATAAAACAGAAATATAAATTAAAGAGTTTACCACCGTATGAGCAAACACTCGTGATCGGAAGTGATTGGAGTGATATTTTTCATTTCCAGTAGCACAGAGAATCCCAGTCAGCTATTGGCCAGCCCTAAGCACTGAAGCAGTTACAGCTGCTGACCGACGAACTCCTAGCATTTTTGGTCCATTATCTACCATTTGCTCAAGGCCATAGTACGTGCAGTGTCAGCTTTGTCAATCAGCTTGTGTTTAAGTTACAGTACGTTAACGACAGCTCTTAATGTGCAAATATCTGTAACATTATTGTTGTGCAGATGTCTTTAATATTATTATGTGTGAATTGTAACAGTTCTTAATGTGCACGTGTCTTCAATATTATTGTGTGTGAATGAAATTTAGTTCATTGAAATGCTACCCCACAAGTTAACACTTATTATTAACTTTTTGAAAAAATACTACATTGCAAAAGTTTCTTAAAAAAATGTTTCCGACAAGTTTTATTCTATGCACAATTTTGATTATACTGATATTTAAAGAGGTATATGAGTTTTAAAATAACAATGCTTTTTATATCAGTGCCGTCTCAGACTAACACAATAAAGTGAAAACAAATGTGTTTGTGCCATTTCTAAAAGAGAAAAACAACCAAACACCTGTAATTTTATTTGTAGATGGGCATAAAAGCCACATGTCATGCCAAATTAGTCAACTCTGCACAGAACTTGGTGTTGTATTAATCCTGTTGTATTCCAACGCAACGCGAATTCTTCAACCAGCCTATGTAGCAGCATTTAGACCCATAAAAGAAGGCTGGAGGAAAGGAGTACTTAATTGGCGCAAAGATCATCCTCATGAAGACCTGAAAAAGGAACATTTCTATCCCATCTTAGAAGCAGTCCTAGAGAAGTACGTTAAAGGTAAAACACTCAGAAATGGTTTCAGAGCATGTGGGATATTTCATTGGTATCATGATTCCATTGGTTACTCAAAGTATTTTGGCAGCAAAGAAATAAATGAGACATCAGCTCAACCATGCAGTGAATTATATTAGATTATGAACATTTAAAATTACTGGTGGATGAAGAATTAATAGAAAAATTCAGACATTAAGAGTGAGACTGAAGTAGATCACAGTAATGAATTTTATATTCTCTTCAGGATGTGGAACGAAATGTTTCATAAAGGTGTGCAGCACAAAGATAATGAAAAGACAAAGCACTGTGTTAATTCTGTAATTGAGCTAATTAATTCAGACTGTGAAACTATAGATAGACCTCCATTTGATAATGAACAAACAGCTGATACCGTACTCTACCCCAGGAAGAAGACGAGACGACTAGTGAAGAACAAGGAAAACAAATGTCTTTTAAAAAATTGAATTGTCTCCAGAAAAATCGTGTTATCCAGAATTCTCAGGGGCAGCTAAGATCATCACAATATACAATCACACCAATTTTAGGAACTGAAGAGAGAATCAACTCTAACTTATCAGCAAAAAGGGTGATAATTCCAGAATCTATGAGTACCGAAACACTAAAATAAAACGGTGAAGGAACAAGAAATATGGAACTGAGTGATATTTTGTACTGGCCAGAATCCCCGAAAAGAAAGGGAAAACACCAGTCATTTGTTTTAACAAGCAAAATTTGGAAAAATATTCAGGCAGATAAAGAGCACAAAAACAGGTAGAACAAGAGAATCAATCAATCTTCTTAATGTATCCAGCTGTTTGCTGACAACGTAAAAGTCCATTATAGTCCACTGTAGTCTATTCAGTTGTTTTTCACGAGAAAAGAGGGATATTTTGATCGGGTTCATTATAGATGCCTGTTGCTAGTAGCCAGAAGTGAGGTGTAGTCAATATACACTGCAGGGCTTCTGCAACTGGTACTGATGATTTTAATTTACTTCTTTTGTTGTTTATGAATGGACAATATAGAAAAATGTGTTCCAGATCTTCATCATGACCATCATCATCTTCATCATCACCACAGACAAATAGGATTATCAGAAATGTGAAATCGGTGTAGGTACAATTGTGTGACAATGTGACCTGTTCTGGCTCTTGTTAAAATTGTTTGAACATGTCTGGGCAAGTTTTTGTACATTTCCAGGTCATTTGGTTTCTTTTATACAGATGTAAAATTTTTCCTTTGTTAGAAGAGAACCAATTGTTGATCCATAAGCAAAAGCACTGGATAGAGATATCACTTGAAGAGGTCTTGGTTGCAAATATGTTGTCTGTTTTGCAATATTATCGACTTTCTCGTTTCCAGGTATACCACAATGACTAGGTATTCATTGAAATGTTATTTCCTTTTGGAGTTTTTTTAGTTTGCTTAGTTGTTTCTGAATTGGAATAATTCTATGTGCGTATAGGTTTGGTACATATTTAATTATATTAAATATAGGCCCCTTGGAGTTGGTAAGTATGCAGATAGATTTTTCAGAAATTTGAGTAACTCACAAAAGAGCAGCATCAATAGCTAGCAATTCAGTATCAAGACTGGAGGAGGATGAACATGGTATGAAATAACTTTCTTGATATTTTGGAATATAATACCCTGCTCCTGATCTCTCATCATCAGGGTTTAGAGATACATCTGTATAAATTTGAAGATGATCCTTATATGTGCTGCAGAGTAGTTCCATGGCATCTAACTTAAGAATGTATGGAGGTTCATTTTTGGAATGATTTCCTGGAATTTGTATGCTATGTTCTGGAATCACCCACTTCCATGGAGGAATTTCGTTCACAACTGGAGTTTTAGCAATGAGTGTGTCGGTGATATAGACTGGTATTTCTTCTTTATTTTATAGAAATTACACAGGATATTATCTGACAGTTTGAAGAACATCTGAGATCTGGACGAGGCTTGCAATTTTAAATGTACTTTTAGATCCTTTTGTAATACATAGTGTCTGATTGGTTGAATACTACATTCAATTTCTAGGGCAACAGTTGATGTGGTTTTTGGTACTCCTAGGCATAATCTTCAGGCTGAGTTTTGAAGAACAGATTTTTTTGTAGATGAGTTGCTGATGCTCCTCCCCATATTTCACATCCATAGGTCAATTTTGTTGAATATAAGTGTTATAAAACAGACGCATTGTCGTGATATCTGATCTCCATTCCTTGGTTAAATGTTTTTTCCATAAAAGTTTTTCATCAGAAATGAATCCTAGGATCTTAGGAGTTGGATTGTACTGAATTTCTTGATTATTCAAATAAATGTGAGGTTTATAGTTTTTTAAGCTATATCTTCTTGTGAAGACAATATATTCAGTTTTTGATTGTGAGATAGATAGATTCCACTTGGATGCCCAATTACTGATATTATTTACAGCTGTTTGTATAACTCTTAATGATTCATTTGGATCATTGTTCGTAGCCCATTTTGTAACATCATCTGCATAGATACTTATTTTTACCTCATGTAACATTATATTAAATAAATTTGGGCTTAAAACAGAATCTTGAGGTATACCACTTGTAATTTTTTTGGATAAAGATAAATGATTATTTACTGAGGTTTGAATTGTTCTTTCATTAAGAAAATAATGTAGAAATCTTAGCATTCTGCCTTTGATACCAAGTTTCATAGATTGTAATAAAATGGATCTGTGTGGAGTATTATCAAAAGCGGCTTCAAAGTCATTACAGCTAATGTGATCTTCTTATCCTGTGAAACCTTTATAAATTTCTTGAGCAAAATATAATAGAGCTTCAGTTGTGCCACATGATGGTCTAAAGCCAAACTGATATGGGCTTAAAAGATTGAAAGTTGCAATTCTCCAGATTAATCTTCTGTGAACAATGCGTTCCAGTAATTTAGAAATGCAGGATGTTAAAGATATTGGTCTATCTATATGATTTAGGGCAGTGATCATCAACTCACGTATGAACGGGCGAGGGCAGTGCTTGGCTGATGCGTGCTTACTGTAATGGGCAGAGGACCGGTTTGTGCCGTTGCGTTGTAGTGAACAGAGGCAGTTCTTGCCATCCATTCAAACAAGAGATGTGAGGAGGAGAAAACACTTCAAAACGTAGACCAAACTGAAGAAATACAACTTACAGATACATTATACAACTCACAATAACGAATATGGCAGATATGAAAGTGAAGAGCGTGCAGCATTAATTCAACAATTGAAGGAAAATGAGCTAGAAGTTGTTTAAGATAACAATACTAGTGAATCAGCTATGCAACTCAGTTATAAAATTTCACTTTTAATAGTAAGATAATATTGGTAGAAACCTTTTAAAGATTGAAAATTTGAAGAATGTTTAATTACAACTGAAGGACTTTTCTCACAACAAGTGTAGGAGTTTGAATCTATCAGCTTGTTTCCTTCCACCATGATGTGTCGCATCCAAGGTATAGCCGAGGACGTTCAGGTGCAACTAGTAATTATTTGTCAGTTTTTCATTTGCTATTCTTTAGCAGTAGATGAAAATACTTATGTAAGCGATAATCCCCAACTGGTGATTCTTGTAAGAGGCGTTATTGAAAACCTTCAGATTAAGGAGAGCTTTTATATATTGTTCTCATAAAGGATACTACTGCTGGTTCCGATATTTTCATGTAGAGGCTGTAGAAATTATTTTGGACTTCCTTGGAATAAACTTGTATCCTTGGCAACCAATGGTGCTCCTTCCATGGTTGGAAGTAAAACAGGTGTAATAAGGAGTCTAAGGGACGAAGTGAAAAGTGTTAATTTATTCCATGAAGTTATTTCTGTTCACTGTATTATACACCAACAGAATTCATGTGCAAAACAAATAAAAAATGGTGTTATGAAAGTAGCCCAGTTGGAAAAACCACAAACACAATTAGATTGAAAGGTCTCACTCATCGTCAATTTAAGTCTTTCTTGACGAATACAATAGTGAATATGGCGATCTGTCATATTATAGTAAAGTGTGGTGACTAAGTCGTGCCAAATTATTGGATAGGTTCTTTGAACTGAGGGAGGAAACATCATCGTTCACGGAGAAAGAAGAAAAGCCTGTATCATTCATAAGTGAAAAATGAAAAAATTGATTTGTGAATTTGCCTTCTTAATGGAATTATCTGAATGCTTTAAATTGTTTTCTACAAGGTAACAACAAGATTATTACACAGTTATATGACAGAGTGAAGGTGTTTAATATGAAACCACCTCTAAATGTGGAACGTTAGCTTAACTAGAAGGATAAGTTACAGCACATTTTTTTAATTAACAACGATGTAGGCATACTAGTTTATTAAGACTTTGGACTTCGAAGAATATATTCACACATCATGCGATCTGCGCCAGGAATTTGATTCGAGATTTAAAGACTAGGAAAATTTTCAATTTGATTATCGATTATTATTTGTAATTGGAACTTATTGATTTACTTTACGATAGTGAATTGAAGGACAAATATCAAAACAAAAGAAGTTATCTGAATTTTATATGAACTTTCTATGTGTTAGATTTACATGATTGTACAAACATGCATTTTCAGATTCACATAAGTTATCTGTGCAAACAGTAATTTTTTCCTATGATGAAGATAAACAAGCCATATCATGGAAACCAAGTATCGGATCACAACTTAAAATGTGCTGTAACATTATGCACTATACAAACAATAGTTCCAAACGTTGAGAAATTGCTGAGGGAAAAGAGAATTAAACAAATCCCGAAAAATCAGTGCTAATGCCAGTGTTGAGTGAATTGAATGGAGTTAATTTCTGCATTACTATTCCTAGGGTTTTTATATGTTTTGTTCAACATTTCCCCTAACAGAAGCAGTTTACACATTTACAGTAATTGTCATGCATTACCTGAATAATTAACATGAAATGTGTATTACATTTCTGAAAGTAATTATAAATTTATTAACTTCTAGCTTTGTTGAAAATAGGGTACAATGTTTTTCAAATTGCTTAATATAGTTTATTTAGTTATTTCTATTTAGCCCGTATCTTTTATCATCAGAAAACAATCATAAACCTATGCAGTAAATTCAAATTGTGGTCCCGCCGCTGAACGTCTCTATCTGCCCTGTTACGACTTTCCCTTGCCGAAAGGGCGAGTGGGCAAGGCTTGATTACGACAGAGTGCTCTGAGTTGGGGACCACTGATTTAGGGTCCAATTTGTCTTTACCTGTTTTGAGAATAGGAATTACAATTGCATTTTTCTAAGTTTTAGGATAAAAGCCTGTTTTCCAAATATTATTGAAGAGATGGAGAATTTCTTGCCTAATTTTATCAGAGGAATTTAATAACATGCTGTTATGGATTTCATCCTCTCTATAGCAGAATTGTTTAGCTCTGATATTACCAAGTTTATTTCTTCAGTGGTAAAAGCATTGTCTGTTACATCATTATGATGAAAAATGAGTTGAAAATTACTTGTAAGATATTGTTCTTCTTTGTTCATATATTTAGACCATGGTGAATTATTACTTAGCCTTTGGGTATATTGTGAATTAAGAGTTCTGCCTTTTTAGCATTTTCTGTTGTTATTGTTTGATTACTATCTTTAAGGTGAGTGATGTGTTCATAACTCTTGCCTTCTATGGCTCTAAATCTTTTCCATATAGTTGTAGATGGAGTATTTGGATTTAAGGACCCAAAAAATTGCTGCCAGCTTGTTCTTTTGGCTGCAAGAATACTTCTTCTGAGATTTGCCCCTGCTTTATTATATTTTATTTTGTCATCAAGAACAAGAGAAGAAAGAACTCGAAATACAAACGAGATGCCTAAGAAGAAAAAAAAAGAGCGAATTACTAAAGTGGGTAAGGGTACTGATGTAGGCCTAACTGAAATGTCGTCTTTCAAACAAGGCATGTGTTATGTGTTATGTTTGTAATATTAAAACTGAAAATGGAAGCCTACAATGTTCACTGTGCAATAAGTTATTTGACGAGAAATGTGTACCTAAAAATCATCAACAACATATTCCTGATAATACAGACTGCGATGATTTCCTTTGTCATCTGTGTTACAGTGTTGATGAAAGTGATACTGAAGACTTGTTTTTAAATATTGAAAATGACGGTGAATAATTGGAACCTTTGTTGACTTCAATTTTGATATAAACTGTTGATAAAACGAGTATGCCAAGAACTTTATCAATAACTACCAAATATTGTAACAAATCTACCAAGAATTGTATTTTTCAGAACTTATTTTTTTCACATGCAAAAATATTATTTCATTTTAAAATGTAACTGGATATATGTGAATATATGTAAAAATATTCCTTTGTCCAATAGAAATTTCATTTTTACGATTAAACCTAAAATATCTACTCAATTTTTAATTGACTAAAATATCATCCTTAACCCTGCCAATATTGTACCTTTCCCCCCTATTAATTTATTTTTGTCCACAGAACATGAACGATTCATCCTTTCACTAATAATAAAACTCTACCCTGAATATTTCTGGTAACAAGTGCAGCGCAGCACATCGGTATGGCTAGTAAATAAATAAATATTGTATAATTTGGTTTTAAGTAATTTACATTTGAATAGAGTTTCCTGATTATTTTACATTTAATTTTAAGCTTTGGATTTGTTATGTAATTTTCTTCGAGCTTTTTATTTGTTGTAATAATTGTATAAACTTGTAATAATATACCGACTGAAATTATTGTTTATAATTGTATACAAGTTATTGTGCAAACAGACTGTACCCCCATGGTACATGATACAGAAGAGACACGAAAATATGTAAATGCACCAGTCTTGTTCACAGGCTTAAACACATAGTCACTGCTTATCTAACTTGTGTGAAATGTGACCAAACAATGGACTTGAATTATAATCAAGTGAAATGATGGCACGAAATAAGACTCCTTTACCGCTAAAAAGACTAAATAAACCCCAAAAGGTGATTCAGTTCGGTTTTAATCTTCATTTCTCTTTTTGCCCCCTTTCCAGATGCTTTGTTTTAAACTTCCATTCAGAAATGCTTGCCTGTCACGGGCTGCTATGATAGTTAATTTTCTGCTACTTGGTAGTGTTCATATCTTCTGCCTTTCTCTGTGTTTGAATTCTCATTTTACAAGCTGCATACATCAGATATGTACAGTACTTATTGACTGTCGCACAACCTTTCGTGCAGTGATGTTGAAACTATGCTAGGTATGTGTTTTGTATTTGAATGTTGGGAATGTTGTATGTGCGTAAAATTTTAAGCAAAGAGGCATCTTAAATAAAATTTGATAATGAGAAATATACATTAAAATGGGTATTTCTTTAATGAAATATCCACCAAAATAAAAACATGTATAGCATCGAAATTAAAAATTTTATTTCGCCAAAAATCGCCTTATCAATGAGTCAATCAAAATCATACTCAATAGTTTATTGGACAAGATTCAACAATACAATTCCCACTGATAAAGAAATCCATCCATTGGCACCAACTGTTTTGAAATATTGGTGAGGGGAGGGGGCAGGACTAGTAAACTGGCATTATCAAACCTCATAAACCACTTCAGAATGAATTTTCGCTGCTCGTCAAGCGTGCTCCAGTCAACATCTCATGGGCTTTGCATACAGGCAATATTTTGATCTATTGGCCGTGATGATAGCTAGGCGCGCAACATGGAATCATATGACGAAAAGTTGATTATTTTACATCTCTGTTTCTTTGATTTCAAGTACTGAAAGCCATATACTGATGCCATTGTAGTTATTAGAAACATAAATTGAATAGCTACATCGTCAGTCATTGTGCAATTCTCCATTTTTATGTAATAGATTCTGTAGTTTTGTTGATTCGGTATGTTTGTTTCCACACACGTGTTATGTTTACGTTAAGTTTAATTTTCATTGTGAATGGGCCTTGGCTACTTAAGTTTGTGGCATATGTTTATGTGCTTATGTTAATGTTTACGTTATGTTTAATTTTCATTGTGAATGAGCCTTAACTTTGGCAACTAAACCGTTGTTACCATAGCAACAGGCCTACCACGCTATGTGACATTCAGGTGTTTTTCCGATCACAACGCTACTGCCATGTCCCATTTTTTTTTAAAAAAAGAACAGGTTTTTTTTTATAGTAACACATTACAGAATGAGAAATGGAATCAAGTAGTAGGTAGTGACTTCTGTCACAGTCTAGTATATACAGTCACGAAGCTTGAGTTGTGAGGGTAGTAGGAACAATAAACTGTGCATGTACTATTTCGCATTGTCTGTGATGAGGCGATAGTCGCGATCCTAGTGGTTAGCAACTATCTATAGATGCATATTTACTACGTATTGAGCTTCGTGACTGTATATACTAGACTGTGCTTCTGTGGTGCGTGTCGGAATAAATTTTGTCAGTGCTTTATGGGTTCGGGAAATAGTAATGATTATTTTATTAGTAATGGAATTATTAAACAGAACATGAACACTAGCATACGGTTGCCTGCAGGAGGAAGGATATGTGCATTTGACGGTAAATCATTCCTAGAACTTTCTTGACCCTGTAACAGATACAAATACAAACAAAATTAAATGTGTGTGAAGGGAGGTGAGGGCCAACATTCCCCGTTAACGGAAAAAGAGGAGCCCATTTCTCTGGTTATCTCGCAGATAAAAAAGAAGAAATATCCCAGGACAGAGCATCTTCACTAATGTTTCAAAGCCGCTGCCGACTGTATTCTCCACAATATTGAGGTTAGTAACACATTTCATTATAACTTTCTTCCGTGCTAATAGTGTTTTAGTGCAAGGAAATGGCTAGTGTTAATTACTTGTTCCGCAATCCGTGGCGGTATAGTGTCCAGAATATCATAGAAGATAAACGTTTGTGGCCACGATATATTTATTATTATTATTATTATTATTATTATTATTATTATTATCATCATCATCATCATCATTATTTGGTTATTTAACGACGCTATATCAACTACTAGGTTATTTAGCGTCGATGGGATTGATGATAGCGAAATGATATTTGGCAAGATGAGGGCGAGGATTCGCCATAGATTACTGACATTCGCCTTAAGGTGCGTACACACTTAGCGAACGAACAACGAACGAATGATGAAGCAAAACTTCGTTGTTCGTTCGCTGTTTGAAGCGACGTACAAATCATCAGCAAATTGTCAGAAAACATTCACATTCGCTGATTATCCGCTATAAAGGCAGACGAAAATATAATTATAGCAAGTGCAGGCCTGTTTCATAAACACAGTAATAATATTAATTAATAGTATTGCAGTCATGAAAACAATTTTATTAACCGACTAAATTCTGTTTCATAAACGTTTTGCACGAGTCATAAAATACGTACAGTAGCCAGATGATTTGAGGTTAAGGCTGACAAACATAACCAAGTTGGTCTGCACTCTACAGCTATTTATATTATTCTCTCTGTTAACAGTTGTTGAATGAAATAAGTTTTGAAGTACTATCTTTAATAGCAACAACGGAGTAAATCGTAATATGTGTGAAGGTTTGGGAGACAATTCATTTCAGATAAGATTGTAAATCACTGCAACTCGAAGTTATTGTTTCTGTTATTTGATTCAGTTGATTTACGAGTAAAAGAAACAATATGATAAATCTAAAATATTGTGAACAGATATTTATCATTCCTAATTGTTCACGTCTCTGCTGTTGTAAAGTTTGCAATTCCAAAAACAGTGTATCAGTGACAGAAGCGTGTGTGTGCGCGCGCGTGTGTAAAACTTGGACCTCGTTATCTAAAGAAGTACCATATGAAAATGTTAAGCAGTAGAGATGGCCGATATTTCACAAACCGATATTTTGTCACAGGTATTTTTTTGTCATAGATAAACCTGTGACTGATGACAAGAAATATCTGTGACAAAATATCGCTATCGAAATCATCTCCGTATTCAGTACTCTGTCACCGTAGCAACGTCTGTGACTGATATTTTCTCCTCTACGTCGTGGGTTTGCGCATGCGTATGATACAATAACAGCAATCGGGCGGTGGTATTTGATTATTTTTTCGTGATATTTTGTTCAATATTATTTTTTTCAAAGTGATGATGTGTTGCAAAGTTATTAGCGGCATTATAATAATATAATCATGAATCTGACATTTTGTTTTCATATTTTAGTCTGTATATATGTTTTATAAATATTTTATGTATTCCCCCGAGATCTTCACATTTTCATATTAAGCTTACTGTCAATTTATATTAATGTGTAAGTACTTTCCACTCAATTAAAACCGAACGATACAAAACTGGCTAATATGACGGGCAACTTATTTCGCTAAACTAACCTTGAGGTAGTTTCCTTCGTATTCCCCTTATACACCTTGCATATATGAATCTGTGACAGGTCAGGTTTGGTTGGTTTAGGCTTTGTTATGCCTTGGATATACGACCAACTGCATCTCCACAAAAAATCAAATTCCGAAATCACCTAAACTACCTCACCGCTAGTTTAACCCGAGGAACTGTCTCTCCACAAAAAAGAAATCCTTATAAATGCAACGATTTTCACATCCGAATTCGTCGAAACAACTTCAGCGCTAGTTTCACCATCTTATTATAAATTATATAATGATTACACGATTTAAATAATAATAATAATAATACCACATTGGTTACCAATACTTTATCTTGTCTAAATTCTGTCTGAACAACAGTTTTGTTTTGTAATTATTTTCCATTGTTTTTCCGAATACTGACGTTTCGTTAATTTTTATTCTGACTCAATATTATAATGTTAATGCACGACTTAAAATAATTATTTATCCATTATACTATATACAATAAAAAGGATCAATTTTTAAAACGATTAGGATAACCACATAACCTCAATTTCTCCATACCCAACTACATTAAAAATTATCAACTGATTCCATATCTAAAATCAACTACGATATAACCTCTTGGTATATGAGGTTAACTTTTTACATGTTTCTGTTGAGTTAGCTTAGTATTTATTTGTTAATGGTACATGTACATAACTTATTTGTTGCATTTTCCCATATACACCACTGATGTGTGGCGTGTATAGAGAATTCGTATTCACATTGCACTGCTCTTCAATATTTCCTGTTAATTTTTATCGGTGTGACAAAATATCGGTGTAATTCTTGCATATCGTGCTTACTTACCGATATAAAATATCGGTGTGACAAAATCACAGATAAAAGTCACTGATATTTAATTGTCACAGTCACAGTTGTCACAGATATTTGGAAATATCGTTTAAGCTCAACTCTATTAAGCAGTGAAAACTTTTGATGACAATATTGTACCAGCCTTAAGGACAGTGTTAACGACAGGGTTAGTGGACCCTGCAAAGCGTCTTATGTAAGATATTTCAAGTTCCGTTATAATTCGGAATACTGCGCAAGTACTTATATAAAAAGACTTAAAAATTATTGGTGCAAGCGTAAATAAATACACATAAAAATTACTCTTTTACCAAAAATAAATAAGTAATGCAATAACGACATAAGTACTTACGCGGTGAAGTCGTTCCTAGAAAATATAGTGTTTGAGTTTGAAGGTGTGGATGTTGTAGAAGATTAATGTTATGACGAAATTAATAAAAATACTGAAATTGTCTTAATGGGTTTTTATTGCTGATTATGTTGTAAGTAGTATTTTCAAGAAGTTACCTGACTATACAAAGTGCAAATACATATGTTCTAATTAGAGATTGTGATGTGGAATTGTGGATACGGTACCTATAAATCTCGTAAGTTAATTTTAGTTTATGCCCTCAATAGGGGTGGTTTAAAGTAGTCCACATATTTTGTAATAGATCTACTTGTTGATATATGTCTGCAAACGATTTTGGCTCACCAAGATCTTCACAATGTTAATTAGTGAAGAGTATATAGATTCAGGTTGTCACAAGTATACACTGAAAAAACATTTCAATAGGTACAGAAAATATTAATATTACTGTATTTTGTGATGTAGATGTCCCATAGGCATATATTTCTGAACAATTATTATAATTTAAAAAATGACGAGAAAGGAGGGAAAAACGTTAAGTTCAATCATTCAAATAACATAAAATAATGTAAAATATACAGTAATTACTTTCTAACAGTTCTATACTGTAATTGAATTTAATTTAGGTTTCATCCTTTCCAATTGTTCCTCTTTTACAATTAGATAAGATAGTTTTCAATTTCAGCCTGGTCCACCTACATTGGCGCCTATGACAGTTTGTAAGTATGGAGAGGGACTTTGTTAGTCATTCATTTTGTCTCTTATGCTTTTTAAAATGGGGAAAAGACGTGAAAATAACTTGAAGGAACAGAGTTTTTTGCGAAAAGTTCTCGAATTGAAAGGTCAACTATTTCATTATATTCGTAACTTTCTTGCATATGGTTGTAGGATATTCGTTGTCTAAAATTTCTTGGACGTCGGACAAACACTCCCTCTTCATCACTATTTGAGTCAGAATTATCCATTTCAAATGGTTTCATGGTTTTATCTTCAAAATCTAACCCTACATTGGCATTTACTTTTTACAAATTATTAAACTATTACTTAAAATACAGTCATGGAACTAACGTTAATATTATTAATAAATTTAATTATCTTTGCTGCTTTATGAAACACTTTAGTAATATTATTATTTATTTTAGTAATAATATGAGCGTTTACAGTAGTAAATAATATTATTAAATATTACTTTTATGAAACAGAACAGTAATAATATTACTTAATGTTATTACTAGACATCGGATTTTTAGGCACTAAAAATTGCAGTTTTAGGCGCCTAAAATAAGCACAAAATTTGTAAAATTAGGCTCTATTTTAATGAAAATAGGCATTTTAGGCACATCAAGGTATCATACTTATTTCTTTCGCTGAAATTTTTAGTTATACACTAAAATACGCACAAAAAAGTATGTTTAAACATTAAAAAAGAATACTATATTATATTTATAAACAGAGCTGCACAAATTTAATATATTGAAACTAATGAAATAATGATTATTGATATCAAGATTACTCATGTTAAGTTATTGAAATTCAGTTCCATGCTCAGACTTTATTATAACTATCTGCACAGTACACCACCAGAATTTTTTCTAAATTCTCCACAGTTAACCTTTGCCTTTTGTCACTGAGAATCATTTTGAAAGCAGAAAAACTTCTTTCAACCGAAACTGATGTGAGAGGCGCAAATTTTAAATTAGGTACAATAGAAACATCAATAGGCCTACTTACTGGAACATTTATGGCCGTGTGCACCATTCTCGATCATCTAGCCCGTTGATCAGCAATCACGGAAACATGGTTAATTCTTGACAATGATCAAGTTACAGATGCGGTGCACCGACATTTTCCCTCGATCAACTCAGTACCGTCAGCTGACGGTACGCTCGCTTGAGAAGAATCATCTGAGCGATAGGTTACCGCGTATAAAACTGCGAACGAACGCACTCTGTCAATTATCGCTTCGTTTTTGTTTGTCGGACTGCTTTCACACATCCTCGCAGTTTCAAATAACAAGTTTCAATAATCATGGAAGAAAAAAAGAAAAGAGCACCGAACTTCTCACAGTTCGAAGTGGGAATTCCTTTAGAACTCGTCAGCAATTATGCATCCATATTACAGAATAAAAGTACTGACGGAAGTTCTCTAAGAGAAAAGCAGGCTACCAGGTTGGATTTAACCTCACAATTCACACGAGTTATACGTGTTTACATAATTCCACATAATTTGTAACGTAATTTACACAGTGGTTATTTCATATTATTGATAATAATTGGGAAAATTTCAGTATACGGATACCTCACTGACAATTATCTTGAAATAGGCTACTAAAAAGAGCAGATTTGTGTTTGTTGAATTCTCATCATCTTGCTTACGAAAAGACTAATTTCAGTGCCAATAATTTATTTGGGAAAATTTCAGTATACGGATACCTCACTGACAATTATTTTGAAATAGGCTACTAAAAAGAGCAGATTTGTATGTGTTTGTCAAATGCTCATCATCTTGCTTACGAAAAGACACATTTCGGTGCCAATAATTTATTTGGGAAAATTTCAGTATACGGATACCTCACTGACAATTATTAAAAAAAAAAAAAAAAAAAAAAACAATTCGTCTGTGTATGTCGAATACGCATCATCATGCATACGAAAAGGAAGTTTTTAGTGCTAATTTATTTTGTGTGCACAAGGTTGGAATTTTGGAGTAAGAGGAAAAGGAATGTATCTGATATTTATCCATTTATTTTGTGTTCACAAGGTTGGAATTTTGGAGTAAGAGGGAAAGGAAGGTATCCGTATAATTTCTCTTAATTCAAGCGTAAATAGCCTAATTGTCCAAAACGTCATGTAGGTCCTAACAGTTTCAAACGGCAAATCTATAGCTAATAAGTGATAATCTCGCATTCTACAAAATGATCATTTAGTTTTGCTATATTATTACCGGCATAGAATAACTACTTTATTATTATGTTAACAATATTGGACAATTAGGCCTAAATAATATTTTGTCCTCAAGTAAAGTCCCGATCTTCCAAACCAGAAACATATATAAAACATTAGTCTATTTTGAGAAAAAAAAAACATTTTTATTATTAACGTAAAATTTATACTGTCACACGTTAAAAGTGTTAAAATTGTTTAAAAAGGTATTTACCTTCGACAGACGGCCCGTTTCGACGCTATTTGTCGTCGTCTTCAGTGTCTCTTGAACCACTCATTTTTTATTCATCTACAAACTTACTCTTTCTACAATAACACCAATTCTATTATTTCCGCAGTGCTTTGCGTTTTCAAGATACATTATTTCATCTTCAATTCCATGAAGCACGTCAAATCGTGCCGCCATTTTGGTTTTCTCGACTTGACCATGTTCAATTCAAGATAATCGGTCCCACACCCGTGATCAAATTTGATCATCATCAACTAGCTTGTTTAACTTTGATCGAGATTGATACTCCGCAAATTGGCTTTGAAGATGGTCAAGTGCCGACTTAACCATGGTCAAATTTTAATCGAGAATGGTGCACACGGGCATTACACTTTCCCCTGATATCACTCTTGATACTTTTTCCAACAATGAAAATCCTACATTCTTATTTAATACGTTGTCCCACTTATTTTTAACTTTTTTCCCAGTTTCGCCCAAAGCAGAATGTATGTTCACTTGAGCTTCCTTTACTATTGCTATTTGGCTACAAAGAGATTGTTTTTCACGTTCTAATTGTTCAATGCTTGCAGGTATGAAAGAAAAGTTTGATGTTATGTAGGCAATATCGTTTTTCACTCGTGAGTCATTCAGACAATCTTTCACTGCTTTCACACATGCTGCACTATCAGTTTCAGGTAATTTATCAATAACTGTGACCACTTCTTTAAAATACTTAGAATAATACACCACTGACTGAATCCAGGTTCCCCATCGTGTAACAACCGGCTGAGGTGGGAGTGGGATATCTGGAAAGTTCTCTCTGAATATTGAAATCCTGGATGGGGCTTTACAAAAACATTTTTTTGTATTAGAAATAAACGAATTGACAAGAGGAAATTCATTCCGGATTGTTTCAGAAACCCTGTGAAGGCCATGTGCTAGACAGGTTACATGCGTGAGGTTAGGATAAAATGTTTTAAGAAGTGGAGCTGCAGCAACCATGTATGAGGCAGCATCAGTACAAAACAACAGAACTTTAGAATCGTCTATATTACCTGAGTATAAATACTGTAGGCCTTTATTTACAAAATAAGCAATGGCTTGGCTATTCACTTTCGAAAGTTCCTTAACACATACGAGGTGTGGAATCGAAGGTCCATCAGGACTAAGTTTTCCTACTACCATATTTGCTATATACCTATTCATAGGATCTGACGTTTCATCCACAGAGACCCATATGTAAGAATCCTCCCGAATGGAAGCTACAGTTTCATTGCATATTCTAAGTAATTTTTTCTTAGGGTCGACTCAGATGGGATATTTTGTTTGCAGTATTTTTGTAAAAACTGTCTTAAAACCGGATTTTCAATTGCATTCCAGGGAATGTTAGCAGCAACAAACGCTCTGGTTAAATCAGCATAGAAATTGCTGCTGAGATTGGATGAAGTAGGCTGTGTTAGTAAAGTTTGTTGCAGTTGATTTTTCTGCTGAGCTTTAGCCTTATGAGCCGCTCCTTGCACATGCTGCTTTAGGTGGCACTTCTTTTCTTGCGAAATCTAAAAATGTAAAGTAAACTGAATTAAAATAAAATCCTAATTGTTGTATTGCCGTATTTCTATCACAAAGTTAGTGGGTTCGAACAATCAAAATTTTAATGACCTGCAAATACTTTAACTATCGGAATTTAAAAGGTTAAAGTGTAGTGGTCTTAAAAAGAATTATACCTCTGGATAGCTCAGTCAATGTATAAATATTATAGGCCTACTCATTAAAATTAATAGAATTTATATATTTCAACTATTGTTACATACCTGTTTGCTACAAATCTTGCAGAATATTATTTTTCCATCATAAGTGAATTCTGAATATTCTGTTAGCCATTGCCGGATCAATGTAGATTTTGCACTTATATTTTTCGGCATTATCGCGTTAAACTTCACAGGAAAACGTCCAACCGCTCAAAACTTCTCAACACAAATAAGGTGAGGGAAAGAGCAACTGTTAACGAGCATTCAAATGAACCGTTGTTATTGAGATTCAATTGGACAAAAATACAAAGTTCCACTTATTGTTGCATTTCCTGGTAGTGTTAACACTAGGAGGGCCATTCTTTTAAATATTTTGTAACGGTTTACCCTACTAATTCGCAGTTTTACGACTTTTCATAAATATTTCAAAAACACTCTTTATCCAAAAATTGTGATTTTATGACACTCTGAAGGGCAGTACAGCTAATCGGTTTCAGACCGAAAACAGTCATTTTTATAGTATAGTATATCTCTGAATCGGTAGCAGCACATGTTGTGATTGTTGCCTGCTTCAAAACTAAGATTGGTTCTTTGTCGGCATTTATGCCTCCAAACATGTTAAATTCGGTGAAATCTATTGCGAGTGTCGTGAGATTCAAAACATTTTGTTTCCTTTATCAATGGTTTCATGGCCGGTGTTAAACAAACTTTCCACTTTTTAAATGCCTTAAATTTCGCAGTGAATGCATGTATAAATTATAAAAAGTAAGAGTAAAATGCGAAACTTTACAGTGAGTTAGGCATTTTTAGGCGAATATTAACAAATTAGGCTCTAATAACCGTTTTAGGGAATTTTAGGGCACTATAAAACTCTTTGAATACCTTTCAATTTCCATGAAACACAAATATTAATAATTATTTTTACTTTTCTCCTAAAGAAACAAAATAGGCATTTGCCCTAGAATCCGATGTCTGGTTATTACCTTTTTAGTAATGGTATTAAATTATTACTTTTATGAAATAGGCCCCAGGGGAAAGTTTCAGTACACGGATACCTCACTGACAATAATTATCTTAAAATATTAAAAAGAGAGATTTGTCTGTGTTTGTCGTATGCGCATCATGCTTACGAAAAGACACTTTTCAATGCCAATAATTTATTTTGTGTGCACAAGGTTGGAACTTTGTTTTTCCTGGGCGTGAATTTGTCCAAAAGGAACGACATATGTTTATACGCGAACCAAGGTGACTCGTACACTTCATCACTCCCCATTCCAGAACTTTTTATGGAATTCTGTCTTTCACTCCAGAATGATGTCAGTAGGGATTCAATTTTCAATTTTCTTTTTGACTTCTGCTCCCTACAATAAACAAAAAACATATATCCACTGAAAATAAATAAACAAAAATAATTTTCAAATTTTGCACGTGTTTGACTCGCCTATCTTGCAGCTAAACATCTTTCCAATAGGTTCCCAAACATCATGTTTTCTTATTTTATTGTGGTAAGTAGGATACTTGGGATTCCATGAAGTTTCCTGCTCCCTATATGCATTAATAAGATTTATAACAGCGTCTTCCGTCCACTCCAGTTTCGACATCCTGTTAGTGAAATTGAACTAAGCGCTGCGTTCTGCTACGAACTACAAGCTAGTGGCAAATCCCGTCCACAACGAATACCAACTTCCTTTGATGTACCGACAAGCGACGGATCACTTCCGAAGGCAAACCAAACGATCGGTTTGCCTTTGCTGCGACGTACACACGTACCGATTTCAATCAACGAATGCAATCGTTTGTCGTTCGTTCGTTGTTCGTTCGCTAAGTGTGTACGCACCTTTACGGTTGAGGAAAACCTTAGAAAAAAACAATTCAGGTAATCACCCCAAACGGGAATCGAACTCAAGCTCGAGCGCCACTCCGGATCGCTTAATTATTTGTTTGGTAATTTCGCTACCAAAGAAAGGCAGCCATCTATCCATTACTCACCTACTGATTAAAATGCGTATATGCAAGTCATACCAAAAGCCTGAACTAACCTTACCAAACATGTCTGTGATATTCGATCTTATGAAAACTCGCTGGGTCATTCCATATAGAATTTTAAATTTTGTAACGTCAAGTTCTGGATTTTTTTTGTTCAATATTCTAGTAAATGAATGTCATTATAATAAATAGTTAAATGGCCTAATATGAACTTCATATCACCAATGATTGAAAAGTAATGAAGGGTGAAATATTCGGAGAGATGATATGTAGACTATTATTAAAAATATTATTAAAATGACATGCTTCATTGTATCAACGTAAAAATTGTGCCAATACAATGCTGACTCTATAATATATTTAAACTTACTTTTTAGTTATTATGGATTTTTACTTCGAGTTATGTATTAAAACTTACAGTAAAATAAAGAAATGTAAATATGTTGAAATCGAATATTTTTTGTATTATCTTCTATTCTTTACGGTGAGATAAACAATTTCTTAATCGATTACAAAAAAATTTATGATGGCATCTCTAATACTTCGGGAAATATTAAATAAACCAGAATTGAAAATGTTGCCATTAAGGTTCAAAGAAGCCACCGACGTGGCTCAGTCGGTTAAGGCGCTTGCCTGCCGGTCTGCAGTTGCGCTTGGGCGCGGGTTCGATCCCCGCTTGGGCTAAGTACCTGGTTGGATTTTTTTCCGAGGTTTTCCCCAACCGTAAGATGAATGCCAGGTAATCTATGGCGAAACCTCGGCATCATCTCGCTAAATAACCTAGTAGTTGATATAGCGTCGTTAAATAACCAACTAAAAAAAATCAAAGTTGCATGCAGTGTATTACGTCACTTGCTCATACCAGACACCCATACGCGTGCTTAGCGATCGATATGACAAATGCTAGATGTTACGACATCCGCTCAACAATCAAGCGACTCGCTGCAAAAGCCAGCCAGCAAGGAACTCTTAATTTCAACTTCTAAAGAACTGTATGATTGGTCAAAATCAGGGAATCATTGTGTCATTCACATCCATTGAAGAACATGAAGAAGTAGTGTTGTGCCCATTTCTGACACCAACTTTTTGTTATACTATAGTCTATTAATTCTGACGCCAATATTAATTATACCATTTCTGATACCATAATTTATTGTTAAGCTCTATGATATCTGACACCAGTAATTTGTCGTGGCGCTTGCCGCGACAAGGGCGGATGGCTTATCTTCGAGATAATCGCGAGTTATAATCTCTATCAAAATAACACAAACTAATCAAACACTGCGTTATACTTTATAAACTGTTCTTTCTTGTGGATAGGAGTCATTCCTACTTAGAATGTTATCTCAGGTTTTCGGAAAAATCATAAGTGTAGAAATTCACTAGTACTAAATTTATTAATAAAAATATCAATTTACTACAAATAAAATATTGAGTATTGAACGATTTGGAAAGTATGAAAATTTCTGTTAATTCTAAAGTACCAAGATAACTAGTTAAATGAAAAGTTTAAAGAATGATCTGATGATTTTACTTACAATAAATAGTAGGGCGAACCCTAATGCTGGTTCCAGTTGATCCCATTTTCGATGTCATTTTCAGAACTTCTTACTGGACGTAGGGAGCGCTACTCCATGACCGCTGTCTTGACCAATAACTAATGACCGTGTTTTTTTTTTAACCTTGGGGATTTAGTGAAGTGAATTTTAATGGCAGGCAGAGTAACTATCTCATGCCGCCATGTTTTAGATTGCTACCAGTGCACTTCATTAGAACAAGGTACCCAGCTTCGAAGCCGTTAGCCCTGTGAACTTACAATATATTTATTTTCCCCTATTATCATAATACAGGGTTGTTATCTAAGAAATTAGCAAGTTCTTTGTGATAGTAGAAGAGAAAGAGTGGGGGAAGGGAAGTGGTCCGTGGCCCATTTCTTTTAGGGCTCATGACCGTGTTTTCGACGTTTCATGTCCTTTTATAAACTCTCGAACCGCGTCCTTTGTGACGTAACAGAGTGACGCTATTTTACCCGCGAATCTTCTGAAAAAACGGTATTGCACTCACTAAACACCACGCTTCTGATTCTTAACCATTCTCTCAAATCGACGTTTCCGGTCATTACTTAAAACATTAAGGATTCAAGGAACTTTCACGACTAGATCTGTTTTTGACTTGACCAATGGAAATTCAGACTTTCGGAATCATCAACTGAATAGGAGTATAACAATAACCAGTATTCAGTCGCTTGTTCATAGAACTAAGAAAAATGTATATTTCATTTTGAAAGTTTCCGACGACAACAGTGGCGGCTCGTGGATATTGAATTAAGGGGGGCTGCATACAAAAATAAACCAAGCAACTTACTTTATTTAAAGATTAGTTCCATGCGCCTTATCTGGTAAGTTGTGTTTAAATGAGACAGGCTCATGTTAGTAGATTTACTGGCATTTAAAAGAATCCTGCGGAAAAATTCCGGCACACCGGCGACGCTGATATAACCCCTGCAGTTGCGAGTGTCGTTAAATAAACCATAATTTAATTTTTTATATGCAGATTTGAACCTTAGAAATATCTAACTGGCGATGTTGTAGTTGGTTGTATAATATATCTACATGATACACCAATAAATGAAAAAAATAACTGAGCCAGAAATTGAATTCAGGATATTCAAGCACCAGGGCGCTTGCCTCATTTATTGTGATGTTAGATGTTTCAGATTCCATTATGGTTTGAAAACATACTAGCAATGGCTCCTTCTCATGAACAACATTTACTGTTCTTATTTTAAATCCATCTTGTTGTCCCAGTTGATGGAGTTGTCTTTGAAACACATTAATCTAATGCAGACTGTGTGGAGATCGAGAGACGAAAGTAGGATTACTGTATAAATTATCAAAAAATATGCGAGCCTTTGTATTTTGTTTAGCAGCTCTTTCCATTAAGAGAGTCAACTGATGGGCACTTAATTTCACATTTCTCCTGAATTGATAAGGTACTGAACTGAATAGACTGTAAATATTGTACAGAATTAAACATTGTTGCACTTGTTATACTCACAACATTAAAGAAAATGTATTTAAAACTGCGCGCTACTGACAAACTGCTGCAAATTTTGCAGCGCCTGGAAACTCTGGATTCAATGGCAAGGGGCAGCAGGGGGAGGGGTAAAACTAACGCGCAAAGCATCCGAGACGAGACTGGCAGCTCCAGGGGAGGAAGTGGCTTCACCCTATAGTCCTTGTCTCTGCTTTCGCTCTAGCAGCACCAGGGGAGGAAGTGACTTCACTAACGATTGCGTGCATGTCATTGAGAGCGAAATTTAAGAAAAAAATTCGAGCCGCTAAATAGAGACTGTATAATAAATGTATTTCACAACATAAAACGAGACAAGAGCCACAAATGTCTGGGGGTGCTGCAGCTCCGCCCCTGGACGACAATGAAGAAATTCAACCGGTCTGCCAAACAAACGTACACCACATCAAAACCAATAAGGCTGAACATAGAAATTGAATACACTGCATTTGTTGAACACATGCGCTACTGCACTGCACTGCTAGGAATGATGCAGGGTTATCGAAAGCTTTGTAGAATTTCATTAAATATATATTATGTTATACTTAGAATTTAGATATAAATGTAATGAAAGTAAAATTATTCCAAGAGCCACAATACATGTCCTCGAGAGCCGCATGCGGCCCGCGGGCTGCGTAATGAGTACCGCTAGTTTAGACATTCTTTCATATTGTTCGCTCCAATACGAATAGATGCAAATCTGTATCATGAGGCAGGCTGGCTGAAAGTCATCGCTCCACTCACTGCGAAATACAAATCAAATTACATTTTTATTTTATTTTCTATATTCCTCTTATATTAATAAGGTATCTGAACTGCGACCGAACACGAACGCTGCTCATTCGGTCTTCAAATTTTGTTAATATTATTGTATCCTCTTTTTTATATTGATTGTACTATTTTATTTCTATTTCAATTGTAATTATATTCTGTATTCTGTATATTTAAATAATAAATAATAAATTTAGGGCCTACTTCTATATTAATTTTTCTGATAATTTTCGATTTTCCAAAAATAATTGGTCCTAACATATATAATTAACCACCCTGAAACCGAATCGCTTTTTTGAAATTTTTGTTTGTATGTCTGTCTGTCTGTATGTTTGTTACCTTTTCACGCGATAATGGCTGAACCGATTTCGATGAAAATTGGAATATAAATTAAGTTCGTTGTAACTTAGATTATAGGCTATATGGCATTCAAAATACGTTATTTAAAAGGGGGGTTATAAGGGGGCCTGAATTAAATAAGTGGAAATATCTCGCTTATTATTGATTTTTGTGAAATATGTTACATAATAAAAGTTTCTTTAAACATGATTTCTGATAAGTTTCATTCCTTCAAAAAGTTTGATAGGACTGATATTTAATGAGATAAATGAGTTTTAAAATTAAAATAACTGCCATCTAAGGCCGTGTAATGAATTAAAAAACAAATGTCTTCGTCTATAAGGGGCCTTGAACAGCAACAATCGAAAGCAATGAAAGATAGCCTACAGATAATGTTTCTGTGTTTGTATGAAGTAATATCTTAAGCTAAATTAACCGATTTGTATAATTAATTATTAATTCACCATTGGAAAGTGTAGTTTCTCTAGATGGACATATGCTATAATGTTATTACAGTAACTTCTGAGTGAATTGAGGACAGGTAAGATTAAAATAGCTTCTTATGCACAGAAAAGTTGATAGGCTATTCTGTACATTCGTTTTCTGTATTTCCTAAAATAATTTTTATGACCAAATGAGTGGTCTCTGGATCAAAATGATCGCATTTTAATTATGCAAATACAATTTAAATTAAGTAACATAATAAACGATTTATCCTTATATCAAACACTAATGTTCCCTGGATCAAATGTCCTATTTTAATTATGTAATTACTTTATATTTATTTCTAACGGGTGCAGCGGAGCGCACTGGTACGGCTAGTCTTAAATAAATTTCGACTAGAAACAGCATCTATTCATACACAACGCTAACCGCTTGCACTCGGGCTATGTAGGCATAATTATACAGTAGGTCTACTGATATCAAATGACTGGACAATATTATTGAAGTACCGTGTTGTACCACGCAAATCTAAATCGCAGAACAATTATTATTGGTTGGGTTCGAGCGCCACAAGCCCATGCAAGTTGTCGGCATCGATCGGTAACATGGCCATTTTACTGCAATGTGCCGATACGAAAGTAGTTACGCTTTCACAACCGTAAATCACGTTTGGAGACTGGCAGTTAAAAAATTTAAACTCTCTCTTAACAGCTGTGTATGTAGATCTACTACTGTAGTCCAGTGATGCATATTCAAGCCCGTATGGGCTGAAGCACGCTCCGGACAAATTGCTCTGCGCGCGTGTTAACGTTCTTCTCCTACTAGAACGCACTGAAAGAGGAATAGCGGTGTGAAGGTTGTCCATCCATACGTTAAGTAGAGCAGAAATGTATAGAAGAAGGAGATATATTGTCAATTTGTGGAAAACATTACATTATTAAGAAATTAATTATTTAAAGACGCTAAATGAAAATGATTCAACACAAATTAGAGCTCTTCTGTCGCCTCATTCCACAAATCTAAGTCCAAGCTTTGTAGCGGCCCTTATCATGATCCATATTGTGGTCATTGTCATTGTCTTTGTAGCGACCCTTATCACGATCCTTATCGTGGCCATTCATTGTCTTTAAAGTGGACCTTATCGTGATATTTATCTTGGGAATTGTCCTTATAGTAGTCCTTATCGTAATCCTTATCGTGGTCTTCGATATTGTTCTTATAGTGGCTCTTATCGTAGTCAGTGTCATTGCTCTTGTAGTGGTCTCTATCGCGATCCTTATCATGGTCATTGTCATTGTTCTTATAATGGTCCTTATCGTGGTCATTGTCATTTCCCTTGTAGTGGTCCTTATCGTTATCCTTATCGTGGTCTTTGTCATTGCCTTTGTAATGGTTCTTATCGTGGTGCTTGTCGTGGCGAATAGGTGATTCTTACCGTGGTCCTTGTCGTTGTTCTTGTCTTTATTTCGTCCTTGTGATCCTTATCATGGTCCTTGTTGTCTCTACCATAGTCCTTATCATTGTGATTTCATGGTCCTTGTGACCCTCTTCGTAGTCCTCATCGTGATCCTTGTGTTGCTTATTGTCATTCTTAGTAATCATTGTTGTTCTTGTCAAGTTCCTTATCGTGTTGTCTTTGTCGTGATCCTAATCATGGTCCTTATCGTTATTCTTGTCTTTGTCATGGTTCTTATCGTGTCATTTGTTGCTTTTGGCATGTTCCTTATCGTGGTGTTGGACCTTACCGTGGTCCTTTTGTGGATCTTGTTGTGACCCATGTCGTGGTCCTTATCATGGTGCACGTTGCGGTCCTTATCATGATCTTTATTATGGCCCTTGTCCATATCGTGGTATCCTTATTGTGGTGTTTGCCGTAGTCCATGTCGTGATTCTTATCGTTGTCCTTTTCTTTGTCCTTGTCGTGGCCCTCATAATAGTCGCTGTTGTGTTTTTCGTGGTCCTTATATTTGTCATTGTTGTCTTTCTCATAGTCCATATCATGGCCCTGGGTTTTTGTCGTGGTACTGGTCTTTGTCCTTTTCATGGTCCATATTATCTTCCTCGTTGTCCTTATAGTGGTCCTTGTTGTCTTTGTCATGGCCCTACATTTGTCATTTCATAATAACATTGTTTTCTTTCTTTGGTGACATTTTGCTACACGGTTCATTTCATACTTCCACGAAAGATAACAGATCAGACTTATACCAGAAATGGACAGCTAATTGATGCTAAGGTTTTGACTGGTGTGTACTTTAGAATGGAGTGAAAATGCGCATGCACTGCCAGAGTCTTCTTGCATGGCTACGTCAATACCATGTGAACCGCGCTATAGAATTTTGACTTAAGCATCACTAAGAGTCGTCTCATTCTGTTTTTGGGGGCCTGTATTTACATATAAGCTACATATCAACTAGGACCTCAATCAGAGGTAGAAGTAGGGTGCGAATTAACGGGGGGATGGGGAAGATTTCCCCTCCCCCTTGGAAAGTTATCCCCCCTCCTAAATTCATATTAACATCCCTGCCAGGGATAACTTCTATCCCCCCTCACAAAATATAATTGTTTTAATTACGAGGTTACTTTATAAATTTATAAAGTGGTTACTTTATAAATTTATAAAGTAAGCAAAGAAAATAATGCATGTGTTATCATCATCGGCAAACTGACAACAATCAATAACTTAGGAATTACAAATCTTATCTCAAGCCTGCTCATGGATATAATTATTATTATGATCAAGATGTAAGACAAGCAACTCAGTGCGACCAAGCGTTGAGCCGTATCGAATGAGGATAATACCCATAATTTTATGTAGCCTATGGTATTCTCTATCTAGGATTCCATCCCCCCCTCATCAGAGACTGCGAGAATTAAGAAAATATACACGGGTATTGAAAACTCGTTTAATTGCGTCACACTATTCCACTCCGATGTCAGCCGGTGATTAGAACAAGAGGGCATAATAGCCTTCGTGGACTAGTAGGTTGTGGGGAGCCTTCAAGGGTATTCGTTGGGTGAATCATATGATTCTTGGAGGTATACACAGTAGGTAAAGCCTGGAACGGAGTGTTGCTTTCATCCCATCCCATGTTACATTTGTCCACGATCTCCCCTGCATAAAAAATTTTGCGGCTAAAGCTACAGAAGTGTATCCTGAGTTTCGAGTTTGTAAAAAGGTGTCATTCTGTCACTGGAGAATGATTCACCCGAAGAATTCTTAAAACTTATTCGAAATAAAGGACTTGTCGCTATTTCAATTCGAATACTTTTCGTACATTATTTTTGGGTATTTTACCAACAGACGGTGATGGAGAATATTCCTTTTTAATTTTAAAAAGAGTGAAAAAATACTAGAGAAACTCAGCTACCGAGGACAAACTTATGGCATTGATTTCTTTTGCTGCTAATGTAGAGACGCTTGACTATATTTATTTTTGTACAAGTTAAGACTTTCACTGCAGTGAATTGGCAAAAGTGAACTTGCAGCAAAACTTGTGCATTTGGTTTTATATCAAAACTGATGTTAATGCTTTACCTCCTACTGGATCATTGTTATTAGTGAGTAGCATTTTTTTTTCCTTCCTATAGACTCCAAAAAACATTTCAATAAATTATTGTAATCTTATACGGTTGACCGGCGACGCCTAGTCCATGAGCACTTTCAGGAGAAAGAAAATCATATGCATTAAGCAGGTAACGGAGCTGAATCAAGTTACCCAGTCCTCATAATCGAAAACGAGTAAGAATGTTGTGGGGAGTAGCTAAAACAGGAAAAGTTCAAGATTGAAACCAAATAAAAACGACAATGCTGTGTTTCTGTGTGGCGTATAACGATTATACTTATAAATATTAGTGTTGTGGGATTTAATCGATTAATCTAATCGATTAATCGATTAATTTCTGTTATAAGATTAATCGATCAAAAATATTTAATCGAATAATCGAGTCGATTGAAATTAATTGGTTGTAGTTGATATTAATTACTATTTTGTTAATACAAACTCATACTAAAAATTTCGACAATATTTCTCTCTAGGAAATTGCTTACTTAAAAGCACAATAGTACTGTTATTTTCTAACTGTAAACCAGGTAGCGTAGGGAAAATCTTTGCACAAACACTGCAGAAAGGGATGGAGATATGACCTAATCTACCTCTATTGAAAGTTGAAACAATGCGAAACCCTTATTAAGTTTTATGGTTTTCCCAGGAAACTTCCATCTTGTTGTCAGCTCATCTTCCTAGCATATGAAATACATACTTTTCTGGGATTCGTTCCCCCTCATCCCTTATAAAATAGCCATGTCTACATTGTGTGCAAGTGAGAGGGTAACTACGTTCTTCTCTTTCTAAAATCTGGTAATTCGATTACAATAGGGGCCAGTCTTCTGTTTCGACAGCTGTACTTTTGCAGTTGCAGTTTCTGTACTAAGTTTGTATATGAGGGTTGTGTGTTTAGTTTGATAAAGGAAAAAAAAAAACAGTTTTCTGTAGTTTGTGAAAAGTGTAAACTCCGTTATGTCATATGAGAATCTGAGAGGTAAACTCGGTGAAACGTTTGGATTTAAATTGAACGATCGTGGAGAAATGTTTGATAGAAAAAACGTTTTTTCGTGTTTAGTGATGCAGGAAACATTGTTACTAAACGTAGAATGGCACTTAATTCGGAGCATGTGAATGCATTCACATGTTTAAAATCATGTATGAAGCAGTATTAACTAGGTGAGTCTTCATAATTTTTGTTATTTATGTTTGTCTAAAAAATTCTCGGAGAAATTGACAATAAATTATAAGTCTCATTATGTTAGTAAGTAATTAAAATAGTTGTTTTGTAATATAACGATACAATGTATACAGTTATACAACATTTGATACTTATGCTTATCACTGAACACAAGTTAAATTTAATAATAATTTGTATTACAGTATATTAAACATTTTTCAAATCGATCAAAACTCGATTAATCTATCGATTAATCGATTAAATTCAAATAGTTAATCGATTAAATATTTTGATCGATCAACAGCACTAATAAATATATATTATGACAATTGTAGAATGCGAACTTCTTCCGATTTTTCATAGAACACATTGTACCTTTCTACTTCGTTGACTGTCTGAAAAAAAACTAGTTTTAGATTAAAAAGTGTTAAATGACACGAAAATTACATCCATAAAACCAGTTTCATTTTTGTGGAAGCAGTGTAAACCATCTTTCGTGCATTTTAGTTCGTTACTTTCATGACAGTGCCCATGGCAAATTAAATTTCAGAAGTTTTACCTTCAGGAGCGATATATATATATATATATATATATATATATATACACAGTGGCGGCTCGTGGGTATTGAATTAAGGGGGGCTGCATACAAAAATAAACCAAGCAACTTACTTTATTTAAAGATTAGTTCCAAGATTAGTTGTCTTGTAGGTTGCTAACTTTTGAATCATCATCTTATTAAAATCCGATATGTCGTTTAACATAATCTTTACAATGGAAAACATAGCTAATGCGGTCAGTCTCTTTTATCTCATCCTATTTCTAAGATAGGATTTTACTCTCTTCAGACACGAAGAGCAACGTTCTGGTTTGGAAGTTGTCATTGATATGGTCATAGCTATGCGTAGTAGTTTTACAACTTCTGAAAATGAGGCCTGCAAGTTCTCAGATAGAAGAAACTGCAAGAGCTTGACTGAGCCACTGATATTTCTGAATTCTTGTCTCTGATACAACACAGTGAGTTCCGTTTTTAGTTTTTCTTTATCGAGCATTGGGAAAAGCTTCACACATACATTTAGGTCATTTTCAGGAAATGAGTTTTTGTAGCATTCAAATTTTTCTTGACACAGAACAGAAGATAATATCAGATGATCTATGAACTGGAATCGGGTGTTAGCTTGTGTGATAATGAGGTCACACACTTCCTTGGCTGCCGCAACCCTTGTCTGAATCCCTTCGACCTTACGACACTTTTTAGGGTTTTCATTTTCACAGATCTCGCTGCTCAACTGTGCACTGTTCCGTATTGTCTGTATGCCATTAACAAAGCTTGGTATGTTGCGTCGACCTCGGTAGTATAGTCGGTTGGGGGTTCGATCCCGGCCCAGGTCGATGGCATTTAAGTGTGTTTAAATGAGACAGGCTCATATCAGTAGATTTACTGGCATTTAAAAGAATCCTGCGGGAAAAAAATTCCACCACACCGGCGACGCTGATATAACCTTTGCAGTTGCGAGTGTTGTTAAACCATAATTTAATTTTTTTATATGCAGATTTGAACCTTAGAAATATCTAACTGGCCATGTTGTAGTTGGTTGTATAATATATCTACATGATACATGAATAAATGGAAAAAAAAAAAAAAAAAAAAAATGAGCCAGAAATTGAATTCAGGATCTTCAAGAGTACGCACCAGGGCGCTTGCCTCATTTATTGTGATGTTGTTAGATGTTTCAGATTCCATTATGGTTTGAAAACATTCTAGCAATGGCTCCTTCTTCCCATGAACAACATTTACTGTTCTTAGTTAAAACTCCATCTTTTTGCCCCAGCTGATGGAATTGTCTTTCAAACACATTAATTTAATACAGACTATGTGGAGATCGAGAGAAGAAAGCAGGGATATTGGATACATTAGCAAAAAATATGCGAGCTTTGTAGGCTATTTTGTTTAGCGGCTCTTTCCATTATGAGATTCAACTAACTGATGGGCACTTAATTTCACACTTGTCTTGAATTGTTAAGGTACTGAACTGAATAGACTGTAAGTATTGTACAGAATTAAACATTGTCGCACTTGTTATACTCACAACGTTAAAGAAAATGTATTTAAAACTGCGCGCTACTGACAAACTGCTTCAAATTTTGCAGCGCCTGGAAACTCTGGATTCACGGCAAGGGGCTAGCAGGGGGAGGGGTAAAACTAACGCGCAAAGCTTCCGAGACGAGACTGGCAGCTCCAAGGGAGGAAGTGACTTCATCCTATAGTCCTTGTCTTTGATTTCGCTCTGGCAGCACCAGGGGAGGAAGTGACTTCACTAACGATTATGTGCATTCAATGAGAGCGAAATGTTTTAAAAAATTCGAGCCGCTAAATAGAGACTGTATAATAAATGTATTTCACAACATAAAACGAGACAAGAACCACAAATGTCTGGGGGTGCTGCAGCTCCGCAGCCCCCCTTCGGAAGCCACCCCTGTATATATATATATATATATATATATATATATATATATATATATATATATATATATATATATATATATGTTATGTAGGCATAAGCAGTGCTTACAAAATTTACAAACACAAACTTATAGTTTTAACATTAATAGGAAGTGCACACACATTTTCCACTTAAGCTGAAGTCTCCGTAACACCTACTTGTTACTACACCCTTCTGAAACGCTGCTTACGGCTACCCGCAGCGCCATTAAAAGGGCTGGCTATCTTGGGTCATTAGCCCTGCCTGGTCCTGTATAGTCTCGCTATTGTCAGTTTGGCTAGTCCAAGCCAACATAGAGTATGATTTATTATGTTATAGAATACGTGGTGGTCGTGTCTGTGGCTGAAGCGCTAGCATGCTGGTCTTTCATTCAAACGGCTCGAGTTTGGTTCTCGGCCAGGTCGTGATGGAATTTGTGGTGGACAAAGCAGACGTGCAGAGCGTTTTTCTTGGGGTACTCTCATTTGCATTTTATCATTCCACCAGCACTCTCCACCTTCCCCTCATTTCATCTATGATCTTCAATAATTAATAATAGGCTGGGATGAAGTCTTAAGGATAGTACGGGTTTCCGGAAGGGCTTGGGGCTTCGCACTCTGGGGCTTACTACGACAAAAACTATGGAGCATCTTGGATGAATATAATTTACCCCCCAACTTGATAAATGCTATGATATCACTATATGATTCAACTAGTATTATGTTTAAAAAAATGGGAAGCCCCTCGTGGTAAATCAAGGCCTAAGACAGGGATATGGGTTATCACCCTTGCTGTTTGATTTATACATCAATAAAATACTACAAGACTGGCAAATGACGAGTCTGAATGGCATATATTTGGGCAATAATAATTACATAACTACAGTCTTGTTTGCAGATGACCAGGTCCTAATAGCAAACTCTGAAGACAACCTACAGACAAATGTTACTACTTTAAATAGAATATTAGAGATGTATAATATGAAAATGTCTACTAGAAAGACAAAATCAATGGCCATGCATGGAAAGAATCAACGAAGAGTTAAAATAATGATAGACTTAGAAATAATAGAACAGGTTCATGCATTTGAGTATCTTGGCTGTACTATTTCAGCATTTACATTGAATGCTGATCTAGAAGAAAATGTCCAGAAATACAATTAAATGGATGTATAAACAGGTATTTCGGAAAGAATATGAGACAAGATCTAAAAATCAGGATGCATAACATTATATCAAAACCGGCCCTTCGCTATGGAAGTGAAACATGGGTGCTAAGACAACAAGATCGAAAAAGAATAGAAGCATCAGAAATGAGGTTCCTAAGACACACCCTGGGAGTCACATTAAGGGATAGAATGAGAAGCGAAGACATACGGAAAGAACTTAAAACAACAAATATGGTCGAAGGAATTCATACCTATCAACAACAATGGTATATGCATGTACAACGGATGCCCCCTGATCGTTTCCCACGGCAAGCATGTTTTTATCAACCCCAAGGCAGACGAGATATTGGTCGGCCACAAACAAGATGGACTTCGCAATTCCGTTAGTCTCGGAACGGGATTTACCCATCCTTGATAGGAAGAAGAAGAAGAAGAAGAAGAAGAAGAAGAGTTAGTTGTTTAGTTATTTATGATATAAACAGTGGGCCAAAAAAAAAGGCACAAAATTTAAATGGTCATATTCCAGTAGCCAATGATTTCACTTGAAAGTATATTTCACAGTCCTTGTAGACCGGGAAAGTACTGTAATATTTAATTTTTTACCATTTATTAAACATTATTTTTTATTTTTTGTAAGGCAGTGCAAAATCGATCGTTTATGCCGAAGCAAGCATTATGGTCTTAAGAGTTAAGCAGGCCAAGCCGTTTGTTGTGCTATCATCGAATACCTTACTATAGTAAGGTATTTGCTATCATCATTAATTTGTTTTCTTCCATTTTGAGTTCTCATTTTGTGAATAATAGGTCGCTTAACGAACGAAGACAAGATTTTCATTAAACATTTGCACCAATATGATAATTTATCTGCCCGTCAAATTGTAAGAAACCATGCTCAGCGAGAATGGTCTGTTTCAAGTGTACAACGATTGATTAGCAAGATACGGACAACCGGCAGCATCGGCCGTAAAATTGGAATCCTCGCTCTATTCGTATTCCAGAAAGAATAGGCTACATGAAGTACACTATTTGCTGTGTACTGGAGAATTTGGTGGAGATGAAGAACCAAGTACAAGTTTAAGTATTCGAGACACGGCACAATAAACAGGTATAAGTTGCTCCTCAGTGAGGTGTTTTGGTAAATTGGATTTGGGGTTAAAATATTTCAATCGGAGTAATGTAACTCTCCTAAAGGAAGCCGCTAGACAAGCGCGACGAACTAGAGCCTTGAGACTCTTGAATAGATTCACGAGTAGAGTAGATATCCACAAAATATGGTTCACACATGAGAAAAATTTACCATTGAGACTCCTAGAAACACTCAGAATGCCAGAGTTTTTGCTAATGTGCCTAAAAAGAATGATATCCCTCCTGAGAGATTATTCGTGAAAGATCGCATTTCTCAGATACTCTGATGGTTTCCGCTGGTGTTTCAAACGAGGGTAAAACTAAATTAGTCTTCATTGAAAAAGGAATCAAACTCAATGCACAAACATACTGTGCAGATGTCTTATCTCAGATACTTCCAGAAATAGAAGATACTATGCCGAATTATTGTTTTATGCAAGATGGGGTGCCATTCATCTAGCAAAAGTCACCTTCAGATGAACTGTGCTAATTTCATAGAACCCAATTTATGGCCACCCTGTAGTTCAGATCTTAATCCTATGGATTATTTTGTATGGAGTCAACAACAAAAAGCAGTTTACTACAGTGGCGTATACTGGTTAAAGGGTTTGGGCTACCGCTGACCCTATTATTACACAAAATATATCTAACAATTACTTTAATTTTAATTACTATGGTAAAACTAATAATACAAAATTATTAAATTATGTTATATTATAAACTTTTTCTTTTGTAATTTCCTTGGCCGGTAGCCCGCAAAATACGCCCCTAGTTTACTATATAACAAGAATTCATAATATTGAACATTTAGGACAACGCCTTCTTCAATGTTGGGGCCGACTTGATCAAAGACAGATATCCATGTTATTGGACAATGGAGAAGACGCCTAGAAATAGTTGTGCGAGCAAATGGCGGTCACATAGAGCATCATTTTTAATTTTGATTATTTGAAAGATCATGCATTATTATTAATTTTACCAACACTGTCTTCAAAAACCACATTTTTCGCATCATTGTGTATTGACCTTCATAAGATTTTAATTGAGCCTCAAAAAACATAATAAAAAGTCCTGTTCATCTTTAAAGTCTACTCTTTCCAACAGTGTATGTATTATAATCCGGAAAGAGAGTATTTATAATTTTGTGCTTTTTTTGGCCCACTGTGTACATTTAGTATTTATTCGTATTTATTTAGGATTTACTTAGGCTAATTATTTACTTATTTATTTATTTATTTATTTATTTATTTATTTATTTTGTTTCATTGTTGGGTTGGGTTGGATTTGATTATTTATTTAGTTTATTTACTATTTGATTATTTATTTAGTTTATTTACTATTTGATTACGGTATTTATTTAGTTTGTTTGTTATTTTGGTATTTATTTAGTTGGTTATCAATGTTATCATTCATTCATTAAGAACTTGTCCAAACTCTTCACCAGTGTGGAGAATGGCATGCTGATTATAATACTTGAAGGAATGATATTGAATCATTGTGCATGTGTGTTTTAAGGAAGATCCAGAAGCAAATGATCTACGTGAAATCTTAGAGTTCAAGAATTTACCTCAATCACTGTGTGATATTATGTAATTAATGGTGACTGAATTGCTTGAATTCATTTAACTTAATTTTATGTTTCAATATTTAGCCTAATATGCTCAGTATTGTTTAATGTGTCATAGTTTTAAGTGTTTTATAGAGTTCGCATCCTATTCTTTTGTTTTAACATAATTTTAATATTGCATATAGCTTATAAACAAGTTATATTATTTTCAATATCCCTTGTCAAATACTGTACTTCAATATTATGTAGAGATCCTCGTGGAGTAATATGAAAACAAATGAAGTTTCAGTTGCTACCGCAAGATGGCAATGTAAGTTTCCTTATTTTATAATGCTCTCTGTCGATCAGTGCAACAACTAAACGAGTTCTGTGCGTGAGCTCCGCGTCCGCTTGCACAAAGCGGCACAAAGCTTACAAAGAAAAAAAAAAACCTCTTAACATCGTGTCCAATCTCGGCGTTTTTAGTCGGGTCTGTCTTAAAACTCATTTCTTTCGAAGTGAACTACGGTACCAATAATGATTTCATTATCCCGCATGCCAGTTTGTTAATATCTACTATCGATACTAGAAATATGAAACGTACCTCAGTAGGGTACACCTCATGTTTTTTTTTGTTTAACTTTCTCTTAATACGAATTATTACAATATGATCCTTTCTCAGCACAATCGCAATATTCTACTGAGAGACGATAGCATGCCTACCAAATCAGTGGTTGTTCATGCTATAATTAATTTATAGGTGAATAATTTCGAGGGAAAAATTGTTCCGCGGCGGGTATCGAACCCGGGACCTCTGATTAAACGTACCAACTCTCTCCCAACTGAGCTACCCGGGAACTCTACCCGACACCGATCCAATTTTTCCCTCTAGGCCTATATCCATAGACCTCAAAGTGGGCTGACAACCGTCAAGCAATCAACTTTACAGGGAGTTATTCCTGAAAGCTTGATTTGTAGTTTATAGATGGTTGCAGAACTTGTATCTATCTATACATTTTATATTCTGAAAACTGCCTTCAAACCAATTATAACAAAGATTTAACCTAGACAGAAGAAAAAAATAAGTAACGAAATATGAAGAAGAGAATTATTATTTATAACAAAATTACAAATAAAACATAACTATGTACAAAACCACCTGTTATTAAAGTCAATAGTCATATAAACAAAATACAAAATAATATTGGGTACACAATATATTAAATATCTTCCTTGGCAATCAATGCCGGGTTTAGTCCTAGGCAACCTACGCAGTTTCCTAAGGCTGCAGTTTCCTGGGGGTGGAGGGCGCCATATGTATGTATGTAAGCTTATGTATGTATGTATGTATGTATGTATGTATGTATGTATGTATGTATGTATGTATGTATGTATGTATGTACGTACGTATGTATTTTATTTCGTCCTAAGGATCGTACAGGATGGTGTTGGACAAGTCAAGGAAATTAAAACTAGAAATAGTTCTAAAGCTAATACACATTTACAAAATAAAAACATGGTGTATAATATTGACAAATGATTGAACACTACAACTAAAATTGCCACATCTTCACACAGTACACCTAAAACTAATAATTATCTACGAAACTTTTATTATCTACTATTAATAAATATATACGTACAACTTAACAACATTTAATAACTGTAAAAACTAACATTCAAGATATTCTTGTACTGAATAAAAACAACCATCCATAAGAAATTTCTTTAATTCTTTTTTGAATTTAACCTCAGCATTTAAGAGTTTAATAGACCCGGATAATTTATTAAATAGAAGTCTACAGTTGTAATAAAAACTTTTTTCAAAAAGAGAAATTTTTGCGTCCAAACAGGTGCAAATAATATATTATATATATATATATATATATATATATATATATATATATATATATATATATATATATCATGGGCAGAAATTTGTTCTTGAACACTTTGGAAACAGCAAATTGTTGTCTCATCGGAGCTGAGAGGGAGAGGGAGGAGAGAGAGAAGATATATGCAGCTATGTAATGTAGTATTTCGTTATTATAGTATGTAAATGCTTGGGTAAAACAAGAATGCATTGTTTCGAATTAAGTAGAATCTGTTTATTATTTATCGCTATGGCTAGTTAAATTTTGAAAATAGAACGTCGGCAATTTAATCATTTTCCAGCAGATGACAAGCGAGGTGCACTCTAGTTCAATATGAAAAGATTATTGCACAAAGATTTAGTGTTTATTTTTTATTTAATTCATAGTTCCTGTTGAAACAAGGAAGAATAATTATGGCAATAGCCAATAATATCAATATTATTGGGAATGGTTAACAATTATCCGTAGCCTTTCATAAAGCTATTTTGTTTCAGCCTGAATTTAAGTTTTTTTAGTAGGATATGAAAACTGTGAATTTACGATCCCACCGAATGGATAATAAAAATGAAACTCTAGACTACTCTAAGGTTGTGATTCCCATACTTTTTGAAAATGCGACCCACTTTTCAGCAAGACTTCTGATTGAGGACCCCCCCCCCCAATTACTACACCGGTACTCAGAGGCGGTTCTAGCCCGGGGTCGGGGGGGACCCGGGCCCCAAGTTTTAATGAAATAGTTATTTTAAAATTGCTGAATAAATTGTTCATTTACTTGATATAACGCCAACTAATGAATTTAATGAAATTAATTTCATATTAATTTTAAACATCCATGTATTGTGGGTCCCTATCACCACGGCATGGCGCGTCCTCAGATTGCGGATAGAGGAAACGGCCTCCAGATATGGAGGGTAGCTGCGAATATATTGAATAAGCTGTCGTGGACGGCCGATAGGGTGTGGTCCTCCAGCTTGGGGGTTGGGCGAAGGGCTAACAACCCATCACCGTAAAAAACAGCTTGTTACGAATCCATACAATAAGCCTCGGAATGGGACTGATTCTCTGGCACGACCACAGCAAAGGAATAAGGTTATGAGATTTGGTATGTGGAACGTAACTAGTCTTTATAGAACAGGAGGGGTAACATTAGTAGCAAAAGAACTAGCTAGATATAGAATAGACTTCGTGGGAGTAAAAGAGATTAGGTTAGATGAGAATGGCATATCACAAATAGGAGATTACTTGTTGTATTATGGAGAAGGAAACAATAATCACCAATTAGGAACAGGATTCTTTGTCCATAAAAGAATAAAATTAGCAGTAAAAAAGGTCGAATTTATCAGTGACAGGTTATCATAATTACTACTTAAGGGTAATTAGTGATTATAAATGCTCACGCCCCTAAAGAAGAGAAAGACGACCATATAAAGGATAGCTTCTATGAGAAATTGGAACATACTTTGGACTATTTATCTAGATATCACATCAAAATTTTATTGGAGGATTTCAACGCTGAAGTAGGACGCGAGGATATTTTTAAACCAACTGTTGGAAAAGAGAGCCTACACGTAACTAGTAATGACAATGGAGTTAGGATTCCATTCGTGATATAAGCCAATTAATAAAATTAATAGAAATATTGTTCTGTTGATTGTCCATATTATAATTCTTTATATATATATATATAAAGAATTATATATATATATGTATATATATATATATATATATATATATATATTAGTCAACTTTGCGACATCAAAAAATTTAATCGTCAAAAGTACATTCTCCCATAAGGATATACATAAATATACTTGGACTTCTCCAGATGGATTGACTCACAACCAAATAGATCACCTCTTGATAGATAAACGGAGACATACTAGTATAGTAGACATTCGAACTTTCAGGGGGGCAGACTGTAATTCTTATTTGGTAATTGGAGAATTAAGAGAAAGACTATCAGTAGCCAAGTGAGTAGAGCAACAAGTTAATATAAGTGAATTCAATATTATGAAATTAAAGGACGAGGAAACTAAGCAACATTATCAGGTCGAAATTTCGAATAGGTTTGCCACTTTAGGAAGTTCCGACGAAGTTGAGGAAGAGTTAGATGTTAATAGCGTGTGGGAAAATATCAGAGATAGTATAAAAATTGCAGCTGAGCAGAGCAGAGGTTATTATGAAACTAAGAAAAAGAAACCGTGGTTTGATGAAGATTGTTGCATGGTAGTAGAAAGAAGGAAACAGGCAAAATTGAAATTCTTACAGGATCCAGTTGAGGAGATTAGAGACAATTATTTCAATGAAAGACGAGAAGCAAGTCGTACACTTAGGAATAAAAAGAGAGGTTACTTGAAGGAAAAACTGATTGAGGTTGAAACAAATAGTAAGATTAAAAATATTCGAGATTTATATAAGGGTATAAAGGAATTTAAGAACGGATATCAGGCAAGTGTAAACGTGATCAAGGATGAGAATGGTGACTTGCTTGCAGACTCTCATTCAATCCTGAACAGATGGAAAAATTATTTTGGGGAGGTACTAAATGTACATAGGCCAAATACAAATGATCGGGACGAAATTCAAATACAAACTGCTGAGCCATTTATACCCGAACCCACACTTTCAGAAGTCGAAATTGCGATAGAAAATCTGAAAAAGTACAAGTCTCCAGGTATCGATCAAATTCCAGCAGAATTAATACAAGAGGGTGGAAGTGCATTATCTAGCGAAATTTATAAATTGTACTTGCTATTTGGGAAAAGAAATTTGAACCAGAACAAAGGAAGGAGTCCATAATTGTACCTATATTTAAGAAGGAGACAAGACTAACTGTAGTAACTTTCGAGAAATATCACTTTTGCTGACGTCGTACAAAATTTTGTCCAATATTCTTTTGTGAATATTAACTCTGTACGTAGATGAAATTATTGGTGATCATCAGTGCGGTTTTAGGCGTAATAGATCGTCTATTGATCAGATTTTTTTGTATTCGACAGATATTTGAGAAAAAAAACGGGAGTGTAAGGGATGAAGGGAGTATACCTCAGTTATTGATAGATTTCAAAAAGTCATATTAGTCGGTTAAGAGAGGAGTTTTATATAATATTCTTATTGAATTTGGTATTCCCAAGAAACTAGTTCGATTAATTAAAATGTGTCTCAGTTAAACTTATAGCAGAGTCTGTATAGGCCAATTTCTATCTAATGCTTTTCCAATTCACTGCGAACTAAAGCAAGGAGATGCACTATCACGTTTACATTTTAACTTCGCTCTAGAATATTCCATTAGAAAAGTTCAGGATAACAGACAAGGTTTGGAATTGAACGGGTTACATCAGCTTCTTATCTATGCGGATGACGTGAATATGTTAGGAGAAAATTCACAAACGATTAGGGAAAACACGGAAATTTTACTTGAAGAAAGTAAAGCGATCGGTTTGGAAGTAAATCCCAAAAGACAAAATATTTGATTATGTCTCGTGAACAGAATATTGTACGAAATGGAAACATAAAAATTGGAGATTTATCCTTCGAAGAGGTGGAAAAATTCAAATATCTTGGAGCAACAGTAACAAAATATAATTGACACTCGGGAGGAAATTAAATGCAGAATGAATATGGGAAATGCCTGTTATTATTCGGTTGAGAAGCTTTTGTCATCTAGTCTGTTGTCAAAAAATCTGAAAGTTATAATTTATAAAACAGTTATATTACCGGTTGCTCTGTATGGTTGTGAAACTTGGACTCTCGCTTTGAGAGAGGAACAGAGATTAAGGGTGTTTGAGAATAAGTCTCTTAGGAAAATATTTGGAGCTAAGAGGGATGAAGTTACAGGAGAATGGAGAAAGTTACATAATGCAGAACTGCACGCATTGTATTCTTCAGCTGACATAATTAGGAACATTAAATCCAGACGTTCGAGATGGGAAGGGCATGTAGCACATATGGGCGAATCCAGAAATGCATATAGAGTGTTAGTTAGGAGACCGGAGGGAAAAAGACCTTTGGGGAGGTCGAGACATAGATGGGAGGATAATATGAAAATAGACTTGAGGGAGGTGAGATATAATGATAGAGAGTGGATTAATTTTGCACAGGACAGGGACCGATGGCGGGCTTATGTGAGGGCGGCAATGAACCTGCGGGTTCCTTAAAGGCCATTTGTAAGTAAGTATAATTTTTAACATACAGTTTATTTATTCTGTTTAAAAATATAACAAATGAAATAAAGTTTAATCCTAATATTTTTAACATGCATAGTACATTCAGTACGTATACACCACAATCAACATTTATAGATAGTTCTATACAACCAACAATACTGTCTGCATTCAAACATGGGATATTATTATGGTATATTATTATATTATATATTATTATTATTATTATTAATATTATTATTATTATTATTATTAATAATATTATTATGGTATATTATGGTACTGTATGTAATATCTGACAGTGTCGACTATCGGTTACTCTAAAGATTCACAGAAAGAATTCATCGTTTCGCAACAGTTTTCACTTTTCAATAGCAAATGATTAATCGCTGATGCTAGTAGTGTTCTTATATTAGTTGCGTTTTGTCCAAACAATGTAATATTTTGAAGGTTTTTTTTCCTCCGTGATAAGCGCAAATGCGTTGAAAACGTTTGTGAACTCAGTGAACCGAATGTGTGTTAAACTCTCCTCCCAACTTTGTGACTTAAATGCAAGTTCAAAATTTTCTAATGTAGACAAACCTCCATGTGGTATAAATGCATCGATATCTCCCTAACTCCATGACGTAAAGGTGAGTTCAAATGTTTCTAATATAGACGATCATTTGATATCAGCGCATCGATCTACGGATGGTGCATGCAAACCACGTAAGTCAGTTTACAAACAAACGTTATTGTGTAATAAGAACAGAAGTTTTAAGAGTAAACGATTTGATAGGTAGGCCTATAAATTCATTGAATACTCTGAGCAGAAATATGCAGTTTTCTGTTTTCCTTGCTGCCATTTCGTTCAATCTGATTCAAGCAATGCTGAACATGTTTTCACTAAATCTGGATTTTGCAATTATTAAAAAATTAGGAGAAAAACTTGCAAAGCATGTTGATAGTGAATGTCTATAAACCTTCAATAGTAAAATGGAACAGTTTTCTGGAAAGTTAAAATAGCGGCACAGTGATTTCAAAGCTAAGCGAGAAACACAAAGATGACATAATTATTGCGTAACCCTTCAGCTGTGGCAACAATGGCCCGGGTCACGTTACTTTGTTTCGGATGACGATTTTGTTGAAATTGTATAACTTATTAACCTTCACAATTTAGCTGCTCTAGAATTTCATGTTACTTATCTGGGGTCTTTTTTACCCCAATAATATTTGTTGTTAATAATTGTGCAGTTTCGCAGTCGCGATAAACGCAAAAAGTTTCCAAATGCTACGTAATAACGTAGTTGTACCTTAGAGAAGAAATTTCATACCTTACGGTGGTTTTCTAATCCGCGATAAAATGCGAAATTGAGTACAATGCAAAATATAGGAGTTTCTGGAAATACGTGCGAAATTATAATTTCATGATTTTTTTTTGCATGCACTTTGGCCAGCCTTTAAATTTTTCTTGTACTTGGACATCCTTTGCTTTCTGTTCCAATCTGTCCCCCCTCCCCCCAGTTTTAAGCATCTAGAACCGCCACTGCCGGTACTTAATCCCATTCAAAAATTACAAATTCTTTTAAAATCGAAAACAATGATAATTTTACTCAAAAACAGTGAATACTACCCAAAGAATGACCAAAATAGAAGTATATGGTGAAACAATAACACGAAATATTACATAAACACCATTTCTTGTACTTAAAACAGCTATTACGGCTTGACACTGCGTAATAAGTTAAGTTTTTTGCACCGCACGGATATTTAGATATGTTGAAATTATAGGTTATGTTTACTGTATCAGTTGCCCCTTTCTGTGTAATTTTATTGGTCTCCAATGCCCTGCCATTACATATGTGTGTTATGTCATATGGAAATTATAGGTTATGTTTACTATATTTAACTTATATTTCTATATTCGCAATTATACATTATAATTAAACATAATGTAATGTATAATACCCCGCACAATCAATTTGTCTATATTTTAATACCACAATTGAGTACTGAATTATTGCATTTATATACTACCTAAGAGACGAAGTAACACAATCGTACATACACTAATTTCATAGGAGTGGTATGGTAAATTTTCTGTCTACAGTTAAGAAAGGTAGATGTGCTAAATTAAAATCACAATATAAATTCTTTTTCATTGAACCTCAAAATAGCTTCAGTTCTAAACTTGAAATGTTGATGCGAACAGATTATGTTAACATGTAAAATTCTCTTCACATTAAAATAACACAGTTTTGTAATTATTTCTGCAACATATTATGGAACAAGAAGTAAACGGAACTTATGGACACATTACAGTGAATAAAACTTAGCAATGATACGCAGTAAAGTTATAATATAATATTTCACTGAGCTCCATACACTGAAATAGAAAACCCGAACATACATTAGGCATACGGCCTGGTCTAGATCGAAAAGACATCTTCAGTTACAAGCCGGAGCCATATGTCGTCAACACTGTAATTAACTGTCAAACGGAGCCCTACTGTCCAGAACACGTGTCCGTGCTAATGCCGATTTTCAATGTAAATTAATGTTACAGTATAAGTGTGTGTCGATGGAATTATGTTCGCGGTCGTACCAAACGTTAATAATTTTTGATGTATTATACACAAAGTGCGTGTTGGTGATAAAAACAAGACAATAAATGAAAACATGGCTGCAGTCTTTGCCAATTTTTACGGTTATTATTAATGACAAAATGATTGAACAATTCTTCTAAATATTAAATAATATATTCTGTAAACTAAATTTTTATAGTCTTACTTGTGGTTTGTGGTGTATCAGAATTCTAGCCAAATTGTTGGATCTCGGCTGCTATATCAATAAAATTACGCCGTTGATTTTCAAGTTCATTGTAAACAGCTGTTTTGTGATCCCATAAATGTTGCAGTTTTGTTGAAGATTCGGAATGCCTGCTATACGTCAGAACTGTCTATATTTGTAGATGCATACACTCACTTTGTTGGTTTTCAAGGTATGTTTATTAATATTATTTCTTTTGTAATAAATTAGTTATAAACATATTTCTTTTCACTTCGTATTTACAGGATTTAAAGTTCACTGAGTTTACGCTAATTGGCACATACTTAATAGATAATGATGTATTTTGTTACGTATTATGTTGAAAGTATATTTCTTCATTTTTCATAGATCTTTATACTTGGCCTTGGCCTATTTAAAATTATATTTTAGAAAATTTGTAACAAATAATTTAGGATAACAGTATTGTTATGGTGATTGGCGAGATTCAAACTTAAACTGGCTTCCTGGGCATCTGAAATATTTATAGAAAAGCACGACAGATAATCACATAAAATTAAAATGTATATGATATTCTAGATCTTTCACGTCAGAGGTGAAACAACATATAGCGGCAAAACTTTGTCAATTTACTTCCCACATAATGGTTAATTGATTGGAATAGGGTACTGCGAAAGTACGTCGTTATTTTATTTATTTTTGGTACAAGTAACATTTCTTTATTTATTTATTTATTTTCCATTGTAGACTACCATCGATAAAAAAATACTTGTGCTTTTAATTTTTTTAAGTTATAAGTGGCTGTATGTAAGTACTTAGGCGGTATTCTGAAACTCAAAATACCATTTCGGATTCCGTAATAAATTAGACTGAATCTTGATCATATGCACTTAGTTTTGTATCAGTTAATGTTAAAAATGTACATGTGACAACGAAATCAAAGCACTAAAACGTCAAACGTCATGCCTTTATTTTGCCTCTGCCCACCTCCACTCAGCGTTGCCAAACCTACCCATGCTCCGGCTTGTAACTGAAGATGGCTCTGACTGTGCCGTATTTCGCATTGTTATGAAAAGTTGTGTAAATTGTGAAATGCTCGTTATCGGTTGTAATAACTGTAAATGGCTAAAATACAATAATTTGAATAATAATATGGGACAAGGAGACGTTTGTAGCACTATAAATTGTAAGAAAAAGAGGTCGGAGTTATCCTTCTTCCGAAAGCTCCAGGAAGGTGAGTTTATAAAATATAATATATACTTTATGAAAATAATATATAAATCTTATGTATTTCATATTTCAATAGTGGAAGGGAAGGTGTAAATTAAAAAAAACACGATATCGAAAGTACAATACATTTTATCGTCTGCTAGGGAAAGGGTCTGTGATGAGGCGATAGTAGCGATCCTGGTGGTTAACAACTATCTATGGAGGCATATAGTAAGTATTGAGCTTCGTGACTGTATATATTAGACTGTGATATTATTACGATACGTTAGGAAGGCAAATCTCGTTGCTCGCAATCATAAGCTTTATGATGAGAGACGGCACTAACTCTGTCATAAGAGTAGCCAGTATCAACACTCAATAATCCCCATTCAGACTTAAATTTAAAGAAAATACCGTCAGCCATTGTATCTGCCGGACGCTTGGCAGTTCAGTTTAATTTGAAACGATAAAGAGTGCAGTTGTTTTGTACCTAGGTGATTTATATTTTAATATTCATTTTAATGAGTGACAGTTGGAAAAAGCTAAGTGGTTCTCAATACCGGAAACACCTCTGATTGAGGTTCTGGCTGATTGTACATGTATTATCAGACAGTACATCTCACTTAACGATATGTGTCAGAGGAAGAACTGCATCTGAAATCTGATTGGTGCAATATGTAGCTAGTCAGCGATGTATACAATGGAGCGGGAAAGAAACTGGTCACCCTACCCAAGTGATCGTCAACTCGACCGAAAACGGGTATGGGCGCTCAGCACTGCTTCCGTGCGGGGCAAGCGTGCATTACCTCGTGCTCGGCTTTATACTGTCTTCGCGCTACGAGTTGGCGCGGAGAGTAGATAGGCGGGACCAAAGACGTTATATAGTATACTAGACTCACACGGAGCGCTGGTGTGCTGTCCAAAATTGAAACCAGTCTGCGCATGTTCACGCCGCCATGAAATAGGTAGAAACAGCATTGTCATCAATGTGAGGAATCACTGTATGGCAACAAATCCCTCAAACACATAGCGTTTTTATTGAGAAAAGACAATGGGGGTTTGGCATTTCCATCAGCAGACATTGTAAAGATTTGTAGGTTATGTGAATGTTGCATTAGACAGTTGTTAAAGGAAACAAACGGCACGCCACCTAAAGGTCCTGTAGGCCTAAAGATAAAGAGAACTATTCTAGAACAGATAAACATAGGCCTAAATGAAATATTCCCTGAACTGCAGTAACATGTATTAGAAAACGAGTTTCCTGACAATCACATCGTAAGAATTGTATCTTTAACAGTTGAAATGTACACTAAAATTAGATGCCTTCACACAGCAAGATCTTACAACGTTAATTTACATAGAACAATTGTCAGGCAGCATCTAACAAAATCCATCCTCTTCATGAATCGATAGGTATGTAACTATATTATCATGTGCATTTTTTGTGCTACTTATTAGTTACCGTTCTTTCTTTTTTCTATGTGGTTTTTATTTATTCCACTCTTTTCAGGGGTTCCCAGTTCTATTTTTCATTCGGATTGTAAATGTAAATAAAAACCTATGATTATAACATAAATTAAATTGTAATGTAATTGTTAATCTCTACGTCATCTGGCAGCATCTATCAGAAATTTAGAGGTAGCCCTATGTTGTTATATTTTCATTTAAAATGGTTTTTTTGGGGTATCTATATTGTCAATTGCACATGAATTTGTTTTGCAGGCATTCCCAATATTATCTTTCATTGTGGTTATAAATGTAAATAGTTACCTAACTTATATGAAGGCCTGTTATAATATCTTACATTTTAATGTGTCAATTTTTAAGTCACCATCAGGCAGAATTTACCTACCCCCCCCTTTCAAAAATCAAGAGGTATGTTGTCTTTTCAAATTGGGTTAAAGTGCTTATTTAAAATTACTTTATATTTGTGAGAGGTCTATGCTGTCATTTGCACAGCAATTTTTGTTGTTGTTTTGTTTTTGCAGATATTCCTAGTGCATTATTTTTCACTGGGGGGTTATAAATGCATATAGTTCACATACAAATAATCCGTTTATATTTTGCCGGATATATATTATTAAAAAAAGCAAGGAATATCATCTTATTGATATAACATATGTGCATAACGTTACGTACTATCACTCCGCAAGCAATTATATATATTTATTTAAAATAACAATATATCATATAAAGAAATCCACTCATAAAAAGTATGTATTTTTTTACATAATGTGATTATGTTTAGTTTTTAGGTCCTCATGTTACCTATTATTTGCAATGTATTAGATACAGGTAGGCTATTTCTTATAATTGATAGCATTCCCTTTATTAATTGAAGAATGACTTATAAATGCGATGTAATTTTACTACCTTTGCGCATTATATTTTGCGTGGTTACTTATGTCCTGTGGTCTAAAAGTACCGGTAATATAATTTTCGATTCTCTAAAAACTTAACAACATCACATACTTATTTCACTTAAGAATTTGATTATAATAAGAACTTGTGTAATCAAGGTGCATGTATTTACGTCTTGTGATCTAAGAGTAATGTATGTTAATATAATTTTCCATTCTCTGAAACCTAAGAATATGCTGATTAACGTAAAATTATACATTCTATAATGTGTATTGCGTAGGCCTATTTATGGATGTATGAGCATGTTTTCTATCAATTGCTGCGTACGTATTTTCTTTCCTTTAATGCTCTGACCCATATCAATGTAACTTTGAATATATTTATTTCGTCCTAATTTTAGGTTAAACGTCGAAAATGGACATAATCTGTCAATTTTAGATCATCACAGCGTTAAATTGCGTGATTTACGTACTGCTATCATGCATCTGCTCTCCAACATCATGGCGGCAAGCGCAGCGTTCAATTTGCCCCGGTTTCCTCGTTCCGCGCAGCCGAGACTGTAGGGGCTCGGGCGGGACGGGGGAACTTCACACTACGCTCTGACCTGAAAACTTCGGTCCACTTACTTGGCTATCAGGGAACGGAGTCAGACATAAAAGATTCCGTATCTTCGGTGTTGTCGCTATGACTATCATTATCACATTTTTCAAAATTGCTGGAGTATGATCTGTCCATGACAATCGTCTGTTTATGTTCCAGCCGTGTATATTAATTCGAATCTCTCAACAAAGCCATTAGCCCCACCTGATGGACAACAATGAGGGTTCTGGACACATTTATGGTAGTCAACATTTTTATCGTGCCAGCACTTGGGAAACGTTAAATTGGTAGGCCTATCTATCCGCATTTCGTCCAGATACAAAATCGGTTTTTCCACTTCCCTAAGCTTTCTTATTTGCTGTAGATATCTTCACGTATTCTAATTTACAGTGTTTTCCTCAATTTTTTTTCTGCACACTTATTCCACCTGAAATCCTTTTCTTCAATATTCGTCTTAATGTTGTCTTTAATTTCAAATCAATTTTCTCTTGTAAAAGGGTAGAAGCTTGTTGCAGCTTGGTACTATTTTTTTTTTACTTGTTATTTAACGACACTGTAATAACTACTAGCTTCTTCAGTGTCGATTGAATTGATGATGGCGAGATGGTATTTGGCGAAATGAAACCAAGGATTCGTCATAGATTACCTGACATTCGCTTGGGAAAACCTCGGAAAAACCCAACCAGGTAGTCAGCGCAAGCGGGAATCGAACTCACTCCCGAGCGCAACTGCAGATCAGCAGACATACGCGCTACCTCTTGAGCTACGCCGGTGGCCCTCTTTCTTTTCCAAATAAAAATTCTCAATTATATCTTTTTTGTCAATCTCCCGTCGAAGTCATCTCCATTTACGTTTCGCTAGTCTGAACGTTTCCGTTTTTTTCCTCCCTTAGGTGTCGACAACGCACTTTCTTCTGTGCAGTCTTTCATTTCATTCCTTATACGCTGTATTGTTCTTGTGGATAGATTAGAGTACTTTTCTACCTTTGCTGTAGGTTTCGTAAGAGGAATGCAAGGGCACTGTTGTTCTTTTTCTTCATCGCAGAATTATTTTGCACTTCTAATAATATTCCTTTCTTCGCTATAGATTGTCAATCCTTGTTTCCTCTTTGTCGACATATTTACAATAAACAAAAAACTGCTATAAACCTAAATAACAGTATACAATAACATAAATTCTATTAACTATATTATTATTAACACGAAAAGCAAAGGATAACTAAAGCAATACAAAGATTTGCGGTATACCGAAAACAGTTGTCTTGTTGAAACTGATAAAACACTACAGTAAAAACCCCACTATTATTTTCACAAAGTCGCAAAGACTCTTAGACACGTGCAGTAGATGTTTGTGAAACAGGAATATTGCAGTGAACAGCGCGGTGCGCATGCGCGACTGTTTCCCCTCCGCCCCGTCTAAGTACTGCAGCCGCCTTCTCCTGGCGTGACAACAGTACAAACCTATCTCCCGTTCAGTAGCGGCTCTTGACCGAAGCCAGCTGCATTGTTGAATAGAAGTAGTAGGCTATGTCTCAACAGTCGTCAGGAATTTCTTTCACAATTTCAAGACTTGAACGTATGATGTCAGATTTCAAGATTTTCATAGCCCAGCGTTGGAAAAAATCGTTCTTTTTCTGCAACTTTTCCAAGAGTTCCGTTTCCAAGAAAGTACTAGTTCCAAAGAACAGTTTCGAAATAACAGCAAGCGTCTGACATAACGTATTAATCACCAATATTTTATATTGTTTCGGAACTAGTTTCGTTTTCAAAAATCTTAGACCATGATGCAATTCGAACGACGACAGCTGTAACAGTCAGGTGTAACAGTAATTTATACAAACTATAAAACTTCGCAATGATTTGATCATTCCTTCTGTTAAATAAAGGATATTATTACTACGTGATATTAGTCTCTATTGAAGCTTCATAATTTATTTTTAATAAACATTGAGATTAGTTGGGGTACATTTGCACTGTTATGTTACCATTCATTCATTCACAGTGTTCTGCCCAAGGACAGGTATTTCACTGCAAATCCAGCATTCTCCAGTTTTCCCTATTTTCTGCCTTCCTCTTAGTCTCCGCATATGATCCATATAATATCTTAATGTCGTTTATCATCTCATATCTTCTTCCGTATCGAACTCTTCTCCCGTTCACCATTCCTTTCAATGCATCCTTCAGAAGGCAGATATGTTACAATATACACATTTTATAACAATACATTGCTGTATATTATATACATTTGTATAATTTTTTTCTTCATTTGATATAGTAAAACAGTGACTTTGAAATAATAATAATAATAATAATAATAATAATAATAATAATAATAATAATAATAATAATAATAATAATACTATAGGCACAATCTTACAATTTGATTTTTTTTTCAATATTATAGCTATATTAATAGCAAACAATGTAACTGAAGCTGATTGGCCAGTCAGATTGATTACGGTATTTAATACTGAAACGCGCCCTGCAATTTCAATGTAGTAAAAAATTTCGCTGTCCTTCCAACATACTCAACTCTGAAGTTACTACTGTACATCCAAGGAGAACATTTAGGCTGGAACTGTTACAGTATGGTCTCTGAGAGAGTACCGGTACCTGGAGTGTTCCAGACAAGATAGTTGGACGGTACGTTATACATAGTACTCCAGTTCCTATAAGGAACAGTCTGTCAAAAAATTCTACTGTTATTTTTTAACAGAGTGTTCCGACCTACAGTTCTTTTTTTGGAACTGTTATTTCTCGGAACTGTTCCAAAAGTACTGTTATGTTATTTTTCCCTATCTCTATCATAGACCCATCTACTGTGGATGTAGATGGCGCTCCTGCTTAGCTCCAGCTAGAAATGACAGACTGATAGTGTGATAATGAACTGAAGGTGATATACTGTATAGAAGCAGGAAAAAGTCTGTCTGATTTTTATTCACATTTTCCATTAGATTTCTCAGGCTTCATCAGCAGGTTTCGACAGACTGTGCATGTTCGGATCCACATACATATACGAACATTGTTTTCTTTAATGAAAATAAGTAAATTTCACCACAGAAGTAGCTAAGACTACAATCTGAAAAATTTCTTCAGTTCATGTACTGCCCAGATCATAGTGCATAATACTGAGCAATTAGTACGCAATAAAGAGGCTAAGAAACCCCGTAAAATTAGTGTTACAGAAGATCAGGAAATATTTTTACTAATGATCCATTAATGCTTTCACAAAATGAAAAGCTAAAGTAGTAATCCAAAATACAGTACAGTATTTAGTTTTATTCAGCTTTCATTTCATCCCTAACCTATCAACCAATTGCTTTCATAACTGTAAATACCAGTATTAGGCATTCACATTACTTTAAGTTTAATTTGATCAGTATGAGAAACATTTATTATCACGAAAAAGGAGTCTCCATCACAAGCCTCCGCTGTGCCCGCTGCAGCGAAACATAAGCCCAGCGGGCTTCAGAGCTGGCTGAGATGACGTCACAGGGCATCGAGTTGATGATCACTGCCCTACCCCATTATCTCCTGGCCTAGTTGCCTTATGAGTGATGTCTTGCTGATGTCACTTATGGGGTCCAGACCTGTCTTCGGACAGTTGACTAAACAACAATACCGGAAACTCGCGAAAGACAAGGCAATAAAAAAAAAGAGGAAATTGTGAGGAAACGTGCAAAAATAGATGTGCTATTTAAAAATAACAAACACAACTAGCTTGTTCCAGTTCGAGTCCAGATACATCAGAGTGTAATAATGTGGCGAATAGTACCGAAAATAGTGAAGCGTGTGGTTTATCTGAGTTAGGCGTCTCCGATATTAGAAACAGTAATAATGACGCGCAATCAATTATTTCAGTTGATCCATATGACGCATATAGGGCGAAATAAGGGGCGGAAATATTTTTCTCTGCTTACAGGCGCCAAGTAGCTAGATTCGCCCCTGTCCAGATGCATGAAGCTACTTTCTGAAAAAAAGCATATTCATCGCATTAATTACTTTTTACTTTATAAATACTGAAATATTTTTTAATATTCATTATCAACGTATTTGTGTTTCTAAATACAAAATAAATGTATGTCAATAAAGTGCTTTTTGTTTTATTTTGTAAATCATCTCGCGACCTCCCTCAGCTCTTTACGCGACCCCCACTTTGGGAACCACTGGTCTAAGGCATGGAGTAATGCAAAATATTAATGAAAATTTTGAATGCACAAGGCGGGAGTCGTGCTTACGTACTGCAGCTATCTTTCTCGATTACTATTCAGCAGAAGTCTATGGCGGACACGGGCATGGTTGCGTTAGCATGCACGATGGTGTTAAGCCAACTGACACCAACTCGTTGGTGATGGTAGTAATCAGCCGAAGAAAACTTCGCGAACGTTGCATCGATTATTATCTATTCTGGAAGCCAGAATCACCGCCAGGGACACTTCCCTTTTCTCCCTTCATAAGAATACCACACCTTTCCCCGCAATATACCCTAGGATCGATGGGGAAATAAATTAGGGGAGAGTCGGGTAGTATCGGACATCGGGTAGTATCGGACAGTACGTTTCTTTCATCTACCATCATATGGTAGTACCTGAATGACATGGTTACGTTTCTCTATGCGACGTCACAGAAACGTAACCATGTCAATCAGGTACTATCATCGTGTGGTAGATGAAAGAAACTCACTGTCCGATATTACCCGATGTCCGATACTACCCGACTCTCCCCTACTGAAATCATCTCACAGGCAGTTGGCTTACATACTTACTTACAAATGACCTTTAAGGAGCCGGAGGTCATTGCCGCCCTCACATAAGCTCGCCATCGGTCCCTATCCTCAACAAGATTAATCCCTACCATCATATCTCACATCCCTCAAATCCATTTTAATATTATCCTCCCATCTATGTCTCGGTCTCCCCAAAGGTATTTTTCCCTCAAGTTTTCCAACTAACACTTTACATGCATTTCTGGATTCACCCATACGTGCTACATCTCTGCCCATCTCAAACGTCTGGATTTAATGTTCCTAATTATGTTAGGTGAAGAATACAATGCGTGCAGGTTTGCGTTGTGTAACTTTCTCCATTTTCCTGTATAGGCCGCGCTACCGTTTTTGGCATGTGAAATAAGTAATGGGAACCTTAAGTGCGAGTGTCTTACATTTGTAGCTGAATATGGGAGATAAAGCTTGCAATTATGATTGGCAGATTGTTGATGTGACGTATATTTAGAAGCAGATACCGTTCTCAGCTGCAGTGACAACAGAAACTCACTGACTGGACACTGTACTCAAAGACACACCGCAGGAACGCTAGCATAGTGAAAGTTAAGTGCGAGTATCTTACTTTTGCCACAGTCTGGGCAGCAAGACTGGCAACTATGGTTGACGTGTATAGGAGGTAGTATCATTCTCAACTACACTATCAACAGATGCTCTCAGACTGTGCATTGTACTCAAGGACACGCGCCAGCAACGCTGGCGTCAGCAATAACTTCATCCCTCTTAACCCAAAATATTCTCCTAAGCACCTTATTCTCGAACATCCTTAGCCTATGTTAGTGAGAGTCCAAGTTTCACAACTATACAGAACAACCGGCAATGCAACTGTTTTAACGTAAAAAAAAGAGTTTGTTACAAAACCCCAACATAATCCAGTTGGCTAGTATCTTAAATTGAGACAACTCATCAGAAACTGTGTTTTCCATGGTTTTTCTAAGGCGCTAAGACAGGTATCGCTATGAGCCCTAAAATAAATTAGTCACGTACCTATATCTCCCGTCGACCTGGGTGGCGCAGTCTTTAGAGTGTTGGCCTTCTGTGCCCGAGGTTGCGGGTTCGATCTCGGCCAGGTCGATGGTATTTAAGTGTGCTTAAGTGCGACGGGCTCATGTCAGTAGATTTATTGGCATGTAAAAGACCTGCGGGACAAAATTCCGGCACACCGGCGACGCTGATACAACCTCGGCAGTTGCTAGCGTCGTTAAATAAACCATATTTTTTCCTACTTCTCCCACTCCTCCACATAAATTGTGGCATTTTCCAAAGTAAAGCCTCCTGAAAATCGGAGCTTTGGCTTTCGCGTGTCGTTTTCGGAACTTCAAGATGAGCTTACTCGGGTGTCACTCGCACAGCGCAAGAGCCTAGATCAGGCTTGCAGAACAGGGCGACAATTGTAGCGTTGCGTCACTAATCGAAAACGTCACGCATCCCTTCCTTCTACCCCAGATCACATATGTAACAGATTGCTCATCCCTATGTTAAAATCAGTAATAGTTTGAAGAGAACAACCGCCAGGATCGCCACCCATCCGCCGTAAACGAACACGAAATGGCAATACAGTCGCTAATGCAATTCAAATGGGAGTTATGACGTGACTCCTTATGTAACAACTACATGGCAGCATAGTAAACCTGACAAAAGTTATCGTCAAAGTCTATAAGGCCGAGCAATCTGGGTATATTTATGATCTAGGCTTCTACTCCCGCGTCATTGACTTGGTATGGGAGGGGATTTGTATTCAGTATCTGTGTTATGTGATTGCGTACGGGGCACAGTGACGTCATTCAACGCCAGTGGACTGTGGACGGGGAACCAACGCTTTCCCCATGCTTTCCACCCCTCTCCCGCTAGTTCTGTAAGCCTGGCCTAGATGTCTTCTCTTGAGAATTGCAGCCAGAGCACTGATTGCAGCGCTCTCTCTCCCCACACTCGCTGCCCAGCTTCGGCAATCCTACTCCGTTGTTGTTCTGTCGTGCTTTCGATATCTCCCCTCATGTGGTAACTATAGGGATATCCAACGAGTTAGATACTATAGAGAGGACAAAGACCTCAGAAAGTTGAAGACAATTGAACATTGGTCCGCCATGTTTCGGTTAGTCAAAACAAAGGGGCGTGGTTCGGATGTTGTAGGAAATGACTGTGATGAAGTTAGTATTATTGTGAATTGAGTTACATATTAAGACTATGTTAATAAGTAAAAAGTAAAATACACACAAAACTTTACGTTTTATAACAGCTGTAGGCCTATGTTTTATTAGTTTCACTAAATATAGCCCAGATATTAAATGATAAGCTATACTCGATGCAACCAAAGCAAAGCACCTAAAGACGGATGAATTTAATCGGCATAAGAAAAATAAATAATTTTTTGACTTCGTCACAAATTTAATTACCTTACAGCTACTCTAACCTAATATGAAATTATGTAATTCAGTGCTCACCAGGTGATTTCAAGAGAGACGACGTATGTAACTAATAGGAGTAAAATATAGGAAAGGTAGTGGCGAAAATTAAAAAAAAATATCCAGTAATTAAGTTATTGAAAAAAATTAATTTGAAATTGGAATTAACACAGAGAACTTTTGAAAACTGCAATTATTAAAACTACAAATAACCTCTTAGCATGCAACATAATAATTAAAGAATGACACTAATAGAAAGTTACTCATGATCATAACTCACCACATTTTATTGAAACGATAAGATACTTACGATTAACATTGTTATCAGAAACAACAGGAGCCACAGCTAGGTACACTTCTTTTCGCGTGATGGAGACATCATGTAGTCTAATATAATTTGAAACAAATATTGTCACGTGATGGAGACATCGTGTAGTCTAATATAATTTGAAACAAACATTGATCTCACACATGTCTCGCAACTAGGCAGAGGCTTTTGCAGAATAAAACTGTTCTTACATTATTTTGAACAATAATGACAAATTGTGTGTGATGCAAGTGCTAACTTTCCTCTTTGTTAACAAAAAGAGCCCAACGCATTAATAAAAAGAAAATTGGAGTAGGCCCTATAAACACAATAAATACTAAACTCTTGATGGTACAAACTTATTAATACAGATATTTCGCTTATGCTCAGTCCGTCTTCTCTTATAATTCTCTGCGGCAATGGTACCTGTATTGAAAGGATTTAATTATCCAGCATCGAATATTATGATTTACGGTAAATTTCATTTAAATCCGAGGGAATGAGACATTTTTGGAAATTTTAAAGTCTTAATTATTACTTTTTCATTTATAAATTAGCTTTTTACAAAACCTATAGCGAAATGTTTAAATTAAATATTGATGTATCTGAAAAATATAATACATGTACCAACTCGTTGCAGTGTACCTTTGATAAGCACTCCTTGCCGAGGCTGGCGGTACTATAGACTGCCATGTTTTTTAGGGAACGATCCATAGTACTGTTGGCCTCCGCAGGGAGCGCTTATCAGAGGTCTTCAGCCTCTCTATAGTATCTAACTCGTTGGGGATATCATATGCGAAGTTTTACCGTTAGATGGCAGGAGAGTTCCATGCGGCACAGGGCTATATTATGTCATATGCTACAGTTCATTGCGTTCTCCCGCTTCCTGGTTTCCTGTGCTTCTAAAAATTATATTTATAATTATTTTGTATAACCTAGTATAATTTAATATAATTCAGTATTTTCTTACCTCATAATCTAATTTAATTTACAATAAATAATAGCGCGTAAACTTGTATAATACTGATCTGTTCCCCTTAAGAGATGGATGGGGAAATCTGCAGTATGCAGAATATAGATAGGAGTAAATTGAATGCTCGTGAACTTAAACGAGAACTTTGAGAACGAGATGCACGAATAAAAAAAAGAAGGAGCTTTGTCGAAGGTGAATATTGCCTCTTTAACCATAAGTATTGTAAGTAGGAACCATACGTGATAAACAGGATATGCAGCCACCAATGTCGTTTTTATATAGGAAAGGGACTATGGGGCTTGAATTCCTCGTACTTTTTTCTCTAATTGTGGAAAGAACAAATTCAATTTTGAATAGGACGATATAATATGATCGCAGTAGTATCACGATTATTCGTGCGTTTTGTAGGTTAAGCCCATGCAACTTTAAATACTATGTATGATGATTTTGAAAATTTGAAGTTAGAACATGGTTTCAATAAGATAGTCTACATAGACTATATTATTTATGGGTCTATATATTTTTTTCACTGCGGATCGTCCTAGATAATAAACATCCCAGTTCATCGAGAGTTCACTATAGGCCAAGTATCATTCCATTGTAAAATGAAGTCGTTAACCTGTACTGCATACAGTCTAAGCTAACATAGCTTGCTGTCGAGGTTGCATATGTTTTTATTAATTTTTTTCTTTGGCCTCTTCCAAAATGAAACTGTAGCTATCAATTCCTTATTTGAAGTAGTTCTTTTCGTTTAATAGGCGCAATTTAATTAGTTGTATTTAACATACTAATACAATCCGTAAATCCTCAATGTTTATATATTGGAAAACAAATGCACACGCAAAGCGCATCCCTCAGAGTACACGTGCGCTATCTGTTGGTGCTAGTTCAGGATATCCCTATTAGGTTAGTCCATTTTCGACGTTCCTCCTTTCAAAATTCTTTAATATTTCTTCATACGAAAATCAAACTGAGACAAGTAGCCAACAGATTTGGAGCTCACATAAATTTTCTCAACCCCAATTTCCCTTGGAAAGACGCGTTTTCGAATACCATTTTAATGTTTCATTCATTCATTCATTCATTCATTCATTCATTCATTCATTCATTCATTCATTCATTCTTTCATTCATTCACTCATAGTGCGCCGGGCAACGATCAAACTCGACAAACTGCATTTGATCGCTATTGCAGTGTAGAACGCTGCCCTGCCTGGAACTCTGCCCTCAAGATCGCTGCCTGTCTGATAGCGTATTAGTTCAGTAGGAAATAACTATTTTTTTTTTATTTTAGTGGGTTATTTTACGACGCTTTATCAACAGCTTAGGTTATTTAGCGTCTGAATGAGATGAAGGTGATAATGCCGGTGAAATGAATCCGGGGTCCAAAACCGAAAGTTACCCAGCATTTACTCGTATTGGGTTAAGGAAAATCCCCGGAAAAAACCTCAACCAGGTAACTTTCCCCGACCGGGAATCGAACCCGAGCCACCTGGTTTCGCAGCTAGACGCTCTAACCGTTACTCCACAGGTGTGGACGGAAATAACTAGGGAGCGTATGTTGATGAAAAGTAATCTACTTATTTTTCACATTAGGACGATGCCTATTAATATAGAAATCCTTTGTATGTTAATATCAACGTAAAAAAAAATAATTTCTTATACTGCATTTTCTGCATTTTTTTACGTTTTTGAACTAATAGGTCATTTTTATTTTTTTTTTCGGCATTTTTGGTCATTCTTAATACTTTGAAGAACTTTTAGATCATTTGCAGTTTACTTTCTTCTTTACCGATAGGTCTGTTAAAATCATTTTCTAACCAAATAGGTCAGTAGTAATTACCTGCTGAATAAGTGAATAACAGTGAAGTTTGAGTTTTATAGTTTGGAACAGATTCTAAAGTCCATCCCTCATTCCACTGAATGCTTCATTTCACACAACGGAAGTAATATAAAATGCTTGACAGCAGCTTAGTTTAAGTGAGGACTTTGACCGCTACTGTTCTTTTGTCGGTACGAGGGTGTCTCTAGAATTTATGTTGGGAAGGGGGAAACTTTCACCATGTTCTGGACAGAACGTTGTGACCTCAACATGGTTCGGAAGGCATGTAGACAGTAGACAGTATTTTTAACACAAAGATTGCAAAAATGCAAGCTGCGCCCACAATTTGTTTTGTCATTCACACTCCCTCATCTGGAAGATCTGGTAACCAAAGTGAAGCGCGGAAGGAGGAGACGGAGACTGAAGGCACTGACATGGACCACCCTTGATTGAAACAAATTGTAAACCCTCATTAAAATCTATAGTTTTCCCATAAAACCTTCCTTTTGTTGCATGTTCTTTTCCTTTATCTTAGCCAAATTCCAGGAAATTCCCTCCTCTCTCCGAGATTTGCAGGGCAGTCATTGAAACAAGGTGACTAAATTTTAAGAAGTTGTCGTGCGAGTACGGTGAATAATATTTAAATGTCATTTTCTTTTAATTTCATGTCATTTTTTCATTAGTTTGAGGGAATTTAATGATCATTTTAAGTAGATTTTTAGGTCATCAACATCCACCCCTGAGAAATAACTGACCGCCATACCTTCTAATCCAGCATCGCTCTGGTGTGTGCTAGCCTTAATGGTGAAACGCGATCTAGATCATGGTTAGTTTTTCTTTAAGCAAACGCTCAGTTTATTGTGCTCCATGTAGCTCTTCGGAAGGATATTACCTTGGCAACAGAAGATTATACTGACTAGAGCCCATTGAACTATAACTTTAGTGAACACATACAGTATCTACGCGCTCCACTATTACGTGCAACTAGCGATGCGGCTACTGATACTGGGCATGTATAAACTTGTACAGTCAACTGACGAAAGAAAAGACTGTAGTCATTTGCAAACACTGTTTTAGGAAATGACTATTTTATATTACAAGACAAACACACATGCTTATTTATATTTAAAACAATAATAGGCTTATGTTTAAATTATATTGCAGTAGGCCTAAATAAAACATTTTAAGACTTTCACACCAATAAAGAAACTCTAACCTCTGTTCAAACATAAAAGCAAATTTTACAACGATTGTGTTATTCAGTAGCCTTCTTAAAATCTATTACAATGAATGACTATGTAAACTTTAAAATTTTCAAACGAAAATGTTCTCTTTCTTTAGAATAAGCAATGTTTGTATACGGAAAAAATTATTTCAACTTCACAAGAAGTTACTGGTGCATACATAAAATGTGATACATCTATGTGCGTATCAGCATGACCCTCGTCCACTAAAACATTCTTGATGGCACAAATTGCAGAATAGCCTGGACTTTTCGTCTTAGAGAACTTGGTCTTAATTCTTTCAGTCACCTATGAGGCGTTCAGAGCTAAAGTAGATCAAGTCAGAAATTTTCATAAATTGAGTTTAATTCATTTTCTGATTATCCGAAGTTGGGTCTTTACCCAGCAGTAATGGATCAAGTCTTAATTCCAAGTATTCGCCGGTAGGTGACACCAGTCACTTTTGGCTCATATTATTCGTTCACGATGTTCTGAGCCATAGTGGATGAAGTCACCAAAGCGTTGCATCAATTAACATCACATTGGTTTATATTTTATAAATCTGGAATTTGAGAATGGAGCAATAAAATTATTGCTAGTGAAATTAGATAATCCACTAGATCAAGTTAACTTCAAGTCCTATTATCTCAAAACTACGTCTCTTGGACTTGATCCACTTTATCTCTGAACGCCTCTTATGATGCTGGCACTTCTTTTAATTTTTGCTGTACGTTTTGCACTGTTTGGAGGGGCTCAGGCTGTGTTTTCCTTGATGATTCTAAATGTGTGATGGTTGTAGACCTGTGGTACTCATTACGCGACTCGCGGGCCATATGCGACGCTCATAGACATCTATTGTGGCCCTTGATCTATTATTATTATTATTATTATTATTATTATTATTGTTGTTGTTGTTTTTTAATTTTTAATACCTGTAGTAATGTGCAACTGGAGAAAACTTTAGCAATCCTGCATCATTACTGCCAGTGAAGGTGTTCGAGAACAACACGAATTTGTTTTCTTTAAAAAAAGTAGTGTCATGTCTCATGTGCTTATTATGCCTTTATATAATAAAGGGTTATATACGTTTTTATCTTCGTAGACCAGGCGAGCACCATGGTGCTGTTTTAATGACATTTGGTGCTCTCATCATGCGAGTAAAAACGTGCTCACGAGCACGAACGCTCCTAAGGTCCTTTTTTCCATTTCAAACTTTGTTGTACAACCAGCCGGAGCAAATAGTGTTCCTATTCATCCACATACTATTTTAGTGACCTAATAGTCCTTCCCGTATTTCATGTGTAGGCCTATAACCCATTTCAATTCAATGTGGATTTAATTAGAAAAATCAATATTATTCAAAATAATAATATGGCTGCTCATAAAGAACTTCAATTGATAGATCTTCAGTAGCTACTCCTTAGCGCTTAAATATTTGTTTTAAGAGGAAAAATTCATAGTCTTTGGGATGGGGGATCACAAGAAAAAAAAAAGACTCAAAATAATGCTGAGTATTTCTTTCAAGTGTCTCGCTATGTTAGAGACAACCAACCTATGCGAAGAAACTTTCTAACTTATGAAATACCTCAAGAACAATGCACGATCACGATTAACTGAATCACATCTGCAGGACTGTTTCTCATTGGACATCACTTTTCTGGGTGACATTCAAATTCTAGGATATCATTACAGTGGCGAGTTTTTTTTTTTTTACATTTTACTTGTTTATTTATTTTATTTATGTATTGGTGTATTCCTATTCAACCTATTCGATTTCCTGGTGCTCACTCACTTAGTACCACGTGTGAGCGGTGCTCACAATCTTCAAAAGCCTGAGAATCTCTGTCATAGACATTACCTACAATAGCCTGCATTAAAATTTTGATAGCGAATATTCAAAACATTCTCAGTCAAGAATATAATAATAATAATAATAATAATAATAATAATAATAATAATAATAATAATAATAATAATAGTAATAATAATAATAATAATAATAATAATCCGTGACACCACAGCCCATGAAGGGCCCACACCGAACAGCCGGCTGCTGGTCTCATATTCACATGCCGAAGCAGAGGTGAACGATCATCCAACCAAAATAGAGGTATCATTTGGTTAGCACGATGATCTCCCCAGCCGTTCTAGCTGGCTTTCGCAACCGGATTTCGTCACTTATCGTAGCTCTCCAAGTGCATCACGATGGTGGGTGGTCCCATGCACTGGCCGAAATTTCATGAGAAAATTTCTTCCCCCCACGAGGACTCGAACCAGCACCCATTCCGTAACGCGAGTCATATCCAGGACGCCTTAAACCACGACGCCACGGCGCGGGACCAGTCAAGGATATAAGAACTGAAAATGTTAAAATGTCCGTAATACAGTGGTAAAATCGCCATTCCTCGTCACCTCGATATTACCGACCCAACAGAATCCACTTCACTTGCTTCTGCTGTCACTGGTGTTGATGAAGATTTGATAAAACGCTTTGATGTCATTTTGATCACTATCACAGCATAAATGAATGAATATTTAAGGAGTATGCCTTAACTACTGCAAAACTTTGTGTAGAAAAATGTCCTTGATATTATATTTCTTCATCTGTGCATAAGATTCTAATGAATGTGATCTCTGTCATTTCTGCCACACTTCTCCCATTGGAAAAATGTCAGAAGAAGCTCAAGAGACCATAAATAAGGATATTAAATTATTCCGTGAAAGCCTTTAATAAAAACCGCAAGGATTGTTGAAGACGGAGATATTTTTTTAGACTGGTGTTGACTTCTGATCCAATCACACCATTTCGAAAACTACTAAGTAAACCTGAAAAATCTCTTCCATCTGATGAAGTTCACCTTCTTAAAGAGCCGCCATTTGAGAAATCCCTACAGTAGATTTCTTCCAAAACTGTCATCATTAACTCTACTTTCGGCGAGGACGACTAAGGCGAAAACAGCGACGTGGGATGAGTTATAAGATATGCTAATGTATTTAATAACATTATTTATGCATTAAAATATTTAATTTAATAGAGATAAAGTATTATTATACTTTAAAATTTCCTACTAAATATAACTTACACGTAAATCATAATCATGTCAGTAAAGTTGTCTAAATCCGTGATACTCCTAATTCCGTGATACGTTTTTTTTCACTGATTGTCACAGGATTGGGTATCTTGCTAGGAAGTTTACCGATGTCTCAAAACTAGGCGAAAGATGCAGTCTTCCGAGAATGATGTTTGGCGCTATGGTCAAACGGCAAAGCTTTGACTCACATTCAGTTTTAAAAAAGTATCGAGCGATTAGTAGTTGTATCACGGAAATAGGCAACTTTACCCTACATGGAAAAATAAAAGTAATTTCTGCTTAATAAGCTCTAAAAGCGGTGAAATAGTCACTTAAAATATTATTTGCATGGATTTACAAAAACATATAGCCTATATATTTATTTACTATATAAATTTTTCTGGTTTTTGTGCTTTTTCGGATCACTGTAACTGATCTGATAATGAGAATTTTCCATTTTTATTGAAGAACAATCTTCACTATCGAACTTGTTTAGAATTTCACAAATTTTATGATATCTCATCTCATTAAATTATGGTTTATTTAACGACGCTCGCAACTGCAGAGGTTATATCAGCGTCGCCGGTGTGCCGGAATTTTTGTCCCGCAGGAGTTCTTTTACATGCCACTAACGCCGTGACGTCGTGGTCTAAGGCATCCTGCCGAGGACTAGCGTTACAGAATGCGCGCTGGTTCGAATCCTCATGGGGGAAGAACTTTTCTCATGAAATTTCGGCCAGTGTATGGGACCAGTGCCCACCCAGCATCGTGATGCACTTGGGGAGCTATGATAGGTAGCGAAATCCGGTTGCGAATGCCAGCTATAACGGCTGGGGAAATCATCGTGCTGACCACACGATGCCTCCATTCTGGTTGCATGATCGTTCACCTCTGCTTCGGCATGTGGGCGTGAGGCCAGCAGCCGGCTGGTCGGTCTAGGCCCTTCACGGGCTGTAGCGCCACGGATTATTATTATAAGTAAATATTATTACATGGGATTTAGATTAAAAATAGGCTAATTGAAATGGTTTTGTGATACTAAATTATCTAATAACATTACTGATTTCTAGGGAAAAGTATACATTTTTATAAGCTGAATTTATTGCATTACTGTGTAGTATCTTCTACGGACCTCTGGTAAAAGAACTAAGTAAGAAATTAGTGAAGTGCTTTGTGTGGAGTGTGGTTTTGGAACGTGTGAAGTGGAGAGACAGAATAAGAAATGAAACTATGGTGGAAAGAGTGGGTGAAGAAATAATGATCCTGAAACTGATCAGAAAGAGGAAAAGGATTTGGTTGGGTCACTGGCTGAGAAGAAACTGCATACTGAAGGATGCACTGGAAGGAATGGTGAACGGGAGAATAGTTCGGAGCAGAAGAAGATATCACAAGATAGACGACATTAAGATATGTGTGGATCATATTATGCGGAGACTAAGAGGAAGGCAGAAAATAGGAAAGACTACAGAAAGCTGGGTTTGCAGTGAAAGACCTGTCCTTTGGCAGAACACTATGAATGAATGTGTAATACAAAATGCATTAGGATTAGGGATCGGAAGTAGATGAAGTATCTTTTTTTCTAAAAATATTGTCACTGTATGAGCGCCCTTTTCTGAATCCCATCTGTTCCTCATCTAAATTCACTTCAGATATTTTTAGTTGATCATTAAATTATTCTGGCGTATACTTTGTATGCAGTATTTAAAAGACTTGCCATTCTGTAGTTTTTGCAGTTATTTCGTTCTCCATTCTTAAAAAATGAAATCACTTCTGTTACTGTCCACGGTCTAGGAATTGTATACTGTAACTTTTTCAGCATTCATTCAGCAGATATAGTAATCTTAAATTTAGAAATAAACCTCCATACTTCAGTAGTTCAGCATTTATGCCATAGGGGGCCACAATCCTATTTGTTTTTCATGTTATCTAATGTAATTGGATCTACGGCACTATTATAGCTAGGTGTTTTATTTTCTGTTTCTGATCTTAACTTTTCGTTGTACCACAATGTTTTATGATGCTATTTCTGTTCCTCCTTATCAATTACTTTTATATTCGCTGTATGTTTCTGATCGATTAAGGTGTTTAATCATTTTGTAAGCTGTAGTTTGCATACCATGAATGTCGTCCTCAATATTTGGTATAAATTGATTCTAGAATTCCTTATGTGCATTTGTTATTAGATTTTTCATCCTTCTCATTATAGGCTACCTACGAGTATACAGTATACTGATTTTCTATATTCGTTGCCTGTCTTGTAATGCCCATGCAGCCCTCAATAATATCTTGTGCAAAGAGTCAATGACATAAAATTTAAATTATGTTTGTTCTCAAATTATGTCTACATACGAGTACACATGTTAAGTCAGTTGTTTGTATATATATATATATATATATATATATATATATATATATATATATATATAACTATTTGTGAAAAGTGCAACACCAGAAAGAATAGCCCTACGTATTCAGGGCAATCTGAACAGCAACCGCTACATTAGGAAGGTTTTAGAACCCGAAATACTGCCCCTCATTTAGGCAACTCCACATGCCATATTTCAGCAGAACAATGCCCGGCCACATGTGGTGAGGATTGTGCAAGCCTTCTTCGAAGAACGACGGGTATCACTGCTTCCTTGGCCTTCACGTTCGCCAGACATGTCACCCATCGAACACGTCTGAGATATGGTTGGTCGGCAACTTGTTCGTCATGGTCCTCCAGCACCCACTCTTGACGCTTTGTGGACTCGCATACAAACTGTGTGGAGGAAGATTCTTCAGGAACATACCCAGTCCCTCTTTGATTCCATGCCACGACACTTAGAGACTCTGATTGCAGCGCATGGAGGCTCCACACCATACTGAAATCTCACGGTCACAGATCAGGTACAGTTCTGTAATTCTAATCATTTGTGTATTGCCATGTATCTAATCTGAGGTATCAATTTCATTTCAGTCACATGTATCCTTCTTGGTGTTGCAATTTCCACAAACATTAGTGTATATACACATTATTTATATGTAGGCTATATATGTACATACATTATGTTATTCGTACTGGGAATATTTATCACTTTTGTTTAAAATCCGGAGACTATAAGCATTGTTGAAAATGCGATCAATATTATGACGTCGGAACAAAGGCTGGAGATTCATAGTATACTGTAATAATGTACAGTTTCGCTAGAAAAGGATGAGACGATTGAATATTCCTCTCAGATGTAAGACACTGCGCATGATCAGAGACCAGAGCACTGATACACAAGATAACGAATATTGAGTTACTTAAATTCTGGCTATTTGGTTTCTTACTAGCATCGTTCCGAAATTCACTTCAAAAACTGCAAAAATATGATAATATTACGTAAATAAAAGATAAATATATACATAAATCGTGTAGTTAAATCGACCATGGACCTTCATGACTAGATTGACACTCCGCACAAAAGGAAAGCTTTCGTGTCGTTTCCATTGCTCAGGCTCTAAGACTTCTGCGTCTCGTGTAGAAGAGTGCGAGTTCGATTCCTACTCTACACAACGATTTTTTTTTTTGTTTAAATAACTTTGAAATAGAGTTTTACAAGTTTTAAGTGTTAATGATCACAGACAATACAAAATTACAAGTTATAATATTGTAAACGTTAATCTAATGAATGCATTTATACATACACACACATACAATGTAAATGCATATATATTAAAAACTAACAATTAAAATGAAATTAAAAAATATTCCTAAGCCACACAGACAAACTTTTACAAAGGTTTAGAGTCCTTAGGCTATGTCATTTGTTGAGTAGTTATTACAATATTTTATTAGTAGCTTTCCCATATGTGTAAGAAATGCACTCGCACAAAACAATTTTTGTTAAAACTGTGGCTTTGGATTATTTCATTCTCACCACTTCAGTTGATTTTAACTATTTTATCTACGTGTTTGCAAAAGTGTTTAATTTAATATTCATTCAATTTTATTCATGTTATGATTGAATGAAAAAGCACTGTTGCAGTTATTGACTAATTACATATATTAATACTAATTATTAAATGCATCTCTTAAATAACCAATTGCAGTATCTTTTGCAAAATCTTGAATGTTTAAGTTGTCAATAATATTTCTGTACTATATACTATGAGACATTAAAATAATTTTCAATAGATTTGGGGTCCTCTAGTTTATAATCACTGGTTTTAATGAAAAAATATTTTCTTTCTTAGAATATCTACAAGTTTAACTTCAATAATATTCCGAATAGCCTTAATTGCATTATCTGAATGTTGTACTTTTCTATTCGAATGTACTCTATTTCCCTCTTTCATAATTTTTTATAAATTACACCGTACTTCTTGTAGTATTTAAGAACATGAGGATCATTACATTGCAACTCATTACATATAGATTCTTCCTTTTAATACATGAGATTTTTAAGTCCCTGCGTTATCTACGTTTTTACTTTTGAATTTTTTCACAACATTGAGTGGAGAACATCCGCCAAAGTGACTCTGAAATTAAAGTGAAAAATACAATACATTTACTCTTAATATCAGTAGTACCAGTATCATATACGTTTTCCAAGATTCATGTTGTAGACATAAATATGAATAGTCACTAGATACAGCATTTACGACCCTTTTTTAGTTTTTAAATTAATATTTTGAAATTGTTCAGTGACATTGGAAACACTTAGGATTTATTTATCATGTTCAGACAAGCCATTGATTATAGGTTCTGTCGAATAGGAATTCAGTCTAATTCTGTGTACAAAACTTTTATCAATGGCTGTGCTACTTCAGCTTTATACTGGTGGGAAAATGGCTCTACGACTAAGGTTTCCAGTTTCAAGGAGTGAATTTAATTTACTTTTACGGAAAAGTTCCGAGAGATAATCCATGTTTATGTCACTACAGATCACAAATTCCATATGAGATTTCTAAAGTCTTTTCTTTGCAAATTCAATGTTGGCTATAAATATTAATAAATAATGTAAGAAATATGAATGATTGTAGTTAGAAGTCTGATTTACATTATAAAAAGCAAGAAGTTACATTCCGCGGCAACATTCGAACTTTCGATGTTTGGTTTTGTCGTCCAACGCATAAGCACAGACCTATTCAACGCTTATGTTAATAACATAGAATTTAGCTGTAGCAATGTGGTGTCATAACTTGGGATTTGTTTTCTTAACGTAATTAGATTTATTTTGATTAGTTTCGCAACAATACTTGGACTTCCTGTTATATCCTGTTATTTAAATATTTAATTTAGGGTTGATTTATTAACTCTTACTGTACAAAATGCCCCTTATTTCAATAATCCTATATCACGCTAAATAGTCATTGTCTACACTAAAGTATTATCGTCATCCCTCATTTCTCCATATTTTTCGACAAATTGTACAGTCGAGGAACTCTGAACAAATTAATTACACCTCAATAAAAGAAGAGTTTTACGTGGGATCGAACACGAAACATTTCGGTTATACGGTGGAACCGGCACGCTACTATATGAGCTACCGAGACAAGACAGTGACAGCAGCAGTCCAGAATGTAGATCCGATAGCAGGCATTTGCCATTCGGTACAGAGAAGCAATGATATTTTGTTACCCGAGCTATATTGTGAAATCGTGGCCTTAAATGGCTGTCTTCTTCGTGATCCTTATTCTGATCCTTGTCCTTGTTGTGGTCCTTGTAACAATTCTTGTTCTATTCGTCATGGTACTTATCGTTATACGTCGATATCGAGTGAACCGCGCTGTAGAACTTTAACTTCCGACAACCAAGAATCGTCTCATTCTTTTTAAGGGTAACTGTACATTGTACTCTTTCATTATAGAACAGGGCTGTCCAAAAGGCGACCCTCTAAGCGGTATAGATCGGCCTGCGAAGATTTCGCCTACTATAATGTGATTTTATGTTAATTTTGATTCAGTAAATTTTTTCAAAGTAATTCTAAAACATTGCATGTTGAATCTTTCGTACACTACTTTTAACAGTTGAATATAAATAATTGATTAAATGGTGATCTTACTCGTGTTAATTATGTAAGCATGTGCGGCTTACAGCTGTTTCGGTGCTACTTGACACCATCCTCAGAGCCTTCTGTGTCTCGGCGCCATCTCAACTTCGCTGCCTGTTGTGTGAGTGCGTTCGTGTGATGAAGAGTTGTGTCAAATAGTGTGTGTGCTCACAAACTCACATGCAATAGTTGCGACAGTTTCTACATTGGACAGACAGGCAGATCATTCCAAACTCGATACAAAGAACACATTAAAGCAATAACCAGAGGACACAATACATCTACATATGCCGAACACATAACCAATGTTAACCACACATACAATAGCATACATACAGACATGGAAATCCTACACATACAACCCCAAAACCAAAAACTCAACACACTAGAACAATATGAAATATACAGACACACTAAAACACACCCTAATCAAATTCTCAACACACAGATCAATTTCAGAACACACACACACACACACTGTTTGACACAACTCTTCATCACACGAACGCACCCATACAACAGGCAGCGAAGTTGAGATGGCGCCGAGACACAGAAGGCTCTGAGGATGGTGTCAAGTAGCACCGAAACAGCTGTAAGCCGTACATGCTTACATAATTAACACGAGTAAGATCGCCATTTAATCAATTATTTAAAACATTGCATTCCTTTTAAAGAGCATTATGGTTTATTTTACAGCATTCAGTAATTTATAAAGCGGTTCTGCATTACATTATTTCCATTCTGCGTCCAAAATAAATTATGCATTTAGCTATTCTGCACTATGATAAACACGCGCGCATCTACACAGCAGTGGTACCGGCAATGTGGGTAGTGTAGACAGTCTGCTGTAAGATTCAGATTAATACATATACGCACGTCCATTACAACTGACCTTAAATAATTCTTATAATTCAAACCGTTTACGTTTTGAACTCATATTGTCTGTATTAGATCTAATAGTTTTTGAGTTATTATTAATACTAGTCATTTCAGCTCTATTGTTTGGTCGAAGTAGTGAGTTTTCTTTCAAGAAGTAAGCTTTCTGTGATATTTCATTTAATTTATTGCAATGTGAGTTCGGCTTATTTGTGATATAAGTGCGAAGAAACGTAAGATAGAAAATGAAAACAGAATGTATCAGGAGCGTGCGTGATCCAGAAAGCAAAGCTAGCTGGACAAAAGTAAGTTCTGAGCACCCTCATCTGTTACATAGAATGTGAATGTGGCTTATAAAAGAAGCTTACATATTTATATATTTTTCTTTAATAAATGGTGAATGTAATTGTTAATTATATTTTTGTTAGGAGAATATATTTTATTTTCAAGCTGCAGTTCTCCTCCACCTGATTATTAACGTAGTGACCTCCAGGGTTCATTATAATTGAACAACACTGTTACAATATATGGTAGAACTTGTTACAGTATATGAAATTCTCGTATCCTTCTCTTCCATCATCAGGGAGAGTGATGATGAATACTATAAAATGACTGAATGTTTTACTGTTATTAAAATACATTTATTCTTCATATTGACTAGATTTCCGATTACTACTCCAGCAAAAGCAAGAGCTGTTAAATTTGATACCACAGCGATCTCTGATAACTTCGCTTCGAGGACCTAAATACTGTAGAGTTCGCATTGAATGTACGATAAAGTACTGCGTTCTGATTTGAAACCTATGTTTAATGCCAGAAATTGCAATTACATAATATGTAGGGGGAAGTCTTGCAGCGCCGGTCAGCATACAGTACCGGTCAGTGTCTGTTTTTAAATACCGACAACAATTAGCAGGACGCGAAATGTAGTGTACGTTACTTCTAACAGTCAATAATCACTGGTAAATAATTCAAACTTAAATCTACATTCATTCGTTAACAAAGCCCGTTGGAAGACTTTTCTGTTTGCTGTGGCGCGAATCGACTAAATCTAAATTGACTGCCACCAAGGCAATTCGGTAAGTATCGTTATAAATCTTGTTTCATTCGATTCCGTCATGATTTATGAATTACTTTTTTGCATGATCCATGTTACATAACTTAATGGTGCTATAGAAAAAAATATTATGTTTCGTTGTGTGTCAGCCAGTACCGGTACCATCTTGATCTTGCAGTACCTGTCATATTCTATCATGTAAGTTATGTTACTTTAATATTTTTATAGGACATTCATGATACCTCCAGTGATAAGTAGACCTTCCAAAAGAAAATGGCATCCAGATTCTATGAATCAAGCTGTAGAGAATGTGTTAACTGGCCAACTTTCTATCCGCAAAACTGCTGAAATATACAAAACACCAAAAGTACGTTGATTGATCGTGTTTCTGCCGTAAAAAGAGGTAAGGAAATTACATTCACTCCTGCACTTGGCCGTTTTAGACCCACGTTCAATGCCGAATTCGAAGGAGTTCTATTGGATCATGTGAAAGATATATCTGATAGATTATTACCACTCACAAGGAAAGAGTTTTTGAATCTAGCTTTTCAACTTGCTGAGGCCTTAAAAATTCCTCATCAATTCAACCGTGACAAAAAGACTGCTGGTAAGCAATTTTATTATGATTTCATGAAACGGCACCCGAATTTGTCTCTCCGACCTCCTGAATCGACAAGCCTTAATAGATCAATTGGGTTTAACAAGCCACAAGTCAATCGATTCTTTGAGAGTCTTACAAATCTAATGGAAAAATATGAATTCACACCCTATAAAATTTATAACTGTGACGAAAGTAGTGTCACTTCTGTACAAAAACATTCCAAAGTTATTTCGCTGAAACAGAACCGTGAAGTGGGTAAACTGAATGCGGCTGAAAGGGGAAGAAGTGTTACTGCACTATTCTGTATGAATGCTGGGGGACAGTACATTCCACCATTTTTCATATTTCCTCGACAACGCATGAATGAAAGACTCCTCATTGGTGTTCCCAAAGAGAGCATAGGTGAAGCTCAATCGAACGTGGATCGAACTGAGACCCCAACAGTTAGGCCTATTCTTCCATTCCCTGACATTACTTCTGCACCTAAGGCAAGCTCACATCATGAGACTAGTCCTAATAAGCCTACTCCTACTGATAGACCTAATGATACCACTGTTGTAAAGGAAACAATTCAGCAGCTTAGCCCAATTCCGGATGCCAGTAAGAAGCGAGAAGTTAGTCGACGCCGAAAATCTGAAAGAAGTGAGGTTTTGACATCCAGTCCTTACAAGACATATCTAGAAGAAAAAAATAATGAAAAGCTGATGAGAGAAGTCAAGAGCCTAGTGCGTGGGAAACGCCCCCTATCAGGAAAATTCTTTCCAAAAATCTCAAGAAAGACAACTAAGAAAAATGACGGAAAGGAGGAAATTACATGCATTTTTTGCGGGGAATCTCATGACGAATATTGGATCCAATGTTCTTCATGCCAAATGTGGGCTAACGAAGACTGTGCCAGCATTCCTGAGACATCTGACACGTATGAATGTAATTTTTGTCAAAAGTAATAAGTGACCGGTACTGCCTGCCAATTTTCTGATTGTATCGATTTTATGGACATTTAATTTGTTTATGATTTGTATTAATATTAATTTCTGAATTTTTTTTGTAATTACCATTGAGTTCAATAACATATGTACTTACATTATATCAAAAGAATGTGTAAAAAAGTTGAATGTTTTCTTATTTATAACCCAAAAACCTTAAGCGGTCGGTACTGCAAGACTTCCCCCTACTGTATATAGACGTAAGAAAATGTGAATGATGATTAAGTTAACGAACGTAAAATAATCATCGTGAACTGAATGAACGGTGGTTATTACTTATTAGAAAAGATCTAAAAAATAACTAAGCTTAATCAGTGGCTTGGCGTAACATATTTTTGAATGTAAACGCTCTTAAACCAAATTTAATTCTGAAGGAGCGAATTATTATTATTATTATTATTATTATTATTATTATTATTATTATTATTATTATTATTATTATTACTAGCCATACCCGTGCGCTTCGCTGCACGTGTTAGAAATAAATATTGACTTAAATCTAAATACACTTTTATAATTACTTAGTGAATAATACCTTTTTGTATGTTGTAAGTCGTTTGCTCCTGAAAAATTTTGAAAGTTGTATTTAAAACTATGAATTTAACTTTTATCATGCAGTACCTTTTGGAGTTGTTCAGTCAATTCTACTTTTAAGATTGATACTATATTAGACCTAATAGACAATTGGTCAGTGTCTGAAATATACTTGTAAGAACTGGTGGCTCTTACCCTCAGCTGAAAGAAGATTTCCAATTAAATGATAAGCCTATACTTGAACTTTAAATGATGGCGTAGAATTGACTTTATGTATTTCTTTTGCAACAAACGATGCCACTTGAAATAAAGTGTTGTACTGTAACATATGTACTCCGATAAGTAAGTTTTCAATTTGTTGTGAGGGCTCTTGAATCTCAGGAGGAACAACTTTTACAACAGCGCAACATAATCCGCTTGGCTCATTGTCCCATTTTTTTTATTGCATTTATTGCATATGTATTTTATGTATTTTAACACAATTCAATCGAGCATAGTTAAAATTTGGATTATAAAATAATGGAATGCTAAGCTAATGTAGGCTATTATTACTGCATCCAATACACTCTCGTTGTTCGTTAATTCTCTGAGATGAAAATGAATGTGGTATATAAATATTATTTTTAGAAATACAAGAAACGAATAAACAGAATAACCTATCACGTTTTCTATGCATAAGAATCTATTTTAATTTTACCTACTCTCGATTAACTCAAGAGTTATCGTAATATCACTATCATCATTGCTATCTCTGTTTTTTCTTTTTTTTTTTTCTTGTATTAGCTGGATGAAAGCTCTATAGTATTCTTTTGACCCTCTATAGGATTTTAATTTAATTTGCATTATTTTCATCAGTGTTTGTATTTCTTTTTTGTACTTATATGTGCTATCTGGTATGATGGAAGGGAAGGCCTTATGGCCTTAATCCTGTCAGATTAAATACATAAAAAAATAAATAAATAATAACATTATAGCATTGTGTCCGTCTAGAGAAACTACACTTTCCAATAGTAAAATAATAATTATACAAATCGGTTAAGTACGAGGGTGATCCAGGAAATAACGACCGTTCGCGCATACCCGCCGCGCAGCTGACTCCCCTTCCTTGTTTGAAGGTCAACTGGCTTCCTTAACATGTGTTCTCATAATGTTGTGACTACTGGTTGCAAAAAGTCGCCATTGTGCATTTTGTGTTATTTCAAAATGAACGACGTGATTGATAATCCCGCCGACTGTGAGGTGAGGAGTGTGATTCGATTTTTGAATGCCCGACATTTGAAACCTGCAGAAATTTACCGGCAATTGAAAGAAGTGTATGGTGATACTGTAATGAATGAAAGAAATGTGAGAAAATGGTGCGAAATGTTCAACAATGGGCGAACAAATGTCCACGATGAAACTCGACCCGGACGCCCATCACTCCACACAGAAGACCTGAAGACTAAAGTGAACGACAGAATCTTGCAAGACAGGTGCACATCACTCGACGAATTGCATATTGCCTTTCCTGTCATTTGTCGTTCTTTGCTTGGTGAAATTGTGTCGCAACATCTTGGCTACCACAAAATCTGTGCCCGCCCGCACACTGCTGCTTCAACTCGAGAATTGCTGGATCAATTCGGTTGGGAAATCTTTGATCATCCGCCCTATAGTCCAGACCTTGCTCCTAGCGATTTTCACCTTTTCACTAAGCTGAAAGACTTTCTGGGTGGTACGCGTTTTGGAAGTGATGAAGAGTTGAAGAAGACAGTGAACGCCTGGCTTAATGAACTGGCGGCAAAGGAGTATAACACGGGAATTCTAAAGCTAGTGAACAGATACGACAAATGTTTAAATGTAGGTGCTGATTATGTAGAGAAGTAAAGGAAGCTTCAGTTATGTAACAGACTTTGTTTTTTCAAATAAATATATTTTTTTTTAATTATTACAACAAAACGGTCGTTATTCCCTGGATCCCCCTCGTAGCTTCTGAGATTACTTCATACAAACACAGAAACATTCTCTGTATGTTAATATTGATAAGCATATTTTATAGGTCTATATTCCCATCATGCAGTTATGTCCATATAAAATATTGTTAAATGAATAGCTTCCGTTTGTTGTTGTGCAAGATCCCTTATAGACGAAGTCATTTGTTTTCATTTCATTATTGCCTGTTAGTCTGAGGCGACTCTGATAAAACGTATTGTCATTTTAAAACTTGTGTATCTCGTTAAATATCAGTCCTATCAAAGTTTTGCATGGAATAAAACTTATCGGAAATCGTTTTTAAAAAAACTTTTGTTATGTAATATTTTTCATAAAATCAATAATAAGCGAGATATTTCGATTTATTTAATTCAGGCCCCTTATAGCCCCTCTTTTAAATAAAATATTTTGAATGGAATATCGCCTAAAATCTAAGTTAGAACAAAATTTATATTCCAATTTTCATATAAATCTGTTCAGCTATTATCGCGTGAAAAGGTAACAAACGTCCAGATAAATAGACAGACATACAGACATACAAACAAAAATTTCAAAAATGCGATTTTCGGTCTCAGGATAGTTAATTACATATGTTGACACCAATTGTTTTTGAAAAAGCGAAAATTACCATAAAAATGTTGGTTACAGGTTTATTGTTGTTGTTTGTTGTTTAGTCAACTGTCCGAAGACAGGTGTGAACCTCACAAGTGATTCCAACAAGGTGCCACTTATGAGGCAACTAGGCCAGGAGATAATGAAGTAGGATGGCCAGTTCCTTTCCCCCTTCATTGCATATATCGCCGACTAGCTACATATTACAATAGTCAGACTTCAGATGCATACAAACAATTGTTCTTCCTGTGACACATATTGTCAAGTGAGATGTACTGCCTGATAATAGATGTACATATCAGCCAGAACCTCAACCAGAGGATAACAGATTTATTATTAGTATAGATTATTATTATTATTATTATTATTATTATTATTATTATTATTATTATTATTATTATTAAAGTCCAGAGAGTCTGTATTGTAACTGTATAATCCGGTATGTTTTGATTCTCTTCAGTGCAAAGAATAATCTTTCTACTGAATTATTACAATTAAATTCATAAGTTTTTATGCTTCTGAGATAACGCTTCATTCAGGCCACTGGAGGTCAAATATTGGATTAGATTGACACTAGTTAGTTCCTGAATTCGCTTGAAAAGTATATCACAGAGAGTTTTGTTCTTAGTCGCTGGAATTCAAAATGTCCACCATAAGATTTCTTCAGAAAATTGAAAGCAGAATCGAAAAACTCGTTTGTATATTTATATACTTATATATACTGTTTGTATACTTATATGGTGGAGATAAGAGCTTTAGCTTCCCTACGCCATGATCCAAACATTTCAACCGCAAAAGGGATAAAAATATAATTCACTGGTGAACAAAATTAAACATGTTTTTTGTTACAAGATAAAGAATGGGTGATTATTATAGAATTTTTCGTGCTAATTTCAAATATGTTTTCAAAATTTTTCTATCATGCAGGGTTTTTGAGTAATTATATGAAATGTAATTCAGATTTTTATAGTATTGGTACCTTGCAAAATTTTACCTACAATCATATTTATTTACCTAGAATGTATGTGAAGTAGATTTTAGGCTTGGCTTTGAAAACATCTCTTTTGAGTGTCCAGCAGTAGTGTGCTAGAATATTTGGGCTCCATTTTTCCTGGAAGCGCCTTTCCATTTCAGAAAAATCTTGATGAAAACGCTCCCCACGTTCGTCGTCCACTACCCGAAGGTTTTGAGGGAAGAAAAAATAGATGAGAATCCAAGAAGTTATTTCGAGAGACATACTACATCCCATCACGTTATAGTTCTGAATCACTCCCTGACAAGTTCTCTGTAATCTTCTGATCTGTGGTTACTTGAAAGTAACAGTCTGTTGAATGATCCTTAGATTCCCGGCATATCATTGGAACTGGAAAAGGCATATGACGGGATCCTTTTAGCCAACCATTTAATAGAATAACAAGGAGCACAACAGATTTCAGGGGTCCAGTTCTTGTTCTTATCTATTTTGCAATAAAAATAACACTCGTAAGCTTTTTTAACTAGTGTATTAAAATTTCGTCTGTATGTTTTCAGAGTTAACTAACCACAAACGTAACAAAAATTGTTTAGCCTATGTGATGTAACAGTGATGTGAGGTATGTTTCACGTTATAAGATACTTTTGCCGTGCTTAAAATTAGGACAAAGAAAACACAGGTTATTAAACTTGTTTTATGATTGTAAGTTCCAACTTAACTGAGAATTAATACCACCTATCACAGTCTTATGATGTTTAAAATTTATTTTTATGAATTCTGACTTCACAGGCAACAATGATCTAAAGTTATAGGTCAATTGTTAAGAAATAAAATGATATATTTGAAATATTCTCTTTCTATTAGCATATTAAGGACTGTATATAGCAATAAGAATAAATCAGTTTTTCTAAAATTAAAAAAAAAATGATGGGTGGTAGAAAAATTCTGACTTAACTTTTGGAATCAGGAGATGAAATTACACAAGAAACAGCAGAAATTTGTTGACCAGTGATCTGTAAGATGTTTATAGGCTGTTTATGGTTTAGTGAGAGCGGCACTTTCTACTGCAGATCCTGGTTTCTTAGAGGTTTAGACAAATGAGAAGAGGCGAGTGTATCCACACATGTGGAATCCCAAATTAAGGATTTGCCTACACGCCACGGGACTAGAGTCAGACCATCGGGTCTTTTGCGGTCTGAACGGCTGATCCCGGAAGGTTCTAACATGGATGGAATCCCTGAGGATGTTAACGCTCTTTTAATGATATCATTAAGCAATAAATGACGAGAGAGACGACCCTTACTCATGACACAACTTACCCCTTAACAAAAGAGATTAATATTTCATCCCATGCTTTTGAACCGCTGAAAAAGACGGAGGATCAGAGTTATTGGAAACCTCACCCCACCGAATCAAAGCCTCTTGCACAAAAAAGATCTGAACTGAATCACTGTAAGAAGAAAAAATATATTTGATTCGGTCAAAAACTCCGTGTGCAGAAGCGAAAAAAAAAAAAAAAAAAAAAAAAAACCGGCGTACAAGTAGCACTCAATTTTCTAATACCTAACCCACCAAATTTAATAGGTAGAGAAGCTTGAATCCAACTGCTATCACTAAGAGAAATATATTAAGTAACAATTCTAAGTAACTGCGTATCATTGTCAGCTTGACAGAGGAAATATGGGAACAACCATATAGGAGTAGTCCGCAAAAAGTAGTTAAATTTAGGATTCAATAAACAGTTTTCAAGGAGAAAGTAAGGTATGTGGGGATTAAGGGGGACTAACCTGTCAAAGTTTTCAAACGAAGTAATATCTGCTCTTCAATGTGTCTTTAACTGTATCTAAGGAAATAGAAGTACCTAGAATGATTAAATCAGATTTAGAAATTACTTTAATACCAGAAGTTACAAGCCGAAAAGCTACAGTTGCTCGGTAACAATATTTGTGTGACTATACGGATAATGGAAGTATTAGCGTCGTGCATTACAGGCAGTATGTTCGGTTCAAGTTTATCTAGTATGACGAAGTTCGATATTCGCTGATGTTCACTCTGAGGAGGAGGCCTATCGTGTTTGTTCACCTTGTTACAAACACATTCGTTGTCCTCCATTCCTACTCCTTCATGTTTTAATCGCATAAGGATTTTAGCACATACCTTGCGATAAGCTTTTCATTTGGAATAAGACGAAGTTTGTAATGTCTTGGTTTCCTCTCTTGGTTTGCACAATATTAGCCAATACTATGAACATAAGAGTTTTTAAATATATTTTGTTTGATTTATTTATACGTATATCTTTTATGAATGTTTAATCATATTGTTGTTTAGTCAACTGTCCCAAGACAGGTCTGAATTTCACAAGTGTTACCAAGAAAGCACCATTTATGAGGCAACTAGGCCAATAGATAATGGGTTAGGGTGACTAGTTCCTTTCCCCAATAACAAGAAAAGTTACCTATACTCATTACCAGGCACAGCATCTTGGAGACCGATGAGTTAAGTTGACTGCAACACGGGGTATAGACTAAGGGTACGGCCACACGAGCTACATTTGTCGCAGGTTTTCTGCTACAAATGAAGCTGCCGTAATTGTCGCAAAATGGGTGGCCACACGGGCGCTACAATTACTGCTAGTTTCTGCGTTAAATGTCGCTACGTGTGGCCACATGACATGCCACACGTAGCGACATTTGTAGCAACTTTCTGCGACAAATGTAGCTGGAATTATAGACCGCATTGAGTTTAATGGAAGCGGCCACACGGAGCAGTAAGTGTAGCAAGTTTGGCGCCGTCTGACATGTTAGGTCTATTCGTGACCAATAATTTCTCACCTTAAACGAATTAACATTGCTGTTAGTTACTGGGAATTTCTTATTATAAAATCCATATTTTTAAACTTTAAATTTATATTAATATTTATTTCCGCTTTACTAATTCCCAGAGGAGACTCAGCGAGTCAAAGAATATACATGTCAAAAGACTTTTATCTACTAACTGACAATAAATAAAGAATAAATATCATGCAAAAGAAAACAAAAAAATTGTAATAAAAGTACAAACAACCGTGTAAAATGAATGGTTATGCTTTAATTTTTTAGGAATGAGATAGAAAGCGAAAATCAAATGTCATGTAAAGAACACACAGATTAAGACTTTAAAAAGAGTGAAATAACAAATCAAAGTTATTCATTTTACAGTAGAGAATTACAATAATTTAGCGCAATGTAAATTTACAAATGCGTGTGGATACACGCGTAAGCTAATTTTAAATACTATTTTCTTAATCTTACTCCTGTTTTTTGTTACTTCACCAGAAGTTACAGATTAGACATGCTCTTCCCTTTCCAATACATGAATTTCTGAAGCATCTCCAAGTAAAAAGGAGTTTTAAACATGACACAAAACACAACTCAAAGAGTCAATCTGTTTGTAACATATTTGAGAGATGTCTTGTAAAAGAATTGTGTCTTTTTTTTTTACCAAATGAAGTCGCTGTGAAGGGTTTACTGGTACGCTATTGTATAGATTTTATTATCGAAGGAAACCTTTGGTCGAAAATAAAAGAAAAAAAATGTGTACTCTCAAAGAACGGTATTTTGAAAAGAGTCTAAGTAAACACATCTATCATAAAAGTTCTCTTTTTCTTGGTTTTGCAGAATTCTTATTGGACGTTGCGGCAATTTAAACTTGACCCTTATATCCCAAAATACAACTCAAAGTGGAAATGTCTTTATAACACAATAATATTTATAAACAATATTGATTTGTGATGTCTGTCCTGCAAAAGAATTTTAGGTTTTTTTTTTTACCAAACAAATTGCTGTGAACGGCTTGCTAGAACGCTTTTGTATACATTTTATTATTGAAGAATTCTTTAGGTCGAAATTGAAAGAAGAAAAATGTATGTACTTTTTAAAGAAAGATATTTTGAAGAGAGTTAAAATAATAGGGAACTTAACCTGGACTATACATAAGCGAAGCAATATTTATTGGCACCGTATTGTTAGTAACAAAATTTGTTATATATATTGGCATCGTATTGTTATAAATCTGTCATGATAATAATTTCTCATCTAAAAATCAATCTCCCTCCCTACTTCACTCCCTCATAAACACAAGTTAATTCTGTTGTTATGATTACATATACATACTGAGAATTTCAACCATTAAAAAAACGGGTTTTCCTTCAAATTTGAGAATGCCTTTCTCCCATTGTAGGCCTACATCTTATCCTATAGAAAACACGATAAATCACGTTCTTCAGATTATTAAATTTCGGGGGAGGGAGAAACTGAAATGTGAATCTTAGGGTATGTTACAGTTTCATGTCTCATAAAGTTTTTTTTACCAACAAAAGAAAATTTTAACGCTAAAAGATAAGCTGGGTGGTACAAATTGCGATATCTTATAGCTAATTCGAGAGACAAATTTCACTGCACTCATCAATGTCACTTGTTTTATTTTTAAATACATTAAGCGTGAATAAAATGCCAAGGTGTTGTATGCCTGGCTGCAAATTCAATTACCAGAAAGGAACTTTATATATTAATATAAATTTAAAGTTTAAAAATATGGATTTTATAATAAGAAATTCCCAGTAACTAACAGCAATGTTAATTCGTTTAAGGTGAGAAATTATTGGTCACGAATAGACCTAACATGTCAGACGGCGCCAAACTTGCTACACTTACTGCTCCGTGTGGCCGCTTCCATTAAACTCAATGCGGTCTATAATTCCAGCTACATTTGTCGCAGAAAGTTGCTACAAATGTCGCTACGTGTGGCATGTCATGTGGCCACACGTAGCGACATTTAACGCAGAAACTAGCAGTAATTGTAGCGCCCGTGTGGCCACCCATTTTGCGACAATTACGGCAGCTTCATTTGTAGCAGAAAACCTGCGACAAATGTAGCTCGTGTGGCCGTACCCTAAGGCTTCGTTGCTAGTGGCAGAAGATGAAGGTATAGAGAAACATCAAAACTCAAGAAGCGTTGTTTACTGGTGAATGTATGTTGACCTTGTAGTTCAGAATCAGGCACGGATCTTTGAGTTTTAATATTATTCAAGTATGTTGGTTGTGTAATGAACATAAACACTGCATGCAAGGAACATGGGTTACATAACATTCATAGATAAATTAAATAAATAGTAATATATTAAAAATGAAAATAACCAAAATACATCGGTCTTATTTAATGCAATGTGCTATCGTAACATATTTTAAAATAATTTTGCCTTAATGTTACATAGACTGGCAACGTTTATTTTTTGTATTTTTCAGTAAAGGTTTTGAAGTGGAGATTTTGTAGTTTAAGAACTAAATAGCCTTTACCATAATCTCACACAAATCCAGTTAAATTGTGATTATTTATTTGAAATAGAATTACATGTTGGCAGATCTTCACTTTCGTTTTTCATGCAAGTTTTCAATTTTCTTCATATTTTCTAGTGTTACATTGTCTCTTTATATATTGACGTTTGTCATCCCGCATGTTTACGCTATACAGTTTACAAGTAATATATTCTCCATTCACTTCAAAACACTCGCCTCCAAATCCTGTCACAAATAAAATTGATGCTTCTTAGTTCCCTTTTTCTTCGTCATGATGTACTGCAGATGCACTGCTTATGCAGATAAGTAGCGAACTGACGGGTAGTTACAAACTATGTGTGTGTTGTGGTGAACAAACTGTTGTTTATTTCATAGTGTTCCTCCCTACATATTCTGTTGTGTACATGTGTTTATGTGCCGCTCTTGCAGCTATACGCAAGCTTATGCTCCAGCATTCAGTTAACTTGCATGCACAGTGTTCCCCTCAATCGGTCCGCAAGATGCTATGACTGCTCAGTACTGTGGATAACTTCGCAAGATATGTGTCTGGCATCCTTACGCAGCTAAATCATAAAGGCGCAGGGAGAGAAAGAACTGAGGAGAAGGCATGTATGTAAGGAAGGGGAAAGATTGAACAAACGCAAAGAGAGCTTCGGTTCTACAGAGACTCGGCAAACATGAACCGAACACAAGGTCTCTTACCGGTTTTCAGCGAACTCGGTTATTTTAGTTTACATTCTTCACTTCTATGTATTGTTGGATGCCTAAGGATTAGGGTGATTTTTGTAGTATCTTGATATTCCCTTTCATGTTCGGACATTGCACGTCATTAGTAGGTACTTTACAACAATTTGCTCTATAAAAACAGTAATTTTTTAGACAACAAAACCTGATAAGTGTAGCCTATATTCTAGTTGACACTCACAAATACCTCCATACACTCACAGAAATGAACATGTTCAAAGTTTGGTTTCTTGTTGGAAAACAACCTAAAAATTGGGACATGCGGGCAGCATCTATCGACAGGGCCTGGATGCGGCGTAATTGAATCTTCTAGTTTCTCATGCCGCGGAGTTAATTAGACTTTTTGTTCGCACTGGGCAAGTCCTTTGTGTTTATACGTTCGAGTGTCCCAACATATATTGCATACAGTGTAATTAATATTTAACATCGTGGTTCAATTAACGTAGTTCCCAAAATGTTGATTAAACAATTTCCATCATGAACTACGTGTTATATATTATATGTTTGGCATAAGACTGAATTATGTTGTTTTCTAATCATCGAGAGAAAATAAAGTTTTACCTTCATATACGGAATGATTCAGGACGTTTGCACCAACTCTGAGGGATGATAGGATGGAGGACCATTTTTTGTCATTACAACCCATTTTCTACAACATGTCAAAACACATGTCAACGTATATCTCGCGCATAAGTCTCTATATTAGTGGTTATAATCGTCCGACGTTTGGTTCTTTCGTTGCCGTTTGCAGCTAACAGACGAAGACGCTATTTACCTCTACGTTACACATTTATCATGTCGTAGCTCCTATGATAATCGCGCTGTAATTTTTTCATTGATAGCTCGATGTCTAAGGAAAGCATAGAAATATCAGTAATAATAAATTTTTAAGCACAATTATCACATTCTTTGCATTCTTATGAATTGTTGTGTTATAGTTGTGTTTAATCAGCATATATGTTATTTATACAGATATATTTTATTTTTACTTCAATTCTTATTATACCTGAGCTTTTTTAATGCACTTCACTCCCACCCCTTCTACTAATGAAGTTCCAACTGCACTCACACACAGTCAAGGCCGCATATAGTAAACAGTACTGAGTTAGTGAGTATAGTACGTTCCAGAAATATGTTCGCGTTTTCCAGTGACGAAAGAGCTTTCAATATTGAATCATATTTTCGCACAGGTACTGTTGTCTGTTCGCCTACGTCGCATCCCGATTTCCCCCACCCGCTTCTGCTAGCCCCTCTGTAAAGGCTAGTGGCTGGGTTGTCTTAGCTCTTTTCTGAAAACATTAATTTCTGTTAGTAATTGGACGTCTACGTAATATTATACAACTGTTTAAAATAACTTAAATAAAAGGGCCTCGTCAAGTAATTAACTGTCACGTGATTTCCTCCCTTTCTACGATCCTGCGACATAACCACTTGGACGGACAGTAGATAGCATGTCTGAGTAATTTTATCTGTGCGGGTCGGGCAGATTGAATTTACAATACGTAAGGTACTCTTTTATTGAGTAGGTATAGAATTATTTCAACATGAGTTACTAGTACGAAGGACGAAACTAGTAATTGGAATTAGATTCAATAGTCTATAGTGCGACAATATGCTCAAAAGAACTGAAGTCTGTATCGAAATGAATGTCTACCGTTTTCAAAAATGTGTTTAAATATCCATATTATGATTATTTTTCAATTTAACTTCATTCTCTATATTGTACGAGACAGTATAATATACACTGCATAATGAATACGTTCGCATGGATAACTCAGTTCGTGAGTAAAAACATTTATTGTTAATACAGTACTGCATTTTGATTAAATAAAAACCTAATGAAAATTAGCAAACTCAAAATTGCAATATTTCCTAGTTTACCTAAATTTATGAACTACTTTTCTTCCCTCTTATACCTAGTAAAGTAATTTGTTTGTATTTTACGCCAGTATCATCGAACTCCAGTCGTGGAAGGGGTTAGCAAACTGTGTTTCCGGTTCTCAACCGTTAATCCAAAGGTATAGCCAGGTTAATATTAAAATGTTAGTAAAAATAAAATGATGTCCCTGTATAATATAACTATTTGAATTAAATTGAAAGACTCACGATTAACTCAAAAACGTTAAGCTATGGAAACATTTTGTAAACAGATCTGAATTGAATGCGAAGATTTCTATAAGAAGCAACCGTTCTTTCTCCTTTAGCAGGCGAATGGTTGAGTCTTAAGTCTTCGGCGAAAAGAAAATGCTCATTTGTTTCACTCGCCTTAACTCGTAAACCAGTAAAGATTTTGAGTACCCACCACTTTTAAAAGTAATTTCAATTCTTCTCAAATTTCTCTATCTTTACTCTCGAATCTAAAGTGAAAAATATAAAAGTTTGCCGCTTACCAATTTTTGAAGGTGTAAATGTGTATTCTAAAGTTAGCATTTTCTTGTTTTTTTTTTTTTTTTTAATATTTTGATTTCGTTTTTTGTCTATGTTTTTCTTAGATATTGAGCTAACAACCAAAACATTACAGCATGATTAACTAGCTCAGGAGCTACAACATGATAAATGTATAATGAAGCGACAAATAGCGTCATCATCTGCTAGCTGCAACTGGCAACGGAAGAATCAAAATGGCGGACGATTATACCTATCTTTAGAGAGCCCTACTCGCGCAGAAGACCTGAAAGCCCGGTTGACGTCACTTGGAAGGGGGAGAGAGCTGATTGAAAACAAGTGCGCGCTAAACATCTAATTGAAAACATTGACCTCATACTTTGAGTTGCTAGTCTGAGTCCTCAAGCTCTGATGCCCTATCCATTTCATCGACACAGCTGGAACACCATCATCGTCATCATCACTGATACCACAGAGATTTATGGTGCTGGGATCTATGACGCCATCAAAAAATAACCCGCGTTCTGTATAATCCTTTTCAGTTGTTTTTTTTTTTTTTTTTCCACAAAGAGGCCACAATTTGATTAATTTGAGAATGGTAATCACCACATCTCTGCTAAGTCTATCTTATTAGTAGGGCATTGGGGACGAACCATAGCTCATCTCCAGCGTATATCGTTACTAGGCGTTGTCCCTTTAATCCGGTTTTAGAAGTCCATGTGCTGAGTTTTCGCTCTAAAATTTGCTGTATTGTACAGACGCACCATGGTACAGACGGGATAACAGAATGTATGACTAATCGAGATACACATTAATTCTTCTCTGAGATCGATAATTAGAAATTGTCCACCGCTGTGGAGTAATGGTTAGCATGCCTGACCGTGAAACGAGCGGGCCCGGGTTCAAATCCTGTTTGGGACAACTTACCTGGTTGAGGTTTTTCCGGGGTTTTCCCTCAACCCATTAAGAGCAAATGCTGGGTAACTTTCGGCGCTGGACCCTGGACTCATTTCGCCGTCATTATCACCTTCATCTCATTCAGACGTTAGATAGTCATAGCTGTTGATAAATCGTCGTAAAATAACCAATTAAAAATAATAATAAGAAATTCGCCTTAGGTAGTTTATCCTCTTTTGCCTAATATCGTATTATCGTATTTTTAAACTAATAATGACTTATTTGTTTTCGTTTTCATCCAAGAAAATACCAGTTCTTTTAGCAGAGTCATAACCCTGGAATTGCTCCTATAAAAGCCAATTCCGTCTTTCAATGCAGAGACTGTTGGAACGCGTTTTTTGATGATGTGTAAGCTATAGGCCTACACTATCCTCCTTGCTACATTTTAATCAAATGCGTCTAGTTCCAAGACACCTTTTTCAGTTATGCAAATCTAGCTTTCAGGTAAAGCTCCCTGTGAAGCAGAGTTGAATAATTGTTTCACCTTTTTCAGTTGTTCTCTTCTTACCCTGCATTTTGAAAAACTTGCTGTTGTCACACTTTATTCTCCTAGCTTCTATTAAAACTTTTTGGATAATAATATAGAACACGCTTGTAGCCATTGCCACTTGCTCTTGAATTTTGTGTAGAAGAATTTCAGTTCTTTGAGAAACTTCTTTAGACAAACACCAATACATAGTTTGTAACTTCTTGGTTTGCCAATGAAGCTCCTTTCCTTTTAATTTTGAAATAAGTGGAATAATTTCTTTAAAACAATATCAGTGTATAAACATTTAAACTAACGCTATATACTTACACAATTTAAATACACATGCACTTAAATTTGATTGAGTCACTAGCTGAGAAGAAACTCTCTATTGAAGGATGCACTGGAAGAAATGGTGAACGGGAGAAGAGTTCGGAGCAGAAGAAGATTTCAAATAATAGACGATATTAAGATATATGGATCATATGTGGAGGTTAAGAGAAAAGCAGAAAATAGGAAAGACTGGAGAATGCTGGGTTTGTAGTGAAAGACCTGCTCTTGGGATGAACACTATGAATGAATGAACTTAAAAATGCTACAACTGAATATTTTTAATTCTTTCATAATATAACACAAAGAGATTCACTAAGAACGCCTGCGAGCGAGCGAGAGATATGTTTTGCAAGTGGACATTATGCCTGATACCTGTCGTTTAAATCTCTAGGTCGGAAGGCTTTCAGATCTTTCGCAGGAGCTGTACATACATAGATCTGAGTAGCAATGTTTGCAACTTTGCAATGTTCAACCGATCCACGTCCCCTTTTCCTGGCTCCTACTCGCACGTCTTGTGTACAGTAAGCTCACAAAAAAAATTGAGCTGGCAACGCTGTAATTTGTTTATGATCGCATGAACTCCCTCTTGTGTCTTGTTGCCGAGGTCATAGCCTGTGTTTGAGGTTAGTGCACGTACAATGGATTATCTGCGCAGCTGAACGGAACAGCTTACCTTCAGACACAATATCACTTCTCATGGGGATGGAGAATGTATCCCTTGCGATGCGAGTGGACATGTTGTCCCTGCATGATGGAGCCCCGCCGCAGAGCCTTCTTCAGTTACAAGCCGGAGCCACACGTCGGCAACACTGTAATTAACTGTCAAGCGGAGGCCTACTATTCACAATATGTGTTGGTGCTAATGGCGATTTTCAATGTAAATTAATGTTACAATATAAGTGTGTGTCGATGGAATTATGTTCGCGGTCGTACCAAACGTTAATTGTTGATATACAGTTATTATAAACTAAGTGCGTATTGGCGATAAAATCAAGACAATAAATGAAAAGATGGCTGCAGTCTTTAGCAGTTTTTACGGTTATTATTAATGACAAAGTGATTGACAATTCCTCTAAATATTAAATATTGTATAAACTACATTTTTATAGTCTTACTTGTGGTTTTTGGTGTATCAGAATTCTAGCCAAATTGTTGGGTCTCGCCTGCTATATCAGTAAAGTTATGTCGTTGATTTTCAAGTTCATTGTAAACAGCTGTTTTGTGATCCCATAAATGTTGCAATTTTGTTGAAGATTCGGAATGTCTGCTATACGTCAGAACTACCTGTAATTTGTAGATGCATACACTCATTTTGTTGGTTTTCAAAGTTTATTTATTAATACGGGTAATATTTCTTTTGTAATAAATCAGTTATAAACATGTTTCTTTTCACTTCGTATTTACAGGATTTAAAGTTCACTGAGTTTACGCTAATTGGCACATAGTTAATAGATAATGATGTGTTTTGTTACGTAAAGTTGAAAGTATGTTTCTTCATTTTTTCATAGATCTTTATACTTGACCTTGGCCTATTTAAAATTATATTTAAAAAAAATTATAACAAATTATTTAGGATAACAGTATTGTTATGGTGACTGGCGAGGTTCAAACTAAAACTGGCTTCCTGGGCATTTGAAATATTTATAGAAAAGCACGACAGATAATCACATGAAATTAAAATGTATATGATATCCTAGACTTTTCACGTCAGAGGTGAAACAACATAAAGCTGCAAAACATTGTCAATTTAGCCTACTACCCACATAATGGTTAATTGATTGGAATAGGGTATTGCGAAAGTGTGTCCTTATTTTATTTATTTTTGGTACAAGTAACATTTCTTTAAGTATTTATTTATTTTCCCTTGTAGGCTACCATCGATAAAAAATACTTGTGCTTTTAATTTTTTTAAGTTAAAAGTGGCTGTATGTAAGTTCTTAGGCGGTATTCTGAAACTCAAAATACCATTTCGGATTCCATAATAAATTACGTACATCAATACACTGAATCTTGATCATATGCACTTAGTTGTGTATCAATTAATGTCGAAAATGTACAGTAGTGGCAAAAAAACCAGACCGACCCTTGGAGCTGATTTGAGAGCCTTGTTCACTCCATAGCACGATAGACTGGTAACTAAGACTTTCGTGGTTCGAATCCTGCCTGGGAAGGAAACTTTTTTTTTGCCCCTTATTCAAATTTATTCCCAATACTTTTCGATTGCTGGTAAAATTCATGTTCTGGGAATAATAATTAAGTAGTAAAATATCGCTGCAATCAAAAAGTATTGGGAACAAATTTGAATAAGGAACAAAAGAAAGGTTTCCTTCCCAGGCATGATTCGAACCACAAAAGTCTTAGTTACCAGTCTATCGTGCTCTGGAGTGAACAAAGCTCTGAAATCAGTTAGAAGGGTCGGTCCGGTTTTTTTTGTCACTACTGTACATGTGACAACGAAATCAAAACACTAAAACGTCAAACGTCATGCCTTTATTTCTCCTCCGTCCGCCTCCACTCAGCGTTGCCAAATCTACCCATTCTCCGGCTTGTAACTGAAGATGGCCCTGGCACATCTGAACAACACCTACGAGGAGCGGTGGATAGAAAGATGGGGATCTGTTGCGTTGTTAGCGCTATCGCCCGACTTCACACATCTTGATTTCTTCTTTGAAGATATGTGAAGAGTGTAGTGTACAACACTCCAGTTCACACCACAGAGGAACTGATTGTGAGGATCAATGTTACGATTGTGTCATGAATGCAGTACGGTTCAGAGTGGACACTTGGAACACATGCTGTAAACAGTATAACATTAAACTAGGCCTATATGGAAGTAAATTAAGCAATTCGTTATGTTACCTATAAACAGGCTTTTTTTCTGGAAAGAAGTTTACCGGAACTCTATCACTCGATAACATTATACAACAATAACGTAGGTTTAAAAATATTAGGCCTACATACCTTATATTACAATAAGTTCCAAACAAAGAGTTTGTAATACTTACTAGAGACACATACCCGTGAGTGGCAGGCAAGGAAAATGTCACAAATTGAATCGGCTAGCATCCGCCATTAAAGGGAGTGTTTGCGGCGCGAAATTCGAAAACAGTACCACAATACATTGATGTAGCCTGGTGATAGACACTGTTTTAAACATCTTTTACAAGGGATGAGTCGTGATAAAATAAACATGAATGGCAGAGGAGCGCTATATTTATTAAAGTATTATAATGGTTCATTTTTGGCGATATTCTAAAAAATAAATTAAATCACCCATATACACTCGGGATAATTATGTGAAATATTGAGTAATGGCAATGTCAACATTAATTTTCAGTATTACTAGTATTGTTTTAAGGATATACTAATGGATATTTACTGTAATATTTAAAATGATCTATATTTCAGTCCTGTCATGCAAAGGAAGAGGAAGGTATATGGTGCTTAGAAAATATTTAGTGGTGAAATATGAGGTCATACAAATTCTGGAAAGAGATTTAAAATATAATGAGAATAAATTTTATCATAAAACAATCTATTCATTGTGTAGTTGATGACCACCAAGTTAGAGGTCAGTACAGACTTTTTAATACAATTAGTAGCGGTAATAGTAGGCCTAGTAGTAGTGGTAATAGTAGGCCTAGTAGTAGTGGTAATAGTAAACCTAGTAGTAGTGGTAATAATAGACCTAGTAGTAGTGGTAATAGGCCTAGTACTAATGATAATAGGAGACCTAGTTTCGGTAGTAACTTATTAGTAGGTCTAGTAGTAGTGGTAATAGTAGGCCTAGTAGTAGTGGTAATAATAGGACTAGTAGTGGTGGTAATAGTAGGCCTAGTAGTAGTGGTAATAATAGATATTACAAACTCTTTGGTTCCAAACGAAGCTCATCGATTTTAAGCATAACGGAAATTTTGCGATTTCGAGCTATAGTTTCAGGATCAGTAACGGAAGATGGCAACACTAGATTGCATGAGTTACTTTTGCACCAACGATAATAATGAGAAAATGTAAACTCTTGGACTCGGTAGTGGCGGGAATTTTAATTTTAAATTTCGCTTATAAAATATATCTCGTTGGAATTTGTAATGGCAAAAAGTTTACCGGAACGCGTTCAGGACCGTTCCGGCTGAAAAAAAGCACTGCCTATAATCGTGTAACTCCTAAACGACGCGTCGGAGAAAATGGGTTGCCTGACAAAATGTTGTCCCCTATTCCAGATATATCATCCCTCCGAGTTTGGTGCAGAGGTCCTGACTCATCCTGTATACAGGTTGTAACTAAAATGTATGTCAAAACTTTAGATGCATATTCCTTTGATATAGAGGATGAAAAAATGTTATGCGAACATTGGTACGGGAACGCTTTAATTCCTTGTTAAAGCCCTTTTTCTACAACTCTGCTTACGTTGTATGATGATGAGCATTGTGACTTAAAAATAGCATACCACATGGAAGTCTGTTTCTCAGTTCGCGGTGGTGTCAGAAGATATTTTATTACAGAACCGTATTTATTTGAAGAAACGAAAAATCGGCATTGAGTTACAGTAACTATCAGTGAACATAGTTATTTTAGAATAAGTTCTGTGAATTTTTTTTTTCGGAGGGCCCGTATGCAAGCACCGCAACCTTAGGTTTATTGTGCAACCTCTTTACACTGGGATGATTTTTAAGTCCTTAGCATCGTTATTCAAGCACGTGATTCACTTCTTGGTGCCATCTTATCGATTGGCTATGGCATCCAGTTCTGATAAAGTCCTCGTGAGCAGCATTGCCTCTCCGTCTCCCTGTTAATATTCCACCTCCTCAGATCGATGGCATCTTTTCGCAATTCAAGTGCTTGCGTTCTGCTACATCCTTTGACCGGATGATCGCGACACTGCAGATTCCGCGATCCATCAGGGCGCCATCTGTCCGAGTGAGTTACACTTCCCGGTCTGCTGTAGTCCACTTTAGAAGTCCCTACAACTCCCTGGAAGAATTTGTATAACTCCCCAGATAGACGACACCCGTAGGTGAATCCCGAAATCACATCTGCTACGATCTCCTGGTCGACCTGGAACTTTTAAGATGATACATGGATTGTAGCTAATGAAAGCGGAATGCCGAAAGTTACTCAGCAATTCTGCTTCAAGTGGTTGAGGGAAAATATTGGAAAAACCCCAAACAGGTAACTTATCCCAACCAGGATTTGAACCTGGACTCTGTCGTTTCAAGGTTAGGCAAGGTAACCGTTACTCCACAGCTGTGTACTTTGTGAAACTTTAGTTGAAAGGATAAATCAAAACCAGATATTGTGAGGAGAACCATATATTTAGATGAGGCAACTTTGTCCTTAAATGACCTCAGTCGTAATAACTCCGGTACTTGGTTCCTGATAACCCTCATTGGCGTAACCGCACATATGCCTACAGTATTCTCATAATATGAATATGTCAGTAGGTTTAGAGAGAAACAGAAACATTACACTTTTTAATTGAAGGAAATGTACATTAAACTCGGATAAGTATCTAAAATTTCTGAATTGCAGACAGTTTATATTATTGCCCTTCACAAGAGCTTTTTGTTTTAGTAGGATAATTCTCCTATGAATTTTGGAAGGAAAGTAACGTATTTATTGAACCAATTTTTCCTAGTAAAAGGATCAGAAGAAGAGGACATATTGAATGGCCAGCTAGATTACCTGACCTCAATCCGCTGCAGTTCTTACTATGATGCCACTTGAAGTCCAGAGTCTATTGGGCTAAATCAAGATATGTTGAAAACTAAGGACAGAATTATATATTATATTTAATAGATCAGTCCTGTGACTGTGAGAAAGATAATAGACAATAAAACTTACGTGACAGACTGGAATATTACTGTTGCACTGTGAATGGTTGTTATTTCGAGAATCTTGACCAAATATTGCAAATTGTTTTATGCTACAATTTAGATTAATAATAGTCAGGTAAACACTTAAAAGTGTAATTAATAAATTCAGAATATTTACGGTTTAAAATTAACGAAGCAAGTTATTTCATTTATACGTGAAATATAATTCAGATTTCAAATATGTAAAAATTAATATAGAATGTAATTTAAAACATGTTTCATCACACTCTGTATAGATAACTTCTGGAGTACGAGAAATAATTCGTGCCTTAAGAACTGACAAGATTATTTTGACTCCCTTTCATAGAATTTCCATAGGTTTTGTTACTTTGCCTTCAGAAAGAGCACAAATAGCTCTCTTATTTGAAATATCGGTAGCGGATGGCAATGCTGTGGCACTGAGCCAAGCTACTGAGCGTGGTGGCGCAGGAACCACAGCGCCATAACCGCAGGCGAGCGGAGGGCCACCTTGGGAGCGCAGTGTTTGGTGTCCCCTTAGTGAGTATTGATTTTACTGTCACGTTTCAACTAAATTTTGTTGAGTAAATTCTGAATTATATTATTCACGCATTTGTTTTCTAAACGAAACGGATTATTGTTCGATCAGGTACGTAATTAGTAATTTTAAATATGCACATCCGTATGCGCCGAAGATTATAAAGTATGCAACAGTTTCCCCAAAGTAAACCCTGTAGTTATCTGCAGTTAGCGCTGTGCAAATGCAGACAGAGTTGCCAGATATGCTGTACACGCCTCCATAAAGACAGGAATTATAAATAGGTAGGAGGAAGGCGTTTAAGAAAGGGAATTAGATAAATTTAGTGAGATGGGTGAATTTGAAATTCGCGTGACAGATAAGAAATATTTCAATTCGTTTGCCAGTATTGATCTGGCAACTCTGCATTTCAGATTTGACTCTGGCGTGCTGTCAGTCGGACAAGTAGAACATTCGTTTTTCATGCCGGGGAACCAAATTCAAATCCCGGCGATTTGAAATGGAATTTGTGGTGGAAACAGAACTGTGTTACTACAGATTTTGAGTTTTTTTTTTGTCATCGACTAGTTTCCTATGTACTGCCCCCATAGCAGCAGAGATGAGATTAAAAAAAAGTGCCTCATTCAAGTAAAGAATTTACACCATCAGAACTACAAAGTTTCTAGCGGAATATTTTTGAGTTGGAATAATGTAAGACCGCAATATGGGACACCCATGGGCCAACATACTCCGGGCCTAACAGAAGGCAACAGAGAAAATCATATAGAAAATGAGTAAATATACATACAGAAGGTCGTACTGAAAGACATGAGCAACACATTGCTATAATTTCAATTTCAACAATGTAACAAAAACAATTATATGATCATGATCTACAGACTTTACACTATATATTGACATATTGTGACATCATTAACTTCTATCATGTGACCACAGGCAATGTTTGCAAAATGGTCGACAACGATGGTTCGTTTCGACAACGTGCTGTCATTAAATTCCTTGTTAAAGAAGAAAAATCTGCTGCTGAAATTCGCTTCAGACTTCAGCGTGCATATGGAGATGTGTGTTAGGAGATGGGTGAAACATTTCGAAGATGGAACACGAGCATCCAAGATGAGCCTCGTATCGGTCGCCTTCGAACTGCGCTAATAACAGTGTATTGCGTCTCAAAAGTAATGCCTATAGAAGATTACTTTCCCGTCCTCGTCAAGGTACAGCTGAACACATCATGTCATGTTCCTACTCGTTGTATTGCTACCGTTGATCTCGTTTATAAATTATTTTCTCTTTCAAATGACCAATATTCGGGGATGTGTAGCGTAGTTTCTTTAATATAATCCCACAGAAAAAATCTGGTGAAGTCAAACCCAGTGATCTCTGTGACCACAAGTTCTTGAAACAATCAGGTCTTCAAAGAAACTTTTGCATCAACGCCTAGACTAATGTGCTGTATGGCAAGTGATTCCATGCCGTTAAAAATACTCTTGACACAGATGATCATCATTCAATTCCTCAGTGCATTCCACGAAAATGCTCTGCGGTGTTCGCACTTCAGTCGAAAAATATTGTACCTTCTAATCAGTCTAATCCAGCGGTGACTAAACTGAGTATCATGATTACATCGTGTAATCAAAGACATTCATACTGGTAAGGGGAATTTCCTGTACATTGCTCTCTGTCTCGCTCACGTACTAAAGGTAAGCAGTGTCGGTACCATGTCGCTCTACAAACCTTCTGTCTCTAGCAGGAACAGAAGATTTCGTACGGAATGGGAAGAGGAATTTATTATTATTATTATTATTATATTATTATTATTATTATTATTATTATTATTATTTGTCAGCAAGTGTTACCATAACTCTTACATACATGCCTCAATATATAGGCCTACATCTTCCCTTAAATGATAAAATAATTACTACTCCATATCTCCATTTTAATATCTTTTTTAATCTTTCGATGACTATTATCAGTTATTTACTAGTTATTGATTTAATAATAATAATAATAATAATAATAATAATAATAATAATAATAATAATAATAATAATAGTAATAATAATAGTACTTACTTACTTACTGGCTTTTAAGGAACCCGGAGGTTCATTGCCGCCCTCACATAACTCCGCCATTGGTCCCTATCCTGAGCAAGATTAATCCAGTCTCTATCATCATATCTCACATCCCTCAAATCCATTTTAATATTATCTTCCCATCTACGTCTCGGCCTCCCTAAAAATCTTTTTCCCTCCGGTCTCCCAACTAACACTCTATATGCATTTCTGGATTCGCCCATACGTGCTACATGCCCTGCCCATCTCAAACGTCTGGATTTAATGTTCCTAATTATGTCAGGTGAAGAATACACTGCGTGCAGTTCTGTGTTGTGTAACTTTATCCATTCTCCTGTAACTTCATCCCTCTTAGCCCCAAATATTTTCTTAAGCACCTTATTCTCAAACACCCTTAACCTATGTTCCTCTCTCAAAGTGAGAGTCCAAGTTTCACAACCATAAAGAACAACCGGTAATATAACTGTTTTATAAATTCCAACTTTCAGATTTTTTGACAGCAGACTGGATGGTAAAAGTTTCTCAACCGAATAATAACAGCCATATTCCATATTTATTCTGTGTTTAATTTCTTCCCAAGTATCATTTATACTGGGTGTTCATTTCAAAGTGTGTCATGACGTCACTGTTGATGAGTCAGCGATTTGAAGTGAGTTTTCAGCTTTTATGTCAGAGAAGTTGCCTATTAATCAAGGCGTTCAATCTGAACTTGAGAACGTGTATGGTATAATTTGAACGTCGTAGCAACAGATGGCGGTCTGTACGGTCTGTGTGCTACCATAACCTCTTTCGAACTGTGTTTTGCGCGGGCAAGTCGTACGCAGGGTATTTGTTATCACCGGTTACGTACGGCAACATTCCACAACACAAATCAAATGCTCCGTGTCCACGTTGACCGTCGAAATTAATATCAATAAATACATAAGTAATCGACTTAACCCTCTCCCCATATCTAAACAGTAAGAAAAAACTCACCTCAGTACATGTTTCGAAACAGTTCACATTCCTGCCACTACCGGTGTCACCTTACGTATCGGTAAGTATTCTTCAGAATGAACGCCGTACTTGCTAGGCAACTCCTCTGGCACAAAGGTAATACACCTCTGCGGAAGTGTAGGAAGATTGAATTCTCTAGGCTCATCGACTAGCCACATGACGGCATACAGCGAGCCACGACACACTTTGAACTGAACACCCAGTATTTGTTACTGTTGCTCCCAGATATTTGAATTTCTCCACTTCTTCAAAAGATAAATTTCTAATTTTTATATTTCCATTTCGTACAATATTCTCGTCACGAGACATAATCATATAGTTTGTCTTTTCGGGATTTACTTCCAAACCTATCTCTTTACTTGCTTCAAGTAAAATTTCCGTGTTTTCCCTAATCGTTTGTGGATTTTCTCCTAACATATTCACGTTATCCGCATAGACAAGCAGCTGATGTAACCCGTTCAATTCCAAACCCTGTCTGTTATCTTAGACTTTCCTAATGGCATACTCTAGAGCAAAGTTACAAAGTAAAGGTGATAGTGCATCTCAAGCGCTGACATTGCACCATGCTCTCCTCATCGCTTGGGAATCCCGTTATTTGTAAAGCCTATTTTAGGTAAGTAAAGATATTAACGCCATGCAAGCTATAACGCCATCTAATATTTTATAATTAGTTATATGAAAATCTGCGGTGGCAGCCCTAGTCAGAGAAGTGTGGTATCTAGGGGAACCTTTCTTAAACATCTGGAACCAACAATGAAACAGATTTCTCTCTTTAGTGCGAGTCTAACAACCTATAAGTGAAGAAATGCGCGCTTGAACTGATTTCCAGTAACGTGAATATTGTACTCTGCATAAAGTAAATACAGATAATATTGAATTTGAAATATAGTAAATGTTATGAGAAATTCGTTTATACGTGCTCTTAAGTTTAGTAGAATGGTGCTGTTTTAAAATTTAGAATATATTATGGTAATTAGCCTATTAATTTAAAATAGAATTTACAACTGCAGGTAATAATTCCATCTCGCTGCGAGAATAAACTTTGATCTAGTATGTAATAGCAGTTAGCTTAATTGTCTCTAAATGAAGGGTATCGACCAGACTTGGATGTTATGAAACCTACGACATGAGTAGCACAAAGAAAACTGGACGCAGTTCACTACTATGTGAAGACGGTTGTGCATCACTCAGTTACACTGAACTTGATTGAATTTTTTTAAAGTTATGTGGTAATGAGTATTGATACTTTTTTGTTGTCCCTAATCACTTATAGTTGTTTAATTGTATAATATAATCTTACATTTGTCACTTTTGCTTATAAAATTGTTTCTTTATTCTAAAAAAAAAAAATAAGTGGCGTTATTACTTCCATTGCAGGTAATAGCGTCAATATGCGTCTTAATTTTATTTACTTGTATTGTTATAAAACTTGTCACGATTACAATTTTTTAAACGTACATTCCGTAAGAAAGGTTACAAATGATCAATATCTAAAAGATCAATATTATTGTCCGTATTTCTGATCATTTGTAACCTATTTTTTGTATTGATGGCGTTAATACCTTCACTTACTTTAATTATAATTTTTGTATGTATTAGGATAAAACGGACCGAAGAGCCCAATCCTTGAAGTAGGTTATGAACGTATGAAAATGTACTTCTAAAGTTTCTTTTTTTCGGACTTCCGTGAAATGTTTATCCTAATATTTTAATTACCTTTGTCTTTAGAAAACACGTTTTGAAAACTCATTTTTGAAAATCATGTATTATAAAGATGATCATTGTTACAATGGATCTTTAATTCACTTGTTTAGATGGTGTCCGCAAGTCTTTCGCACTATGATCGCAAATTTCCGCCTTGATAGTTCAATTGATAGATCACTGGCTTACGACGACTGCGGACTCGAGTTCGAATCCCGATGATGGCTGATTGTGAGTTGTAATTGTGGTGCACAAATCTAAGGTTTCTTAGGGTTTTTCTTGGGATTCTCGCGTTTCCCTAAGTCATTGTACCGTCACTCTGCATTTCAATATTCATTACTAGGCCTGAGAAATATATGCCGTTATACTATCAGTGCGCTTCGTGCGCCTCTCACATTGAGTACATTTCAGAGTTGGGGTGAGTTAACGCAGTGCCTTTCGTTCGTTTGAACTCATTCTTATCATCACTTAAGTTAGACCTCAGTATTTGGGTGGTTGAAAGCCATTCCTTTGTCTTCGAAACACAACTATCTGCTAAAGAAAAATTTAAAGATATAATTTTCTTCGTTAAAGAAAAATTGCACTATTTTAAAAACATTTTGTTTTCTGTCTGTAGAAAATACACCTAATATAACAGTGACAATTATCAGCCTTTTTATTTCACTATGTTAAAATGATTATGTATTACGTTTTTGTTCTACATAATTTTTCAATTCACATATTGTTGCAGTGTATAACAAACCATATTTTCAAATTTTCAAAGGAGAATGATTACCTGTAGCTAGAAAAAACAGCCTTACATCTAGAAAAACTTCGTTCCACTTCTGCAGAAACAATCAGGACATATTTGAAATATTTTACGTTGGCATAATCTATCTCAAAATCTGTATCATTATTAATAAATGTCCTCATTTCAAATGAAGTCACAAATTTTACATAGAGCTAAATATCCATAATGTTTACCCAGAATTTTTTTCATCTTGTTTGTTACATTTTTTCCTATTTCGTGTTCCAACTATTCAGTTTCGTCACAATATCATTGACTACATGTTATTTTCTGTCTGTAGAAAAGACACCTAATATAACATTGCAAATATCAGCCTTATTATTTCACTATGTTAATATGATAGTGTATTACGTTTTTGTTTTACATAATTTTTTTTTCATTTCATATATAGGATGATTCACGAGGAAAGGTAAAAAATTTAGGATACGATATCTTAGGCCATTTTGAGCCAAAAAGTTCATATGAACATAGGTCTGTTTTCGAACGATGGCGGAGCTAGATGCATTTCTTTTTGGTAAAAGTCTCGACCCAATGTGAATCAAACGTTACCATATGCTGCTGACATGAGAGAAAGGTCACCGATCGCAATGAATGACGTAACATTGGAATCTGCATTGTGAGCGATGTAGATAAGAGAAGAGAAACAAGCTGGGTGGTGGGACATTACAAATGTCACAACAAATACGCTGTCACTTATCAGTTCACAGCAGTTCGGTCAGCTACCTACAGTACAGTAGTTATATAGGTACAGTTATCGAAAGTGTTAAGTTGTGTTTTTCAAGATGCCTTATAAATTTTCGACTGCATAATACGCCGATATTATGTTGTTTATGGTTTGTGCGATGGAAGTTCCTTGCGTGCCGTCGCTGAATATGAACGACGCTTTCCGAACAGAAGGGTACCATATCGAAGACTACTTACTGTCTATGTCTATAGGGTTGGATGAAAGACTTGGTATAGCAAAGGAACAGGGAAACGAGAGAGACGCTAATCGACCGTATTTTGGATGCGGCATAAGAACAGCTAGAATATTAGGTATGTATCCATACGTGAATGTAAACTTTAAATTTGTCCGTTATCTGTCTCTAAATACGAGTTAATAGGCCTACAATGGAAACTCAGAAGTTTTTGTGAAATCGAAGAGCCATATCTCCGTAACCGTTCGAAAACGGACCTATATTCATATGAACTTTTTTACTCAAAATGACTTGAGAATTCACATCCTAAATTTTTTATCTTTCCTCGTAAATCACCCTATATTGTTGCAGTGAATAACAAACCACATTTTCAAAGGATAATGATTGCCTGCTGCTAGAAAACACAACCTTATATGTAGAGAAACTTCGTTGCACTTCTGCAGAAACAATGGAGGTATATTTGAAATATTGGACATAGCCTAAACATTATTTATCTCAAAATCTTTATCATTATTACAAATTTTCTCATTTTAAATTGTCACAAATTTCGTCCTCGGCATCTTGCTATTATTCTTCTTTACAAGACGTTGAATGTTGCTTGTTACGAATAGCAGTATCCAACTAAGGTTCACTGTTCAACGAAACACACTGAAATTCCCCACCCCAACGCAATTACGTACCGGTACCTAAAGTCAGAGGCGCATGAAGCGCAATGTAACGGCATACAATTCCACAGGTCTACAAAGAAAAAAAAATCGAGAGCTTTTTGAAATCTAATAACTGATTTTGTATATTCAAACTGTATGGATTACAGAAATGACTTTCATTTTCCTGTATCACATCACGTTTCTAAAAAATTACATGTAATACAAATCTTTATAACATGTTTAAATTGACGATATTCAATATATGGGAACCATATGACCAACACACAAATACACATTGCATTCAGTTGTTTCCTTAATATAAATACGGCTTAGACTTTAGATCATCAAAATTATTAACACATTAACTTATGACTTATTGTAATATGTATAAATGTTCAAGGGAAAAACTTATATGGAAATACATTTTATTCAGTGCCTTAGTAAATTGCTTCATTAAGCTAAATTTTATATGTAGGGGCGGTAACAGAATTTTTTCAGGATTTACTAAGCTCTTCTTCACTATGTTCTTGGAACAGTGTGTGTCTTATAGGCCATTCTCGTTTTGTCCAGTGATTCTGTCTATGTCGACTGTCCCATTCACATATGTAACATAGGTACTTGGCGTAACCCTGTTGTTGTCCTAACAACACGCACAAAATCTTCAAATCACCGCAGAGCATTCATTGATGTTCCTTGTACTTGACTTTTTCGAGTAGCCGCTCAAGATTTTCATACGTTTTCTTGAGATGGATAGAATGAGCGACTGGAACTGATACCAGAAGGTTACCATTATGTAGTAACACACTTTTTAAACTTCTCATGCTTGAATCGATGAAGAGCCTTCATTCATTTGTTTTATATTCCGCTCTTAACATTTTATGGGGTTTGGAATGTCAGTGCAATGTACTAAAGTGTCTTCTTGGTTAAAATACTGTTGTAGACCTTTCTCTCGATTTCTGTAAAAGGTTACGTAGGTTCCTGCAGCTAGCAGATTATTCTCTTTCAGCTTTGAAGCTATAAGTTCTGGAGTGTCTTTGGGAGATTTAAATCTCTCATCAAATCATTCAGTCATTTTGTGTGAAAGGTTGGAGCATGCCTTGTGTGTCTGCCCAATTAGAATCTTCAGATGACTCAACAGGTATAGAACTTGTTTCAGAATGCTGTATATGAAGGTCATTAGGAGGGTTTGGTACAGGAATATCAGGACCATGTGGTACAGGTCTAAGCAGATTCCAAATCAGGATAAATCATTCCTTTTTTTGTTTTTTATATTGAAGCCTTTAACTTTGCAAATACAAAAATAGTAGTCGTCAGTATGGTTTTTTGGCTCATGCCACACCATCGGAATTCCAAAACTAAGGACTTTCTTCTTTCCCTTTAACCTGTTACTTAATTTCGCAATAAAACACTGCACGCTTTATGAGGGGCCCATGGTTTATCCTGATCGCCCAGCTTAATTCCAAAATAAGCAAAATACTTTTAACATGTGAAGTTATATTGTGTCTCTGTTTTGCAATCGTGAAACTTCCACAAATATAACAAAATATATTTGGATCGTTCAAACACTGCCTTCTGTTCATGGCTATAGCACAACAAACAAACTAAACCACACCAAAAAGTCCACAGAAACACACTGCAATAGAATAGACTTCTCTGAACTAGTTGCTGTAACTTTTCTCCAATGTCCGCCATAGCTCTACTGATAAATTGTTTGGGTTTGTAATTTGAAGTAGTTTGCATGATATGTATTATCAATTTCTGTATATCACAACTGGTTGAATTGTTTATGCCTTAAATTTAATTAACTTGTTTTGTATTATACATATAGCTCAACTTATGAATGATCGTTTGCGTTTGTAAATTTAATAATCTGATTGGCTATGTATTGTATACTTTTAGTAGAGCCATCGATGTAGCTCAGTCGGCAGACTCGCTGGGCTGCTGATCCGGAGCTGCGTTCGGGCTTGGGTTGGATCCCCCTTTGGTCTTTGGTTCCTTCCGAGGTTTTCCCCAGCCGTGGGACTGAAGCCGGATGGTCTATGGCGAGTCTATGGCGAGTCCTTGGCATCAACCCCTTTGATTTGATTACCCCCCTTTGATTTGATTACCTGGTTGGGTTTTCCGAGGTTTCCCCCACAGAAAGGCAAATGCCGGGTAATATTTTGGCGAATCCTCGGACCTCATCTCACCTCACTACATCTCGCCAAAATGTAAAAAAAAAAAAATGTAAAAAATTGCACAAAATTGTAAAAATTGTAGAAAATTACTAAATTGTAAAACTATAAAAATTTGTAAAAATTGTAATTGTAATATTGTAAAATGTTGACTTGTTCCACATCTTAAAGCTTCATTGCTCATGTAAGATCTATGGAATAAAATAAATGAATGAATGAATGAACAACAGTAGAAAGTGCTGCCATCTGATCATAAAATATAGTCACCTCCAACAACACAGTGATGCAAAATGAACAAAATTAGAGTGATTGTGTACTCTCAAATAAATTGTTGTGTTCCTATTTAATTGGAGATGATGTGTATGTTTTAATATCTTAATAATCACAAATACTGAGATTATTAAAAATTGGTATGTGATAGGACAAAACCGTTGACATTTCTGGAGTCAGGTGAACAAAGTGAATATGAAACAAATATCAAAACCAAAAAAGGAAAATCTGTGTTGACCTGTGTTCTTAGCTCTATTCGTTACTATAGTTTCAGTATCATTCACACAAAACGGTGCGGCGTGATGTATTCTGACTTGACGTACAGATGGCAACAGTCTCAAGAGACATAGGCTGGAAGGGCATAATTGGATCCAAAATGAGGACTGATCCGACAGATGGCACCACAAAGTTGATTCACGATGTCTACAAAATCGCGACTGTTTGAACTTCAAAAGTCATTTCAGTTTAAGAGTAATAAGAAACAGTAAGACCACTGGAGGCTACAGAGCTGACCTTCATCCCCTCCTCCCTACCAAAAAGGAGACCGCTAATTGATTTGTTACTCCACGGGTGGGTTTCAGCGAGGAGATATCAAAAAGCTATGTTCAAGTAGTAGATATGTATACCTATGAGTTCCGCTAACTGATTGTCCACAACTAACTCCAATATAGTAGGCTACGTTGTCATGAACATTAAATGGGGAGAAAGTTCTAAGTTCACTAGAATTTTCTATCTGGTATTACATAAGTACTTTCTCAGAAGTAATGTCGGTTTTGGAGAAAATTTTTCTTGGAGTATGCTATGACAAGAAATTAATCTAATCTTCAAAGTAAAGACCATTATATTCTACGGTCTTAAACCACCTTACAGCGAGGTTTGTTACCCTGCGACAGTTCGAGTTTCTGGTTTTTCATGCGAAGAATTCGGTGATACCCATTCCAACGGTTTCGAGTTTTGGAAATTTCTTCCACGCAGGAAGTAGGTTATGGTTCGAAACAGATGGTAATCTGAAGGTAATCGGGCTTTATGCCGGGTTTGGTAACAGTTCCATTGCTCCCAATTCCTGATTTTTTTTTTCCATGGTTGTTCGAGAGATATGAGGTCTGGCTTTCAATTAAATATTGCCGGGTACCTCTCTCTGAAAACTACATGGACTCGTTCTAACTGTTGAGAATAAATAACGGCATCGACTGCACGTCCGTTTGGAACAAAATCCCAATGAATAATCACGCTTTCAAAATTTCACCAGACACACATTACTTTGAGGCCGAAACCATTTTATTTAACGACGACTTTGGCAGACTGACGAGGATCGAGTCACTGTTTTGAGACGTCAGGGCTACGGTAATATACTTATTTTTATGAAATGTGACAATTCTCCTGATAAATCTAACATCTATAGGATTAGCGATAAGCTGATGACATATCCTTTCTGCGCTGAGCCTGTTCATATATCAAATCATGAGGTACAGATATACAACTTTGTAAGCATCTTAATGTCGTGATACATTGTGTCGTGCCCTCCTCCTACTTGGAGGCCGATGGAGTCGAGGGTTCGCATGCGTTCATTACTCTAATTATACCCCAGTTATACTTAATGTTATGCTATCAGGATTCTGACACCACTATTGTAATCAATAGAACTATTAACCCTTTGAAGCACAAATTAATTTTTTATGATTTTCATATCATGGATCATACCAAAGCTTCAATCAGTTTTTTTTTTCAACGTTTTAACTCTGCACACAATTTCAAAACACAGATGGTACTTCTATGTATACTCAAGAGGTGGTTCCTTGGTGGAATATCTGTGCCCTAAAATTTAGAAAGAAAGAAAACGGTGGTTCTTCTGAATAACCACTATGCTGCAAAGGATTAAGGATTAAGATGATTTCCTGCTTGGAAGTGTAGTGAAGGTATTCGTAACTTTGAAGTCTTCACTTCAGTAATCGGTCAAATGCATAACAAGCACTATTTATTAAAGTCATAATAATAACAAATGTGGTTCTACTTACAGAGTATAGTTGGCCTGGAGCCTTTACCATTGGGCGGCGGGAACTCTCCTCCTGAAGCCATGACATCCAGACTTGCCAGCCTCTGCTCTTCAACGATCCGCATACACCTACTGACTACCGAGACACGCTAGTCCCTGGATCCAACCGAAAACCGCTTCCGGCGCCTACTCGAGGAAGAGGTAGATAAAAGAAAACGCCAAAAGGCTTATATGTCAATTTTGCCCGCTATTAAGATATTTCATCCAATGATATACAAATGAAAATTTGTGGTAGAAAGAACGTCTTAAGGGTCTTAAACGAGTTACAGTCACGTGGTCAATGACGTAAATCTTAATTATGCCAATAGTTTGATACAGTTCGTCTTTTGGGTGTTGCTTGTAAGAAATGTTTAGTAAGCCTCCTCGCGCGGGGCTTCGAAGCCACACGCTGGAGCATGTTTGCTGACATAGGTGCACGTGGATTTCCACACGCAGCTCGCAGGCTAAAATGCTAACGGTGGAAAGCACACGGCTAGCGCTCTGGGAAGCACACTATGTAGCACGGATATCACGCCTCATCCGGTCTGTCGCTGTCGTTATGAAAGACTACAAGTAATGTTCGTAGCCAACAAGTACAAATATCATGTGATTCAATAAATGAATAAAATAATAATTATTTCCTAACCATATCTCATTATCAAATCAATGTTAAAAAGATTGTTGGTCACTGTTGCCCTGTCGACTATGCCTCGGGGCACAACAATTGTATATTTTGAAGCATCAAGTTATTCTGACAATCTACGAGACTTTTTTTTAATGAATTTTCTTCTAAAACTCTGCATGTATTGTCAATATCCCATACCTTAGATCTTCGAGCACGTTATAAGTCTTAAATGTCTCTTTCACCATTATTGAAACACTAGAATCGTCGTCGTGCTACATACTGATTACGATACCCTCACCCTCGACTTCACATAATCTTCTAGCCGCTGCAGCAACTATTTAATCTTGTTCCCAGCACTGTTTTAGAAGGACTCAAACGTTGCGCCTCTGTTTCTTATTCTTTGTATTAAATTGACAACTGTCACATGCTTACAATACGCAATAATAATCATAGCATCCTGTAAATTGCATTGTCCAACTAAATAAAATCATTAAAATTTTACAAAACAGCGAACTTAAAAAAAAAGCGACATTACTTATAAGACGACCTAATATTTTGTTCTAAAAGAGTTTATATGAAATGAAAGCAAATGCAAAGTGAAATTCTAAGTACCAATGGGATGAAATTTTTAAAATAGATAAAAACGGAGGAAGCATGGGATAAACTCTTATTCACCTGTAGGACTTTTAAGCATAGTACTGAGTGCACCTCTGTACACAGTGTTAGACATTGTGCCATTGTTATGTAGTATTCTGTGGCACAGTACATGAGGATAGGCCATCAAAGGGGGAATGGAGAGATAGAACTTAAAATGAGAAAGATTCAATCCGGCATCGGAATTGGAATCCGTTGTGGCTCAATGGATAAAGCGTCAGCACGTGGAGCTGAAAACCCGGGTTCGAATCCCGGTGTCGGAGAGAATTTTTCTCTGTTCTAACACTCATTCTTCATCATTGAAATAAAAGTTTTATATAAGATGTGTAGTAATGCAAATACAACATGTTCGTGATAACGATTATGGTGACGGCAGTGATGTTGACTATATTGGTGATCGATCATAATAAATGACATGATAATGAAATTCATAATGCTCCTACTGATAACGCTGATGATTGTGATGCAATGTCTCATCACTTTTGCATCACAGTGGCGAAATGCAGAGTAACTGAGATTGTGCTATGTCATTAACTCATTATTGTCCTTTTTTGAAAATATCATATTCCCTCACTGCCTCGAGAAATTCTGCACTGCATGTGTCCTGGGTGCACAAACGCTCTGCTAGACTGCCCTCTCCCCTTTAGGAAAATAATTCGCTCAGAGGCAGCGACGGCAAAATTGCGAATTTAAAGGTAACCACCGCGTTATCACGAAGACATAGCGTGCGTATAAAGACTTTTTGAACTAATTTTAATTCAAGAGAGCGAACTGATAAACCCATTTCATAAGATATATTAACTGAGTAATTGTTTAAAATTAAATTAAATAAATTTATAAAGAGACATTATTTTAACTGCCTTTCTTCAATAATTTTTGTGTATATTGTTTTCCATGAATGAATTTTACCTTGACTTGGATTGACTATTGTCCCGCGCCGTGGCGTCGTGGTCTAAGGCATCTTGCCTAGGACTCGTGTTACGGAATGCGCGCTGATTCGAGTTTTCATGGAGGAAGAAATTTTCTCATGAAATTTCGGCCAGTGTATGGCACCGGTGCCCACCCAGCATCGTGATGCACTTGGGGAGTTACGATATGTAGCAAAAATTCGGTTTTGCAAACCAGCTATAACGGCTGCAAGGATCATCGTGCTAACCATACGATACCTCAGTTCTGGTTGGATGATCGTCTACTTCTGCTTCGACATGTGAACGTGAGGCCAACAGCCGGCTGGTCGGTCTTGGCTCTTCATGGGCTGTAGCACCATGGATTTTTGGATTGACTATTCGAGGGCTGGGCCCAGAAAGGATCCTTGACCAATTGTATAATTGTACAATTTCGACAGATGGCATTCGTGATTCCGATACTGATAGATGGGCCATATTGCCTCAGCTCAGACAGGGAAAAGCCCCATTCCGAGACGAATACCTGCTAAGCCTCACGGCACGAAGCCACATGCCCTTCCTTCGTCAGTATCGGAAACCCGTACTACTCCAGATTTTAACCCGACCTATTTTTAACTATTGGAGATGATCGTTGGAATGAGGAGAAGTAGGAAAATGTGGGTGGAATGATAGAGAGAAACGGGAGTACCCGAGAAAAATATCTACAGGGTCTGCTTAATCCTCAAATTCTATCCGACTTGACCGGAGATGGAAAACCAGCGTTATATGTATGCTACAAGCAAAGCTCAGCTCGAACTCTTCGTGGCGCGCATGCTATACCCCTCTTACCCCCCTGCAGAAGGAGTGAGAGCATGCTGGGAACGGGACCATACGTCATCTGCGCGATACAGTCACGCCCTCTGGTTTCTGCGCACTGAGTTTTCCTTGTTGGATGCCTATAGCGCTTGAGCCACAAACACGGCAAGAATTTGACCGTATGTGACGTATAACTGTTAAGGAGTATCTTCAGGGCTTTGCAGAAGCCATCATCGTGTGTTCAAACCCACTTAGTGCGCCCATTATCGGTATTCTATCTTGTGTTGTGGATGGGGACTCACGTCATGCTGACACCACGTCGCGAAAAATCCATATGTTAGGTCAGGAAAACAGACATGGTCTAAAGCCAAGGATCTTAAATGTCTGTAAGGACCGGAGAATGTAGTGAAATCTATTCTGCATGATCATAGACGTAAAAATGCAGGTTATCTTTTTAAGTAATTTTCCAAACTAGACCTCGCAGTAAGTGAAGTATAATACGTAGTCTACTTGAAATTATGCAAAGGCATTCCGCGTGCAATGTATGACTCATTGATACAACATTGAATGTATTCGCATGTGGCCATGAGTAGAGCAAGCAGTTGGATCCGTTATACGTACAACTCCCGGATGCAGGGTTGCCAGATAAAGGAATCGCAACCATCGTACCAACTTATGAAAATCGTCGTATTTCAGCTTAAAATTGTCGTACATTTCTCAGCTTCCTGATATAATAATAATACTAATAATAATAATAATAATAATAATAATAATAATAATCCGTGGCGCTACAGCCGGCTGCTGGCCTCACACCCACGTGCCGAAGCAGAGGTGGATGATCAACCAGAATGGAGGTATCGTGTGGTTAGCACGATGATCCTCCCAGCCGTTATAGCTGGCTTTCGCAACCGGATTTTGCTACTTATCGTAGCTCCCCAAGTGTATCACGATGCTGGGTGGGCACCAGTTCCATACACTGACCGAAATTTTATGAGAAAATTTCTTCCTGATATACAGTATTTATATTATATAATTCTAGTCCACCTCTATGTAGTAATGATTAGTATGTCTGACCGTGGAACGAGCGGACCGGGGTTCAGACCTGGTTGAGACAAATTACCTGGTTAAGGTTGATTTCAGGGTTTTCCCCTAACCCATTAAGAGCAAATGCTGGGTAACTTTCGACTTGGAGTCATCTCGTTGGCATTATCACCTTCATGTCATTGACGTCAGATAACCATCGCAGTTGGTGACTCGTAAAATAACCTACATATATTATATATGTCTATCAGTAAATTTTAGTTTCAAACTTTAAGAATACTATTAATTATTGTTCACATCCACAATGACATTCAGCATTGAAACGAATCACCACCCATTTCTTCATCATCAACACTGTCATCGCCGTCAAGCATGCACGATGACAGTTGGTTAGAAACAAGTTTTTTTTTATTTATTTTTTTTTAAGTCAGCAGAAATTTGATCTTTGGCCGGCGCGGCGGCAGATATTTTAATATCAATCATTGCGGCGGCTGAAAATTATATCATTAATTCATCTACAGTCGATTCAGACTCGACAACTCTACTAATGTCGGCGCGTTTTGGCTTCTTAATGGTACTGCGGTACTGTTTCATTTATAAAAAACTTCCTTTGTCGAACAAACAAGGAAGTTAATAAAATTAAACCAGTATTACTTTGATATAACCGCGCCCTATATGTGAAACCTAGAGCTCAAGATGACAAATTACGATTTACCTGGCAAGCATAGTTACCTCCTTAAAGCATGTTTTTTTTTTCATATTAGTCAAGGACATACTGAATGAAGAAAACTTGTCTAAAAGGTACTAATTAATCATCAATTTTATTTTAATAACTAGTGGCTCGTGCAGCAAATGCTGCTGCAAACTAAGTTCGTTAGACGTTCAAATAAAAATTTTTCAGATTTATTTTCAATGAAGAATACTTGTCTTTTTGATAGTTATTTGCTTCCATAATAATGAAACATACTCCGTCTGAATGTTTTTTTTTTAGGCCAAATACTTTTTCTTGAACCTAGCCAACTTCAGTTTTTGAGTTTCAACGCGAAAACGCAAGTATAAATGTCAGGACGATAGCAGTAGCTATTTCAGGTCATTGTGGATTGTAGGCAAAAGTTAAAAAAATGTCAGGTTTGCTAAGCTTTCGAACAATAGCATTTTCGTATAGCTGCTGCAGGTAGAACTTGAAATGTAGAGCGTAAAATCATTTTATCCTACTAAGAGATCTTGCTGAAATGATCTGGAGACTACAAAATTTTCTAGGCCTCTTATTTTATCAGTAACTAATACCTTTTTATCTTTCCTTAGGAACTGTAATTTTTGCGCTCTCTCGAGCCAATACCGAAGACAATGACACATATCAATATCTACACTACACCGCCATTAAGTATATGAAAAAGACCCAACCCCACTGGTTTAATAAGTATAAAAATATTTGATTTTTAATAACAATATTATTATCTTACTTAATTTTCGTACTTATATATAGCAGTCACTCAGTAAATTATAGAAATGAAGATCTAAATTAAGATATTCTCTACAGTTACTTACATAACCTCAAAACGTTTCACTTTCATGTCATCAATATAGCATCAATATTATGTACAATTAATGAAGAATAGACGTATCATGATATTAACTATAATAATATTTAATTTCTAATGGTAATAATGTCATCAAACCACCTCAAGTTTCGTAGATTTGAATATCCAATACACAGCTGTACTCAGAAAATTATACACTTCAGAATCAGTTTTTAATAACAGATTGAATTGAGCTCTAAATATGTCGGCAATCCTGCAGGTCATGGCCTTCGTGTAATAGCCTATTGTTTATTAGTGTGTGTTTTGTTCTGAAATTCAATCAAGTCGGCCGTGATTGAATAGAATTAGTTCTCAAAACTGACAACAGATGGATTTTAGAAAATAGGAAAATTATGTAGGAAAATTGACATTTCACTGAAAACTACTATTTTTCCGAAAAACTTTGGTGCCAGGCATGAAAATGAGGGGTCACTCATTAAAATCCGTTCAGCCGTTTTCCCGTAATTTCCATTACCAGTTCAAATTATATATATATATATATTTTTTAATAATTATAAACCAACATTACCTGTAAGTTCCAAAATAATTTTTTCCCTTCAGTGAAATAGTCGTACAAAATTGCGTACGACATAGAGTGCGGTACCTCGTATAATTTCTCAAAATTGTCGTATGCGTACGTCTATAGTCGTACGTATGGCAACCGTACTCGGATGGTAAAGTTCAAACAAATGAATGACTCCACGGATGACTGTCAGCTCCAGAGACACCACTGAGTCGACACCGAGGAGATCTCTAAAGGTCATCGCTTCGCGAATACCAGCCAGGCCTCTCAAGCAGCCCTCATTCGGCATGATCATGATAGCTAGGGCTCAATCGTGAACATTCACAGAGAAGAAGCGATTGGCTGGTCGATTCCACTTGACATCACCGAAGGTCGTACATTTACCCTGAAACAACATGTATTTTATGAAATGAAATGAAATTCGACTTCGTCCATTGCAAGTATCTCTCCAGTCAGCACTGGGAATTGAACCCTGCCTAATTCGGGGGATGATAAACCTAGAGCTACCAGAGAAGTCGAAATAGTATTACCTTAAGTCAGAAATTAACAGTTTGTTTTGAAGTAGAAAGTTCATGCTCGAGGCCCAAATAAATAGAACTTTGCGAAAATTTCGTCTGACGTTGCTTGCTTAACAACGGCAATGAGATATTACGTCACACTATTCTGACGTTACTTGATTAGCAACAGATCAGACTCTTTTATTGGTATGATGTTTGCTAGAGCAGTGTTCCGCAACCTTTTTACATTCACGGCACGCCGTAGATGGGCCTAGAAGCAACACGGCACACCAAGATACTAATTCCCTCAGAAACATATGATGTGACTCTCTTAATATAATTACATAATGTAATTAAATTTATTATTATTATTATTATTATTATTACTCTTGTTATTATAAAACAGAAATCGACTCTAGTATTTATTAAGAATTTATGAACTTTAATTCACTGTAGATATACGGATTTTATTACTAATATTAAAGTAAATAACTTTTCTCACACCTTCAATGTGATACTTGGGCCTGCTTAGCTGCACACAGCTGGTTGATCCGTGGTGGAATCGTTAACAGTGCAAGCCTCATTTCTTCATCGATGGATTTGAGTCTCTCTCTCTTTGATGTTTTAATTTTCAGTTAATGTCGAGAAGCCCAGTTCACACATATATGTAGCTGAAAATGGCAATAACATATTAACTGCAATCTCGGAAATAGCCGGGTATTCACTCCTTATTGACAACCAAAATGTTTCCAAAGGCACTTCGAGAAGTTTTAATTTCAATATTCTGTCTGCTTTTAAGTCTGCTAGTTCCTCTTGTACAAGTATATTATTCGGAAGATGTTTTGAATTCACAGTGAATGAATCACGAACCCAGTAAAAATCTTGAACACTCTCTCCAAAATAATTTTTGAACTTCTGCTGCAAGATTACTAAATCTTCTTTAATTAAGTCCATCAACACTTTATTACCGTCAGCAAAGGGCCATACAGTTGGGAACATCTCAAACGACCCATTTTGAGGTATTAACACCGTTTCAGCTATTATGTGTACTTTTTGTGAAACCCGTACCGACATCATCATGAGCGTCACTTGCCTTCTTCTTTTTTTTTTTTTTTTTTTTTTTGTTCCAACAACAGACGATAATAATATGCATATTATAATATATATTTGTTGGCAGAAAAGAATGTTTTGCTATCAAATGTCGCTTCAATTTACTGGGAACCATAGCATTACTGAGATTTTCACCACACACAACACACTCTGGGATTGGGCATGTTTTGTCAACACACCATTTTAATTTCAATTAATTTTCGAGTAACACCTTTCATCTTGTGAAGGCACACCAGTGTGCCGCGGCACACCGGTTGCGGAACACTGTGCTAGAGAGATGGACTCAGTGACACCAACTTTTGAAAAACATTGGGTGGTCTCAAACAATTGAGTGAGATACAGAAGCTTTAAAAAAACTCACAAATCCTTTCCATGTATTATGATCTTAATTTTCGTAATATTGATATTTAATTTTAATTTAATTTAATTTATTTAACTAGCTAGCTAGCGAGTACAAATTGAACTTATAAAACAAAAATGTTTCTAGCCACTACCGTAAGAGCCATGCTAGTGTACGGAGTGGTCTTAGCAAATAATATAATATAAAATTTACAAAGACAAATTAACTTAATTCAAACCAATAAATAACACACAAGAGCAAAAAAGAAAAAAGAAGAAGAAAAAGAAAAAGAGAGAAAACACATTTAATATAAATTGACAGTGATATTCAATTAAAAAAAAAAACATGAATATAGTCGTCAGAAATAAAAAGTAAGAAAATACATTTGTTGATATTATATCATGAATATTTTATAAATTTCCTTTTTAAAAGCTTCAATTTTAAAATAAACTTTATAACTACGGATAATAAAATGTAGACTGCCAAAAATAATAAAATGAAAATGTAAAAACAATTTGAAATATATGTGTTTAGTATAAGATCCAGGGGCTATTTTCCGTTTCTTGTAGGCAACATTCTTTTGTAGTTTTAATATGAAATAAAAACTCTTCCATAGTAGTAATTACATGTAAAAAATCACCGCATTATCTTGTGCATAGCTGTTCTGCATAATTATTCAGTTATAGTCATTAAATAGAACGTTATAACTATGTAAACCAGTGGTCGGTAAAGATTACGTCATATAAAATGCAACCTGCAATACGCAACAAAGAGAAAGGTAGGAGGGGAGAATATCCAGACTAGTCAACGTTGAATGAACAAGTAATGGCTAAGGAGAGGGAGATCATGCCTTACCCTTCCGGCCTGCATGTCTATTAAAGGTTTGACTCGCGAGTCACGAAAACCGACCACTGAATTGTAAATATTTTTAACGTGGGAATTTTATTTATTTTAAAAATGTGTAAATTATTTATAGAACGTGGGCCCACCAATATGCAGCACGGCATGTTGCAAATGTTTCTCCTGACTGCACTTATTCCCATAAATTCGTCACAAACATCTTCTAAATTCAACTTTTCAACACTGTTCTTTTTTGGTACCTGACTAGAGGTAGGAGAGACGAATAAATTGAACACCAATAATGCATCTGCTTATTAAAAATAATAATCTGTTATTTACTGCTCTTCTGAACAATTTACCACGTATCACAACAGATGATGATGATGATGATGATGATGATAATAATAATAATAATAATAATAATAATAATAATAATAATAATAACGCGACGACATATTCTTGGTTGAGCTTGGGCCCCATGGAACCTTATAAGTTGACGTCAATGGATGGACTCACTTTCTTGCGTGAAATATATTTCTTATTTCTCTCATCATAGACCCATACTAACATCTTTTCGACAAATAAGTTCAGATGAAACATTGTAATTCTATTTTAAATACTTGTAGATATATATGGTATAAGTTATATTAATTAAATAAATAAAAGGAAAATAATCGTTACTAATTCAATACATGAATAGAATAAAAATTTATTTCACTTTCAATTATAATACTCACAATCCTTCACAAATAAGAAACAATTCCTTAAAACCAAAGACATCACAGTAACACCCAACCAGAAGCATGAACGTTTCACGCAATTACAGGGATCCTATGAATACCCTATCGCTGTCCCGGTCTTTGTACTACCCCTGATCTCATATATGAGGCACTCAGAAGCAAAGTGATACAAGTGATAATTAGTAAGTTTTGGGATAAATGACTTTGAAGTTGAAAAGAAAATTTAAAAATCTGTTGCAAAACTATGTTACTGTAAATTTACAGTTGTAGGCCTATTATGTTGTTACCTATATTTTTTAACTTCTAAATAGAAATTACCTATTCTAAAACAGTTTAGATCAAATAGGACCCTAAAGTCACTTGTATTATTGTGCCACGAAAATATTTTTGTGGAGAAGTAATATAAGTGCAACAGCTTTCAGTGTCTGTATATTATTTAAAAGAAGAACAAGAACATAGCTTAAAACATTGAAACATTCCTGTTTTAACAGCATTTGAGCTTTCTTATTATCATATAACACAAAATGTGTCTGTATAACCGAAAGAAGTGGGTTAAGAATATTTTTCATTTTCAATTAAATTCAGCCTTATTCGCTGTCCATTACGTCACTAGCCTCATCTGAAGAAGTCACATCATCTCTCTCTGCTGCAATATCTGTTTCTGTCATGAAATGCATCCGTAGGCCTCCTACCGCGTGTATTTCTTGAACTTCCTCTTCCATGCTCTCTTCCACGTCCATGTCTTGCAATCCTTATTTTAGGCCCCTCCTCGTGCTTCAGGTCATCAAAGAAAGAGTGGTGTATGGATGGGATGAATTTCTTTAGCTCTTGCAAGTTGCTCCACTTATAAAAGCTCTTATAGCAAAAATTATCCTTATTGGATCATTGTATAGTTGGTCCTCTCAATGTGTGCAGGCTTTCCACGAACATGTTACGAAAAGTCAGCGCTGTATTATATTATCTCTCTCCATCATGGCAAATGAATTAGTCATAAACAGAAGAAACGCAACAAAACTATGTAAACAACGCACTTGTATTAGTTTGCCTCTCAGTCAAAGCTCTGTATGCATTGTAATACAAGAGTAAGGCCAACATGGAGCAGCACTGATAGGAACCGCACTACATTACTTTTTTTCTGAACAGAAGTGACATTAAAGATTTAGAATGTACACTTATCTCACATTTTTTTTTTAAATGTCACTTGTATCACTTTGCTTCTGAGTGCCTCATATGTCAGATTGGTCATTCCCATGTTATGAAATGGCATCATAAAAAGAGAACAACCACTAGAGCTTCCTGTCGTAAAGACATTTTTGGTAACGATCGCTAGATGGAAGTACCGTTGCTCAATGCAATTCCATAAAGTTTACAATTATTTTTCAGTCGCTAGATGGCAGCATAGTGAATTTGATAAGTTTGGTTGTCTTGAAATTCCACTAGGCTGATTAATCTGTTATATGTGATCAGGGGTACTTGTACTATTTTTTAGTCTCGCCGCTTGACTGAAGACGTAGCTGGGGTAATTAATACACTGTACAAATGCTCGCAGTAGCTGAAGCTTGTCCGTACACTGAGCGAGAATTCGACAAGGATTTGTCATGAAGAACTTCCGGTTAAGTCACTGTGCCTCATTTCGGCCTATTTTCGATATTCATTCAAGACCTGCGTAGACAATAGGTTTTCCTTCACTTGTGAAATTCTATCTTAAATCTGTTGGTGCATACCTATCAAACTCATGCTCCCAAAGTGTGAATTACGTACGGACGGAGTGCTTGCCTTGTGTATTGTCTCATGTCCCTTGCATCGATAGAAAGTACAGACCGATTTAGTCCTGACAGCTCAGCGACGCGAAAGAGGGGAAGTGATAGGAGTAGTGGGGAAAGCCCTGGGGTAGAGATGAGGGCGAGCGGTCGGTAAAGGAATGCAGTACAGCTTAATTGTACTAGAAACATACTGCTCTACCGCACGCATGACATTCGATCGCTCCGACGGCAAACGAGAGACTAACCCAAACACCCCTTGGCGAAACTAAATGGATTCGCCTGACCCAGGCGCACATCGCCTGGGACTACTGTACGGCCTTGCGAGTGAATACAAATAGGTGTATTATAATTTATACGTTATAATCGTGGTTGCTGGTTGCATAAACTTTGCACACCTAATTTGTTAAGTACTCATTATTGTAATTACTTTACAAATTCTAATGAACAAAGAACGTATATAACAACAGTGATAATAATTGATGATATGATACTAATGTGTAATTTTTATAAAACTGAAGATACGTTACTCTCTGGCTGTCGGCTCTGGGGCTTTTAAATTAAAAATAAGAGAGAAAGAGAAAAAATAAAACTATAATACATGTCTGTCCAACTGACTCTTTTAATGCAAAGCACCTCCTCGTTTACATGCTCCATCCTCATCAACTTGAGTTATAAAATGTTTGATATATTCATTTGTCTTAATTTTTGCCAACTACACCATTGCTTATCAGTAGGGACGAGAATTTCATGCACTATAAAATCCCAAAATATGCATGCATTCATGCGCTATCAAACTATGAAACATGCACGAAAAAGCGAAAATACATTAAAATATGCACTTTCATTTTTGTTCCAAATTTCTTATTACACTTCACTTTTTTTTTGCACAGTTAACGACTAACAACATTTCTAAATTGGTTTCTGTGAGGTTCCTGTGCTTTTCAGGCAATATGTTTTTGTAGACAGAGAATGATCTCTCTACATCGCAAGAAGTTATGGATGCAAACTTAAATACACATATTTGTGACAGTGTCAGGTCAAATTATTCATTCAAGTTTTTGCCACAAATAACCTTCACTGCACAAAATAATCCGTAGTCCGGGTTCGCGTTTATGACTCTGACCAGTTTATTTTAAAGACGTTTTGTAATGTTTTGCAAAGAACAACTGTCGTAGAAAATATTCGAAAACAGAATAGTAGTGCTTACCTTAGAACATCCCCATCTGATCTAATAAAATCTTAATCCACTGTGCAAAGAGTACACTTTTGGAACCTTTAATTGGAGGCATATTAGAACCACATTAACACACGCGAACAGAATAAACAAACACATTAACCGCTTATGAGGTTCACACACTGTAAAGACAACTGGAAAAGGAAAGAATATTTACAACCTCCCTCAAACAGGTTGATTTTGACCTAAATTGTTTGTCGGCAGTTTCCTTGAACCCTCTATATTTCCTCTCTACTATTCTCAAAATATTCAACGTAATAAATCTATTTATGACACGCAGTCTGCAGAGAGTCGTCCGTAAAGTGTTGTAAAAATGAACTTCAGTCCAGGGGAAGGTCCTCTAACATCGTATTGTGAGAACTAACATTTTATTTAAGTTTTCTGTTATTTAGTTTTTTTTTTTATTTTCCTTCGTCAATTCTGATTCCTGAGCTAAAATAAGGGACATAAAAATCGAGAAACTATGGTGTCCACTCAGAATATTAAAAAATGCATTTATACTGAATATTATGTATATTAAATGCATGATTAAGCTAAAAATTGCTTAAATATGCATTATGCATGTTTTTATCCCCAAAAAGGCCAAAACATGCAAATATGCATGGAAAAAGTACACATATTTGGAACCGGAAAGTAATGAAATGGATAAATACTAAGTTTGAGCTATGTCCTATGTTCCTATAAAAACCAGGGGCGTATTTTGCGGACTACCGGGGCTACCGGCGGTAGCCCAAGGAAATTACAAAAGAAAAAGTTTATAATATAACATAATGTAATAATTTTGTATTACCGTATTAGTTTTACCACAGTAATTAAAATTAAAGTAATTGTTAGATTTATATGCGCTCTCTGCTCTCGAAAAGAAACAAGTTGTCAAGGCGGCATCACTGGAGAAACCGCTGCCGCGAAGGGTAGCCTGTGACCGTTCCGCTCACGTCGCACAACTGCCCGTCCCCCACTCCCTCCTGTTTCCATCGTGCACTGTAGGAGGGTGAGTTGCCGCTCTCGTGATCGGTTTCTTGGAAGGCGCGAAGGCGCGAAGCAACAATATGCTTAGTACGCTAGTTCATTAATGTGATTGTGTTCTTGCAGTGCAATATTTTAAATTTGTGATTTGTTCGAGTGTCTAAGAGTTATATTAATTGTGAATTATTAAGTTTTTAATTTCCCAATTAAGTGATATTGTGAAAAATATGGTAGAACAAGTTTCTGGAGAGGTTTGTGTTGAAAATGACTGTGTAATAGAAGGTTTATTAAAAGTGCCTTTTAACCGTCGTACATACAACGAGAAAGTTGAAATTGTGAAAATGGAAAGACCAAATCCTGAGTTAAATTTTTCCATGGACGTAAAAGAAAAACAGCGTGAGTACACACGCCATTTCACTTCAACATCATATGGTAAGTGGAATTGGTTGTGTGGTACTTTAAACTGTCTAAACTATTTTGCTGGCCATGTTTGTTATTTAGCCGCGAAACTAATGTGTGGTCAAAAGAGGGGTTTTCTAATATGAACTCCCTTCGAACGGCAGTCCTAAAACACGACAAATCAAAAGCTCATATTTATAGTAGCATGAACTTTGCAAACTTTGGGAAGACAAGAATTGATTTACAGCTAGATAAGCAAAAGTTCTACACATCAACCAACACAATGCTCTTGTGAAAAAAAATCGGGAGATTTTACTGCGTCTTATTAACGCAGTCTGCTTTCTAGGAAAACAAGAATTGGCTTTTCGGGGTCATAATGAGAGTGTGGAATCAGACAATAGAGGAAATTATATTGAATATTTAAGTTCCTTAAGTGAATTTGACCATTTACTGGCCAATCATCTTGAGAGTTCAACAGTATTCCGTGGTACTTCTCCCGCAATTCAGAATGACTTAATATTTGCTATAAGTGGGGTTATGATAAAGAACATAAAATCTGAAATAGAAGAAGCACCTTTTGTGGCCATTGTTGTTGATGAAACAAGTGACTGCTCTAATCAGAGTCAATTGTCCTCTGTTTTAAGATACGTCGACAGTACTGCCAATGTTCAAGAACGGTTTATAGGATTCACAAATGTCAGTTCGGGCAAAACTGCTGCTGCTTTGTTTCAACATGTGGAAGGTGTTATAGCAGAATACAATGTCGGCAATAAGTTAATTGTACAGACATACGATGGTGCTTCAGTTATGGCGGGAAATATTAATGGCTTAAAAACAAAAGTTCAAGAAAAGTATCCTCAAGCACTATTTGTCCATTGTTACAGCCATGTTCTCAATTTAGTTTTGCAACAAACTACTTTATCCATTCCAGAATGCCGCATTTTTTTCAAAACACTGTCGGGTTTAGCTGCATTTTTCTCATCATCTCCTAAAAGATCAGAAAAACTCAAGGAATTTATGAAAAAGAAACTCCCAAAAGTAGCACCAACTAGATGGAATTTTACATCTCGGCTTGTAAATACAGTAAAGGAATACAGAGAACAACTGACTGCTTTCTTTGAAAATATCATTTGTAATGACTCTGAAGAAAACTGGGATGATGATGATGTAATTGTACAGGCTCAAGGATATTTGTATTTTTTCACACAGTTTCAGAATATATTTCTTCTTGAAGTCTATGCTAGAGTGTTCGCACATACAGATGTGCTCTACAGTATTCTTCAGACAAAAAGTCTAGACATAGCATACTGCTTGCAAGAGATATCAAAGTTAAAACATACTATATCCGAGTTCAGACATAGTGGGTTTCCGTCCATATGGAGTAATATGGAAAATGAAAATTCTTCAGACAATACAATGGAACCACCATTAAAGCGAAGAAAAGGAGTGATGAATTGAAATACAGACAGCTGTACTACAGCATACTAGATCGTATGCACATGGAAATTACTGACAGATTTTCTGATTATGGAAAGCTTCAGTTCACACATCTTCTAGATTCTCAAACATTTTCTGCTTATAGAGAAAACTTCCCGAATGAGGCACTAAACAAATTATTTCAGTCCTATAACAGTCACTTTGATCAAGTACGTTTGAAAAATGAATTAAGTGTAATATATTCAGCAAAAGTCTTTGATTTTTCGAACAAACCTATCCATGAAATATTATCTGCCATATATGAAAACCAGCTGCACCAAGTTATTCCTGAAGTCCTTAAATTGGCAACATTAATTGTGACAATACCAGCTACGTCAGCATCGGTAGAAAGAACATTTTCTGCGTTGAAGAGAATAAAATCCTACTGTAGATCAACTCATACACAAGAACGTTTATCCGGCTTGGCACTGATGTCAATTGAAAAGTCATTTCTACAGAAACTTCGCAAGCGGCCCAACTGTAATTTCAATGACGAAGTCATCAAAGTATTTTCGTCCCAATCAAGACGTCTGGAATTCACATATAAATAGGTAAGGAATTTTATTATAGGGTTTTAAAAATATATTTTGTGTAATAATAGGGTCAGTGGTAGCCCAGACACTTAAACCAGTATACGCCACTGATAAAAACATGCATTTGCATGAAATGCACGTCTCTGATTATCAGTTTTATTGTGTACTACATTATTATTATTATTATTATTATTATTATTATTATTATTACTATTATTATTGTTATTATTATTATTATTATTATTATTATTATTATTATTATCACATAAGGAAAATCTAAGTGGCCATAACGTTAACTGGACCACTCTGGGCGTGTTTTATTTATTTATAGTGTTAGTAGTATCACTAGTAACTTTCGTAGTTCTTGCATACCATTTCTTGTTATATGCTCATTATTCGCAGACAACCAGGCATTATTTACAGAAGATGAAGATGACGTGGCATATACGAGACACAAACTTATAGAAAATGGGGTTTAAATATTAACCTGAAAAAAAACTGAACACATACAGTATATACGCCTGACAATTAAGTTCGCGCGAACTCATCCTCCAAAAATGATCGTGTCTCATTGCTGAATATCACTACCGTCACTACCCTTGGGATACTATGCACTGACGCCAGCGTCTAGTCCACCACCCAAAGCAATTTTGGAACTCTGTTTCTGAAATGGCGAACAGAGCTCTCGTTATATGATCCTTGATGTCTTGAATGTGAACAAAATGTCTACCTTTCGATATTTTCTTTGTCTTCATATAAGTAAAAAAGTCATTGAGGACCAGATCAGGTAAGTAGGGACGATTTTCCAATACAGTTATATATTTATTGTCTAAAATTTCCTTCACAGACAGTGTCGTGTGAACTGATGCATTGTCGTGTCGCGAAAGGGTCATTTCATGCCAACTCAACCAGAGAGTGTTACATCAACACCATAAATTTACCCCTTTTTTATTCAGAAAGTTGGTTCACACTAAAGAATTTGTAAACCCCACAGGAAAAGCATTCATTGCAATTAATTTAGGAACCAGGACTGTCCAAACTTCTGACTTAATGACAACTGAGTCATCAATCACTGCATTTATTTTCATAAATTTCATTACTGAACGTTGTAGTTCATTATTGAAAAAATTTGTTCCTAACACTGCTTATTAAATGTATAATAGGCAAGAAATTTGTTCAAAATTTTGTGAAAATATTGAATTTTAGAAATTTATTTTTCATGTACGAACACGAAGTATGGTTTTTATTTTCAGTGCAATAGAATCTACATACAGGATGAGTCAGGAGGAAAAGTACATGGTATGAGGGGTGATATTGATGATTCTGAAGAAAAAAGTTTATAGGAATATATGCCCTGTTCTTTACAGTATCTGACATACAGCTGTTCGAAAATAACAGCCGTCAGTCTCATGTTATTCATCAGCACTCACGTGCGGACGCAACCAAAACATTAGGTTGTAGTAGAATCAATGAAACATCATGGGTGTTGAATTGGTCGCAATTGAGTAATTTCTTGGCCACCGAGGTCACCCGACCTTAGTCTATTGGATTACTGTGTGTGGGATGGGCTTAAGAGCGAAGTTTACAAGCGCAAATTGGAAACAAGGGAGGAACTTCTCACTCGCATTTTACATGCTTATGCTCAAGTAAAGGAATGTCTGAATCATCTCAGGTCGGGAACACAGCAACTGTCTACAAGAGCTGCAAAGTGCATTGAAGTTGACGGTGTTACTGAATAACCCATCCTAACTGCGTTGCTGGTCCCTGTCGCGATATTATCGGTATGAAGCTGAGCCTCTCATTCCCCGGGGAAGTAGTCCCTGCATCTTGCTCTTAATAGGAGGCTGCGTGAGCCCGGAGCCGCTCTGGGCTGCTGAGAGAAGAGAGAGAACGTGTTTTGCTTGGGATCGAACCACGACTGCCCGGCGCACAGTTGTTAGCAACTGTCACAAGGTTCTGTTCGGCTATATAGAGAGCATGCATTGGAAGTCAGTACGAATAGCGTCTCCATTTTATTATTCTGAACTTTTTTTTTTCAAGATTTTTAATTTACGTTTGGCGAAATTAAATTAATCAACTCAATAAAAATGTCATATACTTTGTGATCACACATTCCGTACTGTAACTTTGAACGGAAATGTTTATAATATGTCAACGTTCGTCGAAAAATATTTTCCTAATAACATAATGTCTATAATAAACTCGACATACATACATACATACATACATACATACATACATACATACATACATACATACATACATACATACATACATACATACATACATATAATAAGCTTCCAATTCCAAAACTGTCTACATCCATTCTTAACAATTTTCAGGAAACGCCAAAAACTGATAACGTTTTTCCTAATTGTTTGCAGTGTTCGTCATATTTGAAGCTCATTTATGGAAGGAAAGAGAGAATTTAGGCACAACATTCATTAGAAAATTGCTAGAGACATTTAGGTAGATGACGAAACCGCCATTATCGCAATTTAAAGAAAATGGATTTAGACAGTTTTGGAATTGGATGCTTCATTATGTTCTGCCCATGGGCAGGTCTTTCACTGCAAACTCAGCATTCTCAAATCTTTCCTATTTCTGCCTTCCTCTTAGTCTCCGCATATGATCCACATATCTTATGTCGCCTATCATCTGATATGTTCTTCTGTCCCGAACTCTTCTTCCGTTCACCATTCCTTCCAGTGCATCCTTCAGTAGGCAGTTTCTTCTCAGCCAGTGACCCAACCAATTCCTTTTTCTCTTTCTGATCAGTTTCAGCATCATTCTTTCTTCACCCAATCTTTCCAACACAACTTCATTTCTTATTCTGTCTGTCTACTTCACACGCTCCATCCTTCTCCATATTCACATTTCAACAGTGGCGTATACTGGTTAAAGGGTTTGGGCTACCGCTGACCCTATTATTACACAAAATATATCTAACAATTACTTTAATTTTAATTACTATGGTAAAATTAATAATACAAAATTATTACATTATGTTATATTATAAACTTTTTCTTTTGTAATTTCCTTGGGCTACCGCCGGTAGCCCCGGTAGCCCGCAAAATACGCCCCTGCATTTCAAATGCTTCTATTCGTATCTCTTCATTTCGTCGTATGCCCATGTTTCTTCTCCATACAATCCCACACTCCACACAAAACACTTTACTAGTATCTTCCTTAGTTCTTTTTCCAGAGGTCCGCAGAAGATGCTCCTCTTTCTTTTAAAAGCTTTCTTTGCCATTTCTATCCTATTTTTGACTTCCTGGCTGCAGCTTATATTACTGCTTACAGTATATTCCTAGTATCTGAAGCTGTTCACATGTTCTACTGTCTAATTTAGAATTCTCAAGATAAATCCCACATCTTCAGCAATTAACAAACCCAGCTATGACAGTGAAAAGAGGGGGGAAAAGGGAAAGGAGAAAATATTTGATGTACAGTTGTCAAAAAAAAGTGGCCGCACTCGTGAACAGCGAATATTTTCAAAGTCCACTTCGGGTCGCGGCGATGTTACACGATGCATGTGCTTGTACAAGCAGTTCCGGAACTATGAAAGTGTCCCGTGTCTGCGCCTCGCAGACCAGCGGAAGAGTGCTTGTTTAATGATTCAAAGGTTGTGGGTTCGGGCCTTCTTCAAGTTTTCATTTTATTTTTTAATCGTTCTTTAGCGATGTAAATGATATTCAAATTATCATTTATATCCAGTTATCGTTCTTCATGGATATCACGTTATTTATATTTTGTTATCGTTCTTTAGAGATATGAATAAAATTCAAGTCATCATTTGTATTCTGTTATCGTTTTATAACGATATGAATAATAATTATCACTATTGTATCTCCAATAGGGGTTAGCCCTATTTTATATAATAATAATAATAATAATAATAATAATAATGATTTATTTTAGCTGGCAGAGTTAAGGCCGTAAGGCCTTCTCTTCCACTCAACCAGCAAAAAGTGTATATACATATGCATGAACTTACAAAGAATCCAACAATTTGATTTAGATGAGAGTTACATGTATACAAAAGTTATTTACAAATTGAACAACAAAATACTATGAACTATTAATTAAACACTGAAATAAACTGTGTAGCAGAATTAAACTAAAATACATAGAATGTTAATATATTTCAAATAATATTAGATAATAGAAAGAGATTATTACGAGACAATTAAAATACAGCACAATCAGGATGATGTCTAAAGAAAAAAGTAACAATGTAGTCAGTGATAGTTTAAATCAGTATGATTGGAGTGAAATGCTAATAAGGTTATCTTTTAAGCTGTTCTTAAAGGTGTTTATTGTCTTGCAGCCCCTAATACTTTGTGACAAGGAATTCCATTGACGCGAGGTGGATATTGTAAAAGATGATGAATAACAAGATGTTCTATGAAGAGGTATACTTAGCGTGCCACAGATAAGTGATCTGGTATTTACGTCGTGGTTAGAGTATAGATAAGAGAAACGAGACGAAAGGTAATTTGGTGTTGAAGTGTGCAGAATTCGAAAGAGTAAAGACAAAGAGTGTAAAGTTCTACGTTCTTTAAGTCGGAGCCACGAGAGACTTGCGAAGGACGGTGATATGTGATCATACCGTCGGATGTTGCACACGTATCTGACGCACATATTCTGAGCTCGCTGTAACTTGACTGACAATTCAGAACTTAGGTCACTTAACAAAACGTCACAATAATCGAAGTGCGGCGTTACTAGGGTTTGCACTAGGGTAAGTTTTAGTTGCTGGAGCAAGAAATTTCTCAAGCGACTCAAACAGTGAATGGAGGAACAGATTTTTTTTTATCGTTTCTTTAACTTGAAAATTCCAACTTAGATTATTATCAAAAAAGAAGCCAAGATTTTTTACGACAGATGAATAAGGGATTAGCGTGTTGTTAAGGGTAACAACTGAAAGATTACTGTTATTAAGGGAGTTAACTAAACGCTTATGTCCAATAATTATGGCTTGAGTCTTACTTGGATTAAGTGCGAGTCCGAAATTGGCCGCCCAAGTGGAGACAGTGGCTAGGTCACAATTTAACTTGTCAATCGATTCATTGATCGTATTGGGTCTGGAATGTATGTAAAGTTGTAGGTCGTCGGCATAGAGGTGATATCGGCAATACTGTAAGTTCTTTGATACGTCATTAATGTAGATAGAGAAAAGTAGTGGTCCTAATACGGAGCCCTGCGGCACTCCCGCCTTTGTGCATCTCCATTGGGAGAATTGATTATCAAGTGAAACACACTGTTGGCGGTCACGTAGGTAGGAGTCCATCCAGCTCAAGGTATTGTCTGACAGGTGCAAAGCCTTCATCTTTGCAAGAAGCAAGTCGATATCAACAGAACCAAAGGCATATGTATGTTAGGGCTATAGTTTTATACACAAAAAAGATAAGCATAAAGAGAAATGGAAAAGAAAATTAAATTAGCTTACGCGATGTAAACAAAACATAAACAATCCGTAAATTAGGCATTGCGATAGCAGAACAAATATCAGTTATCAATTTGAAACATACAAAAACATTAACAACACACATACGTAACACTTCTATTACACAAATATGCAGCTTTCCGTACTATACATAATAAATTAATACACAATAGTCACATAAACACAATCAAACTATAATCACGATATTGCGACATCAAGCATCCCATAACTGACTCACATACATATCAAATCAAGCATCCGTTGCAACACATACACTTCAACATACTAACTACCCTTTTAAAAGTTACAAATTTGGCTCCAAGAAGAATAAATAGGACACTGTTACTAATTACTATTCTTCTACAATTTCTTAAATACATCTGTAATAAATCTGTGAAATTCTGATATGAATAGGGGAGAATCGGGTAGTATCGGACATCGGGTAATATCGGACAGTGAGTTTCTTTCATGTATCACACGATGATAATATCTGATTGACATGGTTACGTTTCTGTGATGTCGCATAGAGAAACATAACCATGTCATTCAGGTACTACTATATGGTGGTAGATGAAAGAAACGCACTGTCCGATACTACCCGATGTCCGATACTACCCGACTCTCCCCTAATATTCACGTTTTTTTATATTGTTATCGTTCTTTAGCGACATAAATAACATTCAAGTTATCATTTATATTCTGTTTTCCTTCATTAGCATTATAAAATAATATTCAAGTTATTTATATTGTTATTGTTCTTTCGCAATATAAATAATCTGTATTTTATGTAACTAATTATTATAACACAAATAACCATCTTTCTTTGTAAAATAGGTTATTTTATTTAGATAATTAAATACGTATTATATAATATCTTATATTGATTAAACAAACCGATATTTATCATTTATATTCTGTTATCGTTCTTTAGTGATACTGTATAAATAATATTCAAGTTATTTATATTGTAATCGTTCTTTAGCGATATAAATAACATAAATTTAATATTAGGTTTGGAAAAATCCAGTTGCATAATACTGGTATTAGTTTTTCTTTTTGTATTATTACATTATACTATCTTGAACAACAATAAAATGAAAAGGAGTAACGAGGAATTGAACCTGAGACGTTGACATCTAAATTCCGACGTTCGTCCGCTGAGCTACGAGGGCAAAAGTGTGGAAACATTTTCGGAAAAATTTGCCCAATCACACTCTAAGATTTTCTGATGATTCGTAGAAGCTAGTCCAGGATGCGGGGGGCAAAGGCTAATTGAGATTTCCCGGTCTCTGATCGGGTCAAACATCCTGATAAAATTAATATTTAACCCTTGCCGTGACTTTCGGTGAAGTCCGGAGGGCCCAATTAGTCAAATCCACTCTCCTCATCTCCACGCTTGGGCCCCCTGGAATTTAATAAGATGCGAAAGAGATAGTGGTGTGCGGAAAGCAACGGGATGTTACCGCATTTAGACCTGTCCTTCCCAAGAAAAACTGCAAACATGAACAAAGGAAGCTTTTAATAGAAGAAGAAGCATCTTCTGCGGACCTCTGGAAAAAGAACTAAGGAAGAGACTAGTGAAGTGCTTTGTGTGGAGTGTGGCATTGTATGGGGAAGGAACATGGTCATTACGACGAAACGAAGAGAAACGAATTGAAGCATTTGAAATGTGGATGTGGAGAAGAACGGTGCGTGTGAAGTGGACAGACAGAATAAGAAATAAAATTATGTTTGAAAAAGTGAGTGAAGAAAGAATGATGCTGAAACTGATTAGAAAGAGAAAAAGGAATTGGTTGGGTCTCTGGTTGAAAAGAATAATAGACGACATTAGGATATGTGGATCATATGCGGAGACTAAGAGGAAGGCAGAAAATAGGAAAGATTGGAGATTGCTGGGTTTGCAATGAAAGACCTGCCCATGGACAGAACACTTATGTATGTATGTATGTATGTATGTTCAGAATTCCTGGAATATCGTGTCTAAGAACAGTCGCTATTTGCAAAGACTAGTCAATTCCATGCCCACTGGACTTTAAGATGATCGAGATAAGAGGAAGATAGACTAAATATTGAATTGTGGCTTTTTGTTTTGTTTTTTGAACGCTTAATTGTTTGAATGTTTTAAGGCCGACGCCAGTAAATTTGTTTTGTTTATGCCACGAAAGATATTTTTATTGAGAATAAAATCTTTTTTCTTTCCATTTGCAGCCACAATATCATAATGATAAAGTCATGGCATAATATATTAATGAACCTGATGTTAATTACTAAAATAATCGTAAAAGAGAAAGGAACCATTATGTATAGTTTGTCTCTCTGAAAAACATAACAAAAAAGAACATAAAAAGCACGAGGTTGTAGTCGAACGCAGGACCTCATGAATAAGAGGCCTGAACGCTACCATTACGCTATCGAATAACACACAGAATACTTTAATTATAACTGTAGATATTAGGCAAAGTGGTCCAACAACATGTAACATCGCCTGTATCCGAATTGTAGCGAAGATACCCGAAGGGAACTTTGTTTCAGGAGAACGGCCACTTTTTCTTTTGACAGCTGTACACATGTCTTCGCATTCTTAAATTATTCACGCTGCTGATTTATATGCACTAAAAATTGTGAAAATATGCTCAAAAATACATTAAAACTTGAAAATATGCACATACTAAATTATTTTATTTTACAGAATAAGTTTCGTCCATATATTGAAGGATGTACATTTACATTACACTTAATTAATATTTATTGAAATATTCTGCAAATTTTTAGATGCAAATCTCTTTCGGTTATCACCAAGTATGTTCTTATAAACAGAAAATGTTCTTTAAACGTCACATGAATTTAGGGGACAATACTTAGCTGCTCTGTCCTTAGCTGTGTAATTCTGAACAGTCTAGGACTCACCTTGTAGAATTCCACTAATCTTTTTCACTGTTTCCAAACCTGAATTTCGTTCCTCAATTTTCTTCATCTTATCTGTTAGAATTCTCCCCACTGGCCCTGGTAATTTGTTGAAAGAAGTTGACACATTGTTCAACTAATCCACTGCAGTAGTCAGCTGGAGACCATGTTCCTTAAGTTTTGTCATTATTTCAGAAAGTGTCTTAAAGTGTGCATCTATGTACGAAGTTTCACTTTGAATTCCTACATCATTTGCAGCCAATATTGCTGAATTAATACAGGCCAAACCTTCTGGATTCAGTAAATGAAGCACCTAAGGACAAAACAAATAATTAATTAATTATGAAGGAAATAAGGACGATTGTAGGCCCGCCGCCTAGTATCCAAATCTATTGTTCCATAATATTTAAGAAATTTATTACCGTAAGTTTGAATAAAAATAAATTGCTGTTTATCTAGTAAACAAGCAAAATGTAAAGTAAATACAGTACAGTCCATAAGAACTCTTGCTAGTTTATCTATTATGTATATAATGTGCTGTCTATTTAAATTATAGAAGTGTATTTACAGTGCAACTTGAATCTAAGCATCAATGAAGAAACACAAATATTTAAAGAAATAATTAGGTACTTAAATTAGATAACTCAGAATTCCAAGCTTCTTAATATCTTGAATGTGCGAACAGAAGTAAAGAGGTGCAACATTGATCCAGGTTTCCCATTTAGTTGATACAGGCTCTGGAGGAAGGGGAATTTCTGGTAGTTCTTTATGTCATGCCGGAGCCTTTACAAAAACCTTTTTAACCGAAGAAATCAAATTGTTAGCTTTAGGATACTGTGAACGAATCTCTTCAGCAGCACGATGTTGGCCATGAACAATACAAGTAAAATAATCATTTTGGGGTAGAAAACTTGAAGAACCTCCGCTCCTTTCAACATATACCGTATGCTGCACTGTCAGTTAAAAATGCCAAGAATCTCTCTTCATGTTCTTTGGTTGATCACAGTAAACTTGAAGACAGAAGAATAATTTACACTCAAGCCATTCTCTAATATCCCTACCAGCATCTACGGAATAAAATTTCCTCACAATTACGTTAGCTACATACCTTCCACAGGAGTCAGTAGGCGTATTTCGTTTACAGAAATCCAAATAAGTGAATCTCCTATGTCGTCTCTAATTTCTCGGAGGACCTAAAATATAATTTATTTTTTTATTTTTGTACTTATAAAAGTACAAATCAATTACAGAAAGTGTTGCAACAATTAACGTTAATAAACATTAATAATTGAGACGTTCAGAGCTAAAGTGGATCAAGTCCACTTTTTTTCTCTCAAAATGTGATTGAACGTTAACGAACACCATAGCAGCTGAAACGTCATTCCATATATTTGAGTTTGTCTCTCTAAAGAAATATTGAGCAATAAAATTACTGCTATAGTTAAATTAGATAATTCATTAGAGCAAGGTAACTTTAAGTTAATTATCTCAAAACTAGGTCTCATGGACTTGATCCACTTTAGAACTGAGCACCTCAATTAAATAGCCCAAGTAATTTTTTCTCAATGTGGACTTGCCGGGAATTTTCCTTTTAGTGAATTTCTTAAATAAATCCGCTATTTAGCGGATTATTCAGTTTCCTCCAAGGTATATTAATTACTACTAGTGCTTCACATATCTCCTGAGTAAATTTATAATAAAAGTTTCATTTTCTTCTGGATACAACTTAATAAATCCTGAAAATTATTTTTCGGTATATTTTATGTGGGATTCAGTCTGCAAATGCTGATTCACTTGGAAATTCTTTTGTGCAGTTCACCTATTAATTAAACCATTCTTTAACTTTAAAATGCATAATTGTAGATAATAATGTCGTTGTAAATAAAAAATGAAAAAAAGTATTTGTGGATAAATTAAAAAAAGAAAGCTTGCCCTCTTCGAACAAACTTGAAAAATATACTTTTTTCGTCTGATATTAAAGTTTTTCCACCCAATTTTTCAGAAGGGAACTTATGTAAATTTTTGTGTTTAGTAGCCTTGACTCTGTACACATACAGTACGACAAATCACCATGTACGAAATACACAAACTGGCAGTGTTGCCAGGTTTTTACGAAAGAAAATCCCTCAGATGGATGAAAAATCCCCCATATTTAGAGAAAATTCCTCTTGGGGTGGTATGGTCTGAACTCCAAAATAGACATTTTAAAAACGAATTAAAATAATAAATTAGAACAAGACAATGTTTGTAATAAATATCACAGTGCAACAGAGTACTCACCATCAGATCGGCATATTATTGATGATCCTGTTCACATTCTTCTTTTTCCGCAACCAGCAGCCCAGCTATTTTGTTGTCTCTTGAATCCTTGTTGTGGGTTACATATTATCATTGAACAGTTTCAACATTTCGTCGGTGATTGGGCAGTTGTAGCACTTTTTGTTCATGTTATTCATGTCAAGTTTCACCCGCACTAGAGACGACACTGTTTTTGCTGATAGTTTAATTCTTTTCTTCGTTTTTATATCACTAACCATCGAAAATATGTGCTTTGCAGCTGCATTAGAATGAGGCAAAGAAAGGCAAATTTTGGCTAGTTTTCCTAAATTTTTTTAACAAAAATTCAGAATTGAAATTGTGACATTTTTCTATTTGCTTCCAAAATTCTAGTACAAGCAAATTTAGACAAGCAGTTTTCTCTTCAGAAGAAAAATAAGTGTGTAAAAAACTCCATTCATTTAATACTGATTCTTGGTTTACTTTTGTCTTATATTTATCAACTAGTGGAGTAAGTTTGATACTAGACCTTTCAAGAATCTTACTGGCACCTAATGCAATTTTTGGATCTAGAAAAGTCAAATTACTAATAACATTTTGTTGAAGGGGAAATCTTTTCAAGGACTCATTGAAAACTATTTGATAGAACTCCAAACATCGTAATGTGAAGACTTCAATATCCCTTGACATATCTTGAGCAGAAGAATTTTTTAACATCTGCAAAGTGTACTCGGTTGATTTCATTTAGAGGTAGTAAATTGGATGGACGTTTGGAATTACACCTGTAGATAAGATTATCTAAAATAATTTCAGGTTTGAGAAAATTTGAAACTAATATTCTCAGAAACAGTTCAGCTTCACTTGTAAAAATTGGAATTAAGATTTTTTCAGACTGGTAAAACATGTTGAATGAATTAAACATGGGGAGAATATAGTTCAAAAACTGCAAATATGCATTCATTGAATATTATATCAGCTACTGAATTTCTATCTGCCATTTTTGCCTCTGCAAACATCTCGTTTTAGATGGATTTATCATCTTCAATTTCTTAACCTCATGGACTGAATTTCCTCTAGAATACTTTGCCGTTTAACACTTCTGGAGAAATGGGGAAATATTAGATGTACTAAATATTCTACATTTTTGGAATACAATCTGTAGCAGCTAAATTGAGAGAATGACATATACAACCAAAAATTATGACTTCCGGATTTTGTTGCAGAAGACGATATACAAATTAATTTCTTTGTTCTACCATGACGTTAGCATTATCGCTACAGTACCTAGTAACATTTTCGATCAGCAAACTATACTTTGAAAGGCAATGCTCGAACACAGAGCACAAATTTTCGGCTGTAGCATCCTTAATTTTGACGTAATCTAAGAGGAATGTATTTATAGTAAGCCCATCATCACTAAGAGACCTGGTGAGAATACCAAGATTCTTATTATTCCCTAGGTCTGAACTTTCATCAATAAGAATTGAAAAAACTTTCTCTTTTAAGAGTTCCCTAGTTCTATCTTTTACAGCCCTACCAACTACATTGGTTACGAGACACTGCACTTTCATTCTCTTAAGTTTCAATCCTTGTGCTATAGTGGAGTCGGGTAAAGCACTTTGTTGTAGTTCTATAATATGGTTCATGTAATTATGTATGTATGTATTTATTCACACTGCAATGGGTATATACCCGGTGGCAGTGGTAACTAATTACACTCAATAATGACAATAATAAACTTATTAATTAAAATACAATTAATAATACTAATAATTAATACTAACAATAATTTATAATAATAATAATAATAATAATAATAATAATAATAATAATAATAATAATAATAATATGAACTATCATGTTCTATAATATCAAACACCAAAGTTCTGCAACTTTTACTTTGTCATCAGATGGCTTTCTTGTAAAACACTGGTAATCCTAGGGACATGTAGTGCATTTTTTTTATGCGAGGGCGTGAAGCTGATCTTTGTAATTCACTCTTACCGGCCGCTAGTTCCTTTTTGCAACACAAACATTTTATGTAGTGTAGACTTTCACGGCCGGAGTCTATAGATCTAAATTCATTTTCCGGGCTGCCGGAAAATGAATCTAGATCTACAAACATTTTACTTTATAGGGATCAGTAGATTTAGCCAAGCAACCTTTAAAATGAGGTTCCTCCAACCATGATTCAGCGAATGATTGTTTCCGCCAATATTTCTTACTTTTAGAGAACTCTGTCTAATTTCACGTTTTTTGTTTCGGCGTGGACGGTCCTTCCTTTTTGAGGATCACTTACTGTAGTCCGCCTGGGTGGTGCAGTTGGTATAGCGCTAGTATTCTGTGCCCGAGGTTGCAGGTTCGATCCCAGCCCAGGTCGATGGCATTTAAGTGTGCTTAAATTGCAACATACTCATGTCAGTAGATTTATTGGCACATAAAAGAACTCCTGCGGGACAAAATTCCGGCACACCGGCGACGCTGATATAACCTCGGCAGTTGCGAGCGTCGTTAAATAAAATATAATATATTAATATCACTTATTGTACCACATGCCTAAAAATATCAGTACCGGTAATTTAAAACTAAGAAAATATACAAACACTTAAAAAATATCAACTTAAAACTAGTGGTCATAATGTACAATATGTACATTTTTCCCGGCTAACACAAGAACTGAAACTACAGACTACAGTATATTCCTAATATTCACATGTTCGCAACTGTCTACTCTCTGCTGAAGTACTGAATTGATTTGAATATAAAGTGGGAAGACGTAAACGACAATGATAAATGGCAGCCAACAAGCAATAAAATTAAAAAAGAAAAACATAAATTTCATTGTTCGTTTCTATCTGAATCACTCAACTCTTATTATATGTTATAAAAACCCATTGTTGACCAACCATATATTAAGCACATAATAGAGTTTTCACTTTCAGTGTAAAATCACTTGATAAAGCGTCAGCACGTAGAGCTGAAAACTCGGGTTCGAGTCCCGGTGCCGGAGAGAATTTTTCTCCGCTCCTTCATCATATTTTAGTAATGCAGAATTCCTGCACGGAAATATCATGCGTACTTCGGTACATCAAAATAATATTAGACGAAAGCTTTTCACCCTATGACTCCCACAATTTACGACTTTTATTATATCTTTGTGATGTATGATTCCTGAAAACATTGGACTTTTATGATCTTTCTGAAGGTTGTTACAAGCAATTACTACTAGAGACACCATCGCCCGTCATTTTGACAGGTGTCAAGTTTCAGACTGGCTGTGCCTACACACAACAAGCGGTTCAAATTTCTATTGTTGCAGCGAAGTTTAGATTTCATTTCTACCTATACATTACAACGAAAACATAACACGATGAACTTAAAAAAATGATAACTCTTGGGAAGGTATAACTGAATAAACAATATTGGAAGTTTACTGTAACAAGAACGAACCTTACTTGTCGGTCATATGTTAAATTTGATACTGCTTGTGTGTTACCTATGATGAATATGGCTCATTAGAATGTACATGGAGTGAAAATATGAGGTAATTTTATATTCATTATTAGGTAATGGAATATTTATAAACTTTAAAATGCAAGAAAAACACATTTATTGGCGTTGTATAACGTGTTTTGAAAATTACAAATTTAATTTAACAATTGTGATAATTATTTCAGTTTTATCATTATTTATATTTCCTCGTTGTTGATCGATATTGCGCGTGGAGCGGGAGAAACGGAAATACGAGTTCCAAGAAAGCCGATCGAGTGAGAAGGAAAGAATGAATGAATGCATTGTTGCTTTGAAAGCTAGACTCTGGTGTCAATTATTGTTATGTTCCATTAAGAATTAAAATAAATAATAATGTAGAAATATAAGAAAAAATAACATATAAATAAATGAAAATAAGTATTTGAATGAAAAATCAAATTTTTAATACCCGTAGTCACGCGACCTTTTCAACCTCGAGGCCCTAGGCGGCAACCTATTTTGCCTTTATGTAGCGCCGCCTCTGTTTGTAGGTGTTCCAGGTCATTATGTCCTTAGCAAAATGTCCAAAGCGCAAAATGTCCAGTACGAAAATGTCTAAAGTGCAAAATTTCCAAAGAAATAGTGTCCATCATAAAACTCTCCGAAGAAAAATATATTATTCTTTAAGCAAAATGTCCAATGTGAAAATGTCCAAAGCAATAATGTCCAATACAGAAATGTCCAAAGTCCAAAATGTCGAATGTGTAAAATGCTGTGAGAGGTTTCTGGTCTAGCTGCATCTACAGTATTCCCTTCATGCAAATGTGCCTAAGTCCCATCGTATAAAATAGTTATTAGTTCAAAATTCTTATCAATTGTGCAGCGCACATTGCATTCATTCCCTTGTATACTACGCCAGTAAATGTTGTTATAATGAAAATACTGTGATATAAATATCTAAGGTAATGATTGACCTTTTTGAGACAATTATTTGAACCAATACTGCTAACCTTACTCTGTTAAGAGTCAAGAGTCAACAAATACTGTTAAAAATGTAAAATGTGTAACTGCAACTGTTTTCCGAGAATTGAAAATTAATTTGTTCCATTGCTGAAGAATTGTTTCAGAAATTTCAATTCATAGCTGGTGTTAAATTTTTGTTGGTGATATTTAGGTAGTATACCGTAAATTTTCGTTTCGAACATTTTTGCTTTGGAAATAGTTTTATTACATTTGGACATTTTTGTTTTGTACTTATTATTATGACCCTATTTAATGATAGGCTACTTAATCACTCATGAATGGCTCACCCGAATATGTAACATGAGTTACTTTTTAAGTTTGTTTATTTGGACCATTTTTGTTTGGACGTTTTTGATTTGGACATTTTACATTTTGGACGTTTATGCTTTGGAAAATTTTCAGTTTGGACATTTTTGGTTTGGACATTTTACCCTTTGGACATTTTGCTTCGAACACTTTCATTTGGACATTTTTGGTTTGGACATATTTGTGTTTGGACATTTTATATTTTGGACATTTTTCGGTTTCGACATATTTGTACTGGACATTTTTGTGTTTGGACATTTTTTCTTCGGACATTTTCATTTGGACATTTTAGCTTAGGACATTTTTGTGTTTGGACATTTTAGTGTTTGGACATTTTAGCTTTGGACATTTTTGTGTTTGGATATATTTATATTGGACATTTTTGTGTTCGAACATTTTACACTTTGGACATTTTTTCTTCGGACATTTTCATTTGGACATTATGACTGTGACTCGTTTGTAGGAGCCCTGTATAACGTATAAGGTGTACAACAAACTCGATATCGTTCAGCAATTAACAAACCCAACTATGACAGTAAAAAGGAGGAGAAAAGGTAAGGAAGAAAATATTTAATTAATGTACACACGTTTTCGCACCGGAGTGACTGGAATCAGTCCTCAAACCAGTTAAAAATATTATAAAATGTTAAAGTGCTAAGGTCAATAATAAGACGTAAGGGACACAAAAAGGATAGTCTATCGCTGAGCACTGCTGGGTCACGGATTGCAACACTTATTCGTCCGCCAGCCAACAACACCATTTTCACGTCCTGAGTCAAACCGATAATTAACCTAGCTCCGTGTTGCATGAGCCGATAATAAGAGTTCCTCCACTGTCTTAACAGCCTAGCTGCAACTCATTTAGCTGCTGGTTTCTAAGAGAGAAGACTTCTATTCCTAAAAGATTCTGTAACTTAAGGTTAATTATGGAAAAAATGTATATTCTCCAGTTTTCGAAAGTAATTTCAAAAATCACTTTTAACCACTAATTTTGCTTCAGAACTGAATTGTAAAAATTTATTTAAGCAAAACTTCACTGTATCCAAACAATTTGATCTTTACAGAGTTTTAAAGGCTTAGAAATAAATCAATTATATAATTTAATGTTATTAACTTATTTTCATAAAAACCAGCAAGATTTTGTAACATGCTCTTACAATTATTGCACTGGACAGAATAAAACAATAGCGTTAAAAGAACAAAGGTGTAAAACTACTAGAGGAATAAAACATAGTGCAAATTTAAGCCTAAGACAGTACAACAAAGTCATACAAAAATTCTCTCACCTTGGCAATGCAAATATTAATTGTTTTAAGAGGAAAATAAAATTCATCTCTCTGACCAATCCTATAGAAATTTGCTTCTAACGCCTTTTGAGTTTTGAATAAAGGGTACAACAATTCTTTCTTTCTTTCATTCTTTCTTTCTTTCTTTCTTTCTTCCTTTACTTGTTTGTTTGTTTATTTATTTATTTTTCCCTTTATTTTTTGACACCACATCTGTTCTGAAATTGATTTTTTTCTACTGTATCTCCGAGCACGAGCTCTACTCATTCGGAAGGTACACTCTTAGGCCCGTAACACACTTGCAGAGTTTTCGCCAGCGAGAAATGTGTTGCGAGAAAATTAAAAAATTGATAACATGGATTCAAATGGGTCCACACACTGGAAGAGATTCTCGCTCGAGGCAGAAACCTCGCGCGAGTTTCTCGCTGGGATCGGTAGCTCAGCGAATTTTCTTGACACATTTATCAAAGATGTTTGACATTTATACTCTTTATGACGATTGAATGTAGAAAAAGACATCACAGGTGGCGATGAATTTTAATGTTTTTATTTGAAAATGAGGAAAGATGGCTGATAATCGAACTTGTATGATGTTACCCGTAGGCCTATTTATAGGATACACGGGATGAAAACTATAAAAACACGAAACTTAAAGAAGAAATTTAGGGACAAATATCAGATTATCTGAAAATAAATAGGGCTATATTTTATTTTGATGAGATTTAATAGTATTAATTAAACATTTGAAATAATGTATCTATAGGATGTGTTAACAGTTTACATAATTTTAATCAGAACATAGCAAAGAATCCTCTATCATATAATGAATGGCAAAAAACTGTGGTCTATTCAACCTGAAATAATGCCTAAACCTATCATCATTCAAATCGAAACCAGTGTCCAAAACTCGCCCTTATTTTCGTAAGATACAATGTGATTTTCAGATATTTCGGCTTTAATTTTAGGCCTACTTTTTCTTTTCATTAACTAAATATGTTCATGTAACTCGATTTTCTCATCATCTGAATACTCAAATTCAACATAGCGTTCGTACGTAATTTGTAAAATACGACAATATACAGTACTTACAGGTTATATATTTAAGTACGACAATATACGTAAATACATAACCTATAATATTTCCCCCAACGAGTCATTACTATAATCAGAAAAAATGCTTTCTGCATGAAGACAGTGCATAGATGATCATACCGAGCTGTGATCTGTGATAGCGAGAACTCGCCAAGTGTGTGGAGGAAGGCTCTTCACCTCTTTCTCGCAACACATTTCTCGCTGGCGAAAACTCTGCAAGTGTGTTACGGGCCTTAGACAAAAAAAATGACCGGACTCTTGAAGCGTAAATTTGTCTAAGTTCCATTCGGCTGTGCGCCTGATACACAAGACTAAAATCAGCGAGATCCACGAACATACTCTTATATCGGCAAACAACGGTTTCAACTGTATGTGTGTCATAGCTCCGTGGTAAAACTCTGACTTCACACGCAGAAAACCCGGGTTCGTATCCGCTTTCGTATAAGTATATATATTTGTTTCGTTTTATTTTTTCTCTAGCTGGGAATGAATGATACATTTATTAACGTGCACAGGAGTTGGGATTAGTTGTCAAATTAAACAAAAACGTTCATTGTTATCGGATACTTCTTCCTAATTACCCTTGAATTAAAACAGATGCATAGTTCTTGCATCTTCTCCCTTCTCCATAAGGAGTATTGTTCAGTTACGAAAAATTAGTATTAGTAGTAGCAGTAGTAGTAGTAGTAGTAGTAGTAGTAGTAATAATAATAATAATAATAATAATAATAATCATAATGTTAATAGTATTGCAAAAAAAAAGATGAATAATGTTAAAGACTAAACCAATTCATTCATTCATTCATTTTATTCCATAGATCTTACATGAGCAATGAAGCTTTAAGATGTGGAACATGTCAACATTTTACAATATTACAATTACAATTTTTACAATTTTTTATAGTTTTACAATTTAGTAATTTTCTACAATTTTTACAATTTTGTACAATTTTTTTTTTTTTTTTTTTTTTTTTTTTTTTTTTTTTTTTTTTTTTTTTTTTTTTTGGGCGAGATGTAGTGAGATGAGATGAGGTCCGAGGATTCGCCAAAATATTACCCGGCATTTGCCTTTTCGGTGGGGGAAACCTCGGAAAAACCCAACCAGGTAATCAAATCAAAGGGGGTAATCAAACCAAAGGGGTTGATACCAAGGACTCGCCATAGACCATCCGGCTTCAGTCCCACGGCTGGGGAAAACCTCCGAAGAAACCAAAGTCCAAAGGGGGATCCAACCCAAGCCCGAACGCAGCTCCGGATCAGCAGCCCAGCGAGTCTGCCGACTGAGCTACATCGATGCTCTACTAAAAGTATACAATACATAGCCAAGCAGATTATTAAGTTTACAAACGCAAACGATCATTCATAAGTTGAGCTATATTATAATACAAAACAATTTAATTAAATTTAAGGCATAAACAATTCAACCAGTTGTGATATACAGAAATTGATAATACATATCATGCAAACTACTTCAAATTACAAACACAAACAATTTATCAGTAGAGCTATATAGATTAAGCTTACTATTCAATTTAAAGCATATACAATTCATCGGCCAAAACTATACAAATATATACAATACAAAGTAGCATACTTTCATTGAGCTATACAAATTTGTGCAATTAATATCAAGTAGATTAATTCAATTTATAATCATAAACAATTCATCAGTTGAGCTATACATATTACCATTCAATTTACAGTAGGTCTATATACAATTCATCAGTAGAGCTACACAGACTAGTAATCATTTTAAGAACATATACAATTCATCAGCCAAACTATACAAACATATACAATCAAATTAGTTCAATTTACAAACTTATTTTCGTTAAGCTATACAATTCATATGAAGTAGATTAATTCAATTTATAAGCTTAAACAATTCATCAGTTGACCTATACAGTATACTATTCAATTTACAGTACATACAATTCATCAGTTATGCTAAACAAAAAATACAATACATAGTAAACAGATTAAGTCAATATAAAAACATATTTTAGTTGAGCTATATAAAATTGTACATGTCATTTAAGTAGAATAATTCAATTCACAAGCATAAACAATTCATCAATTGTGTAGAAGGTATGAGTATGTAGAAATTTGGTTCTTCTTTTCTGAACCTTTTCTCGTTGTTCTTCAAATCTTTAAGATAATTAGGCAGTGCATTGAAGACTGTTATACATGAATAGCGAACTCCTTTTTTAAAACAGCTTAGACTAACAGAGGGTAGATGAAGATCTGATTTATGTCTTGTATTAAAATGATGAATGTCTTGATTAGTACTGAATTTATCTTGGTTCTTAATATACAGCGTTCCAGATGTAGGCTACACTTGTAAATAGTGCCGTTACATATCTGCTTTGTAATAGCCCAGATCATATATAGATTGTTCATTCCTATGTTAAAATCGGTTGCATTTTGAAGAGAACAACCGCCAGGATCGCCACACATCCGCCGTAAACGAACACGAGATGGCAGTACAGTCGCTAATGCAATTAAAATGGGAGTGCATTACTGATGACCACAGATTATTCCGCCTTGCATTTTCAGAGGAAAATGTTAATTTCGATTGAGATAAGGTAATATTTTCAGACGAAGTTACTTTTTCCTCTGACAATTATGGGCGGCAAATAGTCCACCGTTCACTGGGATCCCGATATGATCCTACGCATGTGACAACTCGCTTTCGCAGTGGCCATGTATCTGTTCCATGATGGAGCTGGATGTCCAGTGACGGTTTAGGTGTTCTATGGCGGCTCGACGGAAATCTTAATGCCCAACAATAGGCCTACAAGGTCTTATTAGAAAATGTTATGCTTACCTCTGTACGGATGATATATCCTGATGATGATATATTTCAACAGGATAATCATCGTTTTCACACATGTGTCGAGGTCATGAGATGATTTTCAGAGAGGCCATATATCAGACTGATAGCATGGCCTCCCTGTTCACCAGATCTGAATGTCCTAGAAAATGTGTGGTCGGAGGTGAAGAAAACTGTGAACGCGATGATAAATATAATGCCACGTCGGCCGACCACAAAAGATGCACTCTGGAATATTATCGAGGACGCTTGGGATCATGTATCTTGATGTCGACAGTACCTGAGACGCCTGATCGCATCCATACCCCGTAGGATGCAGGCGGTTATAGATGCGGAGGGATTACATACCCGGTGTTGAATTTTTTTGTCTATTTTGATTTTTGTTCATTGGTCTCCGAGATGTATTTCTTTATTTTGTTTAATACACAGAAAAGGATTATGTTTGTTTATTCCTATCCAAGAAGGATTTCTTTTACTTAAGGTTTATTTTTGTTTATTTCTGTCCGAGAAGATTTCGTTTAGTCTCTTTAAATACAAGATACAAGGGAAGGGATTGCTATTATGTATCTAACTTGCCCTTTGTAAATATTTAACTTTCTGTTAAATATTTCACAATGCTGGTTATTATCAGTATACCAGAAGTAAAAAATGCGAATGAAAAAAACAAAGTATAGACTGAGATTCGAACTCGAAACCTTTCGAATACAAGACTACAATGCTACCGACTGCGCTATGCAAGAGAAATGATGAATCTTCCCTTTAAGAAGCATGTTATATAATCATCATATAGTAGTGACAGTGGAGTGTTGGAAACATTTACGACAGAAGAAATTCGTCCGCGTGTAGGACTATATCATGCTCTGGCGAATCCACCCGAAGTCTTCCGAATCGGACATAGAATCTGGAGCCCGGTCATTTTTTTTTTATCTAAGAGTGTACTATTACTTTGTATTTTTTGCTTTTACGGTTAAGTTTCATTAACTTATATTAGTTATAGGTTATAAATTCACTTAAGTTATTCATTTATCTATGTTTAAATTTAAGTTCCTGTATAATTGTGTCTTTGTATTCTATAACAATGCTCTTTGTATAATACTATATTTGTATCGCTTTTCATTCTCTTATTATCCAAAATATGAACAACCTATGATAGTAAAAGGAGGGGGAAAAAGAGGACTAAGAAAATATTTAATAAATGATATTTATTAAACACAAATGTGTGATTGTGGAGTATGTTGGAAAAATGATAATGGTGAGGGGAAACATGAGAACCTCGAGAAAACCCCCTCGTGCCCGCTTTTTCTGTCAAGAACAAAATTTCTTTGTGACTTAGACCGGGATCGAGCCCAGTTCGTCAAGTAGGCACGTTCTCGCGTCCTTGAGAAGGCTCTCGAAGTGACTGGAAAAGCTGTGTGAGCTCCAAGCTGATTGACTCCTTGCCACACTCCAGTATTTGCAATCCCTTTGAAGTCAGCAATCAAACTTAAAAGATTAGACGTAAACAGCGTCGTGGATTCTGTGAAGTATGGTCGCGCATTACGTCACTCGAAAAAGGACAGAGCTTTTTCCCATGCAATTCCTTTTTCGCCCTGACTACTCACTGGATCAACCATCTATGACGCTAAATGCGCAGAATGCTTGTTTCTTCAGTGTCACTTCACAGATTCCACGGACAGTATTTAACAGAAATGCGAGCCTGAAACTACTGATATGACATTCATTACCGGTACTACATCATCATGGAAATAAAGCTAACAGACAAAAGCATCATTAATACTGTATGCCGGGCATTGCAAAACGTCACAAATCCATTACGCAATATAAATACTACCCGCTATACACAAAGTAAAGACAGGAGGTGGGTGAGCATCGGTCACAGTAAGTTAGACTGCAGAGGAGGTTTGTGATCGTTACTATAGTGAGGATCAGCTAAGAGCAGTTCCTTAAAGACTAATTTAACCCTCTCTTCAGTGTTGCCAACTAATACCAGATATCACCAAAGAGAGTAAACTCACAATGTCATGTACAATAATAATAATAAAATAATAATAATAATAATAGTAATAATATACTATTAACAATAATGATGTCCTGCTTATTTACTTATTTACTACATCTCATCTTTATGTTCTGAGGTGTTTTCTAAATCGTTCAATAATTTGTGAAAGAATAGGCCTATATTTTCCTCCTGGACCTCTCGTATATTATGTTGGAAATTAGTCGATTAATATGATCTGATATTAAAATGTATTTTGTCTGACAACATGAAATTCATTGTTTTGTCTGAACAGTTTACGATTCACGAGACCTAACCTAAAAAAGTATTTAGTTTGATCATGTGAAATGAATAGCACAAACTCTGAAAACCGAATGCCACTTTGAAATGTATGCTTAAGAACACTTACTTACGCCTAATAATTTTGCTATCCTAATTATAATTGCTGTCTCCATGCGCATTTTCTGTCTATCACCCAAGTGCACGTATTACACCATATGATATATTTATTTGCATTTAATCTGACTATAATCTTGGATTGTAACCGCAACGCAACACATAAAATAACTATTATATATTAATATTGTAGGGATTCATACTAAATTCAATATTTTGAAATTAAAGGACGAGGAAGCTAAGCAAAATTATCAGGTCGAATTTCGAATAGGTTTGCCACTTTAGAAAGTTCCGACGAAGTTGAGAAAGAATTAGATGTTAATAGCGTGTGGGAAAATATCAGAGATAGTATCAAAATTGCAGCTGAGCAGAGCAGAGGTTATTATGAAACTAAGAAAAAGAAACCGTGGTTTGATGAAGATTGTTGCATGGTAGTAGAAAGAAGGAAACAGGCAACACTGAAATTCTTACAGGATCCAGTTGAGGAGAAGAGAAATAATTATTTCAATGAAAGACGGGAAGCAAGTCGTACACTTAGGAATAAAAAGAGAGGTTACTTGAAGGAAAAACTGAATGAGGTAGAAACAAATAGTAAGAATAAAAACATTCGAGATTATATAAGGGTATAAAGGAATTTAAGAACGGATTTCAGGCAAGTGTAAACGTGATCAAGGATGAGAATGGTGACTTGCTTGCAGACTCTCCATCAATCCTAAACAGATGGAAAAACTATTTTGCGCAACTACTAAATGTACATAGGCCAAATAGAAATGATCGGGACGAAATTGAAATACAAACTGCTGAGCCATTTATACCCGAACCCACGCTTTCAGAAGTCGAAATTGCGATAGAAAATCTGAAAAAGTACAAGTCTCCAGGTATTCATCAAATTCCAGTAGAATTAATACAAGAGGGTGGAAGTGCATTATCTAGCGAAATTTATAAACTTGTACTTGCTATTTGGAAAAAGGAAATTGTACCAGAACAATGGAAGGAGTCCATAATTGTACCTATTTTTAAAAAGGGGGACAAAACCAACTGTGGTAACTTTCGAGGAATATCACTTTTGTTGACGTCGTACAAAATTTTGTCCAATATTCTTTTGAGGAGATTAACTCCGTCGTAGATGAAATTATTGGGGATCATCAGTGCGGTTTTCGGCGTAATAGATCGACTATTGATCAGATTTTTTGTATTCGACAGATAATGGAGAAAAAATGGGAGTATAAGAGTACAGTGCATCAGTTATTCATAGATTTCAAAAAGGCATATGACTCGGTCAAGAGGTAAGTATTATATGATATTCTTATTGAATTTGGTATTCCCAAGAAACTAGTTCGATTAATTAAAATGTGTCTGAGTGAAACATACAGCAGAGTCCGTATAGGTCAGTTTCTATCTGATGCTTTTCCAATTCACTGCGGGCTAAAGCAGGGAGATGCACTATCACCTTTACTTTTTAACTTCGCTCTAGAATATGCCATTAGGAAAGTTCAGGATAACAGGCAGGGTTTGGAATTGAACGGGTTACATCAGCTTCTTGTCTATGCGGATGACGTGAATATGTTAGGAGAAAATACACAAACGATTAGAGAAAACACGGAAATGTTACTTGAAGCAAGTAAAGCGATCGGTTTGGAAGTAAATCCCGAAAAGAGAAAGTATATGATTATGTCTCGTGACCAGAATATTGTACGAAATGGAAATATAAAAATTGGAGATTTATCCTTCGAAGAGGTGGAAAAATTCAAATATCTTGGAGCAACAGTAACAAATATAAATGACACTCGGGAGGAAATTAAACGCAGAATAAATATGGGAAATGCGTGTTATTATTTGGTTGAGAAGCTCTTATCATCCAGTCTGCTGTCCAAAAATCTGAAAGTTAGAATTTATAAAACAGTTATATTACCGGTTGTTCTGTGAAACTTGGACTCTCACTCTGAGAGAGGAACATAGGTTAAGGGTGTTTGAGAATAAGGTGCTTAGGAAAATGTTTGGGGCTAAGCGGGATGAAGTTACAGGAGAATGGAGAAAGTTACACAACACAGAACTGCACGCATTGTATTGTTCACCTGACATAATTAGGAACATTAAATCCAGACGTTTGAGATGGGCAGGGCATGTAGCACGTATGGGCGAATCCAGAAATGCATATAGAGTGTTAGTTGGGAGACCGGAGGGAAAAAGACCTTTAGGGAGGCCGAGACGTAGATGGGAGGATAATATTAAAATGGATTTGAGGGAGGTGGGATATGATGATAGAGACTGGATTAATCTTGCACAGGATAGGGACCGCTGGCGGGCTTATGTGAGGGCGGCAATGAGCCTTCGGTTTCCTTAAAAGCCATTTGTAAGTAAGTAAGTAAGTATTATATATTAATATAAGTATTATATATTAATATAATACTGATATTAATTAATTATTAGTATGTTCGAACTACACTACCTTCCAGTAATCAGCTCAGAAATCTAGAACAATTTGAATTTTCGAAATTTGAACTGCCGACAACAGCTGTTCCTGCTGCCAACATAACAGTTAGAAAGTCACTACTAGTTGTAGTATTTTTCAGGATCGAAATTCGAAACGAAATTGGCAAAAGAAAATTCAACCTTCAAACTAGAAAATCACCATAATCCACTAGCCACGGTCGACTCTAGTACTTGAGTCGACCGTGCACTAATATGTAGTAATGGGGGGAAAATGGTTAGCTTTCACCCTTAGGGTATTAAGTAAGCTGATCCGGACTATACCTTCCGTGTTCATAACGAAGAAATAACAAGAGAAAGAATTAATTAATATCTTTTTAGATTGTTATTTTCATCTGCATTCTTTTATTTTTTGATTACAGTATTTCCATTCGGTAAGATCTCAAAATTAGGGGTTGCCTAATAAGTAACCACTGCCAAATGTGCACGAAGATTGTTAAGCGTGTCCTTCTTTTTGATTTTAATGTGTTTCATTTTGAAAAAAAATATATTCACAAATATTCGTAAAACCGATCATTGCTGCGATTGTGGCAGCAAATGATCTAAGGCGTGGATATTTAGAGGAGTCAATATTTTGAATACATCTAAACCAACACATTCCTCATGGTTGCTTTTTAACAAAGGTGTCATTTTGGAGATCAGCAACCTTAAATTAGACGGAATTACGCAACAATAGACAAACCGACAATTTGAAAAATAATTGAGATACCTATTTGCACAAATCTATTGTTGACTGGATTATTTAACTCGGAAAAAAATGAAGAATAAGATAATCTGCATTTTGCTACTACTCGTATTTATAAGCAATATTAGTCTATTGCATAAAATTTATTTGTTTATTTATTTATTTATTTATTTATTTATTTATGCAATATTAAGTCAACTGCTGGTCTGTTATTAAATATCGATTAGCCCTTTTTTTAGCATTATTCATGCTATTTTTGTAATAGTAGGCCTATGAATGTTGCAATAGTTTTTGCATAAAATGTTTAATAAAAACCAGATTTATTTCAATGATCAGTATCTCGAAACAGATTTTTTTTGCGGTTGGACTCTTATTGCTTAACTCCGTCCAGTTGTAAGTTTGGTCGTACTTTCAGAATAGATGTGTTAAAAGGATTTGCAAATAGAGAGAAATCATTTTTCATTTGTTTAAAATCACAAAATCTTCTATCTGTAAATTCCGCAGTATTTATCTATTTTTGAACCAGAAACATTTGAAATTGACTTCAGAGAAGAAAAATGATTAAACTCTTTTTTTTTTTTTTTTTTTTTTTTTTTTTTTTTTCAATTGCACTTTCCAAATTTTTATCATCATGGAAAAAGATTTCACCGCGTCATACATGTCAACTATGTTCTGATCACGTTCTTGAAGTTGACAGTTTAGTTTGTTCAGTTATGAACGCCAAATCACTATTCAGATAGTACTGGATAACAGAATGAGCTACTGCTAACAGTACTGACAACGCTAGAGAAAGGGGTTCAGCGCGGAGAGAGGTGGTCACGAAGAATTTAAGTCAGAGTTCAGGCGCTGTTTCACGAAACACAATTTTGCGATGCCTGCTGTATGTAGACCTATGTAGCCACCAGCGTAGCTCAGTCGCCTGAGGTGCTAGCCTACAGTTCCGGAGCTGCATTCGGTCGTGGGTTCGATTTCCGCTTGGTCTGATTACCTGGTTGGGTTTTTTCCGAGGTTTTCCCCAACCGTAAGGCGAATGTCAGGCAATCTATGGCAATTCTTGGTCTCATCTCACCAAATACCATCTCTCTATCACCAATTCACAGAAGCTAAATAACCGAGTAGCTGATACAGCGTCGTTAAATAATAAATCAAAGGAAAAATAGACTTAGGTTTATAGGAAACATAAAATTAGCGTAACCATGTTACAAGGATGGATCCACACATTGCACCGCAAACCTTCTACGGTTCTACGCTTTAAACGAAGTCAAACGCGAAATTTCGCTTCATTGTCATGAAGATGACCCATCCTTTCTAAATTATAAAAGTCATGAGTTTTGCAACAATTCAATTCTCTATCATGCTACTAATGATATTCCTGTTTCTCGTGAGGAATTGTTTTTGTACTAGACCGTCGGCTTTCTATGCTGATAACTCGGGTTCGAAATGGAGTTTGTGAATGAAAACTGTTCTTTGTGGTAGGTTTTTGCGGAATACTCCCATTTCCCCTACCGACATTCCACGATTGCTGCATTTATTATGCTGTACAACGTACTGTATCTCTTCTCCAGTGGTGTTCCAAGGCCAGCGCATACAGCCGCTGAAAGAACTACAGCTTCGGTGTGTCGTCCATAGATGGAGACGCTTCGGTGAATTACCAGTGATCTCAACATATAGAGCTCAATGTGAATTACTGTGTGGAATTACTGGAGTGAAACAACCGCCATTAAAATTATGACTATCTTTTACAACACTGTCAACACATATAGCAATGGAATCGTATTATGCTATACACATAAATAATAATAATAATAATAATAATAATAATAATAATAATAATAATAATAATAATAATAATAATAATAATAATAATAATGTAACTTTAATTCTATTTAGTTCCAAAGGATAAAATATCTGACTTCAGTTACAAATTTACGTTTTAAATATGTATGTAATTCATTTGCGTATACTCTTATGCGATACCGTTTCGTATATTGTATTCGCTACCGTACTTGTGTTACTACTCGTATTTAAGAAATCAAGAATTAAAATATTCATATAGAAATATGAGAAGATTTCCATCAGAGTTAGCCATTTTAGACGAGTTGTAATATTCTTATGTTAGTTAATGCCATAGTTTCTCGCCTTTTAGGTTAAACCTCACATCAGTAAGGTGTTTAAAATAAGTTCAGCTAAATAATTATTATTATGAAGTTTGGGATAATGAATATTCTAAACACATTAATTTAACTATTTTTCGTCAAAATATTAGCGGATTGAAACAAAAATTGATGAATTGATTATTACTATAGCATCTCAAAATCATAAGCTTCGCATATTATGTATAGGCCTAAACTGCACATCATATGAAACAGCAGGATATAATTATTACAGCTGCCTTTACATGGGGACGTATTAGGGTTTAATTTTTGTAGACATCTCTTGTATTTTTATTAGAAACGATCAGTTGTTTAGTAAAATTGAAATGAAATGTCTTATTTCTGTAGTGAACAAGATATTGAAGTATGTGTGATTCATGTTGCTGACCAGATATAACATTTTATTACTTACTTACTTACTTACAAATGGCTTTTAAGGAACCCGAAAGTTCATTGCCGCCCTCACATAAGCCCGCCAGCGGTCCCTATCCTGTGCAAGATTAATCCAGTCTCTATCATCATATCCCACCTCCCTCAAATCCTTTTTAATATTATCCTCCCATCTACGTCTCGGCCTCCCTAAAGGTCTTTTTCCCTCCGGTCTCCCAACTAACACTCTATATGCATTTCTGGATTCGCCCATACGTGCTACATGCCCTGCCCATCTCAAACGTCTGGATTTAATGTTCCTAATTATGTCAGGTGAAGAATACAATGCGTGCAGTTCTGTGTTGTGTAACTTTCTCCATTCTCCTGTAACTTCATCCCGCTTAGCCCCAAATATTTTCCTTAGCACCTTATTCTCAAACACCCTTAACCTATGTTCCTCTCTCAGAGTGAGAGTCCAAGTTTCACAACCATACAGAACAACCGGTAATATAACTGTTTTATAAATTCTAACTTTCAGATTTTTGGACAGCAGACTGGATGATAAGAGCTTCTCAACCAAATAATAACACGCATTTCCCATATTTATTCTGCGTTTAATTTCCTCCCGAGTGTCATTTATATTTGTTACTGTTGCTCCAAGATATTTGAATTTTTCCACCTCTTCGAAGGATAAATCTCCAATTTTTATATTTCCATTTCGTACAATATTCTGGTCACGAGACATAATCATATACTTTCTCTTTTCGGGATTTACTTCCAAACAGATCGCTCTACTTGCTTCAAGTAAAATTTCCGTGTTTTCCCTAATCGTTTGTGGATTTTCTCCTAACATATTCACGTCATCCGCATAGACAAGAAGCTGATGTAACCCGTTCAATTCCTAAACCTGCCTGTTATCCTGAACTTTCCTAATGGCATATTCTAGAGCGAAGTTAAAAAGTAAAGGTGATAGTGCATCTCCCTGCTTTAGCCCGCAGTGAATTGGAAAAGCATCAGATAGAAACTGACCTATACGGACTCTGCTGTATGTTTCACTCAGACACATTTTAATTAATCGAACTAGTTTCTTGGGAATACCAAATTCAATAAGAATATCATATAATACTTCCCTCTTAACCGAATCATAAGCCTTTTTGAAATCTATGAATAACTGATGTACTGTACCCTTATACTCCCATTTTTTCTCCATTATCTGTCGAATACAAAAAATCTGATCAATAGTCGATCTATCACGCCGAAAACCGCACTGATGATCCCCAATAATTTCATCTACGTACGGAGTTAATCTTCTCAAAAGAATATTGGACAAAATTTTGTACGACGTCAACAAAAGTGATATTCCTCGAAAGTTACCACAGTTGGTTTTGTCCCCCTTTTTAAAAATAGGTACAATTATGGACTCCTTCCATTGTTCTGGTACAATTTCCTTTTCCCAAATAGCAAGTACAAGTTTATAAATTTCGCTATATAATGCACTCCCACCCTCTTGTATTAATTCTGCTGGAATTTGATCGATACCTGGAGACTTGTACTTTTTCAGATTTTCTATCGCAATTTCGACTTCTGAAAGCGTGGGTTCGGGTATAAATGGCTCAGCAGTTTGTATTTCAATTTCGTCCCGATCATTTCTATTTGGCCTATGTACATTTAGTAGTTGCGCAAAATAGTTTTTCCATCTGTTTAGGATTGATGGAGAGTCTGCAAGCAAGTCACCATTCTCATCCTTGATCACGTTTACCCTTGGCTGATATCCGTTCTTAAATTCCTTTATATCCTTATATAAATGTCGAATGTTTTTATTCTTACTATTTGTTTCTACCTCATTCAGTTTTTCCTTCAAGTAACCTCTCTTTTTATTCCTAAGTGTACGACTTGCTTCCCGTCTTTCATTGAAATAATTATCTCTCTTCTCCTCAACTGGATCCTGTAAGAATTTCAATTTTGCCTGTTTCCTTCTTTCTACTACCATGCAACAATCTTCATCAATCCGCGGTTTCTTTTTCTTAGTTTCATAATAACCTATGCTCTGCTCAGCTGCAATTTTGATACTATCTCTGATATTTTCCCACACGCTATTAACATCTAATTCTTTCTCAACTTCGTCGGAACTTTCTAAAGTGGCAAACCTATTCGAAATTTCGACCTGATAATTTTGCTTAGCTTCCTCGTCCTTTAATTTCAAAATATTAAATTTAGTAATATTAACTTGTTGCTCTACTCGCTTGGCTACTGATAATCTTTCTCTTAATTCTCCAATCACCAAATAATGGTCAGAATTAGTCTGCACCCCTGAAAGTTCGAATATCTACTATACTAGTATGTCTCCGTTTATCTATCAAGATGTGATCTATTTGGTTGTGTGTCAATCCATCTGGAGAAGTCCAAGTATATTTATGTATATCCTTATGGGGGAATGTTGTACTTTTGACAATTAAATTTTTCGATGTGGCAAAGTTGACTAATCTAACTCCATTGTCACTACTAATTGCGTGTAGGCTCTTTTTTCCAATAGTTGGTCTAAAACTATCCTCCCGTCCTACTTTAGCATTGAAATCCCCCAATAAAATTTTCATGTGATATCTAGGGAACTGATTAAAAGTATGTACCAATTCCTCATAGAAGCTATTCTTTATATGGTCGTCTTTCTCTTCAGTAGGGGCGTGAGCATTTATAACTATGATGTCGCACCATCTACCCTTAAGTACTAAATATGATAACCTGTCACTGATAAATTCGACCTTTTTTTACTGCTGATTTTATTCTTTTATGAACAAAGAATCCTGTTCCTAATTGGTGATTATTGTTTCCTTCCCCATAATACAACAAGTAATCTCCTATTTGTGATATGCCATTCCCATCTAACCTAATTCTTGTACTCCTACGAAGTCTATTCTATATCTAGCTAGTTCTTTTGCTACTAATGTTACCCCTCCTGTTCTATAAAGACTAGTTACGTTCCAAGTGCCAAATCTCAAATCCTTATTCCTTTGCTGTGGTCGTGCCAGAGAATCAGTCCTATTCCGAGGCTTATTATAGGGATACGTAACAAGCTGTTTTTTACGGTGATGGGTTGTTAGCCCTTCGCCCAACCCCCAAGCTGGAGGACCACCCCTTATCGGCTGTCCACGACTGCTTATTCAATATATTCGCAGCTACCCTCCATATCTGGAGGCCGTCTCCTCTATCCGCAACCTGAGGACGCGCCATGCCGTGGTGATAGGGACCCACAATACATGGATAACATTTTATTATTTTTGTATTTATAGGGCACCATTAGGAGATTTATATTCTTATGCTAGTTTTATTAATTTAGATTAAGTTAGATTTATTAATGAAAAGTTTTTTTTCGAACCACATATTCAACTCACTTAACCTTAGCCAAAGCGTACGTTTCCCTACCAGAATACAAGCTGGAAGTAGTGCAACAAGTGGTAACCTTTTATAGATAGAAGTAGATTGGTAGGTTGAATTCCTATCCGACAGAACCATTAATCATGGCCTGTTCGATCATGGTACAGAGATGTATTATTAATAATTTTACCTTTATTTCTTTATTGTATTATATCATATTATCTGTACATTTAGTACAATGGAATTACTGTTTCGTCTGAATTGGTTCTTTGGAGACCCGTTAGTATGGATCTATCTGTGTTAAGAGAAATAATTAGAGATGTAATTCACGCAAGAAAGGAAGGTTGTCTCTCTAGCAAACATCATTCCAACGCAAGATCTTGTTCCTATTTATGAATTTGAAATTAGATCCGAATTATAGGTATCTTTCACGTATGTTAACAATTCTTGATATTCAGTTTTCGAAACGTCTACAGTAAAATCACCGAATAACACTATTGGCATTTTGTCGTATGCCTTAGGTTCCATAATGTCATGTAGCGCCGTAAATTCCTTGGTGAAGAGTGCTAAATGCATAACCAGAAACTAATTAAATTAGTAATTACTATCTCTTTCCATTGCATAAGAATTACGTAATATGTACAGTACATACCTAGAAACTACCAATACGGATTTAAAAGAAACCAAGTAATAACAGAAAAGTCACAAGTGTCAATAATTTAACTGTAAAGTAATTTGACAAACTGTGTGTTTTTAAACAGCACAAAATCTATATTAATAATAAATCTGTAACCAAAATTTTTCTGTTAATTTTCGCTTTTCCAAAAATAATTGGTGTTAACATGTATAATTAATCATTCTGAGACCGAAAGTCGCATTTTTGAAATTTTTGTATGTATGTATGTATGTATGTATGTATGTATGTATGTATGTATGTATGTATGTATGTATGTATGTATGTTTGTTATCTTTTCACGCGATAATGGCTGAACGGATTTCTATGAAAATTGGAATATAAATTAAGTTCGTTCTAACTCAGATTTTAGGCTATATGGAATTTATGGAGAAAGGTATTCCACAACATTTAATATCAGCAATTAAAAGTTTATACGTTCAAAATAAAATTGTAATTGGAACATCAATGGAAAGAAAGAATATAGCAGCAACAATAAATAAAGGAGTAAGACAAGGGTGTCCACTTTCACCGTCACTTTTTAATATTTATATTGACAAAATCGTAATGGATTGGCAGATGGATTTAAATGAACATTTTAAAATTAAAAAAAATATATTCGTAGATACATTGCTCTTTGCGGACGACCAAGTTTTAATATCCAGTTCTGAAAATGGGGCACAGAGGGCTCTATTCCAATTAAATAATATAAGTAAAAGTTTTAGCTTAAACATTTCAATTAATAAAACAAAAGTTTTAGCATTTAGAGGAGCAGATACATTAAGAGCCAAAATTGTCTTGGAAGGAAAAATTATTGAACAGATAAATTGTTTCAATTATCTTGGGTGCAACATTTCTTATATGAAGAATGAAGATATTCAAAACAAGATTAATAAATTCAGCTATGTATGCGGTGTCATTAATAGATCCCTAAAAAGTACTAGGAAAGAAACAAAAATTAAATTTTATAAGGTAATGGCAGTGCCAATGTTGCTTTATGGGTCTGAATTTTGGATCCTGACTAAAAAAGAAGAAAGAAGAATAGAAGCAGCAGAGATGAAATTTCTAAGATCTGTAGCAGGTTACACCTTATTGGATAGGAAAAGAAGTGATGATATAAGGAGGGAACTAAGCATTTTTAAATTAATAGACAGAATAAAACAATATAGAAACGATTGGAAACAACATATACAAAGAATGGAAGTAGACCGCATACCAAAACTGATGATGAACTATAACCCAATAGGTAGAAGAAATGTTGGTAGACCGAAAACAAGATGGGCTCAACAGTGTTAAAAAAAAAATGAGACCGGAACGAGCCTTATAAGGCTTAATCCATGATGCTGATGATGATGATGATGATGGAATTTAAAATACTTTATTTAAAAGGGGGGTTATAAGGGGACGTGAATTAAATAAATCGAAATATCTCGCTTATTTATCAATTTTCATGGAAAATGTTACACAACAAAAGTTTCTTTAAAAATAATTTCCGAAAATTTTCACTCTATGCAAAATTTTTATAGGACTGATATTTAACGAGGTACGAGAGTTTTAAAATAATACCACAGTCTAATATATACAGTCACGAAGCTCTATACGTAGTAAATATGCATACGTGGATAGTTGCTAACCACTAGGATCGCTAATATCGCCTCACTACAGACAATGCAAAATAGTACCGGCACAGTCAGTTGTTCCTAGCACCCTCAAAACTCAAGCTTCGTGACTGTATATACTAGACTGTGATAATACGTTATATCACCGCCGCCTCAGACTAATAGGCTATAATGTAATCAAAACAAATTACTCCGTCTATTTAAGGCAGCCTTGCATACAAGAAACGGAGAATATGATTCATTTAACAATATTTTGTACGATATATTTGTATTCTATGATTGGAATATATGAATAAATGTTTATCAGTATTAATATACAGAGAATGTTTGTGTGTTTGTATTAAGTAATCTCAGAAGCTATTTAACCGATTTGGATAATTCCTTCACTATTTGAAATTGTACTTTCTCTGGATGAACGTAATGCTATATGAGGACTGAGGTAGGATTAAAATAGATCCTTACGCACAGAAAACTAGATATTCTGTCGAAATATTGTATAACTTGATTATTTCAACTTTATTTTGTCCACATAAAATACTCTAATTTTATACACTTCAGTTTCTTTTTGTACACAGAACATAATAGTATTTTTAAGAGTTTTTTTTTTTCGTAAAGATGAGTATTTTTACTGGACCAAAAATACAGCACATATAGAGTGAAAATACGTATTTTACCATTGAGCTCACTGGAGCTGAGTTATTTTAAAAAGTGTCAAGAAATGGCGTTCCTGTGTTCATAATTTACCCCATGTTCGTTTCCTGTGTTTCTTAAAATAATATTTATGTATCACATTCATTTTCATTTTTTTTATTTACATAAACAGTGATGCACAACCGAACGAGTTGGCTCAGACGGTAGAATTTGAGACTCGCATTTTGGAGGTCACGGGTTCAAAATCTGTGGCAGACCAATCTGACTGGGGTTTTTCGTTCTTTTCCTTAGTCATAAAGGCAAATCAAATGTCAGATTTGAAATTTACATGCCATGATTAATCATCGCTTCATTTATCAATACGATGAACATTAATCAAAATCTATAATCAGTTACGTGAACACAAGTCATCTACAACACAGTATAAAACAGGAACTCAACAAGAGTAAAAACGACCTACTGGTACCCACACATTCTAAACACGCAATATGACCACAGATGTTAAAGCATGTATAAATAAACATATCAAAGAAAAAAAGATGCACAGTGAGGTTAACATAAAAATTATCTTCGTACATAATCCACTCTATATTGACATTAATTTGGAGTGATTTATTAAAGGACACAGTGAAGACTAATTTAGAAAAATGTTAAACGAATTATTCTTGCTTATTAGAGGAGAAAAATTCACTCCGGGGCCGGGCCCGGGTCCTTGGTTCTATGTGTCAAATACTGTAACCACTGAGCTACGCCGAAGTTCAATCTACAGTGCCGGATCGAATCCCTCTCCTCTAGTGTTTTTCGCGGCAGCGAATTTTTCTTCTCTAATAATAATAATTGTTACCATAACAGATATATGTATATTCTGTAGGATCAAAAATTAATCTTTACATAGAATTATTCTTGCACCAAAAACGGATGTTCTCTGAACCAAATGATCCTATTTTAATTATTTGCATGTAATAACAATTAAGAAACATGTTAAAGGAATTATCCTTGCAGGACATGAGTGCTCTCTGGACCAAAATGATCGTATTGTAATTATTTACCTACAGTTTCACTTAAGTAACATATTAAACGATTTATGCTTCTATCAAACACGAATGCTCTCGGAACCAAATGTCCTATTTTAATTGTGTAATTACTTTATCTTTAGGCCTATATATTTTTAACAAGTGCAGCGATATCTCCCAGTGCCTTTAGCTCTCTACGTCGTTAATCACTTACATTTTGGTATGTTCATAAGGGGTGGGGGGCTGGATTGGAACAGAAAGCAAAGGATGTCCAAGTGCAAGAAAAATTTAAAGGCCGGCCAAAGTGCATGCATAATTTAAAAAAATCATGAAATTATAATTTTGTACTTATCCGCATAAAACTCCTATATTTTGCATTTTTTACTCAATTTCGGATTTTATCGCGGATTAGAAAACGTCCGTAAGGTACGAAATTCCCTCTGTAAGGCAAATTACGTGATTACATAGCATTTGGAAACTTTTCGCATTTATCGCGACTGCGAAAATCTACCATTTCTAATAACACTACTCAACAAGGTTTTCATAACATAGACAAGAATAACTATTTTTATGTAATTTGTATGTCCTGATTACGAATATGGCATTGAAAAGTGCCTACACTACACATAACATTTTTTACAAACATATTTTTTAGTTAGCGAATCATATAAAATGTGTTAAAACCTACCCACTTTGAAAGAGGTTCTTTTCTTTAACGTAGATCTTTTACACTATTATTTATACAATTTCCGTTCTTTTAAGGTACCATTTGAAACATACCTTCACTTTTATGGGTTACATGAGTGTTACCCTTCCCTGTGGTTTATTGTTTAATTTTCCTTATTATGCAGCTGCACCGAGGGTAGATCACATCCGGATAACTGACTATGGGAAAGGAAATACCATTGCTGTTGTATTGTGAGAAAAGAAATGAACAATTTAGCGATTAGTTCTGATTGTGGAAGTGTTGTGAGCTGTATCTGTAATAGTGTCAAATGGATCGCAATTGTCGTGCATGTAAAAATTCTCCAGAATAGTTTCTGCTATGTTTGTGGGGAATTAACTTTGAAATCACATCGTCAATCAATTACAGACAATGTAAAAAAGGCATATTACTTGTATTTTGGCTGTAAAGTGAGTGAACAAGACAAAAATTAGGCATCACATGTGTGTTGAATAACGTGCTACGTGAAGTTAACATAGTGGTTGTGGGGGAAAAATAACAATATGTCTTTTGATGTTCTAATGATTTGGCGACAGCCTACCAGTCATCTGGAAGATTGTTACTTCTGCATTACCAAAACTGAGGGATTTTCAAGGAAAACTAAAGATAAAATTATGTATCCTAATCTCCCATCAGCCATAAGACCCGTGCCACATTCTCCTGAACTTCCTGCCCCTATCTCTCCGCCCAGTGGGAAAGATTATGTCTTTCCAGAAGAACACGAACTATCAGAATCTTCAGACTACCCTTCAACGTCTGCTGATTGTGGTGAAAAACTGGCCTATGAGACAAGGTTTTTTAGTAGTTATTTTACGACGCTTTATCAACATCTTAGGTTATTTAGCGTCCGAATGAGGTGAGTTGATAATGCCGGTGAAATGAGTCTTGGTCCAGCACCGAAAGTTACCCAGCATTTGCTCATATTGGGTTGAGGGAAAACCCCGGAAAAAAACTCAACCAGGTAACTTGCCCAACAGGGAATCGAACCCTGTCCACCTGGTTTCGCAACCAGACGCCCTAACCGTTACTCCACAGGTGTGGACGAGACAAGGTTATATTCCTGCTGAGCATAATATTAAATATCCTCTGCTAGTACAACGTGAAAAAATATTTATTCTTCCACTACACATACAACTGGGGCCAATAAAAAAATTTGTGAAAGCTCTAGATAAGAATGGAGAAGCCTTTCAATACTTGAAGACTCTGTTTCCTAAAATCAGTGATGATAAATTAAAAGAAGGCATATTTGTCGCTCTACAAATTAGAAAACTTTTGAAGGACAGCATTTTTGAGAAAAGACTTAACCCCAAGGAATTTCCAGCATGGAAATCTTTTGCATCTGTAGTCAAAGGATATTTAGGGAATCACAAGGCAGAAAATTATCGCCACTTACTAGAAACGTTACTAAGAAACTACAAAAAGAATTGGCTGCCTTATATCACTGAAGATCCATTTCTTACATTCACATTTGGACTTCTTTCCTGAGAACTTGTAGGCTGTAAGTGATGAGCAGGTAGAGCGATTTCAACAAGGCATTGCTACAATGGAGTAACGGTATCAAGGAAGATGGGGTCCAGAGATGATGGGCTATTATGTATGTATATGTGTATGTATGTATGTATGTATGTATGTATGTATGTATGTATGTATGTATGTATGTATGTATTTATGTATGTATGTATTTATGTATGTATGTATGTATGTATGTATTTATGTATGTATGTATGTATTTATTCACACTACAAATGGGTATATACCCGGTGGGAGTGGTAACTAATTAAACTCAATAATGACAATTAATAATAAACATAACTAATAAAAAAACAATAATTAATAAATAATAATAATATTAATAACTTACTTACTTACAAATGGCTTTTACGGAACCCGAAGGTTCATTGCCGCCCTCACATAAGCCCGCCATCGGTCCCTATCCTGTGCAAGATTAATCCAGTCTCTATCATCATATCCCACCTCCCTCAAATCCATTTTAATATTATCCTCCCATCTACGTCTCGGCCTCCCTAAAAGTCTTTTTCCCTCCTGTCTCCCAACTAACACTCTATATGCATTTCTGGATTCGCCCATACGTGCTACATGCCCTGCCCATCTCAAACGTCTGGATTTAATGTTCCTAATTATGTCAGGTGAAGAATACAATGCATGCAGTTCTGTGTTGTGTAACTTTCTCCATTCTCCTGTAACTTCATCCCGCTTAGCCCCAAACATTTTCCTAAGCACCTTATTCTCAAACACCCTTAACCTATGTTCCTCTCTCAGAGTGAGAGTCCAAGTTTCACAACCATACAGAACAACCGGTAATATAACTGTTTTATAAATTCTAACTTTCAGATTTTTGGACAGCAGACTGGATGATAAGAGCTTCTCAACCGAATAATAACACGCATTTCCCATATTTATTCTGCGTTTAATTTCCTCCTGAGTGTCATTTATATTTGTTACTGTTGCTCCAAGATATTTGAATTTTTCCACCTCTTCGAAGGATAAATCTCCAATTTTTATATTTCCATTTCGTACAATATTCTGGTCACGAGACATAATCATATACTTTCTCTTTTCGGGATTTACTTCCAAACCGATCGCTTTACTTGCTTCAAGTAACATTTCCGTGTTTTCCCTAATCGTTTGTGTATTTTCTCCTAACATATTCACGTCATCCGCATAGACAAGAAGCTGATGTAACCCGTTCAATTCCAAACCCTGCCTGTTATCCTGAACTTTCCTAATGGCATATTCTAGAGCGAAGTTAAAAAGTAAAGGTGATAGTGCATCTCCCTGCTTTAGCCCGCAGTGAATTGGAAAAGCATCAGATAGAAACTGACCTATACGGAATCTGCTGTATGTTTCACTCAGACACATTTTAATTAATCGAATTAGTTTCTTGGGAATACCAAATTCAATAAGAATATCATATACTTCCCTCTTGACCGAGTCATATGCCTTTTTGAAATCTATGAATAACTGATGCACTGTACCCTTATACTCCCATTTTTTCTCCATTATCTGTCGAATACAAAAAATCTGATCAATAGTCGATCTATTACGCCGAAAACCGCACTGATGATCCCCAATAATTTCATCTACGTACGGAGTTATTCTTCTCAAAAGAATATTGGACAAAATTTTGTACGACGTCAACAAAAGTGATATTCCTCGAAAGTTACCACAGTTGGTTTTGTCCCCCTTTTTAAAAATAGGTACAATTATGGACTCCTTCCATTGTTCTGTTACAATTTCCTTTTCCCAAATAGCAAGTACAAGTTTATAAATTTCGCTATATAATGCACTTCCAACCTTTTGTATTAATTCTGCTGGAATTTGATCAATACCTGGAGACTTGTACTTTTTCAGATTTTCTATCGCAATTTCGATTTCTGAAAGCTTGGGTTCGGGCATAAATGGCTCAGCAGTTTGTATTTCAATTTCGTACCGATCATTTTTATTTGGCCTATGTACATTTAGTAGTTGCGCAAAATAGTTTTTCCATCTGTTTAGGATTGATGGAGAGTCTGCAAGCAAGTCACCATTCTCATCCTTGATCACGTTTACACTTGCCTGATATCCGTTCTTAAATTCCTTTATACCCTTATATAAATGTCGAATGTTTTTATTCTTACTATTTGTTTCTACCTCATTCAGTTTTTCCTTCAAGTAACCTCTCTTTTTATTCCTAAGTGTACGACTTGCTTCCCGTCTTTCATTGAAATAATTATCTCTCTTCTCCTCAACTGGATCCTGTAAGAATTTCAATTTTGCCTGTTTCCTTCTTTCTACTGCCATGCAACAATCTTCATCAAACCACGGTTTCTTTTTCTTAGTTTCATAATAACCTATGCTCTGCTCAGCTGCAATTTTGATACTATCTCTGATATTTTCCCACACGCTATTAACATCTAATTCTTTCTCAACTTCGTCGGAACTTTCTAAAGTGGCAAACCTATTCGAAATTTGGACCTGATAATTTTGCTTAGTTTCCTCGTCTTTTAATTTCAAAATATTGAATTTAGTAATATTAACTTGTTGCTCTACTCGCTTGGCTACTGATAATCTTTCTCTTAATTCTCCAATCACCAAATAATGGTCAGAATTAGTCTGCACCCCTGAAAGTTCGAATATCTACTATACTAGTATGTCTCCTTTATCTATCAAGATGTGATCTATTTGGTTGTGTGTCAATCCATCTGGAGAAGTCCAAGTATATTTATGTATATCCTTATGGGGGAATGTTGTACTTTTGACAATTAAATTTTTCGATGTGGCAAAGTTGACTAATCTAATTCCCTTGTCACTACTAGTTACGTGTAGGCTCTCTTTTCCAATAATTGGTCTAAAAATATCTTCCTGTCCTACTTTAGCGTTGAAATCTCCCAATAAAATTTTCATGTGATATCTAGGTAACTGATCAAAAGTATGTTCCAATTCCTCATAGAAGCTATCCTTTATATGGTCGTCTTTCTCTTCTATAGGGGCGTGAGCATTTTGTAAATATGATGTCGCACCATCTACCCTTAAGTACTAAATATGATAACCTGTCACTGATAAATTCGACCTTTTTTACTACTGATTTTATTCTTTTATGAACAAAGAATCCTGTTCCTAATTGGTGATTAATGTTCCTTTCCCCATAATACAACAAGTAATCTCCTATTTGTGATATGCCATTCCCATCTAACCTAACCTCTTGTACTCCCACAAAGTCTATTCTATATCTAGCTAGTTCTTTCGCTACTAATGTTACCCCTCCTGTTCTATAAAGACTAGTTACGTTCCAAGTGCCAAATCTCAAAACCTTATTCCTTTGCTGTGGTCGTGCCAGAGAATGTCCTATTCCGAGGTTTATTGTAGGGATTCGTAACAAGCTGTTTTTTACGGTGATGGGTTGTTAGCCCTTCGCCCAACCCCCAAGCTGGAGGACCACCCCTTATCGGCTGTCCACGACTGCTTATTCAATATATTCGCAGCTACCCTAATAATAATAATAATAATAATAATAATAATAATAATAATAATAATAATAATAATAATGAGCATCCTAAATTAAATGAAGCATGATCAGTTAAAATAACATTTAAAGCAAATCTAATTTGTAGCTTAACCCTAAGTTCGAACTAAGACCCACGAGTGTGACAGGTTTATACCTGCACAACTACCTTTCGGCACTACACTTATTTCGCTGTCATCTCACTCACTGCACTGATTCTATCCTGATTTCACTAACACTTCAAAACCATTTCACTGTTCAAATACTTTGCACAGCCACTTCACTGATACAAACACACTTCACTTACACAAATAGACTTCACTGACACCACTGACACTACACACTTCACTTACACAACACACTTCCTCACTGATAGAACACTTCAAATAACAAGATATCAATTACACTCTTTAAATAGTGTGTATAATATACTACCGTCTATTAGTAAAGTCCTTAAGCCTATTTTTAAATACATTTTTTGTTATTGGTAAAGCCTTTAGTAAGTCTGCATGTAAAACACTGGTTTTTAAAAAGGGAAGATTCCAGTTCTCATAAGAGAAAAAATTAAGGTATTTTTTATCTTTCTCTAAGTTATTTTATTACATGAAGAGTGGTTTTTATGTCTTAATAGCTGTCAGTTATTATTAATTTGTCAGTTTTATCATATCTAAGCTGCCCTTGGAAATTGTCATTTAAAAAGTGAGAACAAAGTAATTTTTAATAGGTTAAAAATCCTGATTTTTCAATGTATCAAGTAAATATCTATAATACAAAAACGTGACATGTTACGAACTTTTCACTGTCATTTTCGTGTTCCGCGCATGCAAATTAGTTAAGATCAGAATATTTTATTAATGTTGTGGAAATAAGTTCAAATTTGTTGAGTAGTAGTATATTTATTAACGATAAATGAAGGGCTCAGAGGCAAAGGCGACCAACCCACAATTTTTTATTGTTCATTATTAAGAATTTTTTCAAAATTATACATTGTTGTTATAGAGTAATAATATTTTTTTGTATTTATTCAGTGTAGACCAATTAAATAAATTGTGTAAACAATCATTTTTGTCATTTACTCATTTTGTAATTGTGGGTTAGTCGCCTTTGGCGCTGAGCCCTTCAAATAGGCCTATTCTTGTGGTCAAAAAGACCTCTGATAAGTACCATGAAATTCTAGAGCAGCTAACTTGTGAGGGTTAATACGTTGTAAAATTTCAACAAAATTCGCTTTATTATTATGTATCATCGTCATCCGAAACAGTTTCGCGATGACCTCTAAGCCCAATGTCTTGCCAAGCACAAAGTAACGCGACCCGGGCCATTGTTGCACAGCTGAACGATTACGTAATAATTATGTCATCTTTGTAATTATTGCTTAGCTTTGAAATCACTGTGCTGCTACCGTTGCTTACGAGATTATACAAGCTGGCGCATAGCACGATCGAGAGTAGGTCTCTGAGAGTCATGGCAATTTCTGCCGCTAGGTTCGCTTCGCTGTGCTAAGAAATGATGAATAGTTCCATTATAAGCATTGTGTATCGTGGAAAATAGTTTGATTAATTGTGCATTATTGATCGAGTACGAAAATGATAAATATGCCAAGCATATTACAGTCTTATTTGAGATTTATTGGTGACTTATTAAATATCAGTATGCAGATTTTCAGCGTCATTCAATGGAATTTACAATTTTGTTTCCAGAAAGTCTGAATTTGTTGAATTAAAATTTTGCTTCCAAACTACATTGTTCATACGATTCATTTACTTCATTTACTTCAGATTTCGTTCCTTCTAATTTGTTATAATTGCTGAAAGTGAACTACCGGTTTCTGCTACTTTCAAACATTATTATTATTATTATTATTATTATTATTATTATTATTATTATTATTATTATTATCATCATCATCATCATCATCATCATCATCAAAATCAAATTAATATAGTTCTTAGCTTGTCTTGCCTTAAGGCAATTAGTAGCGTTATTCGAGGAAAAGAGTATGATTTACCATCATCATTTATAGTGGCGAAATATTCCACGACATTGGTTAATTATTACTGCTGATTATTGACACATATACGATTTGCACTATTTAGGATACAACATATGCACAATGCGATTTTAATGTTGAGCATGCCGAGTTTAGTGTAACGTACTCCCCTCATCCTCCAAGCCAAATCAAATATTATTACGACATTACGAGTAATAAATAAATAATAATTACTACAATTATTCGTTGTGATAAAGTACAATTATCACTGCATGGTGTACCGAAAATTTTACTTTATGTTTTCATTAAATTGACATGTCATGAATGACGACAGAAAACAGCTCAGGGGAGCGAGATTCAGACATTACTAAAAATGAAATGGGGATCGGGGAGAGCAGATGCGCATGTGCCTATGATCGGCAAATTCTAAAAAATAATATCCCTGAGATTCCTGAGATATTTGTTTATGTTTTGGGAAATGGTCAAACTCGAAAACCATTTCTATTCACATACAGAGTGTAACAACTTTAATGTTTAGAATTTCTGGAACATGTTCCCTGACACGTTCTACGTCGATTAAACCTGACATACCTATATCCAAAGTTCTATAGGTTTGGAGTATTTGTAGCCCAATATTAAATATTTTGAGTTTAATTTTATTGCTGAATACTGAAAGAAGTAACACCAATTTCCGAAAGTGACATGTCTATGTCATTATTTTTATTATTACCATATTACATTTTAATATCAACTTCTTGTGAGTATGAAAGTAGCAGTGCAAAGTTGAAAAAAAATGTCCTTAAGATTCCAAACACTGTACTTCTTGCGGAAAATGTTATTAATTCCGTGTACTTAACCGTGGATTTTCGTCTACAATATCAATAATCATGTCTTGTACCTGTGCCTGTTCTTGTCGTTGTGCATTCTCCTTCTTCACACAAGCGCTTGGAAGTTGACCAGACTATGAAATTTGCCAATAGGCACGTGAAAATACCTGTGCACTAGGAATCCTACGATTTGGGAACCGTGTTTGATATGCCAAAACAGCTGCTGTTGCATTGCCATCACACAGTCCATACACATAAACTATGTCGGCGTATTCCTGATGTGTGTACACAAAAGGCATGTTTTAATGGTCAAAACTCAATAAAATAACTAGTCACAATACGGTTTATTTTTCCCACAACTGTTATTTTAAACTGTTGTCTGTTTCGTTCCTTAGCAACCTAAACAATTTTAATTTAATTTCTCTTAAAAGTAAAATTTCCTTCATTCGCTGCTTTTCAAATGTTTCTTATTTATCTCTACTTAGTAATGCCATAAAATAGGCATTGTATAAACGGTATAATGCTTGGAGCTGCAAGAAGTTCTATTTTTTTCAGTTCTGTTATCTCTGTAACCTCTCAATTTCGTATATAGGTATGTTAGGTTTAATCAACGTAGAACGTGTCAGGGAACATGTTCCTGAAATTCTAAACATTAAAGTTGTTACATCCTGTATATTGCAATCTAACTTCATAATTAATTTAATTCTAACTCCTAATTTAAAAACTGTTTACACACACTAAAATATCATAGCATTTGCTATTACTACTCACTACTGGATTAATCTTGCACAGGATAGGGACCGATGGTGGCGGGCTTATGTGAGGGCGGCAATGAACCTGCGTGTTCCTTAAAAGCCATTTGTAAGTAACAGGTTAATCAGCAGGCCTATTAGATATTTACTTCACCGCTGCAAGTTGTGCAAGAAAAATCGCACATTTGTACTAATCATGTATTGTGACTGGTGTTTGCTTTAGTAAAAATCATAACACTTCAACGTCAATATATTTAAAAAAAAGAAAGGGATAAGTTAGGCCTACTTACAAATTATTAAATTATGAAGTCAGGGAAATGGAAGATAATACAGTACCTTAATTCATTGGAATAATAATAATAATAATAATAATAATAATAATAATAATAATAATAATAATAGTAATAATAATAATAATAATAATAATAATAATAATAATAATAATAATAATAATAATAATTGAATACGTGAAAAAGGTAGACTACAGTGTTCATATAAAATATATTAAGTTTCTTTCATTATTTCCGAAAAGGTACGGTGTATGAATTGAAGAACAGAAAGGTAGTACCTTAGTTTATAATATCTAATATGTTTTAATAACAAGAATGACAGCCTTTTATTGTAATATAATTGAGACGCAGAAGTTTGGAAATTACGTCTATTGTCCATAAAATATTGTACGAAGCATTTAATAACCAATAGTGAGTCCTTTAAATGTCCCAAATGTCAATGTCATTTAAGTGTTCTGCTATGAATATTTAGTATAGAACAGCGCTCCGAGCGGCGGAATTGGCATTACGAGGGAACCACTTCAGACCTGTATTTCAAGCGCTATGCGCCAGCTTGTATAATCTCGTAAGGAACGGCCGCTACGTTCACTTTCCAGAAAACTGTTCCATTATACTATTGAAGATTTATATATATTCACTATAAACATGCTTTGCAAGTTTTTCTCCAATTTTTTTCTAATTGCAAAATCCAGATTTAGTGAAAACATGTTCAGCATTGCTTGAATCAGATTGAACGAAATGGCACCAAGGAAAACAGAAAACTGCATATTTCTGCTCAGAGTAATAAATGAATTTATACCTATCAAATCGTTTACTGTTAAAACTTCTATTCTTATTATCAATAACGTTTGTTTGTAAACTGACTTACGTGGTTTGCATGGACCATCGTAGATCGATGTACTGATATCAAATAGTTCGTCTATTGCATGTTAGAAACATTTGCACTCAACTTTACATACATCACGGAGTTGGGAAGGTGTCGATGCATTTATACCACATGAAAGTTTGTCAACATTAGAAACATTTGAACTTGCATTTAAGTCACAAAGTTGAGGGGAGAGTTTAAGAAATTTCGGTTCACTGGGTTCACATACACTTTCATCGCACTTACGTTTAGGCTTATCATGGGGGGGAACTTTAAAATATTGCATTGTTCAGGCAAAACGCAATTAATTAACACTACTATCATCAGCGACTAATCATTTGCCACTGAAATATGTTGCGAAACGATGAATTCTTTCTGTGATTATTTGAGTAACCGACAGTCGACACTGTCAGATAATATCATCATATTTTGAATGTAGGCAACATTGTTGGTTGCATAGAACTATCTAAAAATATTGATTGTGCTGTGCATGTACTATGCATGTTAAAAATATTAGGTTTAAACTTTATTTCATTTGTTATATTTTTTAAACAGAATAAATTTTATAGACTGTATGTTAAAAATAACATATCGTTATCTTAACTCCAAAATCTCGTAACTTGCTCGGATGTCTATTTTCACTTTTTGCGCGTTTTTTGATAGTATATCCACAGATCCATCTACTGACAAAGCAGTGAAGCTTAATTTAAAATACTAGTGCTAATATTGGGCTACTACGAAACCACTAAATTTCTTTCTCTGTGAATACACTTTCAAAATGCGCAAAAATTGAAAGGGAGATCCGAGCGAGTTACGAGGTTTTGGAATTAAGGTAACAATATATAGACCTAGAATAAATATAACTTTAAAATTAATGTGAAATTAAGTTCATTAAATTCATTAGTTTGCTTTATATCAAGTAAATGAGCAATTTATTCAGCAATAATAATTAAGACATTTTAAAATAACTAATTCATTAAAACTGGGGAGGGGGCCGGGCTTTCCTGGCCCTGGGCTAGAACTGCCTCTGGTTACTGAGCCGTATTATGACGTAACTTGCCGTTGTTAAACTTATTGGCGCCAGGTGTTGAAACGTCCGTAACTTACAGAGTAATTCAGAAGAAATAGTAAATGTTTTAGGGTGGGGGGGCGATAGTATGGACTATTCTGAGTAAAAAAAGTTCACATGTACACTCTTTGACACGGAAAATGGTCGAACTCCTGTAGCGTGAATTTGTTCAAGTGTTGTTCGGGTTAGCGCGCGATGCACAAGGGAAAATATTTAGCATCGAGGTCCGAGGATGAAATCAAGTAGTAGCAGCGACGTACTGTACTGCATCTGTATGTCACGAAACGATATATTCCCTACGAAGCCTTCAAGGTTTAGCAATAGTGCTCTTTCTTCTCGTTACAAAGACCAGCTTCGAATCTCTAGGTAAAATGGAAGCGTGTAAACATAACACATACAATGATTCCCGAAATATTCCAAGATGGGACTTGGTCTCTTTACAGGGACCAATTTCCGTGTCAAAGGGTGTACAATAATTACATGTGTCCATTTTCCAGTGTGTGTAGAGGTACAACTGGTTGAATGTTACGGATAACAAGCGTTATAACTGGTAAGATGGAACATATACATGACATAACGGTTGCTTTTATTGCTTGTTTATATGGTATCAATATATTTCAACAGTTGAATATACTTTTCCGCTCTGTTGACAAGAGTAAGTGCAGCTCTTCTGAGGTCGTCTTATCGTTCTTGTGTGAGGGCAGTACTAGTCATGTGAGCGACCAATTCGCCCCTTGTTTTTGTACACTTCGCCGTTCACCTACTCACACAGACAAAAATCGATACGAGTAAGATCTGGGGCCCTGGTGACCAATGCAAGATCCATCGTTCGGGAATGCGCGCGCATCGGATCTGTACAGACTATCTACGAACAGCTGTTTCTCTACATCCTATGAACAGTGCTGCCCTCCGACGATCTCAGAAGAGTAACACTTGCTATTCTTTTGTATGTAATCAATAGTAGGTTGTCATTTCTCGTTCTTTAATATCATTTGTACGGCTTCTTATGCGTAACATTTAAACAGCTGTAGCTCCGCGACCATTGAAAATTGGACACATGTTTATATGAACTTTTTTTACTGAGAATAGCCCATACCACCACCCCTAAAATATTTACCATTCTTTCTGAATCACCCTGTATTTCCGATTTGACCCTCGAGAATAAACGTTTCACGTTAAAAGTTCTAGAATAGTTTTCGTATAACTTCCCATTTTTGTATCCTCCCGCCCCCCAAATAAAGATTCATTAATTTGTACCAAACAGTAAGCTATTGTGTTTCATGTGCATCAGTCTTCATTGAATTTACTTGTTGATAGACATATTTCGGCAAAAATCTCGAAACCTTGAAAACTGTAAATCGGCCTTTTCCAGCGTCACAATGAAACAGCATTCAATTAATTACGTATTTTAGAGATAGGCAGATGTTACTGCCAGCAACTGTGTTCTGTCGCAATTCAGGTCCTTCTCCGCAAGTCCAGCATTCTCGAATCTTCCCTCTTTTCCACCTTCCTCTTAGTCTCCGCATATGATCCATATATTTTAATGCTGTTTATCTTGTATATATCCTCTGCCCCGAACTTTTCTCCTGTTCACTATTCCTTCCAGTGCATTCTTCATTAGGCAATTTCTTCTCAGCCAGTGACCCAGGCAATTCCTTTTTCTCTTCCTGATCAGTTTCAGTATTATTTTTTATTCACCCATTCTTTCCAATACAGTTTCATTTCTTATTATGTCTGTCCATTTCACACGCGCCATCCTTCTCCATATCCATATTTCAAATGCTTCTGGTAGCTTCTCTTCACTTCGTCGTAATGTCCATGCTTCTGCACCATACAATGCAACACTCTACACAAAGCACTTCACTAGTCTCTTCCTTAGTTCTTTTTCAAGAGGTCCACAGAAGATGCTCCTTTTCCTATTAAAAGCTTTCTTTGCCATTGCTATTCTCCTTTTTACTTCCTGGCAGCAGCTCATGTTACTGCTTGTATAGTACACCCCAAGTATTTGAAGCTGTCCGCTTGTTCTACTGCCTTATTTAGAATTCGCATTTTTCCCTTCTTCATTTTTCTTCCGATAACCATGGTCTTCGTCTTATTTGCATTATTTTCTCTTAATCCCATACTTCTCATAGCTGTAATTTAGCTCCAGTAGCATGTATTAATATTATCTCCTCATTTTTGACAGTGCCACATCATCAGTAAATCGTATGTACCGTAGAAGAGGGCAAAGTCGATCAAAATTTTGCAATTTTTTAATGATATTGAGGTTATGCAATGGAGCGAAGTTCCTCAGAAAATAGCATTTTGTCGTCATATCCTTCACTTATGAAGACACGTTACAAGAATTGAATTACAATGTATAAAAAACTATTTTTTTATTTGACTTGTGATCGAAGTTATCTGCTTAAATAGGGTAAAGTCCATCACCATTGAATTTTTATTTTAAGATCGATTTTAAAATATTGCGGAATAAAGTCCATCACTGTTTATGTTTTTAAAAAACAAATTAAGTGTATTACATATATTTTATTTGTTATAAGGGGTGTAAAACAATAATAATCTTCAATATATGCCTATAGCGTTAAATAGTGTATCTTTTGTTACTGTGATCATACTATTCGATACAATTAGGCCTATAGGTCTCTATTGTACAATCGTGACTATGATTGCCAACTTATAAAACATAAAAACACATTTTAATACTTCACATACCAACAAACAAAGATTTAAGAACTCAAAATTTACATTGAAATAACCACCCTTCAATTATAATCTAAAATGCAATTCAACATTGCTTAGGTTTATATCAGATGTTATTTGAAATCTTCCCCTCCTCATGTCACTTTAGAAATTACGTTGTTCCCATAGTCAGGTACAGAGGGGTGTACAAAATATGTTCCTTTGGCAGTGCTTCTCTTACGCAAGAAATTCACCATAATTTCGTCTTCCTCTTTCTCCACTATCCCATCAATATAAGCTATACTAGGACACTTTTCTGTTCATAAGTGTTAGTTGAAGGTATTTTGGTGAATAATTTATTCTTCCTGCTGGTCCTATCTGTTTCGAGTAGGTCGATGGCATGATCGACTTAACCCTGCAAAGGTACAAGTTTTCTTAAAATAATAAGTTTCAATACATTTACGAACTGTAAAATTATTATTTCAGGATACAATCTCAACGAAAAGTAATTATATATACTTCTCGTCTCCTTTCACTGCTGACTATAATTTAGAGTTTGTAAGACTTTGTTTTCATTTAAGAGAAAAAGTTGAAAATAATAATTTTCACTTCAACGGTAATTACACAGTGTTCCCATTGTTGGCATTCGCAGGCTTTTTCTTGTCCTCTCGCTTACATTTACAATGTAAGCCAATGAAGTAGCATAACAAAATTTTAACAAGTAACTGAGAAAATATATAATTTTCAATAAAAATCTCAAATGATAGATTTTACACCCACTGATTGACTTTACCCACTTCTACGAATTCTCCTTTCTCCTATTATCACCCCTTCCATGTTCTAAAAACAGTTTTCACTAAATTCTCAAAGTTGATGTTGAGCAGGATATGTAGGTGCTAAAGGGCATCTTTGTCGTACTCTCTCCCTATTTCATTTCCCTCTAACATTTCTTCTTCTAGGAATAGCCTTGTTCTATTCCCCTTATTTTTTCACTCGTGTAATGCTAATTTAGTTATCGTTGTAGCAACCACTGACATTTTTCTCCGTGTTCACCATTAAATATCGCACGTCAAATCTTCCATAATCTAGCAAGTCACCAGCAGCTTCTAAGTTTCCTGTGATCTCTTGACAAAGATAAAAGGAAGACCGCGTAATACGAGAGAAACTAAAAATATCGTGCGTCAAAGTGGCGTCACGAGTGTCCCCAATCTAGCAAGAAAAAAAAAAATAAGATAACGATTGTATCGAAATTTGAAGAAACTGGTTGTGCTACGCATGTGAGGAAATGAGAGAGATCTATAGTGGCAATAGGTGTAATAGTTGCTAACGTTTTACATAAAACACAGAATACAATTTATGAGAAGGCGTCTAGAGATAAGCAATACAATTGGCCTCATGTCAACATGCCTCAACAGAAGTGAACGATCATCCAATTAGCACGGGGATTACGTGTATTAGCATGACGATCCATACATTTTCTCTCCCGAGTGTCCTGTTTTGCGAACAGATGTGTCCTTAGACTCTGTGAGGTTTCAGCTGCCCCCGAGACTCGAATCATGATAATAGAAAACGGTTCCGATCACCGCTCATAAGGTTCTGAGGACTTCTAGAGATCATTGAAACTTAAGAAAAGAAATTGAATCCTGTTAACAGTTCAGATATTCAGCAGTGGCGAAGCTCTTAGAAGGCTTTTGAGACTTACTCTACCCAGAAAATTTGAGTTATTATTCCTAGTAACAGTAGGCTTTAAAGATGTATCGCAACACTTGGTTGCACTCCGATCCTTCCATATATTAAGTTCACTGTTGGCAATCATTCCAGTATGGAGAGAGCTGTGCGAGCCGCGAGGCTTATAGCAAAATCCTACAAAGATTTGGCTACTACCATAGTCTAGTATATACAGTCACGATGCTTGAGTTGTGAGGGTGCTAGAACAATAGACTGTGTCGGTACTATTTCGAATTGTCTGAAATGAGGCGATCGTAGCGATCCTAGTGGTTAGCAACTATCTATGGATGCGTATTTACTACGTATTGAGCTTCGTGACTTTATATACTAGACTGTGCTACTACCTTCACTCGCAAGCTTCAGGGGGGGGGGGGCCGATGAGAGGATATCGATTCGCTACATCTCCGTACGAGACGAGGCTAGCCTTCCGTCACAATATTACGTCGCGCTATATTGGTGTTCTCTGAAAGCGCTGTGTTCTTGAGTTTAGTTTAATCAAAAGTGCCTGCGTTTGTGCGTTACATATTAATTTTGTGTAAAATGGCTCATACTGAGAGAACATTGAGGTCATTATTTGTAGAATTAAAAGAGAAACCGTTTTCAAGTTAGACGTATGAAACAAAATGTGCGTACAAAGATAGGAGATTGACCCCTTATTTGCATATTAAAATAGCGGATGGAGGGAGACAAAACATAAATTTTGAATTTCCATGGTATAAGAAATATTCTTGGCTAACAGGGTGCTCTGACAAGCGAACGTTCAACACTGGAAGGTTGGATAGGACCTTCAAATTTTGTACACTGAAACGTCACTTTTGTAACAAATTTTCTGCGATTTTTTTTTCGAAATCGATCTATAAGACAGTTAAATAGTATTTGGAATATTAGTAGTAGTTTGGTAGTTTGAAGCCCTGATGCTTTCGCTCGGAATAAGGCATGGCCTGTGTAGTACGATGTGTGTCGCGAGGCAATGGCGGGTAAGTACGAAGTCTGACATCGAACATATCATTGTACTGTAGCTATAGTGCTATATGTTTAATTTGACAGAAATCGAATACCATACTAGTCTAATTGTTTACGTGATGGAATCTTTCACCATATACACGAGCAATTACTAACTTGAATTAAATTATGTTAATCAATTAAAGAAAATCTCAAGTTACACTTGGAAATACAATAAAATCTCTCGTAACCGGCACCCAAATAACCGGCAATACCAAAGCTATGACACTTTCGGCTAGGCCAAATGGAAATTAAATCTGCCACAGTTTGCGTCGTCAGTTTTGCCACATTAGGAAGTTCGCACGAAATTTCATTTTCAGTGAATGTTCGAATCTAAAATTAGTGTATTATTTTTGTTGTGTGATGTGTTTTAATAAAGAAAATCAACACAGTTTTTATGTTTTAGTTATCTTCGGTCCGTCAGTGTTGCTACATTAAAAAGATCGTACGAACTTTCAATTTCAGTGAATATTCTAAGCTACAATTAGTATACTATTTGTGTTGTGTGATGTGTTTTAATAAAGAACATTGACACAGTTTTTATGTTTATTTAGTTATGTTCAGGCTGTCAGTGTTGCTACATTAGGAAGTTCGACACGAACTTTCATTTTCAGTGAATATTGGAACCTAGAATTAATGTATTATTTGTGTTGTGTGATGTGTTTTAATATGGAAAATTCACACAGTTTTTAAGTTTATTCAGTTATGGGCAAGTGATAGAGAAATAAACTTCACATGGTTGCAGTTTCAACATTTCGCACCATGAAATAAGTTACGAACTTTTTTTTGTTACTTATTCAGTTATCCGGAACTAGCCTGGTCCCTTTGGTGAGGTGAAGAGGGATTCTACTGTACTGATTACTTATTAGCTATTTATTTTTATGTTTCAAAGAGAGAGGGTTAGATGTTACATCGATGCATAATAATAAAGAAGGGATAGTGAAAAGTTTTAAAAACCTATATCGGTGGGCTTTATATTGTATTTGTGTACTTATTGTAAAATATAATGTTATAGGTTTAATTTGTGAGACCATTGAACATACCTTACCAATTTAATGTACTAATGAATTTGTTCAATTCCATGAAATCAGTTCATATTTTGTTCGTAATGATGAACCCTATCGAACTCTGCTTTTACAGACGTCGAATTGCAGCCTTGTTCTCCCTCTTCACTGTTAAACACGCTACACTCAAAATGCTCCGCAACTAATAGATTCACAGCGATATTCGGAACATTGTTTTAATAGTACCTTGCATATTATTGTCGCTTTTTTTTGGCACAACATCTTACACTAATACGACGTATGGCATATATGTTGACGTATATGTCCAATGTCCACTGCCACTATACTAGGAGCGCACTCAGCTGAGTGACTTTTTTGGCCGGGATTCCGCAGTTAAGTGCACAGTGCACAGTAATCTGTACAGACATATGCACTGCTAGCTATGAGAATATTATAGATATTATTATTGTGTGAAAAATTAATAAATCTATAATAAGCTATTATATTGTTTTATCTGTATTCTGTTTGGAAGTGAAAATGAATGGTCATCATCTTCTTGTGGGGTCACAAACAAATTTGATAGAAAAGCCTTTAAACGTCTGCTATATAATAATATACAAGTTAAGCAGATTTTTACAGCCTACTCAGTATTTACAACTTTGCTTCGCCATTGATATTCAATACCAAAAACGGAGGCACAATATGCTTATTGGTGCTGAAATGCTCTTCCCACAGGAACAAGACTTCAACCGCCAATTTTAAGACAGATTCCCTACTTTCCTTTAGATACTTTCATCTTTCGTTCTCATTGCATAATTGCTAGATTATCATTATGCTATCGCCTCGTCGGCCATAAATATTCTCTGTAGTTCAAAGAATGTACATATTATTATCCAGAAATCCTGTTCCCCTTCGTCCTACAGGCCCTAACAATCAGTAAACCCCCACCCCAACTTCCTACCACCAGAAGCTCACTCTCAGTGTTTGTTTTCTTTGTGACAAGGTCAACCGTCTTCATCTTCCCGGTTCTTCGTTCAAAGATATGAACGGCTGTGTTGCCAGACTTACTCGCAACTAAAATTATGACTTATGAGTGAGGCAGAAACATTAGTCCACATCTGTGGAGTAACAGTTAGCGCGTCTAGCCGCGAAACCAGGTGGCCCGGGTTCGATTCCCGGTCGGGACAAGTTACCTGGTTGAGGTTTTTTCCGGGGTTTTCCCTCAACCCAATATGAGCAAATGCTGGGTAACGTTCGGTGTTGGACCCCGGACTCATTTCACCGGCATTATCACCTTCATCTCATTCAGACGCTAAATAACCTAAGCTGTTGATAAAGCGTCGTAAAATAGCCTACTAAAATAAAATAAACAGAAACATTCCGTACATTGCTCCATCTTAAAGCCAATTTACATGGGGATAGTTTACAGGAGTCAAGTGCTTGAAGCAACTCGACTTTCCTTCGACTTTCCCCGTATGATATGGTCGAGACAGCCAAGTTGTGACTTGGCGTTCAAGCGGCATTTGAGTTGGCGACTCGTCAACTTTTATGTCCGCTTTCCCGCCACGTGACCAACTTGACTCCACCACTTTCCTCTTGTGAATGCTAACTTGTAGCAAGTAGCAACTTGCAAGCAGATATTGTGGATAGAGTGTGATTTTTTAAAATTAATAGCTAATTAATTTAGGTATCGAATTTGAGATTAATTTAACTTTCAAAACCACATTTTAACAATTACTAATTCTGCTTACAAATTACTGGGGTTTGTAATTCGAAATTATTCAAGCAACCACCTGTTTTTAGGTTAAGTCTACAGCTGGTTAGAAGCAAGTGAAATGTGCTACAATAATTTGGAATCCTCGTTGCAAAAACAGCGTTCATTCTATCGAGTTGATACAGAATAAATTCCTTTGATTCCTATATTATAAGATATTCAAAATACTTTGTCCATTCCATATCCCAACTACTTAGATTATTGAGATGAATTTTTGGTTTCCTTTGGTTTCCATACGTTCAATGACAGAAGAACGACTTACTCGATGATATTTCTCGGAAAATTGTGAACAAAAGTAATACCGATTCCGATGAAATACTCAAACTAATTCCAATTTATATCCCTCCAAATACAGTGGCAGTCAAAAAAAATAGAGCCATGTTGAAAGGTAGTGAAGTAACACACATAATAACAACATACAATTGTTTTATTAATGCAGTCATTTTGTATAATGTACAAGACAACATAAACTAAACGTAATGACCTTTATTTGCATTAATCTTTATAATAAAAAAAATATCTGTACTATGTACGTATAATGTACCAGGTCAAAATAAGAGAGCCACTTGCTACAAAATAGGAAAAACTATTCCAACATGTCTGAATTTAATATTTGGTTCGATATCCTTTACTCTTCAAAACAGCACGACATCTTTTACCCACAGAGTGTACTAACTTCTGACAAAGACCTATTGAAAGTGAGTACCAAGCATTTTGGATTGCTTCCCACAGTTGGTCCAGATTTGTGGCCTTTGAACGATCAATTCTTTTGTCAACAATTTCCCATAGATTTTCAATAGGATTTAGGTCAGGGCTCTGCGGTGGCCACTCCAATACACGAACATTTTCCGTTCTAAGGAAGTTTTTTACTACTCCAGCAGTATGTTTCGGATCGTTGTCATGCATGAATTGCCATACTAGTGGCATATTTTCTTCGGCATAAGGTAACATGTCAGCTTTCAAAATACCTTTATACATTGCCTTATCCTTTCTGCCATCGATGCGAAATATGGGACCGACACCGAACCATGAAAAGCATTCCCATGCCATAATGTTACCATCTCCATATTTGATAGTTTTTATGGTGAATTTATGATTGTTTTCCTGGTTTGGTGGCCACCTTACGTACATTTTCCCGTCAGAGGTGAATCTGTTAAACTTAGATTCGTCTGACCACAAAACATTATGACACCTACGATCATCTTTATCCTTGTGTCTCTTAGCAAATGCCAATCTCTTTTTGATATTTTGTTTGGACACATGAGGCTTGTGTTTGGCTAGTCGACCATTGAGTTTCTCAACACACAGCCGTCGTCTTACAGTCGATATTGATACATTCAGAGTTCAGACTGTTCTCATTTGATAATAACTCTTTCAACCGTGGTGCAGTTAAGAAAGGTTCCTTTTTAACTGCTCTAGCTATCAGCCGGTCTTGGCGCAGAGAACTTTTTCGTGGTCTTCCTCGTTTTTGGGCATCGCTTTAGTTTGTTTCGATCGTTTTATTGCGTTCTGTACGCGTTTACGGGAAACATTTAGTTGCTTTGCAATTTGATTCATACTGGTGCCATTTTGCCACAAACGAAACATAATACTGCGTTGATCTTCAGTTGTATGCTTTGTTCTCCCCCTCTGCATAAAAATATGTTCTGAGTTGAAAAATATACTTAATACACTGGATATAGCATGGATGCACGGTAATAAAAAATTGGCTATTCAAAAACACTAGTATATTTACATGACATTACGTAGCTCTATTTTTTTTTAACATTCTATGTTCACCTTTCTATCTTCTGTGCTGCCTCAGACACGCAACTATTATTCCAGGACGTCAGCGTGGTGTATAGATGTTTACTGCTACATGAACTAATAACAACTGCTGCGCAGAATTGTGTATGTACGGTAAAATTAGGTAGAGTCCGCCTCTTTATCTCCAAACGAGCATGGCTCTATTTTTTTGACTGCCACTGTATATACAGTATAGAATAAATTTGGTATTTAATATCTCTAGATCGAAAAAAAATATCACAACTTTTCCCTTGTTTTGGCCCTACAATAATTTATCATCAGTTTATAAAATTTCTTATGTTTTTGTTAATACTGAATAATTTTATTTATAAGCTACGTCTCTTTCATGTTTTCATTTTTTTAAATTCTATTGCTAATGAGTTGCATAGCCCATATCTATTTTATAACTGCTGCTCATGTGAATCATTATCAATAATAAATTATAAGTTAAATTGTTCATGTATATTTATGCGAAGAAGGTGCTTTGAGGGGCATCTAGCCTGTGTACTTTGCCATAAGTCGTAATAAATAAATAAGATATACAGTATATATATATATATATATATATATACACCTTATTGTAACATTTTTAGAATTGCATGAGATGTACGAACTTCCGTGGGATATAACATACAACACGAGAAATATTTCAATAATAATGAAAATTAAAATTACGTTGTTACGAAACTTAAATAACAAGGTGTCCTTAACATTAATGTAGAAGTGGTTCGCAAAAAATAAAATAAAAAAACAACTTGAAAACAGTGTGGGCCTACCTCCAAGCATACAACATTCAGCACGCATTTTTTACGTGTGGAACATGGTTTGAAGTTTTGTATCTCCGTGTGATCACAAATATGCCGTAAAGTTTAGAAGCTTCAAGCACTTGACTCCTGTAAACTATCCCCGTGTGAATCAGGTATATCACACGGGGAAAGTCGACTTGCTTCAAGCATTTGACTCATGTAAACTATCCCCGTGTGAATTGGCCTTAAGACGGCTGGGAGAGATCGTGCTGACCATACTTTACTACCCTACTGATGGGATGATCACTCAATTCTGTTGAGGCATGTGGACGTGACGCGCCAGCAGTCGGCCTTGGCCCTCCATGCGCTGTCACACCACGAATTAAATATGAAGGAAATACTGCTAAAGAAATATACTTTGTTGCGTCTTAAGGCTTGTAGTGACTGATGTTATCCAGAATTCACACATTTGAATTAGAGTTAGACGGTGGCTGTTAAAAATAATCTTGGATAAAGTGTAATAAATAATGTCTTATGAATTTTTTGTTTCAAAATACGCCAATCTTCTAGTTTTCTGAAAAATAGTGACCTTATTTTTATAACCGTTCCATGTTCTTCCTCCTGATGCGTACGTGAAGTAAATGCTCTTTTTCTCAAGCTTTAAACATAGAGTACGTAGCTCAGCCCTTGAGCCACACACCCCTTGGCTGCCGCGAACTGTTCTCTCTTTTGTTAACGCGTGTGTTACATAACATTGTGATAAGCACCCACTTACTGTAGGGATATAATTTGGTATGATTATAATTTGGTATGATTATAATGGGTATGATTATAAGTGATATGATTGTAAATGGTATTATTATAGTCTAATTGATATGATTGTAATTGGTATGATTATAAGTAGTATGACTGTAAAGCCTGTGTGATAAATCTTGTTTCACTGTGAAAAGAAAGAGACAGGAGATATGTCTTACTTCGTCTGTGTTGTTATGGCGATGGGGGGAGTAGAGCGATGCCGTCCATCCATCCAGTGACGGAAAGGACTAGTTGATACATTCTGTAGCACAAAATAAAATCAAATAAAATCTCTCTTCGTACTGTGGGGTTCCGTCACTGAGCTTGTCTTTCAAGAAACTGAGTAAACTGAGTTCCGGTAGTCTGTACAATAACAAGGTTTTGAAAGCAATCCTGAAAATTTACAACCCTCCTATAATCTCCACCCTCATTTGAAGGGACTTGGGTTTATTGCTACTGAGACAAGCTAAACCAAAGCAGGTATAATTGGTATGATTGGTACGATTGTAATTGGTATGATTATAATAGGTATGATTGTAATTGGTATGATTATAAGTGGTATGATTGTAATTAATCTTTAGAGTGACATTATTAATACTGTAATACTAAAATTTATTCTATCCTCATAGCTGTCCACACCTGTGGAGTAACGGCTAGCGCGTCTGGCCGCGAAACCAGGTGGCCCGGGTTTGATTCCCGGTCGGGGCAAGTTACCTGGTTGAGGTTTTTTCCGGAGTTTTCCCTCAACCCAATATGAGCAAATGCTGGGTAACTTTCGGTACTGGACCCCGGACTCATTTCACCAGCATTATCACCATCTCATTCAGACGCTAAATAACCTAAGATGTTGATGAAGCGTCGTAAAATAACCTACTAATTATCAATCAATCAATCCTCATATCTAGTACAGACCTGACCTAGGGATTATAGTTTGAGTCATGTATGTACTGGGGTTAATGACTAAAGATTATCTATCCAAAGTCCAACGGCAGGTCATCGCACCCCCACGGCGTGGGTACGCCATCGAGTAGACGCGAATTACGCGGACTTCAAAGGTCACCGTAGCGTCACTAACGCGAGTCTCGGCGCTGCGATCGTTGGAGGTCTCTCACCCATTATTATACTGTAGCTCTACAGTGAGCAAGAGTGTTGGGGAGGGCGACGAGTGGCCCAAGTGGCAGCGATTAATCATCATCATTCTCACGTCATCACTTGTACTACGCCTTGTATTCCAAGATTTATTAATAAACTTAAGTATTGGCAGCCCTTGGTTGTTTAAAGGACTTAGGTCTTTTACTAACCCACCTACAACGGACTCCAATAGAAGTTATTCCAATAAACTTCATCACAACATTTCAAATTCAAATTTCAAATTTCAAGTTTATTTACAATTTACAATTGAAATGAATACATATGTATGGATACCCGAAATGAGCATATGCTCGTGCTCGGGTACAGTCCAGTAGTCTACATAAATTTTACAGGGATCAAATAATAATGCTGATGATAAAAATAATAGTAACAACAACAATAATAATAATAATAATAATAATAATAATAATAATAATAATAATAATAATAATAACAATAGCATAATCGTGACAGAAATGATACAAAGATTGTAATACAAAATAATTCATTAATGATAATAATATTAATAATAATAATATTAAATATTAAAAATATTTACAATAATAAAATAAATACAAAGACGGATAAAATAAAATATAAAACCACTAGCGAGAGTTATCACAACTTTACAATTCAGAGTTTCAAAAAGATCCTGTAATTATATTAATTTATTTCGCTTGAAGTATTTTATGTTCTTACAATAAAATACTTTCAGTAATCATTATGGTTTTTTACGCAATTTCGTCCCTCATTGTCGACCACAAATTTCAGTGTATTGTGTGAATAGTGAAATCGGAAAGATGTTCAGTTTAATGAGACGTAAGTGACAGATGTTTAGAATTGAAGGGTTCAGAACCATAGTGGGCCAAGCGCCATTTACTAAAACCGTAGAAAAAAGGATTAAAATGAAGTTATTACCGTAATTCATTGGATACATATAGCAAGTAATATAAAGTATACACATTCAAACTACATGATACATAAATCTTCAATGAACTATGGTATTCACTTAACTTTAACCTTGCTTTCTCCGTTTTTAATAAATGGTGCTTGGCCCACTAAGGCTCTGAACCCTTCAATTACGCTTTAAATAATGTTTAACAATATTAATCATTTTGTACTTTTTAAAATTAATTTATTATTTTACCAGGCTCGTTTCACGGTCAGGCATATTAAAAAGAATTAAAAACCTAGTGTGAGAATAGGAAATTCATAATGCATCTTTTTGAGTATGTATTAAAATTGTAAAGAACAAGAATCTGTATTGCAGTTATTCGTTTATTATAGAGACATTTATGCAGAAACTGTAATAATCAGAGCAACCATTTTAGAATAAAAAGGAAGATGCCGAAGGACTCAAAATTTCACCACAAAGAAGAAGAGAATAGTAGTGTGATGTAGATCAAGTATAGAGATTAAGTATGAAGATTTGGTGAGTAGTGCAAATCACAAAATATTACTTTAATTTTTATTAGAATACTTCGAACAAAGTTAATAGTGAAATAGTATATTACGATACAAAGTTGGGAAGTGCTTTTTACAAAATCGAGGAGAAGTTTGAAGAACGAGCAGAGGGAACTTTTCAATTTCCGAGATTTTGTAATGCACTTCACAAACGTGTATTGTTACAATATTTTTTGCACGATTGTATTTTTAAAATTGCAGATACAATATATTTTGCATGATCAGCCTCATAGGCTAGTGGTCAGAGTGTCTGAATACAGTTCATGAGGTCCCGGATTCGATTTCCGGCTAGACCACAGAAATTTTTTCATGTGTTTGTCCATGGTCTGGAAATTAGGTTAGGCTTAGGTTTAAGACCTCTCCTGGCATTTCATAATCATCCTATCATAATATCATCAGGGCAGTGTAACTCCGCCTTCCAGGCGCCCCAGCCTCAGAAGTGGTTTACAAATAAGCCATTGCTAGGAGAGACCAGAAATGTCAAATGACAACGTGGTGGCATTGGTAAAAATATATTTTGCATTAAAAATTTAGGCAATATTATTGCAAAGCCTTCACAAAACTGCACTGTAATGGTAAGTAACAATAAGTGCATCGTAATGGGTTTATTTCAGTATACTTTTATGTTATGAAGAAAGGTTACTCTAGCAACAGGTTTCTGTGTTGAAATTCTAACTTTCAAGGCCTAACAACAATAGCTATAAATACAACAAAAAGTACGATCGTGCAAAAACTATTCATCCAGCTTCAAAGGCTATATTTTAGTGGTTAATTAAAAGGAAACGAGGAGACTAGGCACTTCTGATAGAGAGAATTAAATATGGACAGAAAGTTTAGGTACGAAAAGCTTAATTAGATAAAATGTGGAAAATTAAATTAAATTATGATTTATTTAACGACGCTCGGAACTGCAGAGGTTATATCAGCGTCGCCGGTATGCCGGAATTTTGTCCCGCAGGAGTTCTTTTACATGCAAGTAAATCTACTGATATGAGCCTGTCGCATTTAAACACACTTAAATACTATCGACCTGGGCCGGGATCGAACCCGCAATCTCGAGCACGGTAGACCAGCGCTATACCGACTACGCTACCCAGGCCGACGATAAATTGTGGATAAATGTGGGATACGCAATGTAAAAATTACATTACTCAACAAGGTTTTCATAACATGGACAAGAATAACCATTTTTATTTAATTACGAATATGGCATTGAAAAAGTTCCTACACGTCACATTTTTTCAGAAACTTATATTTTTTAGTTAGCGAATCGTATAAAAATGTGTTAAAACCTAGCCACTTTGAAAGAGGTTCTTTTCTTTAACATAGATCTTTTACACAATTATATATCATTTCCGTTCTTTTAAGGTACCATTTGAAACATACTTTCACTTTTGTGGATTGAATGAGTGTTACCCTTAGCGATGGTTTATTGTTTTATTACCCTTATTATGCAGCTGCACGGAGGGTAGGTCACATCTGGCTATAACTGACTAAGGGAAAGGAGGAAATACGGTCGCTGTTGTATTGCGAAACAAGAAATGAACAATTTAGCGATTAGTTCTGATTGTGGAAGTGTTGTGAGCGGTACTAGTTATTCTGTAATAGTGTTAAATGGATAGCAATCGTCGTTCCTGTAAAAATTTTCCAAATAGTTTCTACTATGTTTGTGGGGAATTAACTTTGAAATCACAATGTCAATAAATAACAGGCAATGTAAAAAAGGCATATTACTTGTATTTTGGCTATAAAGTGGGTGAACAAGACAAAAATTGGGCACCACACGTGTGTTGTGTAACATGTTACGTGAAGTTAACACAGTGGTTGCGGGGAAAAGATAACAACATGTCTTTTGCTGTTCCAATGATTTGGCGAAAGCCCACCAGCCTTCTGGATGATCGTTACGTCTGCATTATCAAACCACAGGGATTTTCATGGAAAACTAAAGATAAAATTGTGTATCCTAATTTCCCACCAGCCATAATACCCGTGCCACAATCTCCTGAACTTCCTGTCCCTATCCCTCCGCCCAGTGGGGAAGATTATGTCATTCCATAGGAACATGAATTATTAGAATCCTCAGACTACCCTTCAACTTCCGCTGATCCCACCTATATTCCCGAACATCATAGAACACCACATCTGATACGATAGGCAGAACTTAATGACCTAGTTAGGAATTCAGGTCTTTTCAAGCAACACGCTGAACTATTAGGTTCTAGATTACAAGAATGGGACTTATTAGCAAAAGATACCAATATTTCCGTGTTCAGAAAACGAAACGATAAACTGACTAGTTATTTTGCAATGGAAAATTCTGTTTGTGCCTGCAAAAATGTGAACAGGCTTATGGATGAATTAGATATTCAATATAATTCAGAAGAATGGAGACTGTTCATCTATTCATAAAAACTAAGCTTAAAAGCTGTTTTATTGCACAATGGGAGTACAAAACCTTCCATCAGTGACTCATTCAGTCACTATGAAAGAAACTTATGAAAACATGTCACTAATATTGAATGCAGTAAATTGTAATGAACATCGCTTGGCAATTTGTGGAGATTTGAAAGTAATAGATTTGTTGCTTGGATTACAAGGAGGGTTTACTAAGTTATGTTTTTTTATATTTGTGGGACAGTCGAGCAACAGCACAACATTATGTAGTGAAGACGTGGCCTATCAGACAAGGCTATATTCCTGGTGATCATAATATTAAATATCCTCCGCTAGTGGAACGTGAAAAAGTACTTCTTCCTCCACTGCATATAAAAATGAGAAAAATGCTAACCCCAAGGAATTACCAGCATAGAAATCTTTTGCATCAAAGGATTTTTAGGGAATCACAAGGCAGGAAATTATCGCCAATTTATAGAGACGTTACTAAGAAACTACAAAAAAAATGGCCTGCAATATGTCACTGAAGATCCACTTCTTACTTTCACATTTGGACTTCTTTCCTGAGAACTTGGGGACTGTAAGTGATGAGCAGGAAAAGCAATTTCACCAAGACATTGCTACAATGAAGCAACGGTATCAAGGAATATGGGATCCAGCGATGATGGGCGATTATTGCTAGTTTTTAAAAAGGAAAGATTCCAGTTCTCATAAGAGAAAAAAATGAAGATATCTTCTTATTTTTCTCTATTTTATTGCACGAAGAGTGGTTTTTATAAGTCTTAATACCTGGTCAGTTATTGATGTATCAGTTTTATCATATCTAAGGTACCCTTGGAAATTTTCACCCAAGAAATGAGAACAAAATATTTTTTAATAGGTCAAAAGCCTGATTTTTCAACGTATCAAGTAAGTATCTATAACACAAAAACGTGACGTCTTACGAACTTTTCATTGTCATTTTCGTGTTCAGCGCATGCAAATTAGTTAAGATCAGCCTATTTTGTTAATGTTATGGAAAAAAAGTTCAAATTTGTTGAGTAGTGTTATGGAAGAACAAAATCATTAGAAGTCCCAAGAATGTTTTTCTGGCTGTGGATTATCAATCGGGCATAAGATTCCAACTATTCGGGAACCTTGCTTTCTAATTTTGTATGCGTCAAGCAAATGCGGATTTGTTTCAAGAGTTTTAAGTTTTTACTGATAAAGAACTCTGATGATTACCATAACGAAATTGACAGTAAGAATAGGTTTGGAAAGTGTTTGGTCAGCAGCTCTTGCCAAACTTAGAACAAAGAAATGTAATTTTTTTAAACCAATGCCACCAGGTTTCAACATTTCTGGTATTCTCTCCTGGCAGCGGCTTAGTTGTAACCCAATTCTGAGGTTGGGGCGCCTGGAAAGCGGAGTTACATTACCCCCTTTTTATGGAAAAATTTGTGTGCTCTTACTGGGAATCGAACCCAGGACCTTATGAACTATAGCAGAAGCTCTGACCACTAGACCATGAAGCCGGTCAAGAAGTGTAATTGCAATGTATAATAATTCTTTCTATCACTGCAGAAAGAGAGAAACATTACATCAAAAGGTTCATTCAAAGAAGTTACTGAACAATGGCTTTAAAATATATGTATATATATATATATATATATATATATATATATATATATATATATATATATATATATATATTCTCTATTCCGTGAGCAGTTAAAAAATTGAGTTAACAATAATTCAGTCAGCACGAAAGCGATACAAGTGTAATGAATTTAGTATGAGAAGACTAGGGTATAAGAAATTTCAGGTTACTCCCATACACTACAAATTTAAATTCAATCGAGTTAATGTGAATATATAAATATATGTATATATATATATATATATATATATATATATATATATATATATATTCTATATTCCGTGAGCAGTTAAAAATTAAGTTAACAATAATTCACTCAGCACGAAAGCGATACAAGTGTAATGAATTTAGTATGAGAAGACTAGGGTGTGAGAAATTTCAGGTTACTCCCATACACTACGAATTAAATCCAATTGAGTTAATGTGGAAAAGCTACAGGGACACATTGCCGTCACAACATTCGCTTTAATGTCGAAGAAATTGAACGTTTAATAAATGCTGCTTTCTGAGTACTATAGTACGCAGTATTGGAGTCTACGTCAACAGCAGACCCGTGACTGTTAAATGCTGGCCCACAATACTGTAAACCGGGAATGGAAACGACAACGAGAATGGAAATATTATTAAAATTTTCAACATTTTCTGTTCTCGTTCTCGTTGTCGTTTCCGTTCCTGGTTTATTGTGAACCAGCCTTAAGTTAACAAACTGGATTTTTTTAAGCAGTTCATTTGCATCTTATCGGAGTTGCTGAATTTGTACGCAATAGGACAATAATTTTTTATGTTAAATTGGAATCGTTTCTTGAAATACTCAGACCGACATTGCTTCGTAACCATCTAAAAATATTCAAACTAATAATAATAATAATAATAATAATAATAATAATAATAATAATAATAATAATAATCTGTGTATATAATTTGAACTGGTAATGGAAATTACGGGAAAACGGCTGAACGGATTTTAATAAATGACCCCTCCCTCATTTTGAAGCTTGGAACCCAGAGTTTTTCAGAAAAATAGTAACTTTGAGTGAAGCGTTAGTTTTCCTACATAATTTTCCTATTTTCCAAAATTCATCTTCCGTTAGTTTTGAGAACTAATTGCATTCCAGAAAAAAAACACGCTGCAATAAACAATGCGCTATTACACAAAGGCCATGATCTGCAGGATTGCTGACATATTTAGAGTTCAAATTCAATTGGTTATTACAAACTTCAAGACCTACTAAAATAATTTACAGATTTGATTCTGCTGTGTGTAATTTTCTGAGTACAGCTGTGTATTGGATATTAAAATCTATAAAACTTGAGGTGGTTTGATGACATTATTACCATTAGAAATGAAATATTATTATAGTTAATAAAAAACACACACACACACACACACACACACACACACACACACACACACACACACACACACACACACACACACACACACACACACACACACACACACACACACACACACACACACACACACACACACACACACACACACACACACACACACACACACACACACACACACACACACACACACACACACACACACACACACACACACACACACACACACACACACACACACACACACACACACACACACACACACACACACACACACACACACACACACACACACACACACACACACACACACACACACACACACACACACACACACACACACACACACACACACACACACACACACACACACACACACACACACACACACACACACACACACACACACACACACACACACACACACACACACACACACACACACACACACACACACACACACACACACACACACACACACACACACACACACACACACACACACACACACACACACACACACACACACACACACACACACACACACACACACACACACACACACACACACACACACACACACACACACACACACACACACACACACACACACACACACACACACACACACACACACACACACACACACACACACACACACACACACACACACACACACACACACACACACACACACACACACACACACACACACACACACACACACACACACACACACACACACACACACACACACACACACACACACACACACACACACACACACACACACACACACACACACACACACACACACACACACACACACACACACACACACACACACACACACACACACACACACACACACACACACAACTTGCGTAAGATAATATTGTTATTAAAAGTCAAATTTTTTTATAGTTATTAATCAAGTGGAGTTGGGTCTTTTTATATACTTAATGGCGGTGTGGTGTAGATGCTTATATGTGTTATTCTCTTCAGTATTGGCTCGAGAGAGCGCAAAAATTACAGTTCCTAAGAAAAGACGGTATTAGAAGATCTTTTAGCAGGATAAAATGATTTTATCTCTACATGCAGCAGCTATACCAAGATGCTATGTCTATTGTTCAAAAGCTTAGCAAACCTGACTTTTTTAATCTTCACCTACAATCCACAATAACCTAAAATAGCTATTGCTTTACTCCCACATGAAAAACCCACTGATCATCCTGACATTGTTACTTGCGTTTTCGCGTTGAAACTCGAAAACTGAAGGCGGATAGGTTCAAGAAAAAGTTGTCGTACGCCGGACTCCTGGTCGTTTCGCTCTCCGACGTGTTGTCGAGGTGGGGAGGGGAAACGGGAGTGACGTGACAAGATGGCTGTGGTTTGTGGGTGGGGTGATACGAAACTGTGGTGAAGTTTAAAGGAAAGACTGTTTTTAAAGTAACATTGTTTATTACAGAAATAACAGTGAAAGTGTAACTATGGTTCCCTCCTAGTTCTGTGGTAGGGGGGGTAACGGGGGAGTCGTGATAGAAATTGATGGTTTAGAAATTCGTCCTGAGGCTTCGATGCGGGGAGAGTTATGATGGGTGATAGTAAAGTGCGACTTGAGTGAGAGGAAGGTAGGGGTAACGGGAGTGCCTGGGGAAAATCGGCTTGCTCTCAGGTGTGTTGTGGGGGGGGCAGGATAACGAGAGAGATGGAATGAGGTAGAAGGTTAGTTCTCTAGTTCGAAGGATCAACACAGCGTGCTGTGCGACTTACCGACTTCGAGAACAAGCTCCTGGCATCGGAGGATCAACACAGCGTACTGTGCGACTTACCGACTTCAGGAGCGGGGAAGGGTTACCTCTATCATCGACGGATCAACAGAGCGCACTCGCGACTTACCGACTCTAGAGGGGGGGGGGGACTGAGGAGATGGTTGTGTTTATTCGAACAAGCCGGGATAAGAGCTGGGAGTCGAAGTCAGGATGGTAAGAGATAAGGGTGGTCAGGGGAGAGAAGTGTGCGGGTTGGAGGTGGTGATGAGGCTTGTAGCGAGACTAGAAAATTTAGAATACGTAAGAAGTGAGGCTAGTGTAGGAAAGAATACAGGAGACAGGGGCGCAGCTTGGCTCCCTGTTCCCGGAGTGGTGGCCGTGTGCAGACACGTCCGAACAAAAGACAACCATAGCGTAGGCCTGGTTGGGAGACTGCTGTCAGTGACGGAGGTCGCGCTAGAGCTACCTCTTTGCCATCTGACGAACGAGTGACTGAAGTCGCGGAGATGCGTTATATTTATACCCCTCGGAACAATGGTGGTTGAGGACGCCATTGACGTCACAGTGCCTGGGGGTATTTCTATTGCCAACGTGACTCGTCGCCGCGCGATCTTTGCTTTCTCCCTCACAAGAGGGAAAAAAAAGCGAGCCAACCTGCTTTCTGAGAGAGAGAAAGCAGCGACTCTCATTTGCGCGGGTAGGTTTGAACCGTTTAAAGTAGGACGCACGGGCATCGAGAATTGATATACACAACAAAGTATTTGGCATAAAAAAAACTATTCAGAGGGAGTATGTTTCATTATTATGGAAGCAAATAACTTTCAAAAATGTCTGATATTTTTCATTTGAAATAAATCTGAAACATTTTTATTTGAACGTCTAACGAAGTTAGTTTGCAGCATTTGCTGCACAAACCATTAGTAATAATAATAGGCCTATTTCAATCAAACAAACATTACATATTACAGGATTTCATTTTCATATTTAATCTTTAAAAGTGAAATAATAATAGTAATAGTAGTAGTAGTAGTAATAATAATAGTAATAATAATAATAATAATAATAATAATAATAATAATAATAATAATAATAATAATGATAATAATAATAATAATAATAATAATAATAATAATGGTTTATTTAACCTGGCAGAGTTAAGGCCATACGGCCTTCTCTAACACTTAACCAGGAGTAAAACTGCATTACATAAAACACTACAAATTTATAAATTACATTAAAATTTTACACACAAAATTGAATATAATAATAATAATAATAATAATAATAATAATAATAATAATAATAATATAATGTAAACAAAAGTAAGTAGAAATCAGACATAATATAATATAGCATTATAATATATAATAAAATGTGAATAGCAGGTCAAAATAAATTAGACCTACAAAGTATAAAAATATAAGGCAATAATAATAATAATAATAATAATAATAATAATAATAACAACAATAATAATAATAACAAAAACAACAACAACAATAATAATAATAAAATAGTGAAGTACAAAGCTTACAATGAACACAATATTTTTAGGTACACACAGCAAGGAAAATTATGATTATATTTTGCTCAAGTTATCACATTATAGATATGCCATTATCGGAAAATATGAAAACAGAAAGATGAAATAAGTTATATATCACTGGAATATAAAAAGAAAAAAAAATGTGATTACGTGGAAACATGCAATACAACACTTATAATAAAATAAGTATATATAAATTTCAATCATAAGACACATCTGTTTGCAAATGTTTATTTGCTATATGGATATGGAATATATTAACGTTTTCGCCTTATTGGGCATCATCAGATATAATAAAATATGTAATCTGAACCTTGATCAAATTGAGCAAATAACAAATGAGCAATGTATTATACATGGTGTTGGATCTTCATGAGCTTTATGTATAAAACAATAAATAAAATTGGAGGATAATTAATTTCAATGTGATGCAAACTTTTAAACTTCAAAATTGAAATTGATTATGTATACATATAACTCATGTTACAGTATAAATACAAATTAATCAATTAGAATTATACGAATTATCAGTAATGTTAAAATAAATTATGAATAAAATAAATAAAATGAATATGTTAGCTTAAAAAGAATTAATTAAATTCACATTGTTCGCAGAATGAAATGTCTTAAGGTACTATATGCAATATTGATGTTGTGTTGTGACTGATGGATCTTATGTTGTCGATTGGTTGTGATTATACATGTAGAATTTCAATCGTGTACTGAAAAACAAAGGTGGGGAGAATCAAAGTTGTAATTCGTAATAGTTATACTTGATATAAGCATTAATTAATAGTCAAAATAGAGAAGATGTAAAGTTATTTATTTTAGAGATGAATGTAATGAATTGTTATAAGATTACTTACGTATACGTTCGCTTGTGATCTGAATGTTATCTGACATTGATGCAAATAGTGGTTGTTATTGATCATTTAGATCTAAAATATTCTTTCTGATATTAATAACATACAGATAAATATCATTGATGATTGCTGTGTGTGATCAAAGTTTATCAGGGGCTGTATATGTAAAGATGATTTCTATAAAAATAAGAAAATGTTGGTTTTACTATTATATCTCAATCTATTTAAACAGTTTTAAGAACGAGGGAAGAAATATGAGAATTATTAAGTAATTATTAAGAAGCAAAATGCAAATGTGGGAAATATTAAGAGTTTGTTATAATATTAATAACGGTTTTCGATTACTTACATATGTATATGTCTTGATGTTTGTAGAAGTGTGTTGGTGGTTTGAAGCGAACTAAAGACTGGGTGATCGTATGTGTTCAGCTGTGTAGTGGCGCAGTGATTTTAAAGGGAACTATTTGAACGGCGTATCATGAACGTTTGTGATGTGAATGGGTCTGCTTTAAATTGTGTAAAGCGGATTTCTAAAGTTTAGTAAGTTTTCATTAATTATATTTTATCTTTATTGAGATAATATGCAATGAAAAATTCTTCAGCTGTATTTATGAAATTATTATTATTGTAAGTTTTTAAGATACTTAATGTATTCTGACGTTGACCTAATTCGTGTCCTGTATTAATTAAGTGTGCCGCGTATTTTGATTTTTCTCTGTTGTTCTTAAAGTCATTGACATGTTCCTTATATCTGGTTTTTATGTTACGTTTAGTCTGGCCTATGTACTTCTTTTCGCATGTGTGACAATTGAGCATATATATATATATATATATATATATATATATATATATATATATATATACCTTTACTATTTAATTTATCTTTAGTGTTTATTGTATTATGGATATTGTTATTTAATTTATTATTTGTTTTAAATGCTATATTTTCTTTATTGGAAAAGTTTTTTTCATTTATTAGATATGTATTTGTTGTAGGTGAGTGTTGACCAAAATTTTGGTTTTTTATTGTTAGATCTTACTAAGGTCGTGGCTGTTTGTCGTTGTATGTTATTTTCTTTTTTCCGAATTAGTTTCGAATGAGAGTTTTACTGTATCCATTTTCGTTTGCGATGTCTAATATTCTTTGCACTTCTTTTTTTGTATTTGTTTTTGGATAAAGGTAATTGTGTTTATCTATTCGGATTATTTGTTATTTTCTCAATTTGATCAAGGTTCAGATTACATATTTTATTATATCTGATGATGCCCAATAAGGCGAAAACGTTAATATATTCCATATTCATATAGCAAATAAACATTTGCAAACAGATGTGTCTTATGATTGAAATTTATATATACTTATTTTATTATATTACTAGGCATATCTGAAAATATAAAATTAATTGTAAAAAAAAAAAATACAACACTTGTCATAATAGTAAGTTAGTTTGGCAACTCGTCATAAGATAGTTTTATAATTTGGATTTGAAAGATTTCAATGTTCGGCAGCCCTTGACTTCAGGCGGCAGAGAGTTCCAGTGACGAGAGGTAGAAACAGTGAAAGATGAGGAATACAGAGATGATGTGTGAAGTGGAATTTCTAGCGTGTTATCGGGCTGTGATCGACTATTAATATTATTATAGCGAGAGAGAGTATGAAAACGGGCGAATAAATAAGAGGGGGATGAAATGTGCATAATTCGATATAAGAGAGAAAGCGAGTGGAGATTTCTCCTCTCATGTAACCTAAGCTATGACTTCTCGAAAGAAAGTGCGATATGATCATAGTATCGAACATTAAAAATGAAGCAGGGATGCACGCGTTATGAACACGCTGTAGTTTCTGAGAGAAATCAATCCTGAGATCACCGAACAAAACGTCGCAATAATCGAAGTGAGGTAGAATGAGTGTCTGTACCAGCGTCTGTTTTAATTTAGGTGGGTAATGATACAACCTTTTTAGTGAATGGAGAATAGAGAATGCCTTCTTACATGTATATTTAATATGTGTATCCCAATTGAGATTAGATTCGAAAAGCACTCCGAGGTTTTTTACGGTACAGCTAAACGGGATGATTGTTTTATTCACTTTTACATTATTATTATTATTATTATTATTATTATTATTATTATTATTATTATTATACAGAAATAAGTGTCTCTGAACATAACTTTCTTTCGCAAACTAGCACTTCCGAACCGTTAAGCATATCGACCAGTTCGTACCCAGTTTAGCAACGCCGCGCAATGGTCTCACAAAACCACAAGCATCTGCTGTACAAGTGCGTAATGAAATGACGACACAAGTCTATAGAGCTCTTTATAACTTTGCACAATGCGTTGAAAGTGAAAAATCACTATACAAGGGATGTATGTCCAGCACTCTTGCGCATGCCTTCTGGCATCAGTGACACTGATACCAACACATTGCATTAAAAAGTCGCTGAAGATACGACTATGTCTCCATTTCTCACAATATGTCGCTAAATTTAAAAACCATTATGAGTATCTCTTCTGGTAATGATAAGTGTTAACGTCCGAAGCTAAATAACATGAAATGCAATTGATATTGCATGATGTTAGGGTCTAAATTAACCATTTCCCTAGGAGTGCAAGTTAATACAGTATCTCTGCTGAAATGAAGAGGTCGGGAGAAATGTTTTCAATGTGAAACAGCTCCAGATTCAGGTGCGTGGAGAGTAGGCTCAAGGCTGCCCTCCTTTGGAGTGATGAATTCAGGGGGTGGTCCGGGCGGGAATTTCTCCCGCCCTTGATTCCAGGATGTTCCGCCCGGAGATTTCAGACTTTGTTTTAAGAAAAAAAAATGTAGTTTGCACAATATGTATTTTACAATTTGATATGCATTTTCAGTAATTAAATAAATTCTATTATTTAATAGTAGATTTTCAGGTAGTTGTTTCCTTGGAAATAGGTGTTTTTATGCAGATTATTTTACACAATTCGCATAGCTGATTCTACTGGTCGATCTTCATTGGTTGAAATGTAAACCGTCTGAATTTTCAGACTTGATTGTTAACTGTTAACGAACTGTGTTTTTAGCGCAGTTTTCAGTGTTAGTTTTGTTAGGAAATATAATAGTTTTCTGTAGTAACATAATTATATAGTATGAGTACATAAATAGAAATATTTCAGTGTACGATGCCAAAACAACATACATTGTTAAAAGACGTAGCCTACTGAGGAGTCAATGGAAAGTGCATGCGTTGCATTTAATTCAGTGACTAAAACGGTTGGACGTGAAATGAAATATAAAAAAGATGGGAAACTAAATATAATTAGTTGTATTTCAGTCGTACTGGGGGTGATGCATTTTGTAAATTGTGCCAAATACATTTAAAAATGACTTCCAAGCTTTTAAAAATCAGGCGCGATATTCATATCAATGTCCTAAAATACTTCAGGAAACTACTGGAAGACGCTTTCACGTAATATAAATTGGTGAGTAGTTACTACTTGTATTAAATTTAGGTGGTTTATATAAATAACATTTTTAAGTTAATACCTATATTAACATTTAAACAAATATAAAATGAAAGCTTTATTTATTTTATTGGCTTCATTTTTCTATGTTGCCTTTCACATAGACTGCCTCTGTTCTTGTTAGGTAAAATGTTTTTTTGTTCCCCCCTCCCCTCGCAGTCGGTCTCACCTTCCACCAACCCAGGTATAGTATAAATATCCGGGGAAAAGTCTGAAAACCTGTCTCTCCGGAAGCAACATCACCACCACAACCATCATCATTTGGTAAGTCCAGCGCTTCACCAACCAAGACGATCGACGACTTAAACACACTTAAGACCATGGCACCGATCACTGCTAATAGAGCAGTAGTGATCACAAACGCTGACCCCGACCTACTGGACGCAGTGACTCCACGGAAACCTACAACGACCTTGACTATAAACTCCACCACGAGAGCCTACGTATTTTCCTCACGAGAAAACTTACGTCAGATGACATTAATGCATCCACGACAATTCGGGAAGCACGCCCGATACCAAACTCCACCAACCGCCACTCTCCTCGGACCTTGGGAATTACCAGGCCACCCATCCCATCCCTCCTCCACCCCACCCCACTCTCTATTGGACAGTGAATCTTCTTCTTCTTCTTCTTCTGAGGAAGAGGCAGAGGTTACTTCCAATCCACAAGAGGGGCTCTCAGAAGGGCCGACTCCAAAACCTAGAGCAGAGAGGTCTCCTGTCCCAAAACCCACAGCAGAGAAGTCTCCCAACGGACCACCTCCCAGCTCTGAGGCGTCGTCTCACGATTCCTCAGAAGGGAAGCGGTCGAACAGGCGCAAACCTATTCCCACAAATGTATCCGGTTCGACTCCGGCAAGCCCCACTTCTCCCACTCCCTCTAATACCGCACAAGGACCCAAGACAAGGACAGTACTGAAAATACTGAATCACACAAAAAACGGCAACAACCCACTACACATAGAGCGACTAATGAAACAGTACCGACTCGACATCCAAACCCCACGACAGTTCTGGGCACACACTACCAAGACAACAACACTCACATTCCCCACGATTGACGACGCGGAGAAGTTCGCTAGGGCAATTCCCCTGTACAACTTCGGCCCGTCCGCAGAAATCAACATTACGTCGCCCAGTGAAACAAGACAGAAACAGACCAGAAATAAAGAGATCAGTGTCGTCATGAAAAATGTCGACACGCTGATCTCTGAGGACGAACTAATGCAGATCCTGGCTGTAACACATCCAGGTATCACACGCATTAAGAGAATTATCTCCGCACAGACTGACAAACCCACCAACTTAGTTAGAATATTCACAAAAGACATCACCACAGCAGACAAGTTACTAGGAGGAATTAAACTCGCAGGACGGTACTACAGAGTAGAGCCATCACACGAGACAATCTTCCACCGACCGTGCCTTAATTGTGCACAATACGGCCATACAAGGACAAACTGCGACAAACCCAAGACTTGTTTTAAGTGCGGCAAGAATCCCGACCTTTGCAACCACAACCGCCTATCCCAGATTAGGTATTGCGCCACGTGCAACAGCGACACCCATTATACGGGCCAAGCTCGCTGTCCAAAATATCCCAGGACTAATCTCATAACCTCCACCGATCCCACGCATGTCCCCATAGACACCCACAAACCAATACCGCCACCTATACCCAAACCATCACAGTCCGTCTTCAAACCAACACTTCCCAAACCCGAATTGTCTTATGCGGATGCAGCTAAGACTATGACAACCAAGACAACCACTACAGACGATCCACAAACAGACAAAACAACCACGGAACAGCTGGTCGAGGGGGTTCTACGTTCTGCTATGCAGAAAATAGAATCCTACATTGACCGGCAACTAAACAGACTACAGGACGAAATAGTGACATTCACTATTTCCTTACTCACTACAGACACAAACCCCACGAAACGACACACGACACTTGCCACAGCCAACCAGGCAGCCAGACGGCTTCTACGGAAACGAGTAGCCCACCACTTTGTTGATAACAGGTTACGAGTCTCCCTAGCGCCACTACAAAAACGTGACTAGGACAGAACTGACCAGAGCACTGGACTCTCCACCTCTCATTAACATCTGCGGGGCATGGTGCTAACTTCACTTCATTCATTCACTCACAATTCAACTGATAGCGTGCACATTTTTCATATAATCATTTACAGGGGAAAATACACTACTGTTAGTTGAGAGGGCAAACGGCTTTTAGCTGGGAACCTCGATCTAAAGTTAGTGAATTGTTAGTCGGAAACCAATGGAGGCATGGGATGCTTACCCTGCCTGCCATTTTAAACATCATTCATTCTTTCTTCGTCCCCTTTCATTCGTTCGTTCGTGAATTCAGCATTCTGTTATTTGTCTATGTTCAGCACTGTTCCTTTGTACACCGCTTCTGTATTTCAGCGGCGTTAACTTTCCGTCCTGGCAACGGCCCTGGTTCGATTCTCGGTTAAGTCGTGATGGAATTTATTATTAGCTTCCAGAGAGCTTTTCTCTCATTTATTTCACCAAGACACTCAACTTCATTTCATCTATAATCTGAGTACAGTTAAAAGTAGGCTCGGGTGAAGTCTTGGGGGTAGTAGAAGTTGATATAGGAAGAGCTTGGGACTCCGAGCCCCTGGTCTTATTCGGTACTCGTATAGGGATAGGAACTGGTTCTTTCAGAGTTTAGGCAGAGTGACCCATCTGTCAGCATCAGATTCACGAATGCATTCCGAATCACTTATCCAACTGGAAGAATCACCACATATAGGGTGCAGATTGGGCGAATATGAGCCTAAATGCATAGATACATCTTAGGTCCGGCCCTCGAAAAACCAGCCAACCAGTCTTTCTTTGTAAAGTAGGATATACGATAATATTATGATGTGTATTTCTGTGTACTTATTATAAAGAAGGAAATGACTTAATAGATAATGAACTTAAATAGAGCTTGATAATTTGTACTGGAATAACTGCATCATTGTAAAAAATCCTGAATCAATCCAGCGATAATAGACATGAAAGGACACGTGTGAAGCAGTAATTAGGAGAGGGAGAGACCGATTTAACAGCGAAGTGATATCTCCATATTTCTATTACATGTATTCGCGGGGATGTTCTGGCGACTTCGTTAGAATTAGCTTCCTCACACAGGTGTTTCGTCACTTGTCAGCATCGGATAGATTTAGGGCCACCTTGAGCGGGGTTTCGTATAGAGACTCGATGAAGCATAAAACCCTAAAGTTAGACTGGACCCGTGGGAAAGATACTGCCAAGCTCGGGTTTTCCAAAGAACGGGTATTCTTGTGAGATATACAAACTAATTAGATGTTATGGGAAATCCAAAGTTTAAATTTAGAGATGACATATTTCGCGCCCAATAAGAAGAGATCTTGGTCCAGCTTATGAGGTCACTTTGGACCAATAGGGAATAGATTTTAGGCCAGTTAGTGACGTAGTTTTTAACCAATAGAATAGTTAGTTTTAGCGTAGGATAGGTTTTTATAAATAAGGGTGACGGGGAGCGGAGATAACGACTACTATTCCGCTTCGGAGCGGAGATCATCAAAACAACTTTACATCGTGTCGGCGGCCCTACATACAGGGCAGAATAACTACTTCGTTTGGTGTCGACAGGACTACTATTTCGCTTCGTGTCATAGTGTACTGGACAGAGTATTGAATTTGTAGTATCGGATAGAGCTTATTCAGAGCCGCCATAGAGTCGATACAAAAGGCGACCAACGATTGAATTATATGTCAGCCGGAAATACATATTCTAGGGTTTACCAAGTGGATACGACAATAAACTTATAGTTTTGAAGTGTACGCTGCCTTTTATTTAAGTAGCCGGCTTGGTATTATTCCCGACATCAACCTACACCACAACCGTACCTCGGCTACCCTGAGTGAATCTCACGCAACATCGAGACGCACCCACCCTCAAAATGGCGCCCAACGTGTGGTCACAATAACCACTCACCCTCAAATGGCGCCCAGCGTGGGGCCCCAACAACGATACCACCCACAAATGGCGCTTTCCAACGTGGGGCTCGAAGGAAGACAGCTGTTCCAGTGACCGGCCCCGGGTGCGAACACAGCACCAAACCACGAGGAGGACCGGACGGAGCAGTTCAGCCCTGCATAGCCGAGGAACGACGCTGGAAGGCGGGAACAGAACCAAGCCATCGCGACATCACGACAACACTAGAGAAGACAACACGGGGACCACCAGAGAAGGCGACTCGGAGAGGCTGTGGCAAGTATGAATAGAAGACGTATAAATGTGTATATATGTATATGATATTTTGGGGGAATAATTATAAAGTGTATATGTTTCAATTTCTGGTGTGATATTTTGGGTGTATATATATATGTATTTTTTTTTTTGTGTGTGATATTTTGGGGGAAAGAATGAAATAAATGTATTGCGTAATTTGTTGGAAGTGAGTCGAGTGCAAATACAGGCCTAGTTAGATTATTATTGGGAAAGCAAGCGTCGGATAGATGACAGAGTAGCATATAGATGATACTACGTAGCCATAGGAGTAAGGTAGTTAGGAAAATACGAGAAAGACGAGGAAATAGAAACAAGGGAACCATGGAGCAAAGGAAGGACGAGGAAATTATGGAAATTAGGGAGGAGGTCGAGAATAACGCAGGACAAGAAATAGAGGGAGAGCGAACGGTGGAAAAGCAACAGAGTAGAGACAGTGGCAAAGGGGAAATGACGCTAGAACAGTTATGGGAGCAGATGAGACAATTCATGGAAAATAAATTAGACAACAATTCAAGGGAAAGTAGAGAACAAATAAAACAAATGGAAACTAAATTAGAGAATAACTCAAGGGAAAGTAGAGAGCAGATTCTGAGGGAAGGTAGAGAACAAATAAAACAAATGGAAACTAAATTAGAAAATAACTCGAGGGAAAGTAAAGAACAAATAAAGCAAATGGAAAATAAATTAGACAGCAATTCAAGGGAAAGTAGAGAACAAATGAAACAAATGGAAACTAAACTAGAGAATAACTCGAGGGAAAGTAGAGAGCAGATTCTGAGGGAAAGTAGAGAACAAATAAAACAAATGGAAAATAGATTGGGGGAAAGTTCGAGAGAGATTAGAGATCATATTGCAAAATTAGCGGAAAGAGGAAACAAGATGGAGGACAAAATAGAGAAGCTAGAGGGAAAATTAACCGAGAATGGGATCGGAATGGAGAACCAATTGAAGATAGCTATGGATAGGATGTCAGAAAGTATGAAGGATTTAGAAGTTAGAGTTAGAGATAGCGCTACGAGAGAGAATAGCGATCTAAAATCAGCTGTCGAGGAAGCGATAGTGGAGAAGGTTCGAGAAATTCAGAATTCGGTAGAAGAGAAAATAGGTGAGATGGATCAGGAAGTGGACGGTCTCAAGCGAGCCATAAAGAATAAAGAAAGGGCGGATAACGAATGTTTGGAAGAATTAAGAAGTAAATTAAACTCAATAAACGACGTACTAAATGGGGGTAGTCCCGCAAATTTAAGCGGACATAGCAGCTCGGACCGTGCAGTTTCTAGACAAGAGGGCACAAGTGAGAGCCCGGCATCAGGTAGTAACATAAATGTAAGACATGTCAACAATAGTGTCAGTGAGGAGTGTCAGACCTCACGTGATGACGTGCGTAGTGAGTTGAAAAGTGTAAACGACAAGGCATATTTAGGCCGTCCCCAGTACCCCACTCACATTTTGAATGAGATTGGTTACCCTATTTTTGATGAGGTTGAATTTTCAAACCCACATAACTACATAAGTGAGCTAGAAACGTACTTTAGAGTAAGAGGGGTGCCGGATGACTTAAAAATGACTGTCGTACGAAAGAGCCTAAAGAGCCGACCACTCAACTGGGCGCTAGTGGCCCTAGGGGATAATGTCACTTATGAGGAATTCAGAGAAAAATTTTCGGAGAGATACTGGGGACAAAGACAACAACAAAGAATTAGGAAGGAAATTAATCAGAGCAGGTTTGACGCGGGAAGAGGCGTCTCTATGATAGATTATTTTCTTGAAATTGTTAAGAAAGGGAAAAGCCTCAATCCGCCAATACCGGATTCAGAGCTGATCCAAACTGTGATTTCGCAGTATCCCGAGAACATAAGATATAATCTGATCGTAGCAGGGCCCCGAGACTTCGGGGAAACAATAGATTTATTGACTGCGCTGGATGGTTCGGACGCTACGCACTATGAATGTAGTGGACAGGCAGATTATGAACATGGCAAAGGAAAGGGTTCAAGCCCCACCGACCAGAAAGCGGGGAAGGGGGCAAGTACGGCCTTTTCATCCCCAAGGACAGGAGCCCAAAATCAGAGTAACTGGGGTGGTGACAGGAGCCCCAACAATGCACATAGTAGGTACCATAATGGCCATAACGGAGGGAAAAGTCCCAACAGGGAGAGGAGTGACCCGCCCTTTGGGGGTCCTTACAATAATAGTAGGAATAACCAGAGTAGTCATAACAGGATGAGGAACGATCGAGGAGGTGTTGGTCCCGTGCGTAGGGTTAACCACATACGATGGTACACGGGAAGACAAGAAAATGGAAATAATAGGCTTAGAACCCAACCACACTGGCTTAGGAACAGAAATTACAGACAGGGATTCTGGCAGCCTAATTTTAGCAGGGGACCGCAAAATCGAGGTGATTGGAGGAGACAGGAGCAGGAGAGAGATAGGCGAGGCGTCCTACAAGAAATGGCCTCACAAGGGTGCAATAGGCCCCCTACACAGTGTAACGTGGGACAAAGCAGGAATAGAGACATGAACGGACGTCAGCAAAGTCCGGTCAGAATGAATATGGGCCGGGAGCCTATAAATTGTAGAAATAGAGACGAGGTAGCAGTGGAACCGACTGCATCGCACTCGGGAAACTGCTAGACAGAAGTCTCAAGGGTTCGGAGATTTCTGTAGCTAAGTGCAATAAGTCTCTATCAAAAGAATCCACCAACGCGGTAAGCGTAAAGAGACAGAGCGAGATTACTAACCCAGAGTTAGAAAATAATGGGACTTATGTATTGCCTTATATAGATGCTAAAATATTTGGGATAAAGTGTTGTGTGTTGTTGGACTCGGGCTCCACAAATAATGTATGCAGCTTGGAATTTTTTCAAAAGGTTAGGGATTCAGGAATAAAACTGCAAACGTTACCGATATGTTCACTGTACTGTGCAGGCGCCCTAAGCAAGAAGAAGGAAAAGGTAAAATATCAAGTATGGTTCGAGTTAGAGTGCGGAGACGTGAAATTAAATGCTATTTTTCTTGTGATACAAAGGTTGACTACCGACATCATTATTGGAGTAGAAAGCTTCTATGAATGGCTCGCGCTATTAGATTTTAGGGAAAACAGACTAGGGGTTACGGCAGGTAACGGCAGTGTAGGCCATGTCCCATTCAGTAGGGATAGCGCTAGATCGGAGTTAGATGAAAGAACCGCAGGAGAGATTGAATTACAGGAAGAGTTATTTTTTGTAGAGCACCTCAAAATTTGTAAGAATGTAATTATAGAGGTTAATCCGTGGGAAGGTAATGAGGTAACTAGGGGAGTGTGTCAAGTAGGCTGCGGAGAATGCGAGTTATGTATCGGCGAATTAGTCCAGGCGAGACAAATAGGACGTAATCTCATTAGCGGTAGGGCCAGATATTGTAATGAGATTTCGCTTGGCGATCTTAGGCAGGTAGTCGCGTCTAACAATAGGAAGACTGATACTTTCGAAATAGTAAGAGATAAAGTTAACCAGGCACACGGCCTGAGTGAGAGTGAAAGAAAACGCTTAATGGATGTTCTAGGTAGCCATTTAAATGTCTTTTCAGACGCGCCGGGTCTGTGTAGAGTGTATACACACAAAATTAAGGTGGTAGGAATGGAGGAATTTCGGCATAAATGTAGACCCATCCCCCTATCTTTAAGGGATCAGGCAGACGAAGTCATAAATGATATGTTAAAAGACGGAGTTATAGAAGTATCGGACTCGCCTTACGTAAATGCATTGTGCTGGGTTAGGAAGCCCAATGGAAGCTTAAGAGTAACGATCGATGCCCGACACGTTAACTCGTTTTCAGTTAAAGATAATTTCAGGACGGAGTCAGTGGACACTTTGTTAGGCCGTATCAGTGACTGTTCTATATTCACTAGTTTGGACTTGACCAGTTCGTATTGGCAGATTCCGCTGGACGAGGACTCGAGAAAATTCACAGCGTTCCTACATAACGGGAAAGTTTATCAGTATACCCGATGCCCATTCGGCATCGCGAGTTCTGGATCTGCGCTACTAAGAGCACTTGACATAATTTTTGGTGATTCGACGAAAGGTTTTCTGGCACAGTACATTGACGATTTTCTTATATATGGCAATAATGTGGATAGGCATATTAGGGATATTGATTTTGTACTTACTAAATTGAGAGAGGCTGGTATGACAGTCAAGCTGGGGAAAACAGCATTTTTTAAAGTTGAGACAGTTTTCCTGGGTTACGTAATTTCGTCTGACGGAATTAGACCGGACCAAGAGAGAATTCAGAGCATTTCGAGGATCCCGCCGCCGCGGAACCGGAAACAGGTTCGTAGGTATCTAGGTATCCTACAATACCAGAATCGGTTTCTCGTCAATTATGCTAAGCATGTAGCCCCACTCAGAGCATTGTTGAAGAAGGATACACCCTTCAGGTGGGGGTCGGCAGAGCAGGAAGCATTCGATCGAACGAAACTGCTTTTCGCCGACTCAATTCTGTTGGAAAGGCCTAACGACAGCCTACCTTTTCAGATTTATACGGATGCGTCTTCATATGGATATGGAGCAATTCTATGTCAGACAGATGAAGATAATAAGCGACATGTGATTGCCACAGCTTCTAGGGGACTGTCGCGTACCGAAAGCAACGCATCAATCACGGAACTAGAGATTTCTGCTGTGTACTTCGCACTACAGAAGTTCCGTCAGTATATCTTTAATAGGCAGACAATCATATTTACTGACCATGTAAGCCTAGCATTTCTGAGTAGATGCAAATTGACGAACTCTAGAATATCTAGATATGTGCACGAGATTTTGGCTCATGATGTGACGATTAGACATATTCCGGGGGCAGACAATATCTTTGGTGATTGTCTCTCTCGTTTGAATTCCAAATCGGGGCTACCGGAAACTATCACCGCCCCCGCGTACGAAATTGCCGTGATGAAAATTGATTCCACGAGGAATGGAGCTCTGACGGGAAAATTTCGGAAAATTGCAGATTTGCAGCAGGAGGATTCCACGATAAGGGCCTTAATGGACAAAGCTAGAGAAATCTCACAGGTGAAAGACGAAGTGTATGGATTGCGCTCTGGTATCTTGTATAAATTGCATGGTAGGGATATCCAGAAGTGGAAGATATACATACCTGCGAGTATGGAGAATGAACTTATAAACAACTTTCACCTATCTATGTGTCACTCTGGGAGTGATAGGATCATTTTAACTATGTCAGAATCATTGTATATTAAGCAACTGTCAAAGAAGGTTGGAAGGGTAATATCTCGTTGCGAGGTCTGCCAGAGGGCGAAACCTCTAAATGTAAGGTATGACAATGTACCACAAGTCATTATCAGGGGTAAAAAGAATGAACTTGTAGCAGTGGACGAACACGGTCCAATGCCCACATCGTCCTTCGGACACAGGTACATATTTGTTACGTACGATGTATTCACAAAATTTGTAAAGATTTACCCTTTAAGAAATATCTCTAGTAAATTGTGTGCTGACAAGCTGGTTAGAGACTACATACCGACTTACGGCCCGGTAACAGCGGTGCTCAGTGACAATGTGTCGGTACATAAATCGAAAGTGTTTTGCAAAAGGCTGGAAGATGCGGGCGTGAAACTATACAATTGCTCCGCATACTTTCCCAGCGGTAGTCCCTGCGAAAGAGCGCTTAGGGATATATCATTGTACCTCCGTATTCTGTGTCACCGAAACCATAAGGACTGGTTTAGGCAATGTGAGGTGATTGAGAGAGTCATGAACCACTCTATCAATCCAACGACCGGAATAGCTCCGATCAAACTTATGTTAGGGATCGATCCCGATCCTATGATAAAGAGCTTGCCGCAGGCAATACAGGAGGGTGAGCCTCCTAGTGCGGAACTACTATGTAAACTAGCTTTCGACCGAATCAGGAAAAAGGCTGAGTATAGACTCGGTAAAGTTAAAAGATATCGCCACAAATGGGAGCCCACACCCGGCGATTTGGTATTGCTAAGGGACGTGAAGTTATCTTCCGCCCTTAGAGGACGTTACTCACGCATGGAGCTACTGTACAAGGGGCCCTACGAAATTAAAAGTAAATACGGAGACCATACTTTCGAATTGGTAGAAAGGGGAAAAAGTAAACCTGTTGGTAGGTACCACAAGCAACTCTTGCGGCCTTTCAAACAGGAGAGGCTAGGAGGCAGGAATGAGAAAGAGTAGGGTGGTTAGTCTCACGCGTACAGCTAGGTGAACCTGTACAGGGCGGCTGGTACAACCAAGCACGCAGAGTGTGTAATTGATCAATTAATAAATAAATGTAAATATGTGAATGAATGGTATTGTACATATGTAAATGTGGATATAAATTGTACATTGTTGTGCTTATTGTGTGAGAGTTGTGTACATAGAAAGGCTTGTGAAGATATATGTAATATTTATTGTAATTGTTTGTAGTGACATTGTAATCTCACTGTATTGTAAATAATGTGTTACCGGCTGATCGCGTGGGGGAACTATGAGGCTAGTTATAGGCAGAAAGCGGGGACATCTCATAACATTGGAAACTCTTTCGGGAATTTCCAATGGTTACGTAGATGGGCATTTGAAGCAGTAATTAGGAGAGGGAGAGACCGATTTAACAGCGAAGTGATATCTCCATATTTCTATTACATGTATTCGCGGGGATGTTCTGGCGACTTCGTTAGAATTAGCTTCCTCACACAGGTGTTTCGTCACTTGTCAGCATCGGATAGATTTAGGGCCACCTTGAGCGGGGTTTCGTATAGAGACTCGATGAAGCATAAAACCCTAAAGTTAGACTGGACCCGTGGGAAAGATACTGCCAAGCTCGGGTTTTCCAAAGAACGGGTATTCTTGTGAGATATACAAACTAATTAGATGTTATGGGAAATCCAAAGTTTAAATTTAGAGATGACATATTTCGCGCCCAATAAGAAGAGATCTTGGTCCAGCTTATGAGGTCACTTTGGACCAATAGGGAATAGATTTTAGGCCAGTTAGTGACGTAGTTTTTAACCAATAGAATAGTTAGTTTTAGCGTAGGATAGGTTTTTATAAATAAGGGTGACGGGGAGCGGAGATAACGACTACTATTCCGCTTCGGAGCGGAGATCATCAAAACAACTTTACATCGTGTCGGCGGCCCTACATACAGGGCAGAATAACTACTTCGTTTGGTGTCGACAGGACTACTATTTCGCTTCGTGTCATAGTGTACTGGACAGAGTATTGAATTTGTAGTATCGGATAGAGCTTATTCAGAGCCGCCATAGAGTCGATACAAAAGGCGACCAACGATTGAATTATATGTCAGCCGGAAATACATATTCTAGGGTTTACCAAGTGGATACGACAATAAACTTATAGTTTTGAAGTGTACGCTGCCTTTTATTTAAGTAGCCGGCTTGGTATTATTCCCGACATCAACCTACACCACAACCGTACCTCGGCTACCCTGAGTGAATCTCACGCAACATCGAGACGCACCCACCCTCAAAATGGCGCCCAACGTGTGGTCACAATAACCACTCACCCTCAAATGGCGTCCAACGTGGGAACTCAATAACGACACTCACCCACACGTGCCATATCAAAAACAACTATATAAAGAGTAGAGTCTACTTAAATAAAAAATGTATACTGAAACACAACTTGGAATTTCTTCTGTTCTTTGAAGTCGAAGTACAATTACTAATATTAATACCGGTACAAACATATTTATGAAATTAAAAATTTTGATGTCTTACTTACTTACAAATGGCTTTTAAAGAACCCGAAGGTTCATTGCTGCCCTCACATAAGCCCGCCATAGATCCCTATCCTGTACAAGATTAATCCACTCTCTATCATCATATCCCACCTCCCTCAAATCCATTTTAATATTAACCTCCCATTTACGTCTCCGCCTCCCCAAAGGTCTATTTTCCTCCGGTCTCCCAACTAACACTCTATATACATTTCTGGGTTCGCGTATACGTGCTACATGCTCTGCCCATCTCAAACGTCTGGATTTAATGTTCCTAATAATGTCAGGTGAAGAATACAATGCATGCAGTTCTGCGTTGTGTAACTTTCTTCATTCTCCTGTAACTTCATCCCTCTTAGCCCCAAATATTTTCCTAAAAACCTTATTCTCAAACATCTTTAATCTCTGTTCCTCTCTCAAAGTGAGAGTCCAAGTTTCACAACCATACAGAACCGGTAATATAACTGTTTTATAAATTCTAACTTTCAGATTTTTTTGACAGCAGACTAGATGACAAAAACTTCTCAACCGAATAATAACAGGCATTTCCCATATTTATTCTGCGTTTAATTTCCTTCCGAGTGTCATTTATATTTGTTACTGTTGCTCCAAGATATTTGAATTTTTCCACCTCTTCGAAGGATAAATCTCCAATTTTTATATTTTCATTTCGTACAAAATTTTGATGTCTACTTTTCAGAAATATATTTAGGGAATAATTTTCTTCTTTCTGATTTTGCAATTGCAACCATTCACAAGGCCTCTAAGTCGCCAGTATCTGCTTAAAAAAACCTCAATCCTTTATATATATGAAGCGGTCAGTGGAATAAGGGCCGAAGTCCAAGTTTTGCCGAAAATAGTTTTTTGAGTGAAATTTACTCCTAAAGGCAAGGCGAATATTATACACTATTAAAATGACCGATATCCATGCCTGTTATTATATTACAGCGGCTTAAAAATTTCAATACATGGAACAAGGTCCGATGTCCGGGACTTCGGACATTATTGTATTGGCTGAGATACGAGTATGATTTGGAGAGTGTCTCATAGAGGCGCTGCAGGTGGAAAAGTGGATATCACAAGTGAATGGATTGAACTTGTTAAACGTCACTTCCAAGTTGTTGAAATGACACACACTATTTTTAAAGACTTTGTTGGGTATTTCACAAAGTTTTTCAAGAAAAGCGCATCTCAAAATGGTGAAGTATTTCAGGTATCAAAACACAAGATCTTCCCATAGCATCATTTGCACAAACACCAGGTAGAGGTCGTAAATTAATGAGCGCAATGGTCATGAGCATCTTCCGTCTCATTAAGAATAACGTGACTCCCAACCTCAATGGACCACAGCTGTATCACGGGCCGTTAAAAGTGCAAAGATCGTGATGTATCTATTCACTCATTCATTCGTAGTGTTCTGCCCAAGGGCAGGTCTTTCACTGCAAACCCAGCATTCTCTGGTCTTTCCTATTTTTTGCCTTCCTCTTTGTCTCTTCATATGACCCATAGATCTTAATGTCGTCTATCATCTGATATCATCTTCTGCCCCAAACTCTTCTCCCGTTCATCATTCCTTCCAGAGCATTCTTCTGAAGGCAGTTTTTTCTCAACCAGTGACCCAGCCAATTCCTTTTTCTCTTTCTGATCAGTTTCAGCATCATTCTTTCTTCACTCATTCTTTACAGCACAGCTTCGTTTCATATTCTCCCTATCCATTTCACATACTCCATCCTTTTCCATATCCAAATGCTTCTAGTTGCTTCTCTTGACTTCGTCGTAATGTCCATGTTTCTGCCCCATGCAATGCTACACTCCACACAAAGCACTTCACTAGTCTCTTCCTTAGTTCTTTCTCCAGAGGTCCGCAGAAGATGCTCCTTTTTCCATAAAAAGCTTCCTTTGCCATTGCTAATCTCCTTTTGACTTTTTGGCAACAGATCATGTTACTGCTTGTAGTACATCCCAAGTATCTGAAGTGGACACTTGCTCTACTGCCTCATTTAGAATTTGCAAGTTTACCTTCTTTACTTTTCTTCATATGACCATGGTCTTCGTCTTGTTTGCATTTATCTTCATCCCATAGTGCTCACAGCTATCATTTAGCTCCAGCAGCATATCCCTTAGTATCATCTTCTCTTCTGCTAACGACGCAATATCATCAGCAAATCTTATACCCTCTTATACACTTTATTCTTTTTCCTCCTATTTATGTATCTAAACTCCTGAAATATCTATGAGAGAATGCACAGCAGTACTTGCAGAGTATTAAGGGTGATTAAGGTAGCAGAACTCAGAATGTTGGCAGTGACTAAGGACAGAAGACAGTTGCTCATTACATTGAAATAGTTTCTTTATTGTAAGTATTTTTATTATTATTATTATTATTATTATTATTATTACTATTATTACTTACAATTATTATTATTATTATTATTATTATTATTATTATTATTATTATTATTATTATTATTATTATTATTGGTGTCATATTTTTTTCTAGACAATTAGCTCAAGTGATGTGTGTATTCTGAAAATACAACATATTCAATAAATTAAATTCACTATTTCAGATTACTGTGCTTGTCTTTTACACTTGCGTAGTAAAACAATGTAATAAGGACCGAAGTCCACCACTTATCATCCTATTTATTACCCATACTATTAAATTCATACGTGAGTGTTCATTATCAGTCAGAGTGGTGCACTATGAGCTACGACTGTGCAAATTTTTGTTAGTGTTGGTCTAATGATTTAGGAGATGTGATGTTTTTTTCGTCTCCTGAAAAATGTACTTCTCTGGACTTCAGTCCTTATAATCGATCTTCAAATCCCCTAGATTTAGCAACTTTCCCTCTCCCAGCTGGTTTCACTGAGCAGCGCACTGGTCAGTGTCGTTGCATCACTGCTCGTGGCCGCTCCATCCCTCGAGAGGAGCCTACAAAGCCTCGGTCGGTACAATACGCTGCTCGGGTGAACGATGGCCGTCACTCTACCGTGGACTGGCAGGTGTGGGCTCGGCACGCACGGTACAGTGTTCTTCACAATTTCCGCATCTCTTTGTCGCAACGCGCGTGCTTCTGTGGAGACCTTGGTGGTTGAGCAGCCATCGCCCCGAGCTCTGATATCTTATCTTCTCGATGCTACAACCAAGCCAGCCGGTTCACGGCTCATGTTTTCCCACGCAAGGCGGATTAGACGCCCGCGTTTTACTAAGGATTTCGGAATTTGACTTCGGACAGATTCTCTTATGAACAAGCAACTGCGCTGTACGTTCGCTTTGTACATGCTGATTCAAAAGGATTTGTTAATACTTTCGGAGTGCGTAGACCTACAGGATCCCACGGGAGCTCACGTCCAGCGCATCTAAAACGCATCCCTAAGGATACTTAAAACACTGTTTTATCGATACTACCGTACTTGAAGCATTGTACAATAAATATTTTCATACATCTTGATTACACAACTTTCAACACTGTATCACTTCGGAATATATATGATGAGACTTTTTTGTGTTAAATTTTAACGTACCTTGTTTACATGTTTCGACCTATTTATGGGTCATCTTCAGAACTGGTCGTTGTTGGTCTTGGCGCCTCTAGTTTCTCCTCACCCTCACAGGAAACTAGAGGCGCTAAGACCAACAACGACCAGTTCTGAAAATGACCCATAAATAGGTCGAAACATGTAAACAAGGTACGTTAAAATTTAACACAAGAAAGTCTCATCATACATATTCCGAAATATTTTCAGTTACATATTACACCAGCAAGCAATCTAAAAAGAAAAAAAATAATACTGCACTCATGTTAAAAAAATAGACTGACTTTCGATTAAAAGTACAGAATCTGATGCGTTACGTGCCAATTTTATAAATATAGAAATGCATATAGAGTGTTAGTTGGGAGGCCGGAGGGAAAAAAGACCTTTGGGGAGTTGGGGAGACCGAGACGTAGATGGGAGTGGAGAGGCCGAAGCGTAGATGGAAGGATAATATTAAAATTGATTTGAGGGAGGTGGGATATGATGCTTTGGGCTGGATTAATCTAGCTGAGGATAGGGACCGATGGCGGGCTTATGTTAGGGCGACAATGAATCTCGGATTCTCTAAAAGCCATTTGTAAGTATGTAAAAGTAACTTTGGAAACGATAGTAAAAATCAGCGAATAAAGACGAGTATTAAGGAAGTGACTAGTGAAGTGCTGTATGTGGAGTGTGGCATTGTGTGTGGCAGAAACATGTACATTACAACGAAGTGAAGAGAAATGACTAGAAGCATTTGAAATGTGGATATGGAGGAAGATGGAGCGTGTGAAATGGACAGACAGAATAAGAAACGAAACTGTGTTGGAAAGAATGGATGAAGAAAGAATGATGCTGAAACTGATCAGAAAGAGGAAAAGGAATTGACTGGGTCACTGGTTTAGAAGAAACTGCCTTCTGAAGGATGTACTGGAAGGAATGGTGAACGAGAGAAGAGTTCGGGGCAGAAGAAGATATCGGATGATAGACGACATTAAGATAATTATATAGGTCATATGAAGAGACAAAGAGAGGAGGCAGAAAATAGTAAAGCTTGAAGAATGCTGGGTTTGCAGTCAAAGACCTGACCTTGGGCAGAAAACTTTGAACGAATATATAAGTAGAGGAAGTGAACAGCTTCAAATACTAGGGGTGTACTATAAGCAGTAACATGAGTTCCAGCCAGGAAGTAAAAAGGAGGATAGCAATGGCTAAAGAAGCTTTTAATAGAAAAAAGGAGCATCTTCTGCCGACGTCTGGAAAAATAACTAAGGAAGAGACTAGTGAAGTGCTTTGTGTGGGCTGTGCCATTTGTCTGGGGCAGAAACATGGACGTTACAACGAAGTGAAGAGAAACGTATAGAAGCATTTGAAATATGGATATGGAGAAAATGGAGCGTGTGAAATGGACAAACAGAATAAGAAATTAAGTTGTGCTGGAAAGAGTGGGTGAAGAAAGAATGATGCTGAAACTGATTAGAAAAAGAAAAAAGAATTGGTTAGGTCACTGGCTGAGAAGAAACTGTCTACTGAAGGATGCGCTGGAAGAAATGGTGAACGGGAGAAAAGTTCGGAGCAGAAGAAGATATTAGATGATAGACGACATTAAGACATGTGGATCATATGCGGAGACTAATAGAAAGGCAGAAAATAGGAAAGATTGGAGAATGCTGTGAAAGATCTGCCCATGGACAGAACACTTAGGCCTATGTATGTATGAAAGACGAGTAAATCTTTTGGCTCAAAACTTGTTCTTTCTCTTGCAAAAAAGAAATGAGTTTCAGATATATTAGACAATGTCTAATATGTGTAAGCGAATGAAATGAGTTCTTTTTATATTATATAAGATATTCGGTTTTGTAGTTAACAAATTAGATCATATTATTTGGAAACTTTATGCACAATCAAATTACAAAACAATACTCAAGTTTTGATTACATTTCGAAAAGTTTTAATACAAAAATATATTTCTTCTATAATACGTATAAATATACTTAATTGAAAATTTTATTTAAACAATAACCACAAATCTGACTCTTAAATAAAACTATATTTCAAGCTTAAAAGTCAATCCTTTTAACTTCTCATAAAAACAATTTTTATATATACTTACAGCCTGAATTTCAGATCCTGCTCAATCTAAAAAATTACAAATTTTTCGTGTAGTCTATCGACTCGCAGTCTGTATTATTCTGTGCTTCTTTTAACCCGTAAGTGGTGAGGTATTTTTCTAGTCACGTAACTGGTGAGGTGGGTATTGCACTTACCCCAACCTAGAAACTTGTATCGTAGCACTCAGATAATCAAACTGAATTTTTTATTTATATAATCAAGTACTTTTATTTGTTTTAAATAGGTTTTCTTCAAAATTAGGGAAGCAGGCAGCATAATAAGCAATGAAAAAAAAAATATATATATATCTCCGCACATCCACCTGGCGCAGGTTTCTTTTCTTACAATGGCTGGTGTACTCACAGCCACCACCGCACCAATTACGGGTTAAAAGAGATGTGGTGGAACTACATGACATCAGCGTGTAACATGTACTACATAATACATATCCTACTTGTTTATTTTTGTCTCGTATCACGAGTAAATTTGGATTGAAGCTTTGATATTCTCACACACCAGACACTTAACTGACGTCTGATTTGCGTCGCGTTATTTCAAGATCAAATGAAACCGAGATATACTATAGAATAACTTTAGAAATGCACACGGCACATAGGCAGTGTGTGTATGTATATATATTTATATGTGATACGTTTCATAGACTACATTTCCATAATTACACTCAAACATTTCGCAGAAAATTGTCCACTCTGATTATATTCGTCAGACGACTCTTGGGATGCGTATCGCAGTGCTACTGCCAATATCTCAAAAGATATGAAAGTTTACGTAAGGTTGAGGATTATTGACAGGTAGGTTTCTTTGTTCAGGGTTTTGGTATGCTTTGCATGTACGCTGTTTGGTAGATAGGTAAATAGATTTACCGTCCACCATAGCAAAAAAAAGAGAAATAACTTCAACTTTCTCGCATAGTAGCTTACATTATCATAGTGGTACCATTGAATTACGTCATCATTGTGTGTGAAAATGTCGGACAAAGCCATCGGTCGGGCTGTAGTTCATAAGAAATGAAGATATTTGGGGTGGGTTGAGTGGATTTATAGTTTTCGCGTGTTTATTTTGAGATTATTTTCAATGATTTAAGTATTTCTTTCTCTCCCGTGTGTGGTGTTGAGCATATCGAATTTTCACCAAAATTTGGCCTAAATATCAGTATCTTTTCTAGCTATTTTCCTATGTTTTCTTCAGAACAGCCTCCTTGCTCTCCGTTATAGTCACCATATTACTTCATTGGATGTGAATTGGTCGTGCAACCCTTAGTTACTCGGACGAAGTATTTACATACGGTACGAGTAATACTCGTCGAATGGACTGCAGAGGAGGGCAAAATCTACGTCTATACTTATCCCTCTGCTCCCCAGCCCGCATCCTCTCGCCGCACACCCCCGCTAACGTACCTGTAAGATTGAGTATGCACAGCTCTATCATGGAATACCTTTGTCTTCTTACTGATGATTGTGATTGAGTTACAAAATTATTTTATGCCATTCTAGCATTACAAACAGGTTGTTACTACATCCAATATCGTTTGTAATTGGCTTATTATGGCATGCGCGCCAATAATAGCAATGACGTATATTCGCTAAGACGTAATACCGGAACGCTTGGGTCGGGATGCATGCAACTCGTCTGACTCTTGTTTACCGCTTCTACGCGCCGTGTAACAAGAAATGAAATGCAGGACACAAGGTAGCGTATCATTTATGCCAGAGATGGGCATCGTGCCTCACTTGAGAATTTGTGCCTCACTGACCTTCACAGAGCTTATCGCTCTGAGTGACATCATCTTCACAGTCCCCGTTCCTTCCTCACGTAGCTCCTAGGCGTGGGCAGGTTCTATATCAGTTTCATAAGCAATATCAGTGGTGGCATAATGGCATTATCAAAGCAGTGTGTACGCGTTAGAAAACGATTATTTCATGAGAAATAGGAGGAAGAGTTTTTTTTTGCTGTTTAGAAGGGGAGAACATACGATGTATGTTATGCTCGAAAATCCTATTAGGCTTTAATAAATTTAATATACAACGACAATACTCCTTATGTCATAAAGAACATGCTGAATTAGAAGATAAGACAAATTAAATGTTATTTTTCGTACTATTCCGAAGAAAATTTATGATCTTAACATTTGCATAATATACTAAATACGACATTATACCTTAAACACGCTGCATTAAAAGGTAGCCTACGAGGAATTAAATGTTGTTTGTACGTATTATTTCCAAAAGAAATTAAAAAAATATATATCAAATGTGCGTAGAAAACGAAATATGATTTTCTGAAATTATTTTAGATCGAGAACGTGCAAATCTATTAAGTAATCTTGAGAAACTCCAGAATATTCAAGAAAATAAACGTAGACGACGTGATGGAATATTATTGGCTAGTTACGCAATTTCTCGCCTGTGATTTAAATCAATTCAATGATGGAGAAATAGTAAATAGGTTTATGATTAAAGCTTCCGAATTAATTTGCCAAATTGAATAAAAGTTTTCGAGTATCTCACGTTAACCAAGCGCTTTCCTAACAATTCGCCACTGACCGCCTTAGCGATTACGATAAGGTGACGCAGGTCACAGCAGTTTATATTTCCCATCCTACTCTGCAGTCTCCTCTCCTAGTAAACAAACTATTTCAAATCGAGTGCCTCACGTAACCGAAAATTGTGCCCATGTATGATTTATGCCCTATAAAATCCCAAATATGCATGCATTCATGCACTATCAAACTATGAAACATGCACGATCCAGCGAAAAATACATTAAAATATGCACTTTCATTTTTGTTCCAAATTCGTTATTTCACTTCACTTTTTTGTACTGTCGGTGACTCAGGAGAAGACGAGAGCGGACGGAAGAGGAAGGGATGTGAACAGATAACGTACGACAACACGTCAATATTTGTAATGTAGTAAGCGGAAACATTAGGTCTCCTTCTGTTCAACTTAGCTTTAATTTCTATACGCATTGTTACTCATGTTTCCTGCACGAGTAATAACCTGGATACTGGGATGCTTATCTGAGCGATGTTTATAATAATCAACAGCGATAGTCAAGAAGGTCACATTCTTGCCCCTCGTCTTCTCCTGAGTAACGGACAGTACAGTTAACGACTAACAACATTTCTAAATTGATTTATTGCGAAAATCTTAACATTTTATTTAATGTTTTCTGTCATTTAGTTTTTTTTTTTCTTTTCCTTTGTCAATCCTGATTTCTGAAGCTAAAATAAGGGTCATAAATACGAGAAACTGAGGTGTCCACTTAAAATCATTAAAACATGCATTTAAACAGAATACAATGCGTCTTATATGCATGATTAAGCTAAAAAATTCCTTAAATATGCATTATTATGCATGTTTTTATCCCCAAAAAGGCCAAAACATGCAAATATGCACCGAAAAAGTATATAGATTTGGAACCAGAAAGTAATGAAATGGATAAGTACTAAGTTTGAGCTATGTCCTATGTTTCTATAAACATATGCAATGCATGAAATTCTCGTCTCTAGTCATGACTCATGCATGATCTGTTGCGAAGGGCGATGTGCTCGTGATTTTCTCCCCTGTCACAGTCCACCAAGTTTGGTCACACTGCTATAGGCTACTACTGCACTGACCTTGCTCCACCTCTCATCTATAAGGAGAATTCTGCAGCACTTCCTATTGATCTTTATTGATTTTTTGCTCGTTTAACAACGCTGTATCGACATCTCAAAAATGTTACATGACTGTGATCGTGAATGACTGTCCTAGACGAAAATGGAAGATGGAGATCTTAACTTGTCTTACAGAGAAAATAACTATGGCGGTGATTTGAGTACTGTAGTTCCTTCTCCTTTCCAAATATTTCTGAAGACAGAACTGTGTGTATTACTGGTATTTGAGCCGGATCATTAAATTAAAGGGAATAAATAAATTGATGTGATCAGCGGTCCTCCGCTGACTTGTTTAGGACGGATTTGTATAAGGGCACAATTCTTGAATATATACCATGGTGATGACGATGATGAAATAGAAGACTACCTTAGTTGTAGGAATATAATGGTCTTCAATGATATCATAACGAGATGAAACACCTACAGTTCTGTAATATAGGTTTTAAAATTTCACCGCAATGTAACTGTTATCAGTAGATGTTATTTTATTCGAAATATAAAAATTGGAGATTTATTCTTCGAAGAGGTGGAGGAATTCAGATATCTTGGAGCAACAGTAACAAATACAAATGATACTCGGGAGGAAATTAAGCGCAGAATATATATCGGAAATGTCTGTTATTATTCGGTTGAGAAGCTTTTGTCATCTAGTCTGCTATCAAAAAAATCTGAAAGTTAGAATTTATAAAACAGTTATATTTCCGGTTGTTCTGTATGGTAGTGAAACTTGGACTCTCACTTTGAGAGAGGAACAGAGATTAAGGATGTTTGAAAATAAGGTTCTTAAGAAAATATTTGGGGCTAAGAGGGATGAAGTTACAGGAGAATGGAGAAAGTTACACAACGCAGAACTGCACGCTTTGTATTCTACATCTGACATATAACTTACTTACTGGCTTTTAAGGAACCCGGAGGTTCATTGCCGCCCTCACATAAGGCCGCCATTGGTCCCTATCCTGAGCAAGATTAATCCAGTCTCTACCATCATATCCCACCTCTCTCAAATTCATTTTAATATTATATTCCCATCTACGTCTCAGCCTCCCCAAAGGTCTTTTTCCCTCCGGCCTCCCAATTAACACTCTATATGCATTTCTGGATTCGCCCATACGTGCTTCATCACCTGACATATAGAAACATTAAATCCAGACGTTTGAGATGGGCAGGGCATGTGGCACATATGGGCGAGTCCAGAAATGCTTATGGAGTGTTAGTTGGGAGGCCGGAGGGAAAAAGACCTTTAGGAATGCCGAGACGTAGATGGGAGGATAATTTTATAATGGATTTGAGGGAGATGGGATATGATGATGGAGACTGGATTAATCTCGCACAGGATAGGGACCGATGGCGAGCTTATGTGAGAGCGGCAATGAACCTTCGGGTTCCTTAAAACCCATTTGTAAGTAAGTAACTAAGATCTCATTTTATTGTCCTCAGACCATATCGTCAGCTTACTTCTGAAATCCCGTAAGTCCAGTTTTACCAAATGTTGAAATCTATGTAATTTTAAAAATGTATCTGCTGATAACACCTCCTGAATGTGCAAATGTTTCTATATTTTGTAAATAAAAAATGCATAACTGTTGTTAGCTGGAGTATGGAAAGGAAGTTTTTTGCTTACTTGTACAATTTCCTTAAATGCAGTTACGATGTTTTAAGAATAACCCAACGATAAGTTAACATAACATCACTTATCTAATGATGGATCTGTCACATTTTTGTTTTCCAGGTCTTGACAAAATGTTTACAATAAAACATTTATATTATTGATCTTATCTAATCCTAATGTTTTAAGTTTAAAAATTACACCTTTTAGCTTACATAACTAGTCCTTATTAGGCTATCATAAATATGCTTTTGTCTCAGCTTTCTCTTCTCATTTATTCTTTATTAAAATTACATAAAAATCATAAAAATGTTCACAATTTCTTCATATGTCTTTCTTTTTGCGATCTACATAATTTCCTATAAGTTACTTTAAATTTAGTTTAGAATTTACTCTTCAATATATATTTTCATTATCGTGTCATTTTCAGGACAAGGTAGGCCTAATATATGCATGATGTTCTGCTTTTATTAGCAGAACGGACATATATCCTTTTCTATGTTTCCTCTTCTGTTCCTTAATTTCAAATTTCCAATCTCTACCATGCTAAACTCGCCTGTTCTTCCCTGAAGTTAACTCTTACGTAGGCCTACTCTTCTTGTCCCCAAAGCATTTTCATTTCTCTGTAATCACTTAATGACCGCAATTCGTTTGAATCAGTGGTCGCCAACACTCGCTGAAATGTGTAAAAGGTAAGCGGAGCCATCCCGTGTGCCGCGTCGTGCAGCAGGAAGACGTAGAGAGCATACCCGCTAGCAGCTACGAATGCAGCATAGTGCAGTGTGTTCTCCGCGGGTAAGAAACGCTAGACCCAGGATGCTCTGTGCTGATGACCGCTGGTTTAAATTATTGAATATTTCGCGCCTCGCTGTCTTATTACTCCTCTCATTTATAATTTACGTATTAAATTTATGTTCATTGAATCGATTTCCTGCCATATACAATTTAGGCCTGATCTGCTTATATTTTATTCTGATTTCCTTAACCAAGTAGACTTTATTTTCGGCGCGTGTAGAAATCTTACACATTTTTCAGGATATCATTTTCCTCTTTCTCAATAATGTAACTTAAATATTTAATTTTCTTAATCAAAACAGTCCCCTTGCTATAGGCTAAGATCACTAGTTCTGGATCGGGCACTAATTGAGAATCAAACTGCTTGTACTGTCAGTTTCTCATGTTAGCGGCAGGTGTCTCGTGTTGTTCGTTTGGTAGCAATGGCAGCACTGTTTCTTGGAAGTTTGGAATGAGAGAAACCATACGTTATGACGCAGTAGTCTTTTTTTTTTTTCCAATTACTAGCAGAAATTTGAAGAGAAAATAAGATAAACGGATTTGAAAATCTGTAAATACTTATGTATATAATTCAGACCCTCCACATTTTCTGAAAAGAGGGTCATAGGTATATATTTTGCAGAGAAAAATAAGGACTTCACTTGAAGCTTTCAGTCTTACCTTGCGAGTAAGTTTTTTTTACACCTTGCAACGAGATAATTAGCAGGCTGGGATGCGCGCCAAATTTAAATGCACTCCTAGTATATATTCGTTTCGAAGTAAAATGTTGGGGTTTTAAGTATATATAAATGTCTTCATACGTTTTGAATATCATGCATCTCATTTGTCTGGAGAAACTCTAGTTTTAGCAAGAGAAAGTGATGTCTATTTTCTCATGTTTCTTCATGACACAACGCACATATTCCAGCACTTGAATGCTGATATTTTTGGGTCGCTCAAATAGTGTTTCTCTCAAGAAAGAATGCACCAAACTGATGCGTGAAAATAAGAAAAAATATCTAAATGATACGAGTTTTGCAATGTACTAACTCAAGCATGGCAAAAAGCAATTAGTCAACTCCAGACAATATTTTGAGTGGATTTCGAGGAAGTGGTGTCTGGCCTTTGGATCCTTCTGCAGTCAATGCTCATCGTTCGAAAAGCAGTAATGACTCCACTCTTGTTCATGCTAGACACAACGATGAGACACAACCGGATGCTCATCTAATGTAAGAGAAAGAGGAAACTCTCCTGTCTCGCCAGTGGTTCAGGTGATAAAAGAACGTTTTGCACCAGAAGAAGACAATACCAAACACTCAAGAAAAGTCACCATCACAAGATGTGTAACTTTACTTGATTTCTGTAGATAAATAGAGGAAAAATCAGAAAAAAGCGAGTTGGATACAATATAAAAGGTGCAATTTATGATACCATCAAACATGCCAAAATTTGTCAAATAAAGCTTGACCAAAAATGTTTCTGTATGTCAAATGTAAACAGTAGTGAACAATGAACTGCACAGTTTAATTACGTCACTCTAATTTTTTTGTAAATTGTTTCAAACATGTAAGTAATTTTGCTCTATAAAGCAAAATGCATTTTCCTTCAGTTTGCTTTAATAATTTGAAAATGTACCATCATGGAAATAATATCCAGAATTTTGATTCTCAATTAGTTCCGGTCACTAGTTGCGGATCACATTGCTTATCTCATCTGTAGAGTGTTATATTGTAATGCGTCTTACCTTTATATGATCCTTATGCTATTATGTATTAAAATATAAAAGAAAAATGTTTTTTGTTAACTCATCCTCAACTAGTGCCGGGGGTTTAGTTGTGGATCAAATGCTACTTTTTACTTTTTGAAGAACATTATGTACTGAATTGAAATTGTTGTAAATGTAAACGACCTTAAACTATTGTAGAGAGGTCAATTAATAAATTGTAGGTAAAACTCGTACACTCTGCCATTCCCATCTCCGCAATTGGCCTATATGCTTAGGTAGATCCAGAACTAGTGATCTTATCCTAGTCCTCATAAACATTTCAAGTATGGCCGTCATATTTGAGGAGTTCCATGTAATATATATATATATATATATATATATATATATATATATATATTTTTTCACAGAATATTCCGTAATGTAATAATTTGTTAAGAAATATATATATATATATTTTAAATTTCATTACTTTTTTATTTTTTTATTTACCAGATATTTTATAAGATTAAATGCGCTATTTATATGAAGTTCGATACATATGTTCTAAAATCCTGTATTTGAAATTAAAATGTAAAGCAATTACTGCTTAAATTAATATGATTATTCATGCACTCCGTGGAGTTTGCCTAAAGCCGATACTTGGTTTCTTTCTACAGATATCCTAAAAAACGTGAAATCCCGTAATATGAAATCAGCGCGATGTCACGTAGACAATGTATTGACATGAGCAAACTTTCATGCCCTTATCCGCTTATGAACGCAAGACCTTGACTTTTACAAAAATTAAAGCTGCACGCCTTATCCGTTATGTAGTAGCAATTGAATGTTTATTGATTCAACAAATTGAAATAAAACGCTGCAACAGTTTCAGTTGAAAGTAAACTATTTTAGTTAATTATCTCTTATTAAATTTTACGATTTGCTAACACACCGTGACCAGGGAGTTCCTTTCAAAGTCTTTACAAGTGTGAAGAAGGCTGTTGAAGGTACTGTAGATGATGATGGTATTAGTGGTGATAATAGTATTGTAATTGCGTAATTATTATTAAAATAGAAATTATTATCCAATCCAATACGTGGTGCTAACTGCCCAGGAAGGGCCAAGGCCGACCCCTCATGTTTACATGCAGAAATGAACATCATCCAACCAGAGCGGGGGTATCGTGTGGTCAGAACGATGATTCTCCATTCGTTACAGCTCGTCTTCGTAACCGGATTTTGCTACGTATCGCAGCTCCCCGAATATATCACGATGCTGGGTGGGTATATCCTATGCAGGGTGTAAGGGGTATAAGTGCCGTCCTTTTCACAGTCGTCGGGGACGGTCTACAGGATCAAAAAATGTCCATGCAACATAGGGTCAAAACTTGATAGTTTTCCCAGAAAAAGAAATATTTTTTCTTATTTTATTTGCGTTATACTGCTTATATCGTTATTAAAATTACGAAAACAATTATATCAGTAGGTATATCTAGCAAAGAGTTAATATTAGATTAAATAAATATTTGTGTGTTCTATTACGTTTTCGTGAAATTAAATAAAAGTGTATGCTTAAATTTGTTAATATTCTGGCGTGAGAGACGTGGCAACGTGTTCAGCAGGCAGTAGGCCTACTCTGCACAGACGTAAGTACAAGTCAGCTGAGTTCAAGCTCCTGTCCATAGGTATATTGCCGAGGGGATGACAGTTCAGTACAGGGTATTCAATAAATAACTTACAATGTCATTGACAGTTTAGAAATATCATATGTTATTAATTTAATGGAGAAAGTTGTCATAATTCAAGTGATACGAGAAGGATGTACCGTCAACGTTTTCCTCAAAGAAGTTTACCTAATCGGCGAACTTTTGTAGCAGTTTCTCAACAATTTTTAGAAGCTAGGAGTCTCTTACCCCGTTTCGAAAATCACACAACCAGAAATTTGTTTAAAAATGGTACTGCTTTACGGAAGCGGATTAAAATTTCGCATTAGAGAAAAGTTCATGTGATTTTGTACAGAAAACTATTTTTGTTCATTTTTAGACGTACACTAAAAAATGGAGCAATTGTTGGTACATAAAATGTAAATTTACTACAATGTTCTATTAAAGAGATTGAGAGTTTGTATTTGCTGCTCGTTTTATATAAACAGTATTATCATGGTCGCTCCTGCATTAGAACAGAGCATCTGTACTTGTACTTGTATGTCTGTATCCGCTTGAGTTATACTTTGTACTTATAAACCCACTCCTTCTTATCCAGCAACGTTGCAAAACGTCTAATATTGTAAACTTTAATAATTAGTTAAATATTGCAATTAGAAAAAAAATTGTAAGGACTTTTTCTCTTTCTTATGACATGAATAATCATCAGTTAATATAATAGCACTTATATCCCTTACTCTCTGTATATTGGCTGAAATTTCATGAGAAAATGCGTTCCCCGTGAGGATTGGAACTAGCTCGCATTCCGTAACGGCAATCCTAGGTATGATTCCTTAAACCACGACGCAACGGCGCTGGACAGAAATGATTATAATTTTCTGGAATATTAAACATTTATTGCATAGTAACAGTAGGTATATTCATAGTCTGTCTCTTGGCCTTGGGATAAACTCATATTTGAACCTTTTCTTAGAAGTGACACATGCCTGTGATAAGAGGCCCATACGAATCGGGATCACCACGTAAGACCACTTAGTGTGCGGACCAATGACATACCTCAGGCAGGATTCGAAACCATGGTTTCCATACAGCATAATACGTAGTCAGCCAGCATTTAAATTATATAAATGCTTTCTAACACTTTTTCTTTTATACCACTTTCATTTTTCTATGTGGGAAAACATTCAGTGCCGTACACAGCTTTGCAGGTCCCGAGGCAGGAGTAAGGCGAAGCCCTTCTACTAAAATAGCTCCTCAAATTTCCATTTTCCCAAAATATTTTCCACCTGAAAATTGTGTTTTCAAAATTAAAATATTAATGCCTCTAGGTGAAATTAAATAACTTTACTCACATTACAAATATATTTTACTTTATTACAATTAAATAAAGTAGATTAAAAAAATGCACAAAAGAAATCATTTTATTTCATCTGCAAACTTCTTCCTTTTCCGTTTCACTTCTTTTCTCTTCATTTTCTGGATGCTGATGAGACCATGTTTTGAATCCCATACCTCCAAAGACAGCTTCGCATTCTTGTAATTTTCCTGGCCGCTGTTCTCTTAACTGCTTTAACTTTAGATACAATTTGAACTGTCCTCACGGCCCCCCTTCGAGGGCTCGGGCCGCAGGAAAATTGTCCCCCCTATCCTTCCGCCCTGTTTGCGGTATGTTAACACTCAATTTTACCTAGTTGGGATTTTTTCCGGGGTTTTCCCTCAACCAATTGAAGCAGAATTGCTGGGTAATTTTCGGCGTTTGACCTCGGACTCATTTCGGCATCATTAATTCACATATCATCATCATCATCATCATCATCATCATCATCATCATCATCATCGTCATCATCATCTATACAATAGCCCGGGTTAAGTTCACGTTTCGGCGTGCTGTACTTGCACAAGAGCGCGGCCGTTTGGCTACCCAATCATTCACAAGAATAGAAGTGGTAAACACAATAAGCCTCAGGCTGCAGTGTAAATTTTCGGGTCTCTCCTTCGTACACGAGAAAAAAAATACTGGGTTGTTCTGTTGAAGTACAAGATGTGCAGAATGAACAAAAAGCTGCTATTCAATACGTGGAAATTTCTCTTTTGTAAGACGCATCGATATAAGAAAAGTACAATCCACAGGTAGATATTGATGCTGGTTGATTTGTTTTCAATCACAAAGATAGTTTTGAAATTCTGGGCGACACATAAGCTTGCTTTGTTTTTGGGGTGGATTTTGGTTGCTGTCTTGTTTTATTTTTAAATATTTCAGCAGCATCTCTTCTACCTTCTTGTCTTAAAGAATTTCGAGAGACATAACTTAGTTCCTCCATAATATGTTACTCCAAGAGTTTTCCTGATTTTCTCTGCCTGCTCCTCTTCGAAGATTTCATGAAGGATTTGCGGGGTCGACCTCTTCTTGTACCGGAACGAGATGTTGGGACATCAGTTGACTAAATTTGAAATGTAATGTAGTCACAGTCTACTATATACAGTCACGAAGCTTAATACTTACTAAATATGCAAACATAGACAGTTGAAATATGCATCCATAGATAGTTGCTCACCACCAGGATCGCTACTATCGCATCATCACAGACTCTTTTCCTAGCAGACCATAAAATGTATTGTACTTTCGATATCGTGTTCTTTTGAAAAAATTAATACCTTCCTTCCACTATTGAAATATGAAATACATAAGGTTTATATATTATTTTCATAAAATATATATTATATTCTATAAACTCACCTTCCTGGATCTTTCGGAAGAAGGATAACTCTAACCTATTTTTCTTACAATTTATAGTACTACAAACGTCTCCTTGTCCCATATTATAATTCAAATTATTGTATTTTAGCCATTTACATTTATTACAACAGATAACGAACATTTCACAGTTTACATAGCTTTTCACAAAAATGCGAAATACGGCACAGTCAATGCTTTTTCAATCTAGACCAGGGGCCCGTTTCACAATCCTTACAAATTACAAATTAACAATTTACAAATAACAAGTAAAAGATTAGAAATGCTTGTAAATTGTGTTTCACAATGCTATCTTATTAGTTTGTAAAGTTTGACGAACTTTTCAAAATCAGCTAAAGAAATTTACAAATACGCATTATTGGTTACACAATATCGCCAACGACAGTTTACAAAAATCGCTAAGGAGCAGAGCTTAAAGTCGCTGTATTTTAACTACTATCGATACAAGTGTTTATATTTTGTACTAAAGTAGATTATTCTAAGTATGCTGATTCATATTTCACCAACAGAAAATATAAAGTATTGTTGAAGAAAATTAAAGTATTTAGATTTTTATATATTGGCGACAATGGAATTTCATGTGATGTGATTGGTCGAGTATACCAATACGTCTATTACTTAAATGACCAAAGTTAGCACCAAATTCAGTCAAATAAGTAAATAACAGATTTAGTCCACGTACGAATATGCAATTGATAAAATAATTACGATGTCTAACTACAAAATCAGGTTCATTTTTGTGTTGATCCATCAGTATTAATTAATGTTGCATCCATAATCTCAGAAGCATCCCAACAGCAGCATAAAAATTCTGTGCTATAGTAAATAACATTTTGGTGATCAAAAACCTGATCCGAATTAACTCTTAACAACATCAACTACCCTGTGGGCACATTTGCACCCTGATATCTTAGAAATTCCGTGCTTATCTGCTAACGCACAGAACTGACAGCTACTATGCAACCAATGCAAAACAATACAGTTCTCGCTTTGAGGTTAGGGCATCACTTTTCGCTTTTGGATGCTGGATATGATGTCCCATATCTTGTAGGAGAGATTCCAGCGAAACAGGACTCGAAACAACTTCAGAATACCGCATAAGTAGTGTCGTTATTGGATTACTGAATTATTTATTTTTGGTGCAGGGAACTTCTTTTTTAAGTGCGAGTATTTATTAAATACAGTCTTCGTATATAAATACTTACGGGGTATTCTGAAGTATAGCGCGGGACTCATTCGAAACCTTTAATTAAATTCATACAATGATATGAACGTGTTATTAATTCTTGGCCGGACAATTTTACGTTCGTTTGATTAGGCCTAAATTCAATATCTTCGTCTGAGTCATTAGAACTCCTTAATAACATCAAAACTGCGTTAGTTTAATTCTTAATATTATCCAGTTACTCAAAAATTAATTTAATAAGTACAGTATTTCTTTATTGCATTTATTCATAATTTGTTGCAATATCAAACTTTACAAATCTCAGAGGTATTGTAGAAAATGTGCTAAATTTACAAGTAAAGTTTACACGTTTGTAAAATTACCCTTCATTGTGAAACAGAATACTTGTAAAGTAAGCAAAATTTAATTTGTAAAGATTTGATTTCCTTTGTAAAGTTCAACATTACAAACAAAGATTGTGAAACAGAAGTTTACAATTTACAAGCGAAGTTTACAATGTACAAAGCTTGCAAACATTGTGAAACAGGCCCCAGGCCGTAATGTTTGTTCAGGTTTTCTATTTCAGTGTGTGGAGCTCAGTGAAATATTATATTATAACTTTATTGCTTATCATTCCTAAGTTTTATTTAGTGTAATGTGTCCATAAGTTCCGTTTACTTCTTGTTGCATAATATGTTGCAGAAATAATTACAAAACTGTGTTATTTTAATGTGAAGAATTTTACATGTTAATATAATTTGTTCGCGTCAACATTTCAAGTTTAGAATGGAAGCTATTTTGAGGTTTAATAAAAAAGAATTTATATTGTGATTTCAATTTAGCACATCTACCTTCCTTAATTTTAGACAAAACATTTACCATACCACTCCTATGAAATTAGTGTACGTAAAATTGTGTTACCTCATCTCTTAAGTAGTAGATAAATACAATAATTCAGTATTCAATTTTAGTATTAAAATACAGACAAATTGAATGTCCGAGGTATCATACATGACATTATGCTTAATTATAAAGTATGATTGCGAATTTAGGAATATAAGTTAAATATAGTAAACATAACCTATAATTTTCATATGAATGGCAAGGCATTGGAGATCATTAAATTTAGACAGAAAGGGACAACTGGTACAGTAAACATAACCTATAATTTCAACATATCTAAATATCCGTGCGGTGCAATTGAAAATTATTGAATCGTGCATAAATGAATGTACAAGAATTTCGCAGTATTTAATCGAAATAAAGGCAGGTATTACACATAAGAACAACGTAATTTTCAAACCATAAATAATATTACATCTTAACTCGCAAGTAAATTATGTCTGAAGTATCTCATAATCATTGTTTTAAATTTTATTAATGGAATTACACTACATTTTAGAGAAACATATGTTACTGTTTATGCATTCCAACTAATTTATATGGTTGAAACGCCGCCCTTCGTGATCGGGTTAAGCGAGTTACATGATCTGCCTTACGGCCTGTATTAGATCACGATGGCTGTGGCACAGTCTATTGTTCCTAGTACTCACAGCGCTCCAAGCGGCTAGCAACTATCGCGAGATTTGCAAAAAATCATCCCAAGTTTCGTGACTGTATATAGTAGACTGTGATGTAGTGTTTAAGCTACTGTAAATTATTTTTAATTACTTTGTTACTGTTCTGTTTACTTTACACAACCTCCTTTTTAAACTTAATAAACAATTCAGAAGCTAAGATTTAAACCTTACTTTTGATGATCTAGTGGGTCTGGAAGAGGTTAGGGAGTTTTTTGTGATATTAAATATAGAGCTTTCGTTGTATCTGTCGTGCTGAGTATTTTATTCTGTAAATATCTGTCAAAGGCCTTGAACAGATGTGAATGAAACCTATACCACCAATTACACGAATCATTATACTAATCAAAATAGCTTAGTAGTAATACGTGCAATTGCGTATATTTTTTATAACTGAAGTTAAAATTTGGAGTCTCTCGAAAATAAGTATTTTTAAATGCTACTGTAAAGAGCCTTGTATATAAATAATATAACTTAGTTGTGATAAATGTTATTTTATAAATATAAAATGCATACATTCATTTTCATTTTCCATTATAAGTTGTCCGAAAATACCGGCACAAAACTGCGTAACATAGCGAAGAAGCACTGCTGTTTAGCAGCAACTAGGCCGCGCTTGATTCACAGTAAAACTTTCCCTCACTTTGTTTGGAGAGAATATACACAGAAAGAGAGATAGACCGGTTTCCATAGACCTTTTATATAGCTTAGTTTTATAACAACGTGTTTTGATAATCAATTCATTTGTTATCAATGGTGAAAATTGTATTTTTGAGGCCATAAAATGCTCATTTGGACCACTATGCGACGTATGGATGGATGAACCGTCGGATGGATGGACGGACAGACATATAGAGAGATAGATGGATGGGTGAACATTGTTTGGGCGAAGCTATGTGGGTAGGAGTATGGGTAAATTACTAAATAAAAAAATCCATAATATATTCGTACCTTCAACATTTTAATCGATTTAAGTCGATAGATCGGCATTTTATCACAAAAGTGAAATTTACTGTATCCTCGTGTATAATCGCGTAAATGAGTTACAAAGTAACCTATAGGTACTTACAATAAATTAAATGGAAGTGAATTATGGTATGTAATTTAATGCCTGCCTTCTGGAGTGGCTAAGAATCCTTGCCAGTCGGATTTTTTTTTGTTTTAGAGTCTAACGTAATCACCACCACCACCACTACCACCACCACCACCACCACCACCACCACCACCACCACCACCTGAGCTCTAGTTCCGGTCGCATGAAGATGTAACTTGTTCGATTGAGCACTTTTTCCGATTAAACTACCTGTAAGCTAAGCCTGGTTATCAATCTACTGTGACCAAAAGTGCAGCAACAGTCCGTGTACTTACAAGTTATAACTAATACGAGGCAAAGTATGAAATTTCTTATTGTAAATCATTTCTGCTAGCGTATGGGAACAAGAATTTTCACGATACTGTGTAGAATGTAATTAACGACGAAAAAATGTATAGTCCATAATGTTTTGATAAAAGTTCGTATTCAATAAAAATCTTCATATACTTCAAATTATCAACGATTTCTCCCTTCCGTTAGTATTTCTGTAACTAGCCTACCACCGAACTGCTCTTTCCAGATATTATATGGCGACAGCAGAGGGACAGGAAAAACTTGAAAAGCCCAAGCCACCCTTTCCACCAACATTCCGGGATTCCCAAGGCAAGTGAAGTCTCCAGATTCCCCTGTAGAGTCATTGGACTCGTAACATCAGTGAATTTGAGAAGCCAAAACGAAATAAGTGGTTCCTATTTCACCTTTGCTCATTCTTTCGAATCCAGTAAGTCTTTTCAGTGTTGCCATGTCTAAACTTACGTACATATAAATTGACTTTCTAAACGGAATTCAACCATCGACTTTCCTGTTGACTTAATTTGTCCTCTTTCTCCAATTTCATGTTTTTTATCGAATAAAAATATTAAATGATAGAAGATATAATCTTCTGCCAGATTATTTTGTGTCCGGTGTTGAGTCCAGCGAATGTAAGAACTATGACTTCTTTTTCTCTCCACTGCAAAAAATTGAGTTACGTAGTCCTTGCATTCAGGTAACTATTCGATGGTGCTGAAAAGCTGCTGAATATGCAAGTTTATTGTTTTTTATTTGGCAGCATATTAAATATAGGAAAAACTATTTATCTCTAAACATTTATTTTGTAAATAATTATGTAAACCTGCCACAAATTGGTTAGGAAGGAAAAATCTGGCGTTGAAATATTTAAAATTTTCTCTACTTATAACAAAAAACAGAAGGAAAGGAGAAGAAGAAGAAAAGAGATTGTTTATCTACAGAAAATTAAAATATTAACAATATTTCGAGCAAAATTATAATTTTACTGTTTCAAGAGTTTATGTTTTTACTACACACTAAAAATATTTTCCAATATAACTATTGAAAACATGATAGGATTCCCAACAAAGCCGTAAAAGTGAATCACGAATACAGTCAGGACAAGGGAGTTATTGTACTACTGATGTCAATAATATGAAGGCTGGGGAGTTGCTAGACGAGCTCTGTATCGACCCAAAGGGAAACGAGACCTGCGAAGACCATAAAAAAGGTGGAGGAAACTGTAATGTAGAAATGGGCTGTAGAGCGTAAACCATGAAGCATGGGAAATAAGAAAAAAAAAATGGTCGACGCAGTCATTGAATTCGCTCCCTTGTAATTATGTTTACCGCTATCATAATTCTATATTGCATCGCAACCAAGATTAGTGTATCAATCCAATTCATGTGTGCTACACTGAACTATCGACTGAAAACATTTGATGGATAACGTGTACAAGAAACGATCCTGACAATATGTAACTATTTTCTGGCATGGAATTCGAAATCTCATTGATATAGTCACAAACGAATAATATCACTATATTTTGTTCCAATTATCAATCATGTCATAAAATAGCCTATTGCGTATTGCTACAATGTAGCCCCGTAGAAACGTGGAGAAAAATGAGGCTTTTCATTCTTCGATTACTGCACTGACTGGACTTGATTATGGTAGGCGAGCTCGGAGGATGGCGTTCTACCCTTAACCTAGACTTTAAAACTTTCATTCCAGCAACACACCCCATTTCACATTACCTTTTCTATTATACAGGGTATTAAAACGTATACAATATTTTTTGGAGAAACCGGGCTTATTACGCTAATCTTCCACTGTTTAAAAATCAGTTGTTATCAAGGATGACAAAGATTAAAGTTTATAAAACATTAGTTCGACCTGTAGTTACCTTTGGTTCAGAGATATGAACATATACAAAGAAAGAAGAGAACTCCTTAAGAAGTTTTGAACGGAAGATTCTACGTAGAATCTTTGGCCCAGTCAATGATCATCAAGGATGGAGGATACGCTCAACAATGAACTTCTTAACCTGATAGGAGGTCAAGATGTAAAATTTATAAAAGCTCAAAGACTGAGATGGCTGGGACATGTAAACAGGATGAGTGTACTTCTATTAAAATGTTAAAGGGGAGATTATATAACAGGAGGAGAAAGGGTAGACAAAAGTTGAGGTGGATGGATGGCGTATCCAAAGATCTTGAAATTATGGGAGTGAGAGGATGGACTAACATGGTGAAGGACAGAATAAGAGGGAAGGCTGGTGTTAAGGAGGCCAAAACCCACCCTTGGTTGTAGCGCTACTGATGATGATGATGATGATGATGATGATGATGATAGTATGCATCAAAACAAGAAAAAAATGTCTAATAAACATGGGTCCTACAACACATACTTTCTGGGATCTGAACAGTCGTTCATAGGAGGTGCTCAATGTGACGTCCATTTATGACAATGCATTTTTATACCCTACAATACAGCAGGCTACCAGATAATCATACCATAGTTGACACCCCTGGCATGGAATACTGATACGTCACAAGGAATACTGAAAACAAAAGTTTGGTTGGGGATATGAGCGGGGTTCAGCAAAGATGGTGTTGTGAATTTTCGTAATCAGCATGTGTAAGCTGATGAAAATTCCCATGCAGTTCAAGAAATAATGCATCAGCACCGATTCTCAATCAACGTATGGGCAGACGTTCTTAGCGATAGATTAAGGGCCATACGTGCTGCCACAGAGATTAACTGGGGCTCGTTATCAGACTTTCTTATTAACGTATTGCCTATCTTACTGGAGAATGTGCCATGTCAGCAAAGACTACAGATGGGTTCATGCATGATGGCACACCAGCACATTTTCTCCACAATGAGCGTAAACACCTGACACTGACATTTCGGGACCGCTGGATTGATTGGGGAGGACCCACACCTTGACCTGCTCTTTCCTCAAATCTAAACCCCTTAGACTTTTGGTTATCAAGAACAACAAGGTCAATTTCAAAGAGTGCGTGATTACTTACACTGAAGGGCAGAGGAATGCATTGCCATGAATGGACGTCATATTGAGCACCTCCTATTAACAAATGTTCAGATCTCAGAAAGTATGTGTTGTAGGACTCATATTTATTAGACATTTTTTCTTGTTTTGATGGATACTAGCACCTCCTAAAATATTGGACGCTTTTTCTAACACTCTGTATAACTTCATAAAAATAAATAATATACAAAATGACCTATGAGCTTCCGGTGATATCAAGTGAAGATGGTCAGCCAAATGTACTGCTTTGTCTGTGAAATTCTCACGCCCATAGATCAGTAAATAATCTGGAGATATCTAGGAATCCTCTGGAGGTGGTCTGTGCATCTTGTGACTTACTGATCTATGACTTTTTTCTGAGACTGAAAATTCATAATTAAACTTATGTTACCTTATCTATTTCATCCCGCAGAATTATAAGCTAATATTTCATATCGTAACAGTTGTCAAATGATAATCGTCCATTCCATCCGTGATTAAGAAAATCATCTCGACAAGAAATGTCTGTTACTGTTAGCCAGCGCTAAGCATCCTGTAGTACATACAATATGAACATCCACGAGTTGAAAACAGGTAGAACGAATAAATGTCCATTCAATTAAAATTAGAGATGAACTGGAAATGCCTTGTATCCTAGGAAAAAAAATAGAGAATTATGCAAAGGGATGGTGTGAACATATACTTAGGATGGGAAGAACGCGTCTACCACGAATAATAAGTAAATATAAACCAAGAGTGAAGAGAGAAGAAGTTACAGGAGAATGGAGAAAGTTACGTAACGCAAAACTGCATGTATTTTATTCTTCACTTGACATAATTAGGAACATTAAATCCAGATGTTTTAGATGGGCAGGGTAAGTAGCATGTACGAGCGAATCTAGAAATGCATATAGAGTGTTAGTTGGGAGGCCGAAGGGAATAAGACCTTTGGGGAGGCCGAGACGTAGATGGGAGGATAATATAAAATGGATGTGGGGGACGTGAGATATGTAGGTAGAGACTGGATTAATCTTGCTCAGAATAAAGACCGATGGTGGGCTTACGTGAGGGCGGCAATGAACCTCCGGGTTCCTTAAAAGGCAAAAGTAAGTAAATTTTCCGCCTCCTTGGTCTTGAGGTAACGTGCTGGACTCCTGATCAAGGTGGCCTGGGTTCGATTCCCGGTCGTGAAGTCAGGGGGATTTAATTCGGACCTCTTCACGGGAACTGGTTGTCTGTCCATTGTCCCAGTGTGTGTGGTGTCTCGCAGTCTCCCTGACCCAGTAAACGGGGGAGTCCTGTAGTGTGTGCAGCGTGTGTTCAGTAGAGTTGTGGGTCTAGGCACAATAAGCCTCAGGCTGCGGTGCCGAAATTAGTTAAAAAAAAGTACGGTAAGTAAATTAGTTAATAGACAAGAGAGATTAAAATTAAATGCTGTATTATAGTAGTAGTTAATAATTATTGCAAAGGATTATGGAACTATTTAAACTGGCAATATCAACTCAATGCCATTAGGCTATTTGTCAGATTCAGGAATTCACTCCAGCAGCCGAAGTAACTCGTCGACAGGTGTGTTTGCCTACTGATTCGAAGCTACGCTCGGGCATGGTTTCGATTCCCACTTGAGCTGATTACCTCGTTTGGATTTTTCTGAAATTTTCCCCAACTGTTAAGCGAATGTCATATAATCTATGGCGTTTCCTCGGCTAAGTCTCGTCATATTTAATGTCGTTATCATCAATTCCATCGACGCTAAAGGATCGACTAGTTAATACAGCGTCGTTAAATAACCAACTAAAAAAATCCCTATCCTAAGGAAATCATAATATAGCCTAAGATATAAAGAAATGAAGTATCTCAGATCGCTACTCTCAATTAAAGTCCTGAGAATGATAAGTGGATGAAGACCAAGGCAGTAGTTTTGAGATAATCGAGAAAACTATTTTCATTATTTTCTTTCATCATTCAGTAAATCGTGACCTTGGTTTGACAAGGTTCTAACTATGAAAGAGTAATGGAACGGAGAAAAATTCTCTCCGGCGCCGGGATTTGAACCCGGGTTTTCAGCTCTACGTGCTAATGCTTTATCCACTAAGCCACACCGGATACAACCCCGACGTCGGAGAGAATTGTCTCTGATTGAGTTCCAACTCTTAAGTTCCCTCTAGTGGCCGCCCTCTGCACTACGTCATAGATGTCTATGAACATAGGACCGAAGACCACACATGTGCTGAGGTGCACTCGTTATGGGTGACTAGTTGGCCGGGATCTGTCGGAATAAGCGCCGTCTTAAATCACTTCGTGATTTACGCATATCATATATTATTTCAATGTACCGAAGTACATGTGATATTTCCATGCAGATATTCTGCGTCATCATACGATGAAAGAATAATGGAACGGAGAAAAATTCCCTCCGGCGCCGGGATTTGAACCCGGGTTTTCAGCTCTACGTGCTGATGCTTTATCCACTAAGCCGTCGTATCCCGGCCAACTAGTCACTCATAACGAGTGCACCTCAGCACATGTGTGGACTTCGGTCCTATGTTCATAGACATCTATGACGTAGTGCAGAGGGCGGCCACTAGAGGGAACCCAAGAGTTGGAACTCAATCAGAGACAATTCTCTCCGACGTCGGGGTTGTATCCGGTGTGGCTTAGTGGATAAAGCATCAGCACGTAGAGCTGAAAACCCGGGTTCAAATCCCGGCGCCGGAGAGAATTTTTCTCCGTTCCATTACTCTTTCATCGTATGATGACGCAGAATATCTGCATGGAAATATCACATGTACTTCGGTACATTGAAATAATATAAGGTTCTAACTGCTTTTTCCATACTTTTGAGATACAGAGATTCAAAGTTTCAATTTATTGCAATATGAACATTTAGTTTTTTATACATAGGAGAAATGTTACGTATGGCATCTTAAAGCACTGAATTTATAATTGCATACTTTCATAGCCTAATTTGACCACTTATTCATTTCATTTAGAATATTTAATTTTACAGTTAGAACTATGTCCTTCCATAATGAATTTTCAGGGTGAGACAAGGCTCTAAGTGCTGATAGAAGTTTGTCAAACTATATTTATATTCATTACTTAAAACATTATTATTCGTTATATAAAACATTTAAACTTTGAAAAAACTTGTTCTCTTTTAATTTATAATTGGGTAACAAATTGACATCAAGTAAATTACAGAAATTAAAATTATACTTTGTGAAAACAATCAAATTTTTCTTATATCACCCTTGTGAAAGGCCAGTCTCACTTGATGTTATGTGGGGAGGATGTGTACTTCGAATTTTGCATTTCCTTGACTGCGAATTAGACACTACTTTCCGTACGTTCTTTTTTTTTTTTTTTTTTTGTATTTTATTCGTTATTTCTGAAATTAATAGTTACATAATATGAAATTTTTGTTGTTATCAGGCCTACTATAACTTAAATGCCGCTTGTATTATTTAAATGTATTTATATATTTTATGTTGTTTATATTATATTTTTAAATTTAAAAAAATAATTACACAATTTTAAAATTACTGGCTTAAGAAAGAGTTTGTTGGAAGTGAAGGTAGTCATCAAATGTAGTCTATTATTAAGAAATAAAAAATGCATATTTTAAGTAATGGCGATGTGTAAGTGTTATGAACACCTGAAAAAATGGCTAAGTGGAAAACGAAAGGATTGAATATAAAAATCATCTCACGTATTGTTTGGCTCCCCTATACTGTATACCGTACGCAAAACTTTTTTCATTGTGTAAATCTTTGTCCATCGAAATGCTCTTATTGGCATTATAACTATGTGAAATAGTACGTCACCTAATTGAAATTTTCTGAGATGTTGAAAATGTATTACTGAAGTCAAGTCTTCTTTCCAAACGCTCCCTGTCTGTCCTTTCCTTCCTCTTCATTAAAAAAAACACTTCAATTTTAATTAACTTTGTGGTCAACTTCACTCTGTTTCCTTCTCATTTAGACCTTTATTTTGTCTCATTTCAGGCACATGACGGTAAGCAGATAATTTAATGGTAAATAAACCATATTCTTTGAAAGGAAATTCACTGTAAAATTATAAATTCTTCAATGCAGAGTCTTAATTTGTAATAGCTTATCAAACCTCATAAATTGTAGATCACATGTTACGAATGAGGTTAGGTTCATTTCATTACATATAATAATTACGTTCTTGGGGTTGTTTCTTCATAATCTTCATTATCAGATGAAGTAGGAGGAATGTAATAATCAGGGTAATAATCACGGAACATATCGTCAGAACTTTGATATCCCACTTTCATTGTGCTGATAGCTGTTTATTATATAAAAAAATACCGGTATACTGATATTTTTGTTTTCAATTAATTATCAATAATCTGAACACATTACTCATATACTTATCAATATGCCATGAAAATTACAAATAAAATATGATATCATGTTTAGCTGTGCATAACACGAATTAAATTCCTGGACCTTTGCTTGCAGTTAGAAATTTGTCAAAATAAATACTTTCAAAAGTTGTCAGATATAACATTGCCACATTGCTCGTTCATTCATTTTTCAACAAATCGTGCTGAAATGTATTTATAAGCTAGACAGTATTATAAAGAGTGATTACAAATGAAAAACACATTTTTGCCAATTTTGTTAGTTAGAACCTTGTCAAACCAAGGCCACGAAATGTCTTAATAGTCAGCGAAACTTGTCGGATATTTTTTAGCAATGTACACCATTAAAGTAAATGTTAATTGAATCTCCAATGAATTATTAATAAAAAATGACAATGGAGTTATCCAGTTCTCACTCTCAATCAAAATTCTGAATTTCTTTCTATACAAGATGACAAAAATGTGAACTTAAAACTCTATCTACCTTAATAACTTTACTTAAAATGTGTTTTAGCATAAAGAAAATAATCATTTCATGTGATTGTAGTAAAAATTTAATTAAGTCCCTTTATATTATTTTTAACAAAAATATAAGCAATAAACGTATCCAGTTCTCACCACTCAAAGAAAAAACTCAAATTACTTCAAGACAACATGTGTATATAAATATAAGTACTATTAACAAAATATTAATGTGTGCTGTCAGGAAACACATCATATTCATATGCTAGTATTGTCACTCTGAGTCCATATCTGTGACCGCTTCTTTACTATCCCCATCTACTTCATGAATATGATCATACCACTGCTTATACATTGGAAGAATGAACTTCTCAGGCTTCAAAATATCACCCAGTTTTTTCTTACTTATTGGCAATGGCGAAACATACAGATTTCCAGCTAAATCCAGATTAATTTCATCCACATGCACTCCTTCCTTCATAGCAACGAAAGTATCAGAAATGAGCAAGTTGTGTGTCACCCTGAGAGTGAGAACAGGAAAAGTCTGATCTTTGTCCACTTCGCCTTCTCAACAGAAGTAAAAATCTAAAAATTGGTAATATTCAGAGCTGTCTAGTTCTCTTTGTATAAAGTATTGGACTACCATTTCATACCATTAGATGGAGTAAGAGCTATAGTTTCGTTTCGCATTAAAATCTCAATTTCATAAAAAATGGTCTTTATCCACTTATCACTCTCAGGTCTTCAACTTAATCTTATTTTGGCGAAAACGTAATACGGCGAACGCCAGTAGAGGAAGTTATCCCCACCCACATGAAATGTGCATTCGACACAACACTAGCCTATCACGTAGAGTGTGTGGTGAGCTAGTAGGGGAAAAGTGGAAAGGGGTCGTGGGCGGAGCTTAGCGTTCGCCGTATTGCGTTTTTACCCTTATTTGGTACAGTATCCCTTACTTAAGCAATAAATAGCCTATTTGCTATCAAATGATAAGTCGATAATCAAATTAATATTTTTTAAATTTAAAAAATCCATTTACTAGCGTATTGTTTTGAACGACAAAGTGATAAAAAATTCTAGAGCTAAAATGATGTTTTCCTTAGCTTCTCCTAAAAACGCTTTAACATTTACTTGAGAGAAAGCTAATAAATATATACATTTATATTTTCCTATTTGCAAAATTAGTCTTCTAATAAATATCATAGCATAAGCTGCAGCGTACCACGTTGGATGAGACGAATCTGTTTGTTTCTTTCATTTGAAAGTATTTCCCCCAAAATATTATCCACGCCTTGTCAATATAAAAGAACATTTCACCTAACACCTTCATTCAACTGCCGTCTCTTCGCCTTTGCTACTGTTATGAAGCTTGTAGTCTTAGTAGAATCAGACTAGTGCAAGCACAATAATCCAACAACCTGTAGTGCAGCCTGAGCCGAAAGCAGATGGTGTTACGAAAATATATAATACTACTGTAGTTGAATTCCATATTGTGATTCATACTTAACAATTTCGAAGAATTCTTATTCGTTTTTCGACTTCAGTATCGCCTGTAATTCTTTCTGTCCATTGCTCGCGGAGCAGTCCTGCAGGTTATACAAGAATTAATGTTTCTCGCGTTATGGAGGACAAATATCTCGATAATGCAACAGGAAGAGTTTTCTGAAAAACTTACATCATATCACGAGCAAATCTTCATAAAGGTCTTTCTCAAATATAGGGAACTAATATCATAATAATTCTTTTTATTTCCGTCAGAAAATTACGCCTACTTTTTTAATTAAGAACCGAGGGAACGGAAAGAAACAGTTGAGAGTTTGTCATATTCCGAAGATTTTTCTAAAGGACAGATTATAAAGAAGCGACCTTCCCAGTTTATCACTGTTAAATTTTTCATATGTAACAATTTTAAGGGACACGCAGTAGCGTCACGGTTAAGGCGTTGCGCTGCAAGCCGGAAGGTCGCGAATTCCATTCTCGTAATCTGTGACGCGACATCCCATGAAGGGCCAGGGTCTACCAGCCGGCTACTGGCCTCACGTTCACATGTCTCATCAGAGGTAAGTGATCCAACCAGTGCGGAGATATCGTGTGGTTAGTACGATGATCCCCCAACCGTCATAGCTAGTTTTCGTAATCGGATTTTGCTACCAATCGCAGCTTCCCAAATTCATCATGATGCTGGGTGGACACAAGTCCCATACACAGGCCAAAATGTCGTGAGAAAATTCCTTTCGCTTGAGGACTCGAACCAGCGCGCATTCCGCAATGCAAGTCCTAGACATGATGTCTTATATATATATATATATATATATATATATATATATATATATATATATATATATATAGTAGATTTATTTCTGTTGGCAGAATTAAGGCCATAAAGCCTTCCCTTCCACTCAGCCAGTAGACCACAAATCTGCGGCGCGGGGTCCATTCCGGAGATCCATCCTTCGAAGAGGTGGAAAAATTCAAATATCTTGGAGCAATAGTAACAAATATATATGACACTCGAGAGGAAATTAAATATAGAATAAATATGGAAAATGTCTGTTATTATTCGGTTGAGAAGCTTTTGCCATCTAGTCTGCTGTCAAAAAATCTGAAAATTAGAATTTATAAAACAGTTATATTATCGGTTGTTCTGTATGGTTGTGAAACTTGAACTCTCACTTTGAGAGAGGAACAGAGATTAGGAGTGTTTGAGAATAAGGTGCTTAGGAAAATATTTGGGCTAAGAGGGATGAAGTTACAGGAAAATGGAGAAAGTTACATAACACAGCACTGCACGCATTGTATTCTTCAGCTAACATAATTAGGAAGATTAAATCCAGACGTTTGAGATGGGCAGGGCATATAGCACGTATGGGCGAATCCAGATGTGCATATAGAGTGTTAGTTAGGAGATCGGAGGGAAAAAGACCTTTGGGGAGGCCGAGACGTAGATGGGAGGATAATATAAAAATGGATTTGAGGGAGGTGAGATATGATGACAGAGATTGGATTAATCTTGTACAGGATAGGGTCCGATGGCGGGCTTATGTGAGGGCGGCAATGAACCTGCGGGTTCCTTAAAAGCCATTTGTAAGTAACTTGTAATTCTCACAAACAGATGATACGCCGGAAGTGACTTTTTCGATGTCTGGCAAGATGAAAACGTAACATCACAGTGCACTCTCTTTTTTTTTTTAATGTAAAAGTCAAAGTGATAGTAAATGAAAGATTAGTAGTACATGAAACGAACACTGTACCTCCGGAATACGTAGCCAGTATGGCGATTTCCACCAGTCCTCGACTGTTGTTTGCAAAGCTATAACATTTTCAACATATTAATGGCGGCACTTGCTTCTCAACTGTTTCAGTCTCAGCTCAGCAAATTCTGTCACGTCCTGGCCATGCAGCACCCATCCGTCTGCACGAGCCTTTGTATTGTAAAACAAGTAAAAATTATCGTCCCCTCATTTGTGTCATTCAACTCGCCGACTGATACCGCCACTCCCCCGATACAGAGTGAAGCAGTTAGTCTGACTCCAAGGCGCTAGCAACCAAGCCTATTCACCTTGGTGACGTAACGATTACAACCTTGCGGAATGTTGCCACGTTGAGTGCGGAGATTCAGAAGATTTTAGAGAATATTTTTTTCTACACTCTACCGTCTAACTACAGTAGTCCCTATGCCTTTGCTTTTAGGAAGGGAATAAGCTGCATACCAGTTAAGCTGCAACATATAGTCCGGATCAGCTGACTTAATACCCTACGGGTGAAACCTAACCATTTTCCCTCCATTACTACATAAGCTAGTGGATTATGGTGATTTTCTAGTTTGTAGGTTGAATTTTGTTTTGCCAACTTCGTTTCGAATTTCGGTATTGAGAAATACTACAACTGGTAGTGATTTTATAACTGTTATTTTGGCAGCAGTGACACAAGTTGTCGGTAGTTTAAATTCTGAAAATTCAAATTGTTCTAGATTTCTGGGTGGATTACTGGAAGCTAATGAAATATGAACATACTAATAATATCAGTATTAATATTAACACATAATAGTTGTTGTATGTGTTTCTTTGTGTTGTGGTTACAATTCAAGATTATAGTGAGGTAGGCTAAGTGTAAATAAATATATTTCGTGTGATACAGGCCTTGGGTAATCGACAGAAATACCATTTCATATTTTAATCAATTTCTTACGTGTTCAGATTTTTATTACAATAATGGAGTAAATATTCTAAAACATTCAATTCAACGTGGCATTCGTTTTCGGAATTCGTACTAATCATTTCACGCGATCAAATAAAATAAATTTTTAGGTTAGGTCTCGTGAATCGTAAACTGTTTAATCAAAGCAATGAATTTCATATTGTAAGCAAAATACATTTTAATACTAGATCAAACAGTAATCTACTAACTACTAACATAATGTGCGAGACGTGCAGAAGGAAAATATAGTTACTCTTTCACAAATTAATTATTGAACCATTTATAAAACACCTCCCCAACAATAAAGATGAGGTGTGATAAATAAGCAAGTCATCGTTATTATTAATATTATATTATTATTATTATTATTATTATTATTATTATTATTATTATTATTATTATTATTATTATTGTACATGGCATTCAGATTTTACCATCTTTTGGTAATATCTAGTATCAGTTGGCAACACTAAAGAGGCGGCTAAATTAGCCTTTTAGGAATTACTATTACGTGATCCTCACTATGCAATAGAAATACGAAGTACAGTATGATGATGCTTACAGTACATCCCTAAATTTTTTAAGCTGTCTACTTGTTCTACCGTCTCATTTCGAATTTGCACGTTTTACTTCTTAATTTTTCTTCCGATAACCATGGTCTTTGTCTTATTTGCTTTTGTCTTCATCCCATACTGCTCACAGCTGTCATTTAGCTCCAGTAGCATATCCCTTAGTATCATCTCCTCTTCTGCTAACAACGCCATATCATAATTTTCATTCATTCATAAATTTTTGCCCAAGGGCAGGTCCTTCACTTCAAACACAGCATTCTCCAATCTTTCCTATTTTCCGCCTTCTTAGTCCCCGCAGACGATCCACATATCTTAATGTTGTCTATCATCTCATATCTTCTTCGCCCCGAACTTTTCTCCCGTTCACCATTCCTTTCAGTGCACCCTTCAGTAGGCAGTTTCGGTATAGTCAGTGACCCAGCCAGTTTATTTTCAATAATTTTACCTTTATCCACTCTTTCTTGTTTTTTTCTATTATTTCACATGCCCCATTCTTCTCCATATCCACATTTCAAATGTTTCTCTTCACTTCGTCATAATGTCCATGTTTCTGCCCCATACAGTGCCACTCTCTACACAAAGCACTTCAATAGTCTCTTCGTTAGTTCTTTTTTCCATAAGTTCGCAGAATATGCTCCTTTTTCTATTAAAAGCTTCCTTTGCCATTGCTATCCTCCATTTCTTTTCCTAGCAACAGCACATGCTTATAGTACAACTCGAATATTTGAAGCTGTCTACTCGTTCTACTGTCTCATTTGGAATTCGCACGTTTTCCTTCTTTATTTTTCTTCCGGTAACCATGGCCTTCGTCTTATTTGCGTTTGTCTTCATCCCATACTGCTCACAGATGTCATTTAGCTTCAGTAGAATATTGCTTAATATCATTTCCTCTTGTGCTAACAACGCCATTTCATCATTATCATCAGAATGAAGAGATGATGATGATGATGATAATAATAATAATAATAATAATAATAATAATAATAATAATAATAATAATAATCGACTTCAAGATTTTCAACATTACTGACACACTGCCGTCATCTGTTCTTCTGTTTACTGCGATTTCTTTCAAATTAATGGAAGGACTTTTTGTCTTATTCATTCTCTGCAAGTTCATTTATGCAGGAATGATGCATATAAAACGATTTTTGGTACCGGTGCATTAAATATATTTTTATTTGAAATAGAAAAACATAATGATGATTCAGCACTAATCAAATATACATAGAACTAAGTTTATCTAAATATATTCTTTTTTATTTTTTTAAAGTAAAGTAACGAGGAAGAAACAATATTTAAATATAAATTAAATATTATATACATAATTATTTGCTCATTCAGTTCTAATTTTGACACCTCTGGTCATATAACTAAACATGAAGTGAAGACAGTGTTCATTCTCAGACGATCAATGGTCACTAGTTGTGTTCTTCGCTTTACATGTACAGAAACTTCAGATTCAGGAAGTCGTAAATTTGACTATTTAAAGGAATGAAAAGAGATACGGTGGAAATGTTTTCCTATACTAGAAATATAAAAACCGTGGAATTTATTTCACTAGTAGGTCTATCCCAAAACATTTACATGACTTTTATCTTTCAATGTTTTAGAAAATCCCGATATTAAAGAAATAAAAGCCATGGAAATGCTCTGCGATGCTATAAAAATAAAAACCATGCAAATCTTTTACGATACCAGGAACAGGAAATATGAAAACTATGGAAATGTTTTGCGACACTAGAGAAATAAAAACCATGGAAACGTTTTGTGATACTACAAAAAAAAGCTATGGAAATATTTTGCGATGCTATGAAAACGAAAACTATGAAAGTATTTCGAAATATTAGAAAGATTAAAAAGACCATGGAAATGTTTTGCGATACTCTAAAAATAGAAACCATGGAAACGTTTCGCTGTAATATAAAAATGAAAACCTTGGAAATATTTTGCGATACTATACAAATAAAAGCCATGGAAACTTTTACAATACTATCAAAATAAAAGAATGGAAACGTTTTGCGATATTATCAAAATAAAACCATGGCAATGTTTTGCTATACTATAAAATTAAAAGCTATGGAAACGTTTTGCTATAGTCTAAAAATAAAAATCATGGAAATGTGTTGCAATACTATATAAAATAAAAGCCATGGAAGATTTTTACTATACTATAAAAGTAAAATTCACGAAAATTATTTGCTATAGACTTACTTTAAAATAAAAACCATGGAAATGTTTCGTTATACTTCAAAAATGAAAACCATGGAAATATTTTGCGATAGACCTACTATAAAAATAAAGACCATGGAAACGTTTCGCTATAATGTAAAAATGTTTATTTATTTATTGTTTATTTATTTATTTACTTATTTACAAATTATTCTAATGACAGGTACATAGATAACTTATCTTTGATCTAATCACATCCTCAAGATTAAAATAATAAAACTGGATACAATTTAAAATTAAATCCGAAAAATTAACTAAACAGAATCCTTAAAGAACTAAGAACTAAGCAGAGGCATGAGGTTTCTGCTTCCAATATCTGACACATTCTGTCAGTGATTTTAGAGCTGGGCAGCGTTGGAGAGGATCCCTATTCATTGTTTCTTGAACGTCGCAACGGGTGCAGGTTGGATTTTGATAAATACCAAAGCGGTGGAGATGCTGCGTCAAGCAGGCAGTCCAGTTGTAAGGCGGAAATGCGCGATTGCCAATCTTCTTGGTCTGTTAGATCTTGATAGAAGATCCCTTCTCCAGTGTTTATGTTTTTTCTTCAATGTCATGGGAGTGGATATTGTGGGCAACTTCTTTGACAGTTGTCAAAAAAAAAAAAGTAGCCGCACTCGTGAACAGCGAATATTTTCTAAGTCCACTTCGGGTCACGGCGAGTTACACGATGCATGTGCTTGTAGAAGTTGTTTCGAAGCTATGGAATTATTTCCTACATGCGTCTCGTAGAGCAGCGGTAGAGGACTTGCTTAATGATTCGAAGGTTGTGGGTTCGGCCCTTCTTCAAAATTTCATCTTATTTTTTAATCGTTCTTTAGCGATATAAATAATATTCAAATTATCATTTATATTCTGTTATCGTTCTTTATCGATATCAAGTTATTTATATTTTGTTATCGTTCTTTTAGCGATATAAATAATATTCAAGTTATAATTTTTTGTATTCTGTTATCGTTCTTTAGAGATATAAATAATATTCAAGTCATCATTTGTATTCTGTTATCGTTCTTTAACGATATGAATAACATTCACGTTTTTTTTTTATAATCTGTTATCGTTCTTTAGAGATATAAATAATATTCAACTTATCATTTATATTCTGTTTTTCGTTTTTTAGCGTTATAAATAATATTCAAGTTATTTATATTGTTATTTTTCTATCACGATATAAATAATCTGTATTTTATGAAAGTAATTATTATAATACAAATAACCATTTTTCTTTGTAAAATAGGTTATTTTCTTTAAACAACTAAATATATATTATATAATATCTTATATTAATTAAATAAACCGATATTTAGCATTTATATTCTATTATCGTTCTTTAGTGATACTGTATAAATAATATTAAAGTTATTTATATTGTTATCGTTCTTTAGTGATAGTCTATAAATAATATTCAAGTTATTTATATTGTTATCGTTCTTTAGCGACATAAATAATATTCAAGTTATAATTTATATTCAGTTATCGTTCTTTAGCGATATAAATAACATAAATTTAATATTAGGTTTGAGACAATACAGTTGCATATTACTGGTGTTAGTTTTTCTTTCTATATTATTACATTATACTATTTTGAACCACAATAAAATGAAAAGGAGTAACGAGGAATCGAGCCTGAGACGTCGACATCTAAATTCCGACGTTCTTCCGCTGAGCTACGAGGGCACAAGAGTGAAACACTTGCGGAAAAATAGGCCCAATACCCCTCCAAGATTTTCTGATGATTTGTAGAAGCTAGTCCAGGATGCGAGGGGGCAAAGGCTAATTGGGACTTCCCGGTCTCTGATAGGGTCTAACATCCTGATATAACTAATATTTAACCCTTGCGGTGAATTTCGGTGAAGTCAGAAGGCCCAGTTAGTCAAATCCACTCTCCTAATCTCCACGCTTGGGCCCCCTGGGATCTAATAAGATGCGAAAGAGACAGTGGTGTGCGGAAAGCAACGGGAAGTTACCGCATTTATCCTTCCCAAGAAAAACTGAAAACATGGACAAAGGAACTTTTAATAGGAAAAGGAGCATCTTTTGCAGACCTCTGGAAAAGAACTAAGGAAAAGACTAGTGAAGTGCTTTGTGCGGAGTATGGCATTGTGTGGGGAAGAAACATGGACATTACGACGAAATGTAGAGAAACGAATAGAAGCATTTTAAATGTGGATGTGGAGAAGAACGGAGCGTGTGAAGTGGACAGAGAGAATAAGAAATTAAGTTGTGTTGGATAAAGAGGGTGAAGGAAGAATGATGCTGAAACTGATTAGAAAGAGATAAAGGAATTGGTTGGGTCTCTGGTTGAGAAGAATAATAGACAACATTAGGATATGTGGATCATATGCTGAGAGTAAAAGGAAGGCAGAAAATGGGAAAGATTGGAGAATGCTGGTTTTGCAATGAAAGACCTGCCCATGGGCAGAACACTTGTGTATGTATGTCCAGAATGCCTGCAATGTCGTGTCTAAGAACAGTCGCTATTTGCAAAGACTAGTCGATTCCATGCCCACTCGACTGCAAGATGTGATCGAGATAACTGGAAGATAGACTAAATATTGAATCGTGGTTTTTTGTTTTCTTTTTGAACGCTTCATTGTTTGAATGTTCTAAGCCAGACGCCAGTAAGTTTGTTTCATTTATGCCACGAAATATATTTTTGTTGAGAATAAAATCTTTTTTCTTTCCATTTGCAGTCACAATGTTATAATGAAAAGGCATGGCATAATAGTCTACATTAATTACTAAAACAATCGTAAAAGAGAAAGGAGCAATTATGTATATTTTGTCTCTCTGTCTTAAAGACGAAACAAAAAAGAACATAAAAAGAACGAGATTGTATTCGAACGCAGGACCTCACGAATGAGAATACGCAACGCTACGATTACGCGAAATACTTTAATTACAATTGTGGATATCAGGCAACGTGGTCCAACAACATGTAACATCGCCTGTCTCCGAATTGTAGCGAAGATATCCGAAGGGAACTTAGGTTCAAGAGAGCTGCAGCTTTTTCTTTTGACAACTGTACAATTTTATTGTCTGGAAGGATATTCATTTAGGAGATGTTTGCACAATTTTAGCATTTTTTTTTTTTTGCCAAAGCATCGGCCTGTTCATTGCCAAATAGGTGTCCGGGGACCCACAGTAGTATCACGATTTTGTGTTTTGCTCGTAATAGTTGTATGGCATTTTGATAGTCTTGGATTGATGAAGACTCGGGATCTGAGGAACCTACAGATTCTAAGGCTGCACAGGATGACAACATTCTTGAATTTAGTTTGATGGCATATCAATTGAGTTAAGGCTACCCTGATAGCTTCAATTTCACCGTCATAAGCTGACTTATGGGTGCCTACTGCTGTATAGAAAGCAAAGATATCGTTGTATACACCGGCACCAACATTAATATCATCCTTCATTTTGGATCCGTCTATATAGACACGAAGCCAATCAGTTTCTGGATAATTGAGGTCAATATTTTCAAGAGCCAGGGATCTTAATATATCTATTCGTGTTTCTTCTTACAAACACCATCTTCCAAATCTACGGAGAATAAGATGGTGTCAGAAAGTATTGATTTAAAAAATTGTGGAGGAGGTTCTGGAGTATTAAAGGTCTGATATGTTCCCCTCAATTCTATGATTTTTTGTATAAATCCATGCTATGTTTTCAACCTTCTTTCGACATTATGATAGTATTCCCAGAATTGATCTCTTGGAATTCTCAACAGCTTTTCGTATAGAATTAGTGCCTTCTCTTCAATTAATTTCTGAATTTTATTGTTTTAAGACCTGTCAAGAGGAACATGGCATTAATTGGAGTGGTTTTGCACTTGATCGATTTTATCTAATACTGTCTCCGAAGCTGTTATTAGGGATTCACAACAGCACAATATTTGAGGTAGTATATACATTTTGAATACCGATTGTAGTATAGTGCGGTCGCAACCCCATTTTGAACCTGCAATTCGTTTAATTCTATTTAATCGTTTGGATTATGAGGATATAATTTTTACTGCCTGGTGAGAGCATTTTGTCTCCTATCAGAGGTTACTTCTAAATACATAAATGAAGTGGAATATCTTTGCATCTTAGGTTAGGGTGTATGAGTTTGATGACTTAAAAGAATAGCTTTGGAACTTAGTTTTAGTCATATTTGCGTTCATATTATTGTGGTTACACCATTGTTCCGGGATGCTGAGTGCTGTGTTAAGAATGTTAGTGGTTTCTGGCTCAGCTTTTCTTTTGGGTGTTTCGGTGTAAAAAACTAAATCATCCGCATACAATAGGCATTTTATTTTGGGTTAAAATATTTGAGGATACGAGGGATGAAGTTACAGGAGAATGGAGAAAGTTACATAATGCTAACCTGCATGCATTTTATTCTTCACCTGACATAATTAGGAACATTAAATCCAGACGTTTGAGATGGGCATGTAGCATGTATGGGCGGATCCAGAATGGCACATAGAGTGTTAGTTGGGAGGCCGGAGGGAATAAGACCTTTGCGAAGGCCGAGACGTAGATGGGAGGGTAACATTAAAATCGATTTGAGGGAGGTGGGATACGTTGGTAGAGACTGGATTAATCTTGCTCACGATAGGGAACGATGGCGGGCTTATGTGAGGGCACCAATGAACCTTCGGGTTCCTTAAACACCATAAGTAATAATAGATTTTAATTCCTGAATTAAATCGTTTATGTATATATTGAGCAAAACGCAGCTTAACACTGCACCTTGAGGAACGCCAGTTTGCAATAAATTACTTCTCGAAAGGGAGGATCCAAAACGGACTTTACATGAACGTTGATCAATGAAAGCCCTTAATCATTGAAGCATGTTAGAGTTAATGTCTAATTGAGCAAGTTTTCATATCAGTTCTTATCTCCAAACTGAGTAATATGCAGTTCTAAAATCAATAAGCATCCTTTATGTTCTGACTAAATTTAGTAACTTGTTGAACAGTCGTGTTGATAAGCTAATAATTTGTTAAATTCAATATACCAGTTCGAACTTTGAGAGACTATGCGTTATCAATTGCTATGATGTCGGCACGTTTGATGGAGCCAGTGGATGAAATACAATGTAGTTCTTCATAAACGTCAAACTTTCCAGACTTTTTGAGACATTCAGCAATTCAATTTCTAACCCAGTGATGTCGATTGTTCCGCAACAGTTTCCCTTTTCTGCAGAAACCAAGAACATGAGGAAGGGTTTCGTACTCATTGTAATGACGGGAACGGGATTCTTGGCACTACGTACTACGATGACAATTCAATTTATTTTTATAGCGTTAGTCCATTGAGAGGTGGAAAGACCTTTTTGTGTTGAAATCCAGGAATTTAATTTTGACCATTCTGAAAAATGCGAAATACCTTTACCACGGTGGTTAAGTTTTTCCATTCTTCAAACTGTTGATTTCTTCCGTAGATTTCGCACATTAGGCTGTTCCTCAGAAGGGAAACCAAGGTGTTGTATATTGGCTTTTATTTCTTGTGCGAAATATCTTGTAGTCGCAAGAAGAGGATCACCAATGGAATCTAACAGGTTGCATACATTAATATGTTGCTTTCATAATGCCCAGACCACTTGTTTGAAATCTCTCAAATACGGTTTACTCTATATAGGGCGCATAATGGGCCAAAGCGCGACTAAGTGTACAGATCGGTTCAGGAACCAGTCCCAGTAAAAATCAAACCAAGCCAAGCCTGATACAGTTCTACTAAAATCGAAGGAGAATATGGAGGTCAAACAATTAGTCCAAAGTTTTTTTTTAATCTTCATATTTGTAGGATTGATGTGTCAATAAGAAGTTCATATTTTTGTTATTTACTTCCTGAAAATAGTCAAATTCGGGCACGTTACTGTATAATCGTCTTTCCTTTGAAGAAAATGGAAAATAAACAGAATTGATGAAGTACTTAAATGTGACGTTACAAGAATTGAAATATGAAATTCAGAAAGAGAAAACGCGATGCCAAGTTAGAAACTGTAGACAAGTCGCATATACTGGAAACATGACTATGGCTGGATGCAGATGATTATCGGGAGTTGGCTTCATTTAATCCCAATGATTGTGCAATTAAATGAACATGAAGAGCACTTTTCCGCGTTTAAAATTGCAATTGTCGGAATATCGTTTACATTGCATTACCGTAGTACAAATCCAATAATTTTATAACCTAAAATCATAGAGACTGCAGGTTATTCACAATGAAAAAGTTAATACTTCCTATTGCACTTTGCCAGTAGTTATGAGTACACATCCTGAGAAAAAGTATCCGAGTCTCGCCAAGGGAAATCGAGACTTTTAACTCATCCTTTATTTTATATTTAATTTGTATAGTCAAATAATATGCGGCGGAAAGCAAAAAGGCATACATTTAAATTGTTAGTCTGTTATGGCCTTAGCAGTAGGCTACTATAAAATAAGTAGGCCTACAAGCAGGATCCAAGTGGCAGAAACATTTTCCTTGCGAAGGTTTAAAACCGTTAAAAGGTTACTTATTCTCCTGAGTCCTGACAGTATAGTATACAGGATTATGATATAAGATGTATGTGCAAAGACCCGAAGTATAGTATAATGTACCTGCATTTGTACCCTAACTATAAGCTGCAGAATTTTTTCAACATTTTTTCTCCGATCAGTGACATTTTTTTTCTTCGGAAGTGTAGAATTATATTGAACTTTAAAAATAAAACAACAAATGTCCCAGGACTCAGGAGGATAGGATTGGCAAATGGGTACGGGTGGATTTTAATAGACTGTGGAATGCTTGGCATACCTTAACAAACAGAAATAGAATGAATTTAATAAATTTGGTATATCTTAACAAACAGACGTAGAATGAATTTAATATGGTGCGAAATACAGGCACAGTAGTAGTATATTACTCATAGATTAAAGTAATGACCTTAAGCAATTAAATAATCTAGAATTCTGTTATTTTGCTTGTATTGTTGGTAATTCAGTGAAATATTCTTTAGCCGCCTATTTACTCTGGTGTAATGCGTTCTCTGTGGATCCTTTATCCTCCTCCCTGCATCCAATTCTAGGAACATCTGGTGAACATTTTCCTGCTCCTTTTTAATTGCCCTTAAGAGTGAATATAAAGATGGGTGATATTTTCCCATCATAACAGCAAAGCGATTATGCCAGCCTTCCACAAGGTTATTAGTTCTTGGTTGATTGTTAACTACAGCAAGATAATGGTTCCAAAGTTGTGGAGGGTGTCGAGGTTCAACGGCCCTCCTCCTGCCACGTGCTGGTCTTCCTTTGACATGAGTGACATCGAAGTTTCTTGATTGTTTATATGAGGCTTAATTTTTATTAGAATTTTTCTAAAATAAATAGATAAGCGTTCATTTTTTCGTTTGGCTGCCTGCCGCTTTCCGAACCTATACTGCTGCTGCTGCTGCTACTGCTTCTGTTGCTGCTACTAATAATAGTAGCCTACATGCATACACGGCTGGCCACTAATAGCTACTTAGCTGGAATTCTAGTCATTAAAGCTAAAATAATAAATGTGTGTGTATATATATATATATATATATATATATATATATATATATATATATATATAGTGGAATTACTAGTTGACATCATGGTATGCCAAATTTATTGTATACCAAATTTTTGTGAATGAAAATGTAGTATGTCAAGTAAACGTATTCCAAATATGTTTCACAGTTTTGAGTAGCCTATGCCAAATGTCCGTATGCCTATTTTCGTAAGCCAAGTGACTTGCCAAGAAGTAAAAATCTGCACAGTTATATCATTTCTGACCTGTAATATTAAACTGTCAACAAAACACAAAGCAGAAAAAAAAAATATTTTTACAGCACAGGGCAAACGGCCACAGAGATGGATCCTGCTTTAAACGAATACAACGTAAACAACAAAAGAAATTAATATCAAAACTTGAGGCAATATTCTGTCGACCATTGAAAATATTTCTACTCTGTCTCTTCCTTGGTCTTGATTTAATAATAATAATAATAATAATAATAATAATAATAATAATAATAATAATAATAATAATAATAATAATAATAATAATAATAAGTTAGAATAGGCGTCGGCTTATGAAATTTATTGGGAGTGCTAACTCAGAATAGAAAAATCACAATCAAGTTTAATACAAATTTATATTGAAACTGTTGAAAGTCTCTCTTCATTACAACAAACGACATTGTTAATTGGTTAACATAAAAACACTATTCATAATTTGTTTAATCAATAATTATTTCATTATTAACAACACTACCATTTTTCATGAGGATTAATAAAATCTTAACATGTTACACCACAGAAGGGTGGCTCTTCTGCGAATTACGTTTTCATAGCAAAATGTCTGCCTGCGAACTTCGTTTCTAGTGATGAACTCATTTGCTATTTCATCCAAATCTAAATCCAGAGCTTCCTATCTGTAAGAATGAATGATAGCTACATCATTCATTCACTGTAGACCTAGTATAGGATTTAAGTCTATGAAGAGAGGAGAATGATCGCTCAGCAGTAGAGGTGGACACTGGTATTGTAAGAACTAGTCTGAACTTAAGCAAGTTCTGGTAGCATGTCACGAAGAAAAGTTTCTTTCCGAAGGAGATCAAAAACAGTCTGAAAATCTGTGATGTGGCGCAGTTTTGATCTTCCAATATCTAATAAAATGTCCCTGTGTAAACGTAGCCTCTCCTTGCCCAAATCATCTCCATAAAATGAGAGAACTTCTTCTAGTTCCATATCACCGTCATTAAAACCAGCAATTAGAAAATTCTCAATCTTAACAAGAAAATCTGCAGTAAAAGTGTCAGTACGATCATCCAAACAGTTCACAATATTGTCAACAACTTCGTAAAACTCATTACAATACAAATCTTCAGGAGATGAATGAACATGTGACATGGATCCAGTGTCCAAATGTTGAGGTAGCTGCCGGTTACGTGGGAGTTGTGGCTCGGGCAATCCCGTTGTTGATTTATAATATGTTACTTCACTCCAGAATGTGTAAATTCTTAACGTAAGGAAGATTATATTATGGAACGCTTTCTTGAAAGACAAGGTTCTACTTTGTAATGCAGTATTGGCAACATCAACATGGCTAAATACCTTCACAAGTAAGCTTAGGTAATAAAAACAATTAAACAACTGCAACTGTACTAAAAAAACAGTTCACTTTTGCACCAACATCTGATCTTTGTATCATTAGTTAGGATAGTTGTGTGAACTGGGAAGTCTGTATATGGTATAAATAATATTGGGTGCCGAGCACCCCCAGTAATTATTTTGGGGGCGCTCAAAATACAAAGCACCCCCGAAGTCGGCGCCTATGATGTCAGATAATCTTTAGGCTCAACTCATACGACCGACAACTTTGCAGTTATTTTGCATTTTGCGTGTGGTTGTGCTGTCGGCGGAACCGACCACACGCAGACTTCTTGAAGTCCATATCGACCACAGATTACCACACCACTAGCTTGCTATTTGCGAAGAAAGCGTCTATCGTTTCCAAGGATACGGTGTCGGCGGCGAGTGATTGGCGTGTGGTGGGCGTGTCGCACGTGTGAGTTGCGCTCGACCAACGACAGCTACAATTCTGCAGTTGTGCTGTGGGTGATACCGACGTCTCACGACCACAGATTTCGACAATGACTTCAATTTGTGGTCCGTGTGAGTTAGCATCATCTGTTTCCATATAATTCAATACTAAATCCTGACCACCCACAGCACAACCACACATAACTGCAAAATAATCGCTAAGTTGTCGGCCGTGTGAGTTGAGTCTTATTCAACACAAATGTGTGCAACTTTCAACCATTTTTTATTTTTTGGAGTCCTGCCGCGGGATCTTTCAGAGTGAGGGTAATTATGGAATATGATGAATGATGACAATGGTGAGATGATAATGATGAAATTAAAGATGAAAACCACGAGAAAAACCACTCGCGCCCGCTTTGTCCACTACAAATTTCTTTGTGGTAAATAACTTAGGCGGGATCGAACGCTTTCTAACTTGGACTATTCGACCCATCACCGTAACATTCCATACTTCTTTGCCTCAACATTAAACATCTTATGCCTTCCGTCGTCGAGTCTTTGACATTCACTATTGAAACAGTTATTACATTGTGTTAGGGGAATTTTTGGAAGCTTTAATAAATTCTTAACACTTCAAAACTTGCAGTCATGTCAAATTTTATTTTTTATTTTCCTTTAACTAAGTAAACATCCTTAAAACCAACAATGCTCCTTAAACTCTAAACCTTTGATTAAACCAACATCATAGTATTTAAAAAAGGACAGCCCATATATATAAAATTACATCTGTTTAAACAATATTAAATTTACAATAAATATTAATTTAACAATAACAATAGAAGTAGAACTCATTCCCTTTAAAATATTTTTTAATAGGCCTACATATCTAAATTCAGTTAGCTCATAATCCTGATATTCTATCAGAACCAATCTTAATATCTACTATTCGTTTCAGCCTAGCGAAAACCAAGATAGCACAACCAATCTTCCAATCATAGGTTGAAATTATATCACCAAACCCGAACACCAAACCCACTCTTTAATCCCACCAGCTCTAGTCAGACATCGACTGCCTCCGCGCGCACCATCGGGCTGGCGGCCAAGGAACATGGATATCACATCGAAAGTCTTTTTTTTTAAACACACAAACTCCAAGATCATAAAGCAAGACCACTCATACATATGATTATGTTCTGGCGGATTACAAAGACAAACCACTCAGACATAGCGTTACACTATCTTGACTTCGATTCTCCAACATTCAGGAAGGTCAGAAGCTTGTTTTCTCTGACCACAGACGTCGACTAGTTCTGCTAAGCTTTGATAGTGAAGACTAACCGTCAGCATAGGTTCCATCACTCGAAGGCTTCCTGGGCACTCAATGGTACTTTCAGAGGAAGCGTTATCTCCCTACCAAGTCAATCTCGGCATCCTTTTCTTTTTTCTTAAGCCCTACAACATTACAATTGTTCCTTCTCTCCCACTTACACCGAACCCTAAGCCAAATATTCTAGATATTTACCTATTTTTTACGTGGTTATTTAACGACGCTGTATCAACTACGAGGTTATTTAGCGTCGATGGGATTTGTGATAACGAGATGGTATTTGACGAGATGAGGTCGAGGATTCGCCGTAGATTACCTGACATTTGCCTTACGGTTGGGGAAAACCTCGGAAAAACCCAACCAGGTAATCAGCCCAAGCGGGAATCGAACCCGCGCCCGAACGCAACTCCAGATCGGCAGGCAAGCGCCTTGGCCGACAGAGCTACGCCGGTGGCTTTCTAGATATCTACCTATTTCCACCACGGCACTCCAACCACAGTTTTTCCTATCACGCGAACTAGTGAGAAACCATTTACCATATTATTTTAATGATACTTCATTCAATAAGATTCGTCTAATTACCCTGAAGATTGGAAGGATATTGTATCCCTTCTATCCACCTAGACGCCAGAGGGGCGCACCGACAGGATCACGCCAACTAAGTAAAATTTTTGTTGCCAATAATGCATAAATTGACTCTAACCTCACATGATCTCATCATGGACTTCTGAAAATAACTGTAATCAAGCTCAAGGATTATTTTTTTATATTCCTTGTACGTAATTTATAATGACCCGATTTTTAATGGCGTTTTATTTTGGTACTTATATCTATTTTTCAATTAACCTCTGTATCCTGCGACTGCTGTTACGAAGCGTATTTCTGTCTCATCAAGTATTCTAGCCTAAAAGTTGAGCTTCGCATAATGACACTGAAAGAGCAATTACTTCACTACATTTTGATACATGTTTTTCTTGGTATTTCCATAACACTATATTTTGTTTTAGCTCAATATCTTTTTAGACTGCGATTTCTATGTTCCTTTCACGTCCAGCGCTATAACCTAAGTAAATAAAATTCTTCAGATGTTAAATTGTTCTGTTATCGAGGACAGTTATTTTATTTTTACATTGAAAAAGAATTAGTTTTGTTTCTGAAAATTAAACATTTTTTTCATATACTCTAGCAATACAGTGTATCATATTTTATGAGAATGAATCCGCCATGTAGGCAGATTTTCCTCTAGGACGTCTCTCATTTCGTATATGCATAAATTTAATCAAGAGAGGCCGACTTTCGTCTTCGATCCTACAAATCTCTTGAGGGACGGGCTTAAGCGCAAATCCGATGCGCGCAAAAGACTAGAAGCGTTGATCCGTCTGCACTCGGTATCGAGGATTTCGGCTTTGTCTAAGGATTTGATGGCGCGGCGAGCGGGCGGTCGGATGGACATACAAATTTAAGAACGAACACTCCAGGCTTCCTGGGTTGCTATCAAGTTCGTACGTCTGCTGATGGTCTCCGTCAACACTAAACAGTGAATCCTTTTGTGCAAGTTTGTGTTATTATTATCATTATCAATTTATCATTATCTCATTGTTGTTGATAGGTATCATTATCACTAGAGTCCGGATGTTTAGGCATTTATTTTGGTTAAAATAGGCAGGCATATAGGCACTAAAATAGTAAAAATAGGCAGTTAAATAGGCATTTATTATTCATGAAAACAGACAAAAAAAGACAAATACTTAATAAACTATCCCATGCGGTACTCACTTTCCTTGGTTAAATGCCTTTTTAAGTTGTCAACTGTCATAGTGAGCCGCCTGTCAGAGAGAACGTTTTTCATGGTGGAAAAAGATATCTCTACTTTCTTTCAGAGATCAGGAAATACCGACTGTGTGTCTCAAAAAGAGGGGTGTGAGAAGGGATTAGAGACTTCAAAGTACGCGTGACTTGTGGGTGCAAGCGACAATAGTAACGGGACCTAGAGACTTGCTTTTAATACTTCCCTCATCCCCTTTCTTTCGCTGGTAAACCCCGAAGTGACCTGAGCACTGAAGGTTATACTGTTCAAATATCTTTGTTAAGTGACATAAAAAATGGAATCGGTAGGGGAGAAAAATTTAAGACTTCTACGAAACATATGCAGGCCTATTGCTGGAGAATAAGATTCTCAGCAAATATTTGTGTGAGGTGAATATAGGCTATATTTTTAATTTGTAGAACCGTTCTTTTTTGTTTTTTGATATAATTTATGTGCGGTTTATTTTAAATGCATTAAAAATAGGCTATAGAAAATGCACAATAACGACGTAAAAAGGCTAAAAAAGCCATTTAACCTTAAAATAGGCAACGGGAGTTAAAATAGGCAAAAAAGGCAAAATAAAAATTGGGCCTATCGTCCCCAAATGTGTGAAAACGTGTTTATCTCTAATAGATCTTTCATACCTACACTTAGTTTAAAAGAGGCATTTTGCCTAACATCCGGGCTCTAATTATCACCATTAACATCTCGGCTTAGGCTATTTGGCCGGTTTCGTTTTAAGGAAATTTAAAAAATTGTTCTCTTTATCTTTCCTTGGATCGGCTCACTCCTATTCTACCATTAGGTTTAGACTGTACTTAAATATTTGTAGAGGGAGACGGTTCGATTCCATTCTTTGTATGTGATTGTGCCATTGTAATCTATATGTATCTATAATTTCAACAATGTTTTGTATTTGTAATTCTGCACGAATATCTCCATTCTTTTTATGATCTAACAAACTGCATCCTGCAGGTAGTTGTAATGATTTAATTTCAGCTTTCTTGACAAGTAAAATTTATTAATTGTGCATCGAGAATCTGTTCTAGGTTGTGTTTAGCTACCCCAGGAAAAGATGCACAGCGTAGTTTTCTGCAATAACACTTGTCGAAGGATATGAGTAGTTCTAAATGATACTAGGCTGTATTGTACAGTAGTACTTGTCTGTTTTAATAATTTTGACTTTGTCATTGTAACTAAAAGCTAAACTTGTAAATGACATAACATCAATTTTCATACACCATGTTTGGCTTACTTCTATTACTTGTTACACGATAATAGCAACACCAATCAACTGTATCACTTCCTATCTTCTTCTTCTTCTTCTTATTCTTCTTCTTCTTCTTCTTCGGCTTTTTCCCACTTATAGGTTCGCCGTCTTCAGTTTCCATATATATCTATCGTTCCAATCTCCTTCTTCCAAATTCCTGTCGTCCATTATTGCTCTGACATGGGTTTTCCATTTCAATTTTGGTCTGCCACGTTTATTTTTTCCTGGGAGTGACCATTGATATATATTTTTTGGCCATCTTTCGTTGCCCATTCTTTGTACATGTCCATACCATTTCAGAGATTGATTTTCTATTATCTTAACAACAGATGTGGCGACGTTCATTTCTTTCCAAAGGAGTTCATTTCTAATTTTATCCTGTCTTGTTTTTTGAAGACTTCTCCTAAGATAGTCGAATTCAACTGCTCTAATTTTGTTTTTTTTTGTAGTTCTGTCATGGACCAAGTTTCAGTTCCGTATGATAAAATATTCTGTATTATACTCTTGTAGATTTTAATTTTAGTTTCTTTTGTAATATTTTTATTCCAGATTATTCCATGTAAAATCTTGGTAGTATTTTTTGCCAAAGCAATTTTATTTTGAATGTCTCTCTCACATGTACCTATATTTGTGATTATTGATCCAAGATATTTAAAGGATTCACATTTTAAAATTTTTCCTGTTTCAAGTATGAGGTCACCCACATCTTTTCCTAAACACATATATTCTGTTTTCTGTAGATTTATGTTTAGTCCCCATTTTCTATATTCTTCCATTAGTTTATTTACCATATATATCATATCATCTTCATCCCCCGCAAATATCACCTGGTCATCGGCGAATAATAATGAATGTAGTGTTTTATCTTCTATAGGAATACCCATTTCAGAGCATTTGTTGTACCGGTACCATAGGTTAAGAGCCTGATCTATATAAATATTAAAAAGAACTGGTGATAAACTGCATCCTTGCTTAAGGCCTTTATTCAGTCTGATTTCCTCCATCAATTTGTTCTGTATTTTTATTTTGGCTTTTGTATTACTATACATTTTCCTAACAATATTAATCCATTTATCATGTATATTCATATTTCTCATTGCCGTCCATGATAATTGTCGAGGAACATTATCATGTGCCTTTTCTAAATCAATGAAAGTCTATTACTCTATAGAATAAACGGTTGGGCAATAGCCAACAAAATGAAAATAAATTCTCTAAAGAGCAAAGCCATCAGCTTTACAAGGAAAAGAAATAAAATAGTCGCATCGTATACGTTAGGGGGTGAAACCATTCCGGAAGTTAACAAATGTAAATACCTCGGAATAACATTTAGCAGCGATCTGCGCTGGGGGGAACACGTTACAGACACAGCGGGAAAGGCATGGAGAGCGTTATACTTTGTGATGAGGGTAGTAAGAAAAGGTTCTGATAAATCCAAAGAGATTGCATATAAATCACTAGTACGTCCAGTAATGGAATATGGTGCTGCATGTTGGGATCCTTACAGATTAGAACATATTAAGACACTGGAAAAGATTAAAAAACGGGCTCTTAAGTGTTGTCAGAAAAATTCACCATTAAAATGGGACACACTCACGGACAGGAGAACGCGAATTCGATTATGCGCACTGTTCAAAACATACAGCGGTGAGCCTGCCTGGAGAGAAATAAAAAATAGGTTGCAGCCGCCAAATTACTCTTCAAGGAACGACCACTCATATAAACTGAGGGAAAGAAGGCAGAGGACGGACACTGGAAAGTTTTCTTTTCTCAATCGTACTATCAGGGACTGGAATGCTTTACCTGCAGACTTACTAAAGGCTATACCAACAACCAAAAATGCATTTAAAAATAGGCTTAAGGACCTTACTAATATACGGTAAATATACACAGTATTTAAAGGGTGTAAATTATATGTTGTTATTGAAGTGTTGTATCAGTGAAGAATTATGTTGTGTCAGTGAAGTGTGTTGTATCAGTGAAGAAGTATGTCGTGTCAGTGAAGTGTGCTGTGTAAGTGAAACGTGTTCCTGTCAGTGAAGCTTTATAGTTTATAGTGGCAGTGCAAAGAATTTGAACAGTGAAATGTTTTTGAAGTGTTAGTGAAATCAGGGTAGAATCAGTGAAATGTGTCGTAGTTCCAGTGCAGTGAGTGAGTTGACAGCGAAATGAGTGTAATGTTGGAAGGTACTTGTGCAGATATGAACATATACTCGTGGGTTTTAGTTCGATCTTAGTTTTAAGATACAAACTAGAATATTTCAAATGTTATTTTAAGTGATCGTTTCATTTAATTTAGTACATTCCCTGTTGTTGTTGTTATTATATTATTATTATTGATTATTAGTATTATTATTAATTGCATTTTTAATTAATAAGTTTATTATTGTCATTATTGAGTGTAATTAGTTACCACTGCCACCGGGTATATACCCATTGCAGTGTGAATAAATACATACATACATACATACATACATACATACATACATACATACATACATACATACATACATATGTAGTTCTCCATTTTTTAATATGATCTTCTCTTGTAATTGCCTAATACAGAATATATTATCAATACTTGACCTTCCACATCGAAATCCACTTTGTTCCTCTCTTAATCGGCCTAGTGTCTCTTTGAGTTTAAAGTTTATGATTTTGCTAAAAATCCTTGCTGTTGAAGCTAAAACACATACCTCTATAGTTGGAGCGCAGTTTTTTATCACCTTTCTTAAAAATAGGGGTAATATATGATATATTCCAATCTTCTGTAATATCTCCAGTTTCAATTTTTGTAAAAAGTTTAGTTAAAAAATTACCAATATTTCTCCACCATATTTTAAAAGTTCAGTCTGAATATTTCCTGGTCCTGGTGCTCTCCCATTTTTAGCTTCTTTCGAAGCTCTTCTTACATCATCTTCTCTTATTTCCGGAGTGTCAATTTTGTCTTCTACATCTACATCTTGTAATTGAAACTCATTTCTATTTTCTTGAAGTAGATCTTTATAGTGTTGTATCCATTCTGCTGGCCTTATTAACTGAATATTTGTTTTCTTTCTTTCTGATTACCTGACATTTTGTAGTACTCTCCAAGCTTCTGTAGATCTAGCATATCCAATCGAATGGTCTACAGTATATTTGAACATACATTATCCCAGTATTTATTTTTTGATTTTCTTACTTCTGCCTTTGTTTTATGTTTCAAGGCAACATATTCAGTGTATGACGTTATTGAGTGATCTGATAGCCATTTCATTCTGGCTTTCTTTTTTTCTTCTACTAGTCTACCGATATCCTGATTAAACCATTCATTGTTTTTTTTATAATTTAAATCTTCTGTTCCAAGTGCTTCTAAGGCTGCTGAATGTATGCTTTCCTTTAGATGATGATACATTTCTGATGCCGTATTCTTTAAATTTAAATTAAGTTTTTGTTTTAACCTTGCTTGGAAAAGATGTTTTATACTCTCGTCATAGAGTAAGTTCACTTTATATTTCGGTTCATTCATATGGGTTAGATTTATAGTGTCTTCCTTTACTGCCATAGTATTTTGTTTCTTTCTACTTGTTAAAATGAATTTTCCTAAGAGCATATAATGATCGCTTCCACACTCTGGTTTTCTATATACTCTGACATCTCTCACGCTCATATCTCGTTTTTGTTTCACAATTATATAATCAATTATTGATTTTTGTTCTTTTTTTTTGTTGGTTGTTCCCATGTAAACTTATGTATTTCTCGACGTTGGAAGAAACTATTCATTATCATATATCCATGTTGTTTACATAAAGTTATTAGTCTGTCTCCATTATCGTTTTCCACTTTTTCTCCAAATGGTCCAATCACTTCATCTTTCATTCTACTTCGTACTCTACTATTGAAGTCTCCTGTTATTATGACTTCCTGATGTTTCTTTATTTTTTCCCAAAGTTTCTGATAGTTTATCGAAAAATTAATTTTTTTTCTGTAACTGGTGTGTCTTAATTTATTGCGTATACTCCTATTATTATAAGCTCTATCTCAAAAAGTTTGAGATTTAACTTCATAATTCGCTCATCAATTTCCTCCCAAGGTACTATATTTTTTACCCATTTATTTTTTATCAACAGTAATCTCACTAGACGTTTTGATTTATCTAGAGAAAATCAAAACTCGAGTGGGATTTAATTGACTATTACACGATTAGAAGAAAGTATATAAAGATTCGAAGTAACGAAGTACTCCAATACAATAAAATATTAATTGACTTACGAAAATACAACTGTCTTCAAATGTATTATTGTACCATCTAAACATTACAAATATTACGCTAGATGCATGCTAGATGGCAGTAGTGAGCAATGCCCTCTCGTCGAGAAGTTTTCGATCTATTATACACGATGGCAATGTTACAAGTCAAGAGGGCTATGTTGATTCAGTTTCATTTTTATTAAAATGCAACATTCCACTTCAATTATCCGAATCCCAGTAATCAACGTCACTTGACAGATAATATTAAACAATCTCTGATACGTGACTATCCATAATATCATATAGCAGAAGCTATAACATAACCTACTGTAACTAATATACACAAGTGTTAGAAAAGTTTTAATTAACGACGATGACATAAAAAATAAACATGAATAATTTTAAAAGGAATAATTATTGAATGTACAGTTTTCAAATTTGAATGTGGTTGGTGGTTCAATTGATGTTATATTGGACGTGTGCGTAATAGAAGTGGAACTCGTTGATTTAGGCCTACATGGTGTATTCAACTTATTCAGAATTTCCGAATGAATAATTTTAAAAGGAATAATTATTGAATGTACAATTTTCAAATTTGAATGTGGTTGGTGGTTCAATTGATGTTATATTGGACGTGTGCGTAATAGAAGTGGAACTCGTTGATTTAGGCCTACATGGTGTATTCAACTTATTCAGGATTTCCGAATGGTGCTCTTCATTTATTTGTAAATCGGATTTCAGAAGATGCATAGGTATGATCAGTGATTTTTATTAATTCTTGTTCTTGAATGCCAATGCGAGTCATATTTGAAACTGTTGTGCATCGACTGGAGTGGTTTGTAATTTTATATATATATATATATATATATATATATATATATATATATATATTTTGACGTTCAGACCAGCGCAGTTTCAAATGTTGGTAAACAAAGAAACAAATGCTAGGGACGCGATAAAATTAAACAAATGCTAGGGACGCGATAAAATTGTGCGATAAGCAGCCATGATTGGTTAAAATACGTCCTTTCGTAGCGTTTTATTGGTCAAAAGTAGTATGACGTAGTAAGAGTGTAATAGTCAAAATAAACACTCCTTTTTTTTTGCTCTACTACTTTTTGGAACTCCACTCCAAATATGTGTATAGTTTCCTAATTTTTCTTGTCCTTTCCCTTTCTTTTTTGTTTCCGAGAGCACCATTATATCTCCATTCATTGCTGTAATTTCTCCTATTACTTCTTGTTCTTTAGTATTCAGGCCCTGAACATTCCACGTTCCGATAGACAAAGTCTGTTTTCGTAGCCTAGGTCTGTTATAATTAAATCCTCCTACTGATGCATATTATTACTGAAGTACGTAGCGGTAAGATTTTTTTATAGGGCCAGGTTGCCAGCCTGACGCCAAATCCCCATACATGGAGGACCTGGGTTTTCTTTTAGGGTTTGCTCCCTTAGCCGACACTTCCTATCTAGACCTAAATTAATTGTTACAGTATTTATTTGTTATTTTCTTACTAGCAGTGCCAGTTGAAAATCAACGGAAAATTCACAAAATAATACGTAACACGACATTCCGTGTTATGGTCATTTTATGAAATGGAAAAACATAAGCGACTTCTCCCATTACAGCTGAAAAGATCAATATAATTTCTTTCATAAATTGGGTTACATTATGTGAAGGCTTTCGTATTCTATTCTTTATTTTATATTGCACATCTGTGCAGAAAGAATCACTTTTTAACCCAATATTGAATATTGTGATCAAACATCGCCCATGAAAAGCCATTTACAAATTTCATCTTGGATGACTCTACAATACAGATAAGTAGCTAAAACCCACGCCGAAACGTGGCGAGAAATCAAGACCAACTGTATAGAGAAGTTTGTAAATAATAATTCCAGCGAAAATACGCCCCTTTCATTCGCTAATTTTGTTTTGGTACAAGGGAAACAATTTTTTTTATTCAGAAGAAATACTGGCCTATATTTGCCGATTAAACGCATTACTCATTTTTAAGGGCGAAAGAAACTGACCATGCAACTCCCATATCTCCTGGCTTAGTAGCCTCATAAATGGTGACTTGTTAGTATCATTTGTGAGGTACAGACCTGTCTTCGGACAGTTCACTAAACAGCTCATTTTAACTTGATATTTTGTAACATCTACTAGGCTAGCCAAAATCTTTGGTCCAGGGGTAATTATTCGGAATACATTGATAGTCGTCTTCACTGATCTTCACTGTTTCTCCTCTCTTTTGATTTGAGGCTCGACACGGCACAATCACTAATGCTGGAACAGATTGCTTACCTGTAGCGTTCACCTTTTTAAATTATTCTTTTACATGAGATAAATAACACTCTAGCATATTGAATACATTACCTCATAAGGCCAGAATATAAAGGCGGTTCCTTACACTACCGATATGTTTTCGCTTAAGTTCTTACACAAATGCAATATCTTCAACTTAAAGTACTTCAGAGTAGGCAATATTCGAAGTAAAAATTCCTTTGTGATCCTTATTGTTTTTATACCTAATGTAAGTTCCTGGAAGGTTGGAATTATACTTCAGTAAAGAGAAAGAGGCCTCCAAAGAATAAAAAACATAACAATTCGAGAAGATATGACATAAACAAACTTGTATTTAAGCGGGTGTACACTTCGCGGCAAAAAGAATGGGCCGCCGACAATTTATAATTTATAGAAACATAATATTGTGCTTGCTTGTCTCGTCAAAGTAGTAGTTCACCAGATTACACATAATACAATTAAAAAGTTTAAATTTAACTGGTTAAATTTCCAACTTATTTAATATTTAGGATTTACCTTGTTTGACTAGTTTCGAAGTCTTGTGCTTCATTGTTCAAAGCCTAGTGGAGATCCTGCGCTATCTTCTGGTTTCCTGTTGTGGTGGGATGTGTTCATGATTGTGTCGAAAAGGGTGTGTGTTTTGAAATTAAGTTGAGTGTTCAGGATGCGGGTGTGTTTATAAATTTCATGTTGTTCTAGGGTGTCAAGTTTCTGGTTTTTTGGCTGGATGAGTAGTATTTTCATGTCGTCTGTGTTACTGTAGCTGTGGTTGGAGTTTGTGATGTGTTCTGCGTAGGTTGAATTGTTGTGTAGTTTGATTATGGCTGTGATAACCAAACTACACAAGAATTCAAAGATGGTTTATGAGGATGCCTGATGTCGACCTTTTCAAAACCACCTGATATATATCCGACTGAAAATTTGTGAGCTGGAGTCAAACCTACGCTCTACTTTGTCAGGACGACCACTCGTTCGGACAGCTGACGAATTGTGGAACAGAGATGCGTGGGAGGAGGTGGCCGCGAATGTAAACATGTTCCATAACCTTGTGGACTCCCTACACCACAAAATGAGGGCAGTTGTTGACGAAGGTGGTTTGTGGATGAGATATTATTCTCGTTCCATAATGTCTGGCAAGAGAAGTAAACATTGCCGGAGTAGGAGACTAGTATAATTGCTATTCAACTAATGGCAGGGATCACATTCCATGCTCGACTTGACGTTGGGCGTTCTGAACCATTCTACCTCTGCCCAACTTAATGTGAGTTAAGAGAAAACAAATTGACTAGACCTAGAGCATTAATGAGAGATCTGTGATACAGTGTCGCGGAGCTATGAGGATCCGCGTGCGCGCAAGAAGCGGTATAAGTATCAACGATTTTCAAGTCATTATATTTCGTAAACGAGAAAAAAGCGAAACGAACGACTATCACTATGTTTCTTAACGAACGAAAATTATCTTAAACATGCATTTTCATTAAATTCAAGCTACACGACCTGCAACGGTTCTCTATGACGCACTATTTTCGAAAAACAGAGCGGGACAGAAGTAGAAATTTTAATCTCTTGGGACATTCATTCATTCATTCATTCATAGTGTTCTGCCCATGCGCAGATCTTTCACTGCAAAACCAGCATTCTTCAATCTTTCCTATTGTCGCCTTTCTGTTAATCTTCGCACACGATCCATATATCTTAATGTTGTCTACCATCTGATATCTTCTTATATATATATATATATATATATATATATATATATATATATATATATATATAATCGAATACGAGGTTGGTTCAAAAAGCAAGGTAAGAGGAGCTTTCAGGGACAAACTATTACACAGGTAGATGTTACTGAAACACAGTAGTAGGTCACTGATATGCTTTACTTTCCAATATAGTCGCCATGCTTATCCAAACACTTGTTCAAATGGTAGACCAAGGCGTCGATGCCGGCATAGGAGAAATCTGCGTAAAGTTCCTGAAGTCACGTCATGACGGCTTGTTGAGCCGCCGTATTGTTGAATCGCTTACCACCCAGGTACTTCTTTAACGGTCAGAAGAGATGGAAATCACTGGGTACCAGGTCGGGGTTGTAGGGAGGATGGTTCAGACCTCCAACCGGAAGAGAAGTTTAGCACCGTACACCTCAACAATTTGATGAGGTGTTCTTCTGACGCAAAAACCGGATCATACTATGCAATTCCACGTTTGACCAAGTTTCCGTGCGGCAACCATGTTACAACTGATATTGCAATGGTGTGACCATAGAGTTAGTATAATATAGGGAGCGCATATAGCTGCGCAGAAGGATACTGAAGGGTATCAACATCGAAACACGGACGTCACGTGACTTTGGGACGAACACAGCCGATTTCTGTTGACTGACATAGACGCGTAAAGATCTTTCATAGGAAATACTGTGATTTTTTTTTTTCGATGTAGCACAATAAGTATAAATATTACGTTGTTCCTATTATACCTAGGTATAATGAAATTCACTGATTGCTTGTCTAAACTTCTGCTATTCGTTCGAAAATATATTAGTTATTATTTATTAAACTTAATGCTCATACACTTGGACTTGGTATAAGACCTCTGGTCTGTTTACTTCCCGATTTAATTCACCTTCAAAGTTTTTCATGTCGCTGCATTATTTATATGGTGACAGTTCATCGTAATATTAGTCGTCGTGTAAAACACATGCTGGTGAAGAATTAATGGAAAGGAGAACGTGACCTGATGTATCATTATAAGGAGGGGAATAAATTGAACAGTTATGCGTGTTGCATACAACAACAACAATAATAATAATAATAATAATAATAATAATAATAATAATAATAATAATAATATCGAATATATTAGTCGCCCGTCTAGAATCAAATCAAACTGCACTTTATCAAAAAATCTGATCTTTCAGGAAAGATGAAGAAAAACTAGTGCAGTTAGACTCCAAACGGTGATGTTACTACTAAAATTAAGGTAAATAAATTTCAATTTGACTCTGAATGAGCAGTTTATCACATTCCCTGCAAAAGTTTGCACTGAAACATGTCTTAATCACATATTTCATGATTTGGAGAAAGCAATACAAAGTTCTTAACTTCACTTTCTCTTCCCATCAAACCCTAACTATGAACAGATATTTACCAAATTTTTTCAAACTATTTTCACTTAAAGTTTCGCATTATTTCTTATATGCCATTCTGTTGTTTAGTTTCAGAATTTTCTTTTTTATAAACAGTAAACGATTTTCTGAAATTTTGAGCATTCTTTACATTTATTTTTATATTGGTATGGACTTCTACAAACTGTAAAATTTGAGATTGTATGTCATGTTATTAATTCGATACCTACTGATTATTTTGTCGTAAACAAAATCAAAGTAGAGGATTTATCGACATATTGAAAAAATCGTGAATGTAATATTGAATTTACTAGTCCATTTTTGTCTCAACTGGAAAGCAGCCTTAACCTTGTTCTTAATATATAAAAAAATGGCTAATATTGAACACTCCTGAGTAACTTGTAACATCAATATGATTTTAGGACTAAAAAACATTTGGGATTACTTGAGAAGGGGAAAATTCATTAAGGAAATACATTCGTACAAAACAAAAATGCACGTAGAATACATCACCCAGTCTAGGGAATGAAACTCAGTTTTGTTGGTTTAAATGTAAATGTTATTTTTTGTATTTGGTTTACAAATGGAAGGGGTCTATGCTCAGTAATGTCCATTTTGAACTTAGAAATTACAAGAATTAAAGAAAAGCTGGGACCAAGTAAGATTAACTACAGAAAACTCATAAAAATCTTCAGAACTTCAAGAAAAAATCAGCAATATTTTAGAAAAGTATCAAGGAAGAAAAAAAGAAATCCTAGAATAAATTTCTAAAATACTATAAAAACTACAAAAATTAAGAATAAATAATGATGATAAATCATTTAGTATATGTGAGAATTAGAATCTGTCTTTAATATGACATTTACAAGCGAAGTTACGTGTGTGCGATGCTTAAGAAAGGAACGATATAATATTTCCTCCTTTCATGTATTTTTCTTTGCATCCATAGCAACAGCAGTAGTTCGCCAGCACTGTGGCTATAATCGGTTCATAATAACTTATTATCTTACTTTGAATATATTTCATTAATGAATCACAATCAAGATCCCACGTATGAAAACATCACAGAATCGTCTGCAGCATTCCAGTCACGTGACTTACGTGTTCAATGTTGATACCCTGCGCTCTCTATCTATACTAACTCTATGGGTGTAACGCAACATATACGCCATCTATGGCTACGTGATATAACTGTGGTTTGCTGCCGCAGCCCTGGCGGAAAATTATAAAAAGAGGGGGAATATATCACCCGTGAGAGCTCTTCCTACTTACTTTTTGAATCACCTTCGTATTTCCAACAATTTTTATGATGATACGTACATATCAAGACAACAAAATATATTCAGCTTCCACTACACTGTAAGCAGTACCAAACTGACGGAGACATGTGTGAGCGAAAGCATTGCTTAACACAGCAAATCGAAAGTTTAAGCTCTATTCACATTATACGTCACATCAACGTCGCGTCACGGACCAGCAGCGTTGCATCAAAACATTGTACAACGCGTTTTATATGGTAACGTTCACATATACAGGCAACGTCACGGACCATAAACGTCACGGACCGTCTGGGATTCTCGTGGAGAATGTTTTGACGTGACGTGGACGGTTTTTTCTGCTAGATAGCTAGACTCTAGCAGCACCGTTACACATTAACATGTCGTAGCTGCTATGAGAGACAATCAATTGTACCGTACTGTAATTTTTAGGATTCATATATAAATGTCTAAGGAAAGCATAGAAAAAAAATTTGGAATCAAAATCTTTTTTAGACAGTGAGAAAAAAATTACTAACTTCGAAGTCACCCATTCAAAATAGACATTGACACTCTCAAAAGTGATAAGCGTCAAACTTTTCACGTTACATAGGGAGACAAAGAGCGAGAGAAATGTTTAGAAAGAATGAAAATTACTTTTAAAAGTGGCTGATATTCAAAACCTGTACCGGTTTGCGAGTTACGGCGAGTTTAATGAGGGGTTTTGCGTGGCGGAATTTCTTATGCAGAGCGACAACTTTTATCTGTTAGAACTGCGGATTCTCATAGAAATTATCGCTCTGATTCGAAATTTGTATTCAAAATATTTCCATTGCTTAAGGTTTTCGAGTTAATCGTGAGTTTTGAAATGTAATTAAAATATTCTTAGTACCGTATATAAGTAAAACCTATGTTGATTAAACACTAGTATGGCATAATTTGAAATTGAGAAAAAAGAAAAGAAATAATTTATTATTGTATTACTGTCATTATTATTATTATTATTATTATTATTATTATTATTATTATTATTATTACTTACCTACAAATGGCTTTTAAGGAACGCGCAGGTTCATTGCCGCCCTCACATAAGCCCGCCATCAGTCCCTATCCTGTGCAAGATTAATGTAGTCTCTATCATCATATCCCACCTCCCTCAAATCCATTTTAATATTATCCTCCCATCTACGTCTCGGCCTCCCCAAAGGTCTTTTTCCCTCCGGCCTCCCAACTAACAATCTATATGCATTTCTGGATTCGCCCATAAGTGTTACATGCCCTGCCCATCTCAAACGTCTGGATTTAATGTTCCTAATTATGACAGGTGAAGAATACAATGCGTGCAGTTCTGTGTTGTGTAACTTTCTCCATTCTCCTGTAACTTCATCCCTTTTAGCCCCAAATATATTTCTAAGAACCTTATTCTCAAACACCCTTAACCTCTGTTCCTATCTCAAAGTGAGAGTCCAAGTTTTAGAACCATAAAGAACAACCGGTAATATAATTGTTTTATAAAATCTAAATTTAAGATTTTTTGACAGCAGACTAAATGATAAATCTTCTTAACCGAATAATAACACGCATTTCCCATATTTATTCTGAGTCTAATTTCCTCACGAGTGTCATTTATATTTGTTACTGTTGCTCCAAGATATTTGAATTTTTCCACCTCTTCGAAGGATAAACCATTATTATTATTATTATTATTATTATTATTTTGAAAATAATTTTAAATCAGAGCAATGATTTCTATGAGAATCCGCAGTTCTAACAGATAAAAGTTGTCGCTCTGCATAAGAAAGTCCGCCACGCAAACTCCCGCATTAAACTCGCCGAAACTCGCAAACCGATACAGGTTTTGAATATCTTACTTACTTACTTACTTACAAATGGCTTTTAAGGAACCCGAAGGTTCATTGCCGCCCTCACATAAGCCCGCCATCGGTCCCTATCCTGTGCAAGATTAATCCAATCTCTATCATCATATCCCACCTCCCTCAAATCCATTTTAATATTATCCTCCCATCTACGTCTCGGCCTCCCCAAAGGTCTTTTTCCCTCCGGTCTCCCAACTAACACTCTATATGCATTTCTGGATTCGCCCATACGTGCTACATGCCCTGCCCATCTCAAACGTCTGGATTTAATGTTCCTAATTATGTCAGGTGTGTTTTGAATATCAGCCACTTTTAAAAGTAATTTCCATTCCATCTAAACATTTCTCTCGCTTTGAACCCACATCTAACGTGAAAAATAAAGTTAGTCGCTTATCAACTTTCGATATGTCAATGCCTATTTTGAACGAGTGACTTCGAAGTTAGTATTTTTTTTTCTCACTATCCATAAAAGATTTTGATTCCAATTTTTTTCTATGCTTTCCTTAGACATTTAGGCCTATATATGAATCCTAAAAATTACAGTGCAATTGATTGTCTCTCATAGGAGCTACGACATTGTTTGAGAGCAATGACTACTTCTCTATTCTTGATGACGCATGCAAACTCACGGTCACTTGCCGTTAAGTGTGAATAAGTTTGCATTGGACGTGACGGTGACGGTGATGGTTCGTGACGTTGATGTTCCGTATAATGTGAATCGAGCTTAAGAGGCGTTGTATTATCTATAGGCCTATTGGTTGTGCTTTAAATATGGAAATGAGTTAAAGAAATAATTCTATACAATTCAGACAATAATATGGCAAAAAAAGTGAAGAAAAGGACAAAGTACTCAGGTATCGAGGTCGGGAACTCGTTATTGGTCGTAAATTCGAGTTCTAACCTAATTGAGACTCTTCGAAAAATTGTATTAATGCATTACATTAACTAAACAGGCTGCAGACCTTAACTTTAGCTGCCAATAACTCGAGTTCTTACCTAATTGAGACTCTTCGAAAAATTGTATTAACGCATTACATTAACTAAACAGGCTGCAGACCTTAACTTTAGCTGCCAATAACTCGAGTTCTTACCTAATTGAGACTCTTCGAAAAATTGTATTAACGCATTACATTAACTAAACAGGCTGCAGACCTTAACTTTAGCTGCCAATAACTCGAGTTCTTACCTAATTGAGACTCTTCGAAAAATTGTATTAATGCATTACATTAACTAAACAGGCTGCAGATCTTAACTTTAGCTGCCAATAACTCGGCAAACTTTCAGTGTTCTTTAATTTGTTTATTTTTACAACATAAACTTTAATTTGATACAGTATCAGTGGTCTCAAAAGTGTATTCTCTTAAGGCAGCGGTGACCAAAACTCGAGCTGCAGTGATTACATGCGACAGACAGCCTATGAAGTAAGGAGACGGAGGATAGGTACTTGGCATGAAAACTACAACCAGTGGTGGTTCCTATCTTGATCAATCCTGCGGATAAAAATCTCAAGCTTTGCTTTATCAATAGTGTCACTGCTGTCATCAAGAGCCAGTGAATAATATACGATTTTTCCTGCTTCTTTTTTTAAACTTCCTCTTGAATATAATCAGAAATTTTCTAAATTCTTCTCTCGATACTTGGTCGAGAAATTCGTAGTTTTTCAAAATTAAAAACTTCTTATGGACAAGTTACTTAAGCTAGCCTATTTTAATCATTACTATTTTGAGAAATTCTGTTCTATTAAAAGGCTTTAGAGCACAAGATATTTCAATCCCCCTTTACTCCATTAGGTAGCTGACTTCCTTAAATTTATTTATCTCATTTTTCTCTTCTTAGCTATGATTTAAGACATGTCAATTCCTGGCGTTTAACAGTTCGTTGGCACATAATATTGAATCAGTCTTTCTAAAATATAATTTTTAAATTAATAACTAATAAATAGTTCCCTCGTATTAAAGATTAAGAAGATTAAAATTGAGAGAAAACCTAATAATTTTATCCTTCTAGGGAGAAGATCTAAAAATATCAATATTCATGGACGTTCAGAAGAATTATAGAAACACACATTTAGTGGTTAGTAATAATAATAATAATAATAATAATAATAATAATAATAACAATAATAATAATAATACATTATTCAGCGTGGCAATTAATGAACCGTTGAGCAAAGTAACATATTACATTTTGTCCGACGGAACAACAAAAAAGTTCTCATTTTTTACGAAACCGCCTCTTATTGCTTGTAGAGACAGAGTTTGTAGAGCGACACGATACCGCCACTGCTTGTCTTCAGTACGTGAATGATACACACAGTAATGTACAGGAAATTCCTCGTACCAGTTTGAAAGTCTGTGATTGCACGATGTAATCACGACACCCGTTTTGGTCACCGCTGTCTTAAGGAAATCAAATGATCGGTTAACTCTGCTTATTTTGCATTTTACATAAGTTTTCCTAGACTGTAATCCTTCGATAGAAGAGAGAGGCGAAACACACCTTCCATTCTTTATGCTTTTCTTTTTTTTCGTTCATAATTTAACAAGGGAAGCATTAACCCGGCATGGACCTGAATGCGCCTGTCGTATAACAAAATTAATAGTTCTATAGTTGATGTAACAGTATCACTGAATCGCAAATGAGAATCAGCAGGTTGGTGGAATAAGGATGGTGAAGGAATCCGAATAGTTCGGAGAACCCTGATCAAAACCACTTTGTGTACCACAATTCCGACAGGGTTGGGCTGGGATCGAACCTCTGTCCATTCAGAGAGAAACCAACAGCTGACTGAGCTACAGATGATTATTGCAGGCTTACTATGTCTGTATGCTGTAAACTACTTGGTTCCCGACAGACATAAATTACTCAGAGGTTTGGAATATTCTAGAAGAGACGGGTCGAACCAAGCGTGCGGATATCCCAGATATGTCCAATAGGATCTGCGGTCCATGCACCAGTTGTACTCCCAGTTGTGCTAATGCGTTTCGAATATGTTCTTACAGAATTAAATGTAATAAATACATGAACTTATTCTGTTACAATATTTTTAATTTAAAAAAAAAATATATGACTAACACACCTTCATACTTTGCTTATTTTCATTCTATAATCAAATGTGAATTAATATCCTGGGGCAATTCATCTGAAGCTAAACATATTTCTGCTTCACAAAAGAAATCCCTAAGAATGACAGGTTTTTTTTTCCCCCCAAAATTTACAAAAAAATATTGGCCTTCCCTTTTCAATATTCTGTTTCCTTGATATGTTTTATGTTAAAAATAAAGATTAATTTGATTAGCTACTAATCAGAACATTGATAATTGTAATAAAAGACACAAATCTGATCTCATATACTCTCTGTAATTTCAGCTGTTGTAAGAAAGGAGTTCATTATTCATATATTAGAGTCTTCAATGGACTGTCTAATTGGGTCCTATCATAAAGCTTTGAAGGGACAAGAGAAAAAGTTTAGAACAGAATTAACATAATTTCTCCATACTCATGCCGTCTACTCAACTGATAAATGTTGTTTATTTTTGTATAATGAATTTTTTTAGTTCGTTATTTAAATATGCTGTAGTGGGCTCCTGGGGCTTATCACGCTACTCGTGTGCGGATGGGACTCGGCTGTATCTGGAGGTGAGGCAAAATGGCTCACCTGTCAGCGTTGAATTCACTAATGCCACTCAGGCCACTTGAACTTGGACAATCATCGTATATATATGGCGCACAGTGGACTGAAGTGTGCCTGTGTACGGATCCGTCCCGGATCAAGCCCTCGTAAAGCCAAGGCAAGCTTACTATAATATGTCTTTACCGCTTTAATAGTGCGGCCGTAATTCAGAGCATAGTGCAGCCGAAAAGATTAGGTGAATAGAGAAAAGCCATGATCCTATCGGTAATTGAACCCTCAACCCATCGGCTTCCAGCTTAACGCCTCAACCGCGTATTACTATAGTTTGACAACTTCAAGTGAAACCCCGTAAAACACGCCAACTTCTGAAATCTCTCTTTCTTTCTTCTCTCTCCCTCGCTCTTCGTCATTCAGTCACCAATCACCACGTAAATATCTGAGAGGCATCGCGACCAGTAGAAGAACCACCACAATAACGGATTCTTCATTTTTGCCTCGACTGTCGGCTAGGAAGGTTCCATTATGCTAGTATTGCAGGCAACTAGTCAATCTTTTAATGCTTTTGTTAGCAGGTTTGACAAACTGTGAGTGGACCTGCAAGTACATAGTGCATAGTGCTCTCTCCCTTCCCCCGTGCTTTCTCACTTGCTCCTCCGCAAGACGCCAGCGCTCACGTATACTCTATTTTATTTCAAGGAGTGCATTTCGGTGGTTCCTTTGAATACCCACTTACAGATTTATGACTTCCTACATAATTACCTCTGACAATTCCATCCTGTCCCCTCGTCCCAACATTGCACAGTTGCCACAATCCTGGTGACCCTCGACAGGATTCTTGGAATTCGGAAAAGACGCGGCAACTCTGCCTCCACGTGGATTTGACGGGAGTCTGTCAATTCTTCTGAACGAGGATTGTGATTGGTTACTGACAGGAGGAGACAAGATTTCCGTCACAGTAAGAAAGACATTTATTTATGACAACCAATTAGTAGGGGACAGTAGAAGTCTGTCGGCAAAGTCCTTTCTATGAAACTGCACTCCTTGAAATAAAATACAGTATAGTACCTCGGTCAGGGTTTCAGTTCGATTTGTCAATCTATACTTGTTAACCTCTCGATTTCGAAAACTAACCTTGAACCTAGATTCCCCCCCCCCTCTCTCTCTCGTTCACACATCGTACCGTCATGGCAAGTCTAATGCTCTCCTATTGAGGCAGTCCTATTACCCCGGCTACCTTTCGCAATAATCCTACCGGATTTTAAAGGGAAAATTTTTCATCGAAAAAGGACAAAAAAGGGAAAGTTATAGCCAAAAAAGAAAAGGACTTGAAAAAGGACTATATTACTCCCCAAAACACACTTCAGCACATTCATGGATATACATGGCACACACAATCTTACATTTATCTCTTCACAACATAAGGAAAGTGTTGTATTTGATATGGTCAAAAAAAGACTATATTACTCCCTCAAAAGGGTGCTATTTTAATTGAAAAAGGGCTCTTAAAAGCATTAAATATAAAGCACAAGGCACTGATAACATAAGCATAGTCTTTATCAATAAGTTAGTCGATGTCGTGCTACCTGTAATAACCCATATTCAATTCTTCAATTATCACGTCTGTTTATCCGCAAGTCTGGAAAACTGCTTTGGTTCGCCCACTTCCTAAAGTAAATTCACCTACTTCTGCAAAAGACTATAGGCCAATCTCCACTCTTCCTGTTTTATCTAAAGCCCTGGAATGTATCATTCATAAGCAGTTGTCAGACTACCTAATAGAATTTAATCTTTTAGACCATTTACAATCAGGATTCAGAAATGGTCATAGCACTTCTACTGCTTTGTTGAATGTTACTGAGGACATACGCGTAGCCATGGATACACGACAGGCTACTGTACTAGTTTTATTGGACTATAGCAAAGCCTTTGATTCTGTTGACTTCGATCTACTATTGACTAAACTACAAACGCTACATCTTTCTGATAGTGCTATCACCTGGATGTTCTCCTACCTTACTGGCCGCCAGCAGCGTGTCATATCTAAGAACCGTTTGTCATCCTGGCGTACTGTAGACACAGGAGTTCCTCAGTGATCAGTATTAGGCCCCTTGCTCTTCTCTATTTATATAAATGGAATTTCTAAATCATTTAAGCACTGCAGATATCAAACATATGCAGACGACGTTCAATTATATAGTTCAGCTCGTCCTGATGCACTAAATGATAGCATTAATAGTCTTAATGAAGGTCTAGATTCCATCTCTTCCTGGTCTCAATAATTTGGGCTTAACCTAAAAGCATGTAAATCACAGGCTATTCTGTTCGCGAACCGTAGATTAATTCCTGAAGTCATCGACCTGAATATTCCACCTGTGAAACTGAATAAAACAATCATCCCGTTTAGCTCTACCGTAAAAAATCTCGGAGTGCACTTCGAATCTAATCTCAATTGGGATACGCATATTAAATATACATGTAAGAAGGCATTCTTTATTCTCCATTCACTAAAAATAATGTATCATTATCCATCTAAATTAAAACAGACGGTAGTACAGACACTCATTCTACCTCACTTCGATTATTGCGACGTTTTGTTCAGTGATCTCAGGATTGATTCCACTCAGAAACTACAGGGTGTTCATAACGCGTGCGTCCGCTTCATTTGTAATGTTCGATACTATGATCATATGTCACCTTCTTTCGAGAAGTTATCATGGCTTAGGTTACATGAGAGTAGAAATCTACACTCACTTTCTTTCTTATTTCGAATTATGCACACTTCATCCCCCTATTATTTATTCGCTCGTTTTCATACTCTCTCTCGCTATCATAATATTAATTCTCGATCACAACGCGATAATACGCTAGAAATTCCACTTCACACATCATCTCTGTATTCCTTATCTTTCACTGTTGCTACCTCTCGTCACTGGAACTCTCTGCCGCCTGAAGTCAAGGGCTGCCGAACATTGAAATCGTCCACACCTGTGGAGTAACGGTCAGCGCGCCTGGCTGCGAAACCAGGTGGCCCGGATTCGAATCCCGGTCGGGGCAAGTTACCTGGTTGAGGTTTTTTCCGGGTTTTCCCTCAACCCAATACGAGCAAATACTGGGTAACTTTCGGTGCTGGACCCCGGACTCATTTCACAGGCATTATCACCTTCATATCATTCAGACGCTAAATAACCTAGATGTTGATACAGCGTCGTAAAATAACCCAATAAAAAAACATTGAAATCTTTCAAATCCAAGTTAGAAAATTATCTTATGACGAGTTGCCAAACTAACTTACTATTATGACAAGTGTTGTATTGCATGTTTCCACGTATTCACATTTTTTTTTTAATGTTCTAGTGATATTTAACTTATTTTATATTTCTGTTTTCATATTTTCGATAATAGTACTGTATAACTATAATGTGATAAGTTGAGCTATATATAATCATAATTTTCCTTACTGTGTGTACTTAAAAATATTGTATTCATTGTATGCTTTGTACTGCACTATTTTATTACTATTATTATTATTATTATTATTATTATTATTATTATTATTATTATTATTATTATCATCATCATCATTATTATTATTACTATTCTTATTTTTATCATCATCATTATTATTGTTATTATTATTATTATTATTATTATTATCATCATCAATAATTGTCTTATTTTTTATACTTTGTATGTCTCATTTATTTTGACCTGCTGTTCACATTTTATTATGATTTTTTCTTTCTTTCTGTATGTTATATATTATGTCTGATTTCTACTTACATGTTGTTTGCATTTTATTATTATTATCTTATTCAGTTTTGTGTGTAAACTTGTAGTGTATTTTGTAAATTTGTAGTGTTTTTTTGTATCGCAGTTTTACTCCTGGTTGAGTGTTAGAGAAGGCCGTATGGCCTTAACTCTGCCAGGTTAAATAAATTATTATTATTATTATTATTATTATTATTATTATTATTATTATTATTATTATTATTACTTCAGCACATTCATGGATACACATAGCACACACAGTCTTACATTTATCTCTTATAAGGAAAGTGTTGTATTTGATATAGTCAAAAAAGGACTTCAAAAAAGACTATATTACTCCCTCAAAAAGTGTGCTATTTTAATTGAAAAAATACTTCAGCACATTCATGGATACACATAGCACACACAAGCTTATATTTATCGCTTCACAACATAAGGAAAGTGTTGTATTTGATATAGTCAAAAAAGGACTTCAAAAAGGACTATACTACTCCCTCAAAAGGGTGCTACTTTAATTGAAAAAACATTTCAGCACATTCATGGATACACATAGCACACACAATCTTACATTTATCTCTTCACAACATAAGGAAAAGTGTAGTATTTGATCACATTCAACATTTCAATATGGCTCAATATGATTCTGCCTTTTTGAATGCAGTATGTCTTTATAAACAGAAAATGACCGCTTAACATCAACTGAAACCAGAGGTGAAAAATTTCTTTTTCTCCTGAACTCTATATCAATACACTTTATTAGTTTTTCAATGTCTGGAATCAGAAAAAGAACGATATTTATTTCGCTTGCTCAAAAAGTTATAGGCCTATCGGAAAACATATAGAAATATTATGTAAATGTTAGCGATATTGTGTCAAAAAAAGGACCAAAATAAGAGATGTCTTAAAAAAAACGGAAAAAAAGGAATATGGACTAAAAAAGGGGAAAAAGGGAAGTCAAAACCACATACTTTGGTCAGTGGAAGATAGTTTTGAACATAGTAATTAATTATTTCATGTTTCGTTTTGAAATAAAAAAAGGGATTCCCTTTAAAATCCGGTCTCTAGTTATAACTTTCTGGTTTCTCCACGTCGAAGTCTCAGGACAAGTATCAAAATTACAAATTTCTACTGTGGCATTCCTGTTTCCTCTACCCAAAAAACCAGAGGAAAATATTTACAGTACAATATATTCTTACCAATAGTTATCTCATAACAATCTTCGTTTCCTTGATAACCATAATTATAACATCAACCCCTGCTTTAAAGCTTCGGCCCTCATGTCCGCTATCCTTTTCCCCCCCTCTCCACCTCGACGACAGCCAGAGGGACACAACGGAGATCGGCGCAGAACATTGTGTGTGTGCGTGTGCGTGCGTGCGTGTCTGCTTACGCATGTACAGCCTATATTAAGATGTGGTTCAGTCACTTGAAATTAAAAAAAAAAAAAAAAAGAAATCGTAAGGGCTTCAACGAGTTTTCATACTTGTTTCCATTTTGACTTTTGGAACCTTCGAAATAATATTTTTTCTTTCTTTCAGTGGTTGAGACTTTGGTTACAAAATTATTCTTCTCAAATATTCTTCCAATTGAAGACTAAATGTGTAAGGTAATACACTTTACTCTTCCATTTGGTGTGAAGAATCTATGACAAAAGAATTGTGCAAATGCTATACAGTTTTCTATCCTGCATTCCCAATTAGCAATCAACCCGACAGAATTAGACTACAATAAACATTAAAAAAGATAATTCTGGCTTTTTGAAGAGTTATTGTAATATCAATAGTATAACAAACCAAATTAAACTTATAATACATGTCCAACAAACATCACATCTGATGAGCGGTTAAAATTGCAACTTGTTCAAACGTAATATTCACTTCACATTACGCATTATATAAAATATATACCGTATATATGTATATACGTAGACACACATAATTTTCAGTAGGTAATGATAAATTGTATTACTATACGAATTTTAATTTATATACTTCACAATCAAAGCAAATTAGCTTTTTTGTAGCGGTTACTTCAATTTTGTTCGTCAATGCACAATGTAAACAGTCCTAATGAACGTTTTCAATTAAAAGTAAGTTGTATTAATCAAGTCTCAAAACAAATTAATAACAATTTTATTATGTTTCATATGGCGTGTCTCAGTGACTTCCACGTTTCCGGTAGAAGTATTCTAATTCATTTTGTTTCCCCACGATATGAAATCAATAGTATTTAGCTGAGTGTAATATCATTATTATAAATTATTGCAATGGTTTGCCGCAGACATGTGGTATCTAATGCGCTTCCCACCGGTTTAGTCCTGAAAGAAACCAAGGTAGGAAATAATACTGTACTTGATTCACCTTTTGTTCATTGCTTTCGCAGCATTCTCTTCTGTTCACTTAATATTAATTTTCATCGGTTTTAGTCGATAACGAGTTAATATGTAGGCATGATTGGAAGGTACCTAACTTTTAATACGAGTGTAAAATTTTAGTGTAATTTCAAGAAAGCTGGATTCTTTTATAGCTCTAAGAAAGTCTTGTTATATGATTATGTCCACGGAGAAAGAGGATTTTAAAAATAAGCACAGCTTCTACCAAAAGTTTAAGGACATCCCTTAAAAACAGATATTTCCCTTTTATCTTTATATTTATGTCAAAATCCCTGATATTTATACGGAGACCAAATTCCTATGAAAAATTAAGATTTTGCTGCAAACCCAATCTCTCTATCTTTAAAACTGTAGATTATATAACAACTTTTCTGTTATTAAAACTTATTGAAAAATTACACTTTGTGTAGGAAAAAATTAATTACCCCAGAATGGATATCCTTAGATCAATTAATTTAGATATATTATCTCAAGTCATTTTTCCACATCACAATAATCGGCTACTTCACGTCCATACTTACTGAATTTTGACCCATTTCTTTTAAAGAAGAAATCCAATCTTTCCATACTTGTAGCAAACTGCAAAGCTGCTTACTAAAAATGGAGAGAATAAATTGATTTACCAACGTTACCAACTCCCAATTTTATGATCAGGGTTGCCAACTCCCAGAAAATTCTAACCCGAAGATAAATTAAATTATGCTTCATTTAATGTCGCTCGCAACTGCCGAGGTTATATCAGCGTCGCCGGTTGTGCCGGAATTTTGTCCCGCAGGAGTTCTTTGACATGCCACTAAGTCTAGTGACATGAGCCTGTCACATTTAAGCACACTTAAATGCCATCGACCTGGGCCGGGATCGAACCCGCAATCTCGGACACAGAAGGCCAGAGCTGTACCAACTGCGCCTCTCAGGGCGATTCTAACCCGAAGAAATTATTTACTACTAAGATTTATTACAATCATCCGTCCTCAAGTGAGGTTGACCACTGGGATCCGGAATTAACAAACAGAAAAGATAAAGGGAAATGAAACGAGCAAAATAATGATTCGATTTGTACATTAAAACAAAAATTTACGTGTTAACATATAGATGATAGTGTAGAATATGAAGAGAGGCCTTCAGAATTTCCATTACAATCTTCTGAACCTCATAAAAGGGAATTTGAAAGGATTTAAGGATATTACATGTAAATTTTGGTAAACAGCACCTCGCTCCAAATAGTAAGCCTGTAACATCCCAGTTGTAAAGCGAAATGCCATATTTTTCACTGAGGTATGGAAGACAAGGTACATATTTAGCTCGCTTGTCATCACTTATCTGCAGTGCTTGATTTGTGTCTCGTTCAAAGCAAATCGTAGGGTCTAAGACCTTCGCTTTCTGGGTTCTTCTATTGATGGCAATTATATCGACTCTTCTATGAGAATCATCTTCAGACACACAATGAATCTCCTCATGTACTTCCCATCCTCTGTTTCTTAGCAGGTTGGCAATTGCTGTACGGGCACGATGGTGTCTGTTGTTACGCAGTAGCTCTCCCTACTTAGAGAACCCCAGTACGTGGCCAAGTGTTTCAGTCTCGCTGCAGCCGGGATGGCGACAACGGGTAGTACTGAAGGTTCTTCCTGGGACAGATCTCACTGCGGTGACGTTGCAAGACATCTTGATGGCATTGATGTATTCCGAGGACGAAAGACACTTTTTAGAGGAGATCCAGGAGTTGGCTTTGGGGCATTCTTCAAATGTACAAACACCTTTGCCTTTATGTGGGAGCTGGCACCATGACTGGAATGATTGTTTTCTGAGAACGTCTCTGAGATGTTTTCCTTTAGTTCGAGGAGTGACGCTGTTTGGAGCAATCTTCAGGCGCGTGAGAGATGTTTTCTTCTCCTCTTCTAGATTTCTCATGTGATGTAGATGTGCATCATTCACGTGTTCCAGTCGCCTACAGATGTTATAGTGTTGAAAACTGGCTTCCCATTCAGCTCTCAGAATTCCAAGACCTCTTACGTTATTCGATGCATACAGCATGGCATTCGGAGTGTCATCTGGGAGGGACAATATTTCCTTGATTACACTTCTGATAATTTTATCAATATTTTTCAAAAGAAATTTCAGGAAGTTGGCTGAGTGGAGCGCATTGCAAGGGATAAACAAGACTTGACCATATATATTTGTTAATAATTTTCATTTTTTTGGTCTGGTTTTAACAATATGCATCGGACGAGATTATTGAGGTCACGTGACAAATTAGTTATAATTTTCTTTTTATCTAACTTTACTTCGTCATTAAAGTAAACACCCAGGTATTTGATGCTTTCTGACTTGTTCTTCAAACTTTGAATAACAGACCCACGTAATGATGTAAGTTCTCCTGGCGACAGTTTTCCTTTTTTAATTATAATACATATACTTTTGTTGGGATTAATTTCAAGGCCTATTTCTGCTAGCTTACTCTGTGCCAGATTGTTAAGTTCAATGCTGATCTCTCGTCTTTTCCGATTAAAGCCAAATCATCTGCAAATACAAATGCCTTACACAAGGCAGGTCAATGTTAACAGCATAACCGTACTGCTTACTGATGTCATAATCCGTCAGATTTTCTAGTACATAATCTAATGCCAAATTGAATAATATAGGTGACAATGGAGAACCTTGCGGAACACCACGCTTTATTCTGTTTGGTTTACTTTTAAATACATTTGTTTCTATTTGTAGTGTGTTTTCTATTAACAAGGATTTAATTATGCAGTATAATTTTTTTGGAATATTTGATGTTAAATGTTATGTTTTATTTAACGACGCTCGCAACTGCAGAGGTTATATCAGCGTCGCCGGATGTACCGGAATTTTGTCCCGCAGGAGTTCTTTTACATGCCAGTAAATCTACTGACATGAGCCTGTCGCATTTAAGCACACTTAAATGCCATCGACCTGGCCCGGGATCGAACCCGCAACCTTGGGCATAGAAGGCCAGCGCTATACCAACTTGCCAACCAGGTCGACGGGGAATATTTGATTTCCTAAGAGCTCGTAAAATGTGTTCATGTCCAATCGAATCAAAAGCTTTCGAAACGTCCAAAAATACAATGCAGCAATTATTCTTTTCCAACTTAGCAGATTTAATACATTCATTAACTAGAGAAGCATTAATGTGTGTTCCTGGCAAGTTTACAAATCCTCTTTGTTGAGAATTTAGGATAACGTAAGAACGAAGTTTTGAATCAAAAACTCGTTCAATAATTCTTCTAATTACTGAAAAGATTGAAATAGGTCTCCACTCCTTGATGTCATTAACATCTCCTCCTTTGTGTATTAAAATTGTTCGTGCGAACCTCAGTGATTTAGGAACATAGTTAAAATGGAGAATAGTATTCACGAATAATGATAGAAACCTCTCAGTTTTTAAATGTCTTAAGACACGAACAGTTATTTTATCCGGACCTGGGGATGTGTCTGCTTTAATTTTGTATAAAGCTTTATGAATATCATCTACACTCACTATTATGTCTTCTGGAACATTTTCACTGTTTATATCACCATGAAGGGGAGAGTTGTCGTTTGCTGTACTAAATACATTTTGAAAATGTTCAGTTATTATATTTAAAGGGATTTTACAAATTTCCTTTTTATTTAAATTATTCAAAATTTGTCGAGCTACTTTACGCCTCTGATTGTCAAAATTGTATTGAGTGAGTTCATATTCATACTTCTGTTTATTGAGAGCTCTTTGCCGTTTGGATTTTCTATTTGGGTTTGCCGATAATTTATAACTATGCTTGCTTATGTTCTTACTTACTTTGCGAGCTTTGTAATATTTAACTGCAGGATGTTGCGGTCCAGGCAGATCATAAATTTCATTTGCAATAAAGTCAAAAACATCCTGTGACAGTGTTTCAAAATCTTCAATGTTCCCTTCGGACTTTAATTTAATAATTTGTTCTTCCCATTCAGATATAGGATTTGATCGATAGTAGATGAGTTCTCTGCGAAGGCTTCGTCATTATGCAGGTTTCCAGTAGACTCAAGGAGTGTATGGTCTGATACAGAATTAGGATTCGAATGCTGATTCGTAACTGGTGCGTTTTGTATAAGAGGAATATTTGTAGTAGTATTATTTTGATCAGGTTGGCTGGAAGTCGACGGAGAATTTAGTTGGGAGCTGGTTGAAGAATAATGTTCAACTATTTTACTTCTTCGATATTCAGGATATGCTTTTCCTAAATGTATGTGAACACCTGCAGTAGATTTACATATCTTCTTACACACAGGGCATTCAGCAGCAACTACATTTATATTTTCATTAGAGCACATGGAATCACAAAATTATAAAGCATTTATATATTATTCGTATCCGAACTACTAACTGTAGCAAATAAGTCTTGAATGATGACTTCATACACATTAATTGTGTAGAATGAGTAGATAATATTGATTTAGAATCAGTAGTCTAATAATAAATAATTTTCCAATAGTGTATAAGTATGTAGTTATTTCCAAATAATGGATGGTAACCAGGCACAATCAACAACCGATGAAATAGATACAAACTTGATGTCTTCACAGTTATTATAATCCTGTATCACAAAAATTAAAATTCACTTTCCTAACACTCGTACATGAACACGAACATAATATTTAAACAAAATAGTAAATATATTTGTGAAGCACTTAGCCAATATTCCCAAAATATAACTTATAAGAAGGATCACAATACTTCCTTCTCTAGGTCTCCTATATACAATAATAATATATTAATAATATAATATTAATACTATACTAATATATAATAGGCCCCTAATTAATATATTAATAATTTTAATTTTAATTAGGATATTGGTAACAATGTATATACTAAGACAAAAAAAAGAGTTACTAAATATTAAATATCCTGAAAAGACACAATGTACTTTATTCCTTAATTGTTTTTTTTTTTTTTTTTCAGAAAACTGAACAATATGACAGACATTCGACAATAACAAATGTAAATTGCTTATCTGCCTCATTTAAAAGACTTTTGCATAAATACTTTAATTTTAGAGATGTTGTTTTTCTAGTTGAAATGCCATGCTTTAGTAACGTAATACAATAACTGTACAATAAGCTAAGTTAGTAGTTAAAAGTAAAGCAATAAACCAAACCACAATGTCTATTACAATATATAGTGAAACCTCTATAACTTGGACACGTATGATTCAATAAAAAAATAATCGAACCTAGCGGGGTGTCCAAGGTAGAGGAAATTGCTGTACATAATGTTAACGAACTACAGTATTCAAATACTTTGTCATTTATTTCGTCATTAACAGTTTTACGAATTCTTTTTCTTTTCCCACAGCAATTTTGTTCCCATGCGTTAATAGTGAGGTCCTATTATTGATAATGTTTGAAACTGTTGATTTAGAAATTCCAAACTGTTCTGTAATTTTCTACAACTACTAACACCATAACACAAACGATCATTAACTTTCTTCTTCCTTTCAATGGTTAATTCCACACATAGGCGGAGAGAGAACAGTTTCCTTGGGGGGGGGGGCAATGCAAAACCATAGAATCCTCATATAACGGGGTTATGAGGAACATCATTTACCTCTCCCCAGTTATAGCTTGACCGTGGTACAGTATATTGGAATATGATCATTTAATAAAGGTATTTTCGGGGGGGGGGCATGTTTCTTACAGTGTTGCAACCATATCCGCGATGTTTCGGACCGAGTTGTATAGGGCTTGAACTGTAGGTGTATTAGAAATTATAATAGAGCACAACTTAAAACAATCTCCCTCTTTTCTCTCTCATGCAGAAACACATGCATGCAGAATGTTATGTTTTATTTAACGACGCTCGCAACTGCAGAGGTTATATCAGCGTTGCCGGATGTGCCGGAATTTTGTCCCGCAGGAGTTCTTTTACATGCCAGTAAATCTACTGACATGAGCCTGTCGCATTTAAGCACACTTAAATGCCATCGACCTGGCCCGGGATCGAACCCGCAACCTTGGGCATAGAAGGCCAGCGCAATACCAACTCGCCAACCAGTTCGACACATGCATAAATAAAACTACGTAACAGTGCTAACAGAAACTTTTTTATATGAAGCTTACCTTTCTGAAGATATAATATGAAATGTAAACTCTGATTATTTTATTATAATCTCGTCTTTAAGTTTACGCATTATACCGGGATCACTTTTCTTTTTCTGCATTGTTGTGCTGTGTGTTATTCATACATCTCCAAGTGGCTGCTGAACATCTGCAGACTTTTAACACATTAGTACAGGCTGTTACAAAAGAAACAATACAGTGCTTCCATTCCTCAAATGACGTATAGCAATTCTTATACATTCAGAAATTTAAAATAAATTTTATAGTCCAGACACATGATCTCAAGACATTAATTCGCCAAATTAAGCACAGAAACTTAATCATAAACAAAAGCAAAAAAGATCTTTTGAATTCAATATTTTCTAACGTTAATAGAAAATGAAATAAGTATAATAACTCTTCAATAACTGTCTTATTAACCTAAGAAATAATACAAAATTACATTAGGTCATTACACAATTAAACATGACTAGCGCTTTCGCCAGTTAATGGCATCTTCAGGTTTATTAGCATATAATAATTCTTTGAGCATAAAGACAAAAGGCAAGATAATAAAATATAAAGAATTACATGAAGTGAAATAGAAGGAGATTAATTAAAAACAGTATTACATGAATAACTGTACAAACACAGAGTAATGTGATAATAATCACTTAAAGACGTAGTGGTTATTACCACTTTATTCTGTGTTTGTACAGTTATTCATGAAATACTGTTTTTAATTAATCTCCTTCTATTTCACGTCATGCAATTCATCATACTTTATCTTGCTATTTGTCTTTATGCTCAAAGCATTATTATATGCTAATAGACCTGAAGATGCCATTAATTGGCGAAAGCGCTAGTCATGTTTAATTGTGTAATGACTAGACATCGGATTTTTAGGCACTAAAAATTGCAGTTTTAGGCGCCTAAAATAAGCTCAAAATTTGTAAAATTAGGCTCTATTTTAATGAAAATAGGCATTTTAGGCACATCAAGGTATCATACTTATTTCTTTCACTGAAATTTTTAGTTATACACTAAAATACGCACAAAAAAAGTATGTTTAAACATTAAAAAAGAATACTATTGTCCTGGTCGTTTCGCTCTCCGACGTGTTGTCGAGGTGGGGAGGGGAAACGGGAGTGACGTGACAAGATGGCTGTGGTTTGTGGGTGGGGGATACGAAACTGTGGTGAAGTTTAAAGGAAAGACTGTTTTTAAAGTAACATGGTTTATTACAGAAATAACAGTGAAAGTGTAACTATGGTTCCCTCCTAGTTCTGTGGTAGGGGTAACGGGGGAGTCGTGATAGAAATTGATGGTTTAGAAATTCGTCCTGAGGCTTAGATGCGGGGAGAGTTATGATGGGTGATAGTAAAGTGCGACTTGAGTGAGAGGAAGGTAGGAGTAACGGGAGTGCCTGGGGAAAATCGGCTTGCTCTCAGGTGTGTTGTGGGGGGTAGGATAACGAGAGAGATGGAATGAGGTAGAAGGTTAGTTCTCTAGTTCGAAGGATCAACACAGCGTGCTGTGCGACTTACCGACTTCGAGAACAAGCTCCTGGCATCGGAGGATCAACACAGCGTACTGTGCGACTTACCGACTTCGAGAACAAGCTCCTGGCATCGGAGGATCAACACAGCGTACTGTGCGACTTACCGACTTCGAGAACAAGCTCCTGGCATCGGAGGATCAACACAGCGTACTGTGCGACTTACCGACTTCAGGAGCGGGGAAGGGTGACCTCTATCATCGACGGATCAACAGAGCGCACTCGCGACTTACCGACTCTAGAGGGGGGGGGGGCTGAGGAGATGGTTGTGTTTAATCGAACAAGCCGGGGTAAGAGCTGGGAGTCGAAGTCAGGATGGTGAGAGATAAGGGTGATCAGGGGAGAGAAGTGTGCGGGTTGGAGGTGGTGATGAGGCTTGTAGCGAGACTAGAATAAAATAAGTTTAGAATACGTAAGAAGTGAGGCTAGTGTAGGAAAGAATACAGGAGACAGGGGCGCAGCTTGGCTCCCTGTTCCCGGAGTGGTGGCCGTGTGCAGACACGTCCGAACAAAAGACAACCATAGCGTAGGCCTGGTTGGGAGACTGCTGTCAGTGACGGAGGTCGCGCTAGAGCTACCTCTTTGCCATCTGACGAACGAGTGACTGAAGTCGCTCGAAAAAAAAAAATCGAAAAATCGAAGGAGAATTGGGAGGAAAATTTAAAAGGTACGCAAAACGCGTCCTTGCAAGGGGTTGGGGGCTGTACAAAACTAAATATGTGAGCTCCAAGCTTGTTGGCCACTAGTCTCACTCCGGGTTACGCTGCTCCCCTGAAGGAGCTCTAGAAAATTTTGAAGGGGAAGCCGAAAGACTGAAGTCGCGGAGATGCGTTTTATTTATACCCCTCGGAACAATGGTGGTTGAGGACGCCATTGACGTCACAGTACCTGGGGATATTTCTATTGCCAACGTGACTCGTCGCCGCGCGATCTTTGCTTTCTCCCTCACAAGAGGGGGGAAAAAAAAGCGAGCCAACCTGCTTTCTGAGAGAGAGAAAGCAGCGACTCTAGTTTGCGCGGGTAGGTTTGAACCGTTTAAAGTAGGACGCACGGGCATCGAGAATTGATATACACAACACTATATTATATTAATAAACAGAGCTGCACTAATTTAATATATTGAAACTAATGAAATAATGATTATTGATATCAAGATTGCTCATTTTGAGTTATTGAAATTCAGTTCCATGCTCAGACTTTATTATAATTATCTGCACAGTACACCACCAGAATTTTTTCTAAATTCTCCACAGTTAACTTTTGCCTTTTGTCACTGAGAATCATTTTGAAAGCAGAAAAACTTCTTTCAACCGAAACTGATGTGAGAGGCGCAAATTTTAAATTAGGTACAATAGAAACATCTATACTTACTGGAACATTTACACTTTCCCCCGATATCACTCTTGATACTTTTTCCAACAATGAAAATCCTACATTCTTATTTAATACGTTGTCCCACTTATTTTTAACTTTTTTCCCAGTTTCGCCCAAAGCAGAATGTATGTTCACTTGAGCTTCCTTTACTATTGCTATTTGGCTACAAAGAGATTGTTTTTCACGTTCTAATTGTTCAATGCTTGCAGGTATGAAAGAAAAGTTTGATGTTATGTAGGCAATATCGTTTTTCACTCGTGAGTCATTCAGACAATCTTTCACTGCTTTCACACACGCTGCACTATCAGTTTCAGGTAATTTTTCAATAACTGTGACCACTTCTTTAAAATACTTAGAATAATACACCACTGACTGAATCCAGGTTCCCCATCGTGTAACAACCGGCTGAGGTGGGAGTGGGATATCTGGAAAGTTCTCTCTGAATATTGAAATCCTGGATGGGGCTTTACAAAAACATTTTTTTGTGTTAGAAATAAACGAATTGACGAGAGGAAATTCATTCCGGATTGTTTCAGAAACCCTGTGAAGGCCATGTGCTAGACAGGTTACATGCGTGAGGTTAGGATAAAATGTTTTAAGAAGTGGAGCTGCAGCAACCATGTATGAGGCAGCATCAGTACAAAACAACAGAACTTTAGAATCGTCTATATTACCTGAGTATAAAGACTGTAGGCCTTTATTTACAAAATAAGCAATGGCTTGGCTATTCACTTTCGAAAGTTCCTTAACACATACGAGGTGTGGAATCGAAGGTCCATCAGGACTAAGTTTTCCTACTACCATATTTGCTATATACCTATTCATGGGATCTGAGGTTTCATCCACAGAGACCCATATGTAAGAATCACCTATATCCTCCCGAATGGAAGCTAAAGTTTCATTATATATTCTGTCTAAGTAATTTTTTCTTAGGGTCGACTCAGATGGGATATTTTGTTTGCAGTATTTTTGTAAAAACTGTCTTAAAACCGGATTTTCAATTGCATTCCAGGGAATGTTAGCAGCAACAAACGCTCTGGTTAAATCAGCATAGAAATTGCTGCTGAAATTGGATGAAGTAGGCTGTGTTAGTAAAGTTTGTTGCAGTTGATTTTTCTGCTGAGCTTTAGCCTAATGAGCCGCTCCTTGCACATGTTGCTTTAGGTGGCAGTTCTTTTCTTGCGAAATCTAAAAATGTAAAGTAAACTGAATTAAAATAAAATCCTAATTGTTGTATTGCCGTAATTCTATCACAAAGTTAGTGGGTTCGAACAATCAAAATTTTAATGACCTGCAAATACTTTAACTATCGGAATTTAAAAGGTTAAAGTGTAGTGGTCTTAAAAAGAATTATACCTCAGGATAGCTCAGTCAATGTATAAATATTATAGTCCTACTCATTAAAATTAATAGAATTTATATATTTCAACTATTGTTACATACCTGCTTGCTACAAATCTTGCAGAATATTATTTTTCCATCATAAGTGAATTCTGAATATTCTGTCAGCCATTGCCAGATCAATGTAGATTTTGCACTTATATTTTTCGGCATTATCGCGTTAAACTTCACAGGAAAACGTCCTACCGCTCAAAACTTCTCAACACAAATAAGGTGAGGGAAAGAGCAACTGTTAACGAGCATTCAAATGAACCGTTGTTATTGAGATTCAATTGGACAAAAATACAAAGTTCCACTTATTGTTGCATTTCCTGGTAGCGTTAACACTAGGAGGGCCATTCTTTTAAATAATTTGTAACGGTTTACCCTACTAATTCGCAGTTTTACGACTTTTCATAAATATTTCAAAATCACTCTTTCTCCAAAAATTGTGATTTTATGACACTCTGAAGGGCAGTACAGCTAATCGGTTTCAGACCGAAAACAGTCATTTTTATAGTATAGTATATCTCTGAATCGGTAGCAGCACATGTTGTGATTGTTGCCTGCTTCAAAACTAAGGTTGGTTCTTTGTCGGCATTTATGCCTCCAAACATGTTAAATTCGGTGAAATCTATTGCGAGTGTCGTGAGATTCAAAACATTTTGTTTCCTTTATCAATGGTTTCATGGCCGGTGTGAAGCAAACTTTCCACTTTTTAAATGCCTTAAATTTCGCAGTGAATGCATGTATAAATTACAAAAAGTAAGAGTAAAATGCGAAACTTTACAGTGAGTTAGGCATTTTTAGGCGAATATTAACAAATTAGGCTCTAATAACCGTTTTAGGGCATTTTAGGGCACTATAAAACTCTTTGAATACCTTTCAATTTCCATGAAACACAAATATTAATAATTATTTTTACTTTTCTCCTAAAGAAACAAAATAGGCATTTGCCCTAGAATCCGATGTCTGGTTATAACATACTTTGGAAGGTTTCCGTGCTCCAATTCTAAATATTCAAAACAAGAATTTAATTCTGCAGTCTTCTTAGCACTGCGAGAAAATTCTTCATAAATTTTCAATACTAAGCTTTGAACATCATACTATAACTTTTTTGCAAGAATATCTAGCCATGTTTTGTTTTATTATCCAATTTAATAAACCCTAGTTCACCCTGAGGTATATTAGGGTTATAGTTGGCATCAAAATATATATTTTATAACCAAAAAGCTATAGTAAAATTATAATATAAAATTGTGGTCACAGTTACAATTCACATGAATTATGTAGAAGAATGCACCTTAATGAAAAAATGGATCCTGTTAAAGATCAATGAAATGTTTGAGGAATAATCAATGCAAAAGATATACAAGAATGTCTAACCGTTTCAGAGTAAATACACGACTTTAAAAAGATAAACAATAGTATATTAATATAACAAAGTTTGACTTTCACTTTCAAATTAATACTTAATTCATGAACAATGGAACAGTTAAGAGTAATAAAAGGATATTACAAGCAATGATTTACGTTTACAAGTTAAATATGTGATTCAGGAACAAGTACAATGATTAAAATAATAACACAAGTAATGACTTATAACTGACGAAAAACGAAATTCTTGAAGGGAAATATATAATAGTAGGGGGATTACAAAAGATTTAAAAGCAAATGTAAACAGTAAAGAAATTATCTAGCCATGTTATGGAGAATGTGGCAAGTACAATTTGCTTCAATCCTGGAGATATTTATTTCCCCAAGTCTCTTGAATACAGACGTCTTGTTTTTGCCATAATTTACTGCAGCAATGTTCGCAGTATATGCACTGACACTCTTTATATCCGGTTTTAAATTTTGCAATATACCACAGTTTTGCAGTAATGGCATCAGAAGTCTCATTGTTTTCTACAAAGAAATCGAGCAACTTATCCTGAACGCCATTTTGTGCATTAAAATATCTGACAGCAATAGGAAACACTTCTTGTTGCCCTTGTTAGACGCATCAGTGATAAGAGAAAAATAGACACGCCATTTTCTTCACTGGAACTTCGCAGATCTTCCAGCACAATCTCCAAAGCTTTAGGAGACAGAAAATTTTCAATTATAGCTTCTGCCTGAATCCTTCCTAGATGCAACTTTTTTTTAACATGAATCTGAAAATTGTTTGAGCTTCATGCTGCAGTATAAGGCTTAAATAGCTCTGATAATGATTGACACAATGATATACACTGGCGGCTTCAATTGCAGCTACCTTATGTTCTTCTTGTGAATCTCTTCTTGTCATGAATGAAGTCATCAGTGTGTTGATTTTAGCTAATGAAAAAGCATCCTTTTGGCGCTTGCTTGTAATATGAGTTCTTAGAGCTTTCTAGCCATCATGTTTTACAGTGGAAGTAACATCATAAAGTATACATTTCGCAGTAAAATCATCGATCTTAGAAAGGTATAACTTGTATTCATCTTTCTTCAACCAGTCTTCATTGAAGGATGTTAAATAGTTTTTTCCTTCTTGGGACGACATGGAAGATGTTCTCTTCCAATAGTCTCTGCAATGTTCACTAGAGCGACATCAAATCGGACAATCCTTCTGTGCTGTTCCGCTTTCCAGTCAACTTAACCTGTAACATTTTAAGTATAAAATTTAAATTCCAAGTCTTTAAGTTACATTGGCACTGCGTAATTGTATGTAGGCCTAATTGTTGCAATATTTATCATAGTGGCAGAAATCGCAACTAAAACCAATGTGCACCCTGTGGTTTAAATTAATAAAATTAATATCGTGTACAACAAACTGTAAATAGGGTATTCGCGAATAAACGTTGCAAGTTCACCATCCACTGGCTGATGTCCATTGCCAAATGCTCAACATTATAGCGAAGGTCTAAGAGGCCGTGATTCTTTGCAGAAGTTTGCTACCATCCCAGATCACATATAGATTGCTCATTCCTATGTTAAAATCGGTTGCACTTTGTAGAGAACAACCGCCAGATCGCCACCCGTCCGCCGTAAAGGAACACGAAATGGCAGTACAGTCACTAATGCAATTCAAATGGGAGTTATGACGTGACTCCTTATATAACTGGATGACAGCATAGCAAACCTGACAAAAATTGTTACCGTCAAAGCCTATAACGCCGAGCAATCTGGGTATATATGATCTAGGCTACGATCATAGCTGCCGTGTTAGAGCTTCATGTTGCCAAGCCCCTACAGTCCCGGCTATGCAGAACAGTGAGCTGGTGCAGAACGAGAAAACCGCACAGGGACAAATTTAACGCTGCGCTCGCCGCCATGTTGATAGAAAGCATACGCATAATATTAGTATACGTAAAGCACATAATTTAAGGCTGTGATGATAACAAAATTGACAGACTATGGCCAATTTGGACGTTTAGTGTAGAGTTGGAACGCATTAAATACATTCAAAGTTTCATTGATGCGACAGAGGATTAAAGAAAAAAAAAAAAAAAACGCACGCGCCAAGTTATAAAAGACCTGTTCATATATTCATACATTGGCCACAAAATACACATTATAAAATTATTTTACGATAGCCAGTAGGTATATTGTCAGGTTTTAGAGAGTCGAAAATTATATTAACCCATTATATCCCGAAATAAAATATTTTTTAATTTTTGTACTAAATTTGAGTTATAGTATGCCCTTAGATCACTTATGACATGTAATGGTTTTATTTTGAGGATAATGTAAGTTACATGTGTTTTTGAAGCCGTATGAAAAATCATACGCTGGGCGTTTGTGTGTAGTACAAATAAATTTTCTGTTCATATGAGTAAACATATGCTGCACGTGATATTTTATGTATTTTACACTACATATGTACTAATAACAATAATAAATTGCTACATTTTGTAAACAATGGCACTGTCTCGTGTTAGAATTTATATTGTTATCGCAAATAGTATTGCAAGAAACTGTTCTTTGGATGTAAACCAACATTACATCTCACACGTCGAAACTTAGAACACTTTCCACACTTCTTTTGATTTTTACTCCCTCGAGAACATTTTCCTAGTCCCAGAACATTGTCATTGCATATGTTGGTAGCTATAGTAACTACACTGTTGCCATGCCACTTGATAAGTGTTATCCAATTTCTGTCCTCTTGTAGTACGTGGTATGAACCTCTGGGATCTCTCTTCATATCGTGTAATGGAGCTGTATCCACTCGATCATTACGTGTAGTTCCTATGCAGTTGATACCATTTCCTGACAAGGTTTTGAGAAGAGGAAGAGAATTGAAGTAATTGTCAATATAAACTGTACATTTCTGAGGAAGGAATTCAATATATAGTTTTTCGGAAATAGCAGTTCCAAGTGTTTTGCCTTCTTCTCTATCACTTGCACCAGTATAGGGTTGAAAACTAACGAGGTAACCCGTGGATGAACAAGATGCTAACTTGTATCCATACCGAATGGACTTTCCACGAATAAATTGTTTCATGGAGTGATGCCCATATTATGGTTCCATTGCTTCGTCCAGAGAGAATTTATTCCCTACTGGGACAATGATGCTTCCAAATTTATCATTGAGATGTGTAATAAGTGGCCGGATCTTATATATTTTGTCTTCTGGTATTGTTATCGTTCAAGTGAAAAAATCTATGTATCTGATCGAAGAAATTTCTTTACATTGCGTTGCTCGCAAGAGCATTGTTGGTGTCAGGTCGTCTCTACCAGAGGTACATACGACGATGCATAATTTTCAGTATCCAGATAAAAGCAAAATCGCTTTGTATTTGTATATATCTTCTGATGGCAACTGGATCATGAAACCCTTTTTTGATGCATATTTAACACTTTCTCTAACAGTGTGTTCAACAATTGCATCAATTATATGTCTGAATACATCAATAGATGCGGCCTTATTGTGTAAACTACTTATATACAGTATGTAGGAATGAAATCAGGTATTTTTGCAATACTATTATCAGAATCCAAATTTTTTTCAGTATATTTTCTCTGAACTTCATCTACTTTTATTTTCTAGGTCTTTTGTGTACACTACTTTTGCTTTTTGTTCCTTATGTTTCGTTATGACCTGAAAGTGAATCTTCTTTATATGTACAAAATTCCAGTACCTTGGAAATATTATCAAATACAGATTGCACCTCCATTTCCTGACTCAGAACACCTCTCCATAAATCTAGAAAATGTGCTTCCTCCCCTCCTGGTCATTTCCAGCATCATCTTGGTCGCTATCTGGACAAACACATGGTGGTACAAGAACCAATTATTCTGAGATACTTTTCTTATGTCTTGCGCTACTTCATCATTCCCATCCAAATTCTTCTAATACACTAAATATCTCTTCACTGGTAACTTTCGGTACTGGATCCCGGACTCATTTCACTGGTATCATCACCTTCATCTCATTCAGACGCTAAATAACCGGAGATGTTGATAAAGCGTCGTAAAATAACCTACTAAAATTAAAAAAAAAAACCTTCTCTGGTTTCCAGAACTCTAAAACAATACGAAACTCGTTACTTCCCATCGTATGATTTATCATCAGACATCGGATTCTAGGGCAAATGCCTATTTTGTTTCTTTAGGAGAAAAGTAAAAATAATTATTAATAATTGTGTTTCATGGAAATTGAAAGGTATTCAAAGAGTTTTATAGTGCCCTAAAATGCCCTAAAACGGTTATTAGAGCCTAATTTGTTAATATTCGCCTAAAAATGCCTAACTCACTGTAAAGTTTCGCATTTTACTCTTACTTTTTATAATTTATACATGCATTCACTGCGAAATTTAAGGCATTTAAAAAGTGGAAAGTTTGCTTCACACCGGCCATGAAACCATTGATAAAGGAAACAAAATGTTTTGAATCTCACGACACTCGCAATAGATTTCACCGAATTTAACATGTTTGGAGGCATAAATGCCGACAAAGAACCAACCTTAGTTTTGAAGCAGGCAACAATCACAACATGTGCTGCTACCGATTCAGAGATATACTATACTATAAAAATGACTGTTTTCGGTCTGAAACCGATTAGCTGTACTGCCCTTCAGAGTGTCATAAAATCATAATTTTTGGAGAAAGAGTGATTTTGAAATATTTATGAAAAGTCGTAAAACTGCGAATTAGTAGGGTAAACCGTTACAAAATATTTAAAAGAATGGCCCTCCTAGTGTTAACACTACCAGGAAATGCAACAATAAGTGGAACTTTGTATTTTTGTCCAATTGAATCTCAATAACAACGGTTCATTTCAATGCTCGTTAACAGTTGCTCTTTCCCTCACCTTATTTGTGTTGAGAAGTTTTGAGCGGTAGGACGTTTTCCTGTGAAGTTTAACGCGATAATGCCGAAAAATATAAGTGCAAAATCTACATTGATCCGGCAATGGCTAACAGAATATTCAGAATTCACTTATGATGGAAAAATAATATTCTGCAAGATTTGTAGCAAACAGGTATGTAACAATAGTTGAAGTATATAAATTCTATTAATTTTAATGAGTAGGCCTATAATATTTATACATTGACTGAGCTATCCTGAGGTATAATTCTTTTTAAGACCACTACACTTTAACCTTTTAAATTCCGATAGTTAAAGTATTTGCAGGTCATTAAAATTTTGATTGTTCGAGCCCACTAACTTTGTGATAGAAATACGGCAATACAACAATTAGGATTTTATTTTAATTCAGTTTACTTTACATTTTTAGATTTCGCAAGAAAAGAAGTGCCACCTAAAGCAGCATGTGCAAGGAGCGGCTCATTAGGCTAAAGCTCAGCAGAAAAATCAACTGCAACAAACTTTACTAACACAGCCTACTTCATCCAATCTCAGCAGCAATTTCTATGCTGATTTAATCAGAGCGTTTGTTGCTGCTAACATTCCCTGGAATGCAATTGAAAATCCGGTTTTAAGACAGTTTTTACAAAAATACTGCAAACAAAATATCCCATCTGAGTCGACCCTAAGAAAAAATTACTTAACACAGAATATACAATGAAACTTTAGCTTTCATTCGGGAGGATATAGGTGATTCTTACATATGGGTCTCTGTGGATGAAACCTCAGATCCCATGAATAGGTATATAGCAAATATGGTAGTAGGAAAACTTAGTCCTGCTGGACCTTCGATTCCACACCTCTTATGTGTTAAGGAACTTTCGAAAGTGAATAGCCAAGCCATTGCTTATTTTGTAAATAAAGGCCTACAGTCTTTATACTCAGGTAATATAGACGATTCTAAAGTTCTGTTGTTTTGTACTGATGCTGCCTCATACATGGTTGCTGCAGCTCCACTTCTTAAAACATTTTATCCTAATCTCACGCATGTAACCTGTCTAGCACATGGCCTTCACAGGGTTTCTGAAACAATCCGGAATGAATTTCCTCTCGTCAATTCGTTTATTTCTAACACAAAAAAATGTTTTTGTAAAGCCCCATCCAGGATTTCAATATTCAGAGAGAACTTTCCAGATATCCCACTCCCACCTCAGCCGGTTGTTACACGATGGGGAACCTGGATTCAGTCAGTGGTGTATTATTCTAAGTATTTTAAAGAAGTGGTCACAGTTATTGAAAAATTACCTGAAACAGATAGTGCAGCGTGTGTGAAAGCAGTGAAAGATTGTCTGAATGACTCACGAGTGAAAAACGATATTGCCTACATAACATCAAACTTTTCTTTCATACCTGCAAGCATTGAACAATTAGAACGTGAAAAACAATCTCTTTGTAGCCAAATAGCAATAGTAAAGGAAGCTCAAGTGAACATACATTCTGCTTTGGGCGAAACTGGGAAAAAAAGTTAAAAATAAGTGGGACAACGTAATAAATAAGAATGTAGGATTTTCATTGTTGGAAAAAGTATCAAGAGTGATATCGGGGGAAAGTGTAAATGTTCCAGTAAGTATAGATGTTTCTATTGTACCTAATTTAAAATTTGCGCCTCTCACATCAGTTTCGGTTGAAAGAAGTTTTTCTGCTTTCAAAATGATTCTCAGTGACAAAAGGCAAAGGTTAACTGTGGAGAATTTAGAAAAAATTCTGGTGGTGTACTGTGCAGATAATTATAATAAAGTCTGAGCATGGAACTGAATTTCAATAACTTAAAATGAGTAATCTTGATTTCAATAATCATTATTTCATTAGTTTCAATATATTAAATTTGTGCAGCTCTGTTTATAAATATAATGTAGTATTCTCTTTTAATGTTTAAACATACTTTTTTGTGCGTATTTTAGTGTATAACTAAAAATTTCAGTGAAAGAAATAAGTATGATACCTTGATGTGCCTAAAATGCCTATTTTCATTAAAATAGAGCCTAATTTTACAAATTTTGAGCTTATTTTAGGCGCCTAAAACTGCAATTTTTAGTGCCTAAAAATCCGATGTCTATTTATCATACACAACAATTCAATTTGTCCTAGTACAATAATGTAATGGAGCTACCTGTCAATAATGGGATTATAGAAGCAGTAGAAGATCATTCTTTACATTATTACATAAGAAAGCGAGAAAATTGCAGTATTATATATAATAAAGCCAAACTTGTTTACCTCGGTGCGTTTTTTCTTCCATTGATAGACATCTTGATGTTGTCTACTGTACTAAAGGACAAAAGACAGTTTCACAAACGGTGAAAGTTTCTGTGTGGTAAATTCAAACATCCTTGTATAATAACAACAGACAAAACCCTCATAACAAACAATATTTACATTGTTAAGTGAATAAACAAAATTACGTATTTCTCGTATGATATTTCATACACTGGGATATAATGGGTTAACATACATTACTTTTAGATCACAATACACAAATATATGAACCTTGATTACACAAATTCTTATTATAATAAAATTCTTCAGAGAAATAGAGATGTGATAATCACTATAGCCTTTAAATGCTTTAGAGAATCGAAAATTATAATACCGGTACATTTAGACCACAGGGCATAAATAATTAATCTGGCAAAATCTAATGCTCAAAGGTAGCCAAATTACACTGCATTTATAAGTCATTCTTCAATTAATGAAGATAATTATATCAATCATAAAAAGTACCGATACCAAATACATTGCAAATAATGGATAACATGAAAACCTAAGAACTAAATATAGGCTAATCACCTTATGCAAAATAAAAAAAAACATACTTTTTATGGGTGGATTTCTTTCCACACTGTATTGTTATTTTTAATACATAATTATTATAATTTTTTGCGGAGTGATGGTATCTAATTTATATGCACATATGTAATATCAATATCAATAAGATGGCATGCCTTGTTTTTAATAAGATATGTCTGGCAAAATATAAAAGGGTTATTTATAGCTGAACTATATACATTTATAACCTCCAGAGAAAAATAATACACTAGGAATATCTGCAAAACAACAAAAATTGCTGTGCAAATGACAACATAGACAACTCACAAATATAAAATAATTTTAAATAAGCACTTCAACGCATTATGGAAAGATAACATACCTACTTCTTGATTTTTCAAAGGATTGTTTTAGGTAGATGTTACCTGATGATGACTTACATATTGACACATTAAAATGGAAATAAATTATAATAGGCCTTTATATAGGTAACTATTTACAGTATATAATCCCAATAAAAGATAATATTGGAAATGCCTGCAAAATAAATTGATGTGCAAATGAGAACATAAACACCCCCTAAAAAAACTAATTTTAAATGAACACTATAGCCTAACCCTGAACCTGTGGACAGATTGATGCCTAATAAAATTATAAACTTTTTAAACTACCTAAGAAGTCTATATAGCTACGTATGCTACAGTTTCAGTGTAGCCTCCAAAATTTAATGTTACTATTTTAAAATCTGCGTATTTACTTGTGAAAAGAAATTCCTGGTACTTCAAGTCACGTGTTCTTGCAATTATATGCCGCACAAGGAAACACGGTTTTACACTGTTTACAAAGCACATAACTTCATACCAACTATCATAATATTTACAAAACATATAAATTCATACTATTAACACATCAATTTACATCACTTTCACAGTATCCATGAGAAACACCCGAGACGAAACAAAAACACAAGAATGACACTATTATGTTTAGGCCTACCGTTACTGTTTCCAACAACATGGCGGCGTAAACATGCGCAGAATGTACAGAACACCAGCGCTATAATATGGATTTCAATGCGTGAATGAAGCGTCACATTAAAAAAAAAAGTAATTATTGCACAGGAAGCCTTTTAGATATGTCTAACTCTATCACAAAATCCATTGTCTAGAGTAATCATTTTTCGTAAGAAAAAATTTAAATTTTTAATTACATTTTTATAACAAAAAATTGTTATATATTCCACAGTATGAAATGTAGAGAGATTGGGTTAGTATAAACTATTGTAATGAAAGACTTTGAAAGAACTTTAGGTAAACTCAGAATATTTCGAAAAGGGAACCAAAATATCAGGGATGCTGTAAAAGACAACCCGTAAAGGACTAGTTCAATTAAATAAAGAATGAATGTGATGAGCATATAACGAGAATTCAGGCGGGCCGGGTTCGATTTCCGGCCAAGTCGGATGAAATTTTTGGCGGGAAAAGCAGGAGTCTCAGAGAGGGTTTCTCAAGGTACTCGCATTTACCTCTATCATTCCACCAACACTCTTCACCTTCCCCTCATTTCATCTATCATCTGGTGTCTTCGTCTTCAAATCACTCACAAAACTGCACACGTCTATCAATGTCATCACCATGAAGTTCCTGCACAAAATGCAAACGATATGGATGGAAATGATTCGAGGGTAATATCCTCACACGGAAGCTTGACTGATGGCACATTCTTGTGCCACTTTTCTTGCTGACCGTGTTAGACTATCAGCTTAGCTAGACTTGCTGTACGTGACCGTCCCGAAGGTGTTTTTTTTCGTGGATACTGCCTGTGTCCTTGAACCGTTGCAGTAATCGACCAATGGTTGCGTGGTGTGGCTTAGGTTGACCTGAATCCTGCCTGTGGTATATATTCCTCTGCTAAAAACCATTTCAGACTTCTCCTGAATTGTGTAGGCTACATTACTATTTGCTGAACCCAGCATTCTCCCTAAAACACACAAATTCACAATTACCTCTGCATCACGCTACCGACTAAATTACTTCTCTGAGTTTGTGATACTGAGTCACGTGACGAACTCACTATCCCGCGCATCGTCAGTCTCATTGGTGCCCACAATGTACACTGCATGATATAGTCTTAATCTGATTTTCATTTGTGTTTTGCCTTTTCTAGTGATTGGAGGTAGAGGGGCCTCATATGCTACGTCAGTATTTATGATTTTTACAGTATTCATGCTTTTTAATTTGCCTCTAAGTGTAATTATGTCAATTTATTCAGTGCAGGAAGCTACTGCGATAATTAGCTTCAATAGTGCGTCCTACATTGAAAATTTCAAGCGCATGATTTAAAACTACTTCTTTTCGACAATTTTCCCTTCTTTTTTTTGTCGCTATCTGCATTAGTAAATAGTTACGGACTTGTCCTATGTCACCGGACTTCAGAATCACCCTATTTATCTAGCCATAGTAATCAACAGTATTCTGCGAAATGAATAATTTCAAGGGAAAAATTGTTCCGGGGCCGGGTATTGATTCCGGGACACTTCGCTTAGCGCACGAATGCTCTACCGACTGAGCTACCCAAGATCTACACCCGACACTGTCCCAATGTTTCTCTTTATATCCACATAAAACAAAGTGAGCTGAAAAGGCGTCAGAAACCCAACTTTGAGTGCACACAAACTCTGTGTGACTTGAATTGTGGTTTTCTGTTAACGTACCTACAGCGGCGTATATATTATGCAAATCTTGTCTTGTCAGCCGTCTTGGGACGGTGTCGGATGTAGCTCCTAGGTAGCTCAGTCGGTAGAGCATTCGTGCACTAAGCGAAGGGTTCCGGGATCAATACCCGATCCCGGAACAATTTTTCCCTTGAAATTATTGAAGTCTGCTTCACAGGGAGCTTTACCTGAAATCCAGATTTGCATTCTGTGAAATGTTTAGTGCAGCAGGATCTCATTAAATTCAAATGTTCGTAATATAATAATAATTATTAATACTTATTCTCCGTTATATTTTGGGGTTGGTTAGGTATGAAAAACTAGCCACTTAGCTGCGAATAAATATGCATTGTTAGAAATATTATTATTCCTTTTCTAGTTGAAAAGCCGAAGCTGGGGCGACTGTGATAATTTCGTTACCATCAACATACAAGTCACGCATTAGGTGTATTGTACTGTTCGGGTTACAATTAACAATTAGCTTCTGTTATTTATGAATGAAACGCCAATTTCATTCGAGTGATCTTTTTTTTTTTTTTTTTTTTTTTTTTTTTGCAACACACGTTTTAAAATTTACACAGTATGTGCCTTATGTCTTTATTAAAGGCAAAGAATACTTCACATCCGACTAATTGGAATTGTAATATTGTTTTTACTTTCCCCAGATTGTTATTTTTGTCTGTACTGGACATTTGCAAGTCTAAAAGTTGTATTTTCCCTTAAGTAAATTGTTTTCATAATTATGTTAATTATGTAAGGCTATTGTACTTTCTAGAAGTAATGTGGTCATATAATTGTGTCTCCAGATTCGCCAATATTTTCCATAGCAAATGATTAGAATGTTGCTGGGTTTGACGCAGGGATGGTTATATGAGCGTTGAGGATTGGGTCGATAAAGCTGCAAGTTACAGTTTAGCTACTTGCAGTTTAACATCTTTTCACAAGGCTGCAACTGTGCCTGAGATGGGTTGGGATATGAGAAGGAATGACTCTATTCAAGCTGCATTCTATGTGAACTTAGAGGCTCGAAAACTGAAGGAAAAGAACTACAAGTTAGTTACCTGAGTCATTCACTAAATACTGTACTAAGTATTTTCTGGCATTTTGTAAGCTTCATTTTTATTTCTCTATTTTTTGTATTTGTCGTAGTCTTTGCCGTGAAATAATAGATTAACTTTTTATTCCAGACGTTCGGTATCTTATAAGAGATCTCAGTTCTTTCCGATGGAACATATCGATACAAATTCTCTCAATAGTCCCTCAGCTTTAACATGTATATTAAATAAAACGCTTTAGGAACTTAAATTAGCTCCAACTGAAATAAATGCGATCATTATGTTTTCGTATGCGTTGAATGTGAAAATAAATTATTTTTTTTAAATCGCATAAGGTTTTCGTTATACGAGTATCTACTATAAAACGCTCTTGCCGGCAACCAACCGCTCCTGAAGAGAGCATCTAACGTTTGCATTGGGTTGTAAACTTGCAAGCAAACGTTCTGATGGGGACAGATAAAAAATGTTAAATATTTTTCTTCCACCATGTTAATAATGTCAAAAGAAGTACTTATACAAATTTTGGCCACTCCACCGCAATTGCGAGGGCTGTAAAAAATAAGTTCGCCAGGAGACGTTAACTAAAAAAAAAAAAAAAAACAATTTCATTAGACAAATTTATTGGAATAGACACAGCAATTGTTGAGCTATTTATCAACATATTTTCCATCGCAATTGAGATATTTCTCATATCATGTGATCGACAGAGAGAGGTAGGCCTACAGACGCAGTCAAACTCTGGTTCCGATCTGAGGCGGCTGACTTTTACGGCACAAAAATTGATCCCATGGTATGACAGATGTATCAGTTCCAGTGGGGAATATGTTGACAAACAGCGCAACAATTCCTGTATCTCTTTCAATAATATTTCTATGCAATTGTGCTTTTTTCTATAAACTTCCCCGGTGAAAGTCACTTTCTGGACGGCCTCGTAATTGCGGTCGAGCGGCCAAAATTTGTATAAGCACTTCTTCTGACATTATTAATGTGGTGGAAGAAAAAAAATTAATTTTAAATTGTTTTTCCTTAATGCAAAACATCCTAGTAAATGCATGAAAATCTGAAATTTTAAGATACAGGTCCCCTTAATTTAACAAGCAAACCCCCATCAGAACGTTTGCTTGTTAGATTAAGGGGACCTGTATCTTAAAATTTCAGATTTTCATGCATTTACTAGGATGTTTTTCATTAAGGAAAAACAATTTAAAATTCCATATAAATTGACATGGTAGTTTTGGAATAATTAATATGTAAATTAAGTTAATTAATAATGCATAATCAATTTGATAGGTACACTTTTCAAAGAATGTACTAACCCTAGAGACTTGAAACTTTGTAGGCCTACTAATAACGCTTTTGTTTATAGTTTACCACCTCCTCTAGAATGCTGGCTTACTTCTTACATTATTTAAATCAATTTAATTATTTATAATTAATTTACATAAAACTATCACTTCCGGGTGACTGATAATGAAAAGAATAATGTTAAAACAATAATTGTGATAGTAAATTATTACTAACACAATAATAAAGCACTGTTCCAAATTTCAGACTGATAGCTATAATAGTTTTTGAGAAAAGTGTACTTCAATTATAAAAAAATATAGTTTTGAGAAAAAAAGTCGATAAAGTTCAAACTTACAGTTACTGTAGTTTTCAAAATGGTCCCACCGCACATATTGTACTATAGTAGTAATAGATGTATATGCACTATATCCACCTATACAGGGTCGAAGTGAAATAACTCCGCAGTTTTTCAGAGCGAATAGCTCATGTTGTATGTAACAAAAAAGTGTAATACCATATTGGTGGAAAGTTAACAGTTTTGTCAGAAAAAAATGTTCCCCCCCCCCTAAATGTATAATATTCTCTTATTCGTTAACTATTGCGAATAGGATTGTGATTTTTTGTGCAACTGGATAGAAAATCTAATAAAGAATCATTTATTCCCTTGGCGAGTTTCCATAGAGTGGACGGTTTTCTTGGAAATTTAATTTTAAAAGCATTAATTTAAAGCCACTCAACGATGCGAAATAGATTGCAATATTAGAGTCACAGAGGGAGAGATTCACCACAGTCTTGTATATACAGTCACAAAGCTCAATACTAGTAAATATGCATCCATAGATAATTGCTAACCACTAGGATCGCTAATATCGCCTCATTACAGACGATGCGAAATAGTACTGGCACAGTCTATTGTTCCTAGCACCCTCACAACGCATGCTTCGTGACTGTATACAGGGTGTTTAAAAAATACGGGGCATAATTTCAGGTATGTATTTCCCACATGTAGACAATCAAAATAGTTCATTACAACATGTCTCCGGAAATGCTTCATTTCCGAGTTATGGCCTTCACAACATTGAAATTCACCGGAACGTTTTTCTTTCCACAGCTCGTTTTCATTACAGAAGATGTTTAAAATGTCCACCTCCTGCTTGAATACAGACCTCACATCGATGTCTCATTGACTTGCGAACACGATCCCAAACTCCAGGAGTATTGCGTATGTCCTCAGAACATGCCACAATTCGATTCCGAAGGGATTCCAAATCAGGCACCGGAGACGAATAAACCAATGATTTTAAATGGCCCCACAAGTAGAAATCGAGAGGGTTCAGATCAGGTGAGCGTGGAGGCCAAGCAATTGGGCCACCTCTACCTATCCATCGATCAGGAAACCTTCGATCCAAGTACCGGCGAGCCGTACGACTGAAGTGTGCAGGAGCGCCATCATGCAAGAAGTGAATGTGTTGACGATTGATCAGTGGAGTGTCTTCTAAAACATGAGGTATGGTGTTTTCCAGGAAGTTTGTGTACGTCTGCCCCGTAAGTCTGTTTACAAGTACATGGGGTCCAACTAATCGATCACCAATGATACCGGCCCACATGTTGAGGGAGAACCGCACCTGGTGATGAGATGGAACAGTTGCACGTGGGTTTTCATACGCCCATACATGCTGATTGTGGAAATTTGTTATGCCATCTCGTGTGAACTGTGCTTCATCTGTAAATAATACTAAGGCAGGAAGGTTCGGATTTACACCACACTGCTGCAAGAACCACTGACAGAACCTAACTCGTGCAGGGTAATCTGCTGGTGACAGGGCCTGTACACGTTGCAAATGATAAGGATACAATTGATACTCTTTCAACAGTCTCCAGACAGTCGTATGAGGAACATTGACTTGCAACGCTACCCTTCGTGTGCTGATAGAAGGAGTCATGTTCACAGCCTCCAGAATCTCCTCCTGTACTTCTGGAGTTGTAGATCTTGGTCGTCCCCTTCCCAAACCAGGAGAGTTAAATTTTCCATACTCGCACAGACGGTAATGGAGACTTACAAATGTCTTCCGATCTGGACATTGTCGCTGTGGGTACCTCTCCTGGTACAAACGACGAGCCAGCGAAGCATTGCTGTCCGCCTTACCGTACATGAAGTGTATCTCTGCCAGCTCTTGATTTGAACACATGTCGCACAGTCTAACACCTGCACAACACTGAATGTAACCTTCGCCTCGGAATGAACTGTCAGAGTGCCCTCTTAATGTCTCCTATGACGGCAACGACCTGCGGAAAGAAAAACGTTCCGGTGAATTTCAATGTTGTGAAGGCCATAACTCGGAAATAAAGCATTTCCGGACACATGTTGTAATGAACTATTTTGATTGTCTACATGTGGGAAATACATACCTGAAATTATGCCCCGTATTTTTTAAACACTCTGTATACTAGACTGTGGATTCACCTAGCGCAGTCTTGTCAAGGTCAATGGCCACTACGAGAGATTTGAGGCTCGCGTGGCAATCGTAACAGCTGTCTCCTATAAAAATAATCTACTACGAACTTTGATACCTACTGTACATACGTTACAGCGTTCTTACGTTAAATGCGTTATGATACTACGCGTAAAATCCAGAACTCTGTGTACAATATGTTCGTACTGAAGTAGATTCATAGAGGCAGTTTACTCCGAAACTGTAATATTAAACATTCTTGTTGTAAAATATCTAAGTAGCTAATTACATAATATATTGCCCCCCCCCCTCACGTAATGAATAATGCATTTCAAAAGTATTGGTATTTTTAATACGAGTATTTTGAAGTATGGAAAACAGGTTTATAAACATTCGATTTATTAAATCGTTGAAATGACATTATCTCACACTTCAAATATTGCACAAGAAAATATCTACTTCAGTCATTAAAAAAAAACTTCGGTATTCACAAATTATCAAGTTTGTTCTTCTTGCTTTCACTAGAAAACTGTATTATAATATTACAATAATGATACACTTTAAAAAAAAAGTAAACTCATTCAGTAGTAAAACAAAAAGAAAAAAGACTTTATATCTCCTGACACAGACTACAGCCAATGCTTTTAGTATGTTTACTATGATCAGAGACTAGCAACTAACTTTCGAGCAATCGAACTCTCAGCTGAGCTGTCAATCATCTGTCCGCTGTAGAAACGTCGAATCACGGCTATGACAAGTAGCATTTATGGCTCATTTTGACATACCTGACCTAGGTGACAGATCTTAGTTCGTTAACCTCTTATATTACGAGAAAAATAGCAGTGTGTTAGCGGCGATATTGCCAGATTGCTGAAACTTTCTACTTAATTTTCTAATTAACTGTGTAAATCTATTCATTTAAGTGTATCCTGTCGTCCCTTTCAATCTGCAGAATTATTTCACTTCCACTCTGTATATCAATCTGTTCAGAATTGAATAACGAATACTATTGAGTAAAAATCGATATTTTGGTCAATTTTAACATACGGTTTCCCTTAATGTAACACACTTTACCAATTTGTGGCATGTTCTATGGCATGGTTCCGATTTATACTGTTTGAGAAATTCACTGTTGTTCTTGTACTGCAAATACTTTGAAAATTCAAAACTGTATTATCTTGCTACAATTCACAACATTTTGGTGTGTTGTCAGGATTGAAATCCCATTATTATTTATTATTGCACTTTAAAAGTTGAAGTTAATAAAATTGAAGTTGTGATTTAATATTGACAAAGAGTGAAATATTATATTAGCAGCTGGCATTATGCAATAATTTTAGGATTCAGTATGTCACATTTATTGACCATTCAATACCGCGATATCGTATCAGAATGCAAGTTCTCCGAACCTATTTTGATATGTTGTTGTTGTTGTTGTTGTTGTTTAGTCATCTGTCCAAAGACAAGTCTGAACCTCACAAGTGATACAAATGAGGCACCGCTTCCGAGGCAACTAAGTCAGGAGATAATGGGGTAGGGTGATCACTTAGGCTACTTTTCCCTCCATTGCATATATCGTCGACTAGCTACATATTACACTAATCAGATTTCAGATGTAGGCTATGCAAACAATTGAAGGTTTTTTTTTGGGAGGGGGGAAACAACCATAGTTCTAAAACATAAATTTTCAGGGGAAACAAAAAACTACCAGTATCTGGCATGGAGTTGTTGACATTTCAAGTGTGAAATTCATGATACCATTTCTTAAAGTGTTGTAGAAAGTTGGACAAACAGAAATACATTTATAACTTAAATTGTCTCATAGAAATGCATGTGTAAATATAGGTAACTGTGACAATGATTGTTTTACGGAAAAAAAAAACTCTGTTGTGGCTGAAATGTGCCTCTCCTTTGATCTTCTTTTCCTTCATTATATTCTGATTCTTCTTCTTTCGTTCCTTACGTTTTTTCCATGGGGTTACTTCTACACCTAAAGATGACTCCATAACTAATACAGCAATTCACGTGCTGAAGTATCTTTCTCTGAAGTGGCATTTGCCTCGTACATAAGGAGTACTGTCAATCTACTAAAGTTTGAAATTGTATGGATAAATGTTTCAAAATGAATGTTTTCACAAGAAAAGGTCTTTGGACAATGGCTGTTTTATGAAAACCACTGAAAATTTCTACTTCTTTAACATAGGACTAGTGTCTTGCATTTCATGCTCTATGTTCGGTTCAAGTTTGTCGAGCGTGACAAGAACCGAAGTCTGCTTTGAAGAAGCGGATCTGTCTCGCTCGCTCGGTATGACCTGTGCCCTTTAAGTTCGCTGGCCTCTCCTACACTCCTCTCCCAACCCTTCATGCTTTTAGCTGAGTAAGGATTTTAGAACAAATCTTGTGAAGTTTTATTTAGATGTAAGAACATGTCATTTTTATTACAAAAATATTATTAAACTTCGACAGAAATATACGTACACATAAGTACATCACATTATGTTTTTTAAATTACATGACAGTTGTTACTATAACAATTACCGAAAGAAAATAGCTATTCTTGACATAATATTCAAATAAATCACAGTTGCTCGGTAACAATATTTGTGTGACTGTACGGATGATGGAAGTATTACAGGCACTATGTTCGATTCAAGTTAGTCGAGTATGACGAAGTTCGACATTCGTCGATGTTCGCTCTGCAGAAGAAGGCCTGTCGTGTTTGTTCCACTTTGTTATAAAAATATTCGCTGTCTTCCACTCCCTCCCCTTCATGTTTTAGCACAGACCTTGCGATTAATTTTTAATGTAAAATAAGACGAAATTTGTAATGTCTTGGTTGCCTCTCTCATGTTCGAACATCGCAGGACACTATTTTAAGCCGCTTAAGGATTTGAGCACATATCTTGCGATTAGTTTTATCATATGGAATAAGACGAAGTTTGGAATATTTTGGTTTCCTCTCTCATGTTTGAACTTTGCACATACTAGTCGGTACTTTGAACATATGTATTTTCTAAATAGTTATATTTTGTTTGATTTATTTATACGTATATTTATATGAATGTTTAGTCATATTAATAACAAGAAAAATTACCTATACTCATTACTATGCGTAACTCGCAAGATGTGCCTGATATCCTTATGCAGCTAAAGCGTAAAGGCGCTGGGAGAGAAAGAACTAAGAAGAAAGGCACCGGACATATGTAAGGAAGAGGAAAGATTGAACAAACGCAAAGTAGGCTTCAGTTCTACAAAGACTCGGCAAACATTAACCGAACATAAGGCCTCTTACCGATTTTCAATGGACTCGGTTGTTTTAGTTTACTTGTTTCACTTCCACGAACTGTTGGGATGCCTGTGGAGTATGGCGAAGTTTGTAGTATCTTGATAACCCCTCTCATGTTCGAACATTGCACGACACTACATAAGACTATGGTGTTTTATTCCACTAACAACTAATTCAGTAGATGGCCCCTACAATACGCTCACCACATGATTAATATCTCAAATTTGCATTTTTGGACTGTGATTCTTATTATTTTTTAAGCTTTAATTTTTCTCATTCTGACACATAATGTTAAGTGAGCTGTACTGCCTGATAACAGATGTACACATCGGCCAGAGCCCCAATCAGAGGTTTTATGATATGTGTATGGTGAATTTACTTCCAAAAGCCTTAAATAAAAAAAAAATCATTTGATTAAATAAGCATACGAATTGTATTTCAAATATAAAGTGGGTGGTCAAGACATAAAGTTGCATCCCATGTGAGTTGGACAAATATTTTCAAAAATGGCGAAAATAATTAAATTATACTCATGTTTTATCATTTGCTGTTCCGATGGTATGGTGAGTACCGAATGGTATGTCTCGGACTGCTATTTCCCTTTAATGTGGGTGTCTGACTTTTCTCAAAAACAAACAGATTACTAAACAAATTTTATTCCAATATTATTTTAACCACGAATCCTCTCCAAATTAATAAAAATAAAAATAAAAATAAATGTATTGGATTTATAGTTTGGATTTAAACATATTAAACACTTTTTAATCTGTATTCACTCTCAATTTTAATTTTATTTTTGTCTGTATTGGAATCCCCTCCTGAGCACGAGTCTTACTCATTCAGGAGTGGGCTAGTTTATCTTTCATTGTATTTATTAACTTGTATTCATTTCAAACTTACTACCAATAAAATAAATAAATATATATATATAAATAAAAAATAAATAAATAAAATGCTCATAATATAAAATTATTCAAAAGTAAGTTCCCATTTTGAAACAGCTGTAGGCCTATCTTCTGTACATATCAGCAGTTTGGTTTCATATAGTTAGGTACCATTACTGTTTAGAAGGTTTGGGTTTTTATATCGATGCGTGTTTCGTTGCTATGGTAACTGTGTCACGCTTGTATAAACAATAATTGTTGTTCAGAATACAGACGGCAGTTGTAGGAGAGCAATTTTAATAATTTTTACAATGGTTTTATTTGTACATGATATCAAGGTTACTGTCTGGTGTGGTTTTACGTCGCATTTCATAATAGGACCGTATTTCTGTGAAGAAATTGAAAATGAACAAACAAAAATAGTGATGGTAACCGGACAGCGATATTTTCAAATGTTGCAAGACTTTGCAGTTCCAGCGTTACGGAATCATGGAATCGAAAACACCTCACATACACAATAATGTAAAAATATTTTCCCAACAGTTGGCCTTCTAGGACACCAGATATAAATCCAGTTGGCTATTGGTTATGTGGTTATCTAAAAGATAAGGTATTTCTTAGTAGACCTACTACACGTGAGGAACTGAAATAGTCAATATTGGATGTCATCGAAAACATCCCTAGGAATGTGCTTACTGATGCCGTTTATGGCATAGAAGAAAAAGTATTTCTTACTGAACAACACAGTGGTGGTAATAATTAATTTTTTTCGTGTTTTAATAAAATCCCATTTCTTTATGAACAAATTGGTATTTTTATTTTTGTGTAATCTAAAGATTCGATACATTTTATTACCCTTTCAAAGTGGGAACTTACTTTTGAATAACGTTATATATTCAAATTTGCTTACACTCATAAGGCCTATTAAGCACAGCGATTCTCTTCTGATTCCTAAGCCACCGAAAGTTTGATCCCAGATAAGGGACGACAGACGTTTCATGAGCCTAGAACTTCCTCCACAATCTCACAAATCTATCTGAAGTATTGAGTTCGGAGCTGTAAGAATTACATTTTTTATAGCCGAGTATTAATGTATTGGTCTATCGGAAGCGTCATCATAGTCTGTCAATATTTGTTCCTAAAAATAGTGAATAGAGGAATTCTTCTCTAATGACCAACAATTGAACAAAAAAATGCTTTATTACTTTAAATTTCATCTTGTCCATACCTGTGGAGTAACGGTCAGCGCGTCTGGCTGCGAAACCAGGTGGCCCGGGTTCGAATCTCGGTCGGGGCAAGCTACCTGGTTGAGGTTTTTTCAGGGTTTTCCCTCAACCCAATACGAGCAAATGCTGGGTAACTTTCGGTGCTGGACCCCGGACTCATTTCACAGGCATTATCACCTTCATATCATTCAGACGCTAAATAACCTAGATGTTGATACAGCGTCGTAAAATAACCCAATAAAATAAATAAAAACGTCATCTTATACTTTTTGTAGTGATGCAACTGAACTTACGTCTCTATATTCTATTAGTCCTCCATTGAGGGAAGGGGCGCGGGCTGGGGACTGCCCTCACACGTAAGCCGCTGGGTGGCTCTACTGGGTGTTCAGTTCAAAGTGTGTCATGGCTCGCTGTATGCCGTCATGTAGCTAGTCGATGAGCCTAGAGAATTCAATCTTCCTACACTTCCGCAGAGGTGTATAACTTATGTGCTAGAGAAGTTGCCTAGCAAGTAAGGCGTTCATTCAGAAGAGTACTTACAGATACGTACGGCAACGCCGGTAGTGGCAGGAATGTGAACTTTTTCGAAACGTGTACTGAGGTAATTTTTTTTCTTACTGTCGGGATATGGGGAGAGGGTTAAGACGATTACTTACGTATTTGTTGACATTAACTTCGACGGTCAACATGGACACGGAGCATTTCATTTGTATTGTGGAATGTTGCCGTACGGAACCGATGATAACAAATACCCTGCGTACGACTTGCCCGCGCAAAACACAGTTCGAAAGAGGTTATGGTAGCACACAGACCGAACAGACCGCCATCTGATCCTACGATGTTCAAGTTATACCGTACACGTTCTCAAGTTCAGATTGAACGCCTTGATTAATAGGCAACTTCTCTGACCCAAAAGCTGAAACTCGCTTCAAATCGCTGACTCATCAACAGCGACGTCATGACACACTTTAAAATGAACATCCAGTATTATACTAGCCAGCATGGAATGATACTCTCCGCGCTACAGCTTCCCCTGCGGGGCGTCGCCGAACTTCCCTACAGCCTCAGAATCCCTTTTATCTTTCCACTTAGGCATCACCACGGTCCTTCAACCGCAGTCCCACGAGCTACCATGAGTCTTAAGGGTCAACCCATGGTACATAACACTACCACCAACAAATAATTACCACATACCACTGAGTCCAAGTTCGGTAGCAGCTCGAGCAGACTCTGTGTAAACGCGAGCCCGAAATATGGGAAAGAAACAGATGATTATGAATGAATTAAGTGTAATTATAAAGGCGAAATGAGTGCAAGGTCCAACGCCGAAGGTTACTCAGCAATTCTGCTTCAATTGATTTAGGGAAAACCTCGGAAAAGGCCGCAACCAGGTAATTTGCCCCAACCGGGGAATTATATCTCAGTTAAGTAGACAGTTTATTTCCTAAGACTGGCGTCTCTTCATGGAATCATCCATGTCAAGTTTAAAAACCGTAGTACACAACGAAAATGTTTATCTCTCATTACTAGTGGCTGCGCTGTCAATATAAACTATATCAAAACATGGATATTTTTCGAAAGCTGTAAAATATTCTAAACATAAATTGTAGATGTGTGGGGGATCTGAAAGTCATTGGACTTCTAATTGGAATGCAATTAGGATACGCTAAGTTTTGTATGTAAGTGAAACAATCGGGATAAGAATCATTACAGACTCAAACAATGGCGTTTGAGAAAAGTCTAGCTCCAGGAGGAAAAAGAAAGTGTATAGTCCCAAGAAACTAATTCGATTAATTAAAACGTGTCTCAGTGAAACTTACAGCAGAGTCCGTATAGGCCAATTTTCTATCTGATGCTTTTCCATTCACTGTGGGCTAAAGCAAGGAGATGCACTATCACCTTTGCTTTTTAACTTCGCTCTAGAACAGTGGTCGTCAGCACTCGCTGAAATGTGCAATGGGTACGCGGTGCCGTCTCGTGCGCACCGTCGTGCAACAGGGAGAGATAGAGAGCATACCCGCTAGCAGCTACGAGAGCACTAGAGCGCACTGCGTTTTCCGCGTGCTCTGCTCTAGAATATGCCATTAGGAAAGTCCAGGATAACAGACAGGGTTTGGAATTGAACGGGTTACATCAGCTTCTTGTCTATGCGGATGACATGAATATGTTAAGAAAGAATTCACAAACGATTAGGGAAAACACAGGAATTTTACTTGAAGCAAGTAAAGCGATATGTTTGGAAGTAAGTGCCGAAAAGACACAGCATATGATTATGTCTAGTGACTAGAACATTGTACGAAATGCAAACATAAAAATTGGAGATTTATCCTTCGAAGAGGTTCAAAAATTCAAATATCTTGGAGCAAAAGTAACGAATATAAATGACACTCGAGAGGAAATTAAACGCAGAATACATATGGGAAATACCTGTTATTATTCGGTTGAGAAGCTTTTGTCATCTAGTCTGCTGTCAAAAAATCTGAAAGTTAGAATTTATAAAACAATTATATTACCGGTTGTTCTGTATGGTTGTGAAACTTGGACTCTCACTTTGAGAGAGGAACAAAGATTAAGGGTGTTTGAGAATAAGGTTCTTAGGAAAATATTTGGAACTAAGAAGGATGAAGTTTAAGGAGAATGGAGAAAAAAGTTACACAGTGCAGAACTGCACGCATCGTTTTCGTCAGCTGACATAATTACGAACATTAAATTCAGATGTTTGAAATGGGCAGGTCATGTAGCAAGTATGGGCGAATCCAGAAATGCATATAGAGTGTTAGTTGGGAGACCGGAGGGAAAAAGACCTTTGGGAAGGCCAAGACGTAGATGGGAGGATAATATAAAATTGGATTTGAGGGAGGTGGGATATTATGATAAAGAGTGGATTAATCTTGCACAGGATAGGGACGGATGGTGGGCTTATGTGAGGGCGGCAATGAACCTTAAAAGCCACTTGTAAATAAGTAAGTAATAGTATCTTTAACTTCAGACCCTAAGAAAATTTTCGTAACACCACTCTATAACAAGTTAGGCTTAACGAAAAACTTCGTTAAAGCAATGGAGAAAATGGGGAATGGATTTCAATGTTTAGGAGACAAGTTTCCGATTGAGGAATATCAAAAGTGGACATTTTCATTGATCCTCAAATCCACACCATCCTGGGAAGGGGAGAGGCTTGTTCTAGAAATAAATCATAGAAACAGGAAAAGCAGCGTGGCGTACCTTCAAATATGCTCTCAAATTCTTCATAAATCTTACAGCAGATATCTTTATCCTGCTGACAGTCCCATCTGGGTTTCTTTCCACCGAACCTTGGAGTGGTAAGCAACGAGCACGACGCGAGATTCCATTAAGATATAGGCTATAGTGTATCTCAAATAAGAAGGCGATATATATGGGCAGATGATCACCCAGCATACTTGCTGACTGTTGTTTTTTTGTTACAGAAAGTCCTGAATCCAGCTACAAATGAGATCTTCCTGAAAATAATTTTAAATTGTAAGTAGAATTTTGTAATTATGTGCATGAAATAGCAATTAATTTTAGTAACTGATATTCTGGGACATCATATTGGTGTCCTGCGCATTATTTTCAATTATAATGGACCATTTAAAATGCTTAGTGTCGCAGAATTTTATTTGCCGAAGTGAAATATGATGAAACAAATATTATTTAAAAAATGCAAACTGATGTCCGGAAAAAAATAAGTGATATAAGATTTTGTATTTAAAATTCCGTTAGAGCACACCAATTAGTAATGATTATCTACTTTTCTATCGGGGCAAAACAAAAAGTTGAAATTTTTTGTTCAATTAATTTATTACTGTCAAATAATCTTTATCCTCTCCTGTATTTCTTTTCTGAACTATAAATAATAGGCATAATAATAATAATAATAATAATAATAATAATAATAATAATAATAATAATAATAATAATAATAATTTGAGGCTATCAAGTGCAAAACTCGCCTTATCCAAAATTAAAAAAAAAAAAAAAAGTTATATATGGGATGTTGTACTTCTTGCAGCTCTCTATCTACTGATATAGTCGGTCTGTGCAAAACTTGTCTAATTCCTCTTCCATAGAGCTTAGAAAACTACTATCAAATGCAAAACTGTCCATATCCATAACGGTTTTTCCAGTTTTCTGACAAATCGCTTTACTTGGATAAGGCGAGTTTTGCATTTGATAGCCTCATTTTTTCTTCCTGTAATCCTCTGTAGTAATTCTGTTATCACGATCGCCATTTCATGCGTAGTTTGTGAACTTTTTTAACTCAGATGAGCTCGATGATGTTTTAACAATCATTAAATAGGGTCAAATAGGGTATCATGATATAAAAAAATCAATATTTTGCTGTAATTTTTCTATCAAAGCATATAAACTTTTAAAAAATTAAGCCATGTGCTACTTTAGACATATTATATGAAGGATTTCGAGCTAAATTTGTTTTTTATTAATTGTAATAATGGATAAGATTAAAACAAAATCAGTGTATCATAATAGCCTTCTGTGCAGACTATTGTGTTACACCTATAGAGTTATTCTGATATAGTGTTCTAAATCTGGCCGTATTATGCAGACCAATGAAGTAAGACTACTGTGTTGCACACTGATGTACCACCTATAAAAGTTTGGCTGAAATCACCTTAAAATTGACTAAGATTTAGCAACGTTTGTAATGACCTCTTTTTCTCTTAAAATTTATACAATTTACTGAATCTTAAACAATTACTGAAAATGCTAGGAAACAGCAGGATGTCCAAATAACGTTTTTGTGCGTAAGGAAATAGATTGAGAAAATTATGATACAGTTTATATTGCTAAAATAAATTAAAGTACGTTTCGAAATAATTATGAATGTATTTTGCAAAGTTGTGTTAAATTTTAAACGTAAGAAGAAAGACTATTAAGCTGAAATTGTTAGGTAAATAAGTAAAAATAATTCTAACATGCATTGAATGGCGTGACGCTTTGAAGATGGCTGGTAACGTAGCAGCAGTTCGTGCCATGCCTGGAAGGACTATGGACAACAACCTCTGTCGTCATTGCGGCAGCAAGATAGAAACCCTTCCACACGTCCTCGGTTCTTGCTCGCATGGCAAGGCTTTGCACAATACCAGACACCACAAACTAAGAAGCGCCATTGCTCAAGCACTATGTAATACTGGGTTTACTGTTTTCGAAGAGCTTCATGGTCTATCAATAACCGGCAGTACTCGTAGGATAGATATGATCACTTTCCAGGACCACTGGAGAGGTTTTATAATTGACTCTACAGTTAGTTTCGAGACTTGCGAGAGCTAACCGCAAGATGTCCATAAGGAAAAACAATTCATCTATGAACCAACAATCCCGTATTATCAAGAGAAATATCAATTACAACAGATAGAAGTAGTAGGCTTGATGGTCGGAGAAAGAGGATCCATCCCGAAGCACTTTGTTGATTTTTGCAAGGCTCTTCATTTGCCATCATCTATAATTACCAATGTTTGTTTACTTGCGGTGAAAAGGTTCGATTGTATTGTTAAGAAATCACCTCAGATAAGACATTGCATTGTAATTTATTTTTCTCTTTCTTGGCAAAAAAACCAATGTTTTATATTCATAACAAATCCATGTAATATGTACTTTTCAAAATTTTGTTTTGTAAATGGTATACTTTGTCTTCTAGGCAATCCCTGTTTAGGGAAAGTGTTTGATAATAATAAATAATATAATTTAATGTGAATTTTTTTAAACCTATACTGCATTGTTGGTGCCATGCCAACATGTCAATTAAAACATCCCCCAAGAGCTAAGGAAATATAAATACCCCTCAAGAGTTAATACATTACTTTAAGTTAGAAAATTGAATCACTTGATCAATTTATTTCATTGTAAACATAATATCATGATAGCTCTTCTAGCGTATCATAAGAATCCTAAAATATGTATCATTATAGCCGTTCCCATTCACATACTAATTACTGCTTTACTGCTCAACATTCATAGCTTTTCTTTGGATAAAGATAAAGCTGATGTTATTCTGAGTAAAAGGAAAATTTAAAAATTATTCTATCTTTATTCATTCAAGAGTAATAGCAAAAGTAACCAAGTATCACATTAAAGTTTCTTTCAAAAAAACAGAACTGCCTTTTCTTTTAATACATTATGAGGCTGATAATGATTTTTTTAAACTTCCTTCAATACTGCTTCTTTTAAGAATCTGAGGTACATAATAGTATTGTTAATGAGTGCTACTTTAATCAACAAAATTGATAGACTAGACAAAGATAATTTTGATCCCTAAAAGGACAGGTAGAGAAAATTTTAATAAAAAATGACTTCTGGGATTATGCAAGTGATAAAGTGCAGCGTCCAAATACGGAGATACAGGCCGTAATATGACACCTTCAAGATCGTAAAGCAAGGTCAGAGTTAATCTTAGTTATTAATCCTAGTGAATTGAGTCAATCTAAAGACTGTAAATCTTCAAGGGAATTTTGGCTAAAATTACAATAGTTTGTGAATCTACAAGTCCTCCTCGTAAATAATTTCTACTGAAACACTTACTAAGAAAATGAGCTCAAAAAGATGGTAGAGGATATATGAAAAGTTTTTCCAGCATTGCAAACAAATTTAATGAAATCGGGACTGAGGTAAATGAAGACCTTGTCATTATTTTATTGACTAATTTGCTAATGCAGTATGACAATTTTAGATCCGCAATTGAATATAGCCTAGAGTTGATTTACCAAAACTGGATACCATATTTTCTCGAATACCCTGCGCATTCTTTTTATGAAATATACTTACTTACTTATGACTTTTAAGGAACCCGGAGGTTCATTGCCGCCCTCACATAAGTCCGCCATCAGTCCCTATTCTGTGCAAGATTAATTCAGTCTCTACCATCATATCCCACCTCCCTCAAACCCATTTTAATATTATACTCCCATCTACGTCTCGGCCTCCCCAAAGGCCCTATTCCCTCCGGCCTCCCAACTCTATATACATTTCTGGATTCTCCCATACGTGCTACATGCCCTGCCCATCTCAAACGTCTGGATTTAATGTTCCTAATTATGTCAGGTGAAGGATACAATGCTTGCAGCTCTGCGTTGTGTAACTTTCTCCATTCTCCTGTTACTTCATCCCTTTTAGCCCAAAATATTTTCCTAAGAACCTTATTCTCAAAAACCCTCAATCTCTGTTCCTCTCTCAAAGTGAGAGTCCAAGTTTCACAACCATACAGAACAACCGGTAATATAACTGTTTTATAAATAATAACTTTCAGATTTTTTGACAGCAGACTAGATGACAAAAGCTTCTCATCCGAATAATAACAGGCATTTCCCATATTTATTCTGCGTTTAATTTCCTCACGAGTATCATTTATATTTGTTACTGTTGCTTAAAGATATTTGAATTTTTCCAACGCTTCAAAGGATAAATTTTCAATTTTTATATTTTCACTTCGTACAATATTCTGGTCACGAGACATAATCATATACTTAGTCTTTTCGGGATTAGTTCCAAACCTATCGCTTTACTTACTTGAAGTAAAATTTCCGTGTTTTCCCTAATCGTTTGTGGATTTGCTCCAAACATAGTCACATCATCCGCATAAACAAGGAGCTGATGTAATCCGTTCAATTCCAAACCCTCTCTATTATCATGAACTTTTTTAATGACATATTCTAGAGCAAAGTAAAATAGTAAAGGTGATAGTGCATCTCCTTGCTTTAGCCCGCAGTGAATTGGGAAAGCATCAGACAGAATCTGGTCTATACGGACTCTTTTGTACGTTTTACTGAGACACATTTTAATTAATCGAACTTGGGAATACCGAATTCATTAAAAAAATTATATAAAACTTCTCTAAACTATGTTTATATGACATTTCTTGCTCAAAATGTCTTCAGAAATAAGCTCCGTAAAGGACGGTAAATCCTCGTGAATCACCCAGTAGCTATGGGAGCGTGATTCATCTGTGGGGCACTTTGCATAACATTAACCAAGTCATATGTATTTTTGAAATCTACGAATAACTGATATAATTGTACCCTTATATACAAGTAAAAAATAAGTATACTCGGCTTATTTGAAATGAAGTTGGCCACATTGCGCGATTTTCCTCCCGCGCAATTCCTAATTCTGATTCCCGCTTCTCATAATCTTCCCGCGCAGGTGCTTCAGTTGTTAACATTGTTAAATGGCGTTTGGATTAGCAGCAGAGACCTGCATCAGAGCGAGCGCGGGATATCGTTATCAGTCCAGGAAGGCACTGACGGAATGAATAGCGATCATCTACGAATATATCCGATAAATCACGAAGTAAAGAAACACACCGAGCGATCGGGTCTGAGGACGAGCGCTCGGTGTTCATGAGTGCTCTTCCGGTAGCAGTAGGTGAATTGAAGGCTTGTCTAATCAGTACGTTTCATCAAAACGAATGTTGAAGATGATTCAATAGTATCGACGTCGATCTCAAGCAGAGGCTCGGACACCGTCTCTGTTGATGGTAAAAGATTACAAGACACGATGTCAAAAGTATATACCGAAAATAAAATTAAATCAACAGAGTCAGAGTAGTGGAAAAAAAGGGAAAGCAGTTACTAGCTCTGCTTGGACTAAATTCGGAGAAGTAAGGGATAAGAATACCTCGAAGTACATAGTATTGTCCACACTTGTGGAGTAATGGTCAGCGAGAAACCAGGTGGCCCGGGTTCGAATCCTGGTCGGGGCAAGTTACCTGGTTGACGTTTTTTCCGGGGTTTTCCCTCAACCCAATACGAGCAAATGCTGGGTAACTTTCGGTGCTGGACCCCGGACTCATTTCACAGGCATTATCACCTTCATTTCATTCAGACGCTAAATAACCTAAGCGTCGTAAAATAACCTTCTAAAATAAAAAAATAAAAATGTTTCCAAGTTAGTATGAATAAAGTTCATATTACGTCCGAGATGAAAATATATCGCTACTAATTTATTATTTGAATTTCATACATCGATAGACATTTTTAGTTATCAAGTATTAAATGTAATTTGTCTGTTTTATATACGTTTTATAGTAATATAATCAAACATTTCATTTGCATTTACAGAAAATTATCACGATTAATTGTTAAACTAAGTAGGAATGAAACATATTTATACAGAAAATCATTTCAGGCTGTTTCAATCTAAACAAAGAAAAATGTGTAATTAATTAAATTTCCACTAAATATTTAATTGTTGAGAACAATCGGATGATTTCTATAATGATTATTCCATTGTAGGATTAAATCATTCGAATGCATGAATGAATTGTTGAATAAAATTTCAGTATGTTGATTACTCATTCTATACGTAGGTCTATAGTCTGAGAGCAGCGCTCTTTTTTCTTATCGCCATGTAGGTCAGGTGTTTCATTTAATGAAGATCAGGGTCAGATTCTGGGGCTGTTAGAAGAGTCAGTACGCAAAACCCACACAGAACATTCGAAGCTTATCATTCTATTGTTGCGTCATATGATTCTGAACTCGAAGCTCTTATCATTATCATAAAATGGAACATATTCTGTTATGCAAGTACATATTTTGTATAACTTCATACGGCTTGTTGTGGTGGTAAGCAAAGTCAATGAATAATCGAGTGATATTGTGAATATTTCTATTATTTCGAATAGTTTTGATAATCAAATAATTCGAATGAATTCATTCGATTTTTACCAATACTGTACTATGTAGTACTGTAGCATACTCCGTAGTGGTTGAAGCGAGCGCTCGTTCTGACAGGCGAGCGATCCCCCGGGCGATCTCGAGCGAGCGCAGGCCAAACCCGAGCTCGAGCGATTACACACGAAGAGCATTCGGTAAAACCGATCTCAGATATCGTTAAGCATCGCTCTCTTGCAGGTCTCTGATTAGCAGTACATGTGGCAAAATCAAACAATCAAGTTCAAGTGTGATAAGTGTATAATTTGTGCGTCTTATATTTTCAATAGGCAGGGGCACGCATACCCCACTCTCTTGTTAAAAAAAATGCTTCAAAATATGTATCATCTCCATCCAGCACGATTGTGTATGGAGTTAGAGTGATGGTGATTGTGTCCAGGCGAAGACGAATACGGCTCAGAATGACTAAGATAATAGCAATGACAGGTATTTATTATAACAAACTATGTAGCATCATACAAAATAAAGATAGTTAATTTACTAACGTTAATCTGCCCTCCCAAGCCAAAAGGGCGTATCTCAAAGCTTGAATTTTTTCAGTATTGAGGAATTAGTGAACTATCAAAGCGCGCCTACTTTTAAAGTTAATTTATTGGAATTTTCAGCATATTCATTATTGAAATATATTCAAAATATATATAATACAATTTTTAGACAAATTAGGTTACATTGTTATGTACAATTTGAGATACGCCTAATTTGCTAAGTATTAATATTAATTGTTCAAGATACTGATATGCTTGGCAAATTAGGCGTATCTCATATTGTACATAAAAAGCCAGTAAGTGAAATTAATTCTGGTTTAATTTATTAATTATTTTTATTATTTTATTAAATTACAGCACGTACTGCATAGCAGTTTTGCAAAAAATACTGCAATCTAAGACAAATATTATCTAGAAAATTAGTGAAGAGAAAGGAATTTACTTACCAATCATTCTGTTAATATATTAATAATACAAAGATACAACATTGAAGTTGAAAATAAATGTTTGGTTATATTTACTAAGGTATACAGTTCACAAAACACTTCTACGTACATTACTGAGGTAAATAAATTAACTAAAAAAATACCAAAACACTGAAAAGTTAGTTAATACTAAATAATTGATACTTGAATACAATAAAATTTTAGTTACCATTTACTGGAAGATTCTCCCAAAATATCGGTCTGTTTTTCATTATTCCACCTAAATTGCGAATTATGGCACTCTTTTTTAAAGCAGGGAATCCAAGAGGTTTTCGTTGCTGCTCAGGATGTGATAACTGTTCCTTCCTTTAGTTTATTTTTCTGGTCAGGAAATTTTTGTTGAATGATGTACCATCAAAGTCATTTTTGTACTAGATACTGTATGATCCTCTGGAAACCGATATTTCAACCATATCATGCAGACAGGTTCTTGGATGAATCCGGTTCAATTTATATTGTGATGAGTAGTCAGACCAAATGAAAAAATATTGAAGCTCCATTGGCAGTACTTCAGTTTGGTAAGATGCTGATTTTGCTGCATCTACAAGTCTGCAAAATCATATTCGTCTTTTCACTGACTGTTCTACTTTGTGATGAAATGATCAGCAGCCATAAATGTATGGCCTGGTTCAAAGTATCTTATCAAAATTTCATTAGCACTTACTTAATTTGAATTAATAATTTAAATCAAGAATGAAAAGACTGTCCAGTTTTTGTTCTGAGCCGTGCAGTTGTTCAACCATAGAGTAATTTTTTAATAATCTCTCTTGTACTTTAAAAAATTGTAGAAAGTGCTTAAGATTTCTTCTTTCTCCTTTTAAAGAGAACCTCGTTTCAGACAGCTGCAAACAGCTTGCATATTTTTTGTTTTTTTTTTTTTTTTTCCCAACAGGAACGAAGCTCTCATGTAGACAGTCAAACACTTGTGATATAAGTTAGCTACCTTAAATGTATCCACTCTTGTCAACAAGGTAACTTTTTGAAGATCTGCACAATAAATTATTTCATTAACCTCTTCAATTTCTTCAGCATCTTATCTGTATTTGGCCCAAGATTTTGATGCTCTCTCAATATGTGTTTTCCACAGTTTAGAAGTTTAAAAATTAGTGTCCAAATTTTCCTTTTTGTGGCTATTATTATGCACATTGAAGATTTCACAAATTTCACATTCTTCATGCCCCAGTTTAGCAAAAGATATGTCCATTTCACTGGCTACTATTCTGTACTTTTCATATGAACATTTGTAATTAACATTCTGAGTAATAAAATCATGGTGCATGGCAGTCAGAGTTATATCACTTGGTAAATAAAGACGATTAGATGCATGTTCCCTCCGGTAATGTCCTAATGTGATATGGTAGGATTAAATGAATTTATGTGTCTACGAATAATTTCATTGTCCATTTTGTTGTCTCTAAAATATTTATTCATATGAACTATCAGTCCAATAGTGACAAAAATAAATATTATTTTACTTACGTGGTGATTATAATGGCGTTTCTAAAATAAGGTTGAGTAGAATCAATATTCTGCATCTTGACTACATAACAACTAACAAGCAAGTGAAAATTGTGACATGTTTTCAATAATAAGGTAGAAAAATTAATCGTAACACACCTTGTATAATAATTTTTATCATCGACAATGAATTAATTATAAGAACTATGTTTAAACTATGGGAAATGAGCATTCGGTTAGTAGCGATTACATTGCTGAGAACGGATTAAAACACGAAGGATTTGTTACTCATGCAGTTACGTCTAATTTGACTAGAATGGCAAATAGGAAATACTAAGCGAAAAGAACATATGTCTGAGAAACTGCCTTTTTGCTTAGAAAAATGAACTTCCGCCAAATTCGCTTAGGAATTTATATTAATTTTGAGATACGACTTTCATTAAATCACATTTTAAAGGCACAATTCATTGAGGAACGGCCATTTCCTTTAGGAAATTAATGTATTAGCATCTGAACTCTCCAATTATTTCAAAAACTGATTTTCAGAAAATTCTTGAGATACGCCCTTTTGGCTTGGGAGGGCAAATATTACAGGATATCGTGTAAACGGCCGCTTAATCTAGACAACTGACATGTAATGTGAATGCATTCAATTTGTTGGAAGTTTTATTTATTTATTTATTCATTTTTTTTTTTCTTTTTTTTTCTTTTCTCTCTTTCAAAAGTGGGGTACATGGCTTATTGGAGGACGCAGGGTAGTCGAGAAAATACGGTATACTGAACAACAAAAATTTTATAAAAAAAATGATAAATGCCTACCTACGTAGGAATAAACGAACAGGTGATTGCCGATATATTAAAGAAAATAATGATCTGTTGTTGAAACCAAGATTCAACCAAACTGAAGAGGAAAAGTTTAATATAAATGTACATATAACAGAATAAATTTGTTCGTTGTGTAATCAAATACGCCATGAAGTTTCATCTTTCAGAGCAGAAAAGTCAAATATTTCTCATGATAGCATAAAACTATCGAATAGAATTTATAAACGCGCAAATTCAACTACTGAATGGTGTATAGATAGTGAACATACTACACATTCAATCAAATCATGGAATATAGATCAATTAAAGTTGGCTTCAGGAAGGGATAAGATTCGAGAGATGCAATTGGAACTACCGCGAACTATCAGCGAAAGATACCTGAAGAAAAATAAAGAAGTTTATGTAGTATTTATGGACTTGGAAAAGGTGTTTGACAGGCATTGGAATAAATTTATGAGTATGCTGAAAAGAAAAAATGAATATGTGTGAATTGGAAAAAGGGGAGGCTATTCTGTAACCTTTATATGAAACAACGAGTCAAGGTCAAGATAGGAGAAGAAATATCAAAGGAAAGCGAAATAGGAAGACGATTACGACAAGGATGCTGTTTATCACCTACCCTGTTCAATATTTACTTGGAGGATTTAGTGAAGAACTGTTTTCAGAACATGGGAGGGATGAAAGTAGTGGAAGAAGAATAAAGTGCATAAAATTTACTGATGATATGGCTTGTTAGCAGAAGAGGAGACGATACTAAGGAACATGCTACTGGAGGTAAATGACAGCTCTAGGCGGTATGAGATGATAATGCAAATAATACGAAGACCATGGTTATTGAAAGAAAACTAAAGAAGGTTAATTTGTGAATTCGAAATGAGGCAGTAGAACAAATGGACAGTTTCAAATATTTGGGATATAGGGGAGACTGTTGTACCCTTAGCATAGTGTACCTTTGAACATTTTTTGTTTTTTAATATTTTCTGCTACCTAGAGGACTCAAACTGAAGTAGATTGTAGAGAAAGCCGCTAAGTAGCTCTGGTCGTAGTTGTATTTATTGCAAAGTATGAGTTCTGTGGACAAAATAATTTTTTTTAGTACCATAATGAACATTTCGTTCACTGATATATGTTTTATAACACAAAACCAGATTGTATTTGTTAATATCTATCAGGTACAGCATGTTCCCTATCATTTGGTGAATAACAACATATTTTAATTTCTAAGATTTATTCGCATCTCTGGTCTTGGGAACCATATTTTTTTAAACTTACATCCTCTTGTACCTTTGAACACAAAACATCTTGCACCATGGAACATGTTTCAAGGTACACGATACTATCGGTTTTTGTTTTTCTTTTATTTTAAGATCATGCCACGAAGTAAGGCTGGAGTTAAGAGGCCCCCAATTGATTCGGATGCCTTGAAGAAAGCTGTTGAAGCAGTTATTGCTCCTCCAGGAAATAAACTCTCAATCAGAGAATCCTGCTCTGGTTTATGATTGTCAGTTTTTACAGTTAAATTCCCAACTATATTCCATGTATTCCAACCTACAAGATGGTATGATCCAAGGTACATGAATCTGTTGTACCTTTGAACACATTACATATCCCTTCATTTTATTTTTTACATCCTTAACAGAACTGTAAAACAGGAAAATACACACAGAAAGTTGTAAAGGAATCTTCAATAATTATTTCAAGCATTTTTTTTATTTAAAAATTTTCATTTACCAAAATTAAAAAAAGTAAAATGTAAAAAGTGTTTAAAGGTACAACAGTCTCCCCAACCTACTATAAATAGGAACATCAGCTGTTGCCAGGAAGTAAGAAGGAGGGTAGCAATGGCAAAGAAAGCTTCTAATATAAAAAAGTATCTTCTGCGGACCTCTGGAAAAAAGAACTAAGGAAGAGGCTAGTGAAGTGCTTTGTGTGGAGTGTGGCATTATATGGCGCAGAAGCATAGACATCACTACGAAGTGAAGAGAAACGACTAGAAGCATTTGAAGTGTGGATATGAAGAAGAATGGAGCGCGTAAAATAGACAGAGAGAATAAGAAATGAAGCTATGCTAGAAAGAATTGATGAAGAAAGAATGATGCTGAAACTAATGAGAAAAAGAACAAGAAATTAACTAAGTCACTGGCTAAGAAGAAACTGTCTGCTGAAGGATGCAATGGAAGGAATGGTGAACGGGAGAAAAGTTCGGGGCAGAAGAAGATATCAGATGATAGATAACACTAAGATAAATGGATTATTTGGGGAGGCTAAGGGGAAGACGGAAAACAGGAAAGATTGGAGATTACTGGGTTTGCAGTGAAAGCTCTGCCATTGGGCAGAACACTATTAACGACCTTGCTACTGAACGGACATTAGGCTAAATGTGAGAGGTAAAGGAGAAGCTCAACTTAAAATCATCAAGATAGATAGGGAACATAAAGTAATTTTTGACAAAACTCACTAAAGATAATACACGTGAAATTCGTACGTTACGAGTACTTGAAGCAAAAACGAAAAGGGTAGATAATTTTGTATAAACTGAAAACAAACAATTTTAAAACAACGTAATTTCAGGACTGTAATACAAACAGAGAACTGTGATATAGATAGAAGATTAAGTCATATCAATAAACATGACTTAAAAGATGCCGCAAAAGATATGGTATTAGAGTTATACTGTATTTTAGAACAGAGAATTACTCCCTATTTATAAAAAATGTACTATAGGAAAAGATCTGCTATGAAATTGAGTGCTATAAAGATAGAAGAAGTGAATAACTTAAAATCATACATACTGATTTGTGTGGTCCTATACATGTAGCATCGAAGATTAGCTTACTTTACTTCACAACATTTTATTGATGATTGTAACCGTTACTGGTATGTAATAAAAGTCTTGAAGAAAAAATCCGATGCTCACATTGATTTCAAAGGTTGAAAACTTAACAGAGCGGAAGATAGACTTTGAATTAGACAGCAAGACTGAATAAGTGAATATGAATTGAATCGATATGTGAATGAATGTGAGATAAAGAGACATCTTACTGCTCCTAATATACCACAACAAAATGGAATAGCTTTAAGAAAAAAATCCAATCTTGATACAGGATCTTTTTTGAACAAGAAACGTGTTCAACAACGCCGTGTACTGACAGAAGAGAAGCTTGATGAAGTAGGGCCCGGTTAGAGCACTCACCCCGCAAATCACTGCGACGTTTAGCACAAGAGGTTAACATTTCCAAGACGTCAGCTTTTGTGGCAACGAAACTTCTGAAACTTAAGCCGTACAGGGTAACTGTAGTTCATGCTTTTCAACCACAAGATCCTGTAAGTAGGTTAATTATTGCAATTGGTTTGTGCAATCCGTTCATAATGGCGACATGGACCCACTTTTAACGTTCTTCACTGATAAAAGCGTGGTTTCATGTTCACGGTCATGTTTCTACTCAGAACAATAGATACTAGGCTACCGAAAATCCCCATATTATTCATAAAGTTCCTCACCACGCTGCAAAGGTTGGGGTTTTGGTATGCAGTGAGTGCGAGTAGAATTATCGGTCCCATATTTTTCGACACAACAGTTGATTCACACGTTTATGTAACTTCAATTTTAAATAATTTTTTTCCGCAACTAACAAGAAATGAACGATTGAGTGGCTGGTTTCAGCAGGATTCAGCTACAACGCACACCGCTGCGAATTCTATGAATGAATTGCGAAGTATGTTTGGTGATTGAATAATTAGTCTAGGGTTGTGGCCACCTCGTTCCCCTGACCTATCTCCATGTGATTTTTATTTATGGGGAACGTTAAAGAATAAAGTGTATACGCATCAAATACACACACGTTACAAGAACTGAAGAACAACATCACAAGAGAAATACAGGCAATCAGTCAACATGAACCTTTACGAGTGAACCAGAATTGTTTTCGGAGATATAGGGAATGTGTTCGAGTTGAAGGTCGCCACTTTCAATATCTGTTGTGATGCAGGTAAGCCTAATGTTAGTAGAGTATTTAGTGTTCCGTACCCATAACTTGCCGATCGTTTACGTGAAACTGTGGGCAGGCGCCAATCTTCACCCAGTCCAAGGCCGCTGCGGAACGGTGCGGCTACGAACGCACTGTAGAAATGGCACATTGCATGTTAATGGATTCAAATTTTCCTAGGGCATATTGATCTGAAGCTATTTTACTTATGTACTATATAAGAAACGATGCGTTTCAAACAGTATAAACGGCCAGGTTTACTATATTTATGGAAAAAAAGGAAACCTGATGTGAAATACGTCAGAATGTTCGGTACAACATATTATATGTTAGAAAAGTTAAGAAATAAATGAGAATTTAGTGCTAGATTGCTAAAATGCAAAAGCATATCAAGCTTAAGCACTAAATTTAATACGAGTACAAATAGAGTACACATAACTTGGGATATTAAATTTCTTCCAGATTTTATTTTGGAATAGATTATGCTAATTCCACTGAAGAAGTTACCGACAATACCTGAAAGAATATTTGTTAGTTTCTTTTTCCGAAATCAAAGGAAACTCAAGATGTAAGGAAGATATAAGCAACAGAACATTAGATCCAATTCTTAATCAAGATGATCCACAAGAAAGGCCTAGAATAATTCGCACAGGAAGACCCACGGCCTACTTGATAAAAGGCCACCGCGCTGAATGTGGCAATACCGCTACAATGCATTTGTGGGGGCCGACATCTGTCACGTTATAGTCTGCTTGAATTTAAAATGTTCCTAAATTCTACCATGAAATAAAAGTAGATTCTCAAATTTTGTTGCATACGTATTCATAAAACATTAACCATGTTCTATCAGTGAGCAAATTAAAGACGATTCAAACAGATAGCCTACTTAATATGTCACAATTAAGGAAATAATTAAGTTTTTAACGACATGTAGGCACGATAATTTTACGCTTCATTATTATTGTCCGAAATAATTTTGTTATGAACTTTACAAATAATAATAGTAATAATAATAATAATAATAATAATAATAATAATAATAATAATAATAATACAAAATTGACGTAACACAAGTCATTTTATTGTCTAAATCTTCTCGGGCCAGGCCTGGAGACTTAACTTGCAAACATCATATTAATGTATTTTAAAAGAAAAGCATTATCCGTAATTCTTACATTTTTATTCAATAGGGTTCTGGCACTAATTCAATCCTGAACAGATGGAAAAACTATTTTGGGCAACTACTAAATATACATAGGCCAAATAGAAATTCAAATACATCTGCTGAGCCATTTATACTCGCACTCACACTTTCTGAAGTCGAAATTCCGATAGAAAATCTGACAAAGTACAAGTCCCCAGCTATCGATCAAATTCCAGCAGAATTAATACAAGTGTGAAAGCGCATTATCTAGCGAAATTTATAACCTTGTATTTGCTATTTGGAAATAAAATTGTGCCAGAGCAATGGAGGGAGTCCTTTGTGCCTTTTATGAAAGGGGAAAAGATTAACTGCAGTAACTTTCGAGGAATATCACTTTTGTTGACGTTGTACAAAATTTTGTCCAATATTATTTTGAGAAGATTAACTCCTTAATTAGATTAAATTATTGGTGATCATCAGTGCGGTTTTAGGCATAATAGATCGACTATTGATCAGATTTTTTGTATTCGACAGATATTTGAGAAAAGAAATGGGAGTGTAAGGGAACAGTACATCAGTTATTCATAGATTTCAAAAATGCAAATGACTCAGTTAAGAGAGAAGTTTTATATAATATTCTTATTGAATTTGGTATTCCCAAGAAACTAGTTCGAGTAATTAAAATGTGTCTCAGTGAAACTTACAGCAGAGTCCGTATAAGCCAATTTGTATCTGATGCTTTCCCAATTCACTGCGGGCTAAAGCAAGGAGATGCACTATCACCTTTACATTTTCACTTCGCTCTAGAATATACCATTAGGAAAGTTAAGGATAACAGACAGGGTTTGGAATTGAACGGGTTACATCAGCTTCTTATCTATGCGGATGACGTGAATATGTTAGGACAAAATCCACAAACGATCAAGGAAAACACGGAAATTTTACTTGAAGCAAGTAAAAGCGATTGGTTTGGAAGTAAATCCCGAAAAGACAAAGTATATGATTATGTCTCGTGAACAGAATATTGTACGAAATCGAAACATAAAAATTGGAGATTTATCCTTCGAAGAGCTGGAAAAATCCAAATATCTTGGCGCGACAGTAACAAATATAAATTACACTCGGCAGGAAATTAAATGCAGAATAAATATGGGAAATGCCTGTTATTATTCGGTTGATTGAGAAGCTTTTGTCATTCAGTCTGCTCTCAAAACATGAAAGTTAGAATTTATAAGACGGTTGTATTACCGGTTGTTCTGTATGGTTGTTAAACTTGGACTCTGACTGTGAGAGAGGACCAGAGATTAAGGGTGTTTGAGAATAAGGTGCTTAGGAAATATTTGGGGCTAAGAGGGATGAAGTTACAGGAGAATGGAGAAAGTTACACAACGTAGAACTGCACGCATTGTATTCTTCACATGACATAATTAGTAACATTAAATCCAGACATTTGAGATAGGGAGAGCATGTAGCACGTATGGGCGAATCCAGAAATGCATATAGTGTGTTAGTTGGGAGTCCGGAGGGAAAAAGACTTTGGGGAGGCCGAGACGTAAATGGGAGGATAATATAAAAATGAATTTGAGGCAGGTGGGATGTGATGATAGAGACTGGATTAATCTTGCACAGGATAGGGACCGATGGCGGGCTTATATGTGGGCGGCAATGAATCTCCGGGCCCTTTAAAGGCATTTTGTAAGTAAGTAAGAAAGTAAGGGTTCTGCAATATATAATGGAATTCTACACAATTTTTCTAATTTTCCCTTCTTGCCAGAGCTGCTAGTACTTGCAAGATCATTTTAAATTTTACAGTAGGCCTAATTGTTGAGTAGTTTGTTACGGTAGATGAAATTTGTTTACAAATATCGAACACTGGTTTCCTACATGGGCAGACATCTGAAACGAATATGCTAAGATTGTCATCCTCATGTGATCCTTGTTCCACCAATTTTAACTACACTTACCTTTCGCTAAAATATCAACATGTCTGAAATGACAAAGAATTATGTAAGTTATGTGAAATTATCTCTACATACATAGCTACTTCAGGTAAACATTAATATTACTGATGACAGTGATAACTTCTGTAAGCAATCTCTCAATCTGCCACAAATCTGAGCCCCCAAGCAGCGTTGCCGCAATTATAGTGCGGTGGCCTTCCAATCAAGCAGGCCGTTAGGAAGACCAAGAAAAATTAAAATTGGACTTAAAACCCTTCAGATGAGAGCAATACTGAAGAAGGAAATTAATGCTAATAATAATAATAATAATAATAATAATAATAATAATAATACATTTATTTATACTAGCAGAGCTAAGGCGAATTTAAGTCACTACTGCAAAAGACACTTGGAATGTAAAATACATACAAATTAGATGGAACAACAGAGACAAGAAAGGCAAGATTTCTAGCAGTGTTCAGTGATCTCAGGGTAGATTTATCCCAGAAACTGCAGCCTATTCATAATGCGTGTGTTTGCTTTATATGCAATGTCCGCTACTGCGATCACATCTTACCTTCTTTCGATAAATTACTGTGGCTCAGGTTATAAGAAAGGAGAAAGTTACAGTCTCTCTCTTACGCCGAATTTTTCACACCTCAAATATCTATTAACTTATTTGTTCCAGTCTACATTTCTCACTATCATAACTAGTGTTCACAACTTAATACACGACCCTTCTGCATATAGGTATACCATTTACGAAAAAAACTCCAGAAACTCGAAATCCGCTACGAAGCTGCCAAAATTTTGCTGCATTTCGTTATGGTTGTCAGTACTGAAATTAAGGGGAAATAAGAAATATGTTAAGGGATCATATAAAGAGGTTTAATTGTACTCCTTGACATGATTTGTATTGTTTGGAAATCGAAGATGTGAAATTATATTCATTTTTTTTTCCGTACTTATTCACAAATTCTTAAATTTTAACAAAGACTTTGTATGGTAATTACAGAGTCTTTCATAAGTAACGAGTATATCGAAAAATCAACTATTTTGGATAATCTTTTGAAATGATGTTCATGCTCACGAGGAAAAACTCTTCCCGGTGCGTACAGTCGATTTGGAAACAAATACCCCGTCCCCCCGCTGACTTATCCATGTGTAATGTGCATTTGATGCCAACTTAAAATGACCTAGAGCATGGTCTTCTATACGACAAGTACTTAAAATGACTTGGAGCATGGCCTTATGTACGCTATGCCTATAAACATTGTTATAGTAGACTGGAATGATAAAATGCCACGCAGCCGCTTAACGTTATTGCAGAAGAGAAAAATTGTTGCCTGGTTTGAACTTGGAAATAGCGTTGCTCAAATTAAGCGTTTATTCCGTAAACGAAGTGTTTCGAGACACGTGGATCGGTCGCACAGGCCCAATCTGTTGGCCTCCGCGATCACCTGATTTGACTGCCCTAGCTTCTTTTTCTGGGGATTCATCAAGGATCGTGTCAATGCGACTAAACCACGGACTATTCCTAAATTAGTGGAATGATTTGAACACACGATACAAATGGTTACGCCTGACATGCTCACCAGAGTCCATGAAGAGTTGATACGTCGCTTACATTTGTGCATTCAGCAGAAAGGAAGACATTTGAAAATTGTACACCATAATGTCAACAATTGAAACTGTTTTACATTTATGCGTTTTAATAAAGGTTTAAAATACTGACCATTCTTTCGTTTAATAGCTCTGGCGGCGAGAGGAGAGGGCTTTTGTTTACAAATCGACTGTACAGCACCGGGAAGGGTTCTTTCTCGTGAGAATAAACACCATTTAAAAAAATTATCCAAAATAGTTAATTTTTCGATAGATTGGGTTACTTATGAAATACCCTATATTTTGTGAATAGAAATATAAGGAGGGCCTAGTAATATTATTTTATTAAATCATATTTATTTTATAGTCCCGTGCCGTGGCGTCGTGGTCTAAGGCATCCTGCCTAGGACTCGCGTTACGGAATGCGCGCTGATTCGAGTCCTCTTGGGGGAAGAAATTTTCTCATGAAATTTCGGCCATTGTATGGAACCGGTGCCCACCCAGCATCGTGATGCACTTGGGGAGCTACGATAGGTAGCGAAATCCGGTTGCGAATACCAGCTATAACGGCTGGGGGGGATCATCGTGCCAACCACGCGATACCTCCATTCTAGTTGGATGGTCGTCCACCTCTGCTTCGGCATGTGGGCGTGAGGCCAGCAGCCGACTGGTCGGTCTAGGCCCTTCACGGGCTGTAGCGCCACGGATTATTATTTATTTTATAAAGACAAGTCTGAAAGCAAGTTGCTTTACTTATTCTTTTCTCTGTAGAACACACTGAAAATTTAAATATACTTTTATTATTACATAATGTTACTTAAATTTGGAATACATATAGGCTCAATAAGCATATTGTAATGTATTTCTTTACTGACAGACCCTAGAATACAGATTGCATATTAAATTCATATTTTTATGTTGTTAGTAGGCCTACATGGTTCTATTATTGAAAAAGAACGTTAATATGGTTCTGCATCTGTAAGTATATATTTTTTTATGTAGATAATATAAAAATTAATCAGATTGCGCAACAGTTGAATCCTGTTAAGTTAAAAGATTGCTCTTCTACATTTGTTGGATGAACCTCCTAATATGATTATCATTTATTTTGTAGGTCTCAAGGCATACATTTTTATTTTTCAAATCTAATTTTATTCCCAGTAAAGCATTTACAGTGGCAGGTGACAGTTTATTTCTTTGATGCAATTGGAAAAGCAGTGATATTTTAATTTCTACATGTGATTACAAGCATCTCTTAGAGAATATTAGAGTTACGCAAAATCTTATAGAAAAACAAATACAATTTATACATCTTGATTACACAACTTTTAACACTATATCAGTTAGGAATACAATATATTGTGATTACTTTCACGTATTAATATTGAACTAAGTTTATAAATACCTCAGCTGGCTATAGACTGGAAGATCCGGGGTTCGATCCCGAGTGTGACCAGATTTTCTCGTTGCCAAACTTCCAGAACGGCCCCAAGGTTCACTCAGCCTCCTATAAAATTGAGTACCGTGTCTTTCCCAGGAGTAAAAGGCGGTCAGGGCGCGGTGTCGACCATACCATCTCATTCTAGTGCCGAGGTAAAGAAAGCATGGGCTCTACCTCCATGCCCCCCCGCAAAGTGCCTTCATGGCATGATAGATACATTTTACCTTTTTTTTATTACCTAGATGACTAATTTTGGCTTGGGAGCCATCTTCAGAACTGCTGAGGTCTTTGCATCTTCTGGTGTCTTCGCCCCCGCTGGGGGTGCGATTGTGTTGTGTAGTGTAAGTCAAATAGTGTGTGTTCTGAAATTCAGTTGTGCGTTGAGGATTTGTTGTGGGTGTGTTTTTATCGGCACATGCTCACAATATTTGCAGATACATAAAAACATACCCACAAAAAATCCTCAACACAAAAGTCAATTTCAGAACACACATTATTTGACTCCATACTAATAACTAGAGCCCGGATATTTAGGCATTTATTTTGATTAAAATAAACAGGCATATAGGCACTAAAAATAGTAAAAATAGACAGTGAAATAGGCATTTATTATTCATGCAAACAGACAAAAAATAGACAAATACTTAATAAACTGTTCCATACGGTACTCACTTTCCTTGGTTATATGTCACAACAAGATGCTTTTTTAAGTTGTCAACTGTCATAGTGAGCCGTCTGTCAGAGAGAACGTCTTTCATAGTGGATCTTTCTACTTCTAGGCACAAACTTAAAACAACATATTTCAGAAGGACTGTCTCTACTTTCTTTCAGAGATCGGGAAAAACCGACTGTGTATTGTCTCAAAAAGAGGGATGTGAGAAGGGATTGGAGACCTCAAAGTACGCGTGACTTGTGCTTGCAAGCAACAATAACGGGACCTGGAGACTTGCTTTTAATACTTCCCTCATCCCCTTTCTTTCGCTGGTAAACTCCGAAGTGATCTGAGCACTAAAGGTTATAGGCCTACTGTTCAATCATCGTTGTTAAGTGACATAAACTATGAAATCGGTAGGGGATAGAAGTTTACTACTTCTTGGAAACATATGTATTGCTGGAAAATAAGATTCCCAGCAAATAATTGTGTGAGGCGAATATATATTTTTAATTTGTACAATCGTCCTTTTTGTTTTTTGATATAATTTATATGCGGTTTATTTTAAATGCATTAAAGATATAGAAAATGTACAATAACGACGTAAAAATGCTAAAAGAGACATTTAACCTTAAAATAGGCAACGGGAGCTAAAATAGGCAAAAAAGGCAAAATAAAAATTGGGCCTATCGTCCACAAATATGTGGAAACGTGTTTATCTCTAATATGTCTTTCATACCTACAATAAGTATAAAAGTGGCATTTTGCCTAACATCCGGACTCTACTAATAACACAAACGTACCCCAATCGGGTGTAAAGACACCGGAAGACGCAAGAATCTCAGCAGTTCTGAAGATGGCTCCCAAGCTAGAACTATTCAACTAGGTATTCTAAACATAGTTCAGTAATAACACGTGAAAGTAATCACTATATATCGTATTCCTAAATAAAAGTTATTTGGATAGTTTTAGAGAAAATATACAAATTTAATCTTCTGACATGTTTTTTTTAATTCTTCCGCTAGAGTTGGGCATATTGATTATGATGGAAACCTTAAGTAAGTGGTTCCCAAACTTTTTGAAGGAGTAACCCACTTTTAGGCGAGATTATTGTTTGCGACCCCCCCCCCTTTCCATTGCCGTACCGGTACTGAACCCCATTCGAAAAATATAGATCCCTGTAAAGTCGAAAATAACTATAATTTTACTCAAAACCAGTGGATACTGCTCAAAGAACGACCAGAACAGAAGTTCTTGGTTTAAAAATGATGCGAAATATTACGTAAAGATCATTTTATAGTACACACTTCAAACTACGTATTAACGCCGTGACACTGTGGTAATAGTTCAATATAAACCGAAAATGATGCTTACCCCATCTATTACTCAATGAATTTATGAAGAACTTCATTTTCTGATCGACATCACTTGACAAAAAGAAATTTGATCCATCCTAGTGTAGCGGTGTTAAAATTATCATGGAAAATTTACGTATAATACGACAAATAGGCTACTGTAGATACAGAGTGTCTTTTTGCGGACATGCAGTTAAGTTTGCACATTTTTAAATAACAGCTTTTTGAATAGCCTAAGCTATTTTTCGGAAGAAACTCGAAACAATTATGACACTCCCAGAAACTGAATCCGTTTTAGAATTACGTTCAACTGGTTGAAACTAGTTCCCCCCCCCCCGCAAAGTGTAGATCTGTTTCGGATCAAAAGAATGCATGTATACCTTGAGCTTGCAAAAGAAGCTTTTAAATTTCTTATAAACATTATAACATCGTATTAAATACAAATTAAGTTCCTCGTCTATGAAAAAATCATGGAAAATTTACGTATAATACGACAAATAGGCTACTGTAGATACAGAGTGTCTTTTTGCGGACATGCAGTTAAGTTTGCACATTTTTAAATAATAGCTTTTTGAATAGCCTAGGCTATTTTTCGGAAGAAACTCGAAACGATTATGACACTCCCAGAAACTGAATCCGTTTCAGAATTACGTTCAACTGGTTGAAACTAGTTTTTTGCCCCCCGCAAAGTGTAGATCTGTTTTGGATCAAAAGAATGCATGAATACCTTGAGCTTGCAAAAGAAGCTTTTAAATTTCTTATAAACATCATAACATCGTATTAAATACAAACTAAGTTCCTCGTCTATGATTGTCATCGAAACAAAAGCGAGAAATCTTCTTGAATTCCAAATTGATATCACTTTGTGTGTATCGAATGCAGAGTCCAGATTTGAGAAACTACTTCTGAAAAAAAAAAAAAAAGGCACATTTATCACACTAATAATTATTTTTCACTTTATAACTACTGAAACTTATTATAATTTTTATGTTCAACATCGTTTAAATATGTTTCCAAATAGGAAATAAAAGTACAGTAGGTTGTTTATTATTGTTTACTGCCAGAAATATGCAGTACAAAGAAATTGTAAATTCTAGCACTCCCCTGAAAGAGAGTAGACAATAAGACATTTTTGGTTTTACTTTGTAAATCATCTCGCGGCCCCCCTCAGCGCGACTCACACTTGGAAATCGCTGATTAAACATCTTCCCTTTCCCCACAATAGCTGTGCGTTCCTTTCTGTGCATTCCCCGCCGTCGATCACCAGCCAGAGACTGTCTCTGAACTCAGGTCGGCAGCACTAGACCCGTTATTATTGTGGCTCTCACTGGATAAGGAGATGATTACGTTGTTTTCTTCTGCATCAAGCAAGCGTACATTTGTGGTGAAAATATTTGTCCTCTAGTTTGCGCACATGCTCACAACATTTTCTTCATTTTTCGGATGAATATTTATACATAAATTTTATTAGCAAACATTCTTTCTCACGTGAAGATGTCCCAAAACTCAGGTTGTAACTTAAATGAGCAATATTATTATTATTATTATTATTATTATTATTATTATTATTATTATTATTATTATTATTATTATTATTTATTTGTTTATTTATTTTATACTTCACTTCAATGCACATCATTTTGGCACGATTGTATTCTCTACGAACTCAGCACAGGTCTTGCATGCTCGCCCTTTCACCATGGCCAAGAATTGTGAGAGGGGAGAGTAGCGCATGCGTAAGCATTTATTTACAAAGTGGTAACCTCAACGAACTAGTTGAGCTAGAGAACTAGCTCGTTGAGTAGCCCTATCTATAGGCCAATTCACACGGGGATAGTTTGCAGGAGTCAAGTGCTTAAAGCAACTCGGCTTTCCTCCGACTTTCCCCGTGTGATATGATCGATATCAATGACGTTATACTGTAGTTACTTGGAGGTCAAACAGAAATTGAGTTGCCGACTCGTCAACTTTTGTCCTGTCACATGATCAACTTGACTCCACCATTTTCCTCGTGTGAATACGGACTTGTAGCAACTTGCAAGCAGATATTGTGGATAATGTGTGTGTAAGGTTTGTTTAAATTAATAGCTAATTAATGTAGGTATGGAATTTGAGATTAATTTAACTTTCACACCTCGCATTTTAACAATTACTAATTCTGCTTACAAATCACTTGGATTTGTAATTCGAAATTATTCAAGCAACCACCTGTTTTAGGTTAGGCCTACACCTGGTTAGAAGCAAGTAGAATATGCTACTATAATTATTTGGAATCCTCGTTGCAAAAACAACGTTCATTCTATCGAGTTGATACAGAATAAATTCCTTAGGTTCCTATATTATTAAATATTCAAAATATCTTGTCCATTCCAGTTCCCAACTAGGTCATTGAGATGAATTTTTGGTTTCCATACGCTCAATGACAGAAGAACGACTTAGTCGATGATATTTCTCAGAAAAATATGAACAAAATTAATACAGATTGCGTTGAAATACTCAAACTAATTCAATTTTACATTCCTCCAAATAAATATAGATGAAAATTGGTATTTAATATCTCTAGATCGAGACAAATATCAGGACCTTTTCCTTGTTTTGGCCCTGCAATTTATTATCGATTTATTAAATTTCTGATTTTTTAATCATAATAAGCAACATCTCTGTCATGTTTTCATTTCTTTTATTTCTATTGCTAATGATTTGCATATATTAGTACCCATTTTATAACTGCTGTCCATATGAATCATTATAAATAATTATAAATTAAATTTATGTGAAGAAGGTGCTTTCATGGGCAGCTAGCCTGTGTACCTATTTTCCCACAATAAATAAATAAAAATAAATATATAGACCCTATTTTTAAAAGTGCATGAGATGTACGAACATCCGTGGAATATACGGCATGAGAAAACTTCAATAATATTGAAAATTAAAATTAAACAAGAGGCAATTATTTAAAAAAAAAACTTAAAACGGGTGTATCTTTAAGCATACAACATTCAACGGGCGTTTTTCACTTGTGGAACATGATTTCAAGTTTAGTGCCTCCGTGTGATCACAAATATGGCGCCAAGTTTAGAGGCTTCAAGCACTTGACTCCTGTAAACAACTATCCCCGTGTGAATCAGGCTTTTAGCAAGGATATAACGGTCTGTGTTGCCTGTAGAGTAGTGGAGGGGAATGCATCTCTGCGCTGGATTAGGAGGGGGTGGAGAAAGCTTCGCTGAGTATATACCTTTTTATGAAATGGACTTTACCTATAACAGAAATTACTTACAATATATTTAATGTAATATGTAATTACGTATATTATATTATGCACAAAATGCAGTATGTTTTGCTATTGTATTCTATTAAACTAAACTTATTTCTATGGATGAGAACTCTGAAAACAAAATTTATTGATTGCTGTTTGGTTACTAATTATGAAGTATAGCCTACGTATGACGTATGAATATATTATTTTAAATAAAATGCCGATAGTTAAAATCAAATTGTTAAATGGGCATGCAGATAAACATTTTGAATTATGAATTCTGATGTAAGAGCGAAGTTCGTAATATCAGTACATATATTTTAAAGGAGACTATATTATTAAGTTACTCGTGACAAGACAAGCACTGCGGTATTGTTATTTTTGACAGTTACAGAACTGCTATTAATATTCATTTGTATTGTGAGATAATTATTACTGTTTAAACTATGAAATGAGAGAAAATGATCTAAAAAATTGAAAATTATATGAACAACATGACATGGAAGTAAGGTAGCCTATATTAGTTATCGTTATGTACAGTTACCCTGAAAAATAATGAGACGATTCTTGGTCGTCGGAAGTTAAAGTTCTACAGCGCGGTTCACTCGATATCTACGTAACGATACATAACATGACAAATAGTACAAGAATTGTTACAAGGACCACAACAAGGACAAGGACCAGAATAATGATCACGAAGAAGATAGCTCTTTAAGGCCAGGATTTCACTACATAGCTCGAGTCACAAAATATCATTGCTTCACTGTACCGAATGGCAAATGCCTGCTAAGGGATCTACATTCTAGACTGCTGCTGTCACTGTCTTGTCTCGTTAGCTCAGATAGTAGCGTGTCTGTTCCACTGTATAGCTGAAACGTCTCGTGTTCGATCCCGGGTAAAACTTTTTTCTTTATTGAGGTGTAATTAATTTGTTCAGAGTTCCTCGACTGTCTAATTTGGTCAACAATATGGAATAATTTATACCCAATTTCTGGGTCTTACATGTGGGCTGAACCTCGTCAAAGAAAAAAAATAAATCTTACTTGTAAGTTAAAAGTATTCTTCCTCAAACAAAAATCGTAAGAAACAAAAAGAGACCTGTTAACTTAAAATCTTGTCCACATACCATCAGCTTCTATTACAGCTCTAAGTCGATCCGGCATGGATGTCACGAGATTGTGGAATAAGTTCTGATCCCCGGCGAGATCTTCCCAGGTGTCAACAACTTGATCCCACAATTCGTCTCGATTTCGAGGGCGTCGGTGGGCATAGGTGGCTATCCTTCTCTTTTTCAATTCCGCCCATAAATTTTCGATGACATTCAAATCAGGTGACTTCGGAAGCCAATTAATGATTTCGATCTCGGGTCTCCTTTGAAACCATCTTTGAATGCTTGCAGCATAGTGCACGGGATGGTTATCCTGCTGGAACAGCAATGTTCCTTCGGTAAAACGTTCTCGGGCGGAGGGAAGGAATATATTTTCCAGAATGTGCTCATAAGTTCCCGCATTAAACCGGCCATCGATGCGTTCTATAACGCCAGGTCCATCGTAAGACATCCACCCCTAACACGATATGCTAAAGCGCCCCGATCTTTCACGTCGGTGCACATAGCGCTGGTCATGTCGGAGACCATCCTCACGATAGACACGGACAGGACCTTCGTAATCACTCGAGATGGTTGTTTCGTCAGAGAAAATTACATTTCTCCAATCGAAATCCACTCGATTGGTAGCGAAGGAAGATGGTCGACAGTTTGTGCTTTCCCCAAAATTTCCATTTGCGCAGCCCTCCGGCTCCTAATACCGCGGTTCCTCAACCTGCTGATCACAGTCTGTGAAGAGCCGGGAAAGTTAGATGCTGCTCTTATTTCGTTAAGAGTCAGAAAGGGGTCCTGTCGAACTGTCTCGAATAAGAGAGCATCCTCTTCCAATGAAGAAATCCGAGAACGCCCAGGAATAGGGCGATTTTCGACCTCCCCTAAATTTTGGTAACGATGAACCCACCTCGCGGCTGTACTTCCAGGAACATCGACCAAACGGCCAGCAGATCTAGCCCCATATCCAGCCTCAACTAGAGCTATAACTCGCTGTCTCATGTCACGTCGGTTTGCCATTACGATGAGAAATGAGGGATGACGATAATACTTTAGTGTAGACAATGACTATTTAACGTGATCTAGAATTATTGAAATAACAGGCATCTTGCATAGTAAGAGTTAATAAATCAACCCTAAATTAAATATATAAATAACAGGATATAACAGGAAGTCCAATTGTTGCGAAACTAATCAAATTAAATCTAATTACATTTAGTAGATAAACTCCAAGTTATGACATCACATTGCTACAGCTAAATTGTACGTTATTAACATAAGCATTGAATAGGTCCGTGGCTGTGCGTTGGACGACAAAACCATCATCGAAAGTTCGAATCTTGCGGAGGAATGTAACTTCTTGCTTTTTATAATGTAAATCAGACTTCTAACTACAATCATTCATATTTCTTACATTATTTATTAATATTTATAGCCAACATTGAATTTGTAAAGAAAAGACTTTAGAAATCTCATATGGAATTTGTGGTCTGTAGTGACATATACATAGATTATCTCTCGGAACTTTTCCATAAATGTAAATTAAATTCACTCCTTGAAACTGGAAACCTTAGTAGCAGAGTCATTTTCCCATAGCATACAAGCTGAAGTAGCACAGCCATTGATAAATGTTTTGTACACAGAATTAGACTGAATTCCTATTCGACAGAACCTATAATCAATGGTTTGTCTGAACATGATAAACAAATCCTAAGTGTTTCCAATGTTACTGTACAATTTCAAAATATTAATTTAAAAACTAAGAAATGATCGTAAATGCTGTATCTAGTGATTATTTACATTTATGTCTACAAAATGAATCTTGGAAAAACATATATGATACTGGTACTACTGATATTAAGAGTAAATGTATTGAATTTTTCACTTAATTTCATAATCACTTCAGTGGATGTTCTCCACTCAATGTTGTGAAAAAATTCAAAAGTAAAAACATGTAGATAACGCAGGGACTTCAAAATCTCATGTATTAAAAAGAAGAATCTATATGTAATGAGTTGCAATGTAATGATCCTCATGTTCTTAAATACTATAAGAAGTACACTGTAATTTATAAAAAATTATGAAAGAGGGAAATAGAATATATTTGAATAGAAAAGTACAAAATTCAGATAATACAATTAAACCTATTCGAAATATTGTTAAATTTAAACTTGTAGATATCCTAAGAAAGAAAATATTTTTTCATTAAAACCAATGATTATAAAGTAGAGGATCCCAAATCTATTGAAAATTCTTTTAACGTATTATAGTATATAGTACAGAAATATTATTGACAACTTAAACATTCAAGATTTTGCAAAAGATACTGCAATTGGTTACTTAACAGATGCATTTAATAATTATATTAATATATCTAATTAGTCAATAACTGCAACAGTGCTTCTTCATTCAATCATAACATGAATAAAATTGAATACACATTAAATGAAACACTATTGCAAACACGTAGATAAAATAGTTAAAATTAACTGAAGGGGTGAGAATGAAATAATCCAAAGCCATACTTTTAACAAAAATTGTTTTGTGCGAGTGCATTTCTTACACATATGGGAAAGCTATTAATAAAAATATTGTAATAATTACTCGACAAATGACTTAGCCTAAGGACTCTAAACCTTTGTAAAAGTTTGTCTATTATTGCATATATTTTTTAATTTCATTTTTATTGTTAGTTTTTAATATATATGCATTTACATTGTATATGTGTATAAATGCATTCATTAGATTAACGTTTATAATATTATAACTTTTAATTTTGTATTGTTTGCGATCATTAACACTTAATCTCAGGACTTTGTAAAACTCTATTTCAACGTTATTTAGACAAAAAAATCGTTGTGTAGACTAAGAATCGAACTCGCGCTCTTCTACACAACACGCAGAAGTCTTACCGTCTGAGCTATTGAAACGACACGAAAGCGTTCCTTTCTGTGCGGAGTGTCGATCTAGTCATGAAGGTCCATTGTCGATTTAACTACACGATTTATGTATATATTTATCTTTTATTCACGTAATATTATCATATTTTTTGCAGTTTTTGAAGTGAAATTCGGAACGATGCTAGTAACAAACCAAATAGCCTGAATTTAAGTAACTCAATATTCGTTATCTTGTGTATCAGTGCTCTGGTCTCCAATCATGCGCAGTGTCTCACATCTGAGACTTAGGAATATTCAATCGTCTCATCCTTTTCCAGGGAAACTGTACATCTGCTAACTCAAAAAATAAAATGGGTTACTTCAATCACATTGTTTGCCTTCATTCGAAGAATAATCGGCTCTTTAAATAATCGAATAGTTTTGAATATAATCGAATGATACAAAATCGAATAAGCGACTATTTTTATACGATTATCACATCGCTTGTTCCTCTATTCTGTCGTCTAACCCAAATAATTGAACGGCACTTGTGACGCTGTTTCTCCCTCTCTCCTCCTCTCCCCTCCTCTTTCCCCGCTATCTGTCCCTACCAATCTGTATTCAGCTTGATGAGTGGTCAGGTTTGAAGCCAGTACCAACTAGTGCCGCAGTATAGTCACAGTACTTTAACAACACCGGAGACATCCCGAAATAACAGTGGAGTGATGATGGTTAATTGGCGGCAATAGTGACAGAGAAAGCGAGAGTTTTCGTTAAAAAGAAACTGCTTCAACTTTGCACTTGCTGGAGCTGAAATTCCCGGTCTGTCATTGGAAAGTTAATTCTCCTAAATGTTCGTTTACGTGCGCTTAGCAGACTTCTCAATGTATAAAACGTAAGGTTACACTAATTCAAATATTGTTATGGATAGGGCCGGTCCAGTTTTATTGATTTGTGCTGTAAGATTTATGAGTGAATAAATTCAGTATTGCTGATTTGGGTTTTTTAATTTCTAATCCTACGTATAGTATGTTTATGGATTTCTTGTCTCCCGCCCGAATACATAGGCCTACAGTACATCTTAGGACAGAAAACATTTCCGATCGAACAAATTCTATCTTCTGATCTGAATATTTCGGCTAAACAAGAATGATTCACACTTTTTTTTATTTCTCTCTCTTTTTTTCTGTTTTCCGGTTTCTTAAACTATACTTCGTTCCATAATGTCTGACGCGAGATGTAAACATAGCCAGCAGAGGAGGAGAGAAGTATAATTGCTATTCAACCAATGGCAGAGGTCTCATTCCACGCTTGACTTGAAGTTGGGCGGTCTGAAGCGTTTTATTCCTGCCCAACTTTAAGACAAGCGTAAAATGAGACTTCTGTCATTGGTTGAATAGCAATTATACTTTTCTCCTCCTCTGCCGGCAATGTTTACTTCTCCTGTCAGACATTATGGAATGAAGTATAGTACGTAGCTACATAACACCCCTGCCAGATGCGGGACTCGAATGTACAATCCCCCGGACGCGGACGAGGCGATAGAGACATACCGAACCTCTATCGCTTGCACTATCCAGACCGGCAACATTAGTAACCTGTTTTTTACTTTACGGATGTACGTAACATATCAAGGGTTCAGAACCATAGTGGGCCAAGCGCCATTATTAAAAACAGAGAAAACAAGGGATAAAATTAAGTGAATACCATAGTTTAATGAAACATATAGCAAGTAATATATAGCATGCAGATTAAAACTAAATGATATGTGAATCTTCATCAAACTATGGTATTCACTTAACTTTAATCCTCGCTTTCTCCGTTTTTAATAAATGGCGCTTGGCCCACTATGGCTCTGAACCCTTCATATGTATCTCTAACGAGAAAGGATTTACATAATGTAGCCTACTACGCGTGTCCCGCGCCTTGACGTCGTGGTCTAAGGCATCCTGCCTTAAAACTCGCAAGCTGGTTCAAGTCCTCATGGGGAGAGAAATTTTCTCATGCAATTTCGGCCAGTGTATGGGACCGGTGCCCACCGGTGATGCACTTGAGGAGCTACGATAGATAGCGAAATCCGGTTACGAAAGCCAGCTATAACGGCTGGGCGGATCATCGTGGTAACCACACGATAATTCAATTTTGGTTGGATGATCGTCCACCTCTGCTTCGGCATGTGGACGTGAGGCCAGCAGCAGGCTGGTCGGTCTTGGTCCTTCATGGGCTGTCGTGCCTCGGATTATTATATTATTATTATTATTATTATTATTATTATTATTATTATTATTATTATTATTACATGGACATTATGACGAAGTGAAGGGAAGCGAATAGAAGCATTTGAAATGTGGATATGGAGAAGAATGGAACGTGTGAAGTGAACAGATAGAATAAGAAATGAAGCTGTGTCGGAAAGAGTGGGTGAAGAAAGAATGATGCTGAAACTGATCAGGAAGAGGAAAAGGAATTGATTGAGTCACTGGCTGAGAAGAAACTGCCTACTGAAAGATGCACTGGAAGGAATGGTGAACGGGAGAAGAGTTCGGGGTAGAAGAAGATATCAGATCATAGACGTCATTAAGATATATGGATCATATGAGGAAACGAAGAGGAAGGCAGGAAATAGGAAAGCCTCGAGAATGCTGGGTTTGCACTGAAAGACCTGCTCTTAGGCAGAACACTAAATGAATGAATTATTATTGTTAGTCTACTATGCGTGGCAACAATTTTACATCTCTGCTCATGCCATGTGGTTAGGAGACAGAGATGAGATAGCATAAAACAAACGCGTGAAATGTTCGAATCACAGTGTCTCCTTTTTTTTCGTTTCGTTATTAAAAATCGTGAAATATGACCCTGTTTTAATTGGTTTTTAATATATCGTGAAAATGTTTTGTGGCTTTCATAGGGATTAAGTTTTTGTTAAAAAAAGGAAAATATGACCCTGTTTTAATTAGTTTTAATAGGCATCTTATATACATATGTATGATGTCTACTCATTCCACGAAATCAATAGATCGAAATATTTAATCGCCTGCCTGCTTGTAGGACAAAATACGACGAAATTAAAAGAAACTGTCGTGCTTTTGCAAGTTACAGTGCGTTAATGGTATAATAAGTAAATAAATAATTTAATAAATAACATTATTATTATTATTATTATTATTATTATTATTATTAAATATTATCACGTTTGAGAAATAAATGACTAAATACATAATTAACATAATATCGTAGAAGAAGAGTAAACCTTAAGTATGAAATAATTAATATGTAAATATATAAGTTCAGTAAATAAGTTAATTAGTAACTAAGTAAATTAGTAAATAAATAATATATACACTAAATAATAAGTAAATAAATAATAAATAAGTAAATATATAATAAATATAAATAAATGAATAATAAATAACGGACTAATAGAAAAATAGTGAATAAATAATAAATAAACAAATAAAACAATGTCTAACAAATAATTGAATAATAAGTATGTTGTTGTTTGGTCAACTGTCCGAAGACAGGTCTGAACCTCACAAGTTATACCAAAAAGGCACCACTTATTAGGCAACTAAGCCAGGAGACAATAGGGTAGGGTGGCCAGTTCCTTTCCCCCTCCGTTACATACATCGCCGAATAACTACATATTACATTAGTCAGTCTTCAGATTCATACAAATAATTGTTCTTCCTCTGACACGTCATAACGTCAAGTGAGATGAACCATCTGATAATTAAGATAATAGATGTAATATTAGCTAGAACCTCAATCAGTAATATCAGTTAGAACCTCAATCAGAGGATAAGAGTTTTCTGATTCTTTCATATTTATTTTTAAGTTTTGGATTGTTATACAATTTTCTTGGAGTACTTTATTTTTTGTAATAATCTCCTCTAATTAGTATTATATATACAGTTGTATGTAAAGAAATAAAGCATTATTTACGATTGTATACAATTTATTGTGTCAACCTACTGTACCAGCGTATATGATACACAAGAGACACAGAGGCATGTAGACTTACCGTCCGCTCCTTGGGCAAAGAGTTACCGCTTACCTAAATTACGTGAAATGTGACGAAACACTGGGTTTTAATAATGATGTAATAATTATACATGCACGTATGCGTGAATAACGCATAACAAATCCAAATTAATAAGCATCGACTACTAGAGTTATTAAATCATGGCGAGGAAACGGGAGTGGCCGAGAAAATATGCCAAAATATTGTGATTGTCCATCAAACGTTGGCCTGGTTTTGAACCCTGGTCTGCAGCCTGGCAAGTTTTTGCAACTTGTGTGCCATCAGTGTTGTTTCAAAGTCGTTTCCAGGGACTATCGATGGGATTTAGTGCTTGGCCCGTCATAAATTAGAAATATTGATTTTGCACATGTAACTTAATCAGAGTAAAGAAGCGAAAGAAGGGCGCTCGCCAGGGAGTATTGATTGCGTGCGGGCGGTTCACGAATTTGCCGGCAAGCAATGATTTTTTATATTCGAGATACGCCAGAGCAGGATCGGATCTTGCTTAGTTTAGAAGTATTGATTTTGCAAGTATAACTTAGCTTAGGTCCAGTGGCGGTTCTAAAGGCGCCTGTCTTGCAGTGTTACGATCGTCATAACTTTAAGAGGTTGGCAGGCTTGATAGTTCGGCGCCCAGAGGTGCAGCAGGGCTCGGAAATGGTTCACATCATCGCACCCAACTTTACAGGCTCGCAGACGCGACGTCTTCGAGTTCTACATTAATGTGAAAGTGATGTCAATTAAAGTAGATGCGCTGCAATGCAGTGTTGGTTCCGTTCAACCCTTCTCTAACAGGTCATTGTGTCACTCTTGTTCGTGATGCAGATTCGTTTAACTGCAATTCCATGCGTTTATACAAAGAGAGTTAACAAGAACGAGACTTAAAGACTTACTTAATTGAGCCTATATTCTCTTAAAAATGCTTTTGAATATTCTGACAAAACTTAAACATAGTATTGATCGTCATTCCTATATTTGAACACCTTGTAACCCCCAGTTTGCCGGCTCTGTGGCTCAAACGCTAGCACGCTGGTCTTTAATTCAGGCGGCCCGGGTTCGATCTCCGCAATCTCGATGGAATTTGCATTGGACAAATCAGACGTTGCGTTGCAGAAAGCTTTTTCTTGTACTCCCGTTTCCCTCTTTCATTCCACCAACACTCTCCACTTCTCCTCATTTCACCTATAATCTGCAATAGTTAAAAATAGGCTGGAGTGAAGCCTTGAGGGTGGTATGGGTTTCCGATGCTGATAAAAGAAGGGCTAGATGCTCCGGGTCCTGAGGGTTGTCAGATTCATGTCTGGGATGGGTCCTGGTCCTGTCAGGTCGGAGACAGGATGGCCCACCTATTAGTATCGCATTCACTAATGTCACCAAGGCCACTATCGGTCTTAGACAATAACCACATATACAGTATAGGGCGCACAATGGCCCAGTGTAAGTGTAAGTGCAAGGATCCACCTAGAGTGTGCCATCGAATCAGAAAATTATGGTTTTAAATTGTGGTTTTTATTTAACGATGCTCGCAACTGCAGAGGTTATATCAGCGTCGCATGTGCTGGAATTTTGTCCCCCAGGAGTTCTTTTACATGCCAGTAAATCTACTGACATGAGTCTGTCGCATTTAAGCACACTTAAATGCCATCGACCTGAGCCGAGGTCGAACCCGCAACCTCGAGCATAGAAGGCCAGCGCTATACCGACTACGCTACCGAGGCCGACTCGAATCAGAATGTGACGCCCTATCTGACAACACAATACCATGAAAATGACTTCATTCATCTGAGAATGAGAGTGTCAATTCTGACAACGCTTCCAAGCGGTAATATTCCTCATTCCTAAACTCGAACCTCTTAATGTGTGAATGTCCACTCTGACAACACTTCCCGTGGTAATACTAATAACCTTCCTTCGTATGCTCAAACATCTCAGAATGTGTGTATCCACTCTGACAGCACTTTGTCTTGTAAATAATAGACTATATTTCTATGCTCGAACATTTTTTGATGTGAATTTTAATCTGACTTGGCTTTACGAGAGCTCGACCTGGGACGGGTCCGTGCACTTAGATATGCTTTGGCCAATGTGTGTCTTACACATGCGAACTGCTATGTTTATATAGCGTCTGAATGAGAAGGTGATAATGCCAGCGAAACGAGTCCAGGGTTCAACGCCGAAAGTTATCCAGCATTTGCTCTTATTAGGTTGAGTGAAAACCTCGGAAAAACCCTCAACCATGGCCTGGTGACGTTCGTGATTCGATGCTGATGGGTGGGCATCCTGCCTCAGCTTACTATAGCAGTATTATTTATGCGTATGTTTAAATATTTTGCAATTTCTAATTTGACGATACGTCACCGTAGTAATGATCTTCACACTTAACTCTTCACAGTATGAAATCTCAATGTGACAACACCTTGCCATAACATTTATTTCTATGTTCAAACTCTTCAGACAACACTTCACCGTGGTAATGATCTCCATTCCTAAGCTCGACCGCCCTTTGACATGAATGTCCAATTTGGCAACACCGATGTGATAATGAGTACTCGTATAGACCTACTTAAAAACATCAGAATGTAGGCCTAAGTGTTCAATCTGACAACATTTCATTACGACAATGGTCTCCATTTCTAATGTCCACTTTGACAAAACCTCAACATGATATTAATAATGATATTTAATAACAACGTTCATTAATATTGTGAATTTTATTAGTAACAACAATGTAATTTATTCGTCACAACAATAATTCCTTTCTACAATTCGCCTTAAACGCTCTCGTCAACAATTGGATTTTCACTCAACACTGTATTCGTTATAGCGCTCCACCGACGACAATGACAATTTACTTGGACTAGTACGAACAACAATGAACTGTTAATCTTAACTAATATTTACGAAGCACTATTTACAAATCAGAACTATCACTTCTCAGTTCACAGTTCTTCTAGCTCAGTCACTCGAGTTCACAGTATCTCGAACCACAGACCTTCAGAGACAGTCCACTGTACTCGAACTCAGGTCCCTCCAACCGCGGTCCACTGCACTCGAACTCAGGTCCCTCCAACTGCGGTCCACTGCACTCGAACTCAGGCCTTCGGATGCTGATACAGTTGCGGACGCACACTCGAGTCGAACTCCGGTACACAAGACTGGTTTGCTTGCTCTGGCTTTCTCACTGACTGGCTGACTAATCAACTGAAAACTCGAACTCTCTTGTCGTTCCTTCGCGTCCGTAATTTATAACCACAGCGACGTAGCCTCGAAAGTTCCACGCGTCTCTAGACATGGCACTCCAGAAAAATCCAGAGCCCTCTCCTCTCTACCAGCACCAGATGCGCGCGCACTCTCTCTCCACTCTCTCGCCGCGTAGGCCCTTCCCCCTTACTTCTCTACGCCGCGCGCCGTCCCCGCGGGATCTGCTTTCTTGCGGGACGCTGGTCGTGAGTTCGAATCTCACGTCGCTGTCACATTGCTCCCTCCTTAGGACTGCTCGTCTCGGGCAGTCCCTTGGTAGGCTGCTAGTCGGTCCAACGTTTGGGGTCCTCCAGCTGCTCCCTCCTTATGGTGGCGCCACCCCATCCTTGGCTTGGCTGGGCAGCGATACTCGTACTGCGTGGGCGCCGTCTTGCTTTTCCACTTGGCCCTCCAAGGAGAGCTCGCCGGCCACGGGTTGGTCTTCGGCGTCCATCAGGAACACTTCATCCCGACCAAGACGGAGTATACTGCGCCGGACGTCCACCGTCGCATCGAGTAACCGCATGGCGTCGAGTCCCAGGATGACGTCCTCGGTGATGTTGGCGACGAACACCCACATCTCCAGTTTCCTCTTCCCCAAGGTCAGGTCCAGGAAGACCTCTCTCTGGATGGGCAAGCTCTCGCCTGAAGCAGTCCGTAGCTCGTATTGGCGCAGCGGCGTCCTCCCAGGTAGGCCACGCACGACGTCTGGTCTGGCGATAGTGAGCATCGCCCCGGTGTCCACCAGTACTCTGCATGGACGGCCTCTTATCCGTCCTTCAGCAATCAGCCCATCGTCGCACCTTCTGTCGACCGATTTCAGGACGAGCCGAGGGGACGGTGATGATGGCGCCGACGTGCTCCTCCTAGCATCGGCTCCCTCTCTCTCCTGACTGTTGCCAGGTCGGTCGCAACTCCTCCGCAGGTGCCCAGGTTCACCGCAGGACCAGCAGGTGGGCACCCGTCGTCTCCGTTGCTCAGGCGACTGTTGGTTTCTCTCGGTGTCAGCCACCTCTCTCTCCTGCCGGTGGCCGGAGCGGTCGCAGTCCCTCCTTAGGTGTCCCGGTCTCCCGCAGGACCAGCAGTTGGGCGTCCGTCGTCTCCGCCGCTCCGTTGACTGTTGGCGCTCCTCGACGTCGGCCACCTCTCTCTCCTGCTTGTGGCCAGATTGGTCACAGTCCCTTCTCAGGTGTCCCAGTCTCCCGCAGGACCAGCAGGTGGGCGCCCGTCGTCTCCGCCGCTCCGTTGACAGTTGGCGCTCCTCGACGTCGGCCACCTCTCTCTCCTGCTTGTGGCCATATAGGTCGCAGTCCCTTTTCAAGTGTCCCGGTCTGCCACAGGACCAGCAGGTAGACGCTCCTCTCCTCTGCCGCTCGGGTAGCTTCGGTTGGTTCCCCCCAGCATCCGTCGCCGTGACGCTCCTGATCCAGTGCGGTGCTGAGACTCCCGCCGCCGACTTGGCCGCCTCCATCCTGAGGGCCGCCGCCAGAGCTGCGTTGATGGTACGATGCTCTGCCAGGAGTAGCTGTTGTCTGATTTCGGGGTCTCGAACTCCGCTGCCGAAGGTGTAGGCCGCCTCTCCAGCGATGAAGTCATTAGGTAGGCCCCTGAGGGCCTTATGGGCAAGTTGTTCCACCGCCATCGCGAATTCTTGCAGGGACTCGCCTGACTGTTGGACCCTCGTTTTTAGTTGGGTCCTGAATGCTGCCGCAAGTTGATGGTCACCATAATATATGCTCAAATTAGTCAGAATGTGAGTATCCAACTATTTGTGTTCATGACTAATTTTTAAAGTATTTTCACTTTCACTACATGTATTTGATGTACCTGGTTAAAAACTTCACACAAGAGTTGTTCCTATTGCTTATATAAAACCTTTCATCGCGTTCGTCTTTTCGGATATCACACTGTCTATTACTAGGCAACAATAAATGATGTTCGGCCGAATTCTTTAGTTTCAATTTTTGTGGTAACCCTAATAATTCTGCTTTAAGATCGTGATCATAATCAGAATTATCGAAATGATCGAACAAATATACGATATTTCAGGTCTAAAACTGTCTGCTGTCTTACGCAAATATATCTATCTTTCACGAACAACCTGTTCCTTTTGAATATCAATGATAAATTATGTTTTATCAACACAATTTTTACCCTCTGTTTTTACATGTTGCTATTGCACAAGTGCATAGAATTTTTATAAATCAATCTTTTTTACACTCACTAAAAGAATACTGTACAATTATTGCAGTACAAACTTGGCAAAGTAAAATTGAAAAGAAGTTACTTAAAGTTCCTATAGGAAGTAAATCGATGATAAATTACGTTTCCATCACCACAATTTTTTCCTCTGTTTTACATGTTGCTGATGCACAACTTCAAGTATTTTCATAAATCAATCTCTTTTGCACTCAGTAAGAAACACTGAATTGTCAAACACCAACAAACGTACGATATTTCAGGTCTAAAACTCTCTGCTCTCTTACATATACTGTATACGCATTGAACTACAAACTTGGCAACGTAAAACCAATAAGAAATTACTTGAGGCATCTCTGGGAAAGGTGAAAGAGAAATGGGCTCAACTTAATAGGTCTATACAATTTGTTCCCCTTTGCTTTAACATATCAAGGTGTATCAACGTGCTTCTTCTGCTGGTATCATGAGGGACAAATTATAAAATTTCTTCGAGAAATTGCGTGTCAGAAATATCTTCGTGCATTGCTTTTCATAGCTTAAGACAAGGCCTATTCTGTTTTCCTTAAGTGCTACAAAGGGATTGTTTTGGATAGCGAGGAAGTTAAGGACCCAGCCTCCTCGACGGCAGATGACGTCCCGAGCAGTGGGTGGTGTTTCTGGTGGCCAATACTTCTATTTTCCTTGAGCTAGCCGGCCAATTCACGACGCATGACTTGGTAACTGATTTAATTTCTCAATAAATATTAGAAATACCATTTTGATTTTTTCTAGTATTGTATAAATGACTTCGAGGTAGTCATGAAATGTTTCTTTGAATTTTAAAGCACTGGAAGTAATGTTTATAACATTAAAGGGCCGTATTCATAGACATTCTTAGCGCGGGCTTCCGGTGGATGATCAGCGAATTTAAGTTTTTCGTGTTCATAAACCAGTGTTAGCGATATGATATGATATGATATGATATGATATGATATGATATGATATGATATGATATGATATGATATGATATGATATGATATGATATGATATGATATGATATGACATGACATGACATGACATGACATGACATGACATGACATAACATGATGTGAATCCCGTACAAGTAACCAGTCGATAGCGGGGTCTAGTTTAGCACCCTCATAGCGCTGGCTAGCGAAATGTCTATGAATAGCACCCTAAGTGTTTCGTAAAAATTGTAAATATTTAAAGAATTAGAAATAACTACTGAAGCTTTCCTGGCGACGTGATAACTCAAAATTATCTCGGGCTTCCAGCCAGGTCCTAAGTTGGTGATCCTCCGACGTTTCGAGGATGTTCATCTTCCTCATCTTCAGGGTTAAATGATATCTAAGGGTACCCAGCTCCTTAATTTATAGTGCCAGAGGGAGGAGTCAGCCGAGGACGGTAAACTCCCATTTCTGGACATCCTTATCTCCAGAAATAACAACGAATCTCTTGACCATGCGGTATACCGTAAACCCACACACACACCAACTTGTACCTGAACGCGAATAGTTTCCATCAGAAAGCGCAGCGGATGGGTATACTAAACACAACGGGCCCATAGAGCAGTCTCTATCTCGGACCCGGAGCAATTAGTCACTGAATTTCAACACTTGAAACTCACCCTCTAGCAGAATGGATAGTTAGCTAAAGACATCATGACCTCTTTCAATAGAGCAAGACACAAAAAGAAACAGCAGCAGCAGCCCATCACGGACTCACAAGAAGCGGAAAAACCAGCCACAGCCTGTCTACCATTCACAGGAAAGTTGTCGGGAAAGATAAGTAGACTGCTCTTCAAGCATGAAATAAAAACAATCCACAAACCTCCGCCGAAAATTAGGAGTAAGGTCAGATCAGTAAAAGACGATCTAGGCCTCAGAGTACCAGGGATCTACCGCATTCCTTGTGAATGTGAGGCTGCTTATATTGGCCAGACGGGACGCACAATAACTACGCGTCTTTCGGAACATCAAAGAAGCATCAGATTAATACAGCCCGAAAAATCCGGATTGGCTGAACACTGTATTGAAAAAAAAGCCATAGAGCTAATTTTAATAACACCGAGGTCCTGGCGAAGTGTTCGGGCTACTGGGATAGAAGAGTAAAGGAAACCCTGGCCATAGCGGCGGAACGCGGTAACCTGAATCGGGACTCGGTCTCCAACTAAGCGCGGCGTGGGCACTGGCTATTAAATTTCTCAACGCCCAGACAACGGGCCGTCATCAGCGGACACATAAGAACTCGTCCGCCGAGTCCATCACGAGACGCCTTTGTTGTTTTGCTGACAGTTAAATTTTGTGTAGGCCTACTTTTTCAAATAAGTGTGTTTTAATAGTGTGAAATCTTAGCCTCAACTGTACCACCCCTACTTGTCTGTTATGTTTTTCAGCTGAGATCTTTGGCAAGAGAGCGGAAAACTATTCCATCAATTTAGCTGTTCCCCCGTTATTCGTAAATTAAATAGGGGGAGGTGGGGTACAGTGTAACATAAAAGTTATTTTTGACATTTTTGACAAATATAGTAATGAAATCAAATTTGTTCTGAGGTATCATTATTCCTTCATTATTAGACAGTAGTTTGCAATGTACAAAAACCTTGTAATTATGCAATTAATATACTTATTTTGAACATATTGATTAAGTGATACATTGTTACACTGTGCTCCAGTAGGGGCTACTCTGTAACAAGGTCTGGGGTAGAGTATAACATCGGATAATGAGTGAGTTTGCCGTCAAGTAATCGTTACAATTATAACTGGTTCATATTTTGTGGCTTCATAACATTATTTTATATCATCTTAGCAGTTCCTAATACTATAGTTACTAAATAATCACACCGAACAAAGAAAAAAACAATATTTTAACTAACATCAAAGTTACTAAGTTTAACTTCAAATTTCAGTCATGCAGTGTGGGGTTTTGTTTTTTCCCAAAGACACTGATTGTCGAAGAACCATTTTTATATCCCGCTCAGACATAGAAGCTACATCTGGTTGAAATGGATACACAAACTTAGTTGTGTCCCTGGTTCCTCTTCGAAGAAATTACACTTCATAAATCTCCATCCAAATCCTTGTTCTTCTCTATTTCACCGACATAGGCTAACAGACGTTAGTTTTGCCGGTGAACTGAATAAGAACATAATCCCCTTTCACGGATTATTCTGTGGTAGTCAATTGTTGTTCAACCTCATCATCTATCACTCAGTTTTCATCACCTAAGGAAGACAAAAGGAATGCAGATCTCATCTTTTTCACTCTCTGTTGAATCGTCCTTTCGGGAAAACAGTGTTTTTCTAACTTTTTCTGTGTCATTGGCTTTTAGCTTGCCTGTGACGAGACTGTTCTGCAAATGTCAAGAGATTATCTAGAAAGAGTTCCATAATTGACATTTTTCAATGCTGCAGCCTAAGGAAGGCTCATTCCAGAAAGAACTAGGTTAACTGTAGCTCTAATATCACTTTCACTGAAAAGTCCAATGTTCGTTTTTCTTTTTCCCCTTTTTCGAACAATTTTTTCACTTTGTAATGAAGTAAATCCTAAATTTAAATAATATTATAAAATATACATCCCAAAAATATTCAAATTGTCGTTCAACAGCGTTAACTACCCGTGTATAATTTTTTTTTTATAAATTATATCTCAAAATGGGGTACAGTGTAACACTGTTACACTGAACCCCATTCTAACTTGTTACACTGTGCCCCACGGTACAATTTTCCATTTTCTTTGAGGTTATGAAATAAAGGCTGAAAGTTTTGATACAACACACAGATTCACATATATGACAAGTTTATGCAGAGAGGGAGTGGAAACAAATCAATTCTATTTTACGAGATATTGACTATACAGTATAATCATAAAAATTTACTTTACTTACCACAAAACCTCTAGTCCTCGACCACGTGGACAGTAGACCAGGAAGTGCATCCAATATACGATGCTTTGAAAATGTAACGACTGCCGACCAAAACATGTATAGAAACAGGTTTGCAAATATACTCATTGTCGATCAATTCAAGATGTTACACTGAGCTCCATGGTACAATGTTCCTTGTCACAAAGTATTAGGGGCTGCAAGACAACAAACACCTTTAAGAACAGCTTAAAAGATAACCTTATTAGCAGGGAACGGATTTATATGGACTAAAAATATATGAAATATGTAAACATATATGTAGTTATTTTTACCAAAATATGGAATTAAATATGGATTTTTACCAAAATATGGAATTAAATATGGACTTAAAATTATAAAAAAATGACTATGTACGTTAAATATTGGTACATTTTAATCAAACTAAACAAAAAATATAATGGACGTACCTTATCTTCCAATGTAGTTTCAACAAAACACAATTTTTATTGTCTGTTACCATAACAATAGGTTACAAACATTTCTTTCAAGTGCTGAAAAGTGAATCTTCTTCTATTGTCTCTGAGGATAGATTTATACTGACTAAAAGAGCGTTCGACGTCACAAGAAGTAACTGGTACATAATTCAATTTCACAATGTCTGCTGGGGATAAGTCCAAGTTAATCTTCACTGTTGATTCACCACTCATCACAGCAACAACCTTTTGTAGTTCTTCATATCCAGGGTTTTTTGAAAGTACAGTGTCCACCTTAGCTCTTACTGCATCTGCAACTTTACCTCTACCACGATTCAGTTGTTCCACAGTACTATTTATAATTTCAAAACTTTCAGATAGTGAAAGGTGCCTATTTTGGAGACTTTTGAGCGTTTTTATGATGCATGAAAATGTATGCTGAATGTGAGCTAAGTCATTCTTCACACTTATGTCACAGGTAACTGTTTTCGCAGTATCAATTGAGACTGCATCTTCAGAGTCCAATGCAAGGAGAACATTGTTAATAGAGTCTATATGTTCGGCATAATATTCAACTGCTTCTAGCCATGTACCCCACCTAGTTAAAATTGGCTTCGGTGGCAATGGAATTTCAGGGTACATTTCTTTCAACACGTTAACTCTACTGGGAGCTTTGAGAAATACTTTTTTCACTGATGAAATCAACAAATCTACTTTAGGGAAATTGTCTCTGACCACTTCTGCCACACGATGAAATGCATGCGCCACACAAGTAAAATGAGTCAATTTAGGATATACAACAGATAATGCTTGTCCAGCTTTGACCATATAAGGGGCAGCATCGCTAATAAAGAATAACACATTATCGTACATAATACCCTTTGGCCACAGGATACCCATAGCTTCGTTGAACAGTTTAACTATAGTTTTGTTATTGCACTTTTCTAGAACATCACAATGTAAAAGAATTCGTTCAGAATATTGTTCACTTAACAAACCGATAACTACATTACCAACAAGTCTACCTTCTTTGTCGGGAGTCTCATCAATGGAAACCCAAATTGAACTATCTTTAATTTCATCTCTTATCTTCTGTATTGTCTCATCGTAGATGGATGGAGCATACGTCTTCCTAAGTGTTGACTCATCCGGGATTGTATGTTGAGTATATTTTTCAAGGAATTCCCTGAAGACCTTATTCTTTAGTTTGTAGAGAGGAATATCAGCAGAGATGAGAGAACGGCACAGGTCGATGTTAAACTCAGATCTTACATTCGATGTTGTTGGTTGTGTTAAAAACAATTGTCTCTGCTTGGAATTTAGTTGTTTGTTGGCCTGATGTTTACTAGTTGTAATGTGTTGTTGCACCAGGAACTTTTGTGTAGATGATACTGCACACTGACACAAATTACAAAATAATATTTTATTGTCAGTTGATAAACCATCTTCTTTAAATTCTGAAATGTAACTTGTTAGTTTTGATTTTAAATTGACTGAATGACGTACTTTTGGCATATTTACCGTCTTTATAGTATGATTTACAAAACTGAACCTATGTGTACTCTGACTGGCATTTAACTGTTGAGCTGCACAACTGAAGTCTGTTAAAAATTTTAAATTAAATTAATACAGTTTTGTAACTTACTTTCCCATTGTTGATAGGACTGCTAATTTTCAAATAACTCTGATGTTAAAGGGATTACTGAACATGTGTTTAAATCTCTATTGTTGAAATGTATTTTTAAAAGTTAATGGAATTTTGTTTTGTTTTATTGTTAAACCTAATATAATATGGACTGTTTTATATGAAATATGGAAAATATATGGAAATTAACGAAAATATGTACTAAACTCTAAAATATGGAAAAATATGGAAAATAAAAGTAGGATTTTTCAACCCTACACATTGTGAAACATAAAGATAATGCAAAATATAAATTATATTAGCTTTATAAGTAAATATGTATTTACATATAAATCCTTTCCCTGCTTATTAGCATTTCACTCCAATCATACTGATTTAAAATATTACTGACTACACTGTTGCTTTTTTTCTTTAGACATCATCCTGATTGTGCTGCATTTTCAAAATTGTCTCATAATAATCTCTTTCTATTATCTAATATAATTAGAAATATATTAACATTCTATGTATTTTAGTTTAATTCTGCTACCCAGTTTTTTCAGTGTTTAATTAATAGTTCATAGTATTTTGTTGTTTAATTCGTAAATAACTCTTGTATACATGTAACTCTCATCTAAATCAAATTGTTGAATTCTTTGTAAGTTCATGCATATGTATATACACTTTTTGCTGGTTGTGTGGAAGAGAAGGCCTTACGGCCTTAACTCTGCCAGCTAAAATAAATCATTATTATTATTATTATTATTATTATTATTATTATTATTATTATTATTATTATTATTATTATATGGTAATTTTAGAGGTGTAATACAATTTTAGCATACGAAATCAATCTAGTTCTCAATGAAATTATGTTCTATGAATTAAATGAAACTAATTAATTTTGAGTTCTCAAGAAAAATACTTATAAATAATTGATGGAACAGCCTCCATATGTTCAGTGCTATTTTCTTAAAGTGGATACCTCTATAGCGCGCATGATTCTTCCAAGGCATGGAACTTATTCAAATGGATAATTTATTAAGGACTGCATTTTAACAGCAAAAAATGTATGTTCCAATGAATCCTGGAAGTTCGAGACCATAAGCTTGTCGTAAATACTGTAGCTAATCGTGCACCAGAAATTTCCCTGGTCTTACATTCGCACACGGCATGTGATCGGTTACAGAACACTGAATGCAGGTACGATTTAATTTCGTCTGCTTTACGTCATCTGCCCCGAGTCTGATACCGTGCTCTATGTAGGTTTAAAGTAGCATTGAGTTTGACATCACTGATCTAATTGACAATACATTACAACGATAACATGGGCTTGCTGCAACCCCTCAGAATGTGTACAGGGAACATACCAGTGACCTTTAGTAATCATCAAACTTGAACAATGCTTTTCAGACTTTTCTTATAATATTAGGCTGGTGCATAAGTTCGTAGCTTTTTTTCATAAATTTATTTAGCACATCAGAATACACATAAGAGAGAGGTCAATCATCAGCAATGTATTTTCCTTCACTATTTACAACAGTCTGCTAACTCTGGAGTAGTTTTTCGATTCCAAGCCTGTGGAAATCTCGTGGTTTTGAGTTAAAGAAGTCGCCAAGGCATGTTCGGAGCGCATTTTTATCCGGAAAGGAAGTTCCTTGAAGGTTGTTCGATAGATAGCGGAAAAGATGAAAATCTGAGGGCGCAAGATCAGGTGAATAAGGTGGGTGCGGAATGACTTCCCAACTCAACTCATGCAAAATGTTTTGTGTCAGGTAGCAGAGTGCGGGTTGGCGTTAACGTGAAGTAGTATCACTTACGCAGTCTTGTTGGTCGTTTTTCTTGAATTACGTGTGCAAGACGTCAGTTGGTGGCAATAAATGTCGTACGATGGTGGAATGGTCACAGTTCATTAAATTTGCCAGTTTTTGGGTACAAATGACGTGGATCATTATGGATTAATGTGTTTAAACGGTCTTCATCAAACCCTGAAGGTCTTCCTGAACGTAGAGTGTCACTAATGTCAAAACGACCCTCCTTAAAACGAGAAAACCATTTTCTTGCCGTACATTGTCCCCATACACGGTGCAAATTTTTCTGGCCGCATTCGCTGCTTTCGCCCCTCTATTGAAATGAAAACGAAGAATATGTCGGAAATGTTGCACTTCCTCCACTTGACACTCCATTTTATAGCGTCCACGGTTCCACTCACTATCTGCAAAAATGAAGACTTGAACTTCAAATAAAAAATGACAATCGACAAACCCATAGCAATCGGAGTACCAACATGCGAAACAAAAACGCTATCCATATTTCAGTAGAATTTTTATATTTGATATTTTCCAATACAGTCCTATTTTATTACAAAATATCCAGTTAGTTTAATGTACCGTCCTTAAATTACTTTAAATCTGCCTGATTAAAAAAATAACGGAAAGATAATTTATTGGTATTAGTATTATTTTCCATTTCGTAGTAAAACATATCGTAACGACTCTGCGACTTCTGCTATAAATTTTTATTTGTTACCCCCAAACCTCTCGTGGTATATGAATGGTAAACTCTGCATTCGTAGGTTGGTGGTAATGAGAGTTATTTAATAAAACAAACTTTTTAATATTATTATTAAACAAACATTAATTAATAAAGAGCACACAGTAATATTGAAAATAATACAGCGACCAGTAGTGCTCACCTATGGCTACGGAATTTATCAGTTTTAATTAAACTGAAAGTTATTGATTTATTATTCGTTATCTGCTATCTCATCTCATTATCTCCATGATTGCCTACAAAGCCATACGGCGATGCCATCTCCACGCCCGGTCGATGTGACGCGTGTTACAGTTACCGTACTCTTTGTGCTGGTTGGTCCCTTGTGCGTCCGCACGTTATGAAAGAAAAATAAAGCGTTGCTTAACTGTTGGTTTCTGTATGTCCTTTTATTATTGCCTTTGTGGAAACGATATCAACTATGTGCATTATGAGAAAATGGATCGATACCAATAACAATTCATCCTTAATTAGAATTAATTTAGAATTAGAATTTAATTAATTAATTAATTTAGAATTATTGTTGATAAATCTCGATCCTTTTATTTGAAAGGTGTAGCCATTTAAATCTACACAAAATACGTGGCTAATTAAATAAATAATTAGTGACAACAATGTTTGTATGTGGCGCTATCAACGTAAATGATACAAGCTGATAACAATGAGAAAGAAGAGCATCTAATATGTGTTATCTGTGAATTTGAAGACACTAATCTCATTTATAAGATATTTGTAGTGAGTTTAATTTGTAGACTGTTATCTGTAGTGCTCTAAAACGTTTAGCAAATACGAACAAAGATGCTTCATTAAAATTCAAATTGCAAGAGGCAAGAATTCCCGACATTGCTATACAGCATTACTGGAAGCTTGTGGTATAGAGACTTCACCATAATGTACCGTGGCTAGGTGGGCACATGCATTTCGCAACGGGAGGGAAGTTGTTCATGAAAAACGTGAAGCTGGCAGACCGCAGTCGGCAAGTGATATGTTCATGTGAACGCTGTAAGAGCACTGCTGGAAGAACACCGTTGTTGGACTTGTATTGAACTAGCAAGGGAAGTTGGAATTGCTTCTGGTACGATTCTTTACATACTTAAAAAGTTAAAGATGAGGGAAATCCCCACTCGGTGGGTTCCACACAATCTTAAAGAAGGAACCATGCGGAGGGAGTGGAAACAACGAGATTGCACTTAGAACGCTATGGACGTGAAGGCGAGCGTTTCCCTCGACGTATACCTTTAAATGAAACCTGGGTTCGATGCTACCAACCAAAATTGAAGAGACAATGAAATGAGTGGCTGCACAAGATTCCCCACTGGGGGGGGGGGGGGGAACAGGATCCACTTAAAGTCATGTTCATTGTTGCTTATAATTTTGACGGTGTCCTTGTCACTCATTCAGTTCCTGCGGGAAATCACGTGGATGCCGGATATTACAATTACTTTTTGGAACACCATTTACGACCAGCTGTGCGCCGTAAACGTCCAAATCTCCCGAATTCTCATCCTGTTATGCTACATGATGATGTTCGCTCTCACATAGCTGCTGCCCCTGTGGTTAATTTACTTCACAGATGGGACTGGAAAATTCTGGAGCATCCTTCATACTCCCCAGATATGAGCCCATGTGATTTTGACCTTTTCGCGAAAATGAAATTACCACTTAGAGGAGTTCGCGTTAGAACCAGACTGGCAATTATAGCAGCAGTAGAGCAGTCTGTTCGAAGATTAGTACGGAGGCGGATTCTTAGTGTTGGAGGAAATTATTTCTGGCACTGCAACAATGTGACTGTTCCAAAAATGTTTTCTTTGTTGTTAATTCAAATGCTGCCACTAATTATTGACTGATCTATGTATATGCTTGGAGATCATTATTTTACTTCATAAGACGTGCTTTTTCAACACTTTTTCAAGTCATTAGCTTAGCTCAGGCGATAGGCGCTTTTGTTTGCTGATTCGGAACTGCCCTCGAGCGTGGGCTCGATTGCCGTTAGGGTTGATTCCCTGGTTAGTTTTTCCGAGGTTTTATCCAATTATAAGCAGTGTTGCCATATTTAGCGATAAGTCGCTAAATCTAGGGAATTTTGAAACAGTCTCGGCGACAAATTTTGTAAAATACGATTAGCGACTTTTCTGCTGATGTTTATATTCTTCCACTTTTTCTTTTCTTTTAAGTTAAAACATTCAACTGAAGTCATGCACTTCTTAGTTTTAGAAGAGGCATGGGTGCATGACTGAGTCGTCTAATGATTCATACGTGAAAGCCCAGATCTCATATATTTGTGATCAGTGATCAGGGTGAAAGATGCTGATTCAATGATTCTCACGGGTTAGGTGTATCAATGCTACTGCTCCAACACCCATAAACGGCGGCAACTTTCATTGTCACGTGACGAGTAGTGAGCTTCAACTAATTCTTGGTTCTTTCTTCCTCGCAACGCGGAGATTTTCTACTCCGAACCGACCTGCGGCAATTGAGTTTTGGAATTTTGTGCCGACAGTTCATGTGAAGCAAATGAGACTGAGTTTTTAATATATAAGACTTAAAAAAATGTTAGGTTTCACAAAAAAAATTGTGGTTAAACGCTTGGGTGAAGATTTCCACACTTACAATTTGCCAGAAATTGTAGTGTCAATGAATGGATCAAGTGCAGTGTATTCACAATCAGCTGTTCCTACACCTTCCACCTCAACATCACAGCCGTCAACAATACAACCAGACTCCGCAGAAGAGGGTGACGACCATATTATATTTTTCTCCGCATACGTATCTTTTTCTTATTTTTATTTAGTAATATTTATTATTAATTTTTAGCGACATTTCTGGGGATTTTTTTTAACAAACTTTGGAGAGATTTAGCTACTTTTTGTTGAAAAGTTAGCGAGATTGTAGGGCGATATGTTGGCACCAGTGATTATAAGGCGAATGTCAGGTTATCATATGGCGAATCCCCAATCTCATCTCGACGAAAATATCTTGCTACCATTAATTCAATCGATGCTCAATAACCTATACTAGTTTCCATGTTTTAAAGCGACGAAACAGGAAGTAGTTCTATAGGCGAGCAGTGAATGCGAGCTAGATGGGTAGCGTTGTCACATTAAGTCTGAACATAACTTCACTGGTGTTTATAAGACAAAAATCCGTCTGTTAACGATGAACTGGCAATACAATGCTTACCAAGCGCGGTGCGATGTTCTCTTGTTTGGCGGGACTATGTTACCAAACTGGAGGCGTCAGGCACGTGCGTTATATGTAGTTCATTTCGTGTGCTGTATCATTGCGGTTGTAAAGTGTAAATCGTAAGCATTTCAAATACTCCATCTGGTGAAAATGCAAAGCACTGAACTCAATTTGAAATCGAGCCACGATTATTTGACAATCGAGCCTATATGGACAGCAACATGTCACTTCCTGTTTAGTAGCCTCATAATGTGGAAACTAGTAAAGTAGTTGATAGAGGGTCGTTAAATAACCGACCGAAATTTGGAATGGGTGACATAAGAGGCCAATAACTGAATGGCTGCCTAGAATAACGTTGTAAGTCAGTTTTTACAGTTTGTCAGGAAATTAAAAATATGTTTATTCCATACTAACATTGTTAAATATTACAAAATATGACAGTGTGAGGTCTGTATTAATACTTCAGTAAGAATTCACATCATTTATATATATTGCCTTCATATTCCAAATAACACAATTTTTCGAACAATTACAGTAGAAAAACGTTGTATGTCAGAACAATGTTGTAAAGCAAAGAAACTTAAATACTGTTCGTATTTCCAGGTAAATTCTTTGTGGTTGTTACATTTTAGTACATTAAATAATAATAATAATAATAATAATAATAATAATAATAATAATAATAATAAAAATAAGACAAATTTATATAAGAACTTGAAACAAATTACACAATTTAGATTATATGTTTAGGCATACAATATCAATATTACACCCACAAGAATCCTTTTTTTTTTTTCTTTATTCTATTACTAGGCCATGGTAGAGTTCAGAGTAACCATAACCAAGAGGAAGAAAACTTGACATTGCAGTCAGATCTTTTTTTTTGTCTTTTGTGATTGGAATGGGGCAATGATAAAGACGAGGAAAGTTATCATATGAAATATGATTTACTGTCTTATTTTTTGCACGCTTGCTTTTTTTTTTTTTTTTTAGAGAATACACTGCCCATGGTAACAAAATATCACGGAATTTCCGAATTTTCACAGACATAGGATCATCAGAACTGAACTGAAACCAGGCAGCTGTTGTTATCTCGAGGTCTGGATCCTTCTTTATTGCTCGCTCTGCTAGCCATATATATATATCTACACACACATTCTTGTTACATATGAACAACCTCAAATGATTTGCTTGGCCTTGCATTGGCAATAACCTCTACTCATGTGACATGCTACAAGTATGATTGTCCGCCATTTTATTTGCGTTACAACGTTATTCAGCTCAGCAACACAATCAAAATACTACAGCTCTCGAAGTAGTGTGAATATCAGCAAGATGATGGCAGCACATGATGCAAGATATGCGATACAACATTTTTCAGCCTAAAACTCAGTTTGGTCAAAAACGGACTTACAACGTTATTCTAGGCAGCCATTCAACTGCTGTCCTTATATACTGTATTATGCGATCACCGTAAGATTTCCATTATCATGCAAGGGAGTCATAGATTTTACTTCTTAATTATATTATAATAATTATAAAGATAAAATATTGTGATGATAGAAAAAAATCTGTTTTAAGAATTGCCTGAAAATTAATTAGCTATATCCCTGCAGAGGAATTTCTTCTGCAAGGACTTTGTACATAGTCAATATTTACGAGCTAATTAAACCGGCAATGGTACAATGAAATATAATAATAATTATTTATACAACATTGAAGAGTCCCTGTGTTTAAAAGATTACAATTTTATTTCAGTTCTGTTCTTACAAAAGATAAAAAGATAGACTGATAAATGAAATCTTATGGACTGTATGTGTCCAAACATGTTTTTGTCGGCGAAATAAATTTTATTATTTATGTATTAAAGTTTTCAGGAAAAAAAATCTGCGAACTACAACCAAAAATATCAATTATGTTTCTGGAAACCCATTTTTATACGAACTGCTCATATCTGGAGCAAAAATGCAAACGTTACTTAGAGCTTTTATTGGGGAACTACTGTTTCTCTTTTTCATTCCACCAAATGAAGCCCGTTTTTTTGTCCGTGTATCTAAGAACAACGATCGAAAAAGCAAGACTAACAGCTCCTGCAAAGCCGAAAACCAGCACGACAATGTTCTATAGGCCTACGTCGCGTCGCTGACTGCTTGTGAGTGTTTCGAAACGTCGAGATTGATTACTCCCGAAGTTCCGAACGTCAAGCAGCTTTGAATCGCCACAGTTGTTTATACCTGACTTATCTTTTAGCTACTTTGGCAATGTTATATATGTATAAACAATCAAGTAGCCTATTTGAATCATCATCTCTACCTTTCAGTGAGGCTAATAATAATCAATTCCCCAGTCTTTATTTAATTACTAGGCCCTTATTAAAAGGTTAGTAATTTTCTTTTCATATGTTTGAGATCAAGTGTGCAATCTCAAGTAAAAAGATATTAACGTTATGTTTTATGTTTTTTAGGAATGCAAATTTATTTGAGAATTTTTTTTTCTATTTATATAATAGAACCAGAACATTTTGATAACTAAGATACTGTTCTGTTTTGTCTTTTGTCTCATTTAAACATTTATAATGTTATTTATTTCAATGATGTATGTTATTCAAAGTTACGAAATCTTTCCACGCCGACCAAATGCCTTTTCGACAATGATGAGCGAGACTCGAAAGACAAATGCAACGAACACAGCGGGCGAGAGCGGCAGTTAGTTTTGTTCATCTCTGCTAAGAATGTTAGGGCAATGAGCAAGAAAGATATGTAGCCAAGAAGTAGGCCTGGGTGACGCAGTCGGTAAAGTGCTGGCCTTCTGTGCCCGAGGTTGCGGGTTCGATCCCGGCCCAGGACATTTAAGTGTGCATAAATGCGGCAAGTTCATGTCAGTAGATTTACTAACATGTAAAAGAACTCCTGTGGGACAAAATTCCTGCACACCGGCGACGCTGATATAACCTCGGCAGTTGCAAGCGTCGTTAAATAAAACATAATTGAATTACGTAGCCAAGAAAATATGGGAACTAAGCAGTACAAAGACGGCAGGTTTTGTTAATCAATAACGGAACTCCTGTACGACGGATAAGTTAATATCATATTTAATTAATATTTTTAAAAGGCAAAATAATATCATTAATGTTACAATATATAAGCATTACCCGACATCACAAGCCAATCGGTAATAATAATTACAGTATATGATCACAAAGTTATATAAAAGTCTGAAGTTCAATTTGGTATGTTAACAATGCAACTTTACATAACAAGTTTAAAAACGTCACCTGTTTTGAAAGTTACCTTCTTCTAAATATCAGCACATCGGCAAGTTTCCTTAGCAACACATTTAAATATCTGATAATAATCAACCATAATGATTAAAGGCATGTTTTCTAAATTTAGAATAACAGCCCGAGGAAAACTAAATACAAAAGGTTCTGTCGATACTACCCGTCCCTTGTAAATTGACGGTGTTGATTTCACTAACTACCCTCCACTAAAGCTTTGATCCTCTCAATGCCCAGCGATGTCTTGTATACGACAGTGACGACATCAGCGGTCAAACAACTCGTTACCTCACCATTGTAACGCTTACTCTATAGGCATTCAACAAGGAAAACTCAGTGCACAGAAACCAGCGGGCGTGACTGTCACGCAGATGACGTATGCTCCCGTTCCCTGCATGCTCAAGGGGGGTAAGAGAGGTATAGCATGCACGCCACGAGGAGTTCGAGCTGAGTTTTGCTTGTAGGATATCTATAGCTCCAGCTAATCTCGTCCGTACTCAAGGCGCTGGGTAAGTAGAATTATAGATAGAGCGCTCCTGGTCTATTGCGCAGGGTATCAACATTAGAAACTAAGTTACGTGACTTTGGTAGTATGGTGCAGACGATTCTGTAGTGTTTTATACGTGGGCTCTTATTTGTTATTAATTCAAAGTAAGATAATAAGTGCTGGGGAGCTCATCGTGCTAACTACACAATACCTCCATTCTGGTTGGATGATCGTCCATCTCTGCTTCGGCATGTGACCGTGAGGCCAGGAGCCGGTTGGTCGGTCTTGGCCCTTCGTGGGCTGTAGCGCCACGGATAATTTTTTTTAAGGTAATAAGTTATTAATTAATTATGTACTGAGTATAGCCATAGTGATGGCGAATAACTGCTGTTGCTTTGGATGCAAAGAAAAATATGTGAAAGGAGGAAACAGGGACTATATCGTTTCAATCTAAGTATCGCACATACGTAACCTCTCTTGTAAATTTCATATTGAAGACTACAGACACTGCCATCGTGATCTAGACCAGGCCGTAATGCAGGATGTGTGACGTCACTCGATGGGTCGAGCTTTTCTATTTGAGTATACGGAGCTGAGTGAAATATATTACTTTAATGCGTGTCGGTGCTCAGTTTCATTTAGTGTAATGTGTGTATAAGATACGTTCACTTCTTATTGCATAATATGTTGCAGAAATAATTACAAAACTGTGTTATTTTAATGTGAACGGAGTTTTACATGTTAACATAACCTGTTTGCATCAACATTTTAAGTTTGGAATGGAAGCTATTTTGAGATTTAATAAAGAAGAATTATTTATATTGTGATTTTAATTTAGCACATCTATCTTCCTTACTTGTAGGTAGAAAATTTACCACAGTCCCTCCTATGAAATTAGTGTAGGTACGTACGGTTGTGTGTTACTTCATGTGGTAGGTTAGATAAATAGAATTAAATACGACCCAGTATAGTAGGCAACAAATAAATAAAACAATTAAATTGTTATTCAATGTAATGTATGCATAAGTTCCATTTATTTGTTGTATAATGTGGCAGGATTATAAAACAGTTTTTTTATGTGAAGAGAATTCAGCATGTTAACATAACCTATTTGCGTCAACATTTTAAGTTGAGAACGAAAGCTATTTTGAGATTTAATAAAGAAGAATATATTTAGGATAAACTTCAGAACACGGTTATCTTCCTTACTTAAAGGTAGAAAATTCACCACACTCCTTCCTATGAAATGTACATACGGTTATATTACTTACTAGCCCTGAGGTATAGTTCCGGTAATTTCTGAACTGAAAACAGTTGAATTTATTTTTTGTGGAGATGCATTTAATCCTCTAAGCAAGGCATAATAAAAATCTGAACTAACCGAACTAATTAGTATATGCAAGGTGTATGAATACGAAGGGAACTACCTCAGCGCTAGTTTAGGCCTAGTAACATATTAAACTAATCAGACTGGAGTACCGTATGAAACGAATAATTACAATTGAAGTGTAGACAAATTGCATTAGAGTTATGCTTAATTATGATGCATAATTGCGAATATAGAAATAAGGCAAGGGCCCCAAGGTTCACTCAGCCTCCTATAAAATTGAGTACCGGTTCCTTCCCGGGGGTAAAAGGCGGTCAGAGCGTGGTGCCGACCACACCACCTCATTCTAGTGCCGAGGTCATGGAAAGCATGGTGCTCTACCTCCATGCCCCCCAAGTGCCTTCATGGCAATTTACGGGGATACCTTTACCTTTTTTTTTTACCTTTTACTGATAGAGTAATCATAACCTATATTTTCAACACATCAAAATATGCGTGCGATGCAACTGAAAATTGTTGAAACGTGCTTAAATGAATGTGCAAGAATTTCGTAATGAAGTGAGCGTGCTTTATTTCAATTAATTACAATACTAGATACTGTAACAGTAATGAAAACTATAAGGTATAATTTTTCACAATATACTATATGTGTCTCGCTTTTAGTTCAAATTGTGTATATTATCAAACGTTGTATTATTTATAATGTAGATTATTTACACATAAGAAGGGCGCAATAATTTAAATTTAATAAAACAAATACGATAAACAATAATGAATTAGACAAGAGTAACATCAGTAACGCTGCACTTAGGCCTAATCATAATTTACTTTACATCCCAGTCAATGTTTCACGTTCACGTGTATATTATTACACATATTTACTGTTTATAACACCAAAATTTCACTTAACCACATAAGGGCGCAATGTTTAATCGAAATAAAGGCAGGTATTACACATAGGAACTTAGCCTGCAACAACGTAATTTTTACACCAAAAATAATATTATACCTTACGTTGCAAGTGAATTGTGTCTCACAATCACTGTTTAAAATTTTACTGACGCAATTACACTGCATTTCAGAGAAATATATGTTATTTTTCATGTACCGCAACTAATTTATATGGTCGAAAGACCGCCCTTCGCGATCAGCTGTTAAGCGAGTCACGTGGTCTCCCTTACGGCCTGTATTAGATCACGATGGCAGTGCTACAGACCAATTAGCATCTTACCAGCTCTGTCAAAAGCACTGGAGCGCGTAGTACATAAGCAACTGACTGACTACCTCAATGAGCATTGCTTACTTGACGACTACCAATCTCGTTTCCGTGCAGGACATAATACTACTACTGCCCTTTTAAAAGTGATTGAAGACACTCGAGAAGCCAGCGACAGAGGAGAATTAACACTACTGACATTACTAGACTTCAGCAAAGCTTTCGACACAGTTGACACGGATCTCCTTTTATGTAAACTAAAAAACTACAATCTTTCTAACAGTGCCGTTGCTTGGTTCGATTCCTACCTTCGCGAACGCCAACAATGTGTATCAGCCGGTGGTCTTTCTTCCAATTGGCGTACCGTCAAGGCCGGAATCCCTCAGGGCTCGGTTCTTGGGCCATTACTTTTTACGCTTTATATAAACGACGTAATAAAGATCTTAAAATATTCAAAACACCACCTACACGCTGACGACTTACAACTTTACATTCATTCCCGAACTTGTACAATCAATGACTCTCTGACCAGAATTAATGAAGTTCTAGCATCTGTAGCTCAATGGGCGCAAAAATTTGGACTCAGACTAAATCCAGACAAATCACAAGCTATAATAATGGGCCACCAACGAGCATTAAACAAACTAGATCTAGCCACAAAAATAAATAATACTACAATTACATATAGTAAGACAGGAAAATATTTAGGGGTATATTTAGATTCAAATTTAAATTTTCAAAGTCAAGTGACCTACATATGTAAGAAAACTTTTTCCATAATTCATTCCCTCAAACACTTAACCAACGTTTTACCTCTCAGCCTTAAAAAGAACCTGATCCAAACTTTAGTGATGCCCCACTTCGATTATTGCGATTCTCTATTCACGAATCTAAATACTGATCTTGCCCATAGACTACAGCGTGTTCACAATACCTGCGTTCGTTGCGTTTGTAACATTAGAAAATTCGATCATATAACACCGTCACTAGAATTGTTGTCTTGGAGTCCACTTAAAGAAAGAAGATTCTTCAACTCTCTCTTATTACTATTTAAAGTCATCCACACCTCCACACCCTCTTACCTAGCATCTCGTTTTGTTTACCTTTCACTACCTCGAATCCGGAACATGTACCTTCTCTCTATTCCTCTGCACAGAACATCCTTCTACTCATCATCTTTCAGCACATCTATTCCACGCCTCTGGAATTCTCTCCCTGACCATGTCAGAGACTGTCGGACAATATAAAAATTCAAATTTAAATTAAAAAATCACATTCTAGTTCGTGGAATTGCTTGTTGAACACATGTCAGGTTGCGCAACTTCACCTTAACCCATGACATATAGTAAATATTGTAACTATGCTGTTGTAAAATTGAAAATTAATATGTAATGTATTTATTATTATTATTACTATTATTATTATTATTATTATTATTATTATTATTATTATTATTATTATTGTCAGTTATCAATATCATCATTGCTATCTCTGTTTTCTTTCTTTTTCTTGTATTAGCTCGATGAGAGCTATATAGTGTTCGTTTGACTCTGTTGACCCTCTATAGGGCTTTAACTTAATTTGTATTATTTTCATCAGTGTTTGTATTTCTTTTTTGTATTTATATGTGCTATCTGGTAGGATGGAAGAGAAGGCCTTATGGCCTTAATCCTGTCAGATTAAATAAATAAATAATTAAATTAGTTTCTAGTTCTTACATCACTTAAATTATATATTATCATTTGTCCTTCATTGTTATAGTTTTCATAGTTTTTTAGAAATTTGTTCCAAGATTTCCCTTTCTCTTCCGTGATCCTTTTCCATAACATTGCTGATTTTTTCTTCCAGTTATAAATGTTTTTTACGACTTTTCTACAGTTAATCTTCCTTAATTCCTACTTTTCTCTAGTTTTTGTAATTTTTAAGTTCAAAAAGGACTGAGCATAGATCTCTTGTATCTGTATACAAAAAACAAAAATAAAACATTTAAAGCAACACAACTGTAGTTTCATTTCCTACATTGGGTGATGAATTCTACGTGCGTATGTATTCCTGATACAGAGCAGAATTTATTTTATTGTAGGAATGCATTTCCTGATTGAATTCTCCTTTTCAAGTAATCCCAAACTTTTTTACATAGTCCTAAAATCATCTATCACCACGGCATGGTGCGTCCTCAGGTTGCAGACAGAGGAGACGCCCTCCAGATATGGAGAGTAGCTGCGAATATATTGAATAAGCAGTCGTGGACAGCCGATAAGGGATGATCCTCCAGCTTGGGAGTTGGGCGAAGGGCTAACAACCCATCACGAAACCTTATCATAACCCTTGGAATAGAACTGATTCTTTGGTGCGAACACAGAAAAGGAATAAGGTTATGAGATAGAATGTTACTATCTTTATATAATAGGAGGGGTAACATTAGTAGCAAAAAAAGTAGCTAGACATAGAATAGATTTTGTGGGAGTACAGGAGGTTAGGTTAGATGGGAATGACATATTACCAATAGGAGATTACTTGTTGTATTATGGGGAAGGAAACAATCTGATTCTTTATTCATAAAAGAAATATATATATTAGTAGGTTATTTTACGACGCTTTATCAACAGCTTAGGTTATTTAGCGTCTGAATGAGATGAAGGTGATAATGCCGGTGAAATGAGTCCGGGGTCCAACACCGAAAGTTACCCGGCATTTGCTCATATTGGGTGAGGGAAAACCCCGGAAAAACCTCAACCAAGTAACTTGCCCCGACCGGGAATCGAACCCGGGCCACCAGGTTTCGCGGCTAGACGCGCTAACCGTTACTCCACAGGTGTGGACTTCATAAAAGAATAAAGTTAGCAGTAAAAAAGGTCGAATTTATCAGAGATAGGTTATCGTATTTAGTACTTAATGGTAGACGGTGGGATATCATGGTTATAAATGCTCACGCCCCTACTGAAGAGAAAGACGACCATATAAGGGGTAGTTTCTATGAGGAATTGGAACACACTTTTCATCAGTTATCTAGATATCACATGAACATTTTATTGGGAGATTTCAGTGTTAAAGTAGGATGGGAGGATACTTTTAAACCGACTATTGGAAAAAGAGAGCTTACTCGAAACTAGTAATGATAATGGACTTAGGTTAGTCAACTTTGCCATATCCAAAAATTTAAAAATTCTGAAAAGTACAACATTCTCGCATAAGGATATACATAGAAATACTTGAACTTCTCCAGATTGATTGACACACAACCAAATAGATCACATCTTGATAGATAAACGAAGGTATAGGCCTATTATTATAGTAGACATTCGATCCTTTAGATGGGCGACTGTCATTCTGACCATTGTTTGGTAATTTCAAAGTGAGAGAAAGACTGGCAGTAGCCAAGCGGATAGAACAACAAGTTAAATATTAGAAGATTCAATATTCCGAAATTAAAAGACCAGGAAACTAAACAACATTACAGGTCAAAGTTTCAAATAGGTTTGTCACTTTAGGAAGTTCTGACGAAGTTGAGAAGGAGTTAGATATTAAAACGTGTGGGAAAATACCAGAGATAATATCAAAATTGCAGCTAAGCAGAGCATATGTTATTAAGCAAATAAGAAAAAGAACCGTGGTTTGATGAAGATTGCTCCATGGTAGTAGAAAGAAGAAACCAGGTAAAATTGAATTTCTTACAGGATCAATAGAGATAGGCCCTAATTATTTCAGTGTAAGACGGGAAGCAAGTCGTACACTTAGAAACAAAAAGACAGATTACTTGATGGAAAATCTGCTCACTTTTATAGCTTTCCGCTCGTTGTTTAATAGTGATTTTGTCTCGGCCCATCTTCACGCAGTTCGTGTGAACTTGTAAAAATGGAACAAGTCAAAGATTACTTTTAAATATATCAAGTTCAATTTAAATTTCTTCGGCAACAATGAGGAGGCAATTTATTTTATAAAGATTGGACGGAAGCAAAGGATGTCCAAATGCGAGAAAAATTTGAGAGCTGGACAAAGTGCATGGAACAAAAATGAAATTATAATTTCGCACTTATTCGCAGAAACTCCTATAATTCGCATTTTGTACTTAACTTTGCATTTTTAACGCGGATTAGACAACCACCGTAAGGTATAAAATTCCCTCTCTAAGGCACAATTACGCGATTACATAGCATTTGGGCACTTTTCGCAGTTACCGCGACTGCGAAAATCTAATTATTAAATTATGAATAACTTTTAATAAGCTAATGGAAATGGACAAGTATATAATGTTTCTGTTTACATTGAAGTTCAAAGACAGATTATAGGCGACGGGTAGCCTACGTGATGTTTTGTTTACATTCAAATTGAAAGACAGGCGGGTCATTGTAAGCCCAAGAGGTTATGCCCGGCGGGTAGCCTATGTAGTGGTCTGTTTACATTGAAGTTCGTTCACAGCCACGAGAGGTTACGCGATGTTGCCGCTCTACTGAACGTTTAAACTTAATTATGTAATTAACCGTGCATTTCACAACAAAATAATATAATACAGGTATTTTCATAGTTATATGGTGCTCTTAACGTCCCTTGAATATCCCTGGTTATTTCACTTCCACCCTGTATATGTGAACAGGACTACTATCTAGCTGAAATATCTAATGGTAAGACAATGGACAAACATTTTGGCTCTGAACGAGATTTAAACCGATAGCAGTAACGTACATTCAAAGCTTTTGTTCAAGGACTGCGTATGAAATGTTCGGTCTTTAATATTTCTAATACTACTACTATTACACCACCTCATTCTAGTGCCGAGGTCATGGAAAGCATGGGGCTCTACCTCCATGTCCCCCAAGTGCCTTCATGGCATGTTACGGGGTTACCTTTACCTTTTAATACTACTACTATTACTACTACTACTACTGCTACTGCTATTGCTACTGCTACTGCTACTGCTGCTGCTACTGCTACTGCTGCTACTGCTACTATCACCACCACTATTACTACTACTACTACTACTATTACTTGAACTACTACTATCACCACTATTACTACTACTACTAACATTACTTCAACTACTACTACTATCATTACCACTACTATTAGTACTAAAACTACTTCAACTACTACTAATATCATCACCACCACCACCACTACTACTACTACTACTACTACTACTACTAATACTACTTCAACAACTATACTACTATCACTACTATCACCACTATTACTACTACTACTAATATTACTTCAACTACTACTACTATCACTACCACTACTACTACTATACTACTACTATTACTACTAAACCTACTTCAACTACTACTACTGCTACTACTACTAATACTACTTCAACAACTATACTATCACTACTACTACTAATACTACTTCAACTACTACTACTAATACTACTTCAACTACTACTACTATCACCACCACCACTACTACTACTACTATTAATACTATTTCAACTACTAGGCCTACTACTATCACCACCACTACTACTACTACTATACTACTACTACTACTAAAACTACTTCAACTACTACTGCTATCACCACCACTACTACTACTAAAACTACTTCAACTACTACTATTATCACCACTACTACTACTACTACTACTACTAATACTACTTCAACAACTATACTACTATCACTACTACTACTACTACTTCAACTACTACTACTATCACCACTACTACTACTACTATCACCATCGCTACTACTACTACTACTAATACTACTTCAACAACTATACTACTATCACTACTACTACTACTACTACTACTTCAACTACTACTACTATCATCACTACTACTACTACTATCACCATCGCTACTACTACTACTACTACTAATACTACTTCAACTACTACTACTATCACCACTACTACTACTATTAATACTACTTCAACTACTACTACTATCAGCACTACTACTACCAATACTATTTCAAATACTGCTATTACTATCACCACTACTACTACTACTACTAATACTACTTCAACTACTACTACTATCACCACTACTACTACTACTACTACTATCATCATCGCTACTACTACTACTACTAATACTACTTCAACTACTACTACTATCACCACTACTACTACTATTAATACTACTTCAACTACTACTACTATCACCACTACTACTACTAATACTACTTCAAATACTACTATTACTATCACCACTTCTACTACTATTAATACTACTTCAACTACTACTACTATCACCACTACTACTAATACTACTACTATTAATACTACTTCAACTACTACTACTATTACTACTACTTCAACTACTACAACTATCACCACCACCACTACTACTACTACTACTACTACTACTACTAGTACTACTTCAACTACTACTATCACCACTATTACTACTATTACTAATATTACTTCAACTACTAGGCTACTACTGTCACCTACTACTACTACTACTACTACTACTACTACTCCTACTACTAGACTACTACTACTACTTCATTGCATGTACTTAAGAGTTTTTTGAAGTTCACTGACCGATGTCTATATTTAGTTCTAGTGTAAACCTGGCAGCAGACGAATATCCGGTGTGACTCCCGTAACGAAGGGTCGGAACGACGCTCGGCTTTCGCAGGATGCGGCTCAAGAGATAACATAGACGACGATATTACGTATGCAATGTCTGTGGCCAGACACGTAATTAGAATGCACGAGCATTGATTCCATACGAGTGCACCCTAGCCGTGAACGAATGTTAAATAAATACAGAAATAAGAGAATAAATCGTTTGAATATTCTTTTCAGAGAATTGTATGTGAATTCGTAAGGAGATTTCAAATAACTTCTACGGACAACGAAAGATGAACCGTCGCCCTGTCAATGCCGTAACAGAATTGAAGTGTAAGAGTCGTCGAGTATTACAACGATTTCCGTTTTCAATTTGATTTCCAATTCCATTTCCAAACATCTTCCGAGAAAGTCTGCGTACTTAGATCGACAGCCGTTTAGCAATGTTTCAACCTTTTACTCAGCCCATAGACAGTGCTCGTACGACTTTGACAATTTCAAACTAAGTGACGATTCAGTTGCCCATCCTTTTGTTTGTGAAAATCTAATGCTGGATCTAATAAGACTTAATTTGTATCTAAGGTGTTAAATTTTCCAATGAGGAGGAAATATATATTCCGGAGCATAGTATGCTATACTGCAGTGATGTCAAAGCAAGCGCATTTTTCTGACCTTGGCGTTCTGCACGGGCATCAAGCGTTACGTATGGAAGGAGCAAGGATTATGTATATGAATAAGGAGCCTGTTGGATTAAGAAAACAGTGGTGTACAAACTTCAAACAGAACGTGAAATTTTATGTCGTTATTTTATATGGCTATTGGCTGTTTGGTATTATCTATATTGTTTGTAAAACAAAGTACTAACACCAGTTTCTTAATATAGCAGTCAATAACATAATACAAGTTAAGAAGGAATATTCACATAAATTTCATAATAATAAAACTATACAATATTAAGTGAATGAAATATCATTCTTAAAGAAAGTGATATCCCAAAGAAAGAGATTAAGTTGACATGGTAAGTTGGAATTGATATTGATGGTATCTTTAGCCTTGTAAAAGTAATCAATAAACTAATCAAAACAATATTATTGTACAAAGCAAAGTTACCTAGGTATATGTTTTAACTGTAACTAATATTACACAACAAAACTCTTATCGCATTATGCTTTTAAAGTGATATTGGTGGTCAACTTCCTATCATCAGAATATTAAATTATTTTCTCGAAATGTGCTGAAGCTATAGAGCTGACGTTTCTACAACACATGGGCACATATCTTTGTTTATGTTTCTTTTTATTTATACAGGGACATCATTTTATTTTTACTAACATTTTTAATATTAACCTGTCTATACCTTTAGAGAACCGGAAACACCGCTTGCTCCCCCCTCCAAGACTGGAGTTCGATGATACTGGCGTAAAACACAAATCACTCTACTAGGTATAGGAAAAAAGAAAAGTAGTTCATCCATTTACGTAAACTAGGAAATATCGCGATTTTGAGTTTGATAATTTTCATTAAGTTTTTCTTTAATCAAAGTACAGTACTGTATTAAGAATAAGTGTTTTTACTCACGAAGTGAGTTATCCATGCGAACGTATTCATTATGCAGTGTATATTATACTGTCTACAGCACATTAGCGTACAATATAGAGGAAGAAGTTAAATTGAAAAATAATCATAACATGAATATTTAAACACAATTTTGAAAATGGTGGCCGTTCATTTCGATACAGGCTTCAGTTCTTTTGTGCATATTATCGCACTATAGACTATTGCATCTAATTCCAATTGCCAGTTTCGTCCTTCGTACTAGTAACTCATGTTGAAATAATTCTATACCTACTCTACGTACTGTAAATTCAATCTTCACTTCTGCCCGACCCGAAAATATAAAATTACTCAGACATGCTATCTACTGTCCGTCCAAGTGGTTATGCCGCAGGATTGTAGAAAGGGAGGAAATCACGTGACAGTTAATTTCCTAAGGAGGCCCTTTTATTTAAGTTAAATTAAACAGCTGTATAACATTACGTAAACTTCCAATTCCTAAGAGAAATTAATGTTTTCAGAAAAGAGCTAAGACAGCCCAGCTATTACAGAGGGGCGAGCAGAAGCAGGTGGGGGAAATCGGGATGCGACGTAGGCAAACGGACAGTACCTGTGCGAAAATATGATTCAATATTGAAAGCTCTTTCGTCACTGGAAAACGCGAACATATTTCTGGAACGTACTATACTCAGTAACTCAGTACTGCTTACTATCTGCGGTCTTGGTTCTGTGTGGAGTTGGAACTTCCTTAGTAGAAGGGGTGGGAGTGAAGTACATTAAAAAACTCAGGTACAATAAAAATTGAAGTAAAAATAAAATGATATCCCTGTATATCTAAACGATAAGAGCTCCCTGTATTAACAAGCTGCCATAAAGACAGAGCATATTGTGCAATAGGCAGTTGAAAGTATAAATAACATACATATAACATAACAGTAGTTCCTTTGTTAATACATTTTCTTACAAACATTTTCCATGCGAATATTTTCAAAATTTTCAATACATATCTTCAGTAATAAATATTTACTATATATTAGATTTACGAAAACATTGTTTCAGTACCTGTAAGGTTACTAAATAAACATATCTGAAAATTTCACCTTTCTGTAAAAAGTTGAGAGAATACTGCTTTTGAATAAATAGGAAACTCGTGAAAAATGAGCATTAAAATTGAAACTTAAATTCTTATAATGCACTTATACTTCTCAGACAAATATAAAAATTAACATGGATACAGTTATCCCTTTATCCATTGAATCAGTGCTGCCATCCCTGTATAAAGCTCGACCAAGCGGCAATATACTACTTTTTAGTCTGTCTCTTTCCTTTCCGCTGTAAAGAGCTCAGGCTCTCCTGAGCTCTAAAGCGCGCGCTTGTCCATATGGGCATCAATTGACATGACTGCTATACTGCTAACTTTCAACCGTAGATCAATGTAGGACCTACTAATAAAAGTAATGAAATAGATTGTTCTCCATTTAATTTCTCTGTTGTTAACAATAAAAACAAAGCAATAAATACAAAAATCTGAATCACAAAAACATCTGAATATCACTTCTTGTCGAAGCCACCTAGGCCTATATTTATAGCAGCTTTGTTTCCATTATACGCCGAAGCAAATTTTCACTCTCGCTGCGATCTTCAATCGGGCCCTGTACTCTCGTTTTCGTTCGCTTCCAACATACGTGGTCTTCTCTCAATTCTTATACACCCATACCGCGCCGAGATTGCTAAAGTCGGCCATTTTCGCCTCGTTCTTCACGCATCTGGTCCACTCGGTTTACATATTGTTAAGAAGCGATATCTATCCACTGTACAACTGTAAATAAATCATTAAACTACCGTCTACAGTTTTCATGTAGTATGCGTTTCAAATTTCGCACTTTTTAGTACATCCGAAACTCCGTAGTTAGCCACTCACTCATACTCGATGAAGGACATACTTCTACGTCAATATTTACTATAGAAATTGTTAGTTTAGCCTAATTATTATTAACAACTGTTACAAGTTGGACCAACCCAGTGGCGGCTCGTGATAAAATATTATGTGTGTTCACAATTTTGTGTTCCAAAATCGAAGAGAATTTGAAATCGTACGTTTTTAGCCTAATATGAAATGTCATGATTCCAATGTTTCACTGTCGAAAAAACCGTATATAAATTCAAAACATATAATAATAATAATAATAATAATAATAATAATAATAATAATAATAATAATAATAATAATAATAATAATGAAACCTAGTCTTTTTATTTCCAATTTTTCCTGGAAAGCCAGTTTATCCAGTTCTTTACTCTTCAAAATTACTTGAACAGAGTTCATTGTTTACGTTTGTTAAAAATTAATACATAACACAATTTACAAAAGCGTGTGTTCAGTAGTATATTTTGATTCACAGCACACTGATACACTATAGCCTATACCAGTACTGTAATCCCATTCGCATAGATTGATTACTATAAATACATGCTAGTAAATATTATTCTTAAATAATATACACCACCATACAGATATTTAAATTCATACCACCATCACATTCAGCCAGCACGTCTTTGAAAGCCAAACTATGCTATATGCCGACACTGAAGTATTCACAAACTACAATCTCGTAGCAGCACTGTACACATATCCACATAAAGTAAACGTTCCGACAGTGAGATGCTAACACCTGCAGGCTAAAATACAGACCAATTAAATTTCCTCCTCGAGATATAGCACGTAAACGATAGGCATCGATGCACCTCACATCTGTAGGATAGGTTCACTGTTCACTTAATGCTTTGTGCTCTTGACGAGTCATAAGCGGCCAGCGAATGACAATTTTCTCCCGCGCATGCGTGAAATTTCTGTAAACTTCTTGAAAAGAGCACGGCTTGTACGTGAACGGATGTTGGCAAGTTTACATAAGAAGTTTATGCAAGATGCGGGAAGTTTAAAATACTCGATCCTGAAATTATAAATCCCCAATAAGCCAATACGGTGTTAAATAATAAAACTAGTCGTGCATTAATGGAAACAAGGTGTTCACGTGCTCTTGTGCTGGACCAACCAAAAACTAAGAAGCGGGCCGCGATTTAAAAATTTTAATTCTCACGAAATTTGATTATTTGTCTCACCAAAAATTAAATTATGGTTTATTTAACGACGTTCGCAACTGCAGAGATTATATCATCGTCGCCGGTGTGCCGGGATTTTGTCGCGCAGGAGTTCTTTTACATGCCAGTATATCTACTGACATGAGTCTGTCGCATTTAAGTACACTTAAATGCCATCGTCCTGGGCCGGGATCGAAACCACAATCTCGAGCATAGAAGGCCAGCGCTATACCGACTACGCTACCCAGGCCGACTGTCCCACCAATGTACAATAAATTATATATACCTACTAATTAAACAAACAAAATGTGAGGTTTAATATTAAAGCTAATGTTAGTTCCTAAGCAGACTTCTGATATTAGGTCGCAAAATGTGCTTTTAGATACTACTTAAAATAGGCTTTCAGGGGACCGAATAGCATTTAGGGATCAAAAATTCAATTTTTTATTCTGTGTTTTAAAGAAAGTCCAAAACCTGCTCTTTAAAACTATATATATATATATATATATATATATATATATATATATATATATATATACATTGTGGGGGTATCTCTGCAGATAAGTCCTTTAAATGGGTTCTTTAAATTTGGTAGTGCATGTAAGTCATACATCCTTCTTTTTTTTTTAATGCAGTTTTCCGTAAGTTGGTATTTTTCAAACTTGTACTTTTTTCTCTGAAATTACTGAATTAATTTACATGAAATTTTTACATTGTTTTCTGCAGCTGTGTTCTACAAAGTAGACCTATGGGTTTAAGAATGTTACACATGACACGAGGAAAAAATAAAGGCTATGCATTGAAAAAAGTGACAAAATTGTTAACCAAATTTCAGTAATCTTTCTGTTCCACTAAGGGTGAAATATTTACCTAAATTTTCCTTTATAATTTACAGTATATTACTTGATAACTTAAAAAAAATACAAGATATATGAGTGAAGTTGTAGCAAGTAGTGTGCTCCTAAAGAATGTGGTATAATTAGCAAAGTGGGAAAACAGGTTATCAGTTATGGCCTTTCTTTTGCACTTGGGTACGAAACTGACCACTTGTCTTTTATACCACTAAATTGAGAATGATTGATTATATAACCATCGAAATTATTATTCCAGTCTGAGCACTAAAAACCTAAAAATATTGAACTAAACGTTTGTACTGAAATTGTTCAATCACACAGGCATCACTATCCACTCCCCTTAAAGTTTAGGAACCAGGCTCTAAAAACCGTAATATAGGCTTTAACGTATAATCATTAAAAAAATCGAGTTACAAATTTGCTGAAATATCAGTGATAAAGAGTTCAATTCATTTAAATTCTTATAATAACGTTGATGTAACTATATATTAATCTAAACTTGCCACATTATTAAATTAATTAAATACAAATAATAGACTACTATTACCACTACTATTACTACCACCACAACCATCGCTGCCGCAATACTACTACTATTGTCGTGCATTTCATGCTCTATGTTCGGTTCAAGTTTGTCGAGCGTGACAAGAACCGAAGTCTGCTTTGAAGAAGCGGATCTGTCTCGCTCGCTCGGTCTTGCTCCTTGTATGATCTGTGCTCTTGAAGTTCGCTGGCCTCTCTTACACTCCTCTCCCAACCCTTCATGCTTTTAACTGAGTAAGGATTTTAGAACAAATCTTGTGAAGTATTATTTAGTTCTAAGATGAGGTAATTTTTATTACAAAAATATAATTGAAGTCCGACAGGTGGCCTGTGTGGCATTCGTGAAAATATTTCATCAGAATCCACCATAAGGAAAAATTATATTCACAGTACGTATGAGGGGGCTCTGTGCAGAATATGTTCGGACATCGGCGATTCACATAATTATCTGGCTCTATAGATGTAACAACTGACAGAATAGAGTGCTAGATAGCCTATTTAATTGTTGGAAAGTTGAGATCTGTTGTCCCCTCAAAAGCGTTTTGATTTTTAACAGACAATCAACTCGAACCAGCAGCAAGAAAGCAGTGTTGTGCAATGTTCGATGTCCGAACATATTCTGCACAGAGCCCCCTCATACGTACTGTGAATATAATTTTTCCTTATGGTGGATTCTGATGAAATATTTTCACGAATGCCACACAGGCCACCTGTCGGACTTGTACAAGCATGACAATATTTTTCCAAGAAGCCTTTAACAAGTGAATTCTAAAAGGCCGGTATTTGCTGCGACAGTGGTCCGGCATCGTTCAGCATGAAATTCGCTTTGTTTGAAGAATTATTTAATCTCTGGGTGAGTAGAAACTTTTTCAATTTGTTTGTTTGACTCACTTTTCCCTCGTGTGTAGCTCCTTGCACAAATGAAGTGGGATTTTTTTTAACACTGGGTACCTTCACACAGAAAACGAAATGATTAACAGCTTAGGTAAGTAGTTCCCTGTTTTAAATAATCAGACCTAATTTTAAAGGCATTGTATTTATTAAACATTTCGAATTTCCAATAAAATTTTAGTAACGCAAATTTTAAATTAAAGTCTCAGGAAACACAGCAAATAAAAAAGCTTTTTTACATTATACATCAGCGGTCATCAAAACACTGCACGCTTGGGCTAGCGTCTTTTACCCGAGGACAAGACACTGCCCTAGCGTGCAATCGTCGCTGCTGACGGGTATGCTCTCCCTCTATCCCTTGTGCACGACGGAAAAGAGTTCCTTACCCTCCATGCACTCTACCCATTTCAGCGAGTGCTGACGACCACTGTTATACATTGTTTAAAAAGTCTCCTTTTGTCGTACTACGATCATTTCTTTCAGCCAGTTAGAAATAGTTCCTCCCACTTTAAGTTTTAAAGTAGTAATCGGTAAACTTGGATAAAAGAAATCAAATTTCCTGAGCTATATTTAAAAGCAATTGTGTTATGTTTCCATTTCTCGCTGTCTCACCCATCCATTCCTTGCATATGCGAGCTGCATTTCTCCAGGTGTCTTTACAGTGCTGTCAAACCGCGCCAGATTTTAAAATTCCTTTGCGGAACGAAAACTTACATTGGTTAGGATCAAATTTCTGCACATTTAAAGGATAAAAGTAAAATTCTTTCACTCATTTATTATCCTAATACACTACTCTCTTAAATTGAATGAACATATTGGGAATTTATTCAGTAGCTTACCCAAAATACGCTATAAAATATTCAATATATATATATATATATATATATATATATATTCGAAAAGGAAACACAAACGAGCAAAATTGTATTAAACTTTTTAGTTTGAAATATCTCAAAGAATAAGCCCTTAAATTAATGACATTACTTACAGTTCAATCTATATATATATATATAAACACGAAAACAAGAAGATGGCTCCCTTTTCCCTAACGTTCTCTATAAAGTCATGTTCAAAATGCTTTCCATTAGACTATGTTCCAAATAAAACTCATAACTTTCGCGTAGATTTCGAAACATTAGTGGCGAAAAAACTCTACGATTTTTCCTCGCAATTCCACAATTGTTTTCAGTGGGTTGTGTCAAAAAATTGATCCCTTCAACATGCCCCATACATACGCATCGGGTGATGTAAGGTCAGATGAATGCGATGAATACGGAAAATCTGTTCCACGGAAAATTATTGGAATTTTAAATAGATAATTGTTTACAATTCATAGTATTAATAAGTCTAATGAAAAGTTTATAGAGTTAGTAATAGTGCGTGTACTAGTGCCTATTAATGTTTTATTAGCGTACAATTTAATACAGTAGGTAACACTGTTAGAGCAGCAGTGGGTGTATCAATGAGCAAAATGTCTAAGCAGGAGTGGAGTGGAAAATATTCACCAGAAATCGGATAAAATGGAAGGACATTGAAATTGTTGTTATTTGTTTATAATTCTTAGTAAGTCTAGTGAAATGTTTACACAGATGGTATTAGTGCGTGAATTAGTGTTTTATCAATGTGCAATTGAAGACATGTGCGCAAAAACGGTCTAACCCTCAAAATGGAAAATCTCCTAATTAGTGCCACCATGTCTTGGTTCTAAAGGATATTAACTATTTAAGAGTGTCCTAACATCAGGAAGCCTCGTTGAGGTTAAATATCTCCCATCAGAGTTCTGTTTCTATTGCCGTGGTGTTTCTGTAAAGCGCATAAATGGTCTATCCCGAAAAAAAGTAGCTAAACAGATAGCCAACTTGCACATTTAAACATGATTTGTGATGAGGTTTTTGAATATTAAGAAATGCTTCTAAACTATATTTTAGATTATATCAGAATAGATTATGATTAAAATTATAAAAATGTTTTAAGATATTATGTTAATAATTCGTTCTGACATCTTCATTGCGTATTCCTTACAGAGGAATAATCTTATCAATGTTGGTGACCATGGCAATCTTTGTAAACAAAAAGATGGCAAACTGTACAGTTCAAACATAAGTATTTGGTATCAGGGCACATATATACCTTTCCTGCGGTCATGATTTCGGTCTAATTGAAAAGGAAAAAAAGACAGAAATCTTATATTTATATTCCAGATGAGTGGGTGGAGTTGATTGGAAAAGCAAGGGTGAAAAATCCTTTCACTGTTTTAAAAATGACAACTAACATATTTTTTACTGTACCTACAATCATTACTTCACAAAACAAAACACCTTTAAAAACAGCTTAAAAAATAACCTTATTAGCATTTCACTCCAATCATACTGATTTAAACTATCACTGACTACATTGTTACTTCTTTCTTTAGACATCATCCTGATAGTGCTGTATTTTCAAAATTGTCTCATAATAATCTCTTTCTATTATCTAATATTATTTGAAATATATTAATATTCTATGTATTTTAGCTTAATTCTGCTACACAGTTTATTTCAGTGTTTAATTAATAGTTCATAGTATTTTGTTGTTTAATTCGTAAATACCGGTAACTCTTGTATACATGTAACTCTCATCTAAATCAAATTGTTGAATTCTTTGTAACTTCATGCATATGTATATATACTTTTTGCTGGTTGAGTGGAAGAGAAGGCCTTACGGCCTTAACTCTGCCAGCTAAAATAAATCATCATCATCATCATCATCATCATTATTATTATTATTATTATTATTATCATTATTATTATTAAAATAAAAATAACAATGTTTCTGAATATAAACAAAAGTTATTGTTACGTAAGGTAGCAAGGTTTAAATTAATTTCAGGCAAGCCCTTTCACTTATTTGTTAAATATTCGTATTCTGATTTTGAAACATATGATTCTCTTCATGTAAGAAAGGAAACTACATAGGCCTACTGACAAGACCGATACCGTCCGTAAGACAGAGACATGAAAGAGTTAATGAGTTATGTTCCTTCAATCTACCACTAGTATTACATAAATCTGACACCTGCACCTGTGTCTCAAGAAGGAAGTGCAGTTTCTGAAGATGAACCTCACTTTAATATTCTTGATTTTGATTAGTCGTTTTCATTAATTAGTTAAAGGTAATGTGAAGTATTTTTTTCTGGTATTAATATAGTAATAGGTGACCGGCGTAGCTCAATCGGCTGAGGTGGTTGCCTGCTGCTATGGAGTTGCGCTCGGGCATGCATTCGATTCCCGCTTGGGCTGATTACGTGGTTGGTTTTTTTCCGAGGTTTTCCTCAACTGTAAATCAAATGTCAAGTAATCTATAGCGAATCCTTTGTCTCATCTCGCCAAATACCATCTCACTATCACCAATCCCATTGACGTTAAAAAACCTAGTACAGTAAAACCCCTCTTAACCGAAATCCGATTTATCCGAAACAACGTCGCAAAAAAAAAAAAAAAAAGTTTTATTTATCTCTGCAATATTTTGTTCATCCCCTATAGCATGGCTACAAATTTAAGTGTCAATGTCTTCACAGCCATGTTACATCTGTTTTCCACCTCCATCCCCCAAACTTGTTTTGTATAGTATCCGGGCGCGGCCAGTCTCGTTAAGTGAGACATTGTTTTCGCCACATCCCGGTTCTCCCACCTACCCAGGAATTACAGGATTATGATGTATGCATTCGAGGTAAGTTTCCAATTTCTCATTCATTTATCGTTTTTTTTTTTAGTTACGCGAGTGCGATGTCGAGTAAAAGAAAACGTATATATTTTACTCATTAAGCGCTGGCATGGTATTGCAGCCGCAAACGATGCGAGAAACAAAGGCAGATGATAACTGAATATTGGATGTAAAATTGATGTGCAATTACAATACTAAATTTATTGAATTTTTGTTTATAATTTACATGCTTAACGATCTTTTTCCCTTTCCACTTTTACCGAAAATATTTCTCATCGATTATCCGAAAAATAACGTTATCCGAAATGGCTCCGCCCCCTATATTTAGGAGAAATGAGGTTCTACTGTAGTTGATGCAATGTCTTTAAATAACCTAATAAAATTGTAGTATTATATCGTAATTATTTTTGGTAAAAAAAACTGAATTTTGTGTGTAAAAATGTTCACTTTGTCAAAAGAAATTGAATTTTCATTCGAAATTTTAATGCTTATGTTTCATGAAAACTAAACTATAATAATATTAGCTTTGAACCATTCATTACGTGATTTCCATAGAAACAGTCTGAAAACTTACTAATAAAAATAACTTTGCAATGTGTACTTGGGTATAGTTGAAATAAAATTTGGAAAGTTATCTAGTAATATATATATATATATATATATATATATATATATATATATATATATATATATTTGCATTTGCAAAACTCAATTTTTCTCCTTTTTAAAAGAATGAGGGCTAGTACTTTTTTGCGCACGTCTCTTCAATTTAAAATACAACATTGTTAGAAATGCAACGGATAGGTATATCAATGATTAAAATGTCTGCACTTCAAACAGTATTACTTACCGAAGGATATACTATCTCAAGGAATGACTCACGATGGGAGATAATTTGAGACACCGTTCGTGAGGAAGGAGGCATTGGCCTAAAGGGATTCTTGGCTATCTTTAATCTTTTTAGTATTTATCGCAAGAAAAATCTGACTAATATTCAACCCGATTCCTTTTTTCAGTGCACTTCTTTCGAGAAAATAGGTGACTAGGTGACATTTTTCGTTTTTATAGATATTGCGATAAACGTAGTTATACTTTTTGGATCTGATGGGTACTGGCTAATGAATATTGCTTCATTCCATTATTACACTGCTGCATAGAAGGTAGCATATTTCTGGCGGCCACAGCTCATGAGAAAGAAATGGTGTAAATGTGGTCTTTCGAGACCAGAAATATTAATTCTAAGGATTAATCTTGATTTTGAACTCGAAGAAGGATAATATAGTGCGAAATTAAATTTGTTTTGGTATAGTATAACAGTAGAAAGCAAACGTCGTGCTCGTGAAACTCACCAAATAGTTTGTGAATAATTAATTACCATGGATTCGTAACATCCACCACTTACAGACAAGCAAAACAGAATTTAATTATTTTAGTTGCCAACTGGATGATCGAGATAAAAGTTGACGTCTCATATTTATTCTATAATAATGTTATAGAAATCCTCTGATTGAGATTCTGGCTCATATGCTCATCTATTATCAGGCAGTGCATCTCACTTGACATATGTGTTAGAGGGAGAACAATTGTTTGTACGCATCTGAAGTCTGATTAGTGTAATGTGTAGCTAATCAGCGATGTATACAATGGAGGGGAAAAGGAACTGGCCACTCTACTCCATTATCTCCTGGCCTAGTTGCCTCATAACTGGTATCTTCTTGGTATCACTGGTGAGGTTCACAACACAATGTTATGAAAAGTTATTTGCTTGGTTAGAGTGGACCAAGTCATGGAAGCTCTAAAAGACAAAACTTATTTTTAGTTTATAATTTAACGACGCTATAACAACTACTGGGTAAATAGCGTCGATAGAATTGGCGATAGCGGGGTAGTATTTGGCGACATGTGGTCAAATGTTCGCCATAGATTACTTGACATTCGCCTTACGATTGGGGAAAATCTTGGAAAGACCCAACCAGGTAATCAGCTCCAGCGAGAATGGAACCCACACCCGAGCGCTCATCATTTCCATGGATGCTAAATAACCTCGTTGTTGATACAGAGTCGTTAAATAACCGACTAAACAAATGCTGAATCCGGTATTAATAGTAGTTGTTCAATAACACCAGCCCACAATAGCCTAAAAATGTGTCAGAAAACTTGCTAATAGTGAAGTAGTGCATTTTTCTAGCTGCTCATAGTTGAATAAAAGTGTTTCCAGAACCATCTTCTTCCGGTGTTCCTATAAGAAGTTAGTTATATAACACTGGCCTACAAAAAAAAGTTTTGTCTGCTACTGAGGAAATTGCAAGTGTTTTATACTGAAATTGATGCGCTGATTCCAGATCTGTAATCAGATTTATCGTAGCACGTCAGGGTTTTGGGTTATGGGACTGTAACATTAATTCTAAATCTTACTATCCAGTATAATTATACCTGTACCATAAAATCAGAGATGTAAATTGAGCTTAGTTCATATATTCTTTACATATTGTTATATTATATTATTTTAAATACATTTATAAGTAGATATACACTTACAACATGTAATAAGCACTAAAAACTCTGTTAAAAGTGCTTGAGACCTTTGCTTTCCCGCTTATGTTAGCATGTGGTTGATCGCTGTAGGAACCAGCAGAAATCACTCATCATGCACGGACCGTATTGACCCTGGTACGTGGATTCAATCGTTGATATGTCCTAATGGAACCTCTCACCATGTTCGTCACTTACAGTACCGAAATTTGATGGAAAAAAAGTCAAGATGTGAATGAAGAAATTGCATTCTTAAAGACATGCGACAAATCCTGAAATGCTCTAAGTAGGTTATATACTAGCTCAGCATAATTATCAGCTCGATAATTTCCTAAAAACCTGTTTGGCCCTAGTATAAATGTGTCCCAAACTTCGAGTTCAAGAGCACTCAGTTTTGACCTGACTGTAGTGTCACATATCAACTGTCGAATCTCTGGCCCAATGAAAATTCGTGCCCCCAATTTTGCATCACTTTTCACTCTGCCAAACTTCTCCTTCAGATACTTAAGGGATTAGATACAGCTTACAGCAGTAAAAGTTTGGAAATATTCAACATTTTTTCCTCCATTAGTGTATCTTGTACAATAATGAAAATTAGTATGTGTAAAACACTGTCCTTCTGCTATATGAAAAAATATATTTTTACGATTTAAAAAAATATATTTACATTTTTTTTTTTTTTTTTTTTTTTTTTTCCAAAATTCAGTTCACTGTGCATTGATAAAGCGTTTCCCACATAACGCAGAAACTATCCAAGATTTTGTCATGAAATTTTTTCTATTTATTTATGCATGTCATATCTACAATATGATGCAAGATCACTTCTCTACCTTTGATTGATTGTCTGATAAAAAAAATAAATTCATTTAAAAATGGTCAAATATCAGTATTTTCTTCTAACACAAAATAAAAAAATATATATATTATTTATTAAGGAATGTAGTTGAAAGAGCATGATATTGTATACGTGAGTTTCAGCAATAAAATAAAAGAGAGAGAACATGAAAAAGTTAACAGGTTTATGAGTTATAAGGGAAACGCTTCATCACTGCACAGTGAACTACCACCATTATGAATTTTGAAAAAAAAAAGTATAGCTATATATATATATATATATATATATATATATATATATATATACATTTTTTTAAATCGTAAAAATATTATTTTAATACAGCCGAAGCATAGTGTTTTACACATACCAATTTTCAGTATTGTACAAGATATAGTAATGGAGGAAAAAAATGTTGAATATTTCCAAACATTTTACTGCTGTAAGCTGTACCTAAACCTTTAAAAACTTTCACCATCATGATTCAGAGCTCGCATAAAGTTTTTCATGAGGCCAAGTTTAATGTGAAGGGGTGGAAGAAATATCTTCTTTGCGTCAACGAGCGCCTTGTGTTAAAAATTAAAAATTTTATTATTTTAAAATTATGACGTGATAAAATAAAACGGACTTCAGATCTGTAATTAGCACACTGAAATTAGGCTTGGTACACTTGTTTTTGTTCAGTAGCAAAATCACAATAAAATAAATAAAACAGATCTAAATGTAATAAAATTAAACATTAAACATGTTATTATTTTAAAACTGTGACGTGATAGAAAATGCTATGTTTAATTTAACGACGCTCGCAACTGCAGAGGTTATATCAGCGTCGCCGGGTGTGCCGGAATTTTGTCCCGCAGGAGTTCTTTTACATGCCAGTAAATCTACTGACATGAGCCTGTCGCATTTAAGCACACTTAAAGGCCATCGACCTGGTCCGGGATCGAACCCGCAACCTTGGACATAGAAGGCCAGCGCTATACCAACTCGCCAACCAGGTCGACAACGTGATAGAAAAAAACGGGCTTGAGATCTGTAATCACCACACTCAAATTAGGGTTGGTACACTTGTTTTTGTTCAGTAGCAAAATCACTGTAGACCAGTGTAATCTTCCTGAAGAATCTGTCATCTTGTTCATTGATCTATTCTTTTCTGTAATTGTTTTTCTAATTGCTTTTATAGTTTTGTAATAATCTCCACCAACATAGTTTTTGCTCAACATATAAGGAAAGATCCACACTTGTGGAGTAACGGTTAGCGCGTCTGGCCGCGAGTGGCCCGGGTTCGATTCCCGGTCGGGGCAAGTTACCTGGTTGAGGTTTTTTTCCGGGGTTTTCTCTGAACCCAATATGAGCAAATGCTAGGTAACTTTCGGTACTGGACCCCAGACTCATTTCACCGGCATTATCACCTTCATCTCATTCAGACGCTAAATAACATAAGATGTTGTTAAAGCGTCGTCAAATAACTACTAATCCTACTATAAGAAAATAATCTGGTGTGAATTTTCTGTTGTCCCTTTCCAAGAAATCGCACAGCTTAGAGTAATTTAACTTACTCAGTGGAATACTGGCGGAAACACTGTAGGTCTACACGGTTTTTAAAAAACTAGAGCAACAGATGAATGAGTTTCTCCAAGAAGAATATATTGCAGTGTTTTCCCCTTAATTCGTCTCAAATTGCGCTTGTGTTTTTCTTTGTGTTTTTCTTGCTTTATATGTTGTTCCGCCGTTAACGTTTTTCTGCTGACCCTCACGTCGCATAAGTTGCAATAAAGTATTTTCTCGTTAGTGAGAAAAAATCTTTCCTCCATGTTGTGGTGTACTTTCCTTCAAGTTAGGCAAATTGCGATATTTCTTACATAACACAATAACAAGTCCATCTCCAAGCACTTACAGGACACTGGCTGAATTATTCAATAACAACAATATCATTTAACCTGCGACTCTTGACCGACTGTACCAGAGTTCTGCCTGCGAGATTCGAGAAGCATTAATACTGTTGGGGCTCTGAAGAACGCAAGCGGAGTGAAGCGGAGAGTGGGGTTGTTATCCTCCCTTCCACTCCGCATGCTATCATTGCCATGGAAACCGCACTATGTGCGCACTACTAACTGTTCGAAAAAATTCGTCCACTTCTCAACCATTGTCAGACTACTTCTTTTGGTTTTTATAATTTCGTTTCTAAGCTCTCATTTTTATTTTTACAGTTCTCACTTATCGTGTCTTTATTTCTCTTGTGACTTTCAAAGACCTTTCTCTGTTAGTGGACAGATTTAGAAGACTTGACGAGTTCACTTCTGCCTTCAAAATATCTACCAATCGTAATAGGGGGCAAAAATTCATAACGAAGATAGAGAAGTGAATAAAAGTAAATAAATAACTAGATACTTGGATAGATAAATAAATACATACATAGATAAATACATACCTACATACATAGATAAACAGAATATACATCTGAAATGATGATATCCATTCAGAAACGTATTTTTGTATTCCTTAGGAACGATGCTAGTTTTTGGGATAGAATGGGGGTATATGGGTTAGTATAAAGTTGGTTCTCGTGCTGTGAGTTGTCTCTCGAGCTATGTTACTACCCGACCGCAAAATATCAGTTAGTTAGCATTTTAGTATTATATTATACTAACACCGGCGTGGCTCAGTTGCCTGCCGGCCTGAAGTTGCGTTAGGGCGCGGGTTCGATCCCCGCTTGGGCTGATTATCTGGTTGGGATTTTTCCGAGGTTTTCCCCAACCTTAATGTGAATACAAGGTAATCTATGGCGAATCCTCGGCCTCATTTCGCCAAATACCATCTCGCTATCAACAATCTCATCGACGCTAAATAACCTAGTAGTTGATACAGCGTCGTTAAATAACCAACTAGAAAAAAAAATTGTAATTCTTCGTTATTGCTCTTTTATTATTTATTTCATTTCACTAATGCTATAGGCCTACGCCTGAAACAAAATAAATCTTATAATTTGTAATTATACGTCATATTTGGGGAAGTATGTTTTTACCCGACATCATTTCCTCTTGACTGTCTTCTGTCGGAAGAAGGGAGCACCTTCACCCCTAACTGTCCTTTTCTGTCGGTTTACTTGTTTCGCAAAAGCAAATGCCATCAGTTTGGAGCTGTTCTATAGCCTACATACATACATACATACATACATACATACATACATACATACATACATACATACATACATACATACATACATACATACATATGTACGTACGTACGTACGTACATATATACATACATTTTTTTACTCGGCTATTTAACGACGCTGTATCAACTACGAGGTTATTTAACGTAGATGGGATTAGTGATAGCGAAATGAGGCTGAGGATTCGCCGTAGATTACCTGACATTTGCCTAATGGTTAGGGAAAACCCAACCAGGTAATCAGCCCAAGCGGGAAACGAACCCGCGCCCGAGCGCAATTCTGGCTCGGCAGGCAAGCGCATTAGTCGGTTGAGCTACGCCGGTGGCTTACATACATACATACATACATACATACATACATACATACATACATACATACATACATACATACATACACACATATACGGGGTGAGTCACTTAAAACTTGCACCGCAAATATTTCTGAAATGGAAGGTAGTTTTGATGTGCGGTTTTTACAGAGTTAAATTATAGACAAGAGCTCGTACGAGTGTAGTCCATACACAGATTTTAATAATTATGAGAAAGTGTACGTTTTTACACATCATACATTTTTTAAAGTGGAACAATGCCTATTGACTTGAAAAAATAAAACTAGAGTAAATTAGAATGTCAGTGGTTTTTGTTGCATGATTCTAGCTCAAATACAATTTCTTGTAAACTATTTGAGCTAGAATCCTGCAACAAAAACCATTGACATTCTAATTTACTCTAGTTTTATTTTTTTTTCATGTCAATAGGCATTGCTCCATTTAAAAAGTATGTTGTGTAAAAAAAAAGTGCACTTTCTCATACTCATTAAAATCTGTGTATGGACTACACATACGAGCCCTTGTCTATAATTCGCGGGTGCTCGTGTAAAGGGGTCAAGTTGATTTGGCTAAACTGGAATAAGTACAGATTTGAACTATCCACAATTACTTTTCTCTTGTGTTAAAGGGGTTATGTCATTCTTTCATCTATGATGCAGTTACAGTGCTCCATATTTTGTGACAAAGGGGTTTTGTTCAGTACCAAAGGAGAGAAGTTTACATACCTTACAATTTGACTTAACCCCCTTTACACGAGCACCCGCGAATTTAACTGTGTGAAAACCGCACATCAAAATCACATTCCATTTCAGAAATATTTGCGGTGCAAGTTTTAAGTAACTCACTCTGTATAAGTAAATACATACATAAATGAATGAATAAATAAATATAGTTCATTGCTAGAAAAATATACAAGACAATTTTTAAAATATACAAAAATTCTAGTACTTGTCTGAAAGAGTGATCTCGTTCTCAGGGGAGGATTCAATATATAATGAAATAACAGAGATAAATTACAATAAATAACGTCTTAAAATGAATGTTCACTAATAACAAAGTGCTTACATATTTTTTTTTTTAATTTGAAACATGAAGATATTGTTTAGTTAATGTGATATAAATGTTAGGGCCAATGTTCCCTACCATTATTATTGAAGGCACTGCTCGTTAAACACTTGGCTTCAAACAAACGTATTGTATCCATGCCTTTAGTTTTCTGTTTGTGAGTATATGATCTGAAATATGTGTGATTTTTATTATAAAAGTAATAAGAAAGGTTATAATGCAGTGTGATCAGTTGATTACAAAGCTGGCGATTGAAAACTAAGTAGGCCTACTTAGTGAAACAGAGTACATTAAACCCCTATTATCCATCACCCTATTAACCGACTGTCTTTCTCTCGCTTTCATTTTCCTTGTGTTGCAGAAATATATGAAATACTGTATATTATATTAGCATGCTATTTTTTCTAGAGAGGGTTATTACAAGACTCTATTCTTACAGAATGGTCTACTGTTCGAGTTTTCGTACTGTGTAACTTCTATATAAAATGTCTTCCACGGGTATAGAAAGAAATTGTGTTGTGCTAAGTATAAAAAAGTGCAAACAACTGAGTAGTTTGGGGAGCAAGAAACTGTGGCTCATCTCATATACAAAAATTCTAGTACTTGTCTGAAAGAGTGATCTCGTTCTCAGGGGAGGATTCAATATATAATGAAATAACAGAGATAAATTACAATAAATAACGTCTTAAAATGAATGTTCACTAATAACAAAGTGCTTACATATTTTTTTTTTTAATTTGAAACATGAAGATATTGTTTAGTTAATGTGATATAAATGTTAGGGCCAATGTTCCCTACCATTATTATTGAAGGCACTGCTCGTTAAACACTTGGCTTCAAACAAACGTATTGTATCCATGCCTTTAGTTTTCTGTTTGTGAGTATATGATCTGAAATATGTGTGATTTTTATTATAAAAGTAATAAGAAAGGTTATAATGCAGTGTGATCAGTTGATTACAAAGCTGGCGATTGAAAACTAAGTAGGCCTACTTAGTGAAACAGAGTACATTAAACCCCTATTATCCATCACCCTATTAACCGACTGTCTTTCTCTCGCTTTCATTTTCCTTGTGTTGCAGAAATATATGAAATACTGTATATTATATTAGCATGCTATTTTTTCTAGAGAGGGTTATTACAAGACTCTATTCTTACAGAATGGTCTACTGTTCGAGTTTTCGTACTGTGTAACTTCTATATAAAATGTCTTCCACGGGTATAGAAAGAAATTGTGTTGTGCTAAGTATAAAAAAGTGCAAACAACTGAGTAGTTTGGGGAGCAAGAAACTGTGGCTCATCTCAGAATACGAGATTGGGGTCACAACTGTGTGCAGTTTAATAAAATTCAAGGATAAAGTGTATAAAGTATATACAACACGAGACCTCCACTTTTACTATGTTTCCACAGACAGTCATTACAAGGAGTTTCCTTGCCCCTTAAAATCCCGTTGTTAACACCAGACTTAAATCGGTGAATTTATAATCCACTTCCTAGCGTGTTCAATACAATGCCATAGAGGAAATAACGAAAGTATAAGCAATGTTCACTAAATTTAAGAAAATATTTTATGGTACGGATTATCCGATTTTTTCGATTAACTATTCACTCCATCCCCTTCATTACCACGGATAATAGAGGTTCTACTGTAACCTGGATACTACAAAAATGACGCTGATGTAGCTACCTGTTCGAAGCATCTCGAAGAAAAATTGTCTGCCGCTGAATCTTCACGAAGTACTCTAGGCAGAAATACGGCCAGGATCTGAGGATCAGAACTTGCATTGTGATGGTTTCGACAAAATGAGCTATAAGAAATATTAAGACGGACTTCTGTTTGGTACAGAAGAAAGTTTCTATTTAACCTGAACTCCTTATTGCAATTCAGTAAAAATAAAATTTACATACAAGGTAGACAATTTAAGAGATTATTGTACGAATTGGGATTCAAGTAGATGAGGTGTGGTAGTAACAGAAAATATTAATTAAGCGTACAGATGATATTTTTACGTGCAATAAAAGGACGCTCACGAATGGACCACATTATGAATGAAGAAATAAGAAAAACTAGAATTTGAATGTATCAAAGAACAGATAATAAAATGCATAACTAAATGGAGTGCACCTCTGAAAAGAATGAACAGTGGTCGCATTCCAAAAGCAGCAAGGCAATATCGGCCACATTGTAGAAGAAGCTTAGGAAGCCGAGGAAACCTTGAAATACTGAACTAGAACAGATCGGCAGGCCTAATCTGTGAAGACGATGATGAAATATTAATTGGCAATCCAAGTATTTAAGGAGCTTCAGAAATCTTCGCTTCCAGAACAGGAACGTTTGTCTTGAAGAGATAATTTCATATTCATGAAGTGGTGGCAAAGTAAAAACATTACAGAAATCGTAGCCAACAAAAATTCATCAAGTTGGCTTATAGTCGTCCATTTTGATTTCGAAGTTCTGTTGTTGGGGCAGATTTAATTTATAGAGCAAGTAAAGTCAATGGACAAATGAATGCAGCCAATTTCGAGAAGTGGGTGAATGAAAAACTGCTCCCTGACCTACCCAAAGAAAGACGTGTAATTATTGACAGTGCCTTTTATTACAGCATTAAAGAAATTACTTTTTCAATATGATGTGAAAGATGATACAGTATAATGGAATGACTACTGGAAAGCAGTGTTCCTTTTTTGAACACATGAAAAAGTTTAAACTTTATTAACTGATTCAAAAATACAAAAATCGTCGTCGTCTTCCTAACAAGTATTAGGCCGAGTGGCCTGTTACGGTCTCAAACTAGAATTTTCAGTCCATCTCTTCTTCGGACGACCTAGAGATCTTTTGCCATGTGGATGGTAATGAAACAAAAATTCAAACACATATTATATAGTGTTATATGGGAATTGGTTACACTAAAGGGTAAATAGACATGTGATATATCTAAACAGAAACGAGCAAAGAGTTCGCATGAAAAGATATGCTGTTGTTACAGTAGGCTAGTCATGTCAACTGATGCCCATAGGTGCAAGCGCGCGCTTTAGAGTCAGGAAAGCCTGAGCGCTTTACAGCGGAAAGGAAAGAGACAGACGAAAGAGGTAGTATATGCCCCTTGATCGAGCTTATATAGGGATGGCCAGCACTGATTCAATAGATAAAGTGAAGAGAACTTATTTAAAACTGTATCCATGTTAATTTTTAGATTTGTCTGAGAAGTATACGTGCATTATAAGAATGTAAGTTTTAATTTTAATGCTCATTTTTCATAAGTTTGCTCTTTTATTCAAAAGGAATATTTTCTCAACTTTTTTTTACAGAAAAGTGAAATGTTCAGATATGTTTATTTAGTAGCCTTACAGGTACTGAAACAATTTTTGTAAATCTAATATATCGAAGTCCTAAATACGTAGCTATTATTGAAGATAGTGTATTGAAAATTTTAAAAATATTCGCATGGAAAATGTTTGTAAGGAAATGAATTAACAAAGCAACTACTGTTACTTCATAAACAAAACATATGTCCATGTGTAGTAAAAACGTCAGCTCTATAGCTTCAACAGATTTCGAGAAAATAATGTAATATTCTGATGATAGGAAGTTGCACACCAATATCACCTTAAAAGCATAATGCGATAAGAGTTTTGTTATGTAATATTAGTTACAGTTAAAAACCTAAGTAACTTTGCTTTGTACTATAATATTGTTTTGATTAGTTTATTGATTACTTTTATAAGACTAAAGATACCATCAATATCGAATTCCAACTTACCATGTCATACTCAATCTCTTTCTTTGGGATATCACTTTCTTTATAAATGATGTTTCATTCACTTAGTACAGTATAGGTAGTTGTACTACTATGGAATTTATGTTAATATTCCTTCTTAACTCTTTATTATGTTATTAACGTTTAAAACAGAACTGCAATATTAAGAAATTGGTGTTAGTACTTTTGTTTTACAGATAATATTAATAATGTCAAACGGAAAGAAGCCATATAAAAATAATGACAAAAAATTTCACGTTCCGTTTGAAGTTTGTGCACCACTGTTTTCTTAATCCAACAGGCTGCTTATTCATATACTGTACATAATTCTTCCTCCTTCCATACCTAATGCTTGATGCCCGCGCACGACGTCAAGGTCAGAAAAATGCGCTTGCTTTGACATCAGTGCAGTAGGCCTATCTACCAATTTCACAGTCCTCGTTTCTTCAAAGATATTAATTTTAGGGCCAATATTTATTAGATTTTTTTTTCTTGTCTGTACGAATACTATCTCCTCTCAAAATACTACATTCTTTTTTTGTAACACTCCGCATATGTAATGTGAATAAATATATAAGACTAGACTATCAGATTGCAATATGAAGTGTGTAGTAAAGGTCAAATTTGCGTCTCTGGGAAAGTATGCACAGAGAGTTCTCAAAAGGACACATTTAGAGTTTGTGTTTTCTCTTTTAACCCGCCAATGCAGGTTGGGTTTATAAGACACATATCCAAATGTTTTGCTTCATTTCTCACAGTTGGCACAAGCTGATCACTTGTGACGCTCAGTGCCTTCCTGTTGATACATGGTCAGTAGTCAGACACACGTGGAACAAAGAAGATCATTTAGTTCAGTGGTTGTCAGCACTCGCTGAAATGGGCAAAGGGTAAGGAGTGAGTCTGATGTCAAAATGATGATTCATATGAACATATTTATGGTCAATAAATATGAAATTAACATTAAGGGGGCAATCTTTTGGACAGTTATTAAGATGAAACAATTATTCCATCTTAATCCTTCTATAATACTTGGAAATCACCAATGGAAAGGAGCAGTACCACTTTTTAACAATAAGGGTGTATTAATCGTGCAAAAGAACGCTTACCCTCCAGCAGCCACGGATGCACGCTGGTGCTGTAAGAGACCTGCGGGTATAAGTGTCGCAGATTTTTTTGGCACTTGTGAGGAAAGAGAAAGTTAGCAAGCTAGCCTTTATGATGGCGGTCCTCTGCAGGGCTGGGTCAAGCAATGGGCTGGAGTAGACGGGGAGGAGCAACGACACTAAAGGAAAGTATGCTCAGTTGCTTAGAAGAAATTGACCTATAAGCGAGATGCCGCCGATACTTTTTAAACTGAAATATAATAGGCCTGCTAAAAGAGGATGAACAAGAGAGATCGTTCTCAATGTATACAATTTTATGAGGAAATAAGCATAGTAATAAAAAAAAAAATAAGAACAGAGAGTAGGAGGCGGCCGGGTAGCTCAGTTGGTAGAGCAGCTGGCTACGGACTGGAAGGTCCGGGGTTCGATCCCAGGTGGTGACAGGATTTTTTCTCGTTGCCAAACTTTCAGAACGGCCCCGAGGTTCACTCAGCCTCCTATAAAATTGAGTACCGGGTCCTTCCCGGGGGTAAAAGGCGGTCAGAGCGTGGTGCCGACCACACCACCTCATTCTAGTGCCGAGGTCATGGAAAGCATGGGGCTCTACCTCCATGCCCCCCAAGTGCCTTCATGACATGTTACGGGTATACCTTTACCTTTTTTTACAGAGAGTAGCAGAGGCAAACAAGGTCACTAACAAAGGTGAAGAGGAATTTACCTGAACAAAAATAACATGGAGCTGAAGGAACATCAATGAGTGCATCAGGAAAGAAACGGTCGATGGCAAAATGCCACTACTTATATTGATGAGTATTGACTTTGACAAATGAGTGATACGACGAACGATTCAGGAATTCTATCTTTTGCACAAAATTTCTCCTACAATTTCGAACTTATTACCCATTCTACGTGAAATCACCATAATTGATTTTGGAGGGGGGGGCACTAGTTTAAAGAGTATTTTAAGAGAGTTAGAGTTCAAGTGTAAGAAGACGGGGGAAAATAGAAGTGTTACTGATCGAGAGATAAAGAATATAATCTCTATCAGTCATAAAGTTTAGAGAGAAAGGCCGATCCATCATCTACGGGTAAGATAAATGTATACATAGTAGTCACAATGATAAGAGGATAGGATGAAGATCATAATAATAATAATAATAATAATAATAATAATAATAATAATAATAACACATTACAATGAAAGCAGTAGTAATATTGTAGTGGAAAAAGAGTTCTAACAGTAACAATAAATGCAGTCTGTAACATTTTATTAAATTTGGCATTCGTAACTTATCGGCATTACAGATCTATTTACACGAGTTCTAAGTGTACTCCTACTGTCACGGCGATTGGCAGGCGGGTATCAGTTGGGGGTTGCAACGGTTGGGAGACAACATGCAATGTGGATAGTGACTCGCTTCTTGCTTAACATTTAAAATTTCAGGGGTCAAAAAGATCTGCGATACTTATAAGAGACGCTAGCCCGAGAGTGTACTGTGCTGATGACCGCTGATTTAGTTTGTCGTCTGTGAGATATTATTGTACTGTCTGAGTCTGAGGGACCCAGACCTTGCAGTCATGTAAGTTCTTACAACTCAATAACTTTTTATATTTCAGATATTATTTGGTTAGGCCTAATATTACTGTCAATATTTTTACAATTTTATGTGTATAACTTGTGTTTTCATGTGACATCAGCGAAAGTATGATGCTTAAGAGTTTGTATTAATCATGTTTTGCGTTTTCAGTTTCATTATAAATTCATGTTTGAAATTGCTGTATCGGTAAAAAAAATATATTTGACTCAATTGTAATAGGTTAACCTATACTATTCTGAAATTTGTGAAATTCACAAATTTATGTTAACTGTATAGAAGAATAAAACTATTGTTATATGACTCAAATAAATATACTTTTTTTTCTTCGTATTTATGAAATGAATCTGAGACCCAACCCGTGCAGTTACGTAACTTCTCCTGACCTATTGACTGACGGGTTATTATTGGCCTCTGTGAATAGGACTTCTTCTGTCAGCGGATAAAGAAAAACAAAAGAAGTCGGCAATACGCACAAAGACATTATATTCATTACAACTGATATAGAAAGTTCGGCAAAAAATAAAGACAACAGATGCCGGTGGAAACCGTGGAAAATATAGTGACAATATGCATAATATGATTAAAATCATTTACAGCTTTTATTGCTAGTACGAGTAAACTCTGGGGTCTATATCAGCGTGGCGAGTAGTTACCAAGTTTTGAATTTATTACAATTTTACATTTATTGCCAATTATACATTTTAAGCGTATTTTACGAGTCGTGTAGAAATTAATCTTTACGCGCAACTTCCCAAATCTGCCTAATAAGCACTAATAAATGCTATATGACATTACTACTTATAGCATAAAAGAACGCTGGATTAAAATGTACGGGATATTAATTAATATTGTTTGCACATACTATTTCCCAAGGAAATTTATGAACATAAAATGTGTTTTAAAACTATATATGATTTTTTAATTGTTTTTAGGTCCAGAACGTGAAAATCTTTAAGAAGCGCCAGAATATTCAAAAGTATATAAAATAGACAACATGATGGAATATTATTGGCTACTTATGCAATTTCTTTCGAACTCGCCTGAGATTTAAGTCAGTTCAGTGGCGGAGAAACAATAAAGAGGATTATTGATTAAAGCTACCAAATTAATTTGTCTAATTTGTATCGAGACGCTTTCCTAACAATTCGCCACTGACCTTCTTAGCGATTACGATAAGGTGACGCAGGTTCAGGTTATATATCCCATTCTATTCTGCCCTCACAAAGTATTTCAAATCGAGTAGCTCACGTAAACAGAAAATTATGGCCATGTCCTTAAGATATCATGGACATAGTTTTCTACAACTGCCAACCTACATGTGTAACTTAACTACATTGGATTGGTTTGGACTAAAATTAAGAGAAATGTGCGGGAGCATAATATAACGGGGTACTTCTTACTGATAAAGCTGCAGGAAGTGTCAAGAATACCGTTATATCTGTGACCCCAGTTAAATGGAAGGAATTTGATCAGCATTTATCTGGTATTAGGATAGAAGATAATAACATTGCAATGCACTCAAGTGAAGACGAAGACGAGAGAAGTAGCGTTTCATATTGTAACCCTAAACTAACTGGCAGAGTCACTGGATGACAGTCGTTTTGAGGCTGCCGGACATTTTGTGATGTAGGCCTATGTATTACTATTAGAGTACTTGCTTTTAAATGCCATAGCACTCATTGTATTCTTTCTTATGTGTATTTGTACTATTAATGAGGACAACTCATAAATTTAGACATAAAAACATGACACTTAAATCATAAAAACTTATGAATTGAGGTGGATGTTTTAAGGGTACCCAAGAGTGAATTTTAAAGAAAATCTCTCAAAAATCACAATTTTTTTTTGACATTATGAAATACTACATACCTTCCTCTATTAAAGAAGTAGTGCTACCGGTACGGTACCGCAATTTTTAAAGTCTATATGTCAATTTAAAATGTCCCGTTTTGCTTTAAATTCCAGCTGCGACACGCTCAGTTTTTCACTGCACTGAGCAATTCGGATTTATTTGCATTTTCATTGACTTCTATTTCAATATACCGCGCTACTTTGATTGCTAGATGTTTCCATAGGTCCAGTGGTGAACCAGGAGGATTTTAATAAGAGTAATGTCTTCAAATCTTTCATTTCTGTTTTCTCACACTTTAAATTTTCAGCATTTTCAGTTCTATAAAATGCTCCTTGCGAAGCAGATTTTGTAATACTTCAAACTTGGTATTTAAGTTCACAGATATGTAGTGAATGAAAATAGCTCTGGGTGTTTTGGTGAATACAATTTCAGTATGTTAATAATTTTATTTTTATTTTTAAGAAAAAAAATTATATAATATTAAAAAAATTCTAGAAGCTTTTCTAATGAATCTACGTTGAAACCCAGGGCTCTTTAAAGAAATAGTCTACAATGTATGTGGTGAGCCTGTTCACAAATTATGAGACCGAAAAGAAGAAAATTGTTATGCAAGGGAAATTTTGAGTTCCTTCCCCCCCCCCCCAAATGTAAACTTGCCCATAACTTGTGAACCATGAGGCCTACAAAGACAAATGTTTGTGAGTTCTTTAGTTATATTAGTGTACACCTATGGTACAAATGTGAAAATTTATCTTTTACAGTTTAGAATTTCGTAATTTCATTCATGGGTACCCTTAAAGTAGGTACCAACCATTGTTAAGAACAGTTTCAATCTACAGAGCCTTCAAATAGAATAATACGGTAAATGTGCATCCGTGGGTGTGCGGACGCGTGTGGCGGCTGGAAGCACGCTGTGTGTAGGCAGAGCCCCATAAATCAAGCATATAGATTGATCATGCGAATTACAATAACCACCTACGGTTATCATAGAAGATGTTGGAAATGATGTGCATGTGCCGCCACACATATTTCACAACTTTTAAGAAAATCTGTATTAACATGGATTAGTTCTTCTTCTGAAATTGCTGCTATTTCCCTTCTTATATTGTTTTTCAGGGAGATACAACAAATTGTGATAATTATAGAGCAATGTGTTTGGCATCAGTAGTATTAAAAATGTGTACGCGAATTTTGGAGAGGAGACTGAGGAAAGAGGTTAAGGATGATTTCGAGGATGAGCAGGTAGCCTTTAGAACTGAAAGACAGGCACAAGATTTAATTTTTTTAGTTGGTTATTTAACGACGCTGTATCAACTACTAGGTTATTTAGCGTCGATGAGATTGGTGATAGCGAGATGGTATTTGGTGAGATGAGGCCGAGGCCTCGCCATAGATTATCTGGAGTAACCAGAAGGAGAAAATGTTGGAATTTTTGCTTTCTGTCCAAGTTGTGGAAAGATCTACCTACCTGTTTCTATAATTATGTCATATTCGATTATACTAGGATAAATATTACAGAGGGAATTGGACTGAAGTCTCAAAAGAAGTGAAATTATTCATATAACAATATTTCAACCAAAGGTTTTTCATAAAAGATTTCTTATTAAATAAGCCAAAAATTCGCACTTAGTAACAACACATTTAAAAAAAATAAATAGAATAACTCGTGGGCAGTGACTTGGTCGAGTCGGAACGAATCAGAAAAACGTTCCGGAAAATATGAATGTGTGTTTCAATCTTATACTTGATTTATTAATTAATAACATTTATTCTTAACATTCATTCTACTTAAAAATGAGAAAACAGACTCAACAAAAAGAGCCATATTCCTAGGTCTTGAAAATAGGAATCCAAAATGCTAAATTGATAATTAAGTAAGCTCCATAAAATGTTTATGGGAACTTATACAGTAGTATTTTCCCTCACCGCGTCTCTTTATTTGTTGGACGAATAGTACTTACTATACCACTCAATTAGCCCACTACCGCTACTTGTATGGTGTTACTATTTCTTAATATCGATTAATCCGGGATTAATGTTCTTAGAGACTAAAATGAAAAATGAAGGAGCCATTAATGGGGATTTTATTTCTATAGTTTAAATAGATCAAGTTGTCAGTATACAGTATATGTAATTTATATTAAGTATGTGAAGTATGATTGATGAAAATTTATGTAGCTTAAAGATTCATTTTGTGTAACAAAATTGAAATAATGTGCACCTATTCAAAATGGGTATTTTTATCCAATATTTGGTATGTTTCTCAAGTATAATGCAGTCATTTCCAACAGGCTGAGGTGTGACGTCGGAGCATGCTTTTCCTCTCGGAGAAGAGGCCCAGAGAAACAGTCAGAGCCGAGCTCAGAGCTGTGGCGGATCGTGCATTGTAAGAGCTACTAGTTCTGGTTGAATGTATAATACAGGGACATCATTTTATTTTTACTTCAATTTTTATTGTACTTGAGTTTTTGAATGTACTTCACTCCCACCCCTTCTACTAAGGAAGTTCCAACTCCACACAGAACCAAGACCGCAGATAGTAAGCAGTACTGAGTTACTGAGTATAGTACGTTCCAGAAATATGTTCGCGTTTTCCAGTGACGAAAGAGCTTTCAATATTGAATCATATTTTCGCACAGGTACTGTCCGTTTGCCTACGTCGCATCCCGATTTCCCCCACCTGCTTCTGCTCGCCCCTCTGTAATAGCTGGGCTGTCTTAGCTCTTTTCTGAAAACATTAATTTCTCTTAGGAATTGGAAGTTTACGTAATATTATACAGCTGTTTAATTTAACTTAAATAAAAGGGCCTCCTTAGGAAATTAACTGTCACGTGATTTCCTCCCTTTCTACAATCCTGCGGCATAACCACTTGGACGGACAGTAGATAGCATGTCTGAGTAATTTTATATTTTCGGGTCGGGCAGAAGTGAAGATTGAATTTACAGTACGTAGAGTAGGTATAGAATTATTTCAACATGAGTTACTAGTACGAAGGACGAAACTAGCAATTGGAATTAGATGCAATAGTCTATAGTGCGATAATATGCACAAAAGAACTGAAGCGTGTATCGAAATGAACGGCCACCATTTTCAAAATTGTGTTTAAATATTCATATTATGATTATTTTTCAATTTAACTTCTTTCTCTATATTGTACGCTAATGTGCTGTAGACAGTATAATATACACTGCATAATGAATACGTTCGCATGGATAACTCACTTCGTGAGTAAAAACACTTATTCTTAATACAGTACTGTACTTTGATTAAAGAAAAACCTAATGAAAATTATCAAACTCAAAATCGCGATATTTCCTAGTTTACGTAAATGGATGAACTACTTTTCTTCCTTCCTATACCTAGTAGAGTGATTTGTGTTTTACGCCAGTATCATCGAACTCCAGTCTTGGAGGGGGGAGCAAGCGGTGTTTCCGGTTCTCTAAAGGTATAGACAGGTTAATATTAAAAATGTTAGTAAAAATAAAATGATGTCCCTGTAGTTTGTGGAATGTACGGAATAAGTAATACACAGAAAAGAAAGATGTCTTCATAATAATCAAAGCAACCTACAAGACGCAGCGCTGTCCGTCGTGTGGAAACCAAATAAACGAATCGAAATCTGTTTTTCTGTCAAGGAAGCATTATGCAAAAAAGTTTTCTTTAAATAATTTTAAAGTAATATAATCTCAGATCTAACTTACGGTACCCGTTAAACTACATGAGGTTGGTGTCTACTATGTCTGTAATAAAATTAGACAGTACGGTTACAAAAAGAAATTTCTATTGTAAAAATAGGTAAATAGACAAGAAGTAATGAAATAGGCTATACAGTTTATTTATTTTGTTTACCGAACACACATAAGGATAAACAAGAGTGAGGGTAATACAGAAATATAAAATATCAATCAGAATTCAATAATAAATTAATTAGGCTTGCTGTACAAACCAGTTATATAAATAAATACAAAAAAGAAATAGTATTAGGTATAAAATTAAACTTACTATACACAACAGAAAATACAGTGGTGGTGGTGGTGGTGGTGGCGGTGGTGGCGGCGGTTGTGGCGGCGGTGGTGGCGGCGGCGGCGGTGGTGGTGGTGATTTACATGTTATATTCGGTATTCAAGGAATACTATACTATACACTATAATTTAAATTGGTCATGATTTTGTTTTATTGTTTAAATTCCCATTCATTTATGAAGCAACTACAAATATGTAGATTGTAGACCTATCAGCTCATGCCGAACATAGATTATACACTTCATTGTACAGTACCTCTAGCCTATTACGTAGACGTAATTCAACTACTTCATCATTCGATATGGAGCAAAAAAATGACATTTCATCTGCAATTAAGACAATATTTCTCTTTCTCACTTAAATTACTCACTTTCAACTTAAGACTACAAAATATACAGTGTGATCCGTTTGCGTGTGGATAATATTAATTTAGTATTATAAAGCTATTATGATAGTAGGAAAAATGTCTTGCTGGTTATAATATTATGCTAAAAAGATGGGAGTTTCCATTTATATGACAATCAACAATGCATAATCTGAAAGGACAAATGAAAATCGTAGAATATTAAAATGTGTACTACAAATGAACAGCGGGCACAATGTGCTAAATTTGAGAGTGGTAAAAGAGTTCAAAGGGAATTTCGAAGTGAGTATGGTGTGCGTAATGTACCTAAATACGATTCCATAATATTGTGGTATCGAACATTTCTAGAAACAGGTTCTATGTTAAAAAAAATACATGCAAGAGGTCGCAGGCGAAACCCATTACGATGCGGATGTGACGATAATGAATGAAGAATGAATAATGAATCAAGAAGTTGTAAGAATGGCAAGAGACCTAAGTATTCTGGAAAAAATCTGCAACTTGTCACAGATCTGACGAGATATCTCCGACGTCGATCCCAGTCTCCTTGGAGAGAAGTCGTCAGCTGATAGTGATTCTGTTACCCTAAGTTCTTCAGGTTTAAGCATCGCTAAATGTGTACAAGATAGAAATGAACGTAAAAGAGTAAATAAAGCTGAGAAAATCGAGTGGAAGTGTGAAGAAAGTACCTACAAGAAAAGTGATACGAAAGAAGAAAGAAATAAAGTGGAAGAGAAAGAAGAAGTATGAAAATAGAAAGAAGAACGTAAAATAAAGACAGAGTTAAAAAAAAAAGAATAAATATTTTATATTGGCCCGAACCTAATCTAGCCTACGATTCTGTACCTCATGTGTCAGCAGGCAATAAAATACAATATAGGTAGGTAGTCTGTAAGAGAAAGGGATTAGTCTGTGGTTAGTGGAAGAAGGACATATAGTACAAGATTATTGATCATACTACAGACTAGCCTAGGAAGAGTACAAGGAAAGGAAAAAGAAAGGAAGAGGAGGAAGGAATTATATAAAAAATTAATTAATGAAAGAAGATACGGACAGTAGAAGCGAGGATGAAGAAAATAAATTCTAAATGATAAAGTTACAGTTATTGTAATTTGATAATAAAACTTGTTCTGGTATAATTTCTGAAATATTTTCTAATGAATATGAGAATAAATTTTGATATCAGTGATATGGATTTTTACGAAGGCAATCAATAATATTACGGCTACGAAAATGGATAATGCGGAATGAAGGAAAATAAGATGTCCGATATTGTCCGCATCCCAATTTTATAACTCTGAAAGAAATTTAGATCCGGTGGTTCTAGGTAGGAGAAAAGAGAGGAAAGAGATGGGAATTGACAAACTACATTATTATTCTACATAAAATAATTATGTGAACTAGATTCATGATTAATATTGTTCAGTAAATGTATACTTTCACTTATCAGTTATTACCACCATACTACAATATAGCCTACGTATGCCTGTCCCTTCCTACTTGCTACATAATATCTTTCAGCTCCTCATTCAACTTACGTGGTTTCAGAGCTGAGTGAGATATACACAGATCTTGCCTACTAGAGATGAACAAAACTAACTGCCGCTCTCGCTCGCTCTGTTCGTTGCATTTGCCTTTCGAGTCTCATCTCGTCATTCTCGTGCGCTTCAAGTCTCGCTCATCATTCTCGAAATAGCATTTGGTCGGCTTGGAATATATTGAAATAAATGTTTAAATGAGACAAAAAGACAAAACAGAACAGTATCTTAGTTATCAAAATGTTCTGGTTCTATTATATGATATTACCTATGGGTATATAAATAGAAAGAAAGCATTTCTCAAATAAATTTGTATTTCTAAGAAACATAAAACATAACGTTAATATCTTTTTACTTGAGATTGCACACTTGATCTCAAACATATGAAAAGAAAATTCCTAACCTTTTAATAAGGACCTAGTAATTAAATAAAGATTGGGGAATGGATTATATACACTGAAAGGTAGAGATGATGTTTCAAATAGGCTACTTGATTGTTTTAATATATATATATATATATATATATATATATATATATATATATATAAAACAGTTGCCAAAGTAGATAAAAGTTCAGTCCGATATAAACAACTGTGGCGATTCAAGGCTGCTTGACGTTCGGGACTTCGGGAGAGGTCAATCTCGACGTCTCGAAAGACTCATAAGTAGTCTTTACGTCAACGATGCGACGTATACAACACTGTCGTGCGGGTTTTCGGCTTTGCGGACGCTGTTAGTCTTGCTTTCTCGATCGTTGTTCATCTCTAGTGCCTACACCTTAAAGTTGGTATGATAGGGAGCGAAAGACTGTCATCGGTCTGAGAGAAGACAAAGAAGAAATAGGTAGGATACTCTGAAGGATTATTTATTTTAGTTGATTATTTATTTAAATTTGTGAGTCGAGAAAGGAACAAATTACACTTTGTGCGGTTTTCTGTAAATTGAAAAAAAAAAAGTGTCTGAAATTTAGGTTTTTAATGTTTGCGTTTATTTTATTTTTCAAAGAAGTAGAGAATGATTCACTGATGTTAAAATTGAATGTAAATATTAATTTTGTATTTCACTGTAGTTAGAGGAAAAAAAATAATTCGTTGTAGTTAGTTCCTTTCAATTCTACATGAAAGTACCAGACAATAAATTGGCACTTCAGATTACTTTACTATTATTTTTGCAAACATAGAATTAAATTTCAACTTCAGAAATAATAAGTGGACATAATGCTAAACAGATTAGATATCATTAACATCATTACAATCATTATAGAAATAAATTAATGTATTGTACTTAGTTTCTTAGAATTCAACATAAGTAGGGTAACCAGGTTCATATTGATAAAAAAGAGGACACAAAGCTTAAAAAAGGACGACATTGTTCGAAAAAAGAGGACAAAATAATTTAGGCTAGCTCTATATTATACTTTAAATTACGTCAATATCTATTTGATTACAAAATATTTACAATACAGATTTAGGCTTATATCATGCTTAAAAATATGTTTATATCTATTTTATTACAATATAATTACGAAAAAACTTAATAATAATGATTTTACAGTTAGATACATATGAAAGTCAAGGGAACTATAATTATTAAAGAGAACAGAAAATATCTATTTAGATTTATATTCGTACCTCGATCTCTCGATTTACTAGCTACCTCTGAGCAATCTCCATAACAAGGAGGGGCAAAGAGTGTTATGATCGTTGGGAAACAGTGTATTCCGTCGATGCTGCTGCCACCTATAGGCAAATTACTTGAAAAAGGCGTAAAATCATATAATTTCAAAATATCAGACATACAAGTTACGAAAAGAAGGACATTTCTTGATTTTTTTTAAATCCGCCTGGACCCCGGATAAAGGTCTAAAATGGAGGAAATGTCCGGATAAAAGAGGACATCTGGTCATCCTAAACATAAGTATCAGACAATAAATTGGTATTACTCGACCAAGGCCAGTGGAGTCCTGCAGCCCGGAGCCTGGCGCTACTGCTCCTGCGTTCGTAATACCGCATCGCGATAGTTCACATTACGCCCGCGGCTCCACTCGCCTTGGTCGAGTAATTACATCATATTACTTTATTATTATTTTTGCAAACATAAAAGTACAGCACGTTTTGTAAGTCCAAAATTCCTATAAGAATGTTCTCTACCAGGAAAACAGCCTGAGACCAAAAGTGAAAATATTTTTCTGTGGTATAACGTGAAGGTTTTTGACAGTTTTTTTTGTACATTTCTAAGCGGTTTTAGTCTTACCTTTAGCAAGAAAGTCTTAACTAATCTTGTGCTTCTTCAGAATCCATTCCAAACTATTCTTTTCCTAAGCAATTCCAAACAAATCTTTAAAAGCTAACAAATTAAACTTTGAAATAGTACAAAGGTTTACTCCATGCAGATACATATTAATTTGTCACATAAATGCAGCCAGTGTCAAGTCAGGTGATGCAACTTTTGGAATTGAACACAGCTAAGTGCAACAGTTAATTCCTTTCTTCACCAATTCTAAAGAATAGATTGTAATTTACTCCCCTACATAGTGGTTGTAGATAGTCCCATTCATTACCAATCGATAGGGATATCTTTAAAATATAAGAAACAATGTATAACTCACTTTACAAAAAAATGTGCCTTTTAATTCTCACCGATTTTTATTTTAGTTGATCATTTAACGACATATTAATACCAACTTCTACGTTATTTAGCATAGATGGAATTTGTCTTATCGAAACGGTATTTCAATAGATGAGGCCGAGAATCCGCCATGGGATTGCCTGACATTCTACGTACGCTTCAAGAAAACTTGAAAAGAAAAAAACGCAACCTGGTATCAGTCTACGAGGGAATAGAATCGACACGAGCGCAGCCCCGGATCAGCAGGCAAACGCGTCAATCGCCTGAATTACGTCGGTGGCTGTAAAGGAATTTATGACAATAAAAGTAGTACGGGTAGCATAAAATTTATGAAGCATTCGTAAAAGATAAAAATGGGGAACTGGAGAACCACATGGGCGCTGTAGGTTGAATAGATGTAATTAAAAGTAAATTAAAAAGAGTATGAAATATTATTCGTATCTATAAAATATTGTATGCATAAGCTGTAGGAAATAAACCCTGTAATATTATACCAGTGTTTAAAAGAATATTAAAGTGCGCAATGTGACAAAAACATTTTACTGTAGATTACACTGTATGTTAATTTTTCCATATTTCAAATGTACATTATATTTTATGTACGTAAACATAAACATTAACTTTATGTCACTGAATATTAATTTAAATATTAATGACATTTCCTTCAACGGCCTTAAGTAAGTAAGTGTGTTCATTAGAGTAGACTAAGCATTGAAACTTAATAAAACACTAATAATTCATTCATTCATAGTGTTCTGCCCAAGGGCAGGTCTTTTACTGCAAACCTAGCATTCTTCACTAATAATATGAACAGTAAAATCACTAAAATAAAACAACATGGAACGTTTTTATTTCCAGAGCAGAATATCGTCCATTTTGATTTTTGTCACTGAAAGGAAAAGAGTATAACATTTTAACATATACACTCAACTTATACATGCAGGCCTAAATGACATCCATTTAAATTTTTTAGAGATCTCAACAGAGAAAGACAAGATGCTGTAACTAATCTTAATATCTCTGAAGATGAATTTCCAAACTCAAAGAGAGAACAGCAAATGAGAGAAATCCTAAGAAAAAGATATTTTTCTTCATAGTGTCAACTGCCATATGAGAGCAAAGGAGTCAGTTCTTATATGGAATGTCTTAAGACAAATTCCTGGATATTCTACAGAAAAGGCCTGTCATCATCTGAATATCTGTGCCTCAGAGGTATTGTATGATAAGTCCATTTTATCAACTTTATGATACAGGAAAAGAACAAATTTCCGAATTTCAGTGGTGTATTTCTTTTATAGCTGGTAAAGTTACAAAGCTGTTTATTTAATTTTTAGTATAGTGGAATAGTAGTAGTAGTGTTGGTGGTGGTGGTCGTGGTCGTGGTCGTGATCGTGGTGGTGGTGGAGGTGTGGTCGTAGTCGTGATGGTGGTCGTGGTGGTGGTGGTCGTGGTGGTGGTCGTGGTGGTGGTGATTGTGGTGGTAATCGTGGTGGTCGTCGTGGTGGTGGTCGTCGTGGTGGTGGTGGTGGTGGTGGTGGTCGTGGTGGTGGTGGTCGTGGTTGTGGTAGGTGTTGCTGCTATTGCTATTGCTGTTGCTGCTGCTGTTGCTGTTGTTGTTTAGCCAACTGTCCGAAGACAGGTTTATCTTGAAAATTATAAGAAACTCATAGAAGTAAACAGAGTTATGCAGGACTTATCATAGCATAGTATACCCCTAATCTTGATCACGTTCTTCGGAAAAAAAAAAAAATCATTAAATCCAAAATCAGTCATCCCAGGGCTTAACAGAGTTTACAGATCTCGTATTATATCTCTGCCTTTGTGCAACGTCACAGTTTGCGGTAGGAGGAAAGAGAGATAACAGAAGTTTGCAATGCTTTTTAATACTCTGACATTCACGATCAAGATAAGACATTTGAAATTTATCGGTCACTCACCGACAGAGATAATAGTAAAAGAACTGCACCTTCAGATAGAACTTAAAGTAAGGAATTTAGTAGTGATATAATATCAAAATTGACAAATTTGCACTTATAATGAATTACCTTTGAGGTACAGATATATTAATGCGGTGAAGATGTCGTGTAACCTTTCTGCAATGCGGTCAGTCACAGGTAGAGCACTCAACACAACCCGTTGCCGAGATCGGAACACTTGGACATGTGTTGGGTTTCTGCCGAAAGACTGAACTACTGGGGAACAACCGCCATCACAGGATAAGGACAATGCTTGCTGATATCCTAAGACACCAGGGATTATAAGTTAATAAAGAGGATTATATCTCTGAAGATGATTCAACGATCACAGCAGATATTGTTCTCATTAAAAATAAATAATTAAAAAACTCAGGAATAATACTAGACCCGACTATAATAATAATAATAATAATAATAATAATAATAATAATAATAATAATAATAATAATAATGTTTTATTTTCGCTGGCAGAGTTAAGGCCATAAGGCCTTCTCTTCCACTCAACCAGCCTTAATCAATACAATACATAAATTTAAATTACAAATATTTACACTACACTTAAAAGGTTCTCCAGCAATATTCTTCACTACACATTTATTTAAATTTAGATAAATCTATAAGGTAAAGTAGTAACTTAATTTATGAGCTAATTTAATTCAATGAATTATAATTAATTTAATATTTGAGATAGCTAGTAAAATGATGAAAATTAATTTAATATAAGCTTACTAGGACTATGTTACAGGGAGAATATATATATTTATATTTCTATAATGAGAATATTAATGTAATTGCCATTAGAGGTTTTGTAAATCTATTTAGAAAAATTAATAATAATAATAATAATAATAATAATAATAATAATAATAATGGACAGATGTTAGTTTCATTATAAGTAACAAATATTAATCAGCAATTCATCTGTTGAGTAAGAATTTATGCAATTTTGACCTATATGAAGTTATTATCCAACAACCCCTTATATCACTCGGAAGCGAGTTCCAATTTCTAACAACTGAAACTGTATAGGATGAAGAATATAAAGATGTTTTGTGGTAGGGTATAATGAGTAAATTGTTATGATGAGATCTTGTACTTAGCTGATGATATGCGGATAAATTTTGGAAACGAGAAGCCAAATAGATTGGGGTAGCGGTGCGCAGAATTTGAAATAAGAGAACAAGAGAATGCAGGGCTCGTCGATCGCTTAGCCTTAGCCAAGACAGAGTTTGGAAAGACGGGGAAACATGATCATACTTACGAATATTACAAATATAACGGACACACGCATTATGCACACGTTGTAGCCTGTTGCTCAAATTTGCATTTAGGTTACTTAATATAATATCGCAGTAGTCAAAGTGTGGCATCACGAGTGTTTGTACAAGGATTAATTTTAATTTATCAGGAAGAAAGTGCTTCAGTCGCTTTAATGAGTGAATAATGGAAAATATTTTTTTGGAAGTGTGATTCACTTGTTCATTCCATTCTAGGTGACAATCCATATAAATACCAAGGTTCTTCACAGTCGTACTGTATGGAATAGTAGTATTATTTACAATTATCGGTGGCAAATTTTGCTTGTCACACTTCGATCTTTGATGTTCTATTAAGATTGCCTGCGATTTACTTGCATTTAAATTAAGTCCGTGCGTTTTCGACCATATGGATATAGAATTCAAGTCATCATTAACTTTAGTTATGGCGTCATTTATGTAGTTAGGTCGAGTATGCAGATAGATTTGTATGTCGTCAGCATAAATATGGTGTCGGCAGGATGTTAGATTAGAAGAAATATCATTAATATAAATAGAAAATAGTAAAGGTCCTAGGACAGAGCCTTGTGGTACGCCAGTCTTCGTGGTACGCCAAGTGGAATAACGATTATTAATAGACACGCACTGTTGGCGTTCACGAAGATAGGAGTCCATCCACGCTAACGCATTATCAGTACTCTTAATTTTGCAATTAGTAAGTCAACTTCTACAGTGTCGAAGGCTTTGGAGTAGTCTAAAAGTGTTAGTATAGTGATCTGTCCTTTGTCTAAAGCTTCACGTATATCCTCAGTCACTTTAAGCAGTGCAGTCGATGTGCTGTGTCCCATTCTGAAGCCTGATTGGTAAGGGTCAAGAATATTGTGAGTATTGAGGTAATCTGTCAGGTTTTAAAGATTTACATAACAGCCAAAACTTACTGATGATGAAAAAGAATATATATGAACCTTTTATTTCTTAATTTAGCAAGCTGTGTAACATCATGGCTAATCGTTGGTCAGTAAATGGGATTATTTTTGGATTTCGTGGTACCATCTCCATATACACTTATAACCTGTTAAAATCAATGGAATTCACATTTTATAATATTGAGAAAGTCTTTAGAAAAATACTGAAGGATTCAATTCCAATAGCCCAGTTTCACTTTCCCTTCAATTTTCTTTTGAGGGTTATTGTAAATTTTTTCTCTGTTTCATTGTAAACTTCTATTTATGAATTTGTTTTCTGTATCCTTATGGTCACCGTAATTGAAGAGCAGATGATTTTATTTCTAATAAATTCTATATGTATACATGTATCCTATACAGTATATGGTTACTAGTTATGTGAACAAAATTAGGAATGAACATGACAGATAATATAACATAATGAACAGTTGGACAATAGTGCAAAAAATCAGTGAAACATGAAAGTTAACGAATAAACAAAAATTTGGAAGACCAAAGACAATTACAGGAGGAGAAAATACTCTTGCTATAATATTGTGCATCCGAGAAGATTTCTTAAATCTCCCACTTTAAATTAATGACTTTGCTAGAACACATAGCATCCTCATAAAGTCAGTGTGCGTATTCAGGTTTCGCGGGAAAGAGCAAAATTAGTCCATTTTCATAGAAGGAAATTCAAACTCTCATAAGTTTCTACAGCTATTGCGTTAATATGTTATTCCAGTACCTAACCCAGGATTTGGTTTCAGCAAGGAACCCGCGACTGCGAATCATAGAAGGAAAATAAAGGTTGCCTGAAGGAGTTGCGACAGTGCTAATATTCCCCTCGACATATCCGTCATTTGCGACATACGCATAATTTTTCTTTATACACATCTGTCTGTGTCTCGTTAGTCCCATAATTTATCTTTATACTCCTCTTTCTGTGTCTCGTTACAGTTCCTTAATTTATCTTTATACACATTTTTCTGTGTCTCGTTACAGTCCCATAATTTTTCTTTATACTCCTCTTTGTGTGTCTCGTTACATGATTTAATTCTGAAAAGCAGCGTATATATATATCGATTTTCGGGTAACTATTTGCATTTCTCTTTCTACAGGGAAGTAAATTGCTGAATTTCCCTCTAAAATAAGTCGAATACACTCCTTCTAAAGTGATATAATATCGATTAGCAGAGAAATTAATTACAAAATTTTCCTTTTTAGGCTGAAATTAAAAAAAATGAACGTGCTTCTACCTATCCTTTCAATTCTGTTCTAAATTTGATATATCACTTCTGTTGATGAGTCGCATAGTGAAGGAAGTACTCTATGAAAATCTGGGAAAATGGACTGTCCATTCAAAGTATTAACTACAACAAGAGGTAAGCCAAGCGTTTTACATAACCGATTTCAATATCGTCTGCATTCAAAATCTAAAGATAGAAATAGTTTATCATGGTTATGTATCAAAGAAAGAAAGAAAGCATCATTGATCATTGTAGGGGCAGAATAATAACAAGTGGTTAATACCAACTATTGAAATTAAGTACAGAACACACATGCACGCCAGATGTAGCTGCCAACGAAGTTACGGAGAAGTTGCATGTTGTAAAGAAGGAGTCAGAGAAGATGACGACGTTGAATTGGTGCACGCTTACCGCCAAGAAATGTGTCCTATTTTAAATAAGAGATATGATGTGGTCACAGAACTTCCTACGTATGGTTTAGTGAGAATGCCTTTACAATGAATAAAATGTAGGAAATTAAATGTTCCAATAGATCTTCATACGTCTGAAAATATTACTATTCTCGATCAAATATTGGGTATGAACTACGGCAGTAGTTTTCTAGTAGCTGACGATTCTTCAGATGGAAGAATAATACTTATTTTTTGCTCTGCAAAAGCAATTGATGTTCTCCAATTGTTCAGAATTTATTTCATGGACGAAACATTCAAAAGTTGTAGTAAGCAGTTTCCACAGGTCTATACCATCCATGCTGATTCGGGAAGTACCTTGGAAGAAACTAGCATCGTACCTGTAGTGTATGGTCTCAGAAAGAAAAGACAAGGAAACATATTCTCGTTTTTTCCAACTAATAAAAACAAAAGTACCCCAGTGGAATCCTGGATCCATTATAGTGGATTTCGAACAAGCTGTCATTATTCTTTCCCTGAGACAAGTGTTTCCCGGGGTTGACGTTAAAGGATGTAATTATCATTTTAACCAGTGCATTTGGCGTAAGGATAAGATTTTGCAATTCATTTTTATAGTTTTCAGAGAAGTCTGTATTGTATATTAAAAGTATTTATTTCAGTCACTGACTTCACAGCAGATGTTTAAGGTATTGAACCTTTGCATTACATGTTTAAAGGACGTATGAACGTTTTCATTGGACTACGCCAACATCATCAGATACGACGTACATTTCAGCAATATCAATAATCTCTACATAATCTCTACACATACAATACATATTTAGTGGCATGCAAAATAAAACATACTAAAAACTAACATGGTTATAATACACACTGACATTCTTGTATGACTGCCCTTATTGTCAATTAATTAAAATACACGTGTAAGTTGCAATATATATATATATATATATATATATATATATATATATATATATATATATTATGAATGTGGAGAGTTGCAAATTACAGTATTTAATTACATTTATTATATTCATATTTCTGTTTCCCAATAATGCACATATTTCAACCATTCAGAACGTGTGTATCATTGGTGTGTGTCTCGTAATTTGTCTCGAATATTTTTCAAATTAATATGGTTGTCTTATACATGCCAATATATTATAAGTTGGGTTGTTTAATGTTGATTAGTAATGTATATTAATTTGACGATGATGCTGTTCATCCAATATGGCAATATATGGTCGATATCCAACACTGTAATCGTAATAAACTGTGTGATAAGGCGCAAGTCAGGTGTCAGAATTAATTAGTGTGGACGTGCCTTCTTTAGATGTTGGTTGTGTGATGGATGTGTGAGGACTGAGTACTATGTAGAGATTATTGATATTGCTGAAATGTACGTCGTATCTGATGATGTTGGCGTTGTCCAACGAAAACGTTCATACGTCCTTTAAACATGTAATGCAAAGGTTTAATACCTTAAACATATGCTGTGAAGTCAGTGACTGAAATAAATACTTTTAATATGTAAGGATAAGGGTTTAGTTCAGTCTTACAAGTGCCAAGCGATTCGACTTTTCTGCGTAACGTGTAAAATACGCGTAAAAACTCTCGTAATTAGCGTAATATGCGTAAAATACGAGGTAAATACATTTAGAATAGGCCTATATGTTATTTGATGCTCTAATTTGAACGAGAGCACGTTGTTTAAAACACTTTATATGGGATACAAGCATTTTCTGTCCTTGTCTGTAGCTAAGGACAACATGATGATAACAGTAAGTTTTCTCTTTCCAGCCCACAAACATCGTCCCTTTTGGTATGCTAACCAAATGGAACGCAATATAACTTTCTCGAGTCTGTTATCGTATCAAGTAGAAGTATAGAACTAATAATAATAATAATAATAATAATAATAATAATAATAATAATAATAATAATAATAATAATAATATAATTAGTGTTTAATTCGTTAAAATAAATTAAATGTTAGTTTATTATATCATGATGTACCTATAAAACATTTTTTACATTATGTATTTTACATGTATATATTATGTGTAAAATGCCTACATGTAATTCACCCGCCAAACCTTGGTTTGATGTCGAGATGTTTCTATTGTGTGATTGCTTCTCTACGTCTCTGCCCCCTCAAGTTCCATAACGTGGACCAAACGCAACATCAGCATCCCTGAGGTTAGAGGCACTAAGGTAATAGCTGACTTACGAGTATACCTGGATTGCAATGTTTGTAATGACTGTAACAATGGCTTGGAATGGAATTTCGGGAAGGAAGCATTACGACCCAATACTGCGACCTTTCAAGATCTATTGCGCTAATCCTCAAGCTAGACGCATTCCCAAACTCACACCGGCTGACTGCACTAAAGTTCGCTGATTATTCAGGTTTCGAGTAGGCAACTCCTTTTCGTCTCTACTGTACTCCAACCACGAGAAAGTCTCCAGGGAATGAGAGGGAGCGTGGTGATGCTGTGAATGAATGTTGATGTCATAAGATGTCATAAGGTCACACACGTGGGTACTCGTATCTCTATTGGCTAAGTCTCACAGCACAAACAATAACATTGATATACATATTTTTATACTACTCTAGTTACAAAATTAGATCACGGTTAATCTTCCGGTCTTTTAATCTCTCCATACAGGAAATAACATATGCAGGAGAGCGCATGATTTTTAAACTGACGTTATAACTCTAATATTATCTATCTACTTCGCTCCAATAGATGACGCAATAGTAAGCACATTCCTTTCACGGTTTATCTCCTGGTTGGAGAACAGTATGCAGCCCTTTCCGTGCGTCGCCAGCCGGCGTTCGGGGAACGCTATGGAATGATAACGAAATGGAGAAATGTTGACGGAATGATGTACATGCCTAATATGGGGAAGCCGGAAAACCCCAACTGCGACCTTGTTTGCCACAAGTGTAACTATGGATTTTTCAGAGAAAAATCCCATACCTAAACGGGATTCGAACCCGGACTATCTGCGTGACAAGCTGAAGGTCTGACCACTAAGCTACCTCAGGGATACAATAAAAACGTACTGTTCGTCTGACAAATACATAGATCCGGCGAGGAGTATAACTACTAATTCCCTCCATTCTTTTAATGTTTTTCCCACTCAATTAACGGCAGCTTCTGAGTGTTGCGAGTATGTTATACTCGTAGAAAACAGTAGAGAAAAGAAATTCGAGTAGCAGCAAGAGATGCTTTGAAAAATACGGTGTTGCTACAGAGCTCAAGAACAGCTGGGCAGACTGTACATAAGTTCAAGAAATTTCACTGTAAGCGCGTGCATGTAAAATGGATATTAAAAATAAAGTAGAAAGGGTTTAACTATCGAAGGATCCTTTCATGCCGCTAGCGGAGTTTATTTTGTGCTGATATTTTGGGCTTCTTCCAACTTACACTAGACGTATAGACATAGGGTCTTCCGCGGATTTCGATCAACATAGGACATGAAATTTACTACTGACCAACATCCAAACTTTGAAAGAAGTTCGGGCCCCATGATTGAAATTTTATTATTTATTTAAACGCTGAAGTTGCGCGTCTTAGCCGTTAAATATACCGACGACAAACTACTATATAAATAAGGCACTAAAATTAAATTCTACAAAATATTGACTTCACTAATACCAGGGGTGTAATCGTGCCAGAGCTCCAGGGCACCGCCCTGGAACGTTTTTGTGCAACTTGAGAGCGCTCCGCGCCTTTAGTTTTACTTTTTAAAATAATAATTGTCTGGCGGAATATGTATTATATGTCTTTCTCGTGTTAAATTTTACCTGTTTTGCCTGTTACAGGTCATCTTCAGAACTGGTTGGTGCTGGTCTTGGCGCCTTTTGTTTGTGTTTCCTGTGGGGTGTGTTTGTGTAGTGTAATGTGGAGTCAAAGAGTTTCTGCCTTTTTGGTTGAATATGTAGAATTTCCATGTCTGTATTGATGTCTCTGTAGATGTGGTTAGCATTTGTGATATGTTCTGCATATGTGCAAGTGTTTTTAGTTTTGTTATGGCTATGATGTGTTCTTTGCAACGTGTTTGAAATGATTTGCCTGTCTGTCCTATGTAGAAGTTGTTGCAGGTGTTGCATTTTAGTTTGTATACGCCTGTGTGGTTGTATTTGTTTGTGTTGTTTGTGTTTTGAGATGCTTTTGTAGAGTATTATTTGTTCTGTATGCGATGTTATAATTTAATTTCTTGAATGAGGTTGCAATTTTGTGTGTGTTTTTGTTTTCGTATGTTAGTGTGATGTATTTGTTGTGTTCTTGTGTTTATGTTGTATTCTTATGGTTTTTGTGATTGTGTTTTGCCTTCCTTAGGGCCTATTATGTTGTCTATTATGTTAGGGTTGTATCCGTTTTCTTGTGCTCTGTATTTGATTGTGTTTAGCTGTCCTTTGTAGTCTTGTTGGCTCATTGGTATGTTGAGTAGTCTGTGTACCATTGTTCGGAATGCAGCTTGTGTTGTGTTGGGTGATTGGATGTGTTGTGTATGTGTTGTTGTTGTTGTTGTTGTTGTTGTTGTGGGTTTTCTGTAGATTTTGAATGTGTGTTTGTTGTCGACTTTTGTTATTGTGATGTTAACCAGGTACGGCAAAATTTAACACGAGAAAGACAAATAATACTTATTCCGTGTGATATAGTGTTAAGAGTTGTTTAATCAATGTATTGTCTTACTTAGTTCTTACTATACTTCGTATTTTATAAGTATGCATTAAATAGCATGTATAATAGCAGCCGCATTATTAATAAGTAAAAAGGTAAATATATCCCCGTCACATACCATGAAGGCACTTGGGGGGCATGGAAGTAGAGTCCCATGCTTTCGAGACCTCGGCACTAGAATGAGGTGGTGTGGTCGGCACTACGCTCTGACCGCCTTTTACCCCCGGGAAAGACCCGGTTCTAATTACTAATAAGTAACATAATAATAATAATAATAATAATAATAATAATAATAATAATAATAATAATAATGCTGTATGTACCTGTACACTTAAGTCTACATAAAATACTCCATCCTCTTATTCGACCCTTGATCTGTTCGCTAAGTTTACATACTGTAGTTACAATACCCTGTCCTTTTCCCATAAGCACTTTCCTCAGTTGGCCATAATTCTGGAAAGTTTTGCTGACTAATTTGTTTTCTTTAGTGTATTGAAGTGTATGTGTTTTGAGATGCTTACAGTAAGTGTTAAACGGAAGGTTCTTGTTCTGGTTCATTATAAAATGGTATTTTAATTGTCTTGAAAATGTGAATATTCATTGTATTTATTTTATTTATTTATTAAAGACATCAGCTCAAAGAATTTTAGTGTTCCATAAGGGTCCTGAATACAATAAACATGTACAATATAATGTGATTTGAAACATTAAAGAAAAAGAAAGTTAATTGTTGAAGGCAAATATAAATGAATTAATTTAAATAGAGATGATGAATGTAATAGGCCTATTTGAAGAGAATTCTTAATAATATATATAGGAATAGACATTATATAATTAAAAGGGATGTGAAGTTCCAACCCATTAACGCCCAGTGATCTATTTATAGACCTTTGCATATTTGACTACATTATATTTTTTTACTGGCGCCACATTGATTCAATATTAATAATCGTCATAAGTATATCATGTAAGATGTTAATTAAATACTAAGCAAGCAACTGTTTATTTTCTTTTTTCATTAAAGACATCAGATCAAAGAATTTGAGTGACCACAAGGGTCCTGAATACCATAAACATGTACAATATAATGTGATATTTGAAACATAAAAGAAAAAAGAATGTTAATTGTTGAAGGCAAATATAAGTCAATTAAGTGAAATAGAGATGATGATGTAATAGATCTATTTGAAGAGAATCCTTAACAATATATGAGGGGTTCACAACCAGAATGCACAAAGTCCATCTGGAATAGTTCTGAGATATTGTGTCTTAAAGTTCCTGGCTCACGCTTAGCAACCTTCACCTTCCATAGGAAATGCTGCCCTCTGTGGAGTAACAAATGAGTTATGGACTTTGTTACGGCAATGAATAAATCTAAGTTTTCTTCATCCGAGATTGTATTAACCCACAAACTGAACACTGGTGGACTTGGTCCACTCTGGTTGTGAGCCCCTCATATATAAGAATAAACATGACATACAGTAATTAAAAGGGATGCTAAGATAACTCCATGTGAATTTTGTAATAGAACCTCTACTGCCAAACAGCAAACCAATGACAGACCATTGTTTAAGAGGGATGTTGTACTTTTGAGAAAGATAATGCAGACAAGATTCATATATAGACTTCTTCTCAATATCATCTCCGGTGGCCTGATTTAGGTTTCTTTCGAAACGGATAGTATGGTCAAGAACAAGAGCCCATTTTAAGAATTTTCTTATTGAATTACATAATCCATGGACAGTAGTGCAGTATTAGCCTATTATGAAATACGTCAAAGATATTTACAATACTGGTATGCATGCACTTCATTCCTTCTATAATGGATACTGTATATAAGTCAAAATTAGAATATCCGCCAGGAGGAGGCTGGTCGTGTTTGTTCCATTTTTTTATAAAAATATTCGCTGTTTAATTTCCGTCTAAAAATGGAAATGGTAATGTAATAATGAATAATTTTATAGAAATGAACGTGCTTCTACCTATCCTTTCAGTTCTGTTCTAAATTCGATATATCACTTCTGTTGAAGAGTCGCATAGTGAAGGAAGTACTCTATCAAAATCTGGGAAAATGGACTGTTCACTCAAAGTAATAACTAGCATCCAGAGGTAAGCCAAGCGTGTTACATAACGGATATCAATAGCGTCTGTATTCAAAAACCTGAAGATGGAAATAGTTTATCATGGTTATATATCAAAGAAAAAAAGCATCATTGTAAGGGTAGAATAATAACAAGTGGTAAATACCAACTATTGAAATTAAGTTCAGAACACACATGCACACCAGATGTAGCTGCCAACGAAGTTACGGAGAAGTTGCAGGCTGTGAAGAAGGGAGTCAGAGAAGATGACGACGTTGGATTGGTGCACGCTTACCGCCAAGAAATATGTCCTATTATAAATAAGGGATATGATTTGGTCACAGAAATTCCTACGCATGATTCAGTGAGAAGGACCGGCCGCTCCAATGTCAATCTATGGTAGCTAGTAGCGTCGTGCATTACGGGCGCTGTGTTCGGTTCAAGTTTGTCGAATAATTATGGTGAAGTTCGATATTCGGCGATGTTCATTCTTCAGGAGGAGGCTGGTCGTGTTTGTTCCACCTTGTTATAAAAATATTCGTTCTTCTCTACTCCCATCTGTTCATGTTTTAATCGCTTAAGGATTTTAGCACAGAACTTCCGATAAGTTTTTCATATGAAATAAGAGGATGCTTGTAATGTCTTGGTTGCCTCTCTCATGTTCGAACATTGTGGGACATTAGTAGCTACACTGGAACTTAAATAGAACTCAAAAAGAAAAAAAAATGGATACTATAGATATGAAGAATTTAAGTCAAATTGCACAAAACTCATCATTAGGGCACCAATTTCTCACAAACTTCCAGTTAATGCAATACAGAAAAATAACATTTAATGACAAGACTATGTTTACGGAAAGAGACCATACAGTTGCAACAAAAAATAAAATTATGTAATAAGATAAATCCAAATGGTAAAATCATACTGACAGGGTGTTGGAACATAAAGAAAGTTGTTAATTCCATTCCTTAACTTTGCGAAAGCTGACCCTGCTCATTTATTCACACAAAGGGTATGACACTTTGAATCTCAATACATGATGCGTGTTTCCAACTTACAAGGAGTCAGAGAGGCTTCCAAAATTGGAAATGAAATATTCAACGTGTGACATCGACGACATCTATGCACGGGGCACAGAAATGGGAAACTGGATAACAGGATACCTCACTTTGAATTTAAGGATTTTCGACTCCACACTTTTGTTTCAGAAGATCTGCACTTAGATTTCGAGGGTTCCTTTAAGAAAATGTATTCAATCAGTCATCATCTCGATCTCTTTCTGGATCTTGGCCACCCTCAATAATCATTTCTATTTCTCACAATATGTAATTCTATCTTGTTCAGCTCTGAATGGTAATTCAGAGTCGGTGAAATGATATGACGATAGTGGAGCAATGGTCCAATGACAACGGTGAGGGATATTTCTACTTCTGTAGTCTATATGAAGGAAATTTGCTTCACAGTCATTGTGTACACAATAAAATCTTACAATCTGTCAGACATTACAAGATAAATGATGAAATTATACCGAAAGTAGCTACATAAAGATTAATTTTTGCTCCTACAGAATTTATCTGGTATGGTTATTAGAGGAGAAAAATTCGCTCAAGTGTCAGGGATCGAACCCGGGTCATTAGTTTTACGCACCGCGGTCTGGATTGTAATAATATTGCAATCCAGACGTCGGTGGTTTTACGTACCAAGTGCTCTAACCACCTCTAATAACGAAAGTAGCTTTGAAAATCAAGGGAATTAAAAGTGACAATGCTTTTACTTTCTCCTGGAAAATCTTATTAAAAACACATAGCAGATTTTGGAGGCGCAGCGACGATACGGTACAAAATGCCATCCATCTTATCATATGAGACGAAAACGGATTAAATTTAAAGGTGAGTACGAAACGGCGTATGAGGAAGACGGGTGGCGTCTTCTAGGAAATTACTAGACCCAAGATTTTAGGGTAATTGCCAATTTTGTTCCTTAAGCATTAATTTAAAATTTTTAAAATTTGTACACGTTGCCTGGAAAACCATGAAAGTTGGTAGAATTTTATAGTATCTAAAATGCCTCTTTGGGTCTTTAGTGCCTATTTCATGGTTTTAGTGCCTAAAGTGCATTCTTCCAGATATTTTTAAAAATTTCAGTTTAATAGTTATTAATGAAACAACTTCGTAAAGGTTCTATTTTAGGCACGAGTGTAAAGATAACTTTACGAATGTGTATCATACAATGTTTTTTCTAAGGTAGCATAAATTTGCATTAAACGAGTATTTCAAGTTGGAGAAATTATAAGATCACGATTTCACTGCCGGCTAAACTCAGAACCATTAATAAATAAGTATCCATGGTATTACAACTTGTTTTATTCATGATCACGATTTCATGGCCCTCTAAACCGGTCAGATAATCAACAAATCGGTCGGGAAAGTTGAATGCTATATCTTGTTGTAATGAGTACTACAAATGTAACTTCAGAATGTGACGCGTGTTGCCTAGCCGTACCCTTTTGACATATCCGTGGACCGATCACGTGGTAAGGAATAAAGCTAATCTGAAGGAACCTATCGGGATGTCTTGTAAAAACAAGTGGGACCAAAAGTATAGAAGGTATCAATATGCAATAGAAGTCCAAATTTAATAGGTACATGTTGGCTTCAAACAATATTACAATACAACTATAAAAGGACCTATAGGAGAAACACTCCAATACACAGGGCTATCGGCTTCGAAGCTGGGTACCTGGTTCTAATAAAGTGCATAGGTAGCAATATAACATGGGGGCATGAGATAGTTACTCTGCCTGCCACAATAAAATTCACTTCAATTAAATTCCCCAATGTAAAAAAAAAAAAAAAAAAAAAAAAAAAACACTCCAATACACACACTTCCATTCGCGTTCCAGCTTTCCTGTCAGAAGCATGGATAACCAACAAACTTAGTAAAAGAGGATTCCTAAAATAAATTCAGCTTCAGGCAAGTAAGGTGAAACGAATAACCACACTTTAACTTTACAGTGCTATAACATTTAACAGTCGGGTTATGTAACTGTCTGAGTCCACACTATATAACAAAACACGTTGTATAACAAAGTTATATAACTTGTTGTAGAAACGGGAAGAAAATGTTATATAACATGAGTTTTCTTTTGCGTTATATAGCAAGTTATATGTTATCCATCCGGTGTCGGTAAAGATCAAAAGATGTTATATAACATGTTTGCGTATCATGTAACTTGTTAAAAAAACACACCCGCTGCATAAAACGGTACGAGCCGAGTCTTGCTGGAACCATCACGTCATGTGTTTTGCATTATTGCGTAGTATCTTGTACACATTCTCTGTGCGCTTGGCGTGATTATTCGTATGTTTTTTGAAGTCAACTTGGCATAATGGAGTGGAACAAGACTGCAACTTGTGAGTTAATTGAGCTGTTCAGAGAAAAAAGGGCATTATGGGATCCGACTGATATGGACTACAAGGGTTGTTTCCGATCTCTGATAACGAGTTTGAATGACATCATGTGCGTCAGAAATGACACCGACAGCTGAATTGCGGCGAGAGGTGACAGACCAGTAGTGAGTGATTTCATAATCAGAGTGCACGGTGTATCACAGTAGCAATCCCAAGAAAATAGAGCCTTTTTGGAAGGGGTACATCACAATTCTTTCCAAGTACAGTTACGTGAAAATAATAGGGACACCAAAAAACCTGGTTTCGTTATTTCCAAGAAAGGCATCTTGTGTGTACCTAATAAGACTGGCAAAGCTAGGATGGGATTAATTCCAGAGTCAAGAAAGCAAGAAAATCCACCCCCCGTCACAAGTTGCTGCATCCCACGAGATGATACAAATTAATTCCATTCGAGCTTTACCAATCTTATTAAGTATACAGAAGATGCCTTTCTTGGAAATAACGAAACCTCGTTTATTGCAGGTTTCTTTTATTTTCACTTAACTTGGCATTGGTAAGGGTCGTAATGTACCCCTCCCAAAAAGGCTCGATTTTCTTGGAAATTTCTACTGTGAGTCGCTGTGCACTCTGACTATAAGATCATTCACTACCGGTCTGTCACCTCGCGCCACAGTTCAGCTGTCGTGTGACTCCTGACGCACATAATGTCATTCAAATTCGTTATCAGAAATCGAAACCAACCCTGTATAAAGACAGAAATAAATAACTTTTTTTTAAAACTTCCATCACATCGAAGTTCCCCTGTCAAGGAATCACCATCATCTCTCTTAAGATCTGCTAAAGGGTTATTCCACTGTATTGTTTTCTAGCTTGTAATGTTGGTCGCACCCAACATTTTCGTTTACAAGGCCTACTACTTCCTACCAGAATCACACAAGCAGCAGCAGCAAGAACTACATCCTTTGCACTCGACGCCATTTTCAAACGTGAAATTTATTTAATTTATCGAGTTATATAATTTGTTACAAGAATATTATTTTGTTACCAACACAAGTATAACATAAGCAAGTTAAAGAAACATGTTGCGTCTAAAGTTTGTTATATAACATGTTTTGTTATATAGTGTGGACCCAGCTTAACCTCTGGAAAGATTAATTCACGCCGCTAGGGCCCTCCCTAATAAAACAATATTAACACACTGAATAATAAATAAATCTCGGAGATCACTCGACGGAAGTGGCATCCCAATAAATGTCTCGTTACTAAGCGAGGAAGCTGCACACACACACACACACACACACACACACACACACACACACACACACACACACACACACACACACACACATATATATATATATATACACACACACACACACATTCATACATACATACATACATACATACATACATACATACATACATACATACATACATACATACATACATACATACATACATGGAGAGAACACTAAATACTGTATAATGCGGGGAAGGATGTCAGAATAACTGCAGTATTTACTCAATTACACAATCATCATGAAAACAAACAAATATTAAACATAGTACGGAGACCCACGAGAAAAACCCGATATAATCAGTGCAGCTACAACGACAGAATCAGTCAGTTTAACCCCAATGTTCCACGTATACTTCCACTATGTCCCAACACTGCTAACTCGCACACAGTCCCATGTTGCGTTATTCTCCGTACACAGACTTGTTCCTCGCTGACTAGCTCGTAGCAGCTTTCCATCAGCACACATCTATAGTCCGGGTCAGTTTACTTCATACCGTAACGGTGAAACCTAACCATTTCCCCCCCCACTAATACATATGCTAGTGGATTGTGGTGATTTTATAGTTTTCAGGTTGAATTTTCTTTTGCCAACTTCGTTTCGAATTTCGATACTGACAAATACTACAAATGGTAGCTAGTGATTTTGTAACTTATGTTGGCAGCTGAGACAGACGTTGTCGGTACTGGAGTTCCATGAAATTAAAATTGTACTAGATTTCTGATGCGGTTACTGGAAGCTAGTGAAATTTGAACATACTAATAATTAATTAATATCAGCATTAATATTAATACATAATAGTTATATAATGTGTTGCGTTGTGGTTACAATTCAAGACTATATCAGGTAAGTGTAAATAAATATAACATACTTGGGTGTGTCGACCTGGTTGGCGAGTTGGTATAGTGTGCTTAAATGCGACAGGCTCATGTCAGTAGATTTACTGGCATGTAAAAGAACTCCTGCGGGACAAAATTCCGGCACATCCGGCGACGCTGATATAACCTCTGCAGTTGCGAGCGTCGTTAAATAAACCATAACTTTAGCCTATATGCTTGGGTGTGATAATGCAGGTGGATATACCATTTCACATTTTAATGAATTTATTTCGTGTTTAGATTTTTATTACAATAATGTCAAAGAGAGAAGAAAACATGGCAGCGACTCCACCAAGAAAACGTAAAGCGTGCTGTGAGAGTGGGGATAACTTCGCCTACTGGCGTTCTGTTCTTTCAGATTAAACCGAAAGAAGATAATGAAGAAGGAATTATGCTCACGGAGACAGCAATTATAACTAGAATAGCAAAATTATTAGGAGTTAGTATTCTTAAGTATACATTTCATGGTGATATTCGGTTTTCGGAGTTAATACTAATAATTTCATGTGGTCAAACAAAATACATTTTTAGGTTAAGTTTCGTGAATCAATTGTTTAGTCAAACCAATGAATTTCATATTGCCAGACAAAATACCTAACATGTTGATCCCTTTCTCGTATAGTTTACCTACGAAAATATGTTACAAATTATTGAATTATTTAGAAAAACCTTCCAACATAAAGGTAAAGTACGGTAAGTAAATAAGTCATTCAGTACGTAGGATGGCAATCTTACTTCATATGGTGATATCTGGTAAAGTAAAGTACGTTAAGTAAATAAGTCATTCAGTACGTAGGATTGTGATCTTACTTCATATGGTGATATCTGGTAAAGTAAAGTACGGTAAGTAAATAAGTCATTCAGTACGTAGGATTGTGATCTTACTTCATATGGTGATATCTGGTAAAGTAAAGTACGGTAAGTAAATAAGTCATTCAGTACGTAGGATTGTGATCTTACTTCACATGGTGATATCTGGTAAAGTAAAGTACGGTAAGTAAATAAGTCATTCAGTACGTAGGATGGTGAGCTTACTTCATATGGTGATATCTGGTAAAGTAAAGTACGATAAGTAAATAAGTCATTCAGTACGTAGGATCGTGATCTTACTTCATATGGTGATATCTGGTAAAGTTAAGTATGTTAAGTAAATAAGTCATTCAGTACGTAGGATCGTGATCTTACTTCATATGGTGATATCTGGTAAAGTAAAATACGGTAAGTAAATAAGTCATTCAGTACGTAGGATCGTGATCTTACTTCATATGGTGATATCTGTTAAAGTAAAGTACAGTAAGTAAATAAGTCATTCAGTACGTAGGATCGTAATCTTACTTCATATGGTGATATCTGGTAAAGTAAAGTAAGGTAAGTAAATAAGTCATTCAGTACGTAGGATCGTGATCTTACTTCATATGATGATATCTGGTAAAGTAAAGTACGGTAAGTAAATAAGTCATTCAGTACGTAGGATCGTGATCTTACTTCATATGGTGATATCTGGTAAAGTAAAGTACGATAAGTAAATAAGTCATTCAGTACGTAGGATCGTGATCTTACTCCATATGGTGATATCTGGTAAAGTAAAGTACGATAAGTTAATAAGTCATTCAGTACGTAGGATCTGATTTTACTTCATATGATGATATCTGGTAACAGTTGGCAACACTGACAAGACGGCAGTATTTGCTGTTCAGGAACTGTTTTTTCGTGACCCTCACTATACCTAATTCCAAAGCTCACAAACAAGTCTCCGCCAGCACAATCTGGCTAGTACCAAGGTTCCCAGTTGACTCCCCACCAGCACAATCTGGCTAGTACCAAGGTTCCTAGTCAACTCTCAGTCAACACACATCTAGCTATTACAAATGTCTCCAGTCTACTCTCTGGCATACTCAGGCACTCAGAAAATGAAAAACATATAAAAACGTTAACATTCAAAGCGACCAATCAAAATAACCAAATACAGTTAATCTCGAACCCCGTAAATTATAAAACCCAAGGAAAATTAGCGCAGCCTAGAGTAAAGGAAGGAAACATGTAAGCATTAACCCCCCCCCCCCGCAAAGCAATTAATAACACTGCGTCCTTTAGGGGAAAAAGGAATATAACAAACCAAACTAATCATTATTAATAAGAATGAATAACGTAAAGAAAACTAAAATAAAAGAGAAAAGGAAAGAAAAAAAAGGAAAAAGGACTTGTGGCGAGAACCAACCTCTAAAAGAATAAGATGGGCTAAAATATAAATGTTGTTGTTTAGTCAACTGTCCGAAGGCAGGTCTGAACCTCACAAGTGATACCATGAAGGCACCACTTATACATCGCCGAATATAGCTACATATTATACTAGTCAGACTTCAGATGTATACAAACATTTGTTCTTCCTCTGACACATATCGTCAAATGATATATAGCCTACTGTCTGATAATAGATGTACATATCAGTCACAACCTCAATCAGAGGAAAAAAAATGTAAATATGAATATCAAATTTGTTACTTATTTGTGTTAGTGTAATATTTACGTCATGAAAAATAGAGGTAGGCCTAATGCATTAATTTCTTATTGAATGAAAAAGTTTGTACAAACCCAGAAACAAAATTTGGGCCACCTGAATTCTGCACGTGCAATATGTTATAACTGCAACTTGGAAATTTCACGTGGCCACCTGAATTCTGCACGTGCAGTATGTTATAACTGCAACTTGGAAATTTCACATGGCCCAAATTTTGTTTCTGGGTTTGTACATTAAATAATGCCTTTTCTTTGGCAGTGTATAAAGTGATTACGGTACTTACTTTTCTTACGCGCTACTATTTTAAAGAGCCACTTCACGCACTAATAACAGTGTGTAAAATGCAACTTTACGCACTATCGTAGAAACAAATGTTTAATAGTATAACAATAGAAGACATCAATTCAACAATGGACACTTTTTCATGCCTGTGCTGTCTACACTGTTATAATGGTATCAAATTAACAGCAATAAATATTTCAAATTATGGGCAGCTATTTCAAAACTCTCAATTTATCAGATAACCGGTAGATAGAGATGCCTAAAGCAAATCATCCTGTGACTACTGGAATTGCCAGGGATGACATATGACGGGAAAATAATTTTTTACCAACACTGAAATAAAGGGTTAGGGGCCTATGAACCTCCACACTAAATTGCATAAATTATCTCTAGCTAGATTCCTTAAAACACTCAAGTACTCGCGAACTAATTTGTGACATTAGTACTCGCGTGGGATCAAACTGACCCCGAAGCAAAAATACAAATTAAAATGTAAAAACTGTGATTCTGCGTAAAGTTTCTAATTCATATGGGTCATTACTTGCCCTAATATTCTTAAATTAGATTTCTCATAGCCCTATATATATATATATATATATATATATATATATATATATATATATATATATATACATCACAATAATAACATTATAATAGCCTATTTTCGGACTTATTTATGACATTAGTAATCGTGTGGGGGTCGGAGTGATCACCAAGCAAAAACACTATTTTAACTTGGTTCTGGCGAAGATTCTTCTGCGAGTATTGAATCGACGTTTATATTCTAAGATGGAAGAACAGCTTGAGGAAGAGAAAACATACCAGAGATGCAATGGGACTGCTACTAACAATCGGCTAAAGATACTTAGAGAAGAATAAAGAAGTGTGCATAGTATTTGTGGATTTCGAAAAGGCATTTGACAAAGTCGACTGGAATAAACTGATGGGATCCTAAAGAAAATTGGCGTGGATTGGAAAGAGAGGAGGTTGTTTAGTAAACTTTATATGAGACTAATCAAAATCAGGTTAGGAAAAGAAATGTCAGAAGAAAGCGAAATATGGATAGCAATGGCAAAGGAAGCTTTTAATAAGAAAAGGAGTATCTTCTGCGGACCTCTGGAGAAAGAACTAGTGAAGTGTTTTGTGTGGAGTGTAGCATTGTATGGGGCAGAAACATGGACATTACGACGAAGTGAAGAGAAGCGTCTAGGAGCATTTGAAATGTGGATATGGAGAAGGACGGAGCGTGTGAAGTGGACAGACAGAATAAGAAACGAAGCTGTGTTGGAAAGAGTGGTTGAAGAAAGAATGATGCTGAAACTGATCAGGAAGAGGAAAATGAATTTGTTGGGTCACTGGTTGAGAAGAAACTGCCTTCTGAAGGATGCACTGGAAGGAATGGTGAACGGGAGAAGAGTTCGGTGCAGAAGAAGATATCAGATGATAGACAACATTAAGATATATGGATCATATGCGGAGACTAAGAGGAAGTCAGAAAGAGGAAAGATTAGAGAATGTTGGGTTTGCAGTGAAAGACCTGTCCTTGGGCAGAACACTATTAATGAATGAATGAATGAACGTGGTTCTACGTAAACGTACTAGCTCATATGGACAATAATTCGCCATAATGTTATTGAGTAAGAGTTTTCATGTATAAAAATTACAAAAGTAACACTGGACTACTACTACCGTACTGATTAATTATGACATTAGCAATCGCGTGGAGATAAACAGAACCCCCAGCCTGGAAAATTATAATTAACGTGACAAATGATAATGGTAGACAGGATGTTATCATGTGGTTATAATGTTGTAGGAAGGTACTGATAAGCTGGTTAGTGTAGGTAACAGTGCAAAAATGATACTAACCAAGATAAACATGGTGTTGAACATGAAGCCTTCGTGATTATTTAAATCTTAAGCTGATACCTTCTTCTAGCAATAACTTATACTGTTAATGAATAGTATCTATGACTTTATGTACTTTGTTTTATTGATGAAGGTAATTATTTTAATTAATTATCAATTTAAACTATTTCTGAGTAAGATGAACCCGGGTAAGTGTAAATTTTGGCAAGTGTAACCCATACCATTAAATGCTCAAAATACTCATTCTGTGTGTCTTTTGATTCCTTCAATTGGTCTTAAGCAAAAGTTCTTAGGAACATAAAGAATGGCTTTTATTTAGTTTGTGTATCAGTTTGTCATTTAAATACTTGCTTTGTATTAAATGCTCAAAATATAAAATTCTCATTCTATGTGTCTTTTGATTCCTTCAATTGCTCTTAAGCAAAAGTTCTTAGGAACAAAAGAATGGTTTTTATTTAGTTTGTGTATCAGTTTGTCATTTAAATATTTGCTTTGTATTAAATGCTCAAAATATAAAAATCTCGTTCTATGTGTCTTTTGATTCTTTCAATTTAAATATTTGCAGTGTATTAAGTGTCCAAAATATAAAATATTCATTCTATGTGTCGTTTGATTCTTTCAGTTTGTCTTAAGCAAAAGTTGTTAGGGACATAAAAAATACTTTTTATTTAGTTTATGTGTCCTTTTTTGTCATTTAAACGTTTGCAGTGCATTAAATGCCCAAAAATACAAAATTCTCATTCTATATGTAAATGTAATGTTCTTTCATTTCCACTCGCCCCCAGACATATTCTGTTATACCTTTGCTGTAGGAAGGTACGTACTATGTTACATTAGCTCCATATTGGGTGCAAGTATAACCTATGAGTCGAATCTCAACTTAATAACGTAATTTTTTCTTCTTTTTCACCATAGTTAGGTAAGTGTTGATGGTCATCTGCTCAAATTTTAGACAAATTTTAACTTCAATTCTGCAAGTTATTAAATGTCGAAGCTGAACTATTAAATTTATGGGTTCCAGATACTGTACTTCTGTTCACCTTATTCAAAAAAGTAATATTTGCCTTTGAGTTTATTTCTCAGTCGTTTTAAATCTCGTCATATTGGGAGACTTTTCTGTTGAGCTATATATTTTCAGTTTTATAAAGATATAGGACATGAAAATTATCGTCATATATTAATTTTAAATGTTTTAATGATATTTCAAATGTCCCACAATAAAAAAATGTCACATTCAACATATGTCAACGGTGCCTGTCACAAAGCTAAAGCGGTCATGAAAAGCAACATTAGACAAACACTGCTGACATAGCCTGCGTCCTCCACAACACACAACAATTCCTATGCAGACAAGTGAAGAGCGCTTGCTATGCACAATCCAGTTTCTAGAGGATTCTCAGATAGGTATACAAAGGGGCACATCCCATCAGAAAAACTACTTATTGTTAGATACTTGCTATAACGAGACTATCTTGTCAATTAAGGAGGATATTGATGAGTAGTGCATCTGGATATGTATTGATGAAACCACTGATCCTGTCGGTAGATACATTGCTAATTCTGCAGGCTTTACTCTGCTGCATATCTTTACTTAGAACTCCATGTGGGTGCTATCACCTGTCGACAGGTATATAGTTTTACTCTGCAGCATATCTTCAAGTAAAACTACATATCATTGCTTACGAGATTACACAAGCTGGCGCATAGCACAATCAAGAGTAGGTCTCTGTGAGTCATGACAATTTCTGCCGCTAGGTTCGCCTCGCTGCCCTAAGAAATGATGAATAGTACCATTACAAAGCATTGTGTATCGTGAAAATAGTTCGATTAATTGTGCATTACTGATTGAGTACGAATATTATAAATATGCCAAGCATATTACAGTGTTATTTGAAGTTTGTTCAGCTAAGTTATATTCGAAAATTGTGTGTAAAATAAAATGACACTGGTATTCTGTACTTTGTAGACAGACCCTTGAATTGAATGCACAGCAATTTATTGGCCAGCTTATTTTCAATCCCAATAACATTTTTCTCAGTGTCTGTCATTCCTATCAACATATCCAAATTTCTGTCATACATCAATTTCGGTTTAATACTCATTTCGTCAATAATGAGAGATCCAACTTTTTCATTTTCATGCTCCAAGGACTTTTCCTCTGCAATTAGCCGAGCCTTTATCAAAGAGGTGACACCTGTTTCTCCTTTTGAGTGACCAGTATAGTTTTTAATGCCTTTTGATGGGGTAAATATAAAATACCCAAGTTTCTTAGTAATCTATAGCCGGTAGATGACCTATTAGATAGCAATATGCAGATTTTCAGTGTGTTTTCATGAAATTTACACCTTTGTTTTCCGAAAGCCTGAATTTGTTCAGTCAAAAAGCTTTCTTTCAAACTACCTTCTTTAGCTGCTTCTTTTATTTTGGTAAGTTGCTTTTCAATTCCTTGTTCTTCCTTCTCGTTTTGTTTCTGTAAACTCCAGAGCTTGCTTTTTAAATTACATATTGTCTGTCTTAGTTTTCCAATAAGCTGATTTTGTTTCCGAATTGTCCTAGTAATTTTTTTACGTTGTAATGTAATGGCTTTGGGAATTTTTTTACTTTCAATTGAGCACTGTGTGGCTATAGTTTTTTTATATGCTTCATAGATTTCTTCAATTGAAACATTTGCTTCATTGAAAGCTGATGTACTATGTTCAACATTGGGTTTATTTTTCTTAGCAGGATGGATGTTATTCATCACTTCTGTTATCCTTCTTTTGTTGCGTCTACTTATGTTTGAAACATTTTGTTTATGTTTTGGAAAATCATCAAAGACGGATGGTACCACATTAGGAAGCAAACTTTTTAATGTTGTGCTAATGCTAAAATCAGCTTCTTTGAAATGTCTGCTGCAGACACGCGATTTCTTGTTTGGCGTCCAAAGAGTCCTTGGTTTGTCCCCTTCGCGAGAAATGGCTACATACCACTTCTTTCTTAGTCCTTCATCTTGTGGAAAACAATGAAACGAAAAATCACATTCTTTATTCTGGTTCGATTTGCACAATGGCACACAGCAGTAAACTATTTCAATCACACAAATTACAGGCTAATTTCCTAATTTAATAAATGCTAATTCAAAATATATTTACACGCACTAAACTACTACAGCGTTTACTATTACTATGCTCAATAGATTAATCAGTAGGCCTATAGAAATGCTTTCACCACTGCAAGAAAAAATCGCGCAATAATTAGGCCTATACTTCTCAGTTGTTGTGACGTTCGTATTTTTTTTAAAAAAGAGAGGGAAAAGTTAGGCCTTCTTGCAAATGCTTAATTATGAATTCAAGGAAATTAAAGATAATGCAGTACCTTAATTAGTTGCAATATCTTATTTAATAACAATATTAATAATATTAGGTGAAAAGGGTAGGCTATAGTGCGTATATGTAAGATGTCAAGTTAATTTATTTCCAGAAATGTTTGGTGTATGAACTGAAGTACAGAGCAGACAGTCCCTCAGTTTATATGTAATATGTTTTAATATCAAGAATGACAGCCTTTTATTGTAATATAATTGAGGAGTACAAGTTTGGAAATTACGTCTATTGTCCATAAAATATTGTACGAAGCATTTAATAAGCAATGGTGAGTCCTTTAAATGTCCCAAATGTCAATGTCATTTAAGTGTTCTGCTATGAATATTTAGGGCAGAACAGCGCTCCGAGCGGCGGAATTGGCATTACGAGGGAACCACTTCAGACTCGTTTTCAAGCGCTATGCGCCAGCCTGTGTAATCTCGTAAGCAACGCTACATACATATCGGTGCTATCATCTGTCGACAAGTGCATAGCTCTACTCTGCTGCATAATTATCTTTACATAGAACATGTGTGGGTGCGATCACCTATGGACAGGTGCATAGCTTTACTTTGCTGTATTATCTTTACATAGAATTATGTGTGGGATGCGATCACCTGTCGACAGTTGCATAGCATTACTCTGCTGTATTATCTTTATATAGAATTATGTGCGGGTGCGATCACCTGTCTGATGCTTTTTCAGTTCACTGAGGGCTAAAGCAAGGAGATGCACTATCACCTTTACTTTTTAACTTTACTCTAGAATACGCCATTAGGACAGCTCAGGAAAACAGAGAGGATTTGGAATTGTAAATGAGTTCGAGTGTTCTTAAAGAAGTCCAATACATGCATAAGATTGTGTCCCTCTTTGTTCCTCACAGACGGTTTTGTTGGTTTTTTTCTTATTGTTTCTCCAAGAAGTTGAACTATTATTCTAGATTGTTTCGATTTCTCAGTTATTTAGGGATCATTCAATATATCTAGATCCTTCCTAACTTCCTTCTTCGCCTACCCATCTTCTCCGATTTTTGTTTCGTTTTGATTCCTTGATTGTTAATTACACCCGGTAATCCTTTAACAAAGAGATACTACTATATTTCTTTAGCCTTCAGCGACTGTAAGAGAAAGAGAAATAGTAGAAATTATTATTATTTTTATAATAATTTCTCGTAGAAAATACCTTTCGTTCAATACGAACTGTATCGTTTCACCTGTCTGTTTGTTCTGTGTAATACAAAAAATCACAAAGAAAAATAATTCCCTTTGTTTTGAAACAAATCTAAACTTCAGGGACACAGAAAATGTGTTTCTCTTTACATTTCGTATAAATTACAAACCAGAAAAAAGTATTTTATGTGTGTCTGCTAAAGCTCTTGGCTTGTTACGCAAGCGTTCCGGGTTCAAGTCTCAATAAGGCCTGGAAATTAACATTGAAAAATCTATGACACTTTCGGCGGACAAGATGGAACTTGTGATTTTTTATGGGTCTCCGTTTCTCCACGTTATTACTCGATCGAGACCAGTGGAGTCCAGCAGCCCGGAGCGCCACTTGTACTTCTCCTATGTTCGTATAACGTCATAGCGATAGTTCACATTACGTCCGCGTCTCCACTCGCCTCGGTCGAGTTATACATCATTATCATTCCATTGTAAGATCTGTAAGACCTCGGTGCTGAGTCCTAGTGGATCCCCTTCCAATAATTAATTAATCAGGCTCCTGGCAAGCTACCCGTGAAGAGATTACGAAAGAAACAAATACACAGAGACGAACGGCAGTGTTGAATTCAGACCTTTTCTCCCGGAGGGATTTCTATTATACCGCGAGGAAGGTGAGACAGACAAAAAAAAAAAAAAAGGTGGGGAAAGAACATCAATTCAGATCTTTTCTAAAACACAAAGGCAGTTCATGTAAATGAGTTAAATTAAAGAAATAGAGCTTCCATTCTTTTGTTTGTTTTAAATACTACTAAATGTTAATATAGATATTAACTTAAAATGTTAATATTTTTATGTAATACGTAGTGAAATATGTGAACTAGCCTTCTGTGTAAAATGTTCACATAAAGCCGCTGTTAATTGTCCTTTTTACATAAACCGCCTAAATTCAGGACAAGTGGTAATTACTCATCGATTAGATTAAGTTGGATGAACGGGTCTTCCAGTATTTTTTCCAAGGTTTCTTAAAGGGCACTGATATGAATATCCTACCTGACCTTTGAAAAGCTTCGAGATCATTTTTAATGCATTTCACACCGTTTATAAAGTGCACCACCCCGAGTATGATCGAAATACAACCATATAATATTTAATTTTCCATCTTTTTATATTGGATTTCAATTCCAACCGTTTTATTCATTGACTCACCACTAACAGCAAACAAACTTACCAACACTGACACACATTTTCAATGCTTCGCTGATGACATCCATTTTTCCTAAAGCTTAGAAAAATGCCTTTGTGCGCCCTATACCCAAAGTTAAAACGCCGACTACCCCCCAACGACTATCGACCTATTAGTATTCTACCTACCTTGTCGAAGGTGTTAGAAGAGTACACAGACAACTCACTGACTACCTAAACAGATATGAACTCCTGGACACATATCAGTCAGGTTTTCGGACTCGACACAATACAGCGACTGCACTGTTGGAAGTAACGGAAGACATCCGGAAAGCTATGGACGTATGTAAAATTACAATACTGATAATACTACACTTCATTAAAGCATTTGACACAGTAAATATGGGCTTACTGACGAGAAAATTACAATCACTCCAACTATCAGAAAGCTCAATATCTTGGTTCTCCTTTTATCTCAGCGAACGTCAGCAGTGTGTTTCCATTGGAAGTCGAACTTCCTCTTGGCGTATCGTTGATTCTGGAATCCCACAGGGATATGTTCTATCACCACTACTATTCACTATTTACGTAAATGACATCCCTTCGACTCTACAGCACTGTAAGCATCACCTTTACGGAGACGATTTACAAATCTATATCCATACAACCCCTGACTCACTCAATGACGCAATCACAATCTTAACAAGGACCTTGAATCTATATCTGCATGGGCCAGGAAGTTTGGTTTGACTCTCAATGCAAGAAAATCACAAGCAATCCTAGTGGGACATCAACGTCTATTATGCAACATTACTCCTGCTCTTCCAGTCAAGTTAAACGACACAAAAATCCCTTTTGCTTCCTGTGTTAAAAACCTTGGAGTTTACTTCGATACACATTTAAACTCGAATAACCAAGTAACTCATATTATAAAAAAAAAATGCTTTCCTTACTACAGTCCTTAAACAGCATTCGAAAATTTCTCCCGCTATCACTAAAAAAAATACTAGTGGAAACACTAGTATTGCCCCCCTTTGATTATTGTGATTTTCTACTGACTGACCTCAACGTCAACCAGTCGCAAAGATTACGTGTTCATAATTCTTGTGTTCGCTTCGTCTGCGATGTCCGTCGCGCTGACCACATTGCCGCATCCTTCCAAACTCTAAACTGGCTACGGCTTAACGAACGTAGAAATTTTCATTCCCTTGTTCTCCTTTTGCATGTCCTTCACACCTCTACACCTACCTATAAAAAAATACCTTGCCTCCCGTTTAAGTTACCTGTCATCATATCATAATCTCTTCACACGCACGCTTAATAGCCGCATACTAGCCACACCAACACATAAGATATCATCGTATTCATCATCATACACAATCTCGCTATCGCGCTTATGGAATACCCCTACCCAGTGACATCAGAAACTGTCGGAATTTAGCGGTGTTAAAAAAAAAACTTGTCAAGCATTTTCTTACTGCGTAGAGTAGGTTTAATTTTTACTTACTTAATAAAAAAATTCTTTCTTCTTAATTTCTACAATAAACTGTCTAGCCTTTATTAATCAGTTAATCTTTTAGTACTTTGATTTTTATTGTACTTGTAAATTTAATATTAATTGTAATTATAATTGTAAATGTATTCTTAATATTGTAGTTGTAATCCCCTGGTAGAGGGGAAGAGAAGGCCTGATGGCCTTATTTCTACCAGGTTAAATAAATAAATAAAATAACAGCAATATATGAAGATAACACAGATAAAATTGCCGGTTTATAGATTTCACTTTCATTTTAAAGTCAATTGAGAATTTTCTTAATTAAATGCAACAGATACACCTTCCATTGACTCTTCAATAAGTCTTTTTTTTTTAGTAAATAGTGTCTCTTCTTTTGGCACAATACAATGCAATATTTATATTTATGTAGACTTATGTGCTATAGCTCTTTTATTGAACAAAATTATATTATTTGCTAAATAAAACAAGCACTGAAAACTACACCAGTAAAAACACAGTACCACCTGACTTATTTAACGGTAACTTCAGGCGATTTAAATTTCAACCAATCGAGATCAGCCAGCAGTCTGAGCTAAGCGAATTGTGTCGCCAATTAGCCTTTCCTAACATCTTCTATATATATATATATATATATATATATATATATATATATATATATATATATATATATATATATATATAAACAATCTTCAAGGGAACAACAACTTGAAAATCTAAAATCTACATAAGGTAATTTATTTTAGTTACTGAACAGTCATCTAATATTGAAATATAATATTGTGTAAATTACCGTATATTTTCAGTTTTAAAAAGCCTGAAATCTTCGGAGGAGGGACATGCTGGAACCCAGAGGGGAATTCCCCCTGGACCACCCACTGAATTCATCACTGCGAACACGCTTGCAGCCTTATCCGTAACTGTTGGCGATAATGGCAATATATATATATATATATATATATATATATATATATAGAAAATAATTAAATCCATACTGGAAGAAACAATCGAAAAGAAAATTGATGAAGCTTGTAGAAATCAGATAATTCTCGGAAGTCGGATTATGTGGCAACATTGCAGAGTGGCTGCTCTTTTCTTCTCTCAATTATTTCATGCTATTCTATAGTAAAAGTAGAAAACATTTCAAATACAGATGAAAATATTTGCTTCCATCTTTGTCTTTGCTTGAAACTCTACAGAAACTTCTCTAGCAATTGATGAATCAGAAGCCTTAAATGCATTAGAGAAAAACCAATTTCTCTTGCAGAGGTTCGAATCTCGTTCTTCCTACGGTTACGCCTCGTTGCTACTGTAGTCTCGCTGCTAAATAAGGCACAAAGAACTCTCTGCATAGACGCTTCCTTAAATTCTCGGAATGAGTCATCAAACAGGTCAGACAGTTACGTCACAACCATGTTTTCCTATGAGAATCTCATCACACATTACCCAGTCGTAAAAATAAGTTTGAATTTTACCGTTGTAACCAACCATCGGAAATAAATGTTAGTCACGAAGAGAGAAAGAGAGTGTGTGTGTGTTTTTTGTGTGTTTTATGTGTTCTTGTGTTTTTGTGTGTTTGTGTGTGTATTTTTTTTCCGAACTTTGAGATGCTTCCGGAAAGCCAACTGAAGTTGCAGTCGATATGTCACTTCTTATGAAATTTTATAATTCTGTAAGATACGTAGCGCAGCAGTCAAGTGAATATAGGAATACAAGATAAACACTGTCCAGTATAACAAAACGTACCTCCTCCGGTTGCAGGAAGTTCCCTACCCTAGACACCCGTCTGTTTCTACTGCTCTGCAACCAGCAGCTAACAAAAGACCAAGTTAAGAGTTGGGCTGCCTTCAGGTTGAACAGAGTTGAACAACGACCGAGAAAGCAAGACCAACAGCGCCCGCAAAGCGCTGAGTGTTTCGAGACTTCGGGAGTGATGAACTCTCGAACGTCAAGCAGGCTTGAATCGCCACAATTGTTTATACCAGACTGAACTTTTAATCTACTTTGGCAACTATTATATTATATGTATAAGCAAGCAAGTAGCCTATTTGAAACATCAGCTCTACCTTTCAGTGTAAGTTGATCCGTTTCCCAGTCTTCATTTAATTACTAGGTCCTTATTAAAAGGCTAGGAATTTTCTTTTCGTATGTTTGAGATCAAGTAAAAAAGTATTAACACTTTATTTAACGCTATGTGTCGGTACATCGTAATAATATATGATATGCGAAAAAATAATCACTTAGTGGTTTAAGACGGCGCTTACTCCGTCGGATCCCGGCCACTTTGTCACTCATAACAAGTGCACCTCTGCAATGTATGGATATTGTGCCACTGCCATACATCTATGACGCAGTGCATGAGGGTAGGCCACTAGAGGGAACCCAAGAGGTGGAACTTAAACTGAGAGGATTCGATTCGACATCGGGAATGGGAATCCGGTGTGGCTTAGTGGATAGAGCGTCAGCACGTAGAGCTGAAAACCTGGGTTCAAATCCCGGTGCCGGAGAGAATTTTTCTCTATTCCACTCATCCTTCATCATGTTATGTTTTATGTTTCTTAGAAATGCAAATTTATTTGAGAACTGTTTTTTTTTTCTATTTGAATAACCATAGGTAGTATCATATAATAGAACCAGAACATTTTTATAACTAAGATAGGGGAAGTCGCGGGAATATGGGCATCTTGGTACTATTTCGGGTGCAATATCTCTCGGTTTTTTCTGATAATTAATTTTACAGCTGGGATATGTTTCTTAACAATTTAGCTATATTATATAAGAATCGTGACTGCTTACTCCTAAACGTATGCAAGTAAAACTGGAAAATGCAAGTTAATGTGTTTTGCCCATATTCCCCCGAGTGTGGGGGTAAAATGGGCATTAATGATGTGAATCACTGTCAACTGAAAGAAGTGAAGAAAAAAACACTTAAAATACTTGAAAATATAACTGTATTAACTATATTATATATTGTATATGCAATTTGTGATGATTATTGCGTAACACCTTTGACAGATGATGTGACTCTTTGACGATGAATGACGTTTGGAGATTTTAAGACGTTTGAATCAAATGAAGGAATTGTATGAATTGTAGGTTTGTCACCTGATGCTGCAGTGCCAATGTAAGCATAATCAGGAATGACACTCATGTGCAGTGGAAAAGAGACTGAAACTCGGAAGGCATTTCAGCCAGACGTACATTGACACATCTGTTTCATACTTCTTTGAAAATGGAAGCAAACTCGACCTTCGTAAAGGGTCTCCTATGTTGCCTGAAGAAAGCTGTATCACCACTGTTGTAAGCGTTCTTCAGAGGACCAAACAGACTCCTATCTGCTGATTGAAGCCAGGCTGTGGTGTGTGGAGGAAGACAAAACATGCATAATCCGTTTTCCACTGTAAAGTTAAGAGTGTCAGGATTACAACTATGTGAATCACGTCAATCTACTATTAAAATTGCAGGTGCATGCTTACTGATGTTGAAATAAACAACGAAGTTCTTGATTATTGAGAAAAATATAAGAGGTGTGATCATTAAATTCCGAGATTGTGTCTGCTGTGGGCGAAGGGATCACGTGATTGACACGCGTGCGTAGCTGTGACACTAGACGACCTTGAAGAGACGCGACACAAAGTTTCGAAGCGCTATCTTCATTGAGACCTGTGTTACACAAGGTTTTGTTAGCACGTGCATCCGCGCATTTGCGAAATCACGATGGACTCGGAACTGGAGCAGAGAGCCAACGTCAAATTCTTTGGGAAATCGGCAATCGTAACCCATGGAATATTGAAGCAAGCCTACGGAAATGAAGCAGTGAGTCAGGCGAGGTGTGTTTAGAGTGGCATTCGCGTTTCAGAAATGGCAGAACATCGCTGAAGGACGACGAGAGGCCAGGTCGACCACATACGTGCAACACTGCCGAAAATGTCGAAAAAAATTCGGCAAATTTTGTATAATGATCACGTCCATTTTGAATATGAACGACCACAACTCTGGACGAAAAACAAATGGATGCTCCATGACGACACAGCGCCAGCTCACAGAGCTTTCGCAACACTCCAGTTTTCCACCCGTAATAAGATTGTCGTCATTCCTTATCCCCATATTCACCAGATTTGGCCACGTGCGTCTTTTTTTTTTTTTTTTTTTCAGAAGATGAATTTCAAGCCAAAGGGTCACCGTTTCGGCACTGTGGAGGAGATCCAACGCGAATCGCAGAAGGTGCTTGACAGACTTCAAGAACGCGACTTCCAGGAGGCATTCCAAAAATGGCAGACAAGTTGGGATCAGTTTATAGCTGCCCAAATGGACTAGCTTGAAGGGGATGGCAGCCAAATTTAAATGAGGTAATTTTATTTCTACTTATGGGACAGGTCTCGGAATTTAATGATCACACCTCGTATCTCCGTTAATGTAGGGAGACTGCTTGTGGAAGTATAATTTACTGACAGCAGGCAGCTGTTCTTTCAGTCATTATTGTCCTCACTCCTTTTATAATGATACTTGGAGGAAAGTAGTTCCCTGCTGCAATGAAACAGGCCACAAGGGTAATGGTTTCTCCCTTTTCTTTAGGGTAAATGCAATGCACCACTTTGTGTTCTTTGGGTGCAATGACATCTTTCGCTCTTGTAATCATTTGTAGGCCATTTTCATCAAGATTGAAGAGTCATTTTATGAAGTGTAATGCTTGCCCATATTCCCCCGAACATTAGCGCCCATATTACCCCGACATGTAGGGTTTACTTTCAACAGTTGGCACTACCGTAAATTATTCACAAAACAACGTCTGACGCAATAGAATAGCAGTTCAAGATGTGTATTCTGTATGTATACTATTATATTTAAACTGTTTTCTTAAGTTCATGTGTAATCTATTGCATATCACATATCTAAAATAAGTATTGTGAAATTTTAGTGTACTTTGAAGTCAATACTCACGTTTTAGATGGCTGTTTTGACAAGAATACGAGACAATACTGCACAGCGCGTTTCCCACAGCAACGATTACGATAGTCTCACTTTATACTAATCGTTATTAGCGAAGAAACATAATTCGTTGCAAGAGTTTCGACATGTTAACGTGATATTGCCCATATTCCCCCGAATTCCCCTACTGTTCTGTTTCGTCTTTTTGTCTCAATTAAACATTTATAGGCCTAATGTTATTTCAATGATGTATGTTATTCAAAGTTACGAAATCTTTCCAAGCCTACCAAATGCTATTTCGAGAATGATGAGCGAGACTCGAAGCGCACAAGAGTTACCAAAGACGTTTTATAGTTACGAGACGAGACCCGAAAGACAAATGCAACGAACACAGCGAGCGAGAGCGGCAGTTAGTTTTGTTCATCTCTAGTGTAGACACATGAGGCTGTTACGTAGCGAGACCTGTCAATCAGCTAGTTTTTCCAGAGATGAGAATTAAGTGCAAGACGGCAGAATTAGCACGGAAATAAATACCAGATTATACCTAAGTGGTTGTCCTATCCTGAATGTGTACCCCATTATGTACTGACAAGTTTGAGTTTAAAATTGTATAAATGATTTTATAATTTGGTGTAGGTTTTATTTATGCTGAAATATCGATGACTTTCTTTACAAGACGTTTTAGTCGACATTTGGCATGGATGTTAATTTTATGTAAAAATATGTAATTATTTTCAAAATATGTAGTATTGTGCGAAATATGTAAAAATATGTAGTATTAAAATTAAATATAATGGACTGTAGCCTAATTCGCCAATATTTTCGGTTTTCAGACGGATACTTACTAAGAAAAAAAATATATAATTACATAAAATTTCGGAATGTACTCTTAAGTAATGTCGGTAATGGAGCAAATTTATACTTTAAATGTGCTGTAACAAGAAATTAATCTAATTTTCAACGTAAAAGATATTAGATTCTATGGTCTTGAGCGACCTTTGAGAAAGTTCCTTATTCCGCGACGACACCAGTTTCTGTTTTTTAATGCAAAGAATTCGGTGGTATCCATTTGAACGGCTTCCAAGTTTTGGAAATTTATTCCACGCAGGAAATGGATCTTGGATCGAAACAGATGGTAATCTGAAAGCGCAAGAACAGCAGCTCGATTCCTCCCAGCTCCTAGATTTTTTCTATGGTTGTTCGAGTGGTAAGAGTCTGTTCTGTTAGGTCTGTGAAATTTTTACAGGAGGACCATACATTAGTATGTCTGATTACAAAAGCATTGTATCTTAATTATCTCATTTCATATCACCTTAAAACATTTTTTTAATTTCTTGGACTTGTTTTAACAAGTATCAATAATATTAACTCCAGTATCCTGACACAATAAAGAGAGTATTGTTTGTTGTAGTGTGAAATACATTATTATACAGTTTTCAATCAATATATATTGTTATTTTTATTTCATATTCAAAATGATTCATATCATTCACAAATTAAATTCAAAATATCATAGCCGACTTAAAAAAAGTTATTCGCGAGTAATTAATTTTCAAACCAGTGTGGCATATGTTTAATGGCAATGTGTGAGTACAGACATATCTTTAGTTCACAATAAGAAAATAACATAAATTGCATATTATCCCTCCAAAAAAGACGGTATTTCTTGTTTTGGGATCTGTCTTCGAGGACGTTTTCTCTTTATATCATGCACTTCTACAAGTCCTTGCATGTACACAGGTACACATCTTGTTCATTTTTGCTTTCAGACGACGCAGTTTTATTAAAAATGTTTATTCTATCTGGTACAGGCACTTTCGTAGAATACTGTTGCTTGCACCTAAAAACATAAGAAAAAGCAATATTAATGCCTATGCATGTTTTTGACCATAACCATACTTAATTTCACATAAATGCTTCTCGTTGACTGGACTAACAACGAGATCACTGTGACAATATAACATATTCCCACCAAAACTTCATACCGATAACACAAAATTAACTACATTGTACATAAATGCATGGATCTCCTTGCTCCCTTTCAGCTATATTCTTTCCTCTGTGATTAGTATGTAGCTCTTTGAAATGCTTCATCCTCTCTGTTTTATACACATCTCTGTTAAAAACACCTTTTGCGTATTTTTTCTTCTACAGAACTCTCGGAACTACACTCACTATCCAACACCTTGACAAAGAAGTGTATGATAGCAAATGCGTCATGGGTGCATCATGGCATTAAGCGTTAAAGTAACATGAGTCCGGGACTGATGTGGTTATGAAAGAAATCAATATTTTAAGATTTTGTAGAATGCTTAGTAATGATCGTATTCATGTTGTTTTGACTGGAAATGATGCGTCTACCAATAGTTCTTCCTATAGTACAGGTAACTCAATTTCATAAAAATGTGGACTCATGTGGTTTTACAAATGACCGATTCAAATTTCATGAACTTCTCCTAGCTGTCGAGAATGAAGATTTGCTTCGACTACACGTCCGTTTGGAACAAACTCCCAGTGAATCATATCTTCAAAATTCCACCAGACACATAACATCGCTTTAGGCCGAACCGATTTTGTTTATCAACGACTTTGGCAGGGTGACAGAGACTGAGCCTAGATTTGAAGTGTCAAGGTTGTGGTAAAATATCCACTTTTCATCACACGTGGCAATGTTTTGATGAATGTATCATCCATATGATTAATGATAAGCTGAGACAGATATCCAACCTGCGTTGAGCCTCTTCAGATGACATCAGTTCATGAGGTACAAAATATCTACAACTTCTGGATGATTTTTAAGCGTCTTAGTGTAACGATGTATTGTATCTTTTGAAGCACTAGTTTTTCAGACAACCAGTGCGTACCTTTTCTTCCAAAACTCTGAGTGTAGTCTCAATATTCCATGACTTAGGTTTTCACAGCATGTTGTAAATATTTAATGTCTCCTTCTCCATATATTGAAAGCTGGAACCACCGTTGTGCTACACGCTCACTAACGACACCTTCACCCTCGATTTCACATATTCTTCGATCCGCGGCAGCACCTTTATAATCTTGTTTCTAGTAATGTTTTAGAATGACCCTAATCACAAACTTTATCACTGCCATTTTATATTTTTTATAGGTATTAACAATTGTCGACTAACACATGCTCACAAAACACAATAATATTAATAATAATAGTTTCCTGTAAATTTCATAGCCCAACTAAAATATAATATAATTAAAATCTTACAAAACACCAAACTTAAAAAAAAAAAAACCGACATTACTTAGAGACGATCTAATGCATCCATGGGGCTTCTGTGTCAGTGAGTTTGCCGAGAGAACTGTGGAGGCTGATGGTTCTGTAGTTTTCTACTTTCGTGTTATCCTTGGAGGGCTAGGGAAGAAGAACACATGAGCCTCTTTCCACAGAGTGGGATAGTGATAGATTGCCAGGATGTTATTACTATGCGCTTCATAGCTCAACCCGGGAGATGCTGCACCACCATTCCCTAGATAGCGTTTGCATCTCCGGTCTTGCTAGTCTTGTGACTTCGAGCGAGTCTGGCGAATTCGTGTACAGTACGTTATTTGGTTGTATGCAGCATTCTGGCTCGCTATTGAGTACGTCACGTTTCGAACAGTTTCCTCAACAGTCTTATGGCGATGTGCATCAACCTCTGTTTAAAACGTAGTAACCACGGGTTATTAAAGCACTGTTAAAAAGTAACCCTGGTTAAAATGTAAATTCTGTGCACCATTCATAATCAGCGGTTAGCTGACACCAAATATCTTATACTGACACCTCATTTAACCCTTAAATTGGCAAAACTTCATTTCTCACACTAGTTTTATATATAATCTTTTTCAACTTGGTGAGGTTGCCAAAGACAAAGAATGTTAAACAGTAACATTTAAGATGACATTAAAAATGTCTTACAAGAAACTTAAAAAATATAGATGAAAAATAGAATGATAAAATTCAATTTGAGTTGAAATACAAGTGTCGCCGTAAAATCTGCAGAGAACCCTCCAAGGCTATCATAGAAATATCCTTATTGTTGTTGGGACTCCAAATTTATGACAGAATGATACAAATTGTTTTGTTATGGTCCCTCTAGCGCCCACCATTAATCCGATGACTTGTATATCCCTGAGTTTATATGATGTTTTGTAATAAGGGATAGTTGGTTCAGTCTACACCTGTGGAGTAACGGCTAGCACGTCTGGCCGCGAAACCAGGTGGCCCGGGTTGGATTCCCGGTCGGGACAAGTTACTTGGTTGAGGTTTTTTCCGGGGTTTTTCCTCAACCCAATATGAGCAAATGCTAGGTAACTTTCGGTGTTGGACCCCGGACTCATTTCACCGGCATTATCACCTTCATCTCTTTCAGACGCTAAATAACCTTAGATGTTGATAAAGCGTCGTAAATTAACCTACTAAAATAAAAAAAAATAGTTGGTTCATAAACTGTCCTTTTCTCTAGATTAAACTCTTCGGGTTGGTTCTGATGCGTCTCGAATCTGATGGTCCGATCCAGAATATAACTGTGTCGGACTGTAAACAAAAGACTATCGCAATGTCCATACTTTATACCTTATGTTGTACAATATTGTAGTATTGTGTAATTTTGGTTATTTAATTTTCCTACCAATTTTTTCTATTGTTCTATTACAATTATAGCATAGTGGATGCAGATATTATGATAAGGGGTGTGCTGAAAGAAATACTGCAACTGCCTAATGACATTCCTACAGGTATGTTGTATATAGACACAAAATTCAAGGGATTAGGTTTATTTTGTTCAGCATGGGAATTATACTTACAACATATAAATGCATGTAAGATAATGCTTAAATCCAATAATTCCTTCCTACATGCTACAAGACAATTTTCCCAAAAAATTACATCCAGTCTCACAGCACTCAATATCACCGAATCAACAAATATTTTGGACAATACGGCACTGTAGATACGCGAAAGGTACGGCAAGTATTAAGAGATAAAGCGTTTGAGAACTGGAGCCAGAAAAAAACATAAAGGCAAAGGCGTGCTCTTATACCAACAATATACCCCGGCCAATAAGTGGATCCGGAATCACAAGGGTCTTTCCTGTAGTGAGTGGAGGGAAGCGATCAAGATGAATGCGAATGTATCAGCTGTGCGTAGTGTACCTGGCAGGTCTTCGGGCAGTAACCTCAGTCGACGTTACGACAGGTAGGTTGAAATCCTTTCCCATGTCCTGGGGACCTGTCCACACGGTGAACTTCTACGAAATACGCGGCATCATACAGTAAGATCTATAATAGCAACTGCCTTAAGGAACAAAGGTTATTCAGTATATGAAGAAGTACACGGCATATCCAGTGAGGGCAATCATCGAAGAATCGACATAATTGCATTTAAACCTCCCTCTCTTGAAAGGTACATCATAGACCTTACTGTGAGATTCGAATCGCATGAACACAGCCAGAAGAAGTACACGAGGAAAAAAGGAATATACATGAACCTTCCATCAATTTTTATAACGACAAATACCGTCTATAATCCATCGTCATTACGGGACTAATGATAGGAGCCCGTGAGACCATACCCCGGTTCCTAGTCGACTTCTGTAAATCTTTTGGCCTGCATAAAGATATTTTAAGAGATAACAATTGCAACACTCAAAGGATCAATAGCTATTTTCAGGCATCGTACATATGGACCATGACTTTAATTCGTATCTTCTTGACGTTACTTCGTTTATTATCATGTGTATCAATCTAATTGAAATTGTTATTTTTCACTCTAACAACAATGTATCACTAAGCCTCAAGGCATTTACTCTATTTATTGTATCATGGTACTCTTTGTCAATGGTAACCTGTAGTCGTACAGGAAGAAATAAATAAAATAATAACCTATTGTATCCTATAGGATACTTTGTGAATTTAAGGGTTAATCAGGGTGAAATCTGTGATGGCGAAAGGAAAGCATCCACACCTCTGCAAAGATAATAGTCAACGTCTAACAACGACTGCTCTTACTCCGTTCTACATCGAACGTATCCTATATTTTCGTGTTGCATTTGTTTGCCTTTGGGCGCAGTAATGTTTGCGGATTGCATTTCTTTGTTTTCCCGCTAAACTGTAGAATGAAGTACCGCAGCTATCAGCCATGCCGTTACGGTGATAACCTAATGCAATCAAATACACAATGTCGCCAACATACGGTCATGACGTTTCCCTGCGACATCGTTACCAGGAGAAATTTGCTTTTTTTCTTTCTACCTTCTTAGTTCTGAACATGACTGAGAGGTAGCATCTCTGTTAGGGACAAAGTTAGTTAGGGTTTATTGAGGAATTATATTAATCTAAATTAGACGCACTGGAACTGATAGACCTTAAGGTTTACTAATATTTCGAAATATGTTCTCATTAGCATTATGTTGTTCTTTATTAATATTTCGAAATATACTCTCGTTAGAATTATGTTGTTCTTCATTAATCTTTCGAAATATATTGACATTAGCATTGAATACTGTTGTTTTCTTATTGAAAATGAACCTCGTGTTCGAGTATGTTCGCCGGCGTGTATTTGCGTGAATATTGCGAGTTAAAGATTACGTGGTTTAGATAAGGGAAGAGTTAAGTAACATGAGATCTAGGAAGGTTGAAGTGGGTTTGATGACGAGATACATGAGTGACATGAGGCCAAGGAATGTGACAAGGTTAGATTAGGTTAGTTGAGGGGATAGACAAGTGACAGGAGACCGCGAACTGTGGCAAGGTTAGAGTGGAATTGATGAAGAGATAGATACATGACAGGAGACAAGGACTATGAGAAGGTTAGGTTAGGTTAGGTTAGGTTAGGTAGTTGAGGGTATAGACAAGCGATAAGAGACCGAGAAATGTGGCAAGGTTAGGTTAGTTGAGTGGTTAGACAAGTGACAGGAAACCGAGGAATGTGGCAAGGTGAGAGTGGGTTTGATGAGGAAATAAACACGTGGCAGTAGACGAGGGCTATGATAAGGTTGGAGTGATAGGTAAGTGACAGGGACTGTATAGTAATTTTAAGACAAATATATAATTAGGTGAACTCTTATGGGAGCGTGGTTCCTTTATCAGTTTTTTATTTGCTAAATGCTAAGATGAATTTCTGATAACGTCATATATGTAATGTCTTGCAAAATTCCATTTTCTCTTCTCGAGCTAAGCTCGCTCGCGCATTGATTTTACAGAAAATAAAAAGATAGACTGCAGAGGACATAATCTCGTCGTCAGACTATGAACTGAAGTTTGTAATAAAGAAATAAATAATAATTTCGCTAATGAATGAATGAACAAATGATTTACTGTATATCGATGGCTAAGAAGAGATACCTCATATCTACAAAAAGGTCATTTAGTTGAAATTATTATTGTGTTCACAAAATTGAATAGTGTACTGTACAGGACTGGTAACTGTGTCCGCGGTCTTGTTGGTGAGGAAAAGGTTTTCTGAGGGAAGCGAAGAGGGAGGGGGGAGTTGAGCTTATTGGTAAACGTACTATTATACGTGCAAGAAACATTTCCTCTTACCTTGTCTTCGCCTAGGCTTGCAGTGTGTTGCAGACGGAGTCGCGTTTCACTCGGATTCTTCAGAAGATGAACTGCCATTTTCACTATCGCTGCCCCCGGCTTCACTATCACTATCAGTGTTCAAGTTGATTGATATTTGGTCAATTACATCTGGAACTACTCCGTCCTTTTCCCAGTATTCTGCTTCTAAATTGGCGACGTGGTGGCAGAAACCTGCCCAATCTTGTCGTGTTACCTCCTGTATTGCGTTCTTCGTAGTTTCGCGCAGCTTTGTTAAAGACAAATCTCCTGTAACATTCGTGTCCCTTACAATTCTCTTGATTTTCGACCATGCGAGTTCGATGGCATTTAGATCACACATATATGGAGGAAGACGTATCACATGTCCACTACCTGACAACATGTTATCTATTCTATACGTCTTCTCCTTTGGTTTCAGTGGAAGAATCAGTTTATAAAGGTCGTTCTTACGCATTGTCTCATTGCACTCGACTCCTTTCTTTCTCAGCCACTCTATCATGTCCCCTTTGAGGGCATAGGGTGATGGCGCTTTATCAACCTGAATACAATGGTATGGTGCATTGTCTAAAACGACAACAGAATTTGGCTGAAGATTTGGCATAAGTTGATTAACTACCCACTTTTGAAAATTGCCGCTATTCATTTGCCCATGGTAGTCTCCTGTTGTAGAGCCAGTTTTGTATATTAGTTCTGCACCGGCAAGAAAACCACTTGCGCCCCCGGCATGTAGTATTATCAGTCTGTTCCCCGAATTCATATTGTCCTGAACTCCCATTACGTCATCACTTTGCCAACATCTTCGGTGAGTTAGATTGCTATCGACCCACGTCTCGTCTACGTACACAATTTCACGTCCTTCTTCTCGATACTTCTTCATTTTACGCAGATAGTTTGCCCTCCAATCTATAATATCCGGTCTTTCTACCAAGATTTTTCGTTTTGACTGGCATTTCCTCCATCTAAACCCCATGCTTTTCACGACTCTGTTTAGTGATTTTCTGCCCCAAGGAAAATTGATTTTTTCTTTAATTACCGTCAAAAGTTTAGGTATTGTCGGCACTCTCTTTTCTTGAATATAAAAGTCTTGTATTGTATTTCTTATAACACACTTGTCGAAGTCGTCTACATGCAGTATATTACGAGATATTATTCGTCTCTTCTTTCCTGGCGATTTAAGAAGTCTATCCGGACTGTTTTCTTTTCTTATCTTATGTTCCTTCCTAATCTTCTTTATTGTACTATACCCTACTCCAGTGTAATCGGCCTCTCTTTCAGTTGATTTATTTAAGGGAATCCTCAAATGTTTTTGCACTCTTTCCTCATCGCACTTCTCTATGATGTTAGCTATTATTTCTCTTGCTTCACTATGAATAGTTGTGTTTGCCTTTCTATTAGCCATACTAAACGAAAGTGTTTAAGACTGTCGTTCTTGCTAATATCACTGCTCTATAATCTCGCACTATTATTCCTATACTATAGCTATACACATCCTATACTATTTTATCACTACACTACACTACACTATACTAATCCTATACTAGATATACGCACTACACTGAATTACACAGATTTACTGTAATTACTGTATAAGGAAGTTCTGAATTGAACAGTGTAAAGAATACTGTAAACTCAAGTTGACTGCACTCTCGCAATATATATTCAGAACTGGTAGTTGTCTGTCAATGTCATAGAAAGGCCACCCCCATCCCGAACCTTTAGTACCTACCCTCTTCCCCGCGGTTGCGGCAGACCCCTCTCACACGGACACAGTTACTAGTCCTCCAGTAGACTACTAATATTTTGTTTTTGAGTAGAAGATCCCGCAAAGCAGAAACATATATAAAAAGTTTGTCTAGACCTGTTTTGAGAAAATAATTTGTAAAACAGGTTTTTTTTCTTAATTTACCTGAAAATTTACAGACACGAGGGATCACTTCTTAGCCATTGATGTGAAATGTTATTTTAATATTGTGCATATAATATAGAGGCCTATTATATAAAATTTCGCATGCCTGAATCTCATACAGGTAACATTATGATGAATCAAAATATTTGTAAACTGCTCACCAATAAACAAAATGTACGTAAGATGGCTGTCTAACGGAGGAATAAATATTATTATACAAGGGAAATCAGATCTTTAAGTTAGTGAATCCTTTAACGGACCAATAACATTAATGATGTTTCTCGCAATGCGTCTTTCTAACTTACTGGTCCGTTAGCGGCTAACGAAGGAATAAATGCGTTCTTGCAACCCACCATGAATATACATAAAGGAAAAGGATGAAGAACATTAATACGAATGTGTCTAAAATCTATGGCCTCAATTAGCCTATACCAGGGAACTGTCCTGTATCCTAGATCCCACCATAACCTCACTTCGTTCAGCCAGCGACATGGAAATGAGATACTCGAGTGTTTCCTCTTAAAATACCGAAAATATCATTTATATAATAGAATAGGAATGTAAGTAGGCAATTCATAGGAGAAATAGGACTGTTTCTGTCTGTGGATTATTCCAAGTGGTCCATTTGTTGCACCAGAAATGACAAGGTAGATTTTGATAAACGAAATCCTTCCTGAAATATTCTGTCACCTAATTCCCCATAAGAATCCTCTCTTTCTATTAATGAAACTTCAAGCGCACCATCATTCTTAACCAAGTAATCCAAGTACGATAATAATCGTCTGCGAAATAATTAGCTGCGGATCAGGCCGTCATTTTGTTTTACTAGGCGTACTAATTTTTAGTTACCTCCTTTAACCTCTCGAATATGACCGTTTACAGATTACCGTAGTTAACCTCCTGATTAACTCCTGACTGAGGTCGATGCATCTTAAAAATGCTTAACCAGGGATTAAGTGAGGTGGCAATTTTAGCCGGTAGTTATACTAATCGACATTTATGCACGTGGCCATTAGTGTTTGGAAGCTTTACTTTTTAATTAACCGGTTGAAACGCGGCGACTTAATACATCTGCCTGAGCCCATTTTTACCTCAGGAGAAAAGGCTGTGACATCTGATGTGACCCAAAGCGGGGGGAACGGCCATAGACGTTTTGGAAAAACACCAGAGATTCTCCAGAAATCTAACGTTTTCACTATCTAACGCAGCAATGAAAGATTATTTACGCCGATGTTTTTGAAAATTAGTTTTCTCTCAGTACGGAAACGAATTAACCAACCCGCTTAGTTATTCATGTCTTTGTTGAATATAGAACCTATCAGAATTCAATCGAGGAAATTTAGACTATCTGGTTATAGAGAGACTGTAGACAAGCAATTTTATATCAGAAACCAGGGTTTGTGACGAAAAATATCAGAGTTATCAATAGTTGTTAAAGTTGTTTGTATTTGATAGGTCTATTCATAATCCAGTATTAAAGTGTGGGTGTGGAATGGTATGCGATGGTTTCGAATCTTGTTACAGATTGCATGAAGTCAAACTGTTGAGAACTAATCAACCGTGTTATCAAAATTTAGCCTTCACGGAATCTGTAAAATTGCCGGCAAATAATGAGTAGGCTACGTCACTGCACTGCTTGTTTTACCCTCATTCGGATCCGTTATTGTACCTATTTTAGAATGAAAGTATCGGCATTAGGCTCTAGTGTAACGGACAACGCGTCAGACCTCAGCCCAAAAATTAGTATGTTCGAGTTTCACCGTAGTAGTTTTTTTAATCGCAATACTTTTCAAATCTCTGATTGAGATTCTGGCTGATATGTACATCTATTACCAACCATTACATCTCACTTGACGATATACAAGGTGGACCTTGGAAAATAGTACAAAATAAAAAGACGGATATCAGAACATAGGCATAATTATAAAAATATTATGTATGGCAGATGTACATGAATTGCCATTTTATATCTTGAAAATAAAATCCCGCAAATGGCCTCCATCGGCATTGATGCATTGCTGCAAGCGCTCTCGAAAGTTTCTCATGACAAGTTGAATCATTTAATTGGGAATGGCATGAATCTCTTTTTGGATTGCCATTTTCAAATCCCGAATAGTGTGTAGCCGCCGGGAGAAAACTTTCAGTTTGTGATAACCCCAAAGAAACTAGTCTCGGGCTATCAGATCTGGAGACCTTGCAGGCCACGCAATATCTCCCAATCGCGAGATCAGTCGATTTGGAAACATTGTGTCACGGGCTGTGTGGGCTGTAACCCCATCTTATTGGAAAAACGTTGTTTCGAGATTATTCATTCTTAACAGTTCTGGAACAAGAAAATTTTCTATTATGTTCCTATACCGCTCGGCGTTGACAGTGAGTTGACGTTCTTCATCGTCTTCAAAGAAATAAGGTCCGACAATGCCAATGGAAACTCCAATAGCGCATCATAAAACGACCTTTTGGCTGCATAGAGGTTTCTCATGAAGAAGTTGTGTGTTCCTGTCTGCATAGTAACGAAGATTTTGCTTATTTGCTAAGGTGAAAGTTCGCTTCGTCAGACTTGCCAGAGCAGACAAAATGGTCTCATCTTGCTGCACTCTTTCAAGAAATGTTAGGCAGAATTGTAGCCTATTCTGTATACCTTCCGGCCGCACCTCTTGACACACCTGTAATTTATAAGGATGGAACTTCAAGTCAGACTTCACAATCCTATGCAGAAGACGGTTCTCTCCACGTCGTAACTCACGCTGCGCGAAAATAACACTATATCAAAGAATATATGCTTCCACTGCCCTGACACGGATCTCCTGCTACCAACGGTTCATGGCTAACAAAATGACAATAATAGTTGTTCTGTTCGGGTAAAACAATTGACGGAAGAATCCATTATTAATTGCATGATTACCAATTTAAAATGTACTATTTCCCACGGCCCACCTTATATTATGTCAGATAAAAAACAATTGTTTGCATATGCATACATCTGAAATCTGATTAGTGTAATAATATGTAGCTAGTCGGCAGTGTATTCATTGGAGAGGGAAAGGAACTGGTCACTTTACCCCATTATCTCCTGGCCTAGTTGCCTGATGAGTGATGCCTTGTTAGTATCACCCCTGATCACATATATAACAGATTGATCATCCCTTTGTTAAAATCGGTAGCACTTTGAAGAGAACAACCGCCAGGATCGCCACCCGTCCGTCGTAAACGAACATGAGATGGCAGTACAGTCGCTAATGCAATTCAAATGGTATTTATGACGTGACTCCTTATGTAACAACTAGATGGCAGCATAGTAAACCTGACAAAATTTGTTACCATCAAAGCCTATAAGTCTGAGCAATCTATTATTTATATATGTGATCTGGGGTATCACTTGTGAGGTCCATACCTGTCTTCGGACAGTTGTTGACTAAACAACAGCAGTAGGCTATCTATTATTTTATTGATCAGATATCTGAATTCTTTCTTTACTGAACCACCGAAATACATATTGTATGTATTAATTATGCTTTCGATAAGAGTAATAGTAGCCATTGGTGCATTAAAGTTTGAGATCAAGTCAGTGGAATTGGTATTGTCCTGTATTATTATTTTCATGCAATTTTATCTCATTTTAATGTTTAAGTTGTATTAAATTCATTGTACATAGTTTCTAATGGTTCATTCATTCATAGTGTTGTGTCCAAGGGCAAGTCTTTCACTGCAAACCCAGCATTCTCCAATATTTCCTATTTTCTGCCTTCCTCTTTGTCTTCGTTCGAGTGGTTAACCCAAAATAATTAACAAATTTCAGAAAAAGTACTTGATTTGTTGCAGAAGAATCTGTACTTAAGGCGGAACTCGTTACTTTGAAAAATTCATGTAAAACTTGTTTTCCAACTGACAGTGAGCAGTGAAAGAATAATTTGTTTTACTTTATACAATATACGTACGTACTGTACTGTATAGTAATTACTCAATATACTTCCTCTTCTAAGGAAGATGAAAAGATAAAAAAAAATTCTTTCTTTGCTAATTTATCCATTTTGTTAAGATATTTTCTATTAAATAAAATACTGGTAAGCACAATTTATGTACTCTACAAGTTAATTGATAAACATACTGTGATTTGTCCAGACAAACGGCTATGAATTTCTCAAACTACATTCCTTCTTCACCTTTCCAGACAATTATTGTCATTGTTACGTACATTACAAAATAATTTGAGCTGGCTTTTTAATGTTAGAACACAAGTTAAAAGTTACATACCTTAAGTTAAAGAAAAAAGTACCTGCTGAAATTTGAACTTTCGACCTCATCCTCTGACAAAAATCAACTACAATGTTTACCGATTGTGTCACAGAGATATAGCAATATTGTATCCGACACATTTCCAAATGTATTGCTATGCCACGTGCAGATTCAATCACTTGCGTACTGGCCCAAAAAATATTTCACGCTATTACGTGCAAGTTTGAACCCGATCTCAAAATGCTTACCTAAGGCTCCTCCACAACCTCTTCAATTTCTTCGTTGAATTCTGAAACACCCTGTATTCATTTACATGCACTAACAAATTATTGAACGGGCTGAAACCACTGCACTGCATCATATTCCGGGTAAACAATGTAATGAAATCTCTAGTCTAATAAATTTGCAGGACGAGTAAATATCGTTTTGGAGGCAACTGATGTCAGTGGCTAGTTGCATCAAATACAAATAAACACGAAGTTAAAAGAAGACGTACATGCATGATACCACACCAACTAGAGAAATATGCACTCGTCCCGAAGTATTATTAAGTATAATTAGCCGGATCTGTGGCTTAAGTACTAGCTCGCTGATCTTCCAGCCAGGCGGACTGGGTTCCATCCCCGGCAAGGTCGTGATGGACAAAGCTAACGTTGCAGAGGGTTTTTCTCGAGGTACTTCCGTTTATCATTCCACCAACATTCTGTGGAGTAACGGCTAGCGCGTCTGGCTGCGAAATCAGGTGGCACGGGTTCGATTCCCGGTCGGGGCAATTTACCTGGTTGAGGTTTTTTCCGGGGTTTTCCCTCAACCCAATTCGGGCAAATGCTGGGTAACTTTCGGTGCTGGATCTCGGACTCATTTCACCGGCATTATTGATGAGTGATTACTTTGACAAATGCGTGATACGATGAACGATTCAGGAATTCTATCTTTTGCACAAAACTTCTTCTACAATTTCGAAGTTATTACCCATCCTACTTGAAATCACTCATCATTGATTTGGGAGGGGGGGGCACTAGTTTAAAGAGTATTTTAAGAGAGTTAGAGTTCAAGTGTAAGAAGACGGGGAAAAATAGAAGTGTTATTGATCGAGAGGTGAAGAATATCATCTCTATCAGTCATAACAGGGTTGCCACTGCTAGTACTTTAGTACTAGATGTAGTACTTTATGAACATTTTAGTACGCTAGTACTTTTTATGGAAATCACACATTTTGTGACTAGTACAGTAGAACTCCGATTTTCCGTCACCCTATTAACCGATTGGTAGATTATCCGACTGTCTTTCTCTCACTCTTTTTTTTTTTTTGCTGCAGAAAAAAATATAGAGGACTGTACATTATATTAGTACGAATTTTTTCTACAGTGTTTTTTTTTTACAAACTTTTACTCTTATACAGTATGGCCTGCTTTTCGAAGGGCCTAAATTCAATGCAAAATACCTTCCACAGGTGTCGAAGAAAAAGAGTTCTGCTACGAAAAATAGTACAAGTAATTGAGTGGTTTGAGAAAAGAGAATCTGTGGTTCATCTCGCATCAGAATACGAAATAGGAATTACAACTGTGCACGATTTATTTAAAAACAAATAAGAAAGTTAGAACTTATAAAACAGTTATATTATCGGTTGTTCTGTATGGTTGTGAAACTTGGACTCTCATTTTGAGAGAGGAACAGAGATTAAGGGTGTTTGAGAATAAGGTTCTTATGAAAATATTTGGGGCTAAGAGGGATGAAGTTACAGGAGAATGGAGAAAGTTACAAAATGCAGAACCGGACGCATTGTTTTCTTCACCTGACATAATTAGGAACATTAAATCCAGACGTTTGAGATGGGCAGGGCATGTAGCACATATGGGCTCTCTTTCGAAAGAAGTCATGTTATGATTTTTATCGCGCATGAAAAATCCGTCGCTGTTGGTCGGTTTTAAGCACGCAATCCTCGAATTCAGTGTGAAGTATGTAAACATTAAGCCACTGAGGTCGACAAATTCATTTTGTTGGCGTTAGATGACATAGATCATTCACATTAGTGTATTTCACCTGATTTTGCTCAAGGGTTCGTTATACTACTATGCAGGGAGTTTCAGTGTAGCCTACAATGTTGCAGACCTTTACGATGTTTTCGAAAGCGTCGGAAGGAAAGCTCCGGAAAAAACTCCACAGGTTTCCGAAGCTGCAGAAAATCTGAGCTCCTTCCAGTGAACGGATCGATGGCACTGAAGACATTGCTGGAGGCAAAGGACGGTCGTAGTTGAGATTCTATGAAATCCAGAAAAATTGTAAGGTAATGTCTTGTCAGCATTGCATCATACTACGTCGTATTTACAGGATGAAAGGGCTTTGAGGTAAATCGGAGGGAAAATCCATAACGCTGAAGTACGAATGCCGTGGTGGCTGCGATCTTTCTTCAGTTTAATTCAGAAGTGAACTCAGGGGAACTATCGGTTTTCGACAGAATACATTATTTCAAAATAAGACTTCGTGGATTTCTTAGAATATCATCTTCAAATTCTTAAACAAAACATTTTAAACAGAATAATAAAAAAATTAACTTCGCGAATTTAGATCTTCACTATCTATTATGCTTCGATTACTTTCATCCCCAAAGAGACTACTATTCTTTACCAAAGATTACTGTGCTATTACATATTTGGAAAGCTCGCTTATCGCTCGAAGGGCAAGTCCATAATATGCGAGTTTTAGATGCGCCGAGGCTTCGCATTCACGTAATAAATTATCAGTACTTTCCTTTGCTTTTAAACACATCTAATAATGACAATCCACTGCTTTTTTAATCTTGTATACACGATTTTCTATTCTATATTCTCCAATTAATGGAGTGAAATGGAATTGAATTTCAGGAGGAGGCACTACGACCCAGTACTGCTATCTTTAAAGATATATTACGCTAACTCTCAAGCCAGGCGCATTCCCAAAGTCACTTTGCTATCTTGTATTGTATAAAACAAATAACACAACACAGAAATATCTACATAATCACATCAAGCATATACATAAATATAATTCAACTGTTGTTTACAAATTAATTAATTAATGTATTAATCTTAGTCCGTTAAATTTACTACAAAAACGAATAATTAAAATTTGTTTGAAGAAACGTTTCGATTATCCAACTAAATTAATTTATTCTGAATTTAATGTATTTAATATTGAACAAATTTATAAGTATACGCTCTTAAAATTTTATCATAAAAATCGTAATAAGTTTGTATTACAGACACACAATTATGACACAAGACGAAATATTAATTCAACATTAGTAGAACCTAAATGTCTCACATCTGCTGGTCTAAAGCATAGCATAAATTTTGGCCCTCGGTTGTACAATGCTTTAACTAAATTACACCCAGAACTTCTAACATGTAACCCACTAACATATAACAAGAAAATTAGAAACGTGTTAATATCTTCAATTTGATTAAATAAATTTATAGCCTATGTGTATGAATTAATCAACCTATATTATATTTGTATTCTATAATTTTGAAATATGTGTTAATCCTACTTTTCACGTGCGATATTATTCTTCTCTAGTGTTAATATTATATTATATACTTAATTCCATTGCCGCTGTAATTATATTTTAGTTCCTATTTTATTTTACTTATTTATTTATATTATTAGTATTATTATTATTTTATTTTATTTTTTTATTTTTATTTTATTTTATTTTTTTTTTTTTTTTAATTTTAATAATATATCTGAACTGCGACCGAGCACGAGCGCTGCTCATTCGGTCTCAAATTTTGTTAATACTACTGTATCTTCTTTTTATATTGCTTGTATTATTTTATTTGTATTTCTCTTTGTTTGTTTTTGTAATTATATTTCTTTATTCTGTATATTTGAATTTAAATAAATAAATAAAAAAAAAAAAAAAAATGCAATAGTTGCCCAGATTTCTACATAGGACAGACAGGAAGATCCTTTCAAACAAGATACAATGAACACATCAAAGCTATAACTAAACCCTACATCACATCAAATTACGCAGAACATATTATCTACAACAATCACGACTACAATAACATAGAAACAGATATGGAAATATTACATATCACACCAAAACGTCCACAGTTAAACATGTTAGAACAATACGAAATATGAAAGCACCCACAACATAATTATACTTAATACACACATACAGTTCAATACCCATACATTATTCGACATCATGATACAAAATGTAAGAGTGTTTGAGAATAAGTTTCTTAGGAATATATTTGGAGTTAAGAGGGTTGAAGTTACAGGAGAATGGAGAAAGTTACACAACGCACAACGGCACGCATTGTATTCTTCACTTAACATAACTAGAAACATTAAATCTAGATGATTGAGATGGGCAGGGCATGTAGCACGTATGAGTGAATTCAGAAATTCGTATAGAGTATTAGTTGGGAGACCTGAGGGAAAAAGACTTCTGTGGAGGCCAAGACGCAAGTTGGAGGATAATATTAAAATGGATTTGAGGGAGGTGGGATATGATGATAGAGACGATTAATCTTGCACAGGATAGGGACCGATAGCGTGTAAATAAACCCTGTTAATAGTCCCAACTTTGGTTTTGCGACACCAGCAGGATAGAAAGATTTCGTGAGATATATTTCAAAGAGATCTGCTGTAGAAACAAAACTTTACATAGACGAACAACAAGCTGAGAAATGCTTTACGACATCAAGATTGCTAAATATGTGTTCCCGTGAAAATCTCTAAACCGAAATTTTGTATCAAAATACTGTGTTTGTATTTCCCACAGTGAGAAAGTACTGTAAGTGGATTGAGCGACTGGCACAGACTGGACAATGTTGAGTTCAGTACCGGCTGGTGGCGGAGTTTTTCTCTTTGCCAGAACTTCCATAACAGCTCGAAGTCCACTCAGCATCCTGTCAAATTGAGTACCGATTGTTTCACTAGGATGAGAAGATGGTCGGAACGTGGTGTTGATCTCACCACTTCATTGTAACTAAAGATAGGAATTTACCCACACGGACTACAAGGTTAGAATGTTCGTTGTTGAAAGTGAGAATGAGCGTAGCTAGCATTGCAGGTGAATGTTAGGAAACTCTGCCGTGTTTTAAGCAGAGTGAGATTGTAGCTTTATGTGGTTAACCAATCAACGAATCGCAGAGCAATGTAAACAAACCAATTACCGGAGCACAACTCTGAACCCTACGCACGAGAAACGTTTCCCCAATCAATTGCTGCGATACACAACCATTTCAGTTGTAACCTGGCCATATCTCAGGCTTCACGTTATTAATGACGTTACGACAGTCTACGCACAACTAACCTAATATCCTCATGTTGTGGTATAAATTCCTACCTTTAATTATAACGCAGAGGTCATGTAAACAAGGAGCTCTGCTTACCATGTATACTCCATTTTATTTCAAGGAGTGCAGTTCGGTGGCTCCTTTGAACACCCACTTACAGATTTATGACTTCCTACACAAACACCTCTGACAATTCCATCCTGTCCTCTCGTCCGAACATTGCACAGCTGCCACAATCCTGGTGACCCTCGAAATGAGACAGTGAGACTGATGGGTTTCTTGGAATTCGGAAAAGATGCGGCAACTCTGCCTCCACGTGGATTTGACGGGAGCCTGTCAATTCTTCTGAACGAAGGTTGTGATTGGTTACTGACAGGAGAAGACAAGATTTCCGTCACAGTAAGGAAGACATTTATTTATGACAACCAATTAGTAGGGGGCAGTAGAAGGTCTGTCGGCAAAGTCCTTTCTATGAAACTGGACTTCATGAAATAAAATACAGTATACCCCTTTGCCCTTTGTGACGCCTAAAAAGGATAAAAGGATGACGGTCCAAATACGAAACGGCCGCAGCAGCTGTGGAATAAAGAGAAATGGAAACAAAGTCATTTATATTATTCATTTATATATCCCAAAGAAATATTTGGGCTCTTTGCAGTTCTAATTTGTGTTAGAAGTTATTAGTAAAGACAAGAGCGGAAATTCACTCCTTAATACGGATGAAATGCAGCACCTATAAAGAGTGATTCATAAATACCTGTACAAACGTTGTGGGTTTAATGTAGAGGTAAAAATAAAACTATAATGTTCTATACTCGTACAACTTTTTCCGCAAATCCTTTCATTTTTTGAGTTATGATGCAGAATGTCCTATCTTGTTAGGTATCAAAAACATGGACCAGTAAAAGCTTCGGATGTGTCACGTTAGCCTACATAGCGACTGCGTTAGATGTTTGTTATTCGTACACCCCACTACAGTTGATTCCAACCTGGTAGGACTTTGTTTACTGAACGTAGGTATGTACTGATCTTGGAGTTTTACAGACCTCGTTCAACTCATTCCGAACAATTTCATAGCCATTTTGATTTCGCTGCTGTAGTTCTGCTACGTTAGGAATTTGAGTAACATAAACGAGGGCCTTCAGCCGATCTCAAAGGTAGAAATCCAGGGGGGCCAGGTCCGGTGATCTGGCTGGCCAAGCAACTGATTCTGCACGTTCTATCCTATCGTACACAACAGAAGCCTACTGAAGTACCGATAGAATGAATGTGTACTTACGAGACATGGTGACTGTAGGAACTGCAACAGCGCCATACAACTAAACATACCTACTTACAGTAATCAGTATCCTATGATGTCGAAAACAACTGTAGTGGAGTGTACGAATAGCGAACATCTATCGCAGTCGCTTGTAGGCGAACGTACACATCCGGAAATTTTACTGGCCCATGTTTTTTATACTTAACAAAGTAGGACATTATGCGTCATAACTCTGAAAGTAAGGATTTGCGGGAAAAGTTGTATAGGATATTTTAGTTTTATTTTATTTCTACTGTACATTACACCCCCTAAGTTTTTACATGTACTTATGAATCACCCTGTATACTGTACCTCATTTGATCAGCCGGTTGGAATAAATGGAATTTACGGGAGAGGTTATATGGCCCAGCACTGCGACCTGTTACGATGTATTACGCTAACCCTCAATCTAGGCGCATTCCCAAACCCACACCGACTGACTACACTAAGGTTCTCTGCGTGTCCAGGTTTCGAGCAGGTAACCTCCGTCGTCCCTAGGCCAGCCTTCTCCGTGCGTTTCCAGCCGGCGATCGGGGAATGCTATGGAATTATGACGAAGTGGAGAAATGATGAGGGAATGATGTAAATGCCTAATATGGGGAAACGGGAGAAAATCCCCTACTGCGATCTTGTCCACCACAAGTGTGACTATGGGGACTCGAACCCGGGCCGCCTGCGTGAAAGGCTTGAGGTCTGAGCAATCAGCCACAGCAGAGTCGGATAGCTGGTCAATTCGTAATTGGAAAGACCAGGCTCCCTAGATGCACTGCTGGTAGTACACCGTGTTTACTGTGTTATAGGCCTATTCGTTATTGGTAATTAAAGATTTCATTCCTATGCCTGACTTGTTTATTTCATTTCAAGTTCTAGGTCTAATTGCTGCCGTCACAATCAGGACAGATTATCTGCATGCCCATCATTTGCGACAAAATATTATGTTTACAATTTAAGCCATTCTTACCTGCAGAATTGTAAGATAACGATATGCTTACATTTTTAGTTGACGTCACTACGCAGAGGCTTATAAGATTACAAAACTAGAATTCAGCCAACCACCATGTACGCAGTAGCTAAAGGCCCAGCTTTAGCCATGTTGTAGTCTGAACACTGCATAGGTCATGTATGTTTGTCAATCATCACTTTAATATGTTTTATGGTCTCAGATAGAGTCTCTGTGTCGTGCTGACTCAACTTCATAAGAGTCCCGAGTTGTATACGTCAACAATATTAAGCATGACGCAAGGTAAAACACACATCAGGCGAGCTACCAGGAAGGGGGGGGTAGTAGGGATGTCCCTATTGGAAAATAAGATTTATTTTTAATATAAGTTACACCGTGTCTCTTAAAGTTCGTCCCACAATGTTAGATGCACGAGATACCCAGGTAGATTTCGGATTTTTTCACCAAATATAGTTAAAATACTGTTAAAATCTAAGAAATATGAACTTACATGTGCCACTAAAGAAGAATATCGATGGTATTGAACAGCAATCTCGTATGTAATAATAATAATAATAATAATAATAATAATAATAATAATAATAATAATAATTAGAGGGCGGAAAAATGTGCGTTACCACGCGATACAGGTTAGTTTGGTCTGAAGTATGGATGACGTCATAGGCACAAGCGCAATAACATGAATGCACTACGAGAGGGCGGCAGTATAAGTAGGAACCAACAAATGACCTTTGGTGTCAACTTCTAGTCGTATGGGGAAGGAAGCCAGGTGTTTACAATATTGCTTATTGCCTTAGTGTAGGTAGTAGTGTTGTGTAAAAGCGATTTAAAATACATAAGTCGAAGGATTTGGAATTAAACAGTCTAAGAAATAAATACGGAAGAGAGATTTTGATTCCGCAAGAAGCAAATATTTTCTGTGCCATGCGCAAATTTGAAATTAAAATACGTAGGAAATATTACATAGAGCGGAATTGTAACAGCAAGAAACATACCGAAAACGTACAAAGGTCTTCGACATCAAATAATGAAAAACATACACGATCTGAATTTAATGTGAATTTATGTAATATGATGATTTCTGCAAATATTCCTTTCAAGAAACTTGATAATCGACATTTTAGAGTTGAAAAGGTGAAAGAAAAACTCCATAAATTCTGAAAAAAAAAAATATATATATATATATATCGGTTATACAGTTATATGTAAAATTTTGAGTGAGAGAAAAACGACGATACTATGGCGCTTTTTTCATTTGCACCTCTAACATCTTGTGACACGGAAAGAAGCTTTTCGATAATTTACGCATGTATATTGTGGTTCAGTATACTGCATCCTTTAATCATCCAGGCGGTGGCAGTTAACATTTGAGGTAAGTTTTTAAATCATCATAACTATATTACAACTTCTTTCCAGTATTTACAGATAGATTGAATGGAGTGATGGGGTTCTCATTACCAGACTGTACTCTCTTGCCGCTGTTTACGCAAGTGAATGATAAAACTATAGTCCGTTGACACTGAACTTAAGGCATAACGCACATATTTTTGTCCTTTAATAATAATAATAATAATAATAATAATAATAATAATAACGAAATGAGATTTTACCTTATCTCTTACCCTTATAATAAAGTAATTCCGAATCCTTTGCAAACATATCTTATATCCAGGTTAAATAAAAATAAATAAATATCCAGCATACTGTAAATACAAACTTTACAAGAAGATATTTAAATACCGTTTTATTTCAGATATTTGTTCGTTATCAAGATATTAAAATGTTTTTTCGCTCTCTTGTAAATTTAATATGCTAGACCCGCAGCTTCTTCAATACCAATCTCACTCATTTTTACAATATTCGGGCCTCGGTTTCCCAAACTGCATTCTCCACCAGGTAAGACTCATTTACAGTTCTTGGTACGTAATATACTATTAAATATGTCATTAAAACTGATAAAAGATTTTTGCTTATTTAATATAAATTCAAATTAATACAGACAAAATTTCAGAGCTGGTACTTTGGAACTGGAATTAGTTGCCTCCACGCTTAGGCTTACACCCACGTCGATATCTCTCTTCTAAGCTGACCTAGACAATACCCGAGAGAGTTGTTTAGTCAACTGTCCGAAGACAGGCTTGAACCTTGCAAGTCAGACATGGGGATTTCTGATTCCGCATGTCACCGCCTGTCAGATTATGTAGCTTCCACTCATCCTTTACTTTGCTAGTGTTTATAAAGACTATCAATATGATGTGCTGATAATCTGAAGTGGAAGTCAGGGATTGTACCAACCTCACATCGTGGGAATCTCGCTATGTATCCAAGTCCCCAAAAATTCCATGCATTGAATTAGGCCTAAGCCAAGATGTCAGCACCATGAACAAACAGTTCTCGTCATATGTGTTAATTCTGCGAAAAAGTTAAGGTCGCTCTAACAAATAATATGAAAAACGTATAGTTCGTTCAGTTTTCTCGTGTGCAGTTCGGCGACTTCTTTAAACGCCCACAATTACTTCCTGCCAAAACAGTTCTTGCCTCCCCCATTACGTCCTGCTCTGTTGCCATATTCCTAGTAGAGTCCTGCATAACCGGTTACGAAAGATAGAACAGACAGAATGCCTGGCGCTATAGACAATATGCGAAGCTCTTCCGTCTCGCGGAGTAGTCCAATGTTCGGTTTAACGAATGTCCGAGTCTCACTCTGTTGGACGGCTCTGGATCATGAAAGACAGAAAATAATATTGAGCCATCCAGGAGTTCCAAGAATAGTTGCAAGAACGCAATTATCATCGTGTACCTTTCAAATGATATTTCCTCCTCTCTTCTCATTGATTCAAGCACGCATCATGAAACTACAATCATTAGAATTGAGAGTGCTTTTATTTTTGTTAATAACTTGTTATCTCCCTAAAAACGATGTATTACAGAAATAATAATGCATCCACTTGGAATAATTAAAGGACATAGGCTATATTAACAACTACTATTTTAGAGGTAGCCTATGTATTTTGAGTTTAAAGTATGAACGTTACAATAGTGAGTGTATACATATTTGCTCTTCTCTTTTGTAATTGTAATCTATTTTATTCTTGTATTTGTTTATACGTCAGATTTCATCTATGGATTACTCTTATTTCCTTTGTTGTTACCGGTGTCCATTAGTTGATTTATATATTAGTTACGAATATAAATGTATCAATGTGTCCAACCAATTATAACCCTATTTCAAGCTAACTTACTTATGGCTTTTAAGGAACCCGCGAGTTCATTGCTGCTCTCACATAAGCCCGCCATCGGTCCCTATCCTGTGCAAGATTAATCCAGTCTCTATCATCATATCCCACTTCCATCAAATCTATTTTAATATTATCTTCCCATATACGTCTCGGTCTTCTCAAAGGTGTTTTTCCCTCCGGCCTCCCAACTAACACTCTATATGCATTTCCGGATTTGCACATTCGTGCTACTTGCCCTGCTCATCTCAAACGTCTGAATTTAATGTTCCTAATTATGTCAGGTGAAGAATACAATGCGTGCATCTGCGTTGTGTCTTAGCTCCAAATATTTTCCTAACAATTTCAAGCTAACCCTTTTTTTTAATTAGGACAAGTAAATTTCCTTCAATTACTCCATTTGTGTAATTACAAACTGTCATCAGAGTTCGTGTATGGTGAAATGTGCTTGGTATTCTGTCCTCTATATCTGTGCTTCTGTCTAGCCAGGCGCAACCGCTTCAAGACCGGATATCCGCTGTTCTGCAGCACTCTGATTCCTAGAGACCTTCGATCGTTTAATGACTTATAATTCAGGGATTATTAATAGATGTGGCAACTCTTCCTCCACATGAAGTTGAAAGGAGGGTGTCAGTTTTTCTAAACAAGGGTTCTGATTGGTTATAAACAGGCGAAGAGAATATGTCTGTCGCAGTAAGACATTTATTTATGACTAAAAGTAATTGGTCGGGAATGGTAGAGAGTCAGTCGGCAAAGTCTTTTCTGTGAAACTGCACCCGAGGAAACTGAACAGACGTGCCAACTATTTCGCTATCTCGCTAGCTTGTCTCTCCTACAGGCTAAGGTAAGCCGCTCTCCCAGATTGTGAAGTTGTTTGCGCACGCAGCTCTGCACCACTTGGGTTAGCGATAAAACACGCTCACCAACTTCATTAGCGGGGTGAGGGGAAAAATGTAACTCTGTAAAAGTAGACATGCACTGCAAAATATTGCGATAACCAGTCGTTCCTGAATTGCAGACCTCCCCGGAAAAAGGATGTAACATCAAATTAATGACGTGTGTGACTTAAGTCGAAAAAGTAATTTTGAAGCATTCATTTGTAACAATTAGTTATTGCATCCAACAGCTGAATAAACTTGTATCCTTGATTAGTCAAATTATTTTCCTTTCTTCTGAAATGTGTTTTATAGATTTGTTGGTTACACCCTTATTCCGGGGAGATCTTCAATTGTTTTTATTTTATTTTATTATTTAACGACGCTGTATCAACTACTAATTATTTAGTTTCAATGAGATTGGCACTGTGAATTACAGGAAATGATGGAAGATAGAGGATTACAAGACGGAACCTGGAATGATCGGCAGAGATGGAGATTAGAGGAGGAAAGGCATTAAAGATTATATAAAAACCGCAAGAAGAAGAAGAAGAAGAAGAAGAAGAAGAAGAAGAAGAAGAAGAAGAAGAGATTGGTGATAGCGAGATGATATTTGGCGAGATGAGGCCGAGGATTCGCCTTAGATTAGCTCGCATTCCCTTGCTGTTGGGAAAAACCTCAGAAAAAACTCAACCAGTTAATTAGCCTAAGCGGTACTCGAACCCACGCTCGAGCGTAACTCCGCATCGGCAGACGCGCTTCAGCCGAGTGAGTTACGCCGGTGGCTTCCTGAATTATAATAATGTTGTGTTACAAGAACTTTTGTCATAGTAGCCTACTGTAACAAAATTAGATGAAACAGATGATATTGGTTCTTGTAGGCTAATTATTGTGCTAGTCCTGTAGGAAAATCATTATTAAGAACAGAATTCAGGAGACTTATATTTTCAGAAAAAACTCGAGATAACAATAATAATAGGTTCACAAGAAATACGAACTTTGATGGCAAAATACGAAGATAGAAATAAAAAATATAGTAGACATTTCTGCAATAGTAATTATCCCAGAAATAAATGGTTAACAGTTGTCCTAAACTTCATAAACTCTTTTGCTGGTCTTCTTTTTAGTACTTATTGAGAATAATTGCAGTATCATATTATGGTTTAAAGATGGACTCGACATTATTAGTTTCCCTTCTAGTCCTTTGATAAGAATGAAAAGATATATAATATAATATAATATAATATAATATAATATAATATAATATAATATAATATAATATATCATATCATATCATATCATATCATATCATATCATATATCATATCATATCATATCATATCATATCATATCATATCATATCATATCATATCATATCATATCATATCATATCATATCATATCATATCATATCATCATATGTCTTCAGGAATGGAAAAGGTACGAGAGATGCAATTGGACTGCTACGAACAATTGGCGAAAGATACCTAGAGAAGAATAAAGAAATGTATGTAGTATTTGTGAATTTAGAAAAGACGTTTGACAGACTGCATTGGAATAAACTGATGGGGATCCTAAAGAAAATTGGTGTGTATTGAAAAGAGAGAAGATTGTTCAGTAATTTTTATATGAAACAAGTCAAAGTAAGGATAGAAGAAGAAAAGAAATATCAGAAGGAAGTGAAATATGAAGAGGAGTACAGTACGTCAAGGTTGCCCTTTATCATCTATCCTGTTCAACATCTACTTGGAGGATTTAATAAAGAACTGTTTTCAGAACATGGGCGGAGTGATAATAGGAGAAAGAATAAAGTGCATAAGATTTGCTGATGATATGGCGTTGTTAGCAGAAAAGCAGATGATACTAAGGAATATGCTACTGGAGCTAAATGACAGTTCTGAGCAGTAATGGGATGAAGAGAAATGCAAATAAGACAAAGGCCATGGTCATAGGAAGAAAAAGATAGAAGATCAACTTTTAGAAGATAGATAGATAGATAGATAGATAGATAGATAGATAGATAGATAGATAGATAGATAGATAGATAGATAGATAGATAGATAGATAGATAGATAGATAGATAGATAGATAGATAGATAGATAGATAGATGGATGGATGGATGGATGGATGGATGGATGGATGGATGGATGGATGGATGGATGGATGGATGGATGGATGGATGGATGGATGGATGGATGGATGGATGGATGGATGGATGGATGGATAAGTAGGTAGGTATATTGACAGACAGACAGACAGATAGAAGATTTTAAATTAGGCAGCAGAGCAAATACTTACTATAAGCAGTAATATGAGCTGCTGCTAGGAAGTCAAAAGAAGGATAGCAATGGCAAAGAAAGCTTTTAATAGAAAAAGGAGAATCTTCTGCGGGCCTCTGGAAAAAGAACTAAGGAAGAGACTAGTGAAGTTCTTTGTTTGGAGTGTAGCATTATATGGGGAAAAAACATGGAAACTACGACGCAGTACAGAGAAGCGATTAGAAGCATTTGAAATGTGGATATGAAGAAGAATGGAACGTGTGAAGTGACAGAGAGAATAATAAATGAAGCTGTATTGGAAAGAGTTGGTGAAGAAAGAATGTTTCTGAAACTGATAGGAAGAGGAAAAGAAATTGATTGCGTCACTGGCTGAGAAGAAACTGCCTGCCTACTGTAGGATGAACTGATAGGAATGGTGAACAGGAGAAGAGTTCGGAGCAGAAGAAGATATCATTAAGATAATATACAAAGGAGACAAAGAGGAAGGCAGTAAATAGAAAGGATTTGAGAATACAGAGTTTGCAGTGAAGGATCTGCCCTTGGGCAAAACATTATGAATAAACGAGTATATATTATAATATAATATAATATAATATAATATAATATGCAGGTAATATAATATTCATTTATAGTTTACTACCCAAGGGCAGGTCTTTCACTACAAACCCAGCATTCTCCAATCTTTCCTATTTTCTGCCTTCCTCTTAGTCTCGGCATATAATTCATATATCATAATGTCTGTCATCTGATATCTTCTTCTGCCCCGAACTCTCCCCCCGAATATAATATAATATAATGGGCGAAACTACTGTAGCTTTGTCGGTTTCGTACAATGATTCGCTACAGGTTTTTGGTGTCAGCAACTAGCTAGAATTATTTTTTAAAACTGAAACAGTTTTACTGAGTAAATCGTAAACTGTATTGATCAATCTTCATACTCTACTAATTTATTGTCCTTTACATTTTATGTAGTCCTAGACAATAAAAACTAAAATGTGGAAACAAAAAATAACCAATTCTTTTCCTTATTGGGTTCTTCTCGGCCCAGTCGGTGCTGCCCTCACTCATGACCTTTACCACATTGTGCGTGTGTACTCACAATCAGTTTGGACGGTTTTTTGGAAACAATGAATGTGCCTAAGTCTCATCGATCAGTATAAATAAGAGACGATCATATGAATATGGAATCCGAAACACCCTCACCATTATCCTAAAAATTTAGACATAAAGATTATTTATTACTATGACGGATGTTGATGAAAAGTCTTCTTCTTATTTTTCACACTGGGACGATGCCTATTAATATAGAAATCCTTTCTATGTTAATATCTTCTTTACCGATAGATCTTTTAAATCATTTTCTAACCAAATAGGTCAGTAGTAATTACCTACGGAAAAGTGAATAACAGTGAATTTTGAGTTTTATAGTTTGGAATACAGTAGACTCTAAAGTTCATCTCTCATTCCACAATGAATTCACGCTGTCCACAATTTGTTTTGTCATTCACAGTTCCTCATCTGTAAGATCTGGTAACAAATGTGAAGCGCGGAAGGAGGAGGAGACGGAGAATGAAGGCACTGACATGGACCGTCCCCTGATTGAAGCACATTGTAAACTCTCATTAAAATGTATAATTTTCCCTTAAAACCTTCATTTTGTTGCATGTTCTTTTCCTTTATCTTAGCCAAATTCCAGAAAGTTGCCTCCTCTCTCCGAGATTTGCAGTGCAGTCATTGAAACAAGGCGATTAATTTTAAGACGTTGTGGTGCGAGTACGGTGAATAATATTTAAATGTCATTTTCTTTTCATTTAATGTCATTTTTCCATTAGTTCAAGGACATTTTATGATCATTTTAAGTATATTTTTAGGTCATCAACATCCGCCTCCTATTTATTACCTTGTTAATCATGTTGAATCAGCGACAGCATTGAAAGAAATCATAAAACACACCTGTACAGTTTGTTCCGTCATTCCTGTTCTCCTATTATTGTACTTACAATTAAATTCTATTTACTGAAAAATCTTTCAGCATAAAAGCTGTTGGTTGTTGTTTAGTCAATTGCCTGAAGACAGGTTTGAACCTCGTAAGTAGGGAACGGATTTCTAGGCGCTAAAGAGGGAGATTAGGTTTTCTAGGAGTTTATATGGAATTAACAACTTCTATTTTACGTGGAATTCATGTACATCCTTTGACACGGAAATTGGTCGCTGTTCAGAGACTAAGTCCCACCTCGGAATAGCTTGGGAATCATTGTGTACTCTATGTTTAGGCTACATGCGTGCATTTTACATAGAGAGATTCGAAGCTCGGACTTTGTAACGAGAAGAAAGAACTCTGTCACTAAGCCATAAAGACTTCCTAGGGAATATGTTGTTTCGTAACATACACATACGTCGCTATTATGCCTTGATTTCATCATTGGACCTCGAGGCTTAATATTTCTCCGTGTGAATCTCGCGTTAACCCGAAAGACACAAACAAATTCACACGACAAGAGAGCGACCATTTTCCGTGTCAAAAGATGTACAAAGAACTGGTGCTGACAATGAGTGCTACTGGACTGAAGACTGAAATTCTATCTATTCAGTGAAAGAGACTGATTGCTCATTGGTCAGTTCCGTTTCTCATAGCGGGAGTGCATTGACGCGAAAACTAATTTGTATGCTCTCGCCTAACTGAACAACCTACCACCGCTTTTATGCTAGGATGGGCTTTTCCAAACGAACTTCGGTTCCAGAAAATTAAGTACAATCTTCTTCTCTCCCCTTCTAAGACTAGTATGGAACGAACTTGTCAGGCCAGGGTTTGTATGTAGGAGAGTTGTTTTTTACATATTAAATAGCATTTTGTGGTTTTGTTGAGTATTTTTGCATTTTTTACCGGTATTTTTATTTTAAATATACACAAAATACTAAAAAGGCGCTTTTCAGGCACAAACATGGTCTTTAGGCATTTATAGGATTTTACGGTTCGTTTAGATGTTTTAGGTCCTATAGAATTTTAAAAGGATGATCCTGTGTACATGAAACGTAGAGATATCTGAATAACATACGTCTGGGACGTAGCAAACAAAATAGGTACGGAACTAAAAATGCGTTCCCTATTCATAAGTGACACCAATAGGGCATCACTAATGAGGCAACTAAGCCAGGAGATAATAGGGTAGGGTGACCAGTTCCTTTCCCCCTCCGTTATATACACCTTTGACTAGTAACACATTACACTAATCAGATTTCAGATGCATACAAGCAGTTATTGTTCTTCCTGTGACATATTGTCAAGTGAGGTGTACTGCCTGATAATACGGGGTAGGCAAAATAAAACTGGCCCGCGGAAAATATATATGAAATATATGAATTTATATGTATAACACTGATCCTGACAATGCAGGAAACCGTGATTTCGATGCAACAATGGGTTGCTGTCACATGCCCGCGCATGCGCATCTCTCGCATGCTCTGTCCCGAGCTTCGCTGTGTCATTATGTTTGAGTGAGTGAGAGGAGCAGACGTGTTTAGCGGCCAGTTGAATGCAACACAAAATGGTGCTCACGATAAAACAACGCGTGTTCATTGTTGAGTGTTATGCGAAGTACAATTCATGGAAAAGTTGTGCGGAACTGTTTGCGCAAGAGTTTCAGACTGGACGTGTTTTGGAAAAACCTCCAGAAAGGCTGCAATGCAAAACTTAGTGGCAAAATGGCGTGAAACGGGCTCTATAGCGAATAAAAACCGTAACTATCCGAACACCAGAAAACATTGCTCGAGTGCAGGAAAGCCTGGAACAAAGTCCGACGAAATCGCAACATGTTTATCTGTGCAAGTGGGAATTAAGAGAACGTCGTGTCGAAATATTATTAAAAAGGACTTGCATCTGTATCCTTACAAATGTACTGTTGTATATGCGTTAAAGCGTCCAGGCGAACCTTCGCGTGTTGAGTTCTGCCGGTGGTTTCTGAGTGAAGTGGAATCAGGACTTTTGGATCCTCAGTTTTTCATTTCTTCAGATGAGGCCTGGTTCAGCCTGTAAGGGTATGTTAACTTACAGAACATGCGCCATTATGCATCAGTAAATCCCCATGAGTACTTGGAAGAGCCGTAAATATTACAGATTTTCCGGGCCCGTTTTATTTTGTCCAGCCTGTAGATGTAGGCCTACATATCAGCCAGAACCTCAAACGCTGTTACTACAACCCCAAATACATCGGAGAACTGTATGGGTTAACTCTGGGTATTTAAATTTTTGAGTTTTCTAGGAAAAATACTGTTATCCTCTGAGGAGTTTAGTGCTGAGAGGAATGCGGTTCCGACTAGTCTAGCGCGGTACTGGAGTGGGAGGGAACAGTGACAGCGGCAGTCTGGAAGGAAGTACAGTCATACTGAAAACATTCGCCCGATTTACGAGAGCAGTATGCCTATTAGTTTTCTAATGTATTTTTGGCGAGACAGAGATACAACCATTCGTACTTACGTGTTCAGAGAAGGAAAGTAGTGTAGAAAATTGTATTTTTTTATTTATTTATTTATTTATTTATTTATTTATTTATTTATTTATTTATTTATTTTTATTTGTTTATTTATTCAGGTGAAGTTAAGACCATCACACCACCAGAAATACAAATACAATAAAATAAATAAAAAGAAAAATCATAATACAACTACAATAATATAAATGAAAAGAAGAATTATACTATACAATTTAGTGATTAGTAGAATTGAATTAAATTTGTAAAGTAATTAATTTAAATATACTGTACTGCTGAACTCACTTGAGAAGTAAAACTACTTGATTTGTATTTTAAGATATCACCAACAAATGATTTTCGCATGACATTATAGGAATCTGTTTTTCACAATACCAATCACACATATTCTAAAATTCCAATAGAATAAAACCAAAAACTTTTCCACAGCATGTTTCCTTAAAAATGACTTGTAACGGTGAAATATTTAATATGAGTAATTCATATAATATTAACATTGCTAACATCAGGGAGATGTTCGAGCAAAAATTGCAACAATATATTTAATAACAAAACCATATAGGCCTAGGTAAACAATATGTATATGAAATATTCACACACTACTACAAACTGAAGACTGCATATTTTTGGACGATTAATACTTCCCACTCCGCTCGGCTCGGCTTGGCTGTAGCAACAAAAGAATCTACCTGCAACCCCCCCTCCCCCCGCACCGATGGCAAGAATACCTCAGGTCCCAGCGCTAAACTCGTCGGAGGAAGACAGTAGGCTATATCAAAACTTTCCAACAGTTTTCTTTCCATTGCTTGTGCTTACAATGTAGAATTCATGTGCATTCTTTACAAAAATATACAAACACATAGACCTATGTATGAGAGAGGTCTTGTCCGCTCTGGTCTTTTTTGCCCTTTCAATCGTTATCAGACTGAGGCATGCTGTTCCTGCCAACACAAGTCCTTTAGCTGCATAATATCTGACCAGATATGGTCTCTTCACTGATCCACATGAAGTGCAAACAATGGTGTAGGCCTACAGTTTTCAGTTGTAACTGTCTTAATGGGTCTAGGCCTAGTCCTATAGTGCGTTTCACAAATAGAGAGGGTTGACCTCAATAGCCTTAAGAGGCTACTTGACTATTTTCCTGGAAAACCTGCACGTTACTGTTTGTGATGCAGATACAGAGAGAGTTGAAATAATGACGCTGATGTTTCTGTAGTTCGTATTGCATATAGATGCTACAGTCTTAACCAGTCCGACACCTCCACTCCCGTCCACAGCGGCCGATTATGCAAACCGTTGGCCTTTCAAATGAACCAATCACGTAGCAACGCTCGATCCCAAAAGCAAAAGAATATAAACTCATAAAATACGAGAAAAAACAACGCACTCTGGAGGAAGAAACGGGTCCTATTAATATAACTCGCCATAAGAGGGAAGGACTAACATAATAAACGCCATCTAAGGCTAAACCAGTAACTAAGGCAAATAAGTGGCTAGCAGGACTAACATAATGAAAACCACAGATGACTAACAGGGGCAATATAGGGTGATTCACGAGGATTTACCGTCCTTTACGGAGCTTATTTCTGAAGACATTTTGAGCAAAAAATGTCTATAAACATAGTTACTATTCTCAATATTTTCAGAGTTACGCTAATTTAAAGTTGTTTGTAAAATATTTTTTTATTTAGTTTGAAAGTAAAATAATAATACAAATACAAATAATACAAATGAATTAATCATTCAGAAGTATCATTTCTTTAATTGACAAGTATTATGAAGCTAAAAATGTGCTGTGAACTCCTTAGTTGCTTCGTAGAGACATCTTTTTCTATTTTTAACTAGAAACTTACATTATTCTTACGCACTTACAACAATTGTTACAAATCACACCACTTCCACCGATTTAATTATTTGCAGTTCAATTCTGTATCCTAATTTACAGTCTTGGAGAGTTTACAACTCATTTTTAAAAATGGCGCCGTCCGCTTGAGTACACTTGGTCGCACGCTTGTGAACGGCACTCGTCGCTCTACATAACTGCATACGGCTGTCTTTGATTTCCGTAGCGCTCGCGCTGGCTGCTGACTGCACGCTGACCAAGATCACGCGTTCACAGCAATGCGTTCCAATAACGAAACGTAACTCTGTAAATATTGAGAATAGGACCCATGTTTATATGACATTTTTTGCTCAGAATGTTTACGGAAATAAGCTCCGTAAAGGATGATAAATCCTCGTGAATCATCCTGTATATGTATGTGTATTAGTAAGGACGTTGATAAGGGAAGGGCGTGGTGAACACCATAATATGAAGCAAAAAGTTTCTTAAGACATTTCAAACGTTTGTTTTTCACAATAATTCTTCAGTTAGCCTATGTGCTAATAAACTTCTAGATAAATTCCATTCGAGAAAGGTCTAATATAAAAGTGAATGGTGTGTCGTAGCGCAGTTTCCGAAGTAGGAGAAGCAACCAAGTTTAAGTTATTAAAATAATTGTTCCTAAATTTATTGACAAGAACATAACTATATATCAATAATCCACCAACAGTCTTACCGTATTATTTATAATCTAGAGTGCGGTATTAGTTTTAAATGGATTACTTTAAAGTTATAATAGGATGCTCTATGTTCAATTATTATGTTATAAATACCCATTAAAATATACTGTAAGTTACATCGAAACGGATAAATGATTTTCTTTATAATTCATTTTTTTTTGTTTTACGACACTTTATCAATTACAATGGTTATGTAGCGTCTGAGTGAAATGGAGATGATAATGCCAGAGAAGTGAGTCCAGGTTCCAACGCCGAAAGTTATCCAACATTTGCTCTCAATGAGTTGAGACAAAATCCGGAGAAAACCTCAAGCAGGTAACCTTCCCCAACCGGGATTTGAACCCGGTCCCGATAACCATTACTTCACAACAGTGGATTAATTTAATAGTTTTTGGTACATAATGTAGTTACTTATTAGTTTACTTTAATAGAATACAATATCAATACATTTTTAATAATTTCATTATTTTTATTCCCTACACAACATAGGCCTACATATAGCCTATTTTCAAATATATTATTTCAGTTAAGTTGAATCAGTGGTGGCTCGCAACCTCAAAAGTTGGTGAAACTCTTTTATTAAGGAATATGATGTACGACTTACCTATTTTTTGTAGATTAAGTTGATTCGTCTGTCTCTACGGAAGGAGAATTGTCACTGTTGTCGTCATGAACTGGCTGCTTCTCAATCAGATCATGTAGCACTGGCAGAGCATTAGAAGGAAAAATATTTGAATACTCAAGAAATTTTGAAGCATTGGCAAAAGAGCAAAACTGAAGCTGTTCAGTGTCTTGGTATCTAGTGTTAACTTGCATGAAAATGACGTCACGTATTTCAAAAATAATTATTTGTACTTCTGAAAAAGTTCACCTTCTGACAGCTTAACATATTTCCGCCCTGAAAATTCACCCCTTTCTTTAGCCTTAAAAAAAAACTGACAGAAACTTCATCTGTTTTCACAAAATCCATCCGATTTCCACCCCGATTTTTTTATTCCAAATAACAAACAGGGCCAACAAAACAATTTTTCCAAATAAGAACTACCGCACAGCCACTGATATTCACTGTTCCACGCACTTTTAAAATGTTTGTTGTAAGATCTTGCATCTTTCCTTTTCAACTTTTTTCCCGATATATTAATAACTAGTGTTGATTTCCCCGCTAACAATTTTTTTTATTTTAGTCGGTTATTTAACGACGCTGTTTCAACTACGATGTTATTTAGCGTCGATGAGATTGGTGATAGCGAGATGGTATTTGGCGAGATGAGGCCGAGGATTCGCCACAGATTACCTGACATTCACCTTACAGGTAATCAGCCCAAGCGGGGATCGAACCCGCGCACGAGCGCAATTTCAGACCGGCAGGCAAGCGCCTTAACCGACTGAGCCACTCCGGTGGTTTTCCCGCTAACACTACATCTCTTTCATCACCTTCAGTCCATCGCGAAAATGGTGTCTGTAACACGCTACACACTATATCGTTTATAGGATACATTCCTCGTTGTTGAGTCGCCACTTTTAAAAATAATTATAAAACTATCACTAAAAATATAAATAATAACTGCTTAGTTAACTTAATCTTCTAATATATCGTTTTAGCAACAAGACATAACACAGTCACTCTATTCACACGTCTCACAAACTGAAATTAACAGGTACAAAGAAGTGTGAACACTGTGAAAGACATGGAATTTTATTTCATTGTATTCGCGTGCCGTTATTTTCCTTTCAAAAGAGCCAATCCAGGAGGCTATAATGTGTTTGCAGCTACATGAGAAATGTTTTGTCAGCGACTCAAGTACCCTCGCAGACAGGCTCTATAGAAATCTAACAAGGGTTCGTTGCCATGGTTACCCGTAAACAAATCCGCAAATTGAGAAGCTCTACTTCTGAAAGAGGGATATAGCTACAATTGTCACCCTTATCACTCTGCGCCAACCATAGTGACAATGGGACTAGTGTTCCATAATGCAGAATACCTAAGTGCAGAACATATCACAACGCAGAACGTAAAAGACAAAAATGAAGTGAAATAAAATAAAATATTAAAATACTTATGCTTAGTAAACAGGTGAAGTGCCGCTTCACGAGCTGCACCCGAAAAACCGCCCCTGATTTGGATGATACAATTTTAGTTTTAGTTTTCTTCCATAATGCTCTTTTCTGTCCCTCAAGTCAAAATACTGCCAACAACAATACGACCTACCTGAAAGGTTTGCAGAATTTTGAATGCCAATGTCAAAATACTATTTTAATATTGTATTGCTATTAGGTACTACTTACTTTAAGAAGTACTATTTATTTATATATTTTTATTTATTTATTTATTTATTTATAATACAGAATAATACATCAGACTACAGAATATAATTACAACAATATAAATAGAAATAAAATAATACAATGAATATAAAAACAAGATAGAATAATATTAACAAAATTTGAGGACCGAATGAGCAGCGCTCGTGTTCGATCGCAGTTCAGATATATTATTAATATATGAGGAATATAGAAAATAAAATAAAATAGGAAATAAAATTAAAATTACAGGTACAATGAAATTATATAATATATATTATTAATATAAGAGGAATATAGAAAATTGCTCCAATGTCTGGTATTTTGAAAAGGTTTAAAAGGTCTTTGCCTGTATCTTGTCTCTTGAATGTATATCATGCTTTTATCCATTCTCATTTAATGTATATGTCATTTATTTGGAGACATAATAAGAAAACTGCTTTGAAACCTTTACAAATTATTCGAAATAGAGCTTTAAGAAATGTATTGCATTTTCATTATTTGACTCCAGTTAAATATCTATATCAATTTTCTTTCGTTCTACCAGTTTAATCAATTATCAAATTAGGTGCTGCTATTTTCATGTACAAAGTTATTAACAATTTAATACATAGTAATATTATATTTCAGTTTAATAAATATATACATACTTATTTAACAAGACAAAAAGAAAATATATTTTTTTTTTCTCAGCATAGCTCAGTAACTTATGGAATGAAAGGACTTAATCATTTTTAACAACAACTTTTAACCAACTTCCTTTGGAATATAGAATTTTACCAAATTGCCGGTGTTTTAAGAATTGTTTAAAAATACGTTTTTGGGAAGATTATTTATTTTAATTCTCAGTTTATTTATTTATTTCATGGTTTCAAACTTTTTCTTCTTTCTGCCCAAAACTTTATGTTATCTTACTATTTGGTCTTATTTTGCTTTCTTTCTTTCATAAATTCTTGTGTTATTGTTGTTTTTCACAGACTGTAATTTAATGACGTTTTCAATTACATTGCACAATATATGTATGTGTTCTTGTATAGCCCCTACATATGAGTTATACTCGTTGGGGCATACTCAATAAATAAAAAAAATAATAATAAGAACCAAAATTAAAATTACAGCTACAATGAAATTATATAACATAATACAGTATTAACATAAAGAAGAATAATATTGTACGTGAATAAAGTAGGACAATTTATGAAAAATATATATTCCGAAATTATAGCATACAAATATATAGGCTAATTAATTCATACACATAACCTGTAAATTTATTTAATAAAATTAAAGGCATTGACACATTTCTAATTTTCTTGTTATATGTTAGTGGGTTAGGTACATGTTAGACGTTCTGGGTGTGTTTAGCTAAAGAATTATACAACCTAGGGCCAAAATTAGTGCTATGCTTTAGACTAGCAGATGTGAAACATTTAGGTTCTAATAATGTCGGATTATTATTTCACCTTGTGTCATGATTATGTGCCTGTAATATAAACTTATTACGATTTTTATGATAAATTTTTAACAGAGTATATTTATAAATTTGTTTAATATTAAATAAAATAAATTCAGTATAAATTAATTTGCTTGGATAATCAAAACGTTTCTTCAAATAAATTTTAATTATTCGTTTTTGTAGTAAATTTAACGGACTAAAATTAATTTTTGTACTTCCACCCCAAACAATAATGTCGTATTGAATAATAGACTGAAAAATGGCCAAATAAACATTTCGTAAACTCTAATGGGTAGGCCTAAGTAGCGTCGAAGATTAACGAAATTATAAATTGTTTTACGAAGCCTCTTACAAAGATAAATAATATGATGAGGCCATTTTAAATTTTGATCAATAACGATACCCAGATATTTCACATATGTGGTTTCTTTAAATGGTGGGCATTTACAACTTTTGGGATCTAAACAATTTTCACTATGTATTATTAGTCTATAGGTAGATTATGCTAATTTTTTTAATTCTGAACACTGGTAGTTAACGAAAAAGGAACTAAGGTTGATTTAGGTATATTTAAAGAAAGGAAGTTAGAATCAAGCCAATTTTTAACAATATTAGCACCTAACGTGTGTTTTATCATTAAATATTAGCACCTATATTAGCATTTCTATATGCTTCTTGTCAATAAAAGTCACTGAAAATAAGTCATCAGCATATGAATATATAGACCCATTAAATTTTTCTAAGTTTATATTTAACAAATCATTAACATATATTAGAAATAAAATATGTCTCAAAATTGTTCCTTGCGGTACACCTATATCAATATATTTGAAGAGCCCACTGCAAAAAGGGGGAATGTCGTAAATTTGTGAAAAATGATATGAAGGTTCAGTACTATAAATCAAAGGGAGTAGAATATAATACACTTTGTTGCACTGCAAGAAAGATGATAGTTCCAGATCTACATTGTGTTGAAGAATTGGTATACCACACAAACAGTGGGAATGTCAAAGTTTAAATTGCATTTCCTGCAAAATGCAATACATCTGACATTCCCCCGTTTTGCAGTTGACTCGTTATTTACATTCACTAAATTGATCTTCAATTTTGGTCATTTGTCTGCTGTTACTAAAATATGGTTGGAATAATTTTAAAACTATACCTCTAATTCCAAGAGTATGTAGTTTGCTCAAAAGTAAATTATGATTGATAGTGTCAAAAGCTTTCCGTAGATCCAAGAAAATACCCAAACATTTATTTCCGATATCTAATTCATTGATAATTTTTCCAGTAACATTAATAAGAGCATCATCAATAGAAATATTATTGCAGAAACCAAACTGATTTTTACAGAGGATTATATGTTTTCTAAATAATTTATTAACCTCTTCTTTAAACATTTTTCAAGCAATTTGGAAAATGTTGGAAGTAAAGATATACGTCTATAGTCATTTAAATTATTTTTATCTCCATATTTATATATTGGAATTAACTATGGCACATTTCAAAACATCTGGGAATATAACTTGCAAAAAAACTTAAGTTAAAAATATGAACCATGTGTTTTGATATATATTTGATAATAATTTTGAACATATTATTCTTAATTTCATCTATATCAGGAGCAACATTATTTGTTAAGGTCTTAACCAAAATAATAATTTCATCTTCAGTTAAAGGGAAAAGAAACATGGAGGAAGCTAAATGTTCATTTTGTGTCTCACTATAATATTTAAATTTGACGTATTAATGTTAGAATTAAATTTGTGTCCTATCTCTGAAAAATAGTTATTACATTTGTTTGCAATCTTTCTTCTGCAATTTAATATTTCACACTTATCGTTTTTTAACTCCTTGATTGGCTGTTAGTTTATACATTTACATCCATAGCTTCAATTATAACTTGCCAGAATTTTTAGGGTCATTTTTGGGTCTATCATATTTGGAGTCATAATATTTAATTTTCGTTTCTCGAATGATAATAGTTAACATATTTCTATATGCTGTGTAGTAGGCCTAATTTTTTAGTTGTACGTTACTTGGAATCTTTTTAATTTTTAAAATAATTTTGTATCTTGTAGGAATAGAATGTTTCAAATGAAATTACAATGGTTTTATCCGTATTTAATTTAAGTCCATTATTTGTGAAGTATTTATTTGGTTTATTGTTTGTCTCCGAAATAGGCCTACTTTTTATAAGCTATAGCTAGCTCACTGTCTTCTTCTCTAAGCAGCAAGGACATAAGGAGCTGAAATAAAGGACATTAGACAGTTTTGTTCGAAGCATATAAGCATATAAGGCGAAGGTCTAGTGTATTGTTTTTAATGAAGATGAGCAGGAAATTAAAACTTTTAGGTACTGCATTGGGCAGCAGGCTTCTTCTATCGTAGTTGTTGAGTATACTGTATATTTATTTTCGAAGTGTCGTGAACACAAAAAACTATGTTCAGTGGGATACCATTTGTCTGGTTTCATATTTATTATAAACTATTTCATCAGTTTCTCATTTTTCAATGTGAACCTCCAAAAAAAAGAAAAATACTGTACATATTGTAGAATGCTGGGCTTTGTTACAAATTTACGCATGCAACAAAATGCTGCTAATTAGCAAAACTATGTACCTAAGTTCATATAATTTAGCCCAAATATGATACACCCTTTGTCTTTTTTCTTCTGCTACTGCAGTTATATGCAGCACACATAGGAAGCATTTTTTTCTTTTTCTTCTTTTTTTCCTGGCTGTCATCTCCATATGAAACACGTGGAAATTATAAACGAAGGGCGCTTATTTAATGGCTAACGTATTTTGTCGAGGCACTACCCATAGCGCTGTACAAGTCAAACTTGCCACTCTATAAACTCTTTCTAACCAAGAGGACTAATAGAGGACTAATAATCACTAGCCTGCGAATTTCAACTTTATGTTTGTTGCCTAAACTAAGTAATGTGATTTTATATAATGTCAATGTGCTGAATCCGAATTTTTAATCCGTTTGCTTCTATCACGTCAGGTTTGTTTGCAAAATCACTTTAAATGTATTTTATAAATACGTGAATTTCATTTCACTTTTTTATTTCAAATTCAAAAACAATATTTAAAAGACACAACTTGCTGAAATTATATGTATGATTGTTCATATATGTCACTAGAGTGTTTTTACTTTGTTTTGTTTTGTTTACTTCACTATTGGATGTATAAATTAGCACAATGTATCACACAAAAAATTACACCACTTGCTTCTTAGTTGAGAAAGTCCTCCTGTCCTCCTATCACGCTTTAACATCCAACAATAATCACCAAGCATACTGATGCTCCCGCGTCTTCGAACTCCTGCAGATCCTTGTGAAATCGTTCATCTTACTCTTAGCTGAAAAATCCTAGATTTTCGGCGAAATAATATAGCTGAAAAAAAAAACAGAAAATTTTGATACTCATGTTACAACCAAATTCCTTGTATGCTTCAAGCATGTTAGCCACAATGTTTCGGTAATTAGGATCCTTGTTGCCAAGAAATTTTAAAACAACTTCACAAAACAACATCCATGCTGATTTCTCCTTTTCATCCATACTGTTTCAAAATGCTGCACCAGACATATTTTCTTATGTCAGGACCATTAAATATATATCTTTTTTCAGTTTGCTTCAGATAGTAGTTGAAATTTCTCACATATATACTTAAAACAGCCTCTTTCCTTATTTAAAGCTTTTACAAGCTGTTTCATTGAGCCAAGCTTCATGTGGAAAGATGGCAGCACAACTTTAGAAGAACTCACAAGGCTTTGGTTCACAACATGCTTACAACCGACTTCCAAATTTTGTCAAGGTGGCCAGTCTTTCATAGTCCAGTGATCGACTCGTGCCCTACTATCCCACAGGCGAAGAATGCATGGAAATTTGGTAAAACCAGATTGTTGACCCAGCAACATAATAAGAACTTTAAAATCATCACAAACTTGCCAGTTGTGTTCCTATAGTCTAGTCGCAATAACAGCAGTTGCAAATTTGTGTATGATTTTTTGAGGATCACTGAATAGGCAACGGGCACTGAACCAAAAATGTTTCCGTTATGAAGGAGGAAATCCTTTAAACTGCGCTTGGTTGCAGCAATGAACAGTCTCCATTCATTTAGGTCATAGTTTGGAAGTTCAAGTTTTAGCATAAATTCTTTCACATTACTGCAATATACAAGATTATCATCTTCGGAGAAAAAGTATTTAAAACCTATTTCACGTTGTCAGTACCAATAGAAAGATGTTTGTTTAAGATTTTCTGGTCGCACAGGGATTGGTACATTAGGCACAGATAAAATGGCTGACCGAACAACTGAATACACGATTTGATTTTTATATATAGAATCGTACCCCTTCACATCACACGAACAGAAGTATCAGTCATTACTATGGTTCGACTGCTCTCTCCAAACCATAAGTACTCCAAAAGTTAGCAACGGTCTGCTCCAATTGATCAAATGACGAAGCTCTTCTGTGCATAATCTATATACTTTGTGTGGTGCTCAAGCTTTACTTTGGTGTACAAGTTTTGATTCCAAAATAGACATGGTATAACTTTTTCGCAAAATCTGTAACATTACACCTCTGCTTAGGCAATGTGTATATCCTGCATAAGTTATATAACAAAAGTGGTCTGGATTATTTAGACATCCTCGATGCAACATCGTAAATACTTTCTTACTGAACTAAAAACTTTCAACATTCTACTCCACAACAAAGCTTCAAACTGATTTCGTTTCGTTTCCAGGTGAAACGCAGACTAATCAGTGGCGTGTGGTGATAAATAATCCTGGTGGTGCACAAATATTTGTTATGATTATGATTATCATATTATTATTATTACACCCTATTATTATTATTATTATTATTATTATTATTATTATTATTATTATTGGTAATAACTACTACATAACTATTAACATATGTTACGTAGGTATAAGTTTACATAATTTTGTTAGTCAAGAAATTGCAGTTAATCAGTTTCCTATGCAGGTCCAGTAATAGCAAAGTAAAGTGTTCAATTTCTATGCAGCACACCATAAATAATATTGTTTTCGCTATGTTACGTTTTATAACACAGTTCACACGTTCACAAGCATTCGATACGTGTGTCGTCTCATCAGCCTTAACTGCTAAAAGTCAGCAGCATTCTTTATTTCTTTGAAATCTCATCATGGCATACATCCAAAATGGCTTCAAGGATTTCGCGCTGTATAGTGTTTGATGTGCTTTTAAGCACTGTTCCTCTTTCCAAATGTTCCTTAAGAGTGCATCTAATTCAGAACTAAAATTGACGAGGCCAAGAAAAATACTAGCGTTTAAAGATGAGTTTCCGTCTTCGTGACCTCTTAAAGCCAACTCAGAAGCTCCACAAAACCGCACGCACTTATCTGTTCTTGGTAACTTTATCATTGTGAAGTTCGACAGTCTCATTGAATCCAATTGTGTCTGTATGTTTGACCAAAAATTGCTAATTTAACATTATTGTTGAGTGTGCAGCTGAAGAATCGTGTTTTTATTTCTTTCATTCATGTGCTTCAAACCAATCATACCTACAGAACGATAATCAAAATTATTTAGTTACTACGCACAGTCCTAAATTCAAACAGAAAAATAAATAACATTCGTAACACGTAGCCTACTTGTTTTTGTCAATGAATGTTCGCCGCCGAACAATAGGCAAGGAAAACAAAATACAGCATCTTTTATATTGCAGCCACATATTGTATTTTTCGTAAGTCCGAATGTTGAATTTTCTTGTCACTTCTCTATTACTGTTCTTCGTCACTTATAATTTTAATTCCTATGTACGTCTAACCATCTTCTTTATTTTTATCTTTTCGTGTAAAGTTCTTACAGAAAATTACATATTTAAAAGATTTTGCACACTATTCATTGCAATATTTATGATAGAACGGGCCAACAGCTACTGCAGACAGCTTGAGAACACATCTGAAAGTGCTCCTAACTCCTCTTACGCACACTGTACTGGCTCCCTCCCATGCTCCAAAGCCTGCCAGTGAAACACTACTACTACTGCGCATACTCCAATGGAACAGTGTGCCGCAAGTGTCGAGCGGTAAACGTAAGTCCCAGGCGTCAACAAGACCAGTACACGTGCAGTGTTATTTTTACATAGTACCGTATTATAATATAGAATTATGTCGCTCACATAGTCTATTGCAGCTCATTGATATAACTTTAAAAACATGTGTTATTTGAAGAGGTGGTGCACTGCTCCTGTGCTCCTTAAGAGAAATCGCCACTGAGACTAATGAAATGTGAGAGGAACTACACAAGTTGAGTTCAGTCTCTCACCAAGGAGTGGCTGACATTTCTATCTTTCACAAATAAAAATAATGACAAGACTGCACGTTATTTCGCCCTAACTTCCTTATGTGCTTGCACTCCCTATCTGCTAAGAAACATCCAGTGTCCTTGGTTTTCAATATAAACACCTTAAAAATATGTTGAATACATTTAGTTTTCATATCCTGACATACTAAACCTACATATGTTAAAGTATTACAGTTTAAAATAATTACGTATAAATTGTCGTAATATATTATAAGAAAATTAAAATAACCAAAAAATGGTACGTGATAGGACCTTTTTGGCTTTGAATTTGATTTCAGGATGCTAATAATACCCTAAGAACATTAAAACTTTGAAGGCAGGAATTTCATCGCAGACTAGTGAATATAACAGAGGGATCCAGTCCTATCCTTTTCCTTGTTAACCTCTGCTAACTCATTCAACCAGCACTACGAACGCTACCATCGTTTCTTACCAACATTGCATTCTAACTGTTTGTTCTGTATCTTTCTGTCTCCTTTTTTCTTCCCAGCAATCTATTGTTACAGCCAGGTAGTCGGAAGCCAACATCTTACATTGACCTGCGCGCTCAAATGCAACCCGACTCAAAATACACCGTGTCCCTTTCAAACCTACCACATTTTAATTAATCATTGCTAATAAAGTATGCGGAATTATGAAATGGACTGGTCTTGAAAGAAAGAGAAACTCAAAGAATTGTTATTTCATTTGTTTGAAGTTATTTCATCTGTTACTTGTTGGGCAACAATAGGGACTTCGCAGCAACGCGCACAAACTGTTTTCTGGTATGCAAAGACGAAATCGATAATTAAAGTGCAAAGAACGTACCGGAGAGAATATGGAGAAAACGCACCTGATGAGAAAACCATTAAGGCATGATGTGAGAAGTTTCTGGCGTCTGGAAGTGTAGGCATAGAGTGTTCGTTGTACGCACGAGAAGCATATCCCCATTCAATTGCTGCGATACACAACACATTTCAGTTGTAACCTGCCCATACCTCAGGCTTCAAGTCATTCATGATGTAACGACAGTCTAAGCACAACTAACCTAATATCCTCATGTTGTGATATAAATTCCTAACTTTACTCATAACTAAGAGCGGATTTTGATGATCCAAAAGTTAAAAATGACGCTGAGTAGGCTATACACCGTTAGTTGTGTCTTAAAATACGTAAGATAAATCGTCTATACTACATTACTTTAAAATTCAAAGTGTCTTTGCTAAACACATGATATCTCAAATGAAAATAATACAGTAGTAGTTTTCTGTGTAAACCGCGCGTCACAGATTTTGTTACCTGCGAAGAGGGTAGTGTATTCCTAGTTTTGTTTACGTTCACTGTCAAAGAATTGGTGAATAGCTTTCAGAGACGATGTTCACCAGACCGTAACAAGGTAGCTATCCAGTGACAATGGGGATTCTTGGCTTCGTTCTACGAGGTCTAAACCCGGAACGGACCCGTATACTTAGGCACGCTTTGGTCCATTGTGCGTCCTATATGCGGCGATTGTCTAAGATCGATAGCTGGCGTAGGTGGCATTCGTGAATCCGATGCTGATAGGTGGCCATCCTGCCTCAGACCCTGATGGACCCAGGCTCCATTTCGGGGACTAGTAGCCTGATAAGCCACACGAACCCAGAGCCCCAACCCCTTCTTATCAGCCGACGTTAACAGGTGTGTCATCCCGCATCAGCCTCTGATAGAGCCGTCCGCATACGAGTAGCCTGATGAGCCACAGGAGTCCGAAACCCAAAGCATCGGAAACCCGTACTACCCCAAGACTTCACGTCAGTCTATTTTTACTATTGTACATGATAGATGTAACGAGGAGGAAGTGAAGGATAATAGTGGAGTGATAGAGGGAAACTGGAGAACCCCGAGCAAAAGCCTCTGCAACGTCTGCTTTATCCATCACAAATTCCAATACAACCTGGCAGGGGATCGAATCCGGGTCGCCTGCATGGAAGACCAGCGCGCTAGCACTTGAGCCACAGACGCGACAATGAGGATTCCACCTGAGATTGAGAAAATGTTTAGCTACTGGTGTCGAACTATACTATGTTGCAATAGGCCTACTACCTTTCAGGTCATCAAATCCCCCCCCCCCTACGATAATTACTACGTTTTCATGGAGTATTCAGATCGATCTGAATACACTTACCGTATTGAAATCTTCATGAAAACGGGGATTCAATTCGATCTGAGTCTCAAGGTCGATACACCTAAAAAGTGAGATCGGATCGTATTCAGTTCGAATTGAGTTCCATGAAAACGGGTATCATATTCCATTCGATCTCAATACGCTAAGCGCGTGATCGATCGCATATAACAATTTCCTCAATCACTTCGTCTGGAAAAAAAAAATCCAAAAATCTACAACAGCTTTGGTATTCTCCGCTCATGATTTTTCGCTAGCAAGCTGGGTTTCAGTATTGTGCCTTCATAGTACGCACATTAGAACAAGGGGTCCGGAAAGATCATTCATCCCATATATTGAGGCACTGCACTATAATCGATTGCCATCCCATTATCAACATTCGAATCATGATTATCAGGTTGTTCAGTGTCTGATATAATATGCTCACTATGTTCACTTCTTTCATGATCAGCTTTCAGCTGGAATAGGTACTTGTAACCATGGCGAAATATTTGCAATTATATATACACATATATATATATATATGTACTACGTACGTACTAGTAAGTATAATATTATAATAACAGCTCCAAACACTGTAGAAGCGGATAATCACAATGGGAACAAAATCTAGAAAAAATATTCACTGAAAATACCATATAAAAACATACTTGTTTTTTTAATCAGATTCCTTCTCGATCAATTCATTTCAAGAAGAAAGATATAATGTAATAAAACAAACAAAAACAAAACACTTAAATATATGTCTACAACTTGTTTTAAAACGTAACGTCAGTGGTCGCGCGATGAGAGAAATGCTCTCAGTTCACATTCGTTCGGATAAAAATTGCCGACAGACTAAAATACTCAGTCTTTACCCAAAGCCTTGGGCAGGCTGGCCAGCGATACGTAGAAAGTCAGCTAGGCCTAGTATGAAGAACGAAGCATCAGTCGTTCCCATTCCGTTGTAAACTAGGGTTGAAATTAGGTGTGGGAAAAATGGTCACACTGCAACCACTGACGGGTTAAGTTGAGGCTGGCTCACAATAAACCGGCAACGGAAACGACAACGAGAACGGAGATAATGTTAAAAGAAACGTATTTAACATTATTTCCTTTCTCGTTCTCGTCGTTTCCGTTCCCGATTTATTGTTAATCAGCCTTTACTGAACATGGGAGTTCCAGATTTAAAGGTGCGCCTCATTTCGGCATATCTCCAAGATCGTACGTTCAAAACATAGACTTACTAAATAACCGCTAGACCGCTCACTGGCGCTAGTGTTATGCTCCCAAATTGAACTGCCGACGAGCGGCCATTTGCTTGGTTGAGCTGAATAAGTACAGGTTCGTTCGTGTGCTGTTTTTTAATTGCAGCAATGAACAAGGATGTAAAGATAAAGAAGGAAGGAATGTTACATTTCACTGATTAGTTAATCTTTAATTTCTACTACGATTTTTGCCCCGAATTATGTTACAGAAGACAAACTATTATACTTATATGACTGTTTATGCTTCAGGTTTCCTCTGAGTAGGGATTCCCTTAACCGAAAGTGGTTAGGTGCAATCCGAAGAGAGAATTTCTACCCTACAATGAGCCACTCAGTGTGTCCAACTCATTTCGAAGATAGTTGTTATCTTGAAACTACGTTATTACAATATACATTGCTATTGTTCTTCATCCACTTCATATCCTTCATTTTCTTCAAACAGTTGATGTTTCAGTGCATATATGAATAATTATTCGCTGAATTTGAAGGTACAGAAACTGTATAAATTAGAAAACGTTAATTATTTAATTTGAATGATTGAAAGTGACTCTTGTCTTAGTTTCGGATTAATGAAACAGTTTCTTATACTGCTGCTGCTGCTGCTCCTGCTGCTACTACTACTGCCACTACTACCGCTACTACCGCTACCACTACTGCTACTGCTGCTGCTGCTGCTGCTGCTTCTTTTAATTTCATACAGCAGTTTAACCTAAGGCAAAAGTAAACATTAATTCTTGTATTAACCGTGGTTATGAATATTCACATTCAGAGTTCCTATGAAAATGATGCAAGCCTGACAGCCTAATTGAATCCCGATAAAGCGAGTCGAGATTGAAAAAAAATCCCGATTTGAGCGATAACAGCCTACAACGTTATTTAAACAAGTTAGTCTGCATTTCCTATTATCCCATATTTTTATTTATTCAAATTTAGCATTGTAAACATAGAGGTAACCCGTGGAAATTTATAAGTCTGTGAGGTAACCCAGCTGATTGCCGTAAGGCAACTCTACTCGCAAGATAATAGTTCCGCTAGTTCTACCTCTTTATTGATTAATCCTTTTCGGTACTTAGTTGCTGCTCTCGCAATTAATCACCATTGTATATTTTAGGTGCGTTGAGTGGCAAAAAGATAGCGTTTTGATATGGTATTTTACACTAATAACAGACACATACAATTCCTGCGTTTTATAGTTTAGTGAACTATGTTTAAACATGGATTTATCGTCAGATATACTGTTGCAATACCGGTTCCGATAAAGAAAAGTTAATTTAGTAGCGAATGGTTAAAACATATTCGTGGTTAATAAAAGAGAAAACGATTAGCCTGTAGTATTCACTCTATTGTGTGTCCTTCGTATTTTAGCGTTCCTCAAGGAGGCGAGTTTTACATTATAAGCACGCGAACACTACTTTTCAGAAAACAACTATAAAGCGATGATCAGTCTAATGACTTAAATCAGCTTCTGATATCCCGATTTCTCTCGCAGAAAACGTAGCAACTATGCTGATAGCAGAAACACGGTATTAAAGGTAAATCGCAAAGGAAGTTTTGTTCCCGTAAATAAAACCATTTAGCTTTCGGGCATGCAATACAACGTGTATTCAAATAGAGGTTTCGAAATCCCGCGCGTTTTCTACCAACAAATGGCGGCTTTCGGCTGCTTCAATTTGGGAACATATTTCTCACTTCTCCGCTACGGCGTGGTAGGGGCTCGGTTCAAAAGCCGCGTAGGTACCGGTTTCTCCACCTCTCGCCAAACGCGAGCAAGGACCTTTCAGGTGGTCTGTCATTGAGCCCATACTATTAATTTAATGTATTATTATGTCAATGACCTCCTTCTTTCGCAATATCTCCGGCAGAACTTATTTATATATTTAGGCCTATGCAGATGATGCGGCTTGTCATTGATTTGATATGTCGTAGGCCATTTGGTATGTCATAATCAGGCTTCGGTCCTGGGCACAGAAACGCATGAAATTCAGAACGCACGGACGATAGTGTTCTGTTGGTCGAGTGGAGTGGGAGATGAAGAGCGCCGTTACTTCGTGTCTCAACATGTAAACAGTCCGTCACAGTACGGCACAAAATATATTTCACCCTGTACAGAAGCAGCATGTACAGTACATTCCTAGTGTAGACAATAAATGTCTACCATTAAAGTATTACCGTGAGTTGTAACCTTCAATCAGGTGTCCCTACGCCGAAGCCTCTTACACGTACGGTAGCCAAGCCTACACACAACGGACCCACCTGTGCTGTTGCAGTCGGGTGACAGCACACGGGTCATGACGTCATTTATACTCCGTGTACTCTAAACCTCATACTGGTTTCTCTGTGTCCCTAGGCCGAAGCCTGGTCATAATCTGAAACCAGTGTTTTTCATGGTCTACGCTTTTGTGACATTCTAATGGTAGTGTCGCTAGAAGTGGCATACTCGAAATATATTTAAATAAATTAATACATTTTGTTAAAACTCTACGCTGTCTCTTCTTTACAGGTACCTTCTCATTTTGTTCGTTATTTATTTCGAATGAAACAAAACAAATTAATTTGAGAGATTGGAGATAGCTTATTATTAAGAAATAATATGAGAAGAGTAAATAACTCGATAAAACACTATCCAACTATCCAACGCGACTGTAAGAAACATTGGAAAGAAAATAATGAACATAACAAATTCAATGCATATGTTTAACATAAAATTGTCACACGAAAACTAAAATCTATAACATTCACGTGACGATGTCATGGACTTTATACATGTCCCTGATTTCGCCTGCAGAACCATTAAATACCTCCCACATATCTGGACTGATATTTGGGTTGCCTGAACAAAACGATCGGCTTAAATCAGACACCTTGAATAGTCATGTATAGACTGTGGATTTTTATGTAATTATATATTTTTCTCTTATTCTGTATCTGTCTGAAAACTAAAACTTTTGGTGAATTAAGCTACTAAGACCATTATATTTAATTTTTACTGCATACTTTTACATATTTTGCACAATACTAATATTTTGAAGATATACTAATTACATATTTTTGTACATAAAATTAACATCCACGCAAAAAGTCGTTTAATTAAACGTCATGTAAATAAAATTATCAATATTTCAGTTTAAACTAAAACAAAATTATAAATATATTTTTTTCTACGATAGTGTGTGAAGTGCAATTTCACGCACTGTTAGCAGTATGTGAAGTGAGCCTTTTCAACACCAGTGCGTGAAGTGAGCTTAGTGTACGTGAGGTAATAATTTGAGGCTATCGAAGAAAAAAATATTGTATGATACACATTCGTGAAGTTATATGTATCTGAGAAACTTAGCAAGCTTCGTTTCTCAAATCTACACTCCTGTCAAAATACTACCCACTTCACGAATTTGTATCATAAATTATTACTCGACCGAGGCCAGTGGAGTCCTGCAACCCTGAGCCGTGGCGCTACTGCTCCCGCGTTCGTAATACCGCATCGCTATAGTTCACATTACGCCCGCGGCTCCACTCGCCTTGGTCGAGTAATACTACATATAACTAGCCATACTCGTGCGTTTAGCTGCACTTGTTACGTACGTGAGTATGAATTAATATTAACTTTAATATCATGATAAATCTGTTTTAAACGAAACCTAATATTTAAAGTTCTTCAACGTTGATCCTAGAACCAAAGTTCCATAATTATTCTTTTCTTTTTAACAAAAATGACACTGCGCTATAGTTCCAAAACTGCAGCTAGTTACCACTTGTTCCCCTTCTTACTATTCTGTGTTTAAACCATAGGCAAACTGTTTAAATCTAAAATTTATTACTTACTTACTGTATATCTTATACGGTTATAATATGCTCTACACTACATCAGTTAGATTTGGGCAGAAAGCCGTATCCATTATCTAAAACGGCTGGATGTCATAGAGAGAGTTGATTTAAGAACCATAATTGAAAATCAATAATATAAACAAAGTGTCTATGGTTAATATGCATGCGTTATTGTTTATAAATCGTTTGTTCAAAGATATAATGAATAATATGTGCTATTTATCGAGCGCGAGTCCTTATACAGAGAGTTAAAAAAAAGTATCCAATATTTTAGGAGGTGATAGTATGCATCAAAACAAGAAAATAATATCTAATAAACATGGGTCCTACGACACACACTTTCTGAGATCTGAATATTTGTTCATAGGAGGTGCTCAATATGACGTCCATTCATGCCAATGCATTTTTCTGCCCTACAATACAGCAGACTACAGATAATCGTACCGTAGCTCACACTCCTGGCATGTAATACTGATACGTCGCAAGGAATACTGAAAACAAAAGTCTGGTTGCGGATATGAGTGGGGTTCAGCAGAGATGGTGTTGTGAATTTTGGTAATCAGCATGTGTGGCTGATGAAAATCCCCATGCAGTTGAAGGAACAAGGCATCAACACCGATTCTCAATGAACTTATGGACAGACGTTCTTGGTGATAGACTAATAGGCCATACGTGCTCAATATGACGTCCATTCATGCCAATGCATTTCTCTGCCCTGCAATACAGCAGACTACCAGATAATCGTACCGTAGCTCGCACTCCTGGCATGTAATACTGATACGTCGCAAGGAATACTGAAAACAAAAGTCTGGTTGCGGATATGAGCGGGGTTCAGCAGAGATGGTGTTGTGAATTTTCGTAATCAGCATCTGTAGGCTGATGAAAATCTTCATGCAGTTAAAGGAACAAGGCATCAACACCGATTCTCAATCAACTTATGGACAAGCGTTCTTGGTGACAGACTAATAGGCTATACGTGCCTCCACAGAGATTAACTGGGGATCGTTATCAGGACTTTCTTATTAACGTAGCTATTAAAACAAATTTCAAAGAGTGCGTGATTTCTTAAGCCGAAGGGCAGAGGAATGCATTGCCATGAATGGACGTCACATTGAGCACCTCCTATGAACAAGTATTCAGATCTCAGAAAGTATGTGTTGTAGTACCCATGTTTATTAGACATTGTTTTCTTGTTTTGATGCATACTAGCAGCTCTTAAAATATTGGATACTTTTTTTAATCGCCCTGTATAGGCTACTCGGTCAGTTATGGCCTACTGTTATAAATGAAAACAGTTAACAATAGATATCTCAGTCATAACAACCTCATACAATACCAGATGAAACTATGAAATCCATAGGCATTTTGCATATTATATTTATAGAATGTTTAATTTTTAAACTTTCTAAATTGCATATTGTACTAAGATTGCTACCTATTCTATTGATTTTTCTCTATATTCCATATATGCATTTTTTTTAATTGTTTTCCGGGCCTATATGGTCATCTGTTATGACAAGCGGATGTATTAATAATAAATAATAAATAACATAATTAAAATACGGTCATTTGGTCCATGGAGAATCCGTTTTTTTGTGAAAGAATAAATCGTTTAACATGTTCCTTAATTGAAATTCTATTTAAATAATTGAAATATGATCATTTTGGTACAAGGATTATAAATTTGTTGCAAAGATAATTTCTTTAACATGTTTCCTAATTGCTATCTCCAAATAATTAAAATACGATTATTTGGTCCAAAGAGCATTCTTTTTTTTGGGGGGGGGGGCAAGGAATTTTGAAATAACACAATAGTTTGCCTTTATATTTTGCGCAATGAAAAAGCGAAAGAATGAGAGCAAAAGAAACTTTTGAGAGTGATGAATTTTTGGAGGCACTTTACAATAATTTATGGAAGGGACAAAGTCATGAAATAATAAGACTAGGAGAAACATGAACGATAATAAATTTTGTAGTACGGCCATGTGAAAAGAATAATGGATAAAATATTACTGAAGAAACTACTAATGGATTCCAGCTGAAAGAAGAGAAAGAGAAAGACTCAACATTACTTGGACGAAAGGAATTTCAAGAATAATTCGAGAGGAACTGGAGGATGAAGACAGAATCGATACACAGAAAGAGAAATGCGGTGGATCTTTAAATTGTCGCTAGAAGACACTATATTATTATTATCTTACTTACAAATGGTTTTTAAGGAACCCGGAGGTTCATTACCGCCACAATATAAGCCCGCCATCGGTCCCTATCCTGTGCAAGATTAATCCAGTCTCTGTCATCATATCCCACCTCCCTCAAATCCAATTTAATATTATCCTCCCATCTACATCTCGGCTTCCCCAAAGGTCTTTTCCCTCCGGTCTCCCAACTAACACTCTATAACTTATGCATTTCTGGATTCGCCCATACGTGCTACATGGCCTGCCCATCTCAAACGTCTGGATTTAATGTTCCTAATTATGTCAGGTGAAGAAAACAATGCGTACAGTTCTGCGTTGTGTAACTTTCTCCATTCTCCTGTAAATTCATCCCTCTTAGCCCCAAATATGTTCTTAAGAACCTTATTCTCAAACACCCATAATCTTTGTTCCACTCTCAAAGTGAGAGTCCAAGTTTCACAACCACACAAAACAACCGGTAATATAACTATTTTATAAATTCTAACTTTCAGATTTTTTGATAGCAAACTAGATGACAAAAGCTTCTCAACCGAATAATAACACGCATTTTCTATATTTATTCTGCGTTTAATTTCCTCCCGGGTGTCATTTATATTTGTTACTGTTGCTCCAAGATATTGGAATTTTTCATCCTCTTCGAAGGATAAATCTCCAATTTTTATGTTTCCATTTCGTATAATATTCTGCTCGCGAGACATAATCATATACTTAGTCTTTTCAGGATTAGTTCCAAACCAATCGCTTTACTTACTTGAAGTAAAATTTCCGTGTTTTCCCTAATCGTTTGTGGATTTTCTCCTAACATATTCACGTCATCCGCATAGACAAGAAACTGATGTAACCCGTTCAATTCCAAACCCCATCTGCTATCCTGAACTTTCCTAATGGCATATTCTAGAGCGAAGTTAAAAAGTAAAGGTGATAGTGCATCTCCTTGCTTTAGCCCGCAGTGAATTGGAAAAGCATCAGAAAGAAATTGGTGTATACGGACTGCTGTAAGTTTCACTGAGACACATTTTAATTAATCTAACTAGTTTCTTGAGAATACCAAATTCAATAAGAATATTATATAAAACTTTTCCTTAACCGAGTCATATGCGTTTTTGAAATCTATAAATAACTGATGTACTGTACCCTTATACTCTCATTTTTTTTCTCCAATATCTGTCGAATACAAAAAATCTAATCAATAGTCGATCTATTACGTCTAAAACCGCACTGATGACCCCCAATAATTTCATCTGCGTACGGAGTTAATCTTCTCAAGCATTATTATTATTATTATTATTATTATTATTATTATTATTATTATTATTATTACCATTCGTCTTAGCCTGTCTCAAAATTTACATCTCTAGCTACAAATTCATAGATTTCAGATTCGATTCCCGGCACTGAATTCGAGATGTTTTCCTTTTCTTGAAGGCAGATGATGATGATGATGTTGCACCATTATTATCAATATTGGACCGTGATGTATAGGACAATTAAGGGGAAGCTCCAACTCTGTAAATAAGTCGAGAGTTCAATTCCGTCTGGGGCAGAGATTAACAATAGAGATGAGCATGGGCTGCTCGGGTTGACTTAATTCTGGACCTCGCTTTAAGCGGGTAGGGTACGTTGCATCCTAGATCATATATACTAACAGATAGCTCTTTTATATAGGCTTTAGGGTTTGCAGTCGAGGCCGGCTTGATGTAGTTCAATAATCGTCAACAGATGGCACAATGACCAACACCATCACGAGACACGAACTCTGAACCGGTCTGGTCGGTCTAAATCGATTATATCGATCGAGATATTCTCGTAAGCAACTGTATGTACTGTCGACAATTGATGACCATGGATAAATATTATTGGCCTATATGACCTAGGCAAGTTCGGAACGAGGGAGTTCTAATTATAGTTGTCACGTGGGCGAAGCGGAGAGATAAGATAAAGTACGCCTTTGTATTGAATAGAATACAATGCAGAGTCTCGCGCAAAGCCAATCTACCTAGAATTTTTAGACCATGTTATAAAGTTATCGGTGGGCTAAATTATGATTCGTTATCTCTTCTGTTTTTATATATTTGTCGTGAATATTATTTATATTATCAACTGAGTGTATAACATAATTTATCCGTTAATTGATATTTCACTAATGATAAATCCAAAGAAGAATGGGAAATAAGGGACTAAACACTGAAAAATAAATAAAATAAGAGAATTTGACGTTCATAATTATAATGTTGTCGGAGTTTTGTTATACTTTACTTTGAATCATTTTAATTTGCACCACAAAAACTTATGAAAATTAATGTTAACATTACCTATTTAGTTATGATAGTAGTATATTGGAAAATTTGTGCATATAGCCTGATTACAATATATAAGTAATCCTATCCTAACCTAACCAATGGTAGTCTTGTTTATTTCAGACATGTTCGTATAATTATACAAAAACAAGAATAATCTAGTTTGCAGCCTGTGATATTGTCTCGTTTACAGTATTATATAATATACATATTACGATATTTACTAGGTACTTTAACAATATATAGTTAATAATATTATAAAATATACAGGCCTAATCCATTACCAAGAAATAGCCCTTCCCTCACATGTTCAATACTGTTTACCTCAAAAGGCCTTCAAACCTTAAAAACTATTAGAAACTGGATTAAAATAGTCATGTTGATGTAGGCCTACAACATTACATTTTTTGTCACTACTCCTGATCCCATTCTAACAGTTTCAGGTTTTGTAATTTGTAACAATACTAACAATACTGATGGGTCATTCCATAGTCACACACGTAACATTTTCGAAGTAACTATGATCTTCACAGGATACTTAATCAAATACTTAGGAGTTCATGAAAGACACATCACTGTTTTTTAACGTAAGCATTCCAAAATATAAACAGAAAACCATAATGAAAAGGAATAATTAATAATGTAAAAAATATTAAATATTATATGGTGTGACACATGAACATTTTCTTGCCACTTAATTTATTACCAAAATGGAAAATGTTCATATTATTGTGCCAAATGTCATAAATGCATTTAATTGTTTTTGAAACAATTAAGACATTTGTGAAGTACATGTAACTGCTAAATCGCATACTTTAATAAAAATAACAGTGCCATTAACAAATAAAATATTACAAATTATATTGTGACACACGAACATTTCAAGTTGATTACTAATCTTTTCAAATGCATATAGAGATTTACCGTATACACTGTGTCTACAGTTCTTATTATACAAAGCAACACTTGATTACACTAAAGTGTCCACACCTGTGGAGTAACGGTCAGCGCGTCTGACTGCGAAACCAGGTGGCCCGGGTTCGAATCCTGGTCGGGGCAAGTTACCTGGTTGAAGTTTTTTCCGGGGTTTTCCCTCAACCCAATACGAGCAAATGCTGGGTAACTTTCGGTGCTGGACCCCGGACTCATTTCACCGGCATTATCACCTTCATATCATTCAGACGCTAAATAATTTAGATGTTGATACAGCGTCGTAAAATAACCCAATAAAAAAAAATTACACTAAAGTACACTTTCAGATTTAAAATATCCACGGTTGTTTACAACTATATGTGGTGATATCTCCTGTGTAATGTCACGTAACAAATACATCAATATAAGCTATCCACTTTTTCTGCCATTTGTACTACTTCCCTTTTTTTAACAACACAGATGCTTTAAATTCTTCGCCACTACAAGCTTTTGTAACTTCCTCTGCTTATCTGACGTCTTTTTTTAAATTGATTATTTAACGATGTTGTATCAACTACTAGGTTATTTAGCCTCGATGGAATTGATGATAGTGAAATGATATTTGGCGAGATGAGGTTGAGGATTCGCCATAGATTACATGACATTCGCCTTACAATTGGGGAAAACCTCGGAAAAACCTCAACCAGGTAACTTGCCCCAATCAGGATTTGAACCCGGGCCCACTCATTTCACGGTCAGATGTGCCTACCATTACTCCACAGCAGTGGACCGAACATGGGTTATGTACATTAATTCTTTTGACTTTCGGTTAGTTTTCTTAAGAATACACATAAAGAAATGTAGTGTTTTCCAGGCTATCCTTGTAATAATAGTGACTTATTTCAACCAGTTTGTTACTAAAATATATACAGTACCTAAGTGTTTACTTGTGACACTGGTGAGCCATTTAATTGGTATATGAGACGAATTTAATTTTGTGTTTTACAGAAGGATACATATTGATTTACTTTTGCTCACATTGATTTTAATTTTATTTGTTGTAGTCCAGTTTTCAATAACGTCAAGCTAGTTTTGCAAGGCGGTGATATAAGATTTATCACTAATTTTTTCTGTATATTATACAGTCATCCACGAATAACCTTGCCTGAGAAGTGACATTTCTAGTCAAATCCTACAATAATTTTCAGTAAATATTTTGCACCGAGAAGCTATTATACATTTAATTTTACTTCTGAGACCAGTGAAATATATGCCAATTTTATTAGAAAGGTGCATGTATAATTATCCAATAGCATGATATTATCTGCAACAAAAACTAAAGGGCATGAAAGAAAAGAAGAAAACATTAATGCTGTGGTTCTTAGAGTTCCATTAAAGTTACACGTTCATTGTCCACTGAAAGTTGTATTTCTCTATTGAAGTGTAAAAGAGAAACTCTCATAAATTATGTCAGAAACAAAGAAAGGCACCACCCAAATATGTGGGATAATTAATTTAATAATGTTATTACCGGGACTTGAAAAAAGCAATCATATGTAATGGGTGGGGAAAAAAATACTTTTTAATCGCGCTTCTATAGTTCGACAATGCTGACTATTCAGAGTTTTGCCTGACAGGTGAGCTACCATAAATTCCTTGAAGTCCTAGTTATTACTGAAGCCAAATGTGTGTCTCTTGTCAAGAGTCCATTTTATTTATGCTTGTTAAGACATCATTCATAGACTAGTTACCGCTTTCAGTTTTGATACTACATACACTGAAATTAATCTATTATTATTCGTCCTATTTATACATTTATATTGAATGATTCGGTCTACCTTCATAACACATCTCATCAACAATACTCGATAAGAGTTGAATTAGCTTCCATGCTGCGTTGTATTTATTTTGTCATGTTCCTATAGCAGGAATATTAAATAGGAATTCCTTAAAACAGATTTATATTCACTCCTATGCCTTTATATAGAATACCAGTACATATACTGTATTTCTTAAGATTTGGTTACTTTATAAACAGTATGTTAGTGCAAGAATTCTTTTTTTCATATTTAATAATTCCGGCATGTGTCAATAAATATGCTTGAGACCTCTGTCTCTCTGAATTACTCTTTACTAACTGGAAACATATTCCAAATTTATATTTTAAAAAAGTATTAAAATATCCTCACAATTTAGAGCATAACAATTCCCGAAATAATCATCCTACATTAAATTATTAAGATAAAAATGATTCAATCTATCGCTTGTAACAATACCTTTATGGTCCTAATAAATTAAGAAATAATTTACATCCAACAGATTTATTTTAAAATGGCCTGCAGTTATTATTTTGAATTTTATTGTACCTTAATAAATTGAGTTAAGGTACAATAAAATTTCATCAAGTTTCAAACAAAGTAATTCCATCTTTCCAACAGGGGGACAATAAATACTTAACCTTCAGACTACCAAGCTCTAAGACCAACACCAACTACCAAGCGGGGTCAGCCAAGACCCCGAGAAGAAATTGCTTTATAAAGAACAATGAAAACAATTTGTAATAAAATACTTAAAAGAAAATTATTAATATAGTGCATTTTGAAAATACAACATATTTAAACAATGAGTTCGGAAACAATAGAAGTCCAATTTTACCTTAACCTAACTGAAATTTTCTTCTCTAGTATTTTTTTCATATTTCGAATTCATGCATTCAAGTTTTTCACAATTTCTATCTTGAGTTCAAATTAAAAGTTCAAACTAATTTGGGGCAGGTATATTTTTGACAATAAGAGCAAAAATATTCACGAAAAATAAATAGGGTGTACAACTGAACAGAAGAAATTTATGTAACAAACTTCACATCTGAAGTCCACTTCACAGTTTCACTGCATGACAGACACAATGTTTTGGTTATTTTCTTGATATGGCTTTTGCACATGCATTGTTTTTACACATTACACAGGATTCACTAGCATTCCTGATAGTTTTCTAGGGCACAACCGACATCAGCTTTTTATATAGCTTGATTAGAGGTTCACTATCTTCTCTTCCCATAGGCTCTCGCTCAGGAACAAGATATCTCATTGCAGTTATTGCTGGTTTGTGAAATCCTGTGTTATGCTGAAGTCGTCGTTTCGTTTTCGGAATGATCGGCTCCTTCCCAAATTGGAGCAGAAAGTACATTATTCTGTGCGTAGAACTTGACTGAAGATGTGTATTCTTTGCCTTCCATATTACATAAGCATTGAGACACCCAATGTCGACAATGTTCAGGAATAAGACACAAGATCATCGTCTTGTGGTTTTCACAGAATATTCATTTACCATTTTGTCCATAGACTGCGCTTGTTTGAGAGCAATGTAAAATCAGTTCTTCTCTCTGGCAGTGAGACATGGAAAGTGACAAAACGCCTCACTCATGAACTGCAAACATTTGTGAATCGTTGTTTACAAAACATATTGGGGGTATGGTGGCCGAACGTCACTTTCAATACATTACTTTGGAAGAAGATGCAACAGAAGTCCATTCATCTGGAGATAAAAAGAAGAAAATGGCGCTGGATTGGACACACCCTGAGACGCCCAGAAGGGAACATTGCTACAGAACCACTCGAATGGAATCCTCAGGGGAGTAAGAAAACAGGAAGGCCCAGGATAACGTGGCAGCGGTCTGTTCAAGAAGAAGCTCAAAATCTAGGGAAGAACTGGAGAGAAGTGAAGGCCTTGCCCGCAAATAGGTCAGAATGGCGCTTTTCTGTTGTGGCCCTATGCTCCCCATATGGAGACATAGGACAACGAATATATGTATGTTTTTTGTCCATAGTATCGACACCCCATTTTAGGGCTAGGCAACAATACCTTGGGTATTCCATGCCTATTCTTTCTCATTGTTCCACACAGTGTCAAATATTTCTCGTAAAGTTCACTTGCAAGTGGAATAGATGTAAGAAAGAATATCTGTCGTAATGCCGTACCCTCCTTGTAGGCAGCTGGTTAGATCAAACACTACTCTTTGACATTGATTTTTTCAGGAGCAGCCCCTTCTTTTCCAGTGTACACCTGTAAGTTTATTGCGTAACTTGTTTCTACATCAACCAGGACCCAAATTTTCATTTCATACTTAGCAGCTTTTGATTTCATATAAACAATGAAAGGGCAGCATCCTCGGAAAGAAACAAGTTGTTCAGCTACAATTCTAATACACATCTTACAGTAGATGGACTTACAGTGGTCGACAAACAAACTGAAGACATCTCTGATAGCAGCCAGTTTATCATTCCGTCTCTTTTCATCTCCTGTACTAGTGTCATCAAATCTGATGAATGTCAATAAATGCTGAAATAGAGTTCGAGATATTGCAGCAAGAAATATGTCTCTTTTGTACATGGGCTCTGTAGTTCATAAAAACTCTAAGACTCCACGTTAGCTGTCAAAACACTCATGGTTATCAAAAATGCATGCATTTCATCGACATCTGTTGGCAGCCATTGTCTCTGTTTTTCTGGATTTTTTTTGTATTCCATTTTTCATGAAAAGCCTGTGCCTTTTTATTAGTACAGTCTACAATAATTTTTCAAATACTATCACCAAACTATATCTTGAAAACATCATTCATTGTCTGAAGTCTCTGAGATGCACATGTAAGCACCGAAGGCACTCTAACAATATTTTGAACTGTTCGTCGTGTGGTTTTTGGTGGACTTTTAGACCAAGACAGACCATTTTTACTCGTATAATTTTCCTCAATCTCCATATCATCATTTTCATCTGCACCAACATCAACATCAGTATCACTATTTTCTATTTCATCTGCTACTTCTTCAACCTCTTCCATTTGTCTCTTCTAATTCTGACAGAGTGAAAATGAAGAAGTACAACTACTTCTTCATTTTCACTCTCACTCTCGCTCTGTATCATATGAGTCACTTCACCAACATGTTCCTGCTTATGTATGTCATATATTTTCCTCTCCCACGCCGTGGCGTCGTGGTCTAAGGCATCCTGCCTACGACTCAAGTTAAGGAATGCGCGCTGGTTCGAGTCCTCATGGGGAAGAAATTATCTCATAAAATTTCGGCCAGTGTATGGGACCGGTGCCCACAGAGCAATGTTATGCACTTCGGGAGCTATGATGGGTAGCGAAAATCCGGTTTCGCAAACCAGCTATAACGCTAGGGGGATCATCTTGCTAACCACACAATACCTTCATTCTGGTGGATGATCGTCCACCTCTGCTTCGGCATGTGGACGTGAGGCCAGCAGCCGGCTGGTCGGTCTTGGCCCTGCAAAGGGCTGTAGCGCCATGGATTTATACATTTTCCTTCCTGACATTTTTATGTATCAAGAAGAGTAATCGTGTACAACTCAATCTAAACCAGTAATCTACTGAACTAAAAGTGTAGACAGATTCCCAACAACAATGTACAAACAATTTGAGATACCTGAAAGGCTTATCAACAACAACAATGGGCAAAGAAAATAAACTAGTGACAAAAGTTTTGTACAACACAAACTACCAAGAGGGGTCAACAGAGACCCCACTGAATAAAAATAAATATTATTCTCTTAGGGATGGAACACTTACGTAACCAACACAACAGACATGACGCGATAAACAAGTCTGACAATAACAAGAAGTATCAATGTGCACAGATACCATTTTCACATGAAAATAATTAAAAATTTTGCGTCAGGGTCTCTTCTGACCCCGCTTGGTAGTCTGAAGGTTAAAGTAATGCTAAACTCGAAAAACTTATTGATGCAACTTAATTTCATATTCTATACCACTAACACCAAAAAAAAGGGTCCTATTGTTCATACTGATTCAAGATGAATAGTTTCTTAGTGTTTGTCCATTCCACTTTTTTTATTGTCCTTCCCATTTCTATTTCTCTCATTTTTAGTAGGTACTTCACATGTAGTATATGTTTTATTTTAATACATATAATGACCATGAAGATATTTGGATATGTCTTACAAAATTCTTGCTGAAGACCATTGTGGTAATATTCTGCCGCATCTGTAGTTTGTACATTTCGAAATTTTCGTGCTTCAGCCCAGAATTCAGACGGGGGGAGGAGAGGTTGATGTGCCAATGTAGTTTTCCAGAATATAATAATATTCAAAACATTCTCTAATAGGGGGGGCCTCTGATATTAGCTCTGCAAAAAATCTAATATCGGTACTTCTGTTGCTGGTAAATAAGAAAGAACGAAATATAAAAATTTTTAACCACTTTCGAATTTCAGGTGCTTTGTGTCTCAGCTGCTGGTTTGATATACTGTTTGTTTCTTTTAATTTTCCAGAGCAAAAACTGTCCTAAGCGAAATTTACACTCTGTAATTTTAACACTGGGAACATTTATTTTGGCAGCATTGTGTGATGCTATTTCATAATATAACAAGAGCTTTGAAATGATTAACTGCTAACTACTTACCTGGGTGAAGCGGTTCCTGTGATTTCTGAAGTGAAAACCGTTCAATTTATAAGGAATTTTTTTGTGGAGATGCATTTGATTGTATATGCAAGGTGTAAAAGTGCCTAAACTAACTGACCCCAGTGCTGTCATGGAGGCCACACGAGGCCATATATCGTATGGAACCTACAATTTTTTTTAATTAATCGTATGGGGAAATGAAAATTTTGTCTGTAAGGAGCCATACGGCATATGGGTGCCTAAGTTTTGTACGTGGAGATCTATACAGATCTTAGATCATCTCTTCCTGTTCCTACTGTACCTACCGGTACCTATTTTGATGTTCATAAACAAAAATTATCCACCTCTTCAGCACTGGAATCCAGAATTATATAAAATAATGGTTGAAAAACAAGAAGTGCTGCAAATATACACTCCAAGATTCATCGAGACAAGTGTGCATCTATGGTGGTGCTACATGGTGTATTCTTTAAATCAAACTTGTACAATTAAATTGTAAAGCAAAACAATTTCTTTACTTCTTCTTTAATATTAAAAAAAATAATTAAATGACAATTGGAGAAATAGAGAGAGGAGAGTAAAATATATTTCAAGGGAGAAAACAAGGGGTGGGGTGTATGGCCAAGAAAAAAATTACCATGACAGCACTGACCAAACCTAACCTGTTACAGACTCATGTATGTAAGGTGAATAAGCTGAGTATGAAGGAAACTACCTCAGCGCTAATTTAACTCTTATAGATGAACTATATAAAGAACTTCAAGTGTCAATATTGTCTCAAAGGTTTCTGTGTAACAAACTTCATTTAGAAATCCCCATCTGCGGTTATGTTAACTGTAGAAGAAGGAAGAAATATTGTCGTCATATGAAGTTACTCAAATTTCCAATTAAGGACAAGGAAAGGCTACAAAAGTTATTTTTGATTTCACCCTTATAAATTGAACGATTTTCACTTCAGAAATCACCGTAACTACCTCAGCACTAGTTTCAGTAATTTAAGGACCAGTATAAAGTAAATTTGATTAAAGTGAGAAAGAAATTCGTAAGGGAGGTGGTCAGGAGGGATTGAGGTTGTCTACTAATTCGTTGCAAACAACTATTATAGGCTATTTCATTTGACTAACGATGATTTGTAGAGAGCAAAATACCTACAGTAGGGTAAAGAATCTAAATCAGTACGTTTGAGAACGGATATAAAAGTGTCAGGAAAATAACAGAATTACCGTATATTGCAATTAACTCTGCATTGGCAGAGAAACCGCACAGGGTATCGTAAATCTGCTGAAAATTAGAAAATTGTGTAAAAAAATGCATTCAGAGCGAATTTTCCAGCCTGATAATATCTCGCCCACGTTATGGACATAATTCAATACCGTAAGACTGATATAAAACAAATACTAGAACAATTTGTTAACCAAAGACGATGTTCAGTAGTTATTTAACAACATACAGAGCAAATAAAAACACAAACGCATATTCTAGCAATAGTTCAGATGAAAAGAAAATGATTAGTACGACCGCTTATTCGTAAAAAGAACACTGCCAGCTGTGTAGCCTACATGAAGCAATATATCAGGCCTACGTTATGAACACGTTGAATTTACTGAGGACGAGAAACGTACAGTTATTATTTATCTGCTTCCATATCGCATCATATAATACACCTGTAAAATGAAAACATATAGGCCTAGAAAAGAGGAAACAAGTTTGGGAGGAGGGAGTTGTAATTCTTCCCCTTTCGGATAAATTTCAGAAGAGGGATACCTGCTTTTCCTTCATATTCAAAAATTGTAATCTTGTTCACACAAAATAAATTAGTGCCTTTTCGTGAGCATCATGATGTGCATTCAACAAACGCAGACAAATCTGATCTTTTTAGTATTTTGTGATAATTGTTGCTAGGGAGGTATTGTATACTGAAAATTAAAAACAATTAGATTTCGTATATCAAATGATGACAGATTATATATTGAACGCAAACAACATTATATCAGCCATGTACCAAAATGTCATCTATGTGTGTTGATGAATTTGGGTAAAACAAGCTTCTGTATACTACAATTTAGCGACACATCAAAGTCTTATTGTAACATAACCTCACATTACAATGAGAAAGAAATTTGGAGGTGGCATGACGTAAAAAAGTCATCCCACAGTCGTATTACTCTATGTACTGTTCAGGTACTCTGCCATCTAGTGTTTGTTATTGCAAGCTCATTTCTCGACACTAGCGACGCATAGCGTCCGTTATTTTCCAGTTGCGTCTAAATTTAATATAAGCTTGGTCAATCTGTTTTATATATGATCTAGGGTTGCATCATAATTTCATGCAGGCTTGTGCCGTCCAACGAGCACAAAGTCATAGAGAAGACACTAGCATCTTAATACCATTGGAGGGAGTGAAGCCGTTTTGATAAACCTGACGCCATCTTGTTACTACTAAAACATTGCAAAATAGCTACTACGTTATAGAAGGTCTTATGATAACAGGAATCATATACGTCCCTAATTTCCTGGAGGAGTCACAGTTTCTATTTTGTTTCGTAACACAGAATCGCTAAGCACATATTTTTAGGAAAAATTGGAAAACTGTTATCGATAAATCACATATATACAAGTTGTTTAAATTGAAGTCTTCAAAATGCAGTATGGTATTTAATACTTTGTTAAAAAAAATAATAAAAAGAAAGAAAATGCTTTGACCTTATTTTGCCACTGGGCCAATAAAAATGCTAACTTACAATTTACTTTCATAGTTTGATCCATTTTCTTTGAGTTACTAATGCAACTGGTTCCTTAATGCGTATTATCATTCTCTTCCTTTTGTTAGTATTTCATATAGATATCCCGATTTTGATTAGGGAAAATGGAATCCACTTAACCATATAAAAATTGATAGGCTCTTCGTTAAAACTGTTTTGTTATAACATTAATTATTGTAGGGTACGTAATGAAGTTGGCAATAAAAGAAATACAAAATGATGCCATAGTTATTGCATTACTATTGATGTTTGCAAATGGAAATTAATTTCTACTAATTGCTGGTTGCAGTTCTTTCTATTAGTACCTGTGTAAAATAAAATATATAGAAATAACTTAAAAAAATTATAACCAAATGGCAAGTAATTAATACATATTTATTTAGGCAAATTATTATTTCACTTATGTTTCTTTATGGTGTAAGCTACCATATAACATACCTGTAGGCCTAATCGTCATCTTCAATTACATCTTGACTGATAGGCTATTTATTATTTAATACCTAAAAAAAATTATTGAATAATATAATAGTTTCCAGTTTAATAATAGTTCCATAGTACTGTATACGGTATTACAAAATTCATAAAGTGAATATGACAAGGATGATGCAAATGACTTTAAAATGATTTAGTTTTATAAAACAATATTATCCCGAAGTTTTGTAATATGATTATTTATTCTGGCCAATCTTTGATATCGCCCCCCACACATGGCACTGATGTCTGATTTAAGTTTATTTATGGATTAGCTGGGTTAAATGAAAGGATAGCTAAGCCGAGTATATGACAAGGTTAGTGGGTTAGTTGAGGGGATTATTTAAGTGATTTGAGGCCGAGGAATTATTGTGCAGTGTGGGGAAGTTTCACCTTTATTCTTTATATTTTTATTCCATTCCGTTGAAGAGAAACCTCGATACACCCAATGCTGCCTTTTCTGTAACACGAGACACTGAAACTTCCACTGGGGTTAAGTTAGGTCAGCTTTGCTCGTAAATGTTCAAGTCTGCAAAGCTTAAATTTGATTTCGTGGTATCGTGATTATAAAAATTAATTACAATAATATCAATACACTATATCTTTCTCTTAATCAGATTAATACATGGACAATACGAATCTAACCTAGGTCAAGTCTAGGTATAATAAGTGCATTGCACACATGCATTTTAATAGCTGTGAAAAATTATTCCAATAATTTTCTTTCAAAATCTGTTTGTGCAGTCATACGCAGCACATGTAGGCATCTTGTAATTAAATTTTTTTTTTAATTATTACAACCATTTGCCTGTTTTTCAAGTCATTATTTTACTTTGCCTTTTGTTTGCACAGTTATCTTAACATTGTAATTTTTCTCACGTCGTGTATTTGACTACATTTCATTATGTCCATCTATGTCTTTATGTAAAAAGCTTCATAATATGCTAACCAGACCTGAAGATGCTATCTTAATAGCTAAAGCGCTAGTCGTATATATGTTTTTATGTGTATAACCTAATGTAATTTTTTGTACTACGATTAGGTTAAAAATAGACAGTTATTGAAGGACCTATGATATTTATCTTCATTTATCTTATATGTAGTTCATTTATAAATATAAACGACGATGTAATACCACAATTAACTGCCCATATGCTAAGCGGGAGCTAATGTTTTGGTAGCATCATGATGGCGATTGTCCGCAAGCACGGCTTCACCTCCAAGCTGTTTTTGTCTATTACTCTATGTCTTCTGTGCTCGTTGGTACCAAAGACGTAGTTATATATGGTTAGTACCGTCTATTAGTGCTGCTCATCGGAGTGACTACTACCGCGGAGAAACCGGAGATTACGAATAAAGCTCTCCACCGGTGATCTCCGATACTAAGGTAGGAGGAACAGGGAACAAAGGAGGGATGCGGTGGTTCGGAGCGAAGCGAAGTTGGAGGACGTAGAGCTCAAGGACGACCGGCGCGTAAGGACTGAGGGAAGTTGCGAGTGGAATTAAATGGCACCAAATCGTATATCCGTCGCATGGAAATTCTTTAATTTAGTTGAAGATAATAATAAAGTCGCACGCTGTGAACTTTGTGGGCGAATTTACTCTAAGGGTGGTGGTACTTCGAATTTGTTAGACCATTTGAAGCGATCGCACAATCGCGAACTTGAAGAAAGTAAGTAAGTAAATTTAACTGTTCAAAACACTTTTGAACTCTTTTAAAAAGCGTGTTTACTTTGATTTATATATAAAAGTTCTAATAAGTAATTTCGTGGTTTTGTGTGCAGGCAGAGTAACATTGCGAATGAAAAACTGGAAAATAGAAGAATTTCAGCAAAAAAGGACCCTCTAAGATTGATCCAGCATATTGTTACGAGATGAAACTCCAAACTTCAGTGATGAGCCGCTTACTTGAAATGAAATATGAGTGGTGATTGTGTTGCCAGAAATGCCAAACGCTCCTAGGACGCTAACAGGTTCGTATTTGGAAATCTCTATGGCGTGGACCAGGTTAGATAGATTCTCTGAGTAGGTCTAAATTTTACCTACAGGTATGTAAGTGTTTAGGCTAACATTAAGAGTCGCGGTTGTGGTACTCGTACTTGCTGTAAAAAATAAATTATTACCATTCAGATACACATTGACGGTTAATTAGTGATATCATCGTTTTCGTAGCTTTAAAATTACGGAAAAAATTTGATACGATTTTTTAAACTGCTTTAGTGTTATTGTTCCAAAGGTCCACAGTCTAGAAAAAAAGTCTTGAAATTTCTATAAAACGTAACTTTCGAGGCAATAAAAATCATACATAACATATGGAATATTTAAAAGGAAACTTGAGTTATTGGATTAAAATGTTGAGTTTCATTCTTAAACTAAAGAAACGTGTGGTAATAACATAATTACAATTATCCTTAAGTTGATATCCGCTTATATTTTTTATTACAGAGGAAGAGTGACGCATTTTAGACGAGGCAGTTCAAATACTGACACCCTTTAATACAATGATCACAATCCTGTCTAGTGAAGAATCTTAATAAATTATTTTGGACAGTAAACTTTAAACCATTGATACCACACGTTTCTTTTGTTCCATTCTGAAACTCCGTTAATATATTTTACGTTAATCTAAACCGATTAGAATAATAATTGACAAAAACTGTTTGTGAATAAACGAGTGTTTCCAGGAAAATTATAAATGTTTACATTAGCTACTGAAAAGCTTTACTTCTGCGTTAGTTTTCAGTTAATTTTAATGTTATTAATTTGATCAATGACATAAAACTAGTATGCCTTTCCACATACACTATGAATTTCAAAACTAGTAAAAAAAAATCTGTCAGCTAACATAGTACATAGGTACTTCAAGCAAAAAAAGAAACAAAGAAGAGCCGAAGAAAGAGAGAGAGAGAGAAGCAAATAAAAAGAGAAAATAAACAACAAAAAATTACACACTTATTCTAAAAGATACGCGGACGTTAGCGGACTCCAATCACTACCTGATCCGATTAAAGGAATGCTCAGCGGAAAGTGTATGTCTGCGCCGCAGCACATATACAATCTGCGCGGCATCAATCGGATGTAACCGGAGGTCTCCGATTGAAAACGTGCAAACAACCGCTCCGGAGAAAAACCTAATCATAAGCAGCACTACCGTCTATGGCTGCTACTCCCACGGGATAGAGTAAAGCACACTGTATACCTAAAAGGGGTAACTTACCAATACAGAGCTGTACTGTTGTCAGTTCAGTAGTACGGGCAGTAACATGTAAACAATCCGCTCTTCCTTCACAGTAACTTGAAGTGGGCAGAAGGTACTATAGGGTAAATGTTGGTAATATTGTGATACGAGTAATATTGTGATAGTTCTGATAGTTCTTTTTGAGAATATATTACAATTTTTCTGAGCGAGAGAAGGACCAGTTTTGTGCATAAATTTGTCCACGAACATTCCCTTAATACGTTGACGCAAAAAAACGATCTTCCTCTCGCTCATCAAAATTGTAATATATTCTCAAAAAGAACTATCACAGTATTACTCATATCACAATATTACCAACCTTTACCCTACATTAAATTACTATGTTAAATTATTATTAGAACGAAATGCTGCGTTGATAGATATAAAAAAGAGTAGGCCTATATATGAAAATTCACTGCTCATGGTTCAATGAACTGTTTCTGCGTAACATGTTTCCAGGACGAATAATTTCACGATTTGGAGACATTGCCTGGCCGCCCCAAGATCTCCTGAGCTGACTGCAGCTGATTACTTCCTATGAGGTTATCTCAAAAGTAAAGCGTATCGCAACAGCCTGCACCATCATCCAGATGAAACAAAACATAAGGAACGAAATTAATGCCATCGAACCTGTTTTGTTGAGGCGAGTTATGCAGAACTTCCATAGCAGATTGCAAGAATGTATTCGTTGCCGTTGAGGTTACTTACGAAATGTAGTTTTTAAAAAGTAATCAGATTAATTAAGAAATTATGTTGTACTAGATTACTTCCTGTCTATGTGTTTTCTTTTACTTCGTCCTAAGTGTCACACAACAGGACTATGAAAACTGTAATCCCCCTACCGCACTCTATATATTGACATATAGAGAAAAGATTAGTGTGGACGAAAAATAAGAGTAGACGAAAAAGTCTGGACGAAACTCACGTAAACGGAAAGTATGGGAACTATTAATATAGAGATGTTATTATCCAATTAATAATGCGATTTAGACATTCAAGCTTATGAATGGTGGTAGTACCAGAAAACTTCCATTTCGTTTATTCGTTAACCCTATATTAAAGGATTGATGTAATATTATAAAAAATAAGTGTTGTTTTTATATTTTACTTCACATGTTTGAATATGAACACATTTAATATAATACTGTTATTTTCAGAATAATAAGAGCAAGCCCTAATGGATAAGATTATTTATAGAAATACAGGGTTGTTTCTGATCTCTGATAACGAATTTGGATGATATCATGTGCGGCAGGAGTCACACGACAGCTGAACTGTGGAGCGAGGTGACATACCAGTAGTGAGTGATCTCATAGAGTGCACGGCGACTCACAGCAGAAATTCCCAAGAAAATCGAGCCTTTTTGGGAGGGATACATTATGACCCTTTCCAATGCCAAGTACAGTTAAGTGAGAATAAAAGAAGCCTGCAAGAAACAAGGTTTCGTTATTTCCAAGAAAGGCATCTTCTGTGAACTTAATAAGATTGGTAAAGCTCGAATGGAGTTAATTTGTACCATCTCGTGGGGTGCGGCGACTTGTGACGGGGGGTGGATTTGCTTGCTTTTTCCACTCTGGAATTAATCCCTTCCGAGCTTTGCCAGTCTTATTAGGTACACACAAGATGCCTTTCTTGGAAATTACAAAACCACGGTTTTTGCAGGCTCCTTTGATTTTCACGTAACTGTACTTGACATCGGAAAGGGTTGTTATGTACCCCTCCCAAAAAGGCTCTATTTTCTTGGGCATTGCTACTGTGATACGCCGTGCACTCTGATTATGAAATCACTCACTACTGATCTATCACTTCTCGCCGCAATTCAGCGTCCGCGTCGGTGTGATTCCTGACGCACATGATGTCATTCAAATTCGTTATCAGAGATCGGAAAAAACCCTGTATGTTATATTATGCATGAAGTAAAGGAATATTGTGTTGTAATGCATTTTTTTGGAGAAACACTGTTTTTTTATTTTATTAGGTTATTTTACGACGCTTTATCAACATATCAGGTTATTTAGCGTCTGAATGAGATGGTGATAATGCCGGTGAAACGGGTCCGGGGTCCAACACCGAAAGTTACCCAGCATTTGCTCATATTGGGTTGGAAAGAATGGTTAATGTTATACAAGTGAATTGTTTGACATAGTAATAGATCAATTTATTGATGAAAGAGGGACAAAGACGGGCTCTAGAGTTCGCTGCGGTCCGCGGGCACGCTCTGTAGACTCTGCGGGCGGGCAGCCACGGGCTCAGTCGGGCTAGATAGAGTTCATTGCCTCGAGCTCGAACTGTGAAGTAGGAGATCGTACAGCCTCCAGGCAGGCTGAGTGGGCTTACTGCAGTGCAGGCTGTAGTCGGCTGTCAGCCCAAGTCTGTCCGCGCACACCTCTAGTTACCAACCCTTTGCCCGTGAGCCAGGCAATAGCTCGTCAAGATAGTTTGATTGACCTATCAGTAGCTCAAGCAGTGACACATTTCTTTGTAAACAGCAGAGGAGCATGGGGACAGTCCATTAAATTGTAGTTAATTAAATATATCAATAACTATGTCATTTGAATTTATGCACAGTAAATTATTTAATTTATGTCTTCTGAAAGTTTATTTAAGAAAAGTAACTATAAATAGGCATGTCATTGGCAACATGGAAAGTGATTAATTGTTTCGGTGCTCATAGAACGTGAGATGGGGAAGTATGACAACTTTCTTTAAATGCCACATTTCTGCTTCATGATCTATTTTATTTTAAAAAGTGAATACACCGTGTCCCGCTTAGAGAAATAAGTGCTAATTTAAAGTGTAAATAATGGTTTTATAACATAACTTTATGTATAACTAGATGTAAAAACTCTCCCAGTTTCGGAAAATGGTCAGTGCAACTCGACGTTTGCGCCTCGAGCTACCCTGAAGACATCTAAAATGTACTCAACCTTCTGCCAAGTGTTATTACGATGTACCGAAGTACATATGATATTTCCGTGCAGAAGTTCTGCGTCATCATATGATGAAGGATGAGTGGAACGGTACATCGTAATAATATATGATATGCGAAAAAATAATCAGTGATTTAAGATGGAGCTTATTCCGTCGGATCCCGGCCACTTAGTCACTCATAACGAGTGTACCTCTGCACATGTGTGGACATTGTGCCACTGTCATACATCTATGACGCAGTGCATGAGGATAGGCCACTAGAGGGAACCCAAGAGGTGGAACTGAGAGGATTCAATCCGACATCGTGATGGGAATCCTGGGTAGCTTAGTGAATAGAGCGTTAGCACGTAGAGCTGAAAACTCGGGTTCAGATCCCGGTGCCGGAGAAAATTTTTCTCCGTTCCACTCATCCTTCATCTTCTGCCAAATGTTCAATAACATTTGTGGGGTGATTAACGCAGCTGCATTTACAATGCGTTGTCTCAGCTTTGCCAAAGTGTCAACTGTATCACATTGGTACATAACACTTGTCACAAAGCCCCAGAGGAAGGTCAATGGGCGTCAAGTCGGTTGACCTAAGTGGCCAGGCAAGGGTTCTCTTCCGATCAATCTATCGGGAAAGTTTGCATTCAAAAAGCCACGCACTGCTCCATAGTAATGGGGTGGATCCCCTGATGCTGAAAAACCGATTCTGGGAGGAGTTGATCAACAACAAAAGTTCTGCACATGTCCAGATACACATTCCCTGTGACTGTCGCCTCGATGAAGAAGAATGGTCCAATGACGGAATGTTCTACTGAATGGCGCCAGGCTTGTTTCCACGATAAACGTTAGTGCACATGCGCATTAATATGCAACTGTTTGTAAGCCATTGGTGCATAAACTTGGACAGTTTCTGCAGCTTGTCAGATGTAAAACAAAACAATATCTTCATCTGATTTTAAATGGTGAGCATTTATTTCTCGATCCCTCTAAGCGGGACACGGTGTATTTGTTCCATTTCACTCGCATCTTACGAAAAACTACATAATTTGTCTATAGCTATTCCTATTTTATTTAACTATTTATTTCCATTTCTTAAGTTTTCATTGCTGTGTGTTATTCATGAAACACATATTTTATTTTATTTTTCCACATCTTCCGATTCCTAACAACCATTCAATCTTCAATATGTAGCTGTCTTGCCTTCATGACATCATAAATGCCTTGACTCCAGGAAACTATAGATCTTCCCTGCATCTTCTTCCGTCAGGTTTCTATTCCAATATACATTTTGGTACTCGTTCTTTCTCCAGTCATTGAACGTGGCCGTATTATTTTAACTTATGTGTTTTAACTGTAGCCTAATCTAAAATGTTATCTTCAAATTTCACATTTTCTCGTATAATTGAGTTCCTAATTTTGTCTTTTCTTGAAATTCTTGCTGCTCTTCTTAAAAACTCAATTTTAGTTGCCTGACTCTATTGTAGGCCTAATGTTGTTACTTTTAATGAACAAAGTTCTACTCCGTAAGTTACAGTACTCTTATTTATTGTATTGTATATGATAATTTTAGTTTTTTTACTGATATTTTGTCCCATAATATTCCATTTAGTTAAGCAATTGCAAATTTTACTCTATTACAGTATTTCTATTTCGTCCTCATGATTTCCGTCTTTATTTATTGTAATTCCCAGATATGTTACTTCTTCACAAGATTCTATAATTTCTCCATTTTCTAAAATCAAAATTTGCCTCGGTTCACCAATTGATAAATATTTTTTCTTCGCATTCAATGCTAATTCCCATTTATTACATTCTTCTATCAATTTTCTTGTAATATTTTCTAAACCATCATAATTTTGGGCCAGAGTATAATATAATGTTATATTATTATTATTATTATTATTATTATTATTATTATTATTATTATTATTATTATTATTATTATTATTATTATTATAAATACATATTCCCATATTTGAACATTTTCTTCTTCAATCTTTTAAAAACTTCATGCACATAGATTTTTAACGTCGTTGGTGGCAAACTGTGCCCTTGACGGAGATATTTATTTTTGTCATACAAACATCAGACAAATTATTGCCAGTTTTGATTTTATATTTACATTCATCATATGGCTTGACTCAGTACTTCTTTGATTCCAATATCTTTTCTTAAGACTGTCCATAATTTGGCTATAGGGACACTATCTTACACTTTTTCAAAGTCTACAAATAACAAAAAATGTAAAAGTGTCTGTATTGCATCTTCATTTCAGTCAATTGAGTGATGCAGAAAAGATTGTCAGTCGCGAAACGGCCATCTTTAAATCCAAACTGTTTTAATTCCATATCGGTATAATTCTTTTCCAAATAATATTATATTATTCGTCCGTAAAGTCTACTAATTATGCTTGTCACTGTTATGTCTTCATAGTTCTTACATTTATCTTTTTATTTATTTATTTTTTTCCTTCTTATGGATTGTTGATATCCCAATTTCCAATCCTCAGGTAATTTTTCACCATTAATGAATTTTGTAAATACTCTTCTCAATCTTTCAGTTCTGAACCATGTTTCAATAACTCGGCTCGCATTCCTCCAGGATCGGTAGCTCTTTTATTTTTAACAACGTAGTGTAATTTTAACATCCTCAATATCTAATAGAATGTGTTCATTTAATTTAATTCTGGTACAATAATAATAATAATAATAATCATCCTCATCATCATATTTAGGATCCGGGACACTTTAGCAACCAATGTAGCCTACGCACAAATTGACTATACAGTTCCTTGAACGTAGTAGACAGACATACTGTGAATGTAAACAACGACGTCAATGCGCTTCTACTGTTCATAGTACAATCTAGTGACTGTGGAAAATGAAGTAGGATACATACCTCACAAGTTTTCATGTTAGCGTTACAATGAACAACCATGTATGGGCCAAAAGTCACGCATCATAGGGATTTGACTTATTCTTCGTTTACATGTTTCAGATAAACAATGTTGACGACTGAAGAACATGTAGAACTTATTTACCTCTGTTATGTTTTCAGATGAAGCAAATTTTTATGTGAATGGTGAGGTTAACAGACAAAATTTACGTTACTGGTCTGACAGTAATCCACATTGGTTTACCAGCAACAAACAACAAGGAGCTGCTCGTGTAATGGTTGGGTATGGTCTGTGGCCCATACTTTTTTCACGGAAATGTCGACAGTGATACTTACTTAACAATGTTGGAAGATTCTTTATTGTCCGATTTGGATATCATTGGTTCACACCCTCATTGGTTCATGCAGGACGTTGCACCGCCGCATTATGCCATTCAAGTACGGACTTGGCTGGACGACAACTTCCCACAGTGGTTTGGCCGTAGAGGACAAATCCCCGAATTTAAATCCAATAGATTTTGCTGTATGGGGCTACCTGAAGGCAAAAGTCTACGCGGTAAAGATCAAGGATGAAGACCATCTCCGAAAGCGAATTGTAGCAGAGTACCGTGCTGTGACGCCAAAATTGATAACCAATGTTCTACGGAATATGGTTGACCGTTTACAGACATGTTTTGAAATGAACGGTTCTCATATTGAACACATAATTGAATAATCCCTATGGTGCGTGACTTTTGGCCCACCCTGTACATACTTGCAGCTAGTTCGAAAAAACTGTTCACTATGAATTGAAAATGCACTGTGATGGTCTGAGTTGGTTTCGTAGTGAGAGACGGAAGAATACTGTACGGTACCTCTGATCACGAACCGGATTGTACACTAACGCACAGGTATGTTGCCCGTGTGCAGTTTCATGGCTTCTTTGAACGTCCAACTGCACTCGAGGAACTTGAATAGACTTAAAACAAAACTCAACGCGCCATCTCACTCCATCTGTACTCCGTTGCACTGTAACTTCACTTCATTCTTAAGTTGTCTCGGATCCTAAGCCTGATAATAATAATAATAATAATAATAATAATAATAATAATAATAATAATAATAATAATAGTAATAAAAGCAATAACAGCCAGGAGCTGGCTGCATTAGTTTTACCATTATATGTACAATTATTATGAACCGGTTGGAAATTGTTCAGTTCATACCACTCTCACTCTGACTCGTAATCCAACTTAATTGTTTTGGGAGCGATCGCAACTAAATCAAGAAACCTACATGCATCCGTAGTCTATGGTTTCGCATCTATCACATTGATTGCATCGCAGTTAAAGGACCGCTCGATTGATTAATCAGCACATCGGGCCAAATTGTAATCTCCATGATTCCGTTCAAATCCATGATCGAAATTACACTTTCATTCGTTTCGAAGCTTCCTGTTTAAGATATCAGTGTTTGCGACTAGAGGATCTGATGTGGATCTTCTTTGGTGAGAATTGACACTGAAACGGAATATTTCATAACGTAGTTGCCAAGTGCAACCAATCATGTCAGGCATACCGAAAGGTTCATCCGTGGGTAAATGAAGTCGTCAAAGGCTTCTGGCTGTAGGATTCTACAGTTCGTTCACGAACAGATACTATGAATTTTTTGATGTACAAAGCGGCTTAGGACTTTGGTTTTCTGTCATTCTCATTCCACCATTGCTTCATTATCATGACATCTACGTGAATAACGTTTGTAATTTAAAAGTAACGCTACACAAGAAACTTCCACTACCATATCAAGTTACAGCGGTTCTAACTACACATTCAGTTTATATGGATTTGATTCCTGAAAAGTAAAATTCTTAGTATAATAATAAATTATTATTATTATTATTATTATTATTATTATTATTATTATTATTATTATTATTATTATTATTCAGCGTTTCTCAAACTTTTTTGAAGTGGGGACCACTATTTTAAGTCAGCACAGTTCCGCGGACCACCTTACTCTTGTTCCCTTCGAAAGCAAATTTATCATTTTATAGCATATTTTAATACCAGTATACTTACATTTGAAAACAATTAATTAATTAAAATTAATTTAATTCAATTAATTTTATATTAATATTAACTAATTAAGTTAATGTTAATAGAAGAACTTGTTTGTGCTCGTGCTACAAGACAGCATTAAAGTAATTAATTTTATTAAGGCAAGATCTCTGAATAGCAGAATATTTTCATTACTTTGCAATGACAAGAGTAACAAACAACACACTGAGGTTTTGGTTCACGCTCATTGCCACACCAAGTAAATCCAAGTTCCAAATAACTCTTGTCATATTTACGAAAGTATTTTTTCTTTGAACAGGTACCACTAGGACTAGATATTTCTTTAATGGCACTAGAATCACTGATATTAATATCTTCACACACAGCTTCTGAACTATTAGTACTGGCTAAATGAAGCGTATCATCACGTTCCTTTCTTTTCAAAGATCCGGATCGAAGCCAGTTTTCCATTGCACTATTTAACAGATACATAGACAGCTACTAGCGTGTATCACATAAGAAGGATTTCAAACAACTAACTGCTAACAGGCAAGCGACGAATCAACAATGCACAAAATTTGTTATAAGTTACTTGTGATTGGCTACAAAAATATAATTAGAAAAGTATTGTAATCTGAATTTCTGGATCTGGATTCGCCCGGATTTTAAGATAGGCGGAGTCTACTTATATTGTCATCTGGAAAAAAAAAATACAGTATCATGCTCAATTTTCAACAAGTAAAGATGCAATTTGGCTTTGTGTTTGGTTTTTTAGCTTTTTTTTTGTTATAATGGTGAACGAGGAGCTGGCCCGATGCACCAACCCCTAACCTGGAGGGCCAGGTGATTTTTAATCGAGATTTTCTTCCTCTAACCTTTGACAAGCCAATATCAAACTACAAGGTAGTAGTGCTAGTTTTGGTCCACCCCGGGTATTTTATTTCCCCGGTATCCACCATATCTGATGAGCATTTCTCTATCCGCCACCTGGGGAGGTGCCCGATAGAAGACTAGCAACTCCACACGGCTTATACTACACGGGTTATTTGGTTTATAAAACAGTAAATCTAAGTATTCTTACCTATGGCGCAGAAGTATGGCAAATTTCTACAAGGAAACAAAATAAAATTTTGACTACAGAAATGGATGTTTTAAGAAGATCAGCAGGGAAATCAAAAAAAGAAGGAGTAAAAAATAGACAGATAAAAGAAATTATATACGTAGAGGAAGAACCAGACATTATTGACGTTATAGAGAAGAAAAGACTACAATGGTATGTGCATGTAAAGAGAATGACAGAGGAACGACTACCACGACAATTTATGGAATGGATAAATGAATACCGACAGAAAGAAGGTAAAGAGGTCGTCCAGCAAAGACGTAGATAGAAGGGGTACAGACTGCCATGACTTCCAGGAATTTGACACCAGAGCAGTGGATAGATAGGGAGGATTGGCGTTTGGTTTCCGGAAGACAGCATCAGCAGTCATGAAACCGGAAAAAGAAGGAGAAGAAGAAGAAGAAGAAGAAGAAGAAGAAGCAATTTGGCATGTTCTATTATTGGTGTACGACATACACTATCTGACCATTTCAATGCGCAGACTGGCTGTCGGAAAAACTATTAAGAAAGTCATAAATACATGAAAAGGTTCGGTACTTTGGTCCTCTGTTATGAATTCGGGTGGTCTCTGGGTGGGTTACAGGCGCGACGCCAGATGTGCAGAGAAAATATGGCGAGAAACACCATGTTCATAGCGTTTTAAATCCCTCTTTTGTTGCTGAGAGTAGAGTGGGAAGTCGATAGACAGGTAGGGTAATAAATTTCATTAAATGTCAGTACTGGGATAAAAAGTGAAAGGCGATTGCCATGTGTCATTTCCAAACTCTGAGATTTTCAGCTATAGTGTGATATGCAATATTCGTTTGAATTTTATTTTTTCTTCTGTCTTTTTTGAAGGCCCACAAGGGCAGACCTCGAGGACCACAGGTGGTCCGCGGGCCATAGTTTGAGAAACGCTCTAATTAATTACAATCGCTGCTCGCATCACAGCTGCGTGTTTTAGGGTATCATGCCTTGGACTAGCATTACGAGATAGTGCTGCTTCTAATCTTCATGAGGGAATCAATTTTCTCATGAAATTTCGGCCAGTGTATGCCCCAAACATGGTGATGAATTTTGGGAGCTACAATGAAAATCGAAATCCGGGTTCTTACGCCAGCTATAACGGCTGGGGGATCATCGTGCTAACCATATGTTACCCTCATAATGATTGGATGGTCGTTCACTTCTGCTGAGGGATGTGGACGTAAGGTCAACAGTTGGCTAGTAGCCTTGGAGCTCCATGGGATGTAGTGTTACTGATTTGGTTTGTTGTTTAAGTAATAACCAAAATTTAATAACATCGGTTGTCCTTCAAATTAGTCAGTAAAATATATTTTATTAAATAATAATAATAATAATAATAATAATAATAATAATAATAATAATAATTTTTTTATTTTTATTTTTTATTTATTTATTTAATGTGCTGTACAACAGCCAGGGGCCAATTACAGTTCAGCACAAATATAACAAAAAACATAAAACAAAAATAATTATTACACATAAATATAATTACAATTAATTACAATAATGACGATGAATGGATAACTAAGAATACTATGAGACAATGTTAATTGAGTATAATGCCTAAAATAATACATAAATGATAAATCGTTGCCAAGAGCAAACAAAGTCTATACATTGAAGGGATCGAACTCGCAGCCATGCATGTTGGCATTTTTAATGCATCTGGAGACTGGTGAAAGAAATTTCGAATTTCTAATATAGAAAAGTTTGTGGGCTCTCATATCTTTTGTTGGAATACGTAAGGTAATATTGTTTAAGAAAGAGTCACAGGATATATCACCTTTGAGGACTTTACAAAAGAACAGATAATCTAGCTCATGGCGTCTAGCATATAGATTTTGACAATTAAAATATTCACATTTTCTCTCATAACTATACCCGGAATTAATGGGCAAAAATCTGAATGAACAGAAGGATATAAATTTTCTTTGTATATTTTCTAATTTAGCCGAGTCCGTAGTTGTAATCGAGTTCCAAACTACAGATGCATATTCGAGTTTCGATCGCACCAATGTATAGTATAGCATTAAGAGAGAATCGGGCGTGGAAAAAGAATAAGTTATTGACCGTATTATTCCTAGCATTCTGATTGCGTGATTGTAAATGTAATGAACGTGACTATGAAAATACAATTTACTGTCAAAGAATATTCCCAAATCTTTTACGCAATCCGTTCTGTTAATTAGTACATTATTTAGATAATAATTAAATTTCAGTGAAGAAGTTTTTCTAGAAAAGGTTATTACATTAGTTTTGGATACGTTAATTTTCATACCATTGTCTTCCGACCATTTAGCGACTGAATTAATGTCACAAAAACTTATAATAATAATAATAATAATAATAATAATAATAATAATAATAATAAATCATTAGTCTACTGTTTAGGAGTCTTCCCACTTATCAGTATCCAACTGTCTTCTGGGCAACACGTTTAAGAGAACAGCATTTATATCCCATGTCGTCTTTGGCTTCCTTTTCCATGTTATGTCTCCATGTATTACGTTGGGCAGAACACTATGAATGGATAAATGGATGAATATGTAGTACTTCTTATAGTTATCAATGCATTAAATCAAACAATTTGTAGCACTACCCCGTAAAAGCATTTGCAATACGAAACAAAACCATCCGTTGCACAGTGGAGTATTTGTAACAAAAATCTGGCCAGAAGTAGAAATCTCAATGTTTGTTAAAAACAAGAGAAGTTACTTTTTTAAGCTCGATAATCAGTATGTTATACGACAGTCATATTATAAACATCACCTTCCAACAGCAGCCACACAGCCAGAATGAATCTATTCTTTGCTTACCTCACACTTGTTAGTTGTCCGAGTGCCCTATTGCACTACAACATTTTGCTTAGCTTGTTCACGTCTCTGCTCAGTTATGATGGAATATCTGTTGTGAAAATGGGAGAAGAAGGTACATAGCGGACTAGAGATTATTTTTTATTCATTTATAGTTAGTAAAAATGAATGTTTTTAGCACCGTTATTTAAGCATAAAAATATATTAATTTTCAACTCTATTTCATCCATACATTAGTATTTTTGTTTATGTATCGGGTGTTGTCGGGTAACAAAACTTATGACATCGTAAAATTTAGGTTTTCTTGTTACTATAAAAGAAGAAAAACCTTCCGCATTCACATGCGATTTCTAATATGAATGCTTTTAATGGAAGTTGTTTTTAAAGTTGTCGAAGTATTGGTTTACTTTTCTTTTTACAGAATTTAACAAAAATTTTAAAATCAAATAGAGAGCGAAGCTCTCTTGTTCGTCTACATAGTATATACAGGGACATCATTTTATTTTTACTTCAATTTTTATTGTACCTGAGTTTTTGAATGTACTTCACTCCCACCCCTTCTACTAGTAAACTTCCAACCGTTCAAGACACAGAGCCGAGGGCGCGTAAGCAGTACTGAGTTAGTGAGTATAGTACGTTCCAGAAATATGTTCGCGTTTTCCAGTGACGAAAGAGCTTTCAATATTGAATCATATTTTCGCACAGGTACTGTCGTCCGTTTGCCTACGTCGCATCCCGGTTTCCCCCACCGGCTTCTGTTCGCCCCTCTGTAAAGTCTTGTAGCTGGGCTATCTTAGCTCTTTTCTGAAAACACTAATTTCTGTTAGGAATTGGACGTCTACGTAATATTATACAAGTGTTTAAAATAACTTAAATAAAAGGGCCTCGTTAAGTAATTAACTGTCACGTGATCCCCCCTTCTACGACCCTGCGACAAAGCCACTTGAAAGGACAGTAGATAGCATTTCTGAGTAATTTTATCTTTTCGGATCGGGCAGAAGTGAAGATTGAATTTACAGTAAGTAAGGTACTCTTTTATAGAGTAGGTAGGCCCTACAGAATTATTTCAACATGAGTTACTAGTAAGAAGAACGAAACTGGTAATTGGAATTAAGTACAATAGTCTATAGTGCGATAATATGCACATTAGAACTGAAGCCTGTATCGAAATGAACGGGCACCATTAAAAAAAAGTGTTTAAATATCCATATTATGATTATTTTTCAATTTAACTTCGTTCTCTATATTGTACGCTAATGTGCTGTAACAGTACAATATACATTGCATAATTAATACGTCCGAATGGATAGCTCAATTCGTGAGTAAAAACACTAAGTGTTAATACAGTACTGTATTATGATTAAACAAACACTTAATCAAAATTATCAAACTCAAAATTGCGATATTTCCTAGTTTACATAAATGGATGAAATACTTTTCTTCCCTCATATACCTAGTAAAGTGATTTGTATTTTACGCCAGTATCATCGAACTCCAGTCGTGGAAGGGGTAGCAAACGGTGTTTCCTGTTTCAATCGTTAAATAGAAAGGTATAGCCAGATTAATATTAAAAATGTTAGTAAAAATAAAATGATGTCCCTGTAATATAATTGACGACAAAAGAGTTATAAGGGTGGAAGGTAACATTTTACAATCCTTCGCACACATAACAGATCATGTCATTTGGGAACGTTTTGCCAAATAATATTTTTTCATAGTTTTGTAATATTTCGAGAAAACGAATGTTGCAACATTCTAGACAGTAGCAGTGTTTACTTCGCGAGATCATTGCATCCCAGCATACTCAATGCCGCTCCAATCATCTACTTGGCAGGAGTTTTGAGAGGATGTACACACATACCGTTTTATGAAAAAAAAACATCTGTTGAGAATGCAGTTAAATCAAAATTTATTTAATCGTAACATGTTAATTACATGAACTATGTTATTCGTTATCTATTGTATCGTTATCGAACTATGTTATTCGTTATTGCATCGATTCAGCACTAAATTTAGTACGAACAAACACGTAGTTTCCGTTACATTTTAAGGCAATTTTATCAATAATACAGTAGAATGAAAAAAATAAGCATAACACAAAATTAATCCTTTAAATACAGTATTATTTTACATTGATGATCACACAGTTGATGTCACTCCAACTCAATTACAATACAATATTTGGAAGAAATAAACAACTTTGAAACTAAATGAAAATGATACACATTAATGTGAGGTACACTGTTAAATTTTGTACACCATTCTCTACAGTGTCTTTTAAAGATATTGTTCAAAGTGTCCACCAGTTGCGTGTCTACAACTTTCACACTCCTGATCAAGTTATCTGTCATGGTATAAGCGAGTAGCTGCAGCGGCATTGTGACCAGATTCTCCATAAATTAAACATGTCCAGTTACTCACGATTGGAAAACTGTGACATCTCGTTGTGTTTCAACTGCTTCGAATTGCACGTAGCCTGCATTAATAATCATCCGCTCCGTACACCTAGCTCGGCCACGTGGTTTGCGTACGTAAGAAACAGTGTTGCCAGCGTATCACAGCCCTGTTCCCATGCAATGTGTACACGACTATTAAAGCGATTTATTCGAAATCTATGTTATTTTCCATGCAAATACTACTATAACATGGCCATACATAGCTTACTCTATCATCCTACATGAGATAAAAATCCAATTTTGAGCAGTTTCATGAAAAATTAATCATATTTGCAAAGCAAAATAAAAGACGTAAGTCAAAAGACAAAGCAATAGCATTTGTGGAGGTGTATCAAACTCTACAATATGGAATTCTCGTTAGAGATTTTTCCTTCTCCACCCTGTCCTAGAGATCTGTGAAAATATAAACTTGTATTTTAAGAGTATAAACTCTATTTGTTGTTTTGCTTTTCTCTGTTTCGGCTTCAGTTCGCCTCTTCAGCTAGAGAAGAGTGATGACAAAAATTCTGTCGATCACTACTCTAGGACAAAGTGGAGAAGGAAAAATCTCTAACGAGAAATTCCATATTGTAGACTTAATCATAATTTCAAGTTACAAAATACCATTTTTTTCGAAAACCGTCCTTCTGGGAACAAAATATTATTAGAGTTTTTTGTTTGTCATAATTCGAGTTATCATATCCCAAAAGGATTGTAAAAGGTTACCTTTCACTCTGTATAGCAAAATTCAGTACCCTTATCTGCAAAGTAGCCTACTGCAGACCTATCTGAATATGTTTCCTTCACAAAACAAGTGACAGAAAAGAGAAGAAATGTAATGCATAAAAAACCAAGCAATAAATATAAACCAAACTGAAGTTCTGACACGAGTGGCGTCTTTCTCCGTATTAAACATATCATTATTATTAATTGTAATTATTATATCTTAATTGTAACTATTGTGTGTAATTAAGTTACCACTGGCACCGGGTGTTTCCCACTTGCAGTGTAAATAGATGCATTCATACAAAGCTGGTACAAGTATCTCTTACACCATGAGATGTTACAATTGTGGAAAACATAAAATAATTCCAATAATTTGATTATTCGCTCACGACCTGGGCGAATTCCAAAAAGTATGTCGTCGTCGTCGTCACCATCATCATCTTGATTACATCAGATTTAGGAGCCCGATGAAACTCATCAATGCAAGTGTTCCTGATTTATTCATCTTGACTTAGATGCCTGAAGTCCAGTTTTTGTATGATAATGCAAGTTTTGGAAGTGTGTTGTTGCCCATTCTCTTGATGTGTCGTATCCGTTGTTGTTGATATTTTATTTCCTCAACTATGTTTTAGGGGTTTTGAATTATGTTAAATATCCCCATTTCTTTTTCTATCTAAACGAGTAATCCTAGGAGAGGTCTTAGAAGACGCATTTGTGTAAAAGCATAATTGGATTATGAAACTTTCAATAACAAATCTGTAGCTTCATAAGGCATCAGTGGTAATATTACTACTTAATTTGTACTTAAAAATTCATTTTATTCGGCTGGATATAGTAATGTGAATCGCAGTCTAGTATATACAGTCATGAAGCTTGAGTTGTTGAGGGTACTAGGAACAATAGATTGTGCCGGTACTATTTCTCATTGTCTGTGATGAGGCGATAGTAGCGATCCTAGTGGTTAGCAACTATCTATGGATGCATATTCCCTACGTTTTGAGCTTCGTGACTGTATATACTAGACTGTGTGTGAATCTCGGGTCAGCTGACATGACAAGCACTCAACTATCGAGAGCGACTGTAATGATTTTCAGTTAAGGCCTACATAATTCATGATTACGATGATGAAAATGTTACGTGTAACCAAAGAGAAATTATTGTGACTCAACAAAAGAATTATTTGATGTTTTGAAGGATATACAGTACTCATTTTGAGCATTCCTCAAACAGTAAAAGTAGCTTCGGCGTGCCGTCTTTATACCGCAATTTCTTCTAACTATTAAGACAATTTTATTACTCATGATCAGTATCTACAACTGATTTCATTTAGGAATGATGCACATGAAGTGCAATTGCATTACTAAAGAACTAATGGATTTTCATTAAAAAAAAAACAACATAAAATGGCGATTTCCTCAAAATCGCCCAAACGATTTTTTCTTTTCATGCAATCGCTATTCGTAGTGAAAGAGTCTAAAGCGGAGTCGATCCTACAGAAATCTAAACGTATATTTAAAAAAAATAATGGAAATTAGAATTTCAATTCATAGCAAATGCTGACTTTCGAAATGAGGCAATGGAACAATTGGACAATTTCATATACTTGGGATGTAACGTAGTAATATGATATGCTGCCAGAAAATCAAAAGGAGGATAGCAATGGCAAAGGAAGCTTTTAATTACGTTGGGATAAACAAATTGATTTTATGTGTACGAGTATAAGAAAGACAATTTATAAATTCATAATACTTCGAAATTTTATCACTAAGGAGGCATTAAGAATATTATTTTTAGCTTTAATACAACCATTAATACAGTATGGTATAATAAATTGGGGTGGAGTAGCATCATCTGCACTTAATCCATTAATTTTATTACACAGAAGATTAATTAAAATTTGTCTAACCAAAAATGTGGATTACCCAACAAATTTAATTTATACAGATTTTGAAGTATTACTATTGAAGAAATTTAGAAATATAGTTTACTGACTTACTACCACAGAAATCAAATAAAACATAAAACTAATCGACATGAATATCGTACTCCAAGACAAAACACTACTTTCCCATTAATTGAGCCTAAATGTCATACAAGTGAAGCACTTAAACATGGTGCTAGTTTCGGCCCAAGACTTTATAATAAAATTACAAACCATTTTCCAAATTTGAAATATTTTAAAATTGAACCTTTTAAAAGAGAAATTTATCAAATTATTCATGATATATAATATTAACAAATGTGTGTTTTTTTTTTCCTTTTTATTTATGTCGACTATATTCATATTTTTATTGAATACCACTGGGTTCTGTCTGGTTATCAATTTATATTATCTGGTTATATATGTTTTTCTCTCTTTTTCTCTTTCTTTTTCTCTTGTGTGTTATTTATCGGTTTGAATTAAGTTAATTACTGTATTCAGTAAACTGTCCTTGTAAATTTTATGTTATATTATTGACTAAGACCATCCCGTACACGATCCTGGCTCTTACGGTAGTAGCTATAAACATTTTCGTTTTATAAATATAATTTGTACTCACTTTGCTAGCTAAATAAATAAATAATAAATAAATAAAATAGGAAAAGGATCATCTTCCGCGGACCTCTGGAAAAAGAACTAAGGAAGTGTTTTGTGTGGAATGTGGCATTGTACGGAGCAGAAACATGGACATAACGACGAAGTGAAGATAAGCGAATAGAAACATTAGAAATGTGGGTATGGAGAAGAATGGAGCGTGTGAAATAGAGAGACAGAATAAGACAAAGCTGTGTCTATCTATCTATCTATCTATCTATCTATCTATCTATCTATCTATCTATCTATCTATCTATCTATCTATCTATCTATCTATCTATCTATCTATCTATCTATCTATCTATCTATCTATCTATCTATCTATCTATCTATCTATCTATCTATCTATCTATCTATCTATCTATCTATCTATCTATCTATCTATCTATCTATCTATCTATCTATCTATCTATCTATCTATCTATCTATCTATCTATCTATCTATCTATCTATCTATCTATCTATCTATCTATCTATCTATCTATCTATCTATCTATCTATCTATCTATCTATCTATCTATCTATCTATCTATCTATCTATCTATCTATCTATCTATCTATCTATCTATCTATCTATCTATCTATCTATCTATCTATCTATCTATCTATCTATCTATCTATCTATCTATCTATCTATCTATCTATCTATCTATCTATCTATCTATCTATCTATCTATCTATCTATCTACCTACCTACCTACCTACCTACCTACCTACCTACCTACCTACCTACCTACCTACCTACCTACCTATCTATCTATCTATCTATCTATCTATCTATCTATCTATCTATCTATCTACCTATCTACCTACCTACCTACCTACCTATCTACCTATCTATCTATCTATCTATCTATCTATCTATCTATCTATCTATCTATCTATCTATCTATCTATCTATCTATCTATCTATCTATCTATCTATCTATCTATCTAATTTATTTTTATTTATTTTGCATTCGCAACAATTTTGATTGATGAAAGTAAGGTAGAACACCGTCTTGCATAAAGAGATAAGGTTTTCAGTACCATGACTCCGTAATTCTGATATCAAATAATTTGCTCATCTTTTATTTCTTCAAAGGAAAGTCCTACAATGAATTCGATGCAAGAGACACCAAACCGTAATTTTCACGTCACGTATGCCATGTTTAATTTCATTAGGCTACGTATTCAAAAAAATCCTGCAATTGGATATTTACATCCCTTTCAATTAGGAATACGCTTCATTCGCCCACAAAATTTTAATTTGTTATAATTGAATAAAAGCCGTCTATATACTTATCATAAGTGCAAAATGTAATACACTCATAAAAATGTTGCATCACCTCTCTAAGTATCGTTAGTATTCTCCTATATTGACTGTTTATGTTACGTGTACACATCAGTCCCTTGAACTGTCTTTAAGTATAAACAAGCATGCACTGCACCCTATCTTTCGGAAAAAAAAAAAACATAAAAGCATAAAGAGAATAGTACTGTTGAGGACTTGCCTCGATCGGGTCTACGCGGGGTACAACTGCACCCGATGATCGCTATGTGGGAATTTTGACTACAGGTCTGAAACACGTTGCATAATTCTGATTTTCATTCGAGACTAAAGGCTGTGTGATGTATCTTGTCTCACTGTGAAAAGAGAGAGAAAAGAGATATGTCTTATTTCGTCTATATTGTTATGGCGATGGGGGAGTGGAGCGGTGCCGTCCATCCATCCAGTGTCGGAAGGGACTAGTTGATACATTCTGTAGCGCAAAATAAAATAACAAAATATCTCTCTTCATACTGTGTAGTTCCGTCACTGAGCTTGTCTTTCAAGAAACTGAGTTGCGGCAGCCTGTACAATAACAAGATTTTGAAAGGAATCCTGAAAATTTACAACCCTCCTATAATCTCCACCCTCATTTGAAGGGACTTGGTTTTATTGCTACTGAGACAAGATAAACCTTACCGGGTATACCAAGGAGAGCTCCGTTTCATACATCTAGACATCATGGAGTACGTTACAGATGGGCAATGAATCATGCAGAATGGACTGTTGAGAACTGGCGCGAAGTGCTGTTCACTGATGAAAGTCGCATATGTCTTCTGTCTGATGATCATCGGTAATGTGTTTGGAGGGAATCAGGAAATGCCGAATACCTGAGACACGCTGCACAACGAGTACAACAAGGTGGAGGCTCAGTGATGTTTTGGGGTGGCATTACATGGGATCACCCCACACCTCTCCTGGTCAATGAAGGCAACCTTAATGCTCTACAATAGAGGAACGACATTCTCCGACCTATAGTGCTACCGTATCATCAACATTTCGGAGAAGACTTCCTCTTCATGGAAGACAACGCCCGTGATCATCATGTAGGCATTGTCAATGATGAACTCCGTGATGCAGATATCGTCCGACTGGAATGGCCAGCTTGTTCCCCAGACATGAACCCTATTGAGAAACAAACTGTTTTTGGTCGTCTGACCGACCACGCAATCGGCGAGATCTGTGCAGAATTGCCATTTAAGAATGGGACAATTTGGACCAACAGTGACTTAATGAAGTGAGAGATGGTATGCCAAGAAGGATCCAAGCATGTCTTAATGCAAGGGGACGGACTACTGAGTATTAAACTCATTGGACTGAGTTGTTCAAGTTTACAGTGAGAGAATAAAGTTCTTTTTTTGTTTACATTATGATCTGTTTTCCATTTAATGAGCAATATGTATTGCAGATGTGTTCCATTTTCACATATCACTTTCACTTTTGTGATAAGTGCACTGTACGTTTTAGTTCATAGGTGATGCAAAACTTTTTTGATGTGTGTAGTTATACTATTTTACATTATAATTTCAAGTTAAGTTATAAACATTTTCAGCAATTTTTTCCATCTTCAGAAGATTGTTTCATTGTATATATTTTTACAGAACAGCATGTTTAGAATATCTTAATGCAAGGACAGAAATTGATTTGTCAATGAACTTACCATTGTGTATATTAACGTGACTTCAATCCCAGTGAGAATATTTGGATAGAGAGATGACAGTCTTCAGGGAATAGAGGTTTGATACACCCCTCCGTTTCATAGCGGTCCTTCGAGAGCAAGCTTCGAGCACTAGGGACGATGCGATGGGAACGGACCATTATGATTCCATTCTTGTTCGAGCCCTGTCTTAATCAAAGGACATGAGCAACGAATAATGTTCGTTCTCCGGAAGCCGTTATCAATTCCTCTTTCAGATGTGATTATTTCATTAACATCTATTTATATCGATGGCTAAGACGTGATACCTCGTAGCTACAGAAATGGTAATTTAGTTTAACCGCATTATTATTATTATCATTATTATTTTTATTATTATTATTATTATTATTATTATTATTATTATTTAGATTATTATTTAGATTATCTACATTATTATGTTCACAAAATTGGACAGTTAACTAGTATTTTGTTCTCGAGTAGAAGATCTTGAAAAGCAGGAGTGTACATATATATATATATATATATATATATATATATATATATATATATATATATATATCTGTGTGTGGTTTTTAAGTTTCTAACACGAATGTAATTTAATAAATTAAATTATTATTGTTATTGTTATTATTATCATTATTATTATTATTATTATTATTATTATTATTATTATTATTATTATTATTATTATTATTATTATTATTATTATTGTCCCGCGCCGTGGCGTCGCGGTCTAAGGTATCCTGTCTAGGACTCGCGTACGGAATGCGCGCTGGTTCGAGTCCTCATGGGGGAAGAAATTTTCTCATGAAATTTCGGCCAGTGTATGGGACCGGTGCCCACCCACCATCGTGATGCACTTGGAGAGCTACGATAGGTAGCGAAATCCGGTTGCGAATGCCAGTTATAACGGCTGGGGGGATCATCGTGCTAACCACACGATACCTCCATTCTGGTTGGATGATCGTCCACCTCTGCTTCGATATGTGGGCGTGAGACCAGCAGCCGGCTGGTCGGTCTAGGCCCTTCACGGGCTGTAGCGCCACGGATTATAGTATTATTATTATTATTATTATTATTATTATTATTATTATTATTATTATTTAGATTATCTACATTATTATGTTCACAAAATTGGACAGTTTACTAGTATTTTGTTCTCGAGTAGAAGATCTTGAAAAGCAGGAGTGTACATATACATATATATATATATATATATATATATATATATATATATATATCTGTGTGTGGTTTTTAAGTTTCTAACACGAATGTAATTTAATAAATTAAATTATTATTATTATTATTATTATTATTATTATTATTATTATTATTATTACAATATAATTTTGGTTGAGAAGAAACTGCCTTCTGGAGGATGCGCTGGAAGAAATGGTGAACGGGAGAAGAGTTAGGAGCAGAATAAGATATCAGATGATAGACGACATTTAGATATATGGATCATATGAGGAGACAAAGAGGAAGGCAGAAAATAGGAAAGACTGGAGAATGCTGGGTTTGCAGTGAAAGATCTGCCCTTGGGCAGAACATTATGAAGGAATGAATATAATTTTTGTAGGCCTATATGTTAAATAATTTATCATACTTTCCTAATTGAATTATTTATTTTGAAAGGGAGTTAAGGGGAGGCAGAGGTGAATATTTCAAAATCCACAAAATTTATCCGATTTGTTTGAAATTGACCATGGATACTAAGTATGTTATTAGTAATGGACATACCAAGTTTCAACTTTCTAGGTACAATAGTTCTGTAAATATTAATAATTTTATAAAACTTTATATCGTTTGATATAAAATGCTCCATGCACCATATTGTAAGAAATTTTCAATATTCCTTTTTATTTATACGTTCAGAGAAGGTATATAAATAATGATAGGTATTAGTTTATTATGGCAATAATATAGTAATACAGTTATCTTGGTTTTAATTTCATACTTTTAAAGGGCACAAAATCAAAAACTAACATCGGAATATGAAAATATAGTGTATAAAGATAATAAAAAAAACAAATTTTCAATTTTTCTTCAGTTTTGTTCAAAATTTCACCTCTGCCTCCCCTTAAGTAATAAAACATTAATTTTCAGGAACTTGAAAAAACTATTTAGAGTTTACCATTAAGAAGAAAATATTTCATTAAGTGATGATGCTTTATTCTCAATTGAGAATTAACACTAATTATTTTACTGATTGAGATTTTTAAACTATAATAATTGTATAATTTTACAATTTGACTTAGATACTTTGTCAAAATAAACAGTATTACCTATTGTTACTATGTTTTAACAGTTTTATTTATCACAGGACAAGGAAAGTCTACACGTAGCAGCGAATCAGTAATGTAGTAACAAGCAACTTTCCCTGTAATATGGCCAATATGCTTCTTTTTATAGATTTCCATTGAATTATGTATCTATAAAAGTTATCGTTATCCTCTGATTGAGGTTCTGACTGATATGTACATTTATTATCAGGCAGTACATCTCACTTCAAGACATGTGTCAGAGGAAGAACAATTGTTTGTATGCATCTGAAGTCTGTTTAGTGTAATATGTAGCTAGTCAGCAGTGTACGCAATGGAGGGGGAAAAGAACTGGTTACCGTATCCATTATCTCCTGGCCTAGTTGCTTCATAAGTGGTGGCTTCTTGGTATCACTTGTGAGGTTCAGACCTGTCTTCGGACAGTTGACTAAACAACAATAGTCATCACGTTCTTTAGAGACATACTGTAGAATTTTCTTAATATCTAGAATCTTCTTTAGTTAGTTAGTTAGTTAGTTAGTTAGTTAGTTAGTAGTAGTTTTATTTTGCCTGGCAGACTTAAGGCCATGAGGTCTTCTCTTCCACTCAACCTTTACATTGATGGTATTGAATATTCATCACTGTAGAATTTTTCACTTGGCAATGAAGGTATTCTTCCTACAAAAGAAGTAAATCTGAAAGTGTTCGAAATGAATCCATCAATGAAGTTCCATGTTTTTACAATACCTGGTGTTCAGCTGTCATGCTCAAACATGTAATAGTTCAGGAGTTGAAATGACACTCTTGTTCCTTTAAGAACTGTCTTCTCATATAATTCTAGAATGGGTGTATTCCTTTTACAGAACTTAGGCCATCACCCGCTATAATGCAAGTAAAAAGAATGCGAAGTTGACGAAAATTCCTAGAGAGAATTCACACGAGCAAGAAATTCATTAAACTCTTCAGGACTGTAAATTCTATCTACAGGACGTAATGTCCTCTTTACCACAGCGATATCTTGGTCACATGGTAGAAACGAATGCCTTTCTATTGGAAAGTAATGATATATCTTCTGAAATTTCTTCAATGATGTTAGTGTCAGCAAAAAACGCATAACCATATTATTTCGGCTTTGACCTGCACATCTATCTGAAAATACCTGAAGCTCCTTTACATATTTTTGGACATAATTTTCAATATATTCATTTAGGAAGGAGCACACTTCATCTAGGTTTTTCCGCCTAATGCCTTCATATGATGAAGGATGGGTGGAACGGAGAAAAATTCTCTCCTGCACCGGGATTCGAACCCGGGTTTTCAGCTCTACGTGCTGATGCTTTATCCACTAAGCCACACCGAATTCTAATTCCGATGCCGGATTGAATCCTCTCAGTTTAAGTTCCACCTTAAGTTCCCTCTAGTAGCCAACCCTCATGCAGTGTGTCACAGATATGTGACAGTGGCACAATGTCCAACACTAATGTACAGAGGTGCACTCATTACGAGTGACTAAGTGGCCGGGATCCGACGGAATGTGCGCCGTCTTATATCACTAAGTGATTATTTAGGTATATCATATATTATTATGATGTACCGAAGTACATACGATATTTCCGTGCAGAAATTCTGAGAGGATTCGATCTGGCATCGGGATTGGAATCCGGTATGGCTTAGTGGATAGAGCGTCAGCACGTAGAGCTGAAAATTGAATCCCGGTGCCGGAGAGAATTTTTCTCCGTTCCACCCATCCTTCATCATATGATAACGCAGAATTTCTGCACGAAAATATCGTATATACTTCATGATACAAGTGAAAATGTGCATTTCCAGTTTTCAAATCATGAATTCCAAAAAGAAAAACTCATAGCTGTCTGTAGTAGAAAATCTCTTGCACTGGAATATGATACAGGAAGTGAAAAATTCTGCATGAAATATATTGATATACCCATTACGTTTACTTAACTTTCACATTTCTTCTGAATCTGTTTAAGTTTGCTATAAAACTTATTGTACTTGCTAGTGTGTACTTCTAGTTCTGCAGCTTTCTTGGCGATTTCTTTCAAGGAGCTACATTTTAGTTTTGTTTTCAATTCTTCGCATTGGCTATAGACATCTACTTGCGATTCTGAAGACATTTTCTCGACATTCACATTCACAGTAGGAACGTTTGGCACGGATATATGTCCCTGGAAAGCTGACATGAGATTCACCAAAAAGTTTTGCACATTTTATTTTGAACTTTTTGTATGACTCTATTCTTCGTACACCTTTCATTTATTTTCTAGACAGATTGATATTAGTTTCATATGAAGACACGTCAGCATAGAAGATATTTCATATATTCGTAGCTCAAAGACTATTAACAATCCCTCTACTTCACTGATTATCAAGTTACCATATAATTGAAGAGTTCAGACCTATAGTGGGCCAAGCGCCATTTAGCCTATTAAAAAGGAAGAAAGCAAAGGTTAAAGTTAAGTGAATACCATAGTTTAATGAAGATTGACATATCATTTAGTTTTAATGTGTATACTTTTTATTACTTGCTATATGTTTCCATTGAATTATGGTAATAACTTCATTTTAACCCTTGTTTTCTACGGTTTTAGTAAATGGCGCTTGGCCCACTATGGTTCTGAACCCTTCAATTTTCAGTTTCTATATCTCCCACCAAGAGGAAGTCTTTATTTAAAAAAGAAGTCAGTGACTTAAGCTTGCTTAAAAATGAAAACGAAATTGAACTCAGCAATAAAATGGTAAAAGGTGTGAAGACTTGTGTAATTTACATACCAAACAATTTAGTCAAGCATGTACATTATATGGTTTGATAAGTAACATAGTAGTTGATACAGCGTCGTTAAATAACAGACTCAGAAAATTATAACAATGCCTCCGCCTTTCCCAGTTCTGTAAAGTGCAGAAAATAAATTCTCTTTTTTATTACAAACTGATTTATAGAAAAGCGGTGCACCAATAATAATTTATTCGAGTGGAGTAGTCAGTATAGTGTTGACCTTCTGTGCCTGAGGTTGCGGGTTCGATTCCGGCCCAGGTCGATGGCATTTAAGGAGAGATTCCACTGAAAATCATGAAAATTTGCCAAAAAATTGGCTATTTCACTTCTTTAGAATGTTTATTTTCATACCCCAAATGGATTTAGTTCAATTTTGATTACAAACATGTTTAAAAATGTTTTTTTATTTAGGCTGCAAGGGCGTGTGGCAATTAAACAGATGTCAAAATTATTTTTTCATAAAAGAATTTCTTTTACACATTTCTGATTACAAATCTAGTAACTTCTTGTTCTAAAGCTGGCTCTCTAAAGTTACTAGATGAATATAGCGGAGGAGAATTTTAGTTTATATACATATTCATTTTACTTTCAAATCCATTTTTCCGTAAGTTTATTTTTCTTAATTCAACACCAACTTTTTTACGCCAAATATTAATCAATCTGGATGAAATTTTTACTGCAAGTATTTATGGCGTAGCTGCATGTTTCTATGCATTTGTTTTGTAAGAAATGCTCCTAGTTTAGTTTATTAATATTTTTTCCTGATTATTATAGGAAAAACATTTTTAAATTTAAAAAAAATCAAAGTGAATAAATGAGATATTTCATAAAATAAAGGCACAAAAATATTTCTCTATGTCTTGTAAACATAACATAAAAAAACGAAGCTTAAAAACTGAGATCTTCTACTAAAAACTTGGGTTTGAATATATTTCTAAAAGGAATAGAAAAAATATAAAAACGAAAGCCAAAATTTTTAATTTTGTTAGTCCTTTACATAGTAAATGTGCTCTGAAAATTTGCTTGAAAAAAATGGTTTGGAAAAAAGTTGTTACTTTTAGTGGAATGTCACCTTAAGTGTGCTTAAATAATACGATATGCTCATGTCAGTAGATTTACTGGCATGTAAAAGAACTTCTGCGGGACAAAATTTCTGCACACCGGCGACGCTGATATAACCTCGGCAGTTGCGAGGATCATTGAATAAAACATAAAGCAACGAATGAAAGAAAGGAAGAAAGAAGAAGGAAAGAAAGAAAGAAAGAAAGAAAGACAGAAAAACAAAGAAAGAAAGAAAACACCTACAACAAGCAAAATTGGAATATTATCCTCCTAGTAAAAATGTTGCAATTACTGGTATTTATGCGAAATAAACTTGTAGTTTGCACTAGAATACAATCAAACCCCTCATAACTGTGAAAGAAATGCTAGATAGTGTTATTGTTGCATATGAAATTGTTACCATTATAAACAAGAGGGAATGTTATGGGAGCAGTGTATATAAACAAGTTTCTGAAGCCGAAACTGAGTGCAGTTACAGTGATTCTGACATTATTCCAATTGTATTACGTCATCTACAGTAAGCTGTGCTGCAGTTCTACTCTTCTGTCGCAGCAGTTGGATTCCGACAGAAATATACACTGCTCAAAACAAAGTGGAACACTTGCAAGAAAGTGTTCCATTTGTTGTTTTTTTTTAGCTGTGATGATGAAAACTTGACAGTAGGCTTGCAAATTTTAACGTAAATTTTACCTGAAGATAGGAATTTTAAAGATTTATGGCCCAAATTCAGAATAATAAATTGAAATAACATATCGAGATATCTTTTATTATTATAGTATCTATCTAATGGAAACTTCTGATTGGTCAGCTTTCTGGCATTGCTGTGATAGCGAACGCTGATTATTGCCTGTTTACTTGATATACTGAAAAAATGGTAGGCCTATATTTAAATGAGTTGAAAGTGTACCATTCTTTGTTTGAAATACGACAAAGACAAGCTCTATACAAGACGTGGTTACACTTGTTTTTTTGAAAGATGGGACATGACAGTTCAGCGGCCGAGCTTGGAACTAAGTGCTAAGTTGCCAATATGGACTACCATGCTGCCAGCTGATGGAAGCTGGCAATTGACGTTAAGTTGGCTGAAGTTAAAACATTCGTTGACAATTGACGCGAAGGTAAGAAAACAATACAAAAATCGACAGAGAATCAAAGACGAAGCGTACCAATGCTAACATTGTGTGCATAATAAATGTCGCCAAGAAAGCTATTAAGCACTCGCCACGTGGGAACGGTATGTTTGGCAATCCAACCGTTGTTACCATAGCAACAGGCCTACCACGCTATGTGACATTCAGTTGTTTTTCCGATCGCAACGCTCCTGTCATGTCCCATCTTTCAAAAAAACAAGTATAGAGACTGATATTTCTCCTTTAGTGATGTCAAAGCTATGGAAAAGATACAGAGGGGCACTATCACTTTTTCTCTGCGACGGCGTATTTAAATGCTGCAAAAACAGATTACGGCAGCACAAAACAGACCAAAAGAACCGGTTCGAAAATCTCGCTTAACATATCAACATAGGCAAAAAGACTTAAGTTTGCTCAGCGCCATGCTGATTGGAACCTGAACCAGTGGCGTCTGTGCTCTTCTCTGACGAATCTAGGTTTGGTCCTATATTATACGTTGTCGCGTACATCTGCAGCAAAATAATTGGTAAATTTGATTAATGTTCTATAATGGTTTGGGCCAATGTTATGTAAAGCAATCCTATAGATCTTGTAATTATTTCCCAGTGATTGAATACTTTCCGGTAGATTGAGGACATTGTAGAAGTCAATATGAGGAGTGGACTTTCAAAACGCAGTTTTATAGCTCGTATTTTCTTTTTAGATTTAGATTTATTTGTATTGCCATCAAATTTATACAGTGCGTTCGTAGCTCGGCCGGACCGTTCCGCGGCGGCCTTGGACTGGGTGAAAATTGGCGCGCCTGCCGCCAGAGTTACACGTAAACGACCGGCAAGTCATGGGTACGGAACTACCCTACTAACATTAGGCATACCTACATCACAACAGATGTTGAAAGTGATGACTTTCAACTCGAACACATTCTCTATGTCTCCGAAAACAATTCTGGTTCACTCGCAAAAGTTCATGTTGACTGATTGCCTGTATTTCTCTCGTGTTGTTTCTTTCAATTCTTGTAACGTGTGCGTATTTGATGCGTACATTTTATTCTTTAACGTTCCCCATAAATAAAAAAAGCATGAAGATAGGTCAGGGGAAAGAGGTGGCCACAATCCTCGACTAATTATTCTGTCACCAAATACACTTCGCAATTCATGCATAGAATTCGCAGCGGTGTGCGCTGTAGCTGAATCTTACTGAAACCAGCCACTCAATCGTTCATTTCTTGTTAGTTGCGGAAAAAAAAATTATGTAAAATTGAAGTTACATAAACGTGTGAATCAACTGTTGTGTCGAAATATATGGGACCGATAATTCTACTCGCACTCACTGCACACCAAAACCCCAACCTTTGCAGCGTGGTGAGGAACTTTTGAATAATATGGGAATTTTCGGTAGCCCAGTATCTATTGTTCTGAGTAGAAACGTGACCGTGAAGATGAAACTACGCTTCATCAGTGAAGAACGTTAAAAGTGGGTCCACGTCGCCATTATGAACGGACTGCACAAACCAATTGCAATAATTAACCCTACTTACAGGATCTTGTGGTTGTAAAGCATGAACTACAGTTACCCTGTACGGCTTAAGTTTCAGAAATTTCGTTGCCACAAAAGCTGACATCTTGGAAATGTTAACCTCTTGTGCTAAACGTCGCAGTGATTTGCGGGGTGAGTGCTCTAACCGGGCCCTACTTCATCAAGCTTCTCTTCTGTCAGTACACGGCGTTGTTTGAATACGTTTCTTATTCAAAAAGATCCTGTATCAAGATTGGATTTTTTTCTTAAAGCTATTCCATTTTGTTGTGGTATATTAGGAGCAGTAAGATGTCTCTTTATCCCACATTCATTCACATATCGATTCAATTCATATTCACTTATTCAGTCCTGCTATCTGATTCAAAGTCTTTTATCTTCCGCTCTGTTAAGTTTTCAACCTTTGAAAACAATGTGAGCATCGGATTTTTTCTTCAAGACTTTTATTACACACCAGTAACGGTTATAATCATCAATAAAATGTTGTGAAGTAAAGTAAGCTAATCTTCGATGCTACATGTAGGCCTATAGGACCACACAAATCAGTATGTATGATTTTAAGTTATTCACTTCTTCTATCTTTACAGCACTCAATTCCATAGCAGATCTTTTCCTATAGCAACTGTTTCATAAATAGGGAGTAATTCTCTGTACTAAAATACAGTATAACTGTAATACCATATCTTTTGTGGCATCTTTTGAGTCATGTTTATTGATATGACTTAATCTTCTATCTATATCACAGTTCTCTGTTTGTATTACAGTCCTGAAATTACGTTGTTTTAAAATTGTTTGTTTTCAATTTATACAAATTGCAGAAGTACAGTAGAAATGAGACTACAACTCTCAACCATAAAACCAGATTGCAGGCTTAAAAAGCAAATACATTCGTCCCACTGAACAGAATTATTGAGATACTAGCTTTCACTTGTCTGTTAATTATTAAACACTAATAAAATAATATAAGGATTCCGCAGTTACACTTTATATTAAAAGGGGTTTCGCGGTGGAAAAAGTTTGAGAAACACTGCATAGAAGAAAGAGTTTACGGACGTGTACACATGACAACCGTAATCGCGATTAGGTCGATAATCTCGAGTAGAAACTGTAGTCTACCACTGGTATTAGTGTGTAGTTACAGGAATTGATGAGTAGGACATAATTTGTTTTGTAAGGGGACAGCCTATACATTCGCTTGTCCATGGCTGATCTTGCTCCATAGCTGACGAAAGGAATCCTGAAAAGGCCGATGTGTTGAACGTAGGGTAGTAGGCACATGCGGTACTCAGCACTTCCTACTCTCCCCCTCTGCATCTCGCCCCGCAAAGAAACAGCTCAGGAAATGAGGCACGGGCAGTACAAAGTAGGGTTTTTCTTGAGGTACTCCCATTTTTCTCCATCTTTCCACCAACAATCTCCAACTTCTCCTTATACCCTGGGGCTTATCAGTTACTCGACTGAGGATGGGACTAACGCAGGATAGTCCATCTGTCAACATCGGAATCACGAATGTCAATCAGGTTTCCTACCATGCATTTATATGGCTCACAATGTATAACAATGTAAGCCTGAGTGCAAGGATCTGTCCAGGACCCTGCCCACGAAAACCAATACAAAGTTAGGCATTTACCTGCAGATCCAAAGCTGCGCTTGGGCGTGGATTCGGCTGATTACCTGGTTGAATTTTGTCTAGGTTTTCTCCAGCTGTGAGAAAAATGTCAGGCAAGCACATTTTTTATATTTTTTCCCCTTTTTCTTTTTTTCGTTTCTGTTTTTCTGTTTTTCCGCTTTCTTAAACTAGCACGTACACAATAGAGACCGGCAAATCGACATGACTCACGCCCTTACCTGCTTGCCGTCAGGCTTGGGTTTCGATGACGCTACAAAGCAAGTTAACTTCTAAGACTGAACCCATTGAGCCCGGGTTTTATAGGTTCAGTCCAGGCGGGACCCAAGAAAGCCTGCCTGTTTGCTCTTATTATAAGGTAGAGTGACTTGCATTCACGAAAGCCAGTCTGCGCTGCTTAAGATGAAACAGTACTAGTTTGAAATCTAAGTTCGTTGGCTATTTAGTCACTTCAAAAAAATCTTTATCTTATGGTCCAACACGGCAGATAATTCTTGATTAAAGAAACACAGTTTTACGATTTATTGCGCTACAGAATTAATAAAATAATAGATAATATTATACATTTCATATTCCTGCAAAGTGTATCTGACTCAACAAAATAGTAACATTTCGTAACTTGTGACTAGTTGAGAAGGGAAGGGAAGGGGAGGGAAGGGGAGGCAGGGGATGGAGGGGAGGGAGGGGAGGAAGGAGAGGAGAGGAGAGATAATAGAAAAATATTTCATTTTAACTTTTTCCTTATCAACAATTAAAAGCCTCATGAATATCTGTCAAATGTATAAAAGTTTTTCGTTCTTCAGAATATTGATTTGCTATTTAACTTCTGAGGGACAGATTTCTTTTTATTTATGAAGCTGAAAGTTTGAATGGTGTGAATTAAATTTATATTACTACGATGAAAAGAAAAGTGCAAGTAATTTATAATAACTGTTGGCATTTAATGGATATTATGTTGACGAGAAGAGAAGAGAAGAGAAGAGAAGAGAAGAGAAGAGAAGAGAAGAGAAGAGAAGAGAAGAGAAGAGAAGAGAAGAGAAGAGAAGAGAAGAGAAGAGAAGAGAAGAGAAGAGAAGAGAAGAGAAGAGAAGAGAAGAGAAGAGAAGAGAAGAGAAGAGAAGAGAAGAGAAGAGAAGAGAAGGGGAGGGGAGGGGAGGGGAGGGGAGGGGAAGGGAGTTTTACGATTTATTGCGCTACAGGAGAGGAGAGGAGAGGAGAGGAGAGGAGAGGAGAGGAGAGGAGAGGAGAGGAGAGGAGGAAATATGTTGAAAAGATATTGGTAACAATTATAATGAATATCAACAACTATTATAGAAAAATATTTCATTTTAACTTTTTCCTTATCAACAATTAAAAGCCTCATGAATACTTGTAAAATATATAAAAGTTTTTAGTTCTTCAGAATATTGATTTGCTATTTAACTTCTTTGGGACAGATTTCTTTTTACTTATGAAGCTGAAAGTTTGAATGGTTTGCATTAAATTTATATTACTACGATGAAAAGAAAATTGCAAGTAATTTATAATAACTGTTGGCATTTAATGGATATTATGTTGACGAGAAATAGTTTTCTTTGTCTTTATTAACGGTACGTTTCAGAAGACAACTAAGTTTTCAGTAGTTTGTCTGTATCTGTAGGATTCTTGTCAGGTTTGAGTTCATATTTATCATGCATCTGAAAGCAGCACAGTCTGGCGCAGGTCGGTGGAACCCAACAGTCCTTTCGGGTCACTCTTAAGACTGTTTGGGAGTCACGTGCAACCACACTGCCTGCCTGCTTGTGAGGGAAGGTTGCAGGCGGGCAAACGATACGAAGCGTAAGCCCGCTCACGGACGTAGTCATGGGCAAGCCTGATAGACATTTTGCCTGTCTCTGGTACATAACACCCATGCCCAAGGCGGGACTCGAAACAACAGCCCTTCGGACCAAGCGATAGAGACATGCCGTGCCCCTACCGCTTGAGCCATCCAGGCCGGCACATGGCGAATCCTCGGCCTCATTTCGCCAGATGTCATTTCGCTATCACCAATTCCACTGCTCTGACCAATTCCATCGACGTTAAATAACCTAATAGCTACTTTAAACACAAGATAACGACGCATTCTCTGTTGCCAAAATTGAGCGAGATAACACATTCTGTAGCAGCATTATTTATTTTATCCAGCGCTTATACGCATAATTAGTGGCATTAATTTCCTTGTGGTTATTTCCACTGGTTTGGGTTCGGATATTAAGAGCGCATTATGGAAAAACTGTTTTTCATCTCCAGCGTGTACAATAAGACGCTATCCCTTGTATAAAGAGTGTTTCAAAAGTAATAGTAAAAAATTGGGAACCGAGCGCCTGGATAAGGTAAAGCGGCAACATTCATGCTTCGTATGTATGCCGCATTCTCCCCATCCTATTTCCTTCTAAGTGTGAGACGATATCTAAACAGAGGATAATATGGTGAACGGTGGCTAGGTAGAGGTGGACTTGTATCTAGATCACCAGATTTAAATCCTTTGGATTTTTGTGTATAGGATTATACAAAAAGCTCGAGCGAATTCTTGTATCTTTGCGGAGAAGACTATACAGATGCATTCAAGTGCATGATTAGCATTTTGAGCACCTGCTGTAAAATTCTTCATTAAAATTGTCACTGCTTTTGTTGTCGGTGACGCAGATCATCTGCCCTGAACCTTGGAGAAGTTAGAGGTAATTGTTTTGAGGGGTGTAAGGCTAATCTTGGAGCAAGCGGATGGCTAGCGGTACTTTTGGGGCGAATATACTCTGCTTAATCCCGTTTCTATTTTCTTCAAAAAAAAACATTTCTCTCCATTTATACGTGGGAGATGGAGGTGAACGTTTGCTTTCTCTAGTTAACCCTCAAACGGAGTTGTGACTGTTTTATGACATAAGTGGAGTTGTGGGGTCAAAAACGATACCACTACAAAATGAGGTAAAATATCAATTTTGTTTATATTTTAAGATGGTCTAATATGAATGTAATTATTATTAAGTTTGTTTACATAAATTAAGGACATATATCTAATATGAGTAATTGTGCAAGAAATTGAAAAACCAACAGATCATAACATAATGTAACTTCAAAAACTGTATGACGTTTTTTGAGCTACTTTAAAATTATTGTAAAAGATAAAGTTCCATTTTATCAAAATTTTCTATATAACCATCACGTTAAAATGTAGTAAACACATTAGAATTGTCAGTCTGTTTGCATACGTTGATGTAAAGCTGGATTTCCTTTATTCTCCACATTCTCTACATGTAACTGATCGGCAGGCCTGGCAAACTGGACGGTCACAACTAACACAGTACTGGTTTGTCTTCTTCTCTTTTGAACGAGGACATAGTGCGCAACGTTTTCTTTTCGATTTGTCGTGTGTTCCTCCCTTCCTTGGCAGAGATTCCTCCAAAATCCTGGAAACAATCATTCTGAGTTCCTTTGGGAGTCGGTCATTTACAAGCCTTTCATGTAGGTATGGCTCTGTAAGTTGTCTTCCTAACGTTTTCAGGAATTCAAAGTGGGAAATGGGTTTATAGTTCATGAATGATGTCTGTATTATATAAGATTTGAAACCAGCATCTCATCTACACAGGCATAAGAACATATTATAGCACGCCTAAGATTTTTCAACTATTTTGTGAAAAATATACGACACTGCTGCACATGGATCATTTTCCTTCCTTGTTGCTCGTGTTGCAAAATCATCAAAACGCAAGCAACATATCAAAATGTATCCTCGCCTGACAGAAAGAATGGCACGGAAAATATCTCTTCCAGTACCATCAGTTGCAAACATGGATTCGAGACTTTCATGGTTTGATTTGAAAACTGTTGTGTAATATTGGAACCCGAAAAGTGCCCTCAGCTCTACCGCATTAGTGTCTCTCAATTCTGTACGAGTTTTATCAGAAAAATTTGCTCTGTAGGAACTAATTTTCTCATTCGTGTGTATAACGATTTCTGTAATCATGTCTTCTGTAAATAAACATTCCCATATCTGTAAAGGATTGCACGAATTCCCTAAACATTTAGCTTTTCCTTTCAATGTAGGAACTTTCATTACAATATTGTGTGCTGGTGGTCTTCTGTTTCTATTAGGTTCGGTAGCCGATCATTTGCATGCACTGTTACCATGAAACACCATTTGGTTGGTTTACATCTTCATCCACTCCATCCGAGTCGTAATCTTGTCCTGAATCCGTGTCATGTTCAGAATTATAGTCCAGTTCATTTTCGACTTCACATCACTGGCATCACTGCCTTCATTTTCATCTACAATACTGTTTACAAAGCGTGGGAAACCAGAATCGAACACTGATACACTTTTACGCGTATTAGTAGCCATATTCCACTATGGAAACTCGTTGATTGTACATTGACAAGGTGCAGATACACAACTGAAGTTGTGGGGTCGAAAAGGATACCGCTCAATATTTTAGCTATTACTGGACATAAATAACAGTACCTGCTGGTCAAAGACACAGCCAATGGATTAAGCTTGACGAAAGGAAAAGGTACACAAAAGATTTAGAGAAAGAAACCAATGGTTAAGGAATGTCAGGGATATACAATTTTCCTGGTATCGAAAAAGACCCCACAACTCCGTTTGAGGGCAGAATTGCTGATGTAAATGTATATTCAAAGCTAAAACGTAGCAATACAACTTTCGTGTGTAGTGTTTGCGTATAGGGCCTATATATATATATATATATATATATATATATATATATATATATATATATATATATATATATATATATATATAGAATAAGTAGAATAATTTCCTGCGTAGTGTTTGTGTATAATGTATATAGAGACTAAGTGTATCTCTAAGCGTATCTGTATTACAGCAACTAAATTTATTAACTTAAACTTAAGTGTACCTAATCATACCCCATGTATTGTGGGTCCCTATCACCACGGCATGGCGCGTCCTCAGGTTGCGGATAGAGGAGACGGCCTCCAAATATGGAGGGTAGCTGCGAATATATTGAATAAGCAGTCGTGGACAGCCGATAAGGGGTGGTCCTCCAGCTTGGGGGTTGGGCGAAGGGCTAACAACCCATCACCGTAAAAAAATAGCTTGTTACGAATCCCTACAATAAGCCTCGGAAAAGGACTGATTCTCTGGCACGACCACAGTAAAGGAATAAGGTTTTGAGATTTGGCACTTGGAACGTAACTAGTCTTTATAGAACAGGAGGGGTAACATTAGTAGCTAAAGTACTAGCTAGATATCGAATAGACTTCGTGGGAGTACAAGAGGTTAGGTTAGATGGGAATGGCATATCACAAATAGGAGATTACTTGTTGTATTATGGGGAAGAAAACAATAATCACCAATTAGGAACAGGATTCTTTGTTCATAAAAGAATAAAATCAGCAGTAAAAAAGGTCGAATTTATCAGTGACAGGTTATCATATTTAGTACTTAAGAGTAGATGGTGCGACGTCATAGTTATAAATGCTCACGCCTCTACAGAAGAGAAAGACGACCATATAAAGGATAGCTTCTATGAGGAATTAGGACATACTTTTGATCAGTTACCTAGATATCACATGAAAATTTTATTGGGGGATTTCAATGCTAAAGTAGGACGGGAGAATATTTTTAGATCAACTATTGGAAAAGAGAGCCTACACGTAATTAGTAGTGACAATGGAGTTAGATTAGTCAACTTTGCCACATCGAAAAATTTAATTGTCAAAAGTACAACATTCCCCCATAAGGATATACATAAATATACTTGGACTTCTCCAGATGGATTGACTCACAACCAAATAGATCACATCTTGATAGATAAACGGAGACATATTAGTATAGTAGACATTCGAACTTTCAGGGGTGCAGACTGTAATTCTGACCATTATTTGGTAATTGGAGAATTAAGAGAAAGACTATCAGTAGCCAAGAGAATAGAGCAACAAGTTAATATTACTAAATTCAATATTTTGAAATTAAAGGACGAGGAAACTACGCAAAATTATCAGGTCGAAATTTCGAATAGGTTTGCCACTTTAGAAAGTTCCGACGAAGTTGGAAAGAATTAGATGTTAACAGCGTGTGGGAAAATATCAGAGATAGTATCAAAATTGCAGCTGAGCAGAGCATAGGTTATTATGAAACTAAGAAAAATAAACCGTGGTTTGATGAAGATTGTTGCATGGTAGTAGAAAGAAGGAAACAGGCAAAATTGAAATTCTTACAGGATCCAGTTGAGGAGAAGAGAGATAATTATTTCAATGAAAGACGGGAAGCAAGTCGTACATTTAGGAATAAAAAGAGAGGTTACTTGAAGGAAAAACTGAATGAGGTAGAAACAAATAGTAAGAATAAAAACATTCGACATTTATATAAGGGTATAAAGGAATTTAAGAACGGATATCAGCCAAGGGTAAACGTGATCAAGGATGAGATTGGTGACTTGCTTGCAGACTCTCCATCAGTCCTAAACAGATGGAAAAACTATTTTGCGCAACTACTAAATGTACATAGGCCAAATAGAAATGATCGGGACGAAATTGAAATACAAACTTCTGAGACATTTATACCCGAACCCACGCTTTCAGAAGTCGAAATTGCGATAGAAAATCTGAAAAAGTACAAATCTCCAGGTATCGATCAAATTCCAGCAGAATTAATACAAGAGGGTGGAAGTGCATTATATAGCGAAATTTATAAACTTGTACTTGCTATTTTGGAAAAGGAAATTGTACCAGAACAATGGAAGGAGTCCATAATTGTACCTATTTTTAAGAAGGGGGACAAAACCAACTGTGGTAACTTTCGAGGAATATCACTTTTGTTGACGTCGTACAAAATTTTGTCCAATATTCTTTTGAGAAGATTAGTTCCGTACGTAGATGAAATTATTGGGGATCATCAGTGCAGTTTTAGGCGTAATAGATCGACTATTGATCAGATTTTTTGTATTCGGCAGATAATGGAGAAAAAATGGGAGTATAAGGGTACAGTGCATCAGTTATTCATAGATTTCAAAAAGGCATATGACTTGGTTAAGAGGGAAGTATTATATGATATTCTTATTGAATTTGGTATTCCCAAGAAACTAGTTCGATTAATTAAAATGTGTCTCGGTGAAACATACAGCAGAGTCCGTATAGGTCAGTTTCTATCTGATGCTTTTCCAATTCACTGCGGGCTAAAGCAGGGAGATGCACTATCACCTTTACTTTTTAACTTCGCTCTAGAATATGCCATTAGGAAAGTTCAGGATAACAGGCAGGGTTTGGAATTGAACGGGTTACATCAGCTTCTTGTCTATGCGGATGACGTGAATATGTTAGGAGAAAATCCACAAACGATTAGGGAAAACACGGAAATTTTACTTGAAGCAAGTAAAGCGATAGACAAAGTATATGATCATGTCTCGTGACCAGAATATTGTACGAAATGGAAATATAAAAATTAGAGATTTATCCTTCGAAGGGGTGGAAAAATTCAAATATCTTGGAGCAACAGTAACAAATATAAATGACACTTGGGAGGAAATTAAACGCAGAATAAATATGGGAAATGCGTGTTATTATTCGGTTGAGAAGCTTTTATCATCTAGTCAGCTGTCAAAAAATCTGAAAGTTATAATTTATAAAACAGTTATATTACCGGTTGTTCTGTATGGTTGTGAAACTTGGACTCTCACTCTGAGAGAGGAACATAGGTTAAGGGTGTTTGAGAATAAGGTGCTTAGGAAAATATTTGGGGCTAAGCGGAATGAAGTTACAGGAGAATGGAGAAAGTTACACAGCGCAGAACTGCACGCATTGTATTCTTCACCTAACATAATTAGGAACATTAAATCCAGACGTTTGAGATGGGCAGGGCATGTAGCACGTATGGGCGAATCAAGAAATGCATATAGAGTGTTAGTTGGGAGACCGGAGGGAAAAAGACCTTTAGGGAGGCCGAGACGTAGATGGGAGGATAATATTAAAATGGATTTGAGGGAGGTGGGATATGATGATAGAGACTGGATTAATCTTGCACAGGATAGGGACCGATGACGGGCTTATGTGAGGGCGGCAATGAACCTTCGGGTTCCTTAAAAGCCATTTGTAAGTAAGTAAGTACCTAATCATACCGCCTCCTAAGAAAAAGAAAATAATTCATTCCCAAGAACTTGAAATAATAGCAAAAGTAATAGAAAAGTGTGGTAATGTAGCCAAGAATAAGAGTCTTTCGCATTTAATTACTTAGGCCACTAAACGTGCGGCATATTATACTAGTGTGTCTGAATTTATGGTAAAAAAATTAGAAAAGAAAATTTGGAAAAAACAACGGAGGACTGTTGTCAACATAAATTAAAAATGGCAAGCCAATATAGATTTCGACATAATACAGTGCCTGCAGTGGATAATGGATAATCTGATTATTTCTTTGGATAACAAAGACGATAGTGATAGTGATAGTGGTGATAACAGCAGTGATGATGATGATTATTGTTGTTATTATTATTATTATTATTATTATTATTATTATTATTATTATCATTATTATTATTTTTTAAGTGATTCAGAATTAGCCACTCCATTGTAATGCGGCGCAGAATTATTCAGTCAGTGTTTTTATAATGCATGCTATATTGTATTTCTATTTTCAAACCTTCTCTCTCTTTATCCACTCCATCCACTACTAGTGGTAAACTACCCCCAACTCCGCATTCCTTCCAGGGTAGATGAGCTGTGTCATCGACAGTACTTTGTATTCAGCGTGCCCCAACCATCACAAAATGGCATTATCTCGTAAACGGTTAATTTGCAGATCCATATTTACTTAATTGTTTTTGCTTGTCTTGATTTTTACTTCTCATCCCAAAAATTTTTATTATCACTTTTGAAACACTCTGTATAGGCGATAGAAGCCCTTGTAAGCTACCATCTGACCAACATCTGGGTGTCGTGCAAGAGTTGTGAATGTAGTAGGTTTCATTGCTAACTGCAATTGGTTTGCCTTCTCGCTTGAATTTCTTGATGGCTCTCAACGTGCAATATGTGAATTGCGAATGTCGCTCCTTTCAATTAGTAGGCGTCTGTTGCTTTCTGTTCTCTACCATCGATACCTCAAGTTTCTTGAAAACTTTTCAACTTAGACGCTTGTTCCTTATAGACAATATTTTGGCGCAATTTTTTAAGTAAGCACAGCTTTGATAGAGGGTGCTCTCTTTTCTGCACATAATAGTTATTGATAGTAGTTTTCAATATATATAGATCGAAATCGTCTAAATCAGTTATTGGGCACAGGCGACTTTTATTCCTCCGCGGTGTCACTTCTTTGTCCACAAATTTTATGGTGGCCAAAGGCATGCCAGTCGCTTTGAAGACACGTCCACACACTTTTTTTTTTACCTAGGATGGTAAATACATTTTTGTTTGCTTCCATTTGGAATAATTTTGAAACACTTGTCACAGTCTCTCCTGTTTGCCCTCGAGTTATTCTTTGATATACTTAGATTGAATAGGAGATGTAATTATATCTTCTAGGCACTTAACACTAATTAAGCAACGACTAAATTATTACGGATAAGGTTCTACAAATCTATAAAATTATTGTAAAAAAGCGCGAAATCGCATTTTCTCCGTTCACTAGCACAATTGTACCTTAAGCGGGAAACTGTGTTTCCTGTAGCAGTTCCCGAAAAAAAAAATGACCACTGCGCATACAGAGTTGCGCATCTACCTGCCCCGACAACCTGCTGAGAGATGCTGTGAAGTACTACGGTTGTGGAAATTTCCACGACGCGTGATTCCAAACCCTGCTTGCAAAGGACGAAAACTGGTAGACTGCCAGACAACCCGAGCAAGGGTTAGGTAGGGGAGGTTGGACAAATGATTGACCCAGGATGTCTATTGTTCCCTTAGAGACCGCTATTCAGTGGAGTGCAATTTGTGTGGGGGGGGAAAAAAAAAAAAAAAAAAAACTTTTTAACGATCCCTTTCACAATTCATGAACATGGTGAAATAAGACCATAGTATTTTCAGAAACCTGACTATATACCAACCGTTTTGTTAACCACAAATCTTTTTAGCTCCAAACCTGGATTCTTTGGTTAGAAATCGTCATCTGACTAAACTACAGAAGTGTAGAGATTGTGCAGTTCATTTTTGTTTCCATTCAAATGCTCAGTTACTGGAATGAGATTTATTTTTGTCGTCTTCGGTGGCCATCGTCATTGGATCCAAAATTCGTGGTTTCAAACCCGGTCCAAAGCGCTAAATCATTAAAGGAAAGAAAGTCGAGAATAGTCCATCGCTGTAGAGCAGGTTAGCATGTCTAACCATGAAACAAGCGGACCTTGGTTCAAATCCTGGTTGGGACAAGTTACCTGGTTGGAGTTTTTCCCGAGGTTTTCCTCAACCAATTGAAGCAGAATTTCAGTGTTGGACCTCGGACGCATTTCGAAATCATTGCTTCACAAGTTATTATCATAATTATTGTAGTCCATATTAAGTTTACGGTACAGCTTGCCGTATACTTCCAAGAGCGCGACCGTTCGGCGGAACATATCGCTCACAGAACAGGAGTGGTTAGCACAATAAGTCTCAAGCAGCGGTGCAAGCCTTCGGATCCCTCCTACGTAAAAAAAGTCTAGAGTTCGATTCTTAGATTTATGGCACATTGGAAGGACTCCGAGCAAAATTTACTGTCCAGCTGTATATCACCAGCTGTTTTGCAAAGCCTCTTTTTTATTGGTCAACATCTCGATTGAAACTGACATTATGTCTCTGAGGATTAAAGTTTCGTAAGACCCGTTAGCAGACAAAGCAGCAATTCATGTAGAAACTTGAAGGATGGGCACAGTAAAGCAGTAGGCTGCATTGTATCCGGCTGAATAGCAAACAGGCTCTTAAACTAACTGTAAGTGAAATAACCGGTTTCACGAGGATGATAGCTAAGTAGTTTTCATTACTGGTTTTACGAATTTCGCAGCAATTCAGTCGTTTTATCATATTGCTATGATATTCTTGTTGGGCTATCATTTAAAAACTCATAGAAAAATGATAAAAATTAACTTCCGTTTATTAAAAAAAATGGTTTATTTAACAATCCTCGCAACTGCAGATGTTATATCAGCTCGCCAGTGTGCCGGAATTTTGTCCCGCAGAAGTTCTTTTACATGCCAGTAAGTCTATTGATATGAGCCTGTCGCATTTAACCACACTTAAATGCCATCGATCTGGGCCGGGATTGAACCCGCTACCTCGAGCACAGAAGGTCAGCGCTATACCGACTACGCTACCGAACCCGACTTCCGTTTCATGAATTGTACACAAAGGCATTCTTTATAATCCCAAAAGTAAAATGAACCTTAATTTGTGAACCTGGTGGCCAGCGATAAACGCGAAAAATGAGTTGTGGCTAAAGATATGTGCACGTTTAGTTTTAAATATAGTTGATCTTTTCTAGTATTATTCTTCACGTTCATTTTCGCGAATTTTACGTTTTCTTCCGTAAGATGGTGTATTTTTATTTTATTTTATTTTAACAGCAAATGATATCCCAGATCACACATAGCTGTAACAGATTGATCAACCTTTGAAGACAACAACTTTTATCACTTTCACTATCCTGCCATCTAGCGACTGCGAAAGAAGTCACGTTATAACTCTCATTTGAATAACATGGAGCAACTGTATTTCCATCTAGCGGTCGTTACTAATCGACAATAGCGAATCTGGTGGTTGTTCTCGTCCACATATTACCGTACTTAACATGGGATAACTCTCATTTGAATAGCATGGAGCAACTGTACTTCCATCTAGCGGTCGTTACCAATCGACATTAGCGATCCTGGTGGTTGTTCTCTTCCTTATATTACCGTATTTAACATGGGGATGGTCAATCTGTTGTGTAAGTGATCAGGGATGATATCTAGTTTTTTTGTGTAAATATTTGGTACTTAAATACTTTCACCTTGTCTTATTTATACACGTTGAATTGACTAAACGCGCTTTTGCCTCTCAGTTAATAGCTTAATCACTGCTTGGGAACATTGCTTTCGCCCTTTATGAATAATAAAAGAAGAATTTTGACGGCACTTCATACAATGAGTGTTCGTCAACAACCCCGCATATTTCTGCACAATAGAGAATTTAACGCTACCGTACTCCAGGCAATGAATCTTTGCAAACTATACTTAGTATGTTTAATATTTAGTTCCCAAAGGGAAGTAATGGTGTGAAGGTGGAGCGAAAAACTAAAATAAATCCGTCTTCTCATGTGGTGGAATACCGTAGCCATTTTAGATTTTAAGTAACTACTACACTTTTACTGCGTTACACTACTTTTGACCAATAAAACTGTACGAAAGGACGTCTTTTAACCAATCATAGCTGCTTATCGCACAATTTTATCACTTCCCTAGCATTTGTTTATTTTTATCGGTTCCCTATTATTTGTTTGTTTTTATCACTTCCATGGCATTTGTTTCTTTGTTTGGCAACATTTCAAACTGCAAATTCTTCACGGTATTATAAAATATGCTTTGTGATCGTCATTTGTTTCCCGCATAGACAGTCGACTGAAAATGGCGGCTCCATTCAAACGTTCTGGTGCTAATATTAGTGAAATAGAATTTTAGTAAGTCAATTAATATCTATTTTATTGTATTAGAGTACGTTATTTCTTCTAATCTTCATATACTTTCTTATGTTTTTATCACCTCTCTACCATTCTTTGTTTGGCAACATTTCAAACTGCAAATTCTTTACGGTACTATAAAACACGCTTTGCAATCGTCATTTGTTTACCGCATAGACAGTTAACTGAAAATGGCGGCTCCGTTCAAACGTTTTGGTGAAGCTAACATTAGTGAAATAGAATTTTAGTAAGTCAATTAATATTTTATTGTTTTAGAGTACTTTATTTCTTCTAATCTTTATATACTTCCTTCTAATCGTGTAATAGTCAATTAAATCCTCGAGTTTTGATTTTCTCTAGATAAATCAAAACTTCTAGTGAGATTACTGTTGATAATGATGTTACGAGAGGTCTGCAATAAAATGGTAAATTATTGCAACTTACTGTATGTTGCAGTTTGTCCATTCCACTGATTTGGAGATAACACAAAGTTAAATTAATTATTACGTTGTTTCACTACATCTTACCATCCATAATGTCCTTCAACTAAATAATACCTATATCAAATATTATAATAATCTTTCATTAAATTCGTTCAATAATATTATTAATTGCGACATTATCGCGAAAATTAGGATTGATCTTGAGGACATACCAGATTCCCTAGCTTAATGCATTATGCAAAGAAGAAGAAAATTAAGAACACAGTAATTAAGTCATTAGACTCATTACACATTACCTTTATCTGTCGTTCATCGTCTTTGTTGAAGAATTGAGAACTTTGGCTAGTTGTTTCGACAGTTTTGTGAGGATCATTAATCAACATTAGACATTATTCACAAATAGCGAAACTCTCTGATCATCTGATCAATATGTACGGACACAAGACAAGGCACAAACAGATGTAAATTTCAAATTCCCTTCCGGAATTCGAATCTGGATCCGCAGGTTTGTTAGAAGAACGCTGCAACTCCAGCCACAGCGAAAAAGGACAATTGTATTTTGTATAATAAATCTATTATTTCCAAAATTTGACAATAGCAAACGACGCATCTTCAAATTACTTAGCCTACTTTTTAAACATAAAAATGACATGCACACGTTCAGAACAGTTAGTGACGTTCGGGACCCGCAGATTGCGGTTCCTTATTCTGAGAATTTAGAGGTGAGCTACCATTGTGGAGTAACGGTTACCATGTCTGACCATGAAACGAGTAGATCTTGGTTCAAATCCTGGTTGGAACAGGTTGCTTAGTTTCAATTTTTTCCGAAGTTTTCAATCAATCAATTGAAGCAAAATTTCTGGGTAACTTTCAGTGTTGGACTCATCATAAATACACTTCCCCTCCTTCATTATCATCTCCATTTCTTTCCCATATTTCAGGTTTGCGCCGTCACCGAACTTGGAGCCCGTATTGTGTGGTCATTAGTTGGTGGTGGTAGTGCTATGTATCGTGGGAACTCTCTTGGGCTCATGACAGCTCGTGGAACTGGGTTTGCGGGACCGCCATGATGCCTATGTGTAAAGGTAAAAGGGATTCTGCAGGCAATGCGTTCGGGAACAGTCCGCGACGGAAATTGTAGCCTTAAGGCATGCACATCTTTCCATTCCGAGTAGTATAATTGGGTAGGCGTAAACTGCACACTTTGATCCGGAAACTGCACACCGCTTGTCGAGGGACCCACTAATCCTACCCGGATACTGCACATTGATTCACGAGGGTTTTATCAATGCTACCCGGAAACTGCACAATTTACAAAATAGGCTATGTTTCTTTTACATTTGGCTGATTTTACATTGAAACTTCGCTTATTTACTTCCTTCCTTCATTGCTTTGCAGTTTGTACAGGGACATCATTTTATTTTTACTAACATTTCTAATATTAACCTGGCTATACCTTTGGATTAACGGTTGAGAACCGGAAACACTATTTGCTACCTCCTTCCACGACTGGAGTTCGACGGTACTGGCGTAAAATACAAACAAATCACTTTACTAGGTATAGGAGGGAAGAAAAGTAGTTCATCCATTTACGTAAACTAGTAAATATCGCGATTTTGAGTTTGATCATTTTCATTGGGTTTTTGTTTATTCAAAATACAGTACAGTATTAACAATAAGTGTTCTTACTCACGAACTGAGCTATCCATTCGGACGTATTCATTATGCAGTGTACATTATAATGTCTGCAGCACATTAGCTTACAATAGGCCTATAGAGAATGAGGTTAAATTGAAAAATAATCATAATATAGAGACATTTAAACACATTTTTGAAAATGGTACACATTCATTTCGATACAGGCTTCAGTTCTTTTGTGCATATTAACACACTATAGACTATTGTACCTAATTCCAATTACCAGTTTCGTCCTTCGTACTAGTAACTCATGTTGAAATAATTCTGACCTACTCTATAAAAGAGTACCTTACGTACTGTAAATTCAACCTTCACTTCTGTCCGATCCGAAAAGATAAAATTACTGTCATGCTATCCACTGTCTATCCAAGTGGTTATGTCGCAGGGTCGTAGAAAGGGGAAAAATCACGTGACAGTGAATTACTTAACGAGGCCCTTTTATTTAAGTTATTTTAAACAGTTGTATAATATTACGTAGATGTACAATTCCTAACAGAAATTAATGTTTTCAGAAAAGAGCTAAGACAGCCCAGAAACTAGCCTTTACAGAGGAGCGAGCAGAAGCGGGTGGGGGAAGCCGGGATGCGACGTAGGCAAACGGACGACAGTACCTGTGCGAAAATATGATTCAATATTGAAAGCTCTTTCGTCACTGGAAAAGGCGAAAATATTTCTGGAACATACTATATTCACTAACTCAGTACTGTGTACTATGACCGTAAGGCGACTTTGACTGCATTGGAAGTTTACTGGTAGAGGGGGTGGGAGTGAAGTACATTCAAAAACTCAGGTACAATAAAAATTGAAGTAAAAATAAAATGATGTCCCTGTATAAGTCTCAGTTTGTATGTCCATAAGTTGATTCACGAATTTATACAATGAAGGATGACTGTTGTAAAAACTGAGATTAAAATGCTTGCAAAATGATTCACAGCCATTTGTTGTGCGAGAGGTCGATGCAGTCATGGCTGCATATACAGTAGGAGGGAAAATTGTATCTTCGGAGATGTACAGTTACCCTTAAAAAGAATGAGACGATTCTTGGTCGTCGGAAGTTAAAGTTCTACAGCGCGGTTCACTCGATATCGACGTAACGATAAGTACCATGAAAATTAGAACAAGAATTGTTACAAGGACCACAAGGACAAGGACCAGAATAAGGATCACGAAGAAGACAGCCATTTAAGGCCACGATTTCACAACTTAGCTCGGGTAACAAAATATCATTGCTTCTCTGTACCGAATGGCAAATGCCTGCTATCGGATCTACATTCTGGACTGCTGCTGCCACTGTCTTGTCTCGGTAGTTCATATAGTAGCGTGTCGGTTCCTCCGTATAACCGACACGTCTCGTGTTCGATCCCAGGTGAAACTTTTTTTTTATTGAGTTATAATTAATTTGTTCAGAGTTTCTCTACTATCTAATTTGTTGAAAAATATGGAATAATTTATGTCCAATTTTTGGGTCTTACAATTGGGCTAAACCTCGTCAAAAAAATAAATCTTACTTGGAAGTTAAAAGTATTCTTCCTCAAACAAAAATCATAAAAAAAACTAAAAGAGACCTGTTAACTTAAAATCTTGTCCACATACCATCAGCTTCTATTACAGCTCTAAGTCGATCCGGCATGAATATCACGAGATTGTGGAATAAGTTCTGATCCCCGGCGAGATCTTCCCAGGTGTCAACAACTTGATCCCACAATTCGTCTCGATTTCGAGGGCGTCGGTGGGCATAGGTGGCTATCCTTCTCTTTTTCAATTCCGCCCATAAATTTTCCATGACATTCAAATCAGGTGACTTCGGAGGCCAATTAATGATTTCGATCTCGGGTCTCCTTTGAAACCATCTATGAATGCTTGCGGCATAGTGCACGGGATGGTTACTCTGCTGGAACAGCAATGTTCCTTCGGAAAAACGTTCTCGGACGGAAGGAAGGAAGATATTTTTCAGAATGTGCTTGTAAGTTACCGCATTAAACCGGCCATCGATGTGTTCTATAACGCCAGGTCCAACGTAAGACATCCACGATATGTTAAAGCGCCCCGATCTTTCACGTCGGTGCACATAGCGCTGATCATGTCGGAGACCATCCTCATGATAGACATGGACAGGACCTTCGTAATCACTCGAAATGGTTGTTTCTTTGGAGAAAATTACATTTCTCCAATCGAAATCCACTCGATTGGTAGCGAAGGCAAGACGGTTGACAGCTTGTGCTTCCCCCAATATTTCCATTTGCGCAGCCCTCCGGCTCCTAATACCGCGGTTCTTCAACCTGCTGATCACAGTCTGTGAAGATCCGGGAAAGTTAGATGCTGCTCTTATTTCGTTAGCAGTCCGAAAGAGGTCCAGTCGAACTGTCTCGAATAAGAGAGCATCCTCTTCCAATGAAGAAATCCGCGGACGCCCAGGAATAGGGCGATTTTCGACCTCCCCTGAATTTTGGTAACTATGAATCCCCTCGCGGCTGTACTTCCAGGAACACCGACCAAACGGCCAGCAGATCTAGCTCCATATCCAGCCTCAACTAGAGCTATAACTCGGTGTCTCATGTCACGTCGGTTCGCCATTAAGATGAGAAATGAGGGATGACGATAATACTTTAGTGTAGACATGACTATTTAACGTGATATAGAATTATTGAAATAAGGGGCATCTTGCACAGTAAGAGTTAATAGATCAACCCTAAATTAAATATTTAAATAACAGGATATAACAGGAAGTCCAATTGTTGCGAAACTAATCAAATTAAATCTAATTCCATTAAGTAAACAACACCACATTGCTACAGCTAAATTGTAGGTTATTAACATAAGCATTGAATAGGTCCGTGCTTATGCGTTGGACGACAAAACCAAACATCGAAAGTTCGAATGTTGCCGAGGAATATAACTTCTTGCTTTGTATAATGTAAATCAGACTTCTAACTACATTCATATTTCTTACATTACTTATTAATATTTATAGCCAACATTGAATTTGTAAAGAAAAGACTTTAGAAATCTCATGTGGAATTTGTGATCTGTAGTGACATAAACGTAGATTATCTCTCGGAACTTTTCCGTAAAAGTAAATTAAATTCACTCCTTGAAACTGGAAACCTTAGTCGTAGGGTCATTTTCCCACCTCCATATAAACTGAAGTAGCACAGCCATTGATAAAAGTTTTTTTACACAGAATTAGACTGACATAACCTATTCGACAGAACCTATAATCAATGGCTTGTCTGAACATGATAAACAAATCCTAAGAGTTTCCAATGTCACTGAACAATTTCAAAATATTAATTTAAAAACTAAAAAAGGGTCGTAAATGCTGTAGCCTATCTAGTGATTATTTACATTTATGTCTACGAAATGAATCTTGGGAAAACGTATATGATACTGATACTACTGATATTAAGAGTAAATGTATTGTATTTTTCACTTAATTTCAGAATCACTTCAGTGGATGTTCTCCACTCAATGTTGTAAAAAAATTCAAAAGTAAAAACATGTAGATAACGCAGGGACTTAAAAATCTCATGTATTAAAAAGAAGAATCTATATGTAATGAGTTGCAATGTAATGATCCTAATGTTCATAAATACTACAAGAATTACAGTGTAATTTATCAAAAATTATGAAAGAGGGAAATAGAATACATTTGAATAGAAAAGTACAAAATTCAGATAATGCAATTAAAGCTATTCGGAATATTATTAAAGTTAAACTTGTAGATATCCTAAGAAAGAAAATATTTTTTCATTAAAACCAGTGATTATAAAGTAGAGGATCCCAAATCTATTGCAAATTCTTTTAACGTCTTATAGTATATAGTAAATAAATATTATAGACAAATTAAACATTCAAGATTTTGCAAAAGATACTGCAATTGGTAACTTAACAGATGCATTTAATAATTAGTATTAATATATGTAATTAGTCAATAACTGCAAAAGTGCTTTTTCATTCAATCATAACATAAATAAAATTGAATGCACATTAAATTAAACACTATTGCAAACACGTAGATAAAATAGTTCAAATCAACTGAAGGGGTGAGAATGAAATAATCCAAAGCCACACTTTTAACAAAAATTGTTTTTGTGGGAGTGCATTTCTTATACATATGGGAAAGCTGCTAATAAAATATTGTAATAATTACTCAACAAATGACATAGCCTAAGGACTCTAAACCTTTATAAAAGTGTGTCTGTGTGGCTTAGGAATATTTTTTAATTTCATTTTAATTGTTAGTTTTTAATATATATGCATTTACATTGTATGTGTGTATAAATGCATTCATTAGATTAACGTTTATAATATTATAGCTTGTAATTTTGTATTGTCTGTGATCATTAACACCTAATCTGAGGACTTTTTAAAACTCTATTTGAACGTTATTTAGCTATTTCAAAGTTATTTAGACAAAAAAAAATCGTCGCGTAGACGAGGAATCGAACTCGCACTCTTCTACACAACACGCAGAAGTCTTAGCGTCTGAGCTATTGAAACGACACGAAAGTTTTCCTTTCTGTGCGAATTGTCAATCTAGTCATGAAGGTTCATTGTCGATTTAACTACACGATTTATGTATATATTTATCTTTTATTTACGCAATATTATAATATTTTTTGCAGTTTTTGAAGTGAATTTCGGAACGATGCTAGTAAGAAACCAAATAGCCTGAATTTAAGTAACTCAATATTCGTTATCTTGTGTATCAGTGCTCTGGTCTCTGATCATGCGCAGTGTCTTACATCTGAGACTTAGGAATATTCAATCGTCTCATCCTTTTCTAGGGAAACTGTACGTTTCTCAAGTCTAGTGTCTATCGGTTTTACCTCAGCCAGTTCCATAGCGAAGAAATCCTCGAATATATATACATTATTCCAAAAATCATTCTGAGCCATTGTCCTATCTCAGTGTCTTCTTTGTACTCCTTCGCTAGCCCTATACACTGTATTTTACGCCACCATGCTTGCACACCTTCAGGTTAAACAGGGTTCTATAAACTTAGAGATTCAATAATAAGATGGAAGTGGCAACCTATAAAATAACGCATTCCCAAGTTTTCACTACTGCAGCATATATAGCTAGATCAAAATCTATTACTACATTAGATGGAGTGAAGCTCACGTTGCACGCTGCACATTTATTTATAACTAGCCGTACCCGTGCGCTCCGCTGCACCCGTTAGAAATAAATATAAAGTAATTACATAATTAAAATAGAACATATGATCCAGGGCACATTCGTGTTTCATAGAAGGATAAATCGTTTAATGTGTTACTTAATTTAAATTGCATCCAAATAATTAAAATGCGATCATTTTGGTCCAGAGACCACTCATTGGTGCAATGACAATTCCTTTAACATGTTTCTAATTTTTATTACACGCAACCATAGTTTAATGAACATTGACAACATTTAGATTTAATGCGTATACTTTATTTTACTTGTTATAGGTTTCCATTGAATTATGGTAATAACTTAATTTTAACCATTGCTTTCTACGTATTCAGTAAATGGCGTTTGGCCCACTATGGTTCTGAACCTTCAAATGACTTAAATTATATTGTATTATATTTTATTATATTATATTATATTATATTATATTATATTATATTATATTATATTATATTATATTATATTATATTATATTATATTATATTATATTATATTATATTATATCAGAAGTTACTGTAATAACATTATAGCATTATGTCCATCTAGAGAAACTACACTTTCCCATGGTGAAATAATAATTAATTATACAAATCGGTTAATTTAGCTTCCGATATTACTTCATACAAACACAGAAACATTCTCTGTAGGCTATCTTTCATAGCTTTCGATTGTTGCTGTCCAAGGCCCCTTATAGACGAAGTCATTTGTTTTTTATTTTATTATACGGCCTTAGATGACAGTTATTTTAATTTTAAAACTCATTTATCTCATTAAATATCAGTCCTATCAAAATTTTTAAGGAATAAAACTTATCGCAAATTATTTTTAAAGAAACTTTTGTTATGTAACATTTTTCACAAAAATCAATAATAAGCGAGATATTTCGATTTATTTAATTCAGGCCTCCTTATAACCCCCTTTTTAAATAATGTATTTTGAATGTCATATATCCTAAAATCTAAGTTACAACGAACATAATTTATATTCCAATTTTCATCGAAATACGTTCATCCATTATCGCGTGAAAAGGTAATAAACATACATACAGACAGACAGACAGACAGACAGACAGACAGACAAACAAAAATTTCAAAAAGCGATTTTCGGTTTCAGGGTGGTTAATTATATATGTTAGGACCAATTATTTTTGGAAAATCGAAAATTACCAGAAAAATTTCGGCTACAGATTTATTATTAATATAGATTTTCTGCAATACCTTTTCATACGTTTGAACACTTTAGTTAGGTAAAGAACAAAAAATCAAAGAGCATATTGATCATTCTTTAAGCAGTGAATTGTAAATATTTGGTATAAAAACTGAATACAATAAGGAAAAGTTCTTGCCATGTATTTATTTTAGTAGGTTATTTAACGACGCGTTATCAACAGCTTAGGTTATTTAGCGTCTGAATGAGATGAAGGTGATAATGCCGGTGAAATGAGTCCGGGGTCCAGCACCGAAAGTTACCCAGCATTTGCTCATATTGGGTTGAGTGAAAACCCCGGGAAAAAACCTCAACCAAGTAACTTGTCTCGACCGGGAGTCGAACCCGAGCCATGTGGTTTCGAGGCCAGACGCGCTAACCGCTAATTCACAGGTGTGGACCCGTCCATGTATATTGTATCAAATCCACATAAATTGGCCAGGTTGGAAACACAGGTAAAAATAATTATTCCATTCTCTTTGTCATTGAAAAGAACGATATCTTCGCATCTGTTAGTAATAAAAGTTTAAATGACTCAGTGTCATGAACTTCAGGGTGCGATTTAGATAGAACAGACAGACTGAAGTTTTCTCCGCGATCTGTATAAGTTATCTTATATTCGAGATATGTCACGCACTCTCAGGTTTTATGTAAGCAAGTTTTGACAAACAGCATGAAATATTTTTTATAATTTACTATGAACATCTTCGATGGCTTTTCTTTTCGTAGCTGCATTAATAATTATTTGGCGATTTAATATGCTAATGCCCACCACATGTTATGCTCACCGCGTTCTCTAATAATTTTCATATTGTTCAGCAAGCTATAAATTTCCGCATTGCATTTTCTAACACAATACCTTCACATCATTTCATAGTTTCTCAATTCTTTGGCTTTATAAAATTTATAGCACTTATATACCAGCACTAAATTTCCCCGTTCACTTTCAGATATATACAAACGCCCCATTTCGAACAAAATTAAAATAGTTTTGTAAATTAAAACTATGTATAGTAGCGGCAAAGCAGGTAGAAAACATTTTGGCGTCCAGTTTCCATATGACCGTAATCCAGGTAGAAAATGTTGGCGTGCAGTTCCTATATGACCGAAAACCAGATAGCAGATTTTGGTGTGCAGTTTCCAACGCCCGGTATAATGGACCCACCCAAGCGATCTATCTGCGAGGTCAGTCCCAGCCCGTGCTCCATTCGTAAGTTTGCACTAATCTTGTCAGCAATAGGTTCGTGCCAACTAAAGAGTTTGTAATATATAACTAGAGACACCATTTGCGCTAGTGTTGCGTACAAAATTGAACCGCTGTTCGGCCGCCATTAAAGGGAGTTGATGCTTCGCATGGAGTGCGAGCTGCTCATGCTTATTGAGGAGTACGAATAAATATAAGTACACTTGAAGGGAAATAATAAGAAAATGGTGAAATACTTCGCCGCAAATAATTGTTCGAACATAGCTACTACTGTAAGATGCTCAGAAAAGCAGGCATATCTTAATATTTTGAAGAATATTGCAAATGCAGTTCGGCCTTTGAATGTGTTTACAAAATGTTGAAACATTTTCTTGGATAAAGTTTTTCCAGAAACACATTAATCAGGTTTATATGGTTGATTTCAACAACTATGTAAGGATTGGGTGCCATCACATTGCAGTGGATTGTAATAGCAGAGTGCATAAGACAATCCTCAGACATCTGTATAAAACTGTTTTGTTTCACAATAAATGAATTAATAATGTAATTTCTGTTTTGTGCAGTATGTACTTCTAGTTTTCGGTTGTATTAAATGCAAACAATTGAGTGAAAATATAGCTGATGGCCTAGCTTGGCCTATTATTGCCACTACTACTAGGTCTGTTATTACCACTACTACTAAGCCTACTATTACCACTACTACCTGGGGCCTGTTTCTCAAAACTCACGGACTAGTAATACTAGTATGTACAGTAGTAATATTAGTTTATTTTACAAGTCTGTGTTTCTAGAAACTACAAGGGTAAAGTAGTAGTTACCAGTTCACAGACTAGTAATATTGGTCAATTTCACCAGTTCAAAAGTGATTCTGTTTCTCAAAATGCTAATCTAGTTGATTATACTAGTATTTAACAGGAATATTCCTACAAGACTCTAAAGACTGGTGATTTCTATATTATCAGTTACCAGTGGCAATCTTTCTCAGATAATCAAAACAAAATATTGTAGTTATTTTTTTTAATAAATGTGGTTTAGTGATTTCGATTGAAGTAGTAAAGAAGTTGTGAGAAGAGCTAAAACTATATCGAGAAAGAACAATTATTAATCCTTTACGGGAGCATTGTTTAAATATAATGAACGGTTTAAATAAAGTGCTGAAAAGCTTGGAGAGTTGTTAAATATAGTGGGACCTGCCATAACAAGACAAACAAATAGAAGTCATGCATTATCAGCAAAGTTTCAAATACAAATTGCTCTACAAATCGGGATGTTGATTATTTTCCAATGCCATTTGGTTTTTCTGCCCTAGACCACCAACACATGCAGATTCTTTTCCTAATAATCTAATACCAATTCATCAACTGCAGTAATTTTTGCTGGCTTTCCTCTTCCACTGCCAGTTCTTCTGACATTGTCAATTTTAGCCTACAAATTAAATACAAAACGACACTAATTTATGAATAGATCGAACGTAAAACTGAAAAAAAAATTAGCGATTTTTTCAAGTCATAAGTGGCATCCATGTCGCCAGTAGACTCACTTGCTACATAATGTGTTCATATTATGATACTGTGAACTTGAATTGGTACTCGTCAAAGTTGCTTTCTTAATGTTGGGGCAATAAGTGTCCCTAACGTATGCATAATCTTTGTTCTGAAGTATCAGTTCCATAGCCTCACTTATTACAAATTTTTTTGTCCAGTCGTTTACTTTATCATTTTTGTTATTATGCTTGAAAACGCACAGAATGATATATCCTTTGAGTCATTAATCATATTGAGTATAGTTAATTTGCTTTCAATTGATGGAATTTCAAGAGAAGAGAGAAGTAAGAACCAAAACACAAACAACTTAGCCACCTAACCTCAAATAACAATACCTACCGATGGGTATAAACAAATGAACTCAATCAGCTGACTAGTTAAAGAGATCATGTGACTAGTGAAAAATTGTCACAAGTTACTAGACTGGTGAAATAGTTTGAGAAACAGAATCTACTAGAGCTGGTGAAATATATTCTGGTAACTAGTAACTGGTGAACTACTAAACTAGTATTTTTGAGAAACAGGCCCCTGGTCTATTATTACCACTACTACTACGTCTCATTACTACTAGGCATACTAATACTATTACCATTACTACTAGGCCTACTATTACCACTATTACTAAGCCTGCTATTACCACTACTACCTGGTCTATTATTACCACTACTACCAGGTCTCATTACTACTAGGCCTACTATTACCGCTACTACTAAGCCTGCTATTACCACTACTACCTGGTCTATTATTACCACTACTACTAGGTCTCACTACTAGGCCTACTATTACCACTACTACTAAGCCTGCTATTACCACTACTACCCGGTCTATTATTACCACTACTACTAGGTCTCTTTACTACTAGGTCTACCATTACCGCTACTACTAAACTTGCTATTACCACTACTACCTGGTCTATTATTACCACTACTACTAGGTCTCTTTACTACTAGGCCTACCATTACCGCTACTACTAAGCCTGCTATTACCACTACTACCTGGACTATTATTACCACTACTACTAAGCCTGCTATTACCACTACAACCTGGTCTATTATTACCACTACTACTAGGTCTCATTACTACTAGGCCTACTATTACCGCTACTACTAAGCCTGCTATTACCACTACTACCTGGTCTATTATTACCACTACTCCTAGGTCTCATTACTACTAGGCCTACCATTACCGCTACTACTAAGCCTGCTATTACCACTACTACCTGGTCTATTATTACCACTACTACTAGGTCTCATTACTACTAGGCATACTAATACTATTACCACTACTACTAGGCCTACTATTACCACTACTACTAAGCCTGCTATTACCACTACTACCTGGTCTATTATTACCACTACTACCAGGTCTCATTACTACTAGGCCTACTATTACCGCTACTACTAAGCCTGCTATTACCACTACTACCTGGTCTATTATTACCACTACTACTAGGTCTCATTACTACTAGGCCTACTATTACCACTACTACTAAGCCTGCTATTACCACTATTACCTGGTCTATTATTACCACTACTACTAGGTCTCTTACTACTAGGCCTACCATTACCGCTACTACTAAGCCTGCTATTACCACTACTACCTGGTCTATTATTACCACTACTACTAGGTCTCTTTACTACTAGGCCTACCATTACCGCTAATACTAAGCCTGCTATTACCATTACTACCTGGTCTATTATTACCACTACTACTAGGTCTCATTACTACTACGCCTACTATTACCACTACTACTAAGCCTGCTATTACCACTACTACCTGGTCTATTATTACCACTACTACTAGGTCTCATTACTACTAGGCCTACTATTACCGCTACTACTAAGCCTGCTATTACCACTACTACCTGGTCTATTATTACCACTACTACTAGGTCTCATTACTACTAGGCCTACCATTACCGCTACTACTAAGCCTGCTATTACCACTACTACCTGGTCTATTATTACCACTACTACTAGGTCTCATTACTACTAGGCCTACCATTACCACTACTACTAAGCCTGCTATTACCACTACTACCTGGTCTATTATTACCACTACTACTAGGTCTCATTACTACTAGGCCTACTATTACCACTACTACTAAGCCTGCTATTACCACTACTACCTGGTCTATTATTACCACTACTACTAGGTCTCATTATTACTAGGCCTACTATTACCACTACTACTAAGCCTGCTATTACCACTACTACCTGGTCTATTATTACCACTTCTACTAGGTCTCATTACTACTAGGCCTACTATTACCGCTACTACTAAGCCTGCTATTACCACTACTACCTGGTCTATTATTACCACTACTACTAGGTCTCATTACTACTAGGCCCACTATTACCACTACTACTAAGCCTGCTATTACCACTACTACCTGGTCTATTATTACTACTACTACTAGGTCTCATTACTACTAGGCCTACTATTACCACTACTACTAAGCCTGCTATTACCACTACTACCTGGTCTATTATTACCACTACTACTAGGTCTCATTACTACTAGGCCTACTATTACCACTACTACTAAGCCTGCTATTACCACTACTACCTGGTCTATTATTACCACTACTACTAGGTCTCGTTACGACTAGGCCTACTATTACCACTACTACTAGTAGGTTTATTATTCCACTACTACTAGGCCTACTATTATCACTACTAGTAGTAGGTTTATTATTCTACTACTACTAGGCCTACTATTACCACTACTACTAAGCCTGCTATTACCACTACTACTAGGTCTGTTATTACCACTACTACTAGTTTTCATTACTACTAGGCCTACTAATATCACCAAAACTATCATTACTACTAGGCCTACTATTACCACTACTACTAGGTCTATTATTACCACTACTACTAGATTTCATTACTACTAGGCCTACTAATATCACCAAAACTATCATTACTACTAGGCATACTATTACCACTACTACCAGATCTATTATTACCACTACTACTAGGTCTCATTACTAATAGGCCTACTAATACCACCAAAACTAGACCTACTATTACCACTACTACTAGGCATACTATTATCACTACTACTAGGCCTACTGATACCATCAATATTAGGCCTGCTATTACTAGACCTACTGTTATCACTACTACTAGGCTTACTAATACCACCAATACTAGACCTACTATTACCACTACTACTAAGCCTGCTATTACCACTACTACCTGGTCTATTATTACCACTACTACCAGGTCTCATTACTACTAGGCCTACTATTACCGCTACTACTAAGCCTGCTATTACCACTACTACCTGGTCTATTATTACCACTACTACTAGGTCTCATTACTACTAGGCCTACTATTACCACTACTACTAAGCCTGCTATTACCACTATTACCTGGTCTATTATTACCACTACTACTAGGTCTCTTACTACTAGGCCTACCATTACCGCTACTACTAAGCCTGCTATTACCACTACTACCTGGTCTATTATTACCACTACTACTAGGTCTCTTTACTACTAGGCCTACCATTACCGCTAATACTAAGCCTGCTATTACCATTACTACCTGGTCTATTATTACCACTACTACTAGGTCTCATTACTACTACGCCTACTATTACCACTACTACTAAGCCTGCTATTACCACTACTACCTGGTCTATTATTACCACTACTACTAGGTCTCATTACTACTAGGCCTACTATTACCGCTACTACTAAGCCTGCTATTACCACTACTACCTGGTCTATTATTACCACTACTACTAGGTCTCATTACTACTAGGCCTACCATTACCGCTACTACTAAGCCTGCTATTACCACTACTACCTGGTCTATTATTACCACTACTACTAGGTCTCATTACTACTACGCCTACTATTACCACTACTACTAAGCCTGCTATTACCACTACTACCTGGTCTATTATTACCACTACTACTAGGTCTCATTACTGCTAGGCCTACTATTACCACTACTACTAAGCCTGCTATTACCACTACTACCTGGTCTATTATTACCACTACTACTAGGTCTCATTATTACTAGGCCTACTATTACCACTACTACTAAGCCTGCTATTACCACTACTACCTGGTCTATTATTACCACTACTACTAGGTCTCATTACTACTAGGCCTACTATTACCGCTACTACTAAGCCTGCTATTACCACTACTACCTGGTCTATTATTACCACTACTACTAGGTCTCATTACTACTAGGCCCACTATTACCACTACTACTAAGCCTGCTATTACCACTACTACCTGGTCTATTATTACTACTACTACTAGGTCTCATTACTACTAGGCCTACTATTACCACTACTACTAAGCCTGCTATTACCACTACTACCTGGTCTATTATTACCACTACTACTAGGTCTCATTACTACTAGGCCTACTATTACCACTACTACTAAGCCTGCTATTACCACTACTACCTGGTCTATTATTACCACTACTACTAGGTCTCGTTACTACTAGGCCTACTATTACCACTACTACTAGTAGGTTTATTATTCCACTACTACTAGGCCTACTATTATCACTACTAGTAGTAGGTTTATTATTCTACTACTACTAGGCCTACTATTACCACTACTACTAAGCCTGCTATTACCACTACTACTAGGTCTGTTATTACCACTACTACTAGATTTCATTACTACTAGGCCTACTAATATCACCAAAACTATCATTACTACTAGGCCTACTATTACCACTACTACTAGGTCTGTTATTACCACTACTACTAGATTTCATTACTACTAGGCCTACTAATATCACCAAAACTATCATTACTACTATGCATACTATTACCACTACTACCAGATCTATTATTACCACTACTACTAGGTCTCATTACTAATAGGCCTACTAATACCACCAAAACTAGACCTACTATTACCACTACTACTAGGCATACTATTATCACTACTACTAGGCCTACTGATACCATCAATATTAGGCCTGCTATTACTAGACCTACTGTTATCACTACTACTAGGCTTACTAATACCACCAATACTATACCTACTATTACCACTACTACTAGGCCTACTATTACCACTACTACTAGGCCTACTGATACCATCAATATTAGGCCTACTATTACTAGACCTACTATTATCACTACTACTAGGCTTACTAATACCACCAATACTAGACCTACTATTACCACTACTACTAGGCCTACTATTACCACTACTGTTGCATTAAAAAGCTTGTACTGACTTCAGACCTGGTGGTCATCAACAATACAATGAATAGATTGTTTTATGATAAAATTTATTCTCATTATGTTTTAAATCAGTGTTTCCAGAATTTTTATGATCTTATAGGCCTATTTCACCACTAAACTTTTTTCTTAAGCACCATATACCTTCCTCTTCCTTTGCATGAAAGGACTGAAATATTGATCATTTTAAATATTACAGTAAATATCAATTACTATGTCCTTAAAACAATACTGGTAGGCCTAATACGGAAAATTCATGTTGGCATGGCCATTATTCAATATTTCACTTACTTATCCCAAATGTATATGGGTGATTTAATTTATTTTTTATAATATTGCCAAAGATGAATCATTATAATATTTCAATAAATATAGCGCTCCTCTCCCATTCATCTCCATTTCATCACGACTCATCCTTGGTAAAAGATGTTTAAAACAGTGTCTATCACCAGACTACATCAATGTATTGTGGTACTGCTTTCGAATTTCGCGCCGCAAACACTGCCTTTAATGGCGGATGTTAGCCGATTCAATTTGTGACATTTTCCTTGCCTGCCACTCACGGGTATGTGTCTCTAGTAAGTATTACAAACTCTTTGGTTCCAACAAGCGGTTCATGGCTCAGTTCATTACGGTTCCTGTACTATCTTATGGGCATGCGCTAGTTGAGCATTTACTATGGGATTGAAACTGGACTGGACGCTGTTGGAACGCTTTCACGGATCATTATGTACTAAATCCAGAGATGCTATAACTGTGATCATCTTTGCTAAGAACGGGATGCTTAATTATTATCGTTTCGCAGCTAATTCTAATTGCAGAAAATATAATTCCGATAATTTTCTATAAAAAGATGACAAAAAATATGGAAGGTAAGAATTCCGCTAATTCAATGTCGTGTATTGTGGGACTATCATCTAAAAATAGTTCTTTTTTTAAATTATTAATTTATGTTCGTTATTTATTATACTTTTAATCAAAGTTGCATGTTGAAATTGTAATTAACTATTTCAATACCCAATTAATTATCATTATCTTTCTTTTTGGCGAAAATTTAAATTAAATCTCTAGTTTTATTATTCGTCTGCACTGTCACTTTTCATCTTACCTCATTGTTGTGAACAGTCGATCACGTCTTTCTATCCAAGAGACGTTGGTGAGCTTATCAGTGGCGCTGGGTATCCAACTGGGTATTCTAAAGTTCATTCCTTATACATATATATATATATATATATATATATATATATTTGTAGATAAACTCCAGTCGGGGTGTCGATGATGCGTTCTTTGAAGATGTCATCCCTGAAAAGACTGTTTAACAAATACTTCTCAATAGCCAGAGTACTCAAATTGCTCAGTCTAGAATCTGACATGGAGTTCCTTAAAAATGTCTTAACTCTCTTCAGTGCACTCATACTTCGTTCACTCGGCGCAGTAGATACAGGAAAGGTGAGAATCAGTCTTATGAGCGATACTGTTTCTTGAGAGATTTTTTCTAGGCCATTGTTCAAAAAATATTTCAGCAACAAATCTGCAGGCAAATGCTTTGTTTGGTCAGAATAAACTTTTGTGATCCATGTTTTTAAACTCACAAACATGAACTGGAATACCGCTCTCACTTCACTTCACCGCGTCGTTATTTAAAGATGCTGCTGCTAACCAATACAGTCATGCTCCTGCGTCGAAATGTTTCATTAGGAAAAGTTCGTTTTCACGTAGTATTCTTTATCAACCGTTAAATATATTTTCAATTTCACATTCGTTTTAGTAGTTAATCTAATTCGAATTCTATATTATAAGTGTATTCGTAGTACCGAAATACCGCACCGACAGGTGATTATTAGAATAAAAACGTAAGTGGATAATGGATGAGTAATGAACACATCTGTATTTTACGGAAACAGACCGACGAAAAATGAATACTGCCCTATTATTTCTCACACACTGACAGACTGCAACGTTGCCAACCGTGGCCGAATTCGGTAAACGTAGCTTTTAGCTACGTAGTCCAATGGCAAAATGTAGTCGAATGAGATTCGATCGAATGACTATTTGTGAATACTCAGTTTTATGTGTAAACAAGTTCTTCTATAAAATTTTATTTTCTCACACTCTAATAGGCATAAGAAGTTTCTCGCTTCCTCAAAAAAAAATTACGAAATCATAACAGAAAATTTAAGGTAGGATTGAATTCCGGACACTGCTACCATTATTTATGGCAAGGAAAGCTTTGGTATTTCAGTTTTCTTTTCCTGTTATGTGAATAGCGCCCATTGTTTAACCATCAGTTCTTGGATTCATGAATTCGCCGACAACTGAGTGTCTTTATTGGGAGTCGCCAATGCAACAAAAATGAACTGGCCCTAAATTAATGAATGAAATTTCCAACACATCCGCCTTCCAACATTGTAACTATAGCATTGGTCGTGGATTCTGTTTATTACTGTCTGAATGTGTGTGGCTTCATTTTGGTATTTGTAGCTGAATTTCGGGACGTTCGTAGCAGAAGCAGACTCGCTAGTACTGAGATTGGTGACGCTGAGTCTAGGCTCTTCACAGAGCTGTCTAGCATTAGTGACGTATGCAAGCACTCCACTTGGCGCATGCGCATATGCTTTCTCTATCTGCTGTCGTGAGCCTGGTTTGAAGCAGTATCAGCGAGTAGCCACACTGTATTATAGTTACGAGCTGTTTCCGCGCCGAGGAGCTGGCGTCAATCCTTCTGTAACTAGACCGAAAACTAGAGATTTCATTTACCTATACCAATGAAAACAGGAAAATATAAATGCGCTTATTTATTTAAAATCCAATGGGTAATCTAAGGCTCACAGATTACCCTTCAGCTTCGCCTCTGGAGCTTATGCGCATGCGCGTCTCGTGTACTCTTCCGTACCAAGGTAACTGGAATATTTCCGTACATGCCTCAATCCGCTGACTACTTCTGACCTTTCCGAACCCGTGTCAAAAGTTTGTTGGAACGCCCGACTGCAGTACATGTTTTCGGTTCAGGACTGGTTTGGAGTGTGTTGGAACGCTTTTTCTGTACTGCGCATGCTCACGATGGTTACGGAAGGTTCCTGAGTGTTGGAACGTACCTAATTTCGCCATGTATTGACCATAACTTATTGTCTGTTTGTTTCATATTGTTTTTTTTTAATTATGGTTTGTTTAACAACGCTCGCAACTGCCGAAGTTATATTAATAATTGAGTAGCTTAATATCAAAGACGGACATCTGTCATCTCCATAGTTTTGATGTAGAGGCAATTTTTTAATTCACAGTATTCTTTGTAATATTTAACACAATTTATTTTATAAATGAAGTGTTAGAGTTTGCATATGGTATCACTATAACTGGAGAAAGCATGAAAAATTGTATAAAAAACCACAGCTATCTAAATTTCGATTGAGATCAGATGTCCGTCTTTATATATTAAGCTACTCAATTTATTTTATTGGTGTATAATTATAACATTTTTTGTTAAGATACCAATATTTTTAGTTCATTTATGATTACCTAAGGCTCATGTTGTCGTCGGTGTGCCGGAATTTTGTCCGCCACTAAATCTAGCGACATGAGCCTGTCCATTTAAGCACACTTAAATGCCATCGACCTAAGCCGGGATCGAACCCGCAACCTCGTACACAGAAGATCAGCGCTATACCAACTGCGCCACTCAGGGCGGCTTCACATTGTTTAATGCATGACATAATTGCTTACACCACCCTTGGCGAAAATGTGATCGTGCGCCGAGCCACTGTGTAACCTGCAAAGTGCGTAGCACCTATGGAGGGACGCGGACACCCGAAGAGGAAGTGAAGCAACTGTCTGACTTATTAACGGATTTTCATTTTCCTTACATCGAGCACTTAAATATAACTAGTGGCTTGTGCAGCAAATGCTGCTGCAAACTAAGTTCGTTAGACGTTCAAATAAAAATTTTTCAGATTTATTTTCAATGAAGAATACCTGTCTTTTTAATAGTTATTTGCTTCCATAATAATGAAACATACTCTCTCTGAATGGATTTTTTTAGGCCAAATACTTTCTCTTGAACCTATCCAACTTCAGTTTTTGAGTTTCAACGCGAAAACGCAAGTATCAATGTCAAGACAATAGCAGTAGCTATTTCAGGTCATTGTGGATTTTAGGCAAAAGTTAAAAAAAAATGTCAGGTTTCCTAAGCTTTCGAACAATAGCATTTTCGTATAGCTGCTGCATGTAGAACTTGAAATGTAGAGCGTAAAATTATTTTATCCTACTAAGAGATCTTGCTGAAATGATCTGGAGACTACAAAATTTTCTAGGCCTCTTATTTTATCAGTAAGTAATACCTTTTGATCTTTCCTTAGAACTGTAATTTTTGCGCTCTCTCGAGCCAATACTGAAGACACATATCAATATCTACACTACAAAGCCATTAAGTATATGAAAAAGACCCAACCCCACTGGGTTAATAAGTATAAAAATATTTGATTTTTAATAACAATATTATTATCTTACTTAAGTTTTGTAGTTATATATAGCAGCCACTCAGTAAATTATAGAAATGAATATCTAAATTAAGATATTCTCTACATTTACTTACATAATCTCAAAACGTTTCACTTCATGTCATCTATATAGCATCAATATTATGTACAATTAATGAAAAATAGATGCATCATGATATTAACTATAATAATATTTAATTTTTAATGGTAATAATGTCATCAAACCACCTCGTTTCGTAGATTTGAATATCCAATACACGGCTGTACTCAGAAAATTATTATACACTGCAGAATCAGTTTTTAATAACAAATTGAATTGAGCTCTAAATATGTCGGCAATCCTGCAGGCCATGGCCTTCGTGTAATAGCCTATTGTTTATTTCAGTGTGTGTTTTGTTCTGAAATTCAATCAAGTCGGCCGTGATTCGATAAAATTAGTTCTCAAAACTGACAACAGATGGATTTTGGAAAATAGGAAAATTATGTAGGAAAATTGACATTTCACTGAAAACTATTACTTTTCCGAAAAACTTTGGGTTCCAAGCTTCAAAATGAGAGGCCATTTATTAAAATCTGTTCAGCCGTTTTCCCGTAATTTCCATTACCAGTTCAAATTATATATATATATATATATATATATATATATATATATATATAGATTTTATACAGTATAAGGTTACAAACTAATGTTTAGTGCGTGTAACGAAGAAAGAAATGAATATGAAAACGTAGGACACATTATCACAACCTAAAATTACATGTCTTCAGAATATGTCTGCGACAGAGTTTCAAAATCAGGAATTATGTCACTTACTGCCAGTCGTAGTTGATCACGACGCAATCTAAATATGGTTTTTACTATTTTCATTGTTGAAAATAATTTTTCACAAACGTAAGTTGTAGCGAACATGGCTTCAACAGAGCAAGCAAAAGAACGAAGCTTTGGATATTTATTTTTTGGCAAAGATTTGAAAAATTCAACATTTGTCAAGTTCTTACATCTAGCTTTCATTGTACAGTAACATTAAGCATTGTAAATCTGTGAGTTTAAATTGAAAATCTAACCGCATTATTCGTACACCTGCAGAAAAAGGATCGACGTACAGAGATAATAATAATAATAATAATAATAATAATAATAATAATAATAATAATAATAATAACAATAATACTTAAACTTTTAATGTTTCGTGAGTCACATGTAGTAGGTATAATGTCGTTTTATGTTATACAACCGTTTTCCTCGTAATACTTGTGAACAAATCATACATTTAATATTCTCAACATATTGACAGCAAAAAAAAAAAAAAAAATGGGTCCTCCCATCCTACTTGAAACTTTCGTTTTTGTAGAGGTACATGGTTTCGAGAGAGACATTGCGATGATACACCACTCGCAGGTCAGAGACAAATACAAATGGAGCGGAGTTTGATTCCAGTGAGTGAGAGGGTGGGGGTTGAAGGAGGTAGTAAGTAAGAGAAATGCATAGCTATCATTGCGAGCCACAATGTGCACGCGAGTCACATTTTCATCATGGCTGGCATACACAGTTTCAAGATGAAATGGACTTTAATATCACACAAAACTTTGATTCTATGTAGGTTAAGTTTCTTGACACAGTAGCTCAGAACAACTCTTGTTTCGTTTTGATTGAGCTACCGGCGTAGCTCAGGCGGTAGCGCGTTTGCCTGCTGATCCGTAGTTACGCTCGGGTGTGGGTTCAATTTCTTCATGGGCTGATGGTTGGTTTATTTCGAGGTTTTTCCCAACCCTAAGGAGAATATCACGTAATCTATGGCGAATTCTCGACCTCATCTCGCCAAATACCACTTCGCAGTCATCAATTCCATCGACACTAAATAACCCAGTAGTTGGTACAGTGCCGTTAAATAACCAAGTAAAGATAAAGTTTTGATTGAAGATGAATATCTTTTGTGAACGTTTCTGAAGGTTTCCTTCATCTCACTTTAGTTTGTGCAATAGTAATTTGCAGCATCGAGCCAAGTTCCCAGCATATTAGGATGGGTAGTGAGGGCGTCTCATATTTAAACTTCTGCAGTAAAAGCGGACCACCGTTTGCAAGGAATTTACCTGAGTGTCAACTTCCTCGATCCTCTTCAATCACTTTGTGCAGGAGACAAGTTGCATGCATCATTTTGGGATACAGCATCTGAAATTCTTCTGCTGATGTTACTATATAAGAAGTAATATCCGTTCGAGTATAATATCCTTTCTTTCTCTTTTATGTGGCCACAGCTATCATTACGGTGTATATATGATTATGTCTCGTGACCAGAATATTGTACGAAATGTAAATATAAAAATTGGAGATTTATCCTTCGAAGAGGTAGAAAAATTCAAATATTTTGGAGCAACAGTAAAAAATATAAATGGCACTCGGGAGAAAACGCAGAATGTATATATGTCCATACCTGTGGAGTAACGGTTAGCGCGTCTGGCCACGAAACCAGGTGGCACGGGTTCGATTCCCGGTCGGAGAAAGTTACCTGATTGAGGTTTATTCCGGGGTTTTCCCTCAACCCAATATGAGCAAATGCTGGGTCACTTTCGTTGCTGGACCCCGGACTCATTTCACCGGCATTATCACCTTCATCTCATTCAGACGCTAAATAACCTAAGCCATTGATAAAGTGTCGTAAAATAACCTACTATAATAAAAAAGAATAAATATGGGAAATGCGTGTTATTATTCGGTTGAGAAGCTTTTATCATCTAGTCTGCTGTCAAAAAATCATAAAGTTAGATTTATAAAACAGTTATATTACCGGTTGTTCTATATGGTTGTGAAACTTGGACTCTCACTTTGAGAGAGGAACATAGGTTAAGGGTGTTTGAGAATAAGGGCTTAGGAAAATATTTGGGGCTAAGAGGGATGAAGTTACAGGAGAATGGAGAAAGTTACACAACTCAGAACTGCACGCATTGTATTCTTCACCTGACATAATTAGGAACATTAAATCCAGATGTTTGATATGGGCAGGACATGTAGCACGTATGGGCGAATCCAGAAATGCATATAGAGTGTTAGTTGGGAGGCCTGGGGGAAAAAGACCTTTGGGGAGGCCGAGACGTAGATGGGAAGATAATACTAAAATGGATATGAGGGAGGTGGGATATGATGATAGAGACTGGATTAATCTTGCTCAGGATAGGGACCAATGGCGGGCTTATGTGAGGGCGGCATTGAACCTCCGGGTTCCTTAAAAGCCAGTAAGTAAGCCAGTATTTAGAGATATTACACGTTTGCACTTTTCACTATGGCATTTTATTGGCAGGGAAGATATTTTAAGCCTATTGGTAAATCCATCTGAATAATAAAATAAGGTCTGTAATGTGTTAACATTAAATTCGTATATAATAAGATAAATTAAAGACAATATAATTATATTGGATATTAAAATAACTTATAATAGCAAATAAATAAATAAATAATACTCTTTCAATTTATTTTTAAAAGGTAAAAAAATGTAGAAATAGATATTTGTTTTTAAAACAGGTAGCAGGAGCTAACATAGGCCCTATCACTCATAAATATCTTGAAACGCGTTTAAATCTACAGAGTGTAAGGAGTATAAGTGCCGTCCTTTTGACAGTCGTCGGGCACGGTCTACAGGATCAAAAAACGTTCATACAACTTAGGGTCAAAACTTGATAGTTTTCCCAGAATAAAATATTACTTTTCTTATTTTATTTTCGTTATAACTCACTGCTTATATCGTTAGTAAAATTACGAAAACAATAATTACATCAGTATGTATATCTAGCAAAGAGTTAATATTAGTTTAAATAAATATTAATGTTCTATTACGTTTTCGTGAAATTAAATAAAAATGCATGCTTAAACTTGTTAATATTCTGGCGTGAGAGACGTGGCAACGTGTTCAGCAGGCAGTACTCTACACAGACGTAAGTACGAGTCAGTTGAGTTCAAGCTCCCTGTCCATAGGTCTACTACCGAGCGGATGACAGTTCAGTACAGGGTATTCGATGAACAACTTACAATGTCATTTACAGTTTAGGAATACCATTATGTTATTAATTTATATAAAGTCGTCGTAATTCAAGTGAGGCAAAAAGGATGTACCGTCAACGTTTTCCTCAAAGAAGGTTACCTAATCGGCGAACTTTTGTAGCAGTTTCTCAACGATTTTTAGAAACTAGGAGTCTCTTACCCCGTTTCGAAAATCACACAACAGGAAATTTGTTTAAAAATGATACTGCTTTACGGAAGCGGGAGAGATTAAAATGTTGCATTAGGAAAAAAAGTTCTTGTGATTTTGTGCAGAAAACCATTACTGTTTATTTTTTAGACGTACAATTAAAAAATGGAGCAATATTGTTACATAAAGTGTAAATTTACCATAATGTTCCATTAATGAGACTGAAAGTTTGTATTTGCTGCTCGTTTTATGTAAACAACAGTATTGTCATGGTCTGCTCCTGCATTAGAACAGAGCATCTGTTTTGTACTTCTATGTCTGCACCCGCTTGAGCTGTACTGTGTACTTCCTCAACTCCCACCTCCCCATCCAGCAACGTTGCAAAACGTCTGTTATGGTAAACTTTAATAATTAGTTAAATATTGCAATTAGAAAACAATTGTAAAGACATTTTTGTTCCTTATGACATGAATAATCATCAGTTAAAATAATGGCACTTATACCCCTTACATCCTGTATATAACATCGATATTATGTCAACCAAATAATAGAAGGCATTTTGTCAAAAATCCAGGCTTTACTTATCATGTTTAATAATGCCTACGGAAACGTTTTCTACGATCTATGCGAGTGGTTTCAACTACAGTACAACTCCAATTCTGTATAAAATCCTTCACATAAAAAGTCCACCTCCTTTGGTTTACCAAGGTTGCAGCGATGCAAGCGCACTAGGAAATGACTCATAATGACGATAGTAATAATAATAATAATAATAATAATAATAATAATAATAATAATAATAATCCGAGGCACGACAGCCCATGAAGGACTATGAACGACCAGCCGACTGCTGGCCTCACGTCCACATGCCGAAGCAGAGGTGGACGATTATCCAACCAGAATGGCGGTATCGTGCGGTTAGCACGATGATCCCCCCCCCCCCCAACCGTCATAGCTGGCTTTCGCAACCGGATTTCGCTACCTATCGCAGCTTTCCAAATGCATCACGATTCCGGGTGAACATCTGTCCCATACATTGTTCGAAATTTCATGAGAAAATTTCTTCCCTCATGAGGACTTGAAACCAGCGCGCATTCCGTAACGCGAGTTCTAGGCAGGATGCCTTAAGCCTTGGTTTCTCTGAATCGACGCATGCGACGTGCGAGATGCGAGGCCGCCGCTGCGAACCATCTTCGCAATGACGCTGCGAGGCTTGTGGTTTCTCAGGCTGCGAGATCGCGTGGATCATTCGCTGAGCGCATGGCGGATCTCGTCACCTGTTTGCTAATGCTGAAAGATGAAGATAATGATGAAGAGGAAATGATCCTGTATTCTTTTTGGTGAAAACAGTGATATCTTCAAGAATAGGAAAAGCGAGGGTGCTTAAAATATTCTTGTAAACCGCCATCTGATTGATAGTGAAACAAAATTCAAAAGTTATTTTGGAGTCTCAAGGGCCCTCTTCTATAGAATTTTGTATTTAATTAACCTATTAAAGCCCAAATTATTTTTATTTAAAAAACTAAAAGAATGTATCTATTTCATAAATTTAATCCATAAGATGTCAAGAATATATTTTGTTTCTTGTGCCGTACACCAAGTAGTTGAATATCACCCTGTCTATAAATAGACCTCTGGGCACTTATGATATCTGCGTATTCATTTTGCAATAAAGTAAATATATTTTTTGTATATTTAATGTTTTATAACCAGAAATATTTACACCAATATAAATAAATTTATTTATGACGGTTTTAGTATTTAATGCAACAATACAATGCTGCAGCAATAATGAAACACACTTATTTTAGTAATATCTGTCTCTACCGAGTGTGGTAAGGCTCAAAGCATCTTTGACACAGAGTTACATCACACTTCTTGCGAAATGTTACTGGTCTGCATTTACACCATTCCATCCGGCAGTGTTTCTGAGAGTGTCGATTTGCCATGAAATGACCTCTATTATCAAACCTCATATCAAATTTCACTCCTCGAAGTAATGAAATAGGGCGCCCCTTTCTCTTGCAGTTCGAAAAATCTTGAGATATTGAACAGCCACGTATCATCGGATTCTAAGTAGGTCCAGGGAGTCTCGTCCATGTATTTCTCTTAGATAATCCAACCATTTACTATATCTATAACCAACTTTCTGACCACTCTTTTCCACGGATTGAAGTGGCATATTTGCCTGCTAACTAGTTATCATGCTCCAATCAACCCATGTACTTACTGTAGTTCTCTATGATCTATGGTCCACACCTGTGGAGTAAAGGTTAGCGCGTCTAGCAGCGAAACCAGGTGGCCCAGATTCGATTCCCGGTCGGGGCAAGTTACCTGGTTAAGGTTTTGCCGGGGTTTTCCCTCAACCAAATATGAGCAAATGCTGGGTAACTGTCGGTACTGCACCCCGGACTCATTTCACCGGCATTATCACCTTCATTCAGACGCTAAATAACCTAAGATATTGATAAAGAGCCGTAAAATAAACTAACCTACATCTCCCGGCTGCGAAACGAATCACGTGAAAGGGCGTTGTAATATTTTCTATTTAGCTTTAATATTGCTGTATGATAGCTCAGCACATGTCAGGGAGGTTTAAACTCGGTTGCTTGATGGGGACATCTGAAAACTTCGACTGAGTTTAAACCTTCCTGAGGTATGATCGCCGGTTTTTTTTACACATTTTCTTTTTTACAGATTTACGCTTCCCTATGCTATTCTACTACTAGATTCACGGTTATTTGCATCCAGTAGACACTATTTCCCTACTCCTCCATCATCATCATCACTATCTCATCATTAATTATCTTGGATTAGGCCTTCTCGTCTGTTCCGCTTCAGACTGAACGCTGATTAAAAGCTGGTCTCTCCACCGCTTCCGACTTTTCGCCTGAAATTTTCGAGTATTTGAAAATATCCTCAGAATAGGGCATTAGTCCCTCAATGAGTGACAAAAATTTTGCTCCGACTTAAAACAATGTGTCCCTTATGGTTTCGTGTGCGCTGAATCCGAAAATGCATCTCTTTCCTTCATATTGCATTAGGTTTTTTAGATATAATTACTATGATTTCACTTTTCGATAAGCCTTGTCCTAGGAAACATCTGGCGCGGGTTGTAGGTTGTAAACCAAAACTAAAGCTAATGCATTTTATGAGTTTATAACTTATTTCCGGTTCCTTATGGTTGTTGGCATTTTATTTTGTACTCCTAATAAATAAACAGATATTGGTCCCTTCTATTCAGTAAATTTCAACGTGAGGTATACGCAATGAATAAACAAGGTTGTGGTTTTCAGTATTTAAAAGAAAAGTTTATCAGTTTGAGTGAAAGCAAATTAAAAAACGACATTTTCATCGTCCACAAATTCACAAAGTTATGGCTGACTCTTTGTTTGAGGAAAAACTTTCCATTACAGAAAAATGACATGACGCGCTTTCAAATATGTATGCTGAAATTTCCTTGGAAATTCTATGGCAGACAACTACATAGAACTTGTTGTGGAAACCATGTCACGTGCATATGAGAAAATTGGGTTTAATATGTCTCTCGAAATACACTTTTTCTCATTTGAATTTCTTTTCTTCTAACCTTGGAGCGGTAAGCGACGAGCATGGGAAAAGAGTTCATCAAGAAATATCTGAAATGGAAAGACGATATAAAGGAAGATCATCATCCAGGATGCTTGGAAACTATTGTTGGTTCATTGTAAAAGACAGTATCGGATCTAGTTATAAACAGAAGTGATCCAGAAAATTCGTTTAATGTGAGTTCAAATTCCCGAAATTTTTCTCATTATATGCATTAAATATTTTTATTTTGTTCTGTTTTAAACTATATAACATCATGTTTGTGTCCAGTACACATTTTTCAAGTATTATGAGGCGTTTTGAATCCCAAGTGTGTTGTCATTTTACCAGAAGCAGTGAAAAATAAAAAATAAGAAGTTTTTCATAAAAAATGTAATTAATTTTCCGCGGAAAATAGTACGTGATGGGGCAATTTCGATTTTAAATTCAGATTTAGGGTACACATATTAGTAATATTCACCTATTTTTCTTTCGGAGCAAGACAAAAAGTAAAAATTTGTTGTTCAGTGTAACCCCGGGGACCACGACGTGGACGTGAATGGAGGTTTTCTCTACTCAACATATCTAAAAGGTAAAGGTATCCCCGTAACATGCCATGAAGGCACTTGGGGGGCATGGAGGTAGAGCCCCCTGCTTTCCATGACCTCGGCACTAGAATGAGGTGGTGTGGTCGGCACCACGCTCTGACCGCCTTTTACCCCTGGGAAGGACCCAGTACTCAATTTTAAAGGAGGCTGAGTGAACCTCGGGGCCGTTCTGAAAGTTTGGCAACGAGAAAAAGTCCTGTCACCACCTGGGATCGAACCCCGGACCTTCCAGTCCGTAGCCAGCTGCTCTACCAACTGAGCTACCCGGCCGCCAACTCAACATATCTAAATTATAATAATTTTCTTTTCCTATATACTTCATTATTTTCTTCATTTATCTGTTTATGTAAACTCTCATATTGATCTTCAATTTCTCACTCTCCTTTTTTCACCTATGACGAAGATAAATCCATTCTACGAAACGTTGTGAATTCATTTACAATTAAGCAATGTAAAAATAATCCAATCTACATCTCTCCTATACAACCCACCATTGTTTCTTCCCTCTAGATGCAAAGCTATTTGCTGAAGCCTCGCAGTGCGCGCCTCGCACAAATTCGGCCGGACGAATTTGTCCGAGACGACGCAGCGAGACCTCTCTGCGACGCTGCGCAGACCGCACATCTCGCAGCTATAGAAACCACTCACTATCTCTAGTGTAGTCCGGATTTGTGCGAGGCGGGCCTCGCATCTCGCACCTCGCACCTCGCATGCGTCGGTTCAGAAAAACCAACCCCGGCTGCGTACCATTTTCGCATTGACGCTGAGAAGCTTGTGGTTTCTCATGCTGCGAGTTCGCGTGAATCAGTTGCTGAGCGCTTGTTATGTCCAATGTATTTCGCCGTCTTGCTACTTTTAAAATAATAAGCCAAAATTATCCTGCATTGTTAGTGGAGAAGACAGTGATATCTTCATTAGACTATTTGTCAACGCTATATGTATCTAATTCTAATATTTTTCTTGTGACGAAATTGGATATAGATAAACAGAAGAACGAAGAGAAAGAAGAAAATTTGAAGCACGTTTTCAAGAGAAAGCCACTAAATTAGAATCCACACCTGAAAATAATAATGAGTACTGGAATCATTTAAAAAGCTGTAAAGTGTAAACAGATAACAGATTAGTTGGGTCAGGCTGAGAAGAAGCTACCTACTGAAAGATGCACTGGAAGAAATTGTGAACGGGAAAAGAAGTTCGGAGCAGAAGTAATTACCAGATGATACACAACATAAGATATTTGAAACCTATGTGTAGACTAAGAGGAAGGCAGAAAATATGGAAGATTGAATAATGCTAGATTTTTAGTGAAAGATCTGCCGTTGTCAGTGAATGAATACGGTTTTACTGCTACATGCACAGTATTTCCGATCAGTAGACTGTCTTTTTATAGCCTACTCTACCTAGACTATCTAATTTCAATTTTTTTCTAGATACGTTAGTACTTTCATCATATATCCGTTCTTGTGAACCCTCAAGTTCGTTTTTAATTTCTTACGTATTTTATATTCCACTCTTTGCAATCTATTGTTGGTTAGTCAAGTAGAACAGGTGTTTGTAACGACTCCGACATGTAGGCTACCCTTCTCACCTCCTTTTCTCACCTGAATAGGGAGATAGAACCAATCATCGAAAAGTTGTGAATTCCTTTAAATTTAAGGAGTGAAAAAATGTGAATTTACAACTTTTCTTTACCACCCACCATTGTTTCGTCCCTCTAGATCCAAAGCCATTTGCTGAGGCCTCGCAGTTCACGCGTCGCACAAATCCGGCTGCGCGTTTCGGTTCGAGACGAAGCTGCGAGGTCTCTCTGCGAACCTCCGCAGATCGCGCACCTCGCAGCATAGAAACCACTCACTATCTCTCATGTAGTCCAGATTTGTGCACGTCGCATGTGTCGGTTCAGAGAAACCAAGGCTTTAGATCATGACGCCACGACGCGGGACAATCATGATAATACCATACTCATAATCATGATAGTACCACAAATAAGTACGCAGTGTTACATAATGTAACATTTCGATTGTGTTGAACAGCAACCAAGTATGTAAAAATAAAAGAACACAATAAGATTTCACTTGATTCCCAATAAAGAAATTTTTCCGCATCTTCTGTAAACACATCATAAGTCTAGACATGGATACAAACTTCACGAGAATAGACTTAAATACCCTCTTATGTCAGACATTTGTTCGTTATGAAGATATTAAAATGTTTCTTCGCTCTCCTGTAAAATTGATTATATATATATATATATATATATATATATATATATATATATATATATATATATATATATATATACGACGATACGATGTTGCTGTTCAACACCATCGATTTGCTTTAATACTAAACATAAATTACATTTTCATATATCAAATATACAGCTTTCCTTTTTCTTTTATGAACTGTAATATTTGCTAAAAAAACTTACTCGTATAGTTTTATACTACTATTAAAGAAAAAGTATTTAGTATTTTACAAACGGCTCTGATAAGAGTCGAGCCTGCAGCATGACTGGTAGATTTTATATTTCATTTCATTTAGTGTTCTGCTCAAGGACAGGTCTTTCACTGTAAACCCAGCTTTATCCAATCTTTCCTATTATCTGGCTTCCTCTTTATTTCCTCATATGATCCATATATTTTAATGTCGTCTATCATCCGATATCTTCTTTTACCCCGAATTCTTCTCCCGTTCACCATTCCTTCCAGTGCATACTTCAGTAGACAGTTTCTTCTCAACCAATGACCCAATCAATTCCTTTTCCTCTTTCTGATGAGTTTCAGCATCAGTCTTTCTTTACCCACGCTTTCCAACACAGCTTCGTTTCTTATTCTTTCTGTCCACTTCACACGTTCCAGTCTTCTCCATATCCACATTCCAAATGCTTCTATTCGCTTCTCTTCATTTCGTCATAATATCCATGTTTCTGTCCCATAAAATGCCACACTCCATACAAAGTACTTCACTAGTCTCTTCCTTAGTTCTTTTTCCAGAGGTCCGCAGAAGATGCTCCTTTTTCTATTAAAAGCTTTGCCATTGCTGTCCTCCTTTTGACTTCTTGGCAGCAACTCATGTTACTGCTTATAGTATACCCCAAGTATTTGAAGCTGTCCACTTGCTATACTACCTCATTTAGAATTCGCAAGTTTATCTTCTGTATTTTTCTTCCTATGACCATGATCTTCGACTTATTTGCATTTATCTTCATCCCATACTGCTCAAGGCTGTCATTTAGCTCCAGTGGCATATCCTTTAGCATCATTTCCTCTTCTGCTAACAACGCCATATCATCAGCAAATCTTATGCACTTTATTCTTCTTCCTCCTATTCCTCCTATGTTCCGAAAACAGTTCTTTACTAAATCCTCCAAGTAGATGTCCAACAGGGTCGGTGATAAAGGACATCCTTGACGTACTCCTCTCCTAATTTCACTTCTTTCTGACATTTCTTTTCCTATCCTGACTTTGATCGTTGATTCATATAAAAGTTACTGAACAGTCTTCTCTTTTTACAATCCACACCAATTTTGTTTAGGATCCCCATTAGTTTATTCCAATCCACTCTGTCAAAAACCGTTTCTAGGTCCACAAATACTACATGCACTTCTTTATTCTTCTCTAGGTATCTTTCTCCGATTGTCCGTAGCAATCCAATTGCATCTCTCATACCTTTTCCCTTTGTGAAGCCAAACTGTCTTCTTCCAACTGTTCTTCCATCTTAGAATATAAACGTTGATTCAGTATTCACAAGAGAATCTTTGGCGAGTGCAATATTAGACTTATAGTCCTGAACTCCTTACATTTCTTGGAATTATTTATCTTCGGTATTGAAATCAACACTTTCTCCGTAAAATCTTCAGACCATTCGCCTTTCTCATATATTTTGTTGCATAATAATAGAATTTGCTTCACCAAAGCATTTCACTAATTCAATGGGGATTCCATCAACTCCTAAGGTTTCTTTATTCAGAAATCGCCCTTTCGACTTCATATGTAAGTAATTTATTCCAGTTGTTCTTGTGAGTTTCAGTGGAAATTTTAACCCAGCAGGCAGCGACATTATAAATCACGTGGAAGCACTAATTTTGTACTAATTGCTTGCGATAAGTTTTCACGATTTTCAACTCGACGAATAACTTGCAGGTTTATTGCATGTTTAAAGACGTTCGCTTGACAGACATCTCTTACCGTCTGTGATATGCTCGGTGCCAGTGCCTAAGCCACAGTACGCTGACAACCATTCACAGAATTGAAGTCGTACTCAAGATAACTACATTTTGTTCTTACCTACATTATTTCTTATTTTGTTGATTATATCATTATAGGATGAAGTGAGACAGACCCTAATTCTTTCTTTACTTGAATGTAGTGGATATGAGATGAATCGCGTACTTTTCCAAAAACTTCCTGAACCCAAAGGCCCCTCTGCTATGTAAAGGAATGTTTAATTTCACAAAGATCCTTGGGAAACTCATATGCATTGTCCGAGTTGAACTGTTGTATGATTTCCGTGACGAATTGCCTATTTATTTGCAGTATTGCAATGTTATTACACTGTAAAACGTTTCTCAATCGTAACTTTCATTCATTTTAACGAAACCGCGCAATATCGCACGCACTGTTAGAATATTTTATGCACTTGAAGCTATACCGTACTGAAATAGCAAAGTCACAAAAGATTATACTGGGGAGGAGACATATAAAATGTGTGGTTAGTAATAATTGCTTAGGTTAATTATTCATTCCACCACTTCGCAAAATTTGTCTATTATGAACGTAGAAAAAGAGAGAGAAGAATAAGTAGCAATTTCTTTCTTCTTTACGCATAATGAATTCATACCTTTGGCTTATCAGTGCTGTTCCAGGTAACGATCCTTACGACCCTTCCACCCTCATCCCTCATTCTTCCTTTTACAGCACATTCCTCTGTTACCTCAAACCTTCTTGGTTTGGCTTCGCTTGGGTTGGCTTGGCTTTGCGAGGGCTGGACCTTGGCCTGGACACACCTTTGCGCTAGGCTTGTGCGTCCTATTTATGCCATTATTGCCCAAGTCTGATAGATGGTCCGAGTGGCATTCGTGAGTCCGATGCTGACAGGTGGGTCATCATGCTTCAGTCCTGACAGAGTCAGATTCCCTCCCCAGACGAGTACCTGATAATCCCCAGGTCTAGGAGCCCCAAGTCTTTCCTTTATCAGCATTAGAAATCCGTATAGTACTATCCTAAGACTTAACTCCAGCCTTTTTTTAACTACTGCAGATGATAGATTACATGAGTGGAAGGTGCACTTCTAGTAGTGGTAGTGCTTTATTTTATGGTATTTTGAATCGTGAAGAATGTTTAACAGAGGTGCATCTACGTAAGTAAAGTACGACTTAAGTAACGGGCTAGCACCCTTTATTTTATACTTAACGGGCTAGCACCTTTTATTTTACATTTAAATAACTAAACGACATATCATGCAAGTTGAGAGGATGTGAAGGCATTTCTTTCCCCTTCTACTTGCCCTGAGTCCGTCAGTGTCAGACTGGTAGCTGTTACCTCTTATAACTGCACCCCCCCCCCCCAAGCTGTACACACTAGCAAATAAAATATTAAATAAAGTACATAAATGAATATAAAATACAGTGACACAGATGTTTGACAATTACATGTTAGAGTATATTTTTGTGTAGTTCTTACAATATTTTCTACTAATAATTAATTACATTTAGAAATGTCAGTTTGTATTATGAAGTTACAGGGGGAGCGACACAGTGCAGATTGTCCCATTGTGTATGCTGTAGAGTAGCAACTAGCGGTGGAGAAAACATTTATCTTCAATTGTCAGTAGCTTTTTAATGTGCCAGTTAATATAAACAGCAATAACATTCAATATAAATGCTTAGTACGGACTTTCGAAGTATAGAGTACCAGTAAAGACTTTCAGAAATAAAATTTGTCACTATGTAGAAACTCAATTAGTCGAACGTTTGTGAAATTGACAGTAGCATCTTCCCCTTCACTGATGGTCGGGAGTGTTAGTAGAGAGGAAAGCCTATCAACCAAACTGAAATGGGGTTTATATCGTATTGTGTTTTATTTTCATATCATAGTAACCGATTATGACGTTTTCCCTATCTTAGTTACTGATTAAGACAATTTCTCAACGTTGTTATTATATCTACAAATTCTCAATATTTTCTGTTCCAGAAACATGCAAAATACGAATCGTCCCATGCAGAAAGGGCTTCTTCAGTCACAAATTAAAAAAAAAAACGATATATCGATGGAAACCATATCTTTTTGAGTGGCTCCTTCGGCCTGTGCAGAAAGGTATTCAGTCCAATGCTTGGAAAGATAGAAACTGAAGCATCAGGCTCAGAGTTCTATGCAGAAAGGAATATACTGTACAGAATGTTTTTCTTAGTTTTCTCAAAACTAGTTCTAATGGACTTAAGCCCTATTATTAATTTATTTTCTCTTTAAGATATACGATTCACAATACCATAAAACATTGTACACACGACATGCTCACTTAGTTAAATTCCATGCTCGCATGTTAAGTTCTACATAACGGTCTTGTATCGTGAATAAATATAATGGTGCTTTCAATGCAGAGGCTATTCAGCTTGGGCGAGAATTTGCTTGAAACCCTCTATTAGGGACAGGGTTCTTTTAAAAATAAAATAAGTTCATTGCTCGACAGCCCATATAGGACCAAGGCTTACCAGTCGGCTGTTGGCCTTAAGTCTACATGCCTAGCAGAGGTGAACGATCATCCAGAGAAAACGGAGAATCGTGTGGTTATCACGATGATCCCCCAGCCGTTATGGCTGATTGTGATTACAGAGTTCTTTTACTTGCCGCAAATCTATGATACGGGTTCACCAGCTTTACTTTGCTCTCAGAGAAAGCCATGCTAAGGACTTTACTGTCCTTTGAAATCCATCGCTTTCGTACGGATTTTAACCCTTGAACCTCCGTTGCAACGGTATGCATGATAACCTCAGGGTCGACATGCTACTCCTAGTTTCCTGTCCTCTTATAATTTCCTTATTTACTGTATTTCAAAACCTTGTTAGCTTCATATGATGTATTTATCTTGGAAATATATTGTTATACTGATTTTCAGTATTATTATTATTATTATTATTATTATTATTATTATTATTATTATTATTATTATTATTATTATTATTATTATTGACACGCTTTCCTAGTAGTAAATAATAAACAATCAAACATTACTTATGTATGAATATACCGTATGTTCATAGATCTAGGAACAATCTAAACAAACATTACAAGTTCCTTGTATAACCGAAGAAATTCAACAATATTAACAACAGTGGAAGAGCCATGTACAAAGATTGGAAAGGGAGAGACTTCCAAGATTAGCCTCATATATAGACCTAGAGAACACGGAGATCAAGGACAACCAAGATATCGATGGTAGGATCAAGGCCATCTTTCTTAGATTATTTATAATTATCGTTACAGATCACATGGTCTAAAACGATGAAGTTCATGATCATGATGATTTATTATGATGATGATGGTGATAATTAGATACCAGATTTTAAAGGGAATCCCTTTTTTATTTCAACACGAAACGTAAAATAATTAATTACAATGTTCAAAACTATCTTTCACCGACCAAATTATGTGGTTTTGACTTCCCTTTTTTCTCCCTTTTTTTTTTTTAGTCCACATTCCCTTTCCCCCCTTTTTTAAAAACATCTCTTATTTTGGTCCTTTTTTGACAGAATATCGCTAACATTTAGATAATTTTCCTATGTTTTTTTTCCGATATACATATAACTTCCTGAGCAAGCGAAAATAAATATCATTCTTCATCTGATTCCAGACATTGAAAAACTAATAAAATGTGCTCATTTAGAGTTCAGAATAAAAGGAAAATTTTCACCTCTGGTTTCAGTTGATGTTGAGCGGTCATTTTCTGTTTATAAAGACATTCTGCATTCAAAGAGACAGAATCATATTGAAATGTTGAACGTGATGAATTACAACACTTTCCTTATGTTGTGAAGCGATAAATATAAGCTTGTGTATGCTATGTGTATCCATGAATGTGCTGAAGTGTGTTTTCGATTAAAATTGCATCCTTTTGAGGGAGTAATATAGTCCTTTTTGAAGTCCTTTTTTGACTAGTATATCAAATACAACACATTCCTTATGTTTGAAGAGATAAATATAAGATTGTGTATGCGATGTATTTCCATGGATGTGCTGAAGTGTGTTTTGAGGAGTAATATGGTCCTTTTTAAGTCCTTTTTTGGCTATAAGTTTCCCTTTTTTTTTGTCCTTTTTGATGAAAAAAATGTTCCCTTTAAAAGTCGGTCTCTAATAATAATAATAATAATAATAATAATAATAATAATAATAATAATAATAATAATAATAATAATAATAATAATAATAATGCTTGTCATGCTCTCCCCTTCTTGACGTTATCTGAGTTCGTCACTTGTTGAGACGCCTTTGTAGCTCAGTTAACAGAGCATTGGTTTACGACGACCATGGTCCCGAGTTCAAATCTGGAGATGACGGAGTTGTATTTGTGCTGGACAAAGCCAAGGTTGTGAGGATTTTTCTTGAGTGTCTCCAGTTTTATCCTCGTCATTTCACTAACCCAGTGGTCGTCAGCACTCGCTGAAATGGGTAACGGGTAAGCAGTGCAACGGAATATGCACTCTCGTGCAGAAGGGAGAGGTAGAAAGCATACCGGCCAGCAGGCACGAATGGACACTGGTGCTGTAAGAGACCTGCGGGTAAGAGACGCTAGCCCGAGGGTCCACTGTGCTGATGACCGCTGTACTAACCCCTCCACAAGTCTACAATTTCCCTTTCAATATCACTTCTTTCTCGAAGAATAGGGCAGCACTAGTGTTTGCGTGATACCGAATCCATTGTCCGCCATTGTGGATTTTCGTCGCGGTTTGTGCAAAATATGATAGATGGCTGTGATTGTGCGTTCTAAATGACTCGGAGATCTGCATAGGAGGCACCAAAGTCTCCGGTTTTTGCTTGCTTGACGGAAATATAACGGTATAATGACTAATGTACAATAGATCTGTGAAGTGCGGAAAACTACCACCAGTGGTATGTGTAACGTTATGCGCACGAAATCACGAAGCTCAATACGTAGTAAATATGCATCCATAGATAGTTGCTAACCACTAGGATCGCTACTATCGCTTCATTACAGACAATGCGAAATAGTACCTGCACAGTCTATTGTTCCTAGTACCCTCAAAACTCAAGCTTCGTGACTGTATATACTAGACTATGATTATGCGTGTGTGCTTGTCATGTTAACTGAAATCTGACAGAATGGGAAATTTCACCTTGCAATGGTTCCACTCTTATCGATATTTGATCGATTTCTGACGCATACGCAGTACTTACTGACTATATAGGTTCGTTCCAACAGCAGTCAAGAACCGTCCGTAACCATCCTGAGCATGCGCAGTACAGAAAAAGCGTTCCAACACAATCCGAACCAGTCCTGAACCGGAAACATGTACTGCAGTCGGGCGTTCCAACAAGCTTTTGAACGGTCAGAAATAGTCCGCGGATTGAAGCATGTACGGAAGAGTACGCGAGACGCGCATGCGCATAAGCTCACCAACGTCTCCCGGATACTGAAGAAAGACATGGTCGACTGTTCACATCAATGAGGTTAAAGATGAAAAGTGACAGTGCAGACGAATAATAAAACTAGAGATTTAATTTAAACTTTCGCCAAAAATAAAGGGAATGGAAATTATTTGGGTATTGAAATAGTTAATTACAATTTCAAAATGCAGCTTTGATTAAAAGTATAATAAATAACGTACATACATTAATAATTTAAAAAAAACTATTTTTAAATGAGAGTCCCCCAGTACACGACATTGAATTGGAGGAATTCTTGCCTTCCATATTTTTTGTCATCTTTTTATAGAAAATGATCGAAATTTTATTTTCTGCAATTAGAATTAACTGCGAAACGATAATAATTAATCATCCCGTTCTTAGCAAAGATCATCACAGTTATAGCATCTCTGGATTTAGTACATAACGATCCGTGAAAGGGTTCCAACAGCGTCCAGTCCAGTTTCAATCCCATAGCAGATGCTCAACTAGCGCATGCACATAAGATGGTACAGGAACCGTACATGAACTGATCCATGGACCGCTTGTTGGAACAAACCTATATTAGTTTCCACCGTGGAGGGAGTAAGTTCCATCGGGAAGGGAGTAAGTCCCTCCACTGTTTCCACTTTATGAAACGACTAAACAGGAAGTTGTTTCATGTTGCTCTGAGTAGAGGCTCGGTTGCCACATATATCATTTCTCTTTCCCTCGTCTTAAATATTCTTCGCTTCCTTTTCATGTTGTAGCACTCAAGAAACTCCATGCTTCTTTTAATCACAGTGTTATTAACATTTTCACATTTCCAATAACAGTGACAATGATACACCACACGAAAACAACTACAGATAACGCACGTGGTAAGTTTGGCAACATTGTCCTGCCGAACACGAGAACATCGCACCGCACTCGGTTGGCACTGTATTGCCAGTTTGTCGCTAGCAGGTGAATTTTTGCATTAAAGGCTCCAGTGAAAAGTTACGTTCTCACTCAATGTGACAACACTGTACAACTATCCCTCTAGCCCGCACTCACCTCCTCGTCTACAGTACTTCCTATTTTGTCGCTTTTCATGGAAACTAGTACCTGTAGTCGACGTCGGGCAGATCGCTAAGACACTCGGCCTTACTTCTTCAGACGGAATTTTAGGAGACGGATTAAGATACCTCCTTTCATCGGGTGAGCATTGTCAGGAACTAGGTAAGGTAGTCCTTGGTATGCTGGATTAGCGTTAAGTTCGACCCTGATCTAAAGGGCAGCTTTTGGCTTACAATTTACATTGGTTATTTAATTCAAGAGTAATTTGCTAGGAGACGTCGTTGCATATAGACCACGGTTAAACGAAGTATTTTTCCCTGGACCAAAAATGCAAGATGCGTTACTCGTTTCACCTTATTATGAATAAGTGTCGGGGAAAGTGTCTTATTTTAGGTTATAATTCAAAACTTGTTCATTATTTAATAAGATGTTTAGGATTAGTGTAAAACTGCCCTATGTGCAACGACGTCTCCTAGCAAATTACCAATTCAAGATTTTAGAAAGCGTAACCTACAAATGTCTGCCCATTAAACTGTTATAATATAATTTTACGTGATTGGAAATAATAAGAAAATCTTGCAATGACTTGGTATGAAATTCTAAAGATTATTTAATAAGAAGTGTCATTGTTATAACACTACATTATGGTGTTTATGTATTATATGAAAGGGTTTTAATAATTTCTAAACATCAAATATATTCACTCATATTTCACATTAATTATATTTTAGTGATGTTCTTCATTGGATGTTATCTCAGGAACTTTTGTTTCCTTTTGAATATTACTGCTGTTCAATTCTTTCTTTAATTTTTAAATTAATTCGCGGCACGCTTCGTAAGATATGGTATACGGATTTCATGGTTGGAGAGAATGCTGGAGCCAGCTTAGCCGGGCAGCACTATCGTCACGCAACTCATTCCTTCACTGTTGTACAAAAATTCTACTTCGGCTGAAGTGCTAATAGACGCTCCATGTCCAGCCCGATAACCACCTCTTTTATAGCATTCGTTATAGATTTTAACATATAATTTAAAATTGATCGAAGTAATTGCATTTCAATTGCTTTCACACTAGGAGATTGTTTATCGGGACTAATTGGAGCCAACATTGGTTCTGTTAATCGCATTGTTCGGATAATTGTAATCAAATACTGTATACACGAGAATACCCAGATTATACGGGAAATGTTTAATTATATTTAGAAATAAACTACTGTGCACTCGGTTATTGCTACTGTGTTATAATTTATAAGATAATTGAATTAGGAAATGATTTGTAAATAAGTTAAAATGAACTAAAACACGAATTCTTCCTGTGGGCCTCTGGGGGTCCGAGAACCCGAGAGCTTGTACGTTTCACGAATAGACAGGGTTCACCTCAATAGCCTTAGAGCCTACTTGACCATATTTCTGACAAAAACCTGCACGTTACTGTTTGTGATGCAGGTATAGGGAGAGTTGAAATAAAAGTCTCTGACGTTTTTGTAGTTTCTTGCGTATAGATGCTTCAGTCATAACCAGTTTGATGTTAATCGTGGTCTTGTGTACAATGGCAGTCTTAAGTGTAAGTTTTATCTTATGCTTAATTGTAGTGTCTTATTTCATTGTTGGAAGAAGGGACTATATTCGTTCCGAAAATAAAGAGCCTACATCCCGGGTTCACGAGTATTTTCAGAAAGAATATGACGATGAGAGGTGCGGTAAACCTATGATATCCGTCAGTAAATGTATGAAAGAACTATTAAAGCGAATGGGATTAGTGAAAAGTAGAATTCTTAAGGAGAAACAAACAGGCGATTTAAAAAGTCTAACAAAAAAAAAACGGTCGCGGGATTGATCTGAAAATAATATAGATAATATCGACAGCGATATATTGAGAAGGAATATTTTAAGTTTGTGTAGAGAATTTTACATTCCAAGCTTGAATGCAATACTAAAAAGTACCAAAGAGAAGTTGTGTTTTTTTTGCGTCTCGATCATCTCTCTGGCAGGTAATGAGAAACATTGGGTTCCGCCAGGAGCGTACGCAGGAGGGAGGGGTTACAGAGTTTGAACTCCCCTTGAATTAAAAAAAATTATATATTTAGATTTGAGTATTTTTTTTTATTCATGATCATTTCCCCTTCTCTAATTTTTCACTGTCAGGTCCGGTTTCATCAACCTTCAGTAAATCAGTCCAAATGAAACATTAACTACTGAGCATTAAAATATTTAAAGATTTACTAAAATGCGAGCTGCTCACCAACCAAATTTTCTTAACATTTAATGAACAGTAAGTAATGGCTCATTACGGATAAATAAGTGCCATCTATGAATTTTTCATAACTAAATCAGAACATCTTTCTATGAAACCACAGTCTACTATATCGCAAATCGTGTACAGTTTTAGAAAAGAGTTTTGTTGTGCCTCTGTGGAAACGTTGAAATTTTGATCGCGATTTAGACGAGTACGTTTATGTGCGCACTGTCTCCGTAGACTTCAAGCCGAGCAGGCATATGTGCCTTGTCGCGCGAATTACGTTAGTGCTTTCCGGTGGAGCAGTCAGTAGCGCGCTAGCTTGTTATTTCTAAAACCCAAGTTTGATTCTCGGTAAGAACTTTTATTTTATTGACGTAACTAATTTTTATACATGTTACAGGCCTTCATTTTTTTTTTGTAGTGGAACGAATTATTTCGCAACTCTGGCTCCACTAGGAGAATTTAAAAAAACTCTTGAGAAATAAATTTTCTTCCCGAAATGAAACAAAAATAAAAAAAAAACTGAAGAAAAATTAAAAAAATACACATATGGATCTAATACTTTGTCCACATGCCACCGGCGTCTATCACTGCCTGGCATCTCCGGGGCATTGAGTCCACCAGATCGCGGAAATAGTTCTGGTCCTCAGCGAAATCTTCCCAGGTAGCCAATCCTACAACTGATCTGGATTTTGAAGTGAGTTGTCTCGATATTTGTCAATCCTCCTCTTTTTCATGCCTTTCCGTGAACCGCCTTTGAACGTTTATGGCGATGTGCGCGGGGTGGTTATCTTGCCGGAAAATTAAATTTCCTTCGGAAAGAAAACGATTATAAGTTCCATGAATCCAGTTCCTTCGCTTTAAAGCCAGTGCAAACACATCTTATCGCTAACTATAATATAATTCTAATAAATGAAAGTTAATATAGGTACCAATTAAGTTCTGTTATGTTTGAATGCACATTATGTATTAATTTACTAATATTTCTTAGGTATATAGTTATAATAACCACTTTCATGTGTTAAAATAAAAACTTGTTGACTAGTTTTAGCTTTGTCGCAGCCGTTTTTATGATATTCTAACCTATGATCAGTTTCTTCTAAAATTTTGAGTACCACGATCTTCGTGATGCGGTATCATTCGTGAATTTTTGTGTCATTCAAATTTCCAAAATAATCGTTTCTTAAATGGGTAATATTATCTCCAACTAACTTTTAATTTTCGAGCACTTCCAGATATAACAATTCTGTGTCGAAACGTTCCGCCATTTTATATTGCAACTAATGAACCATTAAAAAATTTAAAGACAGAAATTTCTATCACTAAATTTAATGATAGCTTTACTGATTCGTTAGGCTAAAGATGCTTGGTGAGATATAAAAATGATTTAATGAACCAGTAAATAAAATAATGAATCATTAAAACCTTAGTGAATGTTGGTGAAACCGACCCTCAGAGTAACAAGATCTACATCGACATAAGACATAGTCCTCTTACCGCTCCTTCAATACAATCCTTATATTTGGTGCTGCGGCATGTTTGAATATTATAACAATACTATATTATAGAGAGACCTACTGCCTAGTACCGACCTTGTAATAAATGAAGCCGACAAATATTAAATTGAATTTGTTGTTTGTTAAAAATTGGATGGCTGTAAAAAAATTACGTTTCAAAGATTTTATAAGCATATTCATGAATATGTTCTATTAGAACATAGTATAATACTCGTATTAATAAATATACCATAACATAATAACAAATGGCTTTCAGAGAAACTGAAGGTTCATTGCCGCCCTCACATAAGCCCGCCATCAATCCCTATCCTGAGCAAAATTAATTCAGTCCCTAGCATCATATCCCACCTTCCTCAAATCCATTTTAATATTATTGTCTTATCTACGTCTCGGCCTCCCCAAAGGTTCTTTTTTTCCCTCCAGCCTTCCAAATAACACTCTATATGTATTTCTGGATTCACTCATACGTGCTCATGCCTTGTTCATCTCAAACGTCTGAATTTAATGCTCCTAATTATGAATAATAACAACAACAACAATAACAAAATTTAAAGTACCGATAAAGTAGATAGTAAACAGAACTTCTAACATGTAACCCACTATCATATAACAAGAAAATTAGAAACGTGTTAATATCTTCAATTTGATTAAATAAATTTATAGCCTATGTGTATGAATTAATCAACCTATATTATATTTGTATTCTATAATTTTGAAATATATATATACTTTTCACGTGCGATATTATTCTTCTCTAGTGTTAATATTATATTATATAATTCCATTGCCGCTGTAATTTAAATTTTAGTTCCTATTTTATTTTACTTATTTTTGATTATTATTATTTTTTTATTCTCTATATTTCTCTTATATTAATATTGTATTATATAATTTTTGTAACTGTAATTTTAATTCTATTTCCTATTTTATTTTATTTTATATTCTCTTATAGGCCTATTAATATTATATCTGAACTGCGACCGAACACGAGCGCTGCTCATTCGGTCTCAAATTTTGTTAATACTACTGTATCTCCTGTTTTATATTGTTTGTATTATTTTATTTATATTTCTCTTGTTTGTTTGTAATTATATTCTTTATTCTCTATATTTAAATTTAAATAAATAAATAAATAAATAAATAAATAAATAAATAAATAAATAAATTTTAATAATGCCCCCTTGACAAAATTATGTATACGCCATGGGGTTGCGCTATAAGAAGAATAATATGGCGCGGAAATATTTGATGGAACGTCAAGAAATAGTTGCGCTGTGTAATCAGTTTTTTTGTGCAAACGAAGATATTATAAGATCAACCAAATGCGCCACATTCATTTCCGACGAAACATAGATAAATGTGAACATGACAAAATATAAACTATGGGCAATTAGTTATGACGACCCAGTTCTGCGTGCGCCGATTGGTAAAGATTTCAAGATTATAATACTCCATGCCGGTAGTGAACAGGGTTTTGTAAAAAAAGAATATGGGTTACTGGTGTTCAAATCGAGTTCAACTAACGATTATTAAGAAGAAATGGAGAACGACCGTTCAAAAACACGCTTTCAGGACCAGCTTTTACCTAATATTCCACCTAATTCTGTGCTTGTTATGAACAATGCAATACATCAGCCGTGGCAAAAATGTGACTCGCGAGCACATTGTGGTTCGCAATGATAGCTATGCATTTCTCTTGTTTCCTACCTTCTCCAACCCCCACCCTCTCACTCACTAGAGTCAAACTCCTTTCCATTTGTATTTGTCTCTGACGTGCGAGTGGCGTATCGTCGCAATGTCTCTCTCGAAATTTATACAGTAGTAGCAAAAAAATCGGACCGACCCTTGTAGCTGATTTCAGACCCTTGTTCACTCCAGAGCACGATAGACTGGTAACTAAGACTTCATGGTTCGAATCCTGCCTGGGAAGGAAACTTTTTTTTTGTTCCTTATTCAAATTTATTCCCATTACTTTACGATTGCTGGTAAAATTCATATTCTGGGAATAATAAGTTAATTAAGTAGTAAAATATTACTGCAATCGAAAAGTATTGGGAATAAATTTGAATAAGGAATAAAAAAAAGTTTCCTTCTCAGGCAGGATTCAAACCACGAAAGTCTTAGTTACCAGTCTATCGTGCTCTGGAGTGAACAAGACTCTGAAATCAGCTACAAGAGTCGGTCCGGTTTTTTTTGCCATTACTATATCTCTACAAAAAACGAAAGTTTCAAGTAGGATGGGAGGACGCATTTTTTTTACTGCCAGTATGATGAGAATATTAAATGTATGATTTGTTTACAATTATTACGAGGAAAACGGTTGTATAACATAAAACGGCATTATGCTACATGTCACTCATGAAACATTAAAAGGTTAAGTGTTACTATTATTATTATTATTATTATTATTATTATTATTATTATTATCATCATCATCATCATCTCTGTACATCGACCCTTCTTCAGCAGATGTACGAATAATGCGGTTAGCTCACAGATTCACAATGTGATGTTAAATGAAAGCTAGACGTAAGGACTTGACAAATGTTGAACTTTTCAAATCTTTGCCAAAAAATAAATATCCGAAGCTTCGTTCTTTCGCTTGCTTTGTTGAAGCCATGTGCGCTGCAACTTACGTTTGTGAAAAATTATTTTCAACAATGAAAATAGTAAAAACCAAATTTAGATCACGACTGATAGACAAATACCTTCGTGATCAACTACGACTGGCAGTAAGTGACATAATTCCTGATTTTGAAACTCTGTCGCAGAGACATTCTGAAGACAGTTAATAAATTTTAGGTTGTGATAATGTTTCCCATGTTTTCTTACTCATTTCTTTCTTCGTTACACGTACTAAACATTAGTTTGTAACTTTATACTGTATAAAATTAAATTTAAGTGCTTGACGTAAGGAAAATGAAAATCCGTTAATAAGTCAGTCAGTTGTTTCACTTCCCCTTCGGGTGTCCGCCTCCCTCCGTAGGTGTTATGCACGTTGCAGGTTACACAGTGGCTCGGTGCACGATCACATTTTCGCCACGACTGCAATACATGTAGTACACGAATGTTCTATCAGTATTGTGAAGTTTCTTTTGAAACGTTCGGTAGTCCTCTCGCCCTCCTGCAAAACAAACCTGCTACTGGTTTTAAAACCCGGCGAGGCAACCCTCTCTTTTCATGAAACGCATTATAGTCAAGACTCCACAATTGAATTTTCAAAACTAAAATTTGATTTGTAATTTCATTGTGAAAAATAACACTCCCAGCAATAAATGTTTCTTAATTTTCATTAAAGTGTTGCAATTATAACTTTTTATTATTTATTCATTCATTCATTCATTCACAATATTCTGCCCAAGGACAGATCTTTCACTGCAAATCCAGCATTCTCCAGTCTTTCCTATTTTCCGCCTTTGAATTGAATTGAATTTAACGGAGGGGGACATTGCGCTGACCCTCTGGTGACGCATTCCCAAACCCACACCGGCTGACCACACTAAGATTCTCTGTGTGCCCAGGTTTCGAGCAGGCAACCCCACTCGTTCTTAGGCCAGCACCGTCCAGCCGGCGTTCGGGGAATGCTACGGAATGATAACGAAATGGAGAAATGGTGACGGAATGATAGAAATGCCTAATTTGGGGAAAAACGGGAGGACCCCGGGCAAAAGCCCAACTGCGACCTTGCCCGCCACAAGTGTCACTATGGTTGAGAAAATCCCAGACATGACCGGGAATCGAACCCGGGCCACCTGCGTGACAGTCTGAAGGTCTGACCACTCAGCCAGCCACCGCAGAGGTCTATTTCCCGCCTTACTCTTAGTCTGCGTAAATGATACGTGCATCTTAACGTTGTCTAACATCTGATATCTTCTTCTGCCTCGAACTTTTCTTCCGTCCACCATTCCTTCTAGTGCGACAAGAATGGAACGTGTGAAGTGGACAGACAGAATAAGCAATTAAACTGTGATGGAAAGAGTCTGTGAAGATAGAATGATGCTGAAACTGATCAGGAAGAGGAAGAGGAATTGGTTGGGTAACTGGCTGCGAAGAAACTGCCTATTGAAGGATGCACTGGAAGGAATGATGAACGGGAGAAGAGTTCGGGGCAGAAGAAGATATCAGTTGATAGACGACATTAAGATATATGGATCATATGCGGAGACAAAGAGGAAGGCAGAAAATAGGAAAGATTTAAGAATGCTGAGTTTGCAGTGAAAGACCTGTCCTTGGGCAGAACACTATGAATGAATTATATTATATTATATTATATTATATTATATTATATTATATTATATTATATTATATTATATTATATTATATTTGTTGGAAGAAAAATAAAGAAGCTAAACTTGCGAATTCTAAATGAGGCAGTAGAGCAAGTGAACAGCTTCAAATACTTTGGATGTACTATAAGAAGTAACATGAGCTGCAGCAAAAAAGTCAAAAGGAGGATAGCGATGGCAAAGGAAGCTTTTAATAGAAAAAGGAGCATCTTCTGCGGTCCTCTGGAAAAATAACTAAGGAAGAGACTAGTGAAGTACTTTGTGTGGAGTGTGACATTGTATGGAGAAGAAACATGGACATTACGATGAAATGAAGAGAAACGAATAAAAGCATTTGAACTGCGGATATGGAGAAGAATGGAGCGTGTGAAGTGGACAGACAGAATAAGAAATGAAGTTGTGTTGGAAAGAGTGGGTGAAGAAAGAATGATGCTGAAACTGATCAGAAAGAGCAAAAGGTATTGGTTGGGTCACTGGCTGAGAAGAAACTGCCTACGGAAGGATGCACGGAAAGGAATGGTGAACGGGAGAAGAGTTCGGGGCAGAAGAAGATATCAGATGATAGACGACATTAAGATATGTGGATCATATGCAGAGACTAAGAAGAAGGCAGGAAATAAAAAGGATTGGAGAATGCTGGGTTGGAGTGAAAAACCTGTCCTTGGGAAAAACATTATGAATGAATGAATGCACATTATATAATATAATATAATATAATATAATATTATATAATATTATATTATATTATATTATATTATATTATATTATATTATATTATATTATATTATATTATATTATATTATATTGATGTGAATTTGTGGAATAAACACAATTCGATTTTATTTACATGTACGATATGTTAACTGCGCGGTACGCTGTCTTTGTCGTGTGCTCTTTCTTTACATTTGTACTTTTGCCAATTTCCTACTAGAGAAATAAAGTATGCATTGTAAAGCTGAGCATTTTATATTACTAATAACGTTTATGCGTACGATCTCCGACATTCTTAATACGAAGAATTTTATTTGGTTGACCAGTCTCCTAATATGTGCTCTTGGGAAAGTTTCCTACTATCTCGTGAAAGGTTTAAATTCACAATTTTGCCGCCAACTTGTCTGCCCTCCCTCCAGTCAGAGTGATGCAGAAGTAGCTTTCCCAACTGTACTGCGCGTCAGAGAGGGTGATGCGGAGTCTCTAGCGAGCTGCCGACTGCCCGAGCCGAATAGAACCGAAGCTGGCAAGCGGGCAGGTTCGGAAGGGGCGACAGAAATTGTCGTGTATAGTTCGGTAATGCTCAACCTAAGAGACTGGCTTAATGATTGTCTTTTCTGTCCTTGAATGTACTTGCTACTGTCCTATTAAAGGTTGTGATACACGTTTCTATGAACCAGTTGTGTATAGAAAAAAGGAAAGAACAAAGATTTACAAGTTATACCGCGTTGATCAGTATATGTGGTTGTGAAATTTATGTTGAACACTGTCGCTATGCTTTGTATTTCACAATAAATGGGTCAGGCTGTGTCTGGACGTTTTTCATGTTATCTGTTCCTCGCACCATTCTCTTGGAAGCGCGTAGGCGATGGCGGTCTTTCTTTCTAACGCTACGGGCTGCGGGTTGGAATCCTGCTCGTAGGATCGATGCTCCTTTCTGCAGTTTGCATGTTGCCTATTTCTATTTCGCATCCCGTTTCATGATTATGTTACGTAGCGTGGCTCACGTAAAACGTGAAATATTAATAGAATCAAACGTGTATCTCATGTTGGTTTAACGTCTTGTGTTTCAGAGGGATGCAATTATGACAGATGAAATTTGAATGCTGTAACATATGCCGCATGCGATCTACTCTGTCTGCATGTATTTTTCCTTCACGAAGTGTTTCGCAACCAGTGCGTCGCGATACAGTGATGAACAGTTCAAACTAGTAATTGTTTCTCAAATGTGTTGCAATATTCTGCACATTCCAACAGTGTAGAGGCCTACTAAAACGTAGTGTGTTAAATTGTGTTGTTTCAACATTTTGAATGCATTGCTGGCTTTTTTTATTACCAGTATCACATTTTGTTCTTGACGTCATATATATGGTCAGCGTTTTAACGAAGCGAATTTTATGAAATTTTGTGACTTGAAAAAATATCGGCGTGTTTGTAGAGTCGAGGTAAAACTCAAAATAAACTGATAGCAAGGTATTGATTCATGAGATATAAGACATTGAGGTTATACATAGTAAAATGAAATTTCACAGAACAGCAAGATACAATTTGTTAGGTCATAAGAGAAAATGCGGAATTGTAAAGAATTGGAAACTATACTATTCTCGACAATGTTAATACAGAAGCAAAACTGGATAAAAAGTCACAAAAATGAATAAACATACAATAGATTGCCTATACAACTACCGACCGAAATGGGAAAGAATTAAGACCCCTGGAGCATTTGACAGATAAATTTGTTCGCCGAAATGGACTACTTGGTTTAATATTCGTGTAGGATGATGAAAATTTTAATTCAATTACGTACATAGTTTTAATGCCGTTAATTTAATAGTAACTTCGGATCTTTATAATAACATTTATCACAAGTCTAACAAAGATGAAAGAGATGATGGTAGAGGAAACGGGAAAATAGAAACTGTATGTTGTGTTTAAATCTGACGGTATCCTCGTTTCCATGAATTCAGGCCAGCGTTGTAAACATCAAGGCCACTGCGCCGTTAACACAGATGTCAGCAGAGACTAGATTCTGTTAGCGGAAGTGAACCCACTCAATACGATAGAGCTCCCATCTGGAAATGTTTTTGGAACTAGATAAATGAAATTTAGTTCTATAAATGGAGGGTATTTCAAACAAGGGTTATTCAAAAGGTATTCAAAATCCGAATGATATTCGAAATAAATGTGATGTCGGATTTAAACTGCATCTTCTTTGTGTTTTTAATTGATTATTTTACGACGCTTTATGAACTGCTGTGTTTATCTAGCGTCTGAATGACACGAAGGAGATAATGCCAGCGAAATGAGTCTGGGTTTCAGCGCCGAAAGTTACCCAGCATTTGCTCTTAATGGATTGAGGGAAAACGCCGAAAAAATCTCAACCAGGTAACTTGTCTCAACCAGGAATTGAACCCGGGCCCGCTCGTTTCACGGTTAGGCATGCCACTCTACAGCGGTGGACCTTCTTTATGTTAATTTATGTATACTTTATAAAGGAATGAAATAGAGCTATAACGGGCCGATCGTAGCTGGGTCAGCAAATGACTTTTCTGCAAAAAAAGGATCTCAGTTCGTTTCATTGATTTGGACAGTCTTCTCCGAGTACTTCGATTTGTCCTCCCACTCATTCCACCATTACTCTATAATCAAATATGATGCTCTCATCTCTTTAAAATATCTGTAGTTGAAAAGAAAGTACAATAAAAAATTATCATTTGGATATTAGCTATATATTCAGTTTTCTCTGCGGTAGCTCAAATATTATTGTTACTTGGTACAAGCCATCAAGTACGGTTTCGATTTTCGACAGGGAAGCAGATATGTATTTTCGTCTATCTATGTTTTGTCTTAAATTGTGCTCTTGCACCACTCTCTTCGAATGACTAAGAGGTACCGGTATCGGTACTTGTGAATGAATTTATTGTGTCGATTCAAGATTCTTACGCTATAGGCAGAGATACGGGGAACCATGGAGGTCAAAGTGATATAGGCTACTGTCTCTCTCTAGCATTAGGTATGAAGGAAGCATAATTCTGAGGAGTTATAATAGATTTATTTGCAAATTAATATACAAGACGTTTACGTAAACGCCATATTTCTAAATATAGACATTCAGTATGCTATTTATCTCTTTATAGTATGGGTAAGAAAGAATTGGGAGAAGTTTGGAACATTTTCTATATCTAAGGTGTTCTTTCAGTTCGTGACAATAAGTTCGTGAGATATTCGTTCCGTTTTAAAAGCATGGAACAAAGTGATAAACGTATTAGTAATAATGAAGAACCTACTAATACCACAGTCTAGTATATACAGTTACGAAGCTAAATACGTAGTAAATATGCATCCATAGATAGTTGCTAACCACTAGGATCGCTAATATCGCCTCATTACAGACAATGCGAAATAGTACCGGCACAGTCTGTTGTTCCTAGCACCCTCACAACTTAAGCTTCGTGACTGTATATATTAGATTGTGCTAATACAGGGACATCATTTTATTTTTACTAACATTTTTAATATCAACCTGGCTCTACCTTTGGATCAACACCGTTTACTACCTCCTTCCACGACTGGAGTTCGATGATACTGGCGTAATATACAAACAAATCACTTTACTAGGTATAGGAGGGAAGAAAAGTAGTTTATCCATTTACGTAAACTAGGAAATATCGCGATTTTGAGTTTGATCATTTTCATTAGGTTTTTGTTTAATCAAAATACAGTACAGTATTAACAATGAGTGTTTTTACTCACGAACTGAGCTATTCATTCGGACGTATTCATTATGCAGTGTATATTATACCGTCTACAGCACATTAGCGTACGATATAGAGAATGAAGTTAAATTGAAAAATAATATGGATATTTAAACACATTTTTGAAAATGGTGGCCATTCATTTCGATACAGGCTTCAGTTCTAATGTGCATATTATCGCACTATAGACTATTGTACCTAATCCCAATTATCAGTTTTGTCCTTCGTACTAGTAACTCACGTTGAAATAATTCTGTACCTACTGTATGAAAGATTACCTTACGTACTGTAAATTCAATCTTCACTTCTGCCCGATCCGAAAAGATAAAATTACTCCGACATACTATCTATTGTCCGTGCAAGTGGTTATGTCGTAGGATCGTAGAAAGGGAGGAAATCACTTGCCAGTTAATTACTTAACGAGGCCCTTTTATTTAAGTTATTTTAAACAGTTGTATAATATTACGTAGACATCCAATTCCTAACAGAAATTAATGTTCTCAGAAAAGAGCTAAGACAGCCCAGCCACTAGCTGGCGAATAAAAGCTGGTGGGGGAAGCCGGGATACGACGTAGGCAAATGGACAACAGTACCTGTGCGAAAATGATTCAATATTGAAAGCTCTTTCGTCACCGGAAAACGCGAACATATTTTTGGAAAGTACTGTTTACTATGACCGTAAGGCTACTATGTCTGTTTATGCGGTCTTGGATCTGTGTGGAGGACGGGTGAACTTCATTAGTAGAAGGGGTGGGAGTGAAGTACATTCAAAAACTGAGGTACAATAAAAACTGAAGTAAAAATAAAATGATGTCCCTGTACTAGGATAATAGTGTAAGTGTTGGTGCATCTGCTATTATTACGGGTGCTGACATTTCATCTAAACTAATGATGACCATGTAAGTGACAAGAGTAAACGGCGAAGTTGACACATAAGAAGCATTCAACAGAATCAGTAATGGCACAGTCTAGTTGACACGAGAATCTTAGGATCTTGTTAATAAAAATCGACAATATATACTGACATTTTGCTGTACCTGTACTTATTTGGTTAAACAAGGTATAGGTTTCAGAGGGCATAATAACTGCTTATTTTTGCCATTGTGTATGTACAGTATTTATTTTTTATGCGTGTTGTCGCATTCGCATGTTCATAATAAAAAGACGTATTTGTGAATTAGCTCATTTTATCATCCTATTAGGGTGGCCGGGTAGCTCAGTTGGTAGAGCAGCTGGCTACGGACTGGAAGGTCCGGGGTTCGATCCCAGGTGGTGACAGGATTTTTTCTCGTTGCCAAACTTTCAGAACGGCCCCGAGGTTCACTCAGCCTCCTATAAAATTGAGTACCGGGTCTTTCCCGGGGGTAAAAGGCGGTCAGAGCGTGGTGCCGACCACGCCACCTCATTCTAGTGCCGAGGTCATGGAAAGCATGGGGCTCTACCTCCATGCCCCCCAAATGCCTTCATGGCATGTTACGGGGATACCTTTTATCATCCTATTATGCCCCCCACCCAAGGAAATCGTTCTATTTCCGCCTATGCTTACAACGGATGGAACGGGCAAAAGGACTCAATCTTTAAAGGAGGTGGTAATAATTAATTATACATTTAATTAATTTTAAACGCGCGTATAATTTGTTTCCAATATGCTTACTTAAATAAAAATTACATAGTTATAATTATGATATAGCTTTCAATCTGAAACACACAACATTTTTGTCATAATATAGTTTATTTACTTATATAATTTATGTTATTTATGAGGGACTGAACAGCAACAATAAGTTTTAATTAATGTAATGAGTTACGTTCTTTTTAATTCTTCAAAAAAAGAGGCTGTTAAATCCTCCAAGTTCCTCTTCCCGGCCTTGGCTATAGTATTTCACAGGACCTCGAACCATGCCCCTTGCCTGGTATATTTAGTCTTAACCATAATTATTTATGTACCACTTGTTATCGCTGTCTTATTTTCGATGTGCCATAACTGTTTAATTAATCTGAGTGTGTGAATGGCCCACAGATCCACTGAAGCAAGTCCGCTAGTAGGACTCCTCATGGTGCTGAATTGTTACGTCTGCAGTCGATCATAACGATTCGTGGACACATAACTAAAACACAATATGATTATGTCTATTTCCTTTTGCAGATAATTGTAAATGGACAAATATCAAGTCATGGCAAATGAAACGTGAACAACCCGAAAAAATCCGCTCCAAACACTATCTTTGTTACAGTAATCATAAATTCCACTCGTAATCATCGAAACCCTGTCTCCGGAGATGAAATGTGACTCTCTAACCGTTATAAATATTATAATATTTGAGGAAGAAAAAACAAAACAAAAACATCACTGTGTTGGATAAACAATGGGGTTTGGTTTTTACAAAATATTAGGAATATGTCTGTCGTTCTCTTGTTCACAAACACCATTCTTTCCGCGACACTATGCACAGCAGTTTGCAGATAATAGCTTGGAATTTTCCAATTTTTTTTTTTTTTTTTTTTTTTTTTTTTTTTTTTTTTTTTTTTTTTTTTTTTGAGATTATAGTATCTTTCAGTTGTTGCAGGATTGTTGGGTGTGCCACGAAATCTCGTTTTTTAAAGTAAACTCACAACTTAAAGTGGACTGGATTGAAATCTGGAAATCTGGAGAATGTTGCAAAGTGCTTACTGATGACAAGGTCGTCAAACATCCGTAAAATTAAGTGTTTTGCAAGTTGAGCGCCATCTTGCATAAAAAATATGTTTTCAGATCGTGATTGTTCAACTTAGGGACGACGAAGTTCTGTAGCATGTAGTAGTAGCATTCCTCGTCTATTGTGACAGTCTCTATTATTCTATTGTATTATATTGTGAGTTTCAGATCATGAAGACTTTGCTGAATTAAAACCTGGGGTTATATTAGATCAAATTCTGCACTCCATTCTGTATTATGTTAACTCCACCATTAAGAAAGAAGTGTAATAATTGGTCTCTCCAGAAAACTTAGTCCAGCCAAATAATTATCAGGTTTAATCTCTCTTAGCACAAATAAAGTAAAATCGCATTTTTTCTGCTTGTCACTTTATTAGAGTGCAAGAGTGCAAATACTGGTTTTAGTTTATATGGGTATAGGCTAAGATATTTTCTTAGAAAATTATTCAAACTGTGCTATAACCCTTTTGTAGATGCCTGTACACCTGACTAACATAATAATAATAATAATAATAATAATAATAATAATAATAATAATAATAATAATAATAATAATAATAATAATTTATTTTTATTTTATTTATTTATTTAATGTGCTGTACAACAGCCAGTGGCCAATTACAGTTCAGCACAAATATAACAAAAAACATAAAACAAAAATAATTATTACACATAAATATAATTACAATTAATTACAATAATGACGATGAATGGATAACTAAGAATACTATGAGACAATGTTAATTGAGTATAATGCCTAAAATAATACATAAATGATAAATCGTTGCCAAGAGCAAACAAAGTCTATACATTGAAGGGATCGAACTCGCAGCCATGCATGTTGGCATTTTTAATGCATCTGGAGACTGGTGAAAGAAATTTCGAATTTCTAATATAGAAAAGTTTGTGGGCTCTCATATCTTTTGTTGGAATACGTAAGGTAATATTGTTTAAGAAAGAGTCACAGGATATATCACCTTTGAGGACTTTACAAAAGAACAGATAATCTAGCTCATGGCGTCTAGCATATAGATTTTGACAATTAAAATATTCACATTTTCTCTCATAACTATACCCGGAATTAATGGGCAAAAATCTGAATGAACATAAGGATATAAATTTTCTTTGTATATTCTCTAATTTAGCCGAGTCCGTAGTTGTAATCGAATTCCAAACTACAGATGCATATTCGAGTTTCGATCGCACCAATGTATAGTATAGCATTAAAAGAGAATCGGGCGTGGAAAAAGAATAAGTTATTGACCGTATTATTCCTAGCATTCTGATTGCGTGATTGTAAATGTAATCAACGTGACTATGAAAATACAATTTACTGTCAAAGAATATTCCCAAATCTTTTACGCAATCCGTTCAATAATAATAATAATAATAATAATAATAATAATAATAATAATAATAATAATAATAATAATAATAATAATGGTAAAAAAGGTAAAGGTATCTCCGTAACATGCCATGAAGGCACTTGGGGGGCATGGAGGTAGAGCCCCATGCTTTCCATGACCTCGGCACTAGAATGAGGTGGTGTGGTCGGTACCACGCTCTGACCGCCTTTTACCTCCGGGAAAGACCCGGTACTCAATTTTATAGGAGGCTGAGTGAACCTCGGGGCCGTTCTGAAAGTTTGGCAACGAGAAAAAATCCTGTCACCACCTGGGATCGAACCCCGGACCTTCCAGTCCGTAGCCAGCTGCTCTACCAACTGACCAACTATTATTAATAATAATAATAATAATAATAATAATAATAATAATAATAATAATAATAATAATAATCCGTGGTGCTACAGCCCTTTAAAAGCCCAGACCGACCAGTCGGCTGTTGGCCTCACGGTCACATGCCGAAACAGAGATGGACGATCATCCAATCAGAATGGAGGTGTCTGATGGTTAGCATGATAATCCTCCAAGTCGTTACAACTGGCTTTCTTAACTGGATTTCGCTACCTATCGTAGCTTCCTTAGTGCATCATGATGATGGGTAGGCTCGATCCCATACACTGGCTGAAATTCCATTAGAAAATTTCTTCCCTCTTAAACATTCGAACCAGCGCGCATTCCGTACTAATGAAATCATTAATCTTTTAATCAATAAAAGGTAACTATCGAAATACAGAAAGTATAAATTAAATACCCCTCTTTATGCCCAACATAGTGATGTTTTTGTGTTTTCCCCCCTATCTCAAATATTATAATATTTACAGAACTTTAAATTTTGAAGTGAATTTTGAATAATCTTAATATCTATTCTGCGTATGTTTTGATACGTAGCCTTATGGCTTATTTACTCATATTATTGTGCTTAACTGTAGCATGTATGAAAATACTAAGCTAGAGTTTGGCTAAGATGTGAACAGAATCACGGCAAAAGAGTCAAAATACCAACGTCGAATTAGTAACTAAAAGCATTCGTGGTTGTTTTCTTTATTTTAGAATGATTCTGACTGTACAGATTTTACAGGCGGTGGGTATTATGACGTTTGTTTGAAATGGACGACAAAATAATGGTGAATAATTCAAAACGGTTTTGGCTTAATTTCTTCCCTTGATAGTGAAATATAACGATCACTATGTTTCGAAGAAATAATATACGTTCTTCAGGTGGGAAAGAGGGAAGAAGCTGTTCTACTCACTAGGGTCGTTAAAATGGTTACAAGTGGATTAACCATTCTTTTTTTTACATGCTCCGAACGAAGGCAGGCATGCTCTTCTCCATATCCCTCTTATCTGTTTCAGACTTCATAACTTCGTGAAGGACTGTGTTAAGATTTATTATGAATTGGTTTAGGTGCGATATTTTGAAACAGACAGCGCTGTATTTTGAGATTCCATCTTGGAATTTCACTGGACTAAGAAAAACCCCGAAAAAGTTTGTATAATTTGTCTTCAGAACAGAAAGCCGGACCTTTTTTTTTAGTAGGTTATTTTACGACGCTTTATCGACACCTTTGGTTATTTAGCATCTGAATGAGATGAAGGTGATAATGCCGGTGAAACGAGTCCGGGGTCCACCACCGAAAGTTATCCAGCATTTGCTCATATTGGGTTGAGGGTGAACCCCGAAAAAACCACAACCAGGTAACTTGCCCCAACCGGGAATCGAACCTGGGCCGCCTGGTTTCGCGGCCAGACGCGCTAACCGTTACTCCACAGGTGTGGACGGAAGCCGGACCTCCCCGGTATGAAGTCAACATGCTACTCTACGGTCAGTATGTTCTGTGAATTTACGTAATGACTAATGAATGAGTCGATGAGTCCTCTGCACCTTAGACTGACGCGTTTAGTTCATAGGTGTGCCTATGGGTAGGGCGACATGTGCCATATTCTTAATAAAGAATAACACAGTTTTATAGAACGTGTTTTCTTCTGTCTCGATATAATAATATATAATAGTAAATAGTAATAGTAAATATAATAATATATAATAGTAAATTAGCAGTCTCGTGGTAGCGTCTTCGCTCGATTCCCCGCTTGGGACGAGTTGTCCGGATGAGGTTTTTTTTCGGGGTTTTCCCTCACTCCTATGGATGAATATCAGGTAACTTTATCAGGCGTATGGAACCCCACTCATTCTCGCCACTTCCTTTCCTCTCTCATCATCCTTTCCTCATCATTCCGGTTGTCTTCCTTAGTTTTCAGATCGCGCTTGCGGCGGCCCTCTGAAGCTGTTGACACTCTCGACCGGCCTCCATGGATGTCAACCGTGGTATCTGGTGACCCAGCAGCGGAACCCACTCCCCTCCCGACGGGAGAGGGGGTTTACACCTCAGACCGTTGAGGAGACGGAGGGGTGGTTTACACCTCAGACCGTTTTAGGGGGGATATGGAGGGCTGTTGGGGGTGGAATGGTATACGGATTTGGAGGGATGGAGGGACTGGTCGTCAGGGTGTTAGCGGTTAAGTCGGTTCGGCGTAGGTGCGGTCGGTGGGCTTGCAACTCATCCCAGGGGCTCACAATAGGTCGCGGTGCACAGGGATGTTCCCCTCCGGCCCTCACAGAGAGAGAGAAAACATTAGCAGTAGGGTACTGCAAGTAACCATTACTGCACCTCCACCCCCCAACTACGAATTAAGTTCATTTCCATTGTTAGGCTATCGTAACATTGATAAGATATTCGATTGTTCCAAGAAGTGAGTCCTCGGCTCTGTTCCATCCTCGCTATTAAGGATTTTGCATAAATACAAGTTCATTTACAAATAGTGCGGCTCTTGAACATGTTAGTCAGCATTGCGCATGGCCACCGCTGTGACAATGCAATACAAACATAAAAATAGGCGACAGACTGCTAGTTCCATCTGTTTTGTTGATGTCAGGATTATCGCTGGATGACTCATATTTTAATTATTTATGGTTACTTTGAACACAACTATAATAAATATTTATACAATAAAGTTCTTAGTAAAGAAAAAAGCCAGTTCCTACAGAACGAAATCTGTCTCCACTTATCTTTCCGGAATCGAACTCGGATTCACTAGATTTGTTATCGCATACTCTATTAATTGCAGTAAATTACAGTAATATGCTCAGTTATGATAGGAGAGGGGGTATGGGTACCAGATGTTTTTATGTTTCAGATAAACGTAGAAATACAACTATATATGCGCATAAATAATGTTTAGAATAGCAATGGCAAAGGAAGCATTTAATAGAAAAAAGAGCATCTTCTGCTGACCTCTGAAGAAAGAATTAAGGAAGAGAGTAGTGAAGTGCTTTGTGTGGAGTATGGCATTGTATGGGGACAGAAACATGGACACTACGACGAAGTGAAGCTAACGACTAGAAGCATTTGGAATGTGGATGGAGAAGGATGGAGCGTGTGGACAGACTGAATAAGAAACGAAGCTGTGTTGGAAAGAGTGGATGAAGAAAGAATGATGCTGAAACTGATCAGAAAGAGGAAAAGGAATTGGCTGGGTCACTGGTTGAGAAGAAACTGTCTTCTGAAGGATGCACTGGAAGGAATGGTGAACGGGAGAAGAGTTCGGGACAGAAGACGATATGAGATGATTGACGACATTAAGATATATAGATTATATGCGGAGACAAAGAGGAAGGCAGAAAATAGGAAAGACTGGAGAAAGCTGAGTTTACAGTGAAAGACCTGCCCTTGGGCAGAACACTGTGAATGAATGATTATTTAAAAGTTAAGAAAACATGTACAACTAGCGGAGCAAACAAATGTATGAAATATGAGAAGAAATTTTAAAATGAAAGAGTAATAGAAATGTGTGTACTAAAATTATGTATAATAGTTATTTACGATATGAGTATCGTAACGTTTCATAATATTACAATACGAGATTGAAAAGTAGTCAAACGAGGCCGTAGGCCAGTCGAGTATTATATTAATATGAAATTACGAAAAGCATTTCGTACAGAGTTTTATCCACTTTGAAAAAAAAAAATAAAATAAAAATGATTGTATTATTTTCATTAGTTTTGAACATGTCTTTTGTGGAGAGGCAATTATTATTATTATTATTATTATTATTATTATTATTATTATTATTAATATTACATTTTTTCCTGCGAGAGGCGATTCGTTTATGTTTTGTTTTATTAGTTTTGAACACGACAGGTTTTTGTATAAACAGAAGGACAGCAGTAGGGCCTACTAGTAGGCTTGCGTCCCGCGTCCCGAAGTAATTTGCACATGCATCAAAATGTCCAGATTTCATGGCATATTAGACATTAACAGCTGATTTTTGCTCCTATCATATTGTTGGATTTAGTCTGGATCGCACAGTCTCATACAGGCATATGTGACGAAATGGAGAAATGACTCTAGTAGGCTTATGCATGTTCAAGGCAGAAATTTAATTCTCGCTGATGTGTCAATAGAGTGACAGATGCAGTGGTCATAATACACAAGTTAGGACAGGTTTGATCACAGCCTATAGGGTACTTACTAAATCATCTATCCTCTGAGCTCATCTTATGCACTTTGATTTTAGTTTGCGCCATTCAGTATTATGTTCACTTTGTTCCACTTGATGCGTCATTCATTGGTTTCGGCGGAAAAATAGGGGAAAAAAAGAAAAGAAATTTTTTTACGACTAAGCTTACTTCTACGATAGATATAAACGATGAGAACGACAAAGATCTGTAAAATATCGTAGACTCTCAAATGTGATCAGATCTGATAGCTCTGGTGATAAAACACGTAAACATCTCTATGTTTTCCGACAAGAGTGGTTGGACTTTTGTATAGGTAGGTTAGGTTAGTTGGGGTTAGTTCTGGTTACGTTAAGTTAGGTTAATTTATATTAGCTTATTAATTACATCAAAATGATGGGTTCCTACTTTCCAACGAGTCAACATTTCTTTTATCACAAATTTATACTATTTTTCAACTTTTTTTGTGGTCATTTTGGTAAATTTGTATATATTTTTTACATATGATGTGATATTTTTACTTATAACTTTCGACTCAGTCATTTCCGGACCATGGTTCCGTATCTCAAATTGATACATGTGCCCTTCGCCATCATCCCTGAAAGATTGTATCACCGCCTCGGAAACACCCTGTATATACTGTTATAAATGTATTGCTGTTGAATGTGTGGATTGATAGGTGGAAATAATTAGTGCAATAAAATTGTCAGTAATGTTTGTGTCCCTAATTTTTACTTACGAAAGTTGACAAGCCTAAGTACTAGGAGAAAATAAATAAACATTGTTAAAATGAGTTCAAAAGAGGATTCAGATATTCAAAATGCCGCAAATTCTGCATTTGAATGTTTATAACAAATTGTGAACATATTGTTGTTAATGTTTATAATAAATAAAATCAATTCCATTTTATTTAAATTAATGTGTGGTTCGCATTATGCAACTAGTTAGGTAATAGCAGTATCATTACCTAACTAGTTGCGTAATACAGTAGAAGTATCATTGGCTAAGTAGTTGTGTAATAGAAGTATCATTACCTAACTAGTTGCGTAATGAATGTGTTTACAACATTTTTATTAGCGATGTGCAGTCCACTTTACATATCAAAGTGAATAAAATTGTTTACATTTTAAAACTAGAAGAAAATATATTACATACAGTAATTCAAATTCTGAAATAGGTAAGAAAATTAACAAAAAAATATTTATAATTATGTCTTCATGTAGGCCTAATATTAATATCAAGTTATATTTTTTCTTTAAATTTGATTTATTGTATTTTTTTAAATAGGGGCGTATATACTCTGTGTTCCTTCCCTGAATAGACCTCTGACCGCTGTTATTTAAAAATGAAACACAAAATTTCATACCGGTCCGGTATATCTGTTTGAAGTCCGTACCATATAATTTTTATGAAACAATGAGAAAACTGCCCTCTATAAATTTAACTTGATATAGCTGGGATATGAACCAGGTCTTTGGCGTCGAAAGTCGATGGTTTGACCTTTCTAATAATATGTATAAATGTACAATCTTAACAGAGTACTTCTCACTAAAAAATACTGAATTATTGTATCGGAGGAAACGAGATAAAGTTTATAATACTTAATTTTGTCACTGATTAACGTTATACCTTCTTTACTGTGTTAATATTATAAAGATTACCTGGTTGATTAATTTCGACGTGGTGTCCGCCGTTGTCCGAAGCCTAGTGAGGTCCAGCGCTATCTTCTGGTTTCGTAGCTTTTGCATTTATCCTGCCTTAGTTTCGTATTAACCAATAAAATAAAATATTCACTCTTATGTTGTTCACAATATTGTAATTAGGGCAAAGTTTGGAGACAAAAGAGTTACGGTACATGACACCAGACAAATTGTAAATCCAGCATAAACATACAAGGACTCTTAGTTTTCATCATGTAACTATGTAATATTATAAACGAACGAGAAGCATTTAAACAAAATTTCTAGTAAGTTCAAATTTATAAAAAACTAGATTCTCACATCGATCTAAGATTGAAGTATATCCCTGATGTTTATATCTAGTGTCTGTTCAGTACGAGCGTCAACTTGTTAGCATGAGTAACGACTGAGCAGTAATAGAAGTGAATCCATTGCGATTCTTGTTTTTTTTTTTTTAATTCAATTCTGAGTTTAGTACATGCCTTTGTTAGATTCTATCTAGAGCATTACAAATTCGTTTTTCTCTTTTTGTGAATTACGTACTGTAATTATTTTGTGTAACAATTCCAAATATCGCAACTTCTGATAACTCAGTTACATTTCATACACATTTTGTAAGTTTGTATAGTTTGCAATTTGATATGTGTTCCTATATATTGGTCTTGTAAATTACCACTCATGTTTTTCAGTTGGTGATTGTTCAACGACACTTTATCAAATACGGTGTGATTCAGTGTCCATAGAATTGGTGATAGAGAGATAAGGCCGATGATTAGCCATGCGATTACCTTCGCCTTATAGTTGGAAAAAATCCATCAGGTACTCGGCTCCAGCGGGAATCGAACCCACGCCCGAGCGCAGTTCCGAATCCGCGTAGACATACGTGTCTACTACTTGAGCTACACTGGTGACCGCCACTCATGTTACCTTTTGCATATTAATATAAAATGAAACATGTTTTGCGAATAATACGTGCTCTTCCTATGTCTATATAAGCTTTCAACTACTGCCTGTTTATTAACTCGATCGACGTCAGTGAATTAGATTTAAGGTATGGAACACTCTCCTACTGTATGTTATATTACATTTTCCAATCCCTCTGCCGACTTCAATCTGTTGCGTCAAATCTTTCGGAACGTGTAACATTTCCTTCGTGCGAAAGAATTCCAAGGTCACGTTTCCAGGCAAATGTGCTCGATCACATTCGATTATAACCAGATTCTTCAGTGTAATCAGGACTTACAACGATCATTGATGCGGTTTCAATTCTTGTATGTTACTTTAATTTAAATTTATAGAGCAAGGTGTAAAGAAAGGGCTTAAGTTACTAATAAATGTGATTTTTACAGACCTTTTGTTCTGTATACGATCTTGTACACGCATCAGCTTTCATTGAGTGCAGTTAGGTCTAAAATGCCGTGTCCCATGCATTTACTTTCACCCTTATGTAGGAGTACATAAGGTCGATTTTTCAGTGTCTTGGCAACCTTCCCAAACAATGTGGAAGTGTGCAGTTTTTGTACTAAATCCTTCGGGGCTGTTGACGCTACAAGATACGGTTGGGTCGTTCCAAACACTATTCGTGCGCATGAGCCTAGATTATATATAGTGTATCCATGCAAATAACTACAGTAGCAATTAATGTCAAAAATAAGAGAGGAGGTTATACTAAAAGATATTCCAGCTTGCATTATTTGTATGCTATTTTCGGATTATTACGAATAGTTAATAATGTCAGTGTGAAAACTAATTGCTGAAATTAATAACAATTTAGCGTACTTCACTATGTTTCAAATTTGCTATATACTGTGCCATAATTATGATTAATTATAAATTTAAAAAAAAGGGGAATGAATATGAACGTGTTAATTTACCTTTTAAAAAACCTTTTGTCATACTAGCTTAACGAAACTGTGCTTGCACTTCTTTCTGTACATATTCTTGTCGCCATATTAGCACTCTTTAGAAAATCAAAATGGCGGCCCTAAATATTTTTCTTTGCAACGCTTTTAGTGGATAATTATATTGAAGGATAGTCCCAGCAAAATAGAAATGGCTTAGTTCTTTATTTGTCTTGTTAAATATTCTATTGAATATGCATATAATTTCAGATAATTTCAAGGTTATATTTACTATATTGGATTGCAGGCTAATAGAAGGCTAATAAACAAGGTTGTAAATATAAACACTAAAGTTAGGTATATTAAGTTAATAAAAGTTTCGAGGCATGAAATAGCTTTTTTTTTTCTAATTATGTGAAAATATGGTATAGTGTTTCATTTTTTGAAATACGAAAATAAAACATTGTTTAAAACTTGTAATTAAACATATGAAATCAAAATTAATTTATTTGCATACATTTATGAAAGACCTTGGAAATGTATGTTGTAGCCTCCATGCGAGGTACATAAAATTTATCGTGACGTCACCACAATGATGGCGTAGTCTTTTTGTTGCAGCCACATGGCAAGCTGTGATTGGCCAGTATCTTGCAATGACCGCCATTTGACGAGAATGACTCACAGGTGGAGAAAAACGGGTATTGAGAAAATGGATGCCCTGTATGCGAGGCTAGGTGGGGCATTTCCCTTTGGCTTTCAAATCGAAGGGAAGAAATGTGTGACGTTCTATACATGAATAGAAAAAAGTGGGAATCGGTATTCGTACGGTAACTTTGTTATGTGTTGTGTTATCGTGTAAGATTTACACAAAATGTCTCGTAGGAGAGTAGAGGTAGCTGTTTTATGCTATTACTCTTTATAAATGTACAGTCGCTCTCCTCATTTCAATTGTTACATGGCTGAAGCAACGTGAAAGTATAATGGCGTTACCCTCGGTTGCCGCCTTACCAAGCAGTGCGAAGCCAACAACAACATTACCAGGTAAGATTACTTAAATAACCAAGTATTATTGTTAATACAAGCAAGGAAAATCAGTAATTGATTATTGGTTACTAATCTGACTTTAACAGACGTCACTGAGCAATTTATGTGCATAGGTAGTTTCCCAATTAAGTTTCGTTGGTCATGTAGGCCTATTCACCTCGAAAAAAATGTGATAATGTTAGTCTTGGTATGAGCGAACGTCAATTTATTAACTCACTTTAATATTATGTGAACATCAGTTTTAGAAAAAAAGTTTCATGTTGATGTATTGACAAGTTGAGAACACAATAATTCTCAAAACATTGACCCCATTATTAGATGTGTGATCTTGCCATAAAAACTGCAACATCTGTCAAATAAAACGAATTCAAATTTTATTGCTATGGATTTGGATCTGAACTTTAATTTGAGGTTATATATGGAAAACATAGGATGAAAATTACATTGGCGGACAATATTGTACGGCAGTGAATATTTTTCTGAGAGATGTGACACATTTCTGTTTTTAACCTCTATTTCATATAATTATAATTCAAACGTATTTCAAGTGGCTTTAAACCTTGTACGAAATTATGTTTGCCTGCAATCTAAATTGAATTTTAAACACATTAACCTTACAACAGATACCATTTTTACTTTAATAACGAATCTCAACTCTAACCTCATTTAACATTGTCATTGACGTCTGATGTAGGCCTGTTTAATGCAACCTGCATTTTAAAACTTTTGGTTGAAGAACCATCGTAAGTTGTTAGTGATAAATGAATTTAACGATTCTTTGTCTTTATTGTAATTTAATATTTATTAAGTTACAATGCATGTTTGACAACATTTGTTAGGTTACCATATTTTCCTTTATAAGCTTATTGCATGTATGTGTATACTACATCCATTCATATATTGCACATTCTACACTGGAAAGCTTCAGTGTTTACTTTCTTGTTACGAAACACAATTACAGTGAACACATTTTACGTTGCAGTATAAGTTCTTCCTATGGTTAAAATACCACACGAATAAGCTATAATTAAATGATTTTGTTAAAGCATATTTCTACATATTAATTAAACCCTGATGTTCTTAACATTTAGAACTTACTATAAAATTAAAGTTCAGTACAAAATCATGTACAACTTCTAAAGCGGATTAGCGTACCGTGTTAGAAAAGTTATAGCTTTCCCTCTAGCAGGAGGCCTTTGCCCTTCACGGTACACAATAGGCTATATCTTTATCTTTAAGATTGCATGCGGTGTACAATTTCATACACTGCACATTAGACGGTGCAAAGTGATTTTTACAGCGCAATATGTATTTTGTGATGATTAATGCACTCGAATCTTATTATTTAATTAGGATTAAATTATTTTCTCTTTAAGGGTTAACTTTTGTTAACTGTCGGACTAATGGAGCGTTAACTGGTGTTAGTCTAGGTTAAGCTAATTTAAATATAGTTTTGCTTAACTTTACTTGTATTAGTTTGATTTAAAGTTTATTTGGATTAATGGTGAATCTTCGATCTCGCTACGCATAACACACGGTAGAAAAAACTTACTTAAATCATTGAAAATAAACTCAGAATTGTAGCACACCACTCTGTATATCTACCTATCCCACCCCAAATAACCTTAGTTTTTTTTACCCGGCCGATGATTTTCCCAGACATTTTACACGAAATTATGGGGTTTCTATAGTACGCGACACTAGGTTTTTTGACGAAAAATTTGAAAAAAAAAAAAAAATTTTCAAAGAGAAGGTAGTTTGGAATGTGAAGAATTCATATGGGACGTCATTTGACTTGAAAACAAGTTAGAAAATAGATAAAAATTGGAAAGAATTTATTAGTGTAGTTAACCTAAAATAGATTATTTAACACGTGAAATAAAGAGGTAGAACATTTCAAAATGAACACGAAACGCACATTTCACTTCACTTAGTACATGCAGGATGTACCAAAACCTAAACTAACATAACCTGTCGTAGATTGCTATATGCAAGGCATACCAAAAGCGTAAACTAAACTAACCTAACCTAACAGATTCGTATATGCAGGACATAAAGAAAGCGTAAACAAACCTAACCTGTCAGATTCCCGCACCGTATAACTTAGGAAAATGCAAGTTGGAAGTTTCAGTGTCGCGTGCTATAGAAAAGCCGAAAGTCTTACTTGACCCGGTGGTACCACCATTATAGCCTATTGCACTATGCTTGACAGCACTCCTTTCTTTGGTCCAGGCCAAATCATTTTGTGTGCTTATGTGCCAAGAAACGTATATGCAAGGCATACCGAAAGCCTAAATTAACCAAACCTAACCTGTCACTGATCCTCGAGTTTACGGAAACTCGCTTAAATTATTTATTTTTCCAGATATCTGTAATTTGTAAAGTTATATCATCTCTCAGTTTCATTTTATAATGAAGTAGGTAATGCAATACAAATCAGACGCCAGTTCCGTGTTGTGTGTGCGTAGAGAAATCGAAGATTCACTGAATGGAATTAGTTATGTTTATCTTAGTGTAGTTCAGATTAACGTAGTAAGACTATTTTTACAATTTAGCATTTTTTTTCTCGATGTTTGACGTAGGTACTCATTGTTGTCATTACATTGGAGTTGCGCACTCCATGAAGGCCGTCCTACTGAATGTGAAATTTTCATCAAAATATTTTCTCACGAATTTTCTGCTTCTCCGTATACACAACTGTGCTTCATACCGTGCAAATTGGCTAAGTGCAGTATTTACCTTTTTCCAGTAAGTTGTGGATTCTACAATTGATAATTCCTTACTTTGTTTAGGCCTCGGTAACGTGACGATTAAACAAGAGAGGCCAGATGAGGCTGAAATCCGAGAATTGGCAGCCAAAATGGTGGAAGCAAATAAGGCGAAGATGGCTTCCAATGCAGCCCGTCCTGTTGGACAAGGCGGCCAAATGCAGCAACACATTGTTCAACCAGGACAGCCGGGGATAATGAACTTCCTCACACGAGGACCTAATGGTCAGAATAAAATTAGTGACAAGGATAAAAAATCTGGAGCAGGGGCTGATCCTGATAAAAAACCGCCATGTGATGAAGATAGTGTGAGAGGGAGGTTTGGTTGGGTAACACTTGGTAAATGTCATATCCCTTTTATCTTCCGCTATGGTGAAAAATATTGTGCGGTGCGGATGGTAGAAATGAAACTTCTTAATAAGTACCTGAATTATCTGCATTCAGACATCTATAGTTGCACCTGTATTCGTAGTTATTACATTACGGATCCTGAAGCAAGACTTCTGAATGAGGTAAACGTGAGACATTGTGAAAGTCAATTTGGACGTGAACCTTTCACATCTAAAGACCTCGTTGTGCGATTACAGGATGCGGGAGAGTTTTACAACTTTCTGGATGTCTGTTACAACAAACTACTACTCAGCTCAAGCAATCCGAAGGATAAGTGTGGATTTATTCGAATAAATGGTGAGTCAGTGGTTCCGTACACTGTGAGAGATGGATTTAAATATGTTCCACTTTTCTATTTTGAGGGCGAGACAGATAATTTGAAACTTAAAGCAGAGAAATTGGAAGGTTGGGACCTGGCATATCTGAAATTTTGTTGTAAAGTGCAAGGGATTCGCAATGAACTATTCGCCAGTGAGACATGTTCCGTTATTAGTTTGAGTGATATTAAAAGCTACTTTCCACCAGGGACTGTGTTTGAAGATTATTGGCCAAGTAAAGTGGTAGATTCGCAGCTTCTACTAGCGAGCAATAAAGGTAGTACAGCTGTAACGAGTGCGGGAATGTGGACCAAGCAGCCTGGTTTGCCGCCGACGCAGCAACATTCCGTCGTCGCCAGTACCACTCTTCACCATCAGGTGGCACCGGGTAACAAAGTAGTGACCACTCTTTCCCAACCTGCAGCACAACAACGGACAGCACCCCTTTCTGCCCCTGTGGCACCTCCAGTCAATATGAGTGCTGCAGCAGCTGTTCAGGCCGTCTGCAATGGTTGGGCAGGTCTTGTTGGTGGACAGCCAGCATTTCAGCCAGGGATGGTACCACAGCCTGGACAAGTTATCCGAATGTCGCAGCCACCAATCTCTATGCATAATGTAAGTTCTACTTTGCTTCTTTTATTTCTTTTCAACTGCATATTATATAGCCTATAGCCTATCTATATTTAAAACATTGTTGGTTATTGGTTTGTAGGTCTTCTAGCTCATTTCTTGTCTTCATAAACATCATGTGCAATTTATTTTCACAATCAAAGTAATTTATAATAGCATTTCAGCATGATTTGAACAGAACATACACATGCACTGGATTATTCATCTATGTTTTGTTTATGTTCATTGCCAGTGTTACACCAATACAATATGAAATGAACAGATGAGCTTCCAACAAGCATGCTATACTTACTGTTTTTGTTGCATTTCAGTCTTTAAACACTCTGTTTTGACAAGTTGAATGGGTGACAAGAGTAAAAATATTGGTACAAGGTTAGTGGTGAAATAACCCTCACTGTATGTAAATCTTATGGCAATGTCCAGTCAGAAGTCCGATTACCCATCTTAAGGTTCTCCTTCCTGAGAAAGCCCTCCTTTCCAAGCTAGAAGTGTTTAGTGCTTCTCCAATAAGGAGTTTTGTCTGTCTCATAACTGATACAGATATCCAGGCTCCTAGTAAACCCCATCCTCAGTTTCTCCTCTAGAGCCTGTTTGATTATACACTTAGAATGCAAGCACAAAGTTCCGGGCCATAGCATTGGATGGTAGTTCCAAATTTGGACATAAGTTGGCTTCTTCATTGCCTTACACTCCACTGTGTCCTAGGACCCAAATGAGTTGTACATTATGTCTTCTGGATAAGGTTTCATTTCAAGGGTAATTCTGCATTCTTCAACCAGTCTGGAATTGACTCTGTCTACGCTTACTTAGCACACCCAGCGCAGCCTGGCTATTCAAACAAATGTAGATGGTATTCATGCATTGACATCTATTTACGTTTTCCTGAGCACAAGCTGATACCGCAAACACTTCATCTTGGAAAACCTTAGTATACTGACCAAGTTCTATCTAGCCCTAGGTGTTACTATACAAATTCCTGCTCCAGTACTGCTCTTAGTTCTGAAGCCATCAGCGAACCGTACTAGACTATCAAGTGGGATCTGGTTAAGGTAATCAGTCTGCCCTATCAGGATCAGTGCAAATAGGAGGATTTACATATTGAGCAGAAGTCATACTGTCATGTCTCATGCAGAATGCACCATCAGCAGGGAATTGACAGAATTGATGGTAGTTAACTAGAGCCTAGATGTTGTTTCATTTTGCTTGTTGACTTCCGAGAAAGTGTATATGTTAGCTATAGATTGGGAATTGGCAACCATATAAAAATGTAATCCTTCCCTTGTTCCCTTTGTATTCCCATATGTGAATTAATTTCATATTTAGAATTAGCTGACACTAACTTATGTACCATATTTTTAAATCAATCATACAATCCCTGGTAATTTCCTGGTAGGTTATTTGTGAATTTTCGAAAAATTAAGCAAACGAGGAGTTGCACTTCATCATACTTTATATGTAAGAAGGATTTGATTATCTTTAAAACTCATTTCTGTTACCCTAAACTTTAATGAAGTATTCACTAATGATACTTGACATTTATATAGTAACCTAAAACTTGAAATCCGCAATTATTTGATTTTAAATTCCCATTTGTTATGCTCCAGAAAAATGATATGCATGTCTCTCTGAAAGAAAGTTTTGGTAGTAGAAATTGTGCAAAAATGTAGCCTACTCTCTACACAAATGGTCCCGCGCTGTGGCGTCGTGGTCTAAGGCATCCTGCCTAGGACTTGTGTTATGGAATGCGCTCTGGTTTGAGTCCTCTTGAGGGAAGAAAGTTTCTCATGAAATTTCGGCCAGTGTTTGGGACCGGTGCCCACCAGCATCGTGATGCACTTGGGGAGCTACGATAGGTCGCGAAAATCTGGTTTCACAAACCAGCTATAACACCACACAATACCTCCATTCTGGTTGAATGATCGTCCACCTCTGCTTCAGCATGTGGACGTGAGGCTAGCAGCCGGTGGTTGGTCTTGGCCCTTCATGGACTATAGCTTCTTCTTCTTCTTCTTCTTCTTCTTCTTCTTCTTCTTCTTCTTCTTCAACTTCCCTAGTATACCACTATCGTGGTGTTAGGGGATTTCCTTGGATCCATCTACTATATTATACTCTATCTTCTGTCAATCTATTTAACTGGCTCCATGTCTTTCCTCTCTTAGATGCTGTTCGTTTTATTTCTTCTTCCCATGTTGTCCTTGGTCTTCCTACTGGATTTCTTCCTATGGGTCTTGCTTCCATGAACTGGCGTAGTTTCCTATCTAGATCCATCCTTTTAACATGTCCAAACCATGACAGTTGTTTATCTTCTATTGTCTTTTGGATTGATTGTATTCTTAAATCTTCTCTTATCCTTTCATTTCTTACTCTAACTCTTCGTGTTTTCTTTACAATTCTTCTCAAACTTTTCATTTGAATTGCATTTATTATACTTGTATCACTGTTAGCCATCGTCCAGCTTTCACTGCCATACGTAAGGATTGGTTCTATTACTGTTTTATACATTCCTGTTTTAGTTTTCTTTTCTACTTTGGACTGTAGTGCCATGGATTTTTTATTCTGTACAAATGTAGAGTGTAAGTAACAGAGATTGTAAGTACTATTTTTATCATTTTTTAAGTGGTTGTCGGAACATGTTGTAGGCCTACATGTGAAGTCCAATAAGCTACAAAAGTCATGTGTTGAAATTCAAAGTAGTATAATAGTGTGATATAATAGGTATACATTCACAGATGTCACCAGTAGTAGATGATTTGTAGCAATCAGTATACTAATCATGGCCACCTCAATGTTGATTGCTACAGCTTTGGATGTAGAAAAATGTTTTTTTGTCTCCTGAAAAATTTTGTTCCATTCCAGGACTGCCAAGTGTCAGCTTTTTCTAAGGTTCGTCAGCTTGTCAGTGTGCGGTACCAGTTTTTGAGCTTTTTTCACAGTGCTGTACCAGATTCTATTTTGTATCATTTGATTCATTTCAGTTTTCAATTTAAACTTTTATAGAGACTTCTAAACTCATTTAATGATCCCATGACAAGTTTATTTAGGCTACCCTTTTTCCAGCATAGGATATTGCATGTGTTTAATTCTTTCAATTTGACTCTGCAGAAAGTCGCCATGTATATCTAGCCAATATTATTTAAAAGATTTGAAGGCTGATTTTCTGTATAAATTGTTCTGTCAGTTGTAAAAACTGATGCACTATCTGATCTAATCTTACAAGTGTAATATGAATAGAGCTAATCAGCTAAAAAATTCTGAGTTGTTTATTGGTTTGATACTCGGAAGACTAATAGATGATGGAAGTATTCGAGTCAGTCAAGCCAATACTTCTTTTGAGGGAGTGAGGGCTTTCTTTTCTACTTCCATCAAGTGTTTTCAAGTGATTTACCATTCAATGATGATGATGTTTGTAATAGTACATTTGTCACCTGTAAAATAATAGGGAAAGTAACTCTGTTGAAGTTCATTGTTTTTTAAATAGATATAAAGATGATCTTCCCTTCCCAGATGATAATATATGAATTGTTTGTATAGGCTATGATCAGTTTATCTTTACAAAAATGTAAACAGATCTAACAAACAATTCCCCCAGTTCCGATTCTGAGGAAGTGTGGAACAATCTTTACAAAGAATTGAACTGTACTGGCAGTCCAAAATATGACAAGGTATGCAAAGTTGTGCAATTTGTTATAACATTCCCACACAGTAATGCAACAGAAGAGAGTTTTTAGTTTAAACAGATAAAATAAAACTCAGTTTTGCTCCTCGATGAAGATAGACATACTCTCTCCTTCATCGTAGGTTGCAAATTAAACTATGAGGGGAAAGTGCCATAAACAAGTGTTTGGTGAAAAATATTTTAATAAAGCCAGATGTGCTACTGACGAGTATACGGTAATAAAAATAATTCTTAGTGATCTGACTGTATATGTTGTATTTTTCACTTTTTCAAAGCTGAATAATTTGTTATTGTGTGTGTATGATAATTTATTTACTTGTAATAATTTTTCTTACGAAATTATTAGTGGTGTCAGATTTTCTTGTCAGCTTTTTTTGAATACCATTTTACAGCTTATTTCAAAATTTTAATTTGGCAGCCCTGCAGTTCACTGTAGGCTAAACTTTTGTTGTTTACGCTCTTCAGTTTTGCTTTGAAGTTTTACAGTTTTAATAATGGAAAGAGGAGAAAGAAAGATTCTTGTTCTGAAAGAATTTGTGTGCATCTATAGTGAGATGGTAGAATAATAGAGGATGCAAAACAAGTTGAACCATTGAGTTACTCTAATTCAGAGTGTTCACTGTTATCCAAGATTAGGTCATGGTAATACCGTCTGTAACATTAAGTGAACTCCACAGCTACAGCAAAATTGATTCTCAGCAGTCTTCTTGTCGTCAGAATGTCAAACTAGAGCACATGGTCAGATTTCGCCCATACACAACTTTAACTTCATCCAGGATTGGCAAGTTTTGACCATTGAGTAATTTTAACCAGATTTGATAGACTTGGTTAAAAGTAATTTCTAGCCACAAAAGTGACCAAAATGGTCAAATGACAAAACTGATACTTAAGTTTAGAATTAATTAAAAACGAACACTTGGAAACAATGGCTTACACTTAAGTATTTAATCTAACATCCAAATTTAGCTGACATGAATAACATAACTGAATGAAGAAAACAGTACCTACTTACAATTATTAATTTCACTTATTACCATATTTTAAATAAACAAGATGTGTTGATAGTTTAGGCTAATGTAGATACCTAAGTTATACTTCGTTTCATAATGTCTGACAGGAGAAGTAAACATTGCCGGTAGAGGAGGAGAGAAGTATAATTGCTATTCAACCAATGGCAGATATCTCATTCCATGCTTGTCTTGAAGTTGGGTGGCCTGAAGCTTCCTACCCCTGCCCAACTTCAAGACAAGAGTGGAATGAGACTTCTGCCATTGGTTGAATAGCAATTATACTTCTCTCCTCCTCTGCCAGCAATGTTTACTTCTCCTGTCAGACATTATGGAACGAAGTATAAGTAGAATTTACAAATACCTTCTTGCTTTTACATTTATATTCGCATTTAGTGGCATATATTCTGGTTTCTGCAAATCTGTTTTATTTAATAGCTTGTAACATGCAACTAACAATAATTCAGTAGACAACATTGGTCAATATGGCAGACATCGAGGATCAGTGACAGGTTAGTTTTGGTTTGTTCAGGCTTTGGGTATGCCTATCATAAAAGCGTATATGCAAGGCATACTAAAACCTGAACAAAGCAAACCTAATCTGTCACTGATCCTCGATGATTCTATCAAAAAAAAAAAAAATAATAATAATGTAATATGCAAGGCATACCGAAAACCTGAACAAAGCAAACCTAATCTGTCACTGATACTCGATGATGTCATTGATGTCTGTCATTATTGACCAACATTTTCTATGGAATTATTCAACCAACTTAGTAGCTGCTTCTAACCCTAAGTGGTTTCTTAATTTATTTTATACAAAGCTGAAATTTTAGAAGATATGTGCAATGTATCCGGAACTTGCAGTACATTACATTTATGTAATGAAGCAAAAAATTCACAAATTCACTGTCAATGTTTTTGTTTCTTTTCACAGATTTCCACTAAGTAATCAATGTCAACTTTGTCTTTCACTTGTGAAGTAAAATAATTATATGTAACTAAGTTAACTTAGCGTAGTAGGCCTACATTAAAATGGTAAATTATGTAGCCTACAATATTTTACTCATTTTGACTAGTTTTGACCACATTGGGCCAGTTTAACCAATTTTGACTAATACTGTCCTGGTCAGTACTAAAATTTTATGGCTTTTTGGCAACCATGATATCATTTCTGGTACACATACTGTATTGGTGTAAGTTTAATTTTGTTTATTTGAGGAGACATGATGTGATGGTTTCATTGATGCCTCCTTTTCGTTGTTGGGCAATGAGAGGATCATGATAGGCATTATAGTCATTTTTTAATTTGTATTCAAGAAAGAAAACCTCTAGAATTTCATAGTATATTCACTTAATGTTCTTTGCATGCATATGAAATATAATCTGTAGGCCAATCTTCAGTGGTTAAAGCTGATAGAATGAGAGAAAAAAATTGTAATTTTATTAAAGATATCTTGAGCATCAATTTGTATTGGATTGAAGTTACGATACTGGAAATATCACGAAGTTCGATATTTGTATATGTAGGTAATATCCTTAAAGTTTCTATTGAAAGGGTAGTGTGGGTCATATCCACATGCACTTTTATGTCAGTCATGTGCCTATTGTATTCGGGGAAATACTAGCTATTCGAGTTTCACCTTTCAATACAATATTTTGTGTTGTTAGTCCTTGTGTGACAAGATTGCATGAACAGTAGTGCATTTTTAATTTTAAAACTGAGTAGGACTATCAGTAATTTTTACTTAAAGAAAGTTGATGGCGTTTATTGTTAATATACAGGATTATTACACTTACCTCAAGTTTTTTCTTAATGGATACAGAATCATTTCTGAGACAATTTTTGAACTGGTTATTTAATGAGACTATATCAGCTATGCAGTTATTTAGCGATATTGAGATTGGTGATAGTTGTTATTTTGTCGAGATGAGCTGAAGAATTCTCCAGGAGATTACGTGAAGTTCGTCTTGCAGTTGGAGGACATGTGATCAGATTATCAGCTCAAGCAGGATCCTAACCCCACAGCTTCACAGCAAGAATTCTGTCACTACCCATAGTGGCCTCCAAGATCAGTTAAAGATTGCAGTCATGAAGTAAATTGAAGAATGGACATAAATTAATAGATAGACCTAGCCTTAATGTTGAACGATATGAGTTAGAATTCTTTTTAGTTAGAATATTATACTTATAAGGTCTAATCTGTGCGGGGGAAAAAAAGGATTATGAGCCATGAAATGATGTCGGGAAAATGTGGGCGCTTCAGAGAAACCTGTCTCACCACTGTTGGAGAATGGTAAAATTAAAATGAAGTGAGACTAGGTAGATTAATTTTGAATATTTGAGGTTCAGTTGGTTATTACACTTGCATTAAACATTTTTTGGCCATCATAAATTATTGTACTTAGACATAGGAGGATTGGAACCCAGATCTCTGATGAGGAAAGCCAATAATACGTTTTGATTTGTCTTAAAGTAAACTTAGGTCTATACAAGACAGTGGTTGATGGGTTTAAGAAGGTTGTATTTTTTGTGTTCTGCTTAGGAACTGAGATTAGTCTCTTATCTTCAGGTAGAAAGTAACATAATTGAAGCAGTGTGATTAAAAACCATTCAAGTCCATTTTTGGCCAAAATTGAGATATTTATACAACCAGCTACTTCGTTTTGTTTGCCGTCCATTAAGTTAAAGAACCATTCAAGAACGTAATTTTAAGTAGCACTTTTCCATGAATTGTGTATATAACCATTCAAGTCCACGCGGGGAATCAGGTTCTCGCTAGAGGTGTCTTGCAGTTGAGCGGGAAAGAAGCTGTTAGTTGTGAGACATTTGTGGTGTGAAGATCTGGAATTCATTCCTCCAAATCATTAATCCAGATCTCTTTTCAATCGTCTGGCAGCAGGTGAAGAAAATGGCAATAACAATGAGAGTGAAACAGGGTTGGGATTCTGAGTAGTAAAACACACAAAAAACATAAAAACGATTGATATAATATTGTATTTCGATAATAGCATTATTATTGTTTTATTATAGACTGCATCAAGTGAAGAAAATGACAAATACTAGTGAGAGTGATGCAGAGAGCTAGAAAACTGATTTGTGAAAGATATTAGAAAATCAAATTTAAAAGTTATAAGAGTGGATTGGAACAAACTGATTGATATCCTGAAGAATATAAGTGTGGATTGGAAAGACAGGAGGCTGTTCAGTAACCTATATATGAAACGAGTCAAAGCCAGGATAGGACAAGAAATGTCTGAAGGAAATGAAATAGGGAGAAGAGTATGACAAGGATGCCCCTTATCTTCCACCCTGTTCAACATCTACTTAGAGGTTTGGGTGAAGAATATTTTCAGAACATGAGAGGGATAAAAGTAGAAGGAGGAGGAGGAAGAAGAAGAAGAAGAAGAAGAAGAAAGTGCATAAGATTTGCTGATGATTGTTAGCAGAAGAGGAGATGATATTAAGGGATATGCTACTGGAGCTGAATAAGAGCTGTGAGCAGTATAGGATGAAGATAAATGCAAACAAGACGAAGAGCATGGTTGTCGGAAGAAAAATAAAGAAGGTAAACTTGCGAATTCTAAATGAGGCTGTAGAGCAAGTGGACAGCTTCAAATACTTGGGATGTTTTATAAGCAGTAACATGAGCCGCAGCAAGGAAGTCAAAAGGAGGATAGCAACGCAAAGGAAGCTTTTAATAGAAAAAGGAGCATCTTCTGCGGACCTCTGGAAAAAGAACTAAGGAAGAGACTAATGAAGTGTTTTTTGTGGAGTGTGGCATTGTATCGGGCAGAAACATGGACAGTACAACAAAATGAAGAGAAACGAATAGAAACATTTGAAATGTGGATATGGAGAAGAATGGAGTGTTTGAAGTGGACAGACAGAATAAGAAATGATGTTGTGTTGGAAAGAGTGGGTGAAGAAAGAATTAGGCTGAAACTAATCAGAAAGAGAAAATGGAATTGGTTGGATCACTGGCTGAGAAGAAACTGCCTACTGAAGGATGCACTGGAAGGAATTGTGAATGGGAGAAAGTTCAGGGCAGAAGAAGATATCAGATGATAGACGACATTAAAATTTGTGGATCATATGTGGAGACTAAAAAGCAGAAAATAGGAAAGTTTGGAGAATGATGGGTTTACAGTGAAAGACCTGTCCATGGACAGAACTCTTATGAATATGTATGTAAGTAGAACTATTTCTAATGATAACAGTATTTATTATTATTGTGATTATTGTTATTGTTATTATTATTATTATTATTATTATTAATTTGAATTATTTGGGTCATTCAGAGTAAAATGTATAGAAAAAGTTTTCGTATTAAGATTTTATGTGAAGGCGACGACAGTGATTTTGAGGGGAGGGATTCTGAGTAGTGAAACATATTTAAAACAAACCTGAAAAATAATAAATGCATTTTTATTAACAAATATTATTATTAATCTCATTCAGATGAAACTTGCAGAAAAATGTATAAGTATTAGGGCATTTTTGTCAATAAAATAATTATCATAAGTATTTCAGTGATTGAGATCAATAACCACTCATCTTTTGCAGATTTCAAATTAATTTTTGGATATTTCCACAAGTGTGATGACTGTAAAAACTGGTGTACTACTTTGTCTTGATCTCTAATTTAACCAGAAAAAATTACATGAAAAAATAATAATTAGCTAAGAAATAAAGTTGTTTGCAATTTTCTCGAAACTTGTGTAAATGGACTTGAATGGTTATTGATCTCACTGCTTCAATTACATATCAGCAGAAAAATGAAGACATGCGAATTTGAAATAGACAGTAGAACAAATGACAGTTTCAAATACTTGGGGTGTACTGTAAGCACTAACATGAGCTGCTGCCAGGAAGTCAAAATGAGGCTAGCAATGGCAAAGGAAGCTTTCAATAGTAAAAGGAGCATCTTCTGCAGACCCGTGGAAAAATAACTAAGAAAAAGGCTAGTGAAATACTTTGCGTGGTGTATGGCATTGTATGGATCACAAACATGGACATTACGACGAAGTGAAGAGAAGCGACTACTGTCTGGCCAGCAGCTCGACACCTCTGAGAGCTGGGGAAGTGAGGGGTAGATTATCAGTCCCGTTAGCTGGGGTAGGGGTGACTGTAGTATTCGTGCAAAAAACACTTGTCTCAACCAGTAGGCCAATGTGTTATATAGCGATAGTGTGGTTCAGTGTGTGTATTTTCATTTTCTCTTTTCTCTTGTATTTATGTGTGATTGTGACTGATTATAAATAAACAGTAAGCTGTATTGAAAGGGTGTAATGTTAAAATGCCGCCAAAAAAGAAGAGTAAATTGATCCATTCGGAAGGCCGTGAAATTATCAGTTCCGTTATTAAGCAGTGTGATGATAAGCTAGGAATAATGCTCTTTCATTTCCTATAAATCAGGCAGCAAAAAGAGCAGCATTATATTGCAATAAATCGGAAACTACTTAAAAATATACGTAAAGAGAATAAATTACAGGAAATAAATTATCCTAATGAACCTCTGTCTACTCCAGGAAAGATACTCAAAACTAGACCACCTCATACGACAATGTAAGTAGATGACTTCGATCAATGTGTCATTCACAGGACTATACAAGACATCTACGTAAAGGAGAAGAAAGTTCCAACCGTGCCGAAACTGCTGCCCATTATTCGACAGAAAATACACTTTCCATGGGGTAAATCATCTCTCGAAACTCTTATGAAGAGGATGGGATTTAAGTGGAAAAAATGTCGAAGTCAACGGAAAGTGTTATTAGAGACACCTGATATTCTGAGTTGGCGGCACGGATATTTAGTTCAAATTCGGCGCTATAGGGAAGTTGGCCGTGAGCTTGTTTACTTGGACGAAAGTTGGATCGACAGTAACTTGACTTTCAGGAGATGTTGGCAAGATGATAGTGATATAGGCATTCATATGGACGTAAATGCCAAAAACAGATTGATCGTTGTTCATGCGGGTAGTAGCAACGGTTTCATTCAAAATGCTGAGTTGATCTATAAGGCAGGTACGTCTACTGGTGACTACCATGGTCAAATGAACAATGTTAATTTCGAGAAGTGGGTTACGGAAAAACTAATTCCAAATCTGAGACTTAACCATGCTTGCTTCACATGGTCATACCGTATTGCGACTACCCCCTTACATGTGTGAACTTAGTGCAATTTAACTCATTTGGGCACAAATGAAGCGCATAGTGCGAGAAAATAATGTTACAGGCGACCTCTCATTACAGGCGCTAAATAATATTGCAAAATATGCAATAGCGTCCATAACGAAAGACTACTGGAAACGCTGCTGTGACCACGTGAAGAAACTGGAGGACTCATATTGGGAAACAGATGGACGACTATCTGATGTTATCGACAGCATTATCATTTCTGGAGACGGTTTCAGCACTGATAGTGATAGTGGGAATAACAGTGATAGTGATGATAGTGATAACTGTGATACAAATGACGATCAGACTTCTTCATTTCTGCGCATGTCGGACCTATCGGATCTAGCAACACTACTTTTGCCATGAGGAATACAATGTGAGGAATATTTTCTATTTAGGTAGTAGCATGCATGTTACACCTCAACATAGCTCTGTCCTTGTCTTACTAGCAGACAGTCGCCGCATTCCAACCAGGGACGCTGAGCTGGTGGTTACACAGTAGAAGCATTTGAAATATCAATATGAAGAAGAATGGAGCATGTGAAATGGATAGAAAAATAAGAAACGAAACTGTGTTGAAAAGAGTGGGTAAAGAAAGAATGATGCTAAAACTGATCAGAAAGGGAAAAAGGAATTGATAGGTCACTGGCTGAAACTGAAGAAACTGTCTGCTGAAAGATGCATTGGAAAGAATGGTGAATGGGAGAAGAGTTTGGAGCAGAAGAAAATATCAGATGATGACATTAAGCCATTTGGATCATATATGGAGATGAAGAGGAAGGCAGAAAATAGGAAAGATTGGAGAAAGCTGGGTTTGCAGTGAAAGACCTGCCCTTGAGCAGGAAACTATGATTGAATGAAGGAATGAAAGTTCTTTCCCTGGGAAGATGTTTGCTTTTGTTTTCTGCATTAATGAAAAGGTGATTGTAGTAGTTTTTCCAAAAGACTTTTCGTATAGGTCTACTGTAAATGTGTCCTACTCATTTCTCTTTGAGTTGTTAAGCAGCTGACATTTTGTTTATATCTGTTGTTGCTATTGTTTTGAAGCACATTTGAAGAAGCATTTAACTTATATCTGCTTGTGGCAGTCTATATAGTGCCTATTATCTTCAGTTTCTCATTGGAAATGTGTGATGACACAATTACAGTCAGAGTGCTTCTGTGTTTTGTTTGGAAAAGAAGGCATGAGTGCAAGATCAGTAGTTGGAGAAATGTGTGAAATGGAAGGTGAAAGGGTGGTCAGTATAGTAGGATGGCATCAAATTTGTTTAAGAATTCAGTGATAAGAGATTAAAATCTTGAAAATAAACCTCGCTCAAGAAGACCACCTATTCTAAAGAATGAGACTATATTCATCAACTGAAAGTGCTGCTCTTTGCCAGTAGCAGTGAACTGTCAGCAAGTGTTGGTGTTTCTAAGGCAGCAGTCTCGTTACCTCCACCAATTTGGGTTTGTATCTGAGTGGTAATGATTAGATCTGCATGAATTGATTCAAGCACAGTTATAGGGAGGAAAAAAAATTGAAATATTAACAATAGAGAAATATTCCAATATGTATCAATAATGGAGAAATAGTGCAGTAATCTCAATGACATAGGAAATTGGAGTACTTTTAGGAAACTTGTCCCACTGCAAATTCCTTTTGGATAGCCTATGCTGGATTTTACACCCGAGTCTCTCTCTAATGAGGAAAATTGATGATACTACTAGGTATTTAGTTCATGGAGTGCTTTCCTACCAACTACAAGGTTATAATCACAGTGGACTATTTGGCAATAATATCCCTTTCTTTAAAAAGCCTCAACAATTTCTCATTACTAAAATTAAATAAATCTGTTAAGTACTGAGCTTAAGGGGTATAAGGCCATTATTTTAACTGATGATTCATGTCATAAGGAAGAAAAAATGTCCTTACAATTTTTTAATTGCAATATTTAACTAATTATTAAAGTTTACAATAATAGACATTTTGCAACGTTGCTGGATGGAGGAAGAAGGAGTTTAGAAGTACACAGTACAGCTGAAGCGGGGAGGAGGGGATTTATAAGTACACAGTACAGCTCAAGCAGGGAGGAGGGGGTTTAGAAGTACAAAGTACAGCTCAAGCAGGTGCAGACATGCCTGTACAAAACAGATGCTCTGTTCTAATGCAGGAGCGACCATGACAATACTGTTGTTTACATAAAACGAGCAGCAAATACAAACTTTCAAGCTCATTAATAGAACATTATGGTGAATTTAAATTTTATACAACAATATTGCTCCACTTTTTAATTGTACGTCTAAAGAATAAACAATAATGGTTTTCTGCACAAAATCACACAAACTTTTTTCTAATGCAACGTTTCAATCTCTCCCACTCCATAAAGCAGTATCATTTTTAAACAAATTTTTGGTTGTGTGATTGTCCAAACGGGGTAAGAGACTTCTAGTTTCTAATAATCGTTGAGAAACTGCTACAAAAGTTCGCCGATTAGGCAACCTTCTTTGAGGAAAATGACAGTACATCCTTCTTGCCTCACTTGAATTACGACGACTTTCTCCATAAATTAATAACATATGATATTCCTAAATTGTGAACGACATTGTAAGTTGTTTATCGAATACCCTGTATTGAACTGCCATCTGCTCGCCAGTAGAGCTATGGACAGGGAGCTTGAACTCAGCTGACTCGTACTTATGTCTGTGCAGAGTACTGCTTGCTGAACATTGCCACGTCTCACGCCAGAATATTAACAAATTTAAGCATGCATTTTCATTTAATTTCACGAAAATGTAATAGAAAACACAAATATTCATTTAAACTAATATTAACTCTTTGCTAGATATACTACTAATGTAATTGTTTTCGTAATTTTATTAACGATATAAGCAGTATAACGCAAATAAAATAACAAAATAAATTTTTTTTTTTTTTTTCTGGGAAAACTATCAAGTTTTGATCCTAAGTTGTATGAACATTTTTTGATCCTGTAGACTGTCCCTGATGACTGTGAAAAGGACGGCACTTATACTCCTTACACCCTGTATAAAGAAGCACAGTAATGAAAGGGTTTTATCCTTTGTATATATACAGAGTGTTTCAAAGATGATATACTTATTTTACGATGCTTTATCAACATCTTTGGTTATTTAGCGTCTGAATGATATGAAGGTGATAATGCCAGTGAAATGAGTCTGGGATTCAGCACTGATAGTTACCCAGCATTTGCTCATATGGGGTTGAGGGAAAACCCCGAAAAAACCTCAACCAGGTAACTTACCCGGACTGGGAATCGAACCTGGGCCACCTGGTTTCATGGCCAGATGCGCTAACCGTTACTTCACAGGTGGGGACCAAAGGTGATGGTAAAAATTTAGAGATGAGTAGTGAAAACGAAAAGAAGCAAAAAAGTTCTAGTAAATATGGGTCCGCAAATTAACCGTTTATGAGATAATGCCATTTGTTTGTTGATTGGGGCTGCCAGTGAACTGAGTGCCTGGATACAGTAAAGCTTGCAACATTCATGCTTCATGTCTGCTGCACTCTCCCCATCCCATTTCCTTCTAAGTTTGAGATATCTAAACTGACGATATGGTGAACAGTGGCTAAGTAGAGGAGGATCTGTACCTGGATCACTGGATTTAAATCCTTTTGGATTTTTGTGTATGCGGTTATACAAAAAGCCTAGTTTACACAACAGACTTCACCACATCTGAAGAATTGCAGCGTCGGATTGTTAATGCCTTCCAACAAATGAAGAATGATCCAGGATTGCTCGAGCACATTCACAAGTCTTTGCAGAGAACACTAAACAGACACATTCAAGTGCAACACCTGCTGTAAAATTCTTTTCAGTTAACTTGTTCATACTGTACTGTACTGTACCTTACCGTGTTCATCCACAAATTTTACTGTTGTTCAAACAAAAAAAAAGTTTCTTTTGTATATGTTTAATCACATTTCTGAGGTGTTGAAGCCAAACATTATCAATTTTTACTGTCTCGTGATTGATGTGGTGTTGAAGCCAAAATTATGAATTTTTAGTCTCGTGATTGATAAATTAAATAAAATTGTCACTGCTTTTATTGGAATTAGTACTTAGTATTCAGCAGGCCCCAGCCGGCACAAGATGGCATTATCTTGTAAACAGTTAATTTGCGGTCCATGTTTACTGGAACTTATGCTTCTCTTCGTTTTTACTTTTTATCCTTAAATTTTTCATCACTTTTGAAACACCCTGTGTGTATAATATGCTTTCCAATATTTATAGTTCCTTAGTAATAAAGTTAGACTTTTTAATGATGCTTTCAAATGTTGATTTGGCAGCAAGTGGTTATGACTTGATTGAAAATATTTTACCAGTATTTAGATTATTCTATCTTACAGTTCGACATTTGCCTAGCTATCAGGTAAATTAATTATAAAACAAATGGTTCGAGTGAACCATTTCCCACATCGGATTTAATACTAGGCCTACTTAATTTAAAGTTAGGATTCTTCTACAGCCAAACAACATAAAAGTTTTAATATTTCCCATGGCAAAACAACAAACATATTCATTATGTTTTAATATGATAGGGGCTATATATAGTCATACTCATCCATTTCGCATTGTATGCTCATGCACTCATGAAGATTGTTTTTGATTGTTTGATATGGGCTGTTGTTCATGAACTTTGCAATGATCATTTTCGATTCTTTAGCTCTGGCCACATGTACTCTTTGTTGAGAACCATTTCATACTATGATATTTGTGATGTTCATGCACTTAACAGCCTTCTTAATAACATGCCTATTACGACACTTAACACTACATTTTTCATCAAATCATTGGTAATTAACAGAATATCGTTTTCGATTAATTAGTCCAGGTGCATGCATTATTTGTTTAGAATCAGTTGAGAGTTTGTAATATCTATTAGCAACACAAATTCAAAAAATAACTTCTCTTTATTGTATTCTGGGATTCTGTACGAGATGGGCACATGGTGTTTCTGGATGAATATATTGCCTGAAAAGTATGATTTTCTAGTAGTATAATATTTAAAGTCTGAGAATTTATAGAGTATAATTTTATTACTGACTGCAATCTAGTCACAGTTCTTGCCTCCTGTCACTTACTTTTATCCTCATCTAACCCACTCTAACCTTGGCACAGTTTCGGCTCCTTTCACTTACCTGTCCCCTGATCTGACTCAAAATTTGTCGTAGTCCTCAGTTTCCTGTTACTTATCTATGCCCTTATCTAACCCCTCTAACCTTGTCACAGTGTTTGACCTCATGTTACTTAAGTATTAAAATAAATTGGCCTGGACTAAATAGTCAAAAGTACTTTCGATTTTGGATTATTTGGTCTAGGGCAATTTGAGTAACTTTATAGACAGGAGACTTGGGGTCTGTGACAAGGTTAGAATGAGTTAGATGAGGGCATATTGTCCCTAGGCTAAAGAGTGTAGATGCACCTTCGATTAATCACTAGTCTGGAATTTTAGGTGCTAAAAGTTAATATTGTTCCTGGGTATAGTTTATATTTTATAAAATAGAAGCCATGTCCCCACTTCTTTGACACGTCATTCTTGTCATTCAGTATTTTCCTTTTGATACCATTAAAGGTCTCTAATCCTCTTAACTACCACTTACAAATTAGTGCGCGGTTTACAAGATTCATCACCCAGTACTTGTGACTGTTGTCTATTATTACATATTGGACTCCTGTGAACTAGGCTTAAAACCCTTCTCATGGGCACCACATCTATTCATCTACACTCAAGTGTCATTCCTAACTTTTACCACCTGAAATTCTGGGCTCTATTAATTGCCTAAATCAGTTCAAAACTCTCGGAGAAAAGTGATTTCGTCTAAGTGAAATGATAATGGATGGATGTTTGTCTTAGAAGGCATATGGCATACATGAGTATTGAGATATTTCTGCAATACCACAGATTTAATTATTTGTTTCACTTCAAAATCATTTCGTGTTATATAACACGAACTGTAAAGTAGGCTTACCAAATTTGATGTGGGGAATTGGTTCACTATATTCAGTAAAACCTTATAAATAAGTGAATATGAAACAAGCATTGCTTAATAGTGTTAAATAATACTTGGTCATGTTAACATTACGTTCTTTTGAGGGGTGTTGAATTGCTTTGAGACTATACATGCCATTGAATGTGTTTTCAATATGGATAGGGTATACAGTAGCGTGCAAATTAATCCGAACAATGTAATTACTTATGCAAAAACACTCAAACGGGATAAAAAAAGGATCTAAGACATACTTCAGTAATCTATGTGACCTCCCTTGTTCCTAATAACAGCTCTGAGACGATTTGGCATGGATTCCACTAATTTCCCACAAATATTCTTCATTTCTTCTTTGCGAAACCATACACCAATGAGGGCAGACATCATCTTCTCCTTTGTAGAACAATCCATTTTTTGCATTCTTCGTTTGCAAATTGACCACAAGTTTTCAATGGGGTTGATGTCGGGTGAGTTGCCTGGCCAGGGGAGTACCTGAATATTCTTCTTGTTGAAGAATTCTGTAGTTTTTCGAGACGTATGTCATGGTGCCAGGTCTTGTTGGAACACACCTCTGCCATCCGGAAATGATTTTTGCAGCTGGGGTACGATTCTGGTTTCCAATAAGTGAATATATTTGTCAGAATTCATCATTCCCTTGATAGGTATTAATGCTCCAGGCCCTTCATGTGTAAACCAACCCCAAAACATTACTTTAGGGGGGTATTTGGGTGCTTGTTGGAGATGAGCTGCTGTTACTTTTTCGGATCCTTTCCGTATATAAGAAACACAGTGGCCGTGGACCTCGAAATGAGACTCATCGGAAAAAGTACATTCTTCCAGTCATTCACTGTCCAGTGTTGATGTAATTTTGCCCACATTAAGTATTTTTTGCACATAACAAGGGTTAGCAGTTGCTTCTTAATAGGCTTACAAGCCCTTCGTCCAGCTTCCAAAAGCCTACGCCGCACTGTTGTGACGTGAATATTCACCCCAGTGGTAGCCATTAACTCACGGGTTAAGTCGACAGCAGTTAGTCTAGGATTTAATTTACTTTTCCTGACAATTAAACGATCATCTGCAGGTGAAGTCTTCCTTTTCCGGCCACAGTTTCCTTTTTTCTGGGGTGTGATGGATCCAGTCTCCCTGTATCGTTTTATGATCGAATTAACAGTAGTCAAACTGATGTGACATTCTGCAGCAATTTGCCTCTGTGTCATAGAATGCTCTGCTAATGTTATAATTTTAGACCATTTTCGTGGAGTTGTATCTATTTGTGAAGACGACAGAATGTACACAGGATTGCAGTATTAAGTCTTCAACACAACTGAAATGCTTATAAGTACAAAACGACAGACAAAATGTCACATATTATAAAAAAAATGATGACAGACCTTCAACAATGGAATTACACGTACTACAGATGTCAATTAAAGCGGTATGAGCAGCTGTGAGGCCAACAATGACAGAAAATGTAAAAATATATTGTGTTCGGATTAATTTGCACGCTACTTTATTCTGGTGATGCCTAACGATGAATGTTACATTACTCTATTTTACTTTACCTTACTTTTATTTTACCGTACCCTATCTACTCTACCTTATCTCATCTTCATCTTCACCCTAACCTGCATATACATCTCACTGCATCTTATAATTTTTTCATTTCACCTCACATGTTCAAATTGAACATTGTCTGGAGGTTCTTGAATAGGTTTCCACATTTTCTGTTGATATTAAATAGCTTGTTGTGGTTTGAAAGTATTGTAACTTATTACCTGGTAATTGAATACACTGACGGTGTCAAACTTGCTGGTACTGTGTGAGAATTACAACTGAGTCATGAACTTTCTTTTAATTTGTACTCTGGAAGGAACATGACTTCTTTGAATCTAAAGTGTTAAAAATGTGAAGTACTCCCCAGGTCATGCATTCAATATGGAGATAACACTTTGCTTGTAAACAAGTGGATAGACCTAATATTAGTTTGATTCATAAGTACCTAATGTTCTTGTTCATCATCAAAGCCCTGCATTGTTAGGAGAGTGTTTATCATTTGTCATTTGGAGTGTTGTGCTTGTAAATACATCTTGAATTTTGCGAATTTGAAGAAAGTTTGTGCTATTTGTTTGCTAACGAAGATGGAGTGTCAAGTGGAAAAAAACTTAACATTTCCGACATAATCTTCTGTTTTGAATTTAGTAGAGGAGCAAAGGCACTGGAGGCAGCTCGAAGTATTTATGCCATATACGCGGAGAATGCACTGCAAGAAAATGGTTCTGTAATTTCAACACACAATATCCTGTACAAAAGTCAGCGTCCATCCACAGAAGATGATGTTATGCATCTGGTGGGATAAAGATGGTGTCGTGTACTACGAATTGCATGTAACCATAATTGCTGACATTTATTGGCAACTGCAATTGAAGAAAAACGACTGGAAAGACTGCATCAAGTGCTGCTGTAACATAATACACACTTGCACTCCACTAACTTGACGAAAGCATCTATCCAGGAACTTGGTTGGGAGGCGATTCTGCATTTCTTATATTCTCTCAATCTTGTACCCTCAGATGTCCATCTTTTCTCTTCTCCAACAATTTTCAAGGAAACTCCTTTGATAATGAAGATGCTTTACAAACTTGGCTTGATGACTACTTTAACTCCAAACTAGCAGATTTATTGAGACACAGAATAGAAGAAGTACCCTAGTATTGGTAGAGAGATACAAATAATGTAAGAGAATATATTACTGATTGGTCTTCTATTCATCTCAAAAACTTTTGTCACAGCGAAAAAATGCTATGAACTTATGCATCAACTCAATACAGTCAACTCCAGATATAGTGAACCTCTGCAGACTTGCATATTTTGTTCACTAATCCGAGGTTCACTAAATCCGAAGTGTCTCTCCCCTAACCTTAAATGACAGGAATGAATGAAATTGTGAACAAGAAAAAATACTAACCAGTAATTAAATTATTTAATTTTTGTGGAATGGATTACACTGTGTACTGTTATTCAGTTGATTTACTTAAATTATGCTGTCGACCCACGTCCACTTGTGAAAGACCACATTCAATGTTACTTACAATCGCCTTATATTCAAAAGGAAACACTTAACGCTTCGACATTTTTATACAGTACATTCACTCTTAGATCGCTAGAAACAGACTGATCAGGTAGAAATGACAAACACTGTTATGATGTGACTGCGTACTCAGCCTTGGAATTTCCCGGGTCACTTAATGGAAACTGGGAGAGGGTTGATGGAGTTTGAAAGCCATTGGAATCTTACCTTCATTTATGCTTTGGACATAATGTCAGTCCCCTTTTAATAAAAGAAGGTAATTTCATTTTCTCTTGTTTCGATGCTATCCGTCATAATGGAAATGTTTCTGAGAACAAAAGACAACTCTTTGATGGTGGAGAATTAGAAATAACAGTAGAGTAGTGTGCCTGAGAACAAAGTGGCAATCCTTCAATGGGGAGTGAGGCAAGGTCATCACTAATCCTACCTTTGTCTTTGACTAAAGAAGTAAGAAACTTAAAATGTTGTTCTCAACATTTTCTTTCAATTCTATACAAGAATGTCAGACTTCAAATAAGAATTTGCCAGGATAGAACTTGTGACTTCAATTTTTAAGGTTCATTATAACCGAGGCGAGGGTTCACTATAAACGGAAATAATGATGTAATTTTTAATATATGTGGGTTGGAACCAATGATTTAGGTTCACTATAGCCGAATGTTTACTATATCCAGAGTATATCCAAAAATGTTTGGACAAATGTGATGGATGCAAACTGGTCAGGACTGCCATCACCAACCACTATTGAGAAGCAGAAACGAACTATAAGTAATTTTTCTTGTGTAGGGTGACTTACAGTACAGTAGAGGATGTTTGCACTGTAACAAGCCATCAGTCAGGGTGTAGTCTGTTCGTTAACACATAACATTCTTGGGTGGTTTCTACACAACTTGTGCAAGTGGACGCAGAAACAACTGGCAAAGGAACATAAGTGCATCTTGTCATCTTCTCTTGCAGTTTAGTTGAGAGCTCATTGAATTATCACAATACAAAGGATAAAGCTTAGATTTGTCACAATGAGCCAGAAACATGTGACTAGCATGTAGTTGAAATGCACATCACAGTCTACTATATACAGTCATGAAGCTTGAGTTTTGAGGGTGCTAGAAACAATAGACTGTGACAGTACTATTTTGCATTGCCTGTAATGAGGCGATATTAGCGATCCTAGTGGTGAGCAACTATCTAATGTTTGCATATTTACTACGTATTGAGCTTCGCGACTGTATATACTAGACTGTGTGCACATCATATTGTGTTTCAGAGTTGCAGATGCGACAAGGTGAAGAAGACAGTCTACGACTTTCAGTGCACGTGATAAAGAAAATGTTCTTTTCTGGCAAATGAAAACACTTAAGGATACATTTTCTGTCCAGGTGTATTGAAATATGCATATTGTATATCCAGAAGCAGGAGAGACCATTTAGGTTACTAAAACTAGATAAGATGTAAATGCACTAGGGCAGTTGGTTTCCATGCTTCTGATTTGTACCTGCATGCTCGTGATCACTGTCACAATGCTCAGTTTAAAACAAATGAAAATTGGGAGAATCTATCTTTGTATTTTTATCTAACCAATTTGTAGTGGAAATATGCGAGGAATTAATTTTGCGGAAATAGTAACTTGAGGTTTGTTCTTACTGACTAGAAAAATTGTTGTGGTCTTTTGTATAGGAATGCGGAATATTCATTACATATTTAGCCCTACGGTACAGTTTTTATCACCTAATACATCAACGAAATGGAAATAAATGACAAAATAAATGCTTTCTATAGTGACAGAGAAAATCACCTCTTTCGATGCATGGGACTGGTTCAGAAGAAAAAACATACGAAGACCTGACAGACAGACATTAATTGAAAACAAAGAAGATGAATGATTTAGACCTTTAAACACGTCATTCATGAGTTGATAGTGTAAGTTATAGTATTGATAGATAAACTTGATATTTATTTTTAAATTTTGTCTTACTGGTGTGTTAATCTTACTGTATAGGTATGATATGTTGGTGAGAATGAATCTAATTTAGACAGCTTTGCATATTAGGTTTTAAAAACTTCTAATGCTATTGATGTATAGTGTACATTACCTTAAAAATAATTTGTTTCTTCTTGCATTTTCAGCTTAGTCCTACAAGCAACAGTGTTACAAGATCTTACAACCCGGTTCGGCCCAGGCCTGCTCCCCAGTATTACCCACAGGTTAGATGACGATTGTGTTATATTTACTTTAGAAAAGGTTGTATTGGAAATTACTATGCCATATCAAATTTCACTTTAATGATGGCAATGATTCATAGGCTATTATTCTAAAGAATGATAATTGATATAGATGGTCAGGTGGTGTTCCTTTCCTGCAACAGTAACATTAACAAAATTTATGTTTACATTATGCAACTTTAAAAGAAGTACAGATTCTTACAATGAATATTCTGTTACTTCATTAAAATTTATGTTGTTAAATGGTAACCATCACTCATTATTTGAACTGAACGGAAAACATTGAGAATAAATTGTATACATTTGTATGATATAATGCTATGACAATTTTTCGTGTACAAAATCGCCAACATTATGCTTCTACGATTCAGCATCTGTACAACTGTACTTAACCAGCAAATTTTTTAAAATCAATTTACTAGAATAAAGAATATGTAGAATTCCCCCTGAATTTGATTCTCTCTGAATTGAATTGATAATTAATTTCGTGGGACTGTGTTATTAATCATTCAGTGGCATTTCAGGAAAAGATTATCTGCTTCACTCTTGAAAACTAATGGTAGATGAAGTGTCTATGAAATAGTTTTATTTCAGTATTTTAATTTCTCTTGCTAATCAAATTACTTTATTGCTTTGCTCATTAGCTTATATGCAGAGAGTCAAACCTAAGCACTTCTGCTGTCTCTCAGACGTACAGATAATGTTCTTACCATCTCATGATACTGTAGCTTGGCAAGTGATCTTTCACGTAACTAGTGAACTATTGGGTGAAGAGTATAGAGCAGAACAGGTTTCATGGCTATGCAGCCTGCCAGCCGGTTACACGTGTGGAGGTGGGGGACTCAAGGCCGCGCGAGTTCTGCTCTATACTGTTCACCCAGTATTTATTTACGAAAATGGAGAGAATCTTACCTGAATTTCAGAATATTTTCTCAAAATGCCCTCCATTATGCTCTATACACACATTGCAGTATTGTGTAAAATTCTGGGAGATACTTTACATGAGATCGGAAAAACTCGGCCCAATAATTGCCATACAGCAATCTTGCAGCTTGGTAAGAATGCTGGCTACTTGGGTTTAAGGTTGGCCCAGGACACAGTTCGTAATTTTCCATATCAGTTGTTGCACCATGCTCGCACTTTACATTGCCAGTCTCATTTAGCTGTGTAAACTCTATTGAGAAATACGTATTTTTAAACATAGATACGCAATATTCCAAACGTATTTTGCTTGTTGAAACATATCTATTGAAGAAATTGTACAAGTTGTGTTTACGCAAGATTCGGTGGCATTTTCCAAAGGCTGCACAACCATCAATCAAATCAGAGTGTTGTTAAATTATTTAGAAAGTGGCTCTCTTCTTGATAAGGAGAAACATTTTACACATTACTATGCAATATTAGTGAGGATGAGCTTCAGTGAGTGTCCCAAAACTTCGTACATCTCTGCATTATGTGTATGGAATGTAATTAAATAAATAATTCACTAGTTATGTGAAAGATCACTTGTCAGACTGTACTGCCGTGAGATGGGAAGAATGTTGTCCACAAGAGCTTGTGATCTGTGTGCCGGATTGTACTGCTGAGAGACATTTGAAGTACTGGTGCCTTACATAATATGATTCGTCCTGTTGTTTATATGGTATTTGTTAACATACATAAGGTATTTGTTGTTAAATTAAACCTAATTATTCGTTAAAAACTGATTATGGGTGTTACTGTATGTTAGAATACTTAAGTTACGTTTTAAAATTAATAATAAATTGTGTTCAAATTAATGTAATTTCTAGATACATCTCACTTTGCTTAACAAACAGGTTGTCTGACGAAATTAGCTACATTACTTTTCTTCAGAGTGGGGAGTAAAGTATATTTTTTCATAATCATCGTCAACATCATCTTAATAATCTTCTTCTTCTTCTTCTTCTTCTTCTTCTTCTTCTTCTTCTTCTTCTTCTTGGCATAGTTCAGGAGTTGTCATTGGGTTTGGCTCTGAAGCTGCACTTGGACATGGTTTTGAATCTCGTGGACACTGATTAATAGTTGAGTTTTTAGTATTTTTTGAGGTTTGTTTTCTCCAACTGTGAAGTTCATGTCAATTCCATGTTGAATTCTTACACTCATCTCACTATTGCCAATTCCATCGGTGCTTGGTAACTGAGTAATTGACGCAATATTAATATATACATTTATTCATATATGTCTCGCCATCCTCATTGAATAATCAAGATTACTATTTTATGTTAGTAGTCAACATATAGATACCTATTAATTTGAGAAAAATTCGTTCCGGCACCGGGAATCGAACCCGGGACCTCTCAGCTCTGCATGAGCTGGGACAGGATCCATAGTGCCGGCCGAACTCTCATTGTATCGTCAATGGTCTACTACCTGCATTTTATTATTATTATTATTATTTTTTTTTATTTTTTAGTAGGTTATTTTACGACGCTTTATCAACATCTTTGGTTATTTAGCGTCTGAATGAGATGAAGGTGATAATGCCGGTGAAGTGAGTCTGGGGTCCAGCACCGAAAGTTACCTAGCATTTGCTCATATTGGGTTGAGGGAAAACCCTGGAAAAGACCTCAACCAGGTAACTTGCCCCGACCGGGAATCGAACCAGGGCCACCTGGTTTCACAGCCAGAGTTGCTGACCGTTACTCCACAGGTGTGGACACCTGCATTTTAGACATATATGCAGGAGCACATATTTAAATGACTTTATGGCCATATTTAACAACAGTTTTATTGAATACTGTTAACATTGATATATTGTGAAAAGATTTATTACATCTACATACTTAGACTTCAACAAACCAACAAACAAAATTTGATAACACAATCTCAAGGGAAAAAATGGAACTCTCTGCATCATAATCCACAGTTAATTCCCGATTTACCACGAAAATCGTCTTTATCTGCATTTAGATTGGCAACAGGCCATGACTATTTGGCCAAACACCTGCACAGAATTGGAATTTATCAGTCCCCTAACTGCCCATTGTGCAACTCAAACCAAGAAATGGATTTGGAACACCTCAAAATCTGTGCTTCAGTGGCTGACCATGATAATATCTTTGAAAAATATTGGAGTGCAAGAGGTCAAATGACTTTATTGTCAAATGCCTGACATTAGAAAACAACAACATTGATATATATATATATATATATATATACATACATATATTCATATATGAGGTCTCGCCATCCTGTTATTCAATGAGGATGGCGACACCTTACAGTTCTACACTGTTCAATAAACACATTAAGGGCCGGTATTATAAATGCCATTTAAACCTTACATTCAGTTTAAACTCAAATTTTTCGTTCTGCTTCGTATTATAAACCTTAACTACTAGTTAATCTTGAGTTAACTTGAGTTTAATTTAATCGGCAGTCTTCTGTCGCTTAAACTGCAGTTCAAGGCTGAACAGAGCAAGATGACAGCTCCAGCTGTACACATGGAATGACAGATGTTTTCCAAGAACTTACGAGTGATGGTGAGAAAGTGACAATATTGCAGAACAGCCATGGTACCAAGAATTTTTTGAAACAGAGTGCACCACTCTGAAATATAAATGAACATGAGTTTTAAAACAGATTCAGGCTTTCGAAGTAGCCAGTTCTAACCTTCAGAATTAGGCTTCATAGTCTGTAACTTTGTTACTCGCATACAACATGCAACGAAAAAATGAGAAAGTGCAAAAATATGTATGTTTAGGGTTTAAATTTAAAGAGTATTTGAAAAAGTAAACAATTTTCTTTGTATTTTAGAAAACATTCTTTGAACCTCTGCATCAGTTACTATTGCGCTTCTCTATTTTTCCTCTGGTAGTAGATATACTGAAAATGATGGAAGATTTCGGAGGTGTCCGTCAATCTACTCTAAGCCTATTACACATTATACTGTGTGTGGCAGACAGTTTCCTGTTAAGATTTACTATGAAATACTGTGGCCTTTTATAGACACGCTAATAATAATATTATCTAACATTACTAAACTCATAAAAATAATTTTAATTGTGTGATTGAATTCTGTTTCATAAATATTTTACACAACTTATAAAGTACACACATTAATATTATAGTTCTAGTTAGCTGATTCTGTATGGGCTTCAGTCGTGGATGGTCATGCATGGTTTAGTCTGGTTGCATCGTGTTTGGGAATATAACGTTGGTAGTCAGTATTAAGAAGCTATTTGAGGTTAAGTCTGACAAGCATACTGAAGTAGGCGGTATTGGTTGTTTACAGGTTTTTTATTATATATTCTCTCTGTTATCGAAGAACAAAGATGTTTCTTAATGAAGATTTTCCACGAGCATTGGTCTTTTTAACAGCAATAATATAATACAACAGCAGTGATTGTCAGGGCTGGGCAGTATTTGAAATACATTTGTATTTTGTAATTTGCAAGGATTTTAGAAAGTATTTTGTATTTTATATTTAAATACATGAAATTGATGTATTTTGTATTTCAAATACTCAAAATACTTTCTTCTTCTTCTTCTTCTTCTTCTTCTTCTTCTTCTTCTTCTTCTTGTCCTTCAAGTTTTGGATTTGTATTTGAAGAATGAACTTCTGTCTTATTTGCCTACCCATTTCATATGTGCTAGCCATACACTTAGTTTTCTTGCCATAACTGATTTCCTTAATGTCATAAAGAAATCTCCAACAGCATCAAGGATCCATCACCCAACACTTGCTAAGTGTTCAGCATTATGGAATGTGTCTAGGAGACCCAAATTCTCAGAAATTATGTCAGATGTCTTGAAATATTCATTAAAGTTTTCTTGCCCAACTCGATGGAATTCTCAAATATTGCAATTCAAACATGATATAAACAGTATATGTGAAAAACTGGGATTGGCAATCTTCAAAGATGTTGCGTTTCAGTACCTTGAAGAATAGTGTACAGTTCTGAAACCCATTGCCGTAGCCCTTGATTTAATGCAAAATGAGAAGACGTGCTATTACAGCCAACTTCTATCCACATTAATTTCCCTAATCTATTCCAAGTAACTCCAATCCTAATGAGTTTGCTTTTATCAAGATTTAAAGCAATGTTTGATTTGACCCTAGAAACAAATTGAGCTATTTTAGCAGCTTGTTTCCACCCATCATTTAAGATGAGATAGCTACCTGACACTGCCTCACTAAATGATAAGAGGAGGATACAGAATATGTGTGTGAAATCAGCTGAGCAGTTCTCGCTACACCTTTGGTCAGTTCAGACGATGAAGATGATGAAAACAATTTTTATGTTTTCAACTCAAGTACAACAGAGTTTGAAAAGCAAAAAGAAAAGAACTTGTCTACTGCGGAGTATGAGCTCATACAATTCTTCAATGGCAAAGGGACAACCCTGTGTTCTCTAGAGAATTACCCAACAGTGAAGCAAGCTTTTATAAAGTATAATACAAGTTTGTGTTCCTCTGCGCCTGTAGAAAGACTGTTCTGTTTTGCAGGATTTATTCATTCACCAGCAAGGGGGTCCTTACCTGATGAACTTTTTGAGAAACTGGCTTTAAAGGAAGCAGTAATTATTCATTGTTGACTGGGAAAAGAAAGAATGTTCAGTTATAGTGTTTATATAAAACTTCGAGATAAAAATAATTTTAATGTTAATAGAATATTTTAGATTTTCGGTAATATTCTTATTTCTTTATATATTGTATCGGGTATTTGAAATACAAATGTATTTTGAGTATTTGAAATACAAATGTATTTTGGTCATTTTTTAAAAGTATTTTGTATTTGTATTTCAAATACTATTCTTTGAAGTATTTTGTATTTGTATTTGAAATACTTGGATGTCAGTATTTTGCCCAGCCCTGGCTGATCGTTTTCTTTTCTACTAGTAATACTAATCGTATTCCACTACAGATTAACTTAACCGAGACTCTGTAATACAGCACATTGAGTTAAACTCCCGTTTAGGTTTAACTTTGGCTTAACTTAAACTTTAGATTAACCGTATTTACAGTATATCCATAACACTAGTCCTAAAGCTGTCGACAACGATTTTATTGAATGAATTTATAAGTTGTACCAACAAAGGCCAGTGCACTTCTGACATTGCCACATAAAAAAAATGAAGTCCTCTTGAAGGAAGAAAAATATGATCCTATCCAGAATATTCGCGGACACCCAGAATGAGCTTCGGAGACCCCACTTTGAGAACCACTAAGTTACTGTATGGAAATAGTTAATGAAACTTTTTATATTCTGACTAGACATATGGGGAGGGGGGGAAGATGATATATGACCATATCTCGAGTACATTTTCTTGTGTATATACTGTATGTTGAATAAAAAGAATACTAAAGAAATAGACCTTACTACAAAATAAAAAAAATACATCTCTGAAGGTAGCAGGATAATGCTGTCCAGAATCTTCTCTGTTGGCATTGATTGTAAAATTCGGAACTAAATAACCACCATTCTGAGAAGATCTCTTTATACTAGGAGAGACAGCATATTGAGTGGTGAAAGAGCAATGAAAATAGGTTAGTTAAGTTGAATGACAAAATGTCCCCTGTAATTGAACAGTTAAGGTTTTTTCTGTTAGTGTTGAGTGCGATTTTTCAATTGAAATATTTACAATATTCTAAACTTAGAAACAGATGGGCTATAGAGAAAGTCCTAGTGTTGAGAGCATTTTTTCAATTGGAATAGTTTAGAATAAACTTAGATTCAGATGGGATACAGAGAAAGTATCAGAATTGGTTATATTTATTTTAGCGAAACTAATTCAGATGATTTTAATTGAAATAGATACTATCTATTTCAGTTGTGTATTAAAGGGAAGAGGGTTTGTGCTATTATTCCATGTGAAAAATTGATCAGACTTCTATTTAGCAATTGGGAACTAAGAAAATTCATACTGTAGTTAACTTTAAATCTCAGAAATGCTTTCTCTCTAAAGTACAGTTCCCCAAAAAAGGAATGAGATGACTCTTGGTCGTCAAAAGTTACAGTTCTACAGCGCGGTTCACGTGATATCGATGTAGTCAGGAAGTCATCTGATTGTGCATGCGTAGGCCTATTTTCATCCTACTCCAAAGTACACACAAATGCAAAATGTTATCAGTTGTCTATCTATTTCTGATGTAGGTCTATTTTTACGTCCTTGATCGTTTGTTTACCTTTTATGAAAATTTGAAATATACCATGTAACACGGAAATTATTCACCAAAGTGGGAGAACAATATTAATTTTGAAATGACAGATGTAGACTCACGGCAAAGACAACAAGCACCACGAAAAGGACAAAGATCAGAACCACTACAACAAATTATAAGAAACACGAAAAACACGACGACAAGGATAATGATAAATACTTCGACCATGATAAGAATTACAAGGACCAGAACCATGAAAAGGACTATTAGAGAGAGAACAAGGACCACGATAAGGACAACGATCAGACTACGATAATATACTACGACAAGAAACATGACAAACACCACGACAAGGATTATGATAAATACCATGACATGGAGCACAATAAGGATTACGACAAGGACCAAGGCCACAAAAAGGACTATTAGGAAGACAACAAGGACCACGACAAAGATATCAATGACCTTTATAATGACCACGAAAAGGATAAAAATATGAACGACAAGGACCACAATAAGGATCACTACATGAACCACTGTAAGGAATACGATAAGGATCACAGCATGAGCCACGTCAAGAAGCATAATAAGGATCACAACATGGGCCATGACAAGAAGCACGATAAGGACGACAGGCAGAAACCATGGAAAGGATCACGACATGAGACACGACAAACTTCAAAATAAGAATCGCAGTAAGGACCTCAATATGGACCATGATAAGGATCACGTCAAGGACCACGAAAGAACTATGATAAGAACCAAGAAGAGATCATGATAAGGACTGCGTCAAAGATAACAAGGACAAAGCAAAGACAAGGACCACAATAAGGATGACGATATGAGCCACGAAAAGCACTTTGATAGGGATCACTATAAGGACCACGACAATGATCACAAGGACTATGATAGGATCACAAGGAGCACGATTGCGGTAAGAACTATGAGAATGAAAAGGACCACAACAAGGATAACAATAAGGACAAAGACAAGAACCACCGATGAGAATCATGACATGGGCCTCGACAAGCACCACGAGAATGATCATGAAAGGAACCACGACATTGGGCCACAATAAGGATTACAAGGAACATGATTGCGATAAGAACTGTGAGATTGACAAGGACCACTATAGGACCATGACAATAACAAAGAGAGGGACCACAATAAAGATCCCAACATGGACCACGACAAGCAACACTAGGGTGATCACGATAGGGACTACGACATGGGTCACGATAAGGATCATGACAAATTCCATGATAGGGATCAAGACCACGATAAGAGCAATGACAAAGACAAATACCTGATAAGGACCATGGCAAAAGCAGCAAGGAAGATAAGAACTATTACAATGTCAACAAGGACCACGATAAAGACAACAAAGATCACGATAAGGGACATGTCAAAGACAACAAGGACTACGACAAACAATAAGGATCATGATAAGAATCATGACAAGGGCAGTAGATTGGTCTTTGATCTACTGCCCGTGTCTCACGTCCAGAGCCGAGAGTTCCTTAGTGCTTATAACCACGCCTCTTAGGTCTGCTCGGACCGTCACGGCAGTTGGCAGCGTGCGGCACAGCAGCATATTACATGTGCTGAAAACATCCTATTCCATTGCAGGGATCTTGGAGACACTAATCGTTGTTACCACTACCGCTGTTATCTCTGATGGCAATTTCCTAAAATATATGTACACACTAGACCACTTTTCGTTCAGTTTGAACAATTGCTGAATTACCATAGAGCAGCATTTCTCAAAGTATGTTCCAGGGTTCCATGAGCCCTATATGATTTTAAATTTTATTTTATACTTTTTTTTTTACTTGGTTGCTTAACGACATTGTATCAACTACTAGGTTATTTTGCATCGATGGGATTGATGATAGCGGAATTGTATTTGACGAGATAAGGCTGGCGATTCGCCAAAGATTACCTGACATTCGCCTTTCAGTTGGGGAAAATCTCGGGGAAAAATCCAACCAGGTAATCAAGCGGGAATCGAACCCGCGCCCGAGCGCAACTCTGGTTCGATAGGCAAGCTCCTTAGCCGACTGGCTGCTCTGGTGGCTATTTTATACTTAGTGGATACTATAAACATACATAAATGTTATGAAAATACGAATCAATAATAACATGAAACCACCGATGATGATGATGATCCAAGAATATGCGAAATAATAATAATAATAATAATAATAATAATAATAATCCAAGAATATGCGCAATAATAATATTCTAATAATATGTATGTATGTATTTATTTACATTGCAAGTGGGCAAGCACCTGGTGGCAGTGGTATACACAATATAAACAGTACACAATAAAATGATAAACAATACACAATGAAATTTACAATACACAATACTATTATATACACAATACAATAAGAATACGCAATACAATTTAACACAATAATTACAATTAATATTAAAACATAAATAAAATACCTAATTTTACAATACAACCTACATATATATAGGCCCTACATAATATGCGTAATAATAATAATAATAATAATAATAATATGTTTAATGAACATCTAAAACGGAAAATACCCATAATACTTATCACTTTCGTCACTGGATTCTCTGCGTATGTGTTCACTAAAACAAAATACCAAAAAGACAAAATGCAGAAGTACAGTAAAAATGAGACTACAACTTCCTGCCATAAAACCAGATTGCAGACTTAAAAAGCAAATACATTCGTCCCACTGAACAGAATTATTGAGATACTAGCTTTCACTTGTCTGTTAATTATGAAATACTAATAAAATATTACAAGGATTCTGCAGTTACACTTCAGATTTAAAGGAGTTTTTCCAGTGGAAAAAGTTTGAGAAACACTGCCATAGAGGAAAGAGTTTACGGATGTGTACACATGACAACCGTGATCGCGATTAGGTCGATAATCTCGAATACAGACTATAGTCTAACACTGGTATTAGTGTTTAGTTACAGGAATTGATGAGAAGGACATAATTTGTTTTGTGAGGGGATAGCCTATACATTCACTTGTCCATGGCTTATCTTGCTCCATAGCTGACGACAGCAATCCTGAAAAGGCCAATGCGTTGAACATAGGGCAGTAGGCACATACAATACCCAGGACCTCCTACTCTCCCCCTCTGCATCTCGCCCTGGAAAGAAACAGCTTAGGAAGTGAGACACGGGCAGTAAGAAACGTGACATGGACAAAGACAAGGGCCACGATAAGGACAAAGTTCATAATAAGGGTCACAACATGAACCACGATAAGGACCATAACAAAGAAACAAATACCGCAGTATCATGATAAAGACAACAAGAACGATAAGGGCCATTGCAGTGACAAGGATCATGATAAGGACCACAACAAATACAACAAGGACCATGATAAGAAACATGACGACAAAAGTGACCATGATAAGGACCATGGCAAAGACAACAAGGATCATTATTAGATATACAGCAATGATCACGATATAGACCACAATATGGATCACGATAAGGATCACAAGTACCAAGATACTGATCATGATGAGGACTGTGATTCATGTCATGATACTTTGGCCTATCGTGGTTCTTGTCGTTGGCCTTCGTACTTCTTATTGTGGTCTTTGTTGTCTTTGTCAGGGCCCTTATACTGATCCTTGTCGTCTTTGTCATGGTCCTTACAATGATCTTTGTCTATCATGGTCCTTATTGCGACGATTGTTGTCTTTATTGTGGTCCTTATCATGGTCCTTATTTTCTTTGTCGTCATTATCGTGATTTTGTTCCTTATCGTGGTTCATTTTGTAGTCCTTTGTTGTGGAGCTTGTTGCAGCTCATGTTGTGATCCTAGACGTGGTCCTTGTTTTTTTTTTTATGCTCCTACAATTGTCATTTAAAATAATGTTTTCCCCTTCGACAAGTGACTTTTGTTTCACATGGTAGATAATGACTTTCTCAAAGTGGGGTCTTATGATGCTGTACGGCAGCCTGACCGATCACATTCTTACTCAGGACATTTCTACCAAGCGCCATGCAAGTCATTTTGAGGTGAGCAGTGAGGAGGCAAGACCTGTCCTGTGACCTTATCATGTGCCGTGACTATATCACCAATAGGTATAGAGGGGGAAGATAGATGAATTTTTGTGTCATTAGATTCGTATAATATTAACCATGATGAAACAAACTCTCTTTCTGATAGCTAATTCTTTCCCGTGTTACACAGCTCATATCCCATATCTCGGCTCATCTATGTAGTACAAACATTTGTACTATTGTAATCTCACAAATTTGTGAGTTATTCCACATCTTAAAGTTTCAATGCTAATGTAAGGTCTATAAAATACAGTAAATGAAATGGAATGAAAAAATTTGATGTAAAACCTTTTCGAGGAGGGGAAGTCAGCACTTTTACTCGCATGTTTCCCCTCTTGAAACGTCTTCCTAAATGGCCCGGACTGTAATATTGTTTGTCAATATTTTGATTGGGAACCTGCCTGCAGTGAGACTGAAAAGTTGGATAAATGTCTGTCTCTCCATCTTGCCTCGGTGGCTGTTGAGGTTAATATTTAAATGTAGTTATATAAAATTAATTTCTTATTGCTTGTTGTTGAAGCACTTTACAGTTTTTAATTTCATTATAATTGTTAGTTTTTAATATATATGCATTTACACTGTGCGTATGCGTGCGCACCTAAAATGTAAATGGTGTAAATGCATTCATTAAATTAACATTTATAATATTATAATTTGTAATTTTGTATTGTCTATGATCATTAACATTTAATCTCAGAACTCTGTAAAACTGTATTTCAGTGTTATTCAATAAAAAAAAAAAAATCGTTTGTATAAACTAAGAATCGAACCCGCTTTCTTCTACACAATACACAGAAGTCTTTGCGTCTGAGCTATTGAGACAACACGAAAGCATTTCTTTCTGTGCTGAGTGTCAATCTAGTCATGAACGTTCAAATATCGACTTAACTACACGATTTATGTATATATTCATCTATTATTTGTGACATATTACCATTTTTTTTTTTTGCAGTTTTTGAAACTGAATTCTGGAACGATGCTAGCAACAAATCAAATAGCCTGAATCTAAGTAACCGAGGTATTCGTTATCTTGTGTATCATTGCTCTAGTCTCAGATCATGAAACTAAGAAAAAGATGAATTTCCAAACAAGTAAAGAAAATCTAATTCATAAAACTAAATCTAGACAAGCAATAGAAATAGAATATTATCTGAACCTGGTTGAAGATACCAAGAAAAGTGCCAATCTAAAAGATATCCTAAAATTGCTGGCTTTGGAAACTATTCATAATAGATTCCCTAACAAAGAATGACTTCATATTTTTATTAATGAATCCCTACTGTCCAACCAAAATGGAACTGGTGTGTGTGCTACAAATCCGCTTTTCTTGTTTTATAAATCCTTAGGTTATAGAGCTACAAATTTTTGTGGAAAAGTCATCTGTTCTTCACTTCAAAATCTGTTGATTTTCAACAAGCTGTTATATTTAGTGATTCTAAAGCAGTTAAGACTGCTACAACAACCAGTCTGTCACATAAAAAAATGATTGTTGAAAAATTATACATCTAATGAAGCTTAACAAAAGGATAGTTTTTTAATGGGTACTGGCACATTATGAAATATCAGTAACAAAGCTGCTGACTCTGTTTCTAAGAAGGGAAGTAATATCTTACAAATCGTCTTGTCAACTTTATCATTATCAACAGTTAAAAGATTAATCAACTAAAAATATCAAGATTTAATACATACCATTTCTACGAAATCTAAAATAATAAAAATATTATACTTGGCTCTGATTGACTGGATGGTGTGACTTTTGGTGTTCCAAATAACTACTTTAGTATGATTCTTGGCATCTCTCAGTGCAGTTCCTACCCGGAGATCCGATTGAGAGACTATTTTACCTCCAGAGAATTTTACACTGAGGGACTCCATGAAGCTAGTGGCTACTAGGAACAGGCATCTATAATGAACACCGATCAAAATACCCCTCATTTCTCATGAAAAACAACAACTGAATAGACTACAGTGGACTTTATGTTGTCAGCCAACAGCTGGATACATTATGAAGATTGATTGATTGGTAAAATAATAAAAGTTGTAGTGTCTCATTGTACAACAAAATATAATTCCTGAATATCCAAGGAAAAGTACAGTTGTATCCTTTTCGATGACTCGCAGGACATGACTGTCAAAACACTTGAATAAAATTGCAATTATTTCTTCACCACTTTGTCCAGTGTGGAGTCTTCAGGAAGAAATGGATCAGAATCACCTTCAGCAATGTCCAATCCTTTCCTTTAAACCCACTTTGTGAGAGAAATATTGTAGAGCAAGAAAGTTACTGACTTTATTGCCAAGATCTCAGCATTAGTTAACAACAAAAACATTTCGTACAATAATAAAAATAACTGAGGAAGAAATATGTACAACATATCTAGATATAATTTTGTATTTTTCTCTTTTTAGGTACATAACACAGGTCCGCAATGAATTTTCGCCTAGAAAACTAATTGTTCTATATGATAGAGATTAATGTGCTGAATTCAGTTCTGGTTTCAGTATTTTTCTGTCGTATATAGTTTTCTATTTCTTCTTAATTTATTGTACACTACACTCTGCTTTCAGTCTCTTACGATCAGCAGCAGTCCCTTCCTTCATGTGACACACTATATCGCACAAATTTGGTTCATTCACACCAAAATCACAATGGCATAATCACTTCACGTCAGTAATTTTACAAATTATATTTTGGCTATCCACTTGGTGATCAGATTAAAGGCTGGACACTGTAAATCTTGTTCAACAGGATTAAGGGATTGGTTGCCATATCTACGATTTGCCAGAAACCAAAAAATCACACTGACAGCTATTTTTGTTCCATGATTATTAATGGGTTTTTAGCAAAGAAAAAAAAATGTACATCCAAACACTGCATCTGCAATGAGACCAGTCTCCCAGGATCGCCACTTACCAGTTCCAAATTCTGTAGAATATGAAATGGAAATTTTTCAAGAAATGGAATGTGACTCTAGTACTATCTGTGGAGAAATAGAAAATTAGAATGTTATTCTGATCCTTACTACATTCCTGAGATGTCAAATCTGAACCACAACGATTTACACAACCTAAATTAAATGATTTCATTAGAGACCTTTCACTCTCAAAAGACAATGCAGATAGAACTGCTCGCTTCCAGACTAAAGGAGGAAACTCTTCTTGATAAGTATGTCAGAATCAACCATTGCAGAACAGGAACTAGAAGTTGAGAAAACCATTTCTTCTTTCGATGGTCTAATGGTCTTCTGTAAAGATAATGTCCAGCACATCCCACTTGTTGACTTAAGAAAGGTGCTACTTCCAACCCTGTGATATAAAGCTTTGTTAAAACAATTGAAGGGTACACGGGAATAACGAACAATGTCCATCAAAAATCGAAATTGAGTTAATAGTGCCATCTGATAGTAGAAGGGGAGTACTTTCATTTGGCTGCATTGGTATTATGTAAGAACGAAAATTGTCCTCAGTATTTTGCGTTAAAGTTTCTGTATACTTTGGAAGAATGAACAATGTCACATCCATCCCAAGAAAGAACGAACAATGTCCATTTTAAACACAGAAACTAATGCAGACAGCTTTTACAAACTTGATCTTAGAGTCATAGCACATTGCTGGTTAGTTTTTTTTTTTACATATGCCAGTACAATCTGTATTATACAATAATATTATTATTAAATGACTGTATGATGTTTAGCTGTTATTCCATGTGACAATAAATTCCATTAATTTTCATTAGAACTACTTGTGAGCATAATACAAACAGGTGTACTATTCCAGTGTTCAGATGTCTGTGGTAGAGTATTGATTATTTCCTTTATTATACTTTTACGGTACATATTGTAGTGTTTGTGGTTAGTGCAATTTATTTTTATAATGTCTGACGTTAGAGAAAATTAATTATCCGGACCCATTCCATGTTCTGTAAATTCAAGGAAGAGAAAATTTACAGGACGTGTTACAGATGCATAAAAAATTCGTGCTATGAGTTATATTATGGGAGAAGGCTGTAAATATTCTCGTTTTCCGTGTTTTCAGAAAATAAGCCAAAGTGAAAGAAGCGATCTTATTAAACATTTCAATGAATTAGCATCATATGACACTCAAAATGCTCACCTTTCAGGACTAATTTCAGTACTTCCTGTGCAAAGAAGAAGATCCAGAAAAACACAAGCCGAAGCTGATTTTCGTAATTTTTCTTATATATATAAAATGCGAATAAACAAAGATGGGCAAAATACTGATGTTCCCGTTTATAAAGCAATTGCTCTACATGGAGTAACAGGCAGACGTTTAGTCACTTTGAAAACGTCATTGACTACTACTGGAAAAGCCCATACAGAAACAAGAGTTAAAACAGGGCTCACCAAATGAAAGGAGAGATTTTATCTAAAATTTGTCAGCACATTCAGTCACTTAGAGGTCAGAAAGTCCACTAATCTCATCACGATAGCCGAAGGTAGTATCTTCCAGAGGACTTGAATATTTCTAAGCTGCTTAAGTTACACTTAGAAAAATTTCTTGCGAACCCTGTGTCTTACGAGCAATACAGAGTAATTTTTGTCACTAAATACAACATTAGCTGACATTTCACACATTAAATCAGAAATTTCCAATGAAAAAGATGCAAGTAAATTAGATAATTTTGAGAAGGAGAAACAAAATTTGATTTGAAAGAATGAATTGCACAAGAGAAAAGGACATAAGTTCTATGAAGTAAAACAGGCTGCACGTCTAAAATCCAGGAAGTCAGAGTATAAAGAGGCTATCTGCATGGATTTCCAAAAGAATTACCAGTTCCAAACTTTTCAACTATTGAGGGCTATTATCGTCGACAGCTGCCCTTTTATTCTTGTAACATACATACGCTGTCAACAGGAAGACATGTATGACCAAAATATTTAAAGTAAAGGCTCTGAGGAAGTTTGCTCTATGTTATAGCACCACTGTATGAATATTGTACCAAGCTGCGTTGGTGAACTCCGTATCTTCTACGATTCTTGTTCCGGACAAAATAGGAACTTTATGGTATTTAGATTTTGTCATTATGTAGTACATATTAAGAAGAGGTTTGATGCTCAGTGGATCACATTTCCCACTCGAGGTCACTCGTACATGGAATGTGACAAAAACATGGGACTTGTCAATCAAAGAGCAAGGTGTGAAGTACCCGATGACAGAAGGCAAGAGATTGCGAATTCTAGGAGGAAACCAAACCATTCATCATTGTAAACTGTAAACAGCTACAAGGCAATGTACAAGGAATTACAAATTTTGAAAAATGTTTGTTCTCCAACTGCTAGAGAATATTTCAGTCTTTCTCCCACCAATGACGAGTCACAAGAAGTCAATAACAGTGAATGAGACGATTTTATAGTTCAATCTATTCATTCACAATGGAAAATTCAGTGCAATTAGATTAGTTTGTAGATTTGTTTTTCAATAATTGTTTGGAACAATGAACACTCAAAGATAAAAATATTTATAATGGGTCAACAATATTTATAACCTTTAAAAAGGATACCCTACACGAAAGTAAACATGTGCTACATTGTTTGAAAATATTATGCCTGATTCTATTCCCAACAAATATTCAATTAAATTGTGACATTGTTCGTTCTTCCCGTTTATAAAACGTAGCAAAGTAGACTTTTTTGCAGTTTTGCATTGTTGTAATTCATGAAATCAAAACAATATTTTGTCACATATTTGCTTTATAATGGTACATTCTTGTGTGATAAAAAATAACAGTAAGTTAACAATAAACTATACATTTCAAGTCCTCAAACTTTAAATTTCATTTATCTCAAAATTATTCTGAATGGACATTGTTCGTTATTCCCGTGTACCCTTCAATTGGGAACAGAAATTCAAGAGAATTATTGTATATGAGTGAAAAATTTAGTCATATCTCAACTGCGAAATTGAAAGAAGGCATTTGAATAGGACCACAGATATGGGAATTGTTGGATATGTATAAAGAGATTGGCTGTCGCATGTCATTGAAACTTCACTTTCTGTATTCACATTTTGATAAATTTTGATAATGTTAGTGACGAGGGGGTGAAAGAATTCACAAAGACATTAAGTTGATGGAAAAACATTACCAGGACTCCTAGAACGAGTCCATGATTTAGGATTATTGCAGATGTTATGTCATGATGACTCAGTAAAAGTTCACAGAAGACACTTACCTGCTAAACATTTCTAGCCTTATGTACTTTATTATTATTTATAGATATTAATGTAAGTTCAGTAACATATATTATGTATAATGTGTGTCATGTCCTCATTTATGTGAAATGAATATTTATTTACATTACTAAAAATAATTATTTAAAATTTGTATATGTTGTGTGTATTATAATTTGAAAATCTGTATGTCATAGATCAAAACTGATGTCATTTCTGTAATCATTGTGAAAAAATGATCTAGAAAAATCTACTTTCAACTCTGGTGATTAAAATTTGTTTCTTATTGTAGACATGTGTAATCTGTGATTTTAAAAGAATTAAATAAATATAATGTTACAAAACAATTAGGCCTACTACTTGATTGCCCATTGCATATTCTTGATACTGCCCACCATACCTGATTTTATTTATTTATTTTTACACCATGTTTTATTTCAAGACTCTGATTGTTATTTAGTTCATGGAGTTTTAAGAGGGAAGTGTGTGAAATATCAGACTGCAAAAAAAAAATAAATAAATAAATAAATGTTTTTATATTATGCAGCTTTTACGAGGGATATATGAAGAAATCTCACTTGTGTGTCAGTGGTATATTTGCCTTAGGTGCACATGTGATGCTTCTACTGCAAATGAAGAGTTCAGAGCCATAGTGGGCCAAATGCCATTTATTAAAAACTGAAAGAGGAAGGGTTAAAGTTAAGTGAATACCATAGATTAATGAAGATTGACATATCATTTAGTTTGAATGTGTATATATTATTTGCTATAGGTTTCCATTGAATTATGGAGATAACTTCATTTTAACCCTTGTTTTCTATGGTTTTAGTAAATGATGCTTGGCCCACTATGGTTATGAACCCTTCAAATAGTCTAGATGATAGCAGGAGACATGTTGAATGATGACTACGATAGGCCCCATTAATAATAATAATAATACTAATAATAATAATAATAATAATAATAATAATAAATACGTACATACATAGATAATGTTTTGATCAAGGGCAGGTCTTTCACTGCAAACCCAGCATTCTCCAATCTTTCCTTTTTCTGCTTTCCTCTTAGTCTCTGCATATGATCCATATATCTTAATGTTGTCTATCATCTGATATCTAATTCTACCCCAAACTCTTCTCCCTTTACCACTCCTTCCAGTGCATTCTTCAATAGGCAGTTTCTTCTCAGCCAGTGACCCAACCAATTCCTTCTTCTCTTTCTGATCAGTTTTAGCATCATTCTTTCTTCACCCACTCTTTCCAACACAGCTTCATTTCTTATTCTGTCTGTCCATTTCACAAGGTTCATTCTTTTCAATATCCACATTTCAGAATTAATAATAATAATAACAATAATAATGATTCATTATGACCTAGAATATTTTGTTTGTTCCATCTTCACATTTCTCTTTTTGTCTTCACAGTGATGAATTTTCATCCTATCTCTCTATTGGTTAGTAATAGACTTTTTCCCATTGTTAATATAGTTTAGCATGGCTTTAAGAGAATTAGCTGAAACACTTTGAAGATGGTATGTTCAACTTGCACATAATTATAAAAACAACTTAAAACTGTTTTCCTATATATATTTTTTCTTCTTCTTTCATAATAAATTCGTTTTGATTTAAATCTTTGAGAAGGACTGTAAAGCACGAAACCCCTGATATATGATAAGTAGTTATACCTATGTATATGTAAGAGTTTGAGCTAATAAGTTGTTTTATTTATTCAGGTGTCCTTGCCTATGCCATTGGCACCTTCGCAGCAGAGTCATATGGCTGTTGCACAACCCCCTCCACTAGTCAGGGTTACTGGAGCACCTCCTACAATAGGGTGAGTGTTTAATTTTTAAAATACTTACTATACATGTCTAATTAGGACAAAATAGAATAGACAGGCATACTTAAATTTATGAAGAGGTTTTGCGAATAGTGGGCAATATGCTGTAGTTAACATGTCATAATGTACCTATATTTACATGGTCTTTTGTAATAAAACTGGTAGGCTAATTTTTTTGCACATTTTGCTTGTATTGTATTACACGTTGTTACATATTCTTCTTGTTATCACATGTAGCATTAGATACAATTTCCTGCAAGTATGTTGTGGATCCTTTACTGTAGCTGTCGGCTTTTGTAAAATAAAATGTATTAATTTTGTAAGCCAGTTAATATACAATACTGTTAATATTCATGGTCATTGTGTCACTGTCGCTGTTCAGGGTGTCTACCAGTAACGAAAGTAACCAAAATGTAACTAACTAATTTTAGCAATTGGTAACGAAAGTAACGAATTTAAAGGACTTCAATCATGGGTAGCGAAATTACGCATATTGCTCTGGTTCACGTTATTTAATCTTAATGCCACTGCCTGAGCTGTGGTGATCGCAGTCAGCAATATACAAGTCTAATAATCTTGAAGGCTGGAAGAGATGTTGACTGTGTGTCCATTCAACTGATGATCAGAGAACTTAATAAACAATTCTTATGACATCATAAAATGACTGAAATGTGATTAGTGTTTTATCATCATGTTTATGAATAATTAAGTTGTGGTAATTAAAAAGTAACTAATTTTTGTTCCACATTATTCCGGTAGACATCCTGGTATTGCAGCCAAAGTGCTACCTGTTGTATTTTATCAGACTCTCTTAACTCGCCTAGCAAATTTCTGGGAGCAAACCCTTTTCTCATTTTATCTTCGATATTTCCAAGGAATTTGTTAGAAACAATGGCCTTAGACTTCACATAAGTGCTTTTTTTGGGAAGTAAGCATAAGCATTTTCTAAATCCGAAGACATTGCAAATCACAGTTCACAGTGCTCGAGGTGTAAGATGGTAATTTTAGTGAGTAATGCCTAATACAAAAAATAATGGTATATAAAGTGGAAAAATATCCTTGAAAAGAATGGAAAATTGCAGAGTAGTTGAAAATTTTCCTGGAATATCAAACCAGAATAGTTGCAAAATTTATTTCAATTTTAGTACAAATAAAATATATTCTGCTCGCTTAAACAGATATAGAATGCTTCTTTTCAACATAAAAACTAGTATTACGTGACAGGCAACATAACTTCTTTGTTTAGAATTTAAGAAAAGTGTTAATTGTTTACTGTGAGTTATACTGTAAAGCATAAAACTTGAGTGTAGGTATATATTTTTTTATTTCGTTCAAATACAAAAACATAATTATTGCTTTGTTTATTTATTTATTTATTTTTTAAACACTTTCAAATACCTTTAGATATCTAAATTTAATTTCATACAGTGTAACCTATGTACATGCATACTTCTTCAGGTTCATTTTCAAATGTAAATGTCTCGAATCTACTTACAATAAACTAGTGATTTTCAACTTTGCATTTGTTCATCTGAGCATATAGCATTTTCTCCTGAATTAATGAATGAATTTTGTTTGTATTTATTATTTTCCTGGAATCTTCCTCTGTATGCATTTCCTCTTACTGGAAATGGCACCATTTCCACGAATTCTCATTAATGCATATGACATACATTTGATCAAAATGTTATATTTTATATTTGGGGGTCTAATAGTTCCATGCTTGCTTCTAGACCAAAGATACACTTTTTTTTTTCTTTACCTGGGACGTAGTCATTTCATTTATAAATGGTCAATTTTGTGCGCCCTGTAAACTAAAATCAACCCAGCAGGTGACCAAGATGATACTACTTAGTTTAATTTCCTGATTATTCTCCAGAGGTAGCATGTGTTTCTCAAGGCACCTATGCCTATAATTTGACTTTACGTGGAGAGTCCAGCAAAAAAATTAGGTAGTAATTAATCATCAAACCCACATTTCTTACATAATGAGTTGTCTGTCAGCCCCTTTTAGATGCTTCTTCAGTTGATAGTTTCCAGTTAGGACTCATCTGAAACTCTTCCTTTCTGAAGTTAGAAGTTGTTTCGTTAAGTAGTGTCTTGGTTCTCTGATGAAAAGCTTGGCCTGTCTCATAGCTAGTGTAGAGATAGATTGTCTCCTACATACTTAAAAGTTCTGACAAGATTCTGTGCCAAAATATTCAGTCGTAGTTCCATACTTGGCCAGAATGTCAACTTGTTCATTTTTGTATACTTCCGCTGTATTATGGAACCTAGGGAGGGTGTACTTTGTTATTTGTGGATAAAGTTTCTAGAGTAGCTCTACATATTTCGACCAACCTAGAGTCTGCTTTACATGCACTTGTTGTACCCAGAGTAGCCTGGCATTTAGAAAAAATTGAGATATTTATACCTCTGTATGGTCTACTATATTAGGTTTTTCTGAGCACAAGCTAAGATAGGAAATACCATAGTATAATTACCTAGAGGGATAGGGATTATAGTCCTAGATCTTATGCTAAATCCCTGCCTCAGTGCTATACTTAATTCTAAAGCTATCTGTAAATCAAATCAGATTGCTGAATGCAATGTGATTAAGGAAATCTTCTCTCTTTCTTCCCTATCAGGAATAATACAAATTGGAGGATTAACAGTTGAATAAGACTGTTCTGCCTCATACCAACAACAGGGTGTCTCAGAAGGATTGTAAAATACTTCAAGATAATGTAGTTTGAATTAACCTACATTAACCTGATATATCTATTTCCGAAGTCTTAACGGTTGGGAGAAATACTGGAACATCTTGCAGTTCTTGATGTGTTGTTCCAGATCTTTTGCACATGGTAGCATCTAAGCACCGTAACACCAGTGCAACACACCCAACTGAATACACGTTCATTCAATATTTAATTCGTGTATTCGCATAGTGAATATGCAGACATCCTTTTTGTTTATAGATTTTGTGTTGGCTCTAGATTTTTTCCCAATTGAACGGTTCCATCTAGCAGTGTTGTTTCCCCATGTTTACTGCAAGTTATCTGAAACTGGCAAGTTAGCAAGTGTTTCATTGAGGTCAGAAAGAGAATCGGTATAGGTATCTGCTATAAATTTACAATTCATGGAGTCCATAAGTTGGGCAACCTTAGTAATTTGTCTTGTGTAATTATTTTATTTTCATACTGAGTTTGTCTTAATTATGAAATAAACTTATTGGAACAACACAAGATGCAGCATTTTCAATAATGTATCATATTACAATTTTCTAAAACTTAGAAATATGTCTATAATGCCTCTCTCCATTTAGAAATTCTCCCATCAATAACTTCCCAATCATTACATTTCGGACATAAGTATGTCAGCTTAAATTGATGTAGATTAAACTGAACTACATTATCTTGAAAGTATTTTACATTCCTCCTGAAATACCCTGTATACATGCATAACCGTGTGCTCCCTCCCTTATCTATTGCGCCTTGAAGCTGGAAGGCAGCTAAAATGGCTGTATTTTTGATTGTCAGATCCAGAGAGGCAAATACATCAGGACTTCAGGAGTCTTGGAAGATTTTGTTATTGTGGCTTCTGTTATAATACCTAAATATGCAAGTTGCATGCATAATCGAAGGGGGTAAAACATCACAAAAGATCTAATAAAGGATTTTTGGTTTGAATATCCGAAAGATAGAAGAGACCTTTTTGTTGTGATATTCCAAGTGTGTTTTCGAATTTAATTGGGCATTTAGAATTACTTCCAGGTATGTAACTGAATTGTTCAACACTAGGTCGTAAAGCAAGAGTAACTGGAGAGTATACATCCTAGTTTTCTTTTCTAAGTAAACAAGACAATTTCACTCTTACTTGGATTTACATTTAATCCCTTCCTCACATATTGAATCCGCATATTGAGCAAGGCTTGTTTTTGTAGTTCAGATAGCATACTGACATGGTGCTTAATACTTAAAGTAAATTAAGTCATCAGGATAGACCTAAAATGCCTTCCTCTGGTGACAGATATAGATGTTAAGCTGTCATTTCGATGTGCTTCAACTATTTGCTGAGAGGGTAGAGTTCTTACCCACCTATCCAAGATATTTTCAGTAACTCTCCTCTCTACAGGTTAAACAGGTTAAGGATGTGTTAACCAAAGGCTCTTTAGGCATCCAGAAAAACTCCCCAACTTACTATGTCCCTTAGTAATCAATCACTCCTTCAGTCCTTGAAATGAGGTGGTGTTGGAAGACTAGTCGCAGTGGAGTTGCAGTTGAAAGGTATTTTGTCTATGATGAAATTAGTGATTTTCAGGACACTTCTGATAAATATATCGAACAATTTTTAAGTATCTCTAACACAAAATATGAAAGATTATTCATTTGATAAGATTAGGTAAGTTGAAATTACTTTTCTTTGTTTTTGATATAAATGTGATCCTGACATTTCTCCAACATCTCTGCAGGATCTAAATATATTCTTATGATCGGTTGATGATTATTTCCACACCTTGCTGTAGAAAGGCTGAATAACTACCACCTTTGTTAAAGGGTGAGAAACCATCAATAGCTCATTTTACCCCTTCAGATGATACTACCTAAGAAGTTGTTTTGAAGTCCCATATGTCATGGTCCTCGACTAGCCTCTGCTTCTGTTCTATTTTGCTAAACACCATGATCAAAGAAATGAACTCTTATCAGATGTTTTAGCGTTTCTTAGGCTGGTGGTAAATTCCTAATTTGGAAGAGCCTGGTAGACAGATATTTAGAAAGAAATTTAGGGAGTCTTGCTACAGAAGCTAACTTGTTGCAGTAGTTCCTGCAGACTTCCTTTTGCACTCTTAATCTTATATTAAAATTCCTTCTGGCAGACTTAGTCAGAATAAAGATTTAGCGTTAGTGAAAAATATTCATTATGATTCTCAATATGTATTTAAATTAATAGTCCACAAAGGTGTTCTGCTTCATTATCCAATCTTTCCTATTTTTTACCTTCCTCTTAGTCTCTTATATGAACCATGTATCTTAATGTTGTCTATTTTATCTGATATATTCTTCTGCCCCAAACTTTTCTCCCATTCAGCATTTCTTCCTGTGCATCCTTTAGTAGGCAGTTTCTTCTCAGCCAGTGATCCAGTAATCTCTCTTCACCCACTCTTTCTAGTACAGCTTTATTTCTTATTCTTAAGATGAATATTTCATCTTAATTGTTACTGGGAAGTGGGATGGGGTTACTTCAATACAATTTCGCAAGTTGATTCATGCTGTATTTGTTTGTGACTTAAACCAGAGACATCCTTGTGTTAAAAGAGTACGGTAGTGTTCTTGGATTGAGTAATAATTTTATTATGCTTTATGTGAGAGAGTGCTAACATAAAACATGAACAGTAATAATTAAACATTGTTTAAAACCTAAAGTTACGTGTAGTAGCTGAGTATTACATGAGTAGAATTACTTATACCACCTGATAACTCATGCTTCCCTTCTTGTCCCAGTGCTTAAAATAAAAAATCGTTGGCTATGCACTATGGGCGGCCAGGTAGCTCAGTTGGTAGAGCAGCTGGCTACAGACTGGAAGGTCCGGGGTTCGATCTCGAGTGGTGACGGAATTTTTTCTCGTTGCCAAACTTTCAGAACAGCCCCGAGGTTCACTCAGCCTCCTATAAAATTGAGTACTGGATCTTTCCCGGAGGTAAAAGGTGGTCAGAGCGTGGTGCCGACCACACCACCTCATTCTAGTGCTGAGGTCATGGAAAGCATGGGGCTCTACCTCCATGCCCCCTAAGTGCCTTCATGGCATGTGACGGGAATTTTTTTTTATTTTTTTATTATTTTTTTTTTTTTGCTATGCACTATAGTACAAGAAACATTCAGTTGATTAGTAATAAATTTCCTTACATGAGTTATCTTTATAAAGCAATGGTTCTTGTATAAGAACCGCTTTAATATCTAATTCTTGAAATTGCGTATGAAACAGTCCTGTTTATGTAGACCAATGCTGTAAGTAGTTTGCGAAACCTTTATTGTAACCTTACCTTATTGAATTCACTCCATGGCAGATGGGTGGATGCTGGGTTTCTCCTCCTTTCTCCCTTATGCGTCGCATACTAGACATCTTCTTTCTTTTTAGGACCAAGAAGGGTTATTGTAACCCTAGTTGCTTTGTAATAAGGTAGAAAATCGATCTTCTGCAGGTGGGATACTGATTGGGAATCCAACCCTACCACCAACTATAGTCCTTTTGCCTCCTCACGTTCATACACGCCTCTACAGCAAAAAGGGAACCTTCAGACAGTGATTTAGTTTTTCCAAGATTCCAGGGTAATCCTGGTTTTGAGGTAGCTTAGAAAGCTTTGATACTTTCGCCAATTCCAGATATTCTCCTTGTCAAAGTTTTATATGGCTGATACTCTCACAAAACTACTCCTTGGTCTCATTGTACAGCTGTCAAAAGAAAACTGATCACTCTTTAGAAACTAAGTACTCTTCGGATGTAAATTGCGAGGCAAGACCTGGCCGATAACCTTTGTATGTGCAATAATCACAGCACCACTGGATAGGGAGAGAGGAACACTTGGCATAATCAGAGATAAGTTTCCATGTGTTACAGTCGGTATAACTACAGTAAAACCTCGATAAGACGCGCCTGTATATACACTATCCCATGTGATACACTTTTTTTTGTCCAGTCCCTTTACATTTCATGTATAACACCTTCATAAAATACCCCATTTATTGTGCTCTAGTTCCGCATAATACACTATTTTTGTGGAATATTTTCGATGTATTTTACCAGCAATGAAACATTGTGGCCATTGAACTCTCTAGTGCCATTAACCTGAAAAGTATTCGACCCTTTACCTGCGCATTTAAACTTGTACAATACCCTACCCTCTTGTTACGCTCTCTTATTTGACTCTTTACCTGCATGCTTAAAGCCTACATACAGCTACAATACCTCATCCTCTTGCTAACCCCCTCTTCGAACAAAATTCCTCACTTGGCCGTAATAAAATTCTGGAAATTTTTTCTGGTCAGTTTGTTGTACTTAGTGTATTGAAGTGTGAGTGTGATTACAATGAGTGGTAAACGCAGATGTTGAATGACTTCTGCTTAAACATCTTGGTTCGGAATTGCTTCTATAAGCGCATGCATCAAGTAACATCACTGTAATCCGAAGTGGACTTAGAAAATATTCGCTGTTCATGAGTGTGGCCACTTTTTTTTTTTTTTTTTACAGCTGTACATGCAAGTGACAAATAGGTAGTCTTCTACAACTTCATAGACTTTAGCCTGAAGAGGATGTCCTCAGACATTGCAATCACAGTGTCCCATACAGCATCCGAGAATTCAAATCCAGTTGCTCCTCTGTAAACCCCTTAATCCTTCTTTTCTTCCTGAAAGATAGCATATTGGAGAGGAGAAGTTGGCACAAATTGTGCGTAGGAGACTTGAAGAACCTTGTTGCATCCTCGTGATCATTAGTGGCATACTGTGCTTCAGGTGGAATACCACTTATTCACAGTCTCTTCCTCTTGGCACTCTTTTTTGCTGTTAGAGATCTAATCTACAGTTTCCTGTTCCTCAGGTCTTCCTAGATGTTGACGATTGAGACAGAATATCAACATAATCAAAGATTCACCACCTCCTCTTTCTGCTGTACTTTCCTCTGATTTTCTTTTATTTATTTATTTATCTTTTGGTCCTGTTATTTGACATCCTCTTTATCTTGCTTTTGCCACTTCGGCTCGTCAAGGTTTCAGTTGAACTTGTGGTAGGGGTCAGTGGAGGATTAGAAGGCATTTGTACAGAACCTTCCAAAGGGACAGATTCTTGGGTGTGCACTGAGTCAGTGCTCTTCCAGGATGGAGGAATAGCAGTCCCAATTCTGAGCCTGATGTTATTTGAACTGAAAGAGCTGCCCTCTGCGTAGTAGAGGAAGGTTGGCTTTGTTTACAGCCACCCATAGGTTGATTCTTAACAGATATTAAGGTCCCACGAGTGCGGGGAAATTTATATTAACACAGCTGCCATTTAGCCTTAAGAAATTTGCTTGGAGGTTTTTGTCCAGAGTCTTCTATTCAAATATTCAGGGACAGCTCAGTGTCAGCCAAGCTAGCCCTGGGTCCTGGCTATTTTGCCACCTATCAATCAAATCTTGTAGCTGTCAACCTTCGTCTCAGGGCTAAAGTGTATTAAGAAATATTTATATACTCACAGAGTCTATAGTGGTGTTACTTTGTACCATGTTAGGCTGACATTATTATTATTATTATTATTATTATTATTATTATTATTATTATTATTATTATTATTATTACGGTATTATTGTCATCATCACCATCATCATCATCCTTCTAAATTAATAGGTAGGGGCAGGTATTTATGGAGATTAATTTTATCATTTGTGTTTTTTAATATTGGTGTCGGCAGAGATTGTTGGAGATTGATTTGTACTCTTGGCGGAGATTAATGGAAATTTTGGAAAGTACAATTATTTTGGAATTGGAGTATTAACTCAGTATGAATATTACTTTCCAAATAGTTAACATTCAAGGTTCGTTGGAGTCTGGTAAAGGCGTGGTATGGCCAATAGACAATATTTTTTGGATTGAGACTGTATTTAACACACATTCATTAAAAACGAAGAAAAAAAATTGCAGCCCTCAAATTAACACTTTCAAATTATTAGTGAAATGTTGATTTCTCCGTCTTTTGAGTTACTACTGTAATGAGAATACATGGAATACCATGTAATGTAGCCTACTTAGATGGGCCTATGTAACAAATTCAAGTGAGAAAAAAAAATCCGAAAAAAAAATTAAATTCGCTATAAAATGACGCAATAGTAATAATTCACGAATGTGTTCATATTTCGCTATTAGAAGTCTATTTCGCGATTTGTCGTGATTGTTTTATCCGCATATTAATAATCAGAACACTTAAATAAATTCGTAAAGATTAGTAAAAATCTATTGTATATCTATTATGTCGTGATTTTCGCGATTTGCGTCTTATGCGTGGAATCATTGTACATATGCAGTAGGAAAAAATATTTAGTCATGATGACTCGTAACTGCATGGCTTGGGTTTATGTTTTGCAGGACCAGTATAGTCACAGTAGTTACATAAATTACAAGGATTCAGTATCGGTAATTGTTTTTATCAAGTAGGATGATGATGATAATGTATGAAGTAGAAGATATCACTCTAATTGAATTAATAAGCTAGTAGGTCAGGGGTGTGATTCAGGTCATATTTTAGCAAGTGCTAAACCTTCATTGTTTAAACCTTTGTGTTCCAGAAACATGATTGCTTGAAGCTAATTAGCTATGAAATTAGAAAGTTGAAATAAAATTCATGACAACGAATTTCCTTCTGCCTCAATTGTTTCACATCAGGAACCTCTATTAACACGGGAAAAAATATCTAGACCACAAATAAAAAGAAACTGGAGAAAAATACTTCGAAAAATAAACAAGACGAAATTGTTAAAACAGTTAAGTCCTCAATTGTCCGTGAAAATAAAACTACATTGTTACATTATTTATGAGCTTGGTAATGTCAGTGAAAGAGTTATCACCTCGTAAGTTATGATTCAATTTCGTAATCAAAAATGACATTGTGTAACTTCGTGTCTGAATTAGGATTAAGAACAAAACAGATGTTTTATCCACGTCTTTCAAAAGCTCATTTTGTTTATTCAGTTTAAATGTAACAACCAATTAATTTGCATTGAGAGAACTTATGACATTTTGAACTTAAGAATTTCCATTTTATTTTCACTCTTTACCAATATATTTGTGAAAACCTAAGTCCACTCACTCATATTGTATACATTTATATGCATATTATAGTGATGATGACGGATGATTGTATATAATTATACAGAGTTTCCGAACATGAGTGCCCTCAACATGCACCTGCTAACCCTTCGTATGATGTAACAGGACATGCTTCCACTGTGAAATGCACAAACTGAGACTATTCTTCAATCTTATGATTAAACTACAGAATTAAGAGTATAACAAAATGCTATCACAGTGTAAGAAACTGTTTGTTCATTTTATTTTTTAAGTTCGTCGTTTAGGGTTCATTGTTCCCAATAGTACGAAGTTGTAATATGATCAAAGATAATATGGAAACGTAGAAAAATATATACAAGCCTATCAATAATTAAATATTACATGTCACACAGTTGAACCTCGATGTGATTTCCTGGGGACTAGGAAAATTGTATCAGTATATCAGGATTATTGAGGGGTTATGAAATTTTATCCTTCTCTATGTTCTGAAGGAGAATATAGTAAATATACGTAAGTATAAAGCAACATTACATATTATGAAATAACATTTACTTACTATTTGATTATCCTATTTGTACAAATTCATATAATATTCAAACATGTTTTTCCATCATCTTCCAAACACGTATTAGGCCATGTGATCTGTTATGGACTCGATTCATCTTTTTGCAAATCTCTCGAATTGAAAGAGTCCGGAATGAGAGATTAAAGAAAGAATAAAGTCCAGGACAACATATATCACCTAGAAACTCGATTTTTGCAATGGTATGGTCAAATCCAGTGAATGCCCACAGATAGATGACCCAAGAAATTAATAAATTGGTCTCCAGAAGTTCATAAGAAAAAAGGATGCCCTCGATTTACTTGGAGGGGGAATATTAAGAAGACCATGGAATATAAGCGACTGGATGACAGACCAGCACTATACTGACTATGCTATCCAGGCCGACTGAAAGTTGGAATTTTAGGATTGAAATATTGTAAGAATGAGAAAGGGTGGCCCGGAGGTATTTCTCTATTGTGTCATTCATTGCTGGGAAGGAGTTGTTATCTGTCTTGAAATGTAAACGATACAGGATGTTAAGAAAAACAGAAAACATTTACGAAAAATAATGCAAAAATTAAAAGAACTTAAAAATAGGCACTAACGTCGAAATAGGCATTTTTAGGCACTATAAAACCTTTATTTATAGCTATATTTCCATGAAAAATGTAAATATTAAATCTCAAGCCTGTATGTATGAACGAAAAAAAATAGGTTTTTGCCTAAATTCTGCTCTCTATCTATAACTAACATTATTTTAGCCAGCTGCAATGCAAGCACCTAAGAAAGAACAAAGGCATTGTATTGTTGAACACATTCTCCACCATTAGTCTGATGAGTGCTGTTCCATGGAGACATAAGAGCTTGACAGGGAGTTAGAAACATAAATACTTTTTTCTATCTGTGTAATGGAAGAGGGTCCAAAAACTTGCACCACAACCTGAGGCTTATTGTGTTGACTTCCTCAGATAGGGATGATTGTTCTAAGTCTGCTGCAAGACTGCATTCTTATAAGAATCATGATTAACACAACACTCAGGTCTCATGGAGTCCACAATGAACACCCCTCCATCTCTGTGAGAGTTCTGCAGCCGCCTCAGATTGATGCCATCTGTATACAAATCTTGTTACAATGTCCTACTGCATCCTATATTGACCTAAAGATTGTGTTACTGTGGGTATTGTAATTTACAATTTTTTCCATCTATCAGTTCAGCTGCACGTCATCCAGATCTGAGGGAGTCCACTTACAAAGACTCCTATGTACCCCTGAGACTTCTGCAGCTTACTCAGACAGATGCCTTCTGTATGTGAAATCATGGTAGTACATCTGCTGCATCCTCGGTTGATCTGAAACTATTGAAAGATGATAGACGAAGTCGAATTAATTGAAAACGAAATGAGTCCGCGGCTAATACTGAAAGTTAGCCAGCAATTCTGCTTTAGTTGGTTGAGGAGGGAAAACTTAGGAAACAGCCTAACCAAGTAACTTGTTCCAACCATGATTTTAACACATCCCCATTTGTTTCGTGGTCGGACATGCTGACCGCTATTCCACTACAGTGGACTACCATAATTATTTACTTTCATATGTAGCAGTTGGAAGTTACCTGGAATGGAACTTCGGTACCTTTAGTTTTGGCAGGATATATGGGCACAATGGCTTATACGAATGCAAAATAAAGATAATGTTGCAAAAGTGACATGTTTTGTAACAACATTCATTATGTTGCGTGTGAAAATATAGTGACAAAATGCATATGCAAGTTTTGAAATTCGGTTTGAATGTTTTTTATGTACACAAAGGGGAAGTGATATGGTGGTTAAAATGTGGATTTTTTTTCACTAATATATTATGATTAATTACATCTGAATATTTTGGTATTGGCATGTGAGGTGCGGTACGTTAGGTTGTTACTGAAGGTTTTCCACTGTACTGCCATTACAGAATCACTTGTTGGTTATTTTATAATGTCGTCTATCAGCAAGTTATATAAATATATTAAAGTAAGTTGTTACAGTTTTCTGGAATCATTTGCACCATTGAATGTGTGTGAAGCTGAGCGAGGTAATCCTTTTAATTGCTTGGAAAACTGATGTCTTTGCTAATGGCTATGCAATGGACCTTCCATGTAATGTGTTGTACATACTACATGAGTAAGTTTGCTTACTATTTGTCTTTTTTCTGTCTAGTATCAATTATCTATGTAGTGGTAGTCATTTATCCTCAGTGTGTTTGTCAGAAGCCTGATCCTTGATATCCTTTTTGACACATGCACTGTCTCTTTTAGTTATCCTACATATGGAAAGGATGAGTGGTAAGTGATCTTGCTGGAGAAACTGTATTTAAAAGTTCGACATACAGCAGGGTGGTCCAAGAAAGAATAGTCCTGTATTAATATAGTATTCGGTTTTGTTAAAAATATTTCTTATTGAATATTGTGTTCGGTACTCACTTCCTATTACAACTACATGGTATTTGTATTTTCATAACTATATACAGGGCTTTCATTTCAAAACTTCACAGTCTAAATAACTAATTATTTAAATTGAATTTAATTTAAACAAAAACACGTCAATTTAGATATTGAGGGGGAAGTCTGAAACCACCACTTTGAAATTTCAAATGGCACCCCTATATTTTTATACTTAAATATGAAAGATCATTCAATTGTTTATACACCTCATTCATTTGTTTTCGTATCTTTTGTTTTAATCGTCGCCTGGCAACCTGTATCTTTGTTGTTATCAGTTGATTGTAGGATGAAAAAACAGCTTATTTTGTGTAATTCCCTAAATTTAATGAATAAGGATGATTTATGTTCTCTCTTGAAGGGTATACACCATTTTAAAATAATTTAATACAAAACACAACTATTACATGAAATGCTCAATAAGTTTTTGTAGCTTTATTCTCTTTATTCTCTTCGGCTCTAATCAACAATAACAACAATCCAGGTTGTCAGGTGACGATAGAAAAAAATGAATGAGGTGAATAAGCAATTGAATGCTCTTTCATATTTAAGTAAAAACTAAAGGAGTGCAATTTGAAATTTCAAAGTGGGGATGGCTGAAGGTGGGGGGGGGGGGATTAAATTGAAAATGCAATTAAGCCTGGTCTCAGACTTCCCCCTCAATATCTAAATTGACGTGTTTTTTTGTTTAAATTGAATTCAATTTAAATAATCAGTTATTTAGACTGGGAAGTTTTGAAATGAAAGCCCTATATATCATCTCTGAATATTAAAAATGTGTATCATTATCTAAATCCCATGTTACTGAAATATGAATTTACGACTACTTTTCAGACACTGAGGCAATTTGTATTCTCCTCAGACATGTATTACTTTTCTTCTGACACAACATTAGACCAGAACCTCATTTTTAATTATCACATAAGTAACTGTTCTAGAAATTTAACTTTTCGTGCATATGGGTAAGCCTAATGTATTTCATAACAGTCATAACATATTGAAGACCATTCTACATAAAAGAAAATTGGAACAAAAATTTAATTAAGATTGCCAAGATAGAAGATATTGTCTAGTCAAGATACACTAGCTCACTTAACTTCAATATTGACAAAAATCAAGTTAAAATGTTATACATATAACATAATATAACAGAGATTATAACTATACATATAACAACATAATATAGCAGAGAATTTAAATTTAAATATAATTTCATGTGTCATTAAAAATTATTCTCCCCCATATCTTGAAATGTCCAAATAACATAAATTTGAACATGCTTATGTCTGTCATCATCACACCTAAAACACTCCTTTGACATTAAATAACTGAATTATAAATATCAATTCTGATATGTTACGGATTTTTATAGGATTGAACCATTCTATAAGGTATATTGTATTGCATTTTAAGTGCAGGATTGTTATGCCTTCTGTTCTAAACAGTATTTTAAGTCCATATTTTGTAGGATTGGACCACTCTGTTAGATATATTGTATTATGTGTTTAGTTACAGGAATATTATACTTTCTGTTTCATATATCTTATGTCACATCCATATGAACATTGATTGAGAATCTGTTTTTATCCAAATGCATGGAATCGTTCATTCTTTGTGACTTGGGGACCTTAGTTATCCATTCTTTGGTGTTGGTTGGTTACCTTTTGATATCACATTGGAAGAAATTCATTGACGTTGTAAAGATATGTTGATGATTAATATCTTTATTTTTATCATACTGAGTGATGTAGGTCTAGTTGATTATTAGAGACTTGTAAGTTCGGCATCAGCATAAGCAAGATTCTTAGACATTAATAGTAGTTTATAGTATAAGAGAGTAAAATTAGATTTTATGCGCAAGTAGAAAATTTAGCACCCAATGTGAAGCCGAGGGTGATAATTTCCATGAGCGCATAAAATCTGTTTACTGTCATGTGCTATACAATATTTTATTCATTACTGGTATCTAAATTTAATTTTAAATTGTACGCCTTTTTGTTGTAATGTGTTGTTTGTGAAGAAGTTATAAATGAATGAATGTATGGGTTTTATGGTTGCTAATGTGTGTTGTCATGGAAAAAGTTTTTAATTCACAGCAGTGAATTATTAGAGTATTATATAACGACGTACAGAAATGGAGCTTTATTACCGAGTGGGTTAAGTTAGGTCAAGACCGAAGGGAGTGATATCAGTGAAGAATTTTATTCTTTATGATTTATGACGTCTGCTATATTGTTGCTATGGTAATATTTTTTTATTCAATGCCACCAGGTTGTCATTTCACATTTCTGGTCTGTCCTGGCAATGGCTTATTTGTAACCCACTTCTGAGGCTGGGGCATGTGGAAGGCGGAGTTACGCTGCCCCGATGATGGTGATGATGATGATGATGATGATTATGATGATTAAAGCCCGAATTTCTAAGCACAATCAACCAGTAAAATAAGCAAGCAAATAAGCACGAAAAATGGTGAAAATAAGCAGCAAAATAAGCAAAAACGAATACACGGAAACAGTAAAATAAACACGAAAAATGGTGAAAATAAACACCAAAATAAGCAAAACGCATACACGGAAATATGATGATAAATTATTTGTTTCGTAGAACTCTTCTTTATTGAAGGCTGTTGCAGTATACAAGGAAAGTCATCCTGAAATTTTCCTGTGTGAGGCTCCTGCATCTGTCAATGAAGAATGATTTGTAAAGTGAAAATGTTCTTTCGATGCTGCATGACATCACAGGCGCATATGAAAAGCACCACACTTCTTCTTCGGTGAATTCCTCTTCAATATCTCTTTCTTCACCAGAAAGCTTTTCAGAAATTTGAGACAATGTTTTGGCAGGGAATCCCAAGGATCTCTCCTCATTAGGACTACGCAGTATTATTTCACAACATCCTGGGTCATACCCTAGCATTGCTTTCTTATGCATTCGACTGAAGTTAATTGTTTATTACCCAATTAAAAAAAAAGGGAATTAGTGATAAATGACTGCTAGAGTGAAATAAGCACTTCTAAAATTGCAGTTTTGGGTGAAATATGCTATTTTAATTAAAAATTGTAAAATAAGTAAGCAAAAACGTTTTCCTGCGAAATAAACATTTATAAGCACCAGTGGCGGCTCATACATATTTAATGCCTAGTGCCAAAATCAGTGGTAGATCCAGGATACCCTAAGGGGGAGGGTAACTCTTTTTCCTACTATTTCCTCCCTGGATCCGCCTATGGTCTAAACCAAAGACAAGAAATAAGCAATAATAATAATAGTAATAATAATAATAATAATAATAATAATAATAATAATAATAATAATAATAATTAGAGACAAGAATTCCTTGCAAATGCATGTTTTTATAGGAACATAGGACATAGCTCAAACTTAGTACTTATCCATTTCATTACTTTCCGGTTCCAAATATGTGTACTTCCCGTGCATATTTGCATGTTTTCGACTTTTTATGGATAAAAACATCCATAATACACATTCAGATAATTTTTAGCGTAATAATACGTATAATATAGATTACATTCAGTTCAAATGCATGTTTTAATGGTTTTATGTGGATACCTCAGTTTCTCGATTTTATGTCCCATATTTTAGCTTCAGGAATCAGGATTGAAGAAGAAAAAGAAAAAAACTAAATAACAGAAAAATTAAATAAATGTTAAGATTTTCACAGTAAGGTGTTAGAAGACCTTTCCCTGGACGGAAGTCCACTTTTACAACACTTTACCGAGGACCCTCTATACACTGCGTGTCATAAATGAATTTATTATGTTGGATATTTTGAGAATAGTAAGTAGAGAGGAAATATAGAAGGTTCAAGGAAATTGCCGACAAATAATTTAGGTCAAAAGCATTCTCTTTCAGGGAGGTTGTAAATTCTCTTCCTTTTCTAGTACTAGTAGCAATTTAGATTCTTCTAAAATTGGAATCATCGTTAAACTGTGTTTGCAGTGTGTGAATATCGTAAGTTGTTAATGCGCTTGTTTATTCTGTTTGCGCGTGTTAATGTGGTTCTAATATGTTTCCAATTTAAAGATTCCAAAAGTGTACTCTTTGCACAGTGGATTACTGTAAAGGAAAAGATTTTATTAGGGCAGATGAGGATGTCGTATTTTGCGACTGTTGGAGTAAAGAGTTAAGCAATGCTGTTCTGTTTCCGAATATTTTATATGACAATTGCTCTTTGTAAAAAAATTACAAAACTTGTTTAAAATAATTATTAAATTACGATGTCCGTTTTTAAATCGTATCTAGGTAACCGTAAGGTCTATTATACTGTAATTTCAGATGAAATGTACTAAAAATTTCAAATTGACCAGCATGTCGCATCTGTTTCACATACTGCAAGAATGCAACAAAAGAAAGAATCTTCAAAGAATTTCATAGATCCCTCAGTTATGCCCGTGGGAAAGTGGATGTAGTGGCGAAAAACAAATTGGTCAGGGTCATAAATGCTAACCCGGACTGCGGATTCTTTTGTTCAGTGAAGAAGGTTATTTGTGGCGAAAACTTGAATGAAGAATTTGACCTGACACTGTCACAAATATGTTCATTCAAGTTTAAACCCGTAACTTCTTGCAATATAGAGAGGTCATTTTCTGCCTACAAAAACATATTGACTGACAAGTGCAGGAACCTCACAGAACCCAATTCAAAAATGTTGTTAGGTTTTTAACTGCAAAAAAAGTGAAGTGAAATAAGACATTTGAAACAAAAATAAAAGTGCATATTTTAATGTATTTTTTGCTTGATCATGCATATTTCATTGTTTGATAGTGCATGAATGCATACATATTTTGGGATTTTATAGTGCATGAAATTCTCGTCTCTAATAATAATAATAATAATAATAATAATAATAATCACTCACCAAAATTTATGCAACTGGAGCACTTGAGCACTTTTGTTGACCAGGTTAATATGCGCGATAGATAAAACCCATTCGCCGATTCTTCTGACTTGAAAATAAATTCATCATTTTTTTGTTGAAGTTGTCTATTTTGCAAACAAAACTCCTCAGATTCATTGTGCTCTCTCAGTGCTAAATCTAGTGCCCCACAAAATCGTATGCAATTTATTATTAAATTTAACACATATCTGTTTTTATCAACTTGCTCATTGTGTTTTGCAATCGCGAGTCTGTAGTGTGAATTTAACTAATTTTCAGTGTTTGCTTTACCCAGCATAGACAAACTGAAGACGTTATTCATATTAACCTTTGATTTAAGATGTGTTTTTATTTTACCCCATAAATGTACTAAATCTGTCACGCCCACTTTTGACCAGCTAAGTTCACCTCCGAACAGAACACACGGGAAACAGAAGAACGCATTTTTCACATCACATCCACACAACCAGTTGTTTTTTAAGTAAATATCTGGGTTGAATTTGCGAGATCTGTTAACTTTAGCACTTTGCTGCTTTTGATGAATATTTAAGTGCGGTGTAGGTCTGCCTAATTCTTTAACACGAAGTTTGTTTTCATATGTTAATGTTAAAAACGGAGATTTCAATAAAGCGCCAACCGAATTCATTTTTTCACAGTACACAACACGATAACACGACCACTATTACGATGATAACCTCACGACTTAACACGTTCACACTACAATTGGTACTGTTGTAGAAATAATAAAGTGAAAACTTTCTCAAGCCAACTGGGAGAGATTTTATTATCTTATTGTTGCAGTCTTCGCTCTAAGAAACTTGTTCCGACAAAGCGGAAGGACAGACAGAGCGAGAGGTAGTAAGGGATCGGTGTAGTAAATGGAGATGTATACAGTTTTACAAGCATTGCAAAAGCCAGCGGCAATTTGTGCCTGGCACATTTTCGATCATGTTTTAGATGCTGAAAAGGACGAGCGAACATGAAGATTGCGCGCGCATCCCATTATATTTCTTATGGGATGTAGTGCCTAGCACAGATCCATCCTCCAAACACTGGTTACAACGTGTTTCGCTGCAAAGATCATATTGACGGTAGAGTTTGTATAAGCGTAACTTGTTTCTCTCAGGTTTTGAGCGGAAAATATGAATTCTCCTTTTCCTTCTGTATTCTGGTAGTGTCATGGCACAACGGCACTACCTCTAAAGCCGCCCCTGATAAGGACTAACAAACATTGTTAAAACTGCTTATCTAGGTGTGTCTTACGAAGTATAACCTTTCTGTTTACCTTTAAAAGTGTGGAAAAGAATATGCATTTTGCTTAGAAATCCGAGCTTTAATGATGATATTATGATTATGAATTGCCAGGAGAGGTCTTAAACCTAAGCCTAACCTAATTTCCAGAAACATTCCCCTTTAAGGAAAAATTCCTGTGTTCTAACCGGAAATCGAACCTGGGACCTAATGAACTGTAGTCAGAAGCTCTGACCATTAGCCCATGAGGCTGGTCTGCTATGGTAATAATTCGTTATAAAATGCTTCATAACATGTTGCTAAGTAAAAAGCAATGTGTTTTCCAGTTTATTTAACTATAAAATGCTTCATAACATGTTGCTAAGTAAAAAGCAATGTGTTTTCCAGTTTATTTAACTATAAAGGCAAACTTTTGCAGTACGAAAGTGTCAGAGAATGGCCTACTTTTCCAACATTAGTAGATAAAAACTTTTAATTGAGTGCTGTGATTAAAGACCTTATTTAGATTGCTACGGATGATGAAATAAAGACCAATTTAGATACCAGTCATGGGTAAAAATAATTTATTTCTGACTTCACAATGCCATGAAGTTAGAATGGAAAGTTAGTAGATTTACTTATGTTAGAATGGGAAAATAATAGATTGAATTTTACAAGAACAATATATAAAGTGTTTTTGTACTGGTTTGAGGAATTGTGATGTATAGTTCAATTGAAAGACTAGACTTTAGTTTGATGAGCATGCATATCATAGAAATAGTTTCCTAATGTGCCGACTGTGATTTGCATTTGAGTGTACGAGTGTTGGTAGTTTTATTTTGGTAAATGATAAGCACAGGAACACTGTTTCGTAGCACTTTAGTAACAACTTCTTTAGTGAGACTTGTGACTTCTGTTCATTCAAACAATTAAAATACGATCATTTGGTCCTGGGAGAATCCGTTTTTGGTGTAGCTAAAGATAATTTGTTTGGCATTTTTCTTAATGGTAATTACGAAATGGTGTTCCTGTGCTTAACATTTAATTTTTTTTATTGCATTGTTTCTTCTTGATACAGAAGTTACTTCTTCACTTATACTTGATCTGCTAACAGGTTTTTTTCTTCACCTTCGTTTCTGTCATGTATGAGGTGGTTGTGAAGTAACATGAATTAATTGTAATCTTCGTGATGGTTTAATCATCTCTCTGTCAAAACACTTACACCTTTCAACTAATTAAATTCCCAAATGAATTAACTGATATTGGATGGCGTAATAGTAAGGAAGAGTGTGAAATGTGTAAATTTAATTGTACATGTAAAAATGTGTGTGCTTTATTTTATTTATTTATTTAACCTGGTAGAGATAAGACCATCAGGCCATACTTTAGTGCCATGCTACAATTTTTCATAACTATGAATATTATTTACCTGGACATGGAGGTGTATGTAGAAAAAGAAGCTAAACATGGAATATAATTGGAATTCCTTTAAACATGTTGCCCAAAATAGAGTTAGATGGGGTTAAGATCTTATGCTTTCGAACAAGAGATACAGGATTTATCACACATCATCATGAACCATCACGAACTAGACCTAAATACCTAAATAGATTTGTGTCAGCCTCATGTACTAGTCTCATTGGTATTATTATTATTATTATTATTATTATTATTATTATTATTATTATTATTATTATTATTAGGATCACTATCGACACGAACTAAATCTAAATTGATTTGTGCCAGCCTTATCTAGTAAGTCTCATTGGCATCGTCGTCGTCGTCGTCATCATCATCATCATCAGTGATAAATAGGAATCGGATTTCTATGATGCTTTTATCTTGGTCTCTTTTCACAAACTTAAGTTAAATTAAATACATTTTTAGCTTTTGTGAACACGATGATATTGTTTTTATTGATCATATAAATGTATATTTTACCATTAAATCATATTTGATCAAAAAGTGGTAGACAGGCATAAAAAATTGCAAGAGATTTTATTTATTCCTTAGATATATTTTGTGGTTAAATTAAGTTTGAAGGTAACTGGATTTGCCAGCAATAAGTCGTCAAAACATAAAGGACAAAATAATGTTATGAATATGGCCAGTTTGTTGCTGGTTGGTCTTTAACCATCTCAAACAAGTGTCACTTAAGAGGTTCCAATTACCTGCTGCAGCCACCTAGTAATTCATAAACAGTCAGTGACCCTGTTAACATAACTGTAAGACATTTAGTCACGCAGAGGACAGACAGTGGATATTTTTCACCCCTTATGTTTTTATAGGCTAAACAATCCACTATGGCCAATACAAGAAGTAAATATTAACAAAAACAATTTTGTAGAATGGCGAATAAAACGTTTTCTGAGTAATTTTTGGACAGTATTTAATTTGTTTTGCGTCATATTTTCAAATGCTGTTACTTGTCAGTATGTAATACCTTGTTTTGTGGTCATACTAAGAGAAGCCCTTTTCCTGTCTTAGCTATATAAAAAAAAATTAATATTTAACATCCAGAAGCGTAGAATTGAAAACAGACTCGTCAAAATTGCATTTGTTTGTTTGATCGTCTAGTACAGTCAGAATGTTATAAAGTACTGGATTGAATATATATTACAGCCTTTGATTAGCTAAGTACAGAAGTTAAAATTATTTCTCATTACCTAAAGCCTTTGTTACATTCTGAACTCTTGAGTATGGAGCCTATGTGGTCGTTTGACATCACTGTGCCATATTGTTGCCACTTCAGCATTTCCATACAAATAACACTATTTGTGTGTCATTATTTATCAGCCCGTTACCATCCTGCCATTCAGTCTATATTCAGTTATTAGGTGAGATAGTGTATGAAACTAGTACTCTCAATAGACAATGTTTAAATATAAATTAAAAAAAATGATGCCTTGTTGTAGTGTTTTTTAAGTGTGAACGCTTTTACTTTTCGTAGGAATGTAGACTATTATTTTTTAAATAATGACAGGTACTTGACTGTTCGTCACCTATATGAAGCCAGTTGTGTATACTAATTTACTGACAGAGTTTTTGCCCAGTCCTCGCCATAGAGGCTGATCTAAGACACACCCGTGATGAGATGATGATTGAGATTTGTTGGGATGCCATGGGGGAACCAGAGCTCCTGGAGAAAAATCCGAATGTTACCTAGATCATGTGCTTGTCCAACACAAGTTATAAATTGGGGACTATGTCAGGGTTCGAACCCGGGTCCACAGGATTATAATACCAGCGCTCTAGCCACTAGACCACATGGCAACTTATGTGGAATATTATTGGTTCTCAAATGAAGACATTTCTAATTGTGTACATGGATAGGATAGTACAAAAAGAATTAAGTTGCCACATTGAACTCTTTCATATGTAGTTTTCATTTTCGGTTCTTCCAAAGATCAAATTTAAATACCGAAGACTAAATGACAGTGCATCCCGTGCCGTGGCATCGCGGTCTAAGGGATCCTGCCTAGAACTCGCATTACGGAATGCGTGCTGGTTCGAGTCCTCATGGGGGAAGAAATTTTCTCATGAAATTTCGGCCAGTGCCCACCCAGCATTGTGATGCAATTGGGAAGCTGCGATAGGTAGCGAAATCTGGTTGAGAAAGCCAGCTATAACGGCTGGGGATCATAGTGCTAACCACACAATACCTTCATTCTGGTTGGATGATCGTTTACCTCTGCTTCGGCATATGAACGTGAAGCCAGCAGCCGGCTGGTCGGTCTGGGCCTTTCAAGGGCTGTAATGCCACGGATTATTATTATTATTATTATTATTATTATTATTATTATTATTATTATTATTATTATTATTATTAAATGACAGTGCAGTACTGAGAGTACTGACTTACTAATTTCTCAGGCAAAACCTACTTAAAAAAAGGCTTATTCTTTCGTTAGGAAGAAAGCAGTATCAGAACTTATGCAAAGAGCCATCCCTTTTGCAAGTACTAGCATCAGCACTGCATCTGAAAATGAAAGCTCTCAAATAGGGGAAGTTGTATGTAGGCCTACTGAAGAGGGTGTGTACAGTGCAAAATTGGGTAACTACAAAAATGCAATGTGTGTATTGGGTGACAGTGATAGTGAAGTACAGTGCATTCAGCATGGCTCCTGGGAGGGAACACACGCACCAGACATGTTTGCATGGGTCTTGTAGATAGCATCATTATCGATCCTTTTTAAATGAATTTCACACAGTTTGCAAAATATATCACCAAATGCAATCAAATCATATTTAGTTTCCCATTGGTTTTTATATTTGATTTTGCGTCCAATTGTTTTATTCTTTCACTCACCACTAATAGCTTCTAGATGAAGGTATTTTTATCATAGATGGAATTACTGATTTCACTTCCACTTAAAGACTAAAGCCAATTGAGAATTCATGGCAGATAGTGGGAAATGTACTTTTTACCATGGCTCATATTCCAGTATGCCTGCCAGATAAAAACAGGCTTACAGATAATCTTTCACACAATGCATACAACAGCCTATTTCTTCATGAATTTATTACTCACATACTAAAGTTTTGTGATTTCTCCTCTCTCGAGTTCTTTTCTAGTGTTGGGGTTGGGTTATTTCTCAAGGTTTTTAGGACGTGAATAATAATTTCATTTTTAAACATTTCAGGAGTCGACACTACTTCGAAAACCTACTGTTATATCTAGTACTCATTATAAAATAAAAGTATCATTATGTGCATATTATTACTAATCAAAAGTATCACTGTGTGCATATTATTACTAATCAAAGTATATGAGTAAAAATATATGGGAGATTAAGGATTTTATGCCTGGCATCTCAAGTAATCATTAATGAAAAGGATAGACAAAAATTCCTACGAAAGTTCAGTACTTCAAGAATGGAATAAGTCCGTTTAAATTACCTGCAGTTGTCCTGCGCTCTCGTGAAAATTACAGTGAATACTGATAAGTCACATAAAAAACATCCATTCGTGGAAGGGTGGCAATTTGACGCACTAATGAGTCCTATAGTGAAAAGCGAACTCATGGCATCAAATGGATGAAGCCCTATTCCCATTACTGTAATATTTTATCTAATATTGTTTATGATAAGTTTCTAGACAATCTAAGCCACACTACTTCAAACATACTGAAAGTATAGGAGAATTTATAAGGTTTTCATATTTTCGTGTGAATTGATGTATTTATTTATTTTATGTTGTAAAATAATTAACAATAATTATTATAAGGAGGGGCAACATATACTTAGACATATAAACTGAGGCACAATATGAATTATATTAATTTATCTTATTTTCTTTACAACAGTTGTATAAGTTCTCTAGGTCTGTTAACTTGATCTCTTGCCTTTCCTCCTCCATCCTCGACCACAGAAAATCAACAGATAACAAAAATTATTAATGGTTAATAGAATTAGTGAAATGGTTGGGTGAAGACAGGAAGAATATTGTATCATTATGCAATGAAATATATAAGAAAGATGAAACGCCTAAAGATTTCACGGAGATAGTGTTGCTGCCAATATCGAATTAAAATAATGCCAAGAGAAGTTCAGAATTATCAGCGTAATATCGCACTCAGTGAAGACCTAAATCCAGTAACTAATAACACAGAAATAATACATCGCAAAAACATTTATGTAATAGAAAATGAAATAATAAATTCATTAATAAAATTATATAATCAACCAACAAAGCTCATTCCTGAACCAGCGTTTTAAGTCTAAGATGGAAGGATAGTTGAAAGAAGAGCAATTTGGTTTCAGAAAGGGGAAGGTACGAGAGATGCAATTGGATTGCTGTGAACAAACAGTGAAAGATACCTAGAGAAAAATAAAGAAGTTTATGTAATATTTGTGGACCTGGAAAAGGCTTTTTACAGACTGGATTAGAATCAGCTCATGGAGATCCTAAAGAAAGTTGGTGTGAATTGGAAAAAGTGGGACCTATTAAGTAATCTTTATAAAAAAAAAACAACAACATATAAAAATCAAGATAGGAGAAGAAATGTTAGAGGAAAGTGCTTTGGAGAGGGAGGAATGACAAGGATATCCTTTGTCACCTATCTTGTTCAACATCTACTTGCAGAATTTAGTGAACAACTGTTTTCAGAACATGGGAGGGTTAATAGTAGGAAAAAAAGAATCAAGTGCATAAGATTTTATGGTGATGTGGCGTTGGTTTTTAGTAGGAGAGGAGATGATACTATGGGATATGCAATTGAAGCTAAGTGACAGCTGTGAGCAGTATGGGATGAAGATAAATGCAAACAAGATGAAGACCATAGTTATAGAAAGAAGGTAAACATGCGAATTCGAAATGATACAGTAGAACAAGTGGACAGCTTCAAATGCTTGCAGTTTTCTTAAGTAGTAACATGAGCTGGTACCAGGAAGTCAAAAGGAGAATATAGTAATGTTAAGGGAATCTTTTTATAGAAAAAGGGCCATTTTCTGCGAACTTAAAAAGTCCTAAGAATGAACTAGTGAAGTGCTTTGTCTGGAGTGTGGGATTGTATGAGGCAGAAACATGGACATTATGACGAAGTGAAGAGAAACGACTGAAGCATTTGAAATGTGGATATTGAGAAGAATGGAACGTGTGAAGTGGACAGACAGAATAAGAAGTGAAGCTGTGTTTGAAAGAGTGGGTGAAGAAAGAATGATGCTGAAACTGATCAGGAAGAGAAAAAGGAATTGGTTGAGCCAATGGCTGAGAAGAAACTACCTACTGAAGGAGGCATTGGAAGGAATGGTTAACAGGGAATAAAGTTCAGGGGAGAAGAAGATATCAGATAGTGGACAACATTAAATATATAGATATATGGGTCATATGCAGAGACGAAGAGGAAGGCAGAAAATATAATAGATTTAAGAATGCTCAATAGAAGTAAGGGTAACATGAGTAGTAGTTGTTGCTGATGTTGCCTTGGGATTTGTATGAAGATTGAAAACGTACTACTTGCTTGGAGTATAATTTGTATTTGAGATGTTGCAGTCATATCTTCCCCTTTCTTCTCCTCATAAGTGTTAATATATCTATAAAATTGAAGAGTAATTATTTGGTGGCTCATATTTTGTAACACATTATTTACAAGTGAAAAGTGGCTTTTTATTGTAGCATGTAACTGAAGTGGCCACCATCTATTTATTGACTTTAGAGCTGCTTATGATAGCATTAATAGAGAACATTTGTATAATGCTCTAAGAGAACTAGATATTGCTGAAAAGTTGGTGAGACTGGTAAGAATGACAATGACAGATGTTCGAAGCAGTATAAGGGTCAGAGGAATGTTATCAGATCCATTAGATATTAAGAATGGTGTGCGACAAGGAGATACGCTGGTGTGTCTCCTTTTTAATGTTGCATTGGAGAAGGTAGTAAGAGATGCAAACCTACTTAGCAGAGGGACCATATTTTATAAATCAGTGCAGATACTCGCATATGCCGATGATATAGATATAGTGGCAAGATCTAGAAGGGCAATGGAAGATGCATTCTTGAATATAGAAAAGGCAGGAAGGAATATGGGATTGACCATTAATCAGTCGAAAACTAAATACATGGCTTGTGGAAAGGCAAACCTCAAGAATATGCCATCCTCAATAACAATAGGCTGATATGACTTCGAGAGAGTGGATGAGTTTAAATACCTGGGATCAACAGTTACTCATTCTAATGATATTTCATATGAAATAAAGCAGAGGTTAATGGCTGCCAATAGAGCTTACTTCGCCTTAAGAAAATTACTTTGTTCAAGAATTTTATCTCGTACCACAAAGATAACTATCTATAAAACACTTATAAGACCTGTACTAGCATATGCTGCTGAGACATGGTCCCTAACAAAAAAGGACGCTGAAAATTTGGATGCCTTTGAGAGGAAGATACTCCGTAAAATAATTGGCCCAGTATTCGAGAGAGGAAGATTGAGTAGGCGATATAATAATGAGTTGTATTCCATCTATAAAGATCCGCCTATTAGAAGAATAGTAAAAGCAGCAAGATTAAGGTGGGCTGGGCACGTGGCACGGATGAATGACGTAGAAATTCCTAAAAGGATATTAAATGGAAATCCTGGGGGCCAAAGAAGCCATGGACGACCAAGAATAAGATGGCTGGATGGAGTTGAGGAAGACATATGTAAGATGGGATATAGGAATTGGAAAGCAATTTCGCAGGATCGAGACAACTGGTGGAAAATCGTGGAAGAGGCCAAGGTTCACAATGAGCTGTAGCGCCAAGAAAGAAGAAGAAGAAGAAGAACTGAAGTGGCATAGACCTCAAATTAACTTCGTTATTTTGCAGAGTTGTCAATAAACATTAGTTCTTTTAGAAAGAACTATAACTCTATAGGCCTAGTTTATCTGCAGATGTAATTTAAAGGTAATGCAACTTGTTTTATATATCATCACTGTGCCTCCAAAATCCCCTATGTGTTTTTAAAAAGATTTTGCAGAAGGAAGAAGAAAAGCATTGTCACTTTTAATTCCCTTGATATTCAAAGCTATTTTCTCTACATTTCATCATTTGTGATGTAATGATTGAAATTATACCGAAAGTAGATTTGAAAATCAAAGAACTTAAGAGTGACAATGCTTTTATTTTCCTCCTGCAAAATCTTATTAAAAGCACATAGCAGATTTTGAAAACGCAGCAACGATATTTTGACTATACTTACTTGGTGGAACTATTGTAAACTTGTCAGCCATCAATTAGTGTCTTTTAATAATTGCAGTGCTGTTGCATTTTTATCTTCACATACTCTCCACCAATCAAAAAAAGTCACTTAGTATTGTATATTAAAAATCTGACCACTGTACAACATGAAGTTGGTCATTATTGTCCATCTGGTGATGTTGCTGAAAGTGTACAATAAACAGTGAAATAAGTTTTCTGGTTACATTTCAAATAACATTTCTTATCAGAAGTGTTTAAGTTGATCCAAGAGTATAGTAGAGTATAGTAGGATGTTGTTGTTGTTGTTGTTGTCTAATCCCAGGCATTTGACAATGAAGTTCTTTGGTCTCTTGCACTCCACCGATATTGTATAGTATATAGTTGTATAAATTGTCGAGTCTTTATGGAATAGTCAAATAAAAAAAGATATAAGATTGTGAAAGCCAAATAAAGATGAGATTAATGTTAATGTCAGTAACTGTCCATGTAATGCTTTCAGGTTAAGGCAAATGTATATTGTAAATTGCAGTAGTACTGTTAGTGTACTCACAAAGCTGTATTTCTTAATTTCAGGTCTTCGTGTACGTACACCTCTTCGACTGGACTGAGCAATATGCCAAATGTGTCTCAGAGTTCCTTGCACCTGATGGGCCTTACTGATCCCCACCACCAGATGCTTCCTCCTCCTCCCCACTCGAGTACCCTACTCCATTCACAGCATTCTCCACATTATACACCAGCTGTGGTTGGTTCGCCTCAAGCACAACAAAGGCATACACCTCCAAACAACAGCAACAACAACAGCAGCAGTAGTGGCAACACTGGCAACAATAGCAACACTAATCCTGGCAAGTTCCCTCCTCCTCTCATCCCAGTCAATGGTACATCCAGGTATTCATCGGGTGCTGGAGGAGTTTACACTTCTGGTGCTGACGTGATAGATCTCTCTTCCCCGCCACAGTCTCCTCACAGGTCTAATGTGGGTAATGGACGAAACAGTAATAGCACTACTCCAACCAATAACAACGACCAATCATCTCCATGTGGTCGGAAACTCATCCAAATTGGAGAAACTGCCACTTCGGGTTCCCACATACCTTATCAAGTAAGTATTTGTTTTCTTTTATCAGACACTCATGCCTTACATGTAACAGTACTAACATTGAAGTCCCTCAGGGGAATAAAGAGAGTGTAGGTCTATTGATTATTTTGTAATGTGCGCATTGGATTGCCTGGTTGAAGCTATTACAAAGATATTGTCATGAAGAATGTTACTTGCGTGTTAAAATCTACATACACATTCCATTCTCAGAGTAATCCCTCTCAAGACATTTCATAACTACATAAAGAACCTATCTTTAGTACAAGTAGTAATTACTCACCATTTAAATTAGAATAATACGTCTTCCAGTAGCTTCTCCCCCCCCCCCCACCCTAAATTTTTAAAGGGCACTGATATGGATATCCCACCAGTTTTTTAAGAGCTTCGAAGTCCTTTTTAAATGAATTTCACACAGTTTGCAAAATATATCACCAAATGCAATCAAATCATATTTAGTTTCCCATTGGTTTTTATATTTGATTTTGCGTCCAATTGTTTTATTCTTTCACTCACCACTAATAGCTTCTAGATGAAGGTATTTTTATCATAGATGGAATTACTGATTTCACTTCCACTTAAAGACTAAAGCCAATTGAGAATTTTGTGTGCAACCCACAAAATAGAAATTTGTCTTTTTATTTGGGTGTACAGGAAATCATTTAATTTATGTATGAGTATATCTTTTGAATAAAGTTAAAGAAAATGCTGTAAATACAGTAACATCTTTGGTAATATATTGATAAGGAATGACTTGTTGCAAAACACGTAGGACTTGTACTGAAAAATTATGAGTCATCTTCGTGGCAATCTCTTTTCACCTATTTGTCTAGTTCGTTACATTTTGTTTTATTTTTTTGTTTCTTCCTATTTAATGAATGCTCTACAAGCATGTATTGGGCATTATATTATAGAATATATAATGTTAATGGTAGATTCTTGTATGCTTTTCTTCTTGTTGATAGTGGGAGGGGGGAGGGGCAGCTGGTGTGCAGTTTTAATCATCTGAAATCTAGGTGCATCTGGCACACATTTTCTTCTTGAAGATATTTATTAATCATTCATATTTGTATAATGTAATAATTATTAATTACAAAGGTGTAAGAAATGTTCCTTCACATGTGTTGTTACTGGATTTTACATGTGCTTATTTGTGTTTTTTTTTTTCCTTGCATCATTTAGGTCCAAAAGGCACTAGTAGAAGGCAAAATGGTTCCATGTATCAATTCCAAGCCATTCATCTACTCGGAATTGCTTATGACATTACCAGATCTGGTGACCCATTTCTTCCCCTCAGTGCCTCTCAACAGCTGTAGGCAAGTGCTGCAAGATGTTTTAGGCCTCGACCTCTACAGAGGAAACAGGTATGTTGCTTATTCTGGAATTACATAATTCAGGTGCATTTGTTGCGAATAAGTCATTTAAAATTATGTGAAAAATGAAAGAATGTGAAGTCACTTCTTTTTCCTTCGGTACTACTGTATTTTAATAATAAAGTAGTATGTAGCATTTTTTGATTGTATATTATTTTGTATATGCATGTTTTGAATGATTTTTGAGACCTGTTTTGACTATCACCTCCATTCCTCTTATATGATCAGCTTTCCTAATTGGTTTTGGTTGGGAAAGGAATATTTTTACTCTCTCTTTTTTCTTATGAAAATAACGATATTAATTTGCTGAATTGAGGTTTGTATGTTGTTTTAACCACGTACTTGCAGAATATTTAATATTCAAACAAATACAAATTCGAACTTTCTTAGTGATAGATAAAACATGATAAGCAAATATGGAATCAAGTTATAATACATTAAGTGCTTTAAATAATAAATTATGTAATTGTTTGCATTAAAATGATCAATAAATTAAAAACCTTCAACAACGAAAATGTGTATTCTATTTTTATTAATGACTTATTTCGTATAAAAAGATAATCAACTAAATGCCCATACAAATTACAAACAGAAACAAGGTATGTTTTCTGTGAAGAAACTAATTTTATTTAAATGTATAATTTGAGGTAACAATGCAACTTCATTTACGTCCCTTCCAACCCAGTCTCCTTTTGTTGAAAGAAGATAAATATTTATACAATATTGATTCAGTAATAGCCTTAAAATGAATAGTGTAAATTCTTTTATATTTAATGGTAAACAAACATTTAAAATCTAAATCATTGTTAGCTTTACAGTATCAGTTCTGTATATTCTGAAAGAATTGAAAAATTCCCACATAAGTGGTCCAAATATACTTCTTCATCATGACTGATACCACCTTTAAGATGTGCGTGTTGGTTTCCTGGAAATGAGGATTTTTAGGAGATCAGATATCGTTCTGTAGTGATCTCATTTTGTGAAGTGGTTTATTTTCATTGACAGGGCAGTACATAAAATGTATCAGTATATAACTTTGTTTTGTTCCTTTTCTTCTTTATGTAACAAAGGAATGAGAATACGTATTTTCAATTGCAGAATTCTTGCAACAGAACTTTCACCAGACCACTGAATTTGCTCATAGATTGTTCATTAAGCACGATTTCTTGCATTGTTCTCCTGTCTCATACTACAATTCAGTAGATAAAACATTTAAATTTAGATTCGTTTTTTGTTGTAATTTTGACTGTCTTAACCCATTCAGAGCGAGCTATTTAAATGGCTGTCCACTCACGAAAAATGCATGTCAAAAAATTAATTGAACCAAGTTCTGCTATTCAGTATTTCTGACATAGAAGATAATAAAATCAACAAAATTTGTCGCATTTGCCATCATCTAATGTGATGAAGAAATTCATGGAGACGTATTGCCCTGGATGCAAAATTACAGTGGATGAGAGTCATATACTTTGGAAAGGGAGACTGGGTTGAAAGCAGTTTATTAGAAAAATGAACTGGATTTGCTGTAGAAGAAAAACATTTCCAAACATGCAGAACATACAGAACTTTTGTCTTAAGTGAAAGACGATCTGGATATTATTTATATAATAGTCTCATTTACATCAGAAAGGGAACAGACATTGCAGGAGAAAAAATAATTTGAACCTCCTGGTTTGTTTAACATGCATTTGAATGACAATTTATTTTATGAATAACTACTATAGTACACCAAAATTTTACCTTGGATTATATAAAAGGGGAATGAACTATGTCAGCCTTCCCAGAGAAACCAATACAAAAACTGAACTGAGGTGAAATGAAGATATGACAACTCCTGCCTCATGCCTTCGTAGTGTGGAAGGACAGAAAGGAGGTACCAGTTCTTGCTAATAGTCATCCAAGGGTAAGAATGGTGAAAACAGAGAAAGAAGATCTACAGTTCACAACAAAATGATCCACAAACATGTCAGGATGTGGGGCTGTGGATTTGGAACAAATGACGCAGGTGAATCAGTCTATACATAAAACTATGAGATGTTACAAAAAACTGTATTTACACTGGTGGTTATTACCCTCTATAGCAGTTTCGTCATATGGAAGACTCTGAATCCAGGTGAAAAAAATTATATAACTTGGTTTCAGATTACTGTTGCACACAGTTTAATACAGGAATATCATGTTCCATGCCCCTTGCACACAGGTGTGGAAAAAAAATTATCGAAACTGGCTGACTAAAAGAAAAAATTCCAAACACACATCCCATCCACAGAAAAAAAATGTATGCAGTTTCTCGATGCTTCCTTTGTAAAATGACGGAAATGAGGAAAGAAGTCCACATTATGTGTGTGAAATGTGATGATGTTCCTGTATGTTTAAACATTTCTACCAATCTTGGAAACTTTTAAAATATACTTGATTTCTTTTTCACTACAAAAAATATTATACTAACAATGTATTGAAAGTAGAGCATTGTTTTGCTGTACTGTTTTTTAATATAAACTCGGCTGTAACATGTTAAGGAAGGTGTGTCCTCCCCCCCCCCCCCCAGAATAGTATTATATCATTTACGTTTCGTTTAATTCAAATATAGGCATACTGTTAATATTAATTCAATTTTGGAAAATATAACAAAAATCACTAACTCACATATACTAAATATTAACCCCAAAATCTAACCTACCTATCATTTCATTGACGACTTTGAAGGGATCCATGAAAATTCTGATCTATGGAAAGGGGGTCCACAGTGCTAATAAGTTTGAGAACCACTTATATAAAAGATAACCTACTTTGGTATAGTGCAGTCATAAGAAAATTTTATAAAAGATTATTTATTTTACAAATCTGAGTCAAATTAAGCTTACTACAACACAGAATATTGTACAAAATAAGGTATACATCATTGAAAAATATTCTAAGTTACATGGTTAATCATTTATATCTATACAAACATAGATTTAGTTCAGCATTAATTGTGAAAGTTAAATGAAACATTAAACAAATATATAATATAATATAATATAATACAATATATAATAAATTATAATTACATTCTGAATAAATCGTTGTTTAGTCCATATAAATGGTTTTTAAGGATTGCTGCCGAGTATTTAAATATATTAATAACAGTTTGATTCTGCACCTTTTTACCACTTTTGTATGTTTCTCTTTAATGCACAAATAATTTTGTAATGATACTGTGTGCACTAAAGAATAGACCAGTGACTTTAATTTGTTTGTTTATAATTTTCCAAAAAATAATTTATTGTTCGCTCATATGTATTTTTTTTTCTCTTCGTCATCATCTCAAGTGGTTGTCTAATGTAGTAGAGATTTCAAATCTGATTGTAGGATCAATTATTTCAGCAAAGTCTTTCTTTCTGTTGATAATTGTTACGAGTATATCAGTTCTTCTGTTGTTATCCATCTCATAGAGACACAACACTTCTTCAGATAGCTCTAGACCTTTACCATATAAAGCATTTGTGAAGACTTTACCACATAAAAGATTTTCCAGAGTGCTTTGGATAATATTGTGGCATTTTATTCTTAGGGATTCTCTCTAACACACGAGGAAGAGTTTCTGCCACACTGCGATGTCTGCAGTGGTTCATGTTAGCAGAACACCTAGGGATAGATCCAATTGGTGGAACTATTGCCATTATTTTGTATGTCCCTCCCTTCTGAACTGGATAATTAATCTTTTTTCACTACCCATCAGTTTGCAGATGGAGTTTTGGAGTAGAGAGAACTCCTTTATCCTTATGAAAGTAATCACACCATGATTTATATTCACCTTCTCCAAGCTGTGATCGTATCTTTCTGACAGATAGTTGTCTATCTGACTCCATAATGTTTAATTTAATGATAACAAATTTTGTGAATCTCCTCATATTTCCGTACAGCATTAACATATGGCTAACTTGCAGCTTGTAGCATCGTGTTAATATTTGTTACAGATAAGCTTCTCGAGGCATTCTAAAAATTGGTAGCCCCATATACTGTATTTATGAGATGTATAAAACATACTGTTTATTGTATCATATTGTCTGATGCCTTCAGAAATTTCTGAGGAATGTTACTTAGGAAAGCAATTTGAAATGGGTAAACCAGTGTTGTGCCAGTAAACTGATTAATAACATTTAATTCTTGGTGAAACTGAATAAATTTGTTGCTAGAGCATCAAGTGTTTCTACAATTTCGTATAGTACGTTCATAAATTTCTAAAAACCACTCATGGTTCATCTTCCTACAGTTGTTACTTTCAGCTACAGAGGATTAACTCCTGATTTCCTTCTGGTGCTTAAAAGTAGAAAAAATATGAGCGTTCCATAGAAATACTGCTCCACAGATCTCTGTGGATGTTGCGTAATTGGTTAATAACAACTGTACATACATAGAAGAAACAAATATTCATGTCTACAGTAAGAGAGAAAAGTTCATAGCTTGTGCATTGTTTACAATAGTTGTTAAAACAGTTATAACATTTAAAGTGTGTTTAATATAAGCCTTATTTCAGCCAAGAAAAAGAACTTTAATTATTGTGTTCTACATGTCATTTGCAGTCTGCACCACAGATCTCTGTGGACGTTGCATAATTGCATAAATAACTGTACATAATAAGTAAAAGAAACAAATATCCATGTCTACACTAAGAGAGAAAAGTACATGATTATGTGAATAACTCGTGCATTGTTTACAGTAGGTGTTGAAAATTTAAAAGGTTTTGAATTTAAGGCTTATTTCAGCCAAGAAAAAACATATTATTGTGTTCTACAAGTCATTTGCAGTATTATATTGCGACAAAGAGAATACATAGCCTTAACAGAAAATATTCATTTGCTACGAAGACATAAACACTGAATTATAGGTCAGAAGTGTATATCATGTTATCTTACTATAGGTTTAAGATACAGTGTAGAAGCGTTGGCATGTTTTATATGTATACATGTACAAGAAATACCATTGTTCTAACTAATGGTCACCACTAAATAGTGCTTCAACAGAGCTTTTTTTCCTGGGTCTGTCTGTATTAAATCATACCTGTTCATTTATTTAAGAACATTTGTCACATTGAGTCAGTTCTGTGATCACATGGATCGTTAGTGTATTACTGACTTCATAGTTATGGTAGTTGTTATAATTTCAGTGTGGGAATTCAGATATATTTTGAATGAATATACCATAGAAGTTGAACAAGAAAGTGTGAATTTTCTTTTAATATGGGTTACAGAAAAAGTAAATATTCAAGCATTCGTGCAGTTGTAAAGACTGTGTAAGCAATAGGAAATAAATTGTGGATTACAAAGTGGCACACTATGGGAATCTAAAATATTGACGAGATAAACCTGTACAATGTAGGAGTAGTTTCTGCTAAGAAAAGCTCCAAGCTAATAAAATTCCTTGATGAATAGGAATATACGAGTATCGGTTTCATCTTCCTCTCTTTATCTTCTCGTCCTCCTTCTGGTTCTCCTGTTCCTCTTTTTTTTTTTCCTTGTCTTCCTTTCTCATGAGTTCCATCTTCCATTATTTTTATTCTTATTCCATTACACTTCAGGGCTTACACCGCTGGCTTTTTTTTTTTTAACTTACTTTTAAGTGATAGATTCTCTTTTCCATTGGTGACTTAAATCTCTTTTCCTTAGGCTTAAATATAATTATTAATGTATTGTTCAAAATTTTTAGACCTTGCACAATGATTCAGGCAAGCAATTTTTTAAATAGGAGGGTTTACAATGTGTTTCAATCGGTGGTGGTCCATGTCATGCCATCATTCTCCGTCTCCTCCTACTTCCGTTCTTCACTTTTGTTACCAGATCTTCCAGATGGGGGAATGTGAATGACAAAACAAATTGTGGGTGCAGCTTGCATTCTTGCAATCTTCGTGTTAAAAATACTGCCCCGTTCCTTCCATGGGGACACAACGTCCTGTCCAGGACACGGTGAAAGTTTCTCCCCTTCCAAACATAAATTCTAAAGACACCCTCGTACCAACAAAAGAACAGTAGCGGTCAAAGTCCTCACTTAAACTAAGCTGTTGTCAAGCATTTTATATTACTTAAGTTGTGTGAGGTAAAGCCTTCAAGTGTAATGAGGAATGGTCTTTACAGTTTGTTTCAAACTATAAAACTCAAACTTCACTGTTATTCACTTATTCAGTAGGTAATTACTACTGACCTGTTTGCTTAGAAAAAGATTTAACAGACCTATCGGTAAAGAAGAAAGTAAAATGCATTCCAAATGATCTAGAAGTTCTTCAAAGTATTAAAAATAGCCAAAAAATGCCGGAAAAAAATATAAAAATGACCTATTAGTTCAAAAACCTAAAAAAATGCGAACTAAGAAATTAATTTTTTTAAGTTGATATTAACATAGAAAGGATTTCTATATTAATAGGCATCGTCCTAATGTGAATAATAAGAAGATGACTTTTCATCAACATTCTGCTGCTAGTAGAAATACATATGCATGTAATGAAAAATTGATGCTATAGACGTATAATAAATTTTATTATATTTTTAAACTATAAAATCATAAATAGGCAGGCCCTTAATTGATTAACTAATGTTAAAAGTATCAAAATTAAAAGCAGTGTTATAAAAACTAGAAACTTCTTAAAAGTTTTACAAATCAGTTCGTAATAATTAATGTGTCTTGGAGAAAGAACTAGTTAAACTATTACATTGTGCCATATAATCCAATAATATGACACCTTCATAGTGTTCTGTAATAGTCAGTAGCAAAGCTAAGGTATAAATATTGAGTAGGTTGAAAAAATCTCCTTACCTTATATTTTTATACAGCAGGTCCACGTATCGGTTCTTCTTGGTTGCAAAAGTATCAGCAAATACTGTAGATACTAATACCAGAAAGCTGGCTCTCATATGTGCGACATTAACTAACAGCGCTCCAAGCGGAAAGGTTTGAATAAGTTGACGAGAGGGTCGGGCGTGCGAGAGGAGATCGAAACATTTCTTGTGTTGCCTGCAGCGAGCTAGAAGCACAGTCTACATAGACTGTGACAAAAGTAAGATACAGTACTACCTGTTCTAATATAACCTATGCATTCTACAAAGTCACAAACTTTTAAATAAGCCCTGATTGTTGTATTTTTATTTTCCTGACCCTAATATCGTAATTGTTATTTGCTAGCAAATATGATTACAATATAAAATGTTTCGAAATATAATATTGTAAGCCTTATAAAGCACAAAATTTATCTTCTTACAGATAACTTGGAGAATGCTAGAACTCCTAAAAGAGAAAAAATTTCGGCTGAGAAAAAAATACAATTTCTTACTAACAAACTAAGGAATGCGCAGAAAATTATGTCAAAACAAAGGAAAATCATTCAAACCCCAAGAACTGACTTACAAAAATTGAAAAAATCTCATTCATCTTTAGAATTTGATCAATCGCTGGTAGAAGATTCATTTCTTAAATCTCAGTTTAAGCTAAGAAAAAGAAAACCTATGGGAAGGCGATATACCGAGTATGAAAACAATTTCGCACTGGCATTGCATTATGCTTCACCAAATGCATATCGATATTCTACTTGAGGAAGACTTTCTGTCTGCCGACTATTCGCTCCTTACGTAATTGGCTGCAACAATTGGGTCTTGGTCCAGGTTTCAATGAGACAATGCAACTGCTTAAGATAAAATCGAGAAGTCTGACACCAGCTCAGAGAGTTGTTTCCATTGTACTTGACGAGATATCTTTGAAACAATGTTTCTTGTATGATGCAAAATCAGATTTATTCGATGGCTTTGTAGAATTTGGGCTATACGAGAGTCAGAATCAAACAAAAAGTGAAGACTTGAAACCTGCAAATCAGGCTTTAGTATTTATGATTAGGAGCTTGCAAACCAACTACAAGCAGATAATAGGATATTTCTTATCTAATAATTCCACGCCCGGTGATGTTCTAAGGGATCTTCTTTCCGAAGCCATCCGCGAGGTTAGGAAATGTGGCTATTTTCCTAAAGTAGTCGTTAGTAACCAGGCAGCCAGTAATATTAGAATGAGGAATTTGTTGGGATGCGAGGTTGATAAACCATTTATTGAAATAGATGGAGAAATTGTGCACTTCTTCCATGACACACCACATCTCCTAAAGTCGGTACGAAACAATTTTAAGCGGGACGACCTTTCGTACAAAGATGAAGTATACAAGTGGCAACATGTTGTTGAACTGTATAATAAGGATAAAGATATGAATCCTCGATTATGCCCAAATTTGAGACAAAAACATATAGAACTTCCACTTTTCTCGCCCATAAGGGTTTGTCTGGCTGCACAGGTGCTAAGTCATTCAGTCAGCAAGGCCATAAAAACTCATGACGTGTCGTTTCAGTCACTACCTGAAGAAGCTCTTCAAACAGCTGAGTTTATAGAGCTAGTGGATCGTGGATTTGACTGTTTTAATTCATCGACCATGAACGATGCTAAATCCTCACGCAGGGCTTTACAAACTGCTTCTTGTCATTGGACGACTCTACAAGAACTGGAAAGTCTGTTTTCAAAACTGAAAATTCTGAGCGAAAAAAAAAAAGACAAACCCTCCTTGCTTTAAGGGTTGGATACAAAATATAATAGCGCTACGTCACTTGTGGAAAGATCTGGAACAAAATTTTAACTTTCGGTTCCTACTTACAAGACGTATAACACAAGACTGTATTGAAAATATTTTCTCTGTCGTACGTTCTAAGGTTGGTAATAACATTACCCCTTACAGCTGTAAATTCAAGTCTGCCGTCAGAGGAATTATGAGTTGCCAGCTCTTAACACCTTCAGAGAAAGGCAACTGTGAAATTGAAGTCAGTGATTTTTTAGTTACGAAGGAGATTGAAGAAAGTTCATTTAGAATCTGCAGTGATTATCCAGCAACAGAAAACAGTTTTGTAGAAACTGCTGAACTTGAAGAGGACAATCATGATCAGTGTATGATTCCAGATAATGCATTAACATATGTGACAGGGTGGGCTTGTAGCAAATTTAGAAAAATTCTTTCATCAAGCAGACACGGTGTAAAAACCAAGTTAATGGCCCTTATTTTTGAACAAATAGATCAAACTAATTCAGTATGTAAAGATTGTAAACATGTTTTCGTTAATAAGTTCTTAACGTAATGATCAATTGTTTTGTAAAAAATGAATGTGATAGAATAAGTTGTAGAACAGTGACTGGAAAGAAGAACAGAAAGGCTAAAAAGAAATGCATCAGTAACCTGGAGAATAGAGAGTTAATGGGACAATTAAGAAGTATGTATAGTAGCTGCACTGTAGCTTTAATGTTTTTCATCAATGTGATATCTCTTTTAAAACATCTTATAATATTATTATTAGCATCATAATGTTCGTTCAATAGTTATGACAATTAAATTAACGAGAATGTAAATCTGACCGTTCTGTACTGATTTCTTTAGCTCTCATGTAATACTATATAGGCCTACCACAATTCCTCCCAACCCCTTCTAGATATGTACGCAATCAAATACAGTAGAGAGCTTCGTACGGTATTTGAAGCAATACATATTGGAAGCATTGTTCAAACCAAGCCGCTAGACAGTGCTAGTGTTCTCGTGTCGCTGCCCGACGCCATGTTAATCGCGTTGCTTTCCGGTATTAGCTCTCTACAGTATTTGGTATCAGTTACTCGTTCCTTGAAACTCTGATCAATTGCAAGTTGTTTAACCAGTTTCTTTTCAATGGTGATTGTACTGAGAGAACTTAATCTTTCGTTCTTCATTGAATTACAAAGAAAATTTTTTAACCCTTTTCAATGTGCTCATGCTTTCGGAGGAAGAAGCTGTAGTAACACTGAGTGCCAAGACCAACTAGATAAGTCATGTTACCCCTTTATAGATGACTTGAAGACCATTGCTAATTATGAAACAATTTCAGGAGCTCTGCAGGGAGTAAATGCTTTTCTTCATCTACATAAATAGTCTTTAATTCATTTTCTAATTGTTCTTTGTTGAAAAATGGATATGTGGACAGAAGGATATTTAATTTCATCACAGGAAAATTTAGTTTATATCCCACAAAGCTATTTTGATCTAGCATTGCACTTCGTAAGTTTCCACTCTTTCATTCATAATATACTGATTGTAACAGAATAATCCGCTGGTAATCAGCATGTAATATTGAAGTGATTATGATCATTACACTTTATTTGGGAACTGCGAAATGTACAAGGATCGTGTGGAAGATCGTAAATATACTACTGTCCTGATTGACAGCTGTATGCAAGGACATGAGATGTATGTGACATTTCTTTGGTTCTCTATGAAATTACCATCTTGTTCGGCACATATTTTCAATCTTTCCAACAGTTTAAAAGTACTATTATAGTGGATCTTGCTTCTGTCACCAATACACAACATAACAGGATTCTTGACTTATTCTTTGCTGCAAAGTAACGGCCCCACATCCTTCATGCAACTAAACAGATGGTAGTCGAAAATGTCAAAATTGTTCATGGGTAATGGGTAAGACAGGTTCACATACCTTCCTTCCCCCATCGCCCCTGCTTCTGTCTACACAGAGAAGTGCAGGTATAATCAGAGATTCTGTAGCACAACAATGAACATTGGATGTGAACTAACCTTTTCGAGTTTCCTGCAAGAATATTTTAAACTTCTGAAGAGGTAGATATGTAGTTTGGGTTAACTACGTGGAGAAGTAAAGAAAGGCAATACATTTCTTTCGTAATAAATGCATTTATGTGGACTGCTTTCCTTTATTATAATATAAATATATTCATGATTTGCAATACAATCCTTGTAGATTACAACATAAGCATTCCATTGTTTATAAGCATCACATCTAACTGCTCCACCTTGGAGAAACAATATAATTGATAATACGAAAGTCTTAGATGCGAGTGAATGTATAACGGACATTTCTGAACTTACGCTTCTCTTTGTAATTCGCGGGTGCTCGTGTAAAGGTATTGTAAGGTGTCAAATTGTAAGGTATGTAAACTTCTCTCCTTTGGTACTGAACAAAACCCCCTTTGTCACAAAATACGGAGCACTGTAACTGCATCATGGATGGAAGCATGATTTAACCCCTTTAAGGGGAGGCAGAGGTGAAATTTTTAACAAAAACTGAAGAAAAAATGAAAATTTGGTTTTTTCCATTTTTATTATCTTTATTTTCATATTCCGATGTTAGTTTTTGATTTTGTGCCCTTCAAAAGTACGAAATTAAAACCAAGATAACTGTATTACTATATTATTCCCATAATAAACTAATACTTATCATTATTTATATAGTCGACCTGGTTGGTGAGTTGGTATAGCGCTGGCCTTCTATGCCCAAGGTTGCAGGTTCGATCCCGGGCCAGGTCGATGGCATTTAAGTGTGCTTAAATGCGACAGGCTCATCTCAGTAGATTTACTGGCATGTAAAAGAACTCCTGCGGGACAAAATTCCGGCACATCCGGCGACGCTGATACAACCTCTGCAGTGGCGAGCGTCGTTAAATAAAACATAACATTATTTATATACCTTGTCTGAACATATAAATAAAAAGAAATATTGAAAATTTCTTACAATATGGTGCATGGAGCATTTTATATCAAACGATATAAAGTTTTATAAAATTATTAATATTTACAGAACTATTGTACTTAGAAAGTTGAAACTTGGTATGTCCATTACTAATAACATACTTAGTATCCATGATCAATTTCAAACAAATCAGATAAATTTTGTGGATTTTGAAATATTCACCTCTGCCATCCCTTAACACAAGACAGAAGTAATCATGGAGAGTTCAAATCTTTACTTATCCCGCTTTAGCCCAATTCATACTTAACCCCCTTTACATGAGCACCCACGAATTATTTGCATCATTATGCATCACTTACATTGGATTGTAATCATGTAAGTTTTATCTACAGTGGAATCCAAACCTCTTGACATTTTGTGAGCACCAATAATATCCTAGCACATCATTGTCAAAGCTACGGATTGAGTCAAACGAAATTCTGCATGTTTCACCAATCCTGTCTGGCAGGCAGCGTGTCCAATACTGTGGGCCTTTTTTGTTTGTGCTAATAAAAAGTGTATGTATGTATTTAATGCTCAACCAGATTGATTCAACATCATTTGGTTTCTGGCAGACCAGTACAAAGTCATCGTAGAGGATTTAAAATTTACAAGTTTTTTACAAACATTTAAATGTTCCCAATTCATAATAGAATTTTCCTCATTACAAACGATGCACTGAGGTGATGGTAAAATACCCAGTTTATATAAATATTCTGCCAGGCAGTCTTGTCCTGTGGCAATCCTTACGGCAGCTACACTCTCTCAACGGGGATGATCAGGAAGTATCTCTGACTTGTCAACAAGACCAGCCCATTTCTTGCCACCACTCTTTATTTCAAGATCTGAGAGAAACTCATTTTAAATGAGCTGTTAACTAATCGTTTCAAGTTGTGATACGAAAGTTGGGAGGTCGTCCATAACAATATTTCAGTTCTTTTTTTTTGCTAGGGAGTCCACGATCTCATTCCCTGAAATTTCAACATGTGAAGGTATCCACTGGAGGACAACGACGACTTCTAACGCTTTGAGTGAGGTGTAATGTAGGCCGCCTCCTCGTGATACACCCTGGATAATGATAAATGGCCTACGAAGAAAGCTCATGATGGCAGATCTTAATGGAATTAAATCCGGACGAAAAAATGCCCCCCCCCCCCCCCAGTCCGATGTCCATACAGGGGCAACATTGAGATCAAGACATACAAGACCAGTGCTAATAAAAAATAGTTGTACAAAAAATGTGTTCGTAAATTTGAACGGCATTTTCCAGAAGTTGTTCGATAAACCAGAAATTATGTTTTACGATTATTTAAAAATTGGTGAGGAAAAGATTAGGTTTCAATAAGAAAATTTTGTAACATAGTAATGCATAACAGAATGTGCGTTTTGAAGATATATTTGCTACGCCATGGGCAAAGCTGTGTGTTCTCATCTTCTTCACCTTCATTATCATCATTTGAAGATATATTTGCTACTCCATGGGCAAAGCTGGTGTCTTCTCATCTTCTTCACCATCATCATTATCATCATCATCAATATTATAGTCATCTGTCTCACTGTCGTCTTTTAAAAGTATTGATTGGTTTTTAAATTTCTTGATGTTCTATTTCGTTTGTGAAATTCTCTTCTTACAATTTCTCAGCAATTCTACACAAGCAATCCAGGTTTTCCTGATCACGTTATTAAATTAAGTACATCATTGTTGGGTCTTATCAAATTTTGAAGGTCATATTTTTCTTGGCGAATTTCCATTTCACCTGAGCCCAAACAAGTTCACTCTGACAATGATAAAGCCCCTTTACATTGGTGAATATTTATATTTTCTTAATATTATTGAAAGGTTGCTCTTGAATAAAAATTCATATTTTGTTTCCAAAAGGGAGAAATTAGCATCTTTATGTTCTAGCTACTCCACAACATCATCTTTTCTGATGAATGTACTGCCTTTCTGTTCAAAAATCTTTCTCGAAATGAATTCGACGCCATTTTCTTGAGCTAATTACTGATTTTTTCTGACCTAAACGCACATGTGATATCAGGAATGAAACCTGGTTTAGTCAATTCTACTTGAAAAAAAAAATACTCTTCCCTTCCTTGCAGGGACATTGAGGACCCCTCTTCCCCCATTTCTAGAGAGTCCTGCCAGACATATTTTACCGCATGATTTTGATTGACCATTTTTTGTCAAGGTAAAATATAGGCTGAATGTCTCCTGAATCCCTGATACTGTGATTTTTGTACAAGAAATTCAATCTTGCCATAACTACATAATTTCGTTCCGTGAAAAATTTTCGTTTATTGTGAGTTTTGCTGTACCAGAATTCCAACCATTTCAGTAGTCTTTTAATGGAGGAAACTGAATCACTGTAAGCTGTGCTTTCTCTGAGTGAAAATATTAGAGTTCGGAAATTCTTTTTTATCATACGATTTAAAAAGAAATAGTGAGCTGTAAAATGTTTTTATGGAAATCGTCTGATTTGTCACACTTTTAGGTACATTATTTATAGTATGTGCATTTTAGGCGAGACAAACGCCTTTCAACTTCTATATTTACACTGTTGATACATTCACTAAACACGTCTTGGAGGCTATTTCTTGGAATTTAAAAAGGTTAAGATTATTAAATTTTCTTTATACGCATATTTTCTTAAGAAATTGTAAACATTAAATACTACTTTCCGAGCTTTGCTACTAATATCTACTGAATCTATCATTTCTACTAGTACTGACCTTGTTAAGCGGTGTAATTGATTTCATTACTAAACAAGCGAGATCACAAATTCAAAGGAAAAATGAACATTACAAATTGGAGACAAAGCAGGAAGAACACTTCGTGTCACATATCTGTGGTATTGAGGTAATCCCCAGTATTATGTGGACATGAAGCATTCTTCCTCATGGCAGCCAAATTTCGAAGTGGCTTTTTATACAACTCTGATCTTTTTTCTGTTTCGTGCTTTAGGTACATGATAATGTTCATGCAAAGCCACTAGATGACAGTATAAAAACACCTTTTACACCGAAAGTGGACATGGAGCATTTTCTCGCTTGATCATCTTATTGTTACCACTGACTTTACTGATACAAAGCATATCTATTTCTTAAGAGCAGCTACACAAAACACAGCCAGCAATTGGGCTGATATTGCTATTTCATTCGTTCTTCTTTGATGTTATGTTATTGAATGGACATTGAATGTTATTGATTACAGTTGATAATAGTGCTTCAAAAGGTTTTCTTGTCAGTACTAAACTGCATTAATATCACTTCCCCTATATGGGATGAAGTCATTATGAATGCAGTGAATCTACAGTCGTACATGGATTCTGTTGAATGCTCTTTTAAAGCGCAAAAGACTAATAACTTTAATATACGTGTTAATGATTAAGAACATTAAGGGGTGTATAATTAAAGCAATGCATGAGACTGGTTGGACTCCTTTCCAGACGCAAAAACCAGAGGGCAGAGCTGGGAATCGAACCAGGGTCCATGCAGTCTTCAATCAGCTACTAAGTGTGCTAACCACTAGACCAACTCTGCGGTCATTTTATAATATAAAGTGTATTAAATACAATATACACTGTTATAAATAAAATACTTTGTGAAAAGATCCAAATAGATGATTATTGTTGTCAACAAACCACAAAATGAGATGTGATTTTTTTTTTTTCTATATATATTCAGAAAAATGTTGCCTTCATTGTAACAACATACAGAGTCTCTACTACAAAAAAAATACTTGTCCAAGCACATGTATTATTTGATTCTGAGCTTTCCAAGAAATGAGAACTGCTATCCGTATGTGGCAATACTGCATGCTACTACTGGCCATTGCCCTACAAGTAAAGATTCTCCAAACGTCAGGAGGTTTGAGTCCAGAATAGATTTCTTTACTTTAAAACAATTTAGAATGCTGGAAGAGGACAACATTGTTCCAGACATCACAAGAGTATTCTGCTCTGCAAGCACAGTTGTTTTGCTTCATTGCTGAACTGGTAAACTAAGCTCTTCTAGTTGTAGTATCTCCAATTTAAAGGTGCAACTTAAGAATACTGTGCTTTGTCATTGAGCCATATAAAAATTGCGGGTCCAAATTGTAGGAGTTGCTGCTATTGCTAAAATGGTATGCATGATGTATAAGATGTCAGCAGCTTTCATTTGAAAAATGAGTAATTGTTGTCAGTATACAAAGTAGTACCCTATGTGCAACATTTTCACTCACACTGTTACACAGGTTTGTTGGGACCCCATTACCTTTTGTCAACACATATCAAATTACATCTGTGTGATACTTAATTCTTTCCTCTCTTCCAAGACATTCATTATTTTAGGTTGTCTCCATTGATTTAGTTTATTGCACTTCTTGAAATTACGAATACAGTGTCAACTATGGCTTATGTGTAGGGACCGCATTTTTTTATGAAATAAAAAGGTGATTTTGGCGATAAACCTGTCACTATTTTGTTGGACATTTCGTGAAATAATTTGTCAGTTCAGTGTATATTTCGTGAAATAAGTTTTCAATTAATTGTATTTTGTTATGTATAATATAATACTTCTTGTTACTTTTTTTTGCTTACATACATATTATCATATATCAGCATTACCAAAATATAAACTAAGCATGGTTTCTACGTTGTCTACACGAAGATTTGTGTGGACAATTCCCACCAAATTCAATGTGGTCGACTAGTCCCTCCAGAATTTTTTTCACATAAAAATATAGCCTATGATGCATAACAAACATATTGCAGCAAAGATTGAAGAATGTTGTATGTTACATGTCGACTACAGAATTTTTTTTTTTTTTCGATAGCTTTAGAGATAGTAAAATTGAGTGTACACAATATCCATAGGATTTATTCAAAATCATCTGTCTTCAAGTCAGGTTGACCACTGGGATGTGCAATTACAAACCTGAATATAAAAAGAAAAATTATATGAGTAAAATAATTATTTATTCTGTACATTTCAACAAAAGATTGATATGTTTACATATAAATGATAGTGTAAAATTTGAAGAGAGGCCTTTAAAATTTTCACCACATAAAAGTATCACATGTGAATTTTGGTAGACATCCCCTTGCTCCAAATAGCAAGCCTATAACACTCCATTAGCAGTATTAGCATTACAAGTCGATTGATGAATTAGCTGAAACAAAAGTTACAGACATGTTTTTAACAATATTGAATAAAATATTGGTGCATATTTCGTAGCTTTTGCGATAGAGCAGGTATATTTTGTGATTATGACATATTTCACACAATGATTCAAATTTCGCGAGTTTGTTTTGCTTAAATGTAGTATTTTAGGTATCTACAAGTGTAAATGTAACAAAGAAACTGACTGTGGAAAATTTCGCTTGTATCATTGTTATTAAAAAGTAATATGGTCCCTACCTGTGTACAAATTTTGCCGAAAAATGATCCGAGTTTACACACAAAGTGACTACATTCTTACGCAAATTTTTTATGTGCTACATTTAAGATACTATCATCTCTTTAAAAATTACTTCAGTGATAAGTACTTCAAGGTAAGTAAAAATATTTTGAAATTGTTCATTGCTGAGCATAATCATTATTCCATAAAAATTAGATTATGAAGTCATGTACTTTCCTGTCATTTCTGTTGTGTTTTCCATTTTATGTGTTGTTGTTTTGTTTTATAATAGAAGAGTCTATGGAGAGTATTCAGATGGAATTAAACAACAACATTCACACTTATGTAAGAGGTACGACCCAGTAATCTTTACAGTTTTATAGTGAAAGGTGGAAGAAAAATAATACTTCTGCAAGTAAACAATTCTGAAGAAAAGCACTAAGGTATTACATGTAACTGCTGTCTAGTATGTGGACACATAATTCTTCCTCTCTATTACTACTTGATAACATTCCTCATGACGTCATGAGACATATATCTGCCAAACTTTTTTAATTATTGAAAGTATGGAAATCTAGCAATTGAAAATTAATGCATTTGTATCTCATCTTAGTTGATTGAAACAACATGCTTCATGGGTTCACATTTTTATTTATTTATTTTTACTTTCTGAATGCTTTGCATTTTTAACCTGCAAAATTATTACTTACTGTTACTGAAATCCCCCCAACCCCCACTACATAAATCAGATTTTTGGCAGTTTGAAATAATTATATGTTTTAGAAGTTTGTGAAACTTTTACATAAATTATTATAGCTTTGGAACCTGTAATAATTTGTATTTGAAGTCATTAGAGAGTAATTTTTCTGTTAATTCATTCGTACTGATGAGGACAGTGGATAATTTTATTTAAGAATTTTTTTTCCCCCAAGGAAACTGCGTGCACATAGAATAGGCTTGAGAGATATTTTCTTCTTTCTGCTCTTCTCCTCTTACTTTATCTAATTCCTTTACTTTTTTATTTCTGTTTTGAATTAATTTTTTTCTATCGCCTCTTGTACTCACATTGTATTGCTTTCAGTGGCAGAAAGCAGTTAGTTGGTCTGCTTCTTTTTCCTCTGTGGCCCTTGTAGTCTTAGCCTTCCTTATGATTGCGGATCATTCAGTTCTGTTGAACATTGTTTCCTCCATTTTACCCCCAGAATTCTCATATCTGTTCCCCCATCATCAAGCCATCTTAATTTTTGTCTACCAACATTTTGTCTCTCTTCTTGTTTTGAATTTAGGACTAACTTTGGTATACAGTTTTTTTTCCATATACCCACGTATTTCAAGTCTTGATAGGAATTCATATGGTTTTACTACTGATACAATTAAGATCTTTAACTAACCTATCAGAAGCTTAACAACGTACACACAGGGTGTCACAAATTTTTATAGATAATGGAGATGAGATCAACATGAACAATTTTTATGTGGAAACCCATATCTGGAAACGTTACATTTCGTGGTTACAAGCTTCGATATGCATAGTCAGGCTGCTTTCTGTAACATATTGGTAAGCCAAATCTTTTTTCATTCATTCATATGTACACACTTACTGTACAAACATACATATATATATATATAAGCTGTAACTTTGTTACAAATTTTTAGGGGTGGTAGAGGTGATAAATATGAATAATTTTTATATATGAACCCATGTCCGGAAAACATTTCATGGTTACAAGCTTTGACGCACATGTGTATTCAGGCTGCTTTCTGTAACATAAGCTATACCTTTTATTCCAAAGTGACTAATGGTACATGGTAAATCAGTTTGTTGTCTTTTATGTTGTCGTGGTAATGTTTGTAAGGATTATAAATTTCATGAGACTACTGTGTAGAATACTTTCTTTATAGATACAATAGCTAGCTGGCATCAGACTAGGCCAGTGCACTGTAACCTCACTTCCAGTTGAAGTGTATCTGTCTTTCGTGTATAGCATAGGCTTATTTGGATTAAGCATTATGTATAGACAGTCATTTTGGTTTCTTTAGTTTCTTGATGTCCTGGAAGGATTCACATTAAGAGAACTTGCTGATATGTATTTCATTTATGAAGAGCAAATGGAAATGGAAGAAAATAAGGCAAATCAGTCAAAATATTTACGACGACAACTATTACATGCCAAGTTTGTGAGAATTCATCAATGTTTGCAGGAAATGGGGATTTTGCAACGGAATTTCAGGAAGATGGACTTGATTTCGATACTGTTTGTTTGGCTACACTTATCAGAGATTTTAACTACCAAACGGAACATTTCCAGACATTTGTTACTATATGGAAATTGCTTATTTGATCACCTCTACCTCTCTTAAAATTTGTAAGAAAGTCATGGTTGCACTTGTAGCAAATTTGAAGGACAAAATTAGTTTATAATGAGAGATATCTTCCAAAATAATGTATATTTACTCCAGTGTTCACAAAGATTCCAAAACAGTGACTGAAATGTTTTAGAGTTGTGATCAAGTGAAAAGTTTTTATATAAGTGCATTTTTTATATTTCTAAATAATAATACATATTTTAAAAAAAAAAAGTTCTGTTGGCACAATATTAATTGATATGGCAGTTTGGTTTGTTAGTAAATGTGAGAACATTGATTAATTACATTGTTTAGCTACATCCGAGTGCATGTTGCTATTCAACTTGTTACAACTTTAGACATTCTCGTACTTAATATGATAAATTTCTTTGCTAAAAATGACAATCTATTATGTACTTTAATTTCTTATTTTTAGTAATGTTATTGATATTATTAAATGTGTGATAAAATATATAGAAAATAATTTGCGATAAAAGGTTTTCATGTGGTATTATTAAAGCATAATAATAAAAGTGAGAAAACTTTCTCGTAAGAGAACTAAAAGAAAAAAAAAATGTTACGAATTAGTAACATAAATCATCAGGAACACACATTCAGATTTCGTGTCATTGATGTGAAGAGTGTAAGGTGAAAATTAACTGAAGAAATCAAGTGTCTAGTTGAAGAACTGTATCTTCTCTGTGCAGAAAAATTATTTATGTGTAAGAATGTGGAAGTTGGATGAATTTAAATATACATGCATATCATTTTATGTTTGGTAACACGCAAGTCTTTAAATCTGTGCAATCGCTTGAAATAGACAGTGGAAAGAAGAAAAAAAATTAAAAGTTTTAGGTGCGGTATGCTGTTGCTCTCAGTCTTATAAAATCTTTCTTTCTTTTTTTCTTTTTCTTTTTTTTTTTTTTTTTTCTTTTCTCATTCTGTCTCTTCTTTTTTCGCTCGTCCATCATGATTGTCACCAGTCTTTTTTTCTGTGGATGATAACTGAAAAAATGTGAAGGGTGTCACAGTGTTCACTTTAAGTTTTGTAATTGTTTGTGATTCGTCAAGGATGATTTATTATAAACAAAAGAAAATTGAAATTTAAATTCTGGGAGGGAAGTGTATTGGCTAATGACGAGTGCAAGATATAAAATAATTATTTGTAACATGAACTGTAGTTACTGGATAGAAACATATGAACTGTAGTTATTGAATAGAAAAGATTATCTTCAAGCGTGATGGTGGCTAGAATAGAGAGGATATGGAGGAAGAGTCTTCTTATAAATGTCATGCACTTTTTTCCTATCACATGACTAATTAAATGAGAAATATACTGAATTCCCGCATTGTTTTTGTTTTTTAGAATGTCATACTCGAAAGTATAATCATAGAAACATTCTATAGCATACAGCATACAATATGATTGTAAATAGAAAGCTTTCTTCTATTCGTTCATATGTATACAAGTTGCAATTTATTTTGATAACGTTCCCTAAAGAAAATTAGATTCAAGCAGGCCAAGGAAAAGATGGTTGGAACAGTTTAAAAAATACACATACTTTGAGTCTGAAACAAGCCTAAAGCATGATGAAGATGATGATAATACCTGGTTTAGGTGATGGGCTGTTAATTGATACTCATATGACAGGTATAACTGTGAATGATTATTGTGCTTAAATGTTTAAAAAAGTTATTTCGTACTGTGCATAAAAAGTTGTGTTCTGAGAAGAGTGAATTTTGCTGTATCAGTTTTACTCAGTTAAATTCATTCTGAAGTGTTAGTGCAAAATTTATATTTGTGTTTGTCTTAATAGAATGACAGCTTTTGAATTATGTATTTGATTATTTGTTTTCACTCTTTTTGATATAGTTAGCTCAGTATGCACAGTTGTCTAATTTTTATGCTTGTGTTAATTATATATAAAGTCCTAACTTAAAATTTTAAAAACAGAATTTTAACCGTTCATTAATATACATTTTCAGTTTAATAAATTTGTCACTTATTACAAAATATAATTGAGCTTCATGCATGTATTTTTTTATTATAGTGTTATTTTGTACTGAAAGGTAATGGGTATTCTATGATATGTTAAGTTTAAATATGAGGAATAATAATTTGTGTTCCTCACATGATTCAGAGGTTTATATTAGTTTTGGTGGTATGCAGGCAACAAATGAACATCCTGCGAGATTCAGGCAAATGTCAGGGCGTCAACGACATACTTCCACTGGTGCAAGTACGAGATGTGATGCAGTTCATGCCACAGATGAAATACATGTTCAGTCGGATGAGTGCCGGTGGTGAAGAGAACCCTTCAAAGCGTCAGAGAACCAGCTAGGACATGGCCTGGCCCGGGTCCATGCCAGCAGCAACGGCTTGGCATGGACATGCTGGGTATGGGTGGTCGCAGCATTATGGTTTGTAATGACATCATGAACATGAAGCAAATTTTAATGCATAGAGAACGAACCATAAAATGGTTGAATGGCTTAGTTACAAATGTAAATGTTCTGAAAGTTGTTTATTTTTTAAATGGACTCACTTTGTTTTTTCAAGTTGGTAACCGACATGTGTCAAGTTAAGGTTAAGAATAATTTATTATAGAGCGTATTTCTAATAACACATTTGTACTTTTATTAACACTACTACTTAATGAGTCATATTTATTATAATTATTATCGTACCTTTTTCTTTCACCTTGAAAGGTGGAAATGTCTTATTGTTCATAGTACTAAAATTGGAATGTGCAAAATAAGAATTGAAGAGTGAATCATTTTGTACAAAATAATGAAATACGCATCTTTCAAAGTATTGTTAAACAATGAAACTAAAAGGTATTTTTTTTTTTTTTTTGGAATACTTGATATACTGATATTGCTTTTAAGGATACATACAGCAGTAATCTAAAGTTCATCATTAGAAATGAAATGTGTCTATACCGAGATCGAAATTACCACTGCTTATTATTAATACGACAAATAGTTATACTTCAAATTGTATTAATTATAACAGAGGAATATCTTTTTCAAGACAAAACTATTGCTAGAATGGATTACTTTTAATTTAAATAAACAACATAGGCAGTATTAAAATATTTGGTAACATAATATTGTTCAGAATTTGAGGTTTAAGCATTGTGGTGTAATTTAATACTCCAGGTTTTTAAAATATGAGGTTCGTTTGCCATAAAATTAAAATTAAATATTTAAATTTCATTGCAAGGTAATGATTAATAAATTAGAGCTTGTAAATAAAAAAATTGAAATGACATAGTTCAATAAATCAGAAACATGCAGTTTTTTTGGTGAATAATGCAAATTATGGGTACCAGTTTTAAAAAACGATGTTACATTCTGCATATTGAATTGCAATTTTGTAAACTCGAGTTCAGGAGGTAGGTCTGGTTTGGAAAAACAATATTTATGCTGAAAGGAACATGATTGAATTTAAGTTTATGAGACATTTGTATACTTATAATTAATCTGATTAAAATTTCTTAATAACTTCATATCAGAATATGTGAAAGAGAACTTTGTTATAATTTTTACCTTTATTCAAGTTTGTTATGTCTGGTTTCAAAATATTTAAAATTGAGTGTTCAGTTTTGATAAAGTAAAGCCGTGTAAACCATGTATTTATTTTATTCTCTCATCTCTTACTGTTCATTTCCAATTTTTGCAGTTAAATTGCTTATTTGATTATATACTTTTCTCTTGTTTACATCTCTCTTCACATATACGGTAACAACATACCCATTTTTTAGTGAAGAAATGACAATATGTAATATTCTGTCATTAAAGTCATATAAACCATATATCTCTGCTTTCATCTCTGTTGTATACATTCTTACAGTCTCTCCATTTAAATTACAGAATTTATTATATACTTGTTGGTTGTATCACCTTTGTTCACGTATTCAGTAGTAAACATGTTCAGTTTACCAATAAAACTGCATTATTCATTGGAGAAGTGACATATAATATTTTGTGTTATACATGATCGTATTTGTAGGGAAATTGAGCTCTCTATAATTTCATTCTATGTTAAAATGGCTGTTTATTTGCCAGACATGCAGTAATCATGTGAAAGTTTAGGGCAAATGAATTTTGTGTATTACGTTATATGTTGGCAAAGTTCATTTTAATTTGAACAACTTTCAGAAGAGATGCAGCTAGTGAATAAGCCAGTGCATTGAATAATGCTGTAAGAAACAACCCAGATAAGACATTATACGAAATATGAAGAGTGATAGTGTTTACGTAAAAGCGATATAGAAACCTTAAACTGCGTGTGCAAGTGATCAATAATATCATGTATGCATAACGGATAGGATGTGTGGTAGATAATCTTATGTTTATGGTGTAAATATTATAAGTTGTATCAAAGCGAGTGCTTTTTTATTAACTGTTTCATTTATTTATTTTCCAGTTTCTTCCTCCTCCCATAAATGCTGTTAGTTATAATTGATCATTTATTATGCTGAAGCTGTAATATTTTTTTGTCCTTCATCGTCTATAACTTATTTAACTTCATAATGGCATTTAATAGTGAAAAGAATTACCTGTTTCGCTTTTTTTTTCTCGTGGGGGGAGGGGAGCAAGGGTTGAATTTTGACAAAAGGTGGGAAGAGTTTGACAATGTTAACAGCATTTTTGCAAGTAAATAGTAAATAATAAGCATTTTATTTAATGCCAGTTAATTCTGGAAGTATCTTATGTTTTAAACTAAGTGTTGCAGATCTTAGTTCAGTTTACAGTTATATTGTATTCTGATTTATGTAAATACGCTCTTCCCTAATTTTATCAGAATTAGGTGTAATTAGTTTTTTTCATTTTTAAATATCCCGTATGGCAATCCAAGACACTGCCAGTCTCCACCAAGATGCCTATCTGTGTGTAGACTTCTGAGGTCCGCAGAAAAGTGTGACAACTCGATGTAAAGTAATTTATACACAAATATATGAAACTTAAGTTCAGATTTGTTGTCATATGTTCATACTTTGCCCTTTATGACAAAGGGAGCACATTTTTACATTCATATTTATTGTTGTAGGAAGTATGAGTCTTTTTTTTTAAAAACAAAATTCATGATTTACATTGAAATGTTTTATATGTTGAAATTTAGTTTTAAGTTTTTTTGATTTAGTAATTTACTATGGCTCAGTTATTCATTGAAGTATATTCATCAGTCATTTAATTTGGCAGGCAGTTGTCAGAGTACATTAATAAAATTATTGGTTGGTTGCTATTGCTCAGTTTCTTGGAGTACTTCCATACGCCTTCTTGCATCCCAGCAGCACTTAAGTTTGTAAAATACAGAATAGGCCTATTCATTATCCTCTTCTAGATACTAAAGAAGATAGATCCTTAAAAGTTTTCCATAAGTGTCATCTGTGTTCTATCTCTTGGGTAATGAAGGTTGTAATTATAACGAAGTCCAAATTTGTGGGATAAATAGTGACATGCATTCCGTCATCAAGTTGAAACATCATACCAAGGGTAAGAGCAAAGCGTATGTATGGCTTATTAAGAGCTGATAACTTAAATTACATTAGTTTGTAAATTGTCATCTGATCACAACATAAGAGCACCATTGGTTTTGTAATATGAAATTTAACAAAGTGAAATATATCTTAAAAAGTACATTTTTATGCCAGAATGATTTTACTGCAATAAGCACATACACATTGTCGATTCTGACTGATGGTTTGAGAAATGTTTGATTGCATTTTAATGACCATCTTTCACTTGATATGTGTCTTCCAATTGAAAGTTTCCTAAATCAAGCAAGTTCCTCTGGTTTAAAATATAATTCATGTCTTAAAAAGCTGTACCAATCAATTGACGTAATGATAAACTAGATAACTAATATACATAAGAAATTTAGTATACAGAGTGTCAAGAAATATTCCGTATTGTTTTACTTCAAAACTGTCCATTTGCCCCTTAAGAATAAATTTTAACTTTCCCTTTGTACAAAGTATAAAGAAAAGAAGGTAGTATGATGCTCTAAATCATCTATTTCTATATTTTTTCAGAAATGTTTTCAGCATTTGTAATAATGCAAAACTGGTTTTGGTCGTTCCTTTGTATGTCTTAGTAATTTTTTCTTAATTATAGATCGGATTTTGTTCATATTCGGTATTTATGACTCATTTTATCCTGTACTGTGAAGAACCATTTCGGGGTTTAGCAAAAGATTTTCCTTGTCATCTTTTTTATCACTTAGAATAAATTGATGATGAGACTGTGAAGTAGTATTGGTAAGTAGAAAATAATGTTTCGTTAAAAAATGAATTGTTTCATTCATTCATAGTGTTCTGCCCAAGGGTAGTTCTTTCATTACAAATCCAGCCAAAGTAGGTAGCAGAGCTCTTATTATTTTAGGATAATCAGCCTTGCTTTAAACCCATTAGTTAAGCATCATTGAACCAATAGATCAAGATTTATGTGTATTTATATTGCTTTTAAATGCTAATTTTCGTAACTATAAAAGTAATATTTGGTCACAGTATACATACAACTCTTCTATGTGAATTTCCGCAAAATTAATTATTATGTACTTAAGCTATATAATATTTTCGGGATTATAATGAATGCCTTTCTTGTGTAATCCAGAAAACGAAAAATTATATTCTATTTGGGTAAAATTTAAAAGATTTCATTTATGTATATGTTTTGAATAAGAATTGAAGAAAATAAACTATAAACAGTAGTATCATTCACAGCATGATAAAGGAACTGAACTGTTAAAAAACCTTTACAAAATAGAAGAAATTATGTATCTGACACCAGTTTGTTTTCTCCCTGGAATCTGATGGAACCTTCCAGAAATGTTTATTCATGATGTTTCTCCTTAAGTAATTGGGTACATTGAACTGTGCAGTAAAATTGTTTTTGTGCAGAACTATTTTTTATAATTGTATATAATAATTTTTTTCGTTTATTTTATTATAACTACTACTTCATATAATGCAATTAATTGGTTCTATTTATCCTGCAGACTTCATAATGTATTCTGTGAGACTTCTTCATGGAGCCCGCGAATTTTATATAAAAGGTGAGGAAGATATTTTATTTTCGAGACCAATAAAATAAGATTTGTAGATACATGACAACACTTGAGCAATTTCGCTAAGCCAGAAGATAATTGCATAATGCATTATTATAGTCAACCACAAGTATTTACGGTTGCTAAGATCTCACACTTTTCCTTCTTCTCACAGCAAACTTACCCTCCTGTTATCCTGATGGGCTGGGGACCGGTTCTGTTGTAAAAATCTGAACTTTCGACACTACAGAGATAAAGCCGAAAATTCAGTGTCTTGTCTAAGCTTGTGCTATGTTCTTCTGTATTATATATATATATATATATATATATATATATATATATATATATATATATAGATAGACACACACACACACACACACACACACACATATGCATAACTGGGTGCCTAGTCCAACTTGTGATATGCTGTTCTGTACTGTTTGTGTAGGATTCTTCTTCAAATATACAATCGTCTATGACTCAATTGTTACCCTCTCTGCTTTTCATCTTTCCATCATGATGACTTGGGTTTGATCTCTATCTGGGTCATGAAGGAATTTTGTGGACAAAGGCACGAGGAGCTTTTCTCGGGATTCTTCCATTTCCCCTCACCATTATCATCATTCCACCAATTATCCAAAATCACCCTTACTCTGCAAGGTCCTGAGCCAGACCTCCACAACAAGTAAAAAAATGGTTGACAATTGTACACATTTGTATTTTGTCGTTCATGCAATAACTCCCATGTGCAAAATATAAATTTTTTTAGTAGGAAGAAAAAACACATTTATTCAATCTATGGCAGTGGTACGTAGAAGGTTGTGAATTCTTACATTTTCGAAAGAAAGAAATATAATTGCATATAGGAGATTTTATTATTTGCTGTATCACTATTTAAGTTATTTAATAGAGCAAAAATCTGAAAAACAATATATATGTCACATAGGAGTTATTGCAGGAACAATGACGGTTTAATAAAGACATACTTCTTCAGGTATGCCTCATAGTCGAAATAGGCCTATATGTAGCCAGACAAAAGAGGTAGTTTTTAATGTTTACACATATTTTGAAGATCTTTCTAGCAGTGAGTCGCTCATTATTACTTCCGTATTCAATGAAATTCAAGAGGTTACAGCAAGAGCTTGTGATGTTCCTTCGAACTTTGTAGGAAATACTTGCGTTGAAGTGAATGAGTCTCTAAAAGATTAACCATGCCCCTCTTTTCGTTCTACTCGCCTCATGACTCGCTTTCCTTTGCATAGCTCGTCCATAGTTTTTCTCCTGACTGTCTTGTCAGCCATTTCTGTCATGTTTGTTTCGTCAGTCATTTTCCTTCGTATAGTCTAATTTCCCCTTATTTTCTCTTCAATCAATTTACCATTATTAAACTCGTTACTTGTATTTTCTTCATCTCACCTATGTTTCTTCAGTCATTTTTCTCTTGTTCAGATTAATTCAATTCCCTTTGTCCCTTCAGATATTTCCCTATTAAGAGGACACTGTGGTGAAATAATAGTGAAAAATTAAGAAAATCCACTTAAAAATATATTGTGACTCTCTATTTAGACCGAGCTCAAAAAGCTAATTAATTTATGTTCCCATGACTATTTTGAAGCTTTTGAGCTAATATAAACTAAAACTTGTGAAAATTGTGATGCAAGGAGCCTTTTTAGTGATGTCATTATAAAATACATTTAAAAAATATCATTTCAAAACTATTAGCCCTAATGGCACCAAATTTTGTACAGTTGATAGTATTGTAGATATGTTTATGTGGTTTAAAATTCATAAATTTTGGATGAAAATTGTAAAAGATTTAAAACTCACATAAGTGTCTCCTTAATATTCTCAGCAATCTGTTATGTCGTGCCATCTTGTGAGTCGTTCTACTCTAATCATCCAAGATTTCAATAACCTTTTTTTTTTAATCATCTGTTACCACTTTTGCCCCAATCATTTCATCATTTCTGATAATCTCGTAGTACTGGTAGCATAGCACTAACAGTAGCTTTATTTTGCCTGGCAGAGTTAAGGCCATAAGGCCTTCTCTTCTGTTCAACCAGTTTGAATCATATACATGAAATACATAAAATACATAAATTAGAAAACTGTCTCAGAAACCGTGTTTCAGAAATGATAAGACGATAGCTAGTAAATGATGAATGAGCCATGAAAAGGAAATTGAAGAGGCCCTCAAGAGTGAGCTGACGAGATGAACACAAGAAAAGTGACGAGACTATTTTTTGCGTTGTAACTTGTAAACAGTGGTGACTTGTGATATTTTTTGTATGTAGGATATGAAATGACCAAGACAGAAACTAGTAGTAATAATAATAATAATTGAGTATGTAAAATTAATACAAGTAGGTCTCTGTTAGTCTTTGACTCACCATTCTGGAACTAGCAATTTATTTGTAGTGAAGTTCGATTCTCCTCCCCTTCTTAGTTGCGAAGATGTTGATCAATTTATCATGGAAGTTATGATTTGTTCTGAGTTCACTGAAGAATATTTTCTCGATAGAAATTAAGGCTAGTCAGTTGAGTCGATTCTGAGCTATTGAATTTATACAGTAATTTTTAATGTGCTTTAATGCAGAAAAGCTCCTTTTGGCTGAGGTGCTTGTAGCAGAAATTGTCAATACAAGTTTAACGAGTTTCGATAACTCAAAGTATCACTCAAGTCATCAGTCACTATCTAACTATACAAGTTTGACATGGACTCTAGTTTGAACGAGGTACTGTAAATATATGAAAGTTCAGATTTAAGGCCTTGATGTTCAAAGTAATCCAATAAGGAGATTCCATAAGATTATTAAGAAGATTATTGGAGAAAACAATGGAGAACACTGCAAATTTGTTGAACTCTAAAAGATCAAAATATTACATGCATGAATATCAGAGAATCTCTCCTGAATATGGACCAAGAAATTATCAATTAAATGAATACAATCATGCTTTCTAAGTTAATTATCAATTAGTTCTATGTATAATCGACAGTGTGCAATTTAACGTCAGGAACGCAATTTGTCTTTTGCCATCTCTTTTTATTGCATTTATTAGACTAAGTATTTGATTCAGAAGGTGTCAAAATCGTCACGCAAGTTCCTTAAGAATTGTTTGAACTCATCAATTCTTTTCTGGCAATGAATTATGTCAAAAGCTTTTTTTTTCGGAAGAATTTGGAAGAGAATATGTGTTTTCGGCAATACTAGATGAAACACTTGCACTAGAAAGTTGAATTCAACATTAACGAGATTATTCTTAAACCCAGCTGCACAGTATCTTGTTTCTGGGTTAAACATCGTAACATTCTCGGTAATGTAATCTAACAGTTGAATTAATTCTTCCTTGTTATTGAAGATCATTTCAGCTAGCCGATTATGGTACAACCATCTAGTTGAAGCCACAGAAAGGAAATGGCATTGAACAATATCATCAAGTGCATGAGTTCTTTTGGACGATTGAGAAAATAATGATGCATAACTAGAGACTGTATTGAAGATTTTGCACGTTCTAATACTTTTGACACAATCTTGCAACATTAAATTTAATTTATGTGCATAACACACAGTAAACAAATCCTTGGGACACTTAACCAGTCCATACGTTTGTATTGTCCATACGTTTGTGCAATTAATTTCTTGCTACAGTTAAATTCTTGTAAAAAGTAAATGATCAAATACAATCTCAGGATATTCTTTCGGTTATCTTGTCATTTGAAAGTCTTACCTGTTAATTCTTGTATTTTATTATAGCCTATGTTATTTATTTTTATGTAATTTTATTTTTTGTACTATATCACTTTAAATTATTTATTATTTCGTTTATTCTATTCTTTTAAAATGGCCAATGAACTGCATTTAAGGAGGCTACAAGGGTACTTGAAAATTCGTATTGTAGTCTCTGACAATATCTCCACCACCCAAAAAGAAGGGTCATAGATAGGATACATGGCCACATCCTCATACTGTGCTCCAACCACGAGAAAGTCTTTGTGGGATGAAACGGAGCGGGGTAATGCTGTGAATGAATGTTGATGTCATAAGATATAAGGTCACACACGTGGGTACCCGTATCTCTATTGCACAGCATAAACAATAACATTGTTACACACATATTTATACTACCCTAGTTACAAAATTAGATCATTGTTAATCTCCTGGTCTTTTAATCCCTCCATATAGGATGCAGGAGAGCGCATGGTTTTTAAACTGACATTATAAGGATAATATTATCTATCTACTTCACTCCAATAGATGACGCAATAGTAAGCACATTCCTTTCACGGTTGATCTCCTGGTTGGAGAACAGTACACTGTTAAAGCCAAGCCATACCCCACCCTCTGCACTCTCCCCTGTCTGCAACTTCACTGCTAGAAAAAAACCGTTTGCTGTAAGATATTTGGATGGTTCCTTGGAAAGTATTCTTAAGGTCTGAGTTGTGCAGTGGCAACAACTCATGACAAAGTGGAAATTTGAAGGAAATTATTACATTGGGATGCATTAAAAATCAAAATCTATAATTAAAATGTTTTCTATCCTCAGAGGCACGAAATTAAACTGTAGGATCATCCTCATATCCTTCATGGAGGAATTGCCACTGCTTGTAAAGGGAAAAGTTCATGAGAGTAGGTAAGTGAGTAAAACAGCATTCTGCCTTGAACACTTCAGAAGTCTGTGTTCCACTATAATTCAGTGAAAGAAATGCATATATGGTGAAATTGAGTACATAAAAATTAATATTTTTAATATTTCTGTCACTACAGTGAGTAAAAAGTATTTAATAAATCTGATATTTTCTAAATTTATATCTTGAACTTTTCAGTTTATTTTTTTGTAAGATATGTAGCTTTAAAATAGTCTCCAGGTACCCAAGTGTTGATTCCACCAATTTTGAAGTTTCAGTTGAGAAAATATGATCCATTCCTTCTGAGGAAAGGTGAGGTAATTTTTGTTTGAAATTATTCTTCTTGATTTTTCTTTCTAGAATATTGAACATATTGTTGTTTTCTAATGCCAGGCATTTGACAATGAAGTCATTTGACCTCTTGCACTCCAATATTTTTCAAAGATATTATCATGACCAGCCACTAAAGCACAGATTTTGAGGTGTTCCGAATCCATTTCTTGGTTTGAGTTGCACAATGGACAGTTAGGGGACTGATATATTCCAATTCTATGCAGGTGTTTGGCCAAACAATCATGGCCTGTTGCCAATCTAAATGCAGCTACAGACGATTTTCGTAGTAAATCGGGAATTAACTGTGGATTTTGATGCAGAGAGTTCCATTTTTCCCTTGGGATTGTGTTATCAAATTTGGTTTGTTGAAGTCTAAGTATGTAGATTTAATAAATCTTTTCACAGAGTAATACGTAGATTTAGTAACAGGTCTGTAAGTAGCAGTGCTGCCCTTCTTTGCTAAAGCATCCGCATTCTTGTTTCCCAGGATTCCACAATGGGATGGTATCCATTGGAATACAATTTTTTTATTGAGTGATATTAATTGAGAGAGCATTTTAGTTATTTCTGCTGTTTGAGATGAAGGTGTGTGTTTAGAGACTATTGATAGAATAGCTGCTTTGGAGTCTGACAATATAACTGCATTCGTAAATTTATTGATGTGGCATAGAAGATTCCTGAAACTTTCCCTTATTGCAATGATTTCACCATCAAAACTTGTTGTTCCATATCCAAGAGATCTATAAAGTGAGAAGAGACAGCACGTAACACCTGCACTGGCACCTTGTTCTCTGGAGATCCAGGATCCGTCGGTGTATAAATGAAGCCAGTTTTGTGGAGGGTACCTAATATTAATTGTCTCTAAAGACAATTGTTTCAGTGTTTACTTCTGATTTCAGTATTTCTTCTGTTAAATTTAGATTATATTCTATATTTAATAGAGTTAAAGGGTTTGGTTTAATTTGTAAGTTTTCTTTTAAATTCGGAATATTGATTTTCTGTTTTAATTCTTGAACAATGGATATGAAACTTTATTGAGTTTTCAATCTACAGAGAGGACTGTATGAATGCCAATTGTTTCCTGGTAATCTGATAAGTTTTTTCATTGTCTTCTATTGTCATTTTGATGCTGTTAATATTAGTGAGGAATCTCATAGAATCTATTGGAGTTGTTTTGATTCCACCAGTAATAAGTCTGAGAGCTTGGTTTTGAACATATTCTGTCGTTTATGAAAGGTGAAGTAATTAAAATTTCTCCGCAGTATGTCAGCACTGGCTGTATAAACATTTTGTATGTAGTGTTCAAAGTATTCCTAGAGCATCCCCATTTCTTTCCTGCTATTCTTTTTCCCTATTGGCTGAAGATTCTACTAGTCAAGTTCACAGTCTTTCTACACGCATTACTTAGTATATGATTCAAGAATATTAAATTTGCCTTCATATGTGACATTTCCAAAGCCTATGGTGAATTACAGACCTCTATTTCTGTTGATTTTGTTAACTAAAACTTCCTATGGGGCATACAGAATTTTACAATGTACTGCAAATTGAGCTTTGTGAAACAATCTCTTTCTACAGGAATTTTCGAGTAAAGGGTTTTCTTTTATTTCTCAGTAACTCTTGTTTGTCATATTCATTCAACTTTTTCATTATTCATATCATCTTCTGTTATTAGACTATGTCTAATGCATAGCATATCCGAGATAATACTAAGGAGAAATTATCTCAGTATCACGTGACATAGTGCGGTAGCAGTTGGGGTTTTTCTCGGGGTTCTCCTGTTTTTCCCCATATTAGGCATCTGCATCATTCCGTCACCATTTATCCATTTCGTCGTCATTCCATAGCATTCCCTGATCGCCAGCTGGCCTAGGGCCTGGGGTGTGGGAGAGGAGGGTTGCCTTCTCAAAACCTGGGTATGCAGTGAATCTTAGTGTAATGAGCTGGTGTGTGGGTTTGGGAATGTGCCTAGCTTGATGGCTAGCACAATAGATCGTAACAGGTGCAGTGCCCCTCCCCCCTCCTGTAAATTCCAATTTCAATAATTAAGGGGCCACACACGAGATTGGGTCTGCAATGCAAGGTAGTGCAAAATGGATCATTGAAATTATCTTGACATTGTATGCAGTACATTCTTTTGGATGTGCATATGAAGAGTACAGGCGTAAACAATCAAGTACATAATTTTTGTCCTGAGTAAAGTAAAACGAAATATATAAAAATTAATGTTAACATAAAGAATGTTTTAAATATTGTAAATTGTAGTTCACAATATCAAAGCACCAACATAATCTTATAAAAACACAGTTATAATATTTGCTGGTGTATAAGTTGCAGCCTCCTTTTTCGTACACATTTTTGAGGGGAAAAAAGTATATTTCTGAATATTATAATTTACGTATTTCAAATATAAAGTAATATGTAGATCTACATTCAACAAATACCTAATCTAACTAGTAAAGAATGCCTTTTTACCTTCAAACCTCTCCTAAATGAGAATCTGTTTCCCTATGCTACAAATTGTCCTCTGTACCATCCAGTACATTACTAAACTAAAAGCCAGGTTATGAATCGACTAAACCGGAAACAGTGTTCTGTTGCTGCCTTTCTGAGCTCTATTGCCACATAGTGGCGTGAGATTCAAAGCATGTTCAGCATTTGTCACCGATACGTTTAAAATAACTACTGTCTATAGTTTTCGATAACACTATCAACAATATTAGTAATTAAAATTACTGTTTTTAAGAAAGCACAAGCTAATGACGCTGGTATGAAATGAGACTCGTAATGCACGTGGTACTGCAAATAAACTGGGAAGTTTGGCTACACTGTCTCCGTAATTCCGTTGCCAGATTTTCGTTAGCAGACGACATTTTCACGTGAGGTCCAATGAAAAGCTCCGTTCTCCTTCCCCCCTCCACCCTGCCATACTCAACGTGTCATCGCTGCGCAGGCTACCCCTCTAACCTGCACTTTCCTCTCGCCCTGCCAACTACTTCCTGTTTAGTCTGTTCATAACCTGGCTTTTAGTATATACTCTTTTTCATGTGACTTGGTTCATGGAGAACATGGATTTTTAGCCGACCTGAACAACATGAGCCATTTGTGCTTAAGCAACATTATCTAGTTGTTTTGTTAAGGCTCAGTCTTTGTTAGTAGTGATAATTTAAATATTACATGCGCTGAGACAAAATATTGTAGCTACAAAGAAAATGAGGCATATGAACTAAGTCGCATGAAAAGCATAATACTACACTTATTTAAACACTGTCTCAGTTCTCACAGCATTCCATGAAGCTTTAACCCATTCACATACTTAACAAAATACTAGACTTTTCCTTTTTTATGATGGTATAACCTCAAAATATGGAAACTGCATTCAGCTCCACTTTTCCTTCATGGAATTCTTAAATGGTTTATTAATACAGACATCTAAAGGTTGAAGTTCACTAGTTAGACCTCCTGGAATTACAGCTGAGCTTTCATTTCCTTGAGTTTATTTTCAACATCTGTTCTGTGAGAATGAAACTAATCCTATAGTAGCAGGGCAGGTTTCTTCAGCAGTTTGCCAGGACACCTAGACCAATTTTATCTGTCTATAACTTCATTTCTTCTCCAACCATCCAGCATTTTGTGTAAACATGTATGAACACTCATTTAGACAATTTTTCTCCCATTGAGGCTAAATAACCTCGTAGTTGATACAGCGTCGTTAAATAACCAAGTGAAATAAAAAAAAAATTTTTTTCTTAGGGTACAGTCTTTTTTTTTTGAAGTCAATAATGGTGGCAATTTTGCCCCATTAACACAGCAGGCTAAAACAACAGTGTAATAAGTTTCTTGGTGCCCTGAAGTTTTAGCAGTAACACTTTTGTGCCCTTGGAATCAGTAGTTTCGTTTGAGGGCACATCAAAAGTCAGAGGAACTTCGTTCATATTTCTTATTTGTGCAAGTTAAAATTTTCTCATTTCGTTGAATTAATGATGCAGTGAAATTCAATAACTTTTTCTTCATATTGAATTGATATCTCTTGTGATTTTTTTGTTTTAGTCTGCATATGTAGCTGGTTTCTCTTCACGAATCTTGAACATTGTGATGTTAATCCAATAAAATCTGAGATGTTCCCTATCATTTTGACTTGATAAATAATCATTTTTGTAGACACTGAAAGTCCCACTTTTCTGTGGCCTAAAATGCAAATATTCAGCTTTGTCTCAAGTTCTGTCCATTTTGCAGTTCCTCTTTGTAGGTTATGTTTACTGTGAGTTGCTTTTTTTATATATCCTGTTTCTCATTCCGCCAAGTTATCATTTTCTTCTTTAAAAGTGGTCCAAATTGCCTCTCTGCATCCCTGTTTCCATGTTTTTTAGCATATGCAATCGCACATAATTTGTATGCTATGTTATACACTTATAACAATAATAATGCTGATGTTTTTGAGCTATAATTTGCCAACAAATTTAAGAAAATTGAACTGCAGAAATTTAATGCATTTGAAAGTCGTTCACAACAATTGGAAAGTTTAAACGAACTGAGCTGTGATTGTCAGTGACAGCTCATGTGCATCCACTAGGTTATTTGTATAGTCAGGCAACTTTCAAAACATAGCACTTCCATTGTTGAGTCACGCATATTTGTTTGTTAAGGCTCAGTCTTTGTTAGTAGTGATAATTTAAATATTACATACGCTGAGACAAAATATTGTAGCTACAAAGAAGATGAGGCATATGAACTAAGTCGCATGAAAAGCATAATACTACACTTATTTAACCACTGTCTTAGTTCTCACAGCATTCCATGAAGCTTTAACCCATTCACCCTGTTTTTCTGACCTATCTTTGAAAAAAAAATCATATGGTCATCTGCTGGCAAATACGGTGTTGCTATAAAGGAACAAAAGGTAATAAGGACCTAAACAATTGTAATCTTAAGTTCTTTTTTAACTTAATAATCAGGCTATTTTATCTGTTTATTTCAAAAGAAATATTATTATGAAGGAAATTTTTAGTTGCAAAGAACAAGTAGAAAATTACTTATTGAATGGAATGGTTGTGAAAAATATGGAAAAATACTTTACTCCCTGATTCACAACATTTCTATCCACAAGTCCCTGTCCCAGGTACTGTTATGAGATGTATGAACAAGTATGGTTCTGAGAGAGTCTTTGCTGAAAATAATTTCTCCAATAGGCAGTATTTTATTTTCACAGGGTAAAGGGATTTGTAAAATTATGACAGAAAAGGATCCCATGACTTAACATATTTTTTGTATCTTCCATGACTATGAAAGGTGTTGGCCTGACACCGACAGTTATGTGCTCAGTTCAGTCAGCTGGTGTTTCGGCTTGGGTAAACTGAGTTTTTAAACCCATGTTCTTATCATTATTCGGGTAACTTAGATTGAAACTAGTGATACTTAATGGGCAAATGAATGTGAAAATTTCATGGCCATGTAATTTTTGTTTTACCTTTGGTATGAAAATATCTCCAGTGACGAACTTATGGACTAAGGTTGTCAACCAGAAAAGTAATGCAGCATAGAAACGAAATCATTAGATCTTTTCTTTACAACTATTTCGTCATAGACTTAAATGTATGCCTTAAATGATAAAACTTGAATAATGACATTTGAGATTTTACAACACATATTTCGGAAAACGTATTATGTGTCTTTCACGTGTTAAATTGTACATTACCTCGTTAACATGTTTCAGTCTGCTATTGGCCATCCTCAGAACTGGTTGTTGCTGGTCTTGGCGCCTTTTGTTTGTGTTTCCTGTGGGAGTGTGTTTGTGTAGCGTAGTGTGGAGTCTAAAGAGTGTGTGTGTTCTCAAGACACAACTCAATTTCAGAACACACACACACACACTCTGACTCCACATTATACTACACAAACACACCCCCACAGGAAACTCGAACAAAAGGCGTCAAGATCAGAAACAACCAGTTCTGAAGATGGCCAATAGCAGGCTGAAACATGTTAACGAGGAATGTAAAATTTAACACGTGAAAGACACATAATACGTTTTCCGAGGTGATATAGTGTTAAAAGTTGTGTAATCAAGATGTAACACATATTTATTTATATATTGGGTACATGAAAATTCTTCGTGAAGTAAATGCTTATTGCTTGTTGTTCTTCCTTTTTCCTAGTGTTTTAGCTGTGTGCTTTCTTACATAAATTGCTTCAGCTTTGCTCTTGTGCATCTAATTGTTTTACCTGCTTATCATTACTTTTGTGTTTAACGGGATTATTTAGTTTTACAGCTTCAATTTCTTTGCTGACCCTGAATTTATTGCAGGTTGGCCAAGTGTCTGATTGTGGATAACCAAACAAAATATTAAACCTGGTAATAAAAATGTTCCTATGAAACCCATATGATAATCACGGGCATTTCCAGATGCAGTCAGTGTAACTTTATGCCATTCACTTTCTCTGGAAGATAAAGCTTGGAACTTTGATCTAAACCATAATGGGATTTTCCAACTTTGAAGTGAGTTTGTATGTTCACACACCTTTTCAGTGGCTACTTCTGTCACCAGTTGGAGATTTACCTGTAGTTTTGATTTTTCATTGTTATCATGACTTGGTCAGTGATTTCATGCAGGCTTAAAAATGTTTTGTAACACATTGAAACTTTTACAGATCCATTTCCAATGATCCAAAGCTTTTACCAGTAGGAATGATTGTGGGGATTTGCTTTTTCAGTATTTCTTTATCGGCATCTTGTTACAGGCAGTTTTGTGACAATTGAACTAAGATATGCAAATTGTTTATTTTCCTCTCCTAGTAAGTTGAAGTGTCTTAATTAGAATCTTGTGCTTTTATTTCTTCATATTAATAAAGTGACCCTATCTGCAATTACAATCGTTACCTGTGATACGAGTCATTGCTTGAATATGCATACTTGAATCCTTAATTCATTCATTTGTAGTATGTTTCTTTGCCATGTTTAAATCCATTATATTCCAGGTTTTATCAGTTTCTTTCTAGGTTTAGGACTAAATTAATATTGCTTTCTGAGCATAGTTAACACCACAAATTAGATTCAGGTGAACAGTAAGAAAATAAATCTCTTACAGGAATTATAATATGCTGAAACCAATTTTTTTAAGTGGACTTCGATTGTCCCCCCCCCTCCCCACCTTCCTGGGTATATTAATTTTCATTCCCACCTCCCCATGTTTATAGATGCTAATCAATACTGTGGTAATATAAAATCTTCAAACTTTTTTTTTATGTTTGATTAAACAGTTCCAAGTTCTTTTGGAAATATGGTTACCTTTTACAATCTGCTAATATTATTGGTAATTATTTTCAGAATTTTCCAAGAAAATCTAAGATGAAGTAAATTATATTGTTGGCTATGCATTTATTGCAGTACACACACACACACACACACACACACACACACACACACACACACACACACACACACACACACACACTTCAATGGCCAGATTCTGAAACTACGTAAGTTTCATTTATGTGAAAAGAAAAATCTTATTTTAGTAGATTGCATTACACACGCAAAAAAAGGGGAGGTATCTAAAATTTTTATATTGTACACTTCTCCAACAAATAGAAATCCTATATTCATATTCATATCGACTCTGACTGCTGACATCAAAGAGACGTTACAAGAGCCAAAGGGAAAGCTACATGCCATTTTCATCGATTATACGAAGGCCTTTGACCTACTTGACAAGTCGAAAATAATCGACAAATTGGAAGGCACGATCGGCAGAGACAACTATCTTACAAGAATCATACGATCAATTCTGCATTACAACCAGATAACAGTACAAGATGGTACAACCCACTCCAGGCCCATTCTACAAACAAACGGGGTACTACAAGGATACCCACTGAGTCCACTCTTCTTCAATGTAGCAACTGCAGATGTAATGGGCATGAAGGACAACCATGCCCCAACGAATATCTATATATACGCCGATGACATGGTCGTGACAGCAAAGAACATAGTAGACCTACGGCACACCTTCAACAGACTTGAAACCTGGGCTGACCAAAACGGACTAACGATAAACACGGAAAAGACACTACAGATGACTTTCCGAAGAGGAGGGAAACGGAAGGCTCAAGACACCATGACATAAAAATCACAAACTCCTTCAAATATCTTGGAGTGACATTCCAGACAACAGGAACCACTTTCGGTCTACATGCCTGAAGAAAAAGCCATAGCTGCCACTAGAACCATCAACGACATACGTCACCTACAGGACATATCTGTTGAAGCAGCTATGAAGCTGTTCCATGCAAAGATTATACCCATCCTTATCTATGGCATAGACGTGGTTTGGGAGTATTTAAAGAAAAAAGGATTTGAAAGTGCGGGAAAAAGTCAAAGCCACATATTTGAAAAGGGTACTCGGAGTGTCGAAGTTCATAGCATCCAGGTTAGTCTATGTGTTAACAAGGGAACCCTTTCTGATCGAGGATCTACGGTATTCACTAATTCTGCCTTCCACAGACGCGTACAAGCAACTTCTAGAAGAGAATACACAGCAGAGGAACAACATAGACGACGAGTTCTATGCCACTAGCGTCATGGTCGACCGAAGCTGGACTGGGACTAATCAACGCATGAGGAATGTAGTAACAAGGCTAGCAGTGCATGGATTTCACTTAGCAGTGCATGGATTTCACTTCAAAGAGTGCAACACAACACAATTCCATACAGTGTCCGAGAAGTGTATTTGTAAATTTTGTGGTGCAAGGTGTGTCAAGTACCACATCCTGCAATGTACCGAGTGCCCAAAAACAGTGATTGAACTTAGCACCGAAGACTAACCAACAACCTATGCACACTTGTGCGCATTTCTTCTTTATTATATTCATTTGGGGGGAGGGGGAACAATAAAAGAAGTACATATTTAAAGTTATTTTGTCACACTTCTGTCGTTGTGAAATCTGGCCATGCTTATAAACAAAAGCAAGACTTTGGACAATAATAATAATTATATATATAAATTGAGCATTTGAAGTAGTTCTACACAAGAATTGCAAACATCTCAACAGTATCACTCATCATAAAATTCTTTGAATTTATCAACAATATAAATGTAAACCTATTTCAAATCTGCAATTTTGGTTTCTTTTATTGGAACTTTGCCTACAGGGAATGCTTTACTAGAGAACAGCTCAACTAGCCCAGTCTTTCTAAGCAGGAATGAATGCATGTTGCTTGGAGCATTCATTTTTCACTTGCTTTGATTAATTCTTTCATTCCAGATGTACATTCGAAGTACTGAAATTGTGATATGTTAAATTACACTCTCCCATGACAGAGTTTGTTTTGTTTCAAGTGAGATTGTCGATCTTTTGTAGAATCTAGTCCACCAGATGAAACACCCAAGGATATCTTCACTATCTACCTTGATTAGGGTGAAAGATGATGTCTTCGAGGCATTTCATCTAGGTCACATATTCACATCTTTCACTGTATAGATTCTATCACATCTCCAGTAAAGACAATCTCACTTGAAACAAAACATAAAATTCTGTCATTGTCGATTTCTGCATGGCCTCTGATACAGTATAGGCAGATGTGAGCCCTGCTCTTCTCAATTGAGTTTCTTATAGCAGTGACTATGGGATGAGCGTTATACTTATCCCTAATAGCAGTAATGGAGGTCAAGGAGTCATTGAAAATACGAGCACTATAGTCATTTTTTTGACACCATGATTGTAAAGCAAGCAGCTCAGCTTGGAATATGGTAGATGTAGGCACCAATCTCTATTTTTTATATGACACCTCAGAGTTCCTAGTATACATCACAAAAGCTCACCCAATGCAGGCTGGTTTACACTGTCAACTATACGTGAACCATCAGTGTGGATAGGTAATCGTGATTTTCAGTATAGTGAATTGTCACATGGTCGTGGTAGATTGCAGGATGTCTAAGGTCAAAGAGAGAGAGACCCTGTTTTCTACGTCATGACAGGATATTACTGAGAAACCTTGGTGTTCTTTCTTTAAGCTCGTAAGTTTAGCATTTTGATTTTGCTGTTAGAAAAAGAGGTTCTATTGAGCAAGTAAAAGAGCTCTTTCCATGGAGTTGGCGTGATATTCCATATTATTCTTAGAATGAAGCCTCTTTGAATTTGGCGTAGCTTCTTTTGGGTCCAGCATCTGTGGAGGACATCTTGAAAGGTTGATGAGCAGTATGGCATGAGTGATTCTACTGCTCTGCAGTAGATTATCCTTAGTATCTCAATATTAAGACCCCAATTTGGTCTCATGGCAATTGACAATTCTGCGTGGAGTTTGCTGGCATTGGTTTCAAGGTAACTCAAGTGGCCTCTGAATGTTAGTTTATTGTCCCAATACCACTTCAAGATTTAAAAAAAATATGTTTTATTTAACAACGCTCACAACTGCAGAGACTATTTTCAGCGTCGCAGTGTGCTGGAATTTTGTCCCGCAGGAGTTCTTTTACATGCCAGTAAATCTACTGACATGAGTCTGTAGGATTTAAACACACTTAAATGCCATCGACCTGGGCCAGAATCGAACCCACAACCTCGAACACAGAAGGCCAGCGATATACCGATTACGCTACCCAGGCCGACACTCCAAGATACATTAGGTTATTATTAAAAGTTATTATTCATTGTCTGTTCATACACAATTTTGGATGTTCTAGTTTTCTTCTTCTAGTAATTGTCTTAGTTATTGTTTTTGTTTGGTTGAAGATAAGTTTGTTTTTAAGCCCCCATTGATGTATAAGATCAAGAATGCATTTGTATTTTGGGTTAAGGTGCTCGTGATGTCAGCTCTGGTTAGAAAGAGTGGATCATATGCCAATATGTTGCAGCCATGTAGTAAATGTAGTTTCAGCATATCATCATATAAGATATTCAAAATGCCTGTGCTGTATAAGGCAGGATTCTATGGAAAACAAAAGATTGACAAAATCCCTAGCTGTGCATAGGGATTTTAAAATTCCAGTAGCTTTTTTACTTATCTACATATGGCTTTTAGAGAATCTGGAGGTTCATAGCCACCCTCACATAAGCCCACCATTGGTCCCTATCCTGACCAAGATTAATCCAGTCCATCACATTCTACCTCTCTTAAATCCATTTTAATATTATTCTCTCATTTACGTCTCAGCCTCCCTCAGATCTTCCAACTAATACTTCATATACATTTCTGGATTCATACATATGTGGTACATGCCCTGCCCATCGCAAATGTCTGGATTTGTTGTTTAGTCAACTGTCCAAGGACAGGTATGAACCTCACAAGTGATACCAACATGGCACCACTTATGAGGCAACTAGGTCAGGAGATAATGGGGTAGGATGGCTGGTTCCTTTTCCCCTCCATTGCATACATCACCGATTAACTACACATTACACTAATCAGACTTCTGATGCATACAAACAATTGTTCTTCCTTTGATACATATCGTCAAGTGAGATGTACTGCCTGATAATAGATGTACATAATCAGTCAGAACCTCAGCCAGATTTGTCTGAACTTAATGCTTCTAACTGTGTTAGGTGAAGAATACAACATGTGCTATTCTGTGTTGTGTAACTTTCTCCATTCTCCTGTAACTTTATCCCTCTTAGTTCCAAATATTTTTCTAAGAGCTTCTATTTAATTTTTATTAATTCCAAATCTTAGTGCTTCCACTAGAACACCATAGTGTTTAATCAGCAACTCACAGTTTTGATATCTGTAGGTTCACCTTGTACTCAATGAAGTAATTTCAAATTGTTTTGTCTTCAATCATTGTCACATTTTTTTTATAATATCCTGATTAGAAGGATTTGAAAAATGCACATACAGTGATTCAGTGGTATTGAATTATTATATTTTTAAAGTTATTATGCTTTTACAAGTATGTTCCAATGAGTGTCACTTTGTGTGACTAACAAAATTACAAGAAATTATCTCTATTCTTTGGCTTTTTTCTTTCATCATGTCCTCTTAATGATATCTTGTTTTCGAAGAAGCATAATAATGTAAAAAAACCTATCCTCAAATACTCTATATTCCCCTCTATTTCTTCATGTGGACTCGAAATCACAGACATGACACTTCCCCTTTTGTTACAGAATTCATGCATTGCATATTTTGTCTTGCATACTGAGTGACTCTTACTTTTTTCTTGTTTATCAAGTTTTCTTGAGTTTTTTTGAAACCAGATTTGACAAATATATCTGCAGAAGAAAAAGATTTCTCGAACATTCGGCAAACATAGCAGAATATTGCCTTTTTTAGAAAATGAACAGTGTTATTACCTAATTATGACAGTGGTTAAGAATTTAGTATTGGTCTTATTGATCCAGAATTTATATCACTCAAATTAATTTCAGACTCATAATGAGTATCATTACTGGATATTGCTTTTGCTGAAATAGAGCATACCTGGTATTAAAGGAGTCAGAGGAAGAATTGAATTCACCTGCAGAAATGTAACAAGCTCATGGCTCACTCTTATATTTATAGTAGCAGTTTTAGTAGAAGTAATGTCACTTTTTTTTCCCCTTAAGATTGTGGTTTTGAAACCTTAAAAAAATATTTGTGATATGTTTCATCCTATAGAAATGGTTCTGAAATTGAAGTACCAGACTATTACCAATTTTTCTGTAATGAAATTTTAAAATATGTCCACTTAAAATATGTCGGTAATAAAGTTAAGCTTTGCATAGTATTAATTCACCATACATATTAACAATTTATTACATTTATGTTTTAATATTTCAAGTGCTCAAAAAAACAAGAATGGATTAAATTACCATAACTCATATCACATAGACAATATCATTAAATCAAATATGACAAGCGCACTCAACAACTAGCTGAACTTAATCATTCTAATGTTTGAAATTTAAACTGAAGAAATATTTATTTATTTAATGTAGAGGCATTTGACTGGAGTCATTAGCCAAACAATGATGGTAAGAGGTACAAATACAAATACAAATACAAATACAATATAACAACACAAGCAGAAAGCAGAACACGAAATACTAAAAGCTAATAAATTGATATCAACAGCTCATCATTTTATCTCTGACCTCCCAGTATCTATCCTCAAAAAAACTGGCTGAAAGGGATGGACAACACACACATTTGGAGTCCATGATATCAGCACGACACGCATTGTGAGCTAGCTAAAATTTGAAGGCAATGAAGATGATCAGCCAAGCAGTCGTGGCCAGTTGCCTCGCGAAATTTTGCAACAGCTTCTCTCCTAGGCCAGTCTGGCAGGAGAGATGTTAAGACATCCTTCCATCGTTTATCCATCAGGTTGTGATGGAAAGCTTCTTTCACTCTCCAGTGGATGTTTGTAGCTGCTCTGGTGCAAGGAATCATGTTTGAACTTGACAGGAGGATCTTTTTCTAGCCAGCAAGTCTGCCATTTCATTCCCTGCAATACCACAGTGAGAGGGCAACCATTTTTTTCGTGTTTGTGTGAGCATGGGTCCTTTGAGACAGATGAACGTGCAGGGCGGCCGCAAACGCCGAAAAATGGCTCCAAATGTTGTGTAATGTGGGTGGTGATGTCTGTCAGGGTACGTGATTCGGTACATCTGTGCTCCCTCTCGACCTTTTCACCTGCTTGGCTATACACGAACATCATCTCGGCTTGTTCCTGGAATGAATACCGGACCACTGAGCTTCTATGTTGTTTAAATCACACTATCTGCAACACAAAACGCACACTGCAAGTTATGAGAGAATGTTATCAGTGCCATCTACCGTGAAAACAATGCATTTCTGGACAAAAGGTGATATGAACTTTTGTGCTCCATTTGTGAAGTTTGTTGGTGACCTTAAAACTCATCCTGTATAGTCCAAACTCTCACAACTTAACAGTTTGGTACGAACTTCTTACCTCTGCTTGTAACATCATGTACACTGTGAGTAGGATGTCATAATAATGTAAATATACTTCATATTATGAAAGCTACAGCCTCCTGAAATGAGAAAAGCACGTGGAAGTGTTCCACCCGTGACAACAAGATGCCCCTATAGTAGAATGCTTAGAGGAAAAGGAACTGGCCACCCTACCCCATTATCTCCTGGCTTCATAAGTGGTGCCTTCTTGGTATCACTTGTGGGGTTCAGACCTGTCTTCGGACATTGACTAAACAACAACAGTAGAATGCTTAAAGGTTTGAAGACTGGCTGTTTGCTTTTTAATTATGAAATGTGAAGTGAGAAGAAATACTGCTCCCAATTTGATGACGTTGATAAAGGGTTGATAATTGATTCTCTCTATAAACATCTGGATTCAAAAGATAAGAAGATCTTCACCTACAGTAGATAATTGAAGTTGCTGATGCAAAGAAACATAGGCCTAGGAAAGGTGATGAGTTCTGGGGCCCAATTGTGAACATTATTTAAGGGCCCATTTCATTACTTGAAGTCAATGAGAGGTCTCCCAAATCTTACACTGAAGTTTTAACACCTTACAAATTAGCTCACATTGAATTGTGAAAAATCATAAATGGATTATGGTAAGACTGTCAGCTCTCTCAAGCTGTGCCTTTCATATTCCATTGATGAAATATCCACTACAAGAAACAAATTTACCAACTTTTCTCGTACAGTATTGTGCATAAAAATTGAGTTTTCTTATACAACTGTCCCAGAATAAATTATCAGAGGTGTCATTATTTTCTTCTCTTTACTAGAGATGATGTTTTGACAAAATTGTTATTTTTTTTTAAAAGATATATTGGTTTGACAAGTTAGCATATCGTTGGTGTTCCTGCAATAATTTCTATGTGACATATTTATCGATTTTCAGATTTTTGCTCTATTAAATAACTTAAATAGTGATACAGCAAATAATAAAATCGCCTATATGTAATTATATTTCTTTGTTTCGAAAATGTAAGAATTCACAGTCTCTTATATAAGGCTGCCGTAGGATGAATAATTGTGTTTTCCTACTGAAAAATTTTATATTTTGCACATAGGAGTTATTGCAGGAACAACGACGATATAAATAAAATCAGTATAAAAATCCTTCTTATTTAACCTAAAGAATGATACAAATAAATTGATTGTATATATGACCTAATGTAATTTATTTGTATCATTCTTTAGGTTAAATAAGACAGTTATTTGAAGGATTTTTATACCGATTTTATAAAATTGTTAATGTTTGTAATTCCTTTTTGTTTGAGTGTTTGGTTTTTCTCCTGCAACTTTTTCTTCGTGTATCTGTGTATATTCGTTATTTACTTCACTCTCTTAGCCCCTATGTCCTTCCCGGGGCCGGCCTGCATTTGATAATTGCTTAATATTCTCAGGAGTGACTGGGTTTTTAATTATTCCAGATGAATTTGTTCAGCTGAATTATTTTCGGATCTCTGGTGAACAGGTTGCTACCATAGTGACTGATTCTCTTTTCCGTGAACAGGTAGACTCTTGGATTGCATTAGATCTGTCTGAGACGTAGCTCCCAAAGAAAAATAAAAAAATGCAATTGATAGGCCACATTCCAGTACTGAAGAAAGAAATAACTTTTCTGGAGTATATGATTGCAGATATACTGTTTTTGCAAGCGATGGAACATTGTAGATAGATATCTGTTTTTCAGGGGTTTTTAACATTGTCATTAAATGCACTTGGAAGTGATACATCTAACGGCTGAATGCATTGAGAATAGTGTGAAGAGAATGATACTATTACAATCCCATTATCCTTGGCGTAACGATGGTGTTTAGGTAAAAGAGTTTAACCCTCAGTTTTTAAATGTGACTTTTTATTTGCTGTAATTAGTGCAGTTAGTTAAAATTTAATTACAAACCTTGAATATATGTCTTTTGACAATTATGTTTACATTCTTTCATATAAAGTAACTAATAATAATGTGCTAAAATTTAATTATAGCTGTCAATGGTACAGATTCAGTTGTGACATGGATGACACGATTGTCTAAGTGCAAAAGAATTGACTTTTCTGGAATACTTTGTGTGTGTTTTTAATATGTTTTAAGACATGTACAAGCATTCCCGACATATCCAACCTGAATGACATACTAGTCTCAAGCTTCTAATTAAAGATTCTGACAGGAAATAAGTAATTTTACCTCTTTTGGAAAAACAAACACTTGTGCTATGATATTTCCTACATCAGAAATTATTCCACACATTGTCACTGCTACTCCTTATTAGATATGATCTGTCTGATTTACTTTTTACTATTTTTAGCAGTAACAATTGGACTAGGAAGTACAGTTGTTATTTCTGTCTGATCTACATTTCGAATGTACTCTGGCTGGAAATAGTATCAGTTCATAACTGAATAATAGTAACATTAGTTTGGTTAAAAGTAATTGCTTTCGCCAGCTATTTTCTGGCTTCCTGAAAGCTTGATGAAAGTGATATTTCATGAACTTTGCATCCATCAACTTCTGCCATTTCATTTTTCAACCAATTGGATTGATGCTTCTTCTGGAGCATTGAGGTGTATTCATAAGCTAGATTCCTTGTTTGGACTTGTTAGACCATAATAAATTTTCCATGATTTGATGAGAAATTCACAAAATAATAGTTCTTCTTTATCTGAAAATACTTCATGGCTTCCAAACTTATTTGTCCCTACTACTTTAATGCTATGCATTGAGTCACTTTCCTCCAAAGCTCCAGATTGTACATTTAACTTTGATTTCAGACTATTAATCTTCTGTTTAACATTGACTGTTTTAAGTGTTATTTATTTGCTGCTTTTCTGATTGGCATGCTTGTCTCTTGAATTTTTTAAAAGCATTTTTAACATCTTGCTCAGAAATGCTGCAACATTAAGGTTTCCTTATGTCTGAACCATCGTGAAAAAACCAGGAAGTTGTAAATTTTCTCAATTAATTATAGTAAATTTATATCCAGGTGAAATTAGAGTGGACCTGTCTATACTAACCCTTATGGTATATCATTATGTAGTGCCCACTATCCCAATATACACACTAGAAGAATATGCCATAAAAATTATGCATGTCCAACTATCGTTATTAATTTCTTCTGCAATAATAGGAACTTATATGAAATTACTCAACTTAGAAAATAAAAATGAAAATTTTAATTTGAAATAGTTGAAAAATGCTTTGTTTTGCAACAGATGACTTCAGTTCTTTCTAGTGATCCAATTCCCAAAGAAACAGTTCCATACAATAAAAACTGTTAAATATTCTTGCTGCCAAACTTCAGATTCCCCCCTCTCCCCAGAATTTCTCTCCTAAAAATGCCGGAAAATTTTAACGTCTACATTAACTCCACATTTTCCTTCGCCCCCCCCCCCCTCGCAATAAATATCATCAGTATTGTAGCTTTAAAATGTGGAACAAGTCAAAAGTTATACAAAAATATACATAGCAAGCATATTAATTCAATTTACAATTATAAATACTTCATCAGTTGAGTAGGAGTACGAGTATGCAGAAATTTTGTTAATTCTGTTCTGAACATTTTCTCTTGACCCATCAAAAAAAAAAAAAATAGATCGTGCATTGAAGACCATAATACATTAATAGTGAACTCCGTTTTTTTATAACAGAGGGTAGATAGAAATCTGATTTGTGTCTTCTTTTAAAATTATGATTAGTAATAAATACATATACCTTGGTTTTTAATATAAAGAATGTACCATAATCACAAAGTGGGTTAAAATTTAAATTCTTCTGTTATCAGTAAAAATGCTTCAGTTTCCGACATTTTATAAGTGTTATATTACTTTTTTTACATTCACTGTACCACTAAAAGTTATGTCATGTTTTGATGATGTGGCATCTTGATATTCCATAAAATTATATGCATTTTATCCTACCTTCTCCCCTTTGTTCAGTGTCTTGCTCTGCACATAACATATTATGGCCTTCTTTGTTTGTAATCAATTATAATTATTTAATTTTATGGGAAGTTACAAACACATGCAAGATTTTACAAAGCACCGAAATTTAATTTAATTTAAAGAAACGTAATAATACTTTTTGTTCAGTATATAATCTTTAGTAATTTGATGTTTACTTATAGGTTAATATTTTACAGTCGTCTGTTTCTAATGTATTTGCATTAGTTTCCAGTAATTCAGCAGAAACTATAATTAATTGTTAAATGAACGCTCTTCACATTGTTACCTTTATTTCACTTGCAGTAATTCACTATGTTTGTCACAGTTGAGGCATTTTTTGCACAACATTGTATGTTCATAAGTGAAAGTACAGACATGCTTTGAGTACATTAAAACATGATGGACCAACCATGAACATACCAACCTAAATATATGAATTAATGTACATCGATTTAACGTGATTTACATTATATATAGTCAATTACTCAGGGGAAGACAAGTGCTGAGTAAGAAGAAAGGGTGATTAATAGATAACATGTAATACTTGTACTACTAGTAAGTGGAAACATTTCCGCTTACTAGTAGTACAAGTATTGCACTATTATCGTAACATTATCTATTAATCACCCTTTCTCCTCACTCTGAACTCGTTTTCTCCTGAGTCACCGACAGTACCTATGTCTGAAACATAGTAGTTGGTGAGATATATTGATGGGCAAACTTTTAAATGGAGACAGGCATTATACATATTTCTACATTTTAGAACAATGTCGTATACATAATTGTACTTTGGTGCTGTTCACACGCAATTTACTGAGGTTACCCATATGGATTCCATGGACTATACGACAGAAGTGTATTCATGTTGTGACCATTCACCTTCATACTAAGCCCAGGAAATATTATCGGTGTTAAGGATACAGTTATTATTACTAATTTTTTTTGTTTTGCTTTTTGTTGTTTACCAGATGGATAATCACAAAAAAAACAAAATACAGTAAACACAATCTATATGAGAGAAACAGAGTATTGCAGTACAAGTCAACATTTTTCCACAATTCTAGATACAATAGGGTACCAATAATACAGTACAGTATTGATATGGTGAGTTGCAGTTTACACAGGCTGTGTTGTGGTATCCAGGAGGTGCTGTGTTAAAGATCTGATGTAGCACATCAAGTTAGAGACAGTCAAAATTCTTGAATAAAATTCTTGGTTAAAAAGAATAAAAATTTTTTAGTAAAAAACAAAAATTTCTTGAGTAAACCTGAAATTTTTACCCTGTATTATTAAATTATTATGTTGCTTAAGATAATTGACAATTATAATTATATATTCAAAGTTTTACGTTGGCAACAATTCTAAGATATTTAACATTCAAAGCTGTATGCAGACAACAGTTCTAAGTTTGTCGTAAGGTGTCTTCTTCTATTTGTTAGCACACACGAGAACTGTGAAAAAAAAAAACGTTCACAGTCAACATTAGAAACTGGAACCCATATAGCTTGGAGTGCTCCGTCCACAAAATCACTGTGATCTTCACGTAACGTTAGCAAACCTTCTTACACTAAAAGTTCAGGACTATTTTTACTATGTCCTTCAGTTCACTGTATGTATGTACTGCTACATCAGGTGATAGATTCTTTAAGATTGGCACCTGATCAAAGAGAGGTTTCAAACTGCTTTCAGTTGCATCAAACCGTTTATGAACCATTTCAACTCACCATATAGTGCCAGCATTCCAAACCTTGTGCATTTTTCAAACAGAACTTTTCCAAATTTAGATAATGTATTTACTAATTGCTGAAAAATTGCGTCTTTTCGCGAATAATAACAGAAAATATGCTAAATTCGCAAGTCACAGGATTTTTGCTACTTTTCGCGAGTTGAAACGTGTAATTATATGTTATTTTTTATGTGAACCATGTTTTAAACTATGTTTATTTGGTTTTTAGGTTTTTTGCTATTTCATGAGTCACGAATTTTGACTGTCTCTAAATATAGTATACAGAACTGCAAGATGTTCAAATATTTCCCCCGTCAATTTCTCCCCACCTGTTAGACTTTGGACATAGATATATAGAATATTTTTATTTTATTTTAACCAAAATCATATTATTCTGAGATATTTTACATTTCTCCTAAGAAACTCTGTATACAGCACAGTATTAACTGATGTTCATTATTATTTGACTGATTGGTACTTCAATATAAAAAAAAAAGTTATTTAATTCTGTTTAAATTATACATTACATGAATGGTATAATTGTTTTTTTTTAATAATCCATCATTTAAAATCTGCATAACAGTATGTATTTATTGCAGTGCATGGAAGACTGGTGTATTACAAAATAGTTGTGATCAGTTATGTACAACGAAGCTTACGTGCAGCTGTGTTTGTGAAGATGATGCAGCTACAGTTGAAGTCATGTTTGTTTTCCATTGCAGTTTTTATTTAGACTGGAATTTAGTGAATACACTTATATTACATTACAAAGAAGTACGAGAAATTAAAGTGGAGGAGATTATGGAAATCTACAAAAAGAACACAGTGCTCCTGTTTAAGTAAGAAAATAAAAAAAGTGGTGGGTCCTTATTAATTGAATTACAAAACCTATTTCTTTACAAAGAACCTCCTTCAAGATATTAGTTTTTTTTTTTTTTTTTTTTTTTTTTTTGTATACATTTTTGTCCTTGATTTGAAGTTGTGATGAGATTAAATTTGAATTAATATGGTTTAGAATATCTTCTCAGAAATCTTATTAGCGTCAGTTTAAGAATTACGGCATCACTGTTATTCACAAAGCTGATATTTGCTGTCTGCTTCATTTTAAGAAAGATGAAGGAATATTGTGAATAAGACTACAAAAGATTCATCTACTTAACTAAATTCTTAGAAGAGCTCTGTTATGTTCAAATGCAAATTGGAGTTGTCTACTTTTAATTAATTTTATATTGACTGATATTAAAATTAAAATGAATTTTCTGTATATAATTGTCAATTAGCTTTAATAAATTTAATGAACTGTTCATTCTGAAGATTGTTAAGCTGGTTGCTCCCATTTGCCCTCATCCAATATATATGTCACATATTAAAATATAGATTTCAATGGAGACAGACGAAGTGATGTTGCAGACCATTCAAATTGTATTCATAGTTATTTAATCACTTACAGTCATTCCACATGCAGCTCCATTCTTTTATCCAGTGCAGTATACAATAAATTCTATTTCATAAATTACCTTACATGATTGGTTTTAGCAGCAATACAACATTGCATGGAGAATGTGTTCCTGTGTTTCCCCAACTAATTTTCTGTAGGCTTATCATGTAACAGGAGTGAAGTCTTATTCTGTGTTATGTGTTTAATATCTTTACAGGAAGATATATTAAGGTAAGTAACTGATACTGAGGACCGGTTTCACCAAGCTTCACTAAGGTTTTAATGATTCATTAATTTATTTAATGGTTCATTAAATCATTTTTGTAGCTCACCAAGCATCTTTAGCCTAACAAACCAGTAAAGCTATCATTAAATTTAGTGATAGAAATTTCCGTCTTTAAATTTTTAATGATTCAATACAAAATGTCGGAATGTTTCGACATTAGAATTGTTATATCTGGAACTGCTCGAAAATTAAGAGTCAAATGGAGGTAATGTTAACCATTTAAGAAACGATCATTTTGAAATTTGAATGAAACCAAAATTCACGAAAGGTACCACGTCACGAAGATCATGGTACTCAAACTTTTAGAAGAAACTGATCATAGGTTAGAATATCATAGGAATGGCCGAGACAAAGTTGAAACTAGTCAACTAGGTAACATACAACTGAGTTTTTATTTTAACACATGAAAGTGGTTATTATAACTACAGACCTAAGAAATATTAGTAAATGAATACATAATGTGCATTCAAACATAACAAAACTTAATTGGTATATTAACTTTCATTTAATTAGAATTAAATTTACTCGCACACATTGAACATCTACCTTGAAAATAGTTATTTAACACAGCATATTTGGTATCAAGTTTTTATTTTCTTTCAGCTCTGCAACTATACTCCACAGTATAGTAAATTCATAAATCTTTAATTTTTTTCATTCTGAATCACAGATTTCAAGAATATTATCTATACCTAAATTGCAGTTATATTTATATGAAATACCATACTCCCTCAAATGAGGTCACCACTGTAATCAGAAATGCAATAATTACAAAGCTATAATTATGGGGGAAATAATAATAGTAATATTTCCCTCTGATTGAGGTTCTGGCTGATTCATACATCTATTATCAGGCAGTACATTTCACTTGACGATCTGTGTCATAGGAAGAACAATTGTTTGTATGGATCTGAAGTCTGATTAGGGTTACATGTAGCTAATCGGCGATGTATACAATGGAGGGGGAAAGGAACTGGCCACCCTACCCCATTATCTCTTGGCCTAGTTGCCTCATAAGTGCTGCCTTGTTGGTATGACTTGTGAGGTTCAGATCCGTCTTCAGACAGTTAACTAAACAACAATAATAATAATAATAATAATAATAATAATAATAATAATAATAATAATAATAATAGTACTTTTCCTCCATTTACTATTATTTTGTAACCTCTTTTCTTCATTGTTGGTCTGCATGCAAATGATGTAGCAGGTACTGTCTTAGTAAAAAGTTTTGTTGCATAGTCCCAGAAATGAGGCAGTGTGCATGAGCAGAGGAGGAGCGATCTGATTCACAAGAGAATGACTAGTTGTGTGTCATCCCTTAGTAGTTAGAACAAGTTCCAGGAAAAAGAATTCCGCGTAAATAAGTAGTGCAGTAAAAAACTATTAACAAATTGAGAAAAAAAATGCATAACAGTGAGATCGAACACACAATCGACTGATTCGGAAACAGGCACTCTGTTCACTAGACTAAAACTGTCCGTGAAAACATTCTGTATGAATCAATGCAATACTCCAAGATATGACTATCACGAAATTGGACATTAACTTGATTTACTTGAAATTAATTAGACACGGTTAGCATTATTTGTGGAAATATGTTTTGCCCTGTGACTTATAAAGTAATGAGATGTGAAAATTGTTATTCCTTAACTATATGTAACTTAAATCTTTATTAATATTTTATTATGTTTAATAGTCACACTGTTCACTAAAGGTCAGAGCACACCGGACTCTATACTATACAGCAATATACTTTTGTGCGATATTAAGCTAGCAATAAGATATGAACATGCGCACACTAGATGCTATAATAATGCTTCATCAGAGATATGTTCTATAAGATAGCCAAGAGTGATTGTTATTATTTGCACTGGCTTCAAAACAGAAGCGGAAGAACTGGAATTCATGAAATTTATAATAGTGTTCTTTCCAAAGGAAATTTAATTTCCCAGCAGGATAATCACACTGCCATAAACGTTCAGAGATGGTTCATGGGAAGGCCTGAAAAAGAAGATGATGGACAAATATCGTGACAACCCCCCTCAAAATCCAGGTCAATTGTGGAATCAAGTTCTGGCTACCTGGGGAGATCTTGCTGAAGACCAGAACTATTTCTGCGATTTGGTGGACTCAGTGCCCCAAAGATGCCAGGCGGTGATAGATGCAGGTGGCATATGGAGAAAATATTAGATCCACATGTGTATTTTTTATTTAATTTGTTTATCTTTGTTTTATTTCTGTAAGAAAATTGATCTCCCAAGAGTTTTTTTTTTTCCTAGTCAAGCCAGAGTTCGAAAATAATTCGTTCCTCTATAAAAAAAATGAAGAGAGGTAATGTGTACAAAAATTAGTTACGTTAATAAAAAAAAAAGTCTATTTGGTCGGAAATTGAACACGGGTCCCCAAGACCACAAGCCAGCACGCTGCTGTTTGCTCCACCAGAGAGTCATTACGTAATCAGCGTGACAAGACACTTATAACTGCTCGGCTTGAAGTCTATGGAGGCAGCATACATATAAATATACTCGTGTAAATCGGGGTCAAAGCTTCACTGTGGTTTCATAGAAAGATGTTCTGATATAATTATGAAAAATTCATGGATCACACTTATTTATCCATAATGAGCCATTACTTACTCTTCATTAAATGTTAAGAAAAAATGGTTGGTGAACAGTTTGCATTTTATTGGATCAAATATTTTAATGTTCACTAGATAATGTTTCATTTGGATTGATTTACTGAAGCTTGGTGAAACCGGCCCTGAGAGTTGTAAATATCTTTCTTTCAAACACTTTTTAATATAAAGGACTTTCATTTCAAAACTTCCCAGTCTACTATTTAAATTGAATTCAATTTGAACAAAAAAACATGTCAGTTTAGATATTGAGGGGGGGGGGGAAGTCTGAAGCCAGGCTTAATTGCATTTTAGATTTCACCCCCCACCCCCACTGAAATTTCAAATGGCACCCCTATATTTTTATACTTAAATATGAAAGAGCATTCAATTGTTTATACACCTCATTCATTTAACTGTTGTTACTGTTGATTAGAGCTGAAGCTACAAATACCATTTAACATTTCTTGTAATAGTTGTATTCGTGTATTAAATTATTCTAAAATGGTGTATACCCTTCAAAAGAGAACAGAAATCATATTTATTTATGGAGCTGAAAACTGTTGTGCTCGTAGAACTACTAGAGCTTTCAACGAGAAGCATCCTGAGAAAAACGTAAGTCATCGATATGTCAAATCTAATACGGAAATTTGAAGCAACTGGTTCTGTGTGCAATAAAGCAAATAAATGGCCAACCTAGACAACTCGATGAAACTTCGCAAATTGAAATACTAGGTCATTTCATTAATGAACCTACCACATTCATTCCAAAAGTAGTTGTGACAACATTTCGGTTGGTTCTACACATAAAGTGCTGAAAATCGAACAAATTTTTCCCCTACAAAATACAAAGTCACCAACAAGTCAGCGAAGACGATTTCGAAAGAAGAGTAGAATTTTGTGAACAGATGCCTCAGAGAATTGAAGATGATCCAAATTTGACACAAAATATTTGCTTTAGTGATGAAGCGACTTTTTTCTTAAATGGGTTTGTAAACAAATACAATTGTAGGTACTGGGACATTGAAAATCCTCATGTGTTTCGTGAAGATAATACCCAGTTTCCTCAGAAGATCAATGTGTGGGCTGGAATTTTTGGGGACGATGTTGGACCGATTTTAATTGAAGAAAACCTGACTGGAGAATTGTATCTGAACATATTAGAAAATGTAATTGATCCACTTATCACACTGTCGTTAGAGAACCAAGTGAATGAAGGAAACTTTGTGTTGGACGAACAAAATTTGCATTTTCAACAGGATGGAGCTCCCTCACATTATGCAGTACCTGTGTGACAATGGCTGGATAGAAGATTTCCTGGAAAATGGATTGGTAGGAGAGGAGCTGTAGAATAGCTGGCAAGATCTCCAGACCTGACACTGCTTGACTTCTTCCTATGGGGTCATTTGAAATTAGTTGTTTATATTTCTCCACCTGAGAATATTTAAGAACTAAAAAATAGAATAACCCAAGAATGTAATTGGATTAGTAAGGAAATACACCAAAACATTCACGAGGAGTTCCAAAATAGATTGTGTTACTGTTAACCAACAATGGAGCACATTTTGAACACTTGATTTAGTGCAAAATAAACTGTTTCTTGTTAGGCAAATGATGTGAAATAAATGAATGAGGTGTATAAACAATTGAGTGCTCTTTCATATTTAAGTATAAAAAATATAGGGGTGCTATTTGAAATTCCAAAGTGGAGGAGACTGGGTGTGGGGAGTGAAATCTAGAATGCAATTAAGCCTGGTTTCAGACTTCCCCCTCAATATGTAAAGTGACGTGTTTTTTTAATTCAATTTAAATAATTAGTTACTTAAACTGGAAAGTTTTGAAATGTATGTTAATTTACATTCACACAAAGCCTGAAGAAAAGTGCTTTATTAGCAAGTTTTTGAAAATTGAACATATAATACCATAATTACTTAGAATCATGTTCTGGACTCTCAGAGAAAAGGTCCTATAGCGATTAATAATGTATGTCAAATGTGTGGTATTGGTCTTAGCTTTGCCTAGGGGTCCAGCATAAAATCAAATGCATATAGACACTTGGCTGTTATAACTTCTTTAATTATTCATTTTTACACATATTCCACATCAATGTATGTGCCCACCATTTGCCTCCTAGACAGCACACAATCTTTTAGAATAAGAGTTTAATAGTGTGATAAAAATATTTGTATCCCATTCCATTTTTTTATTTATTTGTATATTGGCACAGTTCCGTCACATAACTTTAATTAGAGCAGGATTTTATGTACCAGTAATTAAATATTCTGTTCTTATGTACATAGCTATAAGAAAAGCTAAAATGTCGGCGAATCACACTAAAGGGATCATTATTCCAAAGTTTTAAGTTACATATTTTGGCGCATAATAAATATTTAGGCATATGTTAGGTATATATTTTGGAACAATATACATTTTTTCCACCAATTTTCCCTTTACTTAATTCATAAGTTATACGTTTGAAAATTGTTTATAAAGCTTGTCCCTTCGTCTCTAATGCATAAAAGTAATTTAATAATTGAAAATAATAATGTATTCTGTCAAAAAATGGACATTCCTTTGCCATTCTAACAGTTTGTGCCTAAGCATGTGCAGTATGTATGTGCTTTGATCCTGGTTGAGTGGAAGAGAAGGCCTGATGGCCTTAACTCTGCCAGGGAAAATAAAACTTATTATTATTATTATTATTATTATTATTATTATTATTATTATTATTATTATTATGTTATAACTGGAACTTGGAAAATTCAGGTGGCCCAAATTTTCTTTCTGGGTCTCATTTTCATATTACATAAAATCTGGCTCTACTTATCATTAATCTACAATGTTTAGTTGACTAACGTTTTTGCCCCTCCATTACTGAGCATCATCAGGTCATTTATTATGTTGTGTGTTGAAACTGTTCTAAAGTTACTTGAACACTATTAAAATATAAGATATAAATCCAAAGTTAAAAGTACATGTGTCTAGTGGCATTCAGTATTAATTAAAATACATTATTATTTGTTTTGTTCGTTGATTATATACTCAGTCAATTTTATTTTATAATTATATAACGATAAAATTCCAAAATCCGAATTATTCAGGGTATTATTAAAGTTAATAACCACGTTGTTGTTCAATATTGTCATTTTAAACATATGTTACATAGATTCACTTAAAAATGCTGCCATATGCCTGAACTCCAACTGTGAATGATTTGGATTTTGGAATTTTATCACTACATAATCGTAAAATAAAATGTACTGAGTATATAATAAATAAACAAAACAAATATTGTATTTTTTCTAATAGTATTGAGAGATTCACTGTCTATTTTACACAATCACTTGTATAATACTACATATTACAGTAGAATCCCTCTTAACTGGCACCAAAGGGACCAGGATAGTTTCGGATATAAGATTTTGCCGATAATTGAATAAATAAGGTATATACAAAAAAGTTCTTATTTCATGGTACGAAATGTTGAAACTGCAGGCATGTGAAGCTTATTTCTCTATCACTTTTGCTCGTAACTGAATAAATATAAAAACAGTGCTAGCGATAAATGTAAAAGTCCAGGAAAATTTTCTCAGTATCCTTTAAAATACGATATTTTAGAATTTTCAGCAGATGAAAGAGTGTACTAAACGGGATGATGAGTGTATTAAGTGGTGGATTTTACATGGTTTTAGATAGGGATGTCAAGGAACTGGACGAAAAGAGCATATAATGCGGGATAGCATAACAAACGGGCATATATTATTGAGGTTTCACTGTATTTTGAATAGTTTTCCAGAAAAATGTGCATTTTAAAATACGTGAATTATGAGATCGTGCAACACTATATTCAGTGTGTTGCTCTGAACAACCCCTTCACCTGGCTTGTTCTGAATAGGGAAATGGAAGGTCATAGCCCTGTATATTGTTTTTAAAAGATGATATATCATTTAATTTTTAATTTAATTAAACTGTGTTAGAGAACTGAGAGTGAACACTGCTCATTTCACATTAAACAAAATATTGGAAAATTGAAAATAAATTACAACTTAATTTTAATTAAATGTTCAGAGAACACAAACTATAAGATACACTTATTTCAAAATAAATTTAAAAGAGTAAGAAATATTTCTACAGTCTTGTTTCAATTGAATATTGTAGAGAACGAAAACAATGATGCTTATAAAAACAATATTTTAAAATATTTAAAACTTTACAGGTAAAAATAAAAATACAATACCGGTATGCTTATTTCGTAGGGGTTAGGTACAGCTTACAGCAGTAAAATTTTGGAAATATTCAACATTTTTTTCCTCAATTACTGTATCTTGAACAATAATGAAAATTAGTATGTGTAAAACACTGTCCTGCTATAAGAAAAAAATATTTTTACGATTTAAACAAATTATTTACAATTATTTTTTCAAAATTCGTTTCACTGTGCGTTTCCCACATCACTCAAAAACTATCCAACGTTCTGTGATGAAATTTTTTTGCATGTCATATCTACAATATGATGCAAAATTACTTCTCTACCTTTGATAGATTGTCTGATAAAAAATTAATTAATTAAAAAAAATGGTCAAATATCAGTATTGTCTATTACACAAAATAAAAAAAAATATATATTATTCATTAAGGAATGTAGTTGAAAGAGCATGTTATTGTAAATATGAGTTTCAGCAATAAAATAAGAGAGAGAAAACATGAAAAAGTGAACAAGTTTTTGAGTTATGAGAGGAACGCTTCATTACTGCACAATGAACTGCCAACATTTTGAATTTTGAAAAAAAAAATAATAATAATAATTCTTTTCATATAGCAGAAGGACAGTGTTTTATACATACCAATTTTCATTATTGTACAAGATACAGAAATGGAGGGAAAAAATGTTGCGTATTTCCAAAAATTGTACTGCTGTAAGCATTTTAACATGCAGAGGTGCAAAGGAGTTTACACATAAATTTTTAAAACCAGCGCCAACACAAGCAAACATCCGACTTTGTCAATAAATTTCGAAGAACAGGAAATGTCGATGAGTCATGTTCTGGTAGACATTCTATGCCCAAGCAGATTGCAGAACGTATTCGAGAAATCATCGAGAAGGGCCCTCAAGTATCGGGTCGTCATTTAAATAACCAGTTAGATATGCCAAGATCAACTGTTTTGAAGTTCAACTAAAAAAGCAACTTATCACATTCAGGTGTTGCACAAACTTGATGACGAAGATTATGCAGCTCGTAGGCAGTTTGTTATGATTTAATTGAAGCCAAGGCCAAAAGTAAATGTACTGTATGACTTGAGTTCATAAAAACCACTGTTTCTGATCCTTTATTTTCACGGAAGCTCCCAATACAGGTAACACTTAACCTGGACATGCGGAATAATTTCTTGAGTCTTATCTATAGCAGGATAACATTATTGACATAATTTTCTTTTAGCAGGATGGAACACTCCCTCATTTTACGATAGGTGTGAGAACATATCTCAACCAACGCTTTTCTAACTGATGAATAGGCAGAGATTCAACACAAGTATGGCCATGGCCATCACGTTCACCTGACTTGACGTCCTTAGACTTTTTTGCGTGGAGGTTATCAAGTCAGGCGTGTACAAATACAAAGTAAGAAATCTACAGGACTTGAAGAATCGAATTTCAGAAGCATCTGCAGTGAACTCTGGCAACATGCTTACAAATGTCTTTAGGGCTTCATTCAAATGTTGGACACAATGCTGTGAAATGGATGGCGGTCATGTTAAATTACGATGAATTAGATATGTATACACCATAACAAAAGCCCTATATACAGTTCATGTCCGAATAACCATTATTTCATTAAAATGGATCGAGACTTTATGTCCACTCTGTCTGTATATTTTTAAACTCTTCCAATTTAATTTTAATTAAATATTTGGTGAACACAGGCAATAAGAAAAGTTTATTTTACATTATACAAATCTAATTAATGATTTAAAAAACTCTGTTTGTCATACTGCAAGAATTTTCTTCAGACAATTAGAAATAGTTTCCTCCCACTTTCGTTTTTAAAGTGGTAGCCAGTAAACTTACATACAAGAAATCAAATTTCCCGAACCGTCTTTAAAAACAATTGTGTGTGTTAAGATTACAGTTCTCATTTTCTCACTCTTCGTCTCGAATACGCCAACTGTTCAAAGTACTGAGCCTATGTATATCTATCTGCCTTTCTCCAGGCAATAATCTTTACAGCGTTGTCAAAGTGCATTACCTTTTGAAATTGCTTTGCAATATTAAATTCACTGGAGAAACACTTCTAGCACATAATCACATTAGCGCTCATACCCTAAGAACATTGGTTTAACTTTGTTTAGAGCTTTGATCTTAGAGTTATAAAAACAATTCCATAACCTTGAGAAAGTACATCTATTCAAGTCCATCGTTTCATTATATAGATATTCCTGCTATTTTTTACTCCGACTGATACACCATCCTCAGATTATACACTGTTTTTCTTCCATACTGCCCCCTCATTTAACACTACTTACTCGATTAACACACACTATACTTCCCCTTCTTCTCTCCGCACTTCCTCTTTCCCCAGTCTCTTCTTTCGTTGATTCAACATTCTTATTCCTCTTCTGCCTTCCAACTTCAAGATCTGACTTCATGTGAGACTCTGCTAATTCCCCCACTTTTCTGCATTTTCGCACTTCTGACTTGACCTTGGGGTGATGCCATTATTACTGATCACATCCAGGTGCCTATTCCCCTCTCTTCAGCTTTGCTCTTTTCAACCTCCTCCTCTCTCTCTCTCTCTCTTTTTTTCTTCCTGATGACATAGACGCCTATGAGTTTGTTGTCGCCTGATTGAAATTTGCTGACATTGTTGATTTCTGCAGCCATCCTTCCATTGCAATCTCATGTATCCCTGCCTTCATGCCTTCCGCAAGTTCACTCTTTCTTTTCATTGAACTTTTATTTAAAATCCCTCTTAATTTCTCCTTTATCACTGTTCTTTTTCTTTTATTAAATTCTCACCATTTGCCGACTGATTTATCCTTTCAAAGCAAAATTCCACGTCGAATAATTCACCATTACGATAATTTTCAATTTATCTTTAACTAATCTTGTGTAATGTCCATTATTCCTAGCTGCTTTCATAAAAGGCACTAACACTTTTCTTCTATGCCTCACTTCGTATTCAAAATCTTCCTCTATACTAATATTCGAGTTTTCTAATGCTTTCTTACTGGCCATAATCTTGTCCTTGATTCCTGTACCTGGAAGGGCACTGATTCAGTGCACACCCAAGACCCAATCCTTATGGAAGGCGTTGAAAAAGTGCCTTCCACGAGGTCTAGTAAAACCTTACCAAACCCTCAAGATAAGGAAAAGGGAAAGAGGCCCTTACTTTCGGGAGTCGAAAAAAGAAGCAAGAAGTTTCAGTGGGAGGCTGTGCAGGCGGGAGAGGCGATGAAAGTTGCAACTCATCTCTGTGGGTGCTGGGGCTCTGCTTCATCCTTCAACCTCTGAAAGACTTGAGAAACAGGAAACTGTAAGTCAGGCTTCAGTAGCAAGGCAAATGCCAAAGGCAAGAGATCGTGTCATAGTGGTATAGAGGCACAACATGCTACTAAATGGCTACGAGGAGGCATGGGAGATCTATGGATCTCTTATGCACAATCCTTGGCAGGACTTACTCCCCTCCAGTATGCTGTCTTTCGAGAGAGCAGGAAGGAGAGGAGCAGCTCCTGGATTTCTCGGATGCTGTGTGGGAGGTCGTAAACAGGGTGCCCAAGGACACCATCCTGCCCAGGTTCGAATCTACCAAATTGTGGAGGGAATGCCTACTATTCACTTGCGCGGATGAAGAGTTCAAGGAGGGATTTTATGGGCATATCAGCCATATTAAACCTTGGACAGAAGTTAACCTGGTAGCAGTGGAGGCCTCGAAACATCTTAAGTTACAAAAACCAATGCTCTGGACCTCGGGAAGGCACTCAGGGTACAGGAAAAACTAAATCAGGGTCTGGTTCATTGGTATCAGCAAGAGTACGAAGAAATATACATCATCAAATATATAGCACAAGAAAATGGATACAACCTCAACATCATAAAAAAGACAAAACATAATTACAAGAAACAAAAAAACACAATACAAACATATCGTACAAACATACGAAAAAAAACACAGACGCACACACACACATGCACACAATCGCATCTTCATTTAGGAAATCAAATTACTACATTTGCATACAGAACACAAAACATCTCAATACACAAACAGAATAAACAGATACAACCTGACAGGAATATACAAATTATCATTCAATAGTTGTAACAACTTCTACATCGGACAGACAGAGATCTTTTCAAACACATACAAAGAACACATCACTGCAATAACCAAATCACACATCTCTACATATGCAGAACACATCACAAACACCAATTACACCTACAGCAATATAGAAACAGAGGAAATCCTACATATTTAACCGAAAAAAATAGAAATTAAATAATTACACTACAACAATACGAAATATACAGATACAGAAAAAAATCCACAACATGTCCTCAATACACAATTAAATTTCAGAACACACACCCTATTCGACTCCACACTATCACACACAAACGCAACCCCAGCAAAACAACTGAAGAAACCAGAAGACGCAAGGACCTCACTAGTTCTGAGGATGACCAACAAGAAGTCTAATCTCGGCAACTGGGTAATTAACCACTTAATTTTCTTTAACACTGGAAAGTTGTTAGTATGACAAAATTCTTAAGTAAAATTATACGCGTGGATTTCACATAGAGCTTGGAATGTAGGAAATTCAAGCTTTTCCTTTCTGGATTTTCTTTTTAGAATACAGTATTTTAGATCCATGGCAAGTTGAATCAGCAGATACGGAGAGAAAGCTGTATTACTTTAGTTCAATTGTTGGAATAAAAATCCACAGGTTTGGCTCTTTATTTATATCTTTTTCGAGGCATACATTTTCGTCAATAGTGCTCATTCATGACTTGTCCATATTTATACTCGAGAAATAATAATATCTTTATTTTTATCAGTTCATGCTTTTAATAATTTTATACCATAACAGTGATCAAAAGAGAATGGAGAAAGTTACACAATGCAGAACTGCATGCATTGTATTCTTCACTTAACATAATTAGGAACATTAAATACAGACATCTGAGATGGACAGGGTATGTAGCACGTATGGCTGAATCCAGAAATGCATATAGAGTGTTAGTTGGAAGACCTGAGGGAAAAAGACCTTCGGGGAGGCCGAGACGTAGATGAGAGGATAATATTAAAATGGATTTGAGGGAGGTTGGATATGATGATAGGGACTGGAATTAATCTTGCTCAGGATAGGGGCTGGCGGACTTATGTGAGGTTCCTTAAAAGCCATTTGTAAGTAAGTAACAGTGATTAGGTTATAATCAACTCATATTTCATGAATAGTACTTTGATGTTTAGTTTAATATGTTGTATGTTCTTAATTTAATAACAACAATTTTACTAGGTTTATCTAAAATAAAAATTCCCAAACCCAAAATAATGTGGATATAATATTAAAAGATTTTATGGTAAACACCTACACCAGTGCCAAGAGTTGAAACTTTTCTTGAATAAAGTATCCGAGGGAAGGGAGCAATGGCTATGATCTTTGTTCTTTAAAGGATTGTAGGTTCGAATCTACATTACAGATTGCAACAGACTAAGAAAAATACATTTATTGATTAACTGAATACTTTATGGTTTGTGAATAATATAACACATATAATATATGTACAGATATTATATATCAAGACTTTGGCAGATTGAAATATACGTAAATTTGGAAATATATATATTTATATTTATGATGAGAAAATATATTTATGTATATGTGATTATTTCATTTAACAATACAGTACATATAATGTAAACAATCTATATCTACAAAAAGAAACATTCTTAAACTACCGTCATTTCAAATATAAAAATGACAAAGCAACAGATGAAAGAGGAACTAATGTTAACATAGTACAAAATTATTTATAAAGCTGTAAGCGATTGTTCTGAACTGCAGCCCTTCTAATGGAAAAAACTGACAATAGCACTAGGAGCTGCTTGGAAGTACTTCCTTGCAATATACATCCTCTGACATGGAAAATGGTCACTTTCCTGTAGCGTGAATTTGTCATTTGGGTTATGAGATTCACACAAGGAAATAATAAGCAGCGAGGTCCGAGGATGAAGTCAAGTCATAGCAGTGACGTATCTGTATGTCACGAAATTACGTATTTTCTACGAAGCATACACGATAGTTACTGAGCTATTCCAAGATGGGACTTAGTCTGTGAACAGCGACCAATTTCCGTGTCAAAGAGTGTACATTATATCCCAGGACTGCCTATAAGAGGATACAGACAGCTGAGATGCACAATCTATGGCACATGTATTACATTACATTGCTTAAACTTTCATGGTTTTCCATCTGTTCCTTATAAATTATCAAAGACTAATTAAGAAGACGTCATACAAAAGAATTGTGACTGCCAAGAGAGTCTATACGAAATAGACATTGACCCTTGCTTTGTTAGCATGTTAGAATTGTTGCTTTTATGAACACATACATTGTAGTTCACACAAATCCATAAGAAAGTAAAATAAACACATATCTCTCTTTTGTCAGTTATTGAATACAAATAAAATTCTTACATTTCATTTTACATAATTCCACAATAACAGTAGAATATGTGCCCATGTCTTGAGTTGTGCACCCTATTTTGTAGTGCGATTTTATTCTGAAAGTAACTTAAATATATAAAAGGTTTCTAACAGATTATATAATTCCATTGTGTAATATTAATTTCTACATAGACTTACAAATTTTCGATGTAGATTACTCTTGATGGAAATATTTAAGTTAAAAAGTGAACCATTTTCACTCAACTCTTATATATCTATAAAATAGAAAATGATAAACAAAGGCAAAGGCTTTGTGCAAATATTTATGAATGTGGTATTTGTATAACTTTAATTGTTATTTACATATTAGAATCCTGGCCATTTAAATGCCAGAAGAGATATGAAGTGGCTGGTATTTTAGTTAAGAGTCATCAATACAGTCTGAACTTAAATGCAAAGTGTATGTCGTGCATGTTCTCCTATTCTCACAAAAACATGCATACTTGACTGAGATTTGCCCAATTGGAATATAGATTTATTAAAAAGCATCATTTTGCTATACACAGATGATTACTCAAAGAAAAATTGGGCAGTCATACTCTGTTCCGTTTCTATTTCTGATTATGGGTAACATTTTGTGGTAGTACAGAAAGAACATTTTGACAATCTGAAGCATTTTTAATGGCAGACGTAAAAGTTTCACAGAAGAAAACATAATTATTTTAATCCCCTTATTGAATAATATACCGTAGAATAAGGTAGCCTAAATTTACATGGGAATGGTGTCTGTCCTATCATCATCATCCATCCTCGTTGTAGTCGTCATTACTATCATTCTTCACGAATGAAGATCAGGTGATCCATTTTGACAAGCAAAAATACATGTTGTTATGAGTTGTTTCAAACATTTTCCTAATCACTCAATCTTATTGTAATTAGGTATAGACTATTAATTACCATATATTTTCAATAATTCCTTAAAATCACATTGAAAATTTGTACCCAAACTGAACATGAATATAGTTAAACCATAAAATGGAGAAAGAAAAATATTCAGACAATTGCATATCAGTATACATAGCTAAGTTCTCTAGCCACCTCTGTTTTTAACTGAGAAATCTTGAAGTTCCATTAATATACAAAAATACGAGTGTTGCAGAAGTGTGAGTTTAAAAGAAATTTAATTGCTTCTGCTTTTAGTTTGTACTGCAATTTTGGTGTCTTGTTATTTGAAGACGATCAATTAGTAGTAATAGCCGATGACGATGATGATGTAACACATATATTATGATAAGAAAACTGGAATAGAATATAACTGGTGACTAAAAAGAAATATGGATAAACTAATAAATATGGCAATTGGTAATAAAGAAGTAAATGAGTTCATGTTAGAAGAAACTGGGGAATCGATTAAAGGATACAATTCTGATTAATGTTGGGGATAGGGAGCTAGAAGACTTCCCCTTGTCGTCAAAGAATTTCCCGGCCTGTCAAAGAAGAAATATTTGCCCTATTTTATGAATTGTAAACATAAACTCCTTCTCGAATGAATTGCCTGGATAATGTGGTTCTGCACTTCAGAATAAATCTTATAGGCTAACGAGCTTTTCTGCACTAAGCATGTGTCCGAGAGGCTACAATGGAAATACCGTTTTTAACATTTTATAAAGTTCATATTACTGCTCATCTCTGATTGAGGTTCTGGCTGATACATCTATTATCAGGCAGTACATCTCACTTGGCGATATGTGCCAGAGGAAGAACAATTGTTTGTATAAATCTGAAGTCTGATTAGTGTAATGTGTTACTAGTTAGTATGCAATGGAGGAGGAAAGGAACTAGCCACTCTACCCCATTATCTCCTGGCTTAGTTTCCTCATGAGTGATGCCTTTATTTTTATTGTCACTTATAAGGTTTAAACCTGTCTTTGGACTGTTGACTAAACAACATATTACTGCTTTGTGTCCATAACTGTTCAAACTGAACTCTTAAGTGACAATAACGCTAATAAAGTATGTTTTTTTTTATTTAAATGTGTGCTAGACTCACTAGCAGTTGCTTAGTAGTCGTTGTTAGTTCGTTTTTTCTAGATCAGTGAATGTTGGGCTATTAAGAGATAGGGTAATACGTTCCTTGGTTAACTTCAAAATAGATAAATTTTTTATAAAAAGGCATAAAGTTACAGAATTGAATAGTGTTTCAGAACCTCAAGCATCAAATAACAGGCCTATTTCTCATCGGGTAGAAATTCCAGCTGTGGCGGTGAAAGTGAAACTTATAGGTATAATGAAAATTGCGGGATGCGATAGCCTAATTGAAGGATGTTTTCAAAAATGGAAAACAAATTGCCTTGGTTTTCATCAAACAGGATATGTGCTTGTACTGTTCAGAAATTCAAAATCATGGTGCTTCTAAAGACAGTAAATTCATATTGAGCTAGCTTTTATCAAAGAGTTGAATGCGAGAAATAACAAAAAGTTAAATAATAAAATTAGTGATCACGGAAGGACCAAATCACGCTTGAAGTCTGAATCAATTTTGAATAAAAAGAAAAAGGAGGTAATTGAAAAATTATTGTCTGAAGGTTTCAGAAAATGGGAAGAAAAAAAATGTAGAGAAATTACAAGTGACCGCACGCATATTTAGAACAGAGTACCCTCTCCGGAATCGAATTGAAACAAAAACACTAGCATCTGTGATTTTTATGATTAATGGGTCATGTCTAAAAGATTTTCTTGCAGAATGCTATGCAACAGAGTGGATAAAATCCGGGCATCATTCTGCATCAGACACTTCACATAGGAAAGGGGCTACGAAAATTTCATCTCATCAGAGCAAATTTTTCCAGTAAATTCGGTGACTGTATTCTTATTAGTTATTAATAATAACATTATTGAGAATATTTACATTGATTCAAAAAGTTTTTTCTTTGCTACTATTCAACAGACTCACTGATAGTATTACTTTTTATTTTTATTTTTATAGGAGGTTAAATTTAGTGCAATACATAAACTAGTCAGCGATGTATGCAATGGAGAGGGAAAGGAACTGACCACTCTACCTTATTATCTCCTGGCTTAGTTACTTCATGAGTAATGCCTTATGGTGTCAGACTTGTCTTCGGACAGTTGACTACACAACATGAGATTAAATATAATTGAGCGTTTTTTTTCCAAAACTCGATACCCAACATAGAAGACTATTATGATACATTGGTTTTTTAATTCTATTCATTATTACAAATAAAAAATTAATTGAACTCCAAATTCTTCATAAATGTCTAAAGTAGCACATGACTTAACTTTTCAAATTTGTGTATGCTTTGAAAGAAAAATTACAGCAAAAGCAAAAGATTGATATTTTGTATCACAATAGCCCTAATTGATCCTAAATTAAATATAAAAGTGAAATTAACTCAAAAGTATAGTTTTTGAAAGTTTTTTTTTTTCCTTACACTTTTACAATTAAAGAATGATTTCATATACCAAAATCTAACAGTTTTTTTAAATATCAATACAGATTACTATTTTTATAAAAGGATTAATTAGCATAAGTGTAACCGTTTTTTAAGTGGGCACCAATTTTTTGTTTGTAATGGTGGTTACATCACCCACTCATGTAAACCTCCAGTATGACTGGAGGGCCACACCTGTCGTTGGTTAATGGGTCCATTGGACCTGGCCGGGAGGAGTTTTTGAGTCTACCAAGAGCAAGAGCGCTAATGACTTCGTTGCCAAAGCCCAGCATTGGATAACAACAACATTTTTAAAAAAGGATGGTATCTGATCCTCTAAAGACAATGTCTTATCTGCATAATATTAGCCTACATGGTTGGGTGAATTAATTATTATGGCTCATTGTTATATTGTAGATAGGCTACGATTTTTTAGTACTGGCGTTAGATTAACTATTGGTGCTATAAGTAAAATGTAGGTTAAATAAGGAATACTTAAAACAGAGAATGAAAGAAATGGACGAGAATTCTAGAATATACAAATATCGTAATGTATTCACTGTTTATGTCATATTTCCAATTTTTTGAAAGAATCTGATACTTGTGTAAAGTATTTTAAGCTTGTGCTTGATCCTCTTGTACAGCTAAATAGAAAAAGTGCCTTAATAATATTCCTTATAAACAGAGTAGTTATTATCACGAACATTCCGAAAATGATAAAAAAGTAGTGATTTTAAACCATACATTATTATAACAGAATACAGTTCATCTGACTTGAAGCTCTGTTCTGGTTTGCTTCAATAAAATTAGAGTGATTATAACAAATGAACACGGCAGTTTAGTTCAATTGTCTTTGGTTTCTGGCTTTTAATATGCTTTGAAGGTTATGAGTTCAAATCCGGCCGAGAGTGATGGATTTCAAGGGTGGTGCAAATCTTCACCTTCTTTTGGAAGTGAAATATAGCCCGAGGTCCCGTACCACAGGACGTCCATGAGAAAGCTTCAGAAAAAGTTAATCAGCCCTTTTTCTCTCACTCAGAATTTAACTTTGCTCTCATCATCCTAAGTGCCTCCACATTCGAAATTAAATTCGACACTGCCAGACTATATTAGAGTCCATATCTGGATGCACTGATAAGGAAACGGTCATATTAACATACTCATAATCAATAAATCAATTATAGGCCTATTGTATATTCTAATGTATGCTGAATTAACAATGTATAATGAAAATGAGTACCGGTATGTGAGCTATTAATGATAATTTCAAACTCACAAATGAAGTACATTCTGTAAATGGAATGTTTTGATAAAATTAAGTAACATTAAGCAATAGAAAAAAACATAAGCAATTAATGTTGAAACATTAGAAATACCTGTACAATTTAGTAAAGTTACAAATTCTTTGAGGTAAATTGTGAAGTATATATGTATATTTGAAGCGATACAGTAATATTTTAATAACAAGATAATTTATAATACCGTACTGTCACACATTAATTCGTTATGTGCAAATCAGTAAGACTGTGAATCATATGATACATCAACATTTTTAAAGATTATGGACAGACAAGAGCGTTTATTATATAAACTGCATTTATGTGCATATGTATTCGTTTAATAATTATCTTTACACCACAATATACCTGTGTCTCTACTGAGATGCCTATTACAGTTAATATCAGCACATAGTCTTGGAGTTGTGATATATGGTACAGGTAGTTTTGGGAGTTCCACTTATGATGAAAATACCTTCAACGTTTTGGAACTCCTTATTAAGTATTTTGTTATACTAACAACTTTTTAATGTTAAAGAAAACTAGGTAATATACCACATACGGTAGTTTTCTTTAACATTAAAAAGTATACTGGTAACAAAATACTTAAGACAGTGATACAAAGTGTTAAAAGTATGTAACCAGGATGAATATCCTTATTGGTTTACACTTCAGGAATATGTAGATAAATAGTATGTTCCAAAAAATTCTATTCTTACGGTATATTTTAGAGGGCACTACCATTTGGGTCTGTTACTATAAGATACTGGTATGTTCTTAACTTTCTTGTGAAGGTGATTATGAGATATATTATGTTTTGTCCCATTGTACAGTGGGATGAAAATGTGATATACAATTATAAAAATAAATATTCTTTGAATTTAATTCATTCTTTCAATTTATGAAGCCCAAGTAATTTGGTTATCTTTTAATGCAATACCTTTTTTATAACTAATTCAGAATTACTTGTAACATGCTCAGTGCAAGTACGTCCTTGGTCTAAGTTATATGGGAATTAATCAAATGTGATACATCCAGTGTTCATAATTACAATGAAATTTCCAGAAATTATTTACAAACTAAAGTCTTTAATGAATTCAATTGATGAAACTACTTAACTACTTGTCAGAATTTCTTTCAATTATAAACGACGAGAATGCAAGCATAATTTTAATAGACAATCTGTATGAACATTATAAACATTTAGCAGCTGCACTGAAATACTACGAGTACATAACAAATGTGAATGTTGAATTGTTTTAATTATATTTAAGTCATTTCTGTAGTATATTTTAACAATTTTAACGTAACTGAAAGCACATAATAATAATAATAATAATAATAATAATAATAATAATAATAATAATAATAATGATGATGATGCCGAATATTAATTCCTATTTAAAGTCATCAATAACAAAATAAAATGGGAATTAAAAGAATCATTTTCTTTTTTTATGTGCTTAGAATCGACAGTATAATTTATTTCATTGAAAACTCTATGAAATAGTTATACGAATCATCATATTGGATATGATATCAGAGGAAATGTCATTGGTAGAATGATACCTCATTGTATTACAATTAATTTATCATCGACATCATTGCTTCACCGCTTACAGAAAAATGAAAATGTCTGATAGGAGCAGATGGGAGTAACAGATTCGATACAGATCACAGTATATTGAAACTAAAAGTACCGGTATGGTTTTGTAGTTATGCACTTGGAGGTAAATCAGTGACAGTATATTCGCACAAAATTTGGCACTGGCATACCCAACAATCACTGTATTGCATAGCATTAGTTTATGCCATCAGTAGCCTATCATTATTTCTTTTATAATGAAAATGAGTGTTGGTGATACTGCATACAGTTATATACTTATTCATATTATATATAATTAAACACCTGCTCTTTCTGTGAAATTGGTTATATAAGAAATATTAAGCATAGCATTTTAAATTTAAATTGTAAATTCTCATCAATAAGCAAGCAAAATATTACGACTTACTTGTTAGCCGAAAATCAATATATTTATAGCTGTCTTTGATAGAAAATTAGTTAATATACAGATACATTCGTATATTAATTTTTATATTCAGTTTTTCAACTCATATTATTTTAAGCGTCTTCTGATATACAATAATTATTTATTGTCACTGTGAACATACATCAGTAAACTGAGGGGTTGTAAATTAATGGCAATAGTAGATTCTCAGAAGAGGAAATTGAACAAGTGAATTGAGAAGTTTTAAAAAATATTTTTATTATGTTTAAAAGCTATCAAAAAGTACTGCCATTTTCTACGTGAACCAAACTATTTTTTATCTAATCATTCCTCATGCTACATTGGTTTTATGTACTAGAAACTTCTTGTGATATTTATACACAGTAACAAGTTATCATGACGAATTTTTCTGAAGCAAATACTAGAATTAGACTTATATGACTTATAGTAATAAACTAGTACAAAAATATAGATCTGTCCTTTAAATTTAGAAAATAAAGATAAATGTGTGTTGTAGTACATATTACAATGAACAAACAAAATATTAAGTTGCTAATAATGACATATAAATTGATATTATCTTCTTCTGTGGAGTTGATACAGAAGATTTGTTCCTGGGAGGGAAGTAGATCAATATTTACAAATGTCATATGATGATTTTTAAAGATTACAGTACATAGATTTTTAATACTGATTGGAGGGAGGAGACGTCTTGTTAGCTGTCTTCCTTTCTGGAGAGATGAGATACATGGCTCGGTGAGTTGCCAGCACAGCGTGTGTTGCTGCCTGGAAACAATTATAGTCCAATGTTAGATGTGGCTGAACATAGTATTTGCGATTATGATCCCGGATGTTTGGCAAAATGCCTTTTTAATGGATGCGTACGGTAACATTCCACAAGTAAATCATTATTTTCATAGATATAAATGTGATTTGGGGTAAATCAAAGTGATAGAGTCAATTTTTATTTTGTTTTGTCTATTTTGCCTTTTTAAGGCATTTCTTACTAATTAAATAATAAATGACTTTTTTGTCATTTTAAAGCAATATTTTTTATTTGCAATTCTCTAATTAATTGTAATGTAATTTGTATGAAATTTAAATATATAAAACAGTGACACACTTTAATAACAATAGTAAATAAAATTAATATACTGGATGTTCATTTCAAAGTGTGTCATGATGTCACTGTTGTTGGGTCACCGATTTGAAGCGAGTTTCAGCTTATATGTTAGAGAAGAAGCCTATTATTTAAGGCGTTCTTCAATCTGAACTTGAGAACATGTACGGTATAACTTGAACGTCGTAGCAACAGATGGCGGTCTGTACGGTCTGTGTGCTACCATAACCTCTTTCGAACTGTGTTTTGCGCCGGCAAGTCGTACGCAGGGTATTTGTTATCATCGGTTGCGTACCGTAACATTCCACAACACAAATCAAATGCTCTGTGTCCATGTTGACCGTCGAAGTTAATGTCAACAAATACATAAGTAATCGTCTTAACCCTCTCCACATATCCCGACAGTATGTATTTCCAAACAATTCACATTCCTGCCACTACCGGCATTACCGTACGTATCGGTAGGTACTCTTCAGAATGAACGCAGTACTTGCTAGGGAACTTCTTTACCTCATAGGTTATACACCTCTGCGGAAGTGTAGGAAGATTGAATTCTCTAGGCTCATCGGCTAGCCACATGACGGCATACAGCGAGCCATGACACATTTTGAACTGAACACCCAGTAGTTCGGTGCTTAATCTGCTAATAATCGTGCTTTAATACTATTGGTGTAATATGAATAATGATCGACAAAAATACAATGTCATGTCTTCACAACACCGACAATAAGCTTTATAATTTTAAATATTAAGCCGTTCTCATAGAAGTTGTCCCGTAGCATTTTCAATTATTTAATTTCATATTTTCAAATCTTACTGTTACAATTTTGTGCTACACGTGTTTATTGTAGGAGAAAGAAATTTGAGTGAGGAACAGTCAGTTATTGTCGGGTGACAGAAGGTATAAGATCGGTTAGCTAGAATGCCTAAATTCAGTAAACCATTGAAAAGTAAACTTCATGCTTACGTTAGTGAATTTGGTGCCCATGTGTTTTCAACCGATGGAACAGTTTTGTTATGTAAGGTTTGTGAAAAGGCAGTTAATCATGAAAAAAAAGTAGGCTCATTTTATAAGTCAGCATGTAAAAACTACGAAGTAAAAATGTGAGTTATGTTAATATAATTTAAATTTATTGCTAAAATATATTATGCCTTTTTAAAATTTATTGTGCCTTTTTTTTTACGTTTTTATTGACTATGGATAAATCGTAAAACAGCAAATGCCAGTAGGGGAAGTTATCCCCACCCTCGCCACTCGGCACCTTGCTCGCCTGCTCTCTCTCTCTCTCTACTGTCTCTCTCTAATATCTGCCCCGCTTCGGTGGATCACTGCCTACCGCCTCGCACGTATTTAATATTTTACAACACATCACAACACAATACAACCAAATTAATGTGCATTAGACAACAAGACATATCCAAAGACACACATTGCATTTCTGCAATACGTTATGGCAGTTCCCTTCAACATAAATAGATTCATTTTCCCTTCTAATGTACCACCAACTCGTCTCGGTAAAAAAGCATACGTGCGTTTCGTTAAGAAGATCGACAGATCGAATACTGCCCTCTGCAAAGTCAAAAAAAAAAAAAAAGACATGAAGAAGAGAGGAGAGACAGAGGAAAACAGGACGAAGTTCCTATTTTGCTTCATAGATGCCGCATTCACTCTTTTTGTTCCACTTTCCTCCACTAGATGTCACCCCACTCTAAACCCCTATTTCCACTCTTTCCCACTAGAGTGTGTGGTGAGCTTGTAGGGGAAAAGTGGAAAGGGGTCTGGGCGGAGCTTAGCATTCGCTGTTTAACGATTTGCCCTTGCCTTTTTTTGCCTATCTGTTTTAACTGTTATAGATACCTAAACATCCGGGCCCTAATAATGATGATTATGATATTGATGGTGGTGATAGTATTGTTGTTGTTTTGATTATTGATAATGATGATTGTAATTAATTATTACTCGTATACTATTAATTTTATTAGAATAGATGTAGGAACAAGTTAGATAAGTTGTTAGTGTGGATGAGGAGGTGAGACCTGGTATGTGGGCTGTGCAAGAGGGGAAATAATAATAAGCTACTAGAAAAAGAGTTTATTTCATGTTGGTTAATATTATACGAATCTATAAACACGGAAGTTCATCTCAGACTGAAACCTATCTTCCCCATCCATACCCATTGGTGATAGAGCCACGGCAAATGATCAGGTCACAGGACAGGTCTTGCCTCCTCTACTGTACTGTAGATCCAGTGAGTCTTTTGTTTCAATCATACATAACATAAATAGTCCTGAACCCTAATCAGTTACAAGCTTCCTCATAATCTTTTTTTGGTGGTATTATCTAATTCTATTACCTGTACATGTGTTTTGTAAAGAAAAATTTCTTTTCAATATTCTCATCACTCTGAAGTCGATCCTTTTCAGATCAGTTTATGGTGTTAAAAGGCCTTTCAGTCATCCCCTTTCACACGAAAGATGTGTAGGAGCTAGTGTTTTCTATCTCTACCTGTTTCTTTATTGCAAAGCACACCAAATTTTATGGAATACCAGAAAATGGATTTGGTTCAACATGAATATTTCTAATCGTGTTACTCGCTAGATGATCAGTTGTCTCATCTACTGCGACCTTTGACCAGATGTGAATATGAGTATCACCACTACCACCTTATTACATTTCACTAGTCGAATAAATTATTTTCTGTAATTCGTGCTGACCAATTAAGATGTTGAAATATGCATTGATAATTTAATACAAATTCAGATTTATGATCCACAGAAATGTGTAATTGCAGATTAAAGTGGTCTGAAGAGAAAACTCACTCGAAATTTTCTCCGTGCGTTAAATTCTCGAAGTCTTTTAATGGTGCTACCCATATGATTTCTTCGGGGAGTTTCACCACGCACCCATGGATGATTTAGAACTTCAGATGCAGTAGGCCGCTTAATAGGTTCAATGTGTAGAAGCTGCAACAACAAATACAAACTGTAAGAAAATGCTTTAACACTCACTGTTTCATCCTTATTTACTACTATATTCTGACTGAACTTTACAGTACAAAGACTTCGAAGGAAACTATTCCATTAGACCTAAATAGACATTTAGAATTAATTGTGCAGGTACTAATTGAGTACAAGTATTAATTTTAGTCAAATTTAATAGAAAATGTTAATTTCTTTTGTATATTTTCGAAATAGTATATTATTTGTGAAATGTGTTTCTGATTTAGTTTTAAAGCGATGACTTACACACCTCTGACATTTCTTATTAATTTATTATTAATACCATTCACTACCACATATATCACATTTCTACAATTACCCTAATATGAATTCGAATACATAATAGTTTACATGACAAACCCTTACCTAAAATAATGGTTATTTTAATTTCTGCATAATATATGTACTGAGCATATGTTATAAACAATTCCTTTTATTTAAATATTCCTTACTAATATTGCTATCAGTCAGTTACCACTTCGTTCCTTTTATGGAGCAGCATGTTAAACAGGTGGTAGCGAAGATGTTAGACAATTATTATGAAGCTTGTATTTCATAGGGTTACCATGAGAAGAAATTCTATAGGAGGACATGAAATCTAAAATAAGAGGACATTGCTGAAAAAAGGAGGACTTTTTAAAAACTGGTATGAACAAAATTAAAAATAAAAACAATGGCTCACCTTAGTCAGTTTTCTCACTAGTTGCTGGATCAGTATTACATCTGTACCCTACTTATCAGTGGAGCCCACTTTGTTTACAAGAGCCTGAAGGGACCAGCTTATATCTTGTAACAAATAACTATGGAACTGTTAACAGGACATGTCCTTGAAATTATATTTCACCATGATGATACCTCTGACTGTCTCTATTAGCATGCAATTTCGTTCTTTTGTCCATTAAGCAGTTATTAGGAAAATTACTCTCTCAGCACTCCCATTGCGACTTGGGATAAATAAATAGAACTGACATATTTTTAAGAGTTCTGAGAAAGTTTCAGTGCTCTCAGAACTATTGGAATTGAAGAATTTGCACCATTGTTTATCTAAACTTAAATCTTTGTCCAAATTAACTTGATTGGCATATCTTTGTACATTGCAGAATAAAATTGATAAAATAGCTTAAAAATCATGAATAGTGAGTGACTTTTTAGAGTGTAAGAATTCAGTGCATTGTCAATAGGTCATCATATTTTATGTTTTTTTTTTTATGTACTCCAGCTTCAACCATTGAAAGCAGTTAAATTCTTTCATAGGTTTTCACCATGTGTTTAGATATTCTATGCGTAATATCGCACATTGTTCGATATTCATATTAATTCTAGTTGAAATGCTAAATGCCAGACACTTAAAATTTTTCTAAAATGCCTGCCGGACAGGATAAAGTGATTGAAAAAGAGGACATGTCCTCCTTTTTCTGGACGGATGGTAACCGTAGTGTTTCATTTTGTGCTATATTGAAAGTGCAAGAACTGACCTGTGTTATGAGATTTTTGGCACTGTCTGATATATCATCCCACCAAGGAGAAGGGAAACTGAATTCTCCCTCGATGATGCGCCTACACACAGCCATCTCACCTGTATCATCCCAGAATGGCTCAAACCCACATAACCTGAAAAATGTACATTATTTTCTAAAGTGATTATAAATTATAAAATTCCGTGCTCCAGAAAACTTTTTTCATCCTTATGAACTCTGGAGTTAAACTATTTATATACATGTGTTACACAGAATTGTTGTTGGTTTGGTTTACTGCTGTACCAGCACGCGGATCCTTGATGAGGACTCGGTTGTGGCTGCCGGAATTAGTACCGTAACAGCACAATTGAACAAAAACACACTTACCTTATAATAGACACTGAAAATTTAGACCCTTTTGTTCCACACAAGTAGAATATCGCGTGAATGTGTTCTCGTTCACTCTCCCCAATTCTTCCACTGAATTTATTGTAATTTCTAACTCATTGTTACCTTTCACTTCCTGTGTGTAATTGATACATTACTGATATATTACTGGATTGATTGTAAAATATGTGTCCCATTATTCTTCTAGCACATCAGACGTCAATGTTATGATAATACTGTGAGATTTGATACAGTATTACAGGCTTTTTTGCTCACCATTATTTGTTATTGTAGTAGTTCACATTAAGATTAAGAGATTAAGGGTGTTTGAGAATAAGGTTCTCAGGAAAATATTTGGGGCTAAGAGAGATGAAGTTACAGGAGAATGGAGAAAGTTACACAACGCAGAACTGCACGCATTGTATTCTTCACCTGATATAATTAGGAACATTAAATCCAGACGTTTGAGATGGGCAGGGCATGTAGCACATATGGGCGAATCCAGAAATGCATATAGAGTGTTAGTTTGGAGACCGGAGCGAAATAGACCTTTGGGGAGATGAGAGGATAACATTAAAATGGATTTGAGGAGGTGTGATATGATGATAGAGACTGGATTAATCTTGCACAGGATAGGGACTGATGGCGGGCTTATGTGAGGATGGCAATGAACCTTCGGATTCCTTAAAAGCCATTTGTAAGTAAGTGGTTCACATGGCTGTTTACGTGAAATCTCGAGAAAAACACAAGTTGTAGGTGAATTGTGCCATCTTCCATGGAGTGACCTAGGATTGCCAGATCTTACGTTTTTTCGGCAAGTTGTATGTTTATTAGTTCATTTTTATGTATTACATTTTTATTTTTCTTTTAAGACACTTTCTTCTGTTTATTTACTTTTCAGCAAAAAATCCATTTTAAAATGGCCGCGAAAACATAATTTAAAATTTTGTAATAGTGAAAACAATAAATGTTCAAGATTATTAAACTTTTCTTTAAGAAGTCAATTAAAATTTGATGATTTCGAGCTGCTGTTGAAGTATTTGAAATCAAAGAACATGTTAATGTTGATAAGCTATATGAGGAATTTTGTGAAACTAAAGAACAATTACCTGCAAGTTCGAAGTATGAAGGCACTGATGTAGGAAAAAGGGTTCATTTTTTCTCCAATGTTCACCAGAAAAATATAAATAACAGTAGTAAAGTGGTAGGCTATTTGTTTAGTATCCTTGGGTTCAATGCGTGAGTGGAGAGAGTATTTATTTATTTATTTATTTATTTATTTATTCTGGTGTAGTTAAGGCCATCAGGCCTTCTCTTCCACAACACCAGGAATACAAATACAATAATAGAAATAAACAGAAAAAAAATACACTATAATATACAAAGTAAAGCTACACAAGAAATAAAGAGAGAGAAATAAAACACTATAAACAAAGTAAAGCCACACAAAAATATACAGGTTGCAGTCACACAAACTTTAAATGAGTGATTAAGTATCATAATTAATTCCATCCTAACTAATTAACTAACATAAACAAGAAACTTGCAATTTTAATCTAGGTTAAAAAAGAAAAAGAAAAAAAAACACAAATCAATACTTCTAGCAATACCTAAAAAACATTAACAAAGACAAAATTTTCCAATTTAATTTTGAATTGTGATAAAGTCCGGCAGTCCCTGACATCATTAGGTAACGAATTCCAGAGGCGAGGTATTTCTACAGTATAGGAAGATGAGGGATAGAAAGAAGTGCTTGATGTCGGTTTCGAAGAGTTGTGAGAAATTGAAAGCGCGATAACAGATATTTCGGAGTATTCTACGTAATGAAACAAAAATGGACAGATGTAAGAAATCAGTGTATCAAGGACTTGATTGAGTCAGAACTACAAGTTGTAAACTTTCACCTTCCATATCAGGAGTTTTTTTCAAAATGCAAAAAGTGATATAAAATTGGTAAGAAAAGCGAAATCAGTAAAAAAGTATAAATAAACAATTGAAGTACTGGTAATGTACTTGTAAAAAGTAAAGGCTACCCCATGACAGGCCAGGATGGCCCGAAGGTGGGTCGAGAGGTTAAGGCAGTCGGCAAGTTAATGGCAGTAGGAGTGTCAATCCTATGTGCCTGCCACCTTCACACCAAAGAAATGCCCCTGGTACTCATTTCTGTTAGAAGCTAAGTAGACCCCAGGGCAATATTGCGACTGGAAGGATTAGATCATTGGAAAAATCCATGACCCTATCAGGAATCGAACCCGCGACCCTCAGGCTTTGTAGCGTTATGCCTTAACCGTGACACTAGCGCGCCCCTAAAGTACTTGTAACCAAAATTAAATTTGTATCTGTATAACCTCACGGTATAGTAAATGAAAGAATTTTAAATTGCAATTTCTAATGGCCGGTCAAAATCATCCCCCCCCCCCCCGAAGACCTGGCAACCCTAACTGAGTCTAAAAAACCAATTGCAATAATTCACTCGCAAATGTGGAACATCTTCCCTTAGAGCATACACCGGGGTATAGTGATAAGGTTTAATATGTAATAAAGGTGTTGCGTTTCTTGCAGATGATATGGACATGCCAGTCTGCTAATGAATTTTTGTGGCGAACATTCGTCATCTAATCTAACCTCTGTTAAAACTGGTCTGTTTCTAGGGTGTTTTTTGTTTAACACCCACCTCATGTTCTCAAATTTATTCACTACCATGTATTGCCAGCCTCATTGGCAGTCGAGTATTCAGAAATTTCGCAATAAACTCCCTACGGACATGGTGACCTGATTCATACTTATAATATGTCTTACAAACAGAGTCAAATAGCGAGTCGTTTTATGCGGCATCTTACACGAAACTGCTCTCACAACAATTGCACAGTAGACATGGGAGCGTCCAATGCAAGGAAGAATTGGGGAGCAGAGTGAATAGCAGATGGCGGATTTGTACCAGCTGGTCCACAATATATCTTAGGTCAGTAAACCAAACCAATAACAACTCTGTATTTGTTAATTACCTTTAGTTTCAATTTTCTGGATAGACACATAACTTTAACAACTAAATTTTACAAAGATATGGAATAATTGGAATGTTTATAGAATAACTTACATACAAGTCTACAGGGCCGGCCTTAGGAGTTGCGGGGCCCAATTCCAAAAATTATTTGGGGGCCCCATGTTCACAGACAATATCTATAGAATCTATACCAGTAAACATAGTTTATTACAGACTTATGTCTTTATTAAACAAAGAAATGAATCAAGATATGAATTTTGAAAACGTATGCGATTTCATGCAGAATAAGCGTACAAGTAAACAAACAAAATATGTTGATTAGTCCAAATAACTAGAAAATCGTATGTTTATTGACTGTGCGAAGATTCAACATCGCTATCTATGTTCCATGCACCGCTTCGTCTCCGCAGCCTAAATTAAAGCCACCTAGTTGGTGTTGGCTACTCTTGGGATAAGGTGTGTAAGAATGATCAAGCTAATGGTGCAATAGTCGCGCGCACCCTATTTCCTGGTGACATAATTTATGTACATACCAAAATTTAAAATCGTTTCTCTTCTCCATAAAACTACAATATTATCCACTTATCAAAATTTAAAATCGTTTCTGTTCTCTGTAAAACTACAATATTATGTACGTACCAAAATTTAAAATCGTTTCTATTCTCCAGGAAACTACAATATTATGATATTAGGTGTACATTGCAATAATATTTTGTGTGTATTGATATCGTCATTCCAATGGTAAAGTTGCGAATCTGCATTTTTGGAGAAATTTGAATTTTAACGTTTTCGTTGTTACTAATCAAGGCACACTTTGGTAAATTTTCGAAAGTATATAAAAATAACTGTTCCTGGAATCGTCAATAACAGTTTTGCGAAACTGTGAAAGCAAGGAACTTCAACCATGGTAAATTTGCGAATAGTCAGTTTCGCATCTTTACCACAGAAGCTTTCGCCAGATTATTACGGAGACTGACCACAGTAAATTTGCGAACGAATTATTATCAGAGACATTTTAATTCAAACAGATTGATAGTAGTGTGTAACACGGTAGTACTTTTTTCTAATTAGGGAAGGTATCCAGTTCACATCTTTTGCACTAATTAGAGCAAGAAATCTATTTATAAGAATGATGATGAACAGTTGATTAGAACTCATATTCTGTCCTTCCCATCCATGGAGCCACATTACTGTCGCAAGGCATCAGAGTACAAGTATCTAGATTCTTCGCTCAATGTATCAACTATGTACAGCATGTACAAATCAAAGTGTGACGAAGCTGGAAAGAAACCAGTTGGAACGAAAAAGTACCGGCAAATTTTTCGAGAATACAAGCTGCATTTCCATAAGCCAAAGAGAGACCTATGCAAGCAATGTGTCGCACACAAATAAATTATATCTGAGACAGGCCAAAATTATGACGAAACACCTTCCTTGAAGCATTTGGGACGCAAAGAAGCTGCTCATGTACACAGGAACGAAGACAAGGTAGCTGCCAAAAATTATTCTAAAGTAATTTCATTCAACTTTGATTTACAAGCAGTTCTCAACACTCCCAAAGGAGCAGCTGGACCATTTTTCTATGTGAGAAAACTTGCCGTCTACAATCTCACCATGTACAATCTTGGACATCAAGACGTGAACTGATTTGCTTGGGATGAGACAGAAGTATAGAAATCTCCACTTGCATTTACAAATACTTGATGGCTAAACGTGGAATACAACATGTTAGGATGATGTCTGATAGCTATGCTGGGCAGCAGAAAAATGCCACTTTTGCTAGCATGTCTCTTCATGTTCTAAGAAATCATTCAACCATACAGCTTATTGACCATGCATTTTTTTAACCTGGCCACAGCCAAATGGAATGTGACTCCACTCATTAAAAAATTGAACAGAATTCAAAAGCTATCCCTATTTATACTCCAGATGGATGAGCGCAAGTGATGAGAACAGCTCGCGCAAATCTACAATCTTATGAAGTGTCAACCCTTCTGCATGACGACTTTGAAGACTTCAATAGTACCAAAGAATATTTTCAGTGGCGTAATTCCTCATATGCAAGAGAAAAAGTGAATTTCCGTGATGCAGTTTGGCTGCAGGATCGAAAGGAAAAAAACAGATACAGTATTCATAAAAACTGACAACACAGCTCAGGAGTTTCAAGAATTGGCATTTGTGAGGAGAAGGGGCCGTCCACAATCATCACAGTCTGTACATCCATACTCCAGCAGATTCAACATCTCTGCTGCGGAGAAAAGGGATCTGATAAAATAATGCACAGATTTGCTCATTCCAAGAAATTATCATGCCTTCTACGCAAATTTACCATCATCGTCTGATGCCCGTGATGTCTTGCCTGTACCTGATGCGTTGGAAGAATCTGACAGTGACAAGTGACCGTGTTTTCCACTATAGATAGCTTAAGACATTTTCATGCCATATAAAAATATATTTTGCACTTGTAATAATATTATATTACTGTTCTGGTTAAGAGTAAAGCTGTTGTTATTATTATTATTATTATTATTATTATTATTATTATTATTATTTTTAACGGCTGGGGGATCATCGTGCTAACCACACGATACCTCCATTCTGGTTGGATGATCGTCCACCTCTGCTTCGACATGTGGGCGTGAGGCCAGCAGCCGACTGGTCGGTCTAGGCCCTTCACCGGCTGTAGTGCCACGGATTATTATTATTATTATTATTATTATTATTATTATTATTATTATTATTATTATAGGTCACTAATTTTAAGTGAAATGTGTATTGGAATTAAAGCCTTTTATGTTTTTCATAGCTATAATAAACACAACAGTCTTAAAACATATTCGCAAATTTACTATTACATGTACAGGTATCGTCTGCCACATTAGTAAAGTTGCGAATCTGCTTTTTAGGGCGTAAGCTCTCATAATTGGTTACACTAAGTGATATCATTATAAAGAGGTCGAAAAAATAGTTTATCTTGCGTTGGTTTCAACTGAAAAGCTATGAAACCTGATTTTTAATATGCAATTAAAAGTGTTTTTTGCCCATACTGTAAAATTGTGATTTTGCAGTTTCGCAACTTTACCATTGGAACGACGATATGATTGAAGTGGATTATCCTAGTGCGGGGTCCCTTAGATGCAGGGCCCAATTGGGATATATTGGCCCAATCGGCTTAAAGCCGGCCCTCTATGTCTATATACATAGGTATATAATAAAACATTTACATTAAAACAGTACATTAGAAACTTACATAATGTAAGTAACAACTCCTAAGCTCCAAAGGTCAACAGAAGCATCATATTCTTTGTTCAGCAGTATTTCAGGAGCTGAAAAAAAGAACATAAGTTTAATTTGTGAACAGTGATTACACAGAACCTTAAATGTTAAAGATATTGTTCCTTACCAATACCATTACTACTACCATCTGAACAAATGTAAAATGTCTGAAAGAAGAATTTACAGGGTGGTCCGTTTGGGTATGGATAAAATAAAAACACCGTAAAACATTTACTACTGCACTTTATTTGTTGAAATTCTGTGCATACAACACAGAAAGTACTTTCTTAGAAAGCTCAATGTACTATATCATTCGCCTTTTTGCAGGAAAGGTGAATGATATTAAAATCAAAACTGAAATTTATCTATTATAGTATCTTTACCACAAAAGTATCAAAAGAGTCAGACAAGCTTCCAACAAAACTTAAGGCAGAAGGGGAAACAAAACTCACGCATTCAGCCCAGTCAGCACTGATTAAATTAAAAGCAATGAAAATGTCTGATCCAGCTATGAAAATTGTTAAATCTGTAGGAGCAATATTTGATCCTGGGAATGCTACAAAAAGCGCAACTTCAAATGAATTTCTGGCGATAAAGAAAATTGTGCCATTTATACAGGAACCAGAACTAGAACCTCAATGCTTCTTGGAAGCCCACATCTCTTCCCGTAATTTGGTGAAGTTGCAAAGAATGGTTGTGTTGATGTCAATGTGATGAACTTCTAAATCAGCGTTGGGGAACAGCCTCTCTCAGAGAGCTAAGTTTCTCCTGCTACCTTAATTGCTTTGTATGCAGATACTCATACTAACTACTCTGTTTACAATACGAGTTACCCATTAATGTTCTAAGTCGAATGCAACTATGTCTCATGGTCATTCATAACACAACGATTACAAAATTGCCGCCCTAAGGAGTATGATATCCTTCCCCTAATATCGACACAGAAAGATAGTTTTCAAAGTAAAACCTGATAGTGAGTGACAGAAGAAGAAGATTGACAGCTGTGAATATAGAAATACTTAAGCCTACCATGATCGCATTCAAATAAGGTAAATTAAATATTTCACTGTAGTATAATTTAAACCACTAATCGTCATCAATAAAATGAAAGGTTAGTTTAAAAACTGCGGTAGTGGTTAATCAGCCTGTATTCAGTATGAAAATAACAACAAATTAAATCGCATTTTGTATTTAAACAACTAATTTTGTAAAACAAAACCATAGTCATAGGTTGTTAAGTAAATCAGCGGAATTCTGTGAATTTAATTGATCAATAAACACATTGGAATGTTGTCTGGACTCACCACAGTAGCCTATAGTGCCGCAAAGTGTGTTCATGGTGAAGTCTCCTCGATGCAGCATTTTGCTCAGACCAAAGTCTGCCAGTTTGAGATGAGTGTCTTCATGCTCCGATTCATACAGAAGATTCTCTGGCTTCAAATCCCGGTGTACCACTCCGTGTGAATGTAGGTACTGCAAAAACATAATTACTGTACAATTTAAATACTTACTGTTTAGTTCAAAGTCAGAATAGGAGAAGAAATGTCAGAGGGAAGTGGAATAGGGAGAGAGGTACGACAAGAATGCCCTTTATCACCTACCCTGTTCAACATCTACTTGGAGGATTTAGTGAAGAACATGGAGGATAGACTAAAGTGCATTGTTAGGAGAAGAGAAGATGATACTAAGGGATATGTTACTGGAGCTAAATGACAGCTGTGAGAAGTATGGGATGAAGATAAATGCAAATAAGACGAAGGCCATGGTCATAGGAAGAAAAATAAAGAAGGTGCGAATTTTAAATGAGACAGTAAAGTAAGTAGACAGCTTCAAATATTTGGGGTGTACTATAAGCAGTAAGCAGTAACACGAGCTGCTGCCAGGAAGTCAAAAGGAAGCTTTTAATAGGAAAAGAAGCATCTTCTGCGGACCTCTGGAAAAGGAACTAAAGAAGAAACTAGTGAAGTGCTGTGTGTGGAGTGTGGCATTGTATAGGGGCAGAAACATGGACATTACATGAAGAGAAGGATTGAAAGCATTTGAAATGTGGATAAAGAGAAGAATGGAGCATGTGAAATGGACAGACAGAATAAAAAATGAAGCTGTGTTGGAAAGAGTGGGTGAAGAAAGAATGATGCTGAAACTGATCAGGAAGAGGAAAAGAAATTGGCTAGGTCTATGGTTGAGAAGAAACTGCCTACTGTGCTCCAACCACGAGAAAGTCTTTGCGGAATGAAATGGAGCAGGGTAATGCTGTGAATGAATGTTGATGTCATAAGATGTCATAAGGTCACACACATGGGTACTCGTATCTATATTGGCTCGCTCTCACAGCACAAACAATAACATTGTTACACACATATTTATACTACCCTAGTTACAAAATTAGATCACTGTTAATCTCCTGGGACCGTATTCATAGACATATTGAGCGCGGGTCTTCGGTGGATTATCAGCGTTTTTCGTATTCATAAACCAGTATTAGCGATAGGATATGATTTGAATTCTGTACTAGTAAGCAGTGGATAGCCGGGGCTAGCTTAGTACGCTCGTAGCGCGTGCTGCGAAATGTCTATGAATACCACCCCTGGTCTTTTAATCCCTCCATATAGGAAATAACATATGCAGGAGAGCGCATGGTTTTTAAACTGACGTTATAACGATAATATTATCTATCTACTTCGCTCCAATAGATGACGCAATAGTAAGCACTTTCCTTTCACGGTTGATCTCCTGGTTGGAGAACAGTACTAAAGGATGCACTCGAAGGAACAATGAACAAGAGAAAATTTCAGAGCAGGAGAAAATATCAGATGATAGGTGACATCAAGATGTACGGATCATATACGAAGACTTAAAAAGAAGGCAGAAAATAGGGAAGATTCCGATCTATTTTCTACTTTCCTGGGTTTACAGTGAAAGTCTTGCCTTGGACAGAAAACAATGAATGAGCATACCGTTTTTCAAGGAAATCTGTTTGTTTTTTTTTTTTTTTTTTTCATTTGTCATAAAAATATATGAACAGGACTAAAAGACGGAACTACCTCTGCTAGAGAACTTCATAAAGATCAGAATTACTGTATAGGCCTAACAAGAGTGTTGAATTAAAAAGTTGGAGTTTGTGTCTATGAAAAAAAAAAATCAAACAATTATGCTCGTTAAGCACCTTTCCTATTAGTTACTTCTGTACCACTGTTTACTTTTAACGAGCTCATCAATGTTTGCCACAAAGGACGATTTACTGAGTCGTAAAAATTAGACAAATGATCGTGCCGTAGTCTACTGTATTATTACATTGGCTTTATGTGATTCTTTTTCGAGAACATCTGCTCACAGATATACTGTATGTCGATCCAAAGATTGCCATTAAATTTGCAGCAAACCTTCACAATCACGAAAATGTTTCACTGGGCAAAGATTTCAATAAGTCCCACCCTTCCTTCTGAGAACATTTTACGGCTATTGAATTCTGCAAAATAACTAGTTCCATTTGTAGATCGTGCGGAGTTATATTCAAATTAAAAAACTAATAAGTGATGTTACTGATTGCGTACATGATAGAATGCGTTTGTCATAATCAGTATGATGGTATTTTTCAGTGTTGTTTAATATTATATCGTTTATAAATATTTTTTTGCAAATAAGACACTTCACTTTGATTTCCTCTTCAACATAAAAATATTCTTCCTCATCTCTTTGTGGAATAGGAAATGTTTGGATACCTTGAAACGTGCCATTATAACCAGCTGTCTCAGAGTGATAGGAGGGGAAGAGATTCATGCACTCTCATGACATCAAAGCAAAGGAGGTGAGGTAAAGTGACGTTATTAGCTCTGAAGAGTAGAGTTTAGACTTCGCTGGCTTAAATCAATGGCGGAAATCTATGACCCAATCGGGAATTCATCACTAAATTAAGTAAAACTCAATTACTTTGTCGTATTGCAATGTCATGGTTTGTTTCTTCTCTTTTAATTTCTACTTCTACTTTTATTTTTGTGTGAACTTTAATGTACAGTAGTGGCAAAAAAAAAAAAACCGGACCGACCCTTGTAGCTGATTTCAGAGCCTTGTTCACTCCAGAGGACGATAGACTAGTAACTAAGACTTTCGTGGTTCGAATCCTGCCTGGGAAGGAAACCTTTTTTTGTTTTGTTCCTTATTCAAATTTATTTCGATTATAACGATATTTTACTACTTAATTAACTTATTATTCCCAGAACATGAATTTTACCAGCAATCGAAAAGCATTGGCAATAAATTTGAATAAGGAACAACGAAAGTCTTAGTTACCGGTCTATCGTGCTCTTGAGTGAACAAGGCTCTGAAATCAGCTACAAGGGTCGGTCCGGTTTTTTGCCAATACTGTACCTATTTCAGCACCTTAAAATGTATCAGGAACACCAGCAACGTATATTTATATTTACTTTTAACACTGGGTATTTGCGACTTATGACGTTACACATAGAGATAGAGCCATCGATTATGTAGGTCTACTCTGGCCCAAGTAAGCTTATCGTACAACCCTGTGGAATGAGTTGCGTGCCAGTTGTGTGCATCTGGTTCAGGTGGCTCCTCTATCAGACCTATCATGCGTTTCTCTCCAGCCTTCTATATCTGTAATGCCATTTCCAGATGACGGTCTTCCGTACCTCAATCTCCTGAATTGTTGAGACCTCTGGAAATAGTCTTCCGTTTCTCAGGATCTTCGAATCGTCTAGAACCGTCATCACCGCTAAATATCTGACTTTGGATATACTATAGGCCTATCACAAGTATATAAGTCAGCACTATAGTGCGTTTCACGAATAGAGCAAGTTGACCTCAATAGCATTAGAGGCTACTTGACCATTTTCCTGGAAAACCTATAGGACGTTACTGTTTCTGATGCAGATATAGGGAGGGTTGAAAATATAAAGTCGATGTTTATGTAGTTCCTATTGCATATAGATGCTACAGTCATAACCAGTTTGCTATTTCAAGCAGTTTGATGTGAATCGTGATTTCGTGTACAATGACAATTTAAAGTGTAAGTTTTATGTTGTGCTTATTGTAGTGTCATTTCATTGGTAGAAGAGGGAACCATATTCGTTCCGAAAATAAAGAACTTACATACCGGGTTTTTGAGTATTTTCAGAAAGAATATAACGATGAGAGGTACGGTAAACCTATGATATCCGTGACTAAGTGTATGAAAGAACTATTACAGCGACTGAAATTAGTGAAAAGTAGAATTCTTGGAGAAACAAACAGACGAATTGAAAATTCCAACGAAAAAAACGTCAGCGGGATTGTTCTGAAAATAATATAACTAATTTCGATAGTGATGCATTAAGAACAAATATTTTAAATTTGTGTGGAGAAGGTTACATTCCAAGTTTGAATGACGTATGAAAAACAGCCAAAGAGAAGTTGTTTCCCTTTGTCTCGAAAAAAATTCAATTCAATTCAAATTAGGGCATTTCAAAACCTAAGAGGTTTTTAGCCTCATTCACGATATATCGCCATTCATCTCTGTTCTCTGCATCTTCTTGTCGTCCTCCCACTGTACAAAGATTATCATATACTTGGTCCTGCCAACGGAGACGAGGTCTACCGAGAGGTCTCTTACATCTTGGAGAATAGTCGAAAGCTGTACGTAGAAAAGAGTCATCACGCCGTAGAACGTGTCCAAGCCAACGTAGTCTTCGACTTTTTATTAAGGCTATTATGTCCGGATCTTTATAAATATCCCTTAATTCCTTGTTATTCAAAATTCTCCATATGTTATTTTCTTGAATGGGACCAAGAATCTTCCTCAAGATTTTGTTCTGAAAAGTAAAAAGGGATTTTGTTGTTGTTTTTTTGTTTTTTTTTTTTTTGTTTTTTTGTTAATATCCAAGTTTCGCAGCAATATAGGAGATTTTGTAGGATTATTGCTTTATAGCATTTTAATTTTGATAATCTAGAAAGGAGTTTGGAACTAAGCAATTTATGAAGGGAGTAATAACATTTAGGTATTTGCCGTAATGAGTCTGTGTTCAATTTCTTTCCCAAATAAGCCTGTTTCATTAATTATACTTCCTAGGTATTTAAATTCAGTAACTTTTTGAAACTTCCAATCATCTATTAGCAGTGACCCTCTCGAAAAAATTATGTTTTTTAAATTATGGTTTTAACGACGCTCGCAACTGCCGAGGTTATATCAGCGTCGCCGGTGTGCTGGAATTTTGTCCCGCAGGAGTTCTTTTACATGCCAGTAAATCTACTGATATGAGTCTAACGCATTTAAGCACACTTAAATGCCATCGACCTGGGCCGGGATCGAACCCGCAACCTCGAGCACAGAAACCCAGCGCTATACCGACTACGCTACCCAGGCCAACTCTGCGTCTCGTTCATCTCTCTGAAACATTGGATTCCGCTATAAGAAAAATAACATGGCGCGAAAATATTTGATGGAACGTCAAGACATAGTAGCGTTGTATAATAAGTTTCTTTGTTCAAATAGACATAAGATTAACCGAACGTCTCTCGACGAAACATGGATAAATGTGAATATGACAAAAGATAAACTATGGACAATGAGTGATGACGGCCCAGTTCCGCGTGCGCCGATTGGTAAAGATTCCAAGATTATAGTACTCCATGCCTTTAGTGGACAGGGATTTGTAAAAAAATGGGTTATTGGTGTTCAAATCGCGTTCAACTAAGGATTGTTACGAAGAACTGGAGAGCGACCGTTTAAAAACACGCTTTCAGGAGCAGCTTTTACCTAATATTCCATCGAATTCTATGATTGTTATGGATGACGCAATACATGATAAATACACGAGTATTCTACTAGGATTATGAAGTTTCTTTTGAAACGTTCGGTAGTCCTCTTGCCTTCCTGGAAAATTGACCTGCTACTGATTTAAAAACCTGGCGAGGCAACCCTCTCTATTCGTGAAACGCACTATAATAGTACACAGGGATATAGGTAGTAGAGTCCTGCAAAACCGATTATAAAAGAAGAACATTACATAGTGCTATTGAATGCCTGGCGTTATAGGCAGTATGCGAAGCTCATCTGCTTGCGTACTGCCTCAGTATTCGGTTTAACGAATATTCGAGTTGATTCGATCTCTCTGTGGGTGGACGGCTCTGGCGTATAAAAGGAAGATCACAGTGAACCATCCAGATATTATAGCTGCATATCGTCAAGAGGAACAAACAGCATGCAGCGTGAAACTACAAACTTTGTAAAGCGTAAATTGCAGAAAAAAACTTTCGGTATCCACATATTACCAAGGTTGTAATTTTTGCTTACACTAGAAAACTGAATTATAATATTACAATAATGACACACTTAAAAACAGTAAACTCAATAAATAATAAAACTAAAACAAAAAGAACTTATATCTTCTGAAACAGACTACAACCAATGCTTTTAGTATGTTTACTATGACAAGAGTCTAGCAACTAATTTTCGAGCAATCGAACTCTCAGCTGAGTTGTCAATCATCTGGCCATTGTAGAAAAGTCGAACCACAACTATGACAAATATTATCTATGGCCCACTTTGACATGCTTGACCTAGGGAGACAGACCTGAGTTCGTTGACGTCTTACATCATTCTATATTACAGAAGAAAAAGCAGTGTGCAATTAGCGGCGATGTTGCCAGACTGCTGAAACTTCCAACTCAATTTTCTAATAACCGTGCATTTAAACACAAAACGTAATATAGATTTTTTATTCATTTAAGTGAACCTTATCGTCCAGTTCAATCTGCAGGGTTATTTCACTTGTAGCCTGTATATGAATAGCTACTGTTTTGGAGGAATGCATTTAGAGTTATAATGAAATGTGTATAATTATTTAATTTTATGTTTTGTGATTAATTGTAATTCTATTGGATTTATTTACTTATTATATCTCACATTATGCATTATGCTTACTTCATATTCTACATACTAAATTGGTGGAAAGATGACCAAACAACTCTAGCCTCTCTAGCAACACTTGTGAAACGAATATTGGCCATTCTATGAATAAGTGTTTCCACCGAGCGTAACTTCAGTAAAACAGATTTATTAATAAATAAACAAAAGAAGTCAACTCTGACCATGTAGTCTATGATAATAGGCCCTAATAATAATTGTGAACATCAAATAGTTAATATTAGCACATGTGTGCATAAAATAGTTCTTTGAATGACACTTGTTTTCTCTGAAGTAGATCTTTTCTATACAGAATGATTTGTTTCTAAAACTTGGTATTCTTTTGTTATTCGTAGTTTAGAAATGTGTAAATTATACTTATTTTGTACAGAACGACAACCATTAAGAGCCAAAGTAATCGTATTGTTAAAAATAGCATTACTGTTTATCTTTTTAAATTTATTTCTTAATAAATAATATTGCAACTGTTTAGAATAATTAAAAAGCATGCAACTATTGTTTTACAGATAGGCCTATACATTTGTTTTAGTTTTAAGTAAAAACATTATAATGGACTGTATGTACTTATTTCCTATTTTGTTTCATAATGCATTGTAATTATATTTTTGAATACTGTATATTTCACATTATACATTACGTCTATTTCCTTCGATGCCACTGTGTCTATTGTTAATTTATGTGTTACTAATCAAATTACTGCAAGTTCGAAATACAAAAATAAATGTATTAAATTGTCAAATTATTTGTATTTCTATTTCAAGCAAACATAATTTTGTAATTAAACAAAATAAATATCCTTCAATATTATTACTCCGTTTGTATACCGTACTCAGAAAATGTTAAAGAGTTATTGTATTATGAAATGCACCTGGTGTTATTTGGAGATCGCATTTTCTTCCCCCTTCGGATTTCTTTCTTTCTGTGTGAGATTTGTGCTCTAAAGAATCCGCGATCTTACATGAACAGTAAACACTTATGTAATATCGATTATCGGGTTATACAAATTGAACAAGATTTAGTCAATATGTGACGAGAAAGAGTTACGACGTAATCAAATGATGAAGTTGTGACGTATACTGTTTAACACTGGTATAGCAAAACGCCAACTATATAGCGTTTATTGATAAGAAAAATGTACCGGCTTATGCACGTCTTGTTCTGTGTAAAATTATAGGGTACCATTGTTTAACATATCTATAAGCAACTTTTATTAGTAAAACTGTAAAAGTTTAAAATATAAACGATACCGTACTTATGAAGTTACTGCAAGTTCAGAATAATAAAGAAAATATATGTTATAGTGTCGAATCAATAGTAGGAGTACTTGGAAAAACACCTTTTTTTTCAATAAAACAATGTAAATTTCCTTCATTTGTTACCGGTACTCTGGTTGTGTATTCGAAAAATGCCAGTTTAATGTAAGTGCTCCTGGTGTTCTGTCTAGTCTGCAATACATCAGGCGTAATCGGCGACAACCGAATATCCGGTCTGATGTTCAATCTAGCCGGTTGTAGCTCCGACCAGTCGAATCTAAACCGGTTGTAAGCGCTATTTTGCAGGTCTCTAATAGTAGGCTATATTCAAACGGGAGATGTTAATGATCGGGATTGTGGAGAATGTGTGGGTGGACTTATGAGAGAAAATGAAAGAACCCTAAGAAAAGCGAGTGCAGGTGAATCTATATCGTATACAGTGGTAATAATTGATAATGGTAATGATTACTACTAAGAGAAATGTTGGAATAATAGCAGGGACGACAAGAGTGTTCCGCAAAAATTCCAGTTGGACTCCCCGGGATTTCAACTCGGATTTCCTGGGTGAAAGTCAACGTTGTAGCCACTGAGCAGTTCTTCCATTAAACATGCAGAATTCGATATTAGTAACATATAGCATTTTCGCCAGTAGCGGTTGTAGCAATAGAGTAAAATAAAGTAAGAAGTTATTTTTTTGTCTTCTCTTTCATATTTTTTTAATTGGGTTATTTTACGACGCTGTATCAACATCTAGGTTATTTAGCGTCTGAATGATATGAAGGTGATAATGCCGGTGAAATGAGTCCGGGATCCAGCACCTAAAGTTATCCAGCATTTGCTCGTATTGGGTTGAGGAAAAACCCCGGAAAAAACCTCAACCAGATAACTTGCCCCGACCGGGAATCGAACCCGGGCCACCTGGTTTCGCAGCCGTTACTCCACAGGTGTGGACGTCTCTCTTTCATCTTTCCCCATGTTTATTTATACATTTTCTTCTCCTTGCTCTTCGTATTTTTTTTTTATCTCAAGTGTATTGTAGTTGTAGCTCATTGTAGTAACTGATGACTTATCACCAACGGGATCACATTTGATTCCCGTCAGATTTTGTGAGATTTATTCAATTCAATCAGGCATAACTGATTTACGCATTATCTTGTGTATTTGTGCTCTGGATGTCCGATCATGAGCCGTTACAGGTTCGAAGCAAAATGTCCAAAGTGTAAAAATGTCCAAAGGGCAAAATGTCCAATACAAAAATGTCCAAAGTGCAAAATGTCCAACTTCAGTAGTTATTTCAAAATGTCCAAAGTTCAAAATGTCCAATGCGTAAAATGTCAAAAACAATAATGTCCAATACAAAAATGTCCAAAACAATAATGTCCCAAGTGCAAAATGTCCAATGTGTAAAATGTCCAAACCAATGTCCAAAGTGCAAAATTCCAAAGCAACAGTGTCCAATACAAAACTCTCTGAAGAAAAATGTATTATTCTTTAAGCGAAATGTTCAATGTGTAAAATATCCAAAGCAATAATGTACAGTACAAAAATGTCCAAAGTGCAAAATGTCCAATACAAAATGTCCAAAGTACAAAATGTTTAATGTGTAAAATGTCAAAAACAATGTCCAATGCAAAAATGTCCAAAGCAATAGTGTCCAACACAAAACTCTCCGAAGAAAAATGTATTATTCTTTAAGCAAAATGTGCAATGTGTAAAATGTCCAAAGCAATAATTTCCAATACAAAAATGTCCAAAGTGCAAAATGTTCAATGTGTAAAATGTCAAAAACAATAATGTCCAAAGCAATATTATTCTTTAAGCAAAATTTTCAATGTGTAAAATGTCCAAAGCAATAATGTCCAATACAAAAATGTCCAAAGTGCAATATGTCCAAAGCAATAGTGTCTAACACAAAACTCTCCGAAGAAAAATGTATTATTCTTTAAGAAAAATGTCCAATGCGTAAAATGTCCAATATAAAAATGTCCAAAGTGCAAAATGTCCAATACAAAAATGTCCAAAGTGCAAAATTTCCAATGTGTAAAATGTCCAATACAAAAATGTCGAAAGCAATAGTGTCCATCATAAATCTCTCCCAAGAAAAATATATTATTCTTTAAGCAAAATGTCCAATGTGTAAAATGTCCAAAGTGCAAAATGTCGAATGTGTAAATTGCTGTGTGACAGGAGAAGAAAACAGTAACGTGAGCGTGCAACGTACGTGGATTCCTAGTCGCCATACGATGGCGGTAAGGTTAGCGCACTCCAGAAGGAATGCTGACAATAACGGAACAAACAACACGGGTGCTAGAAAAAAGGCGAGGGGTGATAAAAAGAGAAACCAAAAGTCAGGAAGTGATAGGGAAGAAAGTAGTGTACAGAATAAGGGTGCAAGTGTAAGTGGAAATCTAGTATGTGAAAGTGAAAGCGTGGGGGGGAAATAAAAGAGGAATAGAAGAAGAAGTAAATAGAAAGAAAGACAAAGTCAGAAATAAGGCAGAGACGAACAGTAAAGAAAGGTCAGAATTTGCGACAGTTGAGGATTTAGCAGAGATATTTGATATGTGTAAAAAAAAGTGGGGTTGTGATCAAAAAGTGCAAGTATAGTGAAACTGGAAAAGATCGAGAAGTATAGGGGAGAGAGAAAGTGTATAAGCAGATGTGTAAAATAAAATATAAGTATTTATAGGAAGTGAGAATAGTGACAATGGATTAGGTGTAAGCAGAATAGCGTGAAAATGAAAGTGAGCGCAAAAATTAGTACTAACATTTGAATGTTGGAACAGTAATTGAATAAAAGGTCAAAGAACAAATAGGCAAATAATTCAATATGATAATTTATAGAGAAAAATTGAAATTGAGATTTTAGTGAATAGTAATTAGAGGAAAAGGGGGGTGTGAAAGGAGTATATAATATTAGATATATTAGGATTAATGAACAAATAGAGAATAGCAAATGAAATGTAGGGAAATACTGAAGGGGAGATTGACCAAGTAATAAAAAAGGTACATAGCGGAATTGAGAGTATGTGTGTAGACGTGTACTGCAAATAGTGTGTTATTGCAATAATATGTTAATGGTGGCACCGGATACAGAAATGTGAGGTACACCATTACATGTAAAGAAGTGCTGTGAAGAAATAAATATACATCATATCATATCATATCATATCATATCATATCATATCATATCATATCATATCATATCATATCATATCATATCATATATCATATCATATCATATATCATATCATATCTCATCTCATCTCATCATATATCATATATCATATATAATATATCATATCATATCATATCATATCATATCATATCATATCATATCATACCATATCATATCATATATCATATCATATCATATATCATATCATATCATATATCATGTCATGTCATATATCATATCATATCATATCATATCATATCATATCATATCATATCATATCATATCATATCATATCATATCATATCATATCATATCATATCATATCATATCATATCATATCATATCTCAAAATGCTGTGAGAGGTTTCTGTTCTAGCTGCATCTACTGTACAGTATTCCCTTCATGCAAATGTGCCTCAGTCCCATCGCATAAAATAGTTATTAGTTCAAAATTCATATCAATAAATTGTGCAGCGCGCATTGCATTCATTCCCTTGTATACTACGCCAGTAAATGTTGTTGTTGTTATAACGAAAATACTTGTGATATAAATATCTAAGGTAATGATTGATCTTTTTGAGATAATTACTTGAACCAACACTGTAAGCTTTCTCTGTTAAGAGTCAAGAGTCAACAAATACTGTTAAAAATTTAAAATGTGTAACTGCAACTGTTTTCCGAGAATTGAAAATTAATTTGTTCCATTGTTGAAGAATTGTTTCAGAAATTTCAATTCACAGGTGTTGGTGATCTTTAGGGAGTATACCGTAAATTTTCGTTTCGAAAACTATAAAAACAAGAAACTTAAAGAAGAAATCTGGAAACAAATATCAGATGATCTGAAAATAAATAGGGTTATATTTTATTTTGATGAGATTTACTGTATTAATTATAACATTTGAAATAATGTATCTATATGTCTTAGTAGTTTACATAGCTTTAATCAGAACAAAGAGGATTCTTTGCTATTATATCATGAATGAAAAAAAACTGAGATCTATTCAACCTGAAATAGCACCTAAACTTATCACCATCCAAATCGAAATCAAGTGTCCAAAACTCGCCCTTATCTTCGTGAGGTACAATGTGATTTCCAGATATTTCTGGCTTTAATTTTCATTAACAAAATATGTTCATGTAACTCCATTTCCGTATCATCTAATATTCAGATTCAACATAGTAGCGTTCGTACATAATTTGTAAAGTACAATATATATTTACAGGTTATACATAAGTACGGCAATACACGTAAATGCATATAACCTGTAATATTTTCCCCAACGAGTGATTATTATAGTCAGAAAATTACTCTCTGCATGAAGGCAGTGCATAAATGATCATAGCGAGGTGTGATCTGTTATAGCGAGAACTCGCTAAGTGTGTCGAGGAAGGCTCTTACCCTCTTTCTCGCAACACATTTCTCGCTAGCGAGATCTCTTCAAGTGTGTAACAGGCCTAAGGTTCACTGTGTACCCAGGTTTCGAACAAGCCATCCCGCTCGTTCCTATCTCAGCCCCCTTCGTGCGTCGCCGGCGGCGTTCGAGGAATGTTATGTAATGATAACGAATGAAGAAATGTTGATGGAATGATATAGATGCCTAATATGGGGAAACGAGAGAACCGCGAGAAAAACTCCAGACCTGATTGGGACTCGAACCCGGGCCGCCTGTATGATTGGCTGAAGGTCCGACCAATCAGCCACCGCAGGGAGTGCAACAGCTAGAAGTTACCTACTGTTATTTCTCTTTCAGATGTAAGCAAAGATCCTTTGTTGTCTTCTGCGAAAGAGATGATCATGAGGATCACAAAGATTCTCACGGTCGTCTGCGAAGAATGCGCACCTGGAGATGTTGCTACGGTCCATACAGTCTTCCCTGTACACGCCACACATGTCCCTGTGAATTTCACTCGGGTTATGTCCTTTAGCCCACAAAAATCGCACAACACTTCGCCGCTCTTCACAAGTTGATGACAGTAACACGCTTCTCTCGCTAGAGCTGCACATGCAAAAGAAATTGTGTCTGCAGTGAAAACTTCAAACAATGAGCGTATTCCGAATCTCAGCGCTGAGTAATCTGATGGCATCACGGTGTTCCGAATTTCAATGATGAAGTCACTGTGCTCCACCGGTGTCGCACCGGTTCCATCAGCTTGCAGAGGTGGTAGCAGTATCCATCAGTGATCTGACTGGTTCTTGTATAGGGCGGGAATTAGCAGACGAATGACATCGTGCACTGTTGTGTCATGGCGGTGTGTTCTGCTTTGGTTCTGCTGTATTGTTTGTAATTAGCACAACGTAAAAACAATATGTTAATGGCTTATGAGCGAACATGTCAACGGACCAGTTATTACTACTGGTTCAAGAAATAAATTGTTGATGCTCTCTTTTCTTTGAACGAGATGACAGTATGGAAATTTCGCAAAATTTTGCTAACGTAGCACAGACAACTTGTACAGCCGCCATGTTAGCCATTGAATCTTCCAGCAGTTTTGTTCCTTTCGCTGCAGCATGACGTCATTGATGTCCACCGTTCCGGTGAGATTCGGAATACGCTGTATATCTCGGTGAAATGTCAATAACCCAGCCACAATACCAACGCAGAAAAAAGTTATTGTGCGTTACTTTCCGATCCACCCTCGTATTTACTTAGAAATACAAGTGTTAATATTTTGCTATTTGCTAATGTATGACAGGTTTACAAAAAAGTGAAAATGATGTGCAAAAAACTGCGTTCATGTTCGATCAAATGTGTAAGCACTATAATTTTACGATATCTATGATTAAAACAAAAGTTAAGGCATTTAAAGAAAAATACCTAATAAGATAAGCAATTATATTGCAAAACAATAATTTTAGAACAAGTTTCCCACTTCCAGTAGGCCTACTTGGGCTGTGATGTTAGTTATGGAAAAGATGACGGCATAAATAAGAATTTAGGTAAACTTCAAGTTATATGTATCAACATTAAAATAGCATTAAGATATGAAACAAGAAGAGATGAAATTGAAATTTTACAACAAAATAGCTACAACACTATTCACATTAAGTAATGAATTATAGGTGGTATTAAACAGGGAACACAGAAGAATCCAAACGATAAAAATTAATTTCCTACGTGAACTAAAAGAATGCACCAAAATAGATCAGATAAATGAACAAATAAATAAACTAAACATAATTATATGGAGACACAATCTTAAAAGGATAGTTGCCAACTAATTGATCAATTTTATAAAGTAAATATGGTGCATTTTATACTACTGCTATATTTTATTTAATGTACCATGTGTATGGGTATAGGGCATAGGAATTTAACATTGCCATAAGAAACCTATGTATAAAGGCAATGAAGAAATAACTTATTCGATGGTCATGTTTAGAAATTAGCAAGCTTTGACAATTTGTAAAACAAGAAAGTATTTTATAGTTACTAACTCAAAGCCTGATGTTCTCCTGTTTTACAAATATTGTCAAAGCCTGCAAATTTCTAATTATGATTCAACTGATTAAGTTATGTTTTCTTTGTTTTTATACAAAGGTTTCTTATGGTATGTTAAATTACTATGTCCTATACATACAAAAACACACGGTATAGCGACTAAAACATAGTTAATGTTAAGTCAGTACAATTTTATAAAAGCTATAATTCTTTAAACTGTAATTCCTGAAAGCAAGAGGAAGAATATGAAGAAAAACACTTCTGTTGGTATGGGTGAAATATAATAATAATAATAATAATAATAATAATAATAATAATAATAATAATAATAATAATAATAATAATACTTACTTACTGGCTTTTAAGGAACCCGCAGGTTCATTGCCGCCCTCACATAAGCCCGCCATTGGTCCCTATCCTGAGCAAAATTAATCCATTTTCTATCATCATATCCCACCTCCCTTAAATCCATTTTAATATTATCTTCCCATCTACGTCTCGGCCTCCCTAAAGGTCTTTTTCCCTCCTGCCTCCCAACTAACACTCTATATGCATTTCTGGATTCGCCCATACGTGCTACATGCCCTGCCCATCTCAAACGTCTGGATTTAATGTTCCCAATTATGTCAGGTGAAGAATACAATGCGTGCAGTTCTGTGTTGTGTAACTTTCTCCATTCTCGTGTAACTTCATCCCTCTTAGCCCCAAATATTTTCCTAAGCACCTTATTCTCAAACATCCTTAACCTATGTTCCTCTCTCAAAGTGAGAGTCCAAGTTTCACAACCATACAGGACAACCGGTAATATAACTGTTTTATAAATTCTAACTTTCAGATTTTTCGACAGCAAACTGGATGATAAAAGTTTCTCAACCGCATAATAACAGGCATTTCCCATATTTATTGTGTGTTTAATTTCCTCCCGAATATCATTTATAACTGATGCACTGTACCCTTATACTCCCATTTTTTCTCCATTATCTGTCGAATACAAAATATCTGGTCAATAGTTGATCTATTACGCCTAAAACCACATTGATGATCCCCAATAATTTCATCTACATATGGAGTTAATCTTCTCAAAAGAATAGTGGACAAAATTTTGTACGACGTCAACAAAAGTGATATTCCTCGAAAGTTACTACAGGTAGTCTTGCCCCCTTCTTAAAGATAGGTACGATAATGGACTCCTTCCATTGTTCTGGTACAATTTCCTTTTTCCAAATAATAATAATAATAATAATAATAATAATAATAATAATAATAATAATAATAATAATAATAATAATAATAATGCATCAATTGATGCAAGATGAAACTAAGTTAAACAATAGAGATTGCATATTAGCAAACATTTCACCTGAGCATGACACTGAATTTCCCAGGTGTTTATGAAACAAATCAGGTGTGCAGAGAAGGTTACGGTGAGCCTTTGAAGCCGCAAACTTGATATTGAATTACCTGCTTATCGAGCACACTAGTTCTAGTTTGTTTACGTAATAATCTGTCTCCACTTTCAACTTCAGACATTCGCCTTGCGTTGGCATAGTACGAATACCTACACTCCGTTCACCTTCAGAATGCGTCCCAATGTAAACAAAACAAATTGTATCCATCCACCAAAAACCACACTTGTACATTCCAGATCATAAATAAGTAATGATATAGCCTACTGTTAACACACTAAACTCCGTCCTTGGACTCTGCAGAGTAAGTTCGCGTATGCCGTCATTCTTTCTTCACCCACTCTTCCCAACACAGCTTCGTTTCTTATTCCGTTTGTTCACACGCTCTATATTCTTTTCCATATCTTCATCTTCTCTTATCGTTACTTAAAAATAAAATAATAGTAGGTCTATGTACTTAGTTTTAAGTAAGAAAGATGTTTTATTTTTCATGGGCGTATTATATTATTATTATTATTATTATTATTATTATTATTATTATTATTATTATTATTATTATTATTATTATTATTATTATTATTATTATTATAAAGCTTTATAAGCTATAAAAGCTTTTGGCTGCTGAGATTACAATATAGTACCACTGCACCCTGTCTTGACAAACAATTTTCCAATTATCATAAATTTCTAAAAATTTGAAAGTTCTCCTTCAGGTTGTCCAAATATCTAAGCCTAGGCCTTCCCAATGGTCTTTTTCTTAACCCTAGATACTTAATTGGGGTCTTTTCTGACCCCACACCATCTTTTATTGTTAATATCTACATCCATATACTCCGGAAAGTTCCAGTAACCTAAATAATAATAATAATAATAATAATAATAATAATAATAATAATAATAATAATAATAATAATAATAATAATAATAATAACAATAATAATAATAATACTTACAAATGGCTTTTAAGGAACCCGAAGGTTCATTGCCGTTCTCACATAAGCCCGCCAGCGGTACCTATCCTGTGCAAGATTAATCCAGTCTCTATCATCATACCCCACCTCCCTCAAATCCATCTTAATATTATCTTCCCATCTACGTCTCGGCCTCCCTAAAGGTCTTTTTCCCTCCGGTCTCCCAACTAACGCTCTATATGCATTTCTGGTTTCGCCCATACGTGCTACATGCCCTGCCCATCTCAAACGTCTGGATTTAATGTTCCTAATTATGTCAGGTGAAGAATACAATGCGTGCAGTTCTATGTTGTGTAACTTTCTCCATTCTCCTGTAACTTCATCCCGCTTAGCCCCAAATATTTTCCTAAGCACCTTATTCTCAAACACCCTGAACCTATCTTCCTCTCTCAGAGTGAGAGTCCAAGTTTCACAACCATACAGAAGAACCGGTAATATAACTGTTTTATAAATTCTAACTTTCAGATTTTTGGACAGCAGACTGGATGATAAGAGCTTCTCAACCGAATAATAACACGCATTTCCCATATTTATTCTGCGTTTAATTTCCTCCTGAGTGTCATTTATATTTGTTACTGTTGCTCCAAGATATTTGAATTTTTCCACCTCTTCGAAGGATAAATTTCCAATTTTTATATTTCCATTTCGTACAATATTCCCGTCACGAGACATAATCATATACTTTGTCTTTTCGGGATTTACTTCCAAACCGATCGCTCTACTTGCTTCAAGTAAAATTTCCGTGTTTTCCCTAATTGTTTGTGTATTTTCTCCTAACATATTCACGTCATCCGCATAGACAAGAAGCTGATGTAACCCGTTCAATTCCAAACCCTGCCTGTTATCCTGAACTTTCCTAATGGCATATTCTAGCGCGAAGTTAAAAAGTAAAGGTGATAGTGCATCTCCCTGCTTTAGCCCGCAGTGAATTGGAAAAGCATCAGATAGAAACTGACCTATACGGACTCTGCTGTATAATAATAATAATAATAATAATAATAATAATAATAATAATAATAATAATAATAATAATAATAAATGTATTTAATCTGGCAGAACTAAGGCCAGTAGGCCTTCTCTTCCGCCCAGCCAGACTCTAATTCTAATTAAATATAATTGTTTACATAGTTACTACATTAATATCTAGACCATAAAACAACATGAAAGTAAATAATGAAAGTTTATAAGTAATGTTAGTGAGACAATAATTAACATTGGTGTAAGAAATAATAATAATAATAATAATAATAATAATAATAATAATAAAAATAATAATAATAATAATAATAATAATAATAATAATAATAATAATAATGTATTTAATCTGGCAGAGCTAAGGCCAGTAGGCCTTCTCTTCCGCCCAGCCAGACTCTAATTCTAATTAAATAAATACAATTAGTTACATAGTTATTACATTAATATCTAGACCATAAAACAACATGAAAGTAAATAATGAAAGTTGGTAAGTAATGTTAGTGAGACAATAATTAACATTGGTAAGAAATACTACTACTACTACTACTACTACTACTACTACTACTATTATTACTACTACTACTACTACTACTACTACTACTACTACTACTACTAATAATAATAATAATAATAATAATAATAATAATAATAATAAATAATGTATTTAATCTGGCAGAGCTAAGGCCAGTAGGCCTTCTCTTCCGCCCAGCCAGACTCTAATTCTAATTAAATACAATTGGTTACATAGTTATTACATTAACATCTAGACCATAAAACAACATGAAAGTAAATAATGAAAGTTGATAAGTAATGTTAGTGAGACAATAATTAACATTGGTAAGAAATAATAATAATAATAATAATAATAATAATAATAATAATAATAATAATAATAATAATAATAATAATAATAATAATGAGATAATTTAAACATTTATGCTGTGATATACACCGTGTCCCAAAAGGTACTTTACAACTTTGATGTGTTATAATTCGATCTGTAATTGACATAGAGGAACAAACCATGGTTTATATGATTCACCAACTCTTGAAGTTTTGTTATATCACATGTTAAATGACTGATTTTTCTTTTCCAGGTGACAAGAACATTTGAACAAAAAATGGCATCTGTACAAGAAAAAGCTCAGTGCGTGGAGTGGTTTATTGAAACCAGATCAGACATTCAGGTGCAGAGGAGATTCAAAACACGATACAGGAAACAGCCACCCTCTCGGCCATCCATAAAAAAGTGGTACAGCGACTTAATGCAGACAGGAGGTGTGGATGTTAAGCACCATACGGGCAGGCCAAGAACAAATGAAGAAGACACTGAACGAATACGGCTGTCTTTCCAGCGATCACCGCAGAAGTCTGTTCGAACGGCATCGCGAGAGTTGCAGATCCCTTGCTCGACAGTACACAGAGTACTCCGAAAGCGCCTAAGTCTGTATCCATATCGATTACAACTGATACAGGCACTGCAACCGAATGACAGACCTTTGCGTATGCAATTTGCTGTGGATATTCTTTCAAGAATTGATGATGATAACAATTTTCTGAACAAAGTGGCATTTTCGGATGAATCAACTTTCCATGTGTGCGGTAAGGTCAACACACATAATGTAAGAATCTGGGGCTCAACCAATCCACATATGGTAAGGGAGGTGATTCGTGACAGTCCCAGAGTCAATGTCTGGTGTTGTGTGATGGTTGACCGCATTATAGGCCCATTCCTTTTTGCTGAACAAACGGTTAATGCAACAACTTACATGTTGGAGCTGTATGCGATACCACAACTGTTTGAGCTTCAATCAACAGTCTTCTTTCAACAAGATGGTGCACCACCACATTGGGCTTTAGAAGTGAGACAGACCCTGGACAACACATTCCCCGCACGTTGGATCGGAAGGGGAGGTCCAACTGCGAGGCCTCCCAGATCCCCAGACTTGACACCCCTGGACTTCTTTTTGTGGGGGTTTGTTAAAGACAAAGTCTGTAGAACTCGTGTGATTGACCTTGATGATTTGAAGGCTAGAATAAGAGCTGCCATTGCCTCAGTTGACATCGATATGCTAAGGAGAGTATGGACAGAGATGGAATTTCGCCTTGACATTGTACGCGCCACCAGAGGTGCGCATGTTGAAGTGGATTAACAAAACTTCAAGAGTTGGTGAATCATATAAACCATGGTTTGTTCCTCTATGTCAATTACAGACCGAATTACAACACATCAAAGTTGTAAAGTACCTTTTGGGACACGGTGTATATAACCATTAAACATTGAGAAACCTGAAACAGCTATTATTGTTAAGAATATTGTTAGAAAAATATTTCGTTAGTCAATACTTAAATTGGTTTGAATGTCTGACAGTCCCTGACATTGCTCGGTAGGGAATTCCAAAGCCGAGGAACAGCCACAGTGAAAGAAGATGAATATGATGACATTCGGTGGGAGGGAATGGATAATATTGAGGAGTGTTTGATCGTGTGTCTAGGTTATGGTGGGTGGACAAATTTTGAAAACGAGACGCAAGATAGACAGGAGTAGAGAAATGCAATATGTGAAAGAGGAAGGAAAGACTATGGATTTTCCTACGACCTTCTAGACGGAGCCAGGACAACATTTCGAGGGATGGTGTTACGTGATGAGCCATGCGAATATTGCAGACGAAACGGACACACATATTATGAACACGTTGTAGTCTCTGCGCCGAAGTAACGCTTAGATCAGTACACAGAATATCACAGTAATCGAAATGGGGCATCACGAGTGTTTGCACTGACATCTTTTTCAGGGAAAAGGGTAGAAAATTCTTCAATCGCCTAAACGAGTGGATTAATGAGAATACTTTTTTGCAGGTTTCTGCAACTTGAATGTTCCAATTTAAACTTTTATCCATACAAATACCTAGGTTCTTTACTGATTCACTGAACGGAATTTCGGTGCCGTATATTTAATCGGAGATAAATTTGGTATGGTAATAGTGCTTAACAAACGTGAATGACCCACAATTATTGACTGTGATTTTTATGGATTTAGTTTAACTCGGAATTTCCGTGTCTATATCCAAATTGAGTCGAGATCGTCATTAATTTTAGTTATTGCATTATTTATTTTGTCAGTGTGGAATTTTATGTATATTTGAAGGTCGTCTGCATAGAGATGGTGTCGGCAGTACTTTAGAGATTCTGATATGTCGTTTATATAAATTGTAAATAGGAAATGGCCAAGAACTGATCCCTGTGGGATCTCTGACCTCACGGTCTGCCAAGAGGAAGAACGATTTCCACCTATCACACTTTGTTGGTGGCCATTAAGGTAAGAGGCAAACCACAGGACAACGTGGTCTTCTGGTCTTTTATGTTTACATATTAACAAGTCAATGTCTACAGAATCGAAGGCTTTGCTGAAGTCAAGTAAAGTCATTATTGTCAATTTACGTTCGTCCTGAGCCTCGCACAGGTCTTCAGTCACTTAGTAATGCTGTACTTGCGTTATGTCCGGCCCTGAAACCTGATTGATAAGAGTCGAGAAGTTAGTATTTGTTTAAGTAGTCCGTCAGTTGCTTGTGTACAATGCGTTCCAACGCTTTGGATAGGGAACAAGAAGCTAATTTGCTAAATATGCTATCTATAGTTATTTTAGTTTTCTTTACAATTAAAATTATTATTTCATAATTATATATTGATTTTTTCATGTCTATTGCTTGGATTCGTGTATGGTCCTAGCTATAGAATAATTCTATATGTTATAGTTAGAATTATTTTGCAGTGGTAGCGTTTTGTTGTAAGAAAAATGAACATTACTTTGAAAAGTGAATAAATGAAACAAATATAGCATAAAGTGCCATGTAGAGTATGAGTAAAATGTTGTAGATTCAAGACTAATTATTTGTAGTTGTAAAATTAGCTTCTTGTTCTTTCTGCTGCAACAGACGATGAGACTAAATTAATTAATTAATTGTCCGAAATAAAATTAACACTTTATTCTATAACAATTTCTTTTTTGTGTTATATTTCAAGGAAAATGAATGTGTTCTCTGATAATTGAAAAAATAAAAACAAAGATACGGAACAGTCTGCCATTAAACTAATTTAATTAATTAATTCATTGTTTAAACATAGTGTATAATTCTAGTTACAATAAAATCTTATATTTGCTTGCACTGTATATAAAAATGCATTAGCTATAACATATCCTAATTATTAATAACAAATATTTTTGGGGACTCCACATAAGTAGCATGAAATTCTAGAGTAGCTAAGTTCCGAGGGTTAAAGGAGTTTCTGTGAACAAGCTTTTTACTCTTCTTTCCTCTGGAGCTCTTAGCACATGTCCACTGCCTGCTGGATCACATCCTATGGCTGCTTACACTGCCTGCCCAATCAACGGTTATGCGCGAGTAGCCGCTATGTCGCAGGTAGTGACCTAGCATATACTGATAATGTTAATACTGGGTGTTCATTTCAAATTGTGTCATTACGTCACTGTTGTGAGTCAGCGATTTGAAGCGAGTTTCAGCTTTTATGTCAGAGAAGTTGCCTATTAATCAAGGCGTTCAATCTGAACTTGAGAACATGTACGGTATGATTTGAAAGTCGTAGCAACAGATGGCGGTCTGTACGGTCTGTGTGCTACCATAACCTCTTTCGAACTGTGTTTTGCTCGGGCAAGTCGAACGCAGGGTATTTGTTATCATCGGTTGCGTACGACAACATTTACAACACAAATCAAATGCTCCGTGTCCATGTTGACCGTCGAAGTTAATGTCAACAAATACTGTACGTAAGTAATCGTCTTAACCCTCTCCCCATATCCCGACAGTAAGAAAAAAACTCACCCCAGTACGTGTTTCCAAACAGTTCACATTCCTGCCACTACTGGAGTTACCGTACATATCGGTAAGTACTCTTGAGAATGAACGCCGTACTTGCTAGGCAACTTCTCTGGCACATAGGTAATACACCTCTGTGGGAAGTGTAGGAAGATTGAATTGTCTAGGCTCATCGGCTAGCCACATGACGTCATACAGCGAGCCATGACATTTTGAACTGAACACGCAGTAGTGTTGGGCACTGCCTGCCACTTAGCGGCAAAATAGCTTGATTGAGCAGGCAGTTTACGCAGCTATAGAATGCGATCCAGCAGGTAGTGCAAACGTCCAATCCATCGCAGTCTTCTTGTTTAATTCTGGCCACAATGTCAGGTTCATTGTAAAAATCATTCATTTCTTTATCATGTAGCTTCCTCCATTCTAAAGTGTCTGTATCTCGAACTGCTCCCAATTAAAAAAAAAAAAAAATTGTTCGCTCAAAATGTTTCAATTTATTCTCATCTGATTTTGTGAGTGTTGATGTCTCACAAACATGCTTTATCATGTAGCTTCCTCCATTCTAAAGTATCTGTATCTCGAACTGCTCCCAATATTAAAAAAAAAAATTGTTCGCTCAAAATGTTTCAATTTATTCTCATCTGATTTTATGAGTGTTGATGTCTCACAAACATGCTCGTAGACTAGAACAGACATAACGAAAGTCCTGTATATAAGTAATTCTGCTTTTTTGGTAATTAATTTACTCTTTACTATATTCGATGAAGCATAATAAGTAATAACATTTATTCGCTTTCTGTATACGGGCATTAATTTCTTGTTTTACATTATTGTCATACGTAATTAATATTCCTAAAGTACTATATTCTTAAATAGTTAAATCACAGGTTAAACTCGTTCACTTTTTCATATCTGGCTGTATTAATTGTTATGATGTTATTTACATTTAAATTACGAGTAAGCACAAATGAAGGGTTCAAAGCCATAGTGGGCCAAACGCCATAAATAAAAAGCAAAGAAAACAAGGGTTAAAATTAAGTTTATTATTATAATTTAATGAAACATACATCAAGTAATATAAAGTATGCATATTAAAACTATGTGACGTATCAATCTTCATTAAACTATGGTATTCACTTAACTTGAAACCTTGCTTTCTCCGTTTTTAATAAATGGCCCTTGGCCCACTATGGCTCTGAACCTTTAAAATATTTTGTCTTGTCAACATTTACTTTAATACCAATTCCTTATAAAGATTTTAATAACAATGGAGTGAGCATTTTAATTTAATGTTAGTTTTCACCAAATAAAACTAAGTCATCTAGAGATGCCAATATCTATTCATGTTGCTCTCCAGCTTTGTACCAAATTGGGAACACTTTATTGCTTGAATAATTTTTTAAATAACAAAATTGGACGGAACAGGTGACAAGGAATCTCCCTGTTTAACTCCAGTAGTAAAATTGATATTATTGGACGTACAATATTTCTCTATTTTAACTTTACAGTTGGAATTTACTATACACATTTTCACCAAATGTATTAATTTCTGAGGGATGCCAAATTCTTTCATAACATTCCAAAGGTAATCTCTATCAATGCTGTCGAAAGTATGGGCTTAGCATAATAAATTTTATTAAACCATGATAATTCTTTAAACTGTAACAATCATATTGTTAAAGTAACACCCATAAACACAAATTCCGACATTCTTGTCGCAGAACTGACTAACCGAATTCGAAACAGACAAAAAGTGTTGAAGTAGGACCTATATAAATGACATATCTGACTGTATGAAACATTGCAATTACCATTTCTTTACCGACGATATGCACATATACTTGCATACAAATAAGGTAACATTAAACTACACAGTTACAAAAATTAACGACGATTTTCACTGACTACTGACATGGATGCGAAATTATGGACTAAAACTCAACCCTGAAAAGACGCAAGCAATCATTCAGGGGCATAGGGCTAATCGTTTGTTGAGCACTGTAGATATGAACACAATACTCTCCTGTGATACGTAATGGCTTTCAAATTCTTTTATAATAATATTCCTTTACTACTGCAGCAGTTAAAGATCTTGAAATATACAGAGTTGTTTCTGATCTCTGATCACGAATTTGAATGACACCATGTGCGTCAGGAGTCACACGACAGCTGAACTGTGGCGCGAGGTGACAGACCAGTAGTGAGTGATCTCACAGTCAGAGTGCACGGCGACTCACAGCAGAAATTCCTAAGAAAATCGAGCCTTTTTGTGAGGGGTACATAACAACCCTTTCCGATGCCAAGTACAGTTAAGTGAAAATAAAAGAAACCTGCAATAAACGAGGTTTCGTTATTTCCAAGAAAGGCATCTTCTGTGTACTTAATAAGAATGGTAAAGTTCGAATGGAATTAATTTGTATTATCTCGTGGGGTGCGACGACTTGTGACCGGGGATGGATTTGCTTGCTTTTTCCACTCTGGAATTATCCCATCCGAGCTTTGCCAGTCTTATTAGGTACACACAAGATGCCTTTCTTGGAAATAACGAAACCACGTTTTTTGCAGGCTCCTATGATTTTCACGTAACTGTACTTGGCATCGGAAAGGGTTGTTACGTACCCCTCCCAAAAGGCTCGATTGTCTTGGGCATTGCTACTGTGATACACCGTGCACTCTGATTATGAAATCACTCACTACTGATCTGTCACCTCTCGCCGCAATTAAGATGTTGGTGTGATTCCTGACGCACATGACGTCATTCAAATTCGTTATCAGAGATAGGAAACAACCCTGTATACTGTATGGACAAACGTCTTACTTGGAATACACAAATTACGCAGATTTGCAAGAAAATATTTTCATTGATCCATTTAATAAATTAGATAATTTCTGTCAACACTAAAAAGACTATTACGGTATTACAAATGGGTCATTTCTTATGAAAACGGACAAGAAATTGGAAAAATTGACCTGACATTTTCAAAAATGTATGATACTTTCTGTATAAATTAATCATAAACAAATAATTACTACAACAAAAAATAAGACATCAAGTCGCTATACTTTCTCAGTAATTAAGCGTCAAATTTATCGTACTTTTAAAACAATAGCACTTTTAAAGAAGAGTATTTTGAGTCTGATATATGATAGGATATCAAATAAAAATTAATAATAAAGTCCATTAGAGTGGGTTTCTAAATTATAATTCGCTCCTTAATGTTTTAATCCAAAGGTGATAATTTCAATTTTTAATGTTGTTAGAGTGTTCCGGAAACTTTTAATTATTGAATGAAAGCTCTTAATATTCTCCGACCATAGAGAAGTAAGTACCACTTTTGAAAACAGTGGAATCATTTCTACAACAGCATGAAAAATAAGGAAAATAATGTGAAAATACATAAAATTAGGCGCAGCTTGTCACCCTCTGTCATCAAGGTCAAGAAGGATTCAATGGCGCAACATCATTGCACTCATACAGCAAACCCAATCGTAAAGAAATACAATGTAGGCCTATGCAATTCGTACGAATTCTCGTTTTTTTCTATGAGCACTATACTATCATAAACTTAATTTCAAAACTTAAAATTAGTTATGTATTGTGCGTTATTTATCATTAATTGAATCAACTAACTGGTACATACTAAGTTAAAGTATATAATTAAATAATGCATTGACTCACCAAATTACTTTTTAACAATAGTCACTTCAGCGCTTTCTAATGAACAAGAGTACTTCTTCATTAAAACTTTGCTGCTTGAGAGAGGAATACCGCAATGCATGCTTTGAGTCCCTGGTACTGTGCGGGTACGTTCCAATCTTCGAAGGTTTCTTTGCTCCTTAGCATGCTCTTCTTTGGTTACGAATTCGAACTTAATTCCACTCAAATTAGTAACTGCCCAATTGTACAAATCAAAAGCTGTTAAATGCCTTTCCCATGTGAAGTGTTAAAAAGTGCCATTCTGCTTTGATTTCAAAATTAATGAAGTTCTTTCTGTTCTTATATTGAGATGATGCACCAACGATGAAATAATACATTTTTGAAACTGTCTGGAATTTTTCTTTCAAATATGAATCAGGTGTTTCTGGAATGAGTAGACTGCTACTGTATCATGTTCAAACAGTCCGAACTCATGACGAAAGATTCACTGTATGTGAAGTTATTTGCTTTATAATAAATTACAAAAGGATATAATGTTGCTTGGTTGTTATTCCAATGGAATCCTTGCACTGCGTCTTTAACTACGAAAGCGTAGTTTTCTGAGAAATCACATACAACTGCGAACTCCCCTGGATTCAAACTTGATTTAATTTCTGTGAAAAATGAACTCTGAATTGTGGCTATAAAGGTGTGTTTTGTTAGTGCACTTAGCTTCCTAAGGAAGTCGTCTGTGAAATAGTCTGCATCCTTCTGCACATTTTCCAGAGTAGTTCTATCCACGGCAACCCACTCTTTGTAACAGTGTCCACTATAGCTTCCTCAAAGACTGACTCCAGTTGTTTCTGTAGTATCATGGTGCTAGGGCACTCAAAACAAAAACCGAAAAAACAATTCGGTCTTGGATGATTGCACATGATTCTAGCAACACAGTCTCGGTATTTCTTAATGGCAGTTCATGGTTTTCTGTTAGTTCCGGTAATTTTGCTTCATCTACATTAGCTTGATATTTTGGTGGATCATACACATGCAGATTGTATATGTACCAGCAGAACCAGCAAGAACACAATGCCTTGGTCGCATCTCTTTTAATTTAGAAAAAGCGACCTTAATTTCGGGATGCTTATCTTTGAAATTGCGAAACAATTCCTTAAGATTGTACAGAACAAGTTTTTTTGGACATGTTCTTTTTTTATACCAACTTTCATTACAATTACAAAATCCTTCTTCCCCGGCAGAACACGGCTCACTTCATCGAATTCATAATAATCTACAATTAATGTAATTATGTCTTCTGACCGGAAGTTTCCCTTTTTATGTGCAGGTATGCACATCATAAGTTCTTTTACTCATTTTTTTTTGGCCATAGGAATAATAATGCTTTGTGGCATTGAAGTTGTGTTGAATTTTTCTTACTGTCCAGGATAGAGGCAACAAGGTCAATATTTGAATGTTTGATTTTCCATCTGGTGCAGAATTAAACACTTTTTTAAGATTGTCTAGAATCTCGTGTTCCGAATCCTGTTTTTCGTCACTTAAATCCGACACATGAAATACTTTCTCTTTTAAAGACCTTGATTTGCCATTCATTTTCTGTGAAACTTTTCGTTACTTGATTGATGACTCTCCAATTGCCGTTAATGTTCTATTCAATAAAGTTATAACAATTTCTTTAGGTAATTTGACTATGTCGTCACTGTTACAATCAATACCGTTATCCTAACTTCAGGCCGCTTATCTGATTGTGTGCTACAACTGGGCTGCACATTTATGTCCTTCACTACGTCTGTGCTGTGCTTTTCAGTCTGCATCTACAACAAATTCTTATGTTTTTTGAGCATACTTCTGGAATACCGTATCTTTCGAGTATCCGAGGAGAAACTTTTCTAATACCTTTTTGTATTTTTTATGAGACAGATTAAGATGAATAAAGCAGGAACTGGTTTTATTAATTATATCTTCCATTTCGAACAAACAAAGGAAATTCCACGATGTGTATTTAAATTTCTTAGATTAAATTACCTCAATACTACCACAATCTAGTATATATAGTCACGAAGCTCAATACGTAGTAAATATGCATCCATAGATAGTTGCTAACCACTAGGATCGCTAATATCGCCTCATTACAGACAATGCGAAATAGTATCGACACAGTCTATTGTTCCTAGCACCCTGACAACTCAAGCTTCGTGACTGTACATACTAAACTGTGATACTACCTTAAATACCTCACACTGCTAAGATCACACTTTGATACACATCCAATTGTACTGCACGACTCTCGGACCAGCTGAACACAACAAGCACTGAAATTCAACTGGAGGTGCACGCGAGATAGCGTTCTCCGTTGCATTTTCAAATCCCCTGGGTTTCCTGTCATTGATATCACTAATATGAAAATTGTAATCGCTTCTTACACGTGTAAAGAATATTTTTGACACTTCAAAAATAATTTAAGGTTTCCGGAACGCGATGAAAATAATATTAATTGAAATTTCAACCCTTTAGAAAAAAATAATTTATGTGAACGACCAGTCATTAAAAACACCAAGACAAGTAGTTTAAATTAAGACCGTCTTGTGTTTTTGGATTTCACGAAATGATAGCATTTCGACTATCCAAAGTTGTTGCTTCTGAAAAATTACGATAGCCTACATTGATATAATTTTTATACGGAATCTATACGTGTTACATAGTTCAAACTGAACAGAGTTGTTCTATTCACTAGTCCTAATCAATATACATAACATTTCGCAACAATAGAACAACACGAGAATTTTCACTGTCCGATTTCACATTTGAATGGACCAAATACTAGTTATATCCCAGTTTGATTGTTGTGATTCTCTATTTACTGGCATAAGTGTTAATCTAAGAGACTCTGCGTGTTCATAGTGTGTGTGCATTAAATTTCATCTGCAACATTCGTCGATATCCACCTTCTCCGTTCACTATCCAACAGTCTTCAAGGGACTTCTTTTGATAACGAAGGTGCCCTACAATCAAACTCTACTTGCAGATTTCTTTAAACTCCAAAGGAGGAGACTTCTTCAGTTGCGGACCCCAGCGTTGGCAGATAATCATGATAATGTGGGATAATATATTACTTGATTAACTTCTGTCTTCTATTCATCTCAAAGGAAAACTTTTGTCACAGCGAAAAAACGCTCTGAACTTTTGCATGAACCCAACATATTTAAAGAACACAGTTTGTAAATGAAGTAAATTCGTGCCCTAATTTCCATATTTCTTGTATCATTCCTTCTTCCTTTCTTTATGTCTTTCCTCCTGCACTAATTTATTACACAAATGATTATTTTATTTCAACTTGGTATGAAACAGAGAAAGATTGGGGAATAAGATTAGTAAATCGTCACCTAACGAGAGCCGAATAAAGCTAGCTAGGAGGCACGAAAGATGGGAGAGCTTATAACTTGAGTAACTGGTGTTTGGAGGGGATGAAATATGAGCAGTATGGTGAAGGCTAGTAGAATTGTGTTAATAAGACAGTGCTATGATGCTGTTGTGTGTTGTAATGAAGAATGTGTAGGGTTAATTATTATTGCATGAAGACGTACTTGTTTAAGAAGTGGAGCTTGACATCCTCAAACGTGAGATCAAATAACAAGACAAATAAAATAAACAGATACAAGCATAGTGAATAGGGTGATAGGAGAATTACATTAAAATTGGTTATAAGAAGATTGATCGAGTTTGAACATACACAAGAAAAGAATGAAATTGTTATAATGTGTAGGATAGAATCTTGTGGTAATGTAATAAAAGTGTGAAAAGAATATAGATATGGTGAAATGATTAAAGGAAAAACGAAAATTGGGGAAATCAGTGTACAATTATTCAGTGTTAAGTGATTGCAGTATTGGAATGGCTATTGTAGTGAAACAGTAGGGTACTTAATAAATAATGATAGGCAGAGAAGAATTTAGGCCATAGTGAGTAGGGTGATAAGAGAGAGCATGAAAACGGGTTATAATAAGATTGAACGAACTTGAACTTTGAGGAAAAAAATGAAATTGGAATAATATATGCGACAAAAAGCTTGTAGTGCTGTAATAAAAGCATGAAGAGAGTGTAGGTATGGTGTACTGATATTGATGAAAGGACGAAAAGACGGGATAGGGGAATTATGAAAATCGGTGTGCAGTATTCAGTATAAATGATTGAAATATCGATAGGGCTATTGTAGTGACATAGTAGGGTAGTTAAATTGTTTATTGTTAATAAAATAACATGGACAAAAATACAATCTTAGTTCTTCCCTGAAGGAGTAAAAAAACTCGTGCTCAGGGAGATATCTAAACACAAAGATAAACACAAAGATAATTATTTGACACAAACTGGGTCAAGAAAAAAATTACAGGAGTAAATTAAATTTAAAAATACAATTTCAATTTTAACAATTTAAATCATACAAATACATACTTACTTACTTACAAATGGCTTTTAAGGAACCCGAAGGTTCATTGCCGCCCTCACATAAGCCCGCCATCGGTCCCTATCCTGTGCAAGATTAATTCAGTCTCTATCATCATATCCCACCTCCCTCAAATCCATTTTAATATTATCCTCCCATCTACGTCTCGGCCTCCCTAAAGGTCTTTTTCCCTCCGGTCTCCCAACTAACACTCTATATGCATTTCTGGATTCGCCCATACGTGCTACATGCCCTGCCCATCTCAAACGTCTGGATTTAATGTTCCTAATTATGTCAGGTGAAGAATACAATGCGTGCAGTTCTGCGTTGATTACTCATCTGAGCTTTTGTTTACAAATACATATACATATTAAATCAATATATATTCTTTAAAAATTAAATTCCTAACGCTATTTTAGAAATTTCCGATACTAACATTTTCCAAATTTGGGTATTTATCAATTATTTTATTGTATAACCTTGGACCAAAGTAGGTACCATGGCTCAGAGCTGTGCTTGTGAAACACTTTGGTTCCTCTAGTCGTATAAAATCGGATCTTTTAGTTCCATATTTATGATGATACAATTTGAATTTATTACGATTTTTATGTATGAAGATTAATAAGGCAATATAATAAATCTGTTTAATTTTCAAAACATTAAAATCAGTAAACAAAAACTCAGATGAATAATCAATTGGTTTATTAAGGCATATTTTAATAATTCTTTTCTGAATAAGTATTAGTGGAGTGAGATTAGAAATACATGCATGTCCCCACCTAAAATTCCATACTGGAGAATGGATTGAAATAAAGCTAAATAAATGAGACGTAAAATATTAATTAGTAAATATGACCGAAGTATAACAAAGATATAAATTGTTTTACGTAATCTATTGCATAAATATGTAATATGTAATTGTTCCATCGTAAGTGTTGGTCGATTGTAATGCCTAAATACTTAACTCCTGAGGATTCGGTTAATATGGGACATTCACAATTTTGAGAAGAACAATCTGAATGATCAATTTTGAGCCTAAAGGAAGATTGAGGAAATTGAAGACCACTGGACCTTAGTGAAAATGGAACAACAGTTGTTTTGGATGTGTTTAAGGAAAGAGCGTTTGAATCAAACCACTCTTTAATTACCTGTAATCCATTATTCGCATTAATATAAGTGCATTTCCAAGATTTTTCACCAAAAAGAATTACGGTACCATCCGCATATGAATACATAACCCCATTATATTTGCGTAAATCAGTTAATAACAAATCATTTATATAAATCAAGAATAAAATTGGACCAAGAACTGTGCCCTGAGGGACCCCTACTTTTATGTTTTGAGTAAAACTAAATTCATTATCAATTTTAGTTACATGATTTCTGTTATTCAAATATGACTTAAATAAACTTAGAACATGACCATTAATGCCTAACAAGTTTAATTTCTCTAATAAACTATCATGGTTAACGGTATCAAATGCTTTTCGAATATCCAAACATATACCCAAGCATTTATTCCCTCGGTCTAACTCACATATGATTTTGTTTGTAACACATGAAATAGCATCATCTGTGCCAAGTTTATTTCTAAAACCGAATTGATTTGAAGAAAGTACGTTGTATTTGTCAAAATAATTTAATAGACGACTTTTTATGCATTTTTCTAAGAGTTTAAATATACATGAGAGTAAAGATATTGATTGGTAATTGTTCATGCATTTTTTATCTCCTGATTTGAAAATAGGGACAATTATAGCATTTTTCAATGGATAGAAAATAATAGATAGAATAATAGATAGAAAATAATGTAGGTTGAATACTAAAGTAAGGTAGATAATGGTAATATTTGTAAGCTGTGAATATAAATACAATTGGATGATTAGGTTAATATAGTTATTGTGTGACCGGAATACAAAAATGTGACAGTCCACAATGACGAAGATGTATGTTCATTGACAATAAATATCATATTATTCTGTGAACTTTCGAGTCTATGCGTGCATTACTATGTATATCGGCGTATGCGTGCATGTCAAGCGAGGTAACGGAGATCGACTGTAAAATATAGGTCAGGGATGCAGAACTGGGGAAGAGAGGAATGTAAGCATGGGGAAAGAGCTGTTCCCCCGTCCACAATCATCCGGCCTTTAATGACGTATCTGTGACGTTTGGCAAGCACCCTGAATACATATATAATTATCTTTTCTCCCCCTACCATTTCCAATGACGCGAGGGTTGAAGGTAAAAGATGAGTTACGTGTTCCGGCTTGTGACGTCTGCCACAATTGTAGCACAGTTTTGCATCTCTGGTATAGGTAATGTATGAATATACTTATGTCCACAGCTGTGGAGTAACGCTAACCGTCTGGGCGCGAAACTAGGTGGCCCTGGTTCGATTCCCGGTCGGGGCAAGTTACCTGGTTGAAGTTTTTACCGGGGTTTTCCCTCAACCCAATATGAGCAAATGCTGGGTAATTTTCGGTGCTGGACTCCGGACTCATTTCACCGGCATTATCACCTTCATCTCATTCAGACGCTAAATAACCTAAGATGTTGATAAAGCGTCGTAAAATAACCCACTAAAATAAAATAATGGATATACTCATGTGACGTAGACAGAAATGCAGCTGATAACATGATAAATTATTTTTTTTTCTAAATGCACGAATGTATAATGAGAAATTAGTCTATGCGTCACCTTCGTGAGACTATTTTTTACCAGCCTGTTACCAAGAGTTGAGAACAGAAAAACAAATGAAAAACTACTCTGACAGTGGGTGCGAGGAGAATTCTGCACTTCGATACTTAATTCAAGTAGCTATTCCAGTAAGTAAAGCGAGTAAGTAAAGCAACATGTTGCATTGATAATATATAGATAGGCCTATCATAGGGTGACCAGATTCACATCGATTAAAAAAAGAGGACATAACGCTTAAAAAAACGAGGACATTGTTCGAAAGAAGAGGACAGAAAATATGTACTTGGATTTAGGCTTAGACCTATATTATACTTTAAATTACGCCAATATCTATTTTATTACAAAATATTTATAGTATATACAAAATATTTACGGTACAGATTTAGGCTTATATCATATTAAAAGTATGTTGATATCTATTTTATTACAAAATAATTACGAAAAACTTAATAATAATGATTTTACAGTTAGATACATATGAAAATCTGAGAATTATAATAAAATTATTAAGAACAGAAAATATATATTTAGATTTATATTCGCACCTCGATTGACTAGCTACCTCTGAGCAACGACCATAACAAGGAGGAGCAAAGGGAATTATGATCGTTGGCAAAGAGTATATTCCGTCGATACTGCTGCCACCTACAGAAAATTACTTCAAAAGACGTCAAAGCAGATACTTTCAAAATATCAAACATACAAGTTATGAAAAGGAGGACATTTCTTGATTTTTTTTTAAAATCCGCCCTGATCCCGGACAAAGGTCTAAACAGGATGACATGTCCGGACAAAAGAGGACGTCTGGTCTCCCTACTATCAGTATGAAGCACCTCACTGAAGACAACAAAGGATCTTTGTATACATATATCTGAAAGAGAAATAGCTGTAGCCTAACTCTTCCTTGTCGAAAATAGATTAACCAATGAAAGATGCATTTTATTTTCGCAGAAGGGATGGTGGTCAGCAAAGATTACATCTCATCTATTTTTTTTTGTTTGTTTTTTTTTTTTTTTTTTTGTTTTACTAAAATGATCTCGCTCTTCATGTCTATATTTATGTTGTCATCTGCAGTCGCTGAGTGATCACACATTCGGCCTGTTACGTAGACGGTTCGGGTTCGAGTCCCGGTCAGGCCCGAGATTTTTCATTGAAGAATCTATAGTGGCACTTGTGGGGGGGGGAGATAGATCGCAGTTGTGAATTTCCTCGGGGTTCTCCCGTTTCCTCATAATAGACATCTACATCATTCCGTCAACATTTTCTCTATTTCGTCATCATTCCATAGCTTTCACCGAACGCCGGGTGACGACGCACGGAGAGGGCTGGCCTAGGAACGAATGGGGTTGCCTGTTTGGAACCTGAGTACGAAATGAACCTTTTCTTCTCTTGTAGGGAGGAGGGACCCGGAGGCTTACATTCAGCCTGAGGCTTATTGTGCTTACCACTCCTATTTTGTGAATGATTGGGTAGCCGAACGGCCGCGCTTTTGTACAAGTACAGCACGCCTCACCGTGAACTTAACTCGGGCTATGGTATGGATAATAATGATGATATATGTGATTTAATGATGGTGAAATGAGTTCGAGGTCCAAAGCCGAAAGTTACCCAGGAATTCTGCTTGTATGTAACTATATTTTCGGCAGAAGCATGTTGTATGGAAGAAGGAACAGGAGAAAGCATTTTATAAAGTTTCTTATAAACTGTTTGCCTGAATGGATCAATTTCAGAAAAACCAACTCAAAATTTTTATTTTCTTTAATTTCGGCCCTAATCAACTTTAAGGGTTTTTCATATAAATCGCCTATTGCCTTTCTTTTCAATGCCGTACAGTTTGTTTGTTTTTTTAATTAGATAAGATGAAATGGTTTCATGGTCATGATATCCAGTTCTATCAACGTTTAAAAGTTTCTATTTCTCATGGTCTGTTTCACTGTAAACTTCCAGGTCTTATTCTCGTTTGATTATTTCAAAGTTCATGTTCATAAAATCTTAACACGTTAAAATACACACACTTATGTAAAACTCTAAAATAACATTTGTTTATAAGATATTAACTAGTGCTGTTGATAGATCAAAATATTTAATTGATTAACTATTTGAATTTAATCGACTAATCGAGTTTTGATCGATTTGAAAAAATGTTTTAATATACTGTAATACACAATTATTGTTAAATTTAACTTTTGTGTTCAGTGATAAGCAAAAGTATTAAATGTTCGTTGTGTGTGTGTATGTATGTATATATATATATATATATATAATTCAATGCAGTGGCATTTGACTGGAGTCATTGGCCGTACAATGGCAATTAAAACCAAAATGAAAGATAGAAAACAAAATAAAGCGAACAATGTACAAAGTGAAACTACGAAGGAGGGATGTTAGCACTGCTGCATTCTTTTTCTTGCCTCTCAGTATCTATCCACAAAACTGATAGATGAAAGTGCTGGACAAGTCTTAATGTGACTTGAGTCCATGTTGTTAGCAAACAGTTTGTATTTTAAGTCCTAGTTATTGTTAAAAGCCAATTTGATTTACGAATGCTGAACATTACATGTTTAGAATATAATATGTAATTATTTAGAATAATAGTAATAACAATAGTGCAATTGTTCAGGGAAGGAAATTCTTGGTTCGATATGTGATTTCTGCTTGTTTAATACCTACACACGTCGACTTTAACATACTTGTCACGGATAGACTAGCTGAAGCAATAATGAGGTGGAATGATGAGTGTTCCAGTGCTCAGAGGACAATTCTAACAATTGCACAATCTGATTTAGTGATTGAATTAGTCGGAAAACACTCTGAGCACCATCAAGCAGTGCAGCATTGTGTCTTCTCTGCGACACGCGCACAAAAGCGCCTGCTCCCTTTTGTGATTGCGTTATCCAAGTTCAGTGGATTCCCTGGAGGTTAGACATGCTACATTACTATTGAAGACTGCAGGGAGCAGCACCACACGCAGTGCTGGCACGCCACGCCGCGCAGTATCTGATGCGCCATTGCTCCTCCGGCCCCTACGATTCGCCTTGTTTTATGGCAATCCCTCCGAGATTATTTTAGTGTCTCTTTCATTACCCAGGACTTTGTATTGCATTTTGTACAATTATTGTTACGACCTGGCAACCTTAACTCAACTTTAACAACTTAGGGTGCTATTCATAGACATTTCGCAGCACGCGCTACGAGCGTACTAAGCTAGCCCCGGCTATCCACTGCTTACTAGTACAGAATTCAAATCATATCCTATCGCTAACCCTGGTTTATGAATACGAAAAACGCTGATAATCCACCGAAAGCCCGCGCTAAAAATGTCTATGAATACGGCCCTAGGTTTTGTCGATTTTGTTATGCTTGTCTTTTAATTGGGTTGTCGCTGCTGTCTTCCTCTTACGTTAGTATTTTATTATTTCAAGTACACTACGACTGTATTTGGCCAATATAGCCTACTTTGCGCTTTTACCCGTGCTTAAAAACAAAATAGTAACCAGAGAAATCAAACTGAACATATACAAGACTCTAATTAGGCCAGTAGTGGTAACATCGGCTCAGAATCATAGACATTAAAAAAGGAAACATGCACACAAATAGCAATTTTCGAAAGAAAGATACTGAGAAGAATTTTCGGAGGTGTACAGATGGGCAATACATGGAGAATCAGATACAACAAGGAGCTGTACGATATGTTTAAAGAACCAGATATTGAATCCTTCATTAGAATATCTAGATTGAGATGGTTGGGACATGTTGGACGTGTGAAGAACCTTAAGAAGGCTAAGATGGTTGCCACACAAAAAATAGAGGGAACAAGGTTGAGAGGAAGACCACGATCACTTTGGATGAATTGTGTGGAATGTGATTTGGCGAGGTTTGGAATCCGGAACTGGATGAAGCAAGCTGAGGATCGTGAAGAATGGAAGAGGATCATTAATGAAGTCAAAGCTTTCTTGAGCTGTAGTACTAATTAAGAAGAAGATACTACAACTGTTATAAAACATACACACATCAACAAAGGTTTTGCATCACCCATATATTATGTAGTTCATGACACGAACAACAATAACTGGCCCTGAGGCATGAGGGTACATACATTTTCAATAATTCCAGCTCACCAAAGAAAAAAAATGTTTCTGTACAAGAAAACATCATTTGTTTCTCATGGGGAGTTTTGCACGTGGCATACCATCCATGAGATCATCAAGCCAGCCTTGGTCCAAGTTGTCCCATTCTTAATTCTGCGTAAGTCGTGCAGAGTACATGGTCGGTCTGGATGTACATAAACAGCTATTTTGAATTTACCCAGACATGTTCAATCGGGTTCATGTCTGGGGAACACGCAGTCCACCCCAATCGGGTGATCCCAGCACCATAAAGGAAGTGTTCACGAGAACTGCACGATGGACACGCGAGTTATCGTCCATTACGAAGAAATCCTCTCCAAACTGTTGGCGATACGGAAAAAATATGTAACTCTATGATGAACTTGAGAAATAAAGTTATTTTTACTGAAGAGAATAAGTTTAATATTTTTGCGTCTAATGAAAGATGCATGATATGGGGAAGAAGAAAACAGATAAATAAGGAAAATCTGTCTCTTACTGTGAATGTGAAGGCTCCGCAACGGTATGGGAGTGTATGAGTGCAGAACAGTATTAAGTTATTATATTATTCTCATTGTGGAAGAAATGGGAATGAAGGACAACTAATCTTCATGCGAGACAACGATCTGAAGCATAATGCATGAAATATAAAAAGTGAATATTCTATAATACACCAAAAGATCTTAAAACCTTAACTCAATTTTCACTTGTAATTCTTATTAAACACCTGTGATAGAGGATTTGAATATGTTGCATTTCTTCTCAAGAAGATCTGAAAATGGACTCGCTGAAGAATGGAGTAACATTAGGATTAATACCACATCTAATCTGGCGAAGTTGACACCCAGAAAACTTGATTCGATTATACAGGGTGATTCATGAGGAGTTACCGCTACTTACGGAGCTTATTTCTGAAGACATTCTGAGCAAAAATTGTCATATAGACATGTGTCCTATTCCCAACATTTTCAGTTACACTAATTTGAAATTGTTAAAAAAATACCTCTTTTCTTTAGTTTTAAGAGTAAAAGAATGTTACAAATAGAGAATGAACTATTCAGAAGTATATATTTTTTTAATTGGCTAGTATTCCGAAGCTAATAATGCGTTATTAATTCCTTAGTTGCTTTGTACAGATTTTTTTTCCACTACTTAACTAAAAGTCACATAATTCTTGCACACTTATCACAACAATTATTGTTACAGATCACACGACTTCTAGCAACTTGATTCTTTACAGTTTAACTTTGCATCCTAATGCAGTGGTTCCCAACCGGTGTGTCGTGAAATTTTGGAACTGAAACATAAATGTTATGCCATCCAGAAAGTCTCTTTACAACGTATTTTTTATTTACAAGGAAGTCTTTGATATGGTACATTTTATTTTGAGACAGACTTTACCAATGAAACGTGAACACCTGCGATAATGCTCCGTTTAATTTTTCTACGTGGAGATAATTCGAATCAAAGTGAACACCTCCAACAATGCTCAGTAATTCGTTTACTCTTTCCACGTAGTAATAAACAGCGTTTAGAATCGTTAGAACATATTGATCAGTTTCAGATATATGTATGAGCTGGTGATAGTGCGATTATTTTATCAAAAATGCTTTATTTAGATTTTTATGGACAAATTTTTAATTAAAAAACTCAATGAATTAAATTCTGGGTTAGATGATAGCAGTACTAATTCAAATAATGTGAATGAAAGTTTCCTTCAGGATTCGCAAAAACGTACTGCGTTTCGTAAATATTATAGTCTTGAATACTTGCAATACTTGCAATATGGTTTTACGTGGCGCGAAGATGAATATAAATAAAATCCCGAATATTTAATGTGCGGAAATATTTTGTCAAATCAGTTGATGGTGCCAAATAAACTAAAAAGACATTCAGAACTGCAATTTTCAACGTCATACTTATGTCAATCAATTAGCATTTTTTACCATGAAAATAGTGAACTATAAACAAAATAACAGACTGCTGCATCTTGAAGATGATTTACGTGTTGGCCACATATAGAGAAACTCTGTGCAACCCACCAAGTGCAGATCACATTAATTTAAATAAGTGAGTTTCCAAAAACGATAATAAAAATAGACAGGTTGAGATTTTTGACACATATCTTTGTTTTTTCCTAATACCACTCAAGTTGCCGCTTTTTTTTTTTTTTGCATGCTAACATCGATCTATTTACAACACTGGGTGTCCGACACTACATAGAAATTGTTATTAGTCTTCTTTTCTGACAGAACAGTCTGGTATTTCGGCACGTTTTTGTGACATTTTTCATCATGGAACCAAAATATGAGTGAATAACTATGTTTCTAATATTATTTTATTATTATTTTTCGTCTTAGTTGGACGAAAAGGAGGTTAAGAACGACAAAATTCCCCTGCAGTGAACAGTAATCTTCTCCCCGTCTGCTAGAAAATATTCTACACTGAGTTCCACCACTGAAAAAAAAAAACACTGGTTATTATTATATCATTATTTTTAATAAAACAAATAAGTGTGGCGTTTAGTAAAGTGTGTCGTCATTCAAAAAAGGTTGGGAACCACTGTTCTAATGTACAGTTTTAAAGAGTATACAAGAACAACGTGATTTGTAACAATTAATGTGATAAATGCGTAAGAATAATGTAATTTTGTAGTTAAAATTTATTAAAAAAATTCTGTACGAAGCAACTATGGCAACCATGGGGAAAAATGACTCCGAAGGGCCACTGCACTCAAAGCGCCTTACCTCACTCTACCGACCCTCTCCTCCGCCTGGTGCTTCTCTAGACACGCTTCATTCATGGCGGGTATGGCTTCGATCTCGGGACGTCAGTTTCAGGAAGAGTGGCAGAAAGAATTGTTTGTTACTTACAAAGAGAAGAAAGTCTGTTGCTTAATATGTAGGGCCTAGGTTTAAAATTGCGCATATAAAACGCTTCAATATTAAACGCCACTTTGATCGGAAGCATAAAGCGGACTTCGGTGATCTTACAAGTATTTATTTACAATTTAAAAAGCTATTTTCGTAATATTTGTGAAAAGATACAAAACAAGATATGTTATGGTATTTTCAGGATTTAGATATTTATTATTTTATTAAGTATCTGGAACTGAACTTATTTAAAACTTTGAGTGCATATTAGGCCTACTTGATGCGTTCTCTTTCCAAGAAAGATTTTTAGAAGTAACTGCAATGGACATGGAGATGTGTCTGTTCAATAATCCATTTGTATTTGATGTTACCCAAGCATCAGAGCCACTATAGAGATGCAAAAGAGCACACCACTAAAGTGTTTAGAAAAAAAATGGATTAGATCTCTTTAAATACCTACCAGAGGAGCAATTCCCTAATCTGCGCACATTTTCAATGCGTATGGTATCTATGTTTGGCTCAACTTACTGTTGTGAGCTGTTTTTCTTTTCAAAATGAATATGACCAAAAGGATTTCCAGGTCTAGGATCACAGACATGCATTTAGTTTCAGTATTACGGTTGAGTTGTTCTATTTTAGAGCCAAATATATTCTTTTTAATTAATAACAAGAAAATGCGAGGGCAATCAACAACAAAAAAATGAAAACCAGCAGTATAGGCCTACAGTAGTATTTCGTTTCATTCATATCTCATATATTTTGTTTAATGTGTTTTAAAGTTAAATGACAGTGGAGCTTAGTTTTACTTTCTTTAGTATTTATAAAAAGAAACAATTTATTTTGTTTGTGTTTAATATGTTTTGAAGTTAAATGACAATGGAGCTTAGTTACTTTATTGGTTTTAAAAAGAAACAATTTATTATGTTGAGCATTGTATCTTTTAATATATTGTGCAGTTAAATGACAATGGAGCTTTGCTTTTTTCTTTATTGTTTTTAAAAAAGAAATACTTTATTATGTCGATCACAAGGCAGTTCAAGAATTTTTTGTGCACATGATAAAGGAATAGTTATACAATTGAAAAATATATAATTTGCCTAATGACAGTAGGTGGCCGTCATAATTATTGTATGATATGTGTACTTCCTATAAACAAAAACAAAATACTGTAAAGGTTTTGAAACAAGAAATAAGAGCGGAGAAATTACTGATGCGCAAGGTGTGTCGAATCCACCACTGCACTTGACTTAGCAAAACAACTGCGTTACCCCTCGCCTGTCAATCAGACGAATGTGGGGTGAGTAGGAACGTTCCCTCCCTACTTTGCTGATAGTCCCCATAGCTGAACTATGGAATTAACAACATAGTTTTAGCTTCAGAATACTAGCCTATTAAAGAAATACTTCTAAATAGTTAATTCTCTAATTGTAATATTCTTTTACCTCTAAAACTAAACAAAATGTATTTTTTTAACTTCAAATTAGTGTAACTCTGAAAATATTGAGAACAGGACATTTTTTGCTCTAAATGTCTTCGGGATATGCTCCGTAAGTGACGGTAACTCCTCGTGAATCACGCTGTATAACCAAAAGTTTATACCAAGTGCTGATTTGTTTAAAATAAACTATGGATGTGTGACATAAGGTGTATGATACCAAGTATTGGAATACTAGATTATGTAACTTTTTATTTTTTGTGATCTTTATATTTTTTTTTAATAAAATCTCGTGCAGACAGTTAATGTAATATTGGTGTTACGTATTTGTTCTCAATATATACCATAATACATGATAAGTTACTCAAACGTTTTGCAGGAACTATCTTTACACTTACTGTACGTGTATTGTCCGTCGGGTAATTAGAAGAAAAATCTATACAATTTCGGTATAAAATCCTGTTCGTTATGAAGAAAAATGAAATATCTGGAATGTATTTAACAGGTCGAATTCCTGTATTGAAAAAGCAGTTAACAAGTTAAAAAACCTCAAATATGGGGCGTTATGGATTACTTCTGTCAACTTTAATTTTAAGAGAAAACAGCGCGAGAGTGATTGATCCGACCTCTGCCATCCATCATAAAAGAAGACGCGCAGGGTGTAGTGGGCAATCTAGCTTGTCCCTTGCTTCCCACAAGAGTGGCACTCGAAGCACAACTGCGTGAATCCCTGCAGACTGATGTTATGCTGCTTATCTTATACTGGAAATGTAATAACTGAACTTTGAGGCGCGTCTTCCATTCAAGTGTCCCGGTTTCGACCGCCAGCTCAACTATGAAAGAATTTGTGGTGGAAAAATCTGACGTTGTAAAGGGCTTTTCTTTGGGCACTCTCGATTCCCTCTTTTATTCCAATAAATAGACTCCGTATTCCAGCTACCTAAAGACTGAAGTTAAAGACACATTGGGTATATAGTACACCGAACACAGGTAATGCAACGGATGAAGATATAAACAAACAGGTCGTCGCTGCGTGTTCGTGGAGTACAGTCAACTCCCGACATTCTGAAGCTATACTAGTAAACACATGCTTGAGCCGTGATGTTCATTTTCGTCGTGATCTTTGCAATGAACTGCATTCGAACTTACGGAACTTGAACATATGCGGATGTCACTTTAAATTATTTTATATTGCAAAAAATTCTTTCAATAGCACATGCTGTTATTGGTGCATTAGGGCCTATGTACAAGATATTCTTATTGTCTTATATTTTTTCGTGTTTCATTAGGATGTTGGATGTCGCTCATCACTAAAAGCCCACTAATTTTCTATATACTTTTCTAGACATTCTTTAAAACGTCGCTTATATAGGCATAATTTATTAATTGCGAAGTTGGCATTGAACAACATGGTAGGCTACACAAATACATGCTAAACGTCGAGTTAATATTTTCACAATTTTCAGATTTTGATAGTACTGGTTCTTTTGGATTACGTTCAACACACTTTCTGTGCCTTTTGGTATTGCAGTGCCTTACAGTGTACTGTTTTTGTCACTTTTACGTTTATTTTACACAGTTTTTATGTAATTTTGTCTATATTGACAGTGGAAATATTAGTATTGTATTGTACTTATTAACATTCCATGGTATTCGTACATTGCTTCACAGCTAGAATAGTTCAAATATTCTCAACTATGCCCTGCAATATTACATGCTTGAGCGTCTTATCTAAGGAATTTTATCTCTGCAATGAATCTTCAATCAGCCACAAAGATGTAGTTATTTAAATAATACGACTGGTACGAAAAGTGATCGTTAAGACTGCTCACTATAAATGTGTCCCGGTTTTGACTTTCTAGAGGAAGAGGACAGAAGATGCGTAACTATTTTGTATTCGAACGTACTGTACCTGCGCTGTGACGTCACATATACTTAGAATAAGGCAACTTCATTCCAGTTATAGTTAAAAATAGGCTGGAGCGAAAGCTCGTACGTCGTGACGCAATTCTGTTCGAGACAGCCCTAAAGTGTTGTCCGGTATCGGATGGTCCGAGGTCCTGTCTGAGACAATGTCCGATGCAGTATGCTGCCGGCCTTAATGGACGCCTCGCAAGAAAATCCTATTCAGAATTTTATCCCATTTTGACAATTTGACTGTTAGCGACTACGCTCTTGTTAACTCACGTCCAGGGTTATCAATGGCCAGTTGCAGTTTAAAAGCGGAATACTAAAAGGGAGAGATATCGTCCAACAGCTAAGTTCAAATTCTAGTGGCGACCTCAGCATTTATCTTGTATAATGTGTACACACAAGGAGTAAACTTTTTTTAACTTCGGTTCTAACGCCGTCTTAGAATGAAATGCCTGAAAGCAAGCCTGCAACTCCCATAGTACTTGGGGCATATTGTGACACATATTAACTTAGTATCTAAGACGAAACTGTGAAATGCATGAATACAGCTCAAAGAACTCGGTACAATCTTTTTTTTATGTATTTTGCATCTTTTAGTCTATATGAGATATTAGAGAATGAATCAAAAGTCTGGAACAATATAAATATTTTCCATATGCTTAATTTTCGATTACTATAGGTGTTACCAGTATTTGTAAGGTCAAATGCTCTACCAGTGACACATTCGATTCTAGCCCTCAGCAATCTCAAAAGCCGCCATTTTGAATTCAATTTTGAAATTTTAAATGGAAAGGGGTCATGTAGATACTCAGAATCATGTGAAATTTTCTGAGAAAGACAATGGTGCAATCTGTTTTGAGATATCTCTAATCGTTTTCAAGTTATTTAAAGATAACTGTCATAATGGCACAAACATTAGTTACTGCATCTACAGATATTTTGTAACATGGTACAGTATTAAGGAGACTTTGAAAAAGGTGTTTTTATGCAATTCTGGTAATTAATTTTTCCTGCTTTACTGTTTAACCTGTGGCAGTTTCAATGCATTGTTGTGATTATTTGAAGCTTTCCTGTATCAAATTTCTTGATTTTCGTGATGGCATTATCGAAAGAGGAAAAAATTGATATCATTCTTAATTCTGGTAGATTAAGTCACAGAAACGTTGCAGAAGACTAAATGAACAGTTCTCTGGACATTGGATTGGTCGGCGTGGACCAGTAGAATGACCGGCTAGGTTTCCAGATTTAACGCCCCTTAATTTTTTCTTTTGGGGTTACATAAAAAGCTTGATAGGCTATATGAAGAGAAAATTGAGAATGTGGATAGAACATTTTGTAGCATTTCCGGGGTGACTTTAGCACAGGTTTCAATGATACGGTTCTTAAATGTTCCACATTCTCAATTTTCTCTTCATCCTGTCACTGGTAGAGCATTTGGTCTTACAAATACTGGTAACACCTATAGTAATCGAAAATAAAGAATATGGAAGATATTTATATGGTTCCAGACTTTTGACTCACTCTGTATATTATTCTCTATTTCGTTTTATTTGTTTATTTATTTTAGTTATCCTCTTCTATAATTTCAATAGTATGTAATTTTTTCTTCAGTATTTCTAATAATTTATTTTTATTTACCTCATTCATAATTTCTGTGAATATATTTCGTTTTATTTAAATAATTGTATATATATTTTATTCTGTGTTATTGTTTATACGAATGTAAGATGTTAAGCGCCTTTGTGCCTCAATAGATCCAGTTGTTTAAAATGTATCACCAATTTAGAAAAGACTCTTGCTTCCGATTATTCACACAGGACGTTTAAGATCAGGAAACTATTGCATATAATGTACCTACTGTATGTTTATTGCCCAAGCTTGTACGTAGTTCTTTACTTAGTTGTAAGTTATAACCTGTCACAAATCCGTAATGTCCAATTGCGGCATTTTTAGATCACTTGGAGAGATCGAAGAGTGAAAAAGACTACGATTACCAGTTTTCTGAGACGTAATTTATTGCACGCGCTGTGGAAATCACAGCGTGTCTTTCTCTAACAAGATTTATTTCGATACTGACCTTATGTATCCTGTAATTGCCTTGGCTTGTCTTGCCAGTGGATCATCCGACGCATCATCGCACAGATAACAAGCGATGTGGTAAATTGATACTGGCGCTAAAATCCGTATACCTATTTCCCTCAAGATTTCAAGATATCACGTTTTCCAAAGTTCAGTGAATTGTATTACGTGCGTATACTATGTATGTATGTATGTATGTATGTATGTATGTATGTATGTATGTATGTATGTATGTATGTATGTAGAGTTGGAGTTGATTATTTAACGACGATGTATCAACTACGAGGTTATTTAGCGTCGATGAGATTGGTGATAGCGAGATGGTATTTGGCGAGATGAGGCCGAGGATTCGCCATAGATTACCTGGTATTCACCTTACGGTTAGGGAAAACCTTGGAAAAAACCCAACCAGGTAATCAGCCCAAGCGGGGATCGAACCCGCGCCCGAGCGTAACTTCAGACCGGCAGGCAAGCGTCTTAACCGACTGAGCCACGCCGGTGGCTTGTAATGTATGTATGTATGTATGTATGTATGTATGTATGTATGTATGTATGTATGTATGTATGTATGTATGTATGTATGTATGTAGTATGTACGTACGTACGTATGTATGTACGTGTGTGTGTTCGTATGTGTGTATGTATGTACGTGTGTGTTCGTGTGTGTACGTATGCGTGTATGTATGTATGTATGTATGTATGTATGCATGCATGCATGTATGTATGTATTATTTTTCCTCCACAACATGTCTCAATACAAAGTAATACTACATGTTTTAGTTGTATAGGCTATTCTAACTTACCAGAAGTGGTTAAGGTTTATTCACTTTCCAATATGGAAGTAATCGATTTATTTCATGTTGATAGTACCTAATTTTTTAATTCTTTCTCGTATTTACGAATATAAGTTAAATGTTACTTTTTTAATATCTAATTTCTTAAAGTAAAGGTAAAACTGTAACAGGTTTACATTAGTTAGCATTTGATATATACATATACCATACAATACTTATATACAAGTGTGATTTTGAGTCTTTTTCTTTTACATTAACACGCTAGTTCTGCAGACTTCAAGTAAAAATATAAGATATTTGCAATATCCAACTTTGTAATAAATTACGTAAAATAGTATATTATTTTGTTTTATTGAGGAATTCCTTGTCAATAAGTTTATTACGCACAATATACAGTATTTAACTTTATTTCAATCGGTAATTATGTATGGAATTATAGGATGGGGTAGCTCATTTAAATCCAATTTTAATCCACTTTAAATATACAAAGAAATAATTTATTACAGTATGAACACTTTTTGATAATGAAATTAAAATTAATATAATCAGTTAAAAACTTGACATGTTTCGGAGGAATGCTCCTCTGTCCCGTCCCTCATCGTAGTAAGTCTCCTTTAAGCCACGACACGCGATTGAACTTCTGAACTAGCGTCGTGGTATTGCCACTGAAGATGGAGGAGCATTCCTCCGAAACATGTCTGGTTTTTAACTGATTATATTAATTTTAATTGTATTATCAAAAAGTGTTCATGCAACTGTAATAAATTATTTCTTTGTATGTTTAATATCTCATTTATGAACACTGTTGAATTTGACCTTACTTGTGTAAATTCAATTAATCCACTTTATTTATTACAGAAGAAAATAATTAAAATATGTCTTCATAAACCTATTGATTTTCCATCTCAAAATTGTTTTTAGACTTTAATGTACTTAACGTAAGACAAATTTATTATATTGTATTAATAAAATTCATGCATAAAAATCGAAATAATTTTGAATTGTATTCTCATAGTTATGAAACAAAAGGTATGAATTCTTTAAGATTGTTTGAACCAAAATGCAACACTGTTACAGTATTTAATCATAGTAGTAATTTAGGCCTAAGAATATATAACAAATTTATATTTAAATATCCTAATCTTGTCAATTCTAATAGTTCTAGTATTAAATTTAAAAAGTTATGTATGGATTTTATAAAAATTGAAAAATTGTAAATTTAAATTTATATACTATAATTGCACAGTAGACATAAGACAAATTGTGTTGTATAATTATTAATTTCAATTCAGGAATCCGCCCCTGAGAACGAGTTGTACTCTTTCAGGGGCGAGCTAAAGTTTTTCTGTATACTGTATATTATATTTTATGTTACAATTATTAGCAAAATAATAAATAAATAAATAAATTAATTAATTAATTTGATAATTGCAAGTAATAGTAAATTTTTCAAGTTTAATTTTCTAGAAGTGTGTCTTCCTATTTGTTACATTTGCATCTGATCTGACTCGTAGTATTACTGCAATTTGTCAAAGTTTATCGATTTAATGAATCTTGAGAAAGTATTTGTATATTTCGCTATGAGGTTACTGTAGGTGGTTGACCAATTCCCTCCACTAGATAGATATATTCTGATCGTTCAACATTTTCCGTTGTCTTGCTAGTATTTTGCATTCGTGGATGAGATGGTGTGTAGTTTGCTCTCCTAGACTGCAGGGGCACAACGGATCGTTTGCTAGTTTAAAACTATGGAGGTAAGCTTTTGTTTCCCATGCCCTGTGGCAACTGCTGTGAACTCTAGTGATATGGGGGTTTTGATTTCATCGTTGTTCTGTTGTTGGTGACTGATGTTATAGTTATAGGTTTCGTGTTATAGATTATAGGTAGTTCACTATCTTCATGTGCTTCTTTGGCAAGTCTGTCTGCCAATTCATTGCCTTCTATACCAATGTGTTTCTTTACCCATCCAAAGTGAATTGTCCAGTTGAAATCCTTAAGTTGGCGAATCTTTCTTCGAATTTCTTCTATTATTGGGCTATGTATAAAATTGTTTTTCAGTGAGGTGAGCGTCACTTTGCTTTCAGTGTGAATGGCTGCTGTTTTGTTGTTGTTAGTACAGTTGGGGGGATAGATTGTAGTTGTTCCATGTATGTGTGTGTAGCCTATGTGTGCCCGCGCGTTTCGCCATAGATATAAAAATATCCATGATATTCGCTTCGTCTGTCTGTCCAAACGAAACAGCTCTACTTCCACTGTACTGATTCGAATATAATGTGACACACTTTTGTCACAGAATTGTACTAATTGAATTTAAATTTGGTCAAATTTGGCCAAATATTCCATATCACTCATGGAAAATAACTTTGAAAATAGAGAATTTAAAACGAAATATTGTGTGCAACGAATGATTTTTCATTCTTATTTTCTTGCATTACAAAACTAGAAAGTACAAGTCTTAAGGACATGTTTGCTGCTGTCAAGTAAGTATAAAGAAAAAAATACTTTGGGAAGGATTGAGAAAAATTTGAGGACGAATTCTGGACGTGTTAGTAAAGATCTTCGAATGTTCTCTATTGGAAATGCTGTTGAAAAATGTAAAATGAGATGTGATCTTTCTGAAGAAGTGAAATTATATATTCTAGAGTGAACTATGTCCCACTATCAGTTTCCATGGAAAGATAATTTTCTAAATACAAAGGCTGGCTGTAAAAATCTAAAGAAATACTATCGTATTGAAAATAGGAATTATTAAAAATACGAATAAAATATTCATTAATAGCAATTATATTAAATAAATTAGGTTTCTTAATAGGGACGAATGTTTTTTAATTATAATGGTGAGAATTCATTGGTTAATTTATAATTGATTGGTCTTTCCATAATTCAATATATTAATTTTACTTTAATAAATACCAAATACGGAGGTGATATATTTTTATTACATTTAACTGAGTATGGAACATATTTCACATTTATAATCGGAAAAATACGACAAAACCACCGAGAAACACACTCTTGATAAGTTAATCTTCGATTAATGATGAGTGTGCATTTTTATTCCGCATATATTTTGAATTATATCTTACATTTTAAATGTATAAAAGAGAACCAGTAAGTTCACCTTTCCGACTCTAAGGCCTTGCAAATCGTGCTCTTTCACTCTCTGAAAACGGTTGTATAGATTGATGACAACAGGCTGCCGAATAACTCCCACTCTAGAATCCCTCGAGAAAACGGATCCTGGTAGAATGAAACCACGTTGGATAAATGACTTCAACCTTAATTCTTAAAGTTGGGGCGGAACAGTGACCTAGTTCTCGTACTCTGAGAAAGAGAAGAGTTGAAATAGAACTTCTTTTTTATTTGTTTTCCGTCGTACAAGTAGACGCAATAGGGAAGGTACACTCAGTGTCATACGCGTTTGAAACTTCGTAATTGAAAAGCGTCAGTTTATAAGGAAAAGAATATACGTATTATATAAACCTATATGTAAATTAAAGACTAAACAAAGAGCTTTCTAACTTAATTATTGTAATTTATTTTATTTTAAAATTATTATTTTATCCATGTTACAGAATTACTGAAAACATGCATCAATTTTCGCTCACTCCCCTTCTTAAATCACTTGTGATTCCAAAGTAAGTAGGTGCAAGAGTTAGATCTGCAATATCGAGAGTGAAATACGTAAATAAAAGTTGCGTTTTTGAAACCTGTATTGAGATTTTAGCTAGCTTTTACGGTTTAAGAGTTTTGGGACAATTTGTTAATAAAACTTTGTCATAGTGAAGAAATAGTATATTACGATACAAGGTTGGAAAGTGCTTTTCACAAAATCGAGGGAAAAAAAAAAGAAAAAACGAGTTTTTCAATTTCCGAGATTTTGTAATGCACTTCACAAACGTCTATTGTACATTTTTCACACGAACGTATTTTTAAAATTGCAAATAGAATATATTTTTCATTGCAAATTTAGAGCAATATTATTCCAAAGCCTTCGCAAAACTTCACTGTAATTGTAACTAAGTAACAATAAGTGCACTGTAGTGGTTCTATTTCAATATAGTTTTATGTTATGAAGAAAAGTATCCCTAGCAACAAGTTTCTGTGTGGGAATTATAATTTTCAAGGTCTAACAACAATAGCTGTAAATACAGCAAAAACACGATCGTGCAAAAAAGATTATTACGTACTCCGGTGCGACGCCGTCTACATTTAAGACTTCATGCAGGCTCGACGTAACCATATAGAGTACATGTGCTTATAGAATAGAAGAAGGCGTGTAGAAAACGCTGATAAAATGTTTATATTTTACTGTAACGTTTAATAAAAACTCAAAACATAAAAAGTATCCAATATTTTAGGGGGTGCTAGTATGCATCAAAACAAGAAAATAATGTCGAATAAACATGGATCCTACAACACATACTTTCTGAGATCTGAACACTTGTTCATAGGAGGTGCTCAATGTGACGTCCATTCATGGCAATGCATTCCTCTGCCCCTCGCCGTAAGGAATCACGCATTCTTTGAAATTTGTTTTAATACGTAAATAAAAAAGTCCTGATAACGACCCCCAGATAATTGCTGTGGCAGCACTTACGGCCCTATTAATCTATCACCAAGAATGCCTGCCCATAAGTTGATTGAGAATCGGTGCTGATGCCTTATTTCTTCAATTGCATGGGGATTTTCATCAGCCCACACATGTCGATTACGAAAATTCATAACACCATCTCTGCCGAACCCTGCTCATATCCGCAACCAGACTTTTGTTTTCAGTATTTCTTGCGACGTATCATTATTCCATGCCAGGGGTGTCAATTACGGTATGATTATCTGGTAGTCTGCTATATTGTAGGGCCGAGAAATGCATTGCCATGAATGGACGTCACACTGAGTACCTTCTATGAACAAGTGTTCAGATCTCAGAAAGTATGTGTTGTAGAACCCATGTTTATTAGACATTATTTTCTTGTTTTGATGCACACTATCACGTCCTAAATTATTGGATACTTTTCTTTAACACCCTGTATAAACAAATTATGATACAAAACGTTATTCGAAGGTAACTTGGGAACGGATGTTCCCCTTCTCATTTTTTAATTTTTCTGTTTTCGATTTGTTCTTTCTGTTTTGTTTGTTGTAGATTGTATTCTAGTTTGTCTCTGGCTTACGGACCGTGTGGTCAATACGTTTGTATTCTGTAATCCTTCTTATTTAACTTCATTTCAAGCCTAGTTCATTTATCTTCCATTACAGAATTTTCAGATCCATATAAGCAAACAAAAAACAGAAATAAAAAAATATATATGCATTAGCATTAATTTGCCAATGTTTAAATTTATCTTTGAAGAGCTCTTGGTGAAGGTTGCCAGTGTCAGCAACCAAATTTTCAGCTGCGTAATGTGGAATGCCTACCTGCAAGGCGCTGAGTATCTGACGCACAGCTTCCGCAGCGTCATGCTCGCTGTACTGGCCCCTCTCCACAATGCGTTCGAACAGTTCTCCTCCAGTTACGAGCTCCAGGATCAGCTGGATCTCCGTCCGTGTCTCAAACACCTCCCGGAGCTGGATCTGCAGAAGAGTACACACACGCTCAGTCGAGCTTGTTTACATCGGGATTAATTGAAATGTGTTAATCGATAGAGAGCTGGGGACAAAGAGGCTGGGGGTGAGAGCAAACATACAGTCCTGTACTAGGATCTATGAAAGCATGTGAATTGAGAAACCCTCTGACAAATACAGCGTTTCCAAGTTACAAACCTGCGAGAATATTTTGTTTACATTTGGCTGCCATTTCTTGGTTTGCGGCTATCAAATAGGCCTACAGCTGTTATTTCGCAGCAAATAAATAGACTTGGAATAAGTATGACCTATCTTTGTCTACTTTTATTTATACTATTCTACTTCCATTTTCATATTACTTTTTTATTTTTTATTTTTATAAATTCAGTTTGTTATTTATCACATTACCACAATTTCTTTATAGATTTACTTTATTTATGACTATAATGAGTTATTATTATTATTATTATTATTATTATTATTATTATTATTATTATTATTATTTATCAGCAAGTGTTACCATAATTTTTATATACGTGCCTGAATATATAGGCCTACATCTTCCCTTAAAGGATAAAATATTTACTAGACTACGCTATATCTCCATTTTAATTTTTTTATAATCTTTTGATGACTACACCGTTCTGCATGGATTTTGTTGTTTTGAAATAAATGACCGTTTCTGAATCACAATTTCACATTGATTGCAAAAATGAAATCCGTTTTCGCGTACCACGTCAGAATTTCTTACAATTCAAAATTTTATGTTTTCAATATTTTTCGTAATATAGTAATATTTCAGTGTGATTGTCGTTTGTTAAAAAGGCACGTCAGCTTATAATTTAAACTTTATTACTTAAAATGTATCATAATATATTTTATTATGTTTGTATTTGATGTTTATTAAAATCTACTGACTGTATCCGTCCTTAGGGGATGTACAAAATAGAAATTTCCCCTTAAAATGAACCGATGTTAAGACATCCGTTGTTTATTCTTGGAGATTTTTATGTCTGCACCCAACGTTATCTACAAACAGGAAGTTGAAATGTTTAGTGTCTCAGGTCATAAAAATTATGAAGGAAATATGTACTCTTGGAGTTTGCTATTAAAACTAACAATGAATTAGAGAAATGACATAGGGTCTCTGTAATGGAAGTGCAATCCAGCTTATGATGCTACAGATTTCCTTACTGAGATAATAAACCTATCCCCTTTTAAAAGTTGTTTTAAAATTAGAGGTTCAGTTTTGTGTTGTTGATTGTCGTGTAAAAGTGAAGTGTGCAAGTTCTCATTTTTCTGCGAGAGTACAACATAATAGTGTTGTTTCATTGAAATGTCGAAACATGGTTCTGTAAATGATCCAAATTTGTTTTGCTATATATATGGGTCATATACGTTAGTAAAACAGAGACAGAATATAACAATTTTTGTAAAGAATACTTACTTTCAATATTTTGGCATTAAGTTAGGAGACCAGGACAAATCCTGGTGCCCCCATAAAGTATGTCGTAGTTGTGTTAAAGAGTTGAGGAGTTGGAAAAATGGAAAAAGGAAGTCATTGCCCTTTAGTATCCCTATGATTTGGAGGGAATCTACAAATCATGGAGACAATTGTTATATTTGTACAGTTAAGGTAGCTGAATGTACTGCTAAAAACAAGAAAGATGTTCTATATCCTAACATTCCCTCTGCCATTCGGCCAATACCTCATGGTCCTGATATTCCCGTTCCGCTACCCCCTGAATCAGATACACTGCCATCTGGATCCAGAAGCACTGAAACTGAATCTCCAGTGGATCATACTTATGAACCAGGCAATACTGGTGACGATAGATGTTTTAATCAAAGTGAGCTTAATGATTTAGTGAGGGATTTAAATTTGCCTAAAGAATCAGCAGAACTACTAGGTTCTAGGTTAAAAAAAAAGAAACTATTGGCTGAAGGTACATATTTTTCATGGTACTGGCATCGTCATTAGGAACTTGTCCCCTTTTTTGCTGAAGAAGAAAATTGAGTGTATTTTCAAAATATCCTTGCCGTCTTAAAATAGTATAACATAAACTACAATTCCAAAGAGTGGAGGTTCTTCATAGATTCTTCTCAGAAAAGTCTTAAACGTGTTTTGCTTCATAATGGAAACATTGCGGACTATTGCTGGATGTTAAAAAGGGACTGCTCTGCACAGCATGCAAGGAGGTCAAGAAGGACAAAAATTGAAGTGCAATATTGAGGTAAGGTTACGAAAGTGCTTATACTTATTAATTAATATTAATTAATGATTAATTAGTGACAAATAGCAAATTGTGGCTTAGTTTTTCTCACAAACTTCTTGTTGAAAATAATTTTTATGACGTTTCACAAAGCTATAATTTCATTTCTAGTTATTCATGAATTGTCTGAAAACCTGACGTGATAGGGAAAAATGGAGATTATTTTCGAATTCAGCACAAAAAAATCCGTCTAGAATCGCATATCAGATTGAAAACAACAGAAAATAAGTTCTGAAATGCAGAACGGTGCTATTATCAGTTATTTATTAGTTATTGACTTAATAATAATAATAATAATAATAATAATAATAATAATGGTAATACTAATAACAATACTGATAGCATTACCAGTAGCAGCAGTAATAATAATAATAATAATAATATTAATAATAATAGTCTAATAATAATGATAATAATAATAATAATAATAATAATAATAATAATAATAATAATATAGAAAATTACTGAATATTACGTGCTGGTGTAGTAATGAAACAAGCTATTAAACTCCAAGAACTGAAATCAGCCATAAATCATCGTCATTAAGAGAAAGCCAGCTATCTGGTGGTGAACGAAATAGCTCGTTCTCTTAAGCCTTCCAACGGCGGAAAGTTTTTTTAAAAGCGTAATGATCAAGGTGGCTGAAATAATTTGTCCAATGAAAGTTGTTAATTAATTGCGCTTTCTCGACTAAATATACAGAAGATAATTGAAGAGATTTCTGATTGTGTTCATGAGGAATAGTAAAATATATATATATATATATATATATATATATATATATATATATATATTTCTTGCTTTGCTGTATCCGTAATGTCACTACTGTCATCAAGAGCCAATAATATATATATATATATATCTGTGTGTGTGTTTCTTGCTTTGCTGTATCAGTAATGTCACTACTGTCATCAAGAGCCAATAATATACTTACTTACTTATTGGCTTTTAAGGAACCCGGAGGTTTATTGCCACCCTCACATAAGCCCGCCATTGGTCCCTATCCTGAGCAAGATTAATCAATTCTCTATCATCATATCCCACCTCCCTCAAATCCATTTTAATATTATCTTTCCATCTACGCCTCGGCCTCCCTAAAGGTCCTTTTCCCTCCGGCCTCCCAACTAACACTCTATACGCTTTTCTGGATTCGCCCATACGTGCTACATACCCTGCCCATCTCAAACATCTGGATTTAATGTTCCTAATTATGTCAGGTGAAGAATACAATGCGTGCAGTTCTGTGTTGTGTAACTTTCTCCATTCTCCTGTAACTTCATCCCTCTTAGCCCCAAATATTTTCCTAAGTGCCTTATTCTCAAACACCCTTAACCTATGTTCTTCTCTCAAAGTGAGAGTCCAAGTTTCACAACCATAAAGAACAACCGGTAATATAACTGTTTTATAATTCTAACTTTCAGATTTGTTTGACAGCAGACTGGATGACAAAAGCTTCTCAACCAAATAATAACACGCATTTCCCATATTTATTCTGTGTTTAATTTCCTCCCGACTATCATTTATATTTGTTACTGTTGCTCCAAGATATTTGAACTTCTCCACCTCTTCAAAAGATAAATTTCAAATTTTTTATATTTTTTATTTCGTACAATATTATTGGCACGAGACATAATCATATACTTTGTCTTTTCGGGATTTGCTTCCAAACCTATCTCTTTATTTGCTTCAAGTAAAATTCCCGTGTTTTCCCTAATCGTTTGTGGATTTTCTCCTAACATATTCACGTCATCCGCATAGACAAGCAGCTGATGTAACCCGCTCAATTCCAAACCCTCTCTGTTATCCTGGGCTTTCCTAATGGAATACTCTAGAGCAAAGTTAAAAAGTAAAGGTGATAGTGCATCTCCTTGCTTTAGCCACAGTGAATTGGAAACGCATCTGACAGAAACTGATCTATACGGACTCTGCTGTACGTTTCACTGAGACACATTTCAATTAATCGAACTAGTTTCTTGGTAATACCAAATTTAATAAGAATATCATATGAAACTTCTCTCTTAACCGAGTCATGTGCCTTTTTGAAATCTATGAATAACTGATTTACTGTACCCTTATACTCCTATTTTTTCTCCATTATCTGTCGAATATAAAATATCTGGTCAATAGTTGATCTATTACGCCTAAAACCACACTGATGATACCTAATAATTTCATCTACATATGGAGTTAATCTTCTCAAAAGAATATTGGACAAAGTTTTGTACGACGTCAACAAAAGTGATATTCCTCGAAAGTTACTACAGTTAGACTTGTCCCCCTTCTTAAAGATAGGTACGATTATAGACTTCTTCCATTGTTCTGGTACAATTTCCTTTTCCCAAATAGCAAGTACAAGCTTATAAATTTCATTAGATAATACGCTTCCACCTTAAGCATATATATATATATATATATATATATATATATATATATATATATATACTGTATATATACGATTTTTATTAGCGGGTTGATGAAGAACTCAATGTTAGTGCACGAACCACCACTGGTTGTAGTTTTCATGCCATGTACCTTTCCCTCGTCTCTTTACTTCATAGACCAGTAGTGTCAGAGTTGTAAGCTCCGAAACCGGTTGTGGTGCTAGAGACGTCCAGTCGGAGCGAGAACTCGCTTATGTCTGTGGATGCACCGGAGTTCGCAACGAGTTAAAGTGGAGCGCTCCGCTCCGTTTAGGCCAGTGACCGGCATGTTCCGTGCTCTGTGACGTCATACGACGTAGCCGCCTTGCTCTTTGCTCGGCAATCTCTGCATACTGAGCACAGCGTGGAGAGAAGGTTCATCTGAACAGTGGTGGTGCGGCGTCTATGCACTGACAGAGCGCGATCCATTCTTCTGAGATAATATGGGAACAGCACAATTACAATATATTTGTACGAAAACAAAACTGTACAACCTTCATAAATCAATGTAACAAAATATTTTGGTTTGTAATCAAATTTAATGTACTTACAATAACATTAAACTCATAATACAGCCACTTGCAGAAGCGATTTCATATATAAATGAAATTCCGAAACTGCTATAAACATACAAGCATATAAATAAATACTTTAAGCAGTACTGAAACACTTTGTCTACTCGAAAACTTGAAAACAGTTCAAGTGTTTTTAACACACATTTCTCTACATAATATACAGATTAAACTACATAGGCCCTATCTTGGTGAGTAGTATGCAAAGTATACTGTATTTCAACTTTTGAAACACACCATCACTTTGTGTAACTACTGTGCCCAAGCTAAACGCTTTGTTGAGATTTTTTTCCTGTTTTTTCGCGCACTAATTTTGTAATATTTGGAGTCATAATCTGGCTAACACACAAGCGAAGAATAGGTTTCAAGTTCAGATCAGACAGGTGGTTTCTATGTTGTGGTTTGCAGATCTTCATACAAGAAAAGAACTGTTCACATACATACGTAGATCCGAATATGCTCAACATCTAGCAGCAAATCTATGCAATCGAGGGAATCTTGCCTGGGGAAATCTTCTATAAAATGTAGATAGATCCTTTTTGTTTTCAAAGCGGTCTTTCATTTCAATATCATTTTGCAAATCAATGACTTCCAGTTGCAATGATGATGGAACAATGTCAATATTCACTGAAAATGTTGTCGCAAATATGGAAATATCAGATTGAAGATTTGCAAACTCTTGAAATCTGCAATCAAATTCCTGACTCAGTTCTTCTAATATTTGTACATACTTATTCGTGTCTGTAATTGGGTGACATACTGTAGACAGACTCAACTGCTCGCTCTCCCAAGCTCTTGCGATCTGACTGGCTCTTACGTCACAACTGCAGCATCTGCCGGCCACTGGTTTAGGCTGTGTCTGACAACGCTGTCATAGACTGTCTCTCGCGTGTAATGACTACCGTTTGAATTTTGGTCACCGCTGCCCTAAAGCTTTCAACTGCAGCTGATTTAATTTTCATTGGTATTGCGTTATCCACTTCACAGTCTTATCAACCTGTACATTTTTTATGAAATAGTCTGTGTGCTTTCAATCGAGCGTTGGGCCCTTGAGATATCTGCCGCAAAGCAGGGAGCTTAAAAGAAGTGAGAAACAGCTGGACTATAAATGTTGTCTGCAGTCTCTTAAATCAGTATCAGGGAGCTGTTTCAGTGTTTCGTTCGTTGCTGGTTACAGGAAATAAACTAACTCATCGTGGCAGCAAGAAGTGAAATGACCACTATTCTTCCTACAGCAAAATGATATGCTTGGCAGCGATCACAAATATCTGATCGATTAAACCAAAGGCATATGAAATGAATCATGATGTGGTTTAAAGACGCAGCTAAATTAGGAAGCATGACTCGATTACTAATGCCTCTTCTACAGTACTGCATTACTATGTATCTAGGAAAAATATAGAATCACACAATAAATATCTCCATCGCACAGCCATTAAATATTTGAAAAAAAAAAAAAAAACCACAACACTTGATTAATAACTAGAAACGTATTTCATTTTTAATTAAAATATTGCCATCTTAAGTAAGTTTTGTAGCTTTAAGTAATACAGTAGATTCTCCTTAATCTGAACTACGCTAATCCGAAAATCTGGTTAATCCGAACAAAATTATTTTAAGAAAAACCAAATTTATTGTAATAGTACAAGTAGCGAAAAGATAAAATGTATAAATTCACTCAATATCTTTTACTTTAAAAATTATGAAAATAGCAAATTTAAGGGTACTTGTACAACAATTAGTGTTTTCTGTACATAATTTACACATCTTGTCATGTTTATAAAATCAGTAATTTTCTGTTGTCGTAATGAAGTGAACCTGTTGGTTGTGGTTTCAAAAATAGCAACAGGGTACTCCCACCACCGTCTCTCAGCGCTCGTGAATACCATGCATTGCATTATTATCTATACTAATAATAAATCTGTAGCCGAAATTTTTCTGGTAATTTTCGATTTTCCAAAAATAATTAGTCCTAACATATATAATTAACCACCCTGAAACCGAAAATCACTTTTTTGAAAATTTTGTTTGTATGTCTGTCTGTCTGGATGTTTGTTACCTTTTCACGCGGTAATGGCTGAACGGATTTCGATGAAAATTGTAACATAAATTAAGTTCGTTGTAACGTAGATTTTAGGCTATATGGCATTCCAAATACTTTATTTAAAAGGGGGGTTATAAGGGGGCCTGAATTAAATAAACCGAAATATCTCGCTTATTATTGATTTTTGTGAAAAATGTTACATAACAAAAGTTTCTTTTACAATGATTTCCGATAAGTTTTATCCCAGGAAAAATTTTGATAGGACTGATATTTAAGGATATACAAGAGTTTTAAAATAACAATACATTTCCACCGCCGCCTCAAATTATAGTGTCGTTGTTCCGTAACTTCTATGTGCAAAATATTAAATTTCTAGTCGGAAGAAAAACAAATTTATTCATTCTATGGCAGTAGTGCATAGGAGATGGTGAATTCTTATATTTTCGAAAGAAAGAAATATAATTAAGTTATATATAGTAGATTGTATTATTTGCTGCATCACTATTTAAGTTATTTAATAGAGCAAAAATCTGAAAATCGATTATGACATAGGAGTTATTGCAGGAACGACGACGATGGCTACAATGAAATCAAAACAAATGACTCCGCCTATTTAAGGCGGCCTTGACGTTTATCAATATTAATATACAGAGAATATTTTGTGTGTTTGTATGAAGTAATCTCAGAAGCTAATTAACCTTCACTATTTGAAATTTGTAGTTTCTCTAGATGGATGTAATGCTACAAATGAGGACTGAGGTAAGATGAAAAGAAATCTGTACGCACAGAAAACTTGATATTGTGCGAAATATTGTATAACTTGATTATTGCAACTTTATTTGGTCCACATAAAATACTCTAATTTTATACACTCATTTTACCATAGAGATCACTGGAGCTGAGTTATTTTAAAAGGTGTCATGAAATGGCGTTCCTGCGCTCATAATTTACCCATATTCGTTTCCTGTGTTTCTTAAAATGATATTTATGTAGGGTACCTCATTTTTTTTATTTGCATAAACAATGATATACAACCGAGCGAGTTGGCTCAGGCGGTAGCATTTGAGACACGCATTCGGGGGTCCCGGGTTCAAACCCCGTGGCCGACCAATCTGACTGAGGTTTTTCATGATTTCCTTTAGTTATAAAGGCAAATGCCGGATTGTAAAGATACATGCCATTATTCATCACCGCCTCAATTACCAATACTAAAAACATTAATCAAAGTCTATAATCAATTACATGAACACAAGCCATCTACAACACACAATAGAAACAGGAACTAAACAAGAGTAAAAACGACCTGTTGATATACCCACACATTCTAAACACGCAACATGACTACAGATATTAAGGCGTGAATAAAATAAACTTAAAAAAAAGATGCGCAGTAAGGTTAACATAAAAATGATCTTCGTACACAATCAACTCTATTAATTTGGAGTGATTTATTAAAGGATGCATTCAAGACTAATTTAGAAAAATGTTAAACGAATTATATTTGCACCAAATTAGTGGTCTCTGGACCAAAATGATAGCATTTTAATTATTTAAACACAAATTAAATTAAGTAGCATATTAAACGATTTATTCTTCTATCAAACACGAATGTTCCCTGGACCCAATATTCTATTTTAATTATGTAATTACTTTATATTTATTTCTAATAAGTGCAGCGGAGCGCACGGGTACAGCTAGTATGAAATATTTCGGTTAATCGGAAAATCTTGTAATCTGAATAGTCTTGATCCCAGTTAGTTCGGATTAACGAGACTCTACTCACTCGGACTGTATGTATGTATGTATGTATGTATGTATGTATGTATGTATGTATGTATGTATGTATGTATGTATGTATGTATGTATGTATGTATGTATGTATGTATGTATGTATGTATGTATGTATGTATGTATGTATGTATGTATGTATTCGGAAAATTATAGAAATTAATATCTAATTTAAGATATTCTCTACGTCTACTTACTTAACCCCTGAAGGTTTCACTTTCATATCATCAATAATAGCATTAATGTATATTCATTAGTAACACTCAAACCACAACATTAACTATAATAATATTTCAATTTTAATGGTAATAATATCATCAAACCTTCTTAAGGTTTATAGCTTTTAATAATCAATAAGCTGTGCTCAGAAAATTACACGTCGAAAATTCATTATATATTCTTCTTAATAAGTTTTGAAGTTTTTACTAACCAATATAGAGAAAATTACACAAATGAAAATCGACATATTGGCATTATAATATCAGAGAATCTGAGCTGTAAATATGTTGACAATCCTCCAGGCCATACCATATAATAATAATAATAATAATAATAATAATAATAATAATAATAATAATAATAATACCTGTTATGCTTGTGTATTCAGCGTAATGCCCTGTAATGTCGCTTCTATATACTACTACTAATTGAACCGTTGATCAACGCAACATATTACATTTTCTCTGACAGAACAGCGAATAAATTCCTCTTCTCACTCTGTACAAAACCTTCTGTTCCTGCTAGAGAGAGAGGGTTTGTAGAGCGACATGGTACCGACACTGCTTACCTTCAGTACGTGGGCGAGACAGAGAGCAATGTACAGGAAACTCCCCTTACCAGTATGAATGTCTTTGATTACAAGATATAATCACGATACCCAGTTTCGTTACCGCTGCTTTAGGGAGAAGCATGTGTATTCATTTCACCTATAGCATACTCTGTGTTTAGGCAACGAGAGGTAGAAATGGAGCCTAAAGGCTACGCGTCTCGGATACTGTGACGATTGCGGATCAGAGATCGTATATTAAGATCGAATCTTTACGTGGAAAAAATCTCACAGAACTCCACAATGCTTTGAACGGAGTTTGTGGTGAGTTTACAGTGGAACTTAGTACAATTTCTCGTTAGGCTAATTGATTTCGTGATAGTCGTATCGTAGGGGAGATCGGGGCAAATTCGGCACATTAAGCTAAACACTCACATAAGTACAATAAAAATCCAATTTATGTTTTAAAATTTTAATGACAAATACAGTTGATATATTTATATTATGTATATGGATTAGAATTTACAAAAATGTGAAGCATTGAATTAAACACAAAAATAAATTAAAGATGCTACATTTGCCGAAGTTGCCCCACACTCTGGGGCAAATTCGTCAGTATTTGCATCCTCAACAAAAAAAGCTTATTTCCGAGTTCAGATTTCATTTACAACATAACAAACTCTCATAGGACTGAATTTAACATCTGAACATATCACAAACGAAGTGTAAAAATATATTTTTCATATCTATACATGTTCATATACCCATCATATGTGTGGGTAATCTTTGTTCAGACAATTTTCTGACTTCATGAAAGCCTCAAGTCAGGCAGATCCAGCCATCATCTTGTTTGTGTTGAAAGGATGCTCTATATCATTGGATTCTGCGATTTAGAAGTCTAATCTTTGAAATTCCACTTTCCGAAAAAGATTTTCTGCATATTGATTGCATGCTGCTTCAAATTTTCAGCCATATCTGAAGCAAACACTCTTTTAAACCTTACTTTATTTTATACACCTGGTGCTGAAAGACCTACTTTCAGCGAATACTGAAGTGTAGTTCATGTAACTCCATAATTTTTTTGCAGATCACAGGCTTATCGTCTCTTATTTATGCTCACATAGAGCTTTCTTGAGTGCGTCCTGGTCATATTTGTTTTCAGTTTTCACTTGTAATTCAAAACCATTTAACTGGTCATAAATAGGCAACTAAAATGTACGAGGGTCACTCCAAAAAGTAATGCACAACATTTTTTAAAATTTATTTTTTATTTTACACCTTTGCAATTTATGCAGGTCATAGATACAATCTTCCCGCTTGTATTCATATTTAATTTAAGTCGTTCTCATGAGTGACGTCATGATAGCACTTCTTCAAGATGGTTTCTGTACTTGACATTCTTCAGATGCAACGTGCTGTTATCGAGTTCCTGTGCTGTGGAAAACATTCACAAAAGGTTGAAAAAGGTGTATGGAGATGCAGCTGTTGATCGCAGTAATGTGGGCAAGCAGATTATCTGGTGAAATAGGACACGCCAATATTCAGGACACTCCTCGCAGCGGCAGACCCTGCACTGCACGAAGTCCTGACAATGTGCAGCGCGTTGACAACAATGTTGTGGCTGACAAACGCGTCACAGTGAAAGAATTGTCACTCTAAGATGGAATAGTAGAAGCAATTGTGTGCAGAATATTGAAAGGTTTGTGCCAGGTGGGTTCCGAGAATGTTGACGGAAGCCTACAAAGAAACCCCGAAAAACAGGGTTCAGCGAACTTTTGGACAAGCATGAGTGGTGGAGATGACTTTCTTGCAAGAATTGTGACAGGAGATGAAACATGGCTCCACAATTTTGAACCAGAGAAGCAGACAATAATGTAGCATCATGTAAATTCACCAAAGAAAAATAAATTCAAAACTGCGCCTTCAGCAGAAAAATTTATGGCTACTGCGTTTTACGATTCAGAAGAGCTCTTGCTTGTTCTCATCGTGCCACACGGAACCACCATTAATTCTGACGTATATGCGGCAACTGTCAAATAACTTCAAGCACGACTGAGTCGTGTTCGGCCACATCGGGACGCACGACACCGCACGACCACATGTGAGTCACAAGATCACAGACCAGATCAGAAAACTTGGATGGGCAACACTGAAATAGCCGCCTTACAGTCCTGATCTGGTGCCATACGATTATACGATTACCATCTCTTTGGTAACTGAAGGGATCCCTTTGCGAAACGAGTGTTGAAGATGACGACTCCCTCGTGCACGCTGCTAAAGAGTGGCTCAAACGTGGTGGTCCAGACTTTTATCGTGCAGATATACAGGCCCTTGTTCCAATGTGAAGTAAGGCAGTTGAAAGGGACAGGGATTATGTGGAAAAGTGACATTTTGTTCCTAAAGGATGTATCTATCTTCTGTGAAAATAGTTTAGCTGTAGGATAAAAAAGTAATTTTTAAATATTGTGCATTACTTTTGGAGTGACCCTCGAATAATTGCTTTAAATTACTTTAAATGTTACCATTACTTATTTTATACAGTTAACAAACAATACAGAAACCCCTATCTTCTTCCTCTTTTCCATGGGGCAAGATCGGCAGCTTACTGCCGAAGTTGCCCCGATAGGCAAGAAAAAAATTATTAATTAGTACCCTTACTATGCGCTTCCAACCAGCTTGCCAAGCTCATAGTTTGATACAAACTTAGTCGTTCTAAATAATGGTGCCACTCACTAAAATCGCAATGTTATCGTTACGGGTTCTTTAAGACATTCAATATCATAATTACAATAAGCCATGAGTTAAACAAATATATTTACCTGTCAGAACTGCAAATATCGCTACATACCACACAAGCTTTATTCACAGCAAGCAGCCATTTTTTCTCAATACATTACCCTCTAAACAAGCCCCAATTTGCTCAGGTTTTCGAAACAAATGCTATGACGAAGTTGCCCCTAATGCCGAACTTGCCCGATCTCCCCTATAGACGATGATGCAAGATCAGGAAGGCTGAAAACATTAACATGAGAGCAAAGTGTAATTACTCCAAAGATGCTAGAAAAGATGATAAAGCTGGAAACAGTAGAAAATGAGGACGACCGCAATAAACGAGCAGACTGGTCCTAGGAATAGAAGTGTACATTTGATGTGGCAGTATTTTTATGTCAATTTATTGAGTCGTGACAAGGCGATGGTAAATGGGGGAGCTACTTGCTTAAAGCAGGGAAATGGACGTGACCAGCGTGAATCTGTTCCAAAACCGGATCTGCCAAAACTTCCATTCTCGGACTCATCACAGTTTTTACAATTGAAGTATTTTTTTTTAAAAGAACTATAGTCCATAAAATGCAAATTTTTTATGTGTGTATGTATTTATTCACACTGCAAATGGGTAAATACCCGGTGGCGGTGGTAACTAATGACACTCAATAATGACAATTAATAATAAACACAATTAATAAAAATACAATTAATAATAATACTAACAATAATAATTAATACTATACTAATAGTAATAATAATAATAATAATAATAATAATAATAATAATAATAATAATAATAGTAATAATACTAACAATCATAATAACAAGGAGCATCCTAAATTAAATGAAGCACGATCACGTAATATAACATTTAAAGTAAAATTAATTTGTCTCTTAACCATAAGTTCGAACTAAAACCCACGAGTATGATATGTTTATACCTGCACAAGTATCTTTCAGCACTACACTCATTTCGCTGACAACTCACTCACTACACTGGAACTACGTCACATTTCATTGATTCTATCTTGATTTCACTAACACTTCAAAAACATTTCACTGTTCAAATACTTTGCACTGCCACTATAAACTATAGAACTTCACTGATAGAAACACACTTCACTGACACAACACACTTCACTGACACAACACACTTCACTGGCACAACACACTTCACTGACACAACACACTTCTCCACTGATACAACACTTCAAATAACAAAATATCAATTACACCCTTTAAATAGTGTGTATAATATACTACCGTCAAGCTTATATTAAGCTTATGATTTGCGTATTTTAGCGGAGATCTACTGAATTAGTTGTTTGGGAGAAAAAAAAACACCATAAGTCTACTGTATGTTATAAGAGTGGAAATTTTCAGTGGTTTTCATAAAACAATCATAGTCCAAAGACTTTTTTTTTTTTTGTGAAAACAGTCATTGTCCAGTCAGGACGATTGTAACATTTACTAATTCCCAGTCATATCATCTTGAAACATTTATTAATACAATTTTAAACTGTAATAGATTGGCAGTACCGTCATTTCTCATAAGAATGGTCTGGAACACAACTATGGTCCATTCAAATTTTTTACTCCATGACGCAGTACCTCGTTTATCTATATTTTTGCTGTACTGTAGTTTGAAGTCAAGTCACTGCAGCTATCTACGAACGGTCTGTGTTACTTCTACAACGTTCTTTGAATAGCTGTATCGTGGACCATAGTTGTGTTCCAGGACCATAGTTATGGGAAATGACGGTACTGCTTCTTACGTACACGGCAAAAGCCACCTCAGTCAAAAATACTTTGGCACGTGAATTATTATATTAGCTATGGAGTCATGTTTAGGTGCGGAAGTAACCCCGTGAAAGAAACTTAAGCAATGAAAGGAAAAGAAACAGGCTATAATAAAGAATTAGAATATTAAAGCAGAGGTACACTTCATCCACAAAGCCACCGGCGTCGCTCGGTCGGCTAAGGCGCTTGCCTGCCGATTCGGAGTTGCGTTCGGGTGCGAGTTCGATTCCCGCTTGGTGTGATTACCTAGTTTGGGTTTTCCGAGGTTTTCTCCAACCATAAGGCAAATGTCAGGTAATCTGTGGCGAATCCTTGACCTCATCTCGCCAAATATCATCTCGCTATCACAAATCACAATGGAAAATAAATAACCTCATAGTTGATACAGCGTCGTTAAATAACCAAGTAAAATAAAAAATAAAACTTCACCCAGAACAGAGTATTTTTTCGTAAAACAACCATTATCCACAGTTACCTACATTTACATATATATTTCTATGAGACAATTTAAGTTATAAATGTACTCGTACTTCAGTTTTTCCAAATTTCTACAACACCTTAAGAAATGACTTGATGAATTTCATATTTGAAGTGTCAACAACACTCATGCCAGATAGATTTTTGTTTCTCCTGAAAATTTATGTTTTTGGACTATGGTTGTTTTTTTAATCTCGAGCTGGTTGCAGTAGTTATTAAAGCTGTGTATACCGCTTAAAGAGAATACACTGAAATGTCGTCCTCACGGAATTGCTATTCTGCTATCGGTTGAAATAACACTTGCTGCGGATATGGCGTTTCCTTTTAAAAGCGTATCACGAAACGTGCTCGTAAATTAATTATGGGCGTGCCTCGGGAAACAAAGCTTGCATTAGGAGAATGACTTCGTGGAGTATGACACAGAAATTCTACACTTACATTATCAATATAGTCTGGAAAAAAAACAGAACTGCATTAATAATGAAATTGGGAGAAAAACCTGGCGTCACGCGTAGCCTTGCATCCATGACTTGTGATTACATGCAATGTTTTAAAGGTCATGTTTCAAGAAGTTTCGCGATAATGATGATAATGATGATCGAGTCCGGAATTACACTTTTTACGTTATTTCCACAGGCGGAGAGAGAATTGTTTCCTTGGGAGGGGGGGGGGGCAAAGCAAAACCATAGAATCCCGATATAAAGAGGTTACGGAGATATCATTTACTTACTCCCCTGTTATAGCTTGACCATGGTACAGTATATCGGAATATGATCATTTAATAAAAGTATTGTTGGGGTGCATGTTTCTTATAGTGTTACATCCATATCCACGATGTTTCGGACCGGGTTGTATAGAGCTTCAACTGTAGGTCTACTACAAATTATAATAGGGCATAACCATAGGCAGAGTTATGTATGGGAGGGTATGTGGGAGCACTGCTCCCCACAAATTTGCCTGAACTCTTTTTTCTATTAACATTACAAAATATTGAATTCAAAAGACTTTTCTTGCTTTTTGTCTATGAATGGGATATTATTTGTAAATGCTACCATCTTCCTGGAAAATGGCTGTTTTCACAAAAAATCTTTGGACTATGGTTGTTTTATGAAAACTACTGAACATTTTCACTCCTTTAACATGGGACTATGGTGTTTTTTTCACTAATTCAGTAGATGGCCGCTGCAGACTTCTAACACAGGAGTACAGGCTGTTACAAAAGAAAGATTACAGTGCTTCCATTCCTCAAACGAGGTGTAGAAATTCTTATACGTTCAGAAATTTAAAATAAACATTTCAGTCCAGACACATGATCTGAAGACATTAATTCATCAATTTAAGCACAGAAACTTAATCATAAACAAAAGCAAGAAAAGTATTTTGCATTCAATATTTTCTAACGTTAAGTTAATACAAAAAAAAAAAAAAGAGTTCAGAAAAGTTTGGGGGCAGTGGCCCCCCCCCCACCAATCCTCTCCATAATTCCGCCTACGGTTATTTCCGTTTCCACCTTTATTTCTGGTCCTGCCATCGTGTTGATCTTGGTATTGCATCTGTGACCGTTAGACTTATTACAATGAATATTCTTATAATGGTCTGAATCTATCCGTTGAATGTAGGGCTATTCTTTTCAGTTTAGACTTTAGAATTGGATTCTAAATGAAAAGGACAAATCTGAAGTTCGTTTCTAATTTATTTTTCTTCGTATTTTCTAATAGATCTTACAGCGTCCACCTGAGGAGTTTGTATACATTTCTTATTTTGGTCTGTGATTATCCATGTTTTACGGCTGCGTACAGGGTCGAGACAGTCAGTGACTTAGTTCCATTCGCATTCCCCTCTTTCACTTCTTAGCCATCATACTCTTGTGTCACCTACAATGAAATCTATGTACTTTCTTGTCAGTCTATATTTACTTTCAAATATGGTAAATTATATCCAAGGTGGTGGTAATTTTAGTTTTAAACTTGTGTTAGAATTGTGTTATTAAGAATAATTTTATCTTATAAAAGGAATAATTAAAACCCAATACTTTCATATTAATAGAGGTTGTTTAGTCAAGTGTCCGAAGGTAGTTTAGAACCTCATAAGTGACACTAATAAGGCATCACTCATGAGGCAAATAAGTCAGAAGATAATGAGGTCCATTACATACATCGCTGACTAGTAATATATTTCACCAACAAGAATTAAGATGTAACAAACAATTGAAGCGGCTAGACTATTCAAAAAAAGGAAACATTAGGCTTATTACTAAACGTAGAGCGGCACTTAATTCAGAGCATGTGAATGCACTCACATGTTTAAAATCATGGATGAAACAGTATTAACTAGGTGAGTCTTCATGCTTTTTTATTTGTGTTTGTCTCAAAACTCCCCGGAGAAATTTACACAATGAATTATAAGCCTCATAATAAATATGTTAGTAAGTAACTAAAATATTATTATTATTATTATTATTATATTATTAATATTATTATTATTATTATTATTATTATTATTATTATTATTATTATTATTATTATTATTAACTCTACCGTTACGAGTAAAAAGCTTCTTGATTTGGTTTTTACTAATGATAAAAACAGTACAGTTAAACTTGCCGATCACTCTCTAGTTTTAGAGGATACTTATCATCCATCTATCTCTATTTATATTGAAGTAAAATTATCGTTACCGGATCACTCTCTAATCAGTTCTTATTTAAATTATTCTCAAGGTGATTATCTGAATCTTTATTCTATTCCATACAATTATGATTAGACTAACATATATCAGACTACTGATGTAAACACTGCTGCAAATTCCTTGTCTCAAATTATAAGCAATGCTATATCCCTTTGTGTCCCTGTCACCTTTGTTAAAAAATCGCACTATCCTAAATGGTTTTCAAACGATTTACGTCAGCTTATGAAGAAAAAAAATAAAGCTCATAAAAATTACAAAAAATATAAAACTGATCATCATTATCAAATTTTTTCTAATTTTAGAAAACAAGTCAAAACCATGATTAAATCTGATAAATTCAAATGGTTACAATCAATTGATGATAACCTAAAGCACGAACCAAATAAATTTTGGAAATATGTAGAAACTTTTCGAAAAACTAATAGCTATCCCACAGAACTAATAATAAATGGCGTTCACATCACAGATGAAAAAGAAATTGCAAATGCATTTGCTTGTCAATTTAAATCTGTTCAACAAAATTGTAACTCTAATTTCATTACTTATGATTCTAATATCACTGATTGTTTGTCCCTGCCTAATATTACATTCGATGATGTAAATAAAGCTATTAAAAAGCTAAAGCCTAATAAATGTAAAGGTACTGATAGCATTCCTAATTTTATAATCAAGGGTTGCTCTAATATTCTCTTGCCTGTTTTAACTTTTTTATTCAATCTTAGCTTAAAAACAGGAATTTACCCGTCACTTTGGAAGGAAGCATCCATTATTCCAGTTTTCAAAAATGGTAATAAAAACAGTGTTACTAATTATAGACCCATTTCTATCCTAAACAATTTTTCTAAAATTTTTGAAAAAATTATTCACAAACACATTTCATTTTATGTCAAAAATAAGATCAATTCGGCCCAACATGGATTTACAAGAGGGAAATCTACAGCTACTAATTTAGTTTCCTATCTTAATCTCATAATGCCTATAGTTGAAAATCAAGGTCAAATTGACTCAATTTATTTTGATTTTAGCAAAGCATTTGATGTTGTTCCTCACAAAATTTTATTAAATAAATTAAGTAATTTTGGTCTCTCCACTAACTACGTTAATTGGTTTGAAAATTATTTAACAGATAGACAGTCTTGTGTTCGACTAGGTAATTCTCTCTCGGTTCCATTTAATAGTTTATGCGGTGTTCCTCAAGGGTCTACATTGGGACCTCTCTTATTTTTATTATTTATAAATGATATAAGTAAAAGAATAAGTTCTAGCTGCCTTTTATTTGCGGATGATCTCAAAATCTTTCGCAAAATTAATAGTTTGGTTGATTGTCAAATTCTTCAAAATGACATTAATTCAATTTCACAATGGTCTGTTGAAAATGGAATGAAAATTAATCAATCCAAAACTTCTGTTATTTCCTTTTCACGGAAAACTATCTCCCTAAAATTTAACTATTCTCTCAGTAATGTCGTAATTACTAGGACAGATTGTATTAGAGATCTTGGTGTCCTACTTGATTCAAAATTATATTTCCATGATCATGTGCAATATATTTATACCCATTCGTTAAGAATGCTTGGTCTAATTAGGTCTATAACTTATTCTTTTTCCACTCCTATGTGTTTATTAATTTTATACTATACGTTGGTTAGATCCAAGCTTGAATATGCATCTGTTGTATGGAACTCCATTACTTCCACTGACTCGGCTAAATTGGAGAATATTCAAAGAAAATTTATTTCCTTGTGTTCTTATAGATTTTTACCAAATTCCGATTATAACTATGAGATTAAATGCAATTATTTCAATTGCGGTAGTTTGTTCACCAGACGTCAGGATCTTGATTATTTATTTTTTTGCAAAGTCATTAAGGGTGATATTGATTGTGAATCTTTCATAAGCAATATCAGTCTTCGTATTCCTGCTAATGGTTTAAGATTTCATAAATTGTTTTATAATAAGAATCCTAAATCTCTCTCTCCGGTCTGCAGATGCATTAAATATGCTAATTTGCATGGATTCAACTTGGATCCATTTAATGTGTAGTATATCTTTGAGTTTTTAACTCACTGATCTTATTTTAATAATTATTTGTCCATTTTATTTCTTGCATTTGGTCAATTGATTAATGTAGACTATTCCATTATTTCAATTATCTCATTGTACTAATTTTATAATTATTATTTGATCATTGATTTATGTAGACCATTATATTGGTTGTATTTCATCTCATTGCCATTTTCTATCATTCATTCTCATCATCATTTGTGTTTTGTTCTGTTTTGTATCGTGCAAAACTGTAATTGGCCTTGTGCTGTTGTTTTTGCACGTTAATATTATAAATAAATAAATAAATAAATAAATAAATAAATAAATAAATAAATAAATAAAATTATTATTATTATTATTATTATTATTATTATTATTATTATTATTATGTACCGGAGTACATATGATGTTTCCGTGCAGATATTCTGCGTCATCATATGATGAATGATGAGTGGAACGGAGAAAAATTCTCTCCGGCACCGTGATTTGAACCCGGGTTTTCAGTTCCAACTTAAACTGAGAGGATTCGATCCGACATCGGTATAGAAATCCGGTATGGCTTAGTGGATAGAGCGTCAGCACGTAGAGCTGAAAGCCCGTGTTCAAATCCCGGTGCCGGAGAGAATTTGTCTCTTTTCCACTCATCTTTCATCATAAAATAGTACTGTTTTATAATACAACGATACAGTACAGAATATACAGATATACAACATTTAATACTTATGCTTATCACCGGAAATAAATTAAGTTTAACAATAATTGTGTGTTAGAGTACTATATTAAATTTTTTTAAATCGATCAAAGTTCGATTAATCGATTAAATTCAAATAGTTAATCGATTCCGATCGATCTGCATCACTAGTTAAAATAGATAAATTGAATAAACTGTGCTATAAATGCAATGTATTGTGGGTTCCAATCACCACGGCATGGCGCGTCCTCAGGTTGCGGATAGAGGAGACGGCCTCCAGATATGGAGGGTAGCTGCGAATATATTGAATAAGCAGTCGTGGACAGCCGATAAGGGGTGGTCCTCCAGCTTAGGGGTTGGGAGAAGGGCTAACAACCCGTCACTATAAAAAAAAACAGCTTGTTACGAAACCTTACAATAAACCTCGGAATGGGACTGATTCTCTGACACGGCCACAGCAAAGGAATGAGACAGATCCTCATTCAATCCTGAACAGATGGAAGAATTATTTTGGGCAATTACTAAATGTACATAGGGCAAATAGAAATGATCGGGACGAAATTCAAATACAAACTGCTGAGTCATTTATACCCGAACCCACACTTTCTAAAGTCGAAATTGCGATAGAAAATCTGAAAAAGTACAAGTCTCCAGGTATTGATGAAATTCTAGCAGAATTAATACAAGAGGGTGGAAGAGCATTATCTAGCGAAATTTATAAGCTTGTACTTGCTATTTGGGAAAAGGAAATTGTACCAGAACAATGGAAGAGTCCATAATTGTACCTTAATAACTTTCCAGCTATATCACTTTTGTTGATGTCGTACAAAATTTTGTCCAATATTCTTTTGAGAAGATTAACTCCGTATGTAGATGAAATTATTGGGGATCATCAGTATGGTTTTAGGCGTAATAGTTCGACTATTGATCAGATTTTTTGTACTCGACAGATATTGGAGAAAAAATGGGAGTATAAGGGTACAATACATTAGTTATTCATGGATTTCAAAAAGGCATACGACTCGGTTAAGAGAGAAGTTTTATATGATATTCTTATTGAATTTGGTATTCCCAACAAACTAGTTCGATTAATTAAAATGTGTCTCAATGAAGCTTACAGCAGAGTCGGTATAGGCCAGTTTCTATCTGATGCTTTTCCAATTCACTGCGGGCTAAAGCAAGGAGATGCACTATCACCTTTACTTTTTAACTTCGCTCTAGAATATTCCATTACGATAGTTCAGGATAACAGAGAGAGTTTGGATTTATACGGGTTACATCATGTCTATGCGGATGACGTGAATATATTAAGAGAAAATCCACAAACGATTAGGGAAAACACGGACAATTTACTTGAAGCAAGTAAAGCGATAGGTTTGGGAGTAAACTACGAAAAGACGAAGAATATATTATGTCACGTGATCAGAATATTGTACGAAATGGAAATATAAAAATTGGAGATTTATCTTTCGAAGAGATGGAAAAATTCAGATATCTTGGAGCAACAGTAGCAAATATAAATGACACTCGGGAGGAAATTAAACGCAGAATAAATATGGGAAATGTCTGTTATTATTCGGTTGAGAAGCTTTTGTCATCTAGTCTGCTGTAAAAAATCTGAAAGTTAGAGTTTATAAAACAGTTATATTACCGATTGTTCTGTATGGTTGTGAAACTTAGACTCTCACTTTGAGAGAGGAACAGAGATTAAGAGTGTTTCAGAATAAGATTCTTAGGAAAATATTTGGGGCTAAAAGGGATGAAGTTACAGGAGAATGGAGAAAGTTACACAACGCAGAACTGCATGCATTGCATTGTTCACCTGACATAATTAGGAACATTAAATCCAGACGTTTGAGATGGGCAGGGCATGTAGCATGTATGGGGAATTCAGAAATGCATATAGAGTGTTAGTTGGGAGGCCGGAGGGAGAAAGACCTTTGGAGAGGCCGAGACGTAGATGGGAGGATAATATTAAAATGGATTGGAGGGAGATGGGATATGATGATAGAGACTGAATTAGTCTTGCACAGGATAGGGACAGATGGCGGGCTTATGTGAGGGCGACAATGAACCTCCAGGTTCCTTAAATGCCTTTTGTAAGTAAATAAGTATAAATGCAATGCAAAAAAATGGGATAATGAGCCAAACGGATTATGATACGCTGTTGTTATAATTGTTCCCCCTGAGATTCAAGAGCCCCCACAACCAATTAAAAATTTACTTATCGGAATACATCCGTTGTCAACACAATTTTTAAATAATATAAGACAGCACAACAGCTTATTTCAAGTGACATCGTTTAGTGCAAAAGAAATACATAAAGTCAATTCTACACCATCATTTAAAGTTCAAGCATAGGCTTATCATTTCATTGGAAATATTTTTCCAGCTGAGAGGAAAAGCCTCAGTTCTTACAAGTATATTTCATTTCAGACGCTGACCAATTGTCTATTAGGTCTAATATAGTATCAATCTTAAAAACAGAATTGACTGAACAACTCCAGAAAGTATTGCATGGTAATAACAGTTAAATTCACAGTTTTAAATAAAACTTTCAAAATTATTCAGGAACAAACGACTTACAATATACAAAAAGCTATTATTCACTGTATTTAGATTTAAGTCAATATTAATTTCTAACAAGTGCAGTGAAGCGCACGGGTATGGCTGGTATATTATAAATGTCATAACCAAAGCTCGGAACTTGGGGACTTGTGTCTTTGCACGTGGCTATACGACCGGACTTCAATGTCAACAAACTTCCGCTTCCCGCACGGAGGTACTGTCAGGTCTGCTAGAAAAGTGGTCACTGGCTGGAACAACATATTGATAGTATTGTGGTAGGTCGAAACACGTAATTTTATAGCATGTATGATAAAAATAAACATCAGCAATATATCAAATTTACTGTTCTGCTCTGTATATTTTATTACAGTGTAAGACTACGAACATTCGAAGATTTTCGAACCCATAACTTCTTCCCCTGTTAGTTAAACATGATTTGAAACGAGAAAAACTTATTTCCACGTCACATGAAATGATGGGAGCAAACTTAAAATAAATGTCTTAACTGTCACTGTTTTGTTCGATTTTCAGCAGTTGCTAGCTGATCTCATATCTGAGAAAGATAGACTAAGTATATCCTAAATTTTTCTCGAAAATAATTTTCAATTTGTGTGTCACTACTAGGGTAGGTCCCTCTACGACTTGATCCATGGCTATGGACAAATTTTCCACCAATTTAAGGGACTGCAATGTCTTTCAATGAATGCCGTTTCCAGCCTTTAGTTTGTGTGTGGCACAACTTACAAGATATAAGCTCTCCATTCGAAGAAAATAATGTATCTCCTCCGAATTCCTCCACGAAATTCTGTACCTAAAATTAAAAAAACGTATTTTCAAACTTCTATAATACCCATTCGAATAACACGTATTTTCTAATTCCTCTAACAGACCATTTATTTGTAATTCTCTGATTGTCATTGGCTTCAACATGACACAGTTTCCTCGTCCGTAGATGTGACCACTTTCTTAGTACATAGACTGTCCTTGAGCGCTTACAGCGTGAGCTTTGTGTACGTTGTACCTGTAACCTTACCATGCACACGGCACACAAGTCCCCAAGTTCCGAGCTTTGGTCATAACAAAAGATAGATGACTATTTCTTCGAGCTCACTGAACACAGGAGTCTGGATTGAAAAAGAATCCGAATCGTTTCAATACAATTTTGATATCGAACAAAACATTACTATGAAATTGCATTCTTTAAGGCGCAAGCGCAGACAAACACTTGCCTAAACCCCATTTCAGTTTGGTTGATAAGCTTTCCCCTCTACCCACACTCCCTACCATCAATGAACGGGAAGATGCTACTGTCCATCTCACAAACGTTCGACTAATTGACTTTCTACATCAGGTATGCTCAAAATTGTAAATGCCCCGATTACACGGATGATGCTGCACTGCATAACATACACTGTGTACGCACTGGGCTCCGCAACTACATTGCAGCACCGCCCGTAGCATAGTTCTTACACTCTTACAAATACGGATAATAAACTGAATTTGAAAACGGAAAGAGTAAACACTGCAATATTCAGTTATTACATTATTTATTATATTTAATATAGTTATGATATAATAATATCATAGATAATAACATTTTCATATTCCACCATATAGTCTACTTTGCGGTCTATTCAACATCTGCATTCTTTTCTGCAAGTAATCGGGAATCTATTTCCAACGAATTTACTGCAATGCGCTAAAGATGCTCATCTGTTAATTGGGACCTATGTTTGGATTTAGTAACCTTCATTCTCGAAAATAATTGTTCGCACACATATGTCGAGGTGAAGGTAGCTAACATAGTGGCAACGAATAAGCTCATCTTGTAATATTTAGTTTTGTTCATTTTTTAAATAATTCTATGCTTGTCAAGTTATATTCTCTGCATTTAGTTCTGGATTCTACGTTACTTAGTAAATCAATTAACTCGTCCTGGAACTGCACTCTCACGGATTGTACTAAATTTATGAAAAGATTAACAAAAATACTAATATCACTCTCCATACGTCTAAAATCACTAAAACTATGTTCTGTGAATTCACATTATTTTGAACTGTTGCAGTACAGAGACATAATTAACTATATTTTGTTCAGGCACCATACATCTCTTTACAAGTTCACCATCCGTGAATGGTTTTAATGCCTTAGCTAATTTCCAACATACTACATAGGCTAACTTGCTCCAAAACATAGACTCTGAATTGTTCGACTCTCTTCAATGCTTGGCCTTTCATGAAGTGCTTTCAATTCTTGAAGCTGCAGTGTACGTTGCATTCCTGAAAAATTATTTTATCAAAATATCTATTTCTGCTGGAATAAAATCACCACAATAACAATAATAATAATAGTAATAATAATAATAGGTCTAATAATAATAATAATAATAATAATAATAATAATAATAATAATAATAACGTTGGTATATGAAAATAGGCTATATTACAGAAAACAGCTTCTCTGTCACTTCCGCATGTTCTGGGTAGCAGAGCCTATAATGTAGTTTTATGTTGCTCAGTAGTATTCCTGATAGTACCTTAGAATATAGTAATCACTTTCCATTTTCACCGAACGTACAAAAAAAATAATCTTCCTCCCACACTGTACGGAATGATAGTTTGCTTACAGAAGGTTTTGACTGTGTCATTGTCCCGCACTGTTCGTGCGTTTTGTAAGTACTTGAACTGCCTTCTGCAGTCATCCGCCGAACTTCGAACGGGGAACAGCACGCTCTACATTCGAAGGTTGTGATTACAGAACGTAATCGGGAGTCAGAGAATGAGCATACCTGTTCTACATAGTGACAAATTTTATTTCTGAATGTGTTTACCGGCACAATATATTTCGAAAGTCCATACTAAGCGTTTATATTGAATTTTAATGCTGTTTATATTAACTGGCACATTAAAAAGCTGCTGACAGCAGAAGATAAATGTTTCCTTCACCGCTAGTTGCTACTCTACAGCATACACAATGGGACAATCTGCACTGTGTCGCATTCCCTGACTTCATAATACAAACTGACATTCCTAAATGTAGCTAATTAATTATTAGTTGAAAATATTGCAAGAACTACACAAAAATATACTCTAACATGTAATTGTCGAACATCTCTGTGGCTGTATTTTATATTCACGTATGTACTTTTATTTGCTGGTGTGTACAGCTCGGGGGGGGGGGGTGCAGGTGTATTAGGTAACAGTTACCGTTCTGTCACTGACGGACTCAGGGAAGTAGAAGGGGAAAGAAATGCCTTCGCATCCTCTCAACTTGTATGAAATGTCGTTTAGTTCTTTAAACACTTCTGGGCGGATGTTCTACGTTGCGAGGCTCGGCATCTGCTTGTCAGTCTTTGAGTAAAAAATGATACTTGCAATTGACTTTGCCCAAGCACTTCCTTGAAAATGTATGCCACGTCACAATAAATCTATCCCGAGTGTCGCAGCGGCAGTGTCGCCTTATAACCCGCGATAAACAAACCACCTGTTGCACTCAGTGATTGCCTTGTCGCTTAGTGGGCTAAGGAAGGTCGATAAAACGAGCGGCAGATTAAGGAGCGCTGTGGGGGCCAGGGCGCTAGCACGTAAATTATAATTTTAAGCAGGACTATTTCGTTTATATGATGTCATTACATTTTCGGCCAATGAAGTATAATGAAATTTTGAATTCCAACCAATCACAGTCATACATCACTATAATTTCTGCAGCTCGATTTATCACTATCAATTTATCTTATGGTCGTTCTTTTGTTTAGTCAGTGTCGCCAACTGTTTCCACGTAAATCGATGAGCATGAATCCATTGTACTAAATAAAGTGCGAAATCCTACAATTTGTTCATTTAATTGATGTATTAATCAGGTTATTTGTAATTTATACTATAAAATGTTTAAATTATATTATGATTTCAGCAGATAATGAAAACATATTTCTGTTATAATAACAAGAGAAAAGCGTAGTACATTTAATTAACATTTTTTTCCTGTATTTCGCTTCTCTCAATTCACATTACTGAATAACATTCAATTTCTTTATTGCAGTAATCGTTATTCATTTATTTAGACTTCACAATGTCTGAATAGGTTAAGTATTCATAAGTATACGATTATTAACATTTCGTGAGCGAATTTTAGTGATATATTATTTACACTTTTATTTTATTCACGAAATAGTCCTAATAAATGTCACTCGAGGTCTGAGATTTCCCAAATAAGTCCATTCGTTCGTGGATTTATCGGCAAATCTCAGACCTCTTGTGACATTACTATAGATAATTTTGATAATAATGTAACAATTCTGGAGCAAACATAAAATGTTTATTGTCTGAAGAATCATGCAGGATAATTGAAGGGCTCCCTGCAAAAAGGAGGTGACTCCACTTTTTTGTCAAATTAATGTTTTGCTTGTTTCATACATTACAAAATATGCCCGATCTTTTAGTACAAGAACCGTGTGATTCCGAGCATGTGGTAGTAAGTTACAATGGAATTGGAGCTGAGCTCCCAATCGTTTCGTTGCAAAAAGAAGACAACTCTTGGAGCTATACAGAGTGAACCGTAAGTAGTGTCATTAATTTCAGGGGTTATTCTTTGAGATTTTTCGTTAAACGAACACTCTACTTTCAATTCATTGTACAGTAGGAGTAATGAGAATTTAACTCAGCTATCATCAGCACAGTTGCACCCTCGGGCTAGCGTCTCTTACCGGCGGATAAGACATTGCACTGACGTGCATCCGTGGCTGCTGGCGGGTATGCTTCCTCCCTTTCCCTTCTGCACGACGGTGCATATTGCGGTACTCTTCTTACCCGTTACCCATTTCATCGACTGCTGACGACCACTGATTTAATTGGTTTCAGTTATTAATTTAACAATGCTTTTAGGCGACTGTGATGGTGGTGATGATGATGATGATGATGACGACGACGATGACGATCGCCACAATTGAGGCCATTAGAAGCAAAGGGGTGTAAGTAACATTTCTAAAAAATTGTTTTAAGTGCATCCAGGACAAACTAAAGCATTTAAATTTTCAGTGGTAAAGGGATATCTTTTAACCACATCACACATTAACATTTAAAATTAAAACTTCACGGAATTTACGAAAGCTTAGTAACTTTTAATCACATTTTCTGGAAAGTAACTAAAGTGCAGTTGCTTCTGACCACAATTGTGATGGCGACGATGTTGACGCCAATGCTGTTGATAACTGCATTGACTGTAATGAAACCGGTAGCAATGTTGATGGAAACCATGGCGATAATGGCAATACGAATGCTAAAGAAGTAACTGACGACGGTGCTGTGGTTGTCATTATGGTGCTGGAAAAATTCCGTCATAAAATATTCTGGGACTATTAAGTAGACCTACTAAAAAGAATCAGTATTATGGTCGTTACGTGCATGACAAATCTGAAAAATTTTCTAAGATCGAACCTGGTTATCAATGTTGGAAACACTATGAAGACGATAAATGCGAACTATACATTGCGTACATATTAAGTAGTCTTATATGCAGAACACAATGGTCGTATAGATCTGACTATGAAGATAATGTATAGCGCGCGGTATGGTAAAAATATTGAGTGCAGTGTGCACTGTAATTTAGTTACTTACAAATGGCTTTTAAAGAATCCGTAGGTTCATTGCAGCCCTCATATAAGCCCGCCATCAGTCCCTATCCTGAGAAAGATTAATCCAGTTCATAGCAACATATCCCATCTTCCTCAAATCAATTTTAATATTACCCTCCTATCTACGTCTCGCCCTCTCCAAAGGTCTTTTTCCCTCAAGTCTCCCAACTAACACAATATATATGCGTTTCTGGATTCACCCATACGTGCTACAAACGTCTGTATTTAATGTTCCTAATTACGTCAGGTGAATAATACAATGCGTGCAGTTCTGCGTTGTGTAATTTTCTCCATTATCCTGTAACTTCATCCCCTCTTAACCCCAAATATTTTCCTAAGCACCTTACACTCGAACACTCTTAATCTCTGCTCCTCTCTCAAAGTAACAGTCCAAGTTTCACAACCATACAGAACAACCGGTAGTATAACTGTTTTTATAAATTGAATGGTGAATTTGCAAAACGACTTAAGTCCCTGGAAGTAGTTTTGAATGGTGAATTTGTAAAACGACTTAAGTCCCTGGAAGTAGTTTTGAGAAAATTAAATAAAACTGTTTTTAGCCTCGCTGAACCATATATTGGTACAATATAATTTAGTAGATTTAAGAGATATCTAAGAGAAATACTTTTATTATAAAAATTCATACTTTTGTATTCTTCTTCAGGTCGTAAAATATTTAATTATCTTCAGGACTTAAGTTGTCCTGCAAATTAACTTCAATTCTGGATCATAATTATTAGGTTACTGATACATAAACATGTTTAACTAAATGTATTTATACAAAAATAATAAAATAACCCTATTGCAATTGTTGAACAACATTATTTTGAACAATTTGTTAATCACAAGAGCACAGACAACTCTTAGGAGTGTTATAAGGAGACCACAGCTTAGTGTCATCTTTCAATTCTTTGTTGTCTCCCATGGTATAATGTTTTCGTAAAATGTATGCACATCTTCTTCATCACCAATGTACTTAAGCATTTTACGAATATCTTGAATTTTGGTTTCATTGATCGGGGATAAACCATTGTATTGGAAAATGTGGAGAAAGAATGATGCTGAAAATGATCAAGAAGTAGAAAGGAAATTGGTTGTGTCACTGGCTGATTAGAACTGCCTATTGAAGAATGCACTGGAAGGAATGGTAAACGTGAGATAAGTTCGGAAAGAATTACCAGTAACAACAGACAAAAAACAATTTGTCAGCTGAGTGTATGATTAAAATTACATATTATGTAAGTTTCTTCAGGATTTGACAGGAAAGACAACCTAAGTCCAGGACTAAAGTCGTCTTACCCCTTAACCAAATATTCTGCTGCTAATAAAAACCATACAAAAGTCGTGGATTAAAGTCGTTCTGCTACTAAACGATGCCCCTTGCACATAGTAAGATAATCATGCTCTCAACTCAAAACCCCCAAAATGTGGACTTAAGTCGTTTTGCAAATTCACCATTCAATTCTAGCTTTCAGTTTTTTAATCAAACTAAATGACAAAAGCCTCTCAACAGAATAATAGCAGGAATTTTCATATTTATTCTGTGTTTAATTGTGATCCAGTTATTATGTTACAAAATTTATAGCATTAGAACTTAGCTGAAAAATACTGAAATGTGTCAAAATAAATGCACAAAACCGCCGAAATTAGGTTTAAAAATCAATAGGGTTACTAGGTACGTCAATTTCAAGCGAATCCAATATAGGCTAATGACAGTTTGATAATAAGGGGCTTTGCGTGACCGATGACATTTCTGTACTACCAGCATGTTTTACATGTTATACCTGCACACGCATGACTCATGATAATTTAACAATGATTGTAAATTCTTACTTTTACGTTTGACATTAACAATGTTTCTAAATCTCAGATGAGATTAACTAATAATAACTTTATTTTTTTGCGTATTTTATACGTTTTGAAAACTCTCTCACTGTGAATAGATAAGAAAGAACAGGGCAGCGGCTGTCACTCACTCACTCACTAGCGTAGTCATCTATTGTGGGTTGCAAATGCGCCACTTTCGGGTGCACAATTGGCAAATAGAGTCTGATGTGCATACGCCTTAGGAACAGGACTATACGAGTATAGTAGATCGTTCCTCAGTTACGAGCGAATGAAAAGTAACTGTCTGCTAGTGCTAGATACTTTTGTAAGTAGTTGTAAGAAGTTGAAACTTCCCACTTCATCTTACGGTTGAAATAACCTAACCTATTCACTACAATCCAACCGCAATCTAGAACTCTATCTCGTAGCACATTCGTTTTGTCTGTTTGATGACGGGTCTATTTTCGTTTTTCTTCACCTTTATCGTGGTTTATTTTCTGCTCTTTTTCAATTTTGGCGCACATGCGACATACATATGTAGGAAATTATGTATTGAATTAATAAAAGTCCGTTCATGGGGAACGCAAGGCCGTAAGAGAATATAAATATGTCATGGCTAGCATTCACTAATCGATTTTTTGAACGCAAATAAAAACACTGTTGCCCATGTTGCCATATTTAATTTCCTGGAACATATTGATCAGATAAAGCATTATGGGAAACCATACACTACATTCTGCTTGCAGTCTTAAACCGATGTAGCAGATACACTACATAGCTATGCTTGAATACAACGCATGTTTACTGTCCTATATTCAATTGTTAGTCGTGGAATACGAGTTGACAACATGTACTTTCTTCTTGTTCCTTCCTGATTTATCCAGTTATAATTGAAGGGTTCAGAACCATAGCGGGCCAAGCGCCATTTACTAAAATCGTAGAAAACTAGGGTTAAAATGAAGTTATTACCATAATTCAATGGAAATATATAGCAAGTTATAAAGTATACACATTAAAACTAAATGATATGTCAATCTTAATTAAACTATGGTATTCACTTAACTTTAATCCTTGCTTTCTCCATTCTTAATAAATGGCGCTTGGCCCACTATGGCTCTGAATCCTTCAATTATGGTTGCATTGTACACTAGTTAATCTACTAATTCGGCAAACCTATGGCCAGTTTCATGCTTCTCTGTGTGATTCAAACGGTGGCACTTCTAGTTACAAAATAATGGGACCCGTTTCGATTTCCAATCAATAAGCGTACGTTTACTTCCCATAGAGAGTACTTGCGCGTCCTTGATTTGTGTCGCCTTATTGCACCATGCTACACAAGACCAGTACTTGTTTAGTCAACTGTCCGAAGACAGGTATGGACCTCACAAGTGATACCAAGAAGGCACCATTTATGAGGCAATTAGGTCAGAAGATAATGGAGTAGGATGGCCAGTTTCTTTCCCCCTTGAGTCCCAGTATTTGCGTCTAATTTGGTTCACACTTCTTCAAGAGCAAGGATGAACCGAGCCAAAAGCTGGTCCTTCAATATTTAGAACAAGATATGTTCTAGTACAAATGTGGGGATAAAAAACGATAACAAATAATATTATTTAATTTACAGTAGAGAGTGGGGTTTTCGTACGCACCTAAGTTTTAGTATATGACAGCACTCTATGGCGGTGTTCGGTGAGTTAGTCCAGCGGCAACATCGGTAACGTCAATCTAGTCGAGTGCCAGTGCTGTACTGTTGAGTCAAGCGCTTCCAGTGTGTCAATCGATTTGTTTGCAGTTGATCGGAAAACGAACCTCAATTACTCGTGTTAACTCCACCATTAATTTTTTTAGTAAGTTTATCAACATCTTAGGTTATTTAGCGTCTGAATGAGATGAAAGTGATAATGCCGGTGAAATGAGTCCGAGGTCCAGCACCGAAAGTTACCCAGCAGTTGCTCATATTGGGTTGAGGGAAAGCCGCGGAAAAACCTCAACCAGGTAACTTACCCCGACCGGGAATCGAACCCGGGCCACCTGGTTTCCCGGCCAGACTCGCTAACCATTACTCCACAGGTGTGGACAATAATGGAATAAGACAGATTGTTACAGTAAACGGGGAGCACTACTACAGCATGTTACAGAACTTCGTCATCCCTAGACTGAGAAATCACGATATGGAAAACATAATCTTCATGCAAGATGACGCTCCACCCCACATCTTTATCCCTGCAAAACAATTAATTACGCAGATGTTTGGCGATCGTGTCATCAGTAGGCACTTTCCAACAATGTGGCTTCCGCGATCTCCAGATTTCAATCCGGCCGACTTTTGGTTGTGGGGTTACCTTAAGGAACGAGTTTTCCTGACACATCCAACAACCTACTGCAACTGAAAGATGCTATCTAGCAAGAAATTGCCAATATTCCAAGATATTATCTGCAAAATGCTTTGCATGGTGTCGCAGACAGAATGCTATACGTTGAACAAGAGAACGGCGGACATCTTCCCAATGTTTTGTAAACCCCGTTATTTGCCCAATACTGTCATGTTTTTGTTTTTTTCCCTACCTCAAATATTATAATATTTATAGCGGTTTAACTTTTGAACTGACTTTTGAAATACCCTATACATGACTTCGCTAACAATTTAACACGTTAAAATATTATAAAGACTAAAATAAAGCCTTAAAACGTGTATATCTCATCAAATCTAGTCACATATGTACATGAAGGGACAAACAGTTTTATTAAAATGGAAAGAAATAATGGATAAGAAACTCATTATTGGTTGTTATCAATGACTGTTCGTTAGGTTTTCATTTATTAGTGAGTGTGCATTAGCAAAATGTCACTACCATTTCGCTTTCAAGAACATAAAATCTAGCCACCGGCGTAGCTCAGTTGGCTGAGGTGCTTGCCTGCTGACTCGAAGTTGCACTCGAGAGCAGGTTTGATTCCCGTTTAGGCTGATTACCTAGTTGGATTTTTTCCGATGTTTTTTCCTAACAGTAAGGCGAATGTCAGGTAACCTATGGCGAATCCTCGGCCTCATCTCGCCAAATACCATCTCGCTATCACCAATTCTATCGATGTTATATGGCCGAGCAGTTGCTACAGCATCGCTTAAAAAAATTCTTTGCCACATTCAGGAGGGAGAAAAAGGTTGTAAGAGCGACTGACGAAGTCATAATTGGAATGCTCCCAACAAATAATAATAAAGTTGTTAATACGAGAAATAATGTCACCTTATCTATTAGAATACTTACAATGAATTTCAAGAAGTGCGCATTTCTTCTGGCAGTGATTGTTGGAAATGATGTTGGTAATGCATTTTACATTTCTTGTACTTACTCATGTATAACTGACAGTTGTCATGCAAAGGACCAGGTAAAAAAAAAAAAGAAAGGTCTTGCTCGGCTTTTAAACTCTAACGGCGTCGAAAGAGGGATTGAAAGGGGAAGGAGAAAAGCTCGTTTCGAAACATAAGGGTGCACTGTTTCTGCGTCATCGTTAAATTTCTTCCTCCAAGTTCCTCACTTTTTTCCTTTGTGATCCATTTTCTTCTCTCTATATCCACATCGGATAGTGTTACGGTAGTTTTGATAACGAATTCATGTAGATATCTCTATATCCTACAGTTTTGTCTGAAGTTTTATCCTCATTAAGTTTTCAGTTCTGTAGTTCTGTAGATATTAATTACTTTTAAAGGAAATTTAAGTCTAAGCTTTGCTCTAGTTCTTAACCGGATAGACTTACACTTAATTTTAATTGTAATAATTGTAATTTCAGTTCTATTCATGATATTATAAATTGTAGTCTCCTGATAGAGAGGAAGAGAAAGCCTGATGGCCTTATCTCTACCAGGTTAAATAAATACTGAATACTAAATATTATTCCTCATTAAAATAACCAACAGTAGACGGAAAATTGCATCCATGCATGTTGCTCATTACAAGCCAGACTGTGCAGATACATTAAAGTTTAAGCTTATTAAGGGCGTTAAGTTTGAGATAGGGCGAGCAAGAGGAAATAAAGGTAATGCTGTGTCGAAATTGTGATTATGAGACAATGTGCAATGTAGCAACATCCTGAGCGGAAATGAAGTTTCAGTGGGGAAGATAAACCAGCGTTAAACAGCAGTGATGTAAACACATTCACATGCTCCGATGAAGTTGTGCGATTTCGGAAGAACATTTTACGCTGAAAGGCAAAACGATTGAACATTTTAATTCGAGACTTCGTAAATGCATATGGTTGTGTTATTCTGATTATAAATACAGAGTGGAAGAAAATGTGTAAACCCTTAAATTCGCAAAGTATACAACAGGTTAATAGACTATATGCTATAATAGAACAATATAAAAAATGGTAGGAAAATTAAAATTTCACAATTCTATAATACTGTACAACATATAAAATATGGACATTGCGATAGTTGTTTTCTTTACAGTCCGACACGGTATAATAAACTAATGTGAGAAATGAAGTTTTGCCAATTGGGTTAAATTAATTCACGTGATTTAGGCCGGGTGCACACAGAATCAGACGCGGAGCGGCACGACGCGACATTCCGTCTGATGGTATTTGTCTCCCATTGATTTCTTATCATATGGTGCACACAGAATCAGACGCGACGCGAAGGTCGCGAGCAGACACGGGGAGACACGGAGAGACAACATCGAATGATTGCTAGAAGTTCGTCGTGAGGAGACAGTCTGATAGCTGGAATGTACTGCGCATGCGTTAGTAGTGGCTATGATTGAACGCTTTCACTGTCTACAAATACTATTGTTGTGTAGTGTGCATTATTCAGAATGGAGCTCGATGCGGATAAATTAGTTGTTTTAGTACAGGAAATATACGTTCTGTACGATCTTTGAAACAATATCACGACAATAATGTGGTTTCTAAAAATATGTGACAAATTGCAAATGAGATGAAAGCATCACGTGAATAATAATTTATTAATAATAATAATAATTTGTAGTAAGCCTACTTCTCTGCTATATACCATCACTCATTATTGATTTAATATATTGTTTTTCTTTATTGTGAGTCGTGAAGTAGTCATAAAATTACGTTTGTACATTACTTTAGTAATATTTAATTTTAAGACTCTTTCAATCGGATAGATTTTTAGGTGTAGGCATCCTTGGAAAATAATAACCAAATACAATAGAATTTCTCATATAGACAGTCCTCTTTCATTGATGCCATTTTCTAGCCTAGGCCAGTTTTCCAAACCCACACAGCCAGCAAATCAGTTGTCGCGAGCAGACTGTGTTAAGCTATCGCGAGGGGTTGTAAAGCAAAAGTCGCGTCGCGTCTGATTCTATGTGCACTCGGCCTTTTGTCAAATAATGTTTTCGATAGATGGCCCATTAATCTATTGAGAATCCTGAGATTTTCGCAAAAATTAAATACAATATGTAGAAACGCTATATAGTATAAATAGCAGCACGTATCCATTCACTTGACAAACTTTCAGGTAGGTGAGTATAATTTAGCTGCAGCTTTGAACGGCTTAGCCACGCTATTACGAGTGAAATTATTTGAATTTCTTTTTTTAAACTATTAATCGAAACATGTAATTTTAATGACTAAATTACTACTAAAACATGGTCATGTATAATTTATTCTACACTACTCAGAAAAAAAGACTCGTATTTGTAAATAATTTCATGGAATCCATAAACATAACTTTGAAAGAAAATATATTTTTTTTTCTCTGAAACCATCCGCAAAGGAACAAAATGTTATACTTTCTTGTTCATCGTAATTCTAGGAATCATATATGTAAGAAGGAATGCAATAAGTTCCATTTCACTGTACCTATTTTAATGCTACCAGGAAAATAGTATATGTAGAAAAGTATGTAACATTTCAAATGTTGTTATTATTTGTAATTAATTAATTTTATATGTATAGGGTATTTAAAAAATCAGTTCAAACATTACACCGCTATAAATACAGTATTATAATATTTGAGATAGGGAAAAAACTAAAACATAACAGTGTTGAGCAAACAACGGGGTTAACAAAACATTGGGAAGATGTCCGCCGTTCTCTTGTTCAACGTACAGCATTCTGTTTGCGACACCATGCACAGCATTTTGCAGATGATGTCTTGGAATATTGGCAGTTTCTTGCGAGATGGCATCTTTCAGTTGCAGTAGGGTTGTTGGGTGTGTCAGGAAACTCTTTCTTTAAGGTATCCCCACAACTAAAAGTCGGCAGGATTAAAATCTGAAGATCGCAAGTATTTTGCCGTCAAAATTAGTTGTTTTTAGTTCCTGCATGACAGTAGAATACGAAAACCTACTCCTTCTCCTAGTTTCTCATCTAATAAAAACCCATCAGTGTCAATTCAAATAACAGTACAACACCAAATACACGAACACGAGGTATCTATTCCTAATATCAAGTACAAGGCAGAAGTATTCCCAAAGACTTAGGCTATGTAGTGTAGGTATAATCTTTCTTGAGTACATAAACGGCAAAGTTTCTTCCCATTAAGTTAGGTACTATTTTAATATTGGACTACACACACATACTGTATACACATATTAGAGATCTGCACGGGACGAAATTCTTAGGCGCGGCCCGATCCGAATCAGACCCGAGCTCGAACCGAAATCCAGATTAGCTTATAATTGGACGGAGTTACGCAATAATAGACCAACCGACAATTTGAAAAAAAAAATAGATATTTGCACAAATCTGTTGATGGCAGGCTAATTTAACTTGGAAAAAAAAATCAAGAATTCGATATCTTAATTTTGCTGCTATTTATAAGCAAAAATTCGTTTATTGAACAAAATTCATTTATTTATTCTGCTTTGAAATATTAATTCAACTGCTGGTCTCTTGTCAAAAATCGGTTAGCCTTTTTTGGTATTATTTGTGCTATTTTTTTATAGTAGGCCTATTATGAATGTTATAATACTTGTTGCATAAAATGTTATATAAAAAATTATTTCAATGACCAATATCTCGAAACAGGTTTTTGGCGCTTGGTCTCTTATTGCGTAACTCCATCCAATTATCATCCGAGCTCGACCCGAAACGCGAGATTAGCTTAGAAAGACAAAGAAGTACAGAATTAAAACAGTTGACGAAAAAAAAAAAAAACAAAATGAGCAACTTAAGCTTACTTAATTTGCTACTGTTACAAAAAAATACCAGACTAGCAGATATAGCAGAGGCCAAGAGCCACGGGCGGGGGTCTGAACAGCTGCGATAGGTGAACACTCCGGTAGGAGCGTGAGAAAGAGTAATCTCCAGTCTGCCAGGTAAAACAAATAATCATTGGTCTGTGTCTATGAAGGAGTAGAGACGAGACAAATGTCGTTAGAAAGACGAAGTCGAACGAAACAATAACTTACGATATCGGTAGTCTGCTGTTCTGGATGGGTGCTGAGTGGACATATTATAATTGTGGATTCACTAAAATTTTCGTATTCCTTGTTTAATCGGTACATAATTCGCGGAAAAGAAAATGATATGCGTTTATTTAAGACGCGAGCCCGGCAAGCATAAGTGAATTTCAACCTGAGACTGTACAGACCTCTAAGATATAATATATGGGCGGTCGTCTTTGTACCTCATTCCGTAAAGCTCTGGGTTAAGATGACTGTGGTCAAGGGTTCGAATCCCGGTGGCAGTGAATCATTTTGTAGTGGACAAAGCGAAGGTTCTTAAGGATTTTCTCGAGTTCTCTCATTTCTCTCCATTATCCCGCCGTCACTCTCCATTTCTATATTCATTATAATTTTAATAGCATCACCATAACGGTACGACGTAATACCACAGTCTAGTATATACAGTCACGAAGCTTGAGTTGTGACGGTATTAGGAACAAAAGACTGTGTAAGTACTATTTCGCATTGTCTGTGATGAGGCGATAGTAGCAATCCTAGTGGTTAGCAACTATCCATGGATTTATGTCTATTACGTATTGAGCTTCGTGACTGTATACAGTGTGTTTAAAAAATACAGGGCATAATTTCAGGTGTGTATTTCCCACATGTAGACAATCAAAATAGTTCATTACAATATGTGTCCGGAAATGCTTCATTTCCGAGTTATGGCCTTCACAACATTGAAATTCACCGGAACGTTTTTCTTTCCGCAGGTCGTTGTCATTACAGAAGATGTTCAAAATGTCCACCTCCTGCTTGAATACAGACCTCACATCGATGTCTCATTGACCTGCGAACACGATCCCGAACTCCAGGAGTATTGTGTATGTCCTCAGAACATGCCACAATTCGATTTCGAAGGGATTCCAAATCAGGCACCGGAGACGAATAAACCAATGATTTTAAATGGCCCCACAAGTAGAAATCGAGAGGGTTCAGATCAGGTGAGCGTGGAGGCCAATCAATTGGGCCACCTATACCTATCCATCGATCAGGAAACCTTCGATCCAAGTACCGGCGAGACGTACGACTGAAGTGTGCAAGAGCGCCATCATGCAAGAAGTGAATATGTTGACGATTGATCAGTGGAGTGTCTTCTAAAACATGAGGCATGGTGTTTTCCAGGAAGTTTGTGTACGCCTGCCCCGTAACTCTGTTTACAAGTACATGGGGTCCAACTAATCGATCACCGATGATACCGGCCCACATGTTGAGGGAGAACCGCACCTGGTGATGAGATGGAACAGTTGCATGTGGGTTTTCATACGCCCATACATGCTGATTGTGGAAATTTGTTATGCCATCTCGTGTGAACTGTGCTTCATCTGTAAATAATACTAAGGCAGAAAAGTTCGGATTTACACCACATTGCTGCAAGAACCACTGACAGAACCTAACTCGTGCAGGGTAATCTGCTGGTGACAGGGCCTGTACACGTTGCAAATGATAAGGATACAATTGATACTCTTTCAACAGTCTCCAGACAGTCGTATGAGGAACATTGACTTGCAACGCTACCCTTCGTGTGCTGATAGAAGGAGTCATGTTCACAGCCTCCAGAATCTCCTCCTGTACTTCTGGAGTTGTACTTTAGATCTTGGTCGTCCCCTTCCCAAACCAGGAGAGTTAAATTTTCCATACTCGCACAGACGGTAATAGAGACGTACAAATGTCTTCCGATCTGGACATTGTCGCTGTGGGTACCTCTCCTGGTACAAACGACGAGCCAGCGCAGCATTGCCGTCCGCCTTACCGTACATGAAGTGTATCTCTGCCAGCTCTTGATTTGAATACATGTTGCACAGTCTAACGCCTACACAACACTGAATGTAACCTTCGCCTCGGAATGAACTGTCAGAGTACCCTCTTAATGTCTCCTTTGATGGCAACGACCTGCGGAAAGAAAGACGTTCCGGTGAATTTCAATGTTGTGAAGGCCATAACTCGGAAATAAAGCATTTCCGGACACATGTTGTAATGAACTATTTTGATTGTCTATATGTGGGAAATACATACCTGAAATTATGCCCCGTATTTTTGAAACACCCTGTATACTAGCCTGTGGTAATATAGTACAGTATTTTGACGGGCATGTAGATGGTATCAGACTGAGTACGTGTAGCACAATTTCAGGGAGGGGGAGCCAGGTAGAATATTAAGACGTACAGGCTATATTGGGAGCTGGCAGCACATCGCTGGGTCACGATATCTACAAATGTTAGTCTTTTCGGACTTCAGAAATCATTCCCAGAGTAAGAACTATAAGGCACAATATGCCTACTAGAGGTTCCTTTTCCATACCAAAAAAGAAAGTGAGAGAAACCGCCAGTAAGAATGTGGTTATATAGGCCTAACGTAACAGTAATGAAAAATTGTTACGAAACGCACAAAATCTAATAGTTTAAAGAAGTATGTGTCGTCTTTATGACACTGTTTAGCTAAAAATAATGATAGTTTCAAGATGTTTCTTTATTCTGAATAACCCTGTACACCGGAGCGGCACCATGGCATCCGAAATGGAAAAGGCTCAGCTTTGATGCGTACTGGTACTGTGATTATTTTTCCCATCTAGTCTGAGAATTACCCGAGTCTTATTAGCATAGGTTACTGAATCGAGTGGAGAGGTCACGGCACAACGTGCGACGCTTCTGAACTCTAGTGTCGGAGGGGTGAGAGCGTGACCTTTTGACTACTCGGGTTACATAGGAGCCGGAGCCAATTGATAAATGATTGATGACGTCGGTGTAAGAATCTAGAATTTATTGGCACGGTAATGTTACCCATGGGTTTTATTCATTCTTGTTAATGATGGAACGACATGAAATATATAGTCGCCGTGGTGAATTACTTCCCTAGCGGCAAGCTTTGTGTTGGATATATCTATTATTACATGCGTCAGTACTTCTAATGTCAAGCGATGTTGTTACGTTTTTGTTTCATTTTGTTGTAGATTATCCCAACTGCTAACACATCATCATTGGTAGACATGTGTTACCGCTTCTTGTGATTGGAGCGGTATCTCAAAAGGCCTAATCAATAAATGAACTCTTATGTACCTCTTCTGTCTAACCTACGAAATAGATGACCGTATGTATGTATGTATGTATGTATGTATGTATGTATGTATGTATGTATGTATGTATGTATGTATGTATGTATGTATGTGCACGCATGCACGCACGTACGTACAGTTTCCCTAGAAAAGGATGAGACGATTGAATATTCCTAAGTCTCAGATGTAAGACACTGCGCATGATCAGAGACCAGAGCACTGATACACAAGATAACGAATATTGAGTTACTTAAATTCAGGCTATTTGGTTTCTTACTAGCATCGTTCCGAAATTCACTTCAAAAACTGCAAAAATATGATAATATTACGTAAATAAAAGATAAATATATACATAAATCGTGTAGTTAAATCGACCATGGACCTTCATGACTAGATCGACACTCCGCACAGAAAGGAAAGCTTTTGTGTCGTTTCCATAGCTCAGACTCTAAGACTTCTGCGTCTCGTGTAGAAGAGTGCGAGTTCGATTCCTACTCTACACAACGATTTTTTTTTTTTGTTTAAATAACTTTGAAATAAAGTTTTACAAGTTTTAAGTGTTAATGATCACAGACAATACAAAATTACAAGTTATAATATTGTAAACGTTAATCTAATGAATGCATTTATACATACACACATACAATGTAAATGCATATATATTAAAAACTAACAATTAAAATGAAATTAAAAAATATTCCTAAGTCACACAGACAAACTTTTACAAAGGTTTAGAGTCCTTAGGCTATGTCATTTGTTGAGTAGTTATTACAATATTTTATTAGTAGCTTTCCCATATGTGTAAGAAATGCACTCGCACAAAACAATTTTTGTTAAAACTGTGGCTTTGGATTATTTCAGTCTCACCACTTCAGTTGATTTTAACTATTTTATCTACGTGTTTACAATAGTGTTTAATTTAATGTTCATTCAATTTTATTCATGTTATGATTGAATGAAAAAGCACTGTTGCAGTTATTGACTAATTAGATATATTAATACTAATTATTAAATGCATCTCTTAAATAACCAATTGCAGTATCTTTTGCAAAATCTTGAATGTTTAAGTTGTCAATAATATTTCTGTACTATATACTATAAGACATTAAAATAATTTGCAATAGATTTGGGGTCCTCTAGTTTATAATCACTGGTTTTAATGAAAAAATATTTTCTTTCTTAGAATATCTACAAGTTTAACTTCCATAATATTCCGAATAGCCTTAATTGCATTATCTGAATGTTGTACTTTTCTATTCGAATGTACTCTATTTCCCTCTTTCATAATTTTTTATAAATTACACCGTACTTCTTGTAGTATTTAAGAACATGAGGATCATTACATTGCAACTCATTACATATAGATTCTTCTTTTTAATACGTGGGATTTTTAAGTCCCTGCGTTATCTACATGTTTTTACTTTAGAATTTTTTCACAACATTGAGTGGAGAACATCCACTAAAGTGATTCTGAAATTAAAGTGAAAAATACAATACATTTACTCTTAATATCAGTAGTACCAGTATCATATACGTTTTTCCAATATTCGTTTTGTAGACATAAATGTGAATAGTCACTAGATACAGCATTTACGACCCTTTTTTAGTTTTTAAATTAATATTTTGAAATTGTTCAGTGACATTGGAAACACTTAGGATTTATTTATCATGTTCAGACAAGCCATTGATTATAGGTTCTGTCGAATAGGAATTCAGTCTAATTCTGTGTACAAAACTTTTATCAATGGCTGTGCTACTTTAGCTTGTATACTGGTGGGAAAATGGCTCTACGACTAAGGTTTCCAGTTTCAAGGAGTGAATTTAATTTACTTTTACGGAAAAGTTCCGAGAGATAATCCATGTTTATGTCACTACAGATCACAAATTCCATATGAGATTTCTAAAGTCTTTTCTTTACAAATTCAATGTTGGCTATAAATATTAATAAATAATGTAAGAAATACGAATTATTGTAGTTAGAAGTCTGATTTACATTATAAAAAGCAAGAAGTTACATTCCGCGGCAACATTCGAACTTTCGATGTTTGGTTTTGTCGTCCAACGCATAAGCACGGACCTATTCATTGCTTATGTTAATAACATAGAATTTATCTGTAGCAATGTGGTGTCATAACTTCGGGTTTGTTTACTTAACGTAATTAGATTTATTTTGATTAGTTTCGCAACAATAATTGGACTTCCTGTTATATCCTGTTATTTAAATATTTAATTTAGGGTTGATTCATTAACTCTTACTGTATAAAATGCCCCTTATTTCAATAATTCTATATCACGCTAAATAGTCATTGTCTACAATAAAGTATTATCGTCATCCCTCATTTCTCCATATTTTTCGACAAATTATACAGTCGAGGAACTCTGAACAAATTAATTACACCTCAATAAAAAAAGAGTTTTACGTGGGATCGAACACGAAACATTTTGGTTATACGGTGGAACCGGCACGCTACTATATGAGCTACCGAGACAAGACACTGACAGCAGCAGTCTAGAATGTAGATCCGATAGCAGGCATTTGCCATTCGGTACAGAGAAGCAATGATATTTTGTTACCCGAGCTATGTTGTGAAATCCTGGCCTTAAATGGCTGTCTTCTTCGTGATCCTTATTCTGATCCTTGTCCTTGTTGTGGTCCTTGTAACAATTCTTGTTCTATTTGTCATGGTACTTATCGTTATACGTCGATATCGAGTGAACCGCGCTGTAGAACTATAACTTCCGACAATCAAGAATCGTCTCATTCGTTTTAAGGGTAACTGTACGTATGTATGTATCTCGGAGAAAATCTATCTCATACTCGGTTCCTTGCGAGACTAATTGAAGGGCTCAGAGTCAAAGGCGACCAACCCACAATTTTGTATTGTTTGTTATTAAGCCTTTTTTCGAAACTATGCATCGTTGTTATAGATTCATGATTTTTTTTTGTATTTATTCAATGTAGACCAATTAAAATAAATTGTGAAACCAATCATTTTTGTCAGGATCCTCTTAACTTCAACTAATTTACTCATTGTGTCGTAATTGTGGGTTAGTTGCCTTTGGCTCTGAGCCTTCAATTTATCATTATCTAACTGGTCTTCTAATACAAAATGAAGTACCGGTATCCTAATAATAAGCATTTTATTATATCATCATCATCATCATAATCATCATCATCAGCAGCAGCAGTAGCAGCATTTACTTTAAATAATTTTGGTCTTTATGGCAGTTTCGTCTTCACTCCTGTGAAAATTTTAAGCTATCATAACTCTCTGTTCATATATACGACGATTTATTAAATATAGATTTTAAAAACAGTAATCACTCCATATACTTCACCGCTGTGGAGCAACGATTAGCATATCTGATCGTGAAATGAGAGGGCCGGGTTCAAATCCTTGTTGGGACAAGTTATCTGGTTAGGTTTTTTCGAGGTTTTCCCTCAACCAATTGAAGCAGAATTGCTGGGCAACTTTCGGCGTTGGACCTCGGACTCATTTCGCCATCATTAATTCAAATGTCAATATCATTACCATAGCCCGGGTTAAGTTCACGGTGCAGCGTATACAAGAGCGCGGCCGTTTGGCGACAAAAATCATTGACAGAACAGGAGTGGTAAGCATAATACGTCTGAGGCTGCTGTGCAAACCTTTGAGTCCCTCCTTCGTCAAAAAGAGACTCAATATATTCATATGCAGATGATACAGTGGTGATATTTAGTGATTATTCCTGGGATGAAGTTTATAAAAATGGCAATATAGATATACATATAGTCAAAGTTCATTTTAATTTTCATTCGTTAAATATGTTAAAAGAACTTAATGAATCCCTTCATCTTTAAAATCTATTGGTCAACAATCTTTGAAATATCGTAGTATAAATTTAGTAATACCTAATTGCATTTCTTCTGTTTTAATTGTAAATGTCTTCCTTTGAAAGAATCTGTAGTTGTGAAACATCTGGGAATCATTATTAGATCAGCATCTGAAATGGTATTCTCATGTTTCTTATGTAGGCAGCAGATTATGTATCATTCTTCGTCGTATTTTACCCATCAGTACTGTATTTTACATACAATTTATGTAGCACTTTTTCAGTCCACAATCCAATATGGCATTATTGCGTGGAGTGGAATATCAAAAAGTTCTTTATCTCCTTTATTTTTGTTTTACAAAAAATAATAATCAAAATCTGCTTAGAAACCTATTGATTACCCTTCGAAGCTAATCTTTCTTTTAACTTAAAATATTTAAGATTGAACAATTATACAAATACATTAAGTTATTGAAGGATTATCACAAAAATCATAAATATTATTACATAATATTTTATTATATTTGCTAATTCTAGACGAACTTTAATTTACCTTTAAAGAGAGCAAAAATTTTTCACAACGGAGGTTTAAAAAACAGTATTAGGCTAGAACCAAATAACTCAATAATGAAAATGCACCTTGAATTGTCAACATTTTCTGTTATTAAGTTCAATAAAACATTAAATGTCTCCTTAAAATGATATTTCAATTGATTTTATGTATAATGTTTTTATGTTCTTATTTTTTGTTTTATACATACATACATGCATGAATGCATACACAATACATACATACATACATACATACATACATACATACATACATACATACATACATACATACATACATACATACATACATACATACATACATACATACATACATACATACATACGAGCTTTGCTCATACGGGTGTTTCTGATTTTTTATGTTTTATACACTTAATTTAATTTAAATAAATATCAAATATCAAATATGGTCGGCATGGCGACAGACCACCGCTTTAAAGGAGAAGTATTAAAACAAGAGACTCACACTTAGTTTGCTTGGTCGGCTTTTCGAGGGACGGACCCTGAATGGATCGATACATCGATACACTTAGGCATTCATTGGTATATTATGTGTCCTATGTATCTGCAACGCTTGTTGCAAGTGTTGGTAGAATGTAAGAGGGAAACGGGAGTACTCTGAGAAAACCCCTCTATGTCTGCTCTTTCCACCATAAATTACATCACGACTAAGCCGAGGACAACGGTCGCTGGCATGGAAGACCAGTGAGCTAGCGCTAACCCATAAACGCGGCATACTCGTTCTTTACCTCCTTGGTATAGGCATCCGACAAGGAAAACTCAATGCGCAGAAACCAGCGGGTGTGACTGTCTCGCGCAGATGACGTATGCTCTAGTTCCCAGCATGCTCTTACATCTAATGCAGAGGGGTGCGCCGCGAGGAGTCCGTGCTGAGATTTCCTTGTAGGATATCTAGTGTGGTTGTCACCATGTGGACCTTAAAGCCAGTCCAGGAAGATGCATTTTAACAGCAATGTAAATCCTTAGCATAGTTTCATTTGGAAGACAAGTGTCGTAAATTTGCAGCACATAAGAGATCCCAGGCAAAATTCAGTGGCCATTCACTCTCTCAAGTAAATTTAACTCTAGATCTTATGTTCGAGCATCCATTTGTCTCAACCTCCACTTGTAAGCCGTATGAAGTACTTATACATGGTGAGTCATAAATATGTTTGAAAACGAGTGAGCGTGCTCTTGGATCAAAAATAAGAACAATTCCTTATATGAAAATTTGACGGAAAATGCTTATTTATTGGAAAAAATAGTAATAGTGACTTTTGTTTTCATAAGTATCTGATCATATTATTGCGTTGTTTTTTGTTTTCATTTTGTACCAGTGTTTGTTTAAAAAACAATACAGTGACAAGACAGTAGTACATTGTTTTTGTTTTGATTGCACGCTGTGGTCCAGTGCCTTGCCATCCAGATCATCCGACCTCATCCCATTATATTTTTATTTTTGGAGTCACTTGAAGGCTGTTGTCTATGCAACACCAGTGAATGATGCAGAGGAGCTATTGCAACGTGTTGAAAAAGCATGCCAATTGATCCGTGATGACAACATGTTTGAGCGAACTCGCCAGTAGCGTGTACGTCGTGCTCAGGCATGTGTAAACAATGGAGGGGACACATTGAGCATCTTTTGTAAACGTTAAATGACAAGTTTCCAAACATAGTCTATACTTGTGACACAACAAAAAAGGAACAAAAACAAAGTATGACCATTTCTCCAATAAATAAGCTTTTCTGTCAAATTTTCATATAAGGAATTATTCTTATTTTTGACCCAGGAGCACGCTCACGCGTTTTCCATACATACTTATGACTCACCCTGTATAACAGTAACCACTACCAGGGACAGACGCTACATTGCTTCTTGGTGCTCCAGAACCCACTTTGACTCAACTCCAAAGATATAGTGACAGTAGGGTTAGTAGATAGTAAAACATGTAACACAATGGAAAAAAATCGGGTATAGTTGTGTCGGGGACAACCTGTGGGTTTTACGTGAATATGTAAATCGGAAGATCTAGACCAGCTCTTTCGTTTGGCACCAAACTCAGCCCACTAGCATATCGGAGTCACGAGATATACTGCCCAGAAATTTTCGTGTACCCAAAATGACTACCAGTCGCCGCGGTTTCCCACCCACTCTTCGTGCATTCGCGGCTCCAACTGAAGGTCATACTGGTATCGTTGTATACCCGATCGAACGAGAGCACATTTTTCCAATAATTTTATTAGCCACGAAGTTATAGTGTGAGAATGGATCACACTGAAGTGGCCAACAGGCTTGGAGCTCACATATTTAGTTCTTACAGCCCCGAAACCCTTGCAAGGACGCGTTTGCGTACCTTTTAAATTTTGTCCTCCCAATTCTCCTCATTCAATTCAATTCAAAACACTGTAAACATGGCATCGCCGTTTCCGTCCTGTTGCCCCATGTGTTGGTCTGATTTTAAAAACGTATTCAGGCCAAAATAAACTGCATCGTAACATCAGACTCATGGAGTGATTGAAGGAACTAAAGGTTACATCACAGTCTAGTATATACAGTCACGAAGCTTGAGTTGTTGAGGGTACTAGGAACAATAGACTGTGCCGGTGCTATTTCAATTGTCTGTGACGAGGCGATATTAGCGATCCTAGTTGTTAGCAACTATCTATGGATGCATATTCCCTATGTTTTGAGCTTCGTGACTGTGGTTACATTCAGAAATAAAAAGTAATGTAGGATGCAAACCAGGTCTGTGACAGGACTAATAAGCATTGACATAGTTCCCTACGGTGTATCAATGGTCCGAATTCGAGTCTCGGTCAGGTCTGAAATTTTTTAATAGAAAAATTCATAGTCCCAGTTGAGGTTTGTCTTTTGGTTCTCCGTTTCCTACTGTTATGTATCTACATCATTCCGTCTACAGGTGATTAGCTCAGAAATCCACTGTGTACAAAATGGGTATAAAAGAAAGAGAATTCAGTTCACATTCTATATCCAAGTGATTTCTTGGACAAACTAATCTTATATCTTCTGATCTAAAATAAGCTGGACTAAAAACGAAAATGACATTCGGATACACATGGGAGTTATATGGGTCTTCAAGTAAAGATGAGCTGTCTGCACTGAGCCTAAGAACGACAAATCCTCACAGGCATTCATAAACATAGTAATCATTCATTAATGGGTACGAGATGAATAGCCGAATTCTTCTCATTTCAAATAATACCAAATAATAATAATAATAATAATAATAATAATAATAATAATAATAATAATAATAATAATAATAATAATAGAAAGTTGTCAAATAATATGTTTATCACCAACCACTGATCACATTACAGGTACAATAATTATCAGGTTGAGAGTGTGTATTCAATATAATAGCACAAACACAGTACATCGTCCTCTTTAACCACACTCATCCCATATAACACGTTTAATGCAAAGCCGATTGTCCGAAGAAAAATTCAGGATTATTATACAAATGAATCGTTCAATAAATCCCCGATTAATGTGAGAGGCTTCCAATTCCAAACGAATTGCAGATTGCATTTTATCAATTAGAAGCGCACAGTATTAAGCAGTATAATAATAATAATAATAATAATAATAATAATAATAATAATAATAATAATAATAATAATAATAATAATAACTAACAACGTTAGTACACAGCTTTTTGTACAGATAAATAGAATGTTGATTATTACGAAGCCTGATACGCTTATTGCGAATATGTAATGAGAGTTTGTCCATCACATCAGATTTCTGACTACTTTAACGAACTTATATTTTATCAATAGCCACAATATATATGGTACATACAGCCATTCTTTGTTTTTCATCCATTATATCAAGTGTCTCTTCACTTGACTTATCTGATTTACGATTGTTAACGTCTGGAAAGTTAAGAGGGAGACTGGTAATAAAAACTAGGCATTTAGTTTGAATTTTGTTAATTTGGGGTGCAGAGGTTTCGATAGTAGTGTGAGCTGTTCTGTGTGAAATTGTGAAGAAACAAAGGCGTAGTTGTAACAATTCTGCGATGGCAATAAACTTCACTCTAAACCTATAGTACATTGTGTAGCAATGAAGAAAACTTACAGTAACAAAACATGTCATATTCTTGAAGCCTCCACACCTGTGGAGTACGGTTAGCGCGTCTGGCCGCGAAACCAGATGACCCCGGTTCGATTCCTGGTTGGGGCAAATTACCTAGTTGAGGTTTTTTCCAGGGTTTTCCCTCAACTCAATATGAGCAAATGCTGGGTAACTATCGGTGCTGGACCTCGGACTCATTTCACCGGCATTATCACCATCATCTCATTCAGACGCTAAATAACCCAAGATGTTGATAAAGCGTCGTAAAATAACCTACTAAAATGAAATAAATTCTTGAAGCCATTAAATATGAAAACCATTGATGACAAATTTGCGGGGATCTTAAAGTTACTGGTCTTCTATTTGGAATGCAGAGTGGATTCACTAAATATCCTTGTTTTCTGTGTCTTTGGAATAACTCTCTAATAATAATACTAGAAAGCTGTCCTGTTTAGTATTGCAAGCGGAGGCGACAAGTGGCTGTGCTGTTATCTAGAGGCTTGAAATGTTGATACACTTCTGGTAGGGTGTTGGATCACGTGAGGAAAAGCGGAGAGGTGTGCATTTGATGTCAATAAGAAAATGCAAAGCAATAGTGTAATTTGGCGTCGCTTTGTTCACATTTTAAATTAATAACATGTTACAAAGTCATTAGAATAGAAATGGATTAGTACAATTCTCGTATTTTCAAATGTAATTATGATTTAGTTATGTAAGATTATTAAAAAATAAGTTACATTTTGACGTCGCCATAACCTTTTTAAGAATTAAGATATACACAAAACAAGAATATATTTATACTCATAAAGATATGGGGTTTATTGGATTTAGTTTAAATTTGAATAATGCTCACCATTGTGTTCTTCAACAAGCAACAATCTTTTTTCTATGTTGTGAACAATATTTACTAATAGACTTGATGGAATATCTTCAATTTGTTGCGAAATTGCATATTTTAGTTCGTCGGTAGTCACAGGATTACTTAAAAAACTCGTTTTTTTTAAATAACTCCACAGCCAAAAATCTGCTGGATTGATATCAGGAGGACGCGCTGGCCAGGTGTTAGGAAAATGTCTGCTTATTATCCGATCACTAAACGTGTTACGTAACAATCGCTTAACTGATATATAAATATGGGGAGGTGCATTATTTTGTATGAAGATTATGTTCTCCATGTCACAATTTCGTAAATTTGTTATAACAAAATTCTGCAGCATGTCAAAATAACGTTGTCCGGTAACGGTAAACATTATTTGATTCTCTTAAAAAAATTAGGGTCCTATAATGAAATGGGATGTGAATCCACACCATAGGTCATTAATTCGATCTTGTAAAGTCAAAGCCATTTTAAAACATGGTCAATGATGGTGATTTAAAATTCAATAAGAAGTAAATTTACTTTTGGCACATTATAAACAAACCCTATTATTATGCAAATCTGACTTTCAGGTAGAAGCTCCCTGTGAAGCAGGCTTGAATAATTTCAAAGGAAAAACGTTGCTGTAGGTACGTTAACAGAAAGCCACAATTTAAGTCGCACAGAATTGTGTGCACTCAAAGTTGGGTTCTGGCGTCTTGTCAGCCCAATTTGAGTTGTGTGGATGTAAATGGGAAGAATTGTGACGGTGTCGTGTATAGTTCCTGGGGTAGCTCAGTCGGTAGAGCATTCGTGCGTTAAGCGAAGGGTCCCGGGATCGATACCTGGCCCCGGAACAATTTTTCCCTTGAAATTATTCAAACCTGTTATTAGGCCTACTCGACCGAGCAGGGCCGGAATTAGGTAGGCTTATAGTGCTGCCCTCAGGCAGTGCTAAAATTTACCGCCTCCCAACTCCCACAAACAAATTATAAGCAGCTATTATACAAGTCATGTTTAGTTTAAATCAGTTTTAAATCAAATGTTACAAATCAGAAAACAATAAATTACTGGAATCAAAATAGATGCATTTTACTTATGAATTATAAAGATTTTCTTCGCACTTTCTTCACAGAGAAAGCATTGATGATGCCATCAAAGTCGATCTGACGAATCGCATCAGACTCGATGCAAAGAAACATATTAAATTATTCAAACTTATTCATTGTTGAAACAAAATTGATTTGTGAATGGCAGGCTGTGGTTTATTTTTAAGCATTGGTTTTGTTCGTGGTGTAATTATTACGAGTATTTCTTGCTTCGATAGGAAGTATAAAGTAAATTGAAAAATTAACTCTAACTATTTGCGGAATAAACCTGTCATATTGAATATATAGTGCACATGCTGTAAAGTGATTAAATAGTATTTTTGACGATATAGAATGGAAATGTAACTGGGAGTTCTGGTTACTATTCATAGCGATAAATAAGAAACACACATTCAATTTGGTTTTCAACAATGGATTCTTGTTTATACAAGCAGTTAAATTTAAGCAGTTTCATAGTATTAATAACGTGATACCGATATTACAATACAGCTGCAAACTTTCCTTTCACTCTCGCCGCGACTGCGACAGTGCGACTTCCGACTTTTACAAGGTGTTCAAAAACAAACTTCAGAAAAGATTTACCAACAAGTGCTTTAAAAACAAATTTAATCGGAAAATGGGGGGGGGGGAAAGGGAGAGTGAGAGACAGAAAAAATGCCGCCCCCCCCCCCCTGGAAATTGCCGCCCTAGGCAACTGCCTAGACCTAAATCCGGCACTGCGACCGAGGCGAGTGGAACCGCGGGCGTAATGTGAACTATCGCGATGACGCTATACGAACGCAGGAGCAGTACAAGTGGCGCTCCGGGCTGCAGGACTCCACTGGCCTCGGTCGAATTATACCACGTTAACCAAAACAAGTGAGTGTGATAAATGAGCAAATCCCGCTGCTTCATACATACAAATGTGTTACCATTTTGTGTAGACGTTAATTTTTAAAAAATGTTATATCTATTTCAAAATGTAACTTACATTTGAATAACTTTATACATGACTTAGCAGCTTTTATATTTTTTGGAATTTCAGCAGTTGAACGCAACTGTTTAAAAACGGATTGAGTATCCATCTGTCGTAATTGTTTTGAGTTTCTTTGCAGAAAATACTCAAAAAGCTGCAGATTGAAAGTGTGCAAACCTAACTGCATGTTCGCAGAAACAAGCTCAGCATTTGTCGTATCGTATGGTAGGTAGCTAAATTTTCCATGACACTAAGTTGGATTACACTTATTTTTGTCAAGTGATGTCGACCAGAAATCAAATTGTCTTATAGAGCCGTCGATTTTATCCCTGGGTGTTATTGTGTTAACATCTTGACCTTGCAAACTACTATTCAGAGTATTCTAAAATATCAGCAAGAAAGGCCTTCCTAAGAAGCCAAAGATATTTGGAAAATAGTTTTAAATATTCTGGCAGGTGCAGGTACATTAGAAGTTGGGAGGTATCTACTGGTTTCGATTTTACAGGGATTTGTATTTCTCGAATGGTAGGTTAGCAAGTCTGGCCATTAAACGAGCGAGCCTGGTTGGGGTTTTTCCCGGGGTTTTCCCTCAACCAACTGGAGCAGAATTGCTGGGTAACTTTCGGCGTTGGACCTCGGATTCATTTCGCCATCATTAATTCACATATCATCATTAGAGTCCAGATTTTTATGTAATTACATATTTGTTCCTTATTCTGTATCCGACTGAAAACTAAAAATATTGGCGAATTAGGCTCCTTAGACCATTATACTACATATGTCTACGGTAATTACATATATTTACATAAAATTAGCATCCATGCCAAATGTCGTTAAATTAAATGCATTGTAGAGAAAATCAATGAATATTTCAGCATAAATTAAAACGAAATTATAAAAATATTTATACACTTTTAAACCCAATATTTTCAGTATATAATACGATACATATTTCAGCATTGAGAACAAGACAAGCGCTTAGATAGTTGTGGAAAAAATTGGAAGCAGTCCTTGGAAGAAATCGGGGTTACGTCAGTTTATTACTGTTATCCAGATCTTCATCGGAAAAACGCGAAACCTTCAGAGGACATTGCTGACAGCCACATCTACTTGTTTAAATGAGCGCAAGTAACCTCATATGATGTCGAGAGGTCATTTTCGGTGTATAAGAACATAGGCTACATACTATCCAATCACCGACGGAACTTCAACTCCAGAAAATATTGAGGAACGTCTTGTAGCACACGTGCTGCATGCCTTGATTAACTTTAAAATCGCATCAAAAACTATATATAAATATATAATAAATGTGTGATTTGTATGAAATTAATGATATTTAGGAGTGAAATTAAACTTTTTTTTTAAACAAATAATTTATTTCTAACGCCCTGTGCGATTTTGATATTACATATTTTAGTACATTTTTTGAGCTTTTTAGTTACATATTTATGTATACATATTCTGTGTTTTTAGTTACATATTTAGTACATAGTTTGGGATTTTAGTTACATATTTATGTACATTTTTTGAGGTTTTTAGTTACATATTTATGCATACATATTTTGTGTTTTGAGTTACATATTTACTACATAGTTTGAGGTTTTTAGTTACATATTTTTAGGGTCAATATTACATAAAAATCCGAATTCTATTCATCATCATCATCCATGCAATAGCCCGAGTTGAGTTCACTGTGCGGCGTGCTGTACGTGTACAAGAGCCCGGCCGTTCGGCTACCCAATCATTCACAGAATGGGAGTGGTAAGTACAATAAGCCTCAGGAAGCAGTGCAAGCCTTCGGGTCCCTCCACCGTACAAGAGAAAAAAAAGTACCAGTACGATAGTAGTGGGAGGTCGCAAATAAAAATTTCGCCGAAAAGTGGGTCGCGCCTTCCAAAAGTTCGGGAACCACTGGTCTAGCTGAAAGGTTCGTAATAGGAATACAATAAAGACTAGGAAATCCGGAGCTTACTTTTTTATTTTACTTGGTTATTTAACGACGCTGTATCAACTACGAGGTTATTCAGCGTCGATGGGATTTGTGACAGCGAGATGATATTTGGCGAGATGAGGCCGAGGATTCGCCATAGATTACCTGACATTTGCCTTATGATTGGGGAGAAAACCTCGGAAAAAATCCAACCAGGTAATCAGCCCAAGCGGGAATCGAACCCGCTCCCGAACGCAACTCCGGATCGGCAGTCCGGAGCTTACTAATGCTATAAGCGAATAAAAAAACAAGGGAATGCCCAAAATAAAACTCCATAAACCAATGGTGGATAATGAGTCTTCTGCCACATTAAGGCGTAATAAAGCTTGCGTTTCGCTAGGAAAAGATATTCTGAATGCAATAAACTATGTAACTTTAGATTGATGCTGAAAGGAGACTATTAAAAAGAAAATTTCATCCGTGAAAACAGACAAGCCCATAAAGTGACCATCATAGTCTCAATGGCGACACAATGGATGCTTTCTTTTTATCGGCGTATCGTTTGATCGATTAACCGTTTATTGAGCGAGGCTTTATACAGTATAGCAGTTTCTGCGCTAATTACACTGCACGATATGTTACTGTGGGCACACAAAAGAACAATATCCTTGCTCATCACTGCAGGCGATATTCCTGGACCGACCATAAGCACGATCTGTTGTCCTTACACATATTGAGGGCAGCGTACACAATGGTTAATTGATTCAATTATTAGAATTTTTCACTTAATTACTCTTATTAACTTGCATTAAAATTAATAGACTTAGGACCAGTTGTATAAAAATAACCTCAGATTAGTACAAGGGAGAGTCAGAAAGTAACCTTAATAATTGTTTTATTAATTGAATATGTACAATAAGACTACAAACACTACATCACTTTTCAACATAATCCTCACTACGTTCAATGCAAGTGTTCCTGTTATACTATGTTCAAAGTGATGAAGTGTTTCTAGTCTTGTACAGTAATCCGAAAGTCTTGTCCCCCCCTCTTATTTGTATGTTCATGTGCATCCATTTTGAACATGTCATAGCAGATGTGTGTCAATGGTTGATACTTTACGTTCCAGCTTGTTTAGTGATCCAGAACATCAGTATGGGCACCATCATTGTCGCGGCACAAAATGATGCGGCGCCATGTCCTGTGTGAAATTTTCCGCAGCAAAGGCGGCGTGATTTCCCTGAATGCCTCCCTAATACCTTGCTTCAAATCTTCTATTGTCTGATATCGATGTTTCGAGACGTGCTGTTTAAATTATTCCCCAAAGGGAAAGCACACCGCCTTTGCTGCGGAAAATTTCACACACGACATGACGCCGCATCATTTTGTGCCGCGACAATGATGGTGCTCATACTGATGTTCTGGATCACTAAACAAGCTGGAACGTAAAGTATCAACCATGTCACACATCAGCTATGACTTGTTCAAAATGGATGCACATCAACATACAAACAAGGGGGGGGGGCAAGACTTTCGGACCTTACTGTACATATTCAATTAATAAAACAATTATTAAGGTTACTTTTTGACTCTCCCTCGTACATCAAAATAATCTTCAGCTATCCAGTTTAACTGCGAACTTTTGGGTGTATAAAATTCCATAACTTTAGGGTATTTTGTATTAATTTTAAGTTAAAAATAACTGATGAATCTTCTCGGGTTCATCATATTAACTGAAGATTATAGAAAATATTTCCGAAAGTAAAGAACTTAAGAAGCTTCTCCTTAAAAGTAAAAGACCAATGAAGTTTATTTTCATTGTAGACAGAACCACCGGCGTAGCTGAGTTGGCTGACGCCCTTGCCTGCCGATCCTGAGTTGCGCTCGGACGGAGGTTCGATTCCCGTTTGGACTGATCACCTGGTTGGGGTTTACAGAAGTTTTTCCCAACCGTAAGGCGAATGTCAGATAAACTATGGCGAATTCTCGACCTCATCTCGCCAAATACCATTTCGCTATCTCATTGACGCCAAATAACCAAGTAGTTGATACAGCGTCGTTAAATAACCAACTAAAAAGTAAGTTCCGATTGTGATGAAATGATGTTTTTACAACATACTTCTGATTTTTTAGGTTGAGTTAAATTACAAATTAGTATATTTATTTTCAGGTTTCTGATTATGATATGACGTGATCTGATGATGATATTGAATTTCGCCCTGCTCCTCGTTTTTTCCACGAGCGAGGACAATCCGTTCACAAATTTTATCATCATCATCATCATCATCATCATCATCATCATGATCCTTGTTCTGAATGTACTTCGAACTCTACGTGACACACAGCTGGCAACTTTAAAGAATGTCGTGTACATCATCGTCACACTTCTCATAGATGTGAATGGCTAGGTCAGTGATGATAATTTTATGTATCTGGCGTTAAAATTTTGTTCTGATTAATTTTGATGTATTATGTTTTGCTTTGGTTGCAATTTGAGAATCAAATCTGCTTCAGACAGCATATTGATTCTTTGTGAAGGAATAGTATTTCATTTTCGGGGTTTTCCACGAGATTCATAAAAAAAAAAAAAACATACAGGATAAGGGACAAATTTTATCGAGGTGTTTTAGTTTCCCTTCCTCTTTCCCTCTTTCCGTCATTGCAGCTATACCGCCTTGTCACCATAATTACTGCAAGTTCTAATACAATTAACGCCTGTAATTAATTTTATCTTGGATGACGTCGTATCCGAATTCTCAGTCTTGATCATTTCTGGGTTCAATGGGGTTAGTCTCCTATGCAAGGTGGTAAACTGCACGGTGATATTTGTGACTGAGAATTGAGGGGAAAAAATATATAACATTGGCAAGGTAAAAGGAGCAAGCCTAAGTTTTTGTAGAAACCTGTTCCTGTACAGTCTCTGCCCACAACAAATTCCTCTCTTGCCACGATTTGGACTCTGAACTACAGCATGAAAAGATAACGTTCCAGTCGTCCAGTTAGCAGCACACCTTAAATTCTGAAATATAATCCTCAGAAAATATACATATGTTATATATACAGTACAGACATTTTATCTTTCCACGCTCGGGGATATACAGCGGACGTGGCAGTGCACAGCGTAGCAGCAATCATGAGAGCGTGTAAAGATAAAATGAATGTGATGTACTTGCTACTTTTAAAATGTTATGTAGACGGCATATACCTTTTAGTTTAGACGGTTTCACGTAAACACACGTTTTCAGTATCCCTCATACAGAAATTGTTTTTTTTTTTTTTTGTATGACATCTGTCTGTTTGAAGAAATTTTTCCTGAACTATTAGATTGATTTTGTCGATACATATTGAGTATCTATCAGTTATTCAATCGGGAATGAAATTGATGGACATTTACTAAAAAAAAAAAAAAAAAAAAAAAAAAAAACACACAAAACGGCAGTTAACTCGAAATGGACTTTAGCAATTTCTTGTATTTTATTGTTTCTTCTTATATACGTTTAAGTGGTGACTGAAATGGTATTGGCACGGCATTAATAAAGTATCAATTCACTTGATCCTTATCAGTCAGTATCTTCGGCTTTTATGAAACATTTTATTGACTCGTGTTGTAAACTTCGTTATATATAGGCCCCTGCACAAGGTTTAAATAAATAATGAAAAGCTGCATTGTTCATAACGCTATATGAATATCAAATGACAAATCCACGTTGTTTATGAATGAAGCAGCGTTCCATGCGCAACGTGCAGTAAAAATAACGAAGTGTTACAGAAATATTAATAATTCATTGTGTATTGATTGCTGCGAGTGGATCGCAGTCGTAGAAAACTGAGCAAATTCCAGCGTTATTATGTTGACCAATTGAATCATTACATGGCGTTGGAAAGTGAAATGTGTTGCCCATGTCTGAGCTCTCGAGGCTACTGCATCAACTGCATTGACTTACTCTCTATTATTCCGTGAACGAACGTAGGTAATCTACAAAATATTTCTATCGGATCCTGTCTAACGCTAGTGCTTTGACTTCTAATCATGTTTCCCATTCTCTCTTTTTACTCCACAGGAAGTCCTTTGCCATGTGCTGTACCTACATATACCTAAGGGGGACTCAAAGTTTGGGGCGTGTTTACTTATACGATACGGCACTAGTCAAGCCAGTACAGACCGATTATTCAGTCCTGACAGCTCGACGACGCGAAAGAGGGGAAATAATAGGAGTAATGGGGAGAGCTCCGGAGTAGAGATAAGAGCGAGCGGTCAGTAAAGGAATGCAGTACAGCTTAACTGTACTGGAAACATACAGCACTATCTCACGCATGACATCCGATCGCTCTGAAGGCAAGCGACCGACTAACCCAAACATCCCTTAGCGTAAATAAATGGACTCTCCTGACCCAGGCGCACATTGCCAGCGACTGTCAGGACTAAATAATCGTACTGTAAGAACAGTGCTCTATTGCTACACACGGACAGCCGTTCTCGCCGCTTGTAAAATTCAGGCTGAAATACCATGTGTACTAGAGGTGTACAAAACTAACTGCCGCTCTCGCTCGCTGTGTTCGTTGCATTTGTCTTTCGAGTCTCGTGTCGACATTCTCGTGCGCTTCGAGTCTCGCTCATCATTCTCGAAATAGCATTTGGTCAGCGTGGAAAGATTTCGTAACTTAGAATAACATATATCATTGAAATAAATACCATTATAAATGTTTAAATGAGACAAAAAGACAAAACAGAACAGTATCTTAGTTATCAAAATATTCTGGTTCTGTTATATATTACCTATTGTTATATAAATAGAAAAAAAAACAATTCTCAAATAAATTTGCATTTCCAAGAAACATAAAACATAACATTCATATCTTTTTACTTGAGATTGCACACTTGATCTTAAACATATGAAAAGAAAATTCTTAGCCTTTTAATAAGGACCTAGTACTTAAATAAAGACTGGGGAACGGCTTATTATACACTGAAAGATAGAGATGTTTTAAATAGGCTACTTGATTGTTTATACATACATATATAACAGTTGCCAAAGTAGATAAAAATTCAGTCAGGTTAGTCTCGCTTTCGCGATCGTTGTTCATCTCTAAGCAAGTTTTCGTGGTAGTGATTCTGCATGTGGTTAGGTAAAGAGTAACATTTTTCTGAATACTTAGAATCAAAAACCATATTTATACACTAAGTGGTGTGCATTTTATGCTTTGTTAACACTGATCATTAGGGACCGCATTTTGTGCCAGGGCGTACGGAAATAAGGTTAGTTGTTTATAGAGTATATTGACGTGACGTCATGTTGACGTGTGACATGAGAAACACTTGCATCTAGTGCTGTAGTTGATGTTCTATTAATTATTCAAAACATGATGTCGGAAACTGTTGAAAATGCATTCTAGTGGTAAAGATTGATATTACAATGATTTTTCCTACAATTTAAATTAGTTGTCTATTTATTTATTTGATTTATTTGTACTGGCAAAGGCTGTAAGGCCTTCTCTTCCACTCAACCACTCTAAAAATATATAGCAAATATAAATAACATCAATACAGACAACAATGGAGTAATAATAATAATAATAATAATAATAATAATAATAATAATAATAATAATAATAATAATAATAGTAATCATCATCATCATAAAAATAATATTAGTAAGAGCAACATCATTAATTTCAAGGGGTTATTCTTTGAGATATTTCAAACAAAAAAAGTTTAATACAATTTTGCTCGTTTTTATTTTCTTTTCGGAAAAATAATTATTTTATATGAAATATTTCATAGCGTATTTTGGGAAAGCTATTGAATTAATTTCCAATATGCTCAGTCAATTTAAGAGAGCATTGTGTTATGGTATGATAATAAATGATTGAAAGAATTTTAGTTTTGTCCTTTAAATGTGCAGAGATTTGATCCAAACAAATGTCAGGTTTTCGTTGTGCAACGCTGTAAAAATTATTGCCTGGAGAGAAGCTGTTCGCGTATGCGAAGGTTTCGTGAGATGTGAAATGTAAACATAACACAATGCTTTTAAAGACGACTCGGGAAATTTTATTTCTTGTATGTAAGTTTACCGGTTACTACTTGAAAAATTAAAGTGGGAAAGAACTACTCGTATTTCTAATCATCTGAAGAAAATGCTCGTAGGACGACAAACGGAGACTTAAATAATTAATTAGATTTGTATAACGTAAAATAAGCTTTTCTTATTGCCTGTGTTCACCGAATATTTAACTAAAATTAAATCGAAGAGTTTAAAAATAATATTTTTAATTTTGTTAGTTACTTTAACGTAAAATCAGCATATCATATTTTTTTCTCTTTAGAGTTTTAAATTTTTAACAATTTCTTTTTATAACGTGAAATAAGCATCATTATAGTTTAAGATCTGCAGAATATTAAATTGAAATGGGAGTGTAGAAATATTTCTTAATCTTTTCAATTCAGTTTGAAATAAGCGTATCTTATTGTCTGTATTCTCTGAGCATTTAATTAAAATCTGGTGGTAGAGTTTATTTTAAATTTTCCAGGATTTTATTAAACGTGAAATGAGCATTGTTCACTCTCAGTTCTCTAACACAATTTAAAAACAAAAATATAAACTGTATATCATCTGTAATTTTTCTTGAGAGTTTAAAAACATGTATATGGTAATGACTGGGCTCCGTATTCCATCTACCTAAAGACTAAAGTTAAAGTCACATTGGGTATATAGTGCGCCGAACACAGATAATGCAACGGATAAGGATATAAACAAACAGGTCGTCGCTGCGTGTTCGTGGAGTACAGTCAAGTCCCGGCATTCTGAAGCTATACTAATAAACACATGCTTGAGCTGCGATGTTCATTTTCGTCGTGATTTTTGCAGTGAATAATAACGTGCATTCGTAAGTTACGGTGAACATATGTGGATGTCACTTGAAATTATTTTATATTGAAAGAAATTCTTTCAATAGCACATGACGTTATTGGTGCATGATGTAGCACAAGGTTTTCCTATCGTCTGATATTATTTCGTGTTTCATTAGGATACTGCATGTTGCTCATCATTGAAAACCCACTAATTTTCTATGTAGTTTTCTAGAAATTACCTAAAGTGTAGATTATGTAATTTATTAATTGGGATGTTGGCACAGAACATCATGGTAGGCTGCACAAATCCATGCTAAACGTCGAGTTAATATCTTCATAATTTTCAGATTGTGATAGTACTGATTCCTTTGGATTACGTTCAACACACTTTCTGCGCCTTTTGATATTGCAGTGTCTTTCAGTGCACTGTTTTTTTTTAACTTTTACGTTTATTTCATTTTATTTATATGTAATGTTGTCTATATTGACAGTGAAAATATTAGTTCAAGTATCCTCAACTATGCTCTGCAATATCACACGCTTGAGCGTCTTACCTAAGGCATTTTACTTCTGCAATAAACCTTCAATCAACCAAAAAGGTGTAGTTATTTATATAATACGACTAGTAAGAGCAGTGATCGATAAGACTACTCACTATGGCTGCGTCCCGATTTTGACTTTCTAGAGGAAGAGGACAGAGGATGCGTAACTATTTTGTATACGAAAGTACCAGTACCTGCGCTGTGACGTCACATTTACTTCGAATCAGGCAACTTCATTCCAGTTTATAGGTAGCTGGAATACGGAGCCTAGTAATGACCTTCCACTTCCTTATTCAGAACAAGCTAGGTGAAGGAGTTATTCAGCGCTACACAACTTAATGTGCACTCCCTGCTGACTGTAACATTGCACGATCTTGTAAATCATGTATTTTAAAATGTAGTACGTTTTTCTCTAAAACTATTCAAAACATAGCAAAATGGTATTTGACTTTTCTATTGCTCTTTAGACTACTGAAGGAATAACCTACCAGAATTAATGACAGAATTAGTGAACGATTCACGCTGTATATAATATCAAAATGTATACTTACTTTTTTCTATAGCATTATAATATGTAAAAAGTATAATATTTATCATGTATAGGAATTTGCACTTGTTGTGTGATTACACGATTACTTAACATTGTTTTGGGATCCAATATGTTTGTTAAGCATTGTGCTAGTTTTATTAATATTTTGTCACTGATATACTATATATAATAGTTTTGTAATATAAATGAATTTAGTTAAAAAAGTAGACCTTTTGAAGCATTATGATTATATATACTGTACACAGAGTGCCCATTCAATAACATATCAGAGAAGAAAAAAGTACTTTTGATACATAAAGTCAATCCGATTGCTGATTTAATTGTGTATAGTTGCTCTTAAGAAATAATGTGCTAGAGCGCTGGTCTTCCATCAAGACAACCCAAATGCGATCGCCGGCCTGGTGTTGAATAATGTCGTTTCGAAAATTAATGTCTATTCGGAAGAATGCCCACGAATCATGTTTAACTATTCTAGATGACAGATGAAATGAGGAGGAGATGGAGACTTAGTGGAATGAAAGAGGGAAACGGGAGTGGTCCGAGAAAAATCCTCTATCACATTTGTTTTATCCACCAGAAATTCCTCCAACATGTTGGTGCGATATCATAATTTCTTCGGCGTATACTTACATCATTTGTTGAGTGACGTTTCTAATATATTAATAGTAGCTTCCTCACATGTCAAAGAAATGATCTCTCACAAAAAGATACATTTTTCATTCTCATCCTTTCAATTGTTTAAGCCCACCCCGTTCGGATTTCGTTGAAACTTGAATTGCTGTTTCATTATTATAGGCTACATAGAAGCTGTAATTGATTATTGCTATTTTCGAAAATGTGCAATCGAATAAAATGAAATTGGAAAAATGATATTTCGGGGAAAGGCGGTTTCGGAAAATTGGCTTCGGGAAAATGATCATTCGGAAAAAAGTCCATTCGGAATCTTGGATTCGGAAAAATGAGCGAGAAGGGTTAAAAAAAGACTGCGGGTAGTACGAGTCTGTCATGCGATTTAGAGCTTTGGACTCCGGGCCCCTGGGATTTATCAGGTAGCCTACTTGTCTGGGGATGGGATCTATTTGTCAGTACTGAGGACGGATGGCCCACCTGGGTTCGCGAATGCTGGGCCGCCTCTTCGACTGAAGTAATAATCACATTAATCACATTGCAGTGCGCACATTGAGCCAATATGGGCCCGGATCACCCCTCGAAAAGTCAGTTTAATTCGGCGAAATCAATTAATTTGTGTTAAACATTTTCCTTTGAATTTGTGTCATTAATCACGTTAATAGTGAACCAATAATGTTCCGTAGCGAGGCCAGTATAGTACTAATGGAAGTAATAAAAAACGATGTTTAACTCTACAATTTCTTCAGAAAATACTCTTATTCATATGAAGAAAACTGTAAAAATCTTAACTTTACAAATGCCAAGAACTAACAGCTAAAAACTGTGTTACGTGTATGTAAAGATGAAGAGACGTTCTTCTAGCCTAGAAAGCATAAACTATGTTAGAAACGCACATAAAATAGTGATAAATTTAGGCGACTTTCATAAAGACGTTCTAAGACTCACAATTTTTTTAATATTATGATAAAATAAAATTTTCCACAATAAAGAAATGGACATTTTCGTTCGGAGAAAAAATAACTTATAGTGGTTCAGTTTACTCCATTAAAATGCTACTGAAACGAAACCGTTCCGGCACAGAAAAACCTGTGGACCAGCTATGAACATAAATTCCGGATGGAACGAAATGATATACTTGCGGAACATCATCAGGGAATCGGGAGATCTCGCAATATATTTTACTTTGACGAAACGTGGTTCAATTAAAATCATACCGTAAAATTTGTTTGGCATGACTTGTCTAGATAAGAGGGTCTAAAAGTGTTATTAGGGACGACCACGACAACGAGGTTTAAAACACACAATTCAGTTTTGCCTTTGGAATAGCAAATAGCACTTTAAAAGGTACGTTTTTAAGTGTATTATGGTGGTAAAGTTACAACATTGTTTCTATTATTGGAAAAGCGAATTTGTTTCTCGTTACTTTTTATGTAATTTTCTGTACGACTGTTTCTTGAAACGATAAGACAGTCAGCAGCACCTGCCGAGCCACCCACCAGACAGGCTAAAGCCTTGGTTTTTATGAACCGATGCATGCGACTGGCGAGGTTCGAGGCCCGCCTCGCACAAATCCGGACTACACGAGAGATAGTGTTTGGTTTCTATAATTGTGAGATGTGAGGTCTACGCACTATCTCTTGTGTAATCCGATTTGTGCGTGGCGAGCCTCGCACCCCGCAGGTCGCATGCGTCGGTTCAGAAAAACCAAGGCTTTAGCTTGGCAAAGTCGCGCTAGCACGTTTAATAGCGGTCGCTAAATGTTAGGAGCTTTCTATATTACGCTTGTCTTGTAAATCGGCGATCCCAATCTACTACAGATCTCATGTCCACTTTTACTTCCTAAAGATACAGACTTCAGTTGCTACACTAATGTATTAATGTATTTTGTCAGAAAAGGAAAGAGGAGAGAAAAAACGAGAGTCAAGAGGAGAATTCTCTCAGGATGGTGCAAAAGGATGAGATAAAGACGAAGAAAGAAGGCGGAGATGAAAAAGGGGAATTCGGTTATAAAAATAGAAGAAAACGAATGACAAAGGGAAAGGAGATAAAAAAGAAAAGGGTATGGAAGAGGTGAAGGAGATGGTGGAGGAATAGGAGATGAGGAAGAAAGGGACGGAAAAGAGAAGAAGTGAAAAGAAGAAGAAGAAAGGCCTGGGGGGATGAGGGGGAAGGAAAAGAGAAAATGGAAGGATAGAAGCGGAGATGAAGGAACTGAATGAAAGGATATCAAGGAGTGGAAAAAGGGAAGAGAAAGTGGGAGGGGAAAAAAGCAGAATGAAAGCGTGATAAGGAAAGAGAGAAGGGGGAATGCGAGGGTTTGAAGCGAAGGAAAAGCGGACAAAAAGCGAAAGGAGAAGCTGGAGAGAAGCGGAACAAGAGAAGGACGGTCGGAAGAAGTATAGAAGGAACAGAAATAGAAGCCGAGGGAGAAATGTAGGGATAAAGGGAAAGTGGACGAGGTTATGCAGAACAAGAAAGAGAAAGAAATGGAGAGGAGAAGCAGAAAGCTGGATCTCTGACTGTTATGATGATGATGATGATGATGATGATGACATTATTCATTATACAGTATTGTGATTATTTATTTTATTTATTTATTACATCATACTGTATTCATGTTATGGCGGATTAGGTATTATTATTATTATTATTATTATTATTATTATTATTATTATTATTATTATTATTACTTACAAATGGCTTTTAAGGAACCCGCAGGTTCATTGCCGCCCTGACATAAGCCCGCCATCGGTCCCTATCCTGTGCAAGACTAATCCAGTCTCTATCATCATATCCCACCTCCCTCAAATCCATTTTAATATTATCCTCCCATCTACGTCTCGGCCTCTCCAAAGATCTTTTTCCCTCGTCTCCCAACTAACAGTCTATATGCATTTCTGAATTCGCCCATACGTGCTACATGCTCTGCACATCTCAAACGCCTGGATTTAATGTTCCTAATTATGCAAGGTGAAGAATACAATGCTTGCAGTTCTGCGTTGTGCAACTTTCTCCATTCTCCTATAACTTCATCCCTCTTAGCCCCAAATATTTTGCTAAGAACCTTATTTTTCTCTTATTATTATTATTATTATTATTATTATTATTATTATTATTATTATTATTATTATTATTATTATATATAAATTATCTATACGTTAACATTTAACATACCTACCTTGCCGGTTGCAAGTTCAACTCTTTCGTTGATCTCTGTTCTAGCGTTTTGGCTTCTAAATGTGTTTTTCCAGTATTCGTTGCTTCTCTGTGAACAGCTTTTCCAATAAAGGCCTAATTCGTTCAACTATGATGTGCATGCAACCTTGACTATAATTATTATACGCTTGCGAAGTTTTGTGAATATTGATTGACTGTCATAGAAGTTATTAGTGGCGTAGGCTATATCAGTGATGGGCATTCTCGTGTCTTTGCATCGCGCAAACTGATTGAAAACACTCGTGTACTGCCTAACTCTTAGGCGCTCTTAACTTTCAAGACTCGCTGAAGTTGGTGATCGAAAAATCATGGAATGCAGTAGTTAAAAAGCGAACTAAAACACGTACTCAATGAATGTTTCACATAAACGGAGCTTTTGTGAGTCGGTTATAGTAGGTCTATGGCTAGCACGAGTAATATTAAACACATTCAGGTTCTGAATTGAATATTTTGGGGAAAGTGATTATTTTCGGAGATAGAAAATTGGATATAGTATTCAGTTTATGGAAAAGTTAGCACGAGTGATATTAATTGATATTAAAAACATTCAGTGTCTGAATTGAGTCTTGTACGGGGAAGTGTGCATATTCTTCGGAGGTAGAAAGTGGGACACACTGTTCAGTTTATGAAAACGTTATTACCACTGTTAGAATTTCATTGAGAACGCCATTGTAAAACATGCCGTATTAGTCAGTATAGAGATGTAGAAGTGGCTCGTGAAGCCCTTCTGGATGATCTTGGTAATATGGAAGTTGAGACAGAAATAAGCTTATTTAATCCTACTGTATGTCATGAATATGTTATGAATTATTAAAGATCTATCTTTCAGAAAAATTGCTTTTCTTTTAATTTCTTTTTCAAAGAAAAGTTTCACTTTGTCTACACCACCATAAAAACTCGCTAATTCTTAATTCATCCTCATACATTGCTTCTACTTAGAACCAGTTCTTCGTACATAAAATATGTACGCTGTTTCAGTCTTGCACAACTAATTAATTGATTTTATTGTGAGCTATTATATTGCATGTCCCGCGCCGTGGCGTCGTGGTCTGAGACATCCTGCCTAGGACTGGCGTTACGGAATGCGCGCTAGTTCGAGTCCTCATGGGGGAAGAAATTTTCTCATGAAATTTCGGCCAGTGTATGGGACCGGTACCCATCCAGCATCGTGATGCACTTGGGGAGCTATGATAGATAGCGAAATTCTGGTTCCGCAAACCGGCTATAATGACTAGGGGGATCATCGTGCTAACCACACGATACCTCCATTCTGGTTGGATGATCGTCCACCTCTGTTTCGGCATATGGACGTGAGGTCAGCAGCCGGCTGGTTGGTCTTGGCCCTTCATGGGCTCTAGCGCCATGAATTTATTTTATTTTATTTACAAGGGTTGGATAAAAAGTTATGGCAACACTGCTGTCACATGATGATGGTGCGTTCGAGAGCTGCCAGCTGTGCGGACATGAACAAGGACTGTTAGATGAGTTAGTGCAGCCAGCGGCGACAGTACTCTGTCAATCTACTGTAGTGTGTAAAATGTTGACTTTCATACGGATAGTGCGAGTGCCCTGAGATCATTTTAAAGAACTAGAGAAACGTTCCTGCATCAAAATTGATGTGGCACGAGGTCGTAGTGCACAAGAATGTGTTCAAGGACAGCGTGAAGCACCACCACCTTCGTCCAGCGCTCAGGAGAAAACGACGACACTTGGTGGTACAGAACCCCATCATTCTTCATGACAATGCAAGGAGTCACACCGCTGCTGGTGTCAAGGACCTCTTGCGCCGCTGGCAATGGGAGATCCTGGAACATCCACCGTATTCACCCGATATGAGTCCATGCGATTACGATCTCTTCGCCAAATTGAAAGAACTGTGAGGGACCAGAGATGAACTTATCTGTGCTATAGAGCAGTCAATACGGAACATCAACAAACATGAACGCGCTGATGGTGTATGACGCCTTCCAAACATTTGGCAAAAGGTGATAATTAAGGATGGGTCTATATTGAAGGTACGTAAATGTTGTACCCCTGTGAATAAAGCCATGTCAGAATTATCGAACTGTTGCCATTACTTTTTATCCAACCTTTTGTATTATATTGCATGGGAAGATATATCAGTATTACTCGACCAAGGCCAGTGGAGTCCTGCAGCCCGGAGCCATGGCGCTACTGCTCCTGCCTTCGTAATACCTCATCGCGATAGTTCACATTACGCCCGCGGCTTCACTCGCCTTGGTCGAGTAATACCTAGAAACTAGAGTTGAATAACGATCGAGAAACAAGACTAACAGCGACCGCAAAGCCGAAAACCCGCACAACAATACTGCCTACGTTGTTAACTGCTTGTGAGTGAATCAAGCGAACTTTAAAGACATCAGGAGTGGTCAACTCTCGAAAGTCAAGTAGCCTTGAATATTCACAGTTGTTTATAGCAGACTGAACTTTTACCTGTTTTGGCAACTGTTATTTATGATAAATAATGAGCCTACTTGAAATATAATCTCTACCTTTCAGTGTATAATAATCCGTTCCCCAATCTTTAAGTACTAGGTTCTTATTAAAAGGCTAGGAATTTTTTTCGTATCCTTAATATCAAGTGTACAATCTCAAGTAAAATATATATATATATATATATATATATATATATATATATATATATATATATATATATTAACACTTTATTTTACGTTATGTTTTATGTTGTTTAGAAATGCAAATTTATTTGAGAATTTTTTTCTATTTGTATGACCATAGATATCTGACAATAGAACCAGAACATTTTGATAACTATGATACTGTTTTGTCTTTTTGTATCAATTAAGCATCTCTAATATTATTTATTTCAATGATGTATGTTATTCAAAATTACGAAATCTTTCCACGCCGACAAATGCTATTTCGAGAATGATGAACAAGACACGAAGCGCACGAGAGTTATAGAACGATTATTTAGTTCTGACAGCTCGGCAATGCGAAAGAGAGGAAGTAATAGGAGTAGTGGGAGAGCTCCGGAGTAGAAATAAGGACAAGCGGCCAGTAAAGGAATGCAGTACAGCTTACTTAACTGTACTGGAAACATACAGCTCTACCGCACGCATGACATCCGATCGCTCTGAATGCAAGCGACTGACTAACCCAAACACCCCTTGGCGGAACTAAATGGACCCGCCTGACCCAGGCGCACATTGCCCGTGACTGTCAAGACTAAATAATTGTACTGTATGAGAGGAGACTCGAAAGACAAGTGCAACGAACACAACGAGCGAGAGCTGCATTTAGTTTTGTTCATCTCTACTAGAAACCAATCGACAAATCTTATTCTGAATCATTTGCATAGACCTACACTCACGGAAAACTGTTGACACCGTTTTTACATTACGTGATGATCCTTGACATCTTAGACGGAATTTCGGTATTTTACTAAGCATTCTTGACAGAAGTTCACTGTATGTTGATATATTATTGTGTCATGCATGCTATGAGACTAATACGAATTCCGCATGCCCTCAGTTCCATTTTGTAAGCTACGGAATTAATGAAAATGGTGGCCATCTTCTCCTCTCTCAAACGCACGGGAATCAATACCCGGATTACAATGGCATGATCAGGACATAGCGAACAGCGAGCATGATGCTACACTCATATACATTGTTAATGGTTGTCACACTGGAATAGCGCCCACGTTAGTATGAGACAGATATTACAAGATACATTCGCGAAGTGGCTTGACTGATAAAGGTATAAAATCAAATAGGATGGAAAGTTCAGCTGTAATGTTTATGGTACCAATTGTAGCTGCCCATAGTGTAATTATACAATGTTTATGATCCTAGATAGATATTGGTATAATAATGAATATGAAAGGAAACTCAACTATAAATAAGCCTAATAATTATTCTACTAATTTTAGCCGTCCTTACATATAGACTACTTAAACATGTTTATGGGTCATTAAAGATTTTTTTATTAATTTGTCTTACAGAATAATATCTGTAATATTGATAATTAATATTTGAGGAGAAAAATTCGCTCCGGCGCCGGGGATTGAACGGGGTCCTTGGTTCTACGTACCAAGCGCTCTAACCACTGAGCTACGCCGAATTCAATCCACAGCACCGGATCGAACTCTCCTCCTTCAGTTTTTCCCTTTGTGGCCTGACTCCAAGTTAGGCATATACATAAACATTTTATGTCCAAGTCAACTGCCATTATACAAGGGGCGCACTCAACTGAATGACTTGTTTGGCCGGGATTGCGCAGTTAAATGCACAGTAATATGTACAGAAATATGCACTGTTAGCTAAGATCATTAAAGATTTTTTTATTAATTTGTCCTACAGAATAATATCTGTAATATTGACAATTAATATTTGAGGAGAAAAATCCGCTCCGGCATAAAATGTCAACGTATATGCCTAACTTGGAGTCAGGCCACAAAGGGAAACACTGAAGGAGGAGAGTTCCATCCGGTGCTGTGGATTCAATTCGGCGTAGCTCAGTGGTCAGAGCGCTCGGTACATAAAACCAAGGACCCGGGTTCGATCCCCGGCGCCGGAGCGAATTTTTCTTCTCAAATATCAATTATTAAATGTTTGTGGGTGTTGATGTAGAAATCCGTTAAACACAATTAATGTAAACGACAATGAGCACATTGGATGAATGGTACATTTCTACAGTTGGGAATTGAGCAACACGAATCTTCAGTGTCACAGATAACATTGGCAGGAGCTTCAAAGGCATCACATTCAACTGGAAAAGTAGCTTTCTTCCAGGCATGCTTAATCGTGTTAATGAATATGGGGGCACTGAACTGTTTATGGGTAAGTGCTTGCAGGTTGATGATAGCATTACGGCTCTGGAGGTCAATATCAATGTTGTCGAGTAAAGCTCTCTCACAAAAGCGTTTACTTTGCCTATCAGACATTTTGGAACGAAGTATAGTACTAAACCACACAACTCCTAACTTCAGACATAATTTCCCTGTACTTTATTTTATCTTATAAGATTATTTTACGTAAATTTATCATTGAATTCATTAAATATTTATTTTAATTATTATTAATTTTTGGCATATATTTTATTAGTCCTATGCTTTTTTCTGAGAGGATATTTATCTTTCTTCTATATATAATATGCTATGTTTAATTTTAGTTTGTATATGTGTGTATACATGGTGACCCGTAAATAATTCCATTAATTTCGAGGGGTTATCCTTTCAGATATTTAAAACAAAATAGTTTAATACGATTTTGCTCGCTTTTTATTTCTTTTCGAGAAAAAAATGTTTTATGTGAAACATTTCATAGCCGGTTTTGGGAAAGCCATTGCCTGAATTCCTAATACGCAGATAAATCAATATGTATATTATTAGCAATTTTAAACAGGGAATGCTTAATTCCTGTAAGTTTATTGATATAAGATTTTTCCGGTGGAAAGTAAAAAGGAAAATATTTAATGAATTATTCGGCATCAAGAACAGGTTCCAAAATTTGGAGGGGCAAAAAAATCAATAAACGTATTGTGAATTTATTTCAACTCAACAATAGGATTTTATTCTTCCAACAATAATCCCTTTCTACAATTCACCTTAAACGCTCTCGTCAACAATAGGATTTTCACTCAACACAGTATTCGTTATAGCACTCCACTGACGGCAATGACAATTTACTTGGATTATTACGAACAACAATGAACTGTTAATCTTAACTAATATTTACAAAGCACTATTTACAAATCAGAACTATCAGTTCTCAGTTCACAGTTCTTCTAGCTCAGTCACTCGAGTTCACAGTATCTCGAACCACAGACCTTCAGAGACAGTCCACTGTACTCGAACTCAGGTCCCTCCAACTGCGGTCCACTGCACTCGAACTCAGGTCCCTCCAACTGCGGTACACTGCACTCGAACTCAGGCCTTCGGATGCTGACACAGTCGCGGACTCACACTCGAGTCGAACTCCGGTACACAAGACTGGCTTGCTTGCTCTGGCTTACTCACTGAATGGCTGAATAAACTGAAAACTGCCCGAGTTCGCTGGCGTTTCTTCTTTTATAGCAAAATCATAGTTGCGAGAAATTTCTACGGGTGTGCCGAGATAGCTCTCTCTCGCATTATCTGGATATCTCCAATTCGATGGACTTCTGGAAGAGTCGGGAGGGTCCATCCCCCTTCACTCCGCACGCAGCAGCTGCGCGCGCACTCTCCCCTCGTCGCGTAGGCCCTTTCCCCTCTCTTCTCTCCGCCGCGCGCCGTCCCTCAGTGCTCCGTGGAGTCCGCGCGATCTGCTCTCTTGCGGGACGCTGGTCGTGAGTTCGAATCTCACGTCGCTGTCACATTGCTCCCTCCTTAGGGCTGCTCGTCCCGGGCAGTCCCTTGGTAGGCTGCTAATCGGTCCAGATGCACCACCATCATCTTCCCTCGAGGTTGTCGCTGGATGCGGTACACCACGTCGTTGATCCGGGTCACCACGCGGTATGGTCCATCCCAGGCACGCTGCAGCTTTGGTGATTTCCCTTTAGTCCTGGTAGGTCGATACAGCCACACCAGGTCACCCTCCTGGAATCCTGCAGAGTTGGCCAATCTGTCGTAGCGCACTTTCATCCTGTCGCTGGCCATCTTGAGGTGCTCTCTGGCCAGTTGGTGGACTCCATTTAACTTCTCTGTGAGTTCTGCCACATAGTCAGTTGCTGGCTGGTCGGCGCTGGGTGGCGTGCCAAACAGCAGATCACAGGGCAGGCGCAGCTCTCTCCCGAAGACCGTGTTTGCCTTTGTCATCCCTGTTCTATCGTTGACCGAAGCTCTGTAGGCCAAGAGGAACAGTGGGACTCTGGCATCCCAGTCTCGTTGATGGTTGGACACCACCTTCCGCAGGTGCTCTTCCACGGTTTTCATGTAGCGTTCCACCATGCCGTCGGATTGTGGGTGGAGGAGAGTGGTCCTGGTTTTATGCACCCCCAGACGCTCGAGCAATTCGCCCATCAGGTTGGATTCGAAGTTGCGCCCCTGATCGCTATGCAATTCCTGGGGCACCCCGAATCGGCAGATGAAGTTGTCAAGCAGCGCGTCGGCCACCGTCGAAGCCTCTTGGTTGGGGATCGCGTACACCTCTGGCCATTTTGTGAAGTAATCCATGGCGACTAGCAGGTAGCGGTTCCCGCGATCCGTGACCGGGAACGGTCCAGCAACGTTGATGGCGATCCTCTCAAAAGGAGCTCCCACGTTGTACTGCTGCAGGCTCTCCTGCTGCGTGTCCTTGGTCCGCGACTGGCTGCACAGGTGTCGCATCTTCGGCACCATTATTCCGTGTCGGTTCTCTGATGTAGCCAGTAGAACCTGTCTTAACTTGTCCAGCGTCTTGTTGGCTCCCAGGTGTCCTCCAGTCACTCCAGCATGAGTCTCCTCCAGCACTTCCTTCACCTCGCTCCTGGGCAGGACAAGTTGTTCTATGCGGGTCCTTCCATCGGCCAACTCCCAAATCCTCTTCAGGATACCGTCCTTGACAGTGAAGGATTCCCACTGGGCCCAGTAGCTCTTGTAAGTGGTGCTAGGTTGGCGATATCGGCCTATACTGGTCTCTGCCCGGACTCCACATCACGAAGTAGCTGTCCAATGTTTGGGTCCTCCAGCTGCTCCCTCCTTATGGCGGCGTTATCCCATCCTGGGCTTGGCTGGGCGGCAATTGCTCGGACTGCGTGGGCGCCATCCCGCTCTACTACTTTCAGGCAGTGTTTGCAGCCATCCGGGCACGGGCGTCGTGATAGGGTATCAGCGTTGGAATGTTTCTTCCCTTGGCGGTGTTCAGAGGTGAAGTTGTACTCCTGCAGTCGTTGAACCCAACGGGCGGTCTGCCCCTCCAGATTCTTGAAGCCCAATAGCCAGGTGATTGCAGAATGGTCTGTCCTCAGATGGAATTCCTGGCCATACAAATATTTGTGGAAATGCATCAGGGCTTCCACAATGGCAAGAAGTTCTCTACGCGTCACACAGTAGTTTCTCTCAGCCTTGGATAGTGTTCGGCTGAAGTAGGCAATCACCCTCTCTTGCCCGTCCTGTTCCTGAGAGAGTACTCCGCCGATGCCTACGTTGCTAGCGTCCGTGTCGAGCGTGAACTTCCTTCCAGGGATGGGATATCCCAGTACAGGAGCAGTGCAGAGCGCCTCTTTCAGTGACTGGAAGGATGACTCCGCCTCGTCCGTCCACTGGAATTGTCGTTTCTCCTCGGTCAGCTGGGTTAGAGGCTTAGCGATGTTGGCATTCCCAGCTACGAACCTTCTGTAATAAGTGCAGAGGCCGAGAAAGCGGCGCAGCTCCTGCTTGTCCCTCGGTCTCGGCCATCCTCTGACGGCTTGTAGCTTCTCCGGGTCCGTGGCCACTCCGTTGGTCCCTACTATGTGCCCCAGGTAGCTGACCTTCTTCTGAAATAGATGACATTTCTTCGGGTTCAACTTCAGTCTGGCTTGTCGCAGTCTCTCGAACACTTTCCTCAGGTTCGACAACTGTTCGCCGAAAGTCTTGCCGACCACGATGACGTCATCAAGGTACAGCAAACAGGTGTCGTATGTCAGGCCTCTCATTACGGACTCCATTAGTCTCTGGAATGTAGCCGGGGCGTTGCAGAGGCCGAACGGCATAACGGTGAACTGCCATAGTCCCTGGCCTGTAGAGAATGCCGTTTTCTCCTTGTCCTCAGGATGTAGCGCCACCTGCCAGTATCCTGACTTGAGATCCAACGTCGAGAACCACTCTGCTCCGGCCAGGGTGTCCAAGGTGTCGTCAATTCGTGGAAAGGGAAAGCAGTCTCTCCTGGTGACGTCATTCAGTCTTCTGTAGTCCACGCAGAAACGCAGGTCCCCAGTCTTCTTCTTCACCAGCACCACAGGTGATGACCAAGGGCTGTCGGATTCCTCGATGACCCCTCTTGCTTTCATGCCCTCCAGTTGGCTGTCAATCTCCCTCTGTTTAGCTAGAGGGACGTGTCGAGGAGGTTGTCTGATTGGGCGAGCATTTCCGGTGTCGATTCGGTGCTGAACTTTCTCCGTTCTCCCGTAGTCGTTTTCAGACAGACTGAACACGTCTTGAAATTCTGTCAGTAGATCGTGGACTTGTCTTCTTTCTCCTTTGCTTAAATTCGCCGGCAATTCTCGAGCCAGCTCTTTCAGTGATGGGTCTAGATCTGGACGTGGTCGGTAACACTCCTCGTTATCTGCCAGAGACGTCACAGACACCACCGGCCCGACGCTACCTAGTACAGTTCCACTAGGCACCTCCTTGTCCCGATTGGTGACATTCAGGACCCTCACCGGTACCACCTTCTGATTCGGGAGTAGGGATCTGGCCACATAAACCCCATCTATCGGAGTTGTTTGCGAATCGAGGAGCAGGTTTCTCTTAGGCTGTCCGTCCAGTCTTGCCGTCACCACCATCTCGCAGCCTGCCGGGATTGTCACATGATTCTCCAGGGTGAGTCTGCTGGCCATGGGTTGGTCTTCGACGTCTCTCAGGAACACTTCATCCTGACCAAAAAGGAGGATACGGCGCCGGACGTCCACCGTTGCATCGAAGATCCGCATGGCGTCGAGTCCCAGGATGACGTCTTCAGTGATGTTGGCGACGAACACACACATCTCCAGTCTCCTCTTTCCCAATGTCAGATCCAGGAAAACCTCTTTGTGGATGGGCAGGTTCTCGCCTGAGGCAGTACGTAGCTCATACCGGCGCAGCGGAGTCCTCCCAGGTAGGCCACGCACGACTTCCGGTCTGGCGATGGTGAGCGACGCCCCGGTGTCTACCAGTACTCTGCATGGGCGGCCTCTTATCCATCCGTCAGCAATCAGCCCATCGTCGCATCTTCTGTTAACCGTCTTCAAGATCAGCCGAGGGGATGGTGATGACGGCGCCGACGTGCCCCTCGTCGCATCGGCCCCTTTTAGTTTTCCTGTTTGTGACCAGATCGGTCACAGTCATTCCTCAGGTGTCCAGGTTCGCCGCAGGACCAGCAGGTGGGCACTCCTCGTCTTCGTCGCTCGGGTGATTTCGGTTGACGTTCCTCGACATCGGCCGCCGCGACGCTCCTAATCCGGTGCGACGTCGAGACGTTCGCCGTCAACTTTGCTGCCTCCATCCTGAGGGCCGCCGCCAGAGCTGCGTTGATGGTGCGATGCTCTGCCAAGAGTAGCTGTTGTCTTATTTCCGGGTCTCGAACTCCGCTGCCGAAGGTGTAGGCCGCCTCTCCAGCGATGAAGTCATTAGGTAGTCCCCTGAGGGCCTTATGGGCCAGTTGTTCCACCGCCATCGCAAATTCTTGCAGGGACTCGCCTGACTGTTAGACCCTCGTTTTCAGTTGGGTCCTGAATGCTGCCGCAAGTTGATGGTCACCATAAAGTCCCTCCAGGGCCGCCATTATCTCTGCGGCTGTCCCATCTTCTGGAACGCTGTGAAGAATCTCCGACGCCTGTCCCTGAAGCGCGGCCAGCAGCTAAGTGGTTTTCTCTGCCGGCGTCCACCCATTGTGCTCTGCGATGGCCTCGAACTGGCGACGGAATATCGCCCAAGACGTAGTACCGTCGAACTTCGGCGTCTTGACGTTGTAATGTCTGGCTGAAGCCGATGGTTCCGCAGGGCCACTATATGGAGTCCTCATCTCTGTGGCCGCTTCTTGCATGGCACGTCGAACCTCCTCGGCTACTATCTGTTTATGTTCTCTAGCCTGGCGATCCACCAACGCGAGGATGTGTTTGTTTTCTACAGCATGTTGGTCCATTAACGCGAGTATGTGCTTGTTTTCCTCGGCGTGTTTGTCCATCACCTCACTCGTCTGCTCTTGACGACGCTCGAGATCGCGGATTTTTCCGTCGAAATGGTCTACATCCTGTCTCAACTCGGCTACTGTCTCGTTTATAGTTGTAAAATTCTGGTTTAGTTTATCCAAATCGGCCTTAAGTTCGTCTTTCACAATGGCGACAATTCTATCTACGTGGGCCGAAACGCTTTCGATTTGTGTAGTGACGTCATCTTTCACTCCGCTTATGTCGACTTTCACTGCACTTATATCGTTCTTCACCTCACTGATGTGCTTGTTCATGTCGTTCATGTCGTCTTTAATTTCAGCTTTCATTTCCGCGATGGCTTGCAGGATTTGCTGTAGGTTCTCCATTGTCGATAATGTCCCGATTCTGACACCAATGTGAATTTATTTCAACTCAACAATAGGATTTTATTCTTCCAACAATAATTCCTTTCTACAATTCACCTTAAACGCTCTCGTCAACAATAGGATTTTCACTCAACACAGTATTCGTTATAGCACTCCACTGACGGCAATGACAATTTACTTGGATTATTACGAACAACAATGAACTGTTAATCTTAACTAATATTTACAAAGCACTATTTACAAATCAGAACTATCAGTTCTCAGTTCACAGTTCTTCTAGCTCAGTCACTCGAGTTCACAGTATCTCGCACCACAGACCTTCAGAGACAGTCCACTGTACTCGAACTCAGGTCCCTCCAACTGCGGTCCACTGCACTCGAACTCAGGTCCCTCCAACTGCGGTACACTGCACTCGAACTCAGGCCTTCGGATGCTGACACAGTCGCGGACTCACACTCGAGTCGAACTCCGGTACACAAGACTGGCTTGCTTGCTCTGGCTTACTCACTGAATGGCTGAATAAACTGAAAACTGCCCGAGTTCGCTGGCGTTTCTTCTTTTATAGCAAAATCATAGTTGCGAGAAATTTCTACGGGTGTGCCGAGATAGCTCTCTCTCGCATTATCTGGATATCTCCACTTCGACGGACTTCTGGAAGAGTCGGGAGGGTCCATCCCCCTTCACTCCGCACGCAGCAGCTGCGCGCGCACTCTCCCCTCGTCGCGTAGGCCCTTTCCCCTCTCTTCTCTCCGCCGCGCGCCGTCCCTAAGTGCTCCGTGGAGTCCGCGCGATCTGCTCTCTTGCGGGACGCTGGTCGTGAGTTCGAATCTCACATCGCTGTCACAGTATTATTAGCAATTTTTAATAGGGAATATCTAATTCTTGTAAGTTTATCCAATTGATTTATTTGTCATAACGTTGATTTATTGTAACCCGAGGATACTGCAATGAAGAGTGATTAATTACTTCATTTGTATTTATACACATTAACACTTTTTTCTTATGAATGTTATATAATTATTCTAGGTTGAATGCAAAGTTACTCGCAGGTAGACAATAAAATTAAAATAGGTAGCCCAGGATGTTACTTTGCGGGGGGGGGGGGAGGTCTATAAATTGTAGGTCTATCTCTGCTCGGAAGCCATGTTCAGTAAGTAAAATATTGCGGAAGTACGAGTTTCTACAGCGTTGAAGAAATACATTCGAGTGCAGTACAAAAATTGTTCTTCATCTTCTTATTATAGAGAGAGAACTGCGGTGTTACAGGTAGTGATATATTATGTGTAGGCCTTACATAATACATTTTTCGTCACACACATGACAAAAGTAAAATCAGTAACATGCAAGAGAAAGAAATGAAAAAGGAGTCTAACAACAAACGTCACTTGCAAGAATCTTACCCTTTGTATGGGAGGAAATTAAAATTTACCGACCATTTCTCGGCTATAAATTCTCTCACTTCGTGTGCAATATTTCTGAAGGTCTGTGACACTGCAGAATTCGTTAGAAGTTGAACGAGGAAATATACAGAGCGGTTAGTAGCGTTTGGGGTTGTCAGACTCTGTTCCATGCCTGCGTTATACATCACGTTGCAGCCGGGAAAAGGACGCCAACGCCGTCGTCGCCGGTAATAGCAGCGCACAATGTAAACCTTTCGTTACTGAAAGCATAAATTGATATTTAAAACTGATAACAAAGAGCTCTAATCTATGTTGCAAGAATTGTTGAAATTGCTGTCTCTCAACAGCGACACATTTTCAACATATACGTAGGAAATTCACTTTAATATGCGTAAGATCTTCAGGTGTGATGAAAGCAATTTCTCGACTGATATTTTTTTAGTTCCTCTATTTTTTAGCCTTATTCTTATAAACTTTATCTTTTAAGTTCAAATGAAAATTACTCGGTGTGAGATCGGGGCAACGAGGGGGCCATAGCCCATAAGTTTATAAGAAAAAAACTAAAAATAAAATCTAGTAATTCGTAAGCACTTTGTGCAAAAGCAGAATCCTGGTGAAAGTATAATTGCTGGCCTATTAGTTTTTCGAAAAAATGACCTTAATATTTCTATTCGATATCCTGCAGCATTCATAGCTCCGTCATAAAGTAATGGGCCCTATTATCCTTTGTGTGTTCAAACGATACGCACACCGATTTTCATCATATTTTAGTAGAATTTTCACGCACAAATCCGAGTTTTTCTGAGCGCCAGTACCGGTTGTTTTATAAAGTAATGTGGCCGTGTAATTCCGACCATACTACATTTTGAAAATATGCTTAATTCAGGAACCACTCTCTTGTCTAGCAGAAACACTTTCCAGCATCCAGTTACAAAATCGGACTTTTAATTGCGTGATCGCGCGGTAGCAATTCGTTGATCACAGTAGACTAATGATTATTTTATAGTGTTTTGATTTAAACAGTTAACTGGCAATTATCGTTGATTATTTAGAAACGCTTCTTTCCTAAGAAAGCCATAAAATATGTTAAGTTTATTCCAGCCGTTCACTTATTTCATTTAAGTTTTCTTCCGTCTCGGGAGGAAATTAAACCCAGAATAAATATGGGAAATGCCTGTTATTATTCGGTTGGGAAGCTTTTGTCATCTAGTCTGCTGTCAAAAAATCTGAAAGTTAGAATTTATAAAACAGTTATATTGCCGGTTGTTCTGTATGGTTGTGAAACTTGGACTCTCACTTTGAGAGAGGAACAGAGATTAAGGGTTCTTAGAAAAACATTTGGGTCTAAGAGGGATGAAGTTACAGGAGAATGGAGAAAGTTACAAACGCAGAACTGCACGCATTGTATTCTTCACATGACATAATTAGGAACATTAAATGCAAACATTTGAGATGGGCAGGGCATGTAGCACGTATGGACGAGTCCAAAAATGCATATAGAGTGTTAGTTGGGAGACCGAAGGGAAAAAGTAAGTAAGTAAGTAAGTAAGGTATCATACATGAAAACTCAATGTTCTAGAGTCTAGACTACATTTATGTCGTGGGATAACATATTAACAACAGACAATATAACTAAAGCACAATGATAAAACTTTTAAAACAGAACTGAGTGAGTAACACATAGGCTACTAAACAATTCTATTGACTTGTTTTACTCAGAGCCTCTCGGTGTATATTTCACTCCGCGATTACACCTGAACTCTCACAGTAACAGTGCTCTGACGCCACTGAACGCTACTAACAGTTCCTGTATATATTTAGAAAAAGATAAATCGTGTTAATTTTAATGTTCTGAAGGTTCTGATTATTTCTTCCAGATCGTGAAAAATTACGACAAAGAATTGAATTAATAATCGTAGGTATTCACGGCTCCTTTTTCTTGTTACTTTTATTATTCTTCTCCTTCTCCTTCTCCTTCTTCTTCTTCTTCTTCTTCTTCTTCTTCTTCAGAACATAGGAATTTGATTCATTGTGCCACTTCTTAATAGGCAACTTAAAGGTAAGCATAAACTCCCATATTTGGACTATACTTCGTTCCATAAAGTCTGACAGAAGAAGTAAACATTGTCGGCAGAGGAGGAGAGACGTTCAACCAATGACAGAGGTCTCATTCCACGTTTGTGTTGAAGCTGGGTGGGGGTAGAACTCTTCAGACTTTAAGACAAGCGTGGAATGAGACTTCTACCGTTTGTTGAATAGCAATTATACGTCTTTCCTCCTTTGTCGACAATGTTTACATCAGCTGTCAGACCTTATGGAACGAAGTGTAGTGTAATACTTTTAAAAAGCTCAGAAGCCAAACTGTTATATCAGTATGCATTCAAATCAGGTTATGGATATGAAGAAGTTTCTTCTTTATTCACACATCGCCTGCACATGGCATTATAGTGACACTCATGACTTCTAGCCTACTAACTTAGATGAGACTTGCTTCTTATTTAAAATCTAATCTAAGTTTTCAGAACTTAACTGGTAAGGGTACTATATTAACTATATCAGACAAAACGTGCTGTACATGTCTTAACCTATAAGATCACTGACGACAGCAGGCAGAAATTCCATTACCTTTTCAACTTGACTTCAGCACTAGATTATGATGGTGATGATCACGATCAGCTTAGCGCTCCAGCAGTCTTATCCTCGCGAAGAATTCAGATTCTCATTCATAAGAGTGTGAGTGGGGATATAAGTTCCGGCGAAGAAAAAATCCCACCATTCAACTAAGGTAAAGCGCACGTCTTTCCAGTTCGCAGCTCGAAGTGCTATCGATTGAACTAATTTCGTATGAATGCGAATTGTCTTTCTTAGCGCGCATTTAATGAAACGGTTTGTTTTGACGATAAATTACAACGCTGAAACAAACGTTAATTTCAGTTGGATGTGTGTAAACCACAATAATTTGCACAGTTTTACATGAGTTATATTAGCCTACTATGTTCGGCGTACAAAGGCTACTTACGATATGTGGATGTCGTAGTTTTAGTAGAATTCCAATTTCTGTCTGAACCATCTTCTTGTTTAGTCGACCCTGTAAAAAAAAAAAAAAGAAATTATGTTATTAATGTTCTGCACTGCCAAGAATAACAAACTGATGCGCCTAGCCGTAGCACCTGTCCACCCTGGCAAACATCAATCCTCTTTCCCCCTTACATAAATAGTGCTCGACAGATTTTATGAGAAGCATTTCAGTAAGGTCAACATAATATAATATAGACGATTGACTCTGGTGCTAACCTCATCTGTGGCTCAAGTGGTAGCGTGCTAGTCTTCCATCCAGGCGGGTCGGGATCGATCCCCGACTAGGTCGTGATGGAATTTGTGATGTTTATGGTGAACAATGCATACGGGCTATTCCACACGAAATCGAACAACGAAATACCATGATATGTCAGAATTGTCTAAAAATTCGTATAGAGGTTTAGTATGTGGGAACTAGTAAATGTACAAATTTTGACTTTCTTTAGCTCAGTAGTTTTTCAGATAAAATGCCTTAAAATTGAGCGTATTTTATATTTTATTCTTACTTTCAACGCGTACTACTACGTCGAAACAAAAACTTAAGCTATAGCTAATTTTGTAGTGCACATTTAAGTATATTAAAAGGGTATAACATATATATTTTATTGTTTGTGGAAATTATGGATATATTATTTTTTTTTTTTTGTGATTTATAACATGTTACCCCCAAAACGTATGGATATAAAATACTGTAATATTAGTTATTGTTTAGACAAAAACCATACAATTTTTTTAAAAAGCTATTTTAAATGAAAAGCCTTAAAATAAATATTTCAAATCTCGCTATAAAAATATGCGCTCCCTGCAGCGTCAAGCGGACATGTGAGAGGAGCCAGAGTATTCTTATCAGCTGGCCTTGAGTAGTCTTGAAACAGCTGGTGTGTTGTCACAACACAAGGAATGAGAGGAATACGTGACTCACCAGCCAATCTTCTGTCTGGTGACAATGGTTATTCAATTCCAATGTTTGAGAGTTTTCCTTTATTGTGTTGCAGCAAATTAAAAAAAACTGCTATATTAAAGTAAGATAGTGATTACGTATTGTCTTAAAAGCAAGAATTATACCAATCGTAACCATCAGTAAACAGTAACAGGTTAGTGTAGTGATTATATAAAATTATTTTAGTATTCAGAGAAATTTATCTTTCATTTCGAATTTTTTCGAATGCGTGAACTACTCGCGTGACGAAACTTACGAGCTGCTAGCGTTGGTCAAATAGGCGCGCGCTCAGCTTGCTGTGGGATGGAGCCGAGCGGCGAAGAAATCCACAATGAGAATTCTTTTCTTTGTTTTATTTTCCATTGTTACCCCCCAAAAAAATTGGATCTGTAAACTGTGTTTTATTCTATATTAAGTCACCCAAATTGCCGTATTTTTATTTTTTAGCTATTTCGTCAAGAGAAAAAGTAATATAAATAAATCTGCCTAGTCAAGTGAATAAGAATTAAAAAAAAATCTCTCCAAAGTCGTTATACATATTATCTCTGAGTCTGCTTTAAAAAGAGATGCCGTTGAAAATCCTACCACTAAATGTCTCTGAGCAATGTTCTTCCAAAACTAAGAATTTTACGACGCTCTATAAAATGAAAAATAATTCTAGTTGGGGATATTATAAACCACCAATAGGCTTAGTGAAGGCCTTTCAGTGACAGAAGCATCTTTCTTTTTTTAAATGCGAGATCAAATTTTCTAAAATTTTGTCCGATTTCATATGGAACGGCCCATACGTTATAGAGAGTTTTTCTCGGGTTACTTCTATTTCCTTCTATCATTCCACTAGCACACTCCACCTCTCCCTCATTTCATTTATCATGTGCAATAGTAAAAAGACTGGGGCGAAGTCCTGGGGGAAGTATGGATTTCCGATGCTGATAAAGGAAAGACTTGGGAATTCGGACTCCTGATGCTTACAGGTTACTAGTGGAGGATGGGATCTGGCTTTATCGCGCGCTGAGTCAAGATGGTCCACCTATCGGATTCACGAATGCAACCCAGGCCACCTGTCGGAATTGGACAGTCCTCGCATATATAGGGCTCGCAATGGGCTAAAGCAGAATACCACCAGGGGTACGCGGGTTTGTCTCAAGGAGTACGCATCTCATTGATTACGTATGTAAAAATGCTGACATATTTATTTTATTACACTTGTTGATAATTATTGCATTATATTATAGTTTCTTTTGCTATATCAACTCTTGTTTTTCCTTACTTGAATAACATTTGACATAAATCATTACTATTATTATTTCAGCAATAACTACTGTATAATAATAATAATAATAATAATAATAATAATAATAATAATAATACTATCAAAATGTACAAGTGTTTAGTTACATGTAATTCCAAGAGTTAAACAATTACAATTTAGTGTTAAGTAAGACAATTTGTGTGAAAGAAATATTTCATAATGAAGGACGAATTGATATATTATAAATATTTAAATCATATTCCACAAAAGTTATAGGCCTAGGTATATGAAGAAAGATCATATTCTACAGTAAGGTCCGAAAGTCTTGTCACCGCCCCCCCCTTATTTGTATGTTCATGTGCATCCATTTTGAACATGCCATAGAAGATGTGTGTCAATGGTTAATACTTTACGTTCCAGCTTGTTTAGTGATCCAGAACATCAGTATGGGACCATCATTGTCGCGGCACAAAATGATGCGGCGCCATGTCCTGTGTGAAATTTTCCGCAGCAAAGGCGGCGTGATTTCCCTGAATGCCTCCCTAACAGCTTGCTTCAAATGTCTGGTATCGATGTTTCGAGACATGCTGCTTAATTATTCCCCAAAGGGAAATCACACCGCCTTTGCTGCAGAAAATTTCACACAGGACATGGCGAAAATGATGGTGCACATACTGAATTTCTGGATCACTAAACAAGCTGGAACGTAAAGTATCAACCATTGTCACACATCTGCTTTGACATGTTCAAAATGTATGCACATCAACATACAAATTAGGGGGGAGGGATGACAAGACTTTCGGACCTTACTGTAGAGACGAAAAGCAGTGTTTCTGACAATCGACTTTTGAAAGCAGTCAATGTCTGAAGCCCGTTCGTACACTATTTACAAACAAGTAGGCTATAGTATTATGAAATAAAATATCTTGCATTACAATACACAACACTGTACATAATAGTGTAGCCTACATAATGTTTGATCAGTCTGGCCTACTTCTTTATCATAATTAGTGTAAACAGTAAAACTAGCGTGTTATAGTGTATATAGTATAAATAGTAAATATTAGTGTCATTTTTAAAGTGGTCCATGTTTTGTTCTGCCCAACTTGACTAAAGAGCAGTAGCGTGAGTAGACACAAGTACTTCGCTTGCCACATGCACACATTCATCCGCTACAATAAAATTTTCAGTATTACTTAATCTTGTAGCCTCCTGGGACAAAGTACGGTCCCTAGTGATTAGTAGTTCTAGTAAAACAAAATGCCGACCAAATCCACAGCTTATTGTTTCGAGATGATTATTATTATCCTTGGATTATTTGGATAGGAATGATGGTGAGCGTGAATTTGCATTAGTGGAAAGAGAGAATTTTACGAAGAATTAGATGATAGAACATTCAGGAGAGATTTCGTTTATCAAAATCTACCGTGTCATTTCTGCTGTAACAAATGGATCACTTGGAATAACCCACAAACAGAAACGGGCTGCTTATATTAAAGGTAAAGATAAAGGTATCCCTGTCACACGCCATGAAGGCACTTGAGGGCAAGGAGGTAGAGTCACATGCTTTCCATGACTTTGGCACTGGAATAAGATGGTGTTTACTAGTACGATATTTTCAGCAGTAGAATTTTAAGAGGCAACACTCGAGTATCTCTTTTCCTACGTCATAGGCTGAATGAGATGTTAATGGATAGATCTTACTGTTAGGATATTGCACAGTTCCCTGGTACAATTGGGGCACTGGTTTGCACACACATTTATACTAATCTTCTTAATTATTTTTAATTATGAACATTCCATCCCTTTTTTAATACCTTCGTTCTTTCTTTATTTCTTTCTTTATCTCAGTTTAACCTCTCCCTTTTGGGTTCATTTATACGACCCACGCCACACGGGCCTTACAGGACCGCGACCTGTCGGGAGAGGAATTAATCTATTAGATCACATACATACTTTTTTGACCACACAAGGACATGGAGAGTCTTCCCGGATGAGGGATCAGCTCAATGCCAGGGCCACCTCCGATACAACACAAACATTTAAGACATTACACAGCAATCACTCACACATATAAAAGGATTAAGGGAAGGATCGCCGTCCATGGCCAGACTTTAAAGAGGTACAATCCCGGTATTTGTCCGGAAATAAATGAGGAAACCATGAAAAACCTCAGTTAGGATTGCCGGCCCTTGGGATCGAACCCTGGACCTCCCGGATGCAAGCCAGCCCTCTATCACGCCGCTAGCCCGCTCGGTTCTTTTTAATACAAGACATTTAAATCTAGTAAATTTATTAAATCTATCAATAATTCAGATTCGTATTGGGATATAATAATTTAACCTAGGCCTATCACATAGACACCAGATTCCCAAAACAAAAAACGGGACACTTATTAAAGTTGACATGAATCAACATTTTATCTAAAGATTTATTATTGCTTGTGTTTATATGTCGGTAGCGATAAGGTCCAATTTTATTTAACTGATTTTAAAGTAATAAATACTACACTGTTTACAGTAACAAGGCTATAAGTCCGGTAATTATAAATATTACAGTAGCATGGAAACTAGGTTTAAGTCATTGTTAACCTTTTTTATATTGCAACTAGTCTGGATTAATTAGGTTAACTTATCTGTTTAAAAATACTTCAGGTTAATTGGGCCTCGTATTATATTCATGTCACTGTATTCTGAACTTGTTTCATAACAAATTTTTTTTGCCTCATATTATCTTTTAACTATTTTAACATTCTCCATGAAGATGAACTGTACAATCAGCATCATATTTCTTTGATGAGTGAATTTACTGTAGAAGTGTTGGCCTTTCCTTCAGGAAACTATAGAAGTCCATGCAAGACATTTTTATTTTGAGTTTAACATGGTCTTTATTGAACTCTTTACGATGATATCTGAAGGAAACATAATAGAATTAATCAATGTTTTACGTGATTATTAAATAAAATAAAAGAAAAAGAAATATTTCAACAATAATTTAGGGAAACGGGACGCCATTAAAAAAAAACAGAACATTTGGCGTCCCGAGGATACTTTTCTCGGGACAGGGAACAAGAAGCTGAAAAAAGGAACAACGTTAAAAACGGGACGTCTGGTCACCCTAACATATCAACACTGAAAAATAACGAAATGTGACCCGGAAACAACAGCTCAAAAAGGCAAACAAATGTAACACGAAAATATAGGGTAAGTTCGTTTCGATGTACAGCTCATCCATTTTGTCAAGACACTCGCGATGTGCAGTACGGGAACAACGTTTCTGTAGACGGGGTAGGAGTAAAAGGGAAGGTCGGGCGTGTGTCTACCGAGTTCAAGGCAAAGAGTAATCCATTCCCCTATAATTCGTAAGTAAACTCATCCGATCTCGTGCGCAGCTGTATATAGGAAGAGTGGGGGAGTGTCTTGACAAAATGCATGAGCTGTAGAACGGAGTAAGCGTAGTCATTTTTAGACATTGACTATCATCTTTGCAGAGATATAGACCTTTCTCTTCGTCACTTTGTAGAAACAGTATAAACTTATCACAACAAACTTTACCCTGGTTAAATGAGGTGACAATTAACCATGTGTAATAGGGTGATTATGAATGATTCACAGAAATTACCTTTTATCCATGGTTACTATGTTTTTAACCGAGGTTGATGTACATCGCCAAGCATCTATTCGTCATCTTCGGTGAGCTAGCGGCTACCGTTGGGTTTCAGATTCGCGGATTCAGCCCTGACCGAGGCCGACAGCTTTTAACGTAGCATACTTCATTCCGTTCATTAGACAAACTTAAATCTTTCAGCAAATTGTATTTATTTATCCTAATTATTGTGTACTTGTAACACTCAATCACAGGGCTTTTCTCAAATCGCTGTCTTTTTTTTTTTTTTTTCCAGTAACAATTATCTTTAAAGAAAATGGAATTCAATTCTTGGTAAATTCAGTAATATTTATGACGAAAATAGTGGCTGTGGAGCCTAATTCCTCGAGTTTTTGAATGTATTTGCTCTCTTATTTCACTATTTCAGCATTGTCATATCATATAGCTGTCTTTAATAACCTATGTAGCTTAAAATATAGTTAAACAAAGGTTAAGATACGTTTAATAGGCCTACAACAGAATCCCTTGTTTGGTAATGCATGCATATATTTGTTTAGAAAATGAAACTTTTCTCAGTCTAACATAGAAACTTCAAGTTCTGCTGCAATTAATAATTGCTGTAATATATTTTGAACAATACATTCGATTGATCTTGCTCAGGACAGGAACCTATGGCGGGCTTATGTGAGGGCTGCAATGAACCTCCGGATTCCTTAAAAGGCAGTGAGTAAGTAAGTATACATTCATTTCATGTTATCGAGCAAAGAAGTATTCAAAATTAAAATTTTACACAGTGATGACCAGACAGCGGATTTTCTGTCCCTAAACAACGACAAGACGTCATGTTCTTTGGCGTACGGGGGGGGGGGGTTGCATAGCAATGAGTTGAATGACCTCCCTGCAACTGACGCACAGTACGATTATTTAGTCCTGACAGTCGCCGGCGATTTGAGCCTGGGTCAGGCGAGTCCATTTAGTTACGCCAAGGGATATTTGGGTTAGTCACACGCTTGCCTTCGGAGCGATCGGATGTCATGCGTGCGGTAAAGCGGTATGTTTCTAGTATAATTAAGCTGTATTGCATTCCTTTACCGACCGTTCGCCCTTATCTCTATTCCGGAGCTCTCCCTACTACTCCTATTACTTCTCCTCTTTCGCGCCGCCGAGCTGTCAGGACTAAACAATATAATCGGTCTGTACACCTAACGTTCAGTATCGGGACCGAAAATCCGCTGTCTGCTGATGACTGTGTCAATATTGATGTACGTATTATTGAGAGAACAAAATAAATAGAGCTTAAGAGAAATGTATATTTTTTTATGAAAATACATAAGAAACATTAGGGTTATAAAACAGTTCGAAATCTTACACAGTAGAAAAAATTTCAAACTGAAAAAATAACATGAACGTATGTTGAGGATGGAACCTCAAGGGTGTTGCAGATAGAGGATACAGAAACGTGGGTTATCCAATGAGGAGAAAGAAGATGATTCATGATACGTATAATTGGAACTGTTCTTTAGTTCACATTGAAGAAGAATAATATTGTGGAGAAAAATTAGATTGATGGTGATGTAGTCGACAAAACCTCTACGTATTCATTCCTCAATATTCGCCAGTTTTTGAGGTGCAAAAGAACAAAAATGCAAAAACTCTCTATTCCTACGCCTCATCAGTGGGTGAGCAGGTGCAAGGCTTTCTCTCATATTATTAAATTGCTTCCATTTCTTGAAATCGACAACCCATCGACAGACATATCGTATATTTTATTATATTTTAGTTCTATTTACTGTATTTATATAGTCATTTTATAGCTCACATCGTATATTTAATTTTTCAAACACAATGCTGAGAAAGGCGTTTGAAAGTGTACAAGTTACTAATAAACCTAATATACATCAGTTGTTTGACAGACCACCACCACCACCACCACCCACCACCACCACCACCACCACCACCACTCCGTCCCGTTCCATCCACATCTGCTGATTGATGCACAATAAGTGACACGTTTTCTAAGAGCTGTGGAACAACTTGTTGCAAATGTTGTAAATCTTCCCACCGATCCGTGGTGGCAGGAGGTAAGTGCAAAGTAGGCCTATGATTACAATCGAAGTGTAGTTCCCGACTTAACGGGCTTGTACTGACTCAGGATTATTTCGGAGACGACAGATACCTAGTCGAAAAAAGAAAATTACACTTCGACCCCTCCATGCTCCTTTACTTCGAGCACAACTTTTTAAATCACCCGGTGTAGAACGCACAATGGGTCAAGGTAAGCCTAAATGCAACGATCAGTCCAGGATCTGGCTCTGGAAAAGCCAAGCCAAGCCGACACCGTCGTCATAATTGTCATTAAGTTTCGTATATTGAAACTTTCAGTCTCTTTCAAAATTTAAATGCAATATAAATTGCAACGATTATCTAAAATATAAAAAGTGCATAACAATGTTTTCTTCTCATATGATCAGTTTTTTTAAAATTGGAACTGATAATGCAGTAAAGTATCATCACTTCATGACCACATCTTGTCGTTGATTGAATTCTCTTTCACGACTATGTGTTATAAGTCTCATTTTTCTTAATTACAAATTAATTTTTTTATCTTTGCTCCCAATACGGTCTCGTCGTTAGCCTCTGTCTATCTGGAATTTTAACCAAACACGAGACATACACACAGTTGCATTCAAGTGACTTCGGAATTAAACTTTTATTGACGAACATAATAAAATTGCGAACTTTTGACGTCAATAATGACCAATTCTTAAAACGAATGATGGTGGTTGCAATAGTGATGGTCTCGATAATTGTAATTATAGTACAGGTGATGATGACGTTGGTGATTATGATAATGGTGGTGTGATAGAAGTGAAGAAGCGGCCTGCGTAGTTCGGAGATAATGAACTAGACTTATGATCTAAAGTTGTGTTTGGGCTTAGATTCCAATCATCCTTTGACTGTTTACTCAGCTGAGTTTTTCCCGAGGTTTTCCCAAACTATAAGGGAAAAGTCAGCAAATCTCATGGTGAATCCTCAGTCTCATATTGCAGTCACCTGATAACTCTGCATTTAGTACAGTCGATTAAGAAAATAGGAACGACGATTAATTTAGGTTGGATGAGGCCTAAGTGATTCTTAACTTCTGCATTTCCTGCATCTTAAGTCGAAAGCACGCGAATGCGAACTGGAGAAAAAATGAATGCTCAGACCATTCAGACCGAATTAATCAGCAAGGAATTTCATTAGGTCCTGTTGTGGGTGTAGCTGCGAGGCGGAAACGAGGGCATGTGAATTATTTATGTATTGCAATAGCATTTTCTTTCCTTATTTTTTGTAAACAAGATTTCCAGAAGGTTGTGTCACACATTTTTAAGGCACAGCGAGAAGCTGAAGGCCAATAAACAGAGGTGATTGTACTGAAACTACGAGACCTCCGGAGGCAGTGAATAGAAATGCCTTATTTTGACAGAATTTAGTACAAAAGTAACAAAGAACATGTGTTTTTCTGGATATATGACATAGGGAATTTAATATTGCCATAAGAAACCTAGGTATGAAAACAGTGACCAGTGGGTCATGTTTAGAAATCAGCAGGATTTGACAATTCGTAAAACAAGAGAACATCATTGACGATTGCTGTGTCAAAGCCTGATGTCCTATACACAGAAAAATTCACGATATAGGTGTCCAACACTATGCCTATCCAAATAAAGAATGTTTTCCTTTTAATGAAGTTTTTATATTTTTACAAAAGACGTTTGAATTATAAGGCTACTTCTTTACTAAGCAAATGTGCAGAAACGTTCGAATTTTCAAAAAAATGTAACTATGCTATAATCTTTATTTTACAATTCAGTACTTCAAGTAAAATAAAATGATGAACAAAACCGTAGAAGTCTTGTGAATTCTAAGCACTGAGCTCTGCCAGGTTGAAGCAATGATGAGAGTTCAGGTCTGGCATGTTCGTAAAGTACGGTAATGTGAAAATACACACTGTATTTAATTATTGAGTAGAAAGATGCCACTTGTAATTTTGTGTAGTTACAAGCAGTGATAACTAACTCCTCAGAAGTATGTCTTTGTGTGTAGATTTACCGATTCTCGGACTTTAATAATGACATACTGTATGCTGTAATTTGGAGGAAAAATGCTAGGAACCGAAAAATTGTAACTTTTTCTTAGGCAATCGTCTTATTTTTTAACTATTCATATTAATTACTCCATCATCATCCCTTTTCTGGTTTTTCAGGTCACTCTACAAGCGGCCTCCTGGAACTACTGGCTCTCGACCGGCCTCTGTGGAATGTAGTTAAGCGACGTTGGATGGCTTCTGCAGCGAGCACCCGAGGCGGACCTACTCGGGGGAGGAGTTTCGCCTCAGACCAACACACAGTGTGCAATTTTCCCAATCTAGGTGGACAAAAATAAAATTTCGACTCGTTTAGTTTGGCATAGATGAATATGAATTCATGTTCTTTAATGTTTGGAGAATGTTGTGACGAATAGCTTTTACTGTTTTATCAGGAGCAAGCTATTTTTAGAAGGGTGGGAACACTGAGTTCTTCCTTGCATTTCTCGCTCCGGTTCAGTCGTAGGCAAAGTAGCTTACTGTGTGGGCAGAAAAGTGCCAGCTGATAATTATTATTTGTATTCTGAGACATGGAATCTATTCAGATAGGTATGTTCTTACTAATGATACTTCAATTTTTAGTTTGTAGATTATTATTCTTCTTAAAATAGGGTTTAAATATTACAATTGAAAAAATATATTTTTTTCAAGTTCTCCAAATATAATTGGAGTTTTAGTATCTCCGGTCACGTCCGGTTACGACAATTCTTTTAGCATTTAATAAAACAACATTTAGGGTGTTGAACCCTTGTTTCAAAGTTTGCGCGTTCTTGCGCATTTATCAGCAATTAATTGTTTTCAGTGGCGGCGCACATGGTAACGAGGCGGCAACTATTCCATGTTTGGCTAAGCAGTAAAGAATCACGAAATGAGGAAATTTTTAATCACTATGTGAGTGTTTTAGGCCTACAAAATTGTTCACATGACATTGAAATTCAGATTAAAAATACATTGGACACATTTTTATCCAACCTCAACAAACGATGGACAAATCCGTATGTAACGAAAGGAAAAAAGTAATACAAGAAAAATTCAGAACTGATATGGGTCCCATAGTTGACAAACCTCAACCAGGTAATGGCACCAGTAAAGATGGTAATACTGCAAGAAGATTCTTCAGAAATTCAAAACAAAGTAGTGATACTACTGGAATTAATGAAAAACTTATACGACGATTCTATGTGATTTTGGAAACAATAGCAAGTGGTTACGATATAAATTTAGAAGCATTCAGATTATACACAGCAGAAACAAAAACACTCTATATGGAATTATATCCCTGATATTTCATGCCGGTAACAGTTCACAAAATTTTAGTTCACAGCACAGAAATAATAAAATCTTGCATATTACCCATTGGACAACTTTCTGAAGAGGCACAAGAAGCAAGGAACAAAGATTTGAGAAAGTTTAGGGAAGGACATACCAGAAAGAAGTCAAGAATAGTTACAAATCAAGATCTTTTATCAATGTTGCTGGTGTCATCTGATCCCCTCATTTCTTCATTAAGAAAACTGCCCGTGAAGAAAAGTGGGAGCTTATCACCCACCACAAGTGATTAATCTGCTACTGCCCAGTCCACCTGTAAGCAGCTCGGCAACATCAGAAGCATCTGGCGATATTTCCAGTGAAACGGATAGTGAATAAAGCACGCCTGTAAATTAGCCTATATTTTTATTAGTGTTATAATTTTTATTCTAGACAAATAACAGCAGATCTATTGTCTCAGTTATATATACACTCTTCATTACGGCATAAAATAATATGACCGATTTAAAACAAATCTTTTGTTTAAAGAAATTGTTGTAAATTCAAATCATTTCGCACATTTGTGTTATAAAGTGTATTATTTATTTTGCCATATCACTTTGAGTGAATTAAAACTTAGATAATTCACTACAAGACATTATGAAACTGAGAATAATGTTATAATATGTAAATTAACTTTCAGTTAAATATTTAATTCAAATATTAATGTTCCTGTCATTGGGTCAAAATAAATAAATTAATTAAAATGAATTATTTCTTTAAATGAAGTGGTTCAAAATATATTCTGTCCTGTTACAATACTTAAAATATTTAAATATTTAATACACATATTAATTTTCATTAGGCCTACAATGTGTCCTGTGGAAAAGAAAATAATATTTTCACTCTTATTTAAGGAATTTTTAAATATCATTTTCCCATTAAACACTAAATTCTACATTGGACAAATATTTCATACCAAGAACTTATTTTCAGTGTAATATGTTCATTAAAAACAAATATATCGTTCCCACCCTTATGTGAAAGGGTTGATTTAATCACCCGATTTAAATCAAAATTGAAACAAATCTTTCTGTGGATGATATAAACTTGAATATAAAGTTTCATCGAAATCTGACCAAAGGAAAGTGAGAAATTAATTTTGTCCAGCTAGATTGGGAATATTGCACACTGTGGGACAGGGGGGCCTTGGGGGAAGTTACCGAAGCAGGAATGGTATATGGATTTCTGTTGGCTGTAGGGACCGGTCGTTAAGGAGTAATGTGGTTGGGTTGGTGCGCGTAGGGGATCTATGGCACGCAACTCATTCCATATCGAGGATTAGCGCAATAGATCTCAACAGGTCGCAGTGCTGGGCCATCCGTGCCCCCCTCACTTAAATTCCATTCCATTCCATTTCATAAGTACGTAGGTTAGTTTCACTATTGAATGAATAGACAGAGGATAGTTTTCCTCAAATACATATTTTTAAACATGGTACATTTCGTTTAATTGAATGCAAATTATAAAGACTATTTTGCAAGCAATGTACCAATTCACAAATGGAATGTAAGAATCCGTTGGATATTAAATAATCACAGCCATTCAGAAATGCAATATTGTTGATTACATGTTGCTACTTTTGTTTTGTCACTGATGATTCACAAATGGTGTCACAAGTCAATGAGGAATATCATAACCTAATTATCAGTAAACTCAGAAATATTCAATAAATATCAATTTTCTCATCAACAATAAATTTACTTTTGAAAGTAAATACGGAATGTCTCTTCCATAATTACAAGAATTAAATTTATATCTTTTTAAAGGGGTTCAATACACAGAAATACATCCATTTTTAGTTGATGAATGTAAAGGAGAGAAAAAGAGCTGCAGTGAGTTTTACCACGCGCTTCTGGATGCAGTACATTTTGAGATACGACGAAGATGGGCATTGTAACGCGTCGCCATTTGATCAGGCTCCACACTGCTTTTGAAATCCAAGCCCATGCAACAGCAGTTTATAAATCAACTAATACTGACGTTAGTGAATTACCATGATTCCACACGAAATATTCGTCCTTCTCAGTTTCAGCCAGGACGAACTAAACTTAATGAAAATAATTTGGTAGTCTAAAATATTCCTCTTATTTTATTTTTCTTTATCCTATTATACAGGTTTTTAAAAAGGGTCTAATATTTTGAGGGGCGATAGTACGCATCACAACAGGGGAAAAAAGTCCAATAAATGCACTCGTAAGTCCTAAAATTAATAATTTTCACGAAAAACGTAATTTAAATTCGTGTGTTGGCGTCAGGTTAATAGGACCATACGTTCTATTCCGTAGATTAACTGGTTCTCAGTATCGGCGTTTCTTAGCAAACCAATTGCCCGTCTTGCTTGAGGAAATGTAATACCATCAGAGACCACAAATGTGGTTTATGTATGACGGAGCACCAGCCCATTTCAATAACAGTCAGATGACATCGAACACGGGTGTATAATCTTTGATGGATTGGCCGGAGAGGTCCTGTGCCATGGTCTGCTCGTTCCCCAGATCTTCATCCCTTGGGCTTTTGGTATGGGGACACTTAAGGCCTTAGTGTATGCAGCACCCATTGAAGACGTTCAAACTATACAGAAGCGTGTCAGCACATCAGAGACCAACCAGGGATATTTGAAAGGTTGCGTTGTTCCCTAAGACGTCGAGCAATAATACGAAGTTACATCGAGCATCTACTATAAACAAATAAATTGTAATGTATCGGAAGATATTGATTTCACGACACATGTTTATTAGACTTCTTTTACTTCTTTGATGAGTTCCACCGCCTCTAAAATATTATACCTTTATTTAACACCCTGTAAAGAGTCTAGTTGTTTATGAATTCTTACTTGCTTACTTACTTATGGCTTTTTAGGAACCCGGAGGTTCATTGCACCTCATTCCGAGGCTTATTGCTTGGTTTCGTAAGAAGCTGTCTTTTACGGTGATGGGCTGTTAGCCCTTCGCCCAACCTCCAAGCTGGAGTACTACCCCTTATCGGCTGTCCACGACTGCTTATCCAATATATTCGCAGCTACCCTCCATATCTGGAGGCAGTCTCCCCTATCCGCAATCTGAGGACGCGCCATGCCGTGGTGATAGGGACCCACAATATATGGTGTTTATGAATTCTAGTGCTTTTTATTTCAAAATCTTCAACGTTAATCTGAACTGGTTACTTTACGAGTAACATCATTTTTGTGTTTCGGTCTCCTTCAAATTTCATTGCGTTAATATAATTTTCCATAGTTTCGGTGTTTCTGGTATTCATATGAAGTTATAGTAGGTAAAGCTAGGAGCTCTAGTGATATTTGTAAATAAATATTTTCATTCTTTTTTTACGAATGTGAATGAAATATGAGTCGATGTATGTAAATAGTATGCGTTATTATCTCTATTTCATTGCTGGTAATTAATTATTCTGTTTGCGAAAGAGTGTTATCAAATATCACGTGAGGTTTTATTTCCTTTGGAAACGCCCGTGAATTTACCGACAAAGTAAAAACCTACGATGATAATAATCATCACATACCTTCATGGTTTGGCCTTTGAGCGTGAGGATTTTGAAATAAAGAACAATAGAAATTCATAAGCAGCGAGACTCCCTTTCATGTGGTCAGAACAGCGCAAGGCACTCGCGAGGCAGCCAACACAACACAAGAGAAACACAACCATTCATAAAGGATGGGCACCCCATTTCCACTACCCTGCCGATTTTCGATTCCGACTACGCTAGATTTGTAGCTGGAAGCGATAGTATGAAGTTGATGCATAACTATGTAGTGCTTTTTGTAAAATTAATATTATTTATTTTATATAAACAAAATAAAAAACCAATGAATAATATATGTAACCCGTTGCGCGAAAAGGGACCTAAAGTCCTGAAAGGAAATTTTACAGGAGAACAAAATAACGAATTTGCGGTGTAAAAACTGCATTTCTATGTTTTGACATCTTGCGCTACCTGTAGGCATTTTACATACTAAACTAGGACGTAGTTTTAAACCTAAATCTTTCTTATAGTTGCTAAGTAAACAAGTGAAAACTTTAATTTGCATTTTTCTCGAAAAGTACATAATGTAATATCAACATTCAACAAGTAATATATTAAAAACTATAGCACCTAGAACCATGATTTTTTTAAATGCTCAGTTATTTCATCCTCTTTTTGAAACAAAAAAAAAAAATGAAAAAATGTGACTTTAGGTCCCATTTCCTGCAACTAGTCACATATTCTCCTGCATCGTTAATAACTGACTCCCAGTGTTCTGAAAGTTTTTCGATTCCACACCTGAAGGAATCTGGTGGTCTGGAGTTGAAATGTTAAATGTTATGTTTTATTTAACGACGCTCGCAACTGCCGGGGTCATTTAAGCGTCACCGATGTGCCGGAATTTTGTCCCGCAGGAGTTCTTTTACATGCCAGTAAATCTACTAACACGAGCCTGTCATATTTAAGTACATTTAAATCCCAATGATATGGCCCGGGATCGAACCCGCAGTCTCGGGCATAGAAGGCCAGCGCTATACCAACTCCGCCAACCACACCGACTGGAGTTTAATAAACCGTCAATTCAATCTTGAAGAGCAGCTTCGTTATTAAAGAAGTTTTCTCTGAGATTGTTGGATTGAGAGCGAAATACATTAAAATTTGATGGAGTAAGATAAGAGGAATAGGATAAACATGGAATAACCCCCACGGAGCTTTTATATAAGAGCTTTTGTAACGTTATCAATGTGAGTTATCATACTGCAAAATCCACTTTCCCGGTTGTTTTTCTTGAATTGTGGCCTCAAGACTTCTGAGTTGTTGGCAATAAATCTCAGCAGCGGTGGTTACATTCTCGGAAGCAATTCGTGATATAAGACGCTCTCTTTGTCCCAATAGATGCAGAACATTAGCTTACGTGGATAGACATCGTCTTTTGTACAAGAAGTTGCTATTTTATTAGGGCTCAGCCATTCCTTTCTGTCCTTTATGAACATGTAAAGGCACCATTTTTCGTCTCCAGTAACATCTAGGAAAATAACGATCGATGTTGTTGATGAGCTAAACTGTGGCGAGCAAGCAAAAAACTACAAATGACAACACGTTAATTTATTATTGTGATGTACCGAAGTACGTATGATATTTTCGTGCAGGAATTCTGCACTACCATATGATGAAGGATGGGTGGAAAGGAGAAAAATTCTCTTCGGCACCGGGACTCGAATCCAGGTTTTCAGCTCTACATGCTAACGCTTTAACCATTAAGCCACACCGGATTCCAGTTCCGATGCCGGATTGAATCCTCTCAGTTCAAGTTCCACCACGGGAAACTAAGAGGTGGAACTTAAACTGAGAGGATTCAATCCGGCATCGGAACCGGAATCTGGTGTGGCTTAGTGGGAAAAGCACGTAGAGCTGAAAACCAGGGTTAGAGTCCCGGTGCCAGAGAGAATTTTTCTCCGCTCTACCCATCCTTCATCATACGTTAATTTATGTTGTTTTCGCTTAAAACATACAGTACCCACATACCCGAATTTTTAACTTTGCCCATGGACTGCAATGGTTGATTGGTCACAATTCTTCATATTAGCCAATTCCCGAGTTGATTGGCGTAGATAATGTATATCAAAGTGTTTAAAGGTTTTAACAAAATCATATGGCGTTCCCGAACGTGGAGAATAATTCATGTTAAAATGGCCCTGTTTGTAACTAAGAAAACATTTTCGTGCTGTACTTTACACGATGGCGTTCTAGCTGCCTCCGATGCTTTTGCTCCTCGGTTAAACCCAAACAGGGTATGTCGAAAATGTTCGTGTTTTATACTTGACATTTCATTTTCTTTAGCCCATAATTAAAATAAATTTTCTTAAAAATTTTAAATTTCAAGAAATATTCAGAAACGTAATGCTATTAAAATAACAAATCCCAAACAAATTTCTTACAAAACCCTATTACCAGGAATAACAAAACCCTACGAACAGATGCATCAACCATTCCCACAGGCAAGGTCCACACGAAAAGATCCAAATATATAAAAGGTCCATACAGGAAAGTCCAGATACATATTCGTTTATGACATTTAGTCCATAAACCTAAAGTCCAAAAGTAGAAATGTCCAAATTTAAAATGTCCAATAGAAAAAAAAGAAAAGACCAAAGTGCAAAAAAAGTCCAAAATGCAAAATGGGCCATTATACAAAAATATTTAAAAAGGGAGCAAACGTATGAAAGCAATACCATGAGAAAAAACTCTAGACGGGAATGTTTCCAAGGTGACACACAAGTGATTAACTCACGAAAGCAACGTTTTTGTTGTTACGGAAATGAAAGACTTCGAAAATTTAGTACTTATTGTTAGTAGTAAATCTCAATGATATGTAATTTTGAAGAAGAAATTATAGAGTTCGTCCAATATGTGGATACTAAATACATCAATAGTAGGCCAGCAAGAGGAAGGAGGAGGGCTGTTCTCCCTAAGTTCCCACCTGAAATGTGGGATGTTTATGAATTACTGTTAAATAGTCGCTATGGAGGGATTCCTATCTCAGTTTCAAAGATTAGTTATCTCTCACTATGTAAATATATGGCGATTTATAGAACATTTGAAACAACAGCAGAATGAAAAGGAAGTATTAGTGACACAATTATTAGGTGGACATGAAAATATTAAACAACCACTGAACAGAAAATACCTTCACAATCAACAAGTGAAAAATCTTGTAACCAGATACCAGTAATTCAAAGACGAGAATGATATACCTCGCTACTTAAGAGCAATTTATTTCCACCCACAACCTGAAGATGATGATCATCAAGGTAAACCTTAATCTATTTCTTCAGTGCCTTGTTGTAACAATTCTGAATAAATTAACTGAACTAATTTAAATACAGTTACCGTAACACTTTTTTAATCACTATTCATTAGTAATATATTTTTAGTAAGTCTGGACATTGTATACAACTTCGTTCCAAGTGAACATTTTATGCATTGGATCATATTAAATTAAGGATTAGACCTTTTCACATCTGATCCATGACCAGTTTGGACATTTTAATTTTGGACTTTATATAATTTGGAATTTCCTGAGCTTGAACATTTTACATAAATGGACGTTACCACATTATGGACATTTTTGGAATAAGTACATTTCAGTATTGGACCATGTATCTGCTAACCGCATCATCTTGTTACTATAAAATAGAATGATGTCAAATAAAATGGCAGGAGGAAATTTTTTGACCTTCCTTCCCGTTTCAGTTGAGATAACGCTCTCATGACTTAGTAATGAGCAGTCATTTGTGCTCACATTGCATACTAACAACAGTAATTTTCGATAGATAGTAATATACAATGTATTATGTCCCACAAGAATTTCCCCTGATTTTGTTATTCATTAGTTAAAAGCAAAAATTGATCTTCTGTTTTATATTACAATATCGCAACTAACTGCGCATGAACGAACAAAATAAAAACTTCTTTCATTCTTGATCCTGCAATTGAAGGGTTCAGAGCCATAGTGGACCAAGCGCCATTTATTAAAAACGGAGAAAGCAAGGGTTAAAGTTAAGTGAATACCATAGTTTAATGAAGATTGACATACCATTTAGTTTTAATGTGTATAATTTATATTACTGTGCCGTTTATATTTCGGCACATCTTTCTTTTCCTTTCTATTTCTTTCAGATTTTTCTATCTTCATATTTTTCTCTGTTAGTTTTAATAATTCTAAGTCTTCATAGATGGCTCGTAGTTTTTTCTTTCTGATCTAGTTCTTCTTACTTCTCGTAGATGGCTTTTCTCTCTACTTTCTTTTTTTTATGCTCTGTTTCTGTTCCTATAACCGATGATGAGTTGAGCCCGGGGGGCCAGTAATTATTTGATCCGGGGAGAATTAATTATTTTATAATAGCGCTTGCTGATTGGTCAAGACGATGGCGTGATTTAGATTTGGTCTGTGAAGCGAGTTTCATCTCGATAGTAGCGTTAGTCTAGTGGTTGGGCTCATGTAGGTCAGACGCGTAACAGGGTACAAGCTTCTACGTAGGCCGGGGATCGAACTGGGTTCGATAAGTTTACCAGGAGTTGTATTGTACACCGTGTTGTGGGATCCTGTGAAGTATCGCAGAAGATATTAGTCCAGTGGAAGGACTCGCTAAGGTTGAGGTGTGCCGGCAAGTGAGAGTGTGGTTAAGAGTACGAGTTGCTACGTAGGCCGGGGATCGAACTGGGTTCTAAGTCTACCAGAAACTGTATAGTACTCGAAGTGTGGGAACCAGCGGGTAAATTGTAGAAGGTATTCGGGTGGAAGCTAGCGGCGAGTTTTGGGATGTACTTATTAGTTTGAGCTGCTATCATTTTCCTGACTGATTTTGCGTTCAGTCAACTCTAGTGAAATCCTGGTCGGTATTTGTATTCTTGGTGGATCGTTTCTCATGTTGTGCTATACCTAAAAGCCTGCCTCTATATATCATCAGTTCAGTGAGTTGGTTTGACTTCTGTTTAATCAAGTTTTTGTAGTAGAACGAATTTAAACAGTATGGAATCCACGACGAAGGCACCCATTGTTGTGTGACGTTTGAGGGGTGACCAATCTGTATGTAACGGGTATGTGTGTGCTGAGTGATGGTTATGTCAAGGCTGTTTGACAAGATGGATGCCAGCGTGGGTAAACAACTCCCTATGTAAGGTAATTAGCTGGATTTGGTCTACGCCACACTGTTAACAGGATATGTTATGTGCTACAAATTTATTTTGCATGTTCTAATAAATAGTTGTGTTTTATAGTGAGTGTGTTTTATCACTTGAATACCTCGACACCCAGATTACCATCCTGATCATAACTATTCATGGCAGGGTTAGTTTATTATTTAATTGTCTTGTTTGCCATCTAACAAGTTTAGACGATTAGATAAAGAGTGAGAGTGCCCGTGTGCGGTGCATTACTTGCTATATGTTTCCATTGAATTATGGTAATAACTTCATTTTAACCCTTGTTTTCTACGGTTTTAGTATATGGCGCTTGGCCCACTATGGTTTTGAACCCTTCAATTAATCCCTGATTATAATTAGATCCTGCCTCTTTATTATCACGGTCGTTGTCATCATCACCAGCAGCAACAGCATTGTCAATAGTGTGATCATCGTCATTTTAATTTTCTTGTTCTTTTATTTTATAAGATTTGGACCTTGTTACCATTTTAGCAAGATTTTCATTAAAAAATTTACAGAATTCAAGCGAAACTTATCTAAGCTCTATTTTAGGAAGATAAATAATTATGTTGACGCTAGAAATAGATTCGAGGGATGTTGGATTTGTGTAAACATGCGTAGCAGTAGTCAAACAATATAACTTCGGTGACTAAATATTGTACATCTAGTTGATGCGTGATTTCAGACAGAAATGTGAATTACGATGCCTTTAGAAATCGGCGACGGAGAGTTCCCAGTTCCCAGTAACACCAGGATAACCTTCTCTACAATAAAACTTTTTTTTTGACTATAACTTGGAAACTATAACATGTAGCAAATAATGTCAACTCCTCAATTATTTAAATGCCATTATAATGTCATTAGGGCGATGAGATGGCTTTGTGAACACACCACATCACACATGTTCTATATATGATGTGTATATGTATGTGCTGTATATATGATATGATATGATATGATATGATATGATATGATATGATATGATATGATATGATATGATATGATATGATATATGATACGACACGACACGACATAATATAATATAATATAATATAATATAATATAATATAATATAATATAATATAATATAATATAATATAATATAATATAATATAATTGATCCGAACAAATGTAACATTGTAAAATTCCTTTACAGAACGAAAAGCTACATTTTGTTCGGACAAAACTAAAGGACAAAACTAAAATTCTTTCAATTACTCATTATCATAATAAATTGTTGTCTTAAATTGACTGAACATTTTGGAAATTCAATCAATGGCTTTTCCAAAATATGCTGTAAAATGTTTCATATAAAACAATTTTCATCTCGAAAAGAAAGAAAATTGTGTTAAACTTTCTTGTTTGAAATATCTCAAGTAATAACCCACTGAAATTGATTACACTACTTAGACTCACCATTCATTCATTCATTCATTCATTCATTCATTCATTCATTCATTCATTCATTCATTCATTCAGTTTTCTACCCAAGGGCAGGTCTTTCACTGCAAATCCAGCTTTCTCCAGTCTTTCCTATTTTCTGCCTTCCTCTTTGTTTCCGCATATGATCCATATTTCTTAATGTCGCCTACCATCTGATTTCTTCTTCTGCCCCGAACTCTTCTCCCATTCACCATTCCTTCCAGTGCATCCTTCAGTAGGCAGTTTCTTCTCAGCCAGTGCCCCAACCAATTCCTTTTCCTCTAAGCATCAACCCCTCTTCACCCACTCTTTCCAACACAACTTCATTTCTGATTCTGTCTGTCCACTCACACGTTTCATTCTTCTCCATATTCACATTCCAAATGCTTCTATTCGTTTTCTTCACTTGAATGATAAAGTCCATGTTTCTGCCCCATACAATGCCACACGCCCCACATTTGGAAGTTTACCTTCTTTATTTTTCTTCCTATGACCGTGGTCTTCATCATGTTTGCATTTATCTTCATTCCATACTGCTCACAGCTGTCATGTGAACTCCAGTAGCATATTCCTTAGTATCATCTCCTCATCTGCTAACAACGCCACATCGTCAGAAAATCTTATGCACTTTATTCTTCTTTCTCCTACTATCACTCCTCTCATGTTCTGAAAACAGTTTTTTACTAAATCCTCCAAGTAGATATTGAACATGATATGTGATAAAGGGCATCCTTCACGTACTCCTCCCCCTACTTCACTTTCTTCTGACATTTCTTCTCCTATCCTGACCTTCGCTCGTTTCATAAAAAATTATTGAACAGCCTTCTCTCTTTCCAATCCACGCCAATTTTCTTTAGGATCCCCATCAGTTTCTACCAATCCATTCTGTGAAAAACCTTTTCTAAGTCCACAAAAATACTACATACACTTCTTTATTCTTCTCTAGGTATCTCTCGCCGATTGTTCGTAGCAGTCCAATTGCATATCTGGTACCTTTTCCCTTCCTGAAGCCAAAATGTTTTTCTTCCAACTGTCCTTCCATCTTAGAATATAAACGTAAATTCAGTATTCGCAGGACAATCTTCGCCGAGTGTGTTATCAGGCTGATAGTCCTGAGCTCGTTACATTTCTTGGCATTATTTTTCTTCGGAATTGGCAGCAGTACTGCCTCCGTAAAATCTTCAGGCCATTCGCCTTTCTCATATATTTCGTTGCACAATGATAGAATTTTCTTTTTCTCTTCACCGAAGCATTTCATTAATTCAATGGGGATTCCATTAACTCCTGTTGCTTTTCCATTCTTCATTTCATTAAGCGCTAGTTCAACTTCTTCCCTTAAAATAGAAAATCCTTTTTCGTCTTCTGATACGGTTGCTTCATCTTCTATAGCTAAGTCATCTGGACGATTCTCAGCCTCACATAACTGTTCTACATATTTCGTCCATCTGTTTTGTGTTTCTTGTTTGTCTGTTATTTCACTTCCGATGTCGTCCTCTGGCAACCACATGGATTTGCTTTTCTTATTTGTGAAGTCCAAACATTTTACTTCGCGGTACATTAAATCATATCTTCCTTTTCTCTCTAGATTCTCTATTTCTTTATATTTTTCTTCCATCCAGTCTTCCTTCGCCTTATCAGTTTGTGTTCTTAGTTCGTTGTTAAGTTTCCTGTAGTTTCTTCTACCGTTTTCTATGTTGATGTTTTTCCATTTTCTCCTTTCGTCAATCTTCTCCGACGTTTTCCCTGTGACCCAAGGTGTCTTAATGCTCACACCTTCTCAGTACGCTATTGTTTCTTCTTCTGTTGTCTGTACAGCTTTGAAGATGAGTTCAGTACTCGTTACTATTCCCAGGTGTGGATTCTAATTTAGTGCTTGTGCGTGTGTTTGTTTGTGTGTGTGTTTTTTGCGTGTGTATTTTTTGTGTGTGTTTTTTGTTTGTGTGTGTGTGTGTGTTTTTATGGATTGGTTTTGGTAGTTGCTACGAAAGTGAAAGATTATTTTCACAGAAACAAGGGCAGTATGTTTATGTATGTGTGTATACGTTCTTTAGCTTCCACGGTATTTTGTTTCTGTCCCAGTTATTTGGAATTTTCTTAGTAATCTGGTATATAAGTTATTGAAAAATTCTAATTGTAAGTGTTTTTAATTAAATAATACGTTTAATGTGTCGAATTGCTTTTTACTTTTTTCTCATCACACTTTATTACATAAAATATATCATAAATACCTGTCTCTGAAACTATTTGATAAAAAGGTTGTGGTTTGGTGTGTGTTGTTACCGATTTTTTGTTAAATATTTGCGGCATTGTTGAAGACTGTAAAAGATTGATTTGATTTTGAATTTTCAAGACAAGCTTAGTATTCTGTGTTTTTGAAAATGTAAGTTTTTTCTAGTGTTTATTTTATCGTTGATTTCTCGGAAGTTAAAAATTCGCAACATAATGTTACCTTTTTTCTCGGAAACTATGGTAGCTAGAAGCATAACATTTTTACAGCTCATCTACAATATCACATTGATTGCTGAGCTCTAGTTTCACGTTGCTTGGGTAGAAACTTTGTTGCGCATGAATATTAATGTAATTTTATTCTTCTTGAGTAATCGGTTACAGAGAAAATCATAATTTAGTATTTTTACAAACTACACTTACTAAACAAGAGCTCGGCACTTTTAAGGTAATAAAGAATCAACAATAAAATTTTCACAGAGATATCTATAATACTTTCTGAGATAAAGGTAATTAAATACGATTAATTTAACATTAGCAATGTAGGGTCCCGATCTCACCATTTTTGTCTTAAGAAGTAGTCTTGAGCCATGCTTCACATGGTATCAAGTATCGATATTTGTGCTTGTAATGTAAAAATCCTCATAACAATGGAGTACGGTAAATGGACCAATCATAATGACCCTAGTGATCATGATGTTGGTAGTCAAGGTAGTGGTAATATTAGTAGAAGTGATGGTGTTGGTAGTGGTAGTGGTAGTAGTGCTAGTAGAAGTGGTAGTGGAGGTAGTACTGGTAAAACCGCTATGGTCGTTGGTGCTAGCAGAAGTGGTAGTAGTGGTAGTGCTGGTAGAACCGCTACAGTGGTTGGTGCTAGTAGAAGTGGTAGTAGTAGTAGCGGTAGAGTTGGTAATGTAGTACAATTGGTAGTGTTGATAGTGGTAGTGGTGGTGATGGTAGTGGAAGTGGTAGGGGTGGTATTGGTAGTAGAAGTGGTAATGCTGGTAGAAATGGTAATGCTGGTAGAAGTGGTAGTGTTATTAGAGGTGGTAGTGTTAGTAGCAGTGGTAGTGCTAGTAGAAGAGGTAGTGCTGATAGAAGTGGTAGTGCTAGTAGAAGTGGTAGTGCTAGTAGAAGTGGTACTGCTAGTAGAAGTGGTAGTGCTAATAGAATGGTAGTGCAAGTAGAAGTGGTACTGCTAGTAGAAGTGGCAGTGCTAGTAGAATGGTAGTGCTAGTAGAAGTGGTAGTGCTAGTGATAGTGGTAGTAATGCTAGTAGAAGTGATAGTGTTGGTGGTAGTGGTAGTGTTGGTGGTAATGGTGGTGGTAGTGATAGTAGAAGTGGTAGTGGTGGTAGTGCGAGTGGAATTGGTGGTAATGCTAGTAGAAGTAGTAGTGCTAGTAGAAGTGGTAGTGCTTGTGATAGTGGTAGTAGTGCTAGTAGAAGTGGTAGTGGTAGTAGTGATAGCAGAAGTGGTAGTGTTGGTGGTAGTGATAGTAGAAGTGGTAGTATTGGTGGTAGTGATAGTAGAAGTGGTAATGGTGGTGGTAGTGATAGTAGAAGTGGTAGTGGTGGCAATGCAAGTGCCACCACGGTAGTGCTAATAGAATGGTAGTGGTAGTGCTAATAGAAGTATTTTTGTATACTAATATTGTATAATTGCAATAACCACATGAGTAGAAGTGCGATGTTTGCAAACAACAAATATCTCTAATTCACTTAACGAAGAAAAACGAGGCCATGACCATAAGGTCCAATCCATGAAAGTATTCTAGAATGATGGTGGTGACTTTGATAGTGGTGGTGGTGACTATGACGGTGATGGTGGCGACTATGATAGTGATGCTGGCGACTGTGATGGTGATGATGGCGACTATTGGTATTGATGGTGGTGTTGATGGTGATGGTGATGATGTAATAGTGATTGTGATAACGATAACAATGGTAAATTTCAATGTTATGGCAAACTCTTTTATAATAGGCTTATTCATACTGCGCAGACTTATTATTCTATAGCGCGTGTTAAACAACTTTGAATGTTACCTTTCCATAAGTGAAATCTGACTTGTCTATCTATCGTATTCTCTCATTTTGTAAATGGAACAAGCTAACTAGACCTCCAACGTTGAGAGTTACTCCCTGAAGTTGGGTAAATGCATGAAAACTTTGTACAATACACAGAGCGGAAACTGATGCTTGAGAAATAATGATCACAGGTAGGCCTATAAACAATCTGACAGTGAGAACTATTCAAAGCATCTTCCTCGTACACCTAGGCAAAGAACACAACCATCTTGAAGTAACTGCTAGGAATCGCGGAGGACTGTGCCTGGAATTAATGCTCTTGTTACACCTCTTTGAATGATATCGCACGGTGATAAACGTCCGGTGAGTGCGGTGGATAAGAACACGGATTTATTTTCTGGCCAAACATTTCCTAAAAATGAGAACACTACAGCTTGGTGCGTTGACAAACAACAGAAACGAACTAACCTCTTCTCGATACTGGGGCCGTACACGACAGATTCTCTGATGCAGACGTTTGAAAATGTCCAGATATAGGCAACGGTAACTGACTAGCCACTGGATATGAACTGTCTGTACACAAGTTCCTTCCTATCGTAAAAAAAGAATGTGAAACAACGCACACAGAACTTGGTCGTCTTAAAATCCTGAGTCAGATTGTCAGATTATCTGAAATTATTTTCAACGTGGCACATTGGCCTTTAGTGATTATTTTCCAGCTTTTCAATTAATTTTGGATTCCGAATAGTTTTTCGGGCCAGGATGTTCATCGTCTTTCAATGATTCTCTTATTTGCCGGGAACTATAATTAAACATATGTATGAACCAGTTGCCCAAGACACTTGCTTCATCATTCAAAAATTTGTTTGCTCTTTATTCTACAAGTATTCTTCTTTCACGAGATACAATATATTGTGGCCTTGGTTTGACAAGGTTATAACTAACAAAATTGACAAAAATATGTTTATCATTTGTAATCACTCTTCATAATATTGTGTAGCTTATAAATACATTTCAGCACCATTTGTTGAAACATGAACGAACTGGCAATGTGACAGAGTTCTATCTGAGGACAACTTTTGAAAATATTTATTTTAACAAAGAACTAACTGTAAGCTGCTACTATTATCTTGCAAAGATCCAGGAATTTAATTTGTGTTATGCACAGCTAAGCATGATATCATATTTTACTTGTAATTTTCATGGCAGCTCACCCCGTGAGCAAAAGTAGAGCTGCCCTACCGATGGTAGGAGGCCCTTGCCTGGTAAGGATGTAATGGGCTTTTCTAATTTCTAATTTCTAATTGATAAATATATGAGTAATGTGTTCAGATTATTGATAGTTAATTGAAAACAAATATCAGTATAACGGTTCTTTTTCCATAAGGAACAGCTATCAGCTTAATGAAAGTGGGATATCAAAGTTCTGACGATATTTTCCGTGATGACTACCCTGATGAATGGATTCCTCCTACTTCATCTGATAATGAAGATTATGAAGAAACAATCCCAAGACTATAATTTCTTGAATTAGGTGACATAATATTTCACAGAATTATAATGCCAACAACAGCATTTCGATGGACAAAGATTTACACAATGAAGAAGGTTTTGAATATGATATATACGACAGCCAAACATTATGTAAGATGATTTTGATGTTCAATCCCTTCATTTTCCAATTAGACATTTTTTTCCACGTGTTCATAACATTTACACATCCCAATTACTTAACATATACATTTTTTTATTCATCAATAATAAATTTGATGTCTACCTTCACTTTCAAGAATCTTCTTTTTAAACCAGTATTTTTAATTGTCTAATTATTTGTTTAAATTAAGAATATGATATAATATAAACGAATAAAATACATAAATACATTTAAATAATACAAACGACATTGAAATTATAATAGGCCTAGTAAAAAGAAAAAAATCATATTTAACTATTAATTTCAGAAATATCCAAGAAAATACACCAAAAGAAGTAAGGAAAGTAGTGTCTAATACGCAGTCATGAAAAGGCAATAATCGAAGTAGACATCCTCCACATATAACGTCATGTGAGATTGGCCTTTCCTGAAGAGTGATGTAATAGATATGAGTTCACAAAATATAATTTTAATTTCCGTAATTTATTTAATATTAATTGTTATTCAATTATAAATTAAAAGAGAGCAATTTTTTCAAAGTTTAAATGTTTTATGTAACGAATAATAATGTTTTAAGTAATGAATAGAAATATAATTCGACAAAGTTCTACCAGCAGAGCCTTGTCTCACCCTGAAAATTCATTATGGAAAGACATAGTTCTAACTGCAAAATTAAATATTCTAAATGAAATGAATACGTGGTCTAATTAGGCTATGAAAGTATGTAATCAATATTTTAAGATGCCATACGTAACATTTCATAAGTAGGCTATAAGAAACTAAATGTTCATATTACAATAAATTGAAACTTTGAAGCTCTGTATCTCAAAAGTATGGAAAAAGCAGTTAGAACCTTGTCAAAGCAAGGCCACGATATGTCAGCTCACACTATGTTCTCAAATGGCGGAAATGTGTGACGACCTTCAAATTAGCACTCCAGGAAAAATTCATCTTTTGTTTCATATTCACTTCTGCTAGATGACAGCATTACTTTATGCATCACAACTCTTAATTCCGTTTCCAATTTCAGCAATCCATATTGTCTAGTCAGCTATATTATTTATAGTCTCGTTAAGTGCGAGGTCATATATTAACGATTATCTGCTGTACACCGTGTACGACTATGAACCCAGATCCTGTATCTTTGTGGTAGTGGAATTGGGAACCAATCCGAGCTCATTGAAATGTCTGGATTCCTAGTTATTTATGATCGATGAAATCGCTAAAATTTCCGGTATTTGAACCCGGAACTTCTAGAATTAATATCTAGTGTGTCACTACTGAGAAATCTCGATCTGTCTTTAACATATATTTATTATGAAAGTCTCTAGACTAGAGTTTTCTGGCATTATATTCTCTATCAACTACATCTATCGGAAATAATCATTACTTTTGACTTAATATTGTCATTGTTTCTAGTTCAGTTTGCGATCTTCAGTATTTCTAAACTGGCAAAATGTTATACTTCTGATGGATTTTCCCTTTAATCAGTATTAATAGATCGTCGGAAAAGAAGATAACTTTTGTGTTATTCGTGTATTCCCAGGGTGCGATTTAAGATTTCAAATGAGGAGGGGGGGGGCTAGAATCCTAGAATACCATACATAAAATTATTGTTATCCTCATTCGATACAGCTCAACGCTTGGTTGCACTGAGTTGCTTGTCTTGCATCTTGATCATAATAATAATTATATCCATGAGCAGACTTAAAATAAGACAAGTAATTCCTAAGTTATTGATTGTCAGCTTGCCGGTGATGATAATACATCAATAGGCCTATTATTGTTTTGCCTCCTTTATACTGTACTTTATAAAGTAAGGGAACTGTGCCTAATATCGCACCCATTTTGAAAAAGTAGTTTTTCAAGTACTAATATATCACATAAATTTGAAATAAATGCGGATTCTTAATACGGGTTTATTATACTTATATCAGTGAGGTCAAATTTAAAAATTACTTTTATTTTACATTTGTTTTTCAAGTACAAAAGAAAAATTGCAAAAACGGTATTAGGAGAAATACTGCTCCTAATATCGCACCCCTCATTTTGTGAAAAATACATAGGACAAATGTTAAGTTTATTGTATAGAAACAAATTTTATTATATATCTGTTGTATTTAGGCACAAAACATGTTTTTTTAATAACATACACATACAACACGGAAATTATAAGATTTTCTGATGCAATGTGTTTGACAGTAAATAACTACATATCCAGCTATCAAGGTATAGAATGAATAATTTCGAGGCAAAAATTGTTCCGGAGCCGGGTATCGAACCCGGGACCTTTGGTTTAACGTATCAAAGGTCCCGGGTTCGATACCCGGCCCTGGAACAATTTTTCCCTCGAAATTTTTCAAATAATTTTACAGGGAGTTATACCTGAAAGCTTGATTTGCAAGGTATAGAATGTTTGTTAATTAAACATAATTAAGATATTTAGAGAACTAAATCTAACCTTCCAAACAATAACACAATGCAATTTTTGTAATCATCATCCCCAGAACACTCTTCATGGCACCAAATTCCACATTTAGTGCATACGATCCATTTTTCTCCCCTTTTGTCAAAAGAAAACTTCACGTTGCAATATGGACATTCTGCATAATTTTCGCTATCCCTATTATCAATGGAGATGTACACTGGCTCATCCAACTCTTCGTCTTCTGAATCTGAAGATACCTGACTTTGTTTTTTCTGTCTCTTCCTTTGAGTAGGTACTTTGTCAATCTACTTCTTTTTAATGCTTTTTCGTTCATATGTCTCCTTATCTGTGAGTAATTTCCTCTTAAAATCATCAGCCAATTTGTTTTTATATTGTGAACTTTTTAGTAGAGCAGCAGAACCACTTTTACGTCCTCTATCAGTTGGACTTTTTTGTTGTAAGTTATTTTAGGAATTGGTGAAATGTCAGCAGGTGTAACAAAAGATAGAGTTTGCCTCTCGACTAATTTTGTGGAGTTTTTGGCTCGTTGATACTAATAGAGCCTGGCCGAGGTTGGGAAGTGTTGGCATCATCCAATCTATTTGGTAAAGCTTCAGATGAATGATCACTTGATTCTTGGGTATTAGGAGAAACTTCTTGAAATTCAAAGTCGCTGAAGATATGGCGGTTGCAAGGATACAGACCGGTATTTCTGAAGCCATTTGTAGCTACAGCAACAGTTGCTGCTTTATTGGAAGCTTCTCCCAATAGCATACCAACCTGGCAGTGAGTCACTACTCTGCCTGCATTTTGTTTGAGCCACTGTTCAATTGCTTGAGCATAGTAAGTTTTGAAAGGTAGCATGAATGCCACACCCAAGAGTTGCATCTTATGTGTGTAATGTGGAGGTAAGCACACAATATGAGCACCATTAACACGTGCTAGTTCGAGGAGTTCAACATTTATAGTGTGGGAATAATGCCCATCTAACACTAGAATTACTGGGTCATCTTTCGTAGGCTTCACATTGCTGAGAATGTGATGACACCATTGAACAAATCTTTCATTCTGAATCCAGCCAGATTTGTGACAGACCGCTAAGCTACCATTTGGTGCTGCATCCAGAAGTTCGGCTTTCATGTTGACCCTAGAAAAACCAAAAACGGTGGCAGGAAATGGTCAGCTGCACTCATTCATGTCACTTCAGTCACTAAAGATCCCCTCTCTGCTGAAGATACAGATCCAACCTGCCTCTTACTTTTCAGACTAACTAGTTTGTTGCCTTTGTGTTGAATCACTATCAAGTCTGTCTCGTCACAGTTGTACAGTCTGTTTGGTGAATTCTTGACAATGCTCATCAATGGTTCATAAATGTCAAAAAACTTAATTACGTTCACCTGATTGAAACCTCTGATCCTTGCCATAGTCGTGCTTTGTGGTTTCCGGAGACTCAATTCCTGGTGTCTTCTCAAGAAACTGTGCAGCCATTTCCGTCCTGCGGCTTCATCGTTCTTCGAAAATGGGTGGTTCAGACCATTCATAAATGCTAACTGAAAAGCCATAGTTTTAAGTCCTTTGCAGATAAACCATAAAATCGCTACTCCATTTCTAAGCAATATGAAACCAAAGAATCTTCCAGTTCAAATGGAAGTACATGTTTTATACCAAGTTTCGTGCTCACTAGTTTATCTACACCCTCCTCTTTCTTATTGACTTTATCTCTAAAGTATACTTGGGAACAATAAAGAATTGGAAGCACGTTGCAATCCCATGGCTTTGTTCCTAAATGATATGATTGCAGCCTTCATAACCTTCTCTTTCCACAGCTTACAACGTTTTGGACTCATTAGCAATGACAATTTTTAAATAATTTTGGAATTATCAGATTAATTGTACGATTATATTAGTTTGCAGTAACATCGTCCTAATATCGCACTGTGCGATAATAGGAAAACAACAAGTGTGCGATATTGGGCAAATAACATACACGAAACAAAATAATTTGTTTCAGTAAAAATAAAACGTTTATAATATTTCTTTAACTGAATAAAAATATTACACGACTAACCAAATCAAACTAACAGTGTATAAAAGTTTTGCTCCTTACCGTTGGTTGTATAAACATCACTAATATCACACACTACAAATATTTTCCCATTGCCTATTCCTTTCTCAAGGCGTGTAGTATATATTGAAGCTCGCAGCAATCCATCTGCGGGCGCTAACACTCCTTTTAATTGAATTGAATAAGCTGCTATTCCATTCAGGGTCTTATGCCTGTTCTGAACTCATAAACCATGGGGTGCGATATTAGGCGCATGTGCGATAATAGGCACAGTTCCCTTATACTTGTATTAAAACAATTATTATATTCTGTAAGGGGGTGATAGAAGTTATCCCTGGCAGGGATGTAAATATAAATTTATGAGAGGGTGATAACTTTCCAACAGGGGGGAAATCCCTCCATCCCCCGTTAATTCACACCCTGTGTACGCCTGATTTAATAGTGAGCTATATAAAATGACCCAAGAGCTCGGTTCAAAATAGGAGCCCTGGGGGTAGACTTTGTACATTAAATTTTTGCTCATTATTGAAAGCTCCTGCGACCACCAGGAAATCGATCGATTTATTAGCCAGTGTTTTTGTTTGATAGATTTAACTTTCAGAAAGACTTTTTGCACGTTACGATGAAAATCTCTTAACAGATTCTACGTCTATGTCTATACGCACGATCACAACACTCCTCAATATTATCCATTCCCACCGAACACCCTCATACTCATCTTCTTTCACTGTGGCTGTTCCTCGACTTTGGAATTCCCTACCGAGTAACGTCAGACATCAAACCAATTTAAGAACAGACTTACGAAATATTTTTCAAACAATTCTCGCTAACAATAATAGTTGTTTCAAGTTTCTCAATGTTTAACGGGTATATACGAGTAGATCACAGAATAAATATTTAAATTATCTCTTTATTATTATTATTATTATTATTATTATTAGTATTATTATTATTATTATTATTATCATTACTATTTTTATCAATGTTTATTATTGACTCACTAACATTATTTATCTAACGCTTATTATTTAGTTTCATGTTGTTTTATGATCTAGATATTAGTGTAATTACTGCTGTAAGTCTATTGTATTCAATTAGAATTATAGTCTGGCTGAGCGTAAGGGAAGATAACAGGCCTTAGCCCTGTCAGATTAAATAAATTATTATTATTATTATTATTATTATTATTATTATTATTATTATTATTATTATTATGTTCGCTTCCTTTGATACTAGGGCGTGCAGTTCGTTTACGTCTCCTATATCAAGCACGTCAAATTTAGTTGCAATTTCGTTCATGAGAGTGTTGTTGAACATTTTTAGTCTTATGGTACATCATGATCATTGTAATATATGGAGGGTAAAGTTGCCTAATTCCGTGATACTCCTAATTCCGTGACACGTTTTTTTCACCGAATGTCACGGGATTGGGTATCTTGCTAGGAAGTTCACCGATGTCTCAAAAGTAGGCGAAATATGCAATCTTTCGAGAAAGTTGTCTGGCGCTATGGTCGAACGGCAAAGCTTTGACTGACATTCAATTTTTAAAAAGTATCACGGGATTACGGGTATCACGGAACTAGGCAACTTTACCTTACTTTCGGTACATCATAGTAATTTTTATTTTGTTAATTAGTAATGTATCTGGTTCCATGAAAGTTATATTCGTTATTGCTATAGCTTGGCTGCTTTATATAGAAGTTTATAATGTTGTGATCTGAGTAAGCAATTCTCATCATCGCTAATCTTTCAGATATAAATTTATTGTTGGTGAGTGTTAGATCTACATTGCTAGGTACTGCGGCGCTCAGGAATGTCGTTATATTGCTGTCTTCATTTATTATGTGTATCTGTGCACCAACTGGAAATTTCTCCAAGTTGTTGCATCAAGAATTTGTGTTAACATTGTGTTAAGTTTTAAACCTTGCGTTACTATCCATGGCTATTAGGTCACCATAGCCTGTAGCATATTTTAAAAGTTTATTAATTTCATTAACGGAAAGAATAGAACTGGCTTTTAAACTTGGCAGAATTAGATTGTTCAAGAGAAAAATATCGTTACCAAAATCTATGTAAGTAATCGACTGGTGGTTCTTGCATTTTCCGGAACAAACCGGAAGTAACGGTAACCGGGATCAATTCTGAATGTTAAAATAAGATCCCAGGTCGTGTAAGGTATCTATGGATAGGACTTTTACAAAGAAACAGCTTTTACTAAAACTGTTTTTTTTCTAGCTTTAATTCTTTATTCACGTTCAAAGAAAACAGAAAAATAATTTGTAAATACGGTATCTCAATTGTCGTTGTCATATTGGGAACACTCATTCTCACACAATATTATTCGTAAGTACTCAAAATGGCCACCACAACAATGTGCTAAACAACTCTGTAGTCTCTCTTCCGTCCTGCTTTGCTCGGAGGACTTCAGGAATGCTGAGAGATCCACCTTTCTCTCATATCTTCCCTTGTTGTTGGATACACCTAGTAGACAATTTCTTTAATTCGCCTCCCCCCCCCCATTCTCCCGGAAAAAGAAATAATTTGGAGGCAAGTCAGGCGATCGGATCGGCCATAAATATAAAGGAAGAGACAAAAATTAAAACATTAAAGTTAAATATCATGTCCTCAGTATTTCCTAGTTATCCTACGGGTATTTACAAGCAAGGAAACTGAGAAAAACCATTCAGTGTGCTGAAGCGAGTTAGAAATTCAGAACTGGCTTCATGTTACATGACTATTAGAGTACATCCAAGAATATTTTGCCCATATTTTCTCATCTAACATTATTACACCCCTACGTTCAACAAAGCTTGCCCACTATTTTATTAATTTTATTGGTTGTGTACTGTATACAAGTAAAACATTATCTCCGTTTTTGTCAACTGCATAAAACAAAGTACATAAGAGTGTACGAAAAGGTAATGGACAGAACTCATGTGGATGAAATGTCTGAAAACCAAAATTATTGCATCCTACGTGCATAATTTCCGTATAAATTAGCTCGCAGATAATGAATATGAATAAAACCCTCTCAATAACTAAGAGAAATCACTGTCCACAGATAAAGAGCACGATCAAAGTTTGTTTTCGTGAAGGTCTTTTTATACATTGCGTAATCAGGAAGTATGAACGGAGATAATCCGAGATATTTCCCATCATGTCTCTGGACACTCCTAATTTGAGTAATGTTTGTGAAACATGTATGAAATTAAAAGTAATTCAATTTAATTCATTTCATAAAGTCAATATCGTTTTTCCCGCGCGAATAAAATTTTAGAGCTATGTGGTACAATAGATAAGAAGCTCTAAGCTCCTGTATGGAGGGGGAGAATGTATTACGAACTTCAACGCAAATTTTATTTCTAAAGTAAGACAGTTATCGTTTACAAACGAAAATGAAAACATGACTCTAGTAAATGGGTTTTTATCTCTCATCACCCTCAAGGGATATCGAACAAGCTTCACTTCCTTAGTAAACAATGGGGCCTCTGAATTAAATGTAGTTCAGTACTTTTGTTGCAATGGAAACTTTGCAGAACGTCGCCGTCGACAGCCTGGGCCATTGTGTTACATCACTACTTTGATTAATAATTTACTTCATTTTTCGTGGATGTTCAACAACTACAGAGACAAAATAAAGTAATGTTGTTTACTATGTACAGCTGCCAAAAAAAAAAAAGGCCGCACTCGTGAACAGCGAATATTTTCTAAGTCCACTTCGGATAACAGTGATGTTACATGATGCATGCGCTTATAGAAGCAGTTTCGGAACTAAGATGTTTAAGCAGGAGTCACTTACATATGCGTCTCGCAGAGCAGAGGTAGTGTGTTCGCTCAATGATTCGAAGGTTGTGAGCTCGAGCCTTGTTCAAGTTATTTTATTTTGTTATCGTTCTTTAGCGATATAAATAATTTTCAAGTTGTCATTTATATTTTGTTATCGTTCTTCAGTGATATAAATAATATTCAAATTATCATTTGTATTCTGTTATCGTTCATTAGTGATATAAATAATATGCAAGTTGTCATTTATATTCTGTTATCGTTCTTTAGTGCTATAAATAATATTCAAAGTATCATTTGTATTCTGTTATCGTTCTTTAGCGTTATAGTAAATAATATTCAAGTTATCATTTTCTTTTGTCATCGTTCTTTAGCGATATAAATACGGTAATATTCAAGTTATTATTTATATTCTGGTATTGTACTTTAGCGATATAAGTAATATACATTTAATGTTAGATTTGAAACAATACAGTTGCAAAATACTAGTGTTAGTTTTTTCTTATTATATTATTACATTATGCTATTCTGTAGCACAATGAAATGAACAGAAATGACGAGGATTTGAACATAAGATGTTGACATATAAATTCCGACGTTCTTCCGACTGAGCTACGAGGGTACAAATAAAGAAGCATATGCGGAAAAATTGGCCCAATCCCCCTCAAAGACGTCCTGATGATTTGTGGAAGCTCATCCAGGATGCCTGGGATGCCGTGGCTAAGAAATTAAAAGACTAGTGGATTCCGTGCCCACTCGTCTGCAAGAGATGGAAGGAAGATGGACTATATATTGAATCGTGGTTTCTTGTTTCGTTTTTTGAACTTTTAATTGTTTGAATTTTCTAAGGTAGCGCCAGTAAGTTTATTTTGTTTAAGTCACGAAAAATATTTTGGTTGAGAATATAATCTTTCTTTCGTTCCGTTTGCAGCCATAATGTCACAATAAATAATGATAAAGTCATGGCATAATACATTCATGAACTTGATGTTAATTACTAAAACAGTAATAAAAGAGACAGGAGCAATTTATATTTTCTCTTTCTCTTAAAGAAACGTAAAAGACACTAGGTTGTGTTTGAACGCACGTCCTCACGAATACCAGCCCGAAACGCTACCATTACGCTACAACACAACTTAGAGAACACTTTATAACTGTGGATATCGGGCAACGTGGTTCAACAACATGCAACATGGCGTGTCTCCGAATTGTAGCGGAGATACCCGAAGGGAAGTTAGTTTCTATAGAGCGGCCACTTTTTCTTTTGACAGCTGTACATTGCCTTCGTTAGAAATCACAGGAATTTTTATATCCTAGTAAATTTTTATTGTTTCGTGGAAAATTCACTATATAAAATTTATTATAATCGCCATAATCACTATAAGCCATCGTCATCGCCATAATCCCTATCAGTTAACATCGCCATAATTACTATCAGTTATCATCATCGCCATAATCACTATAAGCCATCGTCATCGCCATAATCCCTATCAGTTAACATCGCCATAATTACTATCAGTTATCATCATCGCCATAATCACTATAAGCCATCGTCATCGCCATAATCCCTATCAGTTAACATCGTCATGATTACTGTCAGTTATCATCATCGCCATAATCACTAGGTATAAGCCATCGTCATCGCCATAATCCCTATCAGTTAACATCGCCATAATTACTATCAGTTATCATCATCATCGCCACAATCACTATAAGGCATCGCCATGAACATAATCTCTATCAGTTATTATCATCGCCATAATCACTGTCAGTTATCATCGCCATAATCACTGTCAGTTATCGCCATAATCACTATCAGTTATCATCTCCATAATCACTATAAGTTATCATCGCCATAATCACTATAAGGCATCGTCATCGCCATAATCACTCAGTTATCGTTATCGTCATCCCCATAATCACCGTCATCATCGCCATAATTGCTATCAGTCATCGTCATAAACATAATCACCACCGGTCACCGTAATCGCCATAAACATTACCAGTTATAGTAATCGCTATAATCACCATCAATCATCGTAATCGCCATAAACACTACCAGTTATCGTCATCACTATAATCACCACCAATCATCGTAATCGCCATAAACATTACTGGTCATTGTCATCGCCAACTCACTATCGGTAATTGTCAGCGCCATAATCGCTACTTGTTTTCGTCATCAAATAATCATCAGTCATCGTCATCGTCGTGGTCATGATCACTGTCACTCCTGGTCGTTGCCATTATCACACGTCACTGTCGTATTGTCATAATCACCACTAGGTTGGCAAACTACAATAGGAGGAATAACATAATTTATGGAAGTTACGTAATTGTTGACCATAGTGTCATTTTCAGTGATATTTGTGGTTGTTCCAATTGCCACACATTCAATAGGAAACAGGTTGTTTCCATATATGTGACTGTTTTACAAAATGATACTTCTGACTGCTGTATATTTTTATATTTTTCAATTCGCTTCAAGGCAGCTCTTCACTACAAACCGTTTCAGGGTTGAGTAGTCATGCATATAAATGGGAGTTCGGCAGAGTACACACGCAAAAGAAGAGACACAGTGGATGACATTTGCTACGCCACGGGGTCAGTTCCGACTCGGCGGTCTTTCCGTTGACACTTCAATGCTTTCTGCACGCAATCACCTCTCATCACCACTGCGATAGAAGGAACTGATCAAATTGGAAGTGCTTAATGTTTTGCGACTTGCAAACCTCATTTTAAAGCTACCATTCCAATATACAGTATTAGAATTTTCTTTGTGTCCCTATTGCTACTTAACTTATATTTAAGCTCTCGTGTTTTTGGTGAGAGTTCAGCCTTTATTTACATAATTTCTAGGTTTGCTATTAGGCATATCGATGTCTAATACATACATTCCAGTTTCGCGCCTTCCGCATGCTTCAACCATCTTGTATAAATCTTCAGGCTCTTAGCAACAATACGAGAGTTTGCTTTCTATTTCCCCTGATACAAGGTCTCGCAAGCAGGGAATACCGACGGAAGGAATGCGAATGAAACAATGCGATAAGGAAGAGCGGGCGACAGTAAAGGTCACCAGATAGCTTGAATGATATTCGAGAGTACAGTAGGAAGAGAAATGACATCGATAGAATCAGTCTTGCGTTGTGATAGTTACATTACGACTTTAGTTTGTTCCATTGCATGTGAATACTTGTCTTGTATCGCACGATATTATTATTTCATTCGTAAACATATGTTGGGCGTTTTATTAGCTTCGGAATTTTCTCTTGCTACGTTCTTTATTTCCACAGCGATGTCCTCATTTGTTCATCTTCTTGGAAGAGACAGTACTTCCATCGGCCCGTACCTCTCCCCCCTCGGCGTGCCTACATACACACGTCAAAACAGACAGCACCGCCACCATTGCTTTTCGGTAATCGTTCCTTGTGCGAGCTATATCAGTGTTAGAAACTGCTACAGTCGCGGAGGCCTGCAGAGAAACGTATCAGCGCGAAGCAAAATATAACCGATAATTTTGCCTGAAGCCCTATTTATTCAGGGATATGCCACAAATCTATTGAATGCTACATCAGCTTCACTTTCATTCCTGAGACTGTCTCATATTTTTATAGCCATTACAAATCCAACACTGTAAATTGGTTATCAACTCAAAACCTTGAATAAAATGGCAAGAAAGGTAAGTAATAGATCATGAAGGATATCTAGTGGTTACCCTTACTTTAAGACGTTTTGTCTTTGTCACAGTATATAATTACGGTATATTTGTCGTGTAGGAAAATTCAGATTAATTTTTATTTTCCAATAGTAGGGCCTTTACCTGCCGTTATTCGCCCCAACTCTACAAGCGGGTTCATATATGTCGGTAGTGTCGAGAAGGTAGACCACTCAGTTCGTCAGAGGCTATCCAGAGTGCACCACAGGCGGCAGATCCACATTACTTATACTCGTAATGAATGATGATGAATTGTTGGCATGTCACAGGGAAAGCGGAGTAGCTGAAGCCTTGTCGCCTTGACCACGGGCTTGACAAACGAAAGTTATAAATTCAGGTTGGATAAACAGGGATTTGTACGCAGATCCCCTGACCTATAAGTCAAGTGAGCCACCGTGGCGATCAAATTCATAATACAGGCGATTCAAAAGATTGCACACAAAATTAAAGGACTTATAGAGAGGTCAAAATACGTAAACTTTCGATTAGGAACTTATGGTCTAGGAAGTAATCCTGAGTCAGTGAACGGTTGGGAATGTCAGGAACTACATTGCAGATGTAAGCTTACGTTGCAGTGAAATTATGAAGACGTTCCTCTGCTACCACGTTTGAATGGGGTGAGGTACAAGGTCTTCCTACGAGACGTTCTTCCAGAACTGTTAGAGAATGTACCACTTATCGTGAGTCGTCAGATGTGGGTGCAACTAGACGGAGCACCTACAGACTTTTCTCTTCAAGTTTGTGACAGACTAAATGATATTCTGGGCGTTGGATCGGAAGGGAAGGTCCAATTAATTGGTCACTTCGCTCCCTTGATCTAACTCCTATTGATTTCTCCTTCTGTATCATTTCAAAAGCCTCTTGTACGAGACATCAGCTCCCGACCAAGAAACACTTCTCGCCAGGATACTTGCAGCATCTGATGAAGTTCGTGAGATGCGTGATGTTCTTGATAGAGTGAGCTAGAATTTTCTACGACGGTGTTATGCTTATATTGAATCTGATGGTCTCCAATTTGAACAACTTTTGGATAAAAAAGTGTTGAGTAAACATTATCTTTGTTTAACTTAAATATGTAATTGTCCATTATGTAGTTCCAGACATTCCCAGGCTTGCACTGATCCAGAATTACTTCCTAGACCATAAGTTTTTATTCTGAAGTTGTTGTATTTCGACCCCTCTATAAGCTCCTTAAGTTTGTGTGCAACCTTTTGAATCACTCTGTATATATTAAAACAAGTGATAGGTCCACCTTCTCGTGAATTCAAAACATAAAATGCTGGCCTCCACACAGGAAATTACATCAACAAACGCCCATGTTCGAAGTGGGGCTGGTATAGTTCACAATAGTCTCCATATGATTAAAGCTATCCTTAACCATTGCGTATACCACGCGTAAGCCAATACACTCCTTTGTTCGATCTGATATTGAACGAGCATATTATTATTATGTGTAAAATAGCCGCCTAGGTAGCTGAGTTGGTATACGACGAGAGCGGATTCGAGTTCAAATATCGACGGTGGCCGAAGCCAACGTCATGAGGGTTTTTGTCGAGATTCTGTCGTCATTCCACCAATTCTTTCTACAATTCCCCTTTCATTATTACTTCCGACCCGAAAAGTAGAACATCTTTTGTGCTGCGTGAAGCCGAATCGGTCGTTTGTCACAATATATTGGGTATTCCTCGCAGTTTTTCCAAATATTGGATGGCTGCGGTGGTGAGTTCTAGATGACTCTTAGATTTGTATAAGCCGTACCGAATCCCCCCGGGTTCTTGTTTGTCTGATAGCAATATTCTATATAATGGTCGCTCTCCTGTAGCGTGATTTTGTCTGTGTCGTTCGGATTAACGCGCGATTCACCGTCAAAACGACAAAAGTTAAGCATCGAGGATGAAATCAAGTCATAGCAGCGACGTATTTGTATATCACGAAACGGCATATTCTCTACGATGCCTTATAGTTTACCAGTAGAGCCCTTTTTTCTCGTTTCAAAGACCGGGGTTCGAATTGCTCTATGTAAAATGCACGCGTGTAAACTACTTATCATCTAGTTTGAATAATTTCAAGGAAAAATTGTTCCGGGGCCGAGTATCTATCCCGGGACCCTTTGCTTAGCGCACGAATGCTCTCCCGACTGATCTACCCCAGGAACTATACACGATACCGTCACAATTTTTCCTTTATGTCCAGGCAACTCAAATGGGCTGACAAGACGCCAGAACCCAACTTTGAGTGCACACAAATTCTGTGTGATTTAAATTGTGGCTTCCTGTTAATGTACCTCCAGTAACGGAATATATTATGCAAATCTGGCTTTCAGGTAGTAGCTCTCTGTGAAGCAGGTTTCAATAATTTCAATATAATAATAATAATAATAATAATAATAATAATAATAATAATAATAATAATAATAATAATAATAATAATAATATTTTTTCGTGCGCTAAGCGAAGGGTCCCGGAATCGATACCCGTTCGCGGAACACTTTTTCCTTGAAATTATTTAAACCTGCTTTACAGGGAACTAATACCTGAAAGCCAGATTTGCGTTATCATCTAGTGTTCGATCACATTCCTTACAAGAGGACGATTTGGAGCGAGGATCTCAGTCCTTCAAGGCTGATGACGATGAAGTGTAATGACTAGTTCTAGGAAGTTCGTACCAAAACATAGTTTTCAGGTTGAACGCTGTCACGCTTATAGCTCACGCCGAGTCTATTGCATTAGCTGTCTTTTGTGTATACTATACTCTGTTCACATAAACAACTCACAGTATGTAACTACGGATGGTTGACTTTCGTAACTACATTACAGCAATATGCACAGTACAGAAGCATTTTCATTAAGTGCTAACATTTGCAGTGGAGTTGTGCAATTTAGTGGACGGTTTTTAATATAACAAAATTGAAATCTTCCAATCACACGAAGTTGAATGCAATACGTAAAGATTTGCTGGTAACAGATGGGGAAAAATTTTACTGAACATTATGTAATGTGGAAATGCAAACAAAACAAAGGACACTGTGCTACGAAATATATGATACGGAATACCTCTCTTTGTATGGGAAATACAACAATGAAGAGAAACATTAGACTTCAAAATCTGACTCACACAGACATAATTTAATCTTTCTCGACCTATGTATAACGTTGGTATGTTTCAATATATCTACATCCATTCAAACAATTGCCTGCAGTAATCACTCTGCTGCAGTCCAGAAATATATACATGAATGACGCCGCGAAATGTGGATGAATAATTATTTAGGCTACGTTCATAAATTACACACACACACACACGCACGCACACGCACACACAAAATTATTTGTACGTTTATAATATGGTATATTCAATTCTAGTCACAATAGCATAAAATTATATTGAACATGACATTGACATATAAGTAACAAAATTCTGTCGCATACATTGTAAGAAAATTGTAATCCTGTAAGCACAAACCAGATATGTAGTATTGATTATGTAATGGAGCATGTTGTCCCAAAAAAAAAAAAAAAAAAAAAAAAAAAAAAAAAAAAAAAAAAAAAACCACCAAACCGTAGAAGTCCCAATGGTCATTAAAACAAAAATTAAAAGTGTTCTTCAAATAAATTCTGGGTTTAATGTGATGTGCCGCATACGAAATGCATTATTAGGTGCACAAAACTGTTGGTGATACAGGAGTACTGTATCATATTTCAGATTTACTCTAGTTGCGTCTTGTGACGTACAATAAAACGAATATTTTAAGGCTACAAATATTGCTTTTCTGAACACAGAAGTGTCTCTCTTTGAAAATGTACATTATTAAGTGTAAGAAGGCTAGATACATATTATTACTTATTTTGTTTGTTATTCTTATATGTTTGGGTAAATTATTTTGTACTGAAACGATAATTGCCAATTATTGTCTTTGTTTTACAGAATATATGTGTGTGTGACTAATGCCTACTCACTTCACTTGCGTGATTCGGGTTCCGCTAACTACGGATAGAAGGCAGGACTGTGGCCCATTTTCAATTTGCACACCACTTCGGCGAGCCACGTTATGCGTGATGTGTATCTGTGAAGAGTTATGTCGTGTACTAGGGTGAATGTATGTTAAGTGTTCGTGTAAGTGTAGTGTAGAGAATGAGTGGGGATGATGATGATAAAGGTGAGGAAGGGGGAAGGGAAAACCCGGTGCCGGCAAGTAGCCTACTCCTGTCAAATAGCACCAAGGGGCCGCCAGCAGTGTCATATGCTTCCTTTCATATGCACTGCGGAGAGATTTGTGATTTAACCCAGGCATATTAGTGCACAATTTAGTGATTAGAAGTTGTGCACCACCATCTCGCCTAGTCTCGAAGTAGAAATTTTACAAGAAAATTTCTGACCCCACCGGGAATCGAACCCGGGTTGACTTGTCTGTAGGTAGACCACAGAACTAACTCGGCGAACATTGTTTTACAGAATATTATTTGTTCATTTTGTTTCTTATTCTAAGGCCATGATAGCACAAAGATGTTTGGTTATCACACGACTGTACATGCTTATTTTGCTGGTTTGTTAACGTATTTTTTATTGTAAACATAAACACTAAACATGTTGAGTGCATTTGGCCATTAAGATTGCAAGACATCTTAAAACATTGACGTCTTCTTAGTAAAAAAAATAAATGTATAAACTTTCGTCGTCATCATCGTAGTCGTTATAAACATTTGAACATTCTGTTCTTATTGGAATATACGAACTTGAAAGATCGTGTCATAGCCAGTTTTAATTATTAATAATCTCAACCACTACAGACGCTCTCAGGACTTGCTACAGTCTCCTCAGAACAAGGGATACGTTCCATGTAATAATGCTTGCAGACAGACACGTTGCAATTAAAGTTAGTCTTGTTTAATGGTTTCACTAACGAGGAAGTTCAACGTAATGAAATATTATGACCCCTTTCACAGCAAGATGCGCGGTTGTGGAAACAACAAGATTCCCTGTGCACAGTTTGAGGTGTATTTGCTCTCCCAGTCTCAGCTCACTACTGAGTAATGTAATATGTTATTAGTCTGTTCTAGCCACTTGCTGTATTGAAACAGCCTGTAGTGTTTGCACAAAACCGAGTAATAAAATGTACTGATTTAGAGTTTATAATTAGCTTTGTTAAATAATACTGACGGTGAAGACTGTTGCATGGATAGAAGTGAGGCCTAGCTTTCATTAGCAGAGTTAGTAGTAGAGTAACTTGGGCAAGTACTAACTCTCCTTTTAACTCTACCAATGTAAACGTAATTGGTAGAGTAGAGTACTTGATCATAGTAGAATAGAGTAAGATTGCACAGTGGAATAGTACCTCTACCACTCGCCTTCCCCCACCGCTGATGTTTACTCTAATCTACCGGCACTATGCTAATGAAAACAGGTTTGGCATAATGCAGTGTACTGTTTATGAAGATACTATGAGTTTGGCGCGTTGTTCTTAGTTTTGTTTCGTGCTTAGTGGGGAGCTAAACTGAATTTTAGTAATTTATAAACTCTAAAAAATACATAAATTGTTTTTTACATACTAGTCCTCAGCATTACTTGGTACATACATGCAAATTTTCAAAGCTGTAGTGTAAGTAATATCAGCATTATTAATTATTTATATTAATTTTATGTTAATATTTTGACATCAATATCATTCTATTTTGTGCTATAATTTCACAATTAAATTTTTTTTTTTGTTTTTCTGAGAGTAGCTTTTGGCATAGTAAAACATAATTGGCCTTTAGTTTGCTCAATCTCTAATTATATTTTGAATTAAAAGTTATTGAATTTAATCCTTTCAAATTAAAAAAAAAACATGCATATTAGGAAATTAAACATTTTCATGCTCAATCATACTTTACACTACATAATATTGAATGACAATTATCAAATATTGGAATACACTGAAACAACAGAAAAAATTTCAGAACAGTATGTCAATAAATGTGGGAGTAGATGGATTTTGAAAAAGTGAATGTGTAGAAAACATTTAAACAGAGAAAATAGACACCAAAGTTTAAATGCGTTTTACATAAATCCTGAAACTCTATCACTTGCACATATATAATGTACTATCTGAAACGAACCTTCTATCTCAGTGTGCAAACAAGCATTTTCAAATTAAGGGAAACCACAGTAATTTTGAAATAAGGAGAGGAGAAGCCTTGCAGAGGGAGTAGGCATGACCCATTGTGGTATTTAAATAGGTAGCGCACGACTTTAAATATGGCGACAGAAACACCTCTTAGAAGCGGAATATGCAAATGAAACTTGGTGAAATGATTCACAAAAGCATTTAGAACTCAATGTAAAAATCCAAAAATCGATTTTTAGGCCATATATACCCATTCTTAGTTTAGTCCAACCTTAAAAAAAATTATGTAGTCTGAGTTGGAGACAATTTTTTAAACGATCATCTCAAGCGGTGTGTCATAGTTTTTCGGGGTCATCCTCAAACACAACGTATACTCTTGTACGTCTTCTTCAGCAAGTTCCCCCAGAAGAAGGGCAGATGTTCCATGACTGTGCACTCTTTTGATCCCTATTTTCTTTGTTCTAATCTCTTCTTCCTCGAGAGCTGAAGTCACTTCCCTAAGCAAAATTTCAGCAATAATTTTTAAAGGCTTCCTCACAGCAAAACTGTGACGGCCGATGTTCATTTTTGTGACTTAAATTTTGCTCTGTACGACTCTACTATTCCATATTATTTTCCTTTTGCGTGTGAACAGGTACTCTACTAAATCCGATAGAGTAGAGTAGTTCGGCTAAAAAGTATTCTAGTTTACTCTGCTACTAATTCTACTAATGAAAACTAGGCCGTAAGAACTCTGAAGTGTCTTTCACGAGTTGGAGATGTTAAAATATAGACATAACGCCTCTTACTTAACGTTTCCTGAACCGAACAAGTCACTACAAATGAAGGTAATATGTATAGAGTGAAAGAAAGAAGTTCTGTTGACTATTACAGCATATATTGATCGTGTCGTGCGTCAAGAAGATATCTTATAGCATCTTATTGTGCATTGAAATACTGAAAGAAAAAAAAAGTGAGATAACGAACAGAAGCAGATGGCACAGTTACGCAACAGAAGACAGCACACAGGAATATATATTTAAATAATTGAGACTTATAATACTATAAATTATATATATATATATATATATATATATATATATATATATATATATATATATATATATATACCTCTAAAGTTCAACAATAATGCTGCATAATTTATATATAATGTGTATTTTATTCAAGTAATTATTATTCTCTTGAGAACTCTATATTTCGTTCCATAGTGTCTGACAGGCGACGTAAATATTGACGGTACTGAGAGAGAAAACGATCGATAATTGCTATTGAACCAACGGCAGATGCCTCATTCCACGCTTATTTTGAAGTTGGGTGGTCTGAAGCGTTCTACCCCCGCCCAACTTCAAGACAAGCGTGGAATGAGACCTCTGCCATTGGTTCAATAGCAATTATACTTCTCTCCTCCTGTGTCCGCAATATTTACGTCGCCTGTCAGACATTATGGAACGAAGTATAGATCCACATTCTGACAAATCGGGAAAAGATAGAACAAGTGATAGTGAATATCTTGTAGTGGATATTCGGCAGAAGAAAAAGCCATTTAACGAACGAACTTGCCGTCAAATCGGGGAGTATACTGTCCTAAGATATGGCAGGTTCCGACTCCGACCCACAAGGGAACTCTGTCACATTCCCGCCTCCAATTGTCATAGCATTTTCACAGAAGGTAACAATTGGTAGGAAAAGATCATACGTTGCGTATTACATTTCGCAATCGTATGTAAGACACATTAATTTGTTTTTATTGTTAATGTTTTGTGTAATATTAATGCCCGATATTTACGCAACTCGCTAATCATCAATGTACGGAGCGACGCTTGTGTATACGACTAGTCTTGAACTTTCAACACTAGAATGCTCTGGTGCCGTTGCAATTGTGGTAGGTCACGGTAGATCTGTATCTGCTATACTCTCTTGAGACAACAGTGTTTACATAAATGTGTAGTAAAATTATGGCTCAGAGACGGTACGGTTACAAACCCTACGCTCTTGTGAAAATTCTGAAGGAGAAAATTTCGCGTGATTTTCAATTCTTCATTATACAGTCATCCAGTTTTGACAGACGCAATGCTGAACAGTTGTATGACATCTTTTTTCGTTATAATGGAGGGAGAAAGGAACTGGCCACCCTACTCCATTACCTCCTGGCCTAGTTGCCTCTTAAGTGGTGCCTTCTTGGTATCACTTCTGAGGTTCAGGCCTGTCTTGGGACAGTTGACTAAACAACAACAACAACAAGGTAATTACACTGTAAATGAGGAGCAAGAGTATTTGATGTGACAGTAGTGCAGTAGAGAACAGCTCTTCAAATACAGAAGAAACAGGCAGAGAAACGTCCTGGTGACGTCGTCTACAACTTCACGTTTCGCAACGAACTTCCTAATTTTCTCGATGTTATTTTAAAACGCCGTTTAAAAGACTCTATAAATGCATTACATGCTTTGAAGTTATCCGTCCCGCTCGCATAGCGCCTTCTTTTGCCCTTTTTCGTAAATGCCAATAATGGACCGTTCCACCGGCATCACGTACCTCCTTGAACTTCGAAAACATGAATGTTTTTATTTTTTGTATATACTTGTCTTGTTTTCACCTTTATCCGTAAAGTCTATAATCTGACGCACCTTTTCTCGCGAAATTTTATATTTCCTCGCAGTCGCATTTAGTCTTCTTTTGTTCTTTCACAGCTGTGTATATGGGATTCATTGTTTTTTTCTGAAAACTGTTCACTTATACTTCGACATGAATGTGTAGAAGGAGACATATAGTAAGAACTTGAACTACCTGGGCACTCTTCTCCGGAAGTTGTTTCTCTGCATGTTTCTTCTGTATCTGAAGAGCCGTTCTCTGTTGCACTATTGTCACATCATATACTCTGCGCGCCTCATTTACAGTGCAATTACCTTGTATATAGCACAAAATGATGCCATATAACTGTTCAGCAATGTGTCTGTTAAAACTAGATGACTGTATATCGACGATTTTAACATCACGCGAAACTTTCTCCTTCAGAATTTCTACAATAGCGTAGGGTTTGTAACCGCACCGTCTGTGAGCCATAGCTGTAATGCACATTTAGGCCTATGTAAACACTGCTGTCTCAAGAGAGTTTAGGAGATACAGACCTACCGCGACCTACCACAATTGCAACGGCACAGAGCATTCTAGTGTTGAAAGTTCAAGACAATCATATACACAGGCGTCCCTCTGTACTTTGGTGATTGACGAGTTGCATAAGTACCGAGCATTAATAGTACACAAAACGTGAACAATTAAAACAAATTAAAGTGTCTTACATACGATTGCGAAACGTAATACGCAACGTATGGTCTTTTCCTGCCAATTTTTACCTTTTGTGAAAATGTTACGGCGATTGAAGGCGGGAATGTGACAGAGTTCCCTTGTCAGATTCAGATTCCCAAAGCCGGCACAAGAAGTGACCTGTATAATACAATGTGAGGATCATAGTGGTGGCCGGCAACGGAATGCACGCGTAGGAGTCAGAGTCAGATGCTTTACCGGAATGAATCTTCCATTCATGTTTCCGATTCATTTGGAATCGGCATGCACATGGTATTGTTTTTCCATGCTGTTATACTTTTAGAACGACGAATAAAGAGACGCTTACCAGGAAATCTTTTCTAAAACTTTTGAGACAAAAGGCTGAAGTCGTACTCAAACCGCGAAGGGGGATAGCATGTTTGCGGCAGGACGGCTAATCAGGAGGATTAAGTCACAGCCAGTTTGCGTTGGTTTTGGAGGACCCGATTGCGGTATATCGAAAAAATCTTTTAAGCCTGTTAAATTGAAAGGGTGTCCAAAAAGCAACAGCAACATCGATATTGTAATGTTCGTGTAACGCAAAAAATAGCATTTAAACTATCGATAGAAAAAAAGAATGTTGATATTTCTGAATTAAGCTTATAAATTGAAGTTGGCACCACTGATATCGTAATTCTCATTTGTCTGTTTCAGTACCTACATCTACTCACGAACGTTTTCTATAGCAACATGGACGTAAAAATTGACAGAGTTATTGAAACTAAAAGAAAGAATAATTTCATCGTGTCTCTATGGGAGGAATATCAAAATGGAGATTTTGGACTCTTGCAGAATATTAAAGTGTTGGGGATGAAATTCCATACAACAAATTTGTAGATTTTTATGAACGAGGTGGCATTATTGTCACTGAAGTATAGCCATATTTTTAATCAAGCCGTGAAAATTGGGAAGACAAATGTGACTATGTGTTATAACAAGAATTTACACACCCCTAAGTCAGTCACCACGTGTTGCTGAGTGCCGTTGAAACTAGCAGAACCATGCTGCAAACGTGTTCCTTTTTGACGCAAAAAGATTACGTTTCTAGAAAATCACCGCAAACGTGCTTCCCCTACCGCGAAGTAGTTTTTGGAAATTCCATTCATACCCATGGAATTTCAATTATTGGTCATCGCCCTATTTATTCAATGTTCTTCTGAGAATTTTTGAAAAAAAAAACGCAATGTCAAAATAAAAACATAATTATGTAAACGATAATTTTCTTACTTCTGTAGCAATTTGTAATTCCTTTACTCTGTATCTTGGTACCTTTTGTAAAATAATTTCTATGATAGCATTGACAGTTATATTTTTATTACAAACATAAACACTAACTGCTCTAAAATATGTTGAGTTCACTTGACCATTTAGATTGCAAGACATTTCAAAATATTGATGTTTTCTTAGAAACACAAAATGTAATTTCTCTCTGAGCAAAGTTTCTTAAATTATTGATATTTAAGTACTACTTTTTTATATTATTTCTTCTAAGAATTAATCTTATTAAAATGTAATCTTATCTCATGGTTACTATGAACACGTCCTTCTAAATGCTTCCTCCAAAAGGAGCTAGCTCATGGATGTGATATCTATACGCCTGATATAGAACTTCTGATAGGCGAGTATGGTTGTACGATTTGAACATATTACCCAGTTATTCATATGTCAGTATGGCACATCCTGCATGAAATTAAACATCGTAGAGCAGCGGTTCCCAAACTTTTTCAGCCACGGAGCCCTTTTTGAAGCAAAAGTTTCTCGTGGAGCCCCAAGAAATGTTTAGTGTTTAGTTCTATTTGTCTATGTTCTATGAAGCGTATTGCACACGATACATATACGAAAGTATAAATAATAAGATATATTAATAAGGGATACAATAGTAAAAAGTACTGAAGACAATGTTATTTAAAACCACAAAATGATACAACAACTAGTTAAGATATTTAAAGAATGTTACAATGTTAGGGGAGAGTCAGGTAGTATCGGACATCAGGTAATATCGGACAGTGAGTTTCTTTCATCTACCGCACGATATTACCTGATTGACATGGTTACGTTTCTGTGATGTCGCATAGAGAAACGTAACCATGTCATTCAGGTACTACCATATGGTGGTAGATGAAAGAAACGCACTGTCCGATACTACACGATGTCCGATACTACCCGACTCTCCCCTACATGTACACTTGAAGTTAATATGAAGAATGTGCCTGTTCTTGCGGTAGAGTTTGCCACTGTCCGTTGTCACAGAAGTGAGTTTGAAGACGTATATAGTCTTCTGCGTCCAAATAAGCACGATATTTTGTTTTTGTAGCCGTGTACCTCGAAAAGGCCGATTCATAGAGGTACGTGGTATCAAAAGGCAATAAGAGAAATTTAGCTTTTGAATTTAATATCAAAAGATCCTCCTCTAACTGAGCCTAAAATTTCGGAAGTAGTTTGCTTTTAAATGATGTCTGACAGTGGCTGTCCGAAACCATGCTTATAAGGACCTCATATCTGAAGCAGTGAGGGCTGCTGGTTTTGACTTCACTGAAAATGGATCCACAATCCACTCATATTCCTTTCGAATAGTTTCCTGAGTGTCCCTTGGCAAGTATGATTTCAAGCAAATTTTCAAGGTGTCCTTTTAATATTGCTATGAATGAGTCATTCATTGCTGTGTTATTTTCTTCTATAAAGTTTGAAATCAATTAGAATCACGTTAGATTATTATTCTCGACGGTATCTATGTCGAACGCTATCTTTTTCTTCAGCGCGGCAATTTTGTCATTAGCATCGATTTTTATTTTATTTCATTGGGTTATTTTACGACGCTGTATCAACATATTAGCATTGAATATAGTGTTCCATTTACCTTGTATGGATGTACTGAATTAGTTAATTTTGAAAAAAATGTCTGCCAAGTAACATAATTTGCACAACCATTCCTGATAATTCAAATAATCTGCTAGCAAACTGTTCTGGTCATTCAAAAGTGAAGAAACTTCCGTTTGAAGTTCAAGTAATCGGGAAAACGTTTTATCATGTGACAACCATCGCACTCCTATGTGTAATAACAAAGACTTGTGTAGGCCTATATTTCCCATATCTTCGCACGGGATACTGAGTAGCCTACACTCCAAAGGTCGTGCCTTAACAAAGTTGATAATTTTGATGGCGTTGTGTAGTACCTGCTTTAATAATGCTGACATTTTTTTCTTTGCGAGAGCGTGTTGGTATAGTACACAATGATTACTTGTGCAGTTTTTTTTTTAACTTTTTTCATCCTTGTAACAGTGCCAGCAACAGGACCTACCATGGCCTTTGCGCCATCTATGCACACGTCAATGCAATTGTCTCAAGGTATTGAGTTTTCAATGAAATTTCAGTACCTATTGTAGAGGATGACAATGGCTTGCAGAACAAAATATCTTCATGAAAGGACCTGAAAATTCGTATCACACAAAGATAATTAACACATCTAATCCGACAACGTTCGTGGATTCGTCAAGTTGTAGCGAAAATTTCATTTGGCTGATATGGGAAATTATGATATTTTTAACATCGTTTGCTAGATTCTGTATTCGATTACGCACAGTGTTATTTGATGAGGGCACACTGGAGATCAAGTTAGCAGTTTTTTCGTCCACTACTTCACTACCTTCATTAATAGTGGTTTCATAAGAGTTTCAGCAAGAGTGAGGTTTACCAGCAAGAGCCAAGTCATGACTAATCAAATACGACGCTTCCAGTGCTTTCTCGTTATTTGTCTTTAGCATGAGATAAAAATATTGTCTGAACTGCATGGAGTTCGTCAGTTTCTCTTTTAAAGTACCTAGTGTGCAGTTTCATTTGTAAAGTCAGGATGAGTTATGAAATGCCGTCTCTAAGCTTGACAAGGGAACATAGAACTGTTGGGCAAAACTTTGTTACATATCTCACACTGTGGACGTCCATCAGCAAACTCAGTGAATCCCATGTCCAAATCTGAATCACTATATTTTAGTTTTTTAATTCCTTTCAGTACCGCTACACTAGCATCGTAGACTCTGAAGTAGGAACATGTTCAGCATATTCCGAACTCAATCTCAAGGGATTCGCATTATCTTCTTTGACAGTAAGGTTACAGCTGTTATTAGCCCCCTTTGACTGAGCACTGGGTAATAGCTGATGACTCTCAAGTATTACGGAGCTCGTCTTAAGCCACAGTTCCATTTCAACGAAAGTTTAGTTAACACTTCTGCAATCAAATTAACATGCAGGTATATATATATTTTTTTTTTTGAGTCAACATAACAGTCAATAGATTGTAGATTCCACTTATCACGATTAACAAACGCTGCTTGCCTGATATATAAAACATAAAATAAATTTCGAGAATCATCGAGTACTTGACAAGCAAGAACGATCGAGATAGTTCCAGTGACGAGTAGGCCTAGATCTATTATTGGTGCATCATCTAGCAAGAAAACGCAAACTACTATCTGAAAAAGTATTTTCGCTTTATGGAAGTAGGCCTAGTTTGCGTTTTTCTCGCTAGAGACTAGATGGAAGCAGTAATTTTTGTCATCTTCATAACTGCCGCGGACGGAGCCCCTGGCAATCACTCGCGGAGCCCCAAGGGCTCCGCGGAGCACACTTTGGGAACCGCTGTCGTAGAGATATGCTCTGATCGCTCCAATTTTTGGCACATGTCCGTTTTTAATGGCGTACTTCTAGATAAGAGGGTGGGAGGTGGGAATTTCCGAACTTTTTTTTCAGGCCGTATAAGGACCACCCACCCACCCACCCACACATACATACATACATACATACATACATACATACATACATACATACATACATACATACATACATACATACATACATATATAAGTTACATACATACATACATACATACATACATACATACATACATACATACAAACAGTCGCCCTCGGTAGCGTAGTTGGTATAGCGCTGGCCTTCTATGCTCGAGGTTGCGGGTTCGATCCCGGCCGAGGTCGATGGCATTTACTGTCGGTTACTCAGGAGAAGACGGGAGCGGACTGAGGAGGAAGGAATGTGAACAGATAACGTACGACAACACGTCCAATATTTGTACTGCAGTAAGCAGAAACATTAGGTCTCCTTCTGTTCAACTTAGCTTTAATTTCCATACGCATTGTTACTCATGTTTCCTGCACGAGTAATAACCTGGATACTGGGATGCTTATCTGAGCGATGTTTATAATAATCTACAGCGATAGTCAAGAAGGTCACATTCTTTCCGCTCGTCTTCTTCTGAGTAACGGACAGTAAGTGTGTTTAAATGCGACAAGCTCATGTCAGTAGATTTACTGGTATGCGGGTCTAAATTCCGGCACACCGGCGACGCTGATATAACCTCTGCAGTTGCGAGTGTCGTGAAATAAATCATAATTTACATACATACATACATACACACATACATACACGCACATACGCACGCACACATATACAATTTTGTGTGAAGAAATATGTCACCTTCCCTATTAGATTACTTTCAATGGATTCCAAGAAGTAGACTACACAGTTTTTCTCGCTATCATTCTCTTATGATGTACGTAATAAATATTCCATTTTTTGTACTTCAATATTTCACAGTTCCGTACAAAAGACCAGGTTTAGATCGGACAAAGAAGGATTTTACAGCTCCCTTCACTTGTTCATTCATCTCTATGAACATCGGGTCTTGCTTGCAGAGCTTCTGAATTATTTGCAGCGAGGAAAGAACAAAGGAAAGGGAAAGAGAAGAGCCAGTGAGCCAGTATGCAGACATGTAGAGAAGTCACGAAAATTGATCGCGTAAACATCTTTATGTCTCAAATATTTTGTTTGGAAATGTTTTCAGCAAGTCGTCTAATTGAAAATGTTTTCAATTAAACATATAATTCTACAGATATTAATTAATCGGAGTTGTCATATTGTATCGTGTTTGTTTAATAATTATCCTTAGGCATTCATTTCATTTTATTTTCAGATTAACTTCGTACTTTTAGCTTTAGATCTGAAATTTCTTCCTGTAATGCTATTTAAATATTAATATTGGGTTGAAAACCGTTCCTAATTTGTTGTGGTGTGATTCGTGCTCTGTAAGGAGCTTTAAAAGTCGGGCAATCTTTTTCTGAGGCTGTATATATAAAATATCAGTTTTGTACATTTTCTCAGATAAACACAAGTGTTACTTTTTCTTTGCCGGATTTTCCTTAATATATTCTTGCAGTGATATTATTTTAAATTTATTAATTAATAAAGAACATTAACTGTTTAACTGTTTTGCCGTGTGTATCTAGAAACAATAAAATAACCTCGAAATAAATATGTTAACTAGGGGCCTACTTTAACCAAAAATATTTATATGTGTTTAATATTGTTTATATGTTTACTATAACGGTAATATTAAATAGAATCATGAAACCATCTCTAGTTCAGCGACATAGCCGCACTCGCCTGTATAAAACCTTAGCATGACCAGTCCTGCGCTATGGCAGTGAAGCATGGACTCTAGGAAATGTGACGCAAGTAGAATCACTGCTAGTGAAATGAGATTCATGCGCCGAACAGCGGGGTATAAGTTAATAAGTGGGACCATAAAAGAAATGAAGAGATCTTAAAGGAACTTGAAATTTAATTTAATTTATTTATTTTGCTAATAATTGTAACATAAAATATAATATATACAGAAAAACTTCAGCTCGCCCCTGAAAGAGTAGCACTCGTGTTCAGGGACGGATTTCTGAATTGAAATTAATAAATATACAATACAATTTGTCTTATGTCTACTATGCAATTAGAATACAGTAGAACCCCGATTACCCATCACTCTATTAACCGATTGACGGATTATCCGACTGTCTATTTCCCGCTCTTTTTTTCTTCAAAATAAAATAACTTATATGAAGTACTGTTTTGTACATCATATTAGTAGAGTCTACATATGTTTTTGCTACAGAGTGTTATTGCAAGCGTTTATCGTTACACAGCATTGTCTACTGTTCGAATTGCCGTTCTATAATATAACTTGTATATAAAATGTCTTCCACGGGTGTTAACAGAAAACGTGTTGTGCTAAGAATCGAAAAATAAATGTAAATAATTGAATGGTTTGAGAAAGAGTAATTGTGGCTCATCTCGCATCAGAATATGAGATTGAAGTTACAACTATGCGATTTAATAAAAAAACAAGGATAAAGTGTAAAAAAGTATGTAAATCTACAACATGAGATCTCCTTTATTCTTATCTTTCCAGAGACAGTCATTAAAAAGGCCTTCCTTGCCCCTTAAAAACCCATAGTTGACAATCAGACTTAAATTAGTGAACTTCTGATCCACCACCTAGCGAGTTAAATACAAGACCATGGATAAAATTACAAAATCTTTCATGGTACGGATTATCCGATTTTTTCGGTCAACCGTTCAGTTCGTCCCCTTCATTACTACGGATAATAGAGGTTCTACTGTATATAAATTTAAATTTACAATATTCCAATTTTTATCAAATCCATACACAAGTTTTTAAATTTAATACTAGAACTATTGAACTCTATACTAGCAGACATATGTCACTATCAAGATAACTGGCGTCACCATGTGAGGCCTATGTCTAGGACTAGAATCCCTCATGGAATCCTGCATTACCAACCTAGAGGTAAGAGATCAACTGGACGTCCAATGAAGGGATGGGCTGAAAACTTTTGTGGACCGTAACGGTCCTTCTGGGACTATAATCTGTATGGCTGTTGATGATGATGATGGCATACTATTACTTATTTTCGAGATAAACAACATTTAAAGGCCATAGGTGAGAACGTGACCCTTTTGGTCAAAATTATTTTAATAGAAAAGCTGTAAAAATTGTATACAAAAATCTTAGAATAAAATAAATAATTTACTAGTGTTATATATGGCGTGATGGAGCAAATAAACTAACGGATTACCTCCGTGAAGTCTAAGTTTTGTAATATACAGCACCGGTAACTTTTTTTTTTTTTCAGTAAGATGTTAAATTGTGTTTCATTTTAATGCTCGTAATTTGGTCACTGTTATGTAAGGTAAAGTCCACACGTGGAGTAACGGTTAGTGCGTCTGGCCGCGAAACCAGGTAGCCCAGGTTCGATTCCCGGTCGGAGCAAGTTACCTGGTTGAGGTTTTTTCCGAGGTATTCCCTCAATCCAATACGAGCAAATGCTGGATAACTTTCGGTGTTGGACCCAGGACTCATTTCACCGGCATTATCACCTTCATATCATTCAGAAGCTAAATAATCTAAGCTGTTGATAAAGCGTCGTAAAATAACCTACTTAAAAAGTTATTTACGATTATGCTGACGATGCAAACTTCGTGTCCACCTGGAATAAAATTGAACCCGGACTCTTACAGTCCATATGCTGTGGCTTTGACAATAACAATATGGTTATTAATAGTGAGAGTTTGCTTTATTTTTTACACATTATCATTAAAGGATTATCTTAAAAATTACTATGAATGCTGTAATAAATATTTCTTACCTTTTTGAATACCTTGCAGGCCCATTCTGTTTTCCCTTTGTGTAGGCATTTGTATACTGTGGACGAAGCACCCCTGTAAAAGAAATAGTTATGATTAATATTAGTGTTGTGGGATTTAATCGATTTATCTAATCGAGTAATCCATCAATTTCTGTTGTAAGATTAATCGATCAAAAATATTTAATCGAATAATCGAGTCGATTAATATTAATCGGCTGTAGTTGATATTAATTATTATTTTGTTAATATAAACTCATACTAAAAATTTTGACAATATTTCTCTCTCGGAAATTGCTTACTTAAAAGCACAATAGTACTGTTATTTTCTAATTGTAAACCACGTAGCGTAAAGAAAATCTTTGGACAAACACTTCAGAAAAAGATGAGCTATGAGGACAGTGACCTTGTCTACTTCTATTGAAATTTGAAACACAATGCGAAACCCTTATTAAGTTTTATGGTTTTCCAGGAAAACTTCCACCTTGTTGTCAGTTCATCTTCCTAGCACATGAAATACATACTTTTCTGGGGTTCTTCCCCCTCATCCCTTATAAATTAGCCAGTTCTACACTATGTGCAAGTGAGAGCGTAATTACCTTCTTCTCTTTCTAAAGTCTGGAAATTGGATTACAATACAGTATATTAGATCATTTTTCAACTCGATCAAAACTCGATTAATCAATCGATTAATTGATTAAATCCAAATAGTTAATATATTAAATATTTTGATCGATCACAGCATTAGTTAATATAACGTGGCTAATTAGAGTTTCCTTTGTTCTTTCATTTGTTTGATGGCGTCACTTGAGCCGAGTGCGAAACTGTGTTGTGTTGAGTAGCAAATTTGATCTCGTCTGTCCATTGGATTTTGTATTCTGTTTTCCACTGTCAGCCGTATCGTTACAGATGTGACATTAACAATCTCTCTCAATTCACTTAAAAACGACAGACTTGACAAAAAGAAACTAAAAAAATCATCGTTTGTCCTTCGTCTCGGATAAAGTGGTAGCAATTCTGATTACAAACCCAGCCAACGTGGGTTTGATTTCCTGTGGCAAGAGTAGCCTACTCCTACCGGGACTGAAAGTGTCTCTCGCCTTACAGTATGTCTGGGCTGTATTGTTTGAAGGAGTGAGCTCTTGTAATTCAGGACTAAGGATTTATACTACCTATTTGTGAATGTTTAGTTTTGGTTTATGATTAACAGTACTGTATTATCACAACAGGGATCGGTTCTTGTAGACAGGAAGTGACGATATATCATTCACTGTTGTATATGTTACGATTAATTCCTCCTTTTACTGTTTATTTGGTCACATTCATTACTAAACTATTGCTAATTCTGACTGAAATCTTTGAAGAATGTTAATTTTATATGAACTTGAAGCCTTCAATATTATGAAATATTGAATATACTCGTCATAAAATTAGCCAATAGGATTTTATTATTTTAATATTCAACTTAAATTTGTAATATTTTTATCAATTTACAAGTATTGTTCGTTTACAAGTGCAGAAAATGTATTATTCATATCTACTACTAAGAAATTATACGTTAATTCCCTAAATGCTTTACTTATTTTCGAGTTCCATAAACAAAAATTTAACCATTTTCGTAAGTGAAATTACATTATTATTATTATTATTATTATTATTATTATTATTATTATTATTATTATTATTATTATTATTATTATTATTATTATTTCAGTACATGGTATTGTGACTTTACCCTTTTTGGTGATATCTGGTATTATTTGGCAACACTGAAAAGACGCCCAAATTAGTCTTTTAGGAACTACTCTTACGTGATTCTACTATAAATAAAGACTTTGTTAGATAGATCTAGAACTACAGGATCTTCAATAAGTCAGGGAAAATCAAGAAATGGCACTGAATAAATCAGCATGGAAGACACTTGTGGGCGAGGCCAAAAATCCTCTAAGTTTAACATGAGCATAGTTGTAATTATTGTAAATTGTAATGCAGATATAGTTGAAAATATTCCAATTCTGTGTAAATTTCCACAAGAGAAAAATCTCTTATTTAGTAGAGCGAAATGAAACGAGTTAAAAGAGAAGTGAAATGAATATCATACCATGACGCCCACTGCCTCAATAATAATTATCTCGAGACTGACGACAGATTTTGAATACGCAATCAGAAGTCTGGTAAACCATATTAAAAAGTTTTTATGAAGCTCGTCATTAGAACGACAACAAAATTCAAATCATGTTGTCAGATTTCCACGACTGGAGAGTGTCGTCAGGAATCTGATGACGCGCTAATGTACACAGTGTCACTGTAATTGGTGACAGACAACTAATTAGTTGAAATGTCTCTGAAGGCACAGACGTGAGTAGAGAGCAGCAAAACTTTCATCACTCGAGTGTAAAAACGATAGCGTTTCAATGTGGGACCGAGTTTTAGAGCATGGATAATTGTGTATTTTCCCTGGAATTTTGCAATGTTATATTTTTGGCTTATATTCGTAATATAAATGTACTATAACTCACATCATAATACAATACAAAACTTAATCAGGCTTGAACCAAATATGAACGCATTTTAAAAACATAAAATACAAATAATCTAGAACTTGCAGACACACTGGATATGAAGGGTTCAGAGCCATAGTGGGCCAAGCGCCATTTATTAAAAACGGAGAAAGCAAGGGTTAAAGTTAAGTGTATACCATAGTTTAATGAAAATTGACGTATCATTTAGCTTTAATATGCATACTTTATATTACTTGCTTTATGTTTCATTGAATTATGATAATCAATAATTTTAACCCTTGTTTTCTCCGTTTTTAATATATGGCGCTTGGCCCACTATGGTTCTGAACCCTTCATATGATCATCGTCATCATCACCATCGCCATCATAATGTATTCTGTTGTCTGCTGCGTGTTCCTAGTCCTGTCATGGTAATTTTTCTCTTGGTCATACGCCCCACCCCTTGTTTTCTCCCTTGAAATATATTTTACTCTCTTCTCTCTATCTCTCCGACTGTCATTTAATAATTTTTTTAGTATTAAAGAAGTAAATAAATTGTTTTGCTTACATATTAATTGTACAACAAGCTCGACTTAAAGAATACACCATAAGTAAAATAAATTGTTTATTAATTCATTCAAAATGTATTCAAATTTCAATAAATGATTTTTATTTATTAGGCCTATATAATTATTGTTATATAGCATACATCGTAAGTATCCAACAATTCTGTCCTTTTGTCTTCGTCGTGGCATTTCAGCCGTTTTGTGGCAACAATTTGGCTAAGCTTGCAGTAATTCTTTTACTTGAATGTCATGCCGACTTAAGTGTGCTAGTCGGAGAGAAATGGAAACGGTGGAAGAGCTTGTAGAGGTTCACAGCCATTAGGTAATGGAGCTCTCGAGGTTGGGGTTGGGGGGGGGGGGAGTTTTCGGCCAACTGTTGATCGTTGACCACATTTAATTGCATTTCTTGGAGCCTTTCTGTTGAGTGTGACCACGTGATTTTGCGATCACACATGATAGCTCTCACAGCTGTCATTTTCAACAGGCGTCGAGATCAGCGCAAAGAAGGAAGACCAAAACCAAGTCTTTTCACATCTGCTTCGTTTTCCCGCGTTATTTCTTAAAAGGCCTCCGTATTGGAAGTAGAAGCAATCATCTGCAATCTGTTCTTCTGTGTTAGTTGATCGCAGAGTTAACACAGAGAAACACAGCGTGGAGAACTGAGGAAAGCTTTGATGCGTCAGAAAGTGCAAGGAAATTAAAGTAAGAAATTTGAGAGTAATTAAAAAAGAGAAGATAAAGTAGATAGTGAACCTGAGAAGAAATTTTATCCGAGTATAACACAAGACAATATAAATGTTTTTCAATTATAATGATGATGGTAACGATGAAAATGACAACTATGATGGTAGTGATTATGATGAAGATGGTATTGTTGTATCGTAGATAATTGTGAAGTTGTTATCGTTACCAATACCTGAGGAGCATAGTATCAAAAGTAGACAACTCCATTTTTTTAGATTTCGAGATATCGATTGTTTCACATAGAATTTTATATGCTGAATGCGATTCTGGAAATATTTAGGTTAAAAAACGGACAGAAAAAAGCGAAAATAGGACTTAATTGTGCGCTTTAGAATCAAAATGTAGACAACTCCACAGTGGCTTGGTTTCAAATTAGGACAATTCCTTCAGTAGCCAATGAGAAGCCCACATTCATATCACCTTTTCGCATCACGCATAGCAAATCCAACATGGCTGATTGTTTATATAATCGGTTTGTGGATGAATAAGACGTACTGTTTTACGTAAATTTTATTTGTAAAATTATGTTACATCGTTATTTCAATAAGAATATGGAAGTTCATGACAAAGAATTTCCTCAAAAGGAAGCGAAGAAGCTTCATTTGGTTTCAAAAACAGACAACTCCATGACTTAGTTTTAGAGATGGACAACTCCAAACTTTAAACTTAAATTGCGACCTGGATATTAGTTTTAATCACATTTTGAGACAGAAAAAATGTTTCTATGACCCATGAGAATGACTTAAAAAATGTACGTATAACAGTGACATTGATTTCTAAGGATCTAGTTTTTCGCCTCTCCTGTTTAAAAAAAAAAAAGGCAAAAGTGGAGTTGTCCAACTTTGGCACCAAGCTCCTCATTAATACATAGAAAGATTTCATCCAGCGTGCTCATTAATTCCTTGAAGATAAGCAATGTGTTTGCTGTATTGTTTCAAGATCTCGGAAGAATTAACGAAAGATATTGCACGTGTAAGTCAGTAAACTTGTTTCGTAAGAGTTCTTTGGTTTGGATAATGTGTAGTTTGTCGTCAAAAATTCAAACGACCCGAGATACATTTTACGACTCATGTGGATGCGAGTCCCATTCTTATATTTTCTCATAATTATGATGTTTCAAACAATTTGCTTTGCAACATGATCACAGCATGACTATAGAATTCATCTACATTGCAGTGGACTCTTCATATAAATACGACAGGTAAATTTTATTATTACTGGTAAAAATACATGACTGATTTATTCCAATAACCAGTATAAAATGTTTCTTTCAAGTACCAGATAGCTCAGTTATTACTAAGGTTACCAGATACTTATTAGTGAGGAACAGGACGAACTAGTTCAAAAAGCAGGACAAAGTCTGGACACAAAAACATTTGTAGATGTCTTATTCTTTATGACTTTTTCAGATTGAAAAGACGAATTTAATTGATTATTGCTTGTTAAGTTGCGTAGGCATATATTAAATAATTATCTGTACAATAAAATAAAATAATTACCATACGATTAAAATAAAAAAATACAATCACAGTACAGTACATTTGAAACCCAGCACCGTATAAAGAAACCATAGGCCTACATGAGAAACACCAACCTATTTTTTAACCACATTTTACATGTAGCCATAATTACAAAAAGTACTTCAGTCACCGTATATCTGCTGACAGATCACTGAAACATTGACCTTGACTACACTCGGAAGAATAATTTACTGATGCTGATTTTCAGGTGAAAAAATATTAAATTAGCTCAACCTCGTGTTACTAATGGTACCGCGGATCATGCCACTGTTTATGCACATCGATCGACCAATTTTACGGACAAAGCGTGATCTGTCATGGTTTATTCGTGGCTTGTATTCGAAAGAGAATACTAACCATTGACGCAAATACTTGCAGCATTATTGTAACGTTGTAACGAAAGTTTATTGACCAGTGATGTTAATATTTGGAACATGATTTTACCGTTGCAATGAGTTCAGACTATGAATAAAAACTATAGTTTTATCGCAGTTCAGAATTATGTTTTGAAATGTAATTATAAAAAATGAGGTAACTGGGACTTTTCAATAAAAATACGGACATTTAACAAATATTCAAAAATAAATACGGACAGCAGAACAAATCTTCAAAATACGGACATGTCATGCTAAATACGGACTTTTGGTAACCCTAGTTATTACTATTTTACGTAAATAGGTTTTCAAATTTTAATTTACGATTAATTTAGCACATGGATTCCTGTGCCCTACATTGCAATGTGGAAATACAATAGTTTATTTTTAGAACATTGAACAAAATAAATGCATGATCAATGCTTACTCGTACATCAACAGTAGCCGGAAACCGTAATAATTTCATTTTTAATCGTATAATGCAGTTATAATACTGTGTATTTGTAATTATAGTCTCTGTTATTACATTTCACACAAAACACAACACTAATTACGACTTTGTTTTATAACCTGCAAATGTAACATTTCCTTAATTGAATGTTTATACTTTCTATTTGTGCATATATCTGTGCGCATGTATGTATGGGAGGGAGGGACGCGCTACGACCCCACGCTACGACCTGGATCTAGAAGATGTATTACGTTTAGCCCTTCAGCTAGGCGCATTCCCAACCCACACCGGCTGACTACACTAAGTTCGCTGAGCATCCAGGTTTCGAGCAGGCAACCCTACTATGCTCTGGACCAGCCCTCTCCGTGTGTTGCCAGCCGGCATTCTGGGAATGCTATAAGACGATAGTGGAAGAAGTGTTTTTTTTTTTTTTACACGTTTGTCACGTACAATTTTTACATGATATATGACATGACTTATATAACACTATTTATACTACAATACCTGAGATCTTGTGACACATTAATGACATAATAAACATTATTTTATGACATTACGCAAAAGAACAATTTGAAGTTTGTACTACGTTAAAATCTGCCAAACTATGACATTTATTTTGGTAATATATGAACATATGAAACAAAATACTTTAATACTAAAATATATTCGATCTTAAATCATTTTTGAACGCTTCCATCACTATTTACAAAATAACTTTTGGAAACTACACCTACAGTTAATATGGTAACAATTTAAAAGATATATGTATATACATAGGCCTATATATTAACAGAGTACAATTAATTACGTAAATTATTCACATAATCGCCATATCTTTTTATACCAATTACTGAGTTGTATTTTCATATATTGAGAATGTTTTTCTTATTTTCAATTATTAAGAAATTGTTACGTCCTTTTCTTCTCAGTTTCCTTTCAGCTTCCATTAGTAACTTTTGTAGTCCAGCTATCGTTGGATTGTTGTCACTGATCATGTAGTGTAAGTATCCCATAATTATCCATGTTAGTGCGAATTTATTGCTGTGGGTAGGCATTTCCAGTTGAAGTACCATCCTTCGAAAGTCGTTCGGATTGTCCGTGTGAGAGGCATTTATTAGTTTTCGACACAACCAAGACCATATTACAGGTCGGCATGTTGTTAATCGATGGTGAAGAGTATCAAAACTGCCACAGTGTTGACATAGAGGCGAGTGCGTGATGTTATGGTGGTACTTTTTTGCTTCTGTGGGAACAATATCATTTACTACTTTATATGCACTTGTTTTCCAATCAGTTGAAATATTTGGTAGTGTGAAGATTTTCCATATTCTTTTCCACTTCATATTCGGGTATTTGGTCATAATGGAGGGAACGGTTTCTTTAACAGCTAATAATGATGTATATATTTCCTTTGTGGTCATAGACTCAGGATCGTGGAGAAGCCGCTCTGGTATTTTATTCAGGCACATTTTTATCCTTCGGAATATGGGATGTTGTAAAGTAAAATCTATTAATTCAGATGTAATGGAATTTTTATATTTATTTTTCCTTTGCAGTAGTGTTTTAATGAGTAGAGCTTTGCTTTTATTATTAACTGCAATCAGACCGCATCCACCTTGTTCTGTCCGTTTCCACAGTTGAGATTTAGCAATTTTATAAATATGTCCTGTCCACAGGTAATAAGTAATTCCCAATTCCATGCGTTGAGCTACATCTTCCGGCAGAGGTATTATTTGTGCGATGTACCAAACTTTAGATAGTATAAATAAATTTATGTTCCATATTTTTTGTATCAGGTTTAAGTTCCTAGTGAGCTGTTTCGAGAACATGTAACGGATTGTGTTTAAAATTGGATTCCAATTTAGTTCTATCATCTTCTTTATATCTGTGTGTATGAACATGCCAAGTATTTTAACAAAATCTTTAATTGGTATATTTGCCATAGTCAGAGATGGTGGCCAATGTCCCAAGGGTAGCAAGTTTGACTTCCTGAAATTTATGTTAGCAGTAGATGCCATTGCATAACGGTGTAGTACCTGATGAAGAACGGGAAGTTGCTGCTCCTTTCTTAACAAAATAACCATATCATCCGCGTAAGCCAATGTTGTGAACAATTTGTTATTACGAATCTCGGCATGAAGATTATGGTGAATCATTCTAATTAATGGTTCTGTACAGATGGTATAAAGTAACATTGACAAGGGACAGCCTTGTCTGATTCCACTTGCCAGTCTGATTGGTTTTGTAAAAAATCCATTCACTTGTATGCGGGAGTGTGCATTCGAGTACATAAAACGAATGACATTGATAATCATTTCCGGAATGTTCATCCTTTTCATGGTTTTAAATAGATATTGGTGATTGATATTGTCAAATGCTTTTTGGAAGTCTAACGAAAGTAGTCCAGCCGATTCATGTCTATTGGTATCAAAATAAAATACTGTATCTCGTAGTGCTTCCAGGTTGTCAGTTATTTTCCGTTCCGGTATTCCACATGTTTGTTCTTCCCCTATGAGCTCCTTTAAGTGAAATCTGATTCTATTTGATATAACTTTGGCAAATAGCTTGCAATCTGTATTCAATAGGGTTATAGGTCTATAATCTTGTATAGTCTGTGCTTGTGACAGTTTAGGAATTAGAATAATAATACCTTCATTGAATCCCATCGGTTGTCCTGTCGTGTGTAAAAGTTCATTGAAAAGTTTGGTTAGCGGTTCTTTAATAATGTTCCAGTATATTTTATAAAAATTATACCCAATATCGTCAGGTCCTGGTGCTGATTTTGAACTGGCAGTCTTGAGTGCTAATAGTATCTCTTCAGAGGTTATTGGTTGTGTAATGGACGATGCTTCTTCATCGGAGAGAGAAGATGGTACATAATCCAGCATTTTATCTTGCTCATCAATGTTAACCTGTTTAGTTGCAAACAATTGCGTGAAATGTATTTCTGCCTGGTGCATTATATCTTTGGTCGAGGTGATTAACCCATTATCTCCACTTGTTAGTGAGTGTATATATTTGTTTGACCCTTTCGACTTTTCAGATGCTAAATGATATAATGATCCACGTTCATCATCTGCAACTGATGTAGTGCGTGATCGAATTTTAATGCCATCCATAATGTATTCTTGTATTTGCACAATTTTTGTTTTAATGTTTTTAATTTCCGCATCCACATCCTGACCAGCACGTTGCTTCATCAGTAGTTCTTGTAATAATCGAGAATAAAATTCACTCATATTTTTCCGTTCACGAGCTTTACCAATACCAACATATTTAAAAAAGGACCTAATGGTAGGTTTATATATGGTAAGCCATTTTTGTATATTTGTTAGTGCGCGGTTGTTCGCTCGTTTGTCAGCTGCTTTCCATCTCAGCATAAACTCTTCTTTGATTTTATCATCGTACAGTAAGGATTCATTTAACTTCCAATAACCTCTTCCATGAGGTGGGATGGTATTGTCGACCTCCATTTTAACTAGTAGAGCATGATGATCACTGAAGACTGCTGGTTGTACTTGTGCATTAAGAATGTTATCTTTTAGCTGTTTATTCACATAAATTATGTCAAGACGAGAAGCAGCCTGACCTCTATGAAAAGTAAATTGTACATTGTTTCCATGAACAACTTCCCAAGCATCTAAAAGTTGTAATTCATTACATAGTCTTTGTAAATTTGGAGATGGATGATATTCACTTTTCTGAGTCCTTGCATTTAACACGTTATTAAAGTCGCCACCCAAAATTAAGGTATTATACTTATGCCTTAGATAAAATGGTAAGTCTTGAGCAATCATTTGTTCACGTAACACCCTGTTGTTGGAACCAGATGGTAAATACAGATTGACTATTAAAGCACCATTGTTAAGCAATAATGACGTTATTCTACCACTTTGATGTTGTTCATAAAGTTGTATTGATAATCCACTGCGGTAAATTATAGCTGTTCCTCTGTTTGCATCACCAACATTCACTATCGAATTATACTGCGGACCTATAAAATTGAAATTCTCAGTATTGACTTCCTGTAACAATAATATATCAATATCATTGTTATAGAGAAACTGCTTTAACAACTGTTGTTTTGGTTGACTTCTTAGGCAGTTTATGTTTAAGGTAGCGTAATTAACTACAAACTGCATAATAATCAGGTAGATGGCACAGTTAAGTCGCAGCCACATGATTATTCTGATGCAGCTCTGTTATTTGATTAGAAAAGAAATTATTTACGTAACAGTGGAAAACCCAGTTTGGTTTCTTCACGAGGTTTAGGTTTCTCTTTTCTATATGGATGTTGTCTTGTTTTGGCAAAAGCTGATGTTTTATTTGGTACCTGTATATCTTCGTCTTGTTCCATTACTTTCGTACTTTCTTCGTCCATTATATCGTCGCTCCAGGATCGAGTCAAGGGATCTTGTTTATTTCCGTCATCTGTCACAGTGGAGTCAGTATCTGGGATTGCCGCTTCTGCTGCTTGTGTCTGCGTAGTTACTACCGCGGGAGACTCTGGTAGAATGTTAGCAGCTGTTCGTCGTAATCGCGGGTCACGCGAGTGTTTTATCTGCATAACTTCTGGTGTTGTGTTATTTGACTGTTTGTGTGTTTCCTGAACACTAGATTCGTCCTCTTGTCGTAATTTTTTGTTGCTAGGCCCTTCATTTTCCTCTCGTTGGTCAACATTACTGTTAATGTCAGTGGGCATTGGCTGAACATTCATAATATTTTCTGTGCTTGGAATTGTATGTTTACAAGTATCACCTACCTCCGTACTGCCTTGAAGATCGCCATCCGTTGGAATATCCATATGTTGAAAAGAAACTGCCTCAGGAGCTGTTGAATCTTGTATGGAAGATGTTTGATTCTCTTCGAGTAGAACATTTTCACAATTTATGAGTGTGTGTTGCCGAACAATGTCACTTAATAGTCTATTCTTGTTATGGGGTCGGATGGGTAACGTAGTAAATTGTTGTTTACATTCTTGTTTAAAATGTCCTGGTTCACCACACCGAAAACAAACTTGTATTTGCCCCGGATAAGTTAAAGATGCTGTGTACATGCCGATTTTCAATAATGTGGGTATCGGAATTTTAATGTCCATCTTTACAGCTTTCACTCCATTGTTGACCGGTAGGGGATACTGATCATTCCATTTCTCAGGCATAATATCATGAATCTGTCCATATTTACTGAGGGTATTACTAATAATTATGTTGGGTATTTCAGGTGGAAGATTGAAAATTCGCACTGTCGTACTTTGGATATCCGCCGCACTTACAACGATCTGAATTTCTTCTCCCGATTCATATTTAAACATCTTGTCTCCTTTGTGTTCATTCAACAGTTTATTATATAAAGTCACGGAAACTAATTTCAGATAAATTGCAAAATCTCTGTTATGTAACTGTATCGTATCTACTTGATCTGTATTAACACGCATTGTTTCCACTAGCCATTGATGTATTTCATACGCCGATGGTTTTTTAGCCGTAGCAGGAAATTTGATTTTTAAAGTATTGATTCTCTTATAAGATTCCATATTGCTTTTTTAATTACTGTAAATCTAAAAAAAACAATCACTGATGTGTACCTAATTATGCAGTAAGTCACTTTCACTGTTTATACACTATTATCAGTTCACTATACTGACTGAAGCACAAGTACACTGATACTAACAGCGAGTACAGAGTTTGTTTACAAGACGTCCGACCGCTACCACAATCAAGTCGAGACTGGGAGGGGTTTTCAAATTTTAATTTACGATTAATTTAGCACATGGATTCCTGTGCCCTACATTGCAATGTGGAAATACAATAGTTTATTTTTAGAAACTTTGAACAAAAAGAAATGCATGATCAATGCTTACTCGTACATCAACAGTAGCCGGAAACCGTAATAATTTCATTTTTAATCGTATAATGCAGTTATAATACTGTGTATTTGTAATTATAGTCTCTGTTATTACATTTCACACAAAACACAACACTAATTACGACTTTGTTTTATAACCTGCAAATGTAACATTTCCTTAATTGAATGTTTATACTTTCTATTTGTGCGTATATCTGTGCGCATGTATGTATGGGAGGGAGGGACGCGCTACGACCCCACGCTACGACCTGGATCTAGAAGATGTATTACGTTTAGCCCTTCAGCTAGGCGCATTCCCAACCCACACCGGCTGACTACACTAAGTTCGCTGAGCATCCAGGTTTCGAGCAGGCAACCCTACTATGCTCTGGACCAGCCCTCTTCGTGTGTTGCCAGCCGGCATTCTGGGAATGCTATAAGACGATAGTGGAAGAATTGTGTTCGGAATGTTGTTGATGTCTAATATGGGGAAACGGGAGAAATATGAGAAAAATCCCAACTGCGATCTTGTCTGTCACAAGTGTTATAATAGAATTTTCAAATGAAAAATCCCAGGCTTGACCGAGACTCGAACCAGGACCGCATGCTATTGTTGATATTTTAATGTTGTAGTTAGGCCTACTTTCATTTGTATAGTTATTATTTTCATCTTCCACAATTTAGAGTTCATATCAGTTTGTCAGGGTTTAATCATGTTTGCAGATTTAATGCTGATAGAATGTGGTTCGTTATTTCTTATATTATTTAATTTATTTACAACGCATATATTCTTAGAACCTGAAATAAGCGGATTTATTCAAGTTCGTTTGAAAATAAAAGTGTAGAAGAACTCTGAATTTGAAGGGAATCATTGAAGAAGAAATAATAAGTCATACTGAGAAATAAAAATACAGCCTATATCAGTGGTTCTCAAACTGGGGGTCGTATAGAGCTGAGGGGGGTCGCGAAATTATTTATCTAATAAAAAAAACACGCTTTATTAACATAAGTTACACAGTGTGTTCGGAAACGTAAACAACATTTAACATAATAAGGAAATTTTAGTAGCTATACATTAAAGTAAAAAAATAATTTTATTAATGCGACAAATGTGTCTGTTTTTCAGAAAGTAGCTCTCAAATCTGGACTCTGTATTCGATACACACATAGTGATATCCAGACATCGGATTCTAGGGCAAATGCCTATTTTGTTTCTTTAGGAGAAAAGTAAAAATAATCATTAATATTTGTGTTTCATGGAAATTGAAAGGTATTCAAAGAGTTTTATAGTGCCCTAAAATGCCCTAAAACGGTTATTAGAGCCTAATTTGTTAATATTCGCCTAAAAATGCCTAACTCACTGTAAAGTTTCGCATTTTACTCTTACTTTTTATAATTTATACATGCATTCACTGCGAAATTTAAGGCATTTAAAAAGTGGAAAGTTTGCTTCACACCGGCCATGAAACCATTGATAAAGGAAACAAAATGTTTTGAATCTCACGACACTCGCAATAGATTTCACCGAATTTAACATGTTTGGAGGCATAAATGCCGACAAAGAGCCAACCTTAGTTTTGAAGCAGGCAACAATCACAACATGTGCTGCTACCGATTCACAGATATACTATACTATAAAAATGACTGTTTTCGGTCTGAAACCGATTAGCTGTACTGCCCTTCAGAGTGTCATAAAATCACAATTTTTGGAGAAAGAGTGTTTTTGAAATATTTATGAAAAGTCGTAAAACTGCGAATTAGTAGGGTAAACCGTTACAAAATATTTAAAAGAATGGCCCTCCTAGTGTTAACACTACCAGGAAATGCAACAATAAGTGGAACTTCGTATTTTTGTCCAATAGAATCTCAATAACAACGGTTCATTTGAATGCTCGTTAACAGTTGCTCTTTCCCTCACCTTATTTGTGTTGAGAAGTTTTGAGCGGTAGGACGTTTTCCTGTGAAGTTTAACGCGATAATGCCGAAAAATATAAGTGCAAAATCTACATTGATCCGGCAATGGCTAACAGAATATTCAGAATTCACTTATGATGGAAAAATAATATTCTGCAAGATTTGTAGCAAACAGGTATGTAACAATAGTTGAAATATATAAATTCTATTAATTTTAATGAGTAGGCTTATAATATTTATACATTGACTGAGCTATCCTGAGGTATAATTCTTTTTAAGACCACTACACTTTAACCTTTTAAATTCCGATAGTTAAAGTATTTGCAGGTCATTAAAATTTTGATTGTTCGAACCCACTAACTTTGTGATAGAAATACGGCAATACAACAATTAGGATTTTATTTTAATTCAGTTTACTTTACATTTTTAGATTTCGCAAGAAAAGAAGTGCCACCTAAAGCAGCATGTGCAAGGAGCGGCTCATAAGGCTAAAGCTCAGCAGAAAAATCAACTGCAACAAACTTTACTAACACAGCCTACTTCATCCAATCTCAGCAGCAATTTCTATGCTGATTTAACCAGAGCGTTTGTTGCTGCTAACATTCCCTGGAATGCAATTGAAAATCCGGTTTTAAGACAGTTTTTACAAAAATACTGCAAACAAAATATCCCATCTGAGTCGACCCTAAGAAAAAATTACTTAGACAGAATATACAATGAAACTTTAGCTTCCATTCGGGAGGATATAGGTGATTCTTACATATGGGTCTCCGTGGATGAAACCTCAGATCCTATGAATAGGTATATAGCAAATATGGTAGTAGGAAAACTTAGTCCTGATGGACCTTCGATTCCACACCTTGTATGTGTTAAGGAACTTTCGAAAGTGAATAGCCAAGCCATTGCTTATTTTGTAAATAAAGGCCTACAGTCTTTATACTCAGGTAATATAGACGATTCTAAAGTTCTGTTGTTTTGTACTGATGCTGCCTCATATACATGGTTGCTGCAGCTCCACTTCTTAAAACATTTTATCCTAACCTCACGCATGTAACCTGTCTAGCACATGGCCTTCACAGGGTTTCTGAAACAATCCGGAATGAATTTCCTCTTGTCAATTCGTTTATTTCTAACACAAAAAAATGTTTTTGTAAAGCCCCATCCAGGATTTCAATATTCAGAGAAAACTTTCCAGATATCCCACTCCCACCTCAGCCGGTTGTTACACGATGGGGAACTTGGATTCAGTCAGTGGTGTATTATTCTAAGTATTTTAAAGAAGTGGTCACAGTTATTGATAAATTACCTGAAACTGATAGTGCAGCGTGTGTGAAAGCAGTGAAAGATTGTCTGAATGACTCACGAGTGAAAAACGATATTGCCTACATAACATCAAACTTTTCTTTCATACCTGCAAGCATTGAACAATTAGAACGTGAAAAACAATCTCTTTGTAGCCAAATAGCAATAGTAAAGGAAGCTCAAGTGAACATACATTCTGCTTTGGGCGAAACTGGGAAAAAAGTTAAAAATAAGTGGGACAACGTATTAAATAAGAATGTAGGATTTTCATTGTTGGAAAAAGTATCAAGATTGATATCGGGGGAAAGTGTAAATGTTCCAGTAATTATTGATGTTTCTATTGTACCTAATTTAAAATTTGCGCCTCTCACATCAGTTTCGGTTGAAAGAAGTTTTTCTGCTTTCAAAATGATTTTCAGTGACAAAAGGCAAAGGTAAACTGTGGAGAATTTAGAAAAAATTCTTGTGGTGTACTGTGCAGATAATTATAATAAAGTCTGAGCATGGAACTGAATTTCAATCACTTAAAATGAGTAATCTTGATATCAATAATCATTATTTCATTAGTTTCAATATATTAAATTTGTGCAGCTCTGTTTATAAATATAATATAGTATTCTTTTTTAATGTTTAAACATACTTTTTTGTGCGTATTTTAGTGTATAACTAAAAATTTCAGTGAAAGAAATAAGTATGATACCTTGATGTGCCTAAAATGCCTATTTTCATTGAAATAGGGCCTAATTTTACAAATTTTGAGCTTATTTTAGGCGCCTAAAACTGCAATTTTTAGTGCCTAAAAATCCGATGTCTAGTGATATCACAGTCTAGTACATACAGTCACGAAGCTGAATACGTAGTAAATATGCATCCATAGATATTTGCTGACCACTAGGATAGTTAATATCGCCTCATTACAGGCAATGCGAAATAGTACCGGCACAGTCTATTGTTTCTAGCACCCTCACAACTCAAGCTTCGTGACTGCACTTTCAAGTTCAGTTACATTTCTCATCTTTATTTTTATGGCAATCATAGACGAGAAGCTTATTTTGCTTAAATATGAGGTTTGAAATGTTATAAAAAATTAAGAGCGTCTTTTATAAGCTCGAGATATTCGAACATTCTTTTGATCCACAACTGGTTTACACTCTGCGAGAAAGCCTAGTTTCATCATTCCATCAGTGGGTAGTACATATTTAAATGAAGTTTTCTTTCATTTCTTTTGAACGCAACTGTCTAAAAATTTATTTTGTATCCACCTGTGATTGTCGTATTGTTTTAAGTATCTTCGAGAAAATACTCTAAAAGCTTAGAATTGTGCAAATTCAATTGCATATCGGTAAAAACAAACTCAGTCCTATTTGTCGTATCATACGCAGCTAAATTTTCCACGTGTTTTTTAATAGACTGGAATGCATAACATTCAATTTTGCAAAGCGATGTCGACCAGATATCAAGTTTCTTTATAAATCCTTTGATTTTATTCCTGGCTGTTATGTTAACATCTTGGCCTTTCAGACTACTACTGAGTGTTCATTTCAAAGTGTGTCATGACGTCACTGTCGTGAGTCAACGATTTGAAGCGAGTTTCAACTTTTATGTCAGAGAAGTTGCCTATTAATCAAGGCGTTCAATCTGAACTTGAGAACTTGTACGGTATAACTTGAACGTCGTAGCAACAGATGGCGGTCTGTACGGTCTGTGTGCTACCACAACCTCTTTCGAACTGTGTTTTGCGCCGGCAAGTCGTACGCAGGGTATTTGCTATCGATTGCGTACGGCAACATTCCACAACACAAATCAAATGCTCCGTGTCCATGTTAATGCCAACAAATACGTAAGAAATCGTCTTAACCCTCTCCCCATATTCTGACAGTAAGAAAAAAACCACCTCAGTACATGTTTTCAAACAGTTCACATTCCTGCCACTACCGGCGTTGACGTACAGTTACCCTTAAAAAGAATGAGACGATTCTTGATTGTCGGAAGTTAAAGTTCTACAGCGCGGTTCACTCGATATCGACGTATAACGATAAGTACCATGACAAATAGAACAAGAATTGTTACAAGGACCACAACAAAGACAAGGATCAGAATAAGGATCACGAAGAAGACAGCCATTTAAGGCCAGGATTTCACAACATAGCTCGGGTAACAAAATATCATTGCTTCTCTGTACCGAATGGCAAATGCCTGCTATCGGATCTACATTCTGGACTGCTGCTGTCAGTGTCTTGTCTCGGTAGCTCATATAGTAGCGTGCCGGTTCCACCGTATAACCGAAATGTTTCGTGTTTGATCCCACGTAAAACTCTTTTTTTATTGAGGTGTAATTAATTTGTTCAGAGTTCCTCGACTGTATAATTTGTCGAAAAATATGGAGAAATGAGGGATGACGATAATACTTTATTGTAGACAATGACTATTTAGCGTGATATAGAATTATTGAAATAAGGGGCATTTTATACAGTAAGAGTTAATGAATCAACCCTAAATTAAATATTTAAATAACAGGATATAACAGGAAGTCCAATTATTGTTGCGAAACTAATCAAAATAAATCTAATTACGTTAAATAAACAAACCCCAAGTTATGACACCACATTGCTACAGATAAATTCTATGTTATTAACATAAGCATTGAATAGGTCCATGCTTATGCGTTGGACGACAAAACCAAACATCGAAAGTTCGAATGTTGCCGCGGAATGTAACTTCTTGCTTTTTATAATGTAAATCAGACTTCTAACTACAATAATTCGTATTTCTTACATTATTTATTAATATTTATAGCCAACATTGAATTTGTAAAGAAAAGACTTTAGAAATCTCATACGGAATTTGTGATCTGTAGTGACATAAACATGGATTATCTCTCGGAACTTTTCCTTAAAAGTAAATTAAATTCACTCCTTGAAACTGGAAACCTTAGTCGTAGAGCCATTTTCCCACCAGTATACAAGCTAAAGTAGCACAGCCATTGATAAAAGTTTTGTACACAGAATTAGACTGAATTCCTATTCGACAGAACCTATAATCAATGGCTTGTCTGAACATGATAAATAAATCCTAAGTGTTTCCAATGTCACTGAACAATTTCAAAATATTAATTTAAAAACTAAAAAAGGGTCGTAAATGCTGTATCTAGTGACTATTCACATTTATGTCTACAAAACGAATATTGGAAAAACGTATATGATACTGGTACTACTGATAATAAGAGTAAATGTATTGTATTTTTCACTTTAATTTCAGAATCACTTTAGTGGATGTTCTCCACTCAATGTTGTGAAAAAATTCTAAAGTAAAAACATGTAGATAACGCAGGGACTTAAAAATCTCACGTATTAAACAGAAGAATCTATATGTAATGAGTTGCAATGTAATGATCCTCATGTTCTTAAATACTACAAGAAGTACGGTGTAATTTATAAAAAATTATGAAAGAGGGAAATAGAGTACATTCGAATAGAAAAGTACAACATTCAGATAATGCAATTAAGGCTATTCGGAATATTATTGAAGTTAAACTTGTATATATTCTAAGAAAGAAAATATTTTTTTCATTAAAACCAGTGATTATAAACTAGAGGACCCCAAATCTATTGCAAATTATTTTAATGTCTTATAGTATATAGTACAGAAATATTATTGACAACTTAAACATTCAAGATTTTGCAAAAGATACTGCAATTGGTTATTTAAGAGATGCATTTAATAATTAGTATTAATATATCTAATTAGTCAATAACTGCAACAGTGCTTTTTCATTCAATCATAACATGAATAAAATTGAATGAACATTAAATTAAACACTATTGCAAACACGTAGATAAAATAGTGAAAATCAACTGAAGTGGTGAGAATGAAATAATCCAAAGCCACAGTTTTAACAAAAATTGTTTTGTGCGAGTGCATTTCTTACACATATGGAAAGCTACTAATAAAATATTGTAATAACTACTCAACAAATGACATAGCCTAAGGACTCTAAACCTTTATAAAAGTTTGTCTGTGTGGCTTAGGAATATTTTTTAATTTCATTTTAATTGTTAGTTTTTAATATATATGCATTTACATTGTATGTGTGTGTATGTATAAATGCATTCATTAGATTAACGTTTACAATATTATAACTTGTAATTTTGTATTGTCTGTGATCATTAACACTTAAAACTTGTAAAACTTTATTTCAAAGTTATTTAAACAAAAAAAAAAAAATCGTTGTGTAGAGTAGGAATCGAACTCGCACTCTTCTACACGAGACGCAGAAGTCTTAGAGTCTGAGCTATGGAAACGACACAAAAGCTTTCCTTTCTGTGCGGAGTGTCGATCTAGTCATGAAGGTCCATGGTCGATTTAACTACACGATTTATGTATATATTTATCTTTTATTTACGTAATATTATCATATTTTTGCAGTTTTTGAAGTGAATTTCGGAACGATGCTAGTAAGAAACCAAATAGCCTGAATTTAAGTAACTCAATATTCGTTATCTTGTGTACCAGTGCTCTGGTCTCTGATCATGCGCAGTGTCTTACATCTGAGACTTAGGAATATTCAATCGTCTCATCCTTTTCTAGGGAAACTGTACATATCAGTAAGTACTCTTCAGAATGAACGCCGTACTCGCTATGCAACTTCTCTGACTCATAGGTAATACACCTCTGCGGAAGTGCAGGAAGATTGAATTCTCTAGGCTCATCGACTAGCCATATGACGGCATACAGCGAGCCATGACACACTTTGAACTGAACACCCAGTATTCAAAGTGTATAAAGATTAAAAAAAATATACATAAGCAAAAAAAGGCCAGTTTAAGAGGAAAAAGAGAATTGGAAAACAGGTTTCCATATTTCGATTTCTCGTCTTGAAGGTACCGGTACATTAGAAGTTGGGTGTTAAGCCTATTCACTGGTTTTGAGTAAAATTATCAACACCAAGACAACGCGGTAGAAGCCCTGAAGCTTATCCACACACCATTATTTACATTATTTTTTCAAAATTCAGTTCACTGTGCAGTGATGAAGCGTTTTCCACATAACTGAAAAATTATCCAACATTCTGTGATGAAATTTTTTGTGTGTATTTATGTATGTCATATCTACAATATGACACAAGATCACTTCTCTACCTTTGATAGATTGTCTGATAAAAAATGAATTCATTTTAAAAAATGGTCAAATATCAGTATTTTCTTGTAACACAAAATAAAAAAAAAACATTTATTAAGGAATGTAGTTCAAAGAGCATGATATTGTAAACATGAGTTTGAGCAATAAAATAAAAGGGAGAGAACATGAAAAAGCTTATGACTTATGAGGGAAACGCTTCATCATTGCACAGTGAACTGCCACCATTTTGAATGTTGAAAAAAAATATATATATAAATAATTTTTTTAAATCGTAAAAATATTTTTTTTTTTCATATAGCAGAAGGACAGTGTTTTACACATACCAATTTTCATTACTGTGCAAGATACAGTAATGGACGAAAAAATTGTTGAATATTTCCAAACATTTTACTGTTGTAAGCTGTACCTAACCCCTTAAGTACCGGTACGGTATTGGAGGGTCGCAAATAAAATTCTCGCCCGAAAGTGGTCTATATGATTACCACCACTCTCCGAGTAGACCTTCTGAATATCTTGTCTTCACTTTCATGAGGATTTAGAACAAACACACATTCATAACCGGCGGACTTGTGGCCCTGAGATCACCATAGGTCAGGCTACACGATTCACTCCCTGTGGAAAGAAGATATAATATCTCTACTTTCCTACAGCGAATAGAACTCAAGCTATGTAGCGGAAACACCACCGGAGAATATAATGTGAAAAACATATTTAAAAAAGCAGTGGAAATTGATCTCCATACTAGAGACCCAAAGTCAAATAAAAAGTAGAATGTGAAGCTACGTAATCAACTCATTTTCAGTGAAGTCCGGCTGGATTCCACGTTAATAAAACGTGCAATTGACAGACCGATGAATGAGGTCAGACGGAAAATCGTTCCTGAGAGCTAATATCTCGGGACTTTATTCTGGAAATTTAAAACAATGAGATGTGATCGAATTAGCGATGTGCAGAGGTTGTCAAGTTCATGGAGGCCAGGCGCCGGTAATTGTGTGAGCGGGGTCACATGGGCTGTGAAATTGGCTAATGAGAACAGAGCGGGGCTCCGCCGCAATGTCGTGGTTCCATCACACTCCTTATTACTCTGGACGTTTGCGTTTCCCGCGTCTGCAAATTACAGAACGGTGCCGGCGTCGCGCGGATTAACTGCCTGTTTTTAATCAAACAGTGTTTTGTTTGCGTCTGCACTCATTCTTCTTTCATCACCAGGCGTCTTACCGTGTTCTAAAATAAGCACTTATGAAATCTTATAAGACAAAAGTAATGACAATTTTCTACGAATCACAGACAAGGACGCTACCAATCGACAAATTAGAAGAATGAAAATATTGTTACAGCGGCAGAGTTTATAAGGATATTTTGAAAGATCATCAGCCAGCGTAATGAAAATACATATCGTCGTTGTTCCTGCAATAACTTCTATGTGCAAAATATAAAATTTTTCAGTAGGAAGAAAAAACAAATTTATTTATCCTATGGCAGCTGTACATAGGAGACTGTGAATTCTTACATTTTCGAAACAAAGAAATATAATTATATATAGGATATTTTATTATTTGCTGTATCACTATTTAAGTTATTTAATAGAGCAAAAATAAGAAAATCGATAAACACGTCACATAGGAGTTATTGTAGGAACAACGATGAAATAAGAAAGCAATTGGAACTAAAATTAATTACCGAATTCAAAACATGTATGTAGGGAAAACTGGAGAAATCGTAGCTTTAAAATGAGTGTTGCAAAGTTAACACATAAGTATCTTGTGGAAATACGAAATAGGGATAAAAGAAAAGACGGGTATGCAAGGAAACAGTGTAGAGAAATTTTCTAGAATACCTCGCGCACTTTTTTTTCTGAAATATACAAGTAGGCCTAATAATAGGGGTGCGCTGCTTATACGAAAAGAAATTGCCCAATTTTCTTCCTGCGCAACTCTAAAGGTGCCATTATCTTCCCATGCGGGTATTTTAATTGTTAATACGTACTTTAAATGGCGTTTGGATTAGCAGTGCATATGTCAGAACCAAGTTCAAATATGATAATTGTATAGTTTGTGCGTCCTACACTGGACTCCTACAACAGAACTTTCTTGTTTCTATTTAGCTAAAAAAAATCTGAGATCTCCCGGGGAACATTCACGCATTCACACATACGCACATGACGATGGAAATTGTTTCCAAAACTACACTTTGTAGAAAAAATGTATTAGATGAACTGGAACCGAGAATTACGGACTATAATTTAATTACATTCAATGTTGATGCAACGCGTCAGACATTCATAAAACTTAATTAAATCATTAATGGAAATGTGATCATGATTGCATGATTTGAAATTACGTATAAATTGCGTTGAAAGTGTATAGAATATGATTAGGGGTAGGCTACTTCAATTGTTTATGCTGTGCATTTATCAGTGATTAGTACTAAAGTTACCATATTTCGCTATATTTGGTAGCACACGAAAGGCAGACATCGTTATAAATGAATGTATTGGAATTATCAGCAGCAATGAACGGGTTTGGTGAGACTATTATTAACATAATTTCATTACTTACTCATATCTTTAAAAAATGCTACCACCATTGGTTTGTATCGCCATGGATACATGTAAATGGGATCAGCTTTTAAAACGCAGGCCTATAGACGTCCTGAATTCAAAAATGTCATTCAATGAATTTGATTCATACATTCAATTACAGTATTAAACGCCAACACAGATATGAATGTTATATTCGGACATCTATTTCGTGCAAAATTATATTTATAACACATTCTATAAATTTAGAGGAAGAAGATTCGATTGCAGGCAGGGAAGTAAAGAATTATTTATTTCCTATAAGAACTGCGTGTGTTCCTTGTACTGTGTTCGTTTTGTATTACTGTAGACGACGCCTTGTGTCATCTGTCGACGCTACTACGAAATCCTAGTTTTTGTAAAAAATGTATAATATTAGTTAATTATAATAAATACTATTATATATACAATATTCAGTTTCTATCTGATGTATTTCTAATTCACTGCGGGCTAAAGCAAAGAGATTCACTATCACCTTTACTTTTTAACTTTCCTCTAGAATATGCCATAGAGAAACTCCAGGATAACAGACAGGGTTTAGAATTGAAAGGGTTACATCAGCTGCTTGTCTATGCTGATGACGTGAATATTTTAGGAGAAAATCCACAACCGATTAGAGAAAACACTGAAATTTTACTTGAAACAAGTAAAGAGATATATTTTGAAGTAAATCCCGAATAGACAAAATATATGATTATGTCTCGTGACCAGAACATAATACGAAATAGAAATATGAAAACTGGAAATTTATAATTTGAAAAGGTGTAGAAGTTCAAATATCTTGGAGCAACAGTAACAAATATAAATGACACTCGGGAGGAAATTAAAAGCTGTATAAATATGGGAAATACCTGTTATTATTCGGTTGAGAAGCTTTTGTCATCTGAAAGTTAAAATTTATAAAACAGTTATATTACCGGTTGTTCTGTCTGAATGTGAAACATGGACTGTCACTTAGAGACAATAACAAAAGCTAAGGGTGTTGAGAATAAGGTGCTTAGGAAAATTATATGGGGCTAAGAGTGATGAAGTTACAGGAGAATAGAGAAAGTTACACAACGTAGAACTGCACGCATTGTATTCTTTACCTGACATAATAAGGAATATTAAATCCAGACTTTTAGATGGGCAGGACATGTAGCACGTATGGACGAATCCAGAAATGCATATAGAGTGTTAGTTGGGAGGCTGGAGGGAAAAAAGGCCTTTGGGGAGGCCGAGACGTAGATGGGAGAATAATATAAAACTGGATTTGAGGGAGGTGGTATATGGTGGTAGAAATTGCATTAATCTTGCTCAGGATAGGGACCGATGGGGGGCTTATGTGAGGGCGGCAATGAACCTCCGGTTCCTTAAAAGCCATTTGTAAGTAAATAAGTAAGTTGCTGTAATTCGGTTCCCAGACTGACCAATCTGACTGTGGTTTTTCCGTGGTTTTTCCACAAGTCAAATGCCGGGTTGGAATTTTCATTGCCACGGTCCATTTTTACTTCCCCTCCCGTGTAGAAAAAAAAATTAGATTTTCATATCATATCTTTCATCTTTCTCGTGTCATTCAATAGCCATATTCAGGTCAAAACGCATTTCTTCATCCACTTACGGGTGGGGTCGTCCTCTCTACAACCGTTCCTGAGTTTCCAGCCTTCCGCAATATCTCTGCCAGGATTCATTCCTTAAGAGCACTTCCAAGGGCGCTTCAACACCTTGGAAGGGCCTTTGGAATGGATCCTGTGCTGCTTGGTCACCTTGGCGGTATGAACTTAGAGCGGGGGAGGGTTGAGGCCACCATTGGGTGAGCGAATGAGGGATCACATGCGGCCGGTAGGCTGGTACACTCTCATCCTTATTCATCCCATACAGTGCGGGTCACAATAGGCCTCAGTATGGCCGACATGCAAAGGGTCGTCCTAACCCGCCCATAGCCATCATGACCTAACCTAACCTAAGCTAAGTAGTTATAATATTAGTCCTGATCCAAAACCACAGGTGTAGCTCAGACGGTAGGCGCGTTTGCTTGCTGATACAGGGCTGAGCTCGGGCATGTTTTCTATTTCCGCTTAGGTTGATTACCTGAGTGGGTTTTTCCGAGATTTTCTCGAACCGTAAAGCGAAAGTAAGGAAATCACATACTGAATCCTAGAGCTCATATTGACAAATACCATCTCACTATAATAACATCGACGCTAAATAACTTAGTAGTTGATACATCGTCGTCAAATAGCCGACTAAAAACGTTGATTCTTGTGCTTCAGCCGAAGGAACGGTCTGATAGATACAAGTCCTGAATGTGTAGATTGTTATTACAGTGTAATAATAATAATAATAATAATGATAATGGTGATAATGATAATGATAATAATATTCCTGTAATTTCGGTGCCGATATGTGCAGTAAAAATTTCTTAAAAACCATCTGAAAGTATCTTCGTTATCAAACTTTTAGGGGTCTACTACAAAAGTACACGCTTCTGTCATTTAACTAGCAGAAACTTTTACACTCTATATCTGTGGACTGTCGTGTACGAAGTGGAGCGCCACCGCCTGGGAACTTCAGACAATTTACTCGAGAACCATGACAGCATGTACTCGTATCTTTAATACCTTACGTAATGGAACAATGCATGTCAACAAGTGCATAATTAAAGAAGGTACTACTCCAGAACCTACAATGCCATGTTCAACATGAAGGATTGAGCAATCGCTTGTGCGTTGGAGAAAGCTGGAGCTGTGTCTGTATAATACTCGTAGTTTAGTTTCGAAACAGCGGATTTTATAGTCGGTTTACCTTCGTACACAAACTGGACGTCATTTATAATGATGACCTTAGATAAGTGTGTAACCTACATTGCAACCCGATTCGCGCTTCAAGTATTTTAGAGGAATTAACAATTCGGATGTCCATTATCCTTCGTCGTAATGTGACACGCGATCTTCAGTTAGTATCCTGGTATATGTTCACAAAGGTACGGTTTAGTAAGACCCAGTTTAAATATTTCTGTTATGGTTGTTCCTACAGTATTGTATGGCTCAGAAAATTGGCATTGAATAAATAGAATTGAAGGAAGATTGAGTCTGCAGAATTAATGAGCTTTCTAAGATTTCGACATTGTTAAATTAAAAGGTCGTAAGTTTAAAAAAAAATGAGATTCTCACTCCATACTATTTGTTGATTCCCTTTCTAGATGCATCCTAAAAGGATTTAACCTTCAGACAATTATTTTTATATCTTAATATACAGGGTGTTTCAAAAATACGGGGCATAATTTCAGGTATGTATTTCCCACATGTAGACAATCAAAATAGTTCATTACAACATGTGTCCGGAAATGCTTCATTTCCGAGTTATGGCCTTCACAACATTGAAATTCTCCGGAACGTTTTTCTTTCCGCAGGTCATTGTCCCAAACTCCAGGAGTATTGCGTATGTCCTCAGAACATGCCACAATTCGATTCCGAAGGTATTCCAAATCAGGCACCGGAGATGAATAAACCAATGATTTTAAGGTTAGGTTATTAGGTTATTTTACGACGCTTTATCAACATCTTTGGTTATTTAGCGTCTGAATGAGATGAAGGTGATAATGCCGGTGAAATGAGTCCGGGGTCCAGCACCGAAAGTTACCCAGCATTTGCTCATATTGGGTTGAGGGAAAACCCCGGAAAAAACCTCAACCAGGTAACTTTCCCCGACCGGAAATCGAACCCGGGCCACCTGGTTTCGCGGCCAGACGCGCTGACCGTTACTCCACAGGTGTGGACCCAATAATTTTAAATGACCCCACAAGTAGAAATCGAGAGGGTTCAGATCAGCTGAGCGTGGAGGCCAAGCAATTGGGCCACCTCTACCTATCCTTCGATCAGGAAACCTTCGATCCAAGTACCGGCGAGCCGTACGACTGAAGTGTGAAGGAGCGCCATCATGAAAGAAGTGAATGTGTTGACGATTGATCAATGGAGTGTCTTCTAAAACATGAGGTATGGTGTTTTCCAGGAAGTTTGTGTACGCCTGCCCCGTAAGTCTGTTTACAAGTACATGGGGTCCAAATAATCGATGACCAATTATACCGGCCCACATGTTGAGGAAGAACCGCACCTGGTGATGAGATGGAACAGTTGCACGTGGGTTTTCATACGCCCAAACATGCTGATTGTGGAAATTTGTTATGCCATCTCGTGTGAACTGTGCTTCATCTGTAAATAATACTAAGGCAGGAAAGTTCGGATTTACACCACACTGCTGAAAGAACCACTGACAGAACCTAACTCGTGCAGGGTAATCTGCTGGTGACAGGGCCTGTACACGTTGCAAATGATAAGGATACAATTGATACTCTTTCAACAGTCTCCAGACAGTCGTATGAGGAACATTGACTTGCAACGCTACCCTTCGTGTGCTGATAGAAGGAGTCATGTTCACAGCCTCCAGAATCTCCTCCTGTACTTCTGGAGTTGTACTTTAGATCTTGGTCGTCCCCTTCCCAAACGAGGAGAGTTAAATTTTCCATACTCGCACAGACGGTAATAGAGACGTACAAATGTCTTCCGATCTGCACATTGTCGCTGTGGGTACCTCTCCTGGTACAAACGACGAGCCAGCGCAGCATTGCCGTCCGCCTTACCGTACATGAAGTGTATCTCTGCCAGCTCTTGATTTGAATACATGTCGCACAGTCTAACGCCTACACAACACTGAATGTAACCTTCGCCTTGGAATGAACTGTCAGAGTGCCCTCTTAATGTCTCCTTTGACGGCAACGATCTGCGGAAAGAAAAACGTTCCGGTGAATTTCAATGTTGTGAAGGCCATAACTAGGAAATAAAGCATTTCCGGACGCATTTGTAATGAACTATTTTGATTGTCTACATGTGGGAAATACATACCTGAAATTATGCCCTGTATTTTTGAAACACCCTGTATAAAAGTGAATGTGGATATGTATGTATATTTGTATGTGTGTAAGTTCTCTATACAACTCTATACGCTTTGACCGATATGTACCAAAATTTGCACATTTAACCTTCATAACCAGGAGGAAAACATAGGCTATATTAAAATTGTTAAAATGGATGTTAAATGAATTTTAAAAAATAAAAAAATAAAAATAAATACGGTCAAACATTCATTATAATATTAAAATGCAATCTTCTATAGTCAATTGTTTTTTGCTATTGTCTGTTGTATTCAACATCGACTTTCACGAGGCCATGGATATTATAACACGAAATTAAATAACATTGTTGATACACATCATGAAGGCTAAAACTAGATAATTCGTGCAATAAGTAAGTTCACGCTATCCAGGACCGTATTATGAATTTCTCGGTGCAGTTGTAAATAGTGAGCAGACTGTGTTTTATCCAACTGAATTCTAGAATTCTTTCAAACTACAAGGTTTGCTATCACATAATTTACAGTACTATTGCGAAATACTGACCCACCAAAATTATGCACCAACAAGAAATTGGTGTGAAGAATTCAAGCGAAACGTAATAGAAGTTAGTGGCAATATTAACTGGGAATACGAAAGGAGAAATTGTTTTTATCTCACGTATTGCTATGATACCCATTCGATTTCAAGCATCTGCAATTTCAGTGCGACTAATATATTTGTAATGGTCATATTAAAATGAAGCTGAAGGACAATAGCTCAAAGTGGCAGACATTGACTTAAAAACTGCGTGTTTTTCACATCCTCGACTATATTTTATATAAAGGAGTAGAAAAAAAAATACACATATCAAAAAGCAATTCAATGATATTTCTTTCATGTTGCTAATGTAGTATGTAAATGTACGCAAGGCGACTGAAAATAACACTATATTAATTCTAAAATATACGTCTCTCAAAATATTGTTGTTTACGTCCGAAAATATGTTACTGCGAAATTCTATCTGTATAATCACGTTGCAAATGTAGTATGTTATGGATTGTGGAAATAACAACCTATTAATTTCTAAAATACCGTTAAGCCTATACGTTTCCCAGAATATTAGTCTTTATGTTAAAAAAATCACTTATTGCAAGTTTATATTGTATCTGTATTCTGTGTATAAAATAAGAATTAATATAATAGGTTCTGAATTTGTGAGATATAGTTTTCTAAGTCACATTAAAAAAACTGTATGCTATAAATGGGTGTACAGCGGTCAAGGGGTAAAAAATCTTCCAATATAAATTAAATTATATACAGTATGTACATATTGATCGATGCTGAAACTGAGCAGAAAGAGGAAAAGGAAATATATTTTCGTTGGACTTTACTTTGTTCATGGTTTGATTTTTCTATTATTTTATTTGTATTTCTGGCGATGTGGAAGAGAAAGCCTAATGGCCTTAACTACACCAGAATAAATAAATAACAACAAATAAATATATACATAAAAAACCGTTTACAACTGTTTTATATTGAATTAACGGTGGCAGGCATTTCGCTAAGGAGTTCATCAATTCATGTAAGTGGCGTTAAGTAAAGATTCATCTTAGCTTAGTAAAGACAATTCGTTTTGGTTGTCTATAGTTAGGTTTCCGAGATTTTCGAATATGTAATAACCAGTTTAATTGAAAAATAGAAGCAGAAAAGAAAACCCGTGCAACGCCGGGTGCTTTCAGCTAGTAACTAATAATAATTATTAGAATGTGTAACACTTGCTCACTTAAAATGCAGCTTGGTAAAAATCTGTCTGTCTCTCGGTATTGGGTTACAACATTTTACCGAATCTTGAATTTTATTGATAATGACAGTGAGATTGCATTGTGAAGTCATGTGACTTACTCATAGAAATAATACAGGGTGATCCGTTTGGGTATGGATAAAATAAAAACACCGTAAAACATTTACTACTGAACTTCATTTATTGAAACTTTGTGCATACAACACTGACAGATGGGAGATTCCTCAGAGCTCAATATGACCCCCATTGTGCACCCTGCACAACTTATAACGGTGATGCAATTCAGCCCATGTCCGTTGTAACATAAGAGGGATGATTTGTTGAAAAGCTTGAGTAATTTTTACTTTCAGATCATCACTATTCCTGGGTTTCTGTGAATAGACAATGTCTTTAACAAAATCCCACACGAAAAAGTCAGGAAGGGTTAGATCTGGGGAGTTGGGGACCAAGCCAAGAGATAGCTGCTTCTCATACTGGGTTTCGCCTGCGACCTCCTGCATGTTTTTTTTAACACAAAACCTGCTTCTACAAATGTTCAATACCACAACATTATGGAATCGTATTTAGGTATATTACGCACACCATACTCTCGTCGAAATTCCCTTTGAACTCTTTTAGCACTCTCAAATTTAGCATACCAAAGAACACAATGTGCCCGCTGTTGATTTGTATAGTCGCGACGCTGTTATTCCCGGCATCTTAGGAAGTGAAGGCTCTATAAAGTCTAGTTAGGTAGTACCGTTCGCCATTTCTGTTCTTTCGTTGCCGAGCTACCAGACGAGGAATATATTTTCCACGCCGTTAGACATTATCATGTCGTAGCTCCTATGATAATAAATCAAACGCACTGTATGTTATGTTATGACAGCAAATAATTGAGCGACAAATAACGTCCTCGTGTGCTTTCTGCGATCGTCAACGAAAAAGCCAAAATGACCGGCGATATCGAGCCTTAGGAAATGCATAACGTCATCATCAGCGAATCACAAGACACACACGTTTAAATGTAGCCGACCTGCAACGTGATTGGCTGCCGGAAATAAGAGTGACGGGATTTTTATAGTAGCTATTTCAATCATCTGCGATTTTCATTTGTACTTTGAGATTATGCATTGTCATATATGGAAACTCCCATCTTTTAATCATAATATAACCACAGTCTAGTATATACAGTCACGAAGCTTGAGTTGATGAGGTACTAGAAACAACAGACTGTGCAGGTACTGTTTCACATTGTATGTGATGAGCAGACATCGGATTCTAGGGCAAATGCCTATTTTGTTTCTTTAGGAGAAAAGTAAAAATAATTATTAATATTTGTGTTTCATGGAAATTGAAAGGTATTCAAAGAGTTTTATAGTGCCCTAAAATGCCCTAAAACGGTTATTAGAGCCTAATTTGTTAATATTCGCCTAAAAATGCCTAACTCACTTTAAAGTTTCGCATTTTACTCTTACTTTTTATAATTTATACATGCATTCACTGCGAAATTTAAGGCATTTAAAAAGTGGAAAGTTTGCTTCACACCGACCATGAAACCATTGATAAAGGAAATAAAATGTTTTGAATCTCACGACACTCGCAATAGATTTCACCGAATTTAACATGTTTGGAGGCATAAATGCCGACAAAGAACCAACCTTAGTTTTGAAGCAGGCAACAATCACAACATGTGCTGCTACCGATTCACAGATATACTATACTATAAAAATGACTGTTTTCGGTCTGAAACCGATTAGCTGTACTGCCCTTCAGAGTGTCATAAAATCACAATTTTTGGAGAAAGAGTGTTTTTTAAATATTTATGAAAAGTCGTAAAACTGCGAATTAGTAGGGTAAACCGTTACAAAATATTTAAAAGAATGGCCCTCCTAGTGTTAACACTACCAGGAAATGCAACAATAAGTGGAACTTCGTATTTTTGTCCAATAGAATCTCAATAACAACGGTTCATTTGAATGCTCGTTAACAGTTGCTCTTTCCCTCACCTTATTTGTGTTGAGAAGTTTTGAGCGGTAGGACGTTTTCCTGTGAAGTTTAACGCGATAATGCCGAAAAATATAAGTGCAAAATCTACATTGATCCGGCAATGGCTAACAGAATATTCAGAATTCACTTATGATGGAAAAATAATATTCTGCAAGATTTGTAGCAAACAGGTATGTAACAATAGTTGAAATATATAAATTCTATTAATTTTAATGAGTAGGCTTATAATATTTATACATTGACTGAGCTATCCTGAGGTATAATTCTTTTTAAGACCACTACACTTTAACCTTTTAAATTCCGATAGTTAAAGTATTTGCAGGTCATTAAAATTTTGATTGTTCGAACCCACTAACTTTGTGATAGAAATACGGCAATACAACAATTAGGATTTTATTTTAATTCAGTTTACTTTACATTGTTAGATTTCGCAAGAAAAGAAGTGCCACCTAAAGCAGCATGTGCAAGGAGCGGCTCATAAGGCTAAAGCTCAGCAGAAAAATTAACTGCAACAAACTTTACTAACACAACCTACTTCATCCAATCTCAGCAGCAATTTCTATGCTGATTTAACCAGAGCGTTTGTTGCTGCTAACATTCCCTGGAATGCAATTGAAAATCCGGTTTTAAGACAGTTTTTACAAAAATACTGCAAACAAAATATCCCATCTGAGTGGACCCTAAGAAAAAATTACTTAGACAGAATATACAATGAAACTTTAGCTTCCATTCGGGAGGATATAGGTGATTCTTACATATGGGTCTCTGTGGATGAAACCTCAGATCCTATGAATAGGTATATAGCAAATATGGTAGTAGGAAAACTTAGTCCTGATGGACCTTCGATTCCACACCTTGTATGTGTTAAGGAACTTTCGAAAGTGAATAGCCAAGCCATTGCTTATTTTGTAAATAAAGGCCTACAGTCTTTATACTCAGGTAATATAGACGATTCTAAAGTTCTGTTGTTTTGTACTGATGCTGCCTCATACATGGTTGCTGCAGCTCCACTTCTTAAAACATTTTATCCTAACCTCACGCATGTAACCTGTCTAGCACATGGCCTTCACAGGGTTTCTGAAACAATCCGGAATGAGCAATGCAAATTAAGCTTTCAGGAATAACTCCCTGTAAAGTTAATTTGAATAATTTCGAGGGAAATTATTCAAATTAACTTTACAGGGAGTTATTCCTGAAAGCTTAATTTGCATAATATACGTCACTGTACGTAACAGAAAACCACAAATTAAAGTCACACAGAGTTAGTGTGCACTCAAATGTTGGTTGCTTGACGGTTGTCAGCCCACTTTGAGGTCTGTGGATATAGAGGGAAAAATTGGATCGGTGTTGGGTAGAGTTCCCGGGTAGCTCAGTGGGAGAGCGTTGGTACGTTTAACCAAAGGTCCCGGGTTCGATACCCGGCCCCGGAACAATTTTTCCCTCGAAATTATTCAATCCGGAATGAATTTCCTCTTGTCAATTCGTTTATTTCTAAGACAAAAAAATGTTTTTGTAAAGCCCCATCCAGGATTTCAATATTCAGAGAGAACTTTCCAGATATCCCACTCCCACCTCAGCCGGTTGTTACACGATGGGGAACCTGGATTCAGTCAGTGGTGTATTATTCTAAGTATTTTAAAGAAGTGGTCACAGTTATTGATAAATTACCTGAAACTGATAGTGCAGCGTGTGTGAAAGCAGTGAAAGATTGTCTGAATGACTCACGAGTGAAAAACGATATTGCCTACGTAACATCAAACTTTTCTTTCATACCTGCAAGCATTGAACAATTAGAACGTGAAAAACAATCTCTTTGTAGCCAAATAGCAATAGTAAAGGAAGCTCAAGTGAACATACATTCTGCTTTGGGCGAAACTGGGAAAAAAGTTAAAAATAAGTGGGACAACGTATTAAATAAGAATGTAGGATTTTCATTGTTGGAAAAAGTATCAAGAATGATATCGGGGGAAAGTGTAAATGTTCCAGTAAGTATTGATGTTTCTATTGTACCTAATTTAAAATTTGCGCCTCTCACATCAGTTTCGGTTGAAAGAAGTTTTTCTGCTTTCAAAATGATTCTCAGTGAAAAAGGCAAAGGTTAACTGTGGAGAATTTAGAAAAAATTCTGGTGGAGTACTGTGCAGATAATTGTAATAAAGTCTGAGCATGGAACTGAATTTCAATAACTTAAAATGAGTAATCTTGATATCAATAATCATTATTTCATTAGTTTCAATATATTAAATTTGTGCAGCTCTGTTTATAAATATAATATAGTATTCTTTTTTAATGTTTAAACATACTTTTTTGTGCGTATTTTAGTGTATAACTAAAAATTTCAGTGAAAGAAATAAGTATGATACCTTGATGTGCCTAAAATGCCTATTTTCATTAAAATAGAGCCTAATTTTACAAATTTTGAGCTTATTTTAGGCGCCTAAAACTGCAATTTTTAGTGCCTAAAAATCCGATGTCTAGTGATGAGGCGATAGTAAGGATCCTAGTGATTAGCAACTATCTATGGATGCATATTCCCTGCGTATTGAGCTTCGTGACTGTATATACTAGAGTGTGATATAACCAGCAGGAAATTTTTCCTACTATCCTAACAGCTTTATAATAATAAGTTAATATTATCCATACCCAAACGGATCAGATTGTACAATAAAGTAAATAATACGATTTTTATTGCTCTGAATTTTTTTCTTAAATTGAGAGTTACGACCTTTTTCCTTAACATCGTTGAAATGTAGTAGGCTGCAATCGACGAGACGAAATAAGCAATCTCACAATTAGAAATGAACTAGAAGTCTTTAACTGAAATGAGGAAATAATGGAAAAAAAATAAACAGGCATGATCACATCTTTTTGGGCAATGAAGGATTAACTAAGCAGATTTCGCTGTATAGACCCTTATGTGGGTCGTCCTAAGAGGCAATGGGAAATGATTTTCCTACGTAACTGGAACACATAGGTCAACCATGACGTGAATGATGATTAAATATTTCTACGGCTTCTAGTGATAGTATTTCATATTGTATTCGAGCTTCACGAGTTCATTCCTGGCTTACAGCGATTGTTTCTTAAGAGGTGGTAAAATGATTAGATTGCCCTCCATCGGAAAGGAAGTAAAACTGAGGGTTTCGTTTGTTAAATTTACGGCATATCAAAGAACCTGTCCTGACTCAAACCAGAAGCAAAATTACAAGTTACTTCCTTACCCAAATTAACTGTTAAAGGGTCACATATTTGTGTAGGCTCTATTAGCCAGCAGCAGTTTCTGATGCTCGAAACAGAAAAATAAATTCGTGTCGTAAGGATGTTATATTTTACACGTTTCGCAAAAATATTATATGGCCAGTAATAACAGGTTGGTGCAAAAGTTCGTGTAGCGTTTTTATTTTCCACGGCAATAGGGTCTTTGCAAGAAATTTGTTTGCGTAATTCGAATAATTTCGAGGCAAAAAATGTTCCAGGGCCGGGTATCGAACCCGGGACCTTTGGTTAAACGTACCAACCGGGAACACTACCAGACACCGATCCAATTTTTCCCTCTATATCCACAAACCTCAAAGTGGGCTGACAACCGTGAAGCAACCAACATTGAGTGCACACTAACTCTGTGTGACTTAAATTGTGGTTTTCTATCAACGAACAGTGACGTGTACTATGCAAATCAAGCTTTCAAGTATAACTCCCTGTAAAGTTGATTTGAATAATGTCGCGGGAAAAATTGTTCCGGGGCCGGGTATCGAACCCGGAACCTTTGGTTAAACGTACCAACGCTCTACCAACTGAGCTACTTGGGAACTCTACCGAACAGCGATCCAATTTTTCCCTCTATACCCACAGACCTCAAAGTGGGCTGACAACTGATTTGAAATTTGTTTGGGATTTGTCATTTTAATGTCATAATGTTCTGTTACTGAGTACGTATGGAATTTTTCAATTTTTGAGAAAGTTTATGTCAATTCTTTTATGGACTATTGAAGATGGAGTTTCAAGTAGACAACATCGACCGTTTTTGTCCCAGATTGTTACTGGTGACGAAAAATGGTGCCTTTACATCAACATTACGAACGGAAAGAAATGCTTGAGCCCTAACGAAAAGGCAATTTCCTGGGCGAACGGTGGTGTCCAGCCACGTAAGCTTATATTGTGCATCTGGTGGAACAAAGAAGGAGTCATCTATTATCAAATGGAGAGTGTGATCCAAAAACGCGTTAAGTCCATTTTTATGAAAGGACTGGGCTAGTTTTTTTTATCCACCAGCCTACGGACTGAATGAGTTCTTAAGTGACATGCACAATAATACAAACTCTTAGACAAGGATTGACGTTGTTTTGGAAGAAAACAAGCTTAAAATATGATAGAGGTACGAAACATAATCATATATTTGTATAAATCTTAAAAATGGCCAAATGGGCTGAATGAGGTTTGGGATCACACACAATAACTTTCGAGAAATTTAACCAACCCTACTGAGATGTATTGCAAACAACTCAGTCGCCTTGAGGAAGAAACTCAAGGAAAACTATCGGGAAGAATGCATCAAGTGATTTTACAGCATGATAATGGTCTCCGCATACTGCTAACATTACAAAAGCCGCTATCTAAGAGCTCGATTGGGAGATTGAATACATACACTCTATTTTATTCTCCTAATCTTGCGGCATCAGACTTTCTTTTCCGTTCTCTACCCAACAATCTCCGAGAAATCTCTTTTAATAACGAAGCTGCCTTCAGAACTGGTTTGACAATTTCTTCAACTCTAAACCACCGAATTTCTTCTAGTGTGGAGTCGAAAACTGCTAGAGGAAGTCATTCATAAAAAATGCAAGATAATATAATGTTATTGATTAGTTTATGTGTTTTGTTTACGCAAAATAAATAATTCTGGATTTAGTAAGAACAGCTATGAATTTATGCATGAACCTAATATTTATATTTTAATTTCATTTTCCTGAACTGTCACAAGTTTCTCAGAAACAAAATCATACAATTTGTATGCAAATAAGTACACAAACCTTAAAAACTAATTTTCTGCATTGCACGGAAGAGGCATTTTTATATTCCCAAAATTATAAAATATTGTGTCAATAGATGTATGTAATTAACTAATTTTGTACATATTTTCATATTACACTTCTCTGTGACATTACTTTTCTCTTCACGAAAATCTGTATTTAGAATTGATATGAACATTGAAAGGTATTATACCAGGTGGTTATAATGAAACTGACGGTGTTTAGCTTGGCACAGCACGGACTGTAATGATCTTAGGGGTGTGAAACCTCGTACATATGCTAATTAAGCAATTCGCTCGCAAATTATGCAAAAAATACTTTCAAGTCTTGCCACCAGGTGAAAATATGGCTCTGTAAGCAGTCAGAACGTGGTATGGGCGCAGGAAAAAAGGCAGGAAAGATCAAACACATGATAACCGTGGTTCCGGCACCTTTATTAGGAACTATAATTACAAACACTGTTCAACATGGCCTCCCATCTCAGCAACATGCTGCATCAGTAACACGACATGGTCGACAGTTGCTCGCAGCACATCTGGTGAAATCAGAGCGACATGTCGTCGTATGCTATCCTTTAGATCAGGCAGAGACCGGATATGTCCCGGATAGACACGATCTTGCAAATATCCCCACAACCAGAAGTCACATGGATTTAGGTCGGGGGATCTTGAAGGCCACGTATCTGGAAATTGCGTAGAGATGATGCGGTCGTTACTGAAATTTCTCGCAGCAAATCTTTCACCTGGCTGGCTACATATGGTGTTACCCCATCTTGCATGAAAATAATGGTGTGGTCAGTTGTGTTCTTGCAAAACTGTAATTATGTGTCGCACAAGCAGATGTTCAGATATCACTGTACACCTAACAGGCCCGCGAGGTATCATCTCCTCAAAGAAAAACGGAACAAGAATGAAGGAGCTTGTGAAACTACACCAAACAGTAATGTAAGCTGAGTGCAATGGTTGTTTTTGCACAACTTGTGGAGGAATCGAGCCCCTCCTATACGTGACAGTTCTGTGTATTCACCGCACCGTCCAGAGTAAAATGTCACCGAAAGAACATACTGACGTCAGAGTTTTTCACCCGGTGGTAAGACTTGGAACTAATTATTTTTTGGCATAATTCGCGAGTACATTGGTTAATTAGCCTATCTACGAGGTTTCACATTTCTACGATCATTACAGTTCGTGCTGTGCCACGCTGAACACCGTCCGTTTAATTATAACCACATGATATAGCTTAGACATTGAGATTCAAACTGCTTCGCTTGTCAAGCAAATAGCAGCATTATGAAACAGTTGAAGAGGAATTATTTTATGCACACGAATACAAAAGTGGTATCCACAACTCACTGAAAAAGATGTAATTTTATACTACTAACAAAGCCCCATTCTGGCTAGCGACGCACGGAGGGGACTGATTTAAGGATGGGGGGGGGGGTTGCCTGCTCGAAGCCTGGGTACGCAGCGAACCTTAGTGTAGTCAGCCGGCGTGGGTTTGGAAATGCGCCAAGCTTAGGAGTTAGAGCATTAGATATTAAAAGATCACAGTGCTGCGTCATAGTGCCCTCCCCTCCCAAAATTCCTTTCCATTCCATGTATGTATAGAAGTAAACTTATTGAGTCAGACTTGCAAATTAGACCATCCACATTTGACAAAACTGACAGCTGCAAGGCAACATCAATAATCCTATTGTCAACCTTAATGTAGGACCTAAGTGTAAAAAAATAGTTTCATTTTCCACAGCAAAGACATGATAGTATATAAAATAACTTTGCATTTATGTATTTTCGTGTTTTTTTTAAGATAAAACTAAAATTTAGCCTATTTAATTAATTAAGAATTCTTAATTATTCAATATAATATGCAAGTAATATTTAATTAGTAGAACTTGTAGGTTATATGGGCCTAAATTATGGAAAACAAATAAGAGGTATGTCACAATGAAATGTGAGCTTTAAGGAGTCTGTGGCTCTCTTATTCTATTTCATTATTGCTTACTGTCTTAATAATTTTGCTCTTCTTTAATCGTCTGTCAATCGAATGGACTTAGAAATTTTGTAGTGTTTCTTTTTTCCACCGAAGAAGAAAGAAAAACAAAACTTCAGAGGTCTCAACCCTTCTTCAAAGGAAAGTTATGATAAATATCGATATTACTGGTAAAATTTAGAATGAAGATAGATATTGCAGATATACGTGTAATATCAATTCTTGAAGTATGTGATTTAGGTGGAATAAGTAATCTTCAAGCATTTATTTACAACTATAAATTATTGCATTCAATAGCTGAATAAATTTGCATCCTTGATTTGTCAATTGGTTGTGATAGTAAATATAGGCCTAATGAAATATGCCTTTGAATTTATTATTTCTCCTAAAATATGTCCACATCTGTAGAGTAACGGTTAGCGCGTCTGACCGCGAAACCACGTGATCCGGGTTCGAATCCCGGTCGGAGAAAGTTACCTGGTTGAGGTTTTTTCCTGAGTTTTTCCTCAACTCAATACGAGCAAATGCTGGGTAACTATCGGTGCTGAACTCCGGAGTCATTTCACTGGCATTATCACCTTCATTTCATTCAGATGCTAAATAACCTGAAATGTTGATATAGCGTCGTAAAATAACCTAAAAGCATGAATTATAGTTTTGTTGGTTACGTCCTTATTCCAGGAAGGTCTTCAATTGTGTGTCAGAAAACCGATGGAATTATATAATGTTTTGCGAGAGGAGGCCGTGACGTAGATGCGAGGATAATATTAAAATGGATTTGAGGAAGGTGGGACATGATGATAGAGACTGGATTAATCTTGCACAGGATAGGGGCCGATGGCGGGCTTATGTGAAGGCGGCAATTAACCTCGAGTTCCTTAAAAACCATAAGTAAGTAAATATGTTTTGCAAGACATACATACTGTATTATAATGTTAAAATATCCACTATTAAAAACTTTCCCCTCGACCCGCGGACCCGAAGTTGACGAGTTGGCGACCTCAACACTGACATGTACAGTATTTCGACACAAAACCAGTTTAATGCCTAATAATTAATATTTTATGTCTTTAGTTCTCGCCATGCTGTCAGCTTAATAAGTGTTTTAATCCATTTAACTTGACATTCCCTTTAAATTGATGGAATGAACCTGTTTATTGTGACTCACCAAATGAAGGATAACGGAATTCTACTAGAGCCTTAGAACAGGCTGTATCACGCTGTGAATGACATCATATCGTTACTGTCACGTCGATACAGAGTAGTGTTTAGGTTGTTTCGAAAATGAATATTCATTCAAAAACGTTATCCTCAGATTTCCTGCTGTTTTCCTTGTGATTTTTGTAGAAAATAGTCTCCAAATATATACCCTAAAATATTTTTCATATTTTGTCACCGTGTTTCATTGTAATCTTCGCTTTTCTTATGTTATCTACTTAGCAGTTTTCGTGGACTCAGTTTTCTTATCGACTCAGTTGTGGTTGTCACCTTTATCTCTTTTGTTTCTAACTTCATCTTTTACCTATTCTACTCGTACTCGTCTTTCTTCTATTCGTAGTCGACCTTGTTCTATTCGTAGTCGTCCTTGTTCTATTCGTAGTCGTCGTTTCTTTCTATTCGCAGACGCCTTATTCTATTCATAGTCGTCCTTGTTCTATTCGTAGTCGTCCTTGTTTTATTCGTAGTCGTCCTTGTTCTATTCGTAGTCGTCCTTGTTCTATTCGTAGTAACCTTGTTCTATTCGTAGTTGTCCTTGTTCTATTCGTAGTCGATCTTGTTCTATTCGTAGTCGTCCTTGTTCTATTCGTAGTCGTCCTTGTTCTATTCGTAGTCGTCCTTGTTCTATTCGCAGTCGTCCTTGTTTTATTCGTAGTCGTCCTTGTTTTATTCGTAGTCGTCCTTGTTTTATTTTTAGTCGTCCTTGTTCTATTCGTAGTCGTCCTTGTTCTGTTCGTAGTCGACCATGTTATATTCGTAATCGACCTTGTTCTATTCGTAATCGTACTTGTTCTATTCGTAGTCATCCCTGTTTTATTAGTAGTCGTCCTTCTTCTATTCGTAATCGTCCTTGTTTTATTCGTAGTCGAGCTTGTTCTATTTGTAGTCATCCTTGTTCTATTCGTAGTCGTTCTTGTTAAATTCGTAGTCGTCCTTATTCTATTCGCAGACGTCTTTTCTTTCTATTCGCAGACGCCTTTTTCTGTTTGTAGTCGTCCCTGTTATATTCGTAGTCGTCCTTATTCTATTCGCAGACGTCTTTTCTTTCTATTCGCAGACGTCTTTTCTTTCTATTCGCAGACGCCTTTTTCTATTTGTAGTCGTCCTTGTTATATTTGTAGTCCTCCTTGTTCTATTCGTAGTCGTCCTTGTTCTATTCGTAGTCGATCTTGTTCTATTCGTAGTCGTCCTTGCTTTATTCGTAGTCCTCCTTGTTCTATTCGTAGTCGTCCTTGTTATATTCGTAATCGTTCTTGTTCTATTCGTAATCGTTCTTGTTCTATTCGTAGTCGTCCTTGTTTTATTCGTAGTCGTTCTTGTTCTATTCGTAATCGTCCTTGTTTTATTCGTAGCCGACCTTGTTCTATTTGTAGTTGCCCTTGTTCTATTCGTAGTCGTTCTTGTTCTGTTCGTGGTCGTTCTTGTTCTATTCGTAGTCGTTCTTGTTCTATTCGTGGTCATCCTTGTTCTATTCGTAGTCATTCTTGTTCTATTTATATAGTCGTCCTTATTCTATTCGCAGACGTCTTTTCTTTCTATTCGCAGAAGCCTTTTTCTATTTGTAGGCGTCCTTGTTATATTCGTAGTCGTCCTTATTCTATTCGCAGACGTCTTTTCGTTCTATTCGCAGACGCCTTTTTCTATTTGTAGTCGTCCTTGTTATATTCGTAGTCGTCCTTATTCTATTCGCAGACGTCTTTTCTTTCTATTCGCAGACGCCTTTTTCTATTTGTAGTCGTCCTTGTTATATTCGTAGTCGTCCTTATTCTATTCGCAGACGTCTTTTCTTTCTATTCGCAGACGCCTTTTTCTATTTGTAGTCGTCCTTGTTATATTCGTAGTCGTCCTTATTCTATTCGCAGACGTCTTTTCTTTCTATTCGCAGACGCATTTTTCTATTCGTAGTCGTCCTTGCTTTATTCGTAGTCCTCCTTGTTCTATTCGTAGTCGTCCTTGTTATATTCGTAATCGTTCTTGTTCTATTCGTAATCGTTCTTGTTCTATTCGTAGTCGTCCTTGTTTTATTCGTAGTCGTTCTTGTTCTATTCGTAATCGTCCTTGTTTTATTCGTAGCCGACCTTGTTCTATTTGTAGTTGCCCTTGTTCTATTCGTAGTCGTTCTTGTTCTATTCGTGGTCGTTCTTGTTCTATTCGTAGTCGTTCTTGTTCTATTCGTGGTCATCCTTGTTCTATTCGTAGTCATTCTTGTTCTATTTATAGTCGTCCTTATTCTATTCGCAACGTCTTTTCTTTCTATTCGCAGAAGCCTTTTTCTATTTGTAGGCGTCCTTGTTATATTCGTAGTCGTCCTTATTCTATTCGCAGACGTCTTTTCTTTCTATTCGCAGACGCATTTTTCTATTTGTAGTCGTCCTTGTTATATTCGTAGTCGTCCTTATTCTATTCGCAGACGTCTTTTCTTTCTATTCGCAGACGCATTTTTCTATTTGTAGTCGTCCTTGTTCTATTCGTAGTCGTTCTTGTTCTATTCGTGGTCATCCTTGTTCTATTCGTAGTCATTCTTGTTCTATTTATAGTCGTCCTTATTCTATTCGCAGACGTCTTTTCTTTCTATTCGCAGAAGCCTTTTTCTATTTGTAGTCGTCCTTGTTATATTCGTAGTCGTCCTTATTCTATTCGCAGACGTCTTTTCTTTCTATTCGCAGACGCATTTTTCTATTTGTAGTCGTCCTTGTTATATTCGTAGCCGTCCTTGATCTATTCGTAGTGTCCTTATTTTATTCGTAGTCGTCCTTATTCTATTCCCTATTCGCAGAAGTCTGTATCCTATTCTTAGTCGTCTTTGTTCCATTCCTAGACGTCTTTGACCCATTCGTGTCCTTCTTTTATCTATTCGCAGTCGTTTTTGTTCTCTTCGTAGACGTCTTTGTTTGTAGTCAATTTTTTAGTTATTTAACGACGTTGTATCAACTACTGGGTTATTTAGCGTCGATGGTATTGATGTTAGAGAGATGGCATTTGGCGAGATGAAGCCAAGTATTTGCCATAGAATACCTGACATTTGCCTTACAATTGTGGAAAACCTCGGAAAAACCCAACTAGATAATCAGTCCAAGCGGAAATCGTATCCACGCCCGAGCGCAAATTCGGATTGGCAGTCTGTAGTCGGCTTCGTTATGTTCATCACTTTCGTCGTTGCCTTCATTGTATATGTGGTGCTTTTGTTACTTTTATCTTCGTCTACCCCATATTATTTGTCTTTGATTTCGTTTTTGTCGCGGATTTCGTCGTCTTGGTATTGAACTTCGTCGTCTTTGGTATCATTGTGTTCGCTGTCTTTGCTATCGTCGTGTTCGCTGTATTTGGTATCATCGTATTCGCTGTCTTTGTGATTTTCTTAGCTGTCTTTGGCAACTTCGTTTTCGTCATCTGAGCTGTTATTGTCTTCGCAACATTGTTATTGGCATATCTGAGCACCGTTAATATTAGCTACTGTTAGCAATTGAAAACATCTCTAATTAGGCACATATTAATTTTTTGAATAAAAATTTCCTTTCAAAGAAAACAGAGCTTTAAAACTTCACATGTCTACGTCCCACATTTATGTAGAGCCCGTCAATAGAAATATTCTCTGAGTCATGATTTGATTTCGTTAGAAGAATTTTGCTGGTATGATTTGTCATCTTTATTTGCTGTTTGTAGTATGTTTTTTCATCGTTTTGTTGATTTTTAAAACATCCCAGTAAACATGTGGAAATATGAAGAAGGCATCCGAGTGTGTTTCCTTTGACCTCATACAATTTTGATTCTATTAGGCTAATTTTATAAATGGAAGACTTTCATTTTTTTTCTAGATGGAACACAATAGAAACGATTTGTGGAGGATAAAATGTTGGAAGAAGACTTCCAAGTGTTCAATAGTGGAGAAGAATATTTATTTACTCTTAAAACAACTTTACTCAATTTAGAAAGTTTATAAGAATGGGGATGTTATAACATGAGTTGTTGCCACAAGAGACAGCATCTCTCACACGCTCTTAACAAATCACAACTCTCCAACAAGTCTTATATTTCGAAATAGAATCTTTCTGGGTATACCGTAAATATTACACAGTCACATAAATCTTACACTATTCTGCACACTTCCTCACATACAAAGTCTCGGAACCTTATTGACTTCAGACCTATAGTTAATCTTCTCTACAACAGAACTGAAATGTTGTATACAGCAGGGCAACGCAAAGGCAGACATTGGAGGCTACAAGTATTAATGCTTGTAAGTTTAAAAAGCTTCTCAGCAAAGTTTCTTGAGAATCTATTCTTGCGTGAATTAAATATTGACTTTGAAATATGGATTCTTTTAACGATCTTTCATCCTTCACTTTCTCGTTGTACAAGTGCAGAGTAAATACGGATATGGTAATAGTTTACTTCAAACATTCATTTCGAGATTATAATAGGGTGACCAGATTTCCAAAACAAAAGGGGACACTTATTAAAGTTGACATGAATCAACATTTTAACTAATCATTCATTATTGCTTGTGTTTATATAATGTCAGTGAGCAATAAGGTCCAGTTTTATTTATTTTAAAGTAATAAATACTACACTGTTTACAACAACTACGCTATAATAATCATGCAAGTACATAATAGAGTAGCATGGATATTTGGCTTAAGTCATTGTTGACAATTTTTTATATTGCAACTAGTCTGGATTAATTAGGTTGCCTTAACTGTTTAAAAATAATTCAGGTTAATTGGACCTTACATCATATCCATGTCACTGTATTCTGAGCCTGTTTCATAACAAAATGTTTTGCCTCGTAGGCATATTATCTTTTAACTATTTTAACGTTCTCCATAAAGATAAATTGTACAATCTGCATCATATTTCTTTGATGAGTGAATTTGCTCTAGAAGTGTAGCCCTTTCCTTCAGGAAACT